>NC_133410.1:20770000-25570000 GCF_049350105.2 Macaca mulatta | reverse complement strand
TAATAAACAACACGTATTCCTTCCCTGAAAACTGACCAGTGTCCCTGGAGGTGGTCTCCAACGGCCAGTTCCTTCACACTATTTAAAGTTTTGAACCCAGAACACCAAGTAAGAGTGATTGGAACTGAGTCATATTAATGGTGATTCTCTAGAAAAGAGAACCCCAAATATCCAAGGGTAATGGCTGAATCACAAAGTTCCTCAAGTTGCCTTGGATCCTGCTTTTCCAGAGTATTAGATGTTGATCCCTTCACCAGATTATATGAACCAGCCATTATCTCTTAATTATCCTCCTTCCTTAAGGAAGATAATGGAGTTTCTTAAGGATGTTTGAGTTGCATTTCTGTTGCTGGCCACAAGAAGACACTGATGAAAAGAGAGGCTGTTTACTCAAAGCTACATTCACACAATGATACAATCGAGATATGAAGCCAAGTGCTCTGTTTCCAAGCCTTGATGCACTTTGCGCCATATCCACTGCCACTCAGCATGAAGGTCATAGCCTGTGGTTACCCATTTACTGATCTTTGGCAACCCTCTTCTCACCCCAATCCCCAACACCACCATGCTGGACTATGGCTCACAGTGATAAGCCCGTGGTCCTCAGAGCCACAACTGGGTACGGATCCTGCTTGGCCATGTGTTAGCTGTACATCTTGATAATGTCATTTAGCCTACTTAAGACTCAGTATCTTCATAGATAAAATGGTGATGATGAAGCAGGAAAGATTCCCCGACTCCTTTGTGGCAGGAACTGGAGTGCATGCGCACTAGAACTAGCCGGCTGCTTCAGTGACGGCAGGGGCGGACTCCACTCACTCAGTCCCACTGCATTCCACCCTTCGCAGGAGGGGAAGCACAGGTGAGTGGGTACAGGAGGCAGGGCAAGCGCTTTTGGGTGCTGGCAGGAGCAAAGCTCTGTGTGGCCACATGGCAGCATCTAGTGGGGTGCATGCAACCCCCGGAAGCCTCAGAAAGAGTGTAATAGTCTGTACTCTTTTAGTTTGCTGTCCATAAACAGCTTAAGTGTTAACAACTCAGTGGAGGACCAGTGTGACAGTCTTTGGCTCCTGCACCTGAGTTCTTGTCTGGTGTCCAGGAGAAATGAGGTTACATGAACAAATTGAAGATGCTAAATGTGGGGGATTTTATTATTGATGAAAGTGGCTCTCAGCAGGAAGGGGAGCTGAAAAGGGAATGGAGTAGAAAGATAATCTTCCCCTGGAGTCTGTCCATCTCCAGCCGGACTCCTCACTGAATCTATGCTGTCAGGCTATCCCTCTGAAGTCAAGCTACTTCTGTCTGAAGTCCAACCATAGTCTCCCATGTCCTACTGCCTCTCCTCTTCTCCTCTCCTCTTCTCTCTGCTGGCAGAGCCTAGGGTTTTTATGGGCACAGGATGGGGTGGGGCAGGCCATAGGTAGCTTTGGAAAAGGCAACATTCAGCAGGGAAACAGGAAGGTATGTTCTCACTTTGTGGTGTGGTTCCAGGCTTGAGGATAGGGCCCTCGCCAGGGTAGGGCCCTCGTCTGCCTAGAATTTCCCTGCCCTCTGTCCCTATCAATGACAATAGCACTTCCCTAATGGGATTATTGTAAAGGTTTAAGGAGCAAATGTGCGTGAAATACTTGACATAGCACTTACCCTGTAGAAAGTGTGAAATAAATCTTAGCACAAATCATATGCAGTGGATCTTTATTATTTGCAGATTTCTTATTTATGAATTTACATACTCCCTAAAATTTATTTGTAACCCCAAAATAGTACTCACAGTGCTTTTGAAGTCATCCATGGACACACACAGAGTGGCAAAATATTAGTGTCACTCCATGCCCTCATTCACAGCTGAGGTGGAACAAAGCAACACTCTGCCTTCTAGTTTCAGCTCTCATACTGATATGAACAGGAAGCAGGGAAATACTGGGTAAAAGAGAGTGGTTTCCCAGCAAAGGCCCCACCCTCAAGCCTGGAACCACAGCTCTAAATGAGAACAGTCATCCCTGTTATCCCACCCAAGTGTTACTTTTTTGGCCTGCCACACTTCCCAATCCTGTGCCCATATAAACCCCAGACCTCAGCTGGCAGAGAGACAAGCAGCTGAACACTGACAGGAGAAGAAGCAACTGAGTATCGAGACTATGGATAGACACAGCTTAATTTTAGACGGCCCAGCTTTGGAGAGGAACCCAGCTATAGACAGCCTGGCTTAGGGAAAGATCACCTTCTTCCCGCACCATCCCCTCTCCTGCTCCCCTTCTTCTGAGAGCCACTTCTACTGCTTAATAAAATCCTCCACTTTCATTATCTTTGAAACTGTTCATGTAACCTGATTCTTCCTGGACACGGGACAAGAATTCAGTATGCACTGTGTGCAGGAATCCAAAAAGACTGTCACACTGACTCTTCACTGAGCTGTTTAACACTTAAGCTGTCTACGGACAGCAAAGCTAAAAGAGCATTAATTGTAACACACCCCTAAACTCTGCTGTGGGGCCAGAGCCCAAAAGTGCTCACCCTGGTTCCTGCACCCACTCAACTGTCTGCTCTCCCTCCCACAAGGGGCCAAATAAACAAGCTACACATCTATTGCAAGTTCTGCAATAGAGGCAAGGGAACTCTCCCATCTCAATACTGTAGACAATAGTCCTTTTCATGATCTGTTTAACATCGCATTATTCCACATTTTTGTGCGTGTTTTTTGTTGTTAATTTTGCTGTTTACAGTGTCCCCCATGCATAGTGCTGAAATCTTCCTCAGCACAAGAAGGCTGTGATATGCATTACAGAGAAAAAAACATATGTCTTTGGGAAGCTGAGACGGGTGGATCATGAGGTCAGGAGATCAAGACCATCCTGGCTAACATGGTGAAACCCCGTCTCTACTAAAAAAAATACGAAAAAACCAGCCGAGCGAGGTGGCAGGCGCCTGTAGTGCCAGCTACTCGGGAGGCTGAGGCAGGAGAGTGGCGTAAACCCAGGAGGCGGAGCTTGCAGTGAGCTGAGATCCGGCCACTGCACTCCAGCCTGGGCAACAGAGAAACACTCCATCTCAAAAAAAAAAAAAAAGAAAAAAGAAAAAAAATATGTTAGCTGAGTTTCATTCAGGCGTGAGTTCTACTGCTGTTGACTGTGAGTTGAATGTTAATGGATCAACAATATGTATTACATAAGGCATCTTTAAACACAAACACACATAAAACAAGGTTATATATTGATTGATTGATGAAATTGTTGTGACCAGAGGCCTGCAGGAACCTAACCTTGTAGTTCTCCTAAAAATAGCAGTTCAGGATTTGCTAATTCAGTGTTCATGGGAATTTTATAGAACACAACGATGGTGAATAATGAGAATCAACTGTAATAATAGTAATAATAATATGACAATAGTTTTTTTGTATTATTAATGATATAGCAATCAGAACAATTATTATTATTATTATTGTTATTAAGGCAGGACAATTTGATTAGGAACATTGGCTTCCAGGCCCCAGGTCTTGTGATATAGAAGTTAAAGCTGCCTCTGGGTAAGAGTTGCAGCCACACCTGAAGGTGTGGATAAAGATGGAGGCATCGCCACAGGCTTCCAGGGCCCTATTTGGTCATTATGCCTTATGCTGTCCTTTCTCAGGTACAAGTGATCCGGCAAGCTTTTATTTCAGACTGTCAAAATGTCTATTGCAAGGTGTAGTTAACCTGCTTTGATGGAAGTCAGTGAGAAATAATTTTTTTTTTCATAAATGGTGGGGTTGCCAATGGGAAATGTTAACATGATGAAAGGGTTGAAATGCCTCTAGGAGAAAAGACCAACAAAATTGGTGTTATTTTCCTCAAGGAAATAGGAAGAAACATGAAAATAGCCTTCCAATAAGCAAACGGACTGCCTCTCTTTGGTTGAGCTATTGGTATAGCAAAGATTATTACCGGAGTTGAGATTTCTAGAGGAGTCCATGAATTCCAAGTTAATATTGAGTCAATTACATCACTTTTCTTTAAATGGCTATCTTATTTCTATTGACAGTAAGAACAACACATGTTCATGTCTTTTATTTTAAAAAGGTAGAAAAGTGTAAAGAAAAAAGTTAAGCTTGCCTGTCAACCCATCACTCAGAGATGACAACTGCTACTTTTAGGAGAACTATAAGGTTAGGTTCCTGCAGGCCTCTCTGGTCACAACAATTTCACCATATATATGGTCCATATATAACCTTGTTTTATGTGTGTTTGTGTTTAAAGATGACTTATGTAACATATATTATTGATCCATTTTGGATTGTTGATTCAATATTTTGATGAATTTTTTTCTGTAACTTTTTATCTATACATTTCCTCTTATGGGGGAATTCTTGAGACAAATCCTCAAATTGCATCTGATACTTTGGCATGAGAATCTAATACTGGTTTCTTCTCACAGAAACAGATGAGCAAGGTATGCCAGCCAAAGTCACTGCCTCTTTTTCTTTAATGAAGGAAAACTAGTGTCAGCCACAAATCTCTAGTTGAGAGTTCTTGTTTAGCAAGCCTGTTTATTTGTTCTTCTGAGGGGTACGTGTCTCCTTAAATTAGGGAGGAATGTATTTCTTTTCATCCGAATGGGAAAAAGGAGGTTTTAAGGAGATTTCTGCACTGCTGCACAGTTGCTGTGCTGGGACAGAATTCCCTCTCCACTTGTTGGAGGCAACTTGACCATTGCAGGGAGAGGAGACCCTGCCTCTCATTTCCAATCCAAACCAAGAATACCAGCACCATACTGTGGGATAATGAGATAACTGATAAAAAATAGTTTCCTGTCTTCAGGCAGGGAATGAAACAGTGCAGGGAACATAATCACAAGAGTGAATACTTGTGTAGCATTTACTGTGCGCTGGGTACCGCCCTAAGAACTTTAGGCATTGACTCATTGAAACCTATCAGCAAACCAGAGAGGTCAAAAGCCTTATTCCCATTTAACAGATGAAGAAAACAGAGGCATGGAGGGTTTAAGGAACAAGGAACTTGCCCAGTCTCACAAAGCTAGCAAGTGATGGGGCAGAGCTTTGCACCGAGGTAGTCTGGCTCCAGAGTCCAGGCACACAACCATTAAGCAGGCTCTCAAACAGCATCTAAATATATACATATATAGACGTATATGTATGTGTGTGTGTGTGTGTGTGCATCTATTTTTATTTATTTATTTATTTTTGAGAAGGAATTTCGCTCTTGTTACCCAGGCTGGAGTGCAATGGCACGATCTCGGCTCACTGCAACCTCCGCCTCCTGGATTCAAGCAATTCTCCTGCCTCAGCTCCCGATTAGCTGGGATTACAGGCATGCACCACCACGCCCGGCTAATTTTTTGTATTTTTACTAGAGACGAGGTTTCTTCATGTTGGTCAGACTGGTCTCGAACTCCCAACCTCAGGTGATCCACCAGCCTCGACCCTCCAAAGTGCTGAGATTACAGGCATGAGCCACCGTGTCTGGCCACATCTAAATATTATTTGGGCATTGCGTTTATAGAAAATAAGAGGCTTGAGAAACCCAGGTATATAAGATATGTGATACCCTTGTTTAAGTCTTGAAGATTGATTATCTGAAAAGTAAAGGATGAGAAGGGGCACAGGGTACAAGGCAAGGTGGAAAGAATTCAAGCACTGGCATTAGAGGCACCTGGGTGTGAATCTCAGTGCTGCCACCTCTAAGCTGCTGTGCTTTGGAAACAGCACTTCACATGTCTAAGCCTCAATTTGCTCATCTGTCAAATGAGCACAGCAATGCCTGTCTCGGAGGGTTGCTGGCAGGATGAAACATGACATCGATGCCTGTGCCCTGTGCTTTGCCTTCTTGTCCTTTGGTCCCCATGTAACCATGTGCAGCCACTGTGTCCACTTGCCCTCCACTCACCCATATTTTAGTCACTTCTTAGTCATCACTTTTTAGTTTTCCCCAAAGAATACACTTGCCCAGAAGCATTTGTAAGTAATATAGACTATACTGAGGATTGTGTAGAGGAGATGAGGAGGAACTTTACCTATCCCCTGCCACAGCAATGACTTAGTGTTTCTTTCCCCAACTCCCCTTCTCTGCTAACCTGCTACAGAAGGGAATAGAGTGAGCGGGCAGTTGAAACTCAAAATCGATTTCTTTTTCTTTCTCTCCCTTAACTTTCCCCCAACTCTACACACTCTCAGCTTTCAGACTCCTCCTTCTCCCTCCAAGATTTTTCACCCCAAGCAACTCCATCAAACCATATTGCTTTGGGTCTAAGCCTGCTCTGAATTCTACGCTCATATACGCATATTTGACACACTACTTAGCAAACAAAGGGTCCTCCAGTTATTTTATCAGGGCCCACTATCTTGGTTACTATTGCTGCATTTAAAAAACAACAACAACAACAAAAAACAACAACAACAACAACAAAAAAAAAACACACCACAAAATGTAGGGGCTTCACATAACAAGAAACCTTTCTTTTCTTTCTCACAGTTCCTTGGGTGGGCTGGGCTCAGCCTGGTGGTTCCTCGGTTGCACATGGGGTAAGCTGGTGTTACAGTCATTGGGAAGCTGGAATGTCCGAGATGGCTGACTCGCACGGCTGGCAGTTGGAGCTGGTTCTCTGCTGCAAGCTGAACTGGAGCAACTTAGTTCTCCAGGTGGCCTCTCCACTTGGTTGGGCTTTTCATAGCACAGCAAGTGGGTTCCATGAGGGAGCATTCCAAGCACTTGGAAACAGAAGTTGCTGCTCTCTTAAGGCCCAGGGCTGAAAGTTCTACAGTAAAAAATTTCCACCACTTTGTATTGGTCAAAGCAAAGACCAGCTTAAATTTAAGAGGAAGAGGGGTAAAGTATTTGTACTATCTTTAATCCACCACACCCATCATCTTGAAAAAGGGGCTCATACCTATAATCCTAGTGACCCAGAAGGCTGAGGCAGGAGGATTGCTTAAACCCAGGAGTTAGAGACCAGCCTAGGCAAAAGCAAGATCCCATCTCTAAAGAAAAGAAAAGAAAAGAAAAGGGTTGTAAATAACAGAATTATTTTTCTGTTACCCATCAAAGTACCTGACATAAATGCAATAATGCGATTTTCTGACTTTTATTGTTTTGTGGGTTGAAACATGAACATTGAAAGGTTTACAGCGATGGGAAGGCAAAGAATGGAAAGTACAGGTTAAAAATAGACCTTAATTTTCATATCTGCTTACAAGTGCCCTCTTTGGCTAAGTTTTAAATCACAAACCCCAAAACAATTAAGATCATGTTTTTCGGACAGCGCTTCTTTATCTGCTCGCCATCCACGGCCTATTTCTCCTCCCTTCACTCATCCTGGAGTGAGCCAGAGCAGGGATGCACCCGAGTCTGCACCACTCACTGGCTCAGTGCCCCCAACATCACACTCATCAGCTCATCTCTGTACCAAGACCCTGATTTGCTCTTCTTCTTTTCTACATTTTCTTTGCAGATTCAGCTTATTATTAGCTGAGGGATGCATTTAAAATCTGACAGGAAATCAAAAAGCAATATATTTTGTGTTGCCAGTGAAGAGCAATTGTCAGACCCTAGCTAGCCATAAGAAGGAAATCCGAACATTCTCCAGTAGCTGTAATGAAAAGGAATAAAGAGGATTCTTTTTAACTGCCCTGCGTCTGCACCCACTTTAGCAATAAAACATTCAGCAATAACCTTGTAAAACAGAGCTGAGGGAGCTGGGGGGTGGGGGAATCTACTTTGTGACCCAAATCATTCCTCTTTCTAATTAAAAGAATCTCAGAAGTCTAGACATGGATTAACTTAAGTTCCTCTAAAAGACAGAAAGTAATTTGGACAATAAAAATAATTAAACTTTCCAAATATGTAAGAGCAATTCTTAAGAGACTGGAAAAACAAAAAGCTTCTTCCTTTGAAATATAAATACTCTTCTGGAGTAGATCAGAGCTGAGTTTTAGGCAATTTTGAGAGGACTGAAATCCTGTCATTTTGGACTCAAATTTGTGATCCCTGATGACCTTCCAAGCAGATTTTATTCCATTGACTTTGGCCTTGTATGTGCAGATTTTAAAGGGGGCAAATGACACCAGAGGGTGATCAGTCACACTGTGCATGGTTTGCTTGCTGGAAGGAGGATTGGTCTTTCAAGTAGTCACATCTATGGCTCTGTTCCTTTGTGATTTCTTCTATTGCTTTTATGCTCAGAAAGTCCTTCCTCATCCCAGGATTGCTTCAATATTCACCCACATCTTCTTCCAGTCCATTTAGGGTTCCCTTTTGTACAGCTAATTCTTCAACTCTTCAATGGCTAGAATATATTTTAAAGTATTGTGATGAACATGTATTACGGTTTTGGTGGGCTAACAACTTTGATACATCCTTCGCGTGTGTGTGTGGGTGTGTGGGTGTGCACGCGCACGCACGTGTGTGTGTGCTTGTGTGTGTGTCATAGAGGATGTCCTCACCTTATTGGTTTGTACTTAACTCCACAGTAGATGCCAGAAACTGGATGTCCCAACTGCCTTTGCATAGAGGGCACAGGCCTGTGACCAAGGCTCCACCAATCAGATAGTCCCATGTGAAATTTTAATTTAGAAACCAGTGATGAGCAGAAGCAAGGGCCTCCAGAAATCCATTCTGTGGAGGGTGGTGGCACAGGTCTCCAGATTTCAGACACAATCATAGCAGTAGTTTTGTGGCACCACCCTTTGCCTGGCTACAAGAGTTAGTGGAGGCTGGTATCTAGAAGGGAAGCTTTAATGTTTCCACTACAGCTGACCTGTTCTATAATTTGGGCTTTGTTCCTGCCTGCACAGTCCTCGGACCCAATTCCTGTCTTTCTCAGAGAGTTTCAGGGCTACCCTATCCTTTAATAATTTAATCATTTCCTTTTTCACTTACAGTAGCTAGGGAGGTTTCTGTTGTCTGCAACTAAGAACACTGACTGATTCAAGCGCACATGAGATAATAACTTATGTTTTTCCAAATAGCTAATCAATTGCCCCTACATGACTCATTGAAAAATAATAATCTATTTTTCCCACAACTAACTTGAAATGCCATCTTATTCTCTTAAACACACAAGGGTCAGTTTCTGTGCTCTTGGTCGTGTTTGATTGATTAACAGTCAGTTAAATTGTCTGGAAAAGGAAGGAGGGCAGACTACAAACCTTGTTCTGAGCTGTGACAGTCAATCTCTGCTTTCTGATTCCAACCACAGATAATTGTGTTCTTGCCTTGACTGCTATTCGTATCGTTTAAAGTAATGTGATTTTTACATTCTGAGTCATTACTCTAATTTTTTTCTTTAAACAAAGCCAACTGTGGAGATGTCTAATCCTCTCCATACCTGTGCCAAGCAAACATCTTGATTATAGTTGGAGAATTCTATTATTTAGCAATTTGAGGCTAGCAAATAAAAATTTGGGTGATGGATAGAGTTTTTCTATTTCATTGAATAGAACCGGTGGTGTAGACAGCTCTCTCTCTCTCTTTCTTGTAGGAAGGGCGGAAATTAAGGAACAAGTATATTTAACCAGTAACCCTATGATGAAGGGAATAATGGTCTGGGTTGATTTCCAGCAAGGAGTTCCTTGCTCCCAGCTGTCCCATTCTCTTCTTTAATCAGGTGTTCCCATGTAAACTCACTCTTGCAAGCCTCAAGCTCAAGAGGTAGGAAAAAGAGTCTTAATTTGTGCATCATAAGAACCAGGTTCAAATCCCAGTTCTACCACTCACTGGCTGTGCAACCTTGGGCAGCAGGCTCTGTATATGAAACAAGAGCCACATCAAGGTCTTGAGGGGTACATTAGTGTCCTAGATGCTGCCGTAACAAATGACCACATCTGGGTGGCTTGAAACAATAGAAATGTATTCTATCGCAGTTCTGGAGGCTAGGAATCTGAAATCAAGGTGTTGGCAGGATTGGTTTCTTCTGAAGGTTCCGAGGGAGAATCTATTCCATGCCTCTCTCCTTAGCTTCTAGTGGTGGCCGGCAATCCTTGGCATTCCCTGACTTCCAGGCATATCACTCCAGTCTCTGCTGCATCTTCACATCACCTTCTTCTCTGTGTCTCTGTGTCCTCTCCAGTTCTCATGAGGACATCAGTCACTGGATGTAGGGTGCACCCTAATTTTCCAGGATGATCTTGTCTCAAGATTCTTAATTACATCTGTAAAGACTCTGTTTCTAAATAAAGTCACAGTTTGAGGTTCTGAATGGACATAAATTTTGGAGGGACACTATTCAATCCATTACAATGAGCAAGGACAAATCTAAGATTAGAGCCTGGCTGAAGTCAATGCCTCATCCCTCCATTCCCATCTGGACTCCTGGAAGACAAAACAAGCTACAGGTCAGACCAGAGAGTTAAATCAGGTGAGCAAGAAATCCAGCTCATCACAGAGGAATAAGGCAAGAGGGAGATGTTGGGAGTTCTGCAACACCAACAAAGGGGCAGGGATCCTTGGAGAAGTATGAATGTAACCAGAGGAGCAAGAGAGTTCAAGCAGAGGAGAGAGTTTGCTGCGCTAGCTACCTGCAACTCTCCTCCCGCTTCCATGAGAATTATTCCTGAATCAACTGGATCAGGTTCCAGCCTCTTTGGCCCCATAGGAGCCAAGTATCTCACTCCCATGCAGCCTCTGAGTTGATGCTGACCAGACAGTCAGCTCACACCCACCATCAGCTGGAGCCTGGAACCTGTTTGGTGGATCAGGTATCTGTTGTGCCTGGGAAAGCTCTGACTCACCAGGCCAGCTTCTGGTCCAAAAGCCCCCCTCTGTGTTTGCTCCATTCTCAGGTCCCTTCCGCATTACCTCCTTGATTTTTACTGTGGTTCCCCCTTGGAACTAAACCCTGGCGCATCTGCTGAGCTAGCCTCTCTTGTCTCTATGTTACTCCATCACTGGATTTTCCAGACAATAGTGATGTAGTTAAGACAAGTAACTCTAGTCAGTCACATCTCAGTGACTCAACAACAACAAATTTATTTCTAGCACATAAAAACTCTGACATTGGTCAGATGACACTACATGGCAGTGTGCTTTCAGCGGTGACTCAGGCTCCAAGCTCCTCCCATCATATGACTCCATCACCTTTGGAGATCTTTGCCATGTAGATGGAGAACAAAACAGTATGGAGAATGGCAACATGCATTAGGGTTCTCCAGAGAAACAGAACCAATAGGTTGTATGTGCAGAGAGAAACAAAAAGATTTATTTTAAGGAGTTGGGTCATGTGATTATAGAGGCCAGCAAGTCCAAAATCTGCAGGATGGGCCAGCAGGGTGGAGTCCAAGGAGGAGCCAAAGCTGCAATACAAGTCTGAAAACTGTTTGCTGGCACAGTTCTTGCTTGTGGGAGGCCAGTCTTTTGTTTCCCAGGCCTTTAATGGATGAGGCCCACCCACATTATGGAAGGTAATCTATCTGAGTCCCCTGATTTTAAGGTTAATCTCATCCAAAAGCTCCCTCATGGAAACATCCATAATAATATTTGGCCACCTTTCTGGGTGCCACAGCACAGCCAAGTTGACACATAAAATTATCACACGTGGTATACTTTATTGTCAGTCCTGAAATTGGCAGATATTACTTCTGACCCCATTCCACTGGCTAAAACTCATCACAAGGCCGTGGTCTGTCCACAAGCAAGCTAAGGTATATAATCTTCACATGTGTTTAGGAAGAGGAAATTAGGCTGCTGAACACCAGCTAGTGAATTTTCAACATAAAGAATCCTGATCTGGGAAGGAACCACCCCAAAAGTGTTGGAACTGAGTGAGGAGGATGCCCAACAAATCGCCAAAGAGAACAGAGGGTGGCAGACGTAGGGGGAGCTGGGAACTCGGAGCAGAGGGCAAACCAAGGTCACACTGAACAAACCTGTTACCGGGAATCTAATTTTTAAAATTCAGTAGAATTACAATAATTTCAAGTTTTGACCAACAGCCTACACAGTATATTCTTTTTGGATGACACAGCTATGAAAATCATCAGATATTACTATGTTTTAGGGTTTTTCCCAAATTCTTAGAACATGGGAAGTTCCTTTTGAGAACCAACTATGAAACAAGCATCCTTCCTCAGCGTGGAAGCCAGGGAGTTAAGAGAGCATCAAAAGCAATGGTTTCTGGGTAGTAAGAATATGACGGTTAGAAAATGTAAGAACTTGAGTCACAAATTACCACTATTGCCTAGTGCTTGTTATTTAAGAAGAGAATAATATAATGAAAAGAGCACATGTCTTGTAATGAGTCAAATAGAACTTAGAAGCGTGGTTCCACTCCATCACACATCAGGCAAGTTAGTTAATATTTCTGAATCTTATTTATTATCTTTTTGAAATGGAGATTAAAAAACAAACATGGCTGGGCACAGTGGCTCATGCTTGTAATCCCAGCACTTTGGGAGGCTGAGGTGGGCAGATCACCTGACGTTGGGAGTTCGAGACCAGCCTGACCACCATGAAGAAACCTTGTCTCTAATAAAAATACAAAATTATCCCGGCATGGTGGCACATGCCTGTAATCCCAGCTACTCGGGAGGTTAAGGCAGGAGAATTGCTTGAACCTGGGAGACAGAGGTTGCAGTGAACCGAGATCACGCCCTTGCCCTCCAGCCTGGTCAATAAGAGTGAAAATCCATCTCAAAAAAAAAAAAAATACCCACAAGCAGAGTGTGTGACACATGGTAAGTGCACAGACTTGAAGTTACGTAGGAATGCACCAGTTAGAATGAGCCAGGCCGTCTATCAAATGCTCAGCATGTCTTATTTCATTGAACCATCACAACAGCATTATGAGACTGGTACCATTGTTGTTCTCATTTTCCAGATGAGAGAAATAAGCTCAAGAAAGATTTAATGACTTGCCCAAAATCACACAGCTAAGAAGTGTTATGACTGGGATTTTTACCCAGGCAGTCTCATTCCAGAGCTTGTGCTTTCAACTGTACAGTACCTGTAATGTGTAAGGTAGAGCAAACATGTATTGCAATGCCGGTTTGGATGCACAAATATATTATTGTTGGAACAGAACAGGGAATCCAGAAGTGAAATAAAGACAGATTTAGGAAATATGATAAAGGTGGTATTTCAGCTTAGAAGAAAAAGGATGAACTTGCTATTGAACATATTTTCTTGGGAGTAATTAGCTACCAGTTAGAAAATTAAAATTTAGTTCCTACTTTACATCATATAAAGAAAAGTAGCTAGTCGCAGTGGCTCCCGCCTGTAATCACAGCACTTTGGGGGGCCGAGGTGGGTGGATCATTTGAGGTCAGGAGTTGGAGACCAGCCTGGCCAACATAGTAAACACTAAAGATACAAACAATTCCCCGGGCATGGTGGCGGGCACCTATAATCCCAGCTACTCGGGAGGCTGAGGTGGGAGAATCGCTTGAACCCAGGAGGTGAAGGTTGCGGTGAGCCAAGATCACGCCACAGCACTCCAGCCTGGGTGACAGAGCAAGACTCTGTCTCAAAAAAAAAGAAAAAAAAAGAGAAAAGAAAAGAAAAGTAAACTAAAAAGTATTTAAAATATATGGGAGAAAAGTCAATTACTGACTGGAGAAGATTTTCCTAATCATGAAGTGAAATCAAGAAGATCTCTGTATAAAGAAAAACTAAGAAACCCTACTACATAAATGTAGAGGGAAATCTTCTATTTGGTCAATTAGAGTTCAATGAGTTACCACAGTATATATAACAATATAAAGAATTTCTACAACATCAATAAGAAACATTCAAACAAACTGTTTGAAATATAGTCAAACATTTGAAATATAGTCAAATGCTATCTTAAGACAATTCACAGAAAAAATATTTTTGGCTGATAAATAGTAAAAAGGAGCAAACTCTCCATAATAATAAAAAGAAAGGACTTAAAATAGCAACAAGATTCCCTTTTCCACCTGTTGTCTGGTAAAAATCTTTAACAAATGGACTACCTCCAGTGTTGGCAAAAACGCTGAGAAACAGGCACTTTTTCTTTCTTTTTTTTTTTTTTTGAGATGAAGTTTCACTCTTGTTGCCCAGGATGGAGTGCAGTGGCACAATCTCGGCTCGCTTCAACCTCTGCCTCCTGGGTTCAAGTGATTCTCCTGCCTCAGCCTCCCAAGTAGCTGGAATTGCAGGCATCTGCCACCACGCCCAGCCAATTTTTTGTATTTTTAGTAGAGATGGGATTTCACCATGTTGGCCAAGCTGGTCTCAAACTCCTGACCTCAGGTGATCCACAGGCCTCCGCCTCCCACTGATGGGATTACAGGCATGAGCCACCGCACAGGCATGAGCCACCACACCCGGCCGAAACAGGCACTTTTCTACACTTTCAGTAGTATAAACTGATACAGCTTTTTTGAGCATTGTTTGACAATATCAATTAAAAAAATGTGTATTTGTATCCTATGATCCAGAAATGCCACTTTTAGAAATTGAACCTTCAGAAATACTAATGTCAGCGTGTAAAGATATGTGTATGAGGATATTTATTGCTGTATCGTTTATAATCATAGAAAATAGGCACAATGTAAGTAACCATCATTGGAGAATGGATAAATAAATAATGGTATAACTGACTATAAAACTATTATGCAGCCTTTGGAAAGAATGAGGCAGAGCTATATACGTGGACCTGAAAAGTGTTTATCACATGCTTTTAAGTAAAAACAAACTATTGCAGAACAATATAAAAATTGTCCCAATGACTGCCCTAAGGTAGAAAAATTGAGTAAGGGTGGAGGAAATATTTTCTTTATACATATATACCGTTTTATTTTTTTCAAAAAGTATGCTTGAAATGCTTTTGAAATTATCTAGAAAGATTCCATTGTAATTTGCTAACAGCGATGATTTCTGGAGAATTGGGCCGAGAAGAGTGGGTTAATGGGAGATAGGATTCTGTTTTTAATTTTATGTTCTTTATTGTTCAAAATAATTTACAGTAAGTATGTATTAATTTTATAACAAAAGCATAGAGAAAAAAATACAAAACAAGAAGCAAAAGAAATAGACAGAACATATCATCTCTAAGGTCAGTAGCTTTTACTGTTTTTTTCTTTCATCTCTGTCTCTCCAAATAGGGAGGATGGCTGAGAGTATGTAAAAGCTGAACCTACTCTCATCAACCAGGCTTGATGGCATTTATTCTAAGGTACTCAGGGAATGAGAAGATATTACTGCAAAGCCATTAACTATTATTTTTCAGTTCTTTGGAAGAATAAAGGAAGCCCTCAAAAAATGAGAAAAGGTCACCATTCTACTGGAAATGAAAAAAAAAGTGGGGGTGACCTTGGTTCTTACAGGCTGGACATTTTTCACTCTGTTTTTAATCACTGGAAAGATATCAGAGAGATCCTTAAACAAGTAAAAATGCAAGGGCTAGGAGAAGCATGAAGTTCTTGGGGGAGGGGAAGGGGTGATATTGTAATGAGATGTGCCCTTAGTCTTTCTTTCTTTTTTTCAATAGGTTTGGAAATACGTGGGGTTTGGTTACATGAATAAGTTATTTAATGGTAATTTCTGAGATTCTGTTGTTCCCATCACCTGAGCAGTGCACATTGTACCCAATGTCTAGTCTTTCATCCCTGTCTTTCTTATCACACTCAGACAGGTGGAGTTGCTGGCCTTTTGAAGGTGGCTCTGAGCAGAGTCAAACACCCCAGTCCTGGAGTCTGGTGAGCTGGGCCACATCCTCTCTGCTGCTTTTGAGAATGTGGGGGATGATTAGGGCTCGGTGGTAGAAACCCACTTTGTCTGGAAAGCCAGAAAGGAAATGTTTTGGCTTTCTCTGCTGAAACTCCCAGCCTGATCCAGATTCTGACATGATAACTTCGTATAAGCTCTGCATTCTTTTGCAACAACTCCATCTTCACTCTTCTCCTGTGGCCCCTCCTCAAGCTTCACATCCAGTAAAAAGACAGCCCTTCTCCAGTTCCTTGTCAAGATGTACTGTGATCGGCTCTGATGGGAAGTGGTTACTGAATGATTTTCACTGGTGGTGTATTACTCTAATACCCACTTCTGTAACCAGTGGTTGGCTCAGCTTCACAAGGACCTCACATATCGAGAGTAGAGAAATTGACACTAATAAATATTGAGATGGTACCAGAAATAGGGGGGATGGATGTAATAAGTGTATACAACAAGTATATACAAAAGTGTCTTCTACAATCACATGGGACAAATTCCCAAAAATACCTGAGTCTCAGTTTTCTCATCTGTATAATAGGGGTAAAATGCCTATCTCATGGAATTACTGAGAAGATTACAGTAATGTAAATGAGATCACTGTAATTCAGAAGGCACTACCCAAGTCGAAGATATTAATATCACTATTGACCTTGAATGATAGGAAGCAAAATCCAAATACACAAAGGAAAACATAGAAAGACAGGGAAATGAACCCGGAAAAAAACCTATGTCATTCCAAAAGAAATGGACATGGCAGTGGAAATAAATTAACCTGGGCCACAACTTTAAAACTGAAGGGATAAAAAGGCAAAACTACGGAGGCAGTAAAACCATCAGTGGTTGCCGGGGGTTATAGAGGGAGTGAGGGATGAATAGGTGGAGCACAGAGGGTTTGCATGGCGGTGAAAACAGTGGTGGAAACGTCATTTCACATTTGTCTAAACCCATAGAATATACAATACCAAGAGTCAACTCTAAGGTGAACTATGGACTTTGGGTGATAATGATGTGTGAAGTAGGTTCATCAATTATAACAAATGTGCCACTTTGGTGGGGGAGTGTTGATAATGGGGGAAGAGATGAAGGGTTAGAATGACGATTTGCTGAGGAATTATTCCTGACATTGGCATAGGAAATGTCTATCTGGAACCAGGAACCGGGGGAGTCTCAGTATGGTGAGGATGAGGGGAGCACTCAGTTTTGGCAGCCATAGATTGGAAACAGCACTAGCAGCAAACAGCAGCAGGAACGCAAAATGACTTCTAAAGACAGATGTTAGTGTTACTCTGTGGGCAAGAAAAATGCTGAACTCTCTTCTCCAACTGTAAATAAAGACTTAGGCAGCCTGCCTCTGTTCCCTGGCTCCCCGAATAGCCTTGGGTTGGCTCTACGTACATTTGGAACGATAAAGGCATTAAGGTTTGTTTTATGAAAAGCAAACATTTGTCCAACATTTACCTTGTTAAGGGCTGCGTGGACTGGCCCATTAGATAATACTTATTTCTCCAGAGGCAATCAACGTTTTTCACTCCAGTGATAGCATGGAGCTTCCATTAGGAGTGGCAGCTTGGAAGACCAACTTCTGGTTTAAATCCCGCCTCCACCAAGACCTTGGCAAGTGCTCCAACACCATCTCTGGGCTTCATTTTCCTCACCTATACAATGGGGGTAATGCATATATTCACTTTACAGGTATGGTATGAGAATTAAATGAATTAACACCTGAAAACTCCAAAGTGCAAGCGAAAATATTAGCTAAGATCATTATTACCACAACAAATCAATATCATTTCAACTATGAGGAATTGCCCATCTAAAATCAGGATTGCAATGAGACTAAACTGGGCTTTTCTATTGCATTATTTTCTATACTGAAAAGCTTCCTGAGATGAAGAAAAGGAAAATTAGAAAAGTTACTCTTTATTAAGAGCCATAAGGGCCAGGACTGTGCCTTTCTTAGTTATTCCTTCGTTCTTACCACACAGAATAGTGACAGACACATATTAGCTGTTCAGTGTGCTGTGTGTCAAGCAATTCTACTTGCATTGCTTCATTTAATTGTTACAATACTGGAAGGTAGCTGTTATAGCCATTTAACACATAACCCAAATAAAACAAAGACACCTTAAACACAAATCACAATATGAAAAAATGCTCAATATCACTAATCATCAGGGAAATGCAAATCGAAACCACAATCAGGTATCACCTCATCCCAGTCTGAAAAGCTACCATCAAAAAGACAAAAAATAACAAATACCAGTGAGGATGCAGAGAAAGGGAGACTTTTATACACTGTTTGTGATAAAGTACATTAGAATAACCTCTATGGAAAATAGTATGGCGGTTTCTCAGAAAGCTAAAAATAGAACTACCATACAATCCAACAATCCCACTACTGGATATTTACCCAGATGAAAGGAAATCAGCATACAGAAGCCATCTGGACCCCATATTTATGGCAGCACTATTCACAACAATGAAGAAATGGAATCAAGCTAAGTGCCTATCAACAGATGATTAAAGAAAATGTGGTGTGTACATAAACAAGGGAATACTATTCAGCCATAAAAAAGAAATCCATCATTCATGGTAACATGAATGGAACTAGAAGACATTATGTTAAGTAAAACATGTCAGGTACAGAAAGATAAGTACTGCATATTCTCACTCATATGTGGGAACTAACAAAGTGAGCCCCTAGAAGTAGAGAGTACAATTATAAGTATTAGAGACTGGAAAGGGAAAGGTGGAGGGGGGGATGGGGAGAAGTTGGTTAAGGGATACACAATGACTGGATAGGAGGAATAAGTACTAGTGTTCTGTAGCACTGCAGCATGATTATAGTTAACAACGATTTATTATATATGTCCAAAAAGCTAAAAGAGAAGATTTTGAATGCTCCCAAAACAAAGAAATAATAAATGTTTGAGGTGATGGGTATTCTAATTGCTCTGACCTGATCATTAAGCATTGTATGCATGTATCGAAATATCATTCTGTACCCTATAAAAATGTAAAATTATTATATGTAAATAAAAAATAAATATATATATTTAAAAAAAAAAAAGAAGAAGAAAAGCCAGGCATGGTGGCTCACACCTGTAATCCCAGCACTTTGGGAGGCCGAGGCGGGCAGATCACGAGGTCAGGAGATCGAGATCACTCTGGCTAACATGGTGAAACCCTGTCTCTACTAAAAATACAAAAAATTAGCTGGGCGTGGTGGCGGGCGCCTGTAGTCCCAGCTACTGGGAGGCTAAGGCAGGAGAATGGTGTGAACCTGGGAGGTAGAGCTTGCAGTGAGCCGAGATGGCGCCACTGCACTCCAGCCTGGGCGAAAGAGCGATTCCATCTCAAAAAAAAAAAAAAAAGAAGAAGCAGCAGAAGCACAAATTAGACCCCATGGCACTTAACACAACATAAATCTTTATGGAAGGTTGTATTGGGGTGGGAGCAGGATGAGAAGGTTGAGTAGATGATAGGAAAGAAGGAACTACCTCGCAGAACCCACCCAGACCCTCTTTCTACGACTCAAGATTCCACTCATCAAGGAGCTGCCCAGCTCATCTCTCCTCTCTCTTCACATCGCCAAACTTTCTCAGCCACCTAAAATTCTGTCTCTCTTTCTCCTCTCCACTCCCAAGTCTGTTTTTCCCTGTGGAAGCCAAATATCTTCCCTCTTTGCTCTGCTCCCAGCCAGTGACAGCGTGGTGGGGCTACCAGAACCCAACCATTCCTGTTCACAAGGCTGCTTTTGGTCTGGGCGCAGCCTTTGGTATGGGCGCCCCAACAGCCTAGCTGACTTCCTCAGAGCTGCACCGTAGCCTGAAGCTCTTCTTGTCCAGTCCTCCTTCCTTCTCACTCTTTCTTCACAGATATCAAACTCCCCTCCTGCTCCTCCTGTTCCCTCTTCCTTTTAACCTACAGATACTTTCCCCAATAACTCTTTGTTCTCCTAATTCCATCTTGGCATCTGCTTCTTGAAAGATAAAAAAATGACACGTCTTCTAAGGCCTAGCTTCATGATCCCATGTCCTTGTATTTTTCAAGGAAAGGAGGCTCCCATTTGCTCCTGTCTGCCTTATCACCTCCCTCTATATTTTTCTTAAATAGTGCAATCCAGCCTCTCTTGGTCTATTTAATTCTCCTCTTCACCTCTCTCATCCTGATGAAACTCAGCCAAACTCCAATAAATGATCAAGCAGGCAAAGAATCCTTGCTCATGGCAAGTGTATTCTATTGTAGAGTGTGTGTGTGTTTAGAAAACTGCAAGTATTCATAATCTCATATCTTTTTTCTTTCTCTGTCACATGAAGATAAAGGACCTAAGACTCCAAAGGGTCAAATAACTTGGCCAAGGTCACACACTAAGCACATGATGAAGTCACTTTCAGTTCCAAATCTGGCTGACCAAAAAGCCCATGCTATTTTAACAAAACAATGCACACCCTGTGTATGCAAGTGTGTTTGTTGGGACATCAACTGGTGTTTAGGATTCAGATGCATCTAGAGGAGTAATGGGGAGAATCAGACCACGACCTTATTTGCATAAAGAACTGAGGATTCTCCTGGGAGAAAACGTATCCCGTGCTAGAGTTAAGTGCACAGGTATGATACAAATGTAGCTGGATTAGCATCGGGGAAAAGTTTGAGTCCTGCAGGGGGTTCCATAGTCACTTTCACAATCTGACCTTTGACCTAGCCTTTAAAGACTTATATGAGCCTGAGTCCTAGGAAGAATGAATTCTAATAACAAGCCACTTTTCCATATATTAACAATTATGAAAATTGTTCAGTATTAGCAAAACTAGTTTTAATAAAGCAGAAGAAACCCATCCCAAGCACAGATACAGTGTGGAAAATATTAATCACGAATACAAGTTCCTCTCAGTCTAGCCAGAAGCAAGAGCAGGCTGGGATAGTCTGAGGAGCCGGTGCCTTTAAGTAAGGGAAATTGCCAATATGACAGGAGCTGGAGGAGGGCAAAGAGGATAGCAAGGTAAATATTCCAGTGATCAGCTGCCCACATCCCCTGTGGTGCCAATAATACTGAGGATATGCTCAGAATATTCAGTGCCCTATAAAATGTTCTCCATGTGGCCAGACACAGTGGCTCACACCTGTAATCCCAACACTGAGAGCCTGAGGCAGGAAAATCACTTAAGCCCAGGAGTTCAAGGCCAACCTGGACAACAAAGTGAGACCCTGTCTCTACAGAAAAAAATAATTAGCTGGGTGCAGTGGCTCACATGTTCAGTCCCAGCTACTTGGGAAGCTGACGTGGGAGGTTCACTTAAGCCTGGAAGTCTAGTCTAAAGTGAGTTGAATCACACTACTGCACTCCAGCCTGGGCAACACAGCAAGACCCTGTCTCAAAAAAGCAAAAACAAACAAACAAAAAAAGGTATTCTCCATGATCTACAAGCAACAAAGAACATTCTCTGTCAGTGATTTCCTCCTCTTTTTGTTTTTCTCTTTTAAAAGGGAGGTGGTGGCTGGGCGCGGTGGCTCACACCTGTAATCCTAGCACTTTGGGAGGCTGAGGTGGGTGGATCACGAGGTCAGGAGATCGAGACCATCCTGGCTAACACGGTGAAACCCCGTCTCTACTAAAAACACAAAAAATTAGCCAGGTATGGTGGCGGGTGCCTGTAGTCCCAGCTACTTAGGAGGCTGAGGCAGGAGAATGGCGTGAACCCAGGAGGCAGAGCTTACAGTGAGCCAAGATTGCACCACTGCACTCCAGCCTGGGCGACAGAGTGAGATTCCATCTCAAAAAAAAAAAATAAAATAAAATAATATAAAAATAAATAAATAAAAGGAAGGTGGTACTTCCTAGCTTTTGAGAGCCTTGTCTTTGAATTAAATTCCCAGCTTAGCACAGTCCTGGCACGTAGACGGTGTTTAGTAAATGAATGAGAGCCAGTCTGTTTAATATAAAAGAAGTCCATGCATACTCTAAACAATTTGGAAATTAAAGGAAAGAAGAGAACACCCGTCCCCCTTTCCCCAAGCTCCTAAGCTAAAGGAAAGTGTAACAGTTTTTCAGTCCGTCTGAAAACCTGTGCATATGCTTCTGTTATTTCCTGGCTAGGGTCATCCTCCGGATTCCATGTTGATTGGTAAGAACAGCAGGCAGTTGGCATCACTGAAGTAGGAACAACTCCAGAGAGAGGCCCGAGCCCTTTCCCTGGTCCTCAGTTTATAGAAGTCATTCACAACGGCTGGGGATTTAAAGCATACTGTAAATTCTGAGACCTCCATTCCCCTCACTCCACTCTCCCACAATAGAATGCTTACATGGTAGCCCCATCAGACTCACCAACCCTAGAAATACTCTCATCCCACCCGTAGTCCTCCCTCTTCACTGCTCTCTCTAATCTACAAGCCCCAGGGGAAAGGTGCTGAGGCCCAGCTCTGGGACAAAGGGAGCTTCCTGTGTGACTACCGCCCAGTTAAGGCAAGAGAGACTGACATGGACTCTCTGAGCTGTAAGGCTGCAAGCAATTTACTTCCTGAAATGAGAAAATTCCAGCAGGCCAGTTGGGGAGGAACAGTCCAGCCAGAAGGGAGGAGGGGACAGAGAGCATCAGTGACGTGGTTTTCCCTGAAATACCACCTCCAGCAGGAAAGGCCAGCGGGCCCCAGGCCACAAGTCCCTCCCAGCTTTACCCAGATTGAGGACTTGGGTGGGCTTTGCTGATGGATCACACCACTGCTGAGCTGGCTAAAGGCCTGTTAGAAAGACGTGGATCTGCATTGTGTCAAGATTCCACGGAGAGAAAGATGAAAAGAGCCTTTTCTTCTTATCCCTTGCATTTGGGAAGTTTGTCAAGAATGAAGCAACTCAAATAACATCACGAATTGTGGCTACAAAGTCTGGCATAACCACATTTCATTGACAGAGCTGTGTTTAAACTCACAGATAAAAGGAAGAGCATGAGGCTTGAAATATTACACGTAGATTATTCTAAGAGGCAGTGTGCCTCTTCCAAAGTTGCAGAGGGGCGGGCAAGAAAAGTGTCTAGTCTGCTTCTCTGTACACACAACAGCATGCCAGTTTGGATGAAAGGAGCCGGTGGTACCATGTTCATCATGGTGAAATGAGAAGATCATTGGTAGAAGCGTATGAGGAAAGAAGGGAAGAGAGGGGATCGCCCTGACGCATTATTAACAGTCGGCGTGTAAGTGAGCAAAGCGGCGCCAGGACATAGACAAACAGGGTTAGGTGCCCTCTGTTTTTTCTTTCAGGGCCTCTGTCCCTAAGTCCCTCTGGATGGCCAACTCCCTACTGGTTGTTCTACTTCCTATACCCCAGTCTATAGTCGGATGGCCTTGAATGTGGTTTAGTCTAAGTAGAATATGTAAGAGCCCAATATGTTCTCAGTCCCTACCATCTGCTGTTTGTTTGTTTGTTTGTTTGTTTGTTTTGAGACAGAGTTTCACTCTTGCTGCCAGGCTGGAGGGCAATAGAGCGATCTTGGCTCACCGCAACCTCCGCCTCCTGAGTTCAAGTGATTCTCCTGCCTCAGCCTCCTGAGTAGCTGTGATCACAGGCATGCACCACTGCGCCCAGCTAACTTTTTGTATTCTTAGTCAAGGTGGGGTTTCTCCATGATGGTGAGGCTGGTCTTGAACTCCCTACCTCAGGTGATCCGCCCGCCTCGGCCTCCCAAAGTGCTGGGATTACAGGCATGAGCCACCTCACCCGGCCAGTCCCTACAATGTGTTTTTTAATACGGTGGAAAGAAGGAATCTGGTGCTGTGGAAGAGAGGCCATTCTGAAGCCAGGAGGGAAAGACCTGGAGGGGGTGTTCCTTGCAGTTCCCCCTGACGCATACCGTGATTGATAGCCGTCTTATTGGTTCTGGAGGTCAGGGAAGCACTTGGCACTCTGAAGGGTGCAGGGAGGGGAGTTAGATGAAGGGACGAAAGGGATCCTGTCTCAACAGAGAAAAAACAGAAGAGGGTTTTTAAAATAGGGTCCATAGTATCAAGGTTAGTATGCTTCATATGGCCTTGCTGGAAAACAGTTTGACAACTCCTTGAAAAGTTAAGCATACACTTATCATGAGACCCAGAAATTCTACTTTTTGGACTATCCTAGAGAAATTAAGGCTTAGCTTCTTACAAAAACCTGTACAAGATTGTTCATAGAAGCTCTAATTCATACTTGCTCACAACTGGAAACAGCCCAAATTGTCTTCTATAGGTGAATGGATAAAGGCTCTGGGGTACATCACCCACAGGAATACAGCTCAGCGATAAAAAAGAAGCTATTGACACACACAACAATGGGGGTGGATCTCAAATGCATTATGCTAAGTAAAAGAAGCCATTCTCAAAAGGCCACATACTGTTTGGTTCCATATAAGACATTCTTGAAAGACAGAGAGTGATGAAAGGCTGGCCACAGTGGCTCATGCTTGTAATCCCAGTGCTTTAGGAGGCCGAGGCAGGAGGACTACTTGAGGCTAGAAGTTTGAGACCAGCCCAGGCCCAAACATAGCAAGACCCCATCTCTATAAAAATTAAAATAAAAAACATTAGCTGAGCATGGTGGTGTGCCTATAGTTCTAGCTACTTGAGTTGCTGAGGAAGGAGGGTCACTTGAGCCCAGATGTTCGAGGCTGCAGTGAGCTGTGATTACGGCTGGGTGAGCCACTCCAGCCTGGGTGACAGAACGGGGCCCTGTCTCCAAAAATAAAAAAATAAAATATATTGATGGAGAACAGACAGGTGGTTGCAGGGGTTGGGGTAAGAGAGGGTGTGACTCTAAAGGGTAACATTAGGAAGTTTTTGTGATGATGGAACAGTTCTGTATCTTAATTGTGGAGGTGATTACATGAATCTATATGTGTGTTAAAATTCATAGAACTCTACGAAAACACTTCCCAAAGTCTATTTTCCTGTATGATGATTTGAAACATTATTTTAAAATTTTGACTACATCTGAAGAAGGAGTGCTTGATATGGTTTATGGAGACCCAGATACCATTTCTTACCAGATATGGTTTTGACTAAGTTTACCCATCCATCCACTCATCCATCCATCCATCTATCCACCCACCCTTCTTCCCTCCATCATCCATCCCTCTATCTTTCTCGCATGCATCCATGCATCCATCCCTCCCTCTTCCATTGATTTATCCATCCATCCATCCATCCCTCCCTCCCTCCCTCCCTCCATACTTCTTCCATCCATCCATTCTTCTCTCCATGCATTCATACTAGGCAGGCTTCTGCTCACAAGGAACTCATGTAATAGAGGAGACCAAGACATATACACACGACTTGAGCACGGTTTGATAGAGGTTTATACGTGGTGGGATGGAGGCTTCTACAAGGAGACCCCATTGAGATGGGGAAGGTCAAGAATGTCTTTGCCCTCAGAGCCTCTGTTTCCTCAATTGAAAGTTTGGAGGAAATAGCTTTTCTTGCCCTCACCTATTCTGGAGGCTTTTGGGGAGAATCAAGTTCATAAGGAAGGTCTGTGGCCTAGAGAGCATGGTTGGTTACATAGGCTCATGATCATTCCAAATCAGAAGCTGTTCGGCCTCTCGGAACAAATGGGTGTCTTTCAGAGCAATGATTTTGTAGGCAGGCAATGTTACAGGGGGAAGAGGAGGACAAAATGTTTCTCCATCTCCCTAGGCTGAGGCCATTATGAAAAATATTTCTCTAAATTTGCTTTAAAAGTTTTTTTTGAATGAAAACAGAATTTTACTTCTATTCAGGCCTTCCCCTGCTGTCCTAACAATTAGGTTTCTATAAAATTGGCTGCAAATGAAAATAAAACAGGTCTATTGTAGAAGTTATAAACTAAAATCAGATGTGATCTTTTTCTACTATTTATCCTAAAAGATCTCTCAAACTTTCATTTTTGTTTCCCTGTAGAAAATAGATCTATAACCAACAGATAGGAATTATTTTGGCTTATACATGGAAAAATCTTCTAAAAATTAGCAATGAAGAATAATAATGACCTTTAAACACTTATTATATAATAATATTATATAATATGTCATATTATATTATATAATATGTCAGGCACTGGGTTGAACACTTTATAATCATTATCTCATTTAATCCTAACAACAACCCTAAAGGTAGATACTGTTACTACTTCCATATTGTAAAAAAGGACTCTAAGGCTCAGAGTGGTATTTATGCAAGTCATCTAGAATGTCAGTGTTAGTGCCAGAATTCCAGTCTAGATGTGTAACTTACAAGGACAAGGGACAGACGGAGAGAAAATATTTGTAACATAGCTAGTAAATATTTGGTCAGAATATAATAAATAGTGCACTCATAAATCAATAATGAAAAAGAAAATGCTCAAAAAATGAGCAAAAGAAATAAGCTTGGCCGGGCGCGGTGGCTCAAGCCTGTAATCCCAGCACTTTGGGAGGCCGAGACGGGCGGATCACGAGGTCAGGAGATCGAGACCATCCTGGCTAACACAATGAAACCCCGTCTCCACTAAAAATACAAAAAAAATTAGCCGGGCGTGGTGGCGGCGCCTGTAGTCCCAGCTACTCGGGAGGCTGAGGCAGGAGAATGGCGGGAACCCGGGAGGCGGAGCTTGCAGTGAGCCGAGATCGCGCCACTGCACTCCAGCCTGGGCGACAGAGCGAGACTCCGCCTCAAAAAAAAAAAAAAAAAAAAAAAAAAGAAATAAGCTAGTAATTCACCAAATAAAAAATACAAATGATCAATAAAATACAAAAAGATGCTCAACCTCACTAGTAACCAAAGAATGCAAACTAAAGTAATGAGATATCATTTTTTATCCATCAGTTTAGAGAAAAGTTGAAAAGATTGATAAAAGTCATGGTTTAACATGCATAAATTGTGAGTTTTATGCATGGTTAGGGAAAATACAAGTCAGCACCACTGTTTTTAACAAAAGTTTGGTACATTTACATTTTTTAAAATGCACATATTCAATGTCCCAGCAGTTCCAGTGCTTTGGTGTTTCTTCTGGAGAAACACCTGCTTAAGTACTGGAGAAGGGTGTAGAAGTGTTCACTGTGGCTTTGTTTGTGAGATCAAAAAGCCATTAGGTTGATGCAAAAGCAATTGTGGTTTTCGCCATTACTTCCATTAAAACTAATGGCAAAACCCGCAACTGCTTTTGCACCAACTTGATAAAAACAACTTAAAGTCATTTAGTAAGAAAACGATAATAGTGTGGTGCATCTGTATTATGGAATACTACACAGTAGCTTAAAAAGGATATGGAAGATCTATATAGGCTGAAAACCTCTAAAATGATTCTTAAGTGAAAAAATGAAAGTTGCAGGGGGAAAAAAGATGTAATGAAATATCATTTGCGTAAACTCCTCATTAACACACAACCATAGCAAGTAATGTCTGTGGATTCAAAATTAGATCTTTAATGTATAGAAAAAGAATATAAAATGAAGTGGTAACAATGGTTACTTTTAGGAAGGCATCTGGAAATCATTGGTCAAAAGAAATTTAGACATTGATTTAACGTTTAAATTTTAACTAGAGAAGATGTAGTTCTCTATTACTTATAACTAACAACAAGTACTTTTCTTTTCTCTTTAAATTGTGACAGAGTCTTACTCTGTCACCCAGGCTGGAGTGGCAGTGGCGCGATCTTGGCTCACTGCAACTTCCGCCTCCTGGGTTCAAGTGATTCTCCTGCCTCAGCCTCCCAAGTAACTGGCAGGCACCTGCCACCAAGCTCGGCTAATTTTTTTAATTTAGTGGAGACAGGGTTTCATCATGTTGGCCAGGCTGGTTTCAAACTCTTGACCATAGGTAATCCGCCCCCCTCAGCCCCGGCCCCCTCCCCCTCCATATCACCCCCAACCTCAAGGCACCTCCCACACCCAAGCCTCCCAAAGTGCTGAGATTACAGGCGTGAGCCACCACGCCCAGCCAACACTTTTTTAAAAAGAGAAAGAAACAAAGTGTGGCTGACTGCAGAGCCTAAGTATGTTGTTATATTGATTCTTAACCTATGGTTTATGGTTTATGGTTAGGTTTTTAGCAAGTTCATGAACTTATAAAATTGTGCACACGTTGAATGTATGTTGGGGTACAAATATCTTTTCTTAGATTTTCTTTGGAATATTGGATTCCAAAGGAAATCTGTCTTAGTCAACTTGGGTTGCTATAACAAAATACCACAGACTGGATGGCTTATAAACAACAAACGTTTATTTCTCACAGGTCTGGAGACCAGGAAGTCCAAGATCAAGGTGCTGGCCGACTCGGGTCTGGTAAGGGCTGCTTCCTGGTTCATAGATGGCTGCCATCTTGCTGTGTCCTCATGTAGCAGAAGCGGTAAGAAAGCTCTGTGGGGTCTCTTTTATAAGGGAACTAATCCCAGTCAAGAGGACTCCAGCCTCATGATCTAATCACCTCCCAAAGGCCCCACCAGCAAATACCATCACCTTAGGGGTTAGGATTTAACATGAATGCTGGACAACATAAATGTTCAGTCTATAGCAGGATCCAAGACCCAAAAAAGGTCAAGGACAATTTTGGTGGCAAATGTTCCTGTTCTGTTGTGGCCTTAGGAAAGCTACTCAGCCTCTCTGGAAAATGAGGATCATAATAGTATTTACCTCATGGGGTCAGTGTGAGGATTAAGTGCATCAATGTGTATAAAGCATGCAAAATAGAAGTTCATAAATATTAGCTATTAGTATTCCTTTTGTTGTTGCTGCTATTTTAAATAGCTTGGAAAGATCATGCCATTCAAGAGACTTGAATTTTTGAAATGGTTATATCATAAGTAAAATGGAGGGATAATTCTATCCAGTTTGAAAAATCCTACAATTTCAGACTCTTACATTTTCTTCCATATATAAAAATGATAAAATGACATTAAATGACATCAATCCTCCCATTTGCTCGTTCTTTTACCCCACAAACATTTAGCGAATGCTTACATGCACTAACTATTGCAGAAATAAATGGAGATACAATTACAGCAAATGTGGTTGACAGGGCACTGCTCTCAAGGAGCTCAGGGTCCATCGTGGTGACAGATCGACCCTGCAGGCACAATGACATCACTGCATAGTAGGCTCTGAGACTGTGTGCTTGGGGCTATAACTACTCTGTGATCTGTAAATGCCTGTCTAAGACAAGTTACTTTCAAATCCAAGCTTTTATTATTGACAGGAGTAGAAATAATGTTTTCCTGACATTTCTCCTTTAATTGACTGGTTCATGAAAGGGTTAAAATCAAGTGTTCCATTCTGGCTCTCCCTTCCCAGTAATCAGGCCAGATAAGCATTATGGTGTTTAAACATTTCAAGGCACTTGTGTTTCCAATTGCTTTCACTTTTAAACCAGTTAATGGATTTGGTAGCTGTTACAATCCCAAAATAGCAAGTGGACTTGTGGGTGGATCAGATGCCACTGGGCACAAGTCTAAATGGTTCCCGTAAAAGCCACGAAGCTTGTTCCCCACGCCTCTGAGGAATGTGATCCTCAGGGTTTTAGTGATCCAGTGGTGCCTAGCAGCCTCCTCCTGACATGATGGGAGCATAATAACAGTGATATGGTAGGGCATTGGGCTGGCTGAGCTGGGACATAGACCTCCCACCACCCCAGGAAGACTCATCCATCCCTTTGCATCCTCTGATATTCCTGGGGGCTTTTGTCTCTTAATTTCCAGGGGAAAAAAGGGTTTGGATGGGGCAGTGCAGCAGGATAGCAGAGAGATGGAGGGCCACTGTGGGCCTTGGACTAGATTTGAGGGCTGGAGTTGATGGGACTGTTTTCCCAGGAGGCTTTCTAGGGTCTAACGCAGTGGGGCTCCTTGGGTGCTCAGTCCCCACTGCTGCACACTGGTGTGCGAGGATAAGCCACTGCAGGACAGTGTCCTTTCGTGAGAATACATGAAAGATACAGAGACAGTGTCCTTCCCATGGTTCATGGCGTTCTCGTGATGAGATTCCAGTGGTTCAAGGTAGAAGTTTTCCGCAGTGGGATCCAGGGCAGGGGATAAAGTCATGGGTGGCATGAGGTAGCAATAGTTAAGAGTGTGACTTGCAGGTGTGTACATGAGGCCTGCCTTGAGGACTCCCACAGGTAAGTGGAGGATGCCTCATACTGGGGCAGCACGTTGTTGTGTGAGAAATAGGACATCTGATGGAGTGTTTGTGCCCAAAAACTGGTGCTTTTTTCCCTCGTCTCTCTAGAACTCAGATGGAACTTTCCCTCACATGCACCATCTCATGGGTTCCTAACGCAACCCTGTGAGGTTAATATTATGATCTGCACTTTGTGGAGGAGGAACTGGAAATGCAAAGGAATGAAGGTCAATGGTAGAGCCCAACTGAGGTCAGGTCAGTGAAGATGGCCCAATAAAGTGGCACACTGGAGTTCCATGTGCTCACTGCGTAGCAGTGCCTCTTAGCTTCCTTCTCTGAGTGGTCTCGGAGAACTTAAGAAAGGGTGAGAAAATTCTAAGCTAATTCTATACTGGCTTTGTGTTGACTCCCAAGTTAAGAGAACCTCCAAATACCTCCCCTAGGGTCTGCCATACATTATGAAATTTTATTCAGAGATTCATGTCCTTGAATCTTAAAGACTCACAAGCCTCCTCCTCAATTGCACTGAAGACCAGACCGGAGTAGGAACCAGTTTTTGGTCTCCGTTCCCAACCGACTCTGGAGTTTATTACGGTGATAGTTTGTGCTGTTGGAGTTGGCATCAAGCCTACTTGGGTCTGAGTGCTGATTCTGCTATTATCATCTCTTTGAGACTCATTTTCCTCATGTGCAAGAAGGAATTATAATACCTTCTTTCTAGTGGCTTGAGGAGGAACACTGACCGACACATTGAGAAGTTACTGTAGTGACATGCAAAGCACAGCTCCTGTCTTCATGGAGCTTCTAGTGTGCAGACAGGTGAGCCAACAATCACACAAATTGTGATGGTGAATACTGAGTGTCAACTTGACTGGATTGAAGGATACAAAGTATTGATCCTGTGTGTGTCTATGAGGATGTTGCCAAAGGAGATTAACATTTGAGTCAGTGGGCTGGGAAAGGGAGACCCACTCTTAATCTAGGTAGGTACCATCTAATCAGCTGCCAGCACAGCTAGAATATAACAAGCAGAAAAATATGAAAAGGTTAGACTGGCCTAGCCTCCCAGCCTACATCTTTCTCCTGTGCTGGATGCTTCCTACCCTCAAACATCGGACTCCAAGTTCTTCAGTTTTGGAACTTGGACTCGCAATCATTGCTCCTCAGCCTATTGTGGGACCTTGTGATCATGTGAGTTAATACTTAATAAACTCCTATATACATACATAGGCTCCAGCTCCAGTAGTCACATCTTCATTCCAGTCAGAGGAAAGATGGAAAGGAGAGAAAAGGGCATGCTCCCTCTTTGTAAAGATGCTTTCCAGAAGCTGCACGTTCATTTCTGCCTACTTGTCAGTGGTCAGAACTTAGTCACATGGCCCTATCTAGTTGCAAGGGAGGCAGGAAAATATTTTATATATATATGTGTGTGTATATATATATATGAGTTTATTGGAATATATTTTTTATATGTATAGGAATATAGTATATATATATATATATTCCATTAGTTCTATCCCTCTAGAGAAACCTGACTAATACACAAATACACAAATCAATATTACAAGCCACAGTAAGTACTGCTAAAGAAAAGACCAGGTACCTGTGTGGGCAGCCAATGGGGAAACTTGTTTTAGTCTAAGTCCAAAGACAGATTTCCCTGAGGAAGGGCATTTGTGGGTGGGAATTCATGTGCGTAGGGCAGTCCAGACAGAGAGAAAACATGTGTGACGACTGACTGCAGGCGAGAGGAAGGGAGTGCACTAAGAGCATGGCAAGGGGGAGAAGCAAGTCTATGGCACACACAGAAAGGAATTGGGGTGGGGAAGGGTGTAAGGTGGGGCCACAGAGGGAGGCAGGGGCCATCCAGGTCATTGAGAGACTCACCGGAAATGTCTGTAAAGTCAAGTAGGGAATAACATTCTGGCTTCTATTTTTAAAACACCACACAGGCTACTGCATGGAGGAGGGATTGGAGGAGTCATAGGGAAAGCGGGGAGCTCCAGCAACTCCCCCTGGGAGAGGTGAGGGCCACGTGCACTAGGGCAACAGCAGCAGAGATAGGCAAAAGTGGAAAAATGAGGCAGAAATTTATCTTCAACCCATGAAAGGACAAGACCACTTGATTAAGTCCCAATGAGTGGAATTCGTGGTAAGGGCTGTGGAGGTTGAGAGAAAAAACCCAGCAATGAGGGCTGTAAACTGGAGAAGGCTGCTGGGAGGTAGATTGGAGTTGGGTCTTAAAGAATAGTAGACTCTGGGCCGGGTGCAGTGACTCACGCCTATAATCCCAGCACTTTGGGAGACCAAAGTGGATGAATCACTTGAGGTCAGGGGTTTGAAACCAGCCCGGCTAACATGACGAAACCCCATCTCTACTAAAAATACAAAAATTAGCTGGGAGTGGTGGCACGTGCCTGCAATCCCAACTACTCAGGAGGCTGGGCCAGGAGAATCACTTGAACCCAGGAGGTGGAGGCTGTAATAAGCTGAGATTGCATCACTGCACTCCAGCCTGGGTGACAGAGAGAGGTGATATCTCAAAAATGTAAGAATAGTAGACTCTGGGCCAGGTGCAGTGACTCATATCTGTAATCCCAGCACCTTGGGAGGCCGAGGTGAGAGAATCACTTGAGGCCTGGAGTCCAAGACCAGCCTGGGCAACATGGTGAGATCTTATCTCTACAAAAATAAAAATAAATTTAAAAAGGAATAGTAGACTCAGATGAGGTGGTAAGGAATCAGACAGGCACATTGGGAGCCAGGGAAATATCACCAGTGTTCCAACCGATGGAAATATCACCAGTGTTGGTATGAAAGCTATGGTGATGTATCCGGACTATATTAATGGCTGTGGAGTAGTGTGAGGAAAAAAAAGACTAGAAACTAAAATTTGCAGACTCTCATTTACAGTGTTTCTGTTCAAATTAGGCTGAGAGTGGCAGAAAAATCCATAACAGCATTGGTTTTTTGAAATAAAATCCATTTTTCTTTCTTATATAAATGAAGTTTAAAGATAAGCAGTTCAGGTCTAGCTAATATACCAATTCTAAGATCGTCAGGGCTGGGCATGGTGGCTCATGCCCGTAATCCCAGCACTTTGGGAGGCCAAGGCAGGTGGATCACTTGAGGTCAGGAGTTCAAGACTAGCCTGGCCAACATGGTGAAATCCTGTCTCTACTAAAAATACAAAAAAATGAGCCGGGCAAGGTGGTGTGTGCCTGTAATCCCAGCTACTCAGGAGGCTAAGGCACGAGAATCGCTTGAACCCAGGAGGTGAAGGTTGTAGTGAGCCGAGATCATGCCACTGCACTCCAGCCTGGGTGACAAAGTGAGACCCTGTCTCAATAAATAAATAAATAAGATTGTCGGGAATCCAGGCTCCTCAAGTGTCTTGTTTCGTTACATCCAACACAGGCACCCACCTCATGGTACAAGACAGCATCTCCAGCTCCAGCGGTCACATCTTCATTCCAGTCAGAGGAAAGATGAAAAGGAAAGAAAAGGACATGCTCCCTCTTTGTAAAGATGCTTTCCAGAAGCTGCATGTTCATTTCTGCCTACTTGTCAGTGGTCAGAACTTAGTCACATGGCCCTATCTAGCTGCAAAGGAGGCAGGAAAATATTATTCATGCTAGGCAGCTGCATACCCAATTAAAAATGGGAGACCCTATTATTATGTAGAAAGAGAAGGGAAGGAGTTTCTGCCACACGCACACACTGCAGTTTATGACAGTGATTTGCAAATTAAACATCATTCTCAGCTTTTTAGAGCTCGTATTAGGTGATGAGAAAAACTTTAAGACCACAATAACTGCCCTATCTGGAATGGTCTTCTCCCAAACTGTCTTGAGACTCTTTCCCTCAGAAAGGCCTTCCTAATGACCCATCACTCTCTATCCCCAAACCCGCTTTGTTTCCCTTCACAGCCCTTTACACTCTCTGACATAAAACTCTATTCAGTTATTTGCTTATTGCATGTCCCTCACAGAATGAGAGCTCTGTAAAGGAAGGGAATTTGTTTTGTTCACCACTGTGAACAGCACCTGCCCCAGTTCCAGCTACAGAGCAGATGTTCAATAAATATTTGTTGATGGTATAAAGAAATGGGCAAAGCATAGAATTCCTAAAAGATGCTCTGGCTTATCTTAGGTTTTGGTGAAGAAGAAATACAACTAGTAAACAAAGGTGGGAAATAGTGAGCATCTTTGATCATACAAGACCTGCACATTGGCCTTGCGCAGTGGCTCACGCCTGTAATCCCAGCACTTTGGGAGGTCAAGGCGGGCAGATCACATGAGGTCAGGAGTTCAAGACCAGTCTGGCCAAGATGGCGAAATCCTGTCTCTAGTAAAAATACCAAAAGAAAATTAGCTGAGCATGCTGGTGCACGCCTGTATTTCCAGCTACTCTGGAGGCTGAGGCCGGAGAATCGCTTGAACTCAGGAGGCGGAGGTTGCAGTGAGCCAAGATCACGCCATTGCACTCCAGCCTAGTGAGAGCAAGACTCTGTCTGAAAAATGAAAACAGCAACAACAACAAAAATTAACCAGGCGTGATGGTGGGTGCCTGTAATTCCCACTACTTGGGAGGCTGAGGCAGGACAATCACTTGAACCTAGGAGGTGGAGGTTACAGAGAGCCGAGATCCTACCACTGCACTCCAGCCTGGGTGATAGAGCAGGACTCTGTCTCAAAAAAAAAAAAAAAAAAAAAGGAAATAAACCAGTACTATTAAATAGCAGCCTTATAAAAGTACAAAGTATGATTTTTTTGGAAAGCAATTGCCCAGGCCTGCCAAGTGACCAGCTCCAGGGGATCATGCACCTTGCGTGGACAACTATATAAGGTTACATTTGCGTTGCATTCAGTGTGAATGCTGTGATTGTGCTGAGGGCAGCCCTGAAGTTACCAATGTACATCAAATGTCACAAAAACATGTGTGCATGTGTTCACTTATGAAAATAAAAAGCTAACAATAAAACCTAAATATTGGCTGGGCGCAATGGCTCATGCCTGTAATCCCAGCACTTTGGGAGGCCGAGGCAAATGGATCACGAGGTCAGGAGATCGAGACCATCCTGGCCAACATGGTGAAACCCCATCTCTACTAAAAATACAAAAATTAGCTGGGCGTGGTGGCGTGCACCTGTAGTCCCAGTTACTCAGGAGGCTGAGGCAGGAGAATCGCTTGAACCTGGGAGGCAGAAGTTGCAGTGAGCCGAGATGGCGCCACTGCACTCCAGCTTGGGTGACATAGTGAGACTCCGTCTCAAAAAAAAACAAAAACAAAAACAAAAAACAAACAAAAAAACATAATCATGGAATAATGTTAAGTGAAGAAAAGACATATGCAAAATAAATATACAAAATAAGATGTATATAAAACGTTTTTTTTAAATTCTCCGGATAATGGGGCTATAGATGTTTTTACTTTCTTGTCTATCTAAGTATTTTTTTAAAAATACGTTTTTCCGTTATGCTACAAAAAACACATTTCTCATTTTGAGAGAAATTTTATCTTAAAATTACATTTTCAAAAAGTTGTAAGTAGAATAATTATGGTATATAGAGTATTATACCAATTCTCTCTTTTTTTAAGAATGTATTTAGAGGAAAAGGCTGAATGGATAACCACCAAACCACTAACAAAGGTTATCTTGAGACAGTGGTATCAGGGTTGGTTTTAATGTTCCTATCAATACATTTTTTGCTTGTTATTATCATTTATTGAGCCCCTATGACATGCAAAGTGCTCTCCTGGGTGCACTTTTTACACACATTGGGACAAGTAAGGTCCCAACAGCCTCTGAGGTGTGCGTTATCGCTGCGAATCCATTTTACAGGCGAGGAAATGGAGACTCAGAGAGGCAAAGCTGCTTGCCCAAAGCCCAAGTCCACTTTGCTAAGTGACATCTTCAAGCAGACACAGTACTGGCTTTCCTCTGTTCAAGGAGAAGGGATCTATTCATCAGCAAAGGTCCACTGTGCTTTTTCCAAGGAGGGCAGCCGTGGGGGAAGAACTTGAGAGGGTGGTTGCAAGCTGCCTTCTGTGGGCACCAGGGATGTGCGAGAGCCTCAGGGCATTAACTCTTCCCAGAGTAGCCCAGCTCGGCCAGCGTGCAATGAGGAAGAGAAGTCCCAGTCAGCCAGTGGCAGAAGGCTGAGAAGGCTAGAGGGAGGAAAATAGAAAAACCCTAGCAAACGGCACTCTGAGTGAGTCTGGGACTAGAGTGAAGAATGAGGAATTCAGGGAATGACAATCTGAGCAGCAGAGTGTACGGAGAAAGTGCAGAGGCAAGAGAATTTTAAGAAATGTCAGGCTGCCCTATGAACTGAGTCTCCCAGAACATGAAATTGCCTGTTCACTACCTCTGAGTGTCTGAGTTTCTCTGAAAGTGGCACCACATTGAGAATGAATCATGTAGGGCCCCAAAATGTATTTGTGTTATATTTATACCTATCTATTTTTCTTTATTATTTATTTATTTATTTGAGACAGTGTCACTCTTGTTGCCAGGCTGGAGTGCAATGGCGCCATCTTGGCTCACCGCAACCTCTGCCTCCCGGGTGCAAACGATTCTCCTGCCTCAGCCTCTCAAGTAGCTGGGATTACAGGCATGCACCACCACACCCGACTAATTTTGTATTTTTAGTAGAGACAGGGTTTCTCCATGTTGGTCAGGCCAGTCTCCAACTCCCGACTTCAGGTGACCCATCCACCTCGGCCTCCCAAAGTGCTGGGATTACAGGTGTGAGCCACCATACCCAGCCTTTATTTTTCTTTATTTTTAAAAAATGTGCAATAAGCATGTGATTAATGTCATAATGGGGTGGGGGAATCCATATAAATCCTTTAGGTGTTTTAGAACGATTGTTTCTTAACACAGAGAATAGCTTGGAGAACAGTTAATAATTTTATCAACCAGGAATCCATGGAGATTGTTTACGTCTTTTCCTTCCAGGGCAGGGTTTGACAGAGAAGAGAGTCCCCAGTACTGAAAGGGTTTTATGGACTGCAGGAGGCACTTGGGCTTATGCCCTGTGTGTCTGTGTGTGTCTCAGAGAGAGGAGAGGCATTTATGCCATTCCAATTCAATTTAGTCCATTTGTATCAATTCATCTGGAACTGTGCCTAATCACAGGTTAGGTCTCCAGGGTGAAAAGGCATTTCCACTTTGCCCAAGTTACTCGTCTTCTATGTCCCACAGAGGACAGCGATTTCATGAGGACAGAAATTCCATCCACTTGGCTCACAAAATCCCTAGCACCAAATACAGCACCTGGCACTTATGAGACACTCACTATCATGTATGTTGAGGAATGAAACAAGGGCTGACACTTTGGAAATGCATCAGCTTTTCCCTTGAAAGTGCATTGGAATCTTTCATTGCAATTCTCTTTTGTTAGTTGAACTCTTAGGTAATACGAGGTTTTAGTCTGTTTTCATGCTGCTAATAAAGACATACCCAAGACTGGGTAATTTAAAAAGGAAAGAGGTTTAATGGACTCACAGCTCCACATGGCTGGGGAGACCTCACAATCATGGTGCAAGGTGAATGAGGAGCAAAGTCACACCTTATATGGTGGCAGGCAAGGGAGAGCATGTGCAAGGGAACTCCCCTTTATAAAAACATCAGCTCTCATGAGACTTATTCACTATCACAAGAACAGCAAGGGAAAGACCCATTCTCATGATTCAATTACCTCCCATCCAGTCCCTCCCACCACATGTGGGAATTATGGGAACTACAATTCAAGATGAGATTTGGGTGGGGACACACCCAAACCATATCACATGGGCTCACAAATTCAAAGTAAAAAATCCAGAGATGGCCAGAAAAGGAATCAATGTAATAGAATTATCAATGGGTGTAATAAGCAATGAAATATTGGCTCCTCTAATTTTTGCTGTTTATTCATTCATATTTACCAAGCACATACTATATGCCAGATTTTGTGCTAGGGTGTTGAAGATATTAATACAAGCCCTTAATCTGGCCATGATAATGGGATAAATAGAGCATCCCTAGAATTAATCTTACCCATTAATAATAACAAATAGTATCCAGCACTATGTTCCAGGCATTGTTCTGAGTTGTCTCCATGTATTGTTTTATTTATAGTAGCATTATTTTATCTCTATTTTACAGACGAGCAAGCTGAGATTCAGAAAGGTTAAGTAATTTCTTTGTTCATGCTTCCCAACCAGCCAGGGATGAAGATCAGGCTTCAACTTCTGCCTTCTGACAGCTCCCCTCACCCTCTTAACAGGTCCCAGGGAGTTTTCCCACAAGTGATCCTGAGATCACAGGTCTCCAAATCCCCAGGGATGCTGGATAAAAATGCAGATTTCCAGGCTCAGGGCTGAGGAATCAGAGTCTCCAGGAGGAAAGTCTGGAAATCACCACTAATCCAGGTAATTCAGTTGTGCAGTAAAGTTTGTACAAAATAGAACTCAAAATGCTGCCATCCCCCCAACCGTGAGTTCACAAAATCGCTAACATCGACCACATCTCTCACTCCCACTTCCTACCAAACAATGAGCAGGAGGAAGAAACAGAATAGGAAGAAGGGAAAGGGAAGGGAAGGGAAAGGAGGAACTTGCCCCAAATTGGGCTCCATTTTGGTTTAGGGCAGATCGATGCTCAGCCCTCTGCTCTTCTGGTTCTCGGACTTACAGAACTACTGTCCCCCCAGCTTTAGAAGCAACTGCTGATGGGCCTGACAAGCCTCAGCAGGAGGCACCCTGAACGGCTGGTGACGTCTGCCCAGCTGGAGCAGCTGAAGCAGCAGCCGAAACCCTGGATGCTCATCCCTTCTCACATCAGAACACAGCTGCTCTGGGTCATCGCCCAGTGAGCAGGGTCCATCATCTGTGGACAGGGAGGATTCAGCCAAAAGGACTCATGGCAGGAAGGAGGAGTAAAGACGACAGCCCTGGCTCCAAACAGGCTACGTGATGCTAGAATGGGGATGCAAAGCTCCATGCCATGGGAAGAGCGGTGTGAGGATGGGGTCTGCAGGGCCCTCGAGGGGAAATCCACCACTGGTTCTCACCAGCAAAGCATGTGGCCACTGTGAGCCCCAGCCTTCTCATTTGTAAAAGGAAAATAGCCATTATTGTAGGAAGCTATGAATACTGCTGCCTGTGATTTATTGAACATTTTTTGTATGTCAGACACTGTCTTGAGTCAATCGTTCAATCTTCATAACAAATATCTATTAAATCATTCTGATCCCCATTTGACAGATGGAAATGAGTCTTAGGTTAAGAAACTTGCCCAGGCTGGGTGCAGTGGCTCACACTTGTAATCCCAGCACTTTGGGAGGCCGAGGCGGTTGGATCACTTGAGTTCAGGAATTTGAGACCAGACGGCCCAACTTGGTGAAATCTGTCTCTACTAAAAATGCAAAAATTAGCTGGGTGTGGTGGTGCACACCTGTAATTCCAGCTACTTGGGAGGCTGAGGCATGACAATTGCTTGCGACTGGGAGGTAGAGTTTGCAGTGAGCCTAGATCATGCCACTGCACTCCAGCCTGGGCAACAGAGCAAGACTCTGTCTCAAAAGGAAAGGAAAGAAAAGGAAAGGAAAGGAGAGGAGAGGAGAGGAGAGGAGAGGAGAGGAGAGGAGAGGAGAGGAGAGGAGAGGAGAGGAGAGGAGAGGGAAAAGCGGGAGGGAGGAAAGGAAGGAAGGAGGGGAGGAAGGAAGGGGGAGAGAGAGAAAGAAAGAGAGAGAGAAAGAAAGAAAGAAAGAAAGAAAGAAAGAAAAGAAAAGAAAAGAAAAGAAAAGAAAAGAAAAGAAAAGAAAAGAAAAGAAAAGAAAAGAAAAGAAAAGAAAAGAAAAGAAAAGAAAAGAGAAAAGAAAAGAAAAAAGAAAAGAGAGAGAAAGAAACTTGCCTGATATTTCCTAGCAGGTAACCAGTGAAGCCAGGATTTGATCCCAAGTCTGTCTGATGCCAAAGTCTGTCCTCCTAATAACATCCACAGCTTCTCCAGTGTCCCTTCCCCTTCTTGTTTCTGTGACTAAATGCCCTGAACCATGTGGTCTTCGTGGTTTCAAGGAAAAGAGGCACCACTGTCTTTCCAGCCCCACATTGACAGTAAAAATGCGTTAGTTCCTCTGTGTCTGGCAGAGACTCAGCAAGATGTAGCATGCAGCCAGCGGAAGCACTGTCAGTACACAAGGAGCCCCACGGGTATCTAGCAAACAGACCAAGTCTCAGCACAGCCAAGCAGCACGTCAGAAACGCAGGTTCCACAGCCATTGTCGTGTGCTTTCCAAAGGGTCTGAACTGAGGAGATAATCGGTGCAATGGAGGCCGAAGGGCTTTCCAGCACCACAGAGCTTCATGGAACACCCAGACCCCTGAGTTGGTCCCCCTCTCTGATCTCATGTCCTGCTGTTTGCCCCTCACTCACTCCTGCTTCTATCTATTCATACCTCAATGGGGCCACCCTCATTCCCACCTCAGGGCCTTTGCACGTGCTGTTACCACTGCTAAAAATACTCCTCCTTTTGCCTGGGAGAAGCTGTCCCCGGATCTTCACAAGACTTTGTCCTCCTTGTGGTTCAGGTCTCAGATCACAGTCCCCTCCTTGAGACACCTCTCCTGACTACCCCTTCTAAATTAGCAGCCCCAGGCCAGGTGCAGTGGCTCACAACTGTAATCCCAACACTTGGAGGCCAAGGCAGGAGGATTGCTTGAGCTCAGGAGCTTGAGACCAGCCTGGGCAACATAGCGAGACCGCCTCTATTCTAAAACTAAAAAAATCAGCTGGGCTTAGTGGTGTGTACCCGTAGTCCCAGCTACTCAGGAGGCTAAGGTAGGAGGATTGCTTGAGCCAGGGAGATGAAGGCTGCAGTGAGCCATGATCGCACCACTCCACTGCAGCCTGGGGGACAGAGTAAGACCCTGTCCCCGCCCCCCAAAAAATCAGTCCCTAATCTGTTTGTATACATCACGTCTCCCTGCTTTACTTCCTTCATAGTACTTACTACCTGAAATAATTCTGTTCATTATTTGCTGACATGATAGAAAAGTGCCTGGCAAATGATTGACTCTCAATGAAGATGTGCTGAATGCAAGACTTCATGAATGACGAGGAAATCTTACTAACATCTTTTGTAATAAGGACCCAGGTACCTATGTTCAAAAGTACCTCAATCCTTCTAGTTAACAAGGGCAGAGACCACGAGAAATAACACTGTGTTTAGTAGCAACTTAACAACCAGCCAGCAGTTCTATCCACAGACACACACCACCGGGCATGGTTCCAGAACTAAAAAGGCACTAATTGCTTTTCTATAAGGAGGTAGAACACAGTCCCTCCGTGTTCTTTAGGCCTGATGGTCTGCATTATCGGATCTGTTACCGTGTTAATTGTTCCTGTCTCATACAGCCAGTTTGGGCTTTCTTCTGCACATGTCTTGGATGGTGACAGGTTCCTATATAGAGGAGTACTGGGGAAGCCTGTGTGTGTGTGTATGTGTCCGTGCGTGTGTACACATGTGTGTATAAAAGCAGCCACACTCTGAGAATGGTTAACAGGCAACCAGGCTGTCTGTGCTCAGGGCCCTAAGACTGGCCCAGGAAAGGGCCGGGGGGGTGGGGGGTGAAGGTGGAGCGGGCTTCGCTTGCGCTCACTGCCTTTTCCACAACAGGAGTGCAAATGCTTGCCCAGCTGGAGTGAGTGTGGTGAACTCAAGTCGCCTTTAGGAATGGCTGAAAAAGCCCACACCTGGAAATCACTCCCTCCCTGCTCCTCCACGGCAGGTTGCATTTGGGAGACGCTTCAGTCATTAGAGAAATGAGCAGGGAGTGAGCAATTCACCAGCTCTCCAGCACTTGGTGGAAAGCAGCAGGCAAGGATGGATGTGGTTGACAGCCTTCTTGTGAATGGAAGCAACATCACTCCTCCCTGCGAACTCGGGCTCGAAAATGAGACGCTTTTCTGCTTGGATCAGCCTCGTCCCTCCAAAGGTAAGTGTCGGAAGCTGTTATTTTAATCCAGGAAACTACTGAGTTGCGGGAGAAATCAGCAAAGGCAAGGCTGATAAAAAAATATACATAACCAAGTCATTGTGAGACAAGGCTGGATAAAGTCATATGTTCAGAAGTTTGCAGAAGAGATTAACAAGCAGAATAGAGTCAAATATTCTTATTGTCCCCCATGGGAGAGTTGGGCATTCATGAATAGGACTTGAGGGAACAAAAGCAGGGGAGGAAAAGCTGAGTGAAGCAAGAGGGAGTACAAGTGTCAAAGCCTGAACTTACAAGCACAGCAGAAAAGGTGTTGTCACCATGCAGCCGTTTTCTTTTCTTGGGGGGAAACCAGCGTGAAGTGGTTACAGTGAAATCATGCTTAGCAGCCAGGAAAGAAAGTGATCACTGTTCACTTGAGGAGCTTTGTTCTTAAGAAAAAGTGGTTCCCTGAGTGATCCTTTAACAAACCAACCTTCTACAAACAAAATAATTCAGTCTCTGCTTTCCTCAGTTTGTTTCTGCAAAATGTTGTCAGGACAGGAATGGTGGGTCCAGTGATGTACACCCCGGTGAGGGGGGAAATCGGCAGGAAATCACCCTTGGCTTCGGTTTTAGCATTCTGCTCTCATCACCTCCATCCCTCCGTCTTGCTCCTGTTAATGTCTGCAGAGTGGCAGCCAGCGGTGCAGATTCTCTTGTACTCCTTGATATTCCTGCTCAGCGTGCTGGGAAACACGCTGGTCATCACCGTGCTGATTCGGAACAAGCGGATGCGGACAGTCACCAACATCTTCCTCCTCTCCCTGGCTGTCAGCGATCTCATGCTCTGCCTCTTCTGCATGCCGTTCAACCTCATCCCCAGTCTGCTCAAGGATTTCATCTTCGGGAGCGCCGTCTGCAAGACCACCACCTACTTCATGGGTAAGTTGCTGCTGGTGACTCTTTCTGGAGCTTGCCCCAGACCCCACTCAGCCCCAGACCTTCCCAAACCTCTGACAATCACAGCAGAAGACCTCTGCTGAGGGCTGAATCACAGAACATTAGGCTGTGCACGGCTGTGTGCAAGGACATAGCTGCTGACTTGACGGTCATCCTTATACGTTCCCCGTAAGTCGGTCCCCATCATCCACGTTGGAGGTCAGTTTCTAAGAGTGAAATACATTGATAGGAAAACACAGGGGCAGTTAATTTTGCCTGATTCTATTTGAAGGAAAGAGGGACTTGCTTCCTTCTGTTTGAAGTCAAAAGTGACTTTAAGCTGCTCTATCCCTTTCTGGAAGCTGTTGACTGTGTCCTGAGCTATACCCAACTTGAGTCCCGGCTTCTAGGGAGGGTAAGGATTATGGAGGAGGGTTCTTTGTCATTGTTCCTCTTGTTTTCTTAGGGAACAGGGGCTATTTGAAAACCAGTTCTATCACAGTTCCAGATTCTCTTGCCAGGATTCACTTCTCAGCCTGTTCTCCCCAAAGCTGGGACCATCTCTGGCAGAGGGAGAGAGGTCTCTGCCCCTAGATGAGGAGTTGAATTTGCTCCTGGGGGCTGTGGGGTCGCTAAGCTGACCCTGATTGGCTGAGATATGTAGCTGTTTGCCTATGCCAAACAAAAATGATGATAATGAAAATCACAAGAGCTAAATTTTTTGTGCTTTTATGCACCCCATGTGGTACTAAGTGCTTTGACTTTCATGATCTTACCTTACCTCCCAACCACTCTATGAAGTAAATGCAATGATTCTTCCTTGTCTCATTAAGGAGGAAACAGAGGCACAGAGAGGTTCATAATGTGCCTAAAGCCACACAGATGGTAAGCAACAGAGCTGAGATTTGAGTCCAGATTAGTAGCCACACAGTGGTGAGCATGCTACCTCAGTTTGCCAACTGCTGTGGTTCTCCTGGAGTTGAACAAAGACACATTTCTTGGTCCCCTCTGGGTGCCAGATTGCCTAGTCCCTTGCCCTTTCTGAGAATTAGTTGGGAGAGGGGCAGAGGTGGGAAATAAGCAGGGAGTTATTTTTGTTCTGACCCAAGCCTTGAAGAATATGCAGCAGTGAGCTGGGCTAGGGTAGTCTTCAATGACCGGAAGGCTTTAAAAGTCTTTGTTTTTCCCAGTTGGGGAAGTGGGATTCCGCACTGACAAAATGATGATGAATTTCTGACCCTCGTGCCACCAAAAACCAAGAATGTGTCAATCCGTGTCCAAGTCCTCTGAAAAAAAAAAAAAGGACGAAACTTACAAAGGACAAAGATCATTGTTAAATAATGAAGCAATAATAATAACTAGTGCTGTAGACATCCAAGGCCCATCCATATATATCTTATGGTAATACTATTTGGGAACCTTAACCGGAAAATGTGAACCGAGGTTTAAAACGAGTGTTTTCATGGTGGCAAAACATTCTGAGTGCCACAAAGTTGTTCAGTTTGAAATGTTTAATTTTATGTTATGCAAATTTCAACAGCATAAAAACAATTTTATTGGCCAAAAGAAAAGAAACATCATTCTGAAAGTATTTGCAATACCATAATAATTTTGTTGGATTTTTAATTCCAATAATTTAGGTTCTTCTCTTAATTTTGCAGTCTCCTCAATACTAATAATTAACATTGATTAGCTCCTAATTTGTAGCAACAAGAAAAAGAATGCTTGCCTGCCAGTGAGTTTATAGTTACTGAGGATCCATTACACAGAACTGACTCTTAGAGAGTTTTGGGCTATACTCTCGACTCTAAATGTCATCAACTCTTTAGGGTAAAATCCAGTAAAACACAGCAAATCCTATCCCCAGAACATGAGTTTTTAGTTAATGGTTTGGGGGTCATAGACTTCTTTAAGACTCTAAGGAAAGCTAGAGCCAGGCTCCCTAGAAAAATGACATTTTTGGATATAGTTTCAGAGAATTAGTTTATATCCATAAGAATAATGAGAAACTAAGGACCCCAGTTTCAGGACCTCTGCTCCCAAATTTATATTAATTCGGAGGTTTAAGAAATCTTGGTAAGAGATATTCAGAAGAATTGACAGAATTTATAGCGGAAGGACTCTACAGGGAATTTTAAGGGAATAATAGGACATTTTAATAAGTATGCATATACAAAAATAATAGAAATTTAGCTTTTTGGACAAGAAGCACATGATTTTATTTATTTTTTATTTTAATTTTTATTTTTTCCATAGGCCATCTAAGACCAAGAAGTACATCATTTATTTTATTTTATTTTTGAGACAGAGTACCTCTCTGTCACCCAGGCTGGGATGCAGTGGTGCGATCTTAGCTCACTGCAACCTTGGCCTCCCAGGTTCCAGCGATTCTTCTGCCTCAGCCTTCCAAGTACCTGGGATTACAGACACATGCAGCCATGCCTGGCTAATTTTTGTATTTTTAGTAGAGATGGCGTTTCACCATGTTGGCCAGGCTGGTCTCGAACTCTTGACCTCAAGTGATCTGCCTGCCTCGGACTCCCAAAGTGCTGGTATTACCGGCATGAGCCACCACACCCAGAAAAGAAATACATTATTTTAAATGAGGTGTGTTTGATACCTTTCTCACTGTAATGGTGATGTTTGCTCCTTCTACAAAATACAGAAAAACAAAAACAACAAGACAGGAGACTTTATAGTCCCCCACCCAGAGAAACCTTTAGTTACTGTATGGGGCATTTTCCCTTGTCTTTTTACTACTTATTTTTTACAACAAGTTGCATTTTGAAATATAGATTGTTTCACTATTAAGAACAGTATGTACTCAAAATTTTTAGAAAAAGCCTTCATGCCTCCAGCTCAGGTCACAGTGACCTTTCAGGGTCAGAGAACGCTTGAGAATCTCGGGTTTTTAAAGTCAACTGAACTATGCAGACCGTACTCAAAATTAGAGCTTTTCTTCAGATTTTAGAGAAACCTTTTCTGTGGGGGCAAGAACAAATTTCATCCCCTTGGTTATTAATTAATGAGAGCCTTGAGCCTAAGCAGGTGTTAGGTGATAATCAAAGCTCAATAAACTTATTAAAAATTGGCAATGAGATGTATTTACAAATCCATTTCTTTAACTGCCTTAAACCCTTTCTGGAACAAAGCTGAGAATAAATCGTCTTTTAAAAATATACATACACAATATTTCTTTACCTTTTAAGCGTTTTCCTTTGATATCAAACCTGTGCGGATCAGATATATTCAAGCTAATGTGCAAATAAACTTTGGATTTCAGAGTCAACATAACCGGCTTCTTTGTTCCTTTCCCAGGCACCTCTGTGAGTGTATCTACCTTTAATCTGGTAGCCATATCTCTAGAGAGATATGGTGCGATTTGCAAACCTTTACAGTCCCGGGTCTGGCAAACAAAATCCCATGCTTTGAAGGTGATTGCTGCTACCTGGTGCCTTTCCTTTACCATCATGACTCCGTACCCCATTTATAGCAACTTGGTGCCTTTTACCAAAAATAACAACCAGACCGCGAATATGTGCCGCTTTCTACTGCCAAATGATGTCATGCAGCAGTCCTGGTAAGGTTGCATTGTTTATTTTTAAACATACAACTTGATGTAATTTTGCAATATTATGAAAAACTGAGATGCCTTGTCCAGAGTGGTTGGGGGATCAGTTTCCTGGAGACTTTTTGAGGAAGTCATTCCAGCCTTGTTCTAGGATAATCACGATAGCAAACACTTAGCTGGGGAGCCCTGTTATAAATGCCATGAGTATATTCATTCAGTCAATCCTGTGAAAACACTCTAAGATAGGTATTACTGTTACTGTGCCCGTTTTGCAGTTGAGGAAACTGAGACTTGGAAAGGTTAAGTTTCCCAATTCACAAACCTAAGGAAGAGGCAGAGCCTCTGTGTTCAACCATCATGTAGTATGCTTTTAAATGCTGTAGTGGAGGGTTAGGCTAGATTAATTGTAGAGCTATGATTTTTTTTTTTCTTTTTTTGAGATGGAGTTATGCTCTTGTTGCCCAGGCTGGAGTGCAATGGTGTGATCTTGGCTCACCACAACCTCTGCCTCCCGGGTTCAAGCAATTCTCCTGCCTCAGCCTCCTGAGTAGCTGGGATTACAGGCATGCACCACTATGCCCGGCTAATTTTTTTTTTAATTTTTAGTAGAGACAGGGTTTCTCCATATTGGTCAGGCTGGTCTCGAACTCCTGACCTCGGGTTATCCACCCGCCTTGACCTCCCAAAGTACTGGGATTACAGGCGTGAGCCACCGTGCCTAGCCTTCTTTTATTTAATAAAATTTTTACTTTAAAATACAGATTAGGTCTCACTATATTGCCTAGGCTGGTCTTGAATTCTTAGGCTCAAGTGATCCTCCCGCCTTGGCCTCCCAAATGCTGGAATTACAGGCATGAGCTACTGCACCTGGCAATGATTTTCTAAACAATTAAGACAGAGCAGGGAATGAGTCCCAAATCCCACGTGGTTTTTCTTAGAGTTGCAGCAGCTCCGGTACTTACCCAGAGCATTTTACCAGAAATAAAAAGGCAAGATTGTAATACTGGTTCCTTTGCTTACTAACTGGGGACCTTGGGCAAGTTCACATAAGCTCTCTGAACGTCAGGTTCCTTATCTCTATTAGGAGTTTAAAATGTGGATATTTTAAAAATCTCCCTCATTGGGTGGCTGTAAGATACAAAGGAGAATGTGTGCATAAAAATATCATGATAAAAAAAGGCTACACAAATTGCAGGGTATTATATTTACCAATTCCAAGGATGTTTTAGAAGCAGGGAACTAGACATTGAGTAACAGCCCCAAACTGAGATCATCTCTGCTTTTTTTTTTTGCTTTCCTCCTTTCATTTCAACCAAGTAGCACACACACAAAGGAATTACGTTGCAAATGAGAGGAATATTTCCAAGGCTTGAAAAGGAATCTTATCAAAACATGTCAAATTGAAATGAGAAATGGCCCAGCCACCATAAGCCTCTGACAATTTTATGGCCTAATCGTGTAACCTCACACATGCCAGACTGCAGAAGTGATTTAGGGGCCAGACTCATAAAGAAGGAGGCTGTGATTCCTCAGGAATCAAAGATGTTTAGAGAAAGCATAGCTCTACCCAGCCAGGCACTAGAATGACGATGCCACTGTGCCAGCCTCATGGGGTCATGGAGAATGGATGCCCATGTAAATGTCTGAGCTGCTTACGGGTCAGAAACAGCCAGAATGGCATGTTTTGTAAGACTCAGGAGGTTTTCCATTGTCCCTGCCTAAGCACTTGATTACTCTGTTGTTTGACAAATGCTATACTGTGATGCTTAAAAAGCATAGCTTCTAGGTTCTCGAATCATATTTTGGGGGTTCAAATTCCACCTCTGCTACCAGCCGTGTGACTTTGGACAAATTATTTAAGCTCTTTAAGTCTCAGTTTCCTCCTTTTTACTATAGGTATTAAGACAGTAGCACCTACCTCAATGGTTATTATGAGAGTTAAATGTAATGATGTATGTAAAATGCTTAGCCTATATGTAGCACATAGAAATCCTTGATGTAAGTCATTTTTAAAGGTTTTTAAAACAGCTTTATTGAAATGCTATTCACATACTCTCATTTTTTAAAGCTCACATTCTTTTTAATACATAGACTTCTTTTAAGCACAGAATTACACCAAACTTTTCCAATTAAACTAGTCCTTCATCAGAGACTTCATCTAAAAAAAGAAAAGAAGTAAACAACGTATAATGGCTGAATCGCCAGACATGAAGTTGCCAAGGATATTAAATACTAGTAATTAATGCGTTTGCTCAGGCCAGTAAAAATAAACATAAACCCTATTCATTCCTTCCCATTTGAGTTTGAAGGCCTAAAGTTGCTGGTTATTGGATTTCTTCTGATTTCATTAGGCACACGTTCCTGTTACTCATCCTCTTTCTTATTCCTGGAATTGTGATGATGGTGGCATATGGATTAATCTCTTTGGAACTCTACCAGGGAATAAAATTTGAGGCTAGCCAGAAGAAATCTGCTAAAGGTAACTATCTTGTAGCTGTGTGTTTATGCCAAATGAGCACAAAAGCTTGTTTTCTATCATTTAAATAGAAATACCCGAGTTTATGTAAAGTTTGTTGGAAAATTTTTTAAGTATTCTTATGAGACTCTGTATCAAGAAGCACAGTCATGAGGCCCAGTGTCTCCATTTTCTCATCTGTAGAATGGGGAAATCTTTCCTTTCAAACGCATTCTGAGTGGAATAAAGTAACACACACATAACCCAATAACAAGCCGAGGCCTCTTCTGTGCCGGAAGTTCTGTAGTGCTGTATTCAAACAGAGCCCCTTCCACAACCAAAGCTACTTGTAATTCCAGCCTGTTTTGTGTCTCTCCAAAGGCACTGGAAGGGATTTGATTCCTAACCCACAGCTGGCTTTTTGTTGTCTCCTTTTCCTCATCCTCTCTCCTCCTTTTTATTCTCACCCGGCAGTGGCCACGAAACCTCACTCCTTCTCCATTTATTACAATCCACTGTCCATGAAAATTGACCTGGACACCCGTGTTGACATAGCTTTTCCCTTCTCACTCCATGCCCTAACTCAGCTCTCTACTGCATAGATAACTGAGTCTCTCTAGCTTCTTTGGTTTTCATGGGTTTTTTCCTTCTTATCCAAATTCCTCATAATAAAAGCAATCTGGAATCTTACCCAGCAAGCCCGAACCTTCCCTCTGGGGAGCTAAGGAAGCGAAGGAGAAGAGTGTGAATATTCATTCTTTAATCATTTTTTTCTTGTAAGCTACATGCATAAGATATTGTTTTTATCATATATTTTACTCATTTTAAGCAGCCTTTCATTGAAGGGCAGAACTAGTATAGATCAGTGCTTACCCATGTCAGTGTAAGGCCAGGTCGCCTGCCATTTTTCAGTTCCTTTTTGGTTTGGCCTTCTTCATGGAGGGGAGTGGGGGCTCCATGCCTTCTACCGGGCATGACCCATCCCCAACAATGAGTGGTCTCTTGCCCACGCAGAAAGGAAACCCAGCACCACCAGCAGCGGCAAATATGAGGACAGTGATGGGTGTTACCTGCAGAAGTCCAGGCCCGCGAGGAAGCTGGAGCTCCGGCAGCTGTCCACCGGCGGCAGCAGCAGGGCCCACCGCATTCGGAGCAGCAGCTCCGCGGCCAACCTGATGGCCAAGAAGCGGGTGATCCGCATGCTCATCGTCATCGTGGTCCTCTTCTTCCTGTGCTGGATGCCCATCTTCAGCGCCAACGCCTGGCGGGCCTACGACACCGCCTCTGCGGAGCGCCGCCTCTCAGGGACCCCCATTTCCTTCATCCTCCTCCTGTCCTACACCTCCTCCTGCGTCAACCCCATCATCTACTGCTTCATGAACAAACGCTTCCGCCTCGGCTTCATGGCCACCTTCCCCTGCTGCCCCAATCCTGGTCCCCCAGGGGCGAGGGGAGAGGTGGGGGAGGAGGAGGAAGGCAGGACCATAGGAGCCTCTCTGTCCAGGTTCTCATACAGCCATATGAGTGCCTCGGCGCCACCCCAGTGAGCTGTCCCCTGACCCTCTACTGCAGAAGGAAGGAGGGGAGGAGGCAGAGGAGGAAGAACAGAAGAAGAGATCAGGAAGAGAAGGAAGCAGGGGTGATGGAGAAGGAAGGTTCCATCTCCAGTGGGAACTCTTCAAGGTCTGCTTTTCATCCTTCATCTGGATTCCAGAGCACTGCTTCAGTGGGGCCATGACTTGGTTTCTAGGCAGTTCAAAGCAGGAAATGTTAAGTAACACTCACCATCAGAAAAACCTCAGCAGGCCAGGGACAGGAGTTCAACAGGGCTCCTACTGCAAATGGAGTTGCTAAGCACATGTTCAAAATGGAGATGTGGGGCCTACTGAGCTTTCAAACCTTCTAGAACATCCAAGGTGGGCTCTCACTCCTCCTGTGACACATTTCCATGCTCTGCTTTTTCTGCTCATGCAGAATTGTGGCGGTTGCTCTGCCTGTAGGGAGCCCGTCACCCTCTCATATATCCACTGTAGCCTTCCACCACATTGTGACCACAAAGCGAACACGAAGCAAACCCTCTCTGGCCATTTTGTCCTGGGTATGACAGCAGCCTGATTTCTTCATCTTGAGGCTGGCCAAGAACATTCAGAGTCATAAGCTAGTTTTCATCAGAATAGCATAAGCAATGTCTGAAAGGTGGAATTTTGAACTTATTTCTTTTCTTTTCTTTTTTTTCTTTTTTTTATTTTTTTGAGACTGGGTCTGGCTCTGTCACCCAGGCTGAAATGCAGTTATGCCATCTCAGCTTATTGCAAACTCTGCCTCCTGGTCTCAGATGATCCTCCCACCTCAGCCTCCATAGTAGCTGGGACTACTGGGATTATAGGCATGAGCCACCATGCCCAGCCTTGAATTTAGCATTTTTAAAAAGAAAAGAGTGTAAGGCAAATAGCTAGATGGAATTCTATCTTACTTTAAGGAATGTTAAGTGGCAGAAGGTGCATGGGAATATTTTTTCTATTTTAATGATATATATTACTTAATTTCTCCTTTATGTGGTGATATTAAACCTTATGACTTCTTTGCCTCCACTCAATTTCTCATATTCATCTACACTTCCTTTTTCCCAGAAAAGATCTCCAGGAACAAAGGAGCATTGTAAGTTACATGTACCTGGCCAAAGGTAGAAACACATATAATCAGGCCCAGAATTAAATCTGGCATACTTGGACTCAGTTAACAAATAGCTTTTGAATGTCAGAACGGTCTATGCCTTTAAATGCAATCTATATGCTTGCTAATAATTGGCTAATTTTATGTATATGTGTAAACCAAGCATAAATTACATCCTTTACATATAAATATACTCTTTGGTGTTCTTTAAAAAAAAAAGAATAGTTATTGGATATAGGAATTCAGCTAGTATTATAATTTTACATTCCTTCATGACCAAGTTTCATGTGAACTTCATTTCTTAGCAGAATTAGTGTTGAAATATCTCTCCTCTGACTTAGAAATCTTAAATAAGATACAAGCTGTACATTCAGATACCAGGAAGTGCATTTCTAGAATAGTATGTATCAGTTCAGTCTACCAACACTTCTTACTTTTTTTTTAGAGCAACATTGTCCTGTCCACTTACGCAAATTAACGTGAACATATTTGACAGAAGCAAGTTTGCCTGCTACTGTGGGAAGCAAACAGGAAACAAACAAATAAACAACAACAACAACAACAACAAAAAACCATTGTTCATAGTTTCATGCCTCTAGGCATCTGAGAAGTGAGCTTTGCTTTTTCTTGTTTCCATGGGGTTATGGCCGTCCATTGATCCAGGCCCGATGCTCTGTGTGGCACACAAGGATTTCAATTCTCAAAAGAATTCAATCTGGAAAGGGGAAAAGGAAAGAGAGTGACAAGAAGTGATGATGAATAGCGTAACAGATGTATAATAGGACAAGATGTGAGTGTCACATTTTTGGAGAAGGGAATTGTCACGTGCTAACGGAAGAAATTATTGAGTGCGTGACTAGTACAGGGGACCTCTCAAGCCAGACTTCCTCAGACTGAAATCTAATTTTACTATCTGTCACTAGCCACCTCAGTCAAAGATTTCAAGGTAAAAATTCAACCGACTCAAACACACACTGCTAAAATGGTGACAATAAAGGGTGTAAGAAATGAAAATCTCTCCAATATTTGAGTAAGTCCTACATTATCTACAATTTTCCCGCCAGAAGAAAAAATCCTTCTTTCTGGCAGTGTTAGCATATAAATGAAGATAAATTAGGCCCCCATTATTAGGAAGCTCTGGAAGTTCCAAAGGCCTGTTAACCTAAAAATAGCTGCTAAATTCTAACTTCAGATTAGCAATGAATAGCTTTTAGGATGACCACGTCTCATGCACTAAAATACATCCTGTATTTTATCTGGCAACCCTACTTAAAAATATTTTTAAAGCACATAAAGTTTAAAAATATTTTAAAGCACATAAAAATAAAAACAATTTCCCAGATATAGAGTAGTAAAATGCCCCTGTTCACTAAATTTATTGGAAAGTCTTTCACATATGGAAGCTTGTTTTAAAAAGAATTTTAAAAGGCATTAACTTTTAGAATCTTTGTCCTTTAAGAAGGTCTGATTTTACTCTTTTTTTAAAAATTGACATAATTCTATTCTAGTACTTTGTTAACTGCCTTTATATCATGCTAAAGTAGAATGCTAATTTGAGTTTGAAATACAGTGGCTAATAGAGCTAAGAAAACACATTCATCATCATTCTCTGGTATTTTCTAGTGTCTTCTGGTAGCTCCCACTCATCCCCAGAGTAGCCAGGTAGAACTTGAACCCTGGAATGGAGACTTGTATCTTTGCTCTTCAGTTAAGCTGCGTGTCTCAGTGGCTTCTTGTACCCCAGTTCCTGTGGGAATCTTGTATCATAAGCATGTAGTAGTGAAAAAGCATGTATGTATTTCTGTGGCTTGTTTACATACGTCTGTGTATGTTTAACCGGTGTTCCCACGGTTCAAATCAAATGTAACCTTCATGAGGCTGACAACAGCTGTTGAACCTCCACTGTATTTCCTTCCAGTGTTTTGCCCAGTACTCTGCACTTTGTGTGTTCAATAAATGCTGTTACTGACTTCCACTGTGCACCTGTGCTTCCGGCGCCCTCTCTGTCCACAGTTGTGATTCCCAACAAGGAAAGGCACATTCTTGGGGAGGTGGAGGGGCATGGCAGCAGAATTTCTAGAAGAATTTTTCCAACTCTGGTGTATCCCCATCCAAGATTCTAGGTGTAAGCATTTGCTGCCTCCCCTTTTCTCTCCTCCTTGATGTGTGTGGGGGGAGAGGGCGAATGTAATCAAAGTGATTCCGTTGGGCTGGAGGAGGTCCCCAAATGCCGGTGGGACCTGGACCCCAGCTTGTGTCCAGGCTGTTGACACCATCACAAGAAGGAATTCAAGGACAAGTCAGAAAATAGTGAGCATATAGAGATTTATTGCAAAGGGAAAAGTACACACTCAAGAAAAGGGGGTGTGGGTGTGCTCAAAAGAGACACACAATGGAGTTTGGGGTTGCTACCTCTACTCTATGGGTTTCTTTTCTTTTTTTTTTTTTTTTTTTTTTTTTTGAGACATAGTTTCATTCTTGTAGCCCAGGCTGGAGTGCAGTGGTACTATCTCAGCTCACTGCAACTTTTGCCTCCTGGGTTCAAGCAATTCTCCTGCCTCAGCCTCCCAAGTAGCTGGAACTACAGGTGCACGCCACCACACCCAGCTAATTTTGGTATTCTTAGTTGAGACAGGGTTTCACCATGTTGGCCCGGCTGGTCTTGAACTTCTGACCTCAGGTGATCCGCCCTCCTCAGCCTCCCAAAGTGCTGAGATTACAGGTGTGAGCCACCGCGCCCGGCCAACTCTATGGATTTCTTTAACCAAGGGGTGGAATATTCATGAAGATTCCTGAAAAAAGGTGGAGATCTCTCAAAGCTGTGATGCCACCCATTTTTACACCAAATATGGGTGGTCTCAGAGCTGTCATGGCACTGGTGGGTATGTGTTTAGTATGTTAATGAGTGAATAATGAGGTCCTAGGTGAAATCTAGTCAGATCCAGCACCATGTGGATGCAGTCAGTCTTAGACAGCTTGGTCCACACCCTGGTTTTCAGGGTCTTATCAGCCCATAGCCTCTGTGGCTATTTCAACAGTTTCGTTTTGCTAGTCATGTGGAACTGCTGCCTGGAATTTTCTGTTCTCCTGAGACCACCCTGTATTATTCCTGTCTCAAAAGATGTCACAATGGGAGGGTGTTGCACCTGTGCATGCTGTGAAGCCACCGATGGAAGAGGACTGGGAGCCTGTGGTCTCTAGTATCCCTCAGCTTAGAGCCTCCTGCCCTCATTCCCTTTAAGGAGAACAGTCAAAAACCATCAACATGTGTCTAATCCATACTAAAGTATCCAGTTCACTCATTAGCAGTGATAAATGTTGTCAAAGCCACATGGCTTGCTTGGCCCTTCCCTCCCATCCATCTGCTCTCCCGCAGGGCCTCTCTGGGGACCGCTGGGAGATTTTCTGGGCCACCTGAACCCATGCTACATCTGCCGACTCCCGGTGGCTGGCTCTGCTCCAAGCATGGCACTCCCCTCCCTCTGCCTCCTTGAATTGGATGTTTCTGACTTCCCTGGCTTCCTGGCCCCCCTCAAGTATAACACAGAGCCTCCTGGTTTCCTAAACCTGATGCCACAGCCCAGGGCCAGCCTCACAACTCCAAGACGCACCTCAGGTCTTGGAAACCCAGCCCAGGTAGAATTTCAGATCCTCCTTCTTGCCTAGGAAGAGAAGTCAGACAAGTATACATTATTCAGCACTTAGCATTGTTCACAGAACATAGCTCAATACACATCTCAGGGAATGAGTAGATGAGTGAATCAACGAATACACTTGAATGGCATTGTTCCTTGATGCCAGTTCTTTCCTGGTGTCTTCGGGAAGGGTATGCCTTCCCAATCAAGAGGACTTTCGTGCGGAGGGTGCAGCAGTGCGTGATAAAGGAGGCAGTTGATTGGGCAATTGCGTTTCCAATCGTCCTCGCTGTATGTTGTCTGGTAAATTTTGCTTTTGAATTCACTGACCATAAAAGCCACTTCTATGAGAAAAGAGGATATACTCTGGACTGGAAATTCTAAAGTCTGTATCCCAGTCTCAGCATCTATCACTAACTTACAGTGTGGCTCCAAGCAAGTCAGGCGCCTCCCTGGGTATCAATTTCCTCTTGTACATAATGAGGGACGAGGGGTTGTGGATCTGATCCTGTGTGACTCAGTGGGTCAGAATGTGCTACCCTTGATTGGGTGCAGTGGCTCATGCCTGTAATCTCAGCACTTCGGGAGGCCGAGGTAGGAGGCTCACCTGGGGCCAAGAGTTCGAGAACAGCCTGGGCAACATAACAAGACCCCGTCTCTATGAAAAAATACAAAAATTAGCTAGGCCTGTGGCATGCACCTGTAGTCCCAGCTACTTGAGAAACCGAGGTGGGAAGATTGCTTGAGCCTAGGAGGTTGATGCAGCAGTGAGCGAAGTTCATGCCACTGCACTCCAGCCTGGATGACAGAGCGAGACCTCACCTAAAAAAAAAAAAGTGTGCTACTCTTTTACTATTCCACACCCTCCCTTAATTACATTCGCTTCCCATTCACTTTGCAATCAGGGGAGCTCCTTGACACCCAAGCACAGAACCAAGGCTTCCAGGACAAGAGATCAAGAGGAGGGGCCTCAGGAGGAGGTTCCAGGCTCCCGGTCCCTTCTAGGTCACAGCTTCCCAGTGCCACCAGTGAGAGGCTCATCTCTGGAACACCAGCCTCATCCAATTAAGATGTAGGCATAAAAACCCACTCCAGGCCGGGCTCGGTGGCTCACGCCTGTAATCCCAGCACTTTGGGAGGCCAAAGCATGCAAATCATCTGAGGTTGAGAGTTCGAGACCAGCCTGACCAACATGGAGAAACCCTGTCTCTACTAAAAATACAAAGTTAGTCCGGCATGGTGGTGCATGCCTGTAATCCCAGCTACTCAGGAAGGCTGAGGCAGGAGAATGGCCTGAACCCGGGAGACAGAGGTTGTGGTGAGCCAAGATCGCGCCATTTCACTCCAGCCTGGGCAACAAGAGCAAAACTCAAAAAAAAAAAAAAAAAAAAAAATTCCACTCCAAAACCAAATGTGGCCTAGGATTGACAGGGGTACCAACATCTATTAAAGCCTGCCTTATATAGGCACTGCGAAAGTCACAAGTGACAGCAGGTGACAATGAACAGTGGCAGGAGGGAGGAATGAATGTCTGTTACATGTGGTCTCTTATTTAATTCTCCAAACAACATGTGTGAGGCATCATTTTTCACATTTCACAGGTGAAGGGATTGAGGCGCTGAGGGGCGGTAATCCGTCCAAGGTCAGACAGCTAGTGAATGACAGAGGCGGGGGTGAGCCCCGTCCTCATTCCGCCAGGCTGCTGTGGGATTAGCTGGCATCCACCAGCTAAGGAACCAAGAGCTGCCTATTTAGCTTCCTGTAAGGCTTTCTAGTTCTGAGGCCATGTGCTGTCATGGCCCTAAGGAAGAGAAATCCCCAGACTTGTTCTCTTTTCTTCCCTCCCCATGTGGACATCTGGGCCTCTCTCTGAGCTCCCTGAATCTGGAGGATTTGAAAGCTGAATCTTGCGCTTGTGTCCTGGATGCTTCCATCTCGATGCTTATTTTTAATTTTTTTTTTTTTTTTTTTTTTGAGACAGGGTATCACTCTATCACCCAGGCTGGAGTGCAATGGCGTGATCTTGGCTCACTGTAACTTTGAACTCCTGGGTTCAAGCAATCCTTCCCATCTCAGCCTCCTCAGTAGCACTACAAGTGTGTGCCACCGTGCCCCTCTAGTTTTTAAATTGTTTGTAGAGACGGGGTCTCATGATGCTGCTGAGGCCCATCTTGAACTCCTGGTCCCAAGTGATCCTCCTGCCTTGGCCTCTCAAAGCACTGGGATCACAGGCATGAACCACCACACCCAGGCCCCTGTGTTTATCTTTAGAAGGAAGATAATATACTTTGCCATCTCGTGGAAGCCAAGTGATAGTAACAGTAAATGAACTTTCAGCAAATTATCAGCATTATTAAGGTAGATCTGTTTTCTCAGAATCATCAGAAAGGAGACAAATACAGTCCAACTGACAAATACAGTCCAAGGTGAGGCTTATTGCATCGGCCTGCAATAAAAAGCTTTCTGGCTTTCCCCTTCACCTGTTACCTTTTGAGCAAGTCCGCCCTTCCCTAGTGAAACGTGCAAGTTACTGTTACCCACAGGGCATCGCTGGGGTGTTCAACGTCCCCCACAACTTCAAACTTACCATATCTAAAATGGAGCTAATTGTCATATCCCATATCACTTCTCATCCTGATTCACTCTAACTGTTAATGGTACCCCAGCCTCCCAGGTTCGTAGACTCAAAATCTAGCTCATCTTTTGAAAGATGGTATCAGGAAGGGGTGAAGAACTTCATCTTTGGAGTCAGAAAGACTGGAATTCATTTCCTAGGCCTGGCTATGTATGGAATAGCGGGCAAATGACTCAGCCCCCAAGTCTTAGATTCTTCATCCATAGTACTCACCTTACGGGGTTTTTAAATTTTTATTTTATTGTGTTTCCAACTTTTATTTTAGATTCAGGAGGTACACATGCAGGTTTGTTACTGGGTATATCGCATGTTGCTGAGGTTTAGGGTATGAATGATCCCATCACCCAGGTACTGAGCGTAGTACCTAATGGTCAGTTTTTCCACCTTCGTCCCCTTCTCTCCCTCCCCCTTCCAGTAGTCCCCAGTGACTCATGTTGCCATCTTTATGTCCACAAGTACACAATGTTTAGCTCCCACTTATAAGTGAAAACATGCATTACTTGGCTTCTGTTCCTGCATTAATTTGCTTAGGATAATGGCCTCTAGCTGCATCTATGTTGCTAAAAAGGATATTATTTCATCCTTTTTTATGGATGCATAATATTCCATGATGTATATGTGCCACATTTTCTTCATCCGATCTACCATTGATGGGCACCTAGGTTGATTCCACGTCTTTGCTATTTTGAATAGTGCTACAATGAACATGTGAGTACCTGTCTTTTTGGTAGAACAATTTATTTTCTTTTGGATTTATACCCAGTAAGGGGATTACTGGGTTGAATGGCAGTTCTGTTTTAAATTCTTTGAGAAATCTTCAAACTGCTTTCCACAGTGGCTGAACTGTTTACATTCTCACCGACAGTGTATAAACATTCCTTATAGGGTTTTTGTGAGAATTAAGTGATATTAAATAATATTAAAAGATTTGAATGATATTAAATTTTAAAGGGATACTGAAGGGGTTCTAGACTCAGGTTACGACTATAGACAGAGAATGACAAGTTGTCCAACATTCCAAACAGTGGGATGACATGTGAGTCCATGATTTGCTAAGAGATCATGAAATTTGTCCTTCAACATGTACCCCTTCACCTTTCTCCTGCCCCTACAAATATAAAGGGGAGAAAGAGAGAGAATTTCTTTGATAAGGTGGTCAACTGAATGGCCAGGGAATTCTGCGCCATTTTCCTTTTCCCTCACCATGAAACCACACCTTTCAAACCTTGCATCTGGAAACATTTGCGGAGGGTGCTGTTTTTGTCACACGGAAAATTGATCCTTCCTCTCATGGGACCTCAATTTGGGAACATAGTTCCAAGGGAACTTGTGTCTACTGGATTCAGGGTTTGTCTCTGGTGTCTGGTGCTGCGAAGTGTTAAGAAAAAGCCTGACTGGAGCCAGGTTTCCAACGATAGAGAGTGTCTTAGTTAGTTAGGGTTTCTATAACGAAAATATAGACTGGGGGGCTCAAACATTAGAAATTTATTCCTCACAGTTCTGAAGACTGGGACATCCAAGATCAAGCTGCCAGCCAAATCAGTCCCCGGTGAGGCCCCCCTTCCTGGCTTGCAAAAGAATGGCTTCTTGCTGTGTCTTCACATGGTGGAGAGAGGAATCATCTCTCTAGTGTCTCTTCTTATAAGGGCACTGGTCCCATTCATGGAGACCCCACCCTCATGCTTCAATTACCTTTGAAAGGCCTCCAGATACCATGACATTGTGGATTAGGGTTTCAACATACGAATTTGGGAGCGGACACAGGCATTCAGTTCACAGAAGAGAGGCAAAGAGGGATGGCTCCATGGACCCAGGAGACATCACAGGAAGTAGCCAGGCCTGGTCACCCTGGGGCAGAAGGAAGTCACATGGGCTATTCCACCAGAGCAGGAGCTGACCAGAGAATGTGTCTTTGCACCAGAACACGATGCAGTATTGGAGGTCCTCACACAATGTGTGTGCATGGGAGAGTGGTCTCTGGAAAATCACAAAGTTTCCCCAAAAGAGAAGGGCTCAGCATTTGCCAAAGGTCCTTTGACCACTGAAGAATTACAGATGACACCACTTTTGCCCCTTTACCACTGACCTCTCCTTCCATCCTCAAGAGGAAGAAATAGAACATGGAAGAGAGAAAGAGAGAGAGAGAGGAAAAAAACACCACCAGCTTCTTCTCACTGCAGATGTCTTGCCTGGGACCTGTCTGATTTAGAGGAAAAGAGAGAGACTTCAAACTGAATGTGAGATGAAATTTTGGATTTGTATCATACTAAATACCTGAAGATGAAGTTGTCCTAATGAAGAGATGAAATAAGCAGGAAAGATGTGGGGAAAGCTATCGGTTGGGCAGAGATATCATGGCCGGGGCAGAATATCTAACAGACAGGGAGTGAAGACAGAGGTAGAAAAAAAACAAAGCTGTTTCTTGATTGTTCCACACTTTTCAGTAAACTAATTACATGTGAAGAGTGTCTGACAAACAGTAGGTGCTTAATGCGTGATAGCCATTGTAAGTGATGTCTAAGACACTAATTTCAGTTGTTAACCTGGTCCAGTTGGTCTTTTTTGTTTTTATTGAGAGCACTCTAAATCAGAATTAACTTTGTTACTGATAACCCAAAATGTCACAGTTGCTGACCGATTGGCCTCTCCCCCTCCCAGTTCTCTGTCTCCTCCACTTGACCCCACTCTCTGGTAAGAGACTGGCCTTACCAATATAAGGTTTGGATCATTTTTCTCCCTGCCCAGTGGCTCCCCAGTGCTTAGTGGTTCGATTTCCTTAGCCTGGTATCCAGGTCCCCAGCAAGCAAGAGTCAATCTCCCTTCCCTATCAGTCAATTTCCTCTTCTTTTCAGAACAGAATGATTTGCTGTTCCCAAGCACTTCTTTGCGTGCATGCCTCCCTCAATTTGGGGCAGTCTCCTTTCTTTAGCACTTCCTGATAAAATCTTATCATTCTTCATAGCTCTGCTCACCTGTTAACTTCCCCCATAAAACCTCCAAAATTCTCTATCAGAAAAGATTTCTCTTTTTTCTGAGCTCTCATAATGCTGTCTTTGTATATTTCTTGTCATCTAACAACAGCTCAGTCCCCCCACCCTACTCTTTATTGCTTGCTCATGAACTCCATAATGGTACAGTACAGGTATTGACAGTTGCTATGCTTTGAATGTGTTCCCCAAAAAGCATGTGTTGAAAATTTAATCTTCAATGCTACAGTGTTGGTAGGTGGGGCCTAATGCGAGTGCTTGGGTCATGGGAGCACTGCCCTCACAAATGGATTAGTGCCATTATTTCAGGAGTGGGTTCCTTATAAAAGGACAAATTTGGCCCCCTCTTGCTTGCTCTCTCTCTCTCACCCTCTCTTTGTCCTTCTGCCAAGTTATGACTCAGCAAGAAGGCCCTTACCAGATGCAGGCCCCTCGGTATTAGACTTCCCAGTCTCCAAAATTGTGAGCCAATACATTTTTGTTTATTATAAATTACCTAGTCTCAGGTATGCTGTTATAGCAGTACAAAATAGACTGAGACAATGGCATTATGTTCAGAGAAAAAGAGCCCATGTCCAGGAGATAAATCATGATAAATCTGTGCCAGACATGATAATCTTATTCCCTTTTGCTAGTTATCAGTTTAGGGGTAGGTTTGTGTCCCAGTCTGGCCAGGGATGTTTAACAACTTGCCCTCCAATTGAAAAAGAAAAAAAAATTCTAATCTATAGCCAGTTTGCTGATTTCTATTGCATAAATATGATCACAGACAGTTTCAAGTTACCAGCATGGCCTCATTGAACAGGGAGCTCGGAGAGACGTGCTGTAACACATCACTTTATAGTATTTCCACCACGCAGACGTAAGAAACATAAATAACAAGAGCATAGATAATAGCTACCTGTAGTAAAATAATTAAAAAGTGATGCTGATACACTTTGGATATTTGTCCCGGCCCAAATCTCATATTGAAATGTAATCCTCAATGCTGGAAGTGGGGCCTGCGGGGGAGGTGATTGGATCATGGGTGAGGATTTCTCATAAATGGTTTAGCACCATCCCTTTGGTACTATCCTCATGATAGTGAGTGAATTCTCACAAGATCTGTTCGTTTAACAATGTGAGGCACCTACTTCTGCTCTCTCTCTCTTGCTCCTGTTTTGCCCGTACAGCCTGCAGAACTGTGAACCAATTAAAACTCTTTTCGTTATAAATTACCCAGTCTCAGATATTCCTTTATAGAAATGCAAGAATGGCCTAATATGGATGCATTTTGAGTATCAACTACCATGTTTTCTGGAAATTTAACAACTGGCCCTTGCAAGTCAATACAAGCCAACCCTAACACACCATTGGCTCTAGCCAATGAAATGTAAGAAACTCTGCTTGAGGTTTCTGGGCTTATTCATCAGTGTTTGTTGTCTTGTGCTTGAATAAAAAGCAACCCCCAAATCTAGCACAGGACGTCATACATGAAAGTGTCATGATGGCCTCATGCACACCCATGCACAGAGAGACAATCATGTGAACAGGCAGCAAGAAGGTGGCCAACTGCAAGCCAAGGAGAGGGCCCTTACCAGAAACCAACCTTGCTGACACCTTGATCTTGGACTTCCAGCCTCCAGAACTGTGAGATAATACATTTCTGTTGTTTAAGCCACCCACTAATGTGCCTCCACTCCCTAAAGGGTGTAGGATTCAAAAGTCCGCTCATTCCAAAGGCTCAGAACCAGCCCAACATGGTCAGAGAAGATGGAACCTTAATAATGCCCCTTACATGGCACTAGCAGAAACCACTGAAAACTTCAGCCAAGTCCTCACATCTGTTCTTTGACTTCTTCTTCATCAACTGCTTCTGTCTTTCTCTCCTATTCTCGAATTTCAATGACTTTTCTCAAGCACACAGGCAGCAGCTGCAACAAGAACACAGTCAATTGAGGCAAATAAAAAAGGTGGGCAAGACTAGAACACAAATGGCTAAGGGGCTTTTAGTCCAGCTGAAAAATTCTCCAGGGGTGGAGCAAACAGATCCCAAGACCTAATTCTGCAGGTGTTTTCTTGGGCACCTTCCAGGTGTAAGGTTGCCAGATAAAATACAAAACGCCATTTCAACTTGAATTTCAGATAAATGGTGAATAATGTCTTAGTATAAGCATGTCTTGGGCAATGTTGTATTTTTATTTGCATACTCGGGCAACCCTAACCAGGGGCTGTCAATGGGGTAGGGGTAAGCAGCAGAGAAGAAAGATGGAGATATGAGAAATTACATATGAATGAGGGCTGCACTACAGCTGCGCAGGCAGAGGACATGACCAGGGTGGTCACATAACAGGCACTGCGCCCATCTGGAAGGAAAGAAAGGAGTGCCTCTGGGCAATAGGTCTCTGTCAGCTTCCCAGACTTCTGGCCCTCATTTGGAGTCAAGTCCAAGAATCCTAGCTGAGGCATTTTCTTATGGCTGCTTTAGCAAATGACCACAAACATAGTGGCTTAAAACAGATTCGTGATCTTATAGTTCAGAAGTCTGAAATGGGTCCCAGTGGGCTAACCTCAGGATGCCAGCAGGACTGTATTTCTTCTAGGAAGTCTAAGGGAGAATAAATTTCTTACCTTTCTCAGTTTCCTGAGGCTTCCTGCAGGATCCTTGACTTGTGATCTCTTCTTTCATCTTCAAGGCCAGCATCAGCACAGCATCTTCAAATCTCTCTCTCTCCCTCCCGCTCCCTTCCCATTCCTCTCCCTCCTCCCCCCTTCTCCACATGTTCTTCTCCTTTCTTTCTCTTTTTCTCTTTTTCTTTCTTTCTTTTCTTCCTTTCTTTCTTCTTTTCTTTCTTTCTTCTTTCTTTTTGTCTTTCTTTTTCTTTCTCTTTCTTTTTTCTTTTTTTCTTTTTCTTCTTTCTTTTCTCTTTCTTTCTCTTTCTCCTCCTCCTCCTTCTTCTTCCTCTTCTTCTTTTCCTTCTTCTTCTCTCTCTCCATCCCTTCCCTCCTCCTCCTCCTCTTCCTGCATCTTCTTCTTTTCCTCCTCCTCCTTTCTTCTTCTCCTTCCTGTTCTTCTTCTCCTTCTCCTCCCTCTTCTTCTCCTCCTCCTCCTCCTCCTTCTTCTTCTTCCTCTCTCTCCCTATCCCTTCCCTCTTCTCTCTCCTCCTCCTCCTCCTCCTTCTTCTCCTCCTCCTCCCCTCCCTCCCTCCCTCCCTCCCTCCCTCCCTTCCTTCTTTCCTTCCTTCCTTCCTTCCTTCCTTCCTTCCTTCCTTCCTTCCTTCCTTCTTTCCTTCCTTCCTTCCTTCTTCTTCTTTTCTCTCTCTCTCCGTGCTTCCACCTACCTGTCTCCCCCTCTCTGACTCTGACTCTCCTGCCTCCCTTCTATAAGGACCCTTGTGATTGGTGACATTGGCCTGCCTGGAGAATGGTTACAGTAGTAGGTTCCGGGGATTAGGGTGTGGTGATCTTTGGCAGGGGGGTGCATTATTCTATCTTCCAGCATTGTTTCTCTCCTGTGACATTTTCCTCCTGTCAAAGCTACTATTAGGAAAAAATAGTTTGACCAGGGTCCGCCGCTCCTAGATATATACAAGCACAGTGCCAGCAAATCCAGGTTCTGAGTTTGGTGAGTATTGTTAACCTCATTTTATAGTTGAGACTTTAAGAGATCAAGAAGCCTGCCCAGAGTCACATCCCTGGTGAGGGCAGAGCAGGAATGTATATCTTTGGAACACATGTATTCATTGTCCCCAGTCCCAGAAGAGGGATAAGTGAGCAAGGCTCAGGACTGGGACTCACCAAAGGGTATACCCTTGCAGGGACCTGAGTACCCTCTAAGGAACTGAGTAGGTACCTGGGTCTAGAATGTTCTGGCAAATTCTTTGAAGTGCAAGAAGCACTGCCAGCCAGGGAACAATTTACTGTGGAGTGGGCACGTGGGAAGCCTGAGTGAATGGGGCCACCAGGCTCCAGTGGTGATGCAGCCTCCAACTGCGCCTATAGGCAGAAAGTGCGGTCCTCAGCCCCACACCCACGGACACACAGCTTGGCATTTGCCATTCTTAACTCCCAGATGCCACACCACCCTGCCGATGAAAATGACGGTCTTTTTAATTAGAAAAATAGCACTACTTCCCCAGACCAAAGAAATATTGGAAGGACTCCCTAGTAAAAGTTACAAAAGAAGACTAGCATTCTCAAATGTGCACGGAGAGCATGGGAAGCGTTTCATTGAAATTCAGGTTGCTGGGCCTCATCCCTAGGGCCTGGTGTGGGGCTAAGGAACATGCATGATTAGCAAGCTTCCGGCTGACATGGATGGCGGGTGGTTCATGGGTGCACTTTCAGAATTCCTGTTCTGGAACTTCCTGCTTCTCAGCAGTTTTTTGTTTGCTTGTTTTTTGTTTGTTTGTTTGTTTGTTTTTGAGACGGAGTCTCGCTCTGTTGCCCAGGCTGGAGTGCAGTGGCGTGATCTCAGCTCACTGCAGGCTCTGCCTCCTGGGTTCAAGCAATTCTCCTGCCTCAGCCTCCCGAGTAGCTGGGATTACAGGTGCCCACCACCACGCCTGGCTAATTTTTTCATTTTTAATAGAGACAGGGTTTCACCATGTTGGCCAGGCTAGTCTCGAACTCCTGGCTTCAGGTCATCCACCTGCCTCGGCCTCCCAAAGTGCTTGGATTATAGGCATGAGCCACCGCGCCCCTCCTCTTCAGCAGTTTAGACTTCCTGTTTCCCAAGAGGAGGGTTTACGGGGCTGTGGATCTCACTACCACCCCCCACTGCCTGTGAGCCACTGGAGGGGCCCCCGAGTCACAGACTGAGACTGACCCAGGACTGCAGTGGTCCAAGGGCAGGGAAGGAGTATCAGCCTTCCTATTCCATAAACATTATGGGACAGATGAGGAATGCTGGCATTGCCGGGGAGACTGGTGTCATGGATTTGGGGGGACACAAGGTGTAGGAGATCATCCACATTCTCAGCACCAGCCTCTGACTCTCCCTCTCAGACTGGACGCAAGAGATCCATTGCCAAACCACCAAAACCTGCGTAGTAATGGCGGGGTGGCTGGGGAGAGCCCACCACAAGCTGAGGCCCTATCCTCGCTAATTTAGAGAGTGTTGCTGTGGTGAAAAGGGGACAGGTAGCCTTACAGGGAGGACTCCAGAGCCAGACTACCAGGTTTACTCCCAGATTCTTACCTTTGCTGGCTGTGAGCCCTTGGACAAGTTAATAACCTCTCTGTGTCTCCATTTGATTGTCTATGAAGTGGGGGGAGGAGAGCAGTGTGTATTTCAAAGGGAATTGCAGAGAATGAATGAGGTCATCTTTTCAAAAAGGACTTATCATATCAAAAGTGCTCAAAAATGTTAGCTAACAGGCCAGGCACAGTGGTTCATGAGTCTCTACTAAAAATACAAAAATTAGCCAGGTGTGGTGGTGCACACCTGTAATCCCAGCTACTCGGGAGGCTGAGGCAAGAGAATCACTTGAACCCAGGAGGCAGAGGTTGCAGTGAACCGAGATCGCTCCACTGCATTCCAGCCTGGGCAACAGCATGAGATTTTGTCTCAAAAAATAAAAATAAACAAATAAATAAAAGAAGTTAGCTAACTAAAATTACTAATCAATGAGACAAGACATGATTGGAATTATCAATTTCGCTTCTGGCAAGCCCATAAAGAGGAACATGGTACAGAGGAGATGCTCAATAAATATTTTTTGAATTTTGCAGAGAGTGTTGGTAGAGTTTTGCAGTAGGATTTGCACCTGTGCCCCGCTGGTCTGCGTGTTTGTAAACCTTCTTTGCATGTTCTTCCTGTCTCCCTGCTTAGGTCCAAAGCTGGAAGAGCAAGTTCAGTGCCCTTTGATCTTCTCCATGGTCCTCAGCCCAGGGTTTGCCCAAGGTGAGTCTCAATGTCACGGACCAGCTCCCCAGACATCACTGGAACAAAAGCCAGATAGAGGCAGATCCCATAAGACAGTTACTTCATTTCCCCTAAACCTTCCTCTCCTATTTTGAAAGTGGGCTCCCAGGGTTTCCCTCCGTATAAAAGTGGAAACTCAGCGTTGCTAACTCCTCACTCAGAGACTCCTTCACTATCCAAAATACTCTACTTGTAAACACATGGGGCCCTCCCCTCCTTTCTCACCCAGTCCTCAAAGGGCACCAGGCTGGATCTGCTGTTGGAGAAGAAGGGAGGTGACAGGAAGCCTGTTCCCGCTTCTCACAGGAATTGGGCAGGGCAGGTATCCACGCCGCCCAAGTCTCTCCCACTGAGTGAATTTGCACAACATGAGCTGGGTCCTGCTGATTCACTGGGGGCAAGGACTGCTGTTGCCCACTGTAATCGGCAGTCAACACCACCTGGGGAAGCAGAAAGCTGCTGCCATGCCTCACAGCCCTTTAGGGTTCCCATTCCTCCTGTTTACCTAAGTGGGTGCCTGTGAACCCAGCTGCTTGCAAATTGCAAGATCAAAGCCAAAGGTGAGAGGCACCGCGCATGTGCGCTGCAGGGCAAACAGGAAAATGTGTTTAGGTTTTGCTGTTGTCAGTTTTGATATGTCAATTTCTGATTTTTAGCTTGGCAGTAACAAAATACACTTATTAACTATGAAAATAACCTTTCTATTCAATTTCCTGCAGAGAAAGGAAAATCTCATTAAGGTGAGTCTGAAACTCTAGCTCCCAGATCCCTGAACCCTTGTTTGTTTAAGGGGACTTTTGAAAAATTCCAGTATACTGAGCAATAGCTAGGTTTTCTATGGGGGTAGAGGGTGGCCCTCAGTATTCAAACCAAGAATATAAAGGTCCAGAGAGGGAAAGGGAATCTGAACCTTTTTAGGCCAAGGAAGTACAGTAAGCAGGGCCTGATGTCCTAGAGTTCAAAGTGAGTGGTGGAAACAGAGGAGCATTTAGGAGAGAGGAGTTATTTGCAGAATAAAATCATAGTGCACTGACAGGGTGGCGGGGCAACATGATGTAAATACCCTCGACCTTAGTTAAGGTTCAATGTCCTAATTCTGTGAGGACCCAAGGAAACTAAAAGGGATAAACGCAATGCAGGATATATTGTGAGGCTGGTAAAGGTGGCCTTTGATATGCAGGCTGCCTGTGGAGGATTAAATTATTGCTCAGCAAACATCACCACTAGCACCTCCATGGGAGGCATACACTTCCCTGTCCCAGCGATATTGGGATTGACTGTGTGACTTACTTTGGCCAAAAGAATGGGGGTTCGGAGTGACAGTGGGCAAGTTTTAAGCCTAGGACTGAAGAGACTTGAGTGTTTCCACTCATTCCTCAGTATGAAGCTGGTCCAAGAAGGACAAGAGAGACCCAAAGCCAGATCAGGTTCTTATGTGCAGCTTGGAGCCAAGCATAAAACAGATCAGCTGAACCCAAGTTGACCAATGACCACATGAGGGAGAAATAAATGCTCAATAGATGTCACTGAGTCTGGATGTTTTTGTTACACAGCACTACTGTAGTGGTAGCTGACTGATACACTGTCCTTTCTTTATTTCCTTCCACCTCTCTCTATGTGCCTCCCAATCTTTCTTGTCTGCCTTCTCCCTACCAACACTTTTCAACCTAAAAGTCTGGGGTTGAGCTTTCACTTCTTAGACTGAATTTCAGTTACAGACTTTCTCTTCCCAAACATATGAGCTTTTCAAGTCTTGTGTCTTTGCAAAAAGAAAGACTTTGCTATTAGGATTTGAGAAATCAGCAGTCTCATGAGAGCAACATTTACAAGCTGAGGACATTTTATTTGAGTCTCCTGGTTTCGTACTCCTAGCAGCCTAGAGTGAGGCCGACTCCAGAATAGAGCTAATTTTTCAGGAAGTCTCAAAATCCTGCAAGAAGGGCTTAGCAAAAGCCATGCATCTGTTTCATTCTATCATTTGCTCAGGGAAAGTTGAAGCCTGTTGGCAATTCTAGCTGGGCGTATAAGGACTTCTCTTCCTCTTCACCCCTCCCTCAAAGTTTGGCCAGATCCCCAGTCCACATGGCAGTATGTGTTCAAGAAGATGATTAATGTGAGCAGAAGGCTCCAGGAAATCTCTCAGGGCCCTTCTGTTTATTAAATATAAAAACTCATGTTTAAATAGAATGTCAAAGGTATGACATGCAACAACACGATCCAAGACAGACTGTTGGCTTTAACATTCAATAACTAGAGGTTCTTCAAGGTTTGACTTCCGAGCTTAAAGTCTCTTAAAGATTTTCCAGGAAGGCTCAAACTACTCAAGGAAGAAGTCAGCAGAGGTCAGTGGAGTCCATCCATTTGTTTCCATCATCTGTTCTTAATGGCAGAAGCTGTGGCTTTTGGGTTGGGGTACAGTGTCTAATTGAGTCAATGTCATGCACTGTATCAGGAAGCCATTCCCTGACAGCCTGGCCGGAGCTAGAGAACACAACTGCATTCTCTCATAGCACCCCAACTTCTCATGTCTGTTCACTCATTCCTGTAGGACATAGTTCTTGAGAACCTACTGTATACCAGACCCAGCTCCAGGAACTGGAAATGCATGGGATACAAGACAATGCCCAGGTCTCCTGGCTTAGATTCTAGAGGTGGAGAGACACACAACACACAAATAAACACACAGGTAGTTCGATCACAAGGACTATGAAGAAAATATAACAGCGTGATGTGGTACACTTGAATGGAAGGGGGTGTGCTGCAGGTAGGCAGGGTGGGTAGGGAATAACAGAGGAAGAAGTTTCTATGTTGCTTATGCTTTGGCACACACCATTCTAAGAACTTCGTGTATATTAACTCATTTAATCCTCACAGCAACCCTATGGAGTAGAAGCTGTTACCGCCCCTTTTCCAGATAAGAAAAGTGATACCCAGAGAAGTGAAGTAACTCGCCCTGCTTCACACAGCTGAAAAGCAGGAGAGCTGGGAGGCAGGCCCAGGTATTGGCACCACGAGTCACACTGTCACCCACTACCCCACACACTGCCTCGGGGAGCAGGTGAGGTTGGGGTGCAGGAAAGGGCCAGCCTCATAAAGAGCTGAGGAAGAGTATTCTAGACAAAAAAGCAAGAAAATCATTGCAGTCCTTTAGGCAAGAGATGAGGGAGGCAAGGACCAGACAGCAGCAATGGACACAGTGAGACGTGGACGGCTTCAGATCTGTTTTTGCTCCGTGGTGGCATTTCTTATTTAAATGCCCACCTTTCCTGATAAGCTGGTAGCTCCATAAGGGCCGATGCCTCATCTGTTTTGCTCACCTTATGTCCCCAATGCCTGGTACAGCATTTAGTTCATTTTTTTTTTTTATAGAGATGGGGTCTTGCTATGTTGGCCAGGTTGATGCTTGAACTCCTGACCTCAAGCAATCTTCCTACCTTGGCCTCCCAAAGTGTTGGGATTACAGGCATGAGCCGCCCCCAACACAACCTACAGATTTTAAAATAATTCTGTGTTGAGTAAGTAATTAGATAGTAAGTAATTAATGAGCATTAGGCCAGCCTGATGTTGGTTCTAATCCCAAATCCTTCACCTCCTTCACCTGTTTACTGTTCAACTCAGGCAAGTTACTTAAGTTATCTGATCCTCCTCTGATTGTATCTACGATGGGGATAACAAGGCAATCACAGGGTTGGGTGTGGAGAAGATTAAATGAGATAGCTTTTGTAAAGGGTCAATAGCAAGGCAGTCACAAGACAGTGACTACAGACATGTTGGCATCCAACTTTCTTTCCCTACTATTTAGAAAACCAGAGTCATTTCAGTCATTCAGTCATTCAGACATGCATCGGTTGTAGAACTGAGAGCTGAAAGGGACTGAAAGCCACTATTACTCAGTATGGTCCAAGGACCAGCCCCATGAGCATCCTGTGGGAGCTGTTAGAAATAAAGAAACTCAGGGGCCTGGTACAGTGGTTCACACCCGTAATCCCAGCACTTTGGGAGGCCGAGGCAGGCAGATCACATGAGGCCAGGAGTTCGAGACCAGCCTGGGCAACATGGCAAAACCCCATCTCTACTAAAAATACAAAAATTAACTGGACATGGTGGTGTGTGCCTGTAATCCCAGCTACTCAGAAGGCTGAGGCAGGAGAATCCCTTGAATCTGAGAGGTGGAGGTGGAGGTTACAGTGAGCTGAGATCGTGACACTGCTCTCCAGCCTGGGCAACAGAGTGAGACCCTGTCTCAAAGAGAAAAAATAAATGAAAAAAAAAAAGAAATAAAGAAACTCAGGCTCTACCCCAGACCACCAAAGCAGAGCTTCTGTGGGAAAGGCCTCATTATCTGTATATGTAATCAGCACTGCCACCTCTCCCAGGGGATTTTTTTTTTTTTTTTTTTTTGAGATGGAGTCTCCCTCTGTCACCCAGGTTGCAGTGCAACGGCACGATCTTGGCCCACTGCAACCTCTGCCTCCAGAGTTCAAGTCATTCTCTTGCTTCAGCCTCCCAAGTAGCTGGGACTACAGGCATGCACCATCACGCCCGGCTAATTTTTGTATTTTCAGTAGAGACGGGGTTTCACCATGTTGGCCAGGCTGGTCTCAAACTCCTGTCCTCATGATCCACCCACCTTGGCCTCCCAAAGTGCTGGGATTACAGACGTGAGTCATTGTGTCCGGCCTCCCCCAGGGGATTCTTATCAAGGAGAAAGTTGGAATAGGTTGAGCCTGCTGCAGTCAAGGGTCTCATGTCCTTCGTACTGTGCTGAACACTTTAACCCCCACCCTCTCCCTCCCTGGGGCTTGGTGCCTGGGCCTCCACACTTTGCTGCCAATCCATCTGCTGTGCTTCAGACACCTGCCGCTCCGAGCTGGGCTTCCAGTGAATTGAAAGCAGCCCCGTCAGACCCCCACCCTGGACTAATCAGCCGGGGCTAGGAGGTTCCAGTAGCATCACGCACAAGGGGAACCTGAGCCTGGCTGGCTTGGCCACCAGAGTCATGGCATCCTGGGAGACGTGCCTTCTGTCCTTGGCAATCCTCCTGGACCACCTGCTGTACCTGAAAAACACAGCAGAATATGATTCTGACTGTGGAAGGCGTCTCCCTTTCTGAATTATCCACCCCATACACAAGCCCTAGAGACAGAAGAACAAGAGGACACATTCTTCCAAGCCTCTGAAACATTATCCAGACCTGTCTGTGCCGATTCATCAACTCTGAGCTCAAGGAATCATAAAAGTTTGTTTTTTCATATCTAAGAGATGATCCAACCTTCTGGAAACTAAACTTTCTTCTCTTAGTTCATGCAGAAGTCATTTTAGTGAGCCACAGGATCTGCTTTTCATTCTCGATGACTGTACCCATTTGGGATTGTGGGGAGAGCCAATAAATAACGTTTTTAAAAAGCTCTCTGTAACATCTTCGCTTTGCACCTCAATACACCTACTTCGAAAGGTCATTTAGAGACCATTTGCATTGGGATGATAAATGAAGTGATTGTACTAAAATGTAACTTTCATAATGGCAACAATCCTGTGTGCCACAACCGCCCCTCCTGGCACAAAGTGGGCCTTCAGTACAGATTTCTTAATAAATGCCATAAAGTATAGAGGTGCAAGCGGACTTTACAAAGATGCTCATTATGATCATAATTGGTGGTCACATTTCAGTTCACGTTTTTGTCGAAAGCTGTTTACCTTTAAGCCTATGCTATGCTCAGGCTGACTTGTGTGCTCTGTTACCTCAAACTACAGAAAAGCCATTTCCCAGATCAAGTTCAAACTTACTGCCATCTACTGGCCAACACTTAAAATTATCCTTACCAGCATATGTTTAAAATTTAACTACCTGCGTAAAACGGCAAACATTTGCAGAAAATTGTGGAAACATAATCTACTATAAAGACTTGAGGCTGGGCGTGGTGGCTCATGCCTGTAATCCCAGCATTTTGGGAGGCCGAGGAGGGCGGATCACCTGAGGTCAGGAGTTCAAGACCAGCACAGCCAAGATGGCAAAACCCCATCTCTATTAAAAAAAAAAAAAAAATTACCTGGGAGTGGTGGCGCATGCCTGTAATCTCAGTTACTCGGGAGGCTGAGGCAGGAGAATCACTTGAACTCGGGAGGCGGAGGTTGCAGTGAGCCAAGATCCCGCCGCTGCACTCCAGTCTGGGCAACAGAGCGAGACTTTGTGTCAAAAAAAGAAAAAAAAAAAAAAAAGACTTGACAGTAGTATTCCATTTTCAAAAGAATGAACAGAAACTACTATTTTGCATTAATAGTGTTTTATATATATAATCTAACCTTTAAAATAGATATGTCTCCCCCAAGTATTCCTGAAAAAAAAAAAAAAAAAAAAAAAGCTTAGGCGCTCAATGAAATTTCTAACCAATAAATTATGTGACAGCCTCCTTTGAGAGATGTGCTGTTTCTGCTGGGTTTGATGCTACTCCTTCATAGACAGTGAGTCTGGGAAGAAGCAAATTGAGGTTGAAAGACGGAGAAGTTCTCCTGAAGATGCTCAGGCCTGGAATGTGGAGATTCAAAAAAGCCTGGCAGGTGGAGCTGCCCACTCAAGAGCATATGCCAGAAGTCCCCCTACCCCACTCCCCAAAAAACGTGTGTGTGTGTGTGTGTGCGCGCGCGTGCACGCACACACATGTGCTTCCTATGCTTTTTAAATATCTGCAACTGACATGGAGGGGAATTTGCAGAGAACAGCTCCCTTCACACTGCCCCCTACCTCACACTGCATATTTAAAGGAAAGTCTGGCCCAACTTTCCTCTGAGTGCAGAAGCAGCAAAACACACAGAGACCGCAGCAGAGAAAACCACACAGACATGTAAGCAAACAGACAGCTTCAATTTCAAAGATTCTTGCAACACGCAGTGTGGCTCAGGAACGGCCATCAAGAAGCTGATGGTTCTGGAATGGGCCCTGATGTTTGTACACTCAAGGCCTGGCTGCTGGTTTTTTTTAGACTGACCAGAGCGGCCACTGCCTCACAGAAGCACTAAAAGCTCACTCTACCAGGGGCAGGCAGGCAGACTCTGTTGTAGTCCAGGAAATGTCCTCTTTCCTTGAAAGTAGATTTAAACTTTCTGAGAATTAGTGTTTGTCCCTAGGAACAGGTGTGTGTGTATGTATGTGTGTTTAATGGTTGCCTCTTGGACAACTTCTCACCGGTAGGGAACACAAACCCCTCATCCCCTCAACCGAAGTGACCTGCTGGGAAGTCCCCATAGAACTTCATTTATTCTATAAATTCATCCAGTAAATATATCTGGGGCCTTTACAGACACTGTTCTTGGCTCTGGGAATACAGCAGTGGAGACAGATGTTTCCATTCTCTTGGGTCTTGCTGTCTGGTGGGTGAGAAAGACAATAAACAAGGACACAAATGCAGGAGCCGCAAGGGCTACACAGAAAACAAAGCAGGGCATAAGAGAAGAGTGAATGAGCTAGGGGGCTGGAGGACAGAGAATTCTTAGGCTGGTTGTCTTTGAGAGGTGACACCTGAATGAAGTGAGGAAGTCCACCATGAGAAGAACCCGGGAAGAGCAACTCAAGCAAAAGGAAAAGTGGGCATGAAGGCTCGGGGGGTGGGGGCCCCTTGACATGTTCAAGGAACCAGAGAAAAGTGCTTCTTCATATATGATCTCAATATATCTTCGCAAAGATACTAAAAAGTACTGCTACGATCTTCATGTTAAAGATGAAGAAATTGAGGCTCAGAGAGGTTAGGTAACCTGTCCAAGATCATCCAGCTGGCAAATGGCAGAGCCAGCAAAGAACCCAGGCAGTGTGGCTGTGGAGTCCAGGCTGTTAAAGAATTTGCCTGGATATAGTAAGAAACCAGCGCTACCTATTACCTGCAAGAGTTGGGTGGGAGGGACTGAGTAGGAGGTGGAAGGTGGATCCCAGGACCAACCCAGTCTTTGTGGATGAAGGGTGGAGTTTCCTTCCAACTATGGGGCTCACGGAAAATAATCTTTCAGAAGAGCATGTACTGGCTAATGAGGAAGGAAAACGAGGGCCTACAGTGTGTCTACATGGGTCCCCAGTGAAATGCGTGTGTGTTTCCTTGGATAATGGAGATAGTCATACTGAGTACATCACTTTAAATTCCTCCCCCCTGGAGACACATGAGCTCTCATTATCCAGCCCCTCTGTAGAGTTTTGCAGCCCCACGGGGTGTCCCCTCCCCACATCCCTGACTCCCTCGAGCTGGTGACAAGGTGGCAGCATAGGTCAAGGAGGCTGTTTCTAGAGATTCTAGAGAGTGAAGAGATGCCATTCTGACATCTTTTGCAAAATGGAAAATGTGAGGGAGTTAGCCCACGGGAATCCCTCAGCCAACGGAGAACAAATCTAGTGGGTAAATGCCACCCCCTTTCATTCCTCCAGGAAGCAATTCCAGTTGCATTACACATGTCTCCCAAGGTGGTTCCCTGTGGAGTCAACCTCAGTGGCCCATAGTAGTGATCAGCTGGATAAGGCACCTTTATGTGGCCTCTCTTTTTTATTTTTATTTTTTAACACTATTCCCTGTCTCCCACTACTGTTTCTTAGGAGGATGTCCAAAATAAACTGCCTGCTAGCTGTTGTCTCAGGCTCTGATTTTTGAAGGAAGCGAGGCTAAGACCATTGGGACCAGAAGGGTTCTAAATGCTGGCCAGGTGCGGTGGCTCACGCTTGTAATCCCAGCACTTTGGGAGGCCAAGGTAGGTGGATGACCTGAGGTCAGGGGTTCGAGACCAGCCTGGCCAACATGGTGAAACTCCCATCTCTACTAAAATACAAAAACTAGCTGGGCGCAGTGGTGCATGCCTATAATCCCAGCTACTCAGGAGGCTGAGGCAGGAGAATCGCTTGAACCCAGGAGGCAGAGGTTGTGGTGAGCCGACACCATACCATTGCACTCCAGCCTGGGTGACAAGAGCGAAAACTCTGTCCCCCCCCCAAAAAAAAATTAAAAAATAAAAAGTAGACGCTGTGGATAAGATTATGGAACCTCGGTGACAGGTTGATTTCTCCAGATCTCTTTTACCCTGGAAGAGGTTGCGATTTGCCATTTCTGGAACTGACGTCTATATCAGATATAAGCTTGCTTTCCCTGCCAACAGTACCCTTGCTGGCACCACCACCCATCAGGACGTGGGATCCTGCCTATGATTGCTTCAGATCAAGAGATCTATTTATGGCCAAGAGGCATGACAGTGGGTGCCCAAACATGGGATCCACTGGCCCTACCATAACACTGCATCACCTGGCAGCAGCTCCTCTAATAGAATGATGGCACGGACTGATAGTGGTTGAGCTAAAATGCCAGTTTAAGCACCCGCCCTATGGGGCTGGGGAGCTGTCCTTCAGGAGGTGGCACAAGCTCTGAGTCAAAGGCCACAATGTGCCACTGTATTCCCAAGAGCTAGAATACTCAGGTCCAGGATCCAAAGGATGGAAGTAGGATTTTCCCCTCTCCCCATCACTCCCAGACACCCAATTGCAGAATTTTGATTTCTGTTTCGCAAAGTGGAGGCTTTGCCCAGCGCCTCAGAAGACTCAGTTAGAGACTATCGAACCAAGAGAGCCCACCATTTAAATCCTTTTGGAAAGATGATAGATCCAGGGCTGGCAAAATAGGAGATAAATAACAAAGAGAGAGAAAAAGAGAGAGAGTGAATGAGAATGAATGAGATGGATGTTCTGGAGGTGTCTATGAGGGCGGTGGGTACTGGCCATACAGGTGGAAGTCAGCATGCAGAGACCCAAAAGAAGTGGCCACAGCCATGCACAAAGGTCACACACACACACACACCAACCCCAAAGTCTAGGGCAAAACTGAAGCATACGGGAGCTGCTTGAGAAGGAACCGTGAACATGAAGATGCTGGTCTGAGACAAATCAGCCGGGGAAGGGGGCCCAGGGCCCAGCCCTCCAGCCTTCTAGTTTTTAGGTAGCCATCCAGGTGAGGCCACTAAGGTTTGACTGAAGGCAGGTATCTCCAAGGTACGGGGCATCCAACAGGCGTCCTTGGCCATAACTGACAGGTCCTCTAGCAAGGGACTGTGACAGCGTGGGGTTACAGGGTGGTCAGCCTAGCTCTCCCCTTCACAGGAGGCTACAATGTAGGCCTTTGATACTACTTCCAAATAAGGATATAAGCCATCATTGTTTTTAAACTGGGTGTGATGAAAATGTTGATTTGCAAAAAGTAAACATTTAAAATATACCATGGTTATGAGAACCCTGTTTTGGCATTCCTTCTCTTTAAAAAAATAGATTTATTGAGGAATCATTCACAATTGAGGTATCATTTAAGTACAATTAAATTGTTTTAGGTGCATAATTCTATGCATTTGACAAACACATGTAGTTGTATAACCATGGCCATATTGAAGATACGGAGTATTTCCCTCACTGTTAAAAGTTCCCTGGAGCCCCTTTATACTCAATCCTCTCTTCTCCCCTGTCCCTGAAAACCATTGCTCTGATATCTGTCCCTCAAGTTTTGCCTTTCCTGGGTCATATGATGGAATCAGAGTTCACGGCCTTTTGCGTGTGGCTTCTTTCACTTAGCACAGTGCATTTGAGATCAGTGCGACTGTTGCATGTCTTAGTCATTTCTTCTTTTAATTGTTGAGTTGCATTACATTGTAGATGCATTACCACACAGTTGGTGGCTTAAAACAACAGAAATTTATTATCTCACAGTTTTGGAGGCCAGAAGGTGGAAGTCCAGGTGCCAGCTCCAAGAAGCCCAGGGCTGTGCTCTCTCCAGAGGTCCTAGAGGGGATTTCAGTTTCCTGTCTCTTCCAGCTTCTGATGGCTCCAGGAGGCCCTTGGCTTGTGGCTGCACCACTCCAGTCTCTGCCTCCATTGTCGCATGGTCTTCTCCTCTTCTCCCCTTGTGGGCCTCTTACAAGGACACTTGTCATTGGATTTGGGGCCCACTCAGATAATCCAAGATGGTCTCATCTCAAGAGCCTTAATTACATCTTCAAAGACCCCTTTGCCAAAAAAGGTCACATTTACAGCTTCCAGGAATTAGCACGCAGATATAACTTTGGGGAGAGCTGCCACTCCACCCACCACACACGGATAAGACACAGTTTGATTATTCTTTTGCCAGTTGATGGGCATCTGGGTTATTTCCAGTTTGAGGACATTATAAATACAGCTCCTCTAAACATCCACTGTTCTTTGCTGGAATCCATGCTTTCATTTCTCTTGGCTGTGGGATTAGGAGGCATTCCTTCACTCTGTAACATATAAGGAAGGTGCTGCAAAAAAATGGAAGTGAATAGTCGGGCATGGTGGCACAGGCCTGTAATCCCAGCTACTCGGGAGGCCGAGGTACGAGTATTGCTTGAACCCGGGAGGTGGAGCTTGCAGTGAGCTGAGATTACACCACTGCACTCCAGCCTGCGCAACAGCAAAACTCCGTCTCAAAAAAAAAAAAAAAAAGGAAGTGGCCTGTGGCCTTGCCCTGGGGCTTTGGTTCCTCAGCTGGTAGCACACTCCTTCCCTACCCTGGCTGCAGGCATGTTCAGGTCCAGTTGCCTGCACTGCTGCCCCTGCTCCTGCCCACACATCCCTGAACATCCACAGTCCAGCACCGTCCATTTACATAAATGGGCTTCTACAGAGCAGGGAATGGAGACAATCTCATTTCCTGGGCCTGCTTCCTTGTGTGCCAGGGTTTCGGCTCAGATGTGGCAGGTTCTTTTTGTCACAAGCCTTGACTCATGAGACCTCGGTGGCCTCGGGAAGCAACAGGTACAGGGGTATCATGCTGCTGTGTGGGCCTCTGGCAGCCCCCCTGTGACCACAACCAGGCTGACCCAGACAGACTAATGGGAGATTAAACAGAAAAAAACAAGGCACACTGCTGAGATGCAATTTCCTAATCAGCCTGTAACTTGATTATCTCAAAAATACACGAACAATCAATACCGCTAAGCTCAGCATACTCCCCTGCTGAGACAGGGAACTTGAGCCTGGCTTGTGTTTGGCTACCCATGTCCCTCCTGTTGGCTCAAAGGAGTCTTCTGTTTAATGTCAACATTTGCTTTTGTGCCTTTTTATGTATTTTCATTATTTGCTTCTGCTTGTCCTTGCTCTGCGTGAGAAAAACCCAGTGCAGGGGCCTTTCTACTCTAGCTGGTTCCGCATTTGTGAGATCCTGCACACCTGTGTGACCCTCAAACTCTGACTTGTCTCACGCTGATTAGGACACATTCAGGGGAGGAAGGAGTCAGTGAGCTTGTTTAGAAACACGGCTTGCTGATGACGGCACCTGTTCCCCAGGGAAAGCTGCCTCCTAATGGGCAGGTGAGAAGGCTGGTGGTGTGAGGAGGGGCAATAAGCCCTGTTGCATCCTCTATTCCGGTTCCATTATTGACTCAGGGCTCTTTAAATTCTGTCCTTGACTTTCTGACTGCATCACCAGCAGTAACTCAGCCAGTCTGTGCTGTGTATCGTGGAAGGCTCCACTTCACCATTTCCCCCCAGGATTCTTTCCCTGTACTAAAAATCCCCCTCCCTAGCCCTTTATGGCTTGAAATGCCTCGGAGTTTTGCAGGGATTCAAATTCCTCGCACAATCTCCCTCGAGCAGAGCGTCTGTTTCTACAGCAGAGGCAGAGAGATCTATCCTAACTTCCTCCCAGCTCAACTTTTATATTCTCGGCTACCCCAGGAGCTTCCTGAATGTTATGCAGCTTAATTCATGATGATAAACATGGGTTCTGGGAGGCTGAGAACAGGGATCATTCACCCTTCTTATTAGAGAATACAGAGGGCCGCCCAGACACGGGTGAAGCCCCCTCACCTCCTCCACCAAGGGATAAGTCTCGGTGGGGTGAAAATTCAGCCGCCTTCCTTCCCATGTGCAGGTCTGCCTTCCACCCCAAAACACAGCTGAGTTTCCACATTGCCCAGATCAAACCTAGAACTAGCTGAAGGTAAACTTCATGCCAGGTACTTTTCATATTCCGTTTTTTATGTTTATCAGCAACCTCAATGAGGCAGATAACATTACCCCATTTTACAGGAGGAAACTGAGGGTTAGAGAAATATAATAAAGTGAGCTGTCCAAAACCACAGAGCTGGGAGTAAGGAAGCTTGAATCTGATAAAAGTCCAAAGATGTGTGCCTCTCGGGTTCATGTTCCTTTCCCATACCATGCTCCAGCTGCCCCTACAACTCCCCAGCTCTCACATCATTGACACTGTGCCCTTAGTCACGTCGTTTATCTTCTCTGTGCCTCAGTTTCCTCATCTATGAAATGGGTATAAGAAGTCCTGCTCTCTGGAGTTGCTGCTAGTTTTAGAAATGCAATCAGGCAGATGAAGTATTTAGCACACTTTCTGGTACCTAGGTGTTTAGCAAGTAGCGATGATGATTATTTTCTAGCAGCAGCATTGACGCTTTTGATGGTAGTCATAGATCACAGAAACTTCCAGCTAGAAGTCACCTTTGAGCCCATGTATCACAATCTTCCCCTTTACAGAAGAAACAGAGGCCAGAGAGTCTAGCTGACCTTCCTAAGCTCAGGGGGTCAGGGGCTGAAATGCAGGCCTGACTTGGGAAAAATAAAATATAAATATAAAATATAAAGTAAAAAATAAAATAAAACAAAAAAACTGTTACGCCTGTCCCCTGAGCTGCCTAGCTGTATTCTGGGTCGCTTGGTCTTTTTTTTTTTTTTTTCCTTTTGGTGTATGGGCTGGCGGGCTGGGAGGTGAGGGCAGGAAGATACAAATCACAATTGAAAAGAAAGTGGCAAAGGAAAGGTAGTTACAGGCTAACACTCCTAGACTGCTGGGTCTCTGAATTTGCATCAGCATCACCTGAAACTTCTTAAACGGTTTCTTGGGCTCTAATCCAGACATCCTGAATGAGAAACCCTGGGGGAGGGTAATCTGAATTTTAACCCTCAGGTGATTCTGTTGCAGGGTCAAGTTTGAGAACCATCACCCTAAGGCCAAGGATGGAAAATAATTGGTGTTTGTGCAGAGTCTCCATCTCACACACCAGGCATCACTGTTCACAATGCCCTTCAGTTAACCACAGATGCAGCCTCTGAATCCTTCTGTTTTTATTTTTACTTTAAGTTCTGGGATACATGTGCAGAGCGTGCATGTTTGTTACATAGGTATACATGTGCCATGGTGGTTTGCTGCACCTATCAACCCGTCATCTAGGTTTTAAGCCCCACATGCATTAGGTATTTGTCCTAATGCCCTCCCTCCCCTTGCCTCTGACCCCCCGACAGGCCCTGGTGTATGATGTTCCCCGCCCTGTGTCCACGTGCTCTCATTGTTCAATTTCCACTTATAAATAAGAACACGCGATGTCTGGTTTTCTGTTCCTGTGTTAGTTTGCTGAGAATGATCCTTCTTGACACACAGCACTCCTGACGACTATCACCACTATGGGCGACGGGGAGGGACTGGAGCTAGTCATGTGTTAATCCACACAGAGAAAGAGTCACTTCCCTGGACTCAATTGTCCATTTCGGGAGCAGCTCCTGACATTTCTGCTGTCATGGTCGAGCCCAGAGCCTGGTACAGATCTGGGCCTGTTTCGAGAACTTTGTTTTCTCAACTGTCCCGTCTCCTTGGGTACTGGGCTTCCCTTGCTAAAGAAGGAGCAAAACTCAAACAAACATGGAAGGGAGAGCAGTTCAACTTGGCAAGGCTGGGTTTGATCAGCAGCGGGGCTGTGGACCAGCTCAGAGGCCCTAGGTGAGTCTCCAGCCTCATTCAACTTGTAGTTCCCCCTGTAACGATGAAAACCTGTGAGGTGTAAGGGGCGCGGCACAGGCTTTTGGAATCAAATTTCAGCTTCTATCCCAGTTCTGTTGTTTTTCGGCTGTGGAATCTAAGGTAAGTCACTTAAGGGATCATTTTCTTACCTGTAAAACAGAAATAATAACATCTGCTTCTCAGAGCTGTTTGGAAGACTAAATAAGATGATATATGTAGAGCCCCTGACTCAGGGCCTAGTTTATGGGACAAAAATGATACATTTACTCCAGGAGGAAGCCTCTGTCTTTTGTCCTCCACACCTCAATCAGGATCTTGAGTCAGTGAGTGGAAAAAAAAAAAAAAATCAGCTACAGTGGAATATTCATAAAAACAAGAAATAGTATAAGTTTTAAACATATACATATTAATTTGTTTGATCTTTGATATAGGGCTAAGGCCTTTTCTTTGAGAATGTGCCCAATAATTTACATTCTCCATGATTTTTCTTGCAAAAATCTCATCCCCAATCTGTGACTTCTGGTTTGGGTTTATTATTATTTTTTATTTCAATAGCTTTTGGGGTACAAGTGGTTTTTGGTTACATGGATGAATTGTGTAATGGTGAAGTCTGAGATTAGAGCACTAATCACCTGAGTAGGATATATTGTATCCAATATGTAGTTTTTTAGCCCTCACCCTCTTCCTAGCCTTCCTGCTTCTGTCTCCAATGTCCATTTTACGACTCTGTCTGCCTTTGCATACCCATAGCATAGCTCCCACTTACAGGTCAGAACATACAGTATTTGATTTTCTATTCCTGATTTATTTTATTTCGAATAATGGCCTCCATCTCCATCCAAGTTGCTGCAAAAGACATTATTTTATTCCTTTTTATGGCTGAGTAGTAGTCCATGGTGTATATATACCACATTATCCATTCATTGGGCAATGGGCACTTATGGATTGGTTCCTTATCTTTGCAAGTATGAATTGTGATGTGATAAACATATGTGTGTGGGTGTCTTTTGAATATAATGACTTCTTTTCCTTTGGGTAGATATCCAGTAGTGGGATTGCTGGATCAAATGGTAGTTCTACTTTTCGTTTTTAAAGAAATCTCCACTGTTTTTCATAGAGGCTGCACTAATTTACATTCCCACCAGCACTGGGTAAGTGTTCCCTTTTCACCACATGCACACCAACATCTATGTTTTTTTTTTTTTTTTTTTCCTTTCAATTTTTAAAATAATGGTCATTCTGGCTGGGGTAAGGTGGTATCTCACTGTGGTTTTAATGTGCATTTCCCTGATTTTGATGTTGAGTATTTTTTCACATTCGTTGGCCATTTGTATTATCTTCTTTTGAGAAATGTCTACTCATGTCATTTGCCCACTTTTTGATGAGATTTCTTTTTCCTGTTCATTTGAGTTCCTTGTAGACTCTGTGTTGGGAATAGGCCCCCAAAATCTGGCCATAAACTGGCCCCAAACTAGCCATAAACAAAATCTCTTCAGCACTGTGACATGCTCGTGATGGCCATGATGCCCACGCTGGAAGGCTGTGGGTTTACGGGAATGAGGGCAAGGAACACCTGGCCCACCCAGGGTGGAAAACCGCTTAAAGGCATTCTTAAACCACAAACAATAGCATGAGTGATCTGTGCCTTAAGGACATGCTCCTGCTGCAGATAACTAGCCAAACCCATCCCTTTATTTTGGTCCATCCCTGTGTTTCCCAGAAGGAATACTTTTAGTTAATCTATAATCTATAGAAACAATGCTTATCACTGGCTTGCTGTTAATAAATACGGGGGTAAATCTCTGTTTAAGGCTCTCAGCTCTGAAGGCTGAGACCCCTGATTTCCGACTCCACACCTCTATATTTCTGTGTCTTTAATTCCTCTAGAGCCGCTGGGTTAGGGTCTCCTCAGATGCCCATGCTGGAAGGTTGTAGGTTTAACGGAATGAGGGCAAGGAACACCTGGGTCACCCAGGGTGGAAAACTGCTTAAAGGCATTCTTTGAATGTGTGGTAGAATTCAGCTGTGAATCCATCTGGTCCTGGGCTTTTTTATTATTGTTGGCAATTTTTTAATTACTGATTCAATCTCACTGCTTGTTATTGGTCTGTTCAGTATTTGTTACTTCCAGATTCAATCTAAGTGGGTTGTATGTTTCCAGGAATTTCTCCATTTTTTTTTTTTTTGATGTTTTTAGTTTGTGTGCATAGAGGTGTTCATAGTAGTCTTGAATCATCTTTTGTATTTCTGTGGTGTTGGTTGTAACGTTTCCTTGACATCTGAATTGTATTTGAATCTTCTCTTGGTTAATCTAGCTAATGGTCTATTGATTTTTTTTCAAAGAACCAACTTTTCATTTTATTGGTCTTCTGTACTTTTTTGTTGTTTCAGTTTCATGTAGTTCTGCTCTGGTATTTGTTATTCCTTCTCTTCTGCTAGCTTTGGGTTTGTTTTCATTTCTCTGGGTCCTTGAGGCATGACATTAGATTGTCAATTTGTAGATCTTCCAGACTTTTTGATGTAGGCATTTCATGCTATGAACTTTCCTCTTAGCACTGCTTTTGCTGTATCCCAGAGGTTTTGATAATTTGTCACTATTATCATTTATTTCAATTTTTAAATTTTCATCGATTTAATTTTTAACCCAGAAATCATTCCTGAGTAGACTAATTCCCATGTATTTGTGTAGTTTTGAGGATTCCTTTTAGAGTTGATTTCTATTTCACTGTGATCTGAGAAGATACTTGATATGATTTCTATTTAAAATTTGAGACATGATTTGTGGCATATCATATGGTCTATCTTAGAGAATGTTCCATTTGCTGTTGAGAAGAATGTATATTCTGCAGTTCTTGGATAGAATGTTCTATAAATATCTGTTAGGTCCATTGTTGTAGAATGTAGTTTACGTTCAGTGTTTCTTTTTTGACTTTCTGTCTCGATGATCTGTCTACTGCTGTCAGTGGAGAGTTGAAGTCTCCCACTATTAATGTGTTGCTGTGTATATGCCTTTTTTTTTTTTTTTTTTTTTTGGAGACAGAGTTTTGCTCTTGTTGCCCAGGCTGGAGTGCAATGACTCGATATCGGTTCACCACAACCTCTGCCTCCTGGGTTCAAGTTATTCTCCTGCCTCAGCCTCTTGAGTAGCTGGGATTACCGGCATGCACCACCACTCCCGGCTCATTTTGTATTTTTAGTAGAGACGGGGTTTTTCCATGTTGGTCAGGCTGGTCTCAAACTCCCAACCTTAGGTGATCCACCTGCCTCAGCCTCCCAAAGTGGTGGGATTACAGGCGTGAGCCACCATGCCTGGCTGTTTTCTTAGGTCTAGAAGTAATTGTTTTATAAATCTGGGAGCTCTAGAGTTAAGTGCATATATATATTTAGGATTGTAATCTATTCTTGTTGGGTTGACCCTTTTATCATTATATAATGACCTTCTTTGTCATATTTTACTTTTTTTGCCTTAAAGTCAGATATTAGGTAAGATATAAAAATAGTTTCTCTTGCTCACCTGTAGTTTCCATTTGCCTGGAATATCTTTTTTCACCCCTTTACCTTGAGTCTATAATATACCTTAGGTATTAGGTGACTCTCTTGAACACGGCAGATATTTGTGATTTCTTTTTTTACGCTTTCTGCCAATCTGTATTAAGTGGAGCATTTAGACCATTTACATTCAATGTTAATACTGAGATGTGAGATGCCATTCCAGTCATCGTGTTGTTACCTACTTTGTTTTCCTCATTATGTTATTGTTTTATAGGCCTTGTGAGTTTCATGCTTTCAAGAGGTTCTATTCCGGTGCATATCAACCTTTTGTTTCAAGATTTAGAACTCCATTTAACATTTCTTGTAGGGCTGGCCTGGTAGTGACAAATTCCCTCAGCATTTGCTTGTGTGAAGACCATTTCTCCTTCATGTATGAAATTTAGTTTTGCTGGAGACAAAATTCTTGGCTGACTATTCTGTTTAAGAGGCTAAAAATAGGACCTCAATCCCTTCTGGCATGTAAGGTTTGTGCTGAGAAGTCTGCTAGTAGTCTGATAGGTTCTCTTTTACAGGTTATGTGATACTTTTGTCTCACTGCTCTTAGAATTCTTTCCTTCACACTGACTTTAGATAGTCTGATGACAGCTGGGCACAGTGGCTCACGCCTGAATCCCAGCACTTTGGGAGGCCAAGGCAGGCGGATCACAAGGTCAGGAGACCGAGAGCATCCTGGCTAACATGGTGAAATCCCATCTCTACTAAAAATACAAAAAATTAGCCGGGCGTGGTGGCGGGCACCTGTGGTCCCAGCTACTTGGGAGGCTAAGGTAGGAGAAGGGCATGAACCCAGGAGGCAGAGCTTGCAGTGAGCCGAGATTGCAATGCCACTGCAACCAGCCTGGATGACAGAGCGAGACTCCGTCTCAAAAAAAAAAAAAAAAAAAAAATAGTCTGCTGAGTATATGTTTTGATGATGTCCTCTGCAATGAATCTCAGGTTTGGGTTTATTTAAAATGTAATTAAGAAGTTCAGAGAAGGGTGTGGTGAGGAGGGCATGAACATACAGTTGCCAACAGAGATTAAGTGAAGGTAACAATGATTCTTTCCTTGACCAAATGCTAGTCAGGCTCCTCTCACCCCCTTTCTCCACTAGATCTCAACCTTGGCCTATAAAGATTTGCACAAACACGAACACAGTTTCTAACAGCTCAAGATCACATCTCTAGGATGACCATAGCCTCCCTTAAAGTGCCTGTCTGAGAAAACTCAAGGCTTCCAAACGAACTTAGTTTATGCTAGTCAACACCCAAAAATAGGGCCCCATCTCTCAGTCTCTGTCCAATGCCAGCTGGCAAGCCCAGATGCGTTTCTCATGGACCAATTCTTCCCCCAAACCCTCCATACGTTTTGAAAAAAATGGGAGCCAAAATGAAAAAGGGAGAGCTGAAAGGAAAATTAAAGGAAAACTCTGAATATGGGAAGAAAGAGTAAAGAGATAGAAAACAGATGATAAAAGACAATTAAAGAATTAATCCAGAGTGACAGGGTTGTCTGACTAGTAGAAATTCTAGAAAGAAAAGACAGAAACAATGGAAGGGAAGAAACTTTCAAAGAAATAACACTAGAAAACTCCATCGAAGTTCACAAGTATCCACTTTGAAAAAGCCCAGTGGAATGCTGAGCACCTGTGTGTGAAAAAAAAATACAACAGCACATATGTATCATTGTGAAATTTTAGAAACCAGGGATTTTTTTTTTCTTTAAATCCTAAAATCTTCTGGAGAGTAAAAAAACAAATAGAACCAAACACGTACACTGTAAGGGAACAGATATAAAGGAAAAAGCCCACAGAACAAATGGCAGTAAAGCAGAGGCCTCTGGAAGGAAGATTTTTAAGATAAAAAAAAAAAATTAATGATTATTTGATATGTCCAAGTATTTGGAAAATAACTGATAGGAATTTAACCAAGTATCAGCTCCATGAGGGCAGAGATTTTGTAATTTGTTCAGTGCTGATCTCTAGTGCCAGGAACAGTGCCTGGTGGATACTGGAAACTTAGAATTAATGAAACTGATGGACCATTCAAAAATAGAGACTAGGTGCATAGAAAACTGAGTAGGGGAAGATGATGAACTAATTAATTCCAAGAAAAATAAACAGTTGTACAAAAAAGAAACATAGTATATACTCTACATATTATTGTATACTCTCAAGAATGAACCATAAAATATAAGCATAATGTAAGCACTCATCAATAATTTAAGTGAAAACTATATTGTATCTACAAGTATATTTGGAGGAAAGGAAGAGAGGAATAGCCACAAGGTACAGGCAAGCAAAATCTTCATCTGTCATAGCAGTAAGATGATAGATTTTTTACAATCCCATATTCTTGGGATTTTTACAATCTCAAGAATCTCTTCGATCCCGATGTTTCTGTTGTCTCTGTGTTGGATCTCTGGTTTTGGGTAGTTGCTGTCACTTCCAGACACTTCTATCACTGCCGTGTTCTAGGGTATGTTGTTCTTTATCAAGCTTCTGAATTAAAGCAGGGATCTGGATTGTCAAGATAGATTGTCCACACCATCCCGAAAACAGTCATCCATTTGGCAAATATTTATTGAGCATCTAACATGTGCTAGGCACTGTGCTAGGGTCTGGGGACACAGTGAAGAACAAAGTCCCTAGTCTCAAGGAGTTTTCATGCTGGTAGGAGGAGGCAGAAATAAACAAGTGGCCAAGTGATTACACAAAATGTCAAGTGATAAGTGCTGTGAAGAAAAAGCAGGTCAAGGGTAAATTAAGTGACGGGAGTAGAAATATAATTTTGCACATCTATGTAAATAGCCTTCAGGAAGGACAGATGAAAAAGTGTTCCAGGCATAAGGCACACCAAGTGCTAAGGCCTTGAGGTGAGAGCAAGGTGAGAGAGTTCAATGAGTTAAATCAGTGTGTTGGCAGTACAGTGAACCCAGGGAGGGGGGCAAAAGAGGACTGAGAAGTAGGAAGGCAGAGGTAAGAGGCATGAGGATGATCTTGGTGAGCAAAACAGAAAGTCTATGGAGGCCTTTATGCAGCAAAGGGACATATTTTCAGATAATTGGTCTGAATAGACTAAGATGGGAAGAGATGAAGTTGCAGGAGCAGTTTTGGACCAGTGCCAGTCAGCAAGCCCAGACGGGTTTCTCATGGACATTCTCCCATCTTAGCAACTATTCAGACCAATTCCCTGAAAATTCTTAGAAAGATACTGTAATAATCAATGTGAGACCATGGTGGCTTGGCCCACAGTGGTAGTGGTGGAGGTGATGAGAAGTAGCTGGGGTCTGAGTATGTTTTGAAGGACTCAATGGCTGGATGTGGGATGTGAGAGAGAGAACCAAATCAAGGCTGCCTTCATAGTTCTCCTCTGAACAACTGGAAGAATGAGGCATTATTTACCCAAGGGGAAGGCTGGCTGGGTATGGTGGGATTAGGTGGAGGCAAGGGGAAGGAAATAATGAGCTAGTTTTAGATTGGAATGCCTATAGCCTTCAGATGTCAAACAAGCAGTTATATCTACATTTCTGGAGTTCAAGTGAGAAGTCTGGGCAGGAACTATGAATTATGAAGTCATTTCCATATAGCTGGTGTTTCAATGTGAGACGGGGAGAGGTCACCATGGGAGGAACACAGTTGGGGAGCACCATCGCTTTGGTGATTTTATTAGGTTAAAGGAAGTAGGTAGGACTTCCCAGTAACTGGAAGGATAGATGGTCCATTTCCTAAATCATTTTAGATAATTTCCATCAATATAGAAAGGGGGTGGGATTTGTAATACTTTCAGAGAAGAAAATCACATAGCATTATTTTGTGTTTACATAAGTCAGGGGATAGGACTTTGTTGTGGAACTGTCCAAGATGCAGAGGTTGGGTAGGTGAGAAGGAACCAGCAAGGCGGACTGAGAAAGAGCAGCCTGAAAGATTGGTGTCCAGGAAGCCAAGTGAAAAGAGTTTCAAACATGAGAGAGTGATCAGCTGTGTCCAGTGCGTTAAAGCCTACGATGTGCAATATTTCAGGCAACGCTATAACAAAGTGATCTGCACCTAGTTAACAAAATGTGAGTTTGCATTTTTTTTTACATCTCAGAAAACAAAGTATTTCATATGCCCTAACATGCTACTTTCAATCTTTTAAAATATCTCCACATTTATTACAAATGTTAAAACAAACACAGAAAACAAAAGCAAAGCCCCAAGTTTGCCTGGGCTCTGGCGCCTACAAAGTCGTCTTTCTCTCCACTTGTCCACGATGAGTCAAACTCCAGTAACTGTGCCTGAAGCTCTGCTCTTTGCACACCTTTGGCTGGTGTTCAAATCACACGACAGAAAATGTTAAGCATCACATTCCCAATAGAGACTCCTTGGTTTTGTTGAAACATTTTCAGAGAAGGAGATTTGCAGTGTGTAGTGGTAGTGGGGATGCACACCCACACACGTGTGTGTTCCAGCTCTCATTAGTGAGGGGAGTGCACATCTCAATTATCTTCTGACAATCCGTCTTTGGGACCTCCACATTTCTGGGATCTCTCCCTCTACTTTGCTTCTCTCTGCTCACCTTGCATCTACAATCCCCTCCCTAGAAGGCACCTGTGTCTTTGTTGGTGTCATTTAGATCTCGAATCACAGTGTGGAAAAGAAAGTACGGCCCTTCCAGAGCCAGGCCACAGGAAGGCTTCTCTATAGATATGCCTGGCCAGAGTGAGGAGACACAGCTATGAGGATTGTCTCTGTCTGTGAATCTCAGCACAGATGCCTCTTTAGGTTTTTGAGATAATTTAGCCTCTCTGAATTTGCAGAACTGCTCTCATGAGTAGGGGAACCCAATTAAAACTGAGGTGTTTCTTTTCCCCCAAACCAAAGGTTTTTTAAACTCGGGAGCTGCCCAACAGTCCTCTAACTTCTGCATGTAGCAATTTCACCTGGGATGTCAAAAGGCTCTGAGGTTTATGTGCACGGTTAGGCAATGCAGGCCTCTGTATCGTGACTACAGTTGCATGTGAACATTTTGGCTTTTGGACGGGACACATTATCACATTATCTGACTAGCCCATTTGTAATTTGTTATATGGGCCTTCTCAAGGATAAGGAGAAATTTTAACTATGTTTTTTTTTAAAATGACTGTTAACAGTTATTTGGAAAACAGTAACAATCACTAAAAATAATTACTTTCATGGAGCAAAGCCACTCTTTCACTTCTTGTCAATCACTCTCACTTCTGTCTAGGAACACAGTAAGCTCCTTTTGACCAGCAGCATTGGTGTCACCTGGGAGCTTGCTGGAAAATGCAGAATTTTGGGAGTCACACTGAAGACCTGAGAGTCAGACTTGGTATCTCACACCCTCCCCTGGGGCTCCTCTCTTCTCCCTATACCCCTCCCTTAGTGATCTCATCAGGATGATGGCTTCAAATATCATGTCCAAGTGACTGACTCCTAAAATGTTCCTATCCAGCACAGACGTCGCCCCAAACTCCAGACATGGAGATCCAACTGCCTACTTGTCATTTTAACAGGCATCTACTTGAAGTCTAATAGGCATCTCAAAATGAGCATAGCGAAAACTCTTGATTTCCTCTCCCACCCCCCAGCTTGCTCCTCCTTCCACCTACCTCCCGCTTCAGACTTCCCTGCTGCTCATCTAGTTGCATTCTGTGGTGGACACAGGTCACTCCTGAATCAAACCAAGAGTGACAGTGAGGCTCCTTCCTCAGCCCATCTGCGAGTTCCCTTGCCTTTCGTCAGCCTGGCTCCTCTGTCCCTGCCTCTAACTTGTCTGACTCTGCTCTAAGGTGCGGTTCTATATCAGAAACTCCTTGGAGATCCTGTGTGTAGTGCCTTCTTGGCATAGAGGAATCCCAGAGTCACAGTTGGCTGTGTCAGTGTCTGGTGGGCTTTCCTTTTCTCTTACTCCTCTCTTGATCCCTACAGTTCACAGGGGTCATTCTACCCTGATGAATGGTATACCCAGGGGTTAGTTACCTCAAGGTGGCTGAAACAGACCCAGAGAAAGATAGCTGGGCCAAACTTAAGTTACTTAACCAGCTTCACCTTATTGTGATGTGTGCACAGCAGCCCCACTGCAATAAACAGTGACATCAGAGGTATGCTGCACATATCAATACCTTTAGGACATAATTCTCGCCCTGGATGCTGCTAAGGTCCTTTGATGGTCAGATTCTATCTATCTCTGAGCCCTCTGATAGGTAAACATGCATCCATACTGTTTCTTGCCTCTCTCCACTAGAAGGAAAGCTCCATGTAGCAGGCCTTTATTTATTGCCACATCCACAGTTTCTGGCTGTGGAGAAGCTACATTAACTAATTCAGCAAAGAGTTATTAATACCTTGTCAAAGACAGAGGCTAACAGGCCAGGCGTGGTGGCTCACACCCATAATCCCAGCACTCTGGGAGACCGAGGTGGGCAGACTGCTTGAGCCCAGGAGTTCAAGACCAGCCTGGGCAACATGGAGAAACCCTATCTCTACAAAAGATACAAAACAATTAGTCAGGTATGGTGAGGCACACCTGTGGTCCCAGCTATTCAGGTGGGAGGGTCTCTTGGGACCAGGAGGTTGAGCCTGCAGTGAGCCATGTTTGTGCCAGATGTGCACTCTAGCCTGGGCAACAGAGCAAGACCCTGTCTCAAAACAACAAAGAAAAGGCTGAGTGCAGTGGCTCATGCCTATAGTCCTGGCACTTTGGGAGTCCAAGGCAGGCAGATCACTTGAGGTCAGGAGCTCGAGACCAGCCTGGTCAACATGGCAAAACCCTCTCTCTACTAAAAAATATACAAAAATTAGCCAGGCGTGGTGGCACATACCTGTAATTCCCCAGCTCTTGGGATGCTGAGGCAGAAGAATCACTTGAACCTGGGGGGCAGAGGTTGCAGTGAGCCGCGATTATGCCATTGCACTCCAACCTGGGTGACAGGGTGAGACTATGTCTCAAAAACAACAACAACAAAAAGGCAGAGGCCAAGTATCTTAGCAAATGTCAGTGGAAGGTTCCTCCACGAGGAAGGAAAGACAGTGGAGTCTCAGAAGGAATTGACGCTGGGAATGCTCCCACTTCTTGCGGAGTGTCTCCTTCATTCTCCTCCTCACAAACCAGTTCACTTTGATCCTCCGTTCACATGGCCAAACAAGGCCGATGGGAGCTTGCAAGTTTGTTCTCTGCCCAGTGGCCAGCGGGGCCTGCCAGAAGTCTCTCAGCAACCCGGAGTCACAGTGGGAAGAAAAGCAGCAATGCCTGCCCGTGGAAGGGACATTTCTAGAGAAGACTGCAAGCTAAAGATGGGAGGGCCTTTGTGCCTCAGGACCTGGGCATCCTTTCCAAAAGCTTCCCAGTGTATTATTAGCTAATCAGAATTTGAGGAGTAAGAAATATTTCATATAAAGCCCTTAGCAAATAGAAGATAGTTTATTATTGAACCTATTGCTTGTAGTCCTCTAGAACGGCTGTCTGGCATCTCTTCTCCCATTCCAGCAACCTCCAGGCCTCTCACCAGAGAAAGTAAACAGCCTCTAGAGGTTCCTTTTAACTGATGCTTCAAAGTGTACAGGGAGAGGCAAGTGACCCAGGCTCGCATGACCGTTATTCTCACCTGCAAAATGGAATCCTGATCAGGTATTTAAAGATAGAAAAGAGGGAACACATTCTAGTCCCCTAGATAAGCCACTCCTATGATAAAAGATTTCCAAACTGCAGGACAAAACTAAGATGGAAAATATTTTGAAATGTCCAATAACAGCTATCATAGTGAAGGTCTACATTTTTAAACCTCTGAAGTATTAAATGCGAAACAACATTATCACTGTTTTCTTGAAAGAACAAGCAAAAATCAGGCCTCAGCACTGAGCTCCTGTTGCTCCTGGAAAAACCAAGACAAAATGATCTCTAAACCTGAGGACAGCCAAAGCAGATACTTGGGCGTTGAAGCTAAACTAGGGCTGGATGGGCAGGACAGAAAGGAGCTTTTTGTGTCCTCTCCTAACTATGCATCATTTCCCCCCACTTAAATGAAACAAATTAGCAATGGAGAGCTGCAGAATCAGCCACCAGGTGATAATCAATGGCCGGATGGTGTTTATGATTTGAGCATAAATCTCTGCCACGATTTCATACTCTGGTCCTCTGAGTTTGGGTCTTCCTAAAGCCAATGTGAGGTCCAGAAACATGAGGTCTAACCTGAAGTTAGAAATGACTATTAGCTCTATTTATAGATGAAGATCCATTACCTTCAAGATGAAAAAATGCTTTAAGACAGGAGTGTCCAATCTTTAGGCTTCCCTGGACCACACTGCAAGAATTGTCTTGGGCCATACACAGAATACATTAACGCTAATGATAGTTCCCCCCGCAAAAAAAATCGCAAAAAAATCTCAAGTTTTAATAAAGTTGACAAATTTGTGTTGGGCCACATTCAAAGCCATCCTGGGCTGCGGGTTGGACAAGATTGCTTTAAGGTATCCATGATCACTCTCCCTAGCTTTGTGTAATCTAGCGCATATTCAAGTGTGAGACTTGGCCAGGGGAACTAAGAATGTTAGAGCAAAGGGGTCATATTTTTTCCCCCAGACTTTTCTTTGTATCATCATCTAAATATAAGTATCTGACCACCACAATAAGAACTCAGTCATGAAGGTTTAACAAGCAGAAGAAAACCAGAAGCCCTGATTTTTGAGTTGTGTAGTGAGGAAGAATAAAGGGGAGGGCAGCCTAGAAGGGAGGAAAAAGTTCTAGGAGAAAAGAAAAGCTGCCAGAGCCAGCTCCAGGCCACTACAGGAGTAACCTAGTCACACTCCTTACTCCTTTATATGATGAAGGTGGGGGAGTGTTTCTAGATAGTTTGAAATGCAAGTAAATATGAGCACCCCGCCTCTGCCCAGCACTGGTAAAAATTATCAAACAGGTAAAGCAGCAAGAAACTGACTGACCTGTATGCTCACATGCACTGAATGACAGGACAGTGGACTGGAAGGAGATGAAAAGCTTAATGGTAGATATACCTACACCTCATACTTACCTTTTTAAAAAATTTCCATAGAACATCAGAATTTAAAGTCCCTCCCTCAAAGCAAAACAGCATGTAAATTCCAATAGTTATAAAATAATCCATTTGCATTTAGTATGCTTCTTACAAGAAACTAGTTACAACCTTTTCATTTTTCTGAGTATTTACCTGCATTTTCTATAAACCAAGATTAGTCCTGAGTTCTATATAGGTGAACGTTACAGCTTCACCTAACTCTGTTGAATACCTATGTGCCAGGCATATGGACAGCCTTACTCTGAACACAAAGAACCACGGGCATAACCGTCCAGTCTTATAGGTCCTGACAGGGCTTTAGGCTTACAGCTCGACCTCTTTGATGAAATGGTCTCATTTGTACTTTATATACAACAGCTTCATCTGTCTTCCTTAAATGTTTTCTAGTATCAAACTTTCTGTTAGGGTTTCCTTTTTAGTGTATCTTTCCAGTTTGTTGCTGCTGTTGTTATTTTAGAGGGGAAACTTCACTCTGCGCCGACTCATTAGATTTGGAAACTAAATTGGCTTGCACATCATCATAACTGGTGGCCATCTAGGGGTTCAATGACCCCAAAAAACCAATATATTTCACGTTATTTTTTGTAAGATTAAAGTAACCATGCAGTACTTACAGCAAGGAATACAAGATTATTCTAAATTCTAAATCAAGTGACTCACTATCAATCTCAACCTCTGGAGGCCTCACAATTCAAACCCCAACTACATGTTTGTTTCTAACTTAACAATGAGTATATAACAAGATGTCTTTTGCAAAATCCTCATAACTTAGATTCTTTCTTTGGGCAGGTCAATAACAACTGAACTTGCTATGATTTAAAAATTATGGGCTGGGCATGGTGGCTCATGCCTGTAATCCCAGCACTTTGGGAGACAGAGGCAGGCGGATCACCTGAGGTCAGGAGTTCAAGACTAGCCTGGTCAACATGGTGAAACCCTGTCTCTACTAAAAATACAAAAATTAGCCAGCTGCAGTGACGCATGCCTGTAATCCCACCTCCTGGGGTGGTTGAGGCAGAAGAATCACTTGAACTCGGGAAGCAGAGGTTGCGGTGAGCCAACACTGTGCCACTGCACTCCAGCTCAGGGGCGACAGAGCAAGACTCTGTCCAAAAAAACAAAAACAAAAAAAAACCTTATGTAACTTCCCCATTTACCTTTGTTTCATATTAAAGAATACTATCCCCACTTCTAGGACCCCCCCTCCCCATCCCCCGAAAGACAAACTATTATGTGTTCCTTCCTATACCAGACAAAATGACCATCTTATATTGGAAAAGCAAGTTATTGCTAAATAATATTCTCCAATTTTGTTGAAATCAGCTTTAAATGATTCTGATTCGAGAGATGCCCCTTGAGTGACAAAACCCATTTCACCATTTACATGGGGGGAAAAAATCTCTTTAAAGCACTACATAGTTAAAAACATTGACATGGAAATTAAATTAGTAGAGCTATCACTTTGATGTGATGTACATGGTAAGATTGTAAATACACCAACTATAATATAGAATTTAATTTTATCTTTATGAAGTATTCTGAAATCAAAGACGATAATACATGCATCAGGCACATTCGACAGAAGACTTTTACAATGGTTTACATTTCCTTTTTATTTATTCCTTGAAACTGCTCATATTGCAAGTTTTTCATGGATGAAATATGGAACTGAGCAGATTCTTTTTTTTCTACAAAATTATGGTATAAACTTGCTCGATTTTCTATCTTATTGCTAATAAACCTTACAGGCGCACAGTTTGTAAGATAAACCCCTTAAGGACTGAATGCGTAGAGCATGCTGCAAGGTACAAGAAATAAGCTAAAAATGAGCATATAAACCTACATCTGGACCAACACAGTACTGAATGCTGGCAAACATTTATCACGACACGGGGAAATTAACAAAAGGAGATACAGTTCAGTCCTGAAAGAGTTAAACAGAAACCCTACTATATTATTGTTTCTAACCATCCATCCCACATTGCAGTGCTTGAAAACAAAGTGTAAGTCTGGCACAGAAAATTACACACATTTGTTCAGTACTCATCAGAAACACAGCTGCTTTTGAAATCAAAGTAACTTGGTTACTAACTGAACAGCATTTTGTTTCAAAAGGAACCTCCTCCCCAGTGGATTTTCTGGTTAGCATGACTAGTTAGGTTAGTTCTCAAAAACGGCATTGGAAGTTTTTTGTGAAAGCACAGATGGTACCAGTTTCATTAAAAACAACAAAACAAAAAGAACTAACCAGTTATGATTGCAGATAAGTCTGTGCAGTAAAAGTGACAAACATTTCACGATTAAGTCATGTATAAGGATGCCTTTAATTGCCACAGTTTAAAGAAATGAGCAGCAAATTTAGATAGCATACTAGTGTTCAACTCTGAAATCACTCAAAATATAAAGGGCATTTTTAAAGCTTTTAGCTTGCCTTCTCAATCTATGTGATAAATTAAATGGAACAAATAAAAACATATTGGATCAGAGACTCAGCTTCTAAGATGTGTATGTTTAGAAATTGCATAAAGTCATGAAAGCATAAGATACATTTCTAAAACAGAATTTTTAAAAATTCAAACATACTATAACTGAAGCACTCACCATTCTAAGAAGAGAGTCTTTCTGCGGGTAAATGATCAGCATGTCTAATAATGCCATTACTGGAGGGGACACAGTCTACTATAACCAGAGGACAAGGTTCCTATAAATTATCATACTGAAAATGATTCACAAAACCATGAAAGAAAAAATTTAAGCAGCTGACAAAAAAACCACTGATAAACAAAAAGCTACAATGCACAAATCGTTTCACTTTTTAGTCTGTGGTATAAGAATGGCCAAAAATAGGTGGGGAAAAATGCCTGTAAAAGTAGATTCTTGGACTTTTCAAAAAAAGAGAGAGAGAGAGAGAGAGAGAAAAGGGTTTACAGTATAATATTTCAATTATCTTATGGAAAGAAACAATAAAAATAAAACAAACGTTTGTTAAAAAAGCACAAGTTCATTTTAACAAAGTCATGAACTTGAAAAATTATTTTTGAGCTACAAAAATGGGTAAGGAATAGTTTGTTCTTCAAAAGTATCTCTTTTGTTATTGGTTAATTTAATATGATTCCTTAACTAAATACCAAACCTAGGAAGTGGAGGAAACTTGTGGCCGTTAAAGCAAAGCAGCACTAGGAACATGTCCATGCTCTGAACAAAAGCACTGTGTAATGACTCCTGCCGTGACTCCACAGAGAGGAATAACTATTACTCAGAAATAAGCGGTCTGTAAGAAAGAGACGGTGAACAGTTACAACAAAGAAAGATAAGGCCACAATGAGTTCTGCCCTTGATCACTGAAACAGATTTAAGGTGTGAGGCAGGATTAGCTTATAAGAGAGATGTGAGTGACTGGAGCAGATTTGAAGAAAAAAGGCGATACAGAATAAAATGCAGCCTGGGGGTGATTAAAAAGGCTTGCAGTAAGAGAAAACTGCAATAACTGATTTAATCACCTAACGTGCTTTACAAATGACTTTCCCCTTGAAAACTGAGGAAAAGGCGATTTAAAGATGTTAGGAAGAATATTTACAGTGGCATAGTCTGAGCATAGAGTGAGTGATGAAGACAGCGAAGCTGAAAAAAAAAATGCTACTAATAATAATTTCTAAAAAGTCTATTAATGGAAACTTTTTCAAAACAGCCCAGGACACCAGAAAGACAATGTTCTGTAGGGAAACACTGTAGGAAGTTACAGTTTTGCATTCATAAGGTACTGTGGCTCCTGTTTTATGGGACAGTAAAAGCTTACCACAATCTAGAGGTAGTTTTTACTCTAAGAGGGATGATTGTATTACTAGACTGTGTCGTATAACATTACATATGTGATTCCTGTACTAAATGTAGCCCAATGAGTCTGCTGCAATTTCGAAGAAACCAAACAAAAGCATAACCAAAGTTCAGGAATGAAAGCAAGGTAAAACTGGCGGGTTTAGCATGCAAGGCCAACATACAACCCTGAATGCAACCAAATCTCAACTGAAAAGAAAAGAAACATTTTCTGAGTTAGGAGATGTTTGTGGAGATGCTCAGTACTGGAAAAGAGAAAACAAACAAAAAAGGCAGAGAAAAAAATGAAAACATAAGTTACATTTGCATTTTATAATCTTACAACTATCTGTTTCTAAAGTACTGTCTTCCAGCTATTTTAGTTGATCATCTAATAAAAGCATCTTATGTTTTAAGATTACAATGATGTTCTGGCTAGCTACCCCCTTCAACCCCCCCCCAAAAAAGTAAAGATAATAAAACATGCTTTTGCTGACATTTTCCTCATTCTACCATAAGGGCACCATCTACCAACTGGTAGCAAATACTTCCCATATTTTTTGTCACTTGCCAACAAGGCAGAAAATACCCTGCTGAATGAAATCACTGGGAACTTTCCAAGTTCAAAATAAAATGTTTAACTTACACATAATACAAGTTATGTACAAGATTAGGAGGGGGGAAAAACCTGAACAAATCCTGGAACACACATTATGTATTTACGTTATGGGAAAAGGGGAGAAAACACTTCAAATATCAACATGTTCTGTGCCATTAACTCATTAATGGCTAAATGGCCACACCAAATTGCATGTGAATGTTAGAACCTCTTGGATAACCACTATAAGTCCATTTAAAAAAAAAAAAAAAAAAAGGAACACACAGAAATTACTACCAACAGTGTCTGAGAAGAGAGACTAAGTTAACATACATTGCATGTATTGCAGGCAAGGCAGAGGCATTTTTTTTTTAAAGCTTTTGCACAGACTTCATATAATCTTAAAAAAAAATACATAGGCCTTTACAAGATTTGACTTGCTGAAATCCAAACAATTTTGACTCACGAAAAGTCCTAAGACTTCAGCTGAAAATAAAAGAAAAAAGTTCCAGCCTAGACCAAAAAAAAAAACCTGGAAGAGTATGACAATTAGATTAAACAAGCATGGTCAGGCTTGGAACCTGAATGTATTTTAGAGCAAAAGCTCAAAGGTAAGTGGGGAAGAGAACAACCTATTTGGTAACAAGGTGTACTATAATACCGTGATATAAAAAAAGGTATGGTGAAAATGTACCTTTTACTAAAGCTTATACAATATACAAGTTCCTTGGTCCATAAAAACTGTGTTAGATTTGTGTCTTCTAGTTTGTTCAACTTGTATTCCAGCCACATTATTTACTTCTTGCCCATTTAAACAAAACCAAACAAAAACCAACCAACCAACCAACCAAACAGTTGAAAAACTTGATTTCCAATAGTTTGTACATTTTGACTTTTTTTTTTTTTTTTTTTTTTTAAACTGTGGCTTCTGCATTTCAAATCAGCACTTGCAGAGAGATAACGGGGTTTTTGAATAGTATCACCTGGTATGAAAAGTTCCCAAGAAACCACAAAAGATTGTTCATTTTTTCTCCTTTTTTGACTTTTTGCCACACTCAAGTCAGTTTAAGTCCTAGCAAAAAGACGGTAGTTAGGATACCACTGTGGCTGTAGATGATGTGACACTGGTTGAATTTGTGCTGGCGTTTGTGTAACTTCCCTCGCTGTTTGTGTTTGATTCATTAGGGGGCACCTGGCTTGAATTGGCTCGAAGGATTGCTCCTGCTGCACTGCAATGTGGCCGCGGCCCTGGTTCTGGTGTGTAGGTAAAGGTAAGGCTGGTGGAATAAATGATTCCATCATTTCGGACCAAAGTTACTGGAACCTGGACTGGTTGCCGGACCCATCTCCAACCTTGACGGAATGCAGAAATGTCTGGGACGACACAGAGCATACTCTCTCCACACCTGAGGAGGAAATATAAATCACTTAAAAGCACTTTAAAAAGCAAAGTACATGTTAAAAATGAGACTTAAGACAAGGTTGTTTAATACATTACAATCAATGCCAGGAAAGAATCTCCTGTACCCACACCCCTCACAACCTCTGGATGATGTAAAAAGTTTTATCAAATACCTGTACATAGTTTCAGCTTCTACATCCCCAAACCACACTCGTAAATTTGGAGTGAAATTCTGTCCTGTAAGTTCAAGCATTGCTACGTCCCCACCGCCATTCAACTGCAATTCATAGAAAATCACAACACTGAGAAAACTTTTCATTTTTCATTAAAGTACACAAATTAAATTCTCATTCAACTTCCATTTGTTTAAAAAAAAAGGGCAATTAAAATGTTTTTTATTACAAAGCTAGCTAAAAACATTTCAAGATAACACACAAGTTTATTTAAATTTAAATTTTCTGGCAAGTATGCTCCTCCTAATTTTGTTTTTTTAAAAATCAACAAATGGTGAATATAAAAATCCCCAAATCACACAATTGGAGAAAAATCAAAACTCCCATGAAATGAAATGATGCCAAGTCATAGCTGAGAGTAGCTGCAAAGAGCTAAAGGCCAACTTAGACTAGGCAGTCTCACCTGAAGGCTCTCTACGACAGGCACAGGTGTGACTGGGGCAAGGACAGGGCCCATTCCCTCGTAAAATGTATACTCTGCCTTATCTGTGCTAATGATTGTCCAGGAAGCGCCATCATTTATCATCTCTTTATTTGGTTCTTTTGGACATGGAGTGGCCTAATAAAGAAAGAAGTTTAGAAACTAAGTTTTATACAGTTTGCATACAGTTTTATACAGTTTGCATCTCTTAACTCAGACAAGAGTTAAGAGAATTCAGTAAAAACTTATAAACTTTCTAAAGCATGGTGTTTTGCCCATCCCTACATAAACACAAACAGAATACTAATACAGAAACCCCACAGACAGCAGTTTTTCTTATAATACAAACTATTTCAGTGACATATTAAATAATAATAACTTTCAGAGCAACCATGAGTACACCAATGCAGGTACAAATTTCATTAATAGCAGGTCAATATCTGTGATGTAAATGGCTGTTTAAAACTCTTCGGGAACTCCTAAGAAAGAGAATGGGGGTCCTCATGCTTAGGCAACAGCTAGAAGCTTATGCACGTTCTATAGGAGGGAATCAAGATGGGAAGGCAAAGCACCTACCCCTTCCTTAACACACCTAGACCAGGGACTCAGCATGCCCATCAGTGTGTGTGTGGCCATCTCTCTGGAAAGGAGTTTCACATGAAACTGTGACTATCTTATTAAATCATCTGCCCATGTCATAACCTCATGAAAGCCTTCTGAGTAAATGTAAAACATTAGCTTTTAAAGCATGTCATCGTTACTATCTTGGGAAACCACGATGTAAATCTGATGAGATTTTGAGCCTTCACCCAGAAAAATGCTTCGTCTATACAATGTTTGCACACAATTTCAGAAGATTCAATGAGCACTGAAAATCTATTTTTGGATATCCTGAGGGGCTCTTTGTTCTTCAACTAAGAACCCTAGAACTAGATGTTAACTCTTTCTCTGAGAACGTTTTCATAATTTTGAGTTCTTCCTTGAGGAAGGATTGCTTGCATGTCTGAGGATTGTGTGTTAAGGATGCTCATACCTGAGATCCCTATCTGTGTATAGCTTCATGCATTTGTATATAATTAACAGCAAATGAAAATTTCATATTTTTGCAAGATGATAACCTCACAGTTTGTATATTTTAGATTTCACCAGTAATTTAAAAACATACCTGAAATTGAATTATTCTTTCTTGAGAAAGGCACAAGTACATTCTTTCTGTATCCTTAAGGTAAAACGCACATTTATGGAGTTGTGACACAGGATCATCTGCATCCAATAATGCGGTCTGCTTATCAACTTTCCTAATTATCTATATTTGACAATTAAGAAATAAAAGGTCATCAATACATGGAAAGGATTTTCCTTGTGTACATCAAAAGTACATAGAAGTTATATACTGTATAATAATACATCAGTTATTTGTCATATGCCTACTATATAAAAACATTCACAAACAAAAAGACTAGGAATGAAAAACACTTTTAGATTGCAAGCAGGTCAGAATATAGAAATTGTTACCCTCTTCCCTGAACATCTAAAAAAAAAAAAAATCAGGCAGGCAGGCACTTGTTTTCTAGGTCAGTACTTTTCAAACATTAATGCGCACTGAAATGAGCTGGGGTTCTTGTGAAAAACACAGGTTCTGATCTAGCAGGACCCTTGTGGGGCCTGATATTCTGCATTTCTAACAAAATCCCAGGCGATGTTAATACTGCTGGCCTACAGACCATATTTTGAATAGCAAGTTCTGATGATATTTTCCAATAATATGCATAAAATGACAAATATTCCAACATCAAACGGAAAAATCTCTAGAAGGCTACTGTCAGTGCAAACATCTTATATCCATTATCCAAAACTTACGTATTTAAAAACATAACAAAATTAAACTCATTTTATAGATTACAAAATGGGCTTAGAAAGGTCAGATAAATTGCTAAAAATTACCAGTTTAGTAGCTGAAGGACCAGAATATGTCCTGATCCCAGGGCTGGCTGCCTGTCCAAATGATCTCTAAATCTTATAATCCAACTAGTCCACAAAACACATGAATATCTGAAAGATAATACTATCAAACCCTATATGACACTTGACACCTAGAATTAATGGCTAAGGAGATGATGATGATGAAGAGCAAGATTGGACACGGAACTTTTACTCTTAGTTTCCTTCTCTATCCATCACTTCCAACAACATACAAACATAACTATCGCTCACCTCAGAACCAAAAGTAAAGAAAGCCCTGACTACATGCCTGCCCTCCCTCTCACTACCTGTTCCTCCGGAAATGCCTCTTCCTGTCTCATCTCCTACAGCCTCTCCCCTTTTATCTCAAAGACTCCACTACAACTGCTTTTCAAAGCCACCAAGGATTTCCAGACAGATGTATCTCATGACACTTTTCTGTCCACATTTTAGTTCATTTTCTCAGAAGCTCTCAACACATTTTGCCTTCAGAACCACACCTGCTCCAACTGACCTTTAGAGTGCCCAGAGGCGAGTTCTCAGCCCTCTTTTCCGCTCTTTATAATCTATACTGTTTAAAATTTAAAGGTTGACAACTCCTAAATTAATTATCTCCAGACTTATCTTCTCTCCTGCATTCAACTTGTATGTACACTTAACTACCTATTCAACATTTCCACTTATGATGTCTAACAGGCATCTCAAGCTTACCATATCAAAAACAGATTTTTTGATTTCCTCCTAAACTTGATCCTTCCCCAACTCATCTAGATCAATAAATGGCACCAACATTCACTCAATCCAAAAACCTTGAGTTATCCTTAATGCTTTGCTTTCTCTCATATCCAACCATCCAATCTCCCAGCAAATTCCGTCAGGTCCACTTTCAAACAAATCTGTCACCCCTCAACACCTTACTACTATGATCCTGGGTCTAAGATACTATCAACTCCTGCCTCAATTACGACCACAATCCAAGCACCTGTCTCTCTGCTTCCACGGCCACATCACTATGCTCTCTTCTTCATCCAGCAGCCAGACGTATGCTTCTAAACAAAAATGGGCCGTTATGTTTAAAACCCTCCAGTGGCCTTCTAACATAGAGAGATAATATGAAGTCCTAACCCTAGATACAGAGAGGGATCCTACAAGATCTTGCCTAGTACTAATCTTACAGCTTCGGTTCTTGCCACTTGACCTCTCCTCCCTCCACTCCAGCTCCATTGGTTTCTTTACTAGTCATCACACATCCCCTGCCTTCAGTTCTGTACTTGTTCTGTTTGCCTGAAATGCTCCTCCCTCAGTTGGCAGTTCTTTGACTTCATTCTGGTCTCTTCAAATACTGCGCCTTCAAAAAGACTTCCCTGACCTCTCTAAGCGCTCTTCCAATTCTCTATCCTTTTATTATCTTGTTTTGTCTTCTCATCACTACATAAATCCTTTACATGGATATCTGGCTTATCACCCTACCAAAATGTAAACTCCATGAGGAGAGGCACTCGACTTTGCATGTCAGAATTCCTCAGTCATGAAACCCCTAGAAAGATTTATTTATCAGCATCTTAATAATGGTACTGCAACTTTTTCTAGTAAGTTAATGTTTTATTGCAACATTTTAATATAAAGCCATACAGTTTTGAGTGTAAAAACTTCAATTAATGACGACTTTCAAGTAAGGCAGACTACTGGTACTTTACAAACAACTATAAATGAAAACACTGTTTTAAATTTGGGCCTGTCTTCTAAGTGGTTTGTATTATAAATTATTGGGGATCAGAATCATCCTCCTAAATTGTGCTTCTGCAGTACAAGCATTTAACACTAAAGCAAACAAACATCATCCTTGGAACAGAGAAAATGAATGAGAAGAGAAAAAAATGAATAAATGCTGATTCAGATCTTGTGCTTGCTTCTGTCTCCTGCTCTGTTTTTCATGCCCTTCATTCCCTAATGTTACCCTTTTTATTACAATTTGTCTCAACTGCAAAGCTTTACAGATTACTATTACTATACTTCATGTCTTTAGCTTATTGCATTGACATGGGAAATAAAATCACCTTGTACAATCATGACAGAGGGCAAAAAAAAACAGTAACACAGAAATGAATCACTGGCTTAGAAAATTGTAGATCAACCCGGCCTCTGCTGAAATGGCCCCAGAAAATAAAAGCCAGTGGAATATTGCACCAAAAAGATAAATAGAAGGCATGTTTAGGAACATTAATACTAAATGTTCTTCTACTCACCCAACCTCTTCAGTTTGACCTTGAATGAAACTTACTCATAAATCCCCTTCATCTTGAATATAAATAAATTGTATTGTTTCAGAAAAGGAGAGGGAAAATTGGGAGGGGGTGGCACTATAGAGCACTTTTGTTTTCATTTAACTAACAAAAGCAGTTTTTACAGTTTAAGATCTCCTTTTTAGTGGTTGTTGAGATAGGATCTCACTCTGTTGCCCAGGAAGTCCAGTGGTACGATCACTGCTCACTGTAGCCAGGACCTCCCAAGCTCAAGTGATCCTCCCACTTCCGCTTGAGACTACAGGTGTGCACCACCACGCCTGGCTAAATTTTTTTTTTGGGTGGGGGGGGGCGGCGCGGGGTAAAGACAAGGTCTGACCATGTTGCCAGGGCTAGTCTCGAACTCCTGAGCTCAAGTGATGCCAGGGCTACTCACCTCTCCTTCTCCTGCCTTCACCTGTTGAAGTGCTGGGATTGCAGGTATGAGCCACCATGCGTGGCTGAGTTTCAATGTCTTCTATTGAACAAAAGCCCTAAATCCTATGCTCCTCTCCCAAAGTTAGAAACACCAATTTTATTTAAGTTTTAATAAATCTATCTTCTTGTGAGACAGTAAGCTAACAAAAATTATGCTTATATTTTAAAAGAAATATGAATTTCTTCTTTATGAAAACTTGGTCCTACATTGGGATATGGCAGGTACCACAAAAAAATGAATACATTATCTGAATTAGTAAAGAAAACAAATGTAATTTATAGTGCCCTCTACTGAACATCTTCAGATAAACAGCTAAAAAGGAAATTGCCACCAAAATATATTGGAAATCATTTAAGAAAAAATCATTAAGAATGTACTTGTAAAAACTGGCTAATTACCTTAAAGCATTTCTGAAATAAGGTACAGTATAACTGTCAATTATAAACAGCTCTGATTACTAACACATCTTTTAAAATTAAAAAGCATAAAATTGAGGTGTGTTTTTCCATTTGAATGTTGTGACTTTCCTGTTTAAAGAATTAATTTTTACTTCACATTATCACTAAAGCAAAAGTAGAGCCATACCAATCTTGGTAGTGCCATGCCAGTAACTGAGCACACAAGTTTGACTGTTTGTCCATAATGGATGTAGCCATCTCGGACTGTGAATTCTTCTCCTTCTGATTCATCATCATCCACTACAGTAGGTGGAAAAAGAAATCAAATTGTTACCTTTTTGAATTCATTTTATGATTAGGCAAATGACAAAACTTAATATATCCATATATCGCATCAAAAGAATTTAACGATTTCACACTAAAAACATTCATTGCACATTTTTATACTCACAGAGATGAATAAAAAATGCTCCCCACTGCTGTGAACTGGCATGAAAATTACCTCCTTCTACATGCAAGTATCTGGTACTAACTGTCTGGGATCGTAGTCGATTAAACAGAGCCACCTTTGTTCCTGAGGCAATGCATACTGCAAAGAAAAAAGAGCTCTTATTTATGTGATTGGAGCAAAAGGTGGGGAGGGAGCAAAAGAGGAAATTCTGCTTGGCAGTGTATAATTATTCTTTCTTATCATTTAACAGTTTGACAAATATTTTCACTTTCCAAGACAGTATAGATGACACCAAAAAAAGAAGTCAAGGTAACTGTTACTAATAATGTCAAGCTAATGATATCAAATGTCCATAAAAATAATTTTACAGTGAAAGCTACACAGTATGTTTAATGTGGTGCTGATTATTACAGAAAAACTTACTTTTAAAATAATGAATGTTAGACCGTAGAAATTTAAATGATGATCTATTTAAAGGATGTGTATCTAAATATACTGGTAAGAAAATATTTTCCTGGAATATCACTGAATGGAAAAGCAGACTATAAAATACTCTGTACGCTGTGGTTCCACTAGGCAAATGTATACATTTTTAATATGAGTTTTCATCCAATTACACAGAATACATGCATAGAAAAGGGACTAGAAGGATGTTTATCAGAGTTGATGGTAAATGCCTCTGCATACTGTGATTTTAGAAAATTCTACTTTCTTCTAAATACCTTAAAGTACCATATGAAATTTCTTGAAAATAAATCTATGTAAGCAGAAAAATATTCTGAAAGTGAAATATGTTCTCTGTCATCAAGAAACTAATATTCAGTACAAACACAAAGTTAAAGCAGTTATATAAAACCATGTAATTTGAAATGCAAATAGCCTGAATACAAACATAATATACCTCCTAGTACAGGAGTAGGTCTTGCTTTCCAGCAAGAAAACAAGAAACAAAGGACAACAAACTTAAATCTGATCACGATTCTAGACTAAAGATTCTCTCCTTGACCAAACTTTTAAGCAGGCTGCTCCGAGCATTCAACTAGTATTTGTCCTTGAGCCCTGTCATCAGTCTGCTTAGCTCAGCTGTAGCAAGAATCCTCCTAAATTATCCCCCACTCTGGATCTATGATCATCTTGGCCTGCCTTTAGCACAAATCCTAAGTCAGGTCAGAAAGAAACCTTCTACCTTTGATGTCTCCTTTTAGTAAGTTTCCATCCATTGACCCTCTCACTCTGCTTCATCCCCACTTGTCTTTGTTGTATTCTGAAATGGAATTTGGTTATATTTTCCCCTGTTGCAATAGTACTGAATGAAATCTGTCTTTCCAACTAGTGCCCACGCTCTATTTCTTTTTGACTCTGCCAATTTACAGAAAATACATTAAACTACACCAAATAAATGAAATTAGCAAAATCCAGTATATGGAAATCTCTAGTGGCCAAATGTCTCAACTTACTTAAATAAATTGCAAGAGTTGGTGTGTGTGTGGCGCGGGGGTTGGGGGGGTGGGGGGGTGTTCATAGATTATACTCAAGGACATGTCACAGTATAAACTGTACTATGTGGCAGATTTGAATTTTGATTCAAGCACTCTGATTTTTAAAATAACACTTTAGACCATTTTACATTTGAACATTGATTGGATATCCATCAAACTAAAATAGGGGCAGAAGAAAGTGGGCCTGGAGTACAGGTATAGATGAAGATAAGGTTGGTTGAATTTAAGATCACTGTTGAAGTTAGAGAATGAACATAAGAGGTTTCATTTTATGATGCAACTCTGTCTACTTGAGTGTGTTTGAAATTTTTCCATAATAAAAACTAAGTGATATTAGTGTACTGAGTGGACTAAAATATAACCAATACAAAAAAAAAAAAAAAAAAAAAAACCCATGAGCTCATAATAAAACAAAATGAAAAGAAAGCAAACAAAACAAAAACTCTAAAACCCCACTGGTCTCTTTCAAGGAATGTTATCATTGTTCTGCAAATGAGTAAACAAGCAACTAATCCTACCTTTTCATTACATACTACAATTGAAGCAAATAGCTGATATGGCAAAGTTCCTCTTTGTAGAAAAAACTCCAGCTAACAAATACAGAAGTTATGAATTTAAAAAATTAGAATATTACCTCTTTGCAGCATTTAATGAAATGGATTTAAACATCATCAATGGCTATTAAAACCATTAGGTTAAAGTTTGTTGAGGAACTTTATGGGTAGAATAGACTAACGACAGCTGAACTACTATAATCAATCCTAACATGAAAAAAAAAGTGGATAATCAAATATTATGACTTCCAAAGGAAATGAATGTATATTTTACCAACTAGTTCTGAAAGTCTTTATGTCTAACCACCAGTTCATGGAAAATGAGAGAGACAGAGAAACATGTAATCAGCCAAACCCAGAATATGGAATTCCACAACAGAAAAATGATCCAGTTTCTTCAACAAATAAATGACACAGAAGGAAAACAAAGGTGTGACAGGGTGAGAAGAAACTATTACAGACTGAAATGTGTAGACCTTGTCTGAACCCGTGTTTGAACAAACCACTGTAAAACAAAACAAAGCAAAAAAACTATAAAAAGACATTCTGGGTCAATCTGATAAATCTGTACATGAAATAGGATATTAGATGACACTGAAGAGCTGCTGTCAACTGTTAGGTATAACGATGTTTCAAAAAAAAAAAAAGGCATGTATTAGTCATTATTGCAGAAATTTTGGTTGAAAGGATAGGGTAAGATTTACATTAAAATACTTCAGCAATTAGAAGACAAAGAGGTGTTGGTGGTGATGGAGATAATGAAACAGAATGATAAAACCTGTTGAGGCTGGGTAGCTGGTTTCTCCCTTTTATCTAAATTTGAAAGTCTCAGCCAGGGGTGGTAGCTCACGCCTATAATGCCAACACTTTGGGAGGCTGAGGTGGGTGGATCACCTGAGGTCAGGAATTCAAGACCAGCCTGGCCAACATGGTGAAACCTCATCTCTACTAAAAAATACAAAATCAGTTGGGCATGATGGTGGGCACCTGTAATCCCAGCTACTCAGGAGGCTGAGGCAGGGAGGATTGGTTGAACCTGGGAGGTGGAGGTTGCAGTGAGCTGAGATCCTGCCACTGCACTCCAGCCTGGGCGACAGAGTGAGAGTCCGTCTCAAAAAAAAAAAAAAAAAGTCTCCATAATAAAAAGCTAAAAAAAGAAAAATGGGTGTGAAGGTTAAATTTATAGTTCACACAGACAGTATACTTCTCTGGTAGTCTAAAAATAGGCTGATGAGACAGCAGTCTCTGCCAGAGTAACCACATTAAAAATTTTGTTTAGATTCTCAGGAAGGCCTGCCAAAAAGCCCATTTAATTAGTAGTGTTTTTCAAAGGGGTGCTTTTTGACACTGTGGGTAGATCAATTCTTTGTGGAATTGGAACTACCTTGGACACTGCAGGACATTCAATTCAGCATCACAGGCTCAAGATACCCAAAGCCAACAACATCACCCCCTCCAGTCACCATAACAACAGAAGGAGAAAACCTCCCATTTCCCCAAAATGTCCTGGGAGCACTAAGGAACCAACTCTGGTTAAGAACTGCTTCATTAGACCACATACTGTCGATTTACGATTAAAAAAAGAGAGACAATAAACAGGGCCACAAAAATATTAGTAAAGAATTAATTGGCTATTGAAAAGGCCATTTTTAATTTAACAAAGAGTCTGTCTTATTAATTCATGGTAGAAATTGGGGACAAATAAAAAAAGCATACATACAGTCAGCATTTTTCAATGACTGCTTCTTTTTGGAAGGTTTGGAGATGACTTTTATCCGCTTGCTGAGGAACACACCAATGTCATCACTGTTGCCATAGAACATCTTTACAGACAACATGAAGTGCTTTCGCTTGTCTGAATCAGATATGTACAATGTTTTGGCTGTGCAATAGTTCTGTGAAAGAAAAGTAAAGTTTCAATAGTAGCAAAACCTTGTTTGTTTATGTAGTACCTACAATTCAGATGGCCATAGTTTAAGTAATAATAAGAAAAACAATTCCAATGGATAGCTGATAAAACCAACTACAAAAATTATCAACTGTAAAACTTACTGAAATTGATTTCTGAAAAGTATAAAATCTTCCTTATAAAGTCTATAAAACACAAACATTGTCATCTATTGTATCTTCTTTAAAAGACCGTTTAAAAAAACAGTATTTTCTTGTTTTACATAGCTCTACAACTGTGTCATGGAATTATCACTCAATGTTACAGCAGTAACTTTTAAAATAATCTTTACAGTTAAAAAAATCAATGACTATCTTCAAAAAAAAAAAGGGCATCACAATTCAACAAATTATGTAAAATATTTTAGCAGTAGTTCTTCTTAAAACAGTGCATAGAATGTTTTTCTTTATATAGCTGAACACTAGAGTAATCACTTATAAGTTTGAGGAAAACAATGCAAGACAAACTGGATGATTATAAAATGTCTTAACCAGAAAGAGATTATATAAGCATTACTCTAAAGAACTATTTTTAAAATGGTTAACTGCACAAAACGGCGATTCATATGTACCACTAAAAGAACTGAATTTAAAGGTACTAGAGAAAATGCTCAAGGCATTATGTCAGTTTACTAGAATTTAAATTCTGATAACTGAAAAGATTAAGAGATACAGCACTTGACAAACAGCAAAGACACTTCAAAATGCTACTGCTTATATTATATATGACAATTCTAAAATCTTTCCTATTCTCTTGATCCCTGTGAATCAGCGAGGGATCTAAACTACTGTCCTTTTCCAGATAAGATAAATAATGCTGAAACACAGTATAAATATCTAAAGTATCTGAATTATATTTTTTTAAAGATCAACATTCCACTTTAAAATTAAGCTAAACAAGTTTTTTCAACTATGTCTTCTGTATCTTCCTTTTAAAAAGCAGAACAAATGCTACTCGGGAAACAGTTAATGACTTATAGGTTTTTATTTTTAAAATTTTACTCACAGACAGCTTTGGTAGCAGACAAAACTACTGCAATCATTTATTGTACTTCTCATAGCAAAGCTATATAAGAAAATTTAGGTGCCATCTTGAACATTATACATTCAATTAAGTTTTTAAAAATCAAAAGTTCAGTAAAAGCTTTGAGAGGTTTTGCTCTGTAGAAGACAAAAATAAGATAAAGCTAATCACAGTAATAAGAAAAATAAAAACAGGCCAGGCTGGTAGCTCATGCCTATAACCCCAGCACTTTGGGAGGCTGAGGTGGGCAGAGTGCTTAAGTCCAGAAGGTTGAGACCAGTCTGAGCAACATGGTGAAACCCATCTCTACAAAAAACACAAAAATTATCCAGGCATAATGGTGCATGCCTGTAGTCCCAGCTACTCAGGAGGCTGAGGTGGGAGGGTAGCTTGAGCCCAGGAGGCAGAGGTTGTAATGAGCCATGATCCCACCACCGCACTCCAGCCTGGGTGACAGGGCGGCACCCTGTCTCAAAATGAAGAAAGATAAAGCAACAAAAAAACAACAGTACTTTGCAGTCACATCACTCCTTGCACCCAAGATCTCCAACACACTCAGAGATGGCATCTGTGAGCCTCTACACCCACAGGTCTGCAATGACAGCAATGAAGGTCAAATTAAGCTTAACAATGAAATTCTTCTGCAACATAAGATGAGGTCTGTGAAAATGGGTATCAATGTACTAAAGCAGACAGTCATGGGAAGCAAAAGTGAAATGTGTATCTAAATGAAGGTAATTACATTCTAATGGGAAAGCTTAAAACTGTTGAGATCGCTTAATTTTGAGTGTTAAAATTAAAAGGTAAGATCCAATCAGAAAGAGAAAATAACTGAAATCCAGCATAAATAACACATACTGGCAAACAAGAAAGGAAAAAAAGAACCAAGAAGGTTGGATCGTAAGACCTACACAAAAAGAACTGCATTTTGTTCAGAAAAAACAAACACACATATATCTCCTTGGAAAGAAAGGAAATATATCCCTAATTACAATGAGTAGTTTGAATCCACAAAAATCATAACCAAGTAACCAAGATAATTTTATGGGAACTATTATTTTAAAAAAACTGTAAGGCCACCGACCACAAACTACTCAAATTCCATTAAGAAAAAAAGGAATCAGGCCTGTAATCCCAGCACTTTGGGAGGCTGAGACGGGCGGATCACAAGGTCAGGAGATCGAGACCATCCTGGCTAACACGGTGAAACCCCGTCTCTACTAAAAAATACAAAAACTAGCCGGGCGAGGTGGCGGGCGCCTGTAGTCCCAGCTACTCGGGAGGCTGAGGCAGGAGAATGGTGCAAACCCGGGAGGCGGAGCTTGCAGTGAGCTGAGATCCGGCCACTGCACTCCAGCCTGGGCGGCAGAGTGAGACTCCGTCTCAAAAAAAAAAAAAAAAGAAAAGAAAAAAAGGAAAAAGTCACTGACTCATAGAAAATAAGCAAATAAAACTAAAATTACATTTGCCTTGCTATTCTAAAAGGTTAAATTAGCTAATGGAATTCTAGAAGAGAAAATGGTATATAATCATCTCTCTAGAAATACTCTTTGAAAACAAGATCTTTAGGCAATAAAGACATTTCCCTGAAAGGAAGAAGAAATACCAAATCTAATGCTGCAAAGTGATACTTGCGAAAGACAAGCAGTGATACTATTGGTTGGTTGATTTGGTATTACCTCACTTAAAATTACTGGAAGCTGGAACTGGTTAAAATGAGCTATGAAGTAGGATTAAACAGTTATATATATACACAGGTAGCTAGAATCCCTGGCTTCTCACTACCTATCTGATCCACTCATTCATAGTACTGAATGTCTACATGTGAAGCCTGGAGGCATATAACTCTGAGATTTCCTAGGTAACAAGAAAACAGATGAGACAAGACTAAGATCTATTAGATTAACCCACCACTTAAATATATTCGTTACTTTAGCTCGGGGGTCATAATTTGAAACAGTTTGACTGGTTTAAGATGAAACAACTTTTATTGTAATAAGTATCCCAAATCTAATCTAAAATACATAGTCAACAAACCTTACTTACAAAAACTATAAAGATATAATGACATACAAATAGCTAAATTTGAAGGAGGTTGATATTAAGACCTGTAGTACTATCTGTAAAATCACTAAAATTGAATTTGAGAGCACATATCCCCTAGCTCACCTCCATCAACACTACTCCCAACCCATATCTCTAGTGCCAACTACAACACAGCAAACACTAAAATATTCAACAAAGATGCATTGAATGAAACAGCTGTTTATGCACTATTTTAGAAGACATTTAGTCATTGAGATCAGAACTAACCATTTTTCAAAGTACAGTAGCAAGCAAAAATAAAATCATAGCTAAATCCCAAGTGAATAAAAAACTATCTTTCAATATTAAAAGTATAGATTGGCTGGACACGGCGGCATACACCCATAATCCCAGCACTTTGGGAGGCTGAAGTGGGTGGATTGCTTGAGCTCAGGAGTTCAAGACCAGTCTAGCTAACATGGTGAAACCCCGTCTCTACAAAAAAATACAAAAAAGTTAGCTGGACATGGTGACGCACACCTACGGTCCTACTACTTGAGAGGTGGAGGCTGCAGCCAGCCAAGATTGCGCCACTGCATTTCAACCTGGGTGACAGAGTAAAAATCCCGTCCAGGGGAAGAAAAAAAAAAGATCTAGATTGACTGCTTTCTAAATTCATACAATTAGTAGAAGTAGTTGATAAATTGTTTTCTCTAGAAAATTAATTAAAGAACCCCTGCTACGCACTAAAATTTGAGGATAACCAACTGTGGCTGTTCTTGTCTATAGTATCTCTGATGTCAAGTAAACATTTATGATCTTTATAACCCAGATAAATGCTTTCCACAATGTATATATCATTATGTCTAGTATAAAACTAAGATTAAAACAGCAGAGTAAAACATTACTGAACAATGTATTTTTGTTGAGATTTGAGTATCAAACCTCTGTCAAACAGAAGATGAGCAATCAGCCTCTTAAATTTATTACTGGCTTCCAATAGAAATCTGATTTGCTAAAACTGCTTGCAAGCTGGGGAAGCTTACTGCTTGCCATCTTCCAATGTCAGCAGCATAAGCTTCATGAATGACTAGACCAAAGCGATCTGAGAGGCATACTTTTTGGTCCTAGTTTATATATTCCAGAAATTGTTACTAATAGTTATTAAAGAAAAAAATCTCCACCACAAAAATGAATATGAAAACTACATTCTGGTGCCATGGTGCCCTTTTCTGGTGAACTAGCAGTCTTGATTTACCTTTCCTTCCAAGTTTAGCTGCTGCATTTCTTGGTCACTATTTCCTATCCCAATAAATGCACACGGTTGAGACTCTTGTTCAGAACAACCATCGCGTTCCATTTGTTCTTTTTTTTTCTTCCATCCACTGCCCATAAGATACACACAAGGAGGAGGGCAAAAAAACCTGAAGAATAATGGGGGGAAAAAAACAAAAAGCTCAAATCAATTAGATTCAAGAAAGCATTTCCTTTTCTTGAACATTACGAATAGAAAATCATATTGAAATGCACCTATTTCCCAAAGAAAAATTTTGGTGAAGCCTTTTGTAATGCAAATAATCATGCCCACAAGACAGAAATCGGGACTTCCACAATAACTAAATCTGTTCAGGTAAAATATTGGAGTTACGCGTACAGTTAGATTAAATACTTTTTAGAGTACAGAACTTCTCTTTGTATTTTCACACGGCTCAGAGTTCTAAACTACTGGAGTTCAGCAAATTCAGTGCACTCTAACATATTACAAAACATGATAAACCACCACAAAATCTGTAATTACTAATTAAGGCCTATTCAAAATGACACAATCATTAATGAGTGACATTATTGTTATGGATACTGCATTTAACTTAATGTGGTAAATTAACTTAATGGGATAAATTAACCTGGAAATTTGTATTAGAGTATTGTCCATAGTAGAAATACCCAAAATATTAATAAAAGCAAAAGAGTCAAAAGTAAATGGATCTCCTGATTATGAGCAATGTTGTATTTTACATATCTTTGAATTTTATATATACTTGGAACACCTGGTACACTGTAGATATCTGAGAAATATTTCATGCTCAAAGAACAATACACTATACTCTTTCAACTCACAGAATACCATAGGTTTGTTTTGCTAGTTGTCAAAAACCACCCTCACAAGTTCTTCTGAGAATGACTTTCTTATAATCTTTTCTTTAGCAATTAAAAATATTATCTACTGCAAAGCCTAGCTCAAGGCTCATATTTTACATAGTTCAGACCATCAATCCAGTCCTTATATAGGGTGTAAATTCAGCTTTGCTCAATTATAATGCTGACTTGTACATACTTTAAAACATCTATGCCATATCTCTCTAGAGGGCCTGAAAACTCAAATTAACTATAGTAGCCACATAAGTCATATACATGGGTGAATGATGTATACAATAAACAGGAATATCTAGGCTGGGCACGGTGCCTGTAATCTTAACACTTTGGGAGGCAGAGGCAGGTGGATTGCTTGAGCCCAGGAGTTTGAGACCAGCCTGGGCAACATGGCTAAACCTCGTGTCTATAAAAAATATAAAAATTAGTGGGCATGGTGGCAGGCACCTATAGTCCCAGCTACTCTGGTGGCTGAGGTGGGAGGACTACCTGAGCCTGGGAGCTCAAGGCTGCGGTGAGCTGTCATAGTGCACCTGCACTCCAGCCTGGGTGAGTGTGAGACTGTCTTTAAAAAAAAATTAGGAATATCCTTTAGTTTCCCAAAGAAGTAGTTTTCTTCCCTTCTTTCTTGAAACACACAGCCTCCATTGTCATTCTCACTTTTTGTACTGTTATTAGTACCCCAAATTTTTTACTTTTCTTAATCCTAGTATAAGAAAACCCAGATCTTAAATGCAATGATAATTAGCCACTGGTGTGTATATATCCACTCACACTCACGTGGCTGAACTACGGGCATGCAGGTCTAGTGTTGGTCCCGTCCTCCAATTGTTCAACAGATGCCTGAAATCAAATTTTGTATGAAATAGTTTTTTTTTAATTTGGCAACTAATTTACACTTATTAACACTTTGTAGGCCAACAACGTGCAGACTAAAAGAAAAAAAACTTTATGTGCATATATGCACACACATGCAGACACCAGCAGGCTGGATTTGGTGCTTAGGTCTTCTTGAAGGTGGTAATATCTACTTCTTATTTGCTTCCCCCTCAGCCTCTACAATATTATCTACTGAATTGACTCAAAATATATTAATAGAACCTACTTTTTGCTCAACCCTAACCAGACTACTTTAGAGGCAATTTACATATGACTTACAAGAAGTAAACTGGGTTTATTTAATATTCATTAATTCTCCAAATTATTTATTATATCCTGAGTGTGTAACAGATACTGGGGATATAGCAGTAAAAATAACCAAAAAAATTAAACAAAATTCCTGTCCTCATGGAACTTACACTTTAATAGGAGAGAGATAATAAAAACAGATAAATGAGTGAAATAACATGCACATGTACTGCGTTAGCTGGTGTACTCCGTTAGCTGGGGAGAAAAAAATAAAGCAGGCAAGGGGTACCTGAAATGGGGACAGCCCAAGGTGGCCAGGAAAAGTTTCCTTAAGAAGGTGACTTTGAGTCATGACTTAAAGCCATGTGGACACCTGGGGCAAGAGCATTTCCACAGAGGAAAGAGCCAGTGCAAAGGCTCTGAGGTAGGAAGGACTGTGACCAAGAGTGGGGAAATAACCAACAGACCAGAGTGGCTGGAGTGGAGAGCAGGAGGGGGATTAAGAGGCAGCGAAGCCAGAGGTAGTGGACAAGTAGACCAAGGAGGCCCTAAGGATTTAACTGAGTGAGGAGGGAAGTCTCTGTAGTCCTCTCACATTTATCTAATCCAATAGAAAAGAGCAGTTTTCATGCCTGTATACTTACACGGAGGCCAAGGATATAAAGGTCACAGCCAAGGTAGTGGGCCCAGTTCCAGGTCACTCTAAGTTTGGAGGGAAGCCTGGATTAACTGGGCTAGTTTTGGAGTGGGTTCAGTTCAAGTCTACAAAGGGGAGCTTTCTGGCTTATAATGCTGGGAGTTACCCAATGCTTACTATGGCACAGAGTCAAATACCTAGGCTGGCACACTCTCAGGAGGTTGAGAAGGCATCAGTTTTGGAAACACAACTCCTGTTAGTTTTCTATTGAACACTGATGTTAGGACTCCTTAGTAAATTGGTGTATCAGCTATAAAACTCAAAGAGCTGTGTTTTAGTACAGGTTGTGTATTCCTTATCTAAAATGCTTGGGACCAATAGTGTTGTCAATTTTTTTTTCCCAGATCTTGGATTGTTTGCATTTATTCTTAGTGGTTGAACACCCCAAATCTAAAATGCTCCAGGCTGGGTGCAGTGACTCTCGCCTGTAATTCTAGCACTTTGGGAGGCCAAGGCGGGCGGATCACTTGAGGCCAGGAGTTCAAGACCAGACTGGCCAACATGGCGAAACACTGTCTCTACTAAAATTACAAAAATTAGCCAGGCATGGTGGTGCATGCCTGTAGTACCAGTTACTCAGGAGGCTGAGGCACGAGAATTGCTTGAACCCGGTAGGTAGGGGTTGCAGCGAGCCAAGATAGTGCCACTGTACTCCAGCCTAGATGACAGAGGAAGACTCTTACAGGGTCATGTTGGCACTCAGGGTTTTCAGATTTTGGAGCACTTCGAATTTTTGGATTGGGAATGCACAACCTGTATGCCAAATACAGTAGTCAAATCTCAATGAGTTATCATAAGTGGTACTTCTTAATTTCACATCTGAAAAATATAAAGAGAGCTAAAATGATAAAAGAATGAGTAGTGCTAGTTTTCTCAAAAGTACTGTGACAAAATGCATGAAACGGTAAAATTCAGGTTGACAAAAAATTCTCTATTCAAAACAATGACCAAGGGTCTATCTTGAAAGTGCTTTCCAGCCGGGCGCGGTGGCTCAAGCCTGTAATCCCAGCACTTTGGGAGGCCGAGACGGGTGGATCACGAGGTCAGGAGATCGAGACCATCCTGGCTAACACGGTGAAACCCCGTCTCTACTAAAAAAATACAAAAAAACTAGCCGGGCGAGGTGGTGGGCGCCTGTAGTCCCAGCTACTCGGGAGGCTGAGGCAGGAGAATGGCGTGAACCCGGGAGGCGGAGCTTGCAGTGAGCTGAGATCTGGCCACTGCACTCCAGCCTGGGCTACAGAGCGAGACTCCGTCTCAAAAAAAAAAAAAAAAAAAAAAAGAAAAAAAGAAAGTGCTTTCCAATCATGTAATAAATATAAGAAAAATGAAGACTTTTCAATAGTCTCTGAGTCTTTAAAAAAAAAAAAATCAACTCTAAATTATTTCAAAAAGCCATGATGGAAGAAAGTAGCAAATCCAAAATAATCTAAACATTGAAATTATTTCTATATTGCTGATAAAATCATAACTTAAACATCCCAATATCATCATCCCCTAAAATACGGCAAACAAATCAAGTTGTTGCCCAGACTTCAGTAACAATACAGTGATTGAATAAATGTCAGCATATATACAAAAAAAGGGCAAGAATACAAGCAAAAGAAACCAAAGGGAGTGGGGTAAAAATAAAAGGCCACCAAATTAACAGAAGAAAACTCAAATACATCTTTATTTTATTTATTTACTTATTTATTTATTTAATTTTAAAGATAGAGTCAGACTTTCACTATGTTGCCCAGGTTGGTCTTGAACTCCTGGTCTCAAGGGATTCTCCTGTCTTGGTCTCTCAAAGTATTGGGATTACAGGTACAAGCCACTGCACCTGGCCTAAAATATATCTTAGGTGGTGTATTTTAGGCCAGGTGTGTGAAACTGACGATTTTTTAAAAATTTGGGCAGTTGGTCAATATGTATCAAACATTCAGTGAAAAGTTTGACCAGTAAGTGGTTAGCTTACAGAGTTTAACTGCTGCTACAAAAAGATACCCTATAAAACACATTGCCTCTATTTTCTCATCTTTCCCAGCAGCTCTATCAACTGACAAACAATACTTTCCCTGCCACTTGGTGGCGATATGCACACATTTAAAATTTTATTCCTGTCATAGCTGTCTTTATTTTCAGAGACTGTTTCAACACCTATTTCCTCAAATCTTGAGATGATGTCTGAAAACTGCCTTACAGATTCAAAGAAGGCTTTTTATCTGTCCCAATATATAAATTCGGTTAAACAGAATCCAAACTCATGACATTTGCATTATCTTGCTACCTTTGCAGAATCATTACTAACCTTTGATGATTATTCAGTTCACAAGGACCGTATTTAGGAACTTTCTGCATACCACAATTGGCCAATTAACACAAATCTCAATATGACTTCAGAATCAGTCTAAATGGCTTTACTGTTAATTGTTTCAATAGCATCATACTGCTGCTTAATTACTGCCTTCAAGAAAGCTGAATGTTAATATGTCAAATGACATATTAACATTTGTTATTAACAATGTTAATATGTCATTTGACATATTAACATTTCCTCTAGATAAAATAATCTTTTAAAAAGTTTATTTTTTAACCTAAGACCTTACTTAATGAGAAACTCATCACTAATATAAATAGGGTACTAGATGTGCCATGCAAATAAATATTAGTTATTAGGCACCATATTTAACATCAAGAACAATTTAAAATTTGGGGATAAAATTTCCTAACCAAGTATTTTTAAGCATCACTCACTGGAGTTATTTTATATGCCAAAAAGACACAGCCAAGAGGACTGTGATCATGCCCCCAGGTAACCTCACGCCTTGTGCCTTTGCAACTCTTCAAAAAGGCCTGAACCTGGATCAGCAAGAAAGAAGGCAGATCTTCCTCTTCCCACTATGCACTCCACCACCAAGTAAGAGCCCAGAACTCTTTTCTGAATCCAGGGGAGTTTGCTAGACATCCAGAGGGCTAGACTAGCATTAGCAATCCCTTAATACTAACACCTGTTTTTTAAGTACATTTAATGGGTTTCCCCTTTATTATAAAGTAATGCACGTCTACTTTGAAATTTTTAACAATACAAATCAGTGAAAATATAGGAAAGTAGTACTCTGGCCTTTTCATCATTTTTATTCATTTTTTAGAGGACTTCAAAGTTTAGATTGTTCAAGCTTTCTTTTGACTGGGTTTTAGACCAACTAGGCCATGCCCAAACAATACAGAGAAATTGAAAACAGGACGGGTGCGGTGGCTCACGCCTGTAATCCCAGTACTTTGGGAGGCAGAGGCGGGCAGATCACAAGGTCAAGAGTTCGAGACCAGCCTGGTCAACATGGTGAAAGCCCGTCTCTACTAAAAATACAAAAAGTAGCTGTGCATGGTGGTGGGTGCCTGTAATCCCAGCTACTCGGGAGGCTGAGGCAGGAGAATCATTTGAACCTGGGAGGCAGAGGTTGCAGTGAGCCAAGATTGTGCCATTGCACTCCAGTCTGGGCAACAAGGTGAGACTCCATCTCAAAAAAAAAAAAAGAAAAAAAAGAAGAAAAAATATAAAAGCTACTACAATAAAAGATAAGGCTAAATTTTCCGTTTTAACTCGATAAACCACTACAGCTCTATATGCATTTTGTTTGTTTGTTTGTTTTGAGACAGAGTCTCACTCTGCCACCCAGGCTGGAGTGCAGTGGCACTATCTCGGATCAGTGCAACCTCCGCCTCCTAGGTTCAAGCGATTCTCCTGCCTCAGCCTCCACAGTAGCTAGGATTACAGGCGCCTGCCACCACACCTGGCTAATTTTTGTATTTTTAATAGAGACAGGGTTTCACCATGTCGGCAGGCTGGTCTCGAACTCCTAACCTCAGGTGATCCTCTCACCTTGGCCTTCCAAAGTGCTGGGATTACAGGCATGAGCCACCGCACCCAGCCGTATTAGTTAGCAGTAACTAACAAACAGGAACCTTATCTGGATTTTAACATAATTTTCTAAATAGCTCTTCCCCTTTTGTTATCTCCATTGGGCCTCAGTTACACATCCCGGTATTAAATGACATAGTGACTTTTAAAACTCCTAGTAAAGATCCTTTTGCATAAAACCTGGCACATAATAGCCAAATAGCCAACCAGAAATAAAGAATAAGTGAATTCAATTGTACTAAAACGCATCTTCAAAAATCCAGAGAAAAGAAAAGCAGCTTGCCCAAGTTTGAAGCTATATGATAAACATGCATCTATTCACAATTCAATTAGAACTAGCCCAGTCTCACCTAGGTAATGGTAAAAGAGTTAGTCTTAAGCAAAGTTAAGTTTACAAAGTTTAAGTACTCAGAGGATCTTTTCCTCCTTAGTCCCTGCTCTAGATAACCAACACTCAAACGCAAATGGAATGGTATGGCAATTAGGGTAGTAAAAAGGGTAAATATTTAAAATTAGGCCGTCAAGAGTTCCAACCCTAGCTCCACAGATTCCTAACTAATGTCAACCTGGACACATTTAAAATCTCTGATTTTTAGATTCTTTGCCCACAGAATTTGGATCATAACATGACTACTTTACAAAATTGTTATGAGGATTACAACTTTAAAATATTTATAAAGCACTTTTAGATTCTTCTTCCATAATGATGGGTGTTGACTTTTTCTGTTTTGCTTAAAAAGCAGAAAACTTGCTATAAACACACACTATATTTCATTAATGAAAAAGAAATACTGAATTTCTAGTATCAACTTCGTGGGGAAAAAAAGGACCACTAATTTGAGTTGGTATGCTGTGTCCCAAACTACAGATACCAACTTCTTCCCATATTTAACCCTAAATCAGTGTTTAAGTTGTTTTAGTAAAGTAAGATAAAATAATCATAAATTTAGTAAGCCTGAATAACAATACCTGGCAGTATGAATCTTAAATACTGTTTTCACTTGTTCATCTTTGAGGATAAAACTACCAATTAAATAGCTTTACCTTCTTGGCCAAGCACGGCGTCTCATGCCTCTAATCCTTTGGGAGGCAGAGGAGGGCGGATCACTTGAGCCCAGGAGTTTGGGATCATCCTGGACAGCATAGTGAAACCCTGTCTCTATAAAAAATACAAAAATTAGCCGGCCATGGTGGTGAGTGCCTGTAGTCCCAGCTACTCAGGTGGCTGAGGTGGGAGGATCACCTGAGCCCAGTAAGCAAAAATCATACCACTGCACTCCAGTCAGGGCAACAGAGTGAGACCCTGTCTCTCAAAAAAAAAAAAAAAACAAAAAAAAAAACGCTTTACCCTTCTTTTCAGCTCAGATCTAGTCAGCTTCCAGGAACTTCCTAAAAAGGGACTTCCTAATTCTCTTTTAACATGTAAATTAATCTAATCACATACATATTACATTTCCCTTCTCTTAAGCATAAGCTGAGGTTTCCTTTATGTCACAATCTCTAAGAATTCTACTCATTCCTTTCACAACAACCCCAAAACCTTAGTTTTCATTCCTTCTCTCTTCAGTTGGGTACCTTTCTAGCCAATTAAAAACCTTTGATCTTTCTCCATAAGCAGGCTTTTTCCATGAAATGCTTAACCAAAAAATGCTGTTTGAAAGACAGACTCAAGAAACTATTCACAAGAAAATTTCAGGAACCAAGTGAAGAAACAATGAAAGTCCCCAATTAAACATAAAAAATGCTGACATTTATAGAATACCACGAGAAATATTTTTAAATCACCTTGTTGTAATTTAATTTTGGTTAATCTACTTTATAGGTAATTTCTGTTGAGTCCACATTCAACCAGTATGAGAGTATGAACCCAGTTTTGCTGTTTCTTCTTAATAGCAACCCAAACAAGAATAGGATCAAGAGAGAGGGCCAGGATTTTCCTTATAATCACTCCATAGCTCAATTAACCTAAGCTCAAGACAGTTTTAGGATCAAGAGCTTGTTTAGCCTTTTCCTTTTCAAAACGGTACTTTTGGGGTCACATTTGTGTAAAAAACTACATTTTCCACCAAAGAGAAAGCTTCGCTGTGAATGACCTAATGTATCACATAAGTATTTGGGAAATATTATGTAGCCCAAAAGAAAAATTGTGGATTATTTGATTTTGTAAGATCAGGGATTTATTAACAAGATGACCTTTATTAAATTCTCCTTCTGGCTTGAGTATGTGTAGAAAGTAGAAAAGTTCCTCTTCAAAGCTCGTCTTGGTTTAAAAATAAAATAATAGACACTAGAAATAATAGCTTCTTACTCTAAAGCCTCCTATCAACTATTAGTTCTTACACTTTACCCCAATTAGTCGCTTTGGTTTACTTAGGCATGTCTGGGCAGGCCCAGACAAGTCTTAGCGCATAGCTTTATGCCTCTTCCTTATTCGGAAATGTTATTGCTTTCTTAAACCTTTTGTAAGCAACTTCCTCTCTTCTTTGTTCTTGCTTGTACTTACCTATTTAGGAAAGTTTTATGTTATTAGCAAATCGGGTATCAATTTAAGACTGTGAGGTCCAGCTCCAGCCAATGGATGCAGGACACAGAGGTAAGGATGACCCAAATGCATAAGGGACAAATATGTCTGCTTTCCCTTGGTTAAGTGTGCTCTCTCCATTACTCCATCTGCAAGGGGCACCTTTTCTGCAGAAAATAAAGATTGCCTTGCTGAGAGGTCCTCTGTCTCCATGCTGACTTTTCTTCATGGCACCAATTATCTATTCCTAACAGTATACTACAATTCACTTTGTTTCTCCCCTTGAGGAGACAAATCCCCTATTTTTTATTTTGTACTAGCAAATGAACCCAGTAATAGAAACCATCCTTTGACACATATATTAATATATAATTGGCAAATTCATGTGGTAACTACAATTAACTATCCACCAGAAAAACAATAATCTTACCTTTTTTCATTTCCATATGACTTCTGTGCAACTTTTGCATGAAGAATAAGTACTGTTTGATCTCCTCGCTCTTTTAAATAATTTCGCATAGCTTCCCTAAAATCAAATATAAATATTACTGTTACAGAGGTGAAATTCGTGATGAAATCTTCCTTCATTACTATGCTCTGTAATGAGAGGAATGCTTATAAATATTTTTTAAATAAGCAAACCTTAAAAACAAAAACAATAAAGCAAAGTAAATCCATAAATTAAACTGGAAGATTATACAATGATACTAAACACTGCTCATTTTCAATTCTATTCCTTGTTCTTTAAAAATAAGAAACTGTCTTGCATTCTTTAGAATTTATGATGTAACTCAAACCACAATTACACCTTCCAGAATAACTAGAATCAACATATACACTGCTAATGTGGCTTTAAAATATTATGAAGTTAATAAAATGCAGTAATTTTGTAGTTTAATAATGTAGTTCCCCTCCTCAGTTTCCCTACCCCAGCTCTCAGAAGCAATGTTTTTCACTGAATACAAAAGCTGTAACAAATCCTTAGGTCATCCAAATTTGTTATTACATGATCCTAAAATGACAATTCTATAGGGACCAAGAAAGGCCTATCGTTCACATACGAATACATAATTATCTCAAGGATATTAAATAAATAAAATTTAATAAAGGCTAATTGAAATCAATGAAAATCTGAATTTTGAAAAAAATATAATGTTAATTCTTTCAAGTAAAAACAACTCTACATATTTGAGCAAATGGTCGATACAAAGTTCAATATCTTAAATGTATTTACATACTCAATTGTTTTGCTAAGCAATATTATATAGTAAAAAGAAAGCAAGTTCTACACAGATGAAACTATAACAATTCTGAATAAGCAGAATCCCAATTCTTGAGATGTCTTACACAGCCCAAACTTCAATGTTATTCTACTCATACTATAAAGACAAATATCAGGTATAAGAGGGTAGCTATACAATAGTAATAAGTTATTAAATATTAGGATTTCTAGGTTTACAGCACTTACATACTAAGTAGCCTGGGGCAAATCATTTAACCTCAACCAGCCTGATTCCCTAACTGGAAACGGAAGATAATAACACCTCCCTACCACAGGGTGGCTGAGGGGATTAAATGAGATAACCTAGATAACAGCATTTATTTTTACCAACTGAAAAAACCTGTTAGCTCCAAGGCAGGGCAGTAATACCAGGATATAAATAGACTGAGAACTAATCCCTACCACTGAAAAGGAACTCAAAGTCCAAATTGTAATGAAATGCAATAATCCAAGTAGAAATATGTACAAAAAGCACCAATAAGGGAATGCCTATGTAAAGACAAGGGTGGATGGTAAAGGACTACATGCTGGGAAAAGTTTTTAGAAGCCCTAATCCTGAGAGAGAAGTAGACACAGGAAGTGGGAGGAGGAAAGCATAAGGTGCTCCAGGGCCTGAAAATAGTGTGAACGAAGGCATCGATAACTGCACATTCAGGCTAAGGAGTAAGGCAGTCACAACAGTAAAACAAGAGCAGCTAATGTTTCTTGAATGTTTCCTATGTGCCAGGCCTTGAGTTAAGCACTTTAACTCCATTATTTTATTTAATCCTCATAATGCAAAAAGTTAAGTACTGATATACTGCTAACACCATGTTGATTGTCATGCCCAAGTTCTTATAGTGAATAGTGGCAGTCGGGAATTCAAACAAATTTGCAAGATTCTAAGGTGAGCATGGCAGTGAATAAGGTTGACAATGACAGAGTCAACTATGAAAGGCTTTGAAAATTGGACATTTGTATACTTAAATACTAAGTATAAAAGTTTACACTATTTCAAATATTACCCCGTAACAGGTGATGATAAAAGTAGTAATACGTCTCTGCATAGCAAAAGAAACTATCAATGGAGTAAACAGACAATCTACAGAATGGGGAGGAAACACGTGCAAACTATGCATCTGATAAAGGTCTAATATCCAGCATCTATAAGGAACAAACAAATTTACAGGGGAAAAAAAAAACCCATTAAAAAGTAGGCAAAGAACATGAACACTTTCCAAAAGAAGACATACATGTGGTCAACAAGCGTATGAAAAAAAGCTCAATATTACTGATCACTGGAGAAATGCAAATCAAAATCACAATGAGACACCATCTCACATCAGTCAGAATGGCTATTATTAAAAAGCCAAAAAATAGCAGATGCTGGAGAGGTTGCAGAGAAAAGAGAACATTTATACACTGTTGGTGGTAGTGTAATTTAGTTCAACTGTTGTGGAAAGTTGTATGGCAATTCCTCAAAGAGCTAAAAACAGAACTACCATTCCACCCAGCAATCCCATTACTGGATATATACCCAGAGGAATATAAATCATTCTACCATAAAGTCACATGCACACGAATGTTCACTGTAGCACTATTCACAATAGCAATGACATGGAATCAGCATAAACACCCATCAGTGACAGACTGGATAAAGTGTGGTACATACACACCATGGAATATTATGCAGCCATAAAAAAGAATGAGATCATGTCTTCTGTGGGAACACAAATGAAGCTGGGGGCAATCTTCCTTAGCAAACTAACACAGGAACAGAAAACCAAATATCACATGTTCTCACAAGTGGGAATTAAATGATGAGAACTTATGAAGACAAAGAAGGAAACGACAGACACTGGAGTCTACTTGAGGGTGGAGCTTGGGAGGAGGGAAAGGAGCAGAAAAAATAACTATTGGGTACTGGGCTTAATACCAGGGTGATGAAATAATCAACAAACCCCCATGGCACGAGTTTACCTATGTAACAACCCTTCATATGTAACCCTGAACCTAAAATCAAAGTTTTAAAAAAAAACTCTTGGAAAATTATTTGACGTACTTTTAGGGGAAGTATTGTTATATGGTTATTCATTATGATTAAACCTTTAAGTATAAAAAAAGTGGTAGCATGTAGTAAGATCCAGAGAAAAACTCAAAATGAAAAAAAAAAAAAAATCCATCCCTTTTGTGAACTGGGACAAGATCACCAGTCAATTTTCTCTCCAGCCCATTATAGAAAATCAATACTGTAGAAACTGAATTTTCAATCTAAACTAAAGGCAATGAGAGGTCTTATTAAGGTTTTTTAAAAATACATAATTAATTTTACTTTTTAGTTATTTTTAGAGAAAGGATTCAAAAGCAGAGGGACAAGACAAACATAAAAAGGCTCTCACACTAAGAAGAAGGTAACAGAAGACAGTAGGGAACAGGAAAAATAACTATTTTTTTTGTTTTGGGAGAAGTGGGTATATATTATTAGGTTTTGCTGACAAAAGTCAACTCTGAAGTGCCCCTGGGACCTCCGAGTTGAAAGTATTCAGTAGGTTGTTGGAAGTATCTATGCATAGTTCAAGAGAGAGGTCTGGGCTGAAAAGGTGGAGTTCACTAGTATGTAATTGGCAAACAAAACCATGGAAGTAAATGTACTCCCCCGGAACAAAAACACATTGACAGGAGAGTCAAGAAGAAAATGTATTAAAGGAAACTGAGAACTGATAACAGGAAGAACTGAAATCAGACTCAGGTGCTGTAGAAAGACACAACCTCGAAAGAAGGGAGCAATCAAAGGTGAGATGTTGCAGAAGTCAAGGTCACTTTAATTTCAGCAAGAAGTCTAACAGATGCCAGCTGGGCGAAGGACATAAGCAGGAGTTAAGTCTGAAAGTCTCTATTTTATTCGTAAAATGAGAGGCCATCATGATGTCTAATGGATAAGAAAACAGCTGTAAATACTGGAAATACCTTCCAGGGTATGGAAAAGGAAGCTAACTATGGACAAATAAAACAACTGAAGATTGGTATCAAAGGACCAGCTAATGTTGGAATCCAAAAAGAATGATGTCAATTCCCACTAACATTCCAAGGAAGGGAATAGGGAGACCATACTCTCAAACCTGCTGGGTACTAGAGATGCAGCCTGGAGAGTGTAACAATGATGAGGGATTTGAGGTGCTACAAAGTCAGGTGACTGAACATAGAGTTCAGGGTGAAAAAGAAAACAAAAGCAGGTTGGGTGCAGTGGCTCACGCCTGCAATCCCAGCAATTTGGGAGGCTGAGGCAGGCAGATCACCTGAGATTGGGAATTTGAGACCAGCCTGACCAACATGGAGACACCCTGTCTCTACTAAAAATACAAAATTAGCCAGGCACGGTGGTACATGCCTGTAATCCCAGCTACTAGGGAGGCTGAGGCAGGAGAATCGTTTGAACCCAGAAGGCAGAGGTTGCAGTGAGCCGATTGCACCACTGCACTCCAGCCTGGGCAACGAGAGTGAAACTCTGTCTCAAAAAAAAAGAAAAAAAAAAAAAGCAAAGCCAAGAGAAGGCCAATATCCTGACAAAACCAGCACAAAATTTCTCAGCACAAAACTTGAAGGGCTACTATATATTTGAATAATTTTAAGCCATTAAGTGTATTTCTGGATACCAAATTCTATTTGCATTTGTAGTCTCTATTACATTATTTAGCAGTAACTGCATTGTGTTTGTCAGGTTTCATGCTTATTTTTCTTGTCTTCCCAAATAAGGGCAAGATTCATACTTTACATTTCTATCCCTTTCATGACAACTCAGGTAAATCAGGACACAAACTTGGTATTTGATAATATCCAAGGCAGTCACAAATGCTTTCTACAAAGATTTTAATTATAATCATTAAACGAGCTAAAATTAAAAAATCACTCTACCAGTACTCTTCTAAGCATGTATTAACATAACCAACAACCTTGAGGGTAACACACTATTACGTACATTTCAGAAACTGGGTAGAGGTTAAGTCACTTTCCCAAGATGATACTGAAGAGCGAGGATTCAAATCTAGGTAGTCTAGCTTGTGAGGACAAAATTACACTATTAGTGGTTAGGGGTATAGCTCTGGTGTGAAATAGATCAGGGTCTGTTACTAAGGGTCTGTCTCACTAAGCCTGAGTTTTCTCACCTGTAAGGTAAAGACAGTAATACCTCATATTGGGGGTGGGGGGGACACTTTAAAGTAAGTTAGTCCCACAAACTGACAGAAAGCAAGTGTCAGTAGCCTCTAATTATTAATATTATTTCCTTAGAAAGACTTCAACCTTCAATAGTACACAAAGTGCAGAGGGAGGGAAAATGGGACTTGCACTGAGGCTTTGAGAGCCAAGTTGAAAATGACCTAGGAATGAATGATCAGGCATCTGAACCAATGTGCAAAACACAAATTTTGTAAGTACACCAGGTAAACTGCACAACTATCCATCTTCCCACTGAAGATTTATCGAAAGCCCACTGTATTCTAGGCACTGGGCATTTTGCTGGCTTCTACTACTGGATGTAACTGTTCATAGTTCTAAGAACTCACGATGCTTATGATGAATGCAGGGTGACAGCTCTGGTTTTCCTTGTCTTTTCTTTCATATTTAGAATACAAATTCCTGAAAAAGTAACTAGAGCCTCAAGGTAATCATGAACAATAGTTGTCCTGTAAGAGTAATTTGCCAAATAGCTTCTTTCAACAGTAAAAATAAATTTTGCTTTATTAAACAGAATATTAAACATTAAAAATTATGTTCTCTGGCAATTAAAACTTGATCATTGACTTTCTGCACCTTAAGGAGCCATAAAAAAAGACGGTATACTCTAAAGAAGCACAATAAATAGTAAAGCCTGTCAAATAATAGCCCATATGCTTTTCATCCAAATAGACTAAGGCTGTGTCAATAAATAGGATTTCTACCTCAGCCCTGTTGACATCCTGGGCAAAATCATTTTCTGCTGTGGAGAGACTGCGCTGTGCATTGTAGGAATATGTAGCAGCATCACTAGCTTTTACCCTGCAGGTGCCAGTAGCGCCCTTCCTTGAATTATGACAACCAAAAATGTCTCCAGGTGGTGCCAAATGTCAAGAAAGAGGATGGAGTGAGATGGTCACATGGATTGAAAACTACTGGGATAAACCGAAAAAAATTTCAGTGGTAAGATATCACAATCATCCAGGTTTTTTTTTTAATAAAAAAATACTGAAAAATTTATTATTGGAAAAACATATTATGGGTGCTGAAGAATCCTTGACCATATAATTATTATGTTTTATACTGAACTTTTTTGAATACTTTAAAACATAATGTAAATTTTGAAGTCTATTGTTTACTAATTTCATTTAATGATTCCACATAAAATTTTCATTCTAAGTGAAAAGCAATTGGATCACACCTGTAATTGCAGCACTTTGGGAGGCTGAGGTGGGCGAATCACTTGAGCGCAGGAGTTTGAGGCCAGCCTGGCCAACATAGTGAAACCACCTATCTACAAAAAATACAAAAATCAGCCAGGCATGGTGGCACATGTCTGTAGTCTCAGCTACTCGGGAGGCAGGGAATTGCTTGCGGAGATCGCAGTGAGCCAAGACTGCACCACCTAGGCGACACAGCGAGACTCCGTCTCAAACCAAAAACAAAAAAAAAAAGGAGATTTTATTTTTATCAAAAATAATTTTACTAACATTAACTTATGACATTATGGCAAATGCCATTCTGGTTCAATATGTTTAATCTGTGATTACCTTCATCAATTTTTTTTACTGTGGTTTGCTTTATAAAATTCAAACTTTTTTTACACAGCAAAAAAGAAAAGAAAAGAAAAGAGAAAGAAAGAAAGAAAGAAAGAAAGAAAGAAAGAAAGAAAGAAAGAAAGAAAGAAAGAAAGAGAGAGAGAAAGAAAGGAAGAAACCACAAAGAGAATGCTAAATTGAAACATCCATGAATAGTAAGATAAGCTCATGTGCTGCTGTTACCAATGGATCTGCTTTTACTAGTTATGCCAATGGAGGCAATGGGAGTCTGCAAATAATGAGAAAAACCTGGTCCCCGCGTAAAGGTAAAAGACAACTTCAGTTAAGGGAACATAATCAATGGTATTAAATATTACAGAACAGTCAAGAAAGATAAAAATTAGAAACTCTTCACAAATTTGACAATTAGTTCATAAATGGAACAGCTTAATTACAATTTTCTCAGTGAGTTGGTGGTGAGGCAATACCACTGAAGCAAGCTACAAAATGAAAGGGAGGGAAGGAAGCACAACGAATATAGTCATGCTTCTTGGCTATTAAGGAAAAGGGGTGGTGGTGGGAATAACTAAGGTTATGGCAGAAAAGTTTGTCTCTTTACAGGATTTTTAAAATTTTGGATACAAAGGGAAGTTTTTAATTACTAAGTCTGTTAAAACAAAAAAAGCCAAGAAGAAAATGTAAAGATGCACTGCAAAAAAACCTAGTGTCTATAAACTGAATACTTCTAAGCAGTTGAAGTATATAACACACAGAATTCTGAAAGACAGGCTGGGCGAGGTGGCTCCCGCCTGTAATCCCAGCACTTTGGGAGGCTGAGGCAGGCGGATCATGAGGTCAGGAGATTGAGACCATCCTGGCTAACACAGTGAAACCCCGTCTCTACTAAAAATACGAAAAATTAGCTGGGCGCAGTAGCACACGCCTGTAATTCCAGCTACTCAGGAGGCTGAGGCATGAGAATCGCGTGAACCTGGGAGGTGGAGGTTGCAATGAGCTGAGATCATGCCACTGCACTCTAGCCTGGGCGACAGAGCGAGACTCTGTCTCAAAAAACAACAACAACAAAAAAGAGTTACAAAACAGAGACTAATAATATGCAACAGAGACAGTATGTGGCCCTCAAAGCCTAAAATATATACTACTTGATGCTACAGAAAATGTTTGTTGATCCCTGCAGACAATTTTTAAAAGTAAAGTTTTTAAAGAAAAGTTCCAAAACAGAATTCTGATTAAATCAATTAAGTATATTACATGGCTGACATTCAATCAAGATTTTTTATAAAATTCTTCCTCAAAACTGGACTTATGGACAACTGACAGTTCAGAAAGCTCAGCTCAACTCTTCTCACATCTACTTCTGGATGCTGCCAAAAGGCATCCAGATTTATATGCACCCCCACAAAACCTCGAAGAACTGCCCTATTTTTGTCAGATTCTGGCAGTCTCGCCTTTTACACTGTCTCAGACACTTCTTCTCAAAGTGAGCTCCACAATAGTTATGGTTTACAAAGAGGCGGGTCTCAATCAAAGATGCTTCAGTGAAATCAGATAAAATAAAGTGAAACCAATTAATGGCAGGACTACTCAGAACCGTAAGCAAAATCTTCAAGAGAGGGATATTTGTAGGCTTTGTTTTCCAAGCTATTAGACCTGACTAAGATCTCCTTGTTTTTCCCCCAAGGAAGCTTTCTGAGAACTACTGTTTGCCTGAGGGCCAGTTTTGAAAATGACAATCTAGGGATACTATCAATAGTCAAAAAATTCCTGGTGCCCTTGTAATACACTAAAACATTGAGGCTGCTATACTAAGTGTCTACATCTATCAGTGACCAAAGCCAAACAACAGTACAGGTCCTGTTCCTAGGGAAACACCTACAAATCTCCCTTCAATCCTCTCTTTTTATGAGAGAAGTAAAAATGTCCCAAAATTCCAGTTTTTTGTAGATAAGTAGGTAAATTGCTTCAAATCCTGTCACACAGCTATGAGACATATCCTTTCAAATTCTGACCAGCTCTTGGTTTTCCCCTCCCCGCCTCCCACTCCCAAATAGGCATAGGCCATTACATTGACAGCAATGGGTCATCAACACATCTGTGTTCTATTAGCTTAAAAGGTTATTGTACAAATAAGCCATTTTGCTACTTAAGGTATTACATCTCATGTACAGAAAAATTTGGGACTAGAGGAATTTGAGAACATAAAACAGTATGAGGTGTTGACAATCAAAGGCAGGTCACCATCTTGGTTCTCCTATTTTTAATCCTGGTTGATACTATCTAAAAGATGACCTTCACAACAGGATGCTTTTTCAATATTGCTTAATTTGGAGTAAGAATAGTGTATAACAGATTTCAAAGATTTTTTTTAAAGGAATAAAATCTGCCCGATTTTGAACTCTCTACACACCAGTGGAGAGAAAAAATGTTAAAATATTTTTCATCAAATAAAATAAGAGATACTAAAATTTTCCTAACTTGAATATTATTTAAAGGAGAAATGGAGAAAAAACCATTTTAAAAAGCATTCGCAAGGCAAGGCGTGGTGGCTCTTGCCTGTAATCCCAGCACTTTGGGAGGCCGAGGCAGGGGGATCACTTGAGCTTAGGAGTTCAAGGCTAGCCTGGACAACATGGGGAAATTCTGTCTCTACAAAAAATATACAATTAGCCAGGCATGGTCATGTGCACCTGTAGTCCCGGCTACTCAGGAGGCTGAGGTGGGAGGCTGGCTTGAACCCGGGACGCAGAGGTTGCAGTGAGCCAAGATCACACCACTGCGCTCCAGCCTGGGTGATAAAGCCAGACTTTGTCTCTCAAAACAAAACAAAACAAAAGGCCAGATGGTACCTAAAATTATAATATATTATCAAAAGGGAAAATTTCTGATTTCCAAGTTTGTGCTTAACAAAATAAAATTTTATCACAGATTTGGTCACTGATTTTACATTTCCATTTGTTGTTATACAAACTTTTTGCTAGATTTGCCTTATTTTAGCTTAAATAATAAGCAATATAAATCTGTAGTTTGCTGTCTTTCAGAGATTTAAAAAGAAATAAAACTTATCTGAAGCCAGGTGTGGTGGCTCACACCTGTAATCCCAGCACTTTGGGAAGCCAAGGCAGGCGGATCACTTGAGGTCAGGAGTTCGAGAACAGCCTGGCCAACACGGTGAAACCCCATCTCTACTAAAAATTAAAAATTAGCTGGGCATGGTGGCAGGCACCTGTACTCTAGCCTCGGCGACAGAGCAAGACTCCATCTCAAACAAAACAAAACAAAACAATAAACAAAAAAAACTTACCTGAATTTTCCCAAGAAGGTACACTAATCCCTTTCAGAATATTTTAGAATATTTTTCAAGTATAAAAGCTTCTAAGTTTTTAACAGCTTTATTGAGATTTAATTGAAATACAATAAAATGCGCTTATTTTAAAGTGTGCAATGTGACAAGTTTTGGCATGTGTATACACACCATCACCAAAATCAAAATAAAGGTATTCACAATTGTGAGTTTCCTTTCTGCCTTTGTAATCTTTCCTCCTGCCTCCCCCTATCCCCAGGAAACCACTGATCAACTTTTTGTCACTACAGATCAGTTTGCATTTTCTATAATTCTATGTAAGTGGAATCATGCAGTACATATTCTTTTTTCCTGACACACTTAGAAAATTCAGTATAATTATTTTAAGATCCATCTATGCTATTGCATGCATCGAGTTCCTTTTTTACTGCTTAATAGAAATTCACTGTAGAATACACTACAATTTGTTGATCCACTCACCTGTTGCTGGATATTGGGGTTGTGTCTGTGTAACTATTACAACTAAAGCTAACACGAACATTCGTGTTCAGGGCTTTGTATTCAGGTGTTTTCATTTTCCTTGATTAAATATGTAGGAACAGAATAACTAGGCCATATGGTAGAGGTTTAACATTTTAAGAAAGTATAAATTATTTTCCAAAATTATTATACCACTTTATATACCCACTGCCAATGTATGAAAGTACTAGCTGTTCCCATGATGAGTCCTTTAAATTTCAGACATTGTAACAGGTATATAGTATTAATAGTATCTAACTGCTAGAAAGTGTATGTGTCCCCTAAGATACCTATGTTGAAATCTAATCAGAAATGCCATGGTAGTAGGAGGTGGGGCATCTGGGAGGTGATGAGGTCATGAGGATGGAGCCTTCAAGAATAGGATCAGTGCCCTTGTGAGGACACAAAGATGACAGCCATCTATCAACCAGGAAGCATCTTCCAACAGACATCAAACACACTGGCGTCTTAATCTTAGACTTCCCAGCCTCCAGAATTATAAGAAATACATTTGTGGTTTCTGAGCCACCCAGTTAATGGTACACTTTATAGCAAACCAGTGGGACTAACACACTCACTGTAGTCTTAATTTGCACCTCCTTAATGGGTATTTGTTATACTCATACATTCTTTGGATTAGTATCTGTTCAGACCATTTCCGTCCTTTAAAAATGGATTATTTCCTTATTATTTACTTTTCAGAGTCATTTTCATCTTTGTTCTTTATTTTGATGAAGTAAAATTTATCAATTTCTTCCATAGATTGTGTTTTAGTGTCTAAGAAATGTCTGCCTAATAAACAACATTTTCTCCCATGTTTTCTTCTAAAAGCGGTGTAAAGTTTTACATTTAGGTCTACATTGAGCTATTTTTTTAAATAGGGTACTATGTATAGACTGTAGTTACTTTGTGTGTGGGGGGCAGGTTGAAGGAGCAATGGATATCCAGTTGTTCCACAATCAACTGTTAGAAAGACTATCATTTTAAAAAATCTAGCTAAATTGCCTTTGCACCTTGACTGGAAAGCAACTGATCATATATCTGAAGAACTATTTGTGGCCACTAATCTGACACAATGGTCTACTTAGCTACCTTCATGCCAATACAATACTTTAAACTACCATAGCTTTATAATAAGTTTTGAAACCAGGCAGTGTAAGTTCTTTTTGCTTTTTTTTCAAGGTTGTTTGCATTTCTATATAAATTTTAGAAACAGCTTCTCAGCTGTTACAAAAAACAGCTGAGATTTTGACTGTGATTGTGTTAAGTCCATAGGATCAATTTGAGAAGAACTGACATTTTAACCATATATATTTATTTGAGACAGGGTCTCGCTCTGTCATCTAGGCTGGAGTGCAGGGGCGCAAACATGGATCACTGCAGCCTTAACCTCCTGGGCTCAGGCAATCCTCCTGCCTCAGCTTCCCAATGTAACTGGGACCACAGGCACATGCCACCATGCCCAGCTAATTTTTTTATTATTTGTAGAGACGAGGTCTCATTTTGTTGCCCAAGCTGGTTTTAAACTCCTAGTCTTAAGTGATCCTCACACCTTGGCCTTTCAATGTGCTGGGATTATAGGCATGAGCCATTATACCTGGCTCATTTCAACAATATATTAGGTCTTCTACCTGAAGAACATTTAATTAGGACTTCAAGTTCTCTCAGTGGTGTTTGGTAGTCTTCAGTGTAGAGTTTTTGCACCTTTTGTCAGACTTTTCCCATGGAATTACATATATTTTTATACTACTGTGTAAATTGTATTGCTTTCAAATTTCAATTTCCCATTGCTCATTAGTATACAGAAATACAATTTAGTTGTGTATGTTAATCATGTATCCTACTACCTTGCTAAACTCACTTTTTAGTTCTAGTAGCAAGATTCCGCAGAATTTTCTATATAGATGATCATGACATCTGCAAATAAAGACAGTTTCACTTCTTTCTTTCCCATCTAGACGTCTTTCACTTCTTTTTCTGGCCTTATAGTACATCAAAATACAATGTTAAATGAAATCTGTGAAAGGAGACATCCCTGTGTTGTTCCTGATGTTGGAGGAAAAACATTGTGTTTCACCAAATAGCATGTTGTTAAATGTAGTTTTTTCATAGGCACCCTATGATGAGGAAATTCTCTTTTACTCCAAGTTTGCTGAGAATTTCTATTAAGAATGGATGTCAAAAGCTTTTTCTAAATCCCCTGAGATAACCATATGATTTTCCTTTTTTGTTCTATTAATATATTGAATTACATGAACTGTTTTCCATTCCTGAGATAAAGCTCAGTAGGTCAAGATGAATCATCCCCTTAATATATTGTTAGATTCCATTTGAAAATTTGTGAAGACTTTTTATAACTATGTTCAAAAGGAATACTGCACTGTAATTTCATTTTCTTGTAATGTTTTGCCTACTTTTCGCAACAGGGTAATGCTATGCTCACAGAATGAACTGATAAGTATGTCCTGCTCTCCAATTTTCTGAAAGGGTATATATGGAACTGAGATAATTTTTTTCTTAAACATATAGTAGAATTTCAACAGTGAAGCCATCTGGGCCTGCAGTTTTGTCAGAAGGTTTATAAGTTCAATTTCTTTAAATATAGGACTATTCAGGTTACCTGTTTCTTCTTGAGTAAGCTTTGGTAGTTTGCTAGTTTCAAAAAATTTGTGCATTTCTTCAAAAGTTGAATATTATTGGCAAAAAGTTAATTGTTATATTTGCTTATTATCCTTCAAATATCTGTACTCTGTAGTGATGTCACCTTTTTTGTTCTTGATATTGGTAATTTGTACAGAATCGGATTTCTTTCTAGTATGATCATCCTTCTGCTTGAAGAATTTCTCTTAATACTGTAGCTAAGGCCTATTTGCAATAAATTCTTTCCATTTTTACTATGCCTAAAACAGTATATATCTACTGGGTATAGAATTCTAGGTTGACAAGTATAGGTCCCCCTTGAGCACTTCAAAGCACTTGCTCTGTCTTATCCATAGCAAGGTTTCAGATGAAAAACCTGCTGTCATCCTCTCTTTGTTCCTTTGTGCATAATTTGTCTTTTGTTTTCTGTTGTTTTTTTATCACTGACTTTAATCAATTTGATTATAGAGTACTTCCGGGTAGTTTCTGTACTCAGGATTAACTGATTTTTTTTTTTTTTTGAGATGGGGTCTCACTCTGTCACCCAGGCTGGAATGCAGTGGTGTGATCTCAGCTCACTGCAACCTCCATCTCGTGGGCTCAAGTGATCCTCCCACCTCAGTCTCCCAAGTAGCTGGGACTACAGGCACGTGCCACAACTCCTGGCTAACTTTTTTTTTTTAACTTTCTGGTACAGATACGGTTTCGCCATGTTGCCCATGCTGATCTTGAACTCCTAAGCTCAAGAGATCTGCCCCCCTCAGCTTCCCAAAGTGCTGGGATTACAGGCGTGAACCACAGCACCCAACTTAGATCTGTGGTTTTACAATTTTCACTAATTTTCCAGTTAGAACATTTTTGCCATTGTTTCTTCATATATTGTTTTAATCATACTCTCCCTACAATGACTAACTACATATATATTAGGTCACCTGACAATAAACCATGGCTCACTAATGCTCACCACTTTTTTTCAGACTTTTTCTTTGTGTGCTTCATTTTAGACAGTATCTATTTCTATGTTTTTGTGTTTACTAATCTACTCTTTGTCCATTCTGAAATTAATCCCAAGTGTATTTTTCTACCTTAAATATTGTAGTTTTCATCTTTAGAGATTTGAGTGTGTGCGTGTGCGTGTGCGTGTGTGTGTATAATCTATGTCTCTAACCTCTCCTCTAGCTCAGGTATCTACTAATTACAGCCTGTAGGCCAAATCCTACCCATCACCCATTTTACAAATAAAGCTATACTTCACTGTACAGACAATCTAATTATTTACACATGGTCTACTGCTGCTTAGTAGTATGATAGAAGTTATATGGGCAACAAAACCTAAAATATACACCATCTGACCCTTCAAAGAAAAATTTTCCCAGCTCTTGATCTTGGCATCTTGGACATATAGAACACAAATATAGTAACTATTTTAGGCTGGGCACCGTGAATCACACCTGTAATCCCAGCACTTTGGGAGGCCAAGGAAGCAGAAGGATTGCTTGAAGCCAAGAGTTCAAGACGAGTCTGGGCAACATAGTGAGACCCTGTCTCTACAAAAAAACAAAAAAATTACTGTTTTAATGTTCTTATCCAATAATTCTATCATGCATGTCATTTCTGGGTTGGTTTTGATTCACTGATTTTTCTTGTTATGGATATTTTCTTGCTCCTTTGTATGACTGGTATGTTTTGATTTTGCCTTTCTTAGTGCTGGATATTTTTCTATTTCTATATTCTTGAGCTTTGTTCTGGTACACAATTAAGTTTGATCTTTTCAATCCTTCTTTAAGTTTGCCAGGTGAAAACAGAGCATCATGCCTGGACTCAATTTTATATCACTACTGAAACAAAACCCTTCTGAGCAGTCTAGCGAATGCCCCATAAATTAGGAGATTTTCCACTCTGGCTACTGTTAACAGGCACAATTCATAGTCCTAAGTGAACTTTAGAAATTGTTTCCTCTCATTTTTTGGGATGTTTTTCCCCAATCCCCACGACGGAGTAGTTTCCTTACACACGCATGCTGATCAGTATGTAGCTGAAGACTAAAAGGAAACCTCTGTGATAGATCTCTGGACCTATTTATACAGTTAATTCCTCTCCACTTTGCAGCCCTGCTGTCTTGCCCTCTGTGGACTCCCAGTTCCTCAGTAATCACTTATCCTTCTATACCTGATGTTCAATACCTGGAAAACTGTTGTTTTACATATTTTGTCCAGGTTTTTGTTCCAAGCCAGAGAGTAATTCTACTCCATGTTACTCTATCTTGGCCAGAGGCAAAAGTCTTAAAAGCTACTCAAGTTTTCCAAAGAGGGGAAACTGCTTAAAGGGCAAACAATGGAAAATAATGATAAACTAAATGGGACTTACTGCATCTATTTAGGGGAAAGAAAGGCACATTTCCTTATGAGGTTTATTATCATTGTACTGATTGTTATTTTTAGAGAATGTTATTTTACATTAACTTACTCATCAAAATATATCATTAGCAGTCTAACTGCTGCTGGTAATGAAACAAAAATGTTAAATTTTAAATTTCAAAATGTGAAGACATATAAATACAGCAATTCCACTCACCAGAACTGACTCAACGGAATATATATATATGAAAACAAGTAATTGAAAATATATTTACATGGCCTTGTGAGACAAGCTATATTTTCCCAGTTTACTTAACCTAGAATTAATATAATGCTTTTTCCAAAAAAAATTTAAATTTAAAAATAATATTGAGATTACAGAAATGTTGTAATAGTACAAGTAGTACAAAGAATTCCTAGTCTCCTTTCACTCAGACCTCCATAATGTTAACATTTTACACCTTATTTGCATATTGTTATTTAAATCATTTAAGAGCAAATTGCAGATATAGTACTACCTCACCCAAAATATTTCAGCGTTTATTTCCTAACAAGGACATTCTTTTATACAATTTTTGCCGATTCAATACTAATACCTAATCTACAGATTTTATTCAAATTTTGCCAGCTGTCCCACGGAAGTCCTTTATGAGGGTCCCCTGGTGGGTGAAGTAGGTATTCTGAGAAACTACTACTGCCCTCAGGTCAAATCAGGAGGGTCACCAGTTTTTGTAAACAAAATAAAGTTGTACTGGAACACAGATATGTCATTCTTTTAGATACTGTCTATGGCTGATTTGGAGATACAAGGACAGAGTCGAGAAGTCCTAACACACTTAGTGAGGCCCTCTAAACAACATGTTTATTATCTGATCCATTACAGAAAACATTTGGCCACTTCAGCTTTACAGCAAAAGAAAAAAATTTTTTCCTGTTCAGGATTTGTTTAAATATAGCTTTGTCTCTTTGGTCTCCTCTAATCTAGAAGAGTTTTGCAGTGTTTTGTGTTTTATAATCTTAAAATTTAGGAAAAGCAAGTAACAATTTATTTTCTAGAATGTCCCTCAATTTGTTTCTGTTTGATGTTTCCTTATTCTTGGATGTAGCTTATGCATTTTTGGCAAAAATACCACAAAAGTGATATATGTCTTTCTTGGGATGCACATGATACCTATCTGTTCATTACTGGTGATAATAATTTACATAATTAAGGTGATGTCTGACAGGTTTCTCCACTATCATGTTATTACTTTTCCCTATTATCATTAAATACATATGTTGTGAGTGTATACTTTGAGACTCTGTAAATACTGTGTTTGTCATCAAACATTAATCCAGTAGCGTAAGCATCCACTGATGATTTTTGCCTACTGAGGTTGTCAAAGCCTAATTTCCTAATGCCACCACCATTCCTTCTACATTTATTAGGCAACATGCGTCTGTAAGGAAAAGCTATCCTCTTTGCCCTGTTTACTGATTATAAATAATTTTTACTTATATAAATAAATAATATTTACCCTGAGATTAATTATCTCCGTATAGACTTTTAGGCTGTTGTTTTATTACAAGGGTTTTAATCCATTACTCTCATTAATTATCTTGATAATCAAAGCGTCCCAGATTTCCCCTTCGAACTGTCCTTTGTATCCTTCATCATTCTTTAAGCATAACAGCTTTTTAAAACAATAGCAATAATTTGGAAATAACCTAAATGGTCATCAATGTGAAATATTAAAAGTGGTATGAAAACAATGAAAGACCATGGAGCCATTAAGGGGAATTATCAAGGTAGAAGATGTACTGTTAAGTGGCGTTAAAAGGTGTAGAACAATGAGTGTAAGAGTGTGATCTCAGTTGAGTTTATGAAGAAAAAGGACAGACATATATACATACAACTTTCTTGAAAGTCTCCAAAAATAAACGGCTAATAAGGCAAGGTTTGCACTGACTCTAGGACATGGCTATAGAACTAGGTCTCTTTATTTTACAACTCTGGCTGCTGGAAATCTTAAAAATCATTCAAGACTAATACTTTTAACATTCATAACTAAAACGTAAATTCTACAACTTACTTATACTCATTAAAAATAGATAAAACTTGTGTTTTCTTAAAATGGGTAGAAATTGTTTTCCTTAAAACTCTTTCCTAAAAGCATTTACTTTCAAATCTCACCTGCAATCAACAAATTGTGATGGGCTAACCACAGCTAGATATAGAAAGCTATCTGCACTGCCATCCATGTTGTATTCACTACATTAGACTCAAGACTAATTCTAAGAAAGGTTTCATTTTCCCTTTTCAACTATTCCTTTTATTCCCGTTTTTGGTGAGGGAAGGGAGGAGATGAGGGAAAGGAAGGATGAGAATAAGTTTATGCTCTAGATAGTAATATTTGAATGACTTCAAGGGTACCTAACATAATATCTAAAACAATAGGATTTATACTTTCATAAATGTGTGTATGAAAAGCTGACTAATATAATACTTACCTAGTAAGTCGTTTAGGTGGAGGCCGCTCACCAAATTTCCTGGAAAAAAAAAATAAAGAAAATAAAGTTAAGTAAGCCATATGACACACTCTACAGAAAGCTTTTCAGGCATCATAAAATCTCCTTTATGACTTACACTTCAACCTCACTGAAGAACAATGAAGACAGAAATCCTCTGGTAAGCATTTGTATCCCCAAATTGCAAAACACACATTTAAACATGATTCTTAAACACAAACAACATGCCCTCAGCCTTACAAACCCACTCTGAACAAGTAACACACTGATTAGATGGGGAGGACAGTATCTTTTAGAGACGACTTACCGGCTAGTATAAAACAACTAGCCAACGACCCTCACAAAGTTCATCATGTCTCAGGCACTATGCTATACATTTGCTATACACCCTATGTAATCATTAAAAAATAATTCTATTAGCCTGGTGTGGCGCTGCATGCCTGTAGTCACAGCTACTCAGGAAGCTGAAGTGGGAGAAGAGACTGAGCCCAAGGGTTCAAGGCTGCAGTGAGTCATGATTGCGCCACTGCACTCCAGCCTGGGTGACACAGCAAGACTCCGTCTCAAAAAAAAAGAAAAAATAATAAAAATAAAAATAAAATTCTGTTGGGTATACATAGGCTTCATTTTAAATATGTAAAAAGCAACAAGCCCAATATCACAAAGTAATTAAGCATTAGGCAGAGATGAGACTTCCTAGATTTTAACTATTTAATTTGCCTATTTTTAAAATGGCCTAACATAGAAGCATTTCAACTGGTTGGGAGAGGGCAAAAAGAAAAACAAGAGCAAAGGCAAGAAAGCATAATTCAGGCTAGAACTGGAGTACAACGTGACAGTTAAGAGAAAGACTAGAGTAAGACTGGCTGGGTTCAAATCCATGATTCAGTATTTACTTGCTGTGTAACCCTGAAGTTACTTGACTTTTCTAGACCTGTTTCCTCCTCTGTAAAAAGGACACAGTGACTGTGCTTACCTGAAAGAGTTGTTGAGGGAACTAAACATATTAATTAATATACAGAAAACACAAAAGGCTGGGTGCAGTGGCTCACACCTGTAATCCCAGCACTTTGGGAAGCCGAGGTGGGTGGATTACCTGAGGTCAGAAGTTCGAGACCAGCCTGGCCAACATGGTGAAACCCTGTCTCTACTAAAAATACAAAAATTACCCAGCTACTTGGGAGGCTGAGGCAGGAGAATCGCTTGAGTCTGGGAAGCAATGGGTGCAGTGAGCCAAGATGGCGCCTTTGCGCCACTGCACTCTAGCATGAGAGACAGAGTGGGACTCCATCAAGAAGAGGAAAGAGGAGAGGAAAGGAAAAGGGGGAGGAAAGGAAAGTGGGGAGAGGGGAGAGGGGAGAGGGGAAAAGGGAGAGAGGAGAGCAGAGAGGGGAGAGAGGAGAGCGCAGAGGAGGGGGAGAGGAGAGGGAATAGTGCCTGAAACACAGTAAATACTCAATAATAGCTAGTAATTATTATCATTTTTAGCTATAAGCAGTTAAGCCAAAATAACTAAAGGAACGAAATACGATTTTAATAGAGATAAGTAAGTATATGCAGAAGAAACTGTGGTTTCTATGCGACAGCCTGTTACTTCCTCTGAACTAGGAAGTGTACACTTCTGAAAGACACAGGAAAGGCACAGCGCTTGAAAAAGACCAAGAGAAGTTGTTCTTCATTTTGAAGCGAGACTACAGTTAAAAATAGTTAAGTAACTGGTTCATAAACCCAGTTACAGGGTATTAAGTCTTATTTGACTTAAAGATTTCTCTACTGTATTTGTAATGTTCCACAAGATTATTAACTTTGGTGATAAAAGTCATAGGATCCCATTTAGTTCATTTTGTTCATTTGTCCTAAGATACTGTTTATGACTTCATAATTCGTAAGCAATAAGTATCTGTGACTGGAATATTTTAATATTTTCATTAAACCTGAAATATTGAAAAATGGCTTTAATTGAAATAGCACAAAAAAATGGGCAAATAACCCAAGTTTTTGAAATAAGAGTTACTTATAATTAGTTCTGTTTGATTTCATCCCACATGATACTCAATTTCTAAAATCAAGAAATAAGGCAAGGCATGGTAGCTCATGTCTGTAATCCTAGCACTTTAGGAGGCCAAAATGGGTGGACTGTTTTGAGTTCAGGAATTGAGACATGGCGAAACCCCGTCTCCACAAAAAGTACAAAAATTAGCCCAGCATGGTGGCGTGAGCCCCTAATCCCAAGTACTCAGGAGGCTGAGGTGGGAGGATCACTTAAGTGAAGGAAGTCGAGGCTGCAGTGAGCCAAGATCACACCACTCCACTCTAGCCTGGGTGACAGATCAAGACCCCATCTCAAAAACAAAGAAAGAAACAAAACACAATGTTTTACTGGTAACACCAGCAAGGTGACTGAAGAACACAGATTTCAAAATACTGAACTACTGATCAACCCACGAATTCCAGCTATGGAATTAAATGCAAAAATCTGAATCTTTTTCTACAAAAAAATTTTTTACACTGATTAAATGTACCACTGTAGCATATGATTACAATAAAACTGCATTAATAGGTTATATATAGTTTACAAAAGCCAAACAGTTTAAGATACTCTTTAAAATACTTCTTTAGATATAGATATTTATACATATGTGAATATGCAGTGTTATACTTTATAAAGAGAGGCAAAGTGAGGTATGACCAAATTCTACCTAAGGGCTTAAAATGGTAAAAATTTTAGAGACACACAGTTAACAACTGAGATAAAGCATTTTAATGATGCTGCCACCCATCATACCAGCTACAAATACTAAATATGTAACCAGCCAGTGCCTCTTTGGATGTATGTAACACAGGATCTAACACAGGTTTATTACATGACTAGTAAGAGATGCATCGCACTCAAAATTCAACTGTAAATTTTGCTCCTTGATGCTCTGAAATTCTGTCAGTATTAGATTAACAAGTAAATATTAATTAAAATATCTAAGTCCTTTTTTGGAAATGCCCATTAGATCAAGTTGGCAATTACAAAACATGCCTATGCAATAACACTCCCGCCCCACAGAAAATATATGCAAAAGAGCTCAATATATTTGCCTGTTGAGTCTGGACAGCATTTTACACAAAATGATACATCCTTCTAGGAGTCATCCTAAGGCTAGAAATCTCATAAATGTTACTAAGATCAAATTGCTCCTTCTGTATATAATAAAACATTTCTATTAATTGCATGCAATCCTGATCTTTCTAATGCATATGCAATCACATTCCTACTTATCTCATTAAAGCTAATGGTTACTGTATATACTGGAGTAGGGAAATAAGAAAATGAGTTTTTTGAAAAAACTCAAAAGGAATGAGGCAGGTTGACAACACATAATTCTGGCAGGGCGCAAGAGCTCACGCCTGTAATCCTAACACTGTGGAAGGCCAAGGTGGGTGGATTGCTTCAGTGCAGGAGTTCAAGACCAGCCTGGATAACATAGCAAAACCCTGTCTCTTCTAGAAATACAAAAAACAGCCGGGTGTAGCAGCTGGGGTCTGTAATCCCAGCTAATTGGAGGCTGAAGTGACAGAATCACCTGAGCCTGCGAATGGAGGCTGCAATGAGTTTTGATTGAGCCACTGCACTCCAGCCTGGGCAACAGGATTGAGACCCTATCTCAAACAAAACAAAATAAAACAAAAAAAGACAATGCATAATTCTGAGTTCACAATCAAACTAAATTCTAATTATTTAATAAATCTCCATAGGGATACACATTAAAAACTGTCAAGTTATACTAAGGTACTACATACATCCTGCACTTACCAAAGTCCACTTCCACTACTAATTTGATTAAACAAAATTCACAATGTAATATTTATTTTATGCAACCAAAATAATCACTTCTCAGCAGAATGACAGCAGTCAGCTATCAACTACTCACGGATTGATTGTAATTTAATGAATTACAAATCAATAACTGATTATACTGTCTCTCATCTTGCAATAGGGACACTGGGAAAGGAGGTACACATTTTTATCTTTATTTGCACTCTTTTAAAAATAAGGTGCCTATTGACATGATCTGTGTCGAGAATCAAACCAGAAATAAGTTGGACCAACCATATTTAGACAATTATTATGTAAAACATTTTTGATAATAGGCATATGGTGTATTTAACAATGGGGAAAAAAATCAATGCTTACGCATCTAGAGGCCCTTTTAACTTCACCAAATAATGAGTTAATTACTCATTGTAACAAAGAATCATTGCTACTACCCAGTTTATCTTTTTGCTAAGTATAGATTGTCAATATCTCATTTGCATGAGTAGGATTCTCAAATTTTCTGCATACTACGTAAAATCTAGTTTTAATTAAATGTAATAATCCTGGCACACATTTAAAGGAAAAAAGTTATGATTCTGGGCTTTAACAACAACAACAACAACAACAACAACAAAAAAAAGCAAAAATGAGCCAGGATATAGTTGATTTGTAACATGCCCTTTCCTTCTTGCTTTATGTTCTGTATACTTTTCCCTCAGACTGATAGTGGCAACAAAGAAAACATTTGCTTACCGTCACCACCCAGTAAGGCTCATATAACACTATGGCTCAAGAAAATTTACATTCTTCACCATATATATGTCATAAGTAAAATTTAAAATTAGGAAATTCATTTTACTTTAATTTCAGTAGCTTTCCTCCTCTAAGAAAACAATGATTTTATATTCAAAGGAAGAACTTCTGGGGAAAATGCCAGTTGCTGTAGGTTAATCTGATTTCATACACCTGGAAGTATGAGACTTTTTTTTTTTAAGTTGCAATCTATCATTAAACATAATGCTTCCTACCTGTAAACAGTATTGAGGTTCCCACATATCCTCCAATCCATTCAAATTTTGAAGTAAGTAAAAACCCTGCATACACAATAATATATATATACTTCTGTTTTGTTCACGGAGGAGGTATTGTTTTCTCCCAAACCACATACATTTGCTTCTACATACTTCCTTAATAGATAGGTGAATATGACCACAAATGTATTGAGGACAAATGTGATAAAAGTTATCAAAACTACACCATCTTAACACCTTTTCTGGCTAACAGATGCTTCACCTAAGAAAACCAACTCAAATATCACAAAGAAAAGGAAAAAAGAAAAAGAAAAGGCTTTTTTGAATACAGAAAAATATAGTAATTACACTGTTACAAAAAAAAAAAGCAAAAATCTATCTAGAATGCTGTCTAGTAACAGTACTGGAACTTTGATTTGAAAAACATAGCTGGCTTAAAAAATAAGCTCACAGGGACACCCTACTTGCCCTTGGGTTGTGAAACTAGAAGTTACTTATTTTTCTCTATTTCACAAATCTCTGTAACACACAAAATGAGATAAAATAATAGGATTAAAATTAATTAAGACAAGAAACATGGTGAGGTATATGCTGGAGAGAAGTTTTAAAAAAGCATCAGCAATCCAAACTCGTAATTAAACCAAACTTTACACCAATCTGCCATAAACAGTATATAAATTTTAGGCAGCTCAAAAGTGCTGGGATTTCTGAACCATGAAGCAGTATTTGATTGGAGAAAAAATAGGCCACCTGATCCATAACCCCAAGGCAAATATGAACCAGAAGAAGAAAACAAATAGGTGATATACATTACTACTATATTCTGCGATAACAAATAGTATGAAAAGTTAAATGATACTAAGAAACTGTTTAGTTTTACACACAAAAAAAATACATAACAGGCTCATTAGTAAGACTACTATTGCTCCTTGTGTCCAGATCTGTTCATTCACCAAATAGTATTGAGCACCTTGAGTAGGGGGGCAATTATAGGTGTCCATCTATATAATTTATAAAAACAAAACATTCAGAAACTACTTAAATATTGTACCTACTGAATATGATTGAAGAGGTTAATATTTGAAAATACATTTTTAAATAAATATGTAATTTTACTTTTAAAAGTTTACTCATTCTCCACCCACAGATGCAGAAAGTAGCTTAAGTCACCCAAGAATAAGACACTATGTCAGCCTTTGTCCTACTTCAATTTCTAGTTTTGAAACTGCTCTTATCTTAAAAACCACATTTAATGGCAATGCTGCTCAAAACCTGGCTAGCTATAACCAGTTGTCCTCGGCCACACTAACAAAGGTGATCAAAGCAAGATGTGTTCTCCTGGACAATCTCATCTACTAAACATTTTTATGAAGAAACATCCTATGGATGTTTCTCTCTTAGGCACCGTGGCTCACACCCATAATCTCAGCACTTTGGGAAGCCAAGTCAGGAGTATCACTTAAGTCAAGAGTTCAAGACCAGCCTTGGGCAATAAAGACCCCATCTCTACAAAAATATTCATGTTTCGAGGGAGGAACCTGGTAGCAAGCGATCATGGGGGTAGTTTCCCCCAAGCTGTTCTCATGATAGTGAGTGGGTTCTCATGAGAACTGATGATTTTATGTGTTTGACTGTTCCTCCTCCACACATGCTCCTCTTCCTGTCGCTTTGTGAAGAAGGTACCTATCTCTCCTTTGCCTTCTGCCATGCTTGTAAGTTTCCTGAGGCCTCTTCAGCCATGCAGAACTGAGGCAATTAAGCCTCTTTTCTTTACACATTATCCAGTCTCAAGTAGTTCTTTATAGCAGTGTGAGAACAAACTAATATAGTGTTGCATGCCTGTGGTCCCAGCTACTTACGAGGCTGAGGTGGGAGGATTGCGTGAGCCCAGGAGTACCAGGCTGCAGTGAACTATGATCCCACCACTGTACTCCAGCCTGGGCAACAGAATGAGACCTGGTTGCAGAAAAAATAAAACAAAACCAAAAAACCCCACATCCTATGGGGTAGATTTCAAAGACAGGCCATGCAGCTGGCCACTTCAGGTGAAGAAATGTACTTTCTTCTCATTAAGTTTGCTGTATAGAAACATCTGAAAAGCACCATTTTCTTATTTTATTTTATTGAGATGGAGAGTCTTGCTCTGTTGCCCAGGCTGGAGTGCAATGGCACGATCTTGGCTCACTGCAATGTCTACCTCCTGGGTTCAAGCAATTCTCCCACCTGAGACTCCTGAGTACCTGGGATTATAGGCACCCACCATTATGCCCAGCTAATTTTTGTATTTTTGTAGAGATAAGGTTTCACCATGTTGGCCAGGCTGGTCTTCAACTCATGACCTCAAGTGATCCACCTGCCTCAGCCTCCCAAAGTGCTGGGATTACAGGCCTGAGCCACCGCACTCAGGCTCTTTTACTTAATTTTTAAAAGTCCTTTAATTCTACCTTTTTCAATTAAAAAAAAAAACAAACACCAATGAACTTCTCTTTATAACATTCTGCCAGCAGTTTACGTAAAGAAACAGGAAGAATGAAAAGACCTAAATGAGGGTAATTGACAGTATCAACTGCAGCCACCCTCAGCATCTGGATTTTTAGGTTCCTCCAATATTGTTTCCAGGTTTGGTTCATGTCTTTCAAAATATCCATACCTGGAGACGGATTCCCCTGGGTTAAATCTCTAGCAGCCATAAGCCCCACTATCCAGACACCACAACTAAGCTGTGCGAATAAGGGTCTCCATTAATATCTTATATGAAGGCGTTAAATGAAAAAGTATGGCCTCAAAAAGAAATTTTTTAAATCTATGGCCTCAAAAAAAGAGGGGCAATCAGACTCTGGGCAAACTACTCCACATTTCATATATCAAGACTGAATGAGGCAAACTGACATCAAATGCCTCCTGATATGGTACACTAAGAAGACACCGTCACTTCTCTGATACTCGATTACTGCCAAAACCACAGAACCAGAATCTAAATGTAAGGAACAAAGCCAAATTGAGGAACAAATCCCAATTGTGGAACAGCTGACAAAATGAAACAAAAAACTGAGGCCCAGATTAAAGGAGACTAAGGACACACAGCAACTGAAAGGGACCTACAGTCCAGAATTTACTTTTGCTATAAAAGACATTACACTGGCCGGGCGCGGTGGCTCACGTCTGTAATCCCAGCACTTTGGGAGGCCGAGACGGGTGGATCACGAGGTTAGGAGATCGAGACCATCCTGGCTAACACGGTGAAACCCCGTCTCTACTAAAAATACAAAATATTAGCCAGGCAAGGTGGCGGGCGCCTGTAGTCCCAGCTACACGGGAGGCTGAGGCAGGAGAATGGCGTGAACCCGGGAGGTGGAGCTTGCAGTGAATGGAGATCACACCACTGCACTCCAGCCTGGGCAACAGAGCGAGACTCCGTCTCAAAAAAAAAAAAGACATTACACTGACAACTGGCAAAATCTGTACAAAATCTGTAAATTACATAATAGGATTTTAGCAATTTTAATTTCCAGATTTTGATAATTGTACAGTGGTTATGGAAGAGAACATCCTTACTTTTAGAACCACACACTGTGGTATTTAAGAAGAATGGGGTATAACGTCTACTTACCTTCAAATGGTTTAAGCGGGGAAAACAGTTTGCATGCGTGTGGGTATGTGTATGCATATGTGTATGTACAGATATACACAAGGACAAGGTAAATGTGGTAAAATGTTAACACTGAGGTATCTGGGGGAACTTCCTTCTAATATTTGTGCAACTTTTCTGCAAGCTGAAATATCAGAACAAAGAAGTGACACCTACAGAAGCACTCATCTCTTAATCAAGATGCTGGCCTATCTCTGCTTGCTACAGAACCTAGTGGTGACAAGCCCATCCAAAAAACATTCATCAGAGGTGACATGTAAGAGATTCTGGCCAGCTTCCTGGCCTAATTTTTATGTTATTAAGACAATTTACTAAAGAATTTCTTGCTACAGATTTAAAGTTTGATAATACCCAGTGTCAGTGTGCAAGTGGAGACTCTGCAAGCTGAAATATCAGAACAAAGAAGTGACACCTACAGAAGCACTCATCTCTTAATCAAGATGCTGGCCTATCTCTGCTTGCTACAGAACCTAGTGGTGACAAGCCCATCCAAAAAACATTCATCAGAGGTGACATGTAAGAGATTCTGGCCAGCTTCCTGGCCTAATTTTTATGTTATTAAGACAATTTACTAAAGAATTTCTTGCTACAGATTTAAAGTTTGATAATACCCAGTGTCAGTGTGCAAGTGGAGACAAAAGAACTTGCACACACTGTCAGGAGTTTAAATTTGTGCACCCTTTTAACATTTTACCAATGTGTATTATAATTCAAGATGTGCATTCCTTTGACCTAACCGTGTCAATTCTGGAAATTTATTATACAGGTAGATAATCTGTTACTGTGCCAAAACATGGATACAAAGATGTCCAATAAAGCAACATTTGTAGTAACAAAAACATTTTAAATCCATGTGTACAATGAGGAATAAATTGCTAGTTAACACAGTACCTCCCAGTTATGCCTATATACTCACACAAAAAGTCACCCAGTTAGTAACATCAATATTGAAAGAGAAAAGAGATCTACATTTCTCATCTCCCCTTCCCCAGTGTATACATAAAACACACACACCCTACACGTGATTACTAGTGATACTGGGCAGTGGCAAAAATTGCATTTTGCTTTAAAATGCATTATATAATTTGACAAAGAAGTTCTGTTTTGTCTTACCAATTAAGTTTGGCTTAAACTACAAGATACAAGATAAAATTGCATTCTCTACACATCAACTGATAGCCACTCAAGCACCAACTCTAGAATATAAGCGGCTTAAAATAAAAACAGAGAAAGGCAAATAAGTAAAAAATTTACAGAAAAAAAAAATGTCTCAGCAAGCAAATTTCACTAGGGAAACCATTTTAGAAAATACATGCCTGACTCAAACAAAGAATCACATCAAACCTAAGGGTTTGCCACAAAGAGAAATACAATGAAACTTTAAAGAGGTTCCAAGTGTTTATTCAGTTGTTACTAATAACTCCTTCAGATGCCTCACTTCATCTTATGAACGGCCTTTAAAATGGCACACATGCCTTTATGAACTTCAGTCACAGTTCCCTGATAATTTTGTCTGCCTTCTAGTTTGGCCACTGGAAAAAGTAAGATAAATCTTTGACAGAGGGAAAGCAGTGTTCAAGACCTGAAAAGTGTCACTTGATGAGAGCACACACACAGTTTCTCATACAGGCGAAGTGCGTGGACTCAGGAACTAGGTTGCTTAAACTGAAATCCTGGCTTTATTGCAAACTAGTGGTGTGACCTAGAGCAAGAAATTTACTCCAACTCTGTGTGCCTCAGTTACTTCAATGGAAAACACAGATAAATGTACTTCTAATCAAAAAGGTTCATATATGTAAAGCACTGTAATAGTGTCCAGCACTAAGTAAGTCCACTACTACTCTTTCAAGGCTGGATTACTGAATGGTATCTAATCTAATGAATACTGTGAAACTGAAATGGTCCCTTCAAAACAAGTATATATTTATATTGCCTTAAAAATACATATAATCAAATATCGATACAGGATTTTATAAAGAACTCCTACAGCTCAACAACAAAGAAACTTGGTTTATAAATGAGCAAAGGAATAGACATTTCTCTAAGGAAGATACACAAGTAGCCAATAAGCACATGAAAAGATACTCAACCTCCCTAATTAGGGAAATGCAAATCAAAACCGTGAGATACCACTTCATACCCATTAGGATGGCTCTGATTTAAAACAAAAAACAATAACAATAAAGTAACAAGGGTTGGCAAGGATATGGGGAAAACTGGAAACTTTCTTTTTTTTTTTTTTTTTTTTTGGGACGGAGTCTCACGCTGTTGCCCAGGCTGGAGTGCAGTGGCGCGATCTCGGCTCACTGCAAGCTCCGCCTCCTGGGTTCACGCCATTCTCCTGCCTCAGCCTCCTGAGTAGCTAGGACTACAGGCGCCCGCCACCGCGCCCGGCTAATTTTTTGTATTTTTAGTAGAGACGGGGTTTCACTGTGGTCTCGATCTCCTGACCTTGTGATCCGCCCGCCTCGGCCTCCCAAAGTGCTGGGATTACAGGCTTGAGCCACCGCGCCCGGCCAGGAAAACTGGAAACTTTCATGCATAGCTAGTGAGAATGCAAAATGGTACAGCCACTATGGAAAACAGTATGGTTCCTCAAAATAACAAACACAGAATTACCATATGATCTGTCAGTTCCACTTCTGAGCATATACTCAGAAAAAAATGAAAGCTGGAATTAGAAGACAGTTGTACACTAATATTCACAGTACCATTATTCACAATAGCCAAAAGGTGGAAAACAACTCAAATGTACACTGACAATGAACAAATGGATAACAAAAATGTGGTACATACATACATATGATTGGATATGATTCAGCCTGAAAAGGAAATTCTGATATATGTTACAACACAACATGAATAAACCTTGAAGACATGCTAAGCGAAATAAGCCAAACACAAAAGGACAAATTATTATATGATTCCACTTATATGAGGTACCTAGTAGTCAAATTCATGGAGACAGAAAAATTGGTGGCTACCAGGGACCTGGGGGAGAAGGGAGAATGGAGAGTTATTGTTAAATGAGTACAGAGTTTCAATTTGGGAGGATGAAAAGTTCTGGAGATGGATGCTGGTGATGGTTAAGTGCATTCACAATAACATCAATGTACTTAATGCCACTGGACTGCAGACTTAAAATTGGCTAAAATGGTTCATTTTACATTATGTATATTTTACCACAAAAAAAATATATTTAGTTTGTCCTTAAACTATGGCTTAGAGAGGGATAACTAAGCTCAGCTGTGAGGGGTCCTATGTTAGTGCCAGGTCAGGTGGCTCCAGCTGCCCAGTAACAGAAAAAACAGACACGTAGGTGTCAAAACTAGCAATAAAAAGGAAATAAAAAGGAACCTGAGGAGTATATGTATGAATATAAATTGTTCCTATTACCATCAAGGTAAGGATACAAAAGGAGAGAGAAACATAGTGAAGTCTGTTCTAGAATCCACACCTCCCTAGGAAGGGCAGCCAGACAGCACGCAGCATCCCTTTCCCCTGACTTGCTACATGATGGGCTTCATGCGCGCTTTGTGTGCATCCCAACGAAGACTGCTGGGGACTGAACGTCTTCCATGGAAAATCCACAATGTGATTATGGAAAACTGGCTTGTACATACAAGATGTCACACAGTTTTCTTCCTTGCACTTTCTCTCTTATTTCTCTCTTATTTCTCACCCTCACTTCAAATTGTTAAAGTAGTGAAATTCTTTTGCCTATTTCACCTAAAACTGAGATGAAGAGGAATGAAGGAGAATGGTAATAATTAATTGTTCTCCTAGATTCTGGTTCCTTTTCCCTTTCACTATTCAACACCCATTAGGTGTTAGGTACCACACTAGATACTCGGAACAGATAACAGCAAAAAAAAAAAACACGGTCCCTATCCATATGAAGTACATTACAATAGCAGCTACTGGAGGGCAGGCACTATGTTACATACTTTGTATGCATATCTCACATCATACCCACATTATTCCTTTTTTTTTTTTTTTTTTAGACAGGGCAGGAGTGCAGTGACGTAATCTTGGCTCACTGCAACCTCCACAGGCTGAAGTGATCCTACTCCCCAGTAGCTGGGACCACAGGTGTGAGCCACCATACCCAGTTAATTTTTGTATTTTTTTGTAGAAACAGGGTTTCACCACGTTGCCCAGGCTGGTCTCGAACTCCTGAGCTCCAGTGATCCCCCTGCCTCAGCCTCCCAAAGTGCTGGGATTACATGCATGAGCCACCGCACCCAGCCCCCACATCAATCTTACCAGGTAGGTATTATTATCCTCATCATACAGATGAGGAAACCAGCTTAGAAACTACCTTGCACAAGTTCATATACTGGTAAATTCTGTTCAAAAATGTTAACTAGGTTATAACGTTCATGATTTTCCACGTACTCTGCATTAGGACAGAATTTAATTGCATTTCAATTATGGACACTACAATGTGAAAGGGTGACAGGGGCTGGGTGTATTGGCTCATGCCTGTAATCCCAGCACTTTGGGAGGCTGAGGCAGGGAGACAGGTGGATCACGAGGTCAAGAGATTGACACCATCCTGGCCAACATGGTGAAACCCTGTCTCTACTAAAAATACAAAAATTAACTGGGCATGGTGGTGCATGCCTGTAGTCTCAGCTACTCGAGAGGCTGAGGCAGGAGAACTGCTTGAACCCTGGGGGACGGAGGTTGCAGTGAGCGGAGATCATGCCATTGCACTCCAGCCTGGGTGACACAGTGAGACTCCATCTAGGGAAAAAAAAAAAAAGGGTGACAGAATATGAATTTTTATGACAGAAATGTAAAGTGCATTAACTGACCTAAAACCTTCTATGATATAGCACTGATTTGGTGTGAGTGAGGGGGGCAACAAAAAATCTGAAAGGAAACTCATTACCTTCCCAATCCTTCAGTTACTGACTAAATTTTACAAGGGTACAGAGTAAATTTTTCCTTGATTACTAGAAGTAAGAAAATGTTTTCTAAAGCTGTAAACATGGCAGAGCGCAGTGGCTCACGCCCGTAATCCTAACACTCTGGAAGGCTGAAGCGAGTGGATCACCTGAGGTCAGGAGTTCGAGACCAGCCTGGCCAACATGATGAAACTCCATCTCTACTAAAAATACAAAAAATTAGCTGGATGTAGTGGTGGCCACCTGTAATCCCAGCTACTCAGGACGCTGAGGCAAGAGAAACGCTTGAACCCAGGAGGCAGTGGCTGTAGTGAGCCGAGATCGTGCCACTGCACTCCAGCCTGGGTGACAGAGCAAGATTCCGTCTCAAAAAAAAAAAAAAAGTAAAATAAAGCTGTAAACACAACATTCAGGAAATCTAAAGACATCTGTTATGGGTGCCACACTTTGACTACATATATACACACAAAGACACTTGTGTGTGCACATATATGTCATAAATCTGATTCTGAAACAATTTATCTTGCATTTTTCCTGCACGAGAGCACTATGTTACAATTGCAGTAGGGACTGTGACAGTCTTCTGAATGTATGGCTTACACTATCAATCAGAATTCTGCAAGGAACTTTTTTTTTCTAAATTGAAAAAGAACATGAGTCTACATATAGTTCCATTTAACGAAGAGGTTTTGTGTTCTTTTTTCTGTTGGTAGAAATTACACAGACATATTACGAGCCCAGCCTCCATCAAACCATGTTTGGCCAATTTCTTAGCAGCCAAGCCTTTGACACACAGTTTGGTATTTTCATGTACTTGAATTCAGCAGTGCATCTTTCCTTTTCAATAACACAGACCAGAGCTTTTATGGAGCCCTTCGAAATAAGGTCTAATGAACAAAGACAAGACCATGAGTCAGGTTTATAATGGGTTAAGCTATTTCAAAGAAGCCTGCCCCTAAGGAAAAAATTAAATATGGCAATTGCCACTCTTAAACACATATAAAATAGGACATTGTAGATATTCTACATACGAGTTTAAAAATAACACAATAAACTAAAATAAAATGATGGGAATCAAAATTCCTATGTTCAGAATAGGGGAGAAGAGATTTCCAAAACATTTTATGTAACACCACTACATGAAAAAGGAAATGCCTTTGTTGCTTGAGTATTAATACGAAACAATACATTTCTTCTTTTGAATTGTAACTTATATTTCTTCTTTTCAATTGTAACTTACATTATAATGATCAAACCTACATTTGTGGTAAAAATGAAAACCACTCTGAAGAAGCAGTCTTAACCACAATTCAAAGCTTAAAGAATGGCTTTCTGCCAAAGTGTATCTGAGCCATTAAGCTGTCATGTTGCCTTCCTGCATTGCTAGGACCAAAAGAGCAGGCCCACCAGCTAGTATCTGCTCACTCAAGCCTCATGGGAGGCCATGAGGCTCTGAAAGGGAAATAAACAGCACAGAAGCACAGGGCTCGATGGTGCAAGATCTAACTGCAAGCTGCTTTGCCTTGGGAAATACTACAGGCTGATTAATGCTTCTACAAACATCTGACAATGTTTGCCTCTATTCAGCACAGGCAAAGGAAAGGTTTGGAATTGAGACTGGACAGATCACCAAGCACTGAATAATGTATGCATCATCAGTAACTTATGGCAACACTAGTATAGGAGGGAAAGCCTTGAGAGAGTGAGTTGGGATGGCAATGCAGAAGACAAGAACAAGGCCCCTAGAAAGTGGACATGATTTTCAGAGTTTTGAGTCATTCATGTTATGTATTTACTTGGTACTTTGCTATGTATGAACTTAAATTGTACAAGCTGCAAAGGTGTTGTGTTACAGAGTTAATTTACTAGTTTACTGTCTAGTCAATGTCCCTACGTCAAATCGCTTAATTAAGAAACAGGAGATTAGTTTTACTTTAAAGAGGAGCTCCCCTGTAGCTATTTAATTCTTAATATTCCTTCTCTCACCAACTTCTGTACAGGCATGTTTCCTAAAGTCATGCAGAATCTCTACTGTCTACAGCACTAGTACTACTGACCTCCTCCCTCATCTTGCCTTCCACCATAGGCAGTTCACTGACAAATTCCATCAACTGGATTTCCAAATTATCTTCTCTATCTCCATTCTCTAAATCCGTAAGATTAGATGAAGCTCTCATTGCCACTTATACCTGTAGCTTCCTCAACTGGCTTCATATAGCAAAGTAAACGAGACAGCAATAGACAGAATACATCTCCTTATGTGTATTCTCATTTAAGTCTCATTAACAATCCTGAGAGGTCAGCATTATTTCTTTTTTTTTTTTTTTTTGAGACGGAGTCTCGCTCTGTCGCCTGAGCTGGAGTGCAGTGGCCAGATCTCAGCTCACTGCAAGCTCCGCCTCCCAGGTTCATACCATTCTCCTGCCTCAGCCCCCCCGAGTAGCTGGGACTACAGGCGCCCGCCACCTCGCCCGGCTAGTTTTTTTGTATTTTTTAGTAGAGACGGGGTTTCACCGTGTTAGCCAGGATGGTCTCGATCTCCTGACCTCATGATCCGCCCGTCTCGGCCTCCCAAAGTGCTGGGATTACAGGCGTGAGCCACCGCGCCCGGCCTATTTCTAATTTAAAAAGGAAAAACGAAGGTGGGAAAGCCACAAGGTGAGGCTTTCCCTCATTTCTGACTCCACAATGATCAACGAAGTTTAGATAATGAGCCCCACATACAAAACAAATAAGGAAATCATATTCTGTTCCATAAACTACTTGTATTCTTTGTCTTTCCAAAATAATGACATCCCAATTCACTGATAACATTCATTCTCTTTTCCCAGTAAACAAGCCATCTATCATTATTTAATGTTTCAAAGAAATCACTTCTTAATCTGTAACTGATTTCTCAGCAAACCAAAACTATTGAATCCCAAGGATGAAATACTGTAATATTCCAATTTGAGAATATGAAGCAATACCATAAAGTGAAATAAACCAGGGAAATCTGTGTTAACAGCTGTAGGGATCAGTCAAATTCAGACTCCTAAAGAATTATAACTAGGCCGGGCGCGGTGGCTCAAGCCTGTAATCCCAGCACTTTGGGAGGCCGAGAGGGGTGGATCATGAGGTCAGGAGATCGAAACCATCCTGGCTAACACGGTGAAACCCCGTCTCTACTAAAAAAATACAAAAAAATTAGCCGGGCGAGGTGGCAGGCCTGTAGTCCCAGCTGCTCGGGAGGCTGAGGTAGGAGAATGGCGGGAACCCGGGAGGCGGAGCTTGCAGTGAGCCGAGATCGCGCCACTGCACTCCAGCCTGGGTGACAGAGCGAGACTCCTTCTCAAAAAAAAAAAAAAAAAAGAATTATAACTAAGTAACCTAGCAATGAAGAAAATGTCATACCACTGTATTAGTGCTGAGAAAAATTTAAAAGTGCCAACTAGTTTCCAAACGAACTGGAAATGCACACTAAATATTTTAGGCTATCACTTTTAATGCTGGCCAGTATTTTTTCTTAATAGCACACACAGCCATTAGAGAAATATGGCCAAAGTTAGAAGCTTGTATTATTCACATTCAAGATGACTCAAGTGTGTACAATATTGAGTTCTCAAATACAAATCTGTACGCAGTAAGTGCTCACTATATGAATAAACTATAACAGCAAGTCATCTGTTAAAACACATGCAACCAAAACAAGAAGATTATGGAATCTTATATATTAAACTACATTACTATTTAGAAAAATTACAATTTATCAATGATTAAAGCACAGTTAAAAATGATTTTTAAAAAACTGATCTGTAATGTTTAAGTTAATTTCCACAATGGAGAAAAAAATTGTAAGTTGACATTCACTTTTCAATTTTTTTTTTTTTTTGAGACGTAGTCTTTCTCTGTCACCCAGGCTGGAGTGCAGTGGCGCGATCTTAGCTCACTGCAAGCTCCACCTCCCAGGTTCACGCTATTCTCCTGCCTCAGCCTCCAGAGTACCTGGGACTACAGGCACCTGCCACCACGCCCGGCTAATTTGTATTTTTAGTAGAGACGGGGTTTTACCATGTTAGCCAGGATGGTCTCAATCTCCTGACCTCGTGATCCGCCAGCCTCAGCCTCCCAAAGTGCTGGGATTACAGGCGTGAGCCAGTGTGCCCGGCCCCTAACTTTTCAAAAAGTTTTACAGTGGAGAGAAAAGGGAACTATTTTACCAAATTCAGGTAGCTAAAATTGATAGAACTATTTTTCACATGGAGAATGCCCTACAAAGACACAACACTATAGGTTACTGTTATTACTTGCTCCACAAGCGATGTTCTTTCATGAAGCATGTTGCCACTTCAAAAAAGTGATAATCCACATTTTTGACAGATTCTATAAAGAAGTGGTATCAAGATCTAAATGAGAGTCTCTCAATAAACCTTACAAATTCCCTCATGTAGTTTTCTTGAGTCTAAAACTAATTGATCGGAAAATGTGATAAACCGTGTTCAGGTCTCCAGCAGTTACACCCAGGCAATTCTTTACTGTAGTAACAATAATATACCACTGTGTTTAAGATAATAATGACAATATTATTAGTCATAATGTTATTAGTTAACAGATTGATTACCTATGCTTTTAAAATGTTAGCAGCTCAAGATATAAAGGAGAATTTCAGATTGAAAAGAAAACTTTAATTCTAAGTAAAAATTTGAACTTTGGAACAAAAATCCAGTTAAAGGGGAGTAATTCTAACTGTTAATTTTTCCTACTATCTATCAATGTTTTGGTTTGGTTCTAGTATTTCTCCAAAATTAAAACCACTGGTCCAGTCATTATATTCGACAAGGTCTTTATTCTGAAAAAGAATTACTACTCATCCTGGATCAGCTCTCTCCTTTTTGAACAATCTCCTAAGATCTAAGATTTATGCTATTTCACAGCATCCTCCTGACTGGATCCTTGCTGGTCAGATCACTTCTCACTTCACCTGCCCCGTTCGCTGACTCAAAGCAACGTTCACGTATTATTCTTTTACAGGCAGAATGTACAGCAAACTCTTTTGTTTGTTCAGGCTGCATGTAAATGAGGAATGGGAGAAGAGAGAGAAAGGGGCTAGAAGGTTGGAAGAGAGAGGGAGGAAAGCAAGAGGACACTGGAGTACAAAAGATCAGTGAAAAAAAAAAGAGAGACAGAAAAGACTGAGGGAGTGTCACAGCCACCAAGTTGAAGAGAAATAAAAGAGAGCAATGGAGTATCTAGTGGCCATAAAAGGGCAACTGTCCACCTCCTAACAAACCAAATCTGGTCAGTCTCAAATATGGAAATGTTTTAGTTGAAATACAGAGCTTTTCTTCTGTGGAATACGAGCACAGATCACAATCAAATAATCTCACACTTGGATATCCACCACTGTGAGAAAAATCTGGTGAATTATTACATAAACTCTTTCTACATTTTGCTTCCTCAAAATCCAGGTTTTTCTAACAAAAACAAACAAACAAAAAATCCCAACACTTTTATAGTTATTCTAGAGCTTCCGTCTCTGTAAAATAGGAATGTTAATTGTTAGCAATCTGCAGAGCTGTTGTGAAGACTGGGTAAATCATTTGGTAAGGGAAATCTTGTAAGTGCAATATTGATTCAATGTTAGCATAACACACTCAGATTTTCTTGGCCTTCAGATGTACCAATCCCCAACTCACAAGAGTTCAGTGATGACAAATTTCTAGAAATTGAAATCATTTCAAAATAAGATTACCTTCTTATGTATCTAGTTATTCTCTCAGTTTGTAGTTAAGAAGTTGGTAAATAAGAGTATGACCTGTTCTGCCATGACAGGATAGATGCATGTCTTAAAAACCTAGTATTATCAAAAGTTCATTCATTTGACTAATATTTGCTGAATACCTGTTATGACTATTCACTGTCCCAGGGGATGGAGATACAGGAGTCAACAAAATAAGCAAAATCTGTTAATGAGGGTGGGGGAAAGAATAGATTTAGAAAGTAGACCAAGGATTGAAAATTGGCTCCCTACAGAGACAGTGACTGTTTATTTCAAATATGAATGCTTTCAGTGTGTTCTGCTTGCACCCAGTCACCCCCATTTTATAAGCATATTTGTGTTACTTATCTCTGGCCTATCCCTGCCCCAGGGCTAGAATTTCCCACTCAAGTTAGTTTTTCCACTGAAACGTCAACAATAAAGGAGTTTATTTAAAGTTAAATTTCATGCACATTTGATTAATCTAGCTGCTTAGCTGCTGCCAACAACACTTCTACAGGCATTTTTAATCCCCTCATCACCCCTGGGTGCCATCTCTGGCTACTGATCTCAGTTTGGGGCCAACTAAACTAGAATGCAGTTTAGTTTCCTTCTAAAGTACACTCTAGGAGGAGAAATTTACCAAAGAAAAAGAATACAAGCTGCTAACATGCATGATGACAACCAAAGGAAAAAGACAAAGCTTTGAAGAAACAAATTCCACAGAGAGACAACATAAAACCTTGTGCTTCCAACAGGATAAGCAGCATGAGGTGGAAAGCGGTAAGACTGAAGTGACTAAACATAACTTAAGGGGGGGAAAAAAAGCAATCCTCTCATATATCGCCAAAAAGCCAAACCAATGCTATGGAAAAGACTAGGAAGAGTTGGATAATCTGGGAGAAGACAAGGGGTTAATGTGGAATAGGGACAATCTGGTGAAACAAAGCAATAGAAAAAAATAAATTCAACTCTTCTATACTCTGAATCCATATGTTTTCATTTACTGCCTCCACCACTGAAAATGTATGCCTGCACACATCTGTACAAAGACAAGCAACCATCATCAGGGTAGTTAACACACTGATTGGGAGAGGTTATTTATCTTCTATAATTTCAAAACATGATTTCTGAAAAGCATATCATGCCCAATTCAGAGAACTGAACTATGTACTTTGACTCAATTTCCAAGAACTTGCAGAAAAAGATGAATTATGCGTATTATCTTTTGTCCTCCTCTTTTGGCAAATAATTCTTCCATTTTTCAACTCCCAAGTGTAGAAAACTAATGTACAATTCCACCACTATGAAACAATTTACCAGAAGTCTTCGTCCTCTTACTGTTTTCTAAGAAGAAAGAAACTATATTTTAGACAATCTTAAAATATACATATGCTGATATCACCCTGCTTTGAAGCCTTATTTATTTTAAAATATTCACCAAAAACTCTGTGATCATCCTCAATAAATCTATAAAGCAAACATCTGCTGTTATGAGGACACTGCAGTAGGCACAGGAACTAACCCAAGAAAAATAAAATTTTAAATGTTATCGAAATCTTCACAAAAACAGAAAGTTTAACATTTGAACATTTAACTGCCTTCAATATCTGTAATGTATTTGATTTATGCTTAATTTTTTGCAACTTTAAACTTTATATTTGCCTTCTGAATTAAAGAAGCACCTATTATACAAACAAGTCCTAACATATAAAAAATGAAAAGTGAACTGAGAGGTTTTATTTTTAATTTTTATTTTTCTAAGACAACAGTCTTACTCTGTTGCCCAGGCTGGAGTGCAGTGCCATGATCTTGGCTCACTGCAACCTCTGTGTCCTGGATTCCAGTAATTCTCCTGCCTCACCCTCCCAAGTAGCTGAGATTAACCACATCTGGTTAATTTTTGGATTTCTAGTAGAGATGGGATTTTGCCACGTTCGCCAAGAGTCTTGAACTCTTGACCCCAGGTGATCCGCCCACCTCGGCCTCCCAAAGTGCTGGGATTACAGGTGTGAGCCACCACGCTCAGCCTGAACTGACAGGTTTTAGTATGCATCATCATTTTATTTGTATTTTCTTTTTATTTTACTTATTTATTCATTTTTTTGAAACAGAGTCTCACACTGTCACCCAGGCTGGAGTGCAATGGCGCCATCTCAGCTCACTGCAACCTCCACCTCCTGGGTTAGGAGATTCTCCTGCCTCAGCCTCCCAAGTAGCTGGGACTAGAGGCGCCTGCAGTCATGCCTGGCTAATTTTTGTATTTTTAGTAGAGATGGGGTTTCACCATCTTGGCCAGGCTAGTCTCAAACTCGAGATCTCGTGATCCACCTGCCTCAGCCTCTCAAAGTGTTGGGATTACAAGCGTGAGCCATGGCGCCCAGGCTATTTGTTTTTTGTTTTTGTTTTTTTTTTTTTTAACTGCATGAGTCTCTTCCATCAATGCAAAGCAAGGGTAAATCCTTCCACAACCAGGATGTACTGTATATTTCTTATATATGAACCTTTAAATATTTACCAAGGCAGGCCGGGTGCAGTGGCTCAATTCTGTAATCCCAGCACTTTGGGAGGCCGAGGCAGGTGGATCACAAGTTCAGGAGATCGAGACCATCCTGGCTAACATGGTGAAACCCCGTATCTACTAAAAATACAAAAAATTAGCCAGGCATGGTGGCATGTGCCTGTAGTCCCAGCTACTCGGCAGGCTGAGGCAGGAGAATCACTTGAACCCAGGAGGCAGAGGTTGCAGTGAGCCGAGATCACACCACTATACTCCAGCCTGGGCGACAGAGCAAGACTCCATCTCAAAAAAATAAATAAAAATCAATAAATATATATATATTTACCAGGGCAAACACACACACACATCACAAAACGATACAGCAACAAAAAAACAAAACCAAAGTTTTACAGCAAACTAACTGTTCTCTACCATCAGAGATTTAAAAAAAAAAAAAAAAAAAGACTGATCTGGTAATATTTGTCTTAGATATCTGAGGCTTTTGTGGCTGAGGTCAGCTTGGCGATAGGAATTTATCAGACTGAGTTTCACAGTTTTCCAGTTGATGATCACTAGAAATTAGGTCTCTGCAATCCCATACATATACATGCCACTGACACAAAGTTTTAGAAAGGTATATATTGTGTGATACATTCATAACATTTTCTATTTTGTTCTTTTCTGTTTCATTTGGGGGGTAGGGGGTTCATGGGAGGCAGCAGCTTACTAAATTGATTCCAGAGTGTGCTACCACTGGCAGTTTGAAAACCACTAATCTATGAGTTGATAACCATCACAATGCATGCCAAGGGGCAAGATACTACATCACTCTACTTAATAAAACAGCCTTGGTTTATGTCACTCAAAAGCCACTGCTGCTGTGTTCTCCTACTCTCTTTCTATTCCTTATTCTCTAATAACCTTTACTTCAAAAAATAAAAAGATGGTAGGAGGACCCTTGAAAGTAATGTAGAGGACTGGCATACCATTAGAAAGCACACTGAAACTTATGCTGATGACTTCTTCTCAGAAGGCACAAAATAATATAAAACTAATACCACTTTTAAGGGACATCTATGACTAAGGGAAATACCACTTTTAAGGGACATCTATGACTAAGGGAAACATACACTTAGTGGAACTAAACAATATCCACATAAATGTGTATATATTTTATTTCAATCTTTTGATACAACTAAAACAGAAGTTTTAAGAAATACATTCTTTTCTATATTCAATGCACTGATATTTTATTTTCTATTCTAATACATGTTCTAATGCTGGTCATAACCCACTGAATTTTTCTTTACCCACTCATGAATGTGCTGAAGCCTGCAATTTGAAAAACACAGCTTTAGAAAACACAGAAATCAACCCAGCAGGATAAGATGATCATGGATAAAGTAGCAGATTCCAGTGGCCACCTTCTTTGACTGATGAGAAAAAGCCCAAAGAATTGAAAACATCAGTCAAATAGTGATGGCTTATTTTACTCTAGGAATAGCATAGAAGAGTACAAGACTCAGTCAGGATAAGAAAAATGTAATAGTGCACCCTCTACAAAAAAAAAATTCTCACCTATTCTACCTTGGAACTTGATTAGATCACTGTCATTATGGACTAGAGTTTAATATAAAGCAGTTTCATTTTACTTTAACAAGTAAATTCCAATAAGAATATAACTGCTAACATACCAAAAGGATTTTAACATTAAGGTAGACAAACTGACAAAAATCATGGACTATACCAGTGTACTTCATTTAATAATCAACACTTAATCTGACACTGGCTTCCTACATGCCCAAACCTGCACTGTGTGTATATGTACAATTATCTATATATAATTCATACTATACAATTATATAACAATATGCTTTTTTAATAATATAGAAATGTATGGGTTTTTTCAAGTCACTCTTAGAACCGGTCACAATAACAAGGGAAGGGTTAGGTTTGAAATGCAGGTGAGGTGACCCCAGGGTCTAAGTAAGCTTTTAACTACAAAGCTATAAAGACTTCCAGGCTGGGCACGGTGGCTCACACCTATAATCCCAGCACTTTGGGAGGCCAAGATGGGCAGATCATGAGGTCAGGAGTTCGAGACCAGCCTGGTCAACATACTGAAACCCTGTCTCTACTAAAAATACAAAAAATTAGCTGGGCATGGTGGCTTGCGCCTGTATTCCCAGCTACTGGGGAGGCTGAGGCAGGAGAATTGCGTGAACCGGGAGGTGGAGGTTGCAGTGAGCCGAGATCACACCACTGCACTCCCGCCTGGGCAACAGAGCAAGACTCTATTTCAGAAAGAAAAAAAAAAAAAGGTCTTCCAAAGAGAACAGGACTTCCCAACTCTAGCTGTACATCATAAACCTCTGTGGAGTTAAAACAAAACAAATGGATTCTCAAGTGCTACCCCAAAAAGAAATGTTAAAGTTGAGATAGCAAGTATTATCAAGAAACAATTTTGTAAACAACACATTGAACACTATCCTGAAACCATTATGTCCAAGAATGTCTTTTTGGAGGGTGGATACTATTCTGTCCCAACAGACATAAAATTCCTGATTGAACTGATTGATTGCCTTGGCTAATAAGCAGATTATTCTATCTCGGAACTTGATTAGATCACTGTCATTATGGACTGGAGTTTAATATAAAGCAGTTTCATCTTACTTTAACAAGTAAATTCCATTAAGAATATAACTGCTAACATACCAATAGGATTTTAACATTAAGGTAGACTAACTGACAAAAATCATGGACTATACCAGTATTTATAGTCCACTTCTATTTCTATTTCTATTACACTTATCTATCCATGATTGATTTAAACTTGTCTTCCCAATATTGTTTCTTCTATTACCTAAAAGAGAGTTCTGAATCTGATGTAATATTAATGAATTCAGCATTCTCCATTCACTTCTATCACTCTTTAAAAAGAGCATTTAATACCAAACACAGAGTACAAAAATCAGGTTTCCAAGATTTCATATAATTAAGAAACTTATTACGTCACTCAAAATTTTACAAAAATAAAAACTTTAAAGGTTTTTGATGGTTAAATGGGTATTATAAAGACTAGAATTACTATACTAGTAACCACAAGTAACAGCAAAACTATATACCACAAACAAATGAATAACTGCATACATACATTGTTAAATAAACAATAATCACAATATTAATTTTTAAAATTACTCATTTTTGGCCAGGCATGGTGGCTCACACCTGTAATCCCAGCACTTTGGGAGGCTGAGGCGGGCAGATCACCTGAGGTCAGAAGATCAAGACCAGCCTGACAAATATGGTGAAACCCCATCTCTACTAAAAATACAAAAATGAGCCGGGCATGGTGGCGGGCGCCTATAGTCCCAGCTACTCGGTAGACTGAGACAGGAGAATTGCTTGAACCCAGGAGGCAGAGGTTGCAATGAGCTGAGATCGTGCCACTGCACTCTAGCTTGGACAACAGAGCAAGACTCTGTCTCAACAAAAAAATAAATAAATAATAGGCTGGGTGTGGTGGCTCACGCCTGTAATCCCAGCACTTTCGGAAGCCGAAGCAGGTGGATCACGAGGTCAGGAGTTCGAGACCAACCTGGCCAATATGGTGAAACCCCGTCTCTACTAAAAATACAAAAATTGGCCAGGTGTGGTGGTGCGTTCCTGTAGTCCCAGCTACTCAGGAAGCTGAGGCAGAAGAATTGGTTGAACCTGGGAGGCGGAGGTTGCGGTGATCCGAAATCGCACCACTGCACTCCAGCTTAGACAACAGAACAAGACTCCATCTCAAAAACAAATAAATAAAAATTATAAATAAATAAATAACTCATTTTCCTTTAAGTGAAAATTCTTTGTAAAAGAAAAAAACTGTACTAAATGGCCCAAATAAAACTTGTTTTGTTTGGTCAAATTAGTACCCAAACTGAAGACTTCATCCAACTATTTCCTATTCAGGCTACCATAAAATGACAGTTCTGTAGAGAACTAGTCTATGATGTAAAAGATAATTACAGAGTAATACATGAATAATCCCTAAACTATTTGTTGAATGAAATTACAGCCCATTACTATAAAAACTTAGGGAAAATATTTACCACAGTATCTTCTATAACCATATATCATAAAGGAAAAAGAAAATCCATGGGTTTTTGTCACAAAAAATACTACCATAAATCCATAACCACATCTATAATCAAAAGTTATATATCTTAAATATGCAGTAACTAAATACAGAATATCTTAAATATGCAATAACTAAACACAGAATCATGAGTGTTCATTCTATCCATGACCTTGGGGTCACTGGGAGATTTCTAAAGCATACCTTTTAATCCACGCCATGGTACTTCAAGAACATGTTAAGGTAAGTCACAGCTCGGAACACTTCGATGCACCTCAAAACACCTCAGCCAGTGTATCTGTATCATTCTCCTTTCGTTTTGAGATCATAATGGTTCCGAAGAACTATAATGCTTCCATGTGAATGATAGTCTCATAATTTCAATGACTTAAAAACAAAAACAAAAAACAAGGCCTTAAGTGTTGGTATGTTAAACCACTAAGTGCACTGTGTTAACTGCTGCCATGACTAAGAAAAACAAAAAAGCTGCTGCTACCACTGTGTAACACTGTCATTTTTAATGTGAACCCTCATATGAATGAGGGGTGGAGTGACAGTCCTTGCTTTATCGAGATCTTTCTAGTAAAACCCCACAAATCTCTTTGCCCCAATTGTTTCTTCAATTTTCTTCTCAAGGAATAAAAATTACTTAAAACACTGAAGACTTGCTACATGCTAGGTCCACTTCTCAACGACCACTATTCTATTCTGTGAATGAGGGCCACAAATCACCTATACAACCTGTCTAAAAGGAAACTGATTAATAGACCAGGTAGGGGATTCTTCAAACAATGCTCCTCCTGATGCTGATATTAATGAATCAGGTTAATTCTACGGATGTCATTAAACTGAAAACAGCTCCAGTTTCTAAAGCTTACTTCTATAATAGCATTCATAAAAATGAACAGACAGACAGCTAACCATCAAGTTTTACTCCCATTCTGTGATTGACTTGGCAGGTATCTGTTCCTTTCCTCCTCACCCCATCCCACCTTTCTTACATAAAACATAAAAAAATTTCATTTTTAGAAATGGTATAGTAAGAAGTATATGTATCACATTTTAAATCTACTAAGAATTCACACTGCTTTTACCACAAGTGTGGCATCATGTAGCTACAAGAAAGAACACTCAAGCTACACAAAGTAAAACTAACTGATAACTGATCAATAAATACATTCATTTACTGTCATAAAGCAATTTAAATTACTTTAGGATGACTGATAAGGCAAAATTTTAATACAGGCAAGCCATAAAGAGCTTCCTAGGAGAGAAGTAGATGAGAAAGGTTCTGTTATACTCTAGGAATGTGGAACAGCTTGTGTAAAGAATGGAAGATGAAAGTTTCCCAGCTAGGGCTAAAAAGTATGCGCTAAGGAGAAAATGAAACTATTTCCTGGTTAAAAGAGCAGATGTAACTGATGAAAATCTTTCAATCCACTGTCAGAAAAAATTGCATATTTTTAAGATTTAGATTTACTGTAGATTGTGGGGAATGCAGACTACAAAATGTAGGTCACTCTTCAGAAAGCTGATAATGGTGACAGAATTACATATAGGAAAGAACTCTACCACAGTAGGTGCGAAGAAACTAATGAAGAACAGAAACAAGGGACCCGATCCAATGAAATCTCTGCCTGCAGCCACAACCATCTTTTCAAACTGATTATTTTATACATTAGTCCATCCCTCTGGCCCCTTCCCGTTCCTACTTAAAACAACTTAATGGCTCTGAATGTGACACACACACACACACACACACACACACACACTCCTGAAAGGATATCACATTGCTTCCTACACTCTGCTCCTCCAGACAAATGAATCCTATACAGAACTACAAATCTTTATTTTATCTTTAGTTGCACTCTATTTTTATCTTCAGTAATGTATATTTAAAACTCTATGAGGCTGGGAGCGGTGGCTCACGCCTATAATCCCAGCACTCTGGGAGGCCAAGGTGGATGGATCACCTGAGATCGGGAGTTTGAGACCAGCCTGGCCAACATGGTGAAACCCCGTCTCTACTAAAAATACACACACATACACACACAAAATTAGCTGGTCATGGTGGCGCACACCGGTAGTCCCAGCTACTCAAGAGGCTGAGGCAGGACCTGGGAAGCGGAGGTTGCAGTGAGCCAAGATCACACAACTGCACTCCAGCCTGGGTGACACAGTGAGATTGTGTCTCAAAAAAAAAAAAAAGAAAAAAAAAACACCTATGAAACTGTCTAGAAAACATTCTACTTCCGTGCTAATTATTATAGTCTCCTTCCTTTACTATGCTGTGAGGTCCAAAGGGTGTAACTTTTGTCTTTCATCTCTGTAAACCTATCATCACTTAACCACCAAAGCCTGCAACACAGTAGGCACTAGAAACTACTAAATATGTGAAAATGTTACAAACTCTACTTTGAATATATGGTTGATAAGCTAAATATAGAAAGTTCATGATGGCAGGTATACCTGATATGCCATCAAATACAGTAGGCACACAAATATTTGTTGAATGAATGGAAGAAAATATTTAGGAATGGCGCTTCCAGGCAGAATAGCAAAAAAACACACATTCACTGCTAAATGATAATAAGAATCTAAAATGATTTTTGGTATATCCAATTTTCCATTTTAAAATTAACTTATTTGGTGGCATATATTAATATTTTGAGAATTGTATTTACATCAAAATTCACATTTATAATTCAAAACTTTGTATGTATTAATACACTAAAAATACATTGTGATGCCAGTATCAAGGAGAGCAAAGACTCTGAAAGCAGAAAAATTAAATTAATATAAATAAGGCCCACTTTTTTGATGACTAAATTCTCATTGTTTTGGTTTTGACTACTGATTTACAACACACAATGTTTATGAAATTATGAGATCAAATAACTACTAGCAAACTACTGCTAAAGCATAAACTTCAGGAAAGTAGTTAGAAACAGATGCCAATAACTAATGTTTTCATAAACAGCCTCATACAGTAATCTGAAACAACAATGATGAAGGTGTTATAACGGTCATTGCAATATGATTATTAGGAAAGGCTTGAGTATTTCTTTCCAACACAGGGGAATGGTTCAATTATGACACATCCATACAATGGAAACGTTTGTTAAATAATACTGAAGTAACATGGTAATATGTTAATTACATCTGATTACCTAATTATATATAGTATTTTCCTACATTACATATTTTTGTATGTCTATTTATACATTTTAATCAGAAGAGAAATTTTAAAATACATTTAATAAATATAAATGTGTACATTCCATGAGATCAAGAAAAATTTTGCCCGGCACTGTGACTCACACCTGTAATCCCAGTACTCTGGGAGGCCGAGGCAGGCAGATCATGAGGTCAAGAGATCGAGACCATCCTGGCTAACACGGTGGAACCCCATCTCTACTAAAAATACAAAAAATTAGCCTGGCATGGTGGCAGGCACCTGTAGTCCCAGCTACTCGGGTGGCTGAGGCAGGAGAATGGCGTGAACCTGGGAGGCAGAGCTTGCAGAGATCCGAGATTGTGCCACTGCACTCCAGCCTGGGTGACAGAGCGAGACTCTGTCTCAAAAAAAAAAAAAAAACAAGAAAAGAAAAAGAAGGAAGAAAAAATTTCAGGTGTGTACATTTCTGTACCTCCAGCACTATGACAGCACCTTGACAAAGGTGTTAAGAGTGGCAGCAAAGCTTAAGAGAAGATTGTCTGGGTCTGATTCCTAGATCCACTACTCACTAGCTATGAGACTTCAGGCAAGTTACTTAACCTCTAGATGACTTACTTTCTCCTTTTGAAAAATTGGGGTAAAAATAATGGAGGGGGGAAAAGACTTAATACATGTAAGGCACTTAGAACAATATCTGGAACATAGTGATGACACAATGAACTGGGAAAGTGGGGAGCAGTAGTGAACCCATTGCCTCAAACCTGAATAAATGAATGGACTTTTTTTTTTTTTTTTTTTTTTAAAGAGACAGGATCTTACTTTGTTACCCAGGCTGTAGTGCAGTGGCACAATTATGGCTCACTGCAGCCTCAACCTCCTGGGCTCAAGTAATTCTCATGCCCCAGCCTCCTGAGTAGCTGGAACTATATAGGCATGCACCACATACCCCGCTAACTTTCTTTTTCTTTTTTTTTTTTTTTTTTTTTTTTTTGCAGAGATGGGGTCTCACTATGCTGCCAAGCTGGTCTCAAACTCCTGGCTTCAAGTGATCCTCCTGCCTTGGCCTCCCAAAGTGCTGGGCTTACAGGCATGAGGCACTGCACCTGGACTGAGTGGACTGTTTTTAAAATACAGAAAGAAATGTTAGTAAAGTCACCTGTGTGGAAACTCAAAGACTAGCATATATACTACACCTTCATTGTTTTGGACACTTCAAAGTGTATGTAATTTTGTACCTATTACCCTTCCTTATGATAAGCCAATCATCATATATTAAGAATCCCAGGTCTTCTATTAACTTTATACTAAACCTTTGACCATTATGGTACTTAGTACTAGTAGGATACATATTTTATACTGTTTTTCCAGTGGTCATGATGTATTTGCACAGTACAATGTATGGTCTTCTGTAATCGTCATTTTGGAAAACAACACTATTTTGTAACAATGGATCTATATAAGAGTGCAGTGGTTTGTAGAGTTTTATCAAACTCAGTTTTATTATATTCATTCTTTAATAACTAAGCAATTCACTCTCTGATCATTAATATATATATATATACACACACACACAGAATACCCCCTCAAAAACATACAAAAAACATCTGAGCATAAGTAACCCAAGTATCTACCTACCAATGAGTGGATTTTAAAATGTGGTATATGCATACAGTGGAATACTATTCTGCTTTAAAAAGAAACAAAATTCTGCCAATGCTACATGGATGAACCTTTAAGATATTATGGTAAGTGAAGTAAGCCAGTCGCAAAAAGACAAATACTACATGATTCCACTTACATGAAGTACCTAGAGTAGTCAAACTCATAGAGACAAAAAGAATGGTGATTACCAGGGACCTGGGGGGCAATGGGGAGTTATTATTTAATGGGTTTGGAGCTTCAGTTTGGGCAGATGAAAACAGCTTTCAAGATGGATGGTAGTGATGGTTGCACAGCACCGAGAATGTACTTACTACCACTAAACTGTACAGTTTAAAACTGTTTAAATGGTAAATTTTATTTATGTATATTTTGCCACAATAAATAAACTGAACACACCTGATGAGATACATAAATAATGGATAGTAACTTACTTTCTTCCTTATATTTTGATAAATTTTCTAAATATTTCCCTTGTTATTTTACAAATCGAACGTATTTCTCCTATTTCTTTTTTATTTTTATTTTTTTGAGACGGAGTCTCACTCTGTCGCCCAGGCTGGAGTGCAGTGGCGCGACCTCGGATCTCTGCAAGCTCCACCTCCCGGGTTCACGCCATTCTCCTGCCTCAGCCTCCCGAGTAGCTAGGACTACAGGCGCCCGCCACCACGCCAGGCTAATTTTTTTGTATTTTTAGTAGAGACGGGGTTTCACCATGTTAGCCAGGATGGTCTGGATCTCCTGACCTCGTGATCCGCCCACCTCGGCCTCCCAAAGTGCTGGGATTACAGGCGTGAGCCATCGCGCCCAGCCCATCTATTTCTCCTATTTCTATCTTCGTTAAGTGGCACTACTCATCCTCTCAGACAGCCACGACATTCAACCATTTTCCTTCCCATCCTAAGCCAAGTCTTACAAACTGATTTTAACTCTGTAACACTACTTGAATCTGATGCCTTTCTTTTATTTCTAATGCCTCGGCCTTCATTAAGTTCTTCCTTATAGCACAGGATCACTATAACAGTCCTATAGTCAATCACCTATCCTCAAAAGCCTAGCCTTCACAATTATCACTAGCTATTTTCTTGAAATAAAGCTCTTGTTTTAAAACCTTTACAAAGGGCTCCACTGTTTCTTCAAATTTAAAGTTCCAAGCAAAACACTGAAAAATACCCGGGAGGCAGAGCTTGCAGTGAGCTGAGATCCGGCCACTGCACTCCAGCCTGGGCGACAGAGCGAGACTCCGTCTCAAAAAAAAAAGAAAAAGAAAAAGAAAAATACTTTTTTGTCTCATCTAACCTACTCTTTTGGGCTCACCTTCACAAGGCCCTTCTGCTTCCCACACTCTACACCAGATTCTTTACTCCCTTTCTCACCATCCCCACTAGGCTCTGCTACCTCCATGCTTGTATGCACACTTCTCTATGTGGAATCCTCTTCCTTCCAACTCCGAATTGTATCTAGTCGATTCTCAGACACTGCTATATGATAACAGCAATGTAAGAACAATTTGGCAGTATCTTATCAAAAGTGTAACTGCACATATCCTTGTAACTAGCCATTTCACTTCTAAGTATCTGTCCTACAAAAATACTCAAACATACGAGACACAAAGATACTCACTACAGTGTTGTTTCTAAAAGAGAAAAACATCTAGCTGGGCACCAAATGGGAACTTGCTAAATATACTGTTACAACTATATTATGGATATGGAATACTACACAAAATTATGAGGGGGGCAACCCTAAATATACACTGATAAGAAAAGAACTAAAGAAGAGTTATAAATTTTAAAAGTAAAAATAAAGAAAACCCAAACTGTATTTATATACTTTTATGTATTTTTAAGTACACAAAGAATTTGGGAGAATATATTCAAATTTGTAACAGTGGTTATCTCTGGGGAAGGAAATGGAATTTGTGCAACATTTCAAATGGAACAGACAGGAAGAAGCCACACAGATTCACTCTCCTACTTTCTCACTCCCAATCTAGGAGCCTGATCTAGCTCCTACTCTACTTAGCTACTGATACAGAACTTAAGCTGAATGGCACTAGCTACACAGAGCCCAACTGCATGTGCAGCCTGTCTTGGCAGACTTACCTTGGCCACAAGCTCCCTAGCTAAAAGTACTCACAGCTGCCAGTGACACACTCTGCAGGTCCAGCTGTAGTAGAGGTGAGAAAATAGCCACATTCTTACAGGGACTCCACTCAGGCTTACCTTTCTATTGATATTCTGTTTTCTTCCAGTTAAAGGAATGTTTACCAACATTGGGCACTCGTGGTTTTTGAACAAATTCATCTCTAACAAGAACCACATCCTGAATTGGCAGGAGGGTCAGAGGAAGTCAGTACTCAGGTATTCCTTAACAAAATCTCTTGCCCCCAAATTTCTAGAATTCATCTTCCTCTAACTTAGTTAAAAAGTTTAAAACTGAGAAGTAGAAGAAGAAATCCCTTCCTGAAGCTTTCACTGGAATCCCTAGTCTGAATTAACCATTCCCTCTTCTTGTGTACCTCAACACTCCTTGGGAAATGCCTGTTATGTGAGCTATGGTGTTCCTCCTTATAGTTTATGTAAGTGTACCTGGAGTCCCCAAGGAGGCACAAACTATCAAGGGCCAGGCTGTCTTCACTTATCTTTTATATAACCACTACATGTCACAGGCAAAGTAGAAAAGTACAAAAATTTTTAATGGCATCTAAATACAAAACAGTCCATCTCTATTTGTACCCAAAGGAAAAAAGCCTGTATCCCCCTTACATCACAAGAATCTAAATACAATTACAGTTTCTGTATATTGTAATTATTTGATCAGTTTCCCATGTAAAATCTCTTTGCCGGCCAGACACGGTGGCTCAGGCCTGTAATTGCAGCACTTTGGGAGGCCAAGGCAACCCAATCATTTGAGGTCAGGAGTTCGTGACCAGCCTGACCAACATAGAGAAACCCCGTCTCTATTAAAAATACAAAAATTAGCTGGGCGTGGTGACATGAACCTGTAGTCCCCAGCTACTTGGGAGGATGAAGCAGGAGAATCGCTTGAACTCAGGAAGTGGAGGTGGCAATAAGCTGAGATCGCACCACTGCACTGCCTGGGTGACAGAGCAAGACTCCGTCTCAAAAAAAAAAAAAAAATTTTTTTGCCAATAAATAAAAATACAAATTTCTAATTTACCACATTTTGCATGTTTTCCTTGTGATCTATATTTCATGGTAAAACAAAAATCCTGCCTTCTAGTAAATATTTTGTATTTAAATAAAATAGGGATATAAAAATAACGTGAAAACATTAAGCTTGCTGAAAACAGTCCCTGGTGGCCGCATATATTATATCATGATCTAAAGAATACTGTGCTGTGGCAGGGGGCAGTAGCTCACACCTATAATCCCAGCACTTTGGGAGGCCAAGGCAGGCAGATCACCTCAGGTCCAGGAGTTCGAGACCACACTGACCAACATGGTGAAACCCCGTCTCTACTAAAAATACAAGAAATTAGCCAGGCGTGGTGGTGGGTGCCTGTAATCCCAGCTACTCGGGAGGCTGAGGCAGGAGAATCGCTTGAACCCAGGAGGCAGAGGTTGCAGTGTGCCAAGATTGCACCACTACACACCAGCCTGGGCACAACAGAGCAAGACTCCGTCTCAAAAAAAAAAAAGAATACTGTGAATTACAAGAACAATTGCAAATAAGATTTATTAGTATATTTGAAATATACAAAGGTTTCTAATATTTTAAATGTATTATCTAACTTATTTACTACCAAACCTATGAGATAGGCATAATAATTCCATTTTATAGACACAGAAACTGAGGTTAAGGAAGTCAAGTAACTTGCAGGAAGAGACATTTAAGTGGCAGAACCAGAATTTAAAGCCTGGTCTCTCTGATTCCAAAAACAAATACTTGCCACTGCATGCATTTAACAAATCAAATCAAAATAAAAAGTTTGTTCTAATACAATGTATGTTTCCTTGCTGTGATCTACTGCATAGGCAGCTAGTAATAGGGGAATGAGGATGACATAAATGAAAATCTTGTTACTTCATAGACAATTTTTTCCTAGCATATTAATGTTTTGAAGCAACTGGAAATAAACTTTTCATGATTAAAGGAAAAAACCTGAGCAACAGATGAATATTTTAAGAAAAAAGACTGAAAATATACAAGTGCCTTTCTTTGTTGCAAATAGTAGCTGATGTAGTAGCTTCAGGAATTGCTACACTTTCCACCAGGTTTTGCTATACTTTCCTTTCCATCGGGTTTTTTAGGAATTGCTACACTTTCCACTATTTAACAAAGCTACTAGTACATAAGAGGCTGGAAAACAAAAACAAACCTTACTAAAACAATGGATTAATGATTAAGGCTACATACTGGATTAGATTTTAATTTTAATGAAAATAGTCTCTAAGAAACAATGTCCTCCCAGAACTTACATGGCACTATAATAGACTTCTGCATGCATTAGACAAAACAAGCCCTATGAACCTGCAGTACCCATGGTCCTACCAGAATGCCCCGGATAGTTTTTGTTTGGTTTTGTTCGAGGTTTTTGTTGTTGCTGCTGCTGCTGCTGCTGCTGTTGTTGTTTGAGACAGAGTCTCACTCTGTGGCCCAGGCTAAAGTGCAATGGCGCGATCTGGGCTCACTGCAACCTCCTCCTCCCAGGTTCAAGTCTCCTTCCTTGGTCTCAAGCTGCTGGCCTCAGGTGATCCACCCACCTCAGCCTCCCAAAGTGCTGGGATTACAGGTGTGAGCCACCACGCCCAGCCTTGTTTGAGTTTTTTAATGAGGTGAGTGCTATGGTCTGAATGTTTGTGTGCCCCTGAAAGAGGTATGTTGAAATCCTAAGCCCTAATGTCACAACATCAGGAGGAAAGACCTTTGGGAGGTGATTAGGTTATAAGGGCATAGCTCTCATGAATGGGATTAGTGTCCTTAGAAAAGAGGCTTGAGAGAGATCCTTCACCCTCTATTCCACCATGTGTAGATACAGCTAGAAGACACCATCTATGAACCACAGGAGGGACCTTCACCAGACACTGAACCTTCGGCATCTTAGTCTTGGACTGTGAGAAATAAATTCTATTGTTCATAAGCTACCTAGTTTATGGTATTCTGTTATAGCAGCCCAAATAGACAAAGACAGTAAGGTAAACTCCCATTATATAGAGAAAATAATGCTAAAACTGCTACCATTAGGACAAGGATGCAGGAGTACACGTTAATGCTACTCTGAATTGAAAACAATTTAAATACACAAAGATCACAATGTCAATTCACTGTGATTCCAAAGAAAGTATGAAAGAGAACTCCCCACCATAACCACACACCTCCCCCCGACCCAAAGCAGCTCTTAGCACACATTGTTTCTTAATAGAACACCTAGAAGTTAATAGCCATGGAAAGTGACCCTACTGCATAACCTGTATAAAACTAGCAGTGGGGCCTATTTGGCATGCACATATTTCCAAATACATAAACGTACTATCAAAACAGAAAGCTCATACAGGAAGGTATACATAGTTGTAGAGAAAACAAGTAATATATAGCAGCTATTTTGATAGATACTATGTCCTGTATTGTTCGTAACATAAAAAGCATTCTCAAGGCCAGGGACGGTGGCTCAGGCCTGTAATCCCAACACTTTGGGAGGCCAAGGTAGGCAGAAGACTTGAGTTCACTAGTTCAAGACCACCCTGCACAACATGGTGAGACCATCTCTCTACAAAAAATACAAAAATTAGCCAGGTGTGGTGGCACACACTTGTAGTCCCATCTACTCGGGAGGCTGAGGTGGGAGACCTGCTTGAGCCTGCAAGGCAGAGGTTGCCGTGAGTTAAGCCTGGGCAACAGGGCAAGACCTATCACCTACCCCCTACCAAAATATAAACAAAGCACTCTCAGAAAAATTCTCTCAAGTGATGCCTGGAGACCTAAGCATGTGATCAAAAACTTCTGTGTCTTCTTCCTGTTAGTATGAATATCTGCCTTCAGGACTCCCTAATTCCCTTTTACTATCTCAATAGTCTAGGTATCTGTGTTCCTCAAGTGTCAGAGATCACACACTAATGTACACAATGTTTCCACATATACTTTTGAAATCCACAGGATGGACCAGGGAGTTAGCATATTAAAAGGTAGAGCAAAATAATCTCAATTTTTTCAGGTAACCCAAACTTAATGCATGAAACACTTCTGTTTACTCCAGGAAAGTTCTCTTCCTTTATATTAATAATTTTGTATGGCTTGAGCAAATAAATTAGTTCCTCTTCCCTAACTATCACCAATTTAGAGTAAAACAGTTATTTAACCCATTTGTGCCTAGTGTTCCATTATTGGAATGCTAAGCTTGTGGGAGTTATTTATATCCTACTGCTGAAGGCTATCACCAAGGTCTGATTTTTCACACACACAAAAAATTTTGCAACCTCTGGCATAAACGGGTTAAAACCATGTTTCTTACCAAGAATTGGCTAACCTGAGATTTTTTTAAACCTGTCACCATGCAAAATCCAGAAGCCATAAAAGAAAATCATTCATTTATATGTAGCCTCATCTCACAACCTCATACCTAAAATCTGTTTCCCATATTAAATGTTGGCAACCCTGTAATTACCATTGCTCGGGCCAAAAACCAGGGAATCATCTTTGAATCCTGTCTTTACTTCACATGCCACATCTAATCCAGGCATACTCTGCCTGCGGGTCTTTACATTTGCTGTTTCTTCTTGCTAGAATGTTATCTCCCTTATATGCCCTCCATCCTCACCTCATAATGTCCTTTAATCAACTGTTCACCTATCATGTCTATAGGTTGTAGGTTTCTTGTCCCGAGCAAGGTTTAAAGTCATAATTTTTAATTCAGTACTTTGGAAAACTTCACTAAATTTAACTATCTATGTTCAGATGTCTCTCTTTTTTTTTTTTTTTTTTGAGACGGAGTCTCGCTTTGTTGCCCAGGCTGGAGTGCAGTGGCGCGATCTCAGCTCACTGCAACAAAGGTTTATTTTCTATAATAGTGTAAGATAAATAGCCAAATACCATGAGGAAAGACTTGTCCTTCCTGTCATGGCAGAAAAATTGAAATATGACTTTGGAAAGCATATGGACATAAACCAAAGTGTATTTTTCTGTGAGGAAATTACCGTATAAATAAGCACATAAAAAGCTGTTGAAGATCATAGGGCAGAGTGGGGAAACTAGTATTAGAAAAATTGTCTAGTGTGAGAAATTTGTCGTAAAGTTGGTAGTACAGACCATTTTTCTAATACACCTTAGTTTATAGTCTTTGCTGGCTTCTTAATGAAATATAAAAGTTTGTAAGAAAGTATCTACAGGAAAACATTCTCAACTACAAATTCATTCCACAGTTAAAATTTATTACGTCTTACAAGAGAGCCACTCTTGTAGGTTCAGAGCTAGAGCACTGAACAAAAAGACAAGGTCTCTGTCTTCATGGAGGGAGTTTTTTGACTTCTTTAATAAAAGCATTTTATGAAATAACAGTGAGAGCATTATCTGCTCCGCAAGTAGCTGCTTTAACCGAAATAAAACAAATTTCTGTAGAAAGTGTACTGAAATTCCATCACACAAGACATTCATTCATTCCATCTTACATTAGCAAGACAAGAAATTAAAGGCAGAATGGCACAAAGTACTGCCAATGTAATAGATACAGTTACTTTTATGAAACAATACATCATCATGAGACAGACAGTAACCATGAAAATCTCTTATACCACATGGAGGTCTGCTGTTTATCTCGTGGCAAAGCACTTAGAAGTAAAAGTGTTGTGAAACTTGATGAGTTACTCATTTTCTCTATACAAAAAGGTCCCCAAATCAATTACTTTTCCTGTGAAGACAAGTAGCTGCCTGTAGTACGGTACCTAGTAGACATGTCTGTAAATCAAAACACTTAAGCATGGCATTTAAACAACAGCTTTTCAGCTAAGAAAATCACTTACTTATATCAAAATAAAATGAACTTGGACCCAGTCCTTTGAATGACTCTATCACAAAGTATTAAAGGAGTGATATTCAAATAAAAAAGATAAAAAGAAGTGATATTCAAACACATTGTTCTCACTAAAAACTACATGTGAAGATTGGCCAGGCACAGTGGTTCATGCTTGTAATCCCAGCACTTTGGGAGGCTGAGGTGGGAGGATCACTTGCATCCGGAAGTTTGAGGCCAGCCTGGGCAACATAGCGAGACACCGTCTGTACAAAAAAATTTTAAAAACATTAGCCGGGCATGGTGGCTCATACCTGTAGTGCCAGGTACTCAGGAAGGTGAGGTGGGAGGATGGTTTGAGCCCCCGAGGTTAAGGCTGCAGTGAGCTGTGATTGCGCCACTGCATTCCAGAGCCTGGTGCACGTGCGCACGCACACACACACAAACACACAAAAACTTGTGATGATAAAATGAGTTCCTGCCATTAACTATTAAAAATATCTTTAAAACTTTGTTTACAGACCAGGCATGGTAGCTCACATCTAACCTCAAATACTTTGGGAGGCCTAGGTAAGAGGATAACTAGAAACCAGAAAGTTTAAGACCAGCCTGAGCAACACAGTGAGACTCCGTGTCTACAAAAAAATTTTTAAATTCATGGGCCATGATGTCACATGCCTGTAACTCATATCTTTTTGAGAGACTAGGGCAGAAGGACGGCTTGAACTCAGGAGTTCAAGGCTGCAGTGAGCTATGATCATGCCACTGCTCTCCAGTCTGAGTGATAAAGTGAGACCTCATCTCAAAAAAAAAAACCAAAACACAAAAATCAAAAAACAACCAAACAAACTTTTTGTTGTTGAGGTGAAAAGCTTTGTTTACCTCATCTTTATCACAATATTTTTTAAAATTTCAAATTTATGTACATACTTCAGTATATCAGTACAGTACAATATGATAGTCACATGTATTGGGGTACGTGTTAACTTTCTACTTACTGATAAGAGCAAGCAATCAAAAGTCTAGAGGCAATTAGTTGAAAGAAAAAAAAAAGAAATTGATGTATGTGCCACATGGCTCTTACAGTGTATGGATAAAGATCCCAAAGACAAGTAATATCTTTGGCTTCACAGTAATGAACTGAGTCCATCACCTCATTTAGTATTAGAAGGACTGAGCAAAAATATGAAAGAATCAAAGCACAAACATCACTCCTCCAGGAGACGGAGACAAAGACAGAATATTTTTTCTGATTAAAATGAAACAGCAGGCTGGGCACGATGGCTCAGGTCTGTAATCCCAGCACTTTGGGAGACCAAGGCAGGTGGATCATCTGAGGTCAGGAGTTCGAGACCAGCCTGGCCAACATGGTGAAATCCCGTCTCTACTAAAAATACAAAATTGGCCAGGCGTGGTAGCATGTGCCTGTAATCCCAGCTACTCGGGAGGCTGAGGCAGGAGAATCGCTTGAAACCGGGAGGAAGGGGTTGCAGTCAGCCGAGATGGCACCATTGTACTCCAGCCTGGGCAACAACAGCCAAACTCCATCTTAAAAAAAAAAAAGAAAGAAAGAAAGAAACAGCAGATGTAGACTCTAAAAGAGAATCGAATTGGTAAATGTCCTCTTGGTCACAGAATTACTGAATGTGTGCCACTTTCAGTAACTCCCTTTTAATTCAGGCTTTCCATTAACACATGAGAAGCAGCACAAGGTTACAGAAAAGGCAGCAATAGGAGTTACCAATAAAAGTCTCATATCTTCCCTCTTCGTGTGTTCCTTCCAATCAGCATCTAAACATATCAAGCCTATTCCATCTTCAAGCTCTACCTTAACACCTATGGTTCCACTCCCACTCTCCGTGTTCAAAGCCACTGCTCTTGAAAGAGTTGCATACTTCCTCACCTCCAACTCAACCACAGTAAGATCTCACCAGTTCATTCAAACTGTTCTTGCCATGGTCTCTGAAATCCTAAATCCAATGAACATTTAAACTTACCTCACCCTCACTGCAGCATTTGACACCACTGACCAGTGTACTTCCTTCTAGAACTGTCTTCATTGTTGTAACGCTCTACTATTGAGGCTTTTATTCTACCTTGTTTGCTAACAGTTTTCTTTTAACTGCTTCTATACCTCTACCCATTCCTTAAATTTTGGTGCTTGCCAAGTCTGTCTCTGCTTAACTCTATCAAAGAGATATTGCCCACTCCCAAGGTTCTAATTAGCATCTATGGGTCTTCAAGTGCACATTTCCGACCCTGACCTCTCTCTTGAGCTCCAGGAATCGCCACATATAACTGGCCACTGGATATCTTCATCTAGCTTTCTCACAAGAACCTCAAAGTTGACATGTTCAGAACCAAAATCTTCTCCCCAAACTAACTCAACTCCTCTACTGTGCCTTTTACCTCAGGACCACCTCATTTCAACAAATGCTGCCACCATTACCCTGGCAACACATGTAAAGCACCAAAATTTTTTTCCTTATTGAAAAATTTTTATTTACTATTTATTTTTATTTTTTATTTTTATTTTTATTTTTTGAGACGGAGTCTCGCTCTGTCGTCCAGGCTGGAGTGCAGTGGCACAATCTCAGCTCACTGCAACCTCCACCTCCCGGGTTCAAGTGATTCTCCTGCCTCAGCCGCCCAAGTAGCTGGGACTACAGATGTATGCCACCATGCCCAGCTAATTTTTGTATTTTTAGTAGAGACGAGGTTTCACCACATTGGCCAGGCTGGTCTCAAACTCCCGACCTCAGGTGATCCACCCACCTCGGCCTCCCAAAGTGCTGGGATTACAGAAGTGAGCCACAGCACCCGGCCAATACAGCCTGTTTTTAAAATCCTAATGATAAAAGAGTTAAGAAGATATTACTTAGGCAGACAGTGAGGGTACGGAAGTTCTCAGTAAGGTTTTCCTTTTAATGAAAAGCAGCCCCAAACCATCTTCCTTTCTCACAAAGAGCAGCCTGTAAAATCAAGCTACAGACATAGATGCCAGCAGTTGTGCCAATCATGCTCAAGATAGCGGCTCCATCTTCCCTTCTCTTTGTCAGCCATGTGTACAGTAAGGAGTAGATAAGATGGCACCGGCCAAGGGGAAAGTTTACCTGCATAATAAGATTAGGGTGGGAGAGCCAGCCTCCCCTGCTGTAAATGTCATACCTGATCAAACCAATCTGTGAGTCCTATGTAAATCAGACATCCCCTCCTCCAACCTGACTATAAAATCCAGTGCATCTGCAGTTGGCCGGTCTTTTCCTCTCCGAAGTCCCTTCTCTCTCACTAGAGAGAAAGCTGTTTTCCTTTCTCTTTCTTTTGCCTGTTAAATCTCCACTCCTAAACTCCTTGCACGTGTCCATGTCCTAAATTTTCCGGGCGTGAGATGATGAACCCCCATCTATTTACTCCGACAATGTGTCCACTTCACTAATACTTGACTATTTTTGAAATTTCACTAGCATAAATATACATGTAGATTCCCAATTTGTGTTTGTGTTTTAATTTCCAATGGGAGAAGGAAAACAGACATTTTAAAAAAAGAAAGATTACTAGCAAGTGAAATCTCCAAAAAAGCTTCATTATAGAGCTTAGAAAAGATGTGATTTTGTCATTTTAAGCCCCGGCATCACTGTATTCTCTGAAAATCTTCCCCATACACAATGGAATCCTATCCTTAATTCTAACAAAAACCTACCAGTGCCTCAAAGTACAGAATGGGGTAGTCGTCTGACTAAGCAGAAATGAAAATAGCATGTAGATGACAGAGTTAATGAGAGTTAAAAAGTAGAAGTAGCAGCTTGGGAATCCCTGAGAGTACAACTGAAGCAGAAAGATAAAAAAAGGGGACTTGTGATAAGAAAAGTAAAGTACTAGCTACCAGGCGATTTCTCTCATTGGAACAGACTACTCTCCCCAGGGATGTAGGAACTACATACACTTAACAATTTTGGAAGCTCTCAAGTTCACCAAGTCAATTAATATTTACATCATATTCTGTTACCAGGTGTGATCTTTCAAAAGTATACTGAGTTGGTGTGATTAGGAAATGATCCAACATAAACACGAACCTCAGTAGGCGCTTTTGGGGACCAATACTAGGAAAGCCATCTGTTTGCTGGAAATAATATTTCTACTTCCCTAGTGACTACAGCTAAAAAAAAATTTTAACTGCCTCAACACTTTAATTATTCATATAAGCTGTCCAAGAAATTAAACATACACAAAGGGATCTGTAGCCCCCTAATATTTTTTGGCTAATTATTCCACTGGTAGTCTACATCTGCTCTGCTAAAATTTGGTTATGAATCAGAAGTAACTCACTGGAAAACTTTTATATCTTTTTAAAAGTGACTATGAATAATAACTACAATTCACAAAAATGGTTATTTTTAATGTGCACAAAAATCCTCAGGAAAACATGTCCCACACAAAAGAACAGCTGTTAACTGTCAAAGTTTAAGCTCTTTTGTAGGAAGAATGAGACTAAATTTAACAAAATTTTCTAAATGTTTAAAAATAAAGCAGCAGCTAATTTTAAGCAGCATATTCAACCTGTATTTTTTTAAAATCTTCAATATCAACATTTTATGATTAGGAAACATGTTAAGCATTGCCTTTAAGAAGAATGTGAATCTATTATGATGAGATTCATACATACAAATAGTTCAGAGATTGGCAAATATACACTCTAACACCAGAAATACTAACCATAACCCCACATATATAGTGGGGCTTTGGGGTGGGGTGGGGAGCAGGATTCCTCATTTGTTTCAACTGCTGCTACTCCACCCTTCCTTTTTTCTCTTCTGCTTTAAAAGAAACACACATTTCCCAGGATTATTTTGAGAAATTTATCTTCTAGGTATATTTTGATTAAAAATTTATCACATCTATCTTATTATTTGTAGGTCAGATCCAGGTGATGTCTTTCAGAGTAATACCACTTTTAATAATTATAGTTCACTATATGTCTCAATAACATATTAAAACCATATTCCTGGCTACATGTGGTGGTTCATACCTGTAATCCCAGCACTTTGGGAGGTCAAGGCAGGTGGATCACTTGAGGTTAGGATTTCGAGACCAGCCTGGCCAACATGGTAAAACTCTGTCCCTACTAAAAATACAAAAATTAGCCGGGCTTGGTGGCAGGCACCTGTAATCCCAGCTAGTTGGGAGGCTGAGGCAGAAGAATAACTTGAGCCTGGGAGGCAGAGGTTGCAGTGAGCTGAGACCGCACCATTGCACTCCAGTGTGGGCAAGAAGAGCAAACCTCTGTCATAATAAAAAAAAAAAAAAAAAAAAAAAAAGAAGAAGAAGAAGAAAGAAACAAGTACAAAAAAATTAGCCAGGCATGGTGACACACACCTGTAATCCCAGCTACTCGGGAGGCTGAGGACAAGAATTGTTTGAACCCGGGAGGTGGAAGTTGCAATGAGCTGAGATCGCACCACTGCACCCCAGCCTGGGCAACAGCGCGAGATTCTGTCTCAACAAAACAATAAACAAACAAACAAACAAACAACCCATTATTTTTCTGAAATAAAAGTAGGTACATACACTGTGCCTAAAACTATTCATATGTATAAGCTGGAAATATGTAGCTTCAAATAACCCAACATTTATATCTTTAGACAGTAACTAGAGGTAAAGCATCATCTATAAATGCTATTATACATAGTAGTTACTGTGAGCGAAAATATTTGATGACAGAAACCATGTCTATAATGTATCTTACAATTTACCTTCCCAAATATCCAAATAATATGTTTAGACATTCATTACAACAGTCAAGCAAAATACTCCAAATTCCTTAAAGTCATAAGAAGATTACCAGAATAGAAACTCTCAGTTTGTACCATCCTAACTCACCCTGCTGAAAAAAGTCACCCTTAGGGATTCACAATAACACACACAGAATTCATTGCAAGTGTGGCTACAATTTGTAAGCAGCCTTTCATTGCTCCATAAAGGCTCATCATTGTAGATACTCATCAGTTTTTAAGCCACATCCACAGCTGCTGTCTTAGAAAAACAACAAAATTTGACAGCAGAGACTTTAAAATGACATTTATACAACAGTTTTCCATAAAACAAAAGTACCTCAGTATAATAGAAAGAATGAATGGCACGTAGGATACCGAAAAACATGAGAATCTTGAGTCATTGTTAATAGCAATACCTGTCATTTATATAATGCTAGAACCATTTTCCTAAGCTCCCTAGCATGTCAGAGATATCATTACACTGAAGAAAAGTGAAGCAGAGATACTACTCAAATTAATTAGTGGTGAACAGAATGTGTTTCATGACTAGCAACCTATGTTTTTTGCAAACCCTTCTTCCAAAATTGTATAGTGAAATGGGGAGACAAAAAAAATTCCACATAAACCTATTCCCTGTTCAACTTTACTCTTCTGCCTCAGATCTATAATCTGCCTGGACTGAGAGGTTTGTCTGGTTAGTGAGCACACTCAGTCATGTGTTGTCAGATGACTAAGTTAACCATGCATGGAAGAGAGGAAGGAAGAGGGGAAATGTTAGTAGGATCACCATATACTAAGTTACACTATCACCAGCAGATGTTCATACTACAAAGTGGCAGAGGAAATGAAATCTAGAGATATGGGTTTGAATTCCAATTCTCCCACCAACTAGCAGGTAAACTTGGTTAAGTTTCTGTAAAACAAGATAATACTACCTCCCTCACCAAACTATGGCAAGGTCTAATATAACCAGAGACCTCCTATTCCTTTTTTTTTTATTGATAACCCAGGTGTTCAGCATTTGTACTAATGGATATACTCATCTTTTCTGTCTTCCCTCCTTTTGATACAAAGCAGTGGTTCTCAAAATGAGATTTCTGGACCAGCAGCAATAGAATCATCCAGGAACTTGCTAGAAATGCAATTTCTTGGGGTTCCACTGCAGACCTTTTGTGTCAGAAACTCTGGAGATGGGGTCCAACCATCTGTGCTTCAGCAAGCCCTCCAGATGACTCTCATGCCTGCTGAATTTTGCAAACCACTGTGAGAACTCTGCTTTGGGCAGCCTAGTTTTTACACTATGTCCCATCCCTTCTTAGCTATTTTAAGATGTTGGACTAGCCAGCTACCCTTTCTTTCTTCTCTCTTGTCTCAATTTTTACCTTTCTACTGAAACATTCCTGACAACATACAAACGTGCTGGTATTTCTCCTTTGGACCCCACAATCCCTTCTAATTCCCTGTTTCTTTGCGTCCTTTTACAACAGACCTCTAAAGGGTTCTTTCTGTCTCCAATTACTCCCCCTCCATTTAGGTTTTTGTCTCCATCACTTCAACAAAAATTACCAGTTCCCTCCACACAGCTAACTGTAGTGGTCAGTTTTGTTTGGTTTTGTTTTCGTTTTGTTTGGTTTTGCTTTCGTTTTGTTTTTTGAGACCTTGTCTCGCTCTGTCACCCAGGCTGGAGTGTGGTGGTGCAATCTCAGCTCACTGCAACCTCCACCTCCAGGTTCAGGTGATTCTTCTGTCTCAGCCTCTCCAGTAGCTCAGATTACAGGCATATGGCACCACGCCCAGCTAATTTTTGTGTTTTTAGTAGAGACAGGATTTCACTATGTTGACAGGCTGGTCTCAAACTCCTAACCTCAAGTGATCTGCCTCTCAGCCTCCCAAAGTGCTGGGATTACAGGCATGAGCCACCGCAGCCAGCCAGAGTGGTCAGTTGTCCTTTACCACATGTTATCTGACTTAACTTACCTGATTAGCAGCATTTGATATCTTGGATCACTCCCTTCTTGTTGAGACATTTTCTTTATTTGACTTCTAGGATACTACACTCCTGTTTTTCTTCCTACCTCACTGGCACCTCTTTCTCAGTCTCCTTTCTAGTATTTTCTCATTTCACCACATTTAAACTTTGGAGTGTCCAAAACATAGCCCCTGAGTTTTAGCATTACGTTGCCACCAACACAGACCTTGATGATTATGGCTTTAACTACTATGCTGATGACTCCCAAATTTGTATTCCCAGCCTTGACCTCTTTTCTAAACTCCAGACTTTATATCCAGCTGTCTCAAAAGACATTTCCTCTTGGGTGTCTAAAAAACATTCCAAACTAGCACATCTAAAATGATTTTTTTCCTTTACGACAGTATTTTTTCAAGGTTTTCACATGCTACATCTTTTTTTTTGTTTGTTTGTTTTGTTTTGTTTTGTTTTGAGACAGAGTCTCACTCTGTTGTCAGGCTGGAGTTCAGCCTGGGTTCAAGCTTCCTGGGTTCAAGCGATTCTCCTGCCTCAGCCTTTCGAGAAGCTGGGATTACAGGCACCCACCACCACGCCTGGCTAATTTCTTGTATTTTAAGTAGAGACGGGGTTTCACCATGTTGGCCAGGATGGTCTCAGTCTTCTGACCTCATTATCCACCCACCTCGGCCTCCCAAAGTGCTGGGATTACAGGCGTGCGCCACCCCGCCCGGCCCCCTATGCTACATTTCTTACTATCGGCATCATCTCTACCTTGAATTGTTGCAGGATCCTCTTAACTTTTCTTCAGCTCTGTTCTTGTTCTTAGTAATGTTGCTTGAGAGATCCTTCACAAGATCCTGCAGTAGCTACCCATCTCAAAATAAAAACTAACTTCCTCCTTGTCTAAGACCTTGCACACTTTGGACCACCATTTTATCCTTGACTTCAGCTCTTACAGTTCTTCCTCTTACTACTCTGCTCCATCTTGGCAGTTGCTATTCCTTTTGTGTGGAATGTTGTTCTCCCACATACCCACGGGAATCTCTTCCTCCCTCCAGATCTTTCTCAGATATCACCTCTGTGAGGCCTTCCTTGACCATCTTGCCTGCTTTTTATTCCACCTTTTATACTCTTTCCTTGTCTTATTTTTCTCAGTTGCATGCATCACCTTCTAACATAATGTTAATAACTTTTAAAATTCTGTCTTTACTACTAGCATATAGTACTTGGTAAGTAATATGTACTCAATAGGTATTTGCTGAATGAATGAATGAAATGTTTTTTTTTTTTAGACAGAGTCTCTCTCTGTCGCCCAGGCTGGAGTGCAATGGCATGGTCTCGGCTCACTGCAACCTCCACATCCCGGGTTCAAGCACTTCTCCTGCCTTAGCCTCCCGAGTAGCTGGTATTACAGGCTACTGCCATCATGCCTGGCTAATTTTTGTATTTTTGTAGACACAGGGTTTCACCATGTTGACCAGGCTGGTCTTAAACTCCTAACCTCAGGTGATCCGCACACCTTGGCCTCCCAAAGTACTGGGATTACAGGCATGAGCCACTGCCCCACCAGAAGTGTTCTAATGTAACTTTTTGAATGCTCTTTTTCTCACTGATTTGGAGTGTTACTTTTACACACTGTATGTTACAAAGATTTTTGTTTGTTTTTTGAGACCTGGAGTCTAACTTTGTCACCCAGGCTGGAGTGCAGTGTTACGATCTCAGCTCACTGCAACCTCTGCCTCCCAGGTTCAAGTGATTCTCCTGCCTCAGCCTCCCAAGTAGCTGGGATTACAGGCAGCTGCCACCACACCCAGCTAATTTTTGTATTTTTAGTAGAGACAGGGTTTCACCATGTTGGCCAGGCCAGTCTCGAACTCCTAATCTCAAATGATCCGCTTGCCTTGGCCTCCCAAAGTGCTGGGATTACACACATGAGCCACCAAGCCCCAGCCTAAACTGAAATCTGGAGACATGGGTTTGAATTCCAATTCTCCTACCAACTAGCAGGTAAACTTGGTTACGTTTCTGTAAAAGAAGATAATACTACCTCCCTCACCAAACTATGGCAAGGTCTGAACGCAATTAGAGACCTCCTGGGTACTAAACACCACACTCAAGTAACAGATTATATCTGAAAGACACTATAGGCTGGTACAGTGGCTCGTACCTGTAATCCCAGCACTTCGGGAGGCCAAGGTGGGCAGATGGCTTGAGAAGAGGAGTTTGAGACCAGCCTGGTCAACATGGCAAAACCCCATCTCTAAATACAAAAAATTAGCCAGGCATGGTGGCGCACAGCTGTAGTTCCAGCTACTCAGGAGGTTGAGGCTGCAGTGAGCTGAGACTGAGACAGAGTGAGATCCTGTCTCCAAACACACACACATACACATACGCATGCGCATACGCATACACACACACACACACACACACACACACACACACACACACACACACACACACAAACTTTGCCGGGCCTCATGTCTGTAATTCCAGCACTTTGGGAGGCGGAGGCAGGAGGATCACGACGTCAGGAGTTCAAGACCAGCTTGGCCAAGATGGTGGAACCCCATCTCTACTAAAAATATAAAAATTAGCCATGCATGGTGGCGGGCACCTGCAATCCCAGCTACTCAGGAGATTGAAGCAGAGAACTATTTAAACCTGGGAGGCAGAGGTTGCAGTGAGCCAAGATCGTGCCACTGCACTCCAGCTTGGGAGGCAGAGGTTGCAGTGAGCCAAGATCGTGCCACTGCACTCCAGCTTGGGAGGCAGAGTGAGACCCTGTCTCAAAAAAAAAAAAAAAAAAAAGGTTAGAGCCTACGTTATGTAACACACACCAAAACAAACAAAAAAGTCAAACTCCCAGAAGGGTTAAGGAGATACATCAATTTTTGAACTATAAAAGAGCACATAGAAGAAAAATACATATAAGAGGCCGGGTGTGGTGGCTCACACCTGTAATCCCAGCACTTTAGGAGGCCGAGGTAGGTGGATCACAAGGTCAAGAGATCGAGACCATCCTAGCCAACATGGTGAAACCCCAGCTCTACTAAAAATACAAAAATTAGCTGGGCATGGTGGTGCGCACCTGTAGTCCCAGCTACTCAGGAGGCTGAGACAGGAGAACTGCTTGAATCCAGGAGACGGAGGTTGCAGTGAGCCGAGATCGTGCCACTGCACTCCAGCCTACCAATAGGGTGAGACTCCGTCTCGAAAAACAAAAAAAAAAAAAAGAAGAAAAATACATATAAGAATGTTTCCAGGCTGGGCGCGGTGGCTCATGTCTGTAATCCCAGCACTTTGGGAGGCTGAGACGGGCGGATCACCAGGTCAGGAGATCGAGACCATCCTGGCTAACACGGTGAAACCCCGTCTCTACTAAAAATACAAAAAATTAGCCGGGTGCGGTGGCGGTCGCCTGTAGTCCCAGGTACACCGGAGCCTGAGGCAGGAGAATGGCGTGAACCCAGGAGGCGGAGCCTTGCAGTGAGCCAAGACTGTGCCAGTGCATTCCAGCCTGGGCAACAGAGCCAGACTCTGTCTCAAAAAACAAACAAACAAAAAGAATGTTTCCATAATGTTAGGGTGAGGAAGATTAAAAAAACACAAAGCCGGCCGGGCGCGGTGGCTCAAGCCTGTAATCCCAGCACTTTGGGAGGCCGAGACGGGCGGATCACAAGGTCAGGAGATCAAGACCATCCTGGCTAACACGGTGAAACCCCGTCTCTACTAAAAAATACAAAAAACTAGCCGGGCGAGGTGGCGGGCGCCTGTAGTCCCAGCTACTCGGGAGGCTGAGGCAGGAGAATGGCGTAAACCCGGGAGGCGGAGCTTGCAGTGAGCTGAGATCCGGCCACAGCACTCCAGCCTGGGCGACAGAGCAAGACTCAGTCTCAAAAAAAAAAAAAAAAAACACACACACACAAAGCCAAAGGAAAAACTACAAATCTGACTACCTAAAAAATTTAACTCCTGTATGACAATAAATAAATAGAAATGAATGACAAATGAAAAACAAGGGGAAAAAAACCATAGAATTGACAAAAGTAATATGTGGAAAATAAAAGTTCTTATATACAAAATGAGAAAAGACATAAATGAATAGACAGCCTGGGCAACGTGGTGAGTTGCTGTCTCTACTAAACGCTTAAAAATTAGCCAGCCGTGGTGGCACATGCTTGTGGTCTCAGCTACTGGGGAGGCTGAGGCAGGAGGACTGCCTGAGCCCATGAGGTTGAGGCTGCAGTGAGCTGACTGTAACAGTGCACTCCTGCCTGGGTGACAGAGTAAGATCCTGTCCTTCAAAAAAAAAAAAAAAAAAAAGAAAGGATAAAGAATTATAAGTACATATTTCACATGGAAAATACAAATGGCCAATAACCTCATGGAAAAACCAGTGATTCCACTTAAAGGTATCGAGATACCGGTTAACTTCACACATGCAGAGATTATGTTTGTGGCAGCAACGTAAAAAAATAAAAAGTTGGAAATAACCTCAAAGCAGCCAGTAAGCACGGGGAGCCACACCTAAGGATAGCCAGAGCTACAAAAGATACTGTTCAACCACCCAAGCAAGAAGAACAATATGCTGCTGAATTGGTATAATTCAATTTATGTAGAGGAAAGGAGGACCAACGGAAGGACAGATAGAAGAACAAGATTAAAAAAGATGGCATACGCATTTATATGCATTCAAATGCTACACATCAAACACTAAACAGGCTGGGTGTGGTGGCTCACATCTGTAATCCCAGCACTTTGGGAGGCCGAGGCAGGCGGATGTCCTGAGTTCAGAAGTTCAAGACCACCCTGGCCAACAGGGTGAAACCCCATCTTTAAAAAAATAAAATAAAATAAAATACAGAAATTAGCTGGTCATGGTGGCTGGCGCCTGTAATCCCAGCTACCCAGGAGGCTGAGGTGGGAGAATCGCTTGAACCCAGGAGACGGAGGTTACAGTGAGCAGAGATCGTGCATGGGCAACAAAGCGAGACTCAGTCTCAAAAAACAAACAAAAAAACCGCTGAACAAAGACCATCTAGGGCAAAAGCAAGGAAACATTACACTACCATTTAGGCTTTTTTACAATATATTTATAATTACTTTGGGGAGGTGGTAAAAGTTATTTTTAACTTTGAAAGGATAACTACACCCTAAAATGTTAATGTGTTTTGGTAGAATTATGTTTTCTTTTTATATTTTGCTATTTTTGTTATTAGGAGAAAAAAACTGTATATACGGTATTTTAAAGAGAAAACCCTACCCATATCCTTTAATGTACATGAAAACACCAAAAGCTTACTTAAATTTCTAAAGAATTTTTTTTTTTTTTGGTAAAGAAACAAGGTCTTGCTCTACCACCCACGCTAGATTGCGGTGGTATAATCATAGCTCACCGCAATCTCAAACTCCTGGGCTCATGTGATCCTCCAGCCTCAACCTCACACACAACACCTGTTTTGTTTTGTTTTGTTTTTTAAGAGATGGGGTCTTCCTATGTTGCCCAGACTGGTCTCCAACTCCTACCCTCCAGCTATCCTTCCACCTAAGCCTCCAAATCCGCCATCCAGCAATCCTTCCACCTCAGCCTCCGGGATGGCTGGGATTACAAACCACAATGCATAGATGTCTAAATAATCTTTCACAGAAATAGTAACCATAATTCTTCCTTTCTCAAAGAAAGAAACAGACATGAGCATGTCAAGAAAAGAACTAATTTAGAGTTCGGAAGGAAATTTACCCCACTGTAAACATGCATGCGTATCTCTGGGGACTGGGATCTAGTGAACTGTTACTCACTTTGCATCGATTTAGCCTACAATTAATATGTATTTGTCTGATGATATTTAGACAGGATTTTAGGGTAACATTGGCAGCAGCATAGCTTTCCAATCTCTCCCACATAAAAGAGCCATAACTAAGATAGCAAAATCAAAATCCGTGTGCACCATTTATAACGAAATTAGGTGACCAGATCCCCCAACAAACCCCCAGATACTCACATGCAGGACAAACACCAACAACTACAGACTAAAGAAGTAAGCATATGCGGGGCTGGGGAAGTTGACATGGCTGTGACAATAAGTCTAACTACGAGATGAAGCAGCTTGGAGAGGAAGGCAATGGCAGTGAGCAAAGAGAAGAGAATGCAGACTATCTGATAAGAAATAATGGATGCAGGGTTGGGCCCGGTGGCCCATGCCTATAATCCCAGCACTTTGGGAGGCTGAGGCGGGCGGATTACCTGAGGTCAGGAGTTTGAGACCAGCCTGACCAACATGGAGAAACCCCGTCTTTACTAAAAATACAAAATTAGCAGGGCATAGTGGCACATGCCTGTAATCCCAGCTACTCGGGAGGCTGAGGCAGGAGAATCGCTTGAACCTGGGAGGTGGAGGTGGCATTGAGCCGAGATGCGCCACTGCGCTCCACCCTGGGTGACAGAGCAAGACTCTGTTTCAAAAACAATAATAAGAAGAAGAAAATAAGAAAAACTGACAGTGGGAGGAAATAAGGAAGTTACTGAAGTTAATATTTACCTGTGGCAGCCAGATGGACAACAGCACTATAACAGATATCAAGTATATTTTATAGGATGGCATCACAGATACAGGTGGTAAAAAGAACAAGTTGTTTTGGAAAAGCCAAGTTTAATGAGCCTGCAGAACAACAAGTAGGAATTTTTTTAATGTGGATCTAAACATCGCACTAATGACACAGACATAAAGTGAAAGAATAAATACAGCAAAAGGAAGACAAAAACTGCAAATCACAATACTTAAGACTGGAAGAGAAGTAAGTAGCAAAGAGAAGATGGAATAATCAAGAAGTGGTGATGGTAGCTTGTTAGTCAAGAATAAGGACAAAACATAACAAAACATAACATAAGATGCAGGAAAATGAAATAGGCTGAGGACTGAAATGAGGTTTGGGGATCTGGTAAAAGGAGGTTATTTACCTCCTTTTTTTTACGTCCATTTACATCCATTAGCTTATTTATATCCATTTACCTAGGATGGCCTAGGGTGAAAATCAGATTTTAATATGTAAGCATAAGGGAAAATAAAAACAAGACCAAGTCAAGAGATGAATAAAAGACATGGCAGTAGCTTGAGTGAGAGGTAAGAAAGGAAATGGACGTTAAGCAATTCTTATAGACCAGGCCTAGTCTTGCAGCCCCTTTGCATACACACATTTGATCCTCAGAAGAATTCTGATGTATGCTCTCCTTTGTACAAAAGAGGAAACTTAAGTTTTAATGCAATTAAACTTGCCCAAGGCCACACAGGATGTATACAGAATTTAAAAACCTAAAAATTGGTCTGTAGGCAAAAAAGTAATATTAGAAAAAGAAAAAAAATACAAAGCAGAAAAGTTGAGCCAGTCATGGTGACTGACTCACACCTGTAATCCCAGCACTTTGGGAGGCCAAGGCGGGCAGACCACTGAGGTCAGGAGTTCGAAACCAACCTGGCCAACATAGTGAAACCCCATCTCTACTAAAAATACAAAACTTGGCTGGGCATTGTGGCAGGTGCCTATAACCCCAGCTACTCAGGAGGCTGAGGCAGAAGAATTGCTTGAACCTGGGAGGCAGAGGTTGCAGTGAGCCAGGATAGCATCACTGCACTCCTGCCTGGGCGACAGAGCAAGACTCCACCAAAAAAAAAAAAAAAGGGCAGAAAATTTGGATTAACTGGTAGAATGACATCCCAGGGATGCCCTGACAAAATTATTTTAAAAATTATGCCCAAGTCATGTGCAGTGGCTCACAACTATAATTCCAGCACTTTGGGAGGCCAAGGCAGAAGGATCGCTTGAGCCCTGGTGTTCGAGACCTTGTCTCTACAATAAAAATAAAAAATTAGCCAGGCATGGTGGTGCAAGCCTGTAGTCCCAGCTACTTGGCAGGCTGAGGCAGGAGGATCACTTGAGCCTGGGAGGTCAAGGCTGCAGTGAGCCGTGATTTTGCCACTATATTCCAGCCTGGGTGGCAAAGTAAGATCCTATCCCAAGAAATAAATAAAATTAAGCCAGGCACAGTGATACATGTCCATAATCTCAGGTACTCAGGAGGCTGAAGCAGGAAGAATCCTTGAGCCCAAAATTTCAAAGTCTGCCTGGGTAACAGAGTGAGACCCCCATCTCAAAAAAAAATTTTAATTAAAAAATTTTTTAAAAATGAAATAGAAAATTTTTACCTAAAGCTATATTATGCTACTTCAGAGAAACTTTGAGCCCAAAGACTAGTCTAATCAAGTGTAACTTTAAAAATAAGTTTATTTCCTGGAAATTCATTTAAAGTAATCTAATAGATGGAGATACCACTACCCTCACATTGTAGTTGAGGACTGAATAGATATTCAAAAAAGTGTTAGCTCCCTGGCTCCTTTTATATTATGTTTGCAAAACTATTGAAATTTTTAAAATAAAATAGAATGTCAGCGCTTCCATTTCTTTAAATTGAGAAATACACAGTTGTGCCTTGGTATATGCAGGGGATTCCTCCCATATATCAAAATCCACACATACTCAAGACCAGCAATCAGCTCTCCATATACACTATTCTTGCATCCCATGAATACTGTATTTTCCATCCAAGTTTGGAGAAAAAATCCACATATAAGTGGACCCATTCAGTTCAAGTCTGTGTTGTTCAGGGGTCAAAGGTACTCCCAATTGTTAACAGTGATTATTTCCTGGTATAAGACTACAGTGGCTCACTTTACACAATATACTTAACTTTTGAGGCCAGACACGGTGGCTCATGCCAGTAATCCCAGCGTTTTGGGAGGCCAACGTGGGAGGATCACCTGAGACCAGCAGTTTGAAATCAGCCTGGGCATCATCGTGAGAGACTCCGTCTCTACAAAAAGTACAAAAATTAGCCAAGAGTGGTGGTGAGTGTCTGTAGCCGTAGCTACCCGGGAGGCTGACATGGAAGGATCGAGGCCAGGAGTTTCAGGCTTCACTGGGCTATGATGGCACCACTGCACTCCAGCCTGAGTAGCAAAGCGAGACCCTGTCTCAAGAAGTAAACAAATAACTTTTGAATTTCTTATAACAAACATTACTTTTCCAACAAGAAAAATAATCAAGATGGTTTTTTTTTTTTTTTTTTTTTTTTTTGAGACGGAGTCTCACTGTGTCGCCCAGGCTGGAGTCCAGTGGCCGGATCTCAGCTCACTGCAAGCTCCGCCTCCCGAGTTCACACCATTCTCCTGCCTCAGCCTCCCAAGTAGCTGGGACTACAGGCGCCCGCCACCATGCCAGGTTAATTTTTTGTATTTTTAGTAGAGATGGGGTTTCACCGTTATTAGCCAGGATGGTCTTGATCTCCTGACCTCGTGATCTGCCCGTCTCAGCCTCCCAAAGTGCTGGGATTACAGGATTGAGCCACTGCGCCCGGCCAAGATGATTATTTTATACAGATGTGAAATCAATTCCTGAGAAAAATTCCATATCAAGATGGTCACTTCCCTGAAATAACTATGAAAACAAGCCAAAAATTAAATAAATGTATTTTAAATTACATTAGAATTTAAACAAAAATGTATATGGTAGCTTAGGTGGACAGTTGATTTATTTGTATTTAATTATTTAAGCAACTGACGATTTCCAGGAGTTAGGGTACCTAAGAAACTAAGTTTAAGTAAATGACATGTCAGTAAATCCTGTGTGCAAAGTGTACATATCACATTGAATACACAGGAGGAAGGCCAGGACAAAGAATGGCTTACTTACCAATAATTATGAAATAAGCTCTGAAAGGTCTTTTTTTTTTTTTTAACATTACAATAGTGACATGGCAACTCCCATTAATTCAGTAATATCCATTTAATCAAATAATGACACTCATAAGCTGTAAGTAAATTACCATATACTATCACTACTATCTTTGGAATGCTGAAATTAATTCACTTCCTTGACATGTGGATAAGCAAGGATGACAGATACAACACTTAATGAATTCCATAATCAAGAGAATAATATTGCCTTGGCATATACACTAGAAAAAATTCACTATACACATCATCATAATGTTCATAAACCAGGTCATCTTTTAGTATAAAATTTCAAGTTGTAGCGTCTCTTCCCCGTATGACAGCCTTCTTTCTTTCCACTCTCCTCTGTCCTTCCATCTTCCCTTCCAGAGGCTGTGGAAACAGCCAGCTGCAATTTATTGCAGGTGATATAACCAAGAAGCTAGAGAGAAAAGAGGTAGAGACTGGAGTAAGCCAGGGGTAACTGCATCCAGCCAATTCTCAAGTAGGAGCAACTGAAGCAGAGTGGTTAAGGAGGTGTGCAGTGAGGACAACTATGTTCCTAAAGAGGCCATCTGGTCAGTTATTACAAGATAAAGATAATAAGCAGCACCAAAAACAGGAACACAGCAAACGACGAAAGAACAGGCAGGCTCAGAGCTAACCATTTAATGAAGCAACACTGGCCGTGGCACTCTACCCATCAAGGTTTAGGAGCTGAGGGATTTGCAGTCTTGCTCTAAGTCTGCACATATGAGAAAAAAGAGCTATTTTTTTTTTAATGCATGTAATGTTAAAAGGCAGCTGAGTGAGATAAATAGAAAGGTATGGGGAGAAAAAAAAAAACATAAGGTGGGGTTACAGTGGTTCACACTTATAATCCCAGCACTTTGGAAGACTGAGGCCGGCAGATAGCTTGAGCGCTTGAGCCCAGAAGTTTAAGATCAGCCTGGACAACATGGCAAAATCCCATCTCTACAAAAATTAGCTAGGCATGGTGGCATGCAACTAGTCCCAACTACTCAGGAAGCCTAAGTGGGAAGATTACGAGCCCAGGAAATTGAGGCTGCAGTAAGCCATGATAGCACCACTGCATCCTAGCCTAGGTGACAGCAAACCCTGTTTCAAAAAAAAAGACTAACATAGGCCTTCCCCTCCCTCTAAAACAAACCAGAAACTAGCTCAGTCACTGAATGTGTCCCAGGCATTATCTAACCTGTCTGTGTAAATGAGTGGGTACTTTTAGAATACGTGATTAGAAAGGTCTTCTCCGGCTCTAAAATTTCCTGAATCTAATGGATTTAATAATATATATCACACGTGTCACATAGGATGTAGTTACCTTTCTATGTTATGTAAGTTACCATTCGATGGTATGTTACTCCTCAACAGAGAGAGTATAATATAAATAAGAGCACAGAGAATCACAGCCCAGCATCAATACACACCATACTTCATCATCGTTCATCAAATCTTCTTAAGAAACAAATCCTCAACGGCCGGGCGCGGTGGCTCAAGCCTGTAATCCCAGCACTTTGGGAGGCCGAGACGGGCGGATCACCAGGTCAGGAGATCGAGACCATCCTGGCTAACCCGGTGAAACCCCGTCTCTACTAAAAAATACAAAAAACTAGCCGGGCAAGGTGGCGGGCGCCTGTAGTCCCAGCTACTCGGGAGGCTGAGGCAGGAGAATGGCGTGAACCCGGGAGGCGGAGCTTGCAGTGAGCTGAGATCCGGCCACTGCACTCCCGCCTGGGTGACAGAGCGAGACTCCGTCTCAAAAAAAAAAAAAAAAAAAAAAAAAAAAAAGGAAACAAATCCTCATAATATCTTTCTTTAAAGGAAGTCATAACAACAAAAAACAATGCCTGAAATCAAACCATCATGCTTCACTTTAAGCACATTGAGAGATGGGGAATGTGCTTTGTTCACTTGTGAATTTGATTGTGCTTCCATTGTGCTTCTTTCTACAGGACATATTCTAATTATACTTTTCTAATTTTCAACAGTCTAAATGAGTTTTCTAAATATGTGTTTCATATTCCACTTCAAAAAATATAGGTACAGAAAAGGCAAAAAAGTGAAAATAATCCAGGGAGGGGGTCAGTTTCTACACAGAAAAACCTATATACGCTGAATGTCAGCCTTATCACTTAGACTAAGAGCCACCTAGTGGCAAGTGTTATATATTACCAAATCTGCTCAAGCCATATTCACCCAGAAAATAACATTCTGGCAGATGGTAAGTGCTCCACAATTGTGCAAGGTAAGTAAAATAATTGTTCCTTTTCTTATGAAGCTCACTGACAGATTAGACAATCAATTACAGATAAATGTATATAACTGCAGAACAATGTTAAGTGTAACAGAAGTATGCAAAAATAAGCATCCGGCATTTATTAAAGACCTACAATAAGCACAACACCGTGTTAAGAAGGTTCTCTTAAATCTGTTCACCTTACTCAGAACTTTTCCTTTTCTGATTTTTTTATCACCCAGGTTTTAATTTCAGGTTTTTTCCTACCCTCCTTTCTGATGGGGATGTACCCCACTCCCATCTTATCCTTTAAATTCTACACTTCAGAAAAGGGGTAAGGAGAACCTATTTATTGAGCACCTACTATTACCAAAACTAAGCTAGGCATTTTCTATCTCTTATCTTATTAATCCTCACATCGATACCATGAAGTATTATTTTCTTCCATTTTTTAGACAAAGGAAAAGATCTAGCTTAAGTGAAATGCTCATAGCCACAAACTTATTTTAGTGACTTACAGTACAATTATTCCAAAGCTCCCTATATTACCCTGCCTCAAAAAGAGCTTCTTGGCCTATTCATTCCTAGTCCCACCACCAAAATCAGATTTTGATTATATTTATCTTATGGTGTCCACCAATTCCAATCTATTTTACAATGTTTACATCCAGCCTGACCTCATCTTAAAACCTTCAATGCCACCAGGAAAAGTGGCTCACACCTGTAATCCTAGCACTTTGGGAGTCTGTGGCATGTGGATCACCTGAGATCAGGAGTTCGAGACCAGCCTGACGAATATGGAGAAACCCCATCTCTACTGAAAATATAAAATTAGCCGAATGTGGTGGCGCATGCCTGTAGCCCCAGCTACTCAGGAGGCTGAGGCAGGAGAATCACTCGAACCCGGGAGGCAGAGGTTACGGTGAGCCGAGATCGCGCCATTGGCCATTGCACTCCAGCCTGGGCAACAGAGCAAAACTCCGTCAAAAAAAAAGCCTCAATACCCTACCCCGTCCTCTGCATCCCTGATTAATATTCAAATAATCACCTTAGGCCATCCGTAATCACACCACATTGGGAAACCAAGGCAGAAGGATCACTTGAGCCCAGGAGTTCTGGACCAGGCTGGAAAACACGCAAGGCTATCTTTACAAAAAAAAATGTTTTAAATTAGCTGGGGTTGCTGGCGCACACCTGGGTTTGGTGGCGCACACTTATAGTCCTAGCAATTGGGGAGGCTGAGGCAGGAGGATCCCTTGAGCCCCGGATGTTGAGGCTGCAGTGAAGTATGACTGTGCCACTGTATTCCAGGCTGAGCAACAGAGAGATGAGACTGTCTCTAAAAAACACCAACCTACCAAAAAAAACCAAATAATCTGTTTAGCACTCAAGATCTTCCAAGAGGCTCCCAATCACTCTTCCAGTTTAATTTCCCATCACTCCCTATCAACTCTCACCTTTTCTATGAACTCCCTCCAACTGAAGATAATCATTCACATCTGTGTTCCCACCAACACTAAATATCTGTTACAGCACTTGTCATAATCTCCCTTACATAATAATTGCCTGTGTACTCTCTACCAAGTCATGAGCTTCACCAAACCATTTCTTAGCCATCTTTATAAGACCAGTACAAACAGTGTCTTATACCTAATAAGTGTTCAACTGCTTATTTAATAAATATATTGTTTTTAAAACAGTACTAAAAGGAGAGCCACTAAAACATGGTTATACTATTAACATTTTCCTTAACACCGTTCCTACATATCTTAGGACCCAAATGTTTCTGCTTACTCCAAATGATGTGTATGGATTAGGAGCTTTGTACAGAACTAGGTAATTTTTTGCATGAAAAATTTTATCACTCAAATTTTTAAAAAAATTTTTTTAAAAAGATGTGAAAAAATATGCTGGCAAAATCAGGCACAATCTTAGCAGATCTGCAGTTTTCCAAAAGGGAACATATACCTTTGTTCTATTTATGCAAACCAATCTAAAGCTAGTATGTGCTGGAGGAAATTAAGCTATTCCATAATAAGCTGTTCACATTATTTAAAAAAAAAAAATCTACATTACATTATATTTCATAAAGCAATACTGTACTTCTGTAACAAAATCTTTACCATACTTATAAAAAAGTTTTATAGAGTGAAAAATTTTTCTTCTTTTGGGACAGGGTCTTGCTCTGTCACCCAGGCTGGAGTGCAGTGGCATGATCACCATTCAGTGCAGCCTCAAACTCCTGGGCTCAAGCAATCCTCCTGCCTCAGCCTCCCAAAGTGCTGGGATTACAGGCCTGAGCTACTTCGCCCAACATTAAATATTTTTTCTCTTGTTATGTAACCTTTTTATGAGAAACTATTCTTATTCACTTACAACTCTGATTATCATCTCATTAACAATGCATTAGCTCTTATGCTGAGACTACTGAATACAAAAAAAAAAAAAAAAAAACACCTCCAGGGTTGATTTTCTAAGTGTATTCCGCTTCACATCAAATAGATGCAGCTTTCACTGCAAAGCTCTTGCAACTCAGAATGCCTAAAAAAAAATGTTTTCTGTATTTTATTTTTTGTAAACTTAAAATAGTATAAATATTCCCAAGATTGCCATAAACTTCACCAATATGACGAAAAGCTCTCATACTTATCACTATGCATTGTCTCAACACAACAAAATTACACAAATATCTATACAGATAGGTAATTATTACCACTTACAGTGCCTGTGACACCTTCCCCAACCTCCTACAGTAAATGTGACATGTTCGGGAAATACGTTACCCTTTTTAGACCGTTAGGATATCATTTAATTCAATTAAGCAGCAGGTCTAATGAGGCATAAGCAACACCATGATGTTGTGCCAGGCCTAAGAGGCATACAGAACTGTGGGTAGGATAAGTGTCTGAGAGATAGTAGCAGCTAGACATTCAACATTCCTATATTGTTACAGCTACCCAAGCAGAGAAGAGAGCAGTAAGAAGTAGACCCCAAAAAGCTGGGGGCGACTCAATGACAACATCCGTGGTCAAGCAGTAATTTAACAAATGTCTGCTTAAAATGCCAAAGCACATATTTCAAGCGTTGCGGTCCTCTGCACCAAATACACTGTTGCCTTCCTAAAACATGACCCACAAAACCACGGCTTGCAGTCTAAAAAGTCCATCTTGAGCACTGCTCAAGCTGAAAAGTTACCAGAGGAAACTGATTCTTATAGTAATTAAAATATTCGTATAGAATGCTTTACTGTTTACAAGTCACTTACACATACACTGTTTCATTTGACCTTATAATTTCACAAAATTTATGCTGACAGCCACAATGTGCCTGACAGATAAAATATAATTACCATCCCCTATTTTACAGAGGTAGAACCTGAAGTTTAAAGAAATTATCTGTGAGTAATATGTCCCTGAGACCTGAGTCTCCCTGTAGATTATCAACTTATTATTTGGTTCTATGGCATGGATTCCCCAAAAAGCAGTCTACAGTGTTCTATGGTATAATCTAATGCACATCCCTAGCCATCTAGTACGGAAAACACTTAAAAATATTGGAATATTTTGATAAACACTGACAGCTAATAATATAAAAAACAAAAGTGAAATTTAAACTTGTCAGTTTTGTACAAATATAATGTAGTATTTTCTAATAATCAAAAAACAAAAACTTTTGCCTAAGAGCCTTGCTATAATGTTCTCAGGGGTTATGAGACTGCTTGTGGCTGAAAATATCAATTCTTCTGGGTACTTCAGCAATCACTCCTTATAGAACCAAAGTCAAATACCTATATATAAATTATACATGTATATGAATTAGACACACATATACTGTATACAAACACACAATTATAAAATTGTGCCACATGAACCATGTCTCATCAAGATTTCAAAGCACTGTGTCCTACATTCAAAACTTTTTGCTGAGTCTCTATCATGTGATAGACAATCTTCTAAGTGTAAGAATATAAACGCTACCTGCCACCAAATAACAACATTTGGGTGTGAAAATTACAACTTAGTATCATGCTTCCAAGAGAATTACATACAGCATTTAATACTGTATTAAATATATAGTATTTATACAGCCAGGCACCAAATGTAGTCTGACAGATCTGGTTAGAATATTCCCTTAGTCTTGAGAAATAACCTACTAAGGGCCATTACTTTTCATACACAAGAAGGTGTTAAGCCGCTGAGCTCATGCAGAATATACTTAAATATGACTGGAGCACTGATTATGGAGAGAAAATGGCAAACAACTCAGCTGGAGAAGATGAAAATGAAATAGTTATGGAGGATCCTATGTGCCATATTAGCTAACATCTTTTGAGCGCTTGCTACGTGCCAGGAATTCTGCTAAATGCTTTCATACATTATTTCGTTTAATCTTCACAACAACTTTCTGAGTTAGGAATAATTATCTTGCAACTGATAAAGAGATTAACTTGTCAATGTTACAGGAGTTTAAGTGGCAGGGGTTTTAAGTGCCAGAGTCAGACCTGGAACCCAGTTCAGATTAAATACTAAATGTGAGCTCAGAACCCTCCACTCTGTTGCCTCTCTTAATGAAGGCTGCTAGGGGGAGCCATTGAAAGGTTTTTAGATTAAGCAGTGATCAGATTTGCTCTTTAGAAAAACTGCTCTGCTACATGTGGAAGCTGGATAAAGGTGGTGACTCGAGAAGCAGAAAGAGGCTGTCAGTACGTCGCAGTAAACCAGGTGAGAAATGACAGCATGAACTGTGGCAGTGAGGATAAGGGAAACAGATACAAGAGATTTTTTAGAAGGAAAAATGATCAGTTCTCAGTAGTTAAATGTAAAGGTTGGTGAGAGAGGAATCAGGAATCATGGCTTTGGGAACCAAATGGCATATGGTATCATCTACCAAGAACAGAGAAGCAACAGGTTTCATTCAGTCAGTAAGTATCTACAGAGTGTTCCTCAAATGCAAAACACTTTTCTAGGGCCAAGAGTCAAATCTGAAATTATAGTCATGGTTATTAGAAATTATTAAGAGCAAATAACAAAGCACTAGCAAATATAAGGCATATTTAAAATTAATCACTGCTATTAACAGACTTAGCTTAGAGTCCAGTGAAAGCATGTTGTACTACCATTTGTTAAATATTACTACATGCAGGCCAGGCATGGTGGCTCACCCTGTAATCCCAGCACTTTCGGAGGCCAAGGTGGGCAGATCCCTTGAGGTCAGGAGTTTGAGATCAGCCTAGCCAACATGGCAAAACCCCATATCTACTAAAAACACAAAAATTAGCCAGGTGTGATGGTGCACGCTTGTAATCCCAGCTACTCAGGAGGCTGAGGCAGGAGGATCGCTTGAGCCCAAGAGGTGGAGGTTGCAGTGAGCTAAGATTGCGCCACTGAACTCCAGCCTGATGACAGAATGAGACCCTGTCTCAAAAAATAAAATAAAATAAATAAATAAGATATTGCTACATGCAGAAAACAAAAGAGGAAAGCATCCCATAATTTTATGTTATTACATTTGAGTCTGACAGAACTTCAATCTTTCACACCACACACATACACACACACACACACACACACACACACACGACACATCACCCTGTAATTTGTTTTACTTGTCTCTCTCCCTATAAGTTTACGGGGAGCAGGAATAAAGGTATCTGTTTTATTACCCATACTATAATACATATTTGGGATTTTAAAAAATCCCACTATTGCTACTGTGTCTTGCCAATAATTTAAAAACCTATTTGACTTCCTATAAAATATGACCTACTTCACATTAGCTTATTTCAGTAACAATTCATAGACCTTCCCCACAGTTTTCATCCAAGGATGCTCTCTGCGAACCTTAAGGCATAGCAATCCTGTGCAGATGTGGCAAGTTATTATAATTCCCATTTTACTACACAGTTAGGAAACTGGCCCAGGGGAAGTAGAGTAACTTGGAAATAATCACAAAGCCAGATGCCAAAAATAACAACTTTTAGTCAATCCATGAGAAAATACTGCCCCTAGTTGAAATAACATGAAATTTAGTATTAGGAGGAAGCAAAATGCAAAATAATGTTTTAAAGCCAAGTCCTGGATTTTATTTCTAAAAATGAACAGAAGAATGAGATGTGTAAGAACTTAAAAAACAAAACAATTTTTTCCTAATGCCTTACCCATCAAGGGTGCCAAAGGTTATTTAATGAATTACATCTGGCAAGAATGGCCTTTCAACCAAACCAATTTTGATCTTACCCACTTAAAAAAAAAAATTGACAGAAATCCGTTGGTATAGGACAATAGGTAATTTTTTTAACAAATCTAACTGCTTAAAATCTAAAGCCTACAAGTGTTTTGAACAGTACAGATGTGAAAATACTGCAAGTCTCATTTTCTGAAAATATAATCACAGATCCATCAGCAATATGCATGGATAATAAAACTTAAAGTTTTAATAGTTAATACTCAGAATGAAAGTTCTCCAGCCACAACTCATCCAGATTTCGAAATATGCTGCTGTTATAATTTAATTAAAAGCAGTTTTATTTCACCACAAAGTAAAAGTCTTACACGATTTAGAAAGAAAAACGCAACTCAAATGGTAAAAGCGCTTTTATCATGTCTGTGTAATCATTCTACAGGTACAAGTCAGAGCAAAATACCCTCCATTATTACACAGTATTTACACTTTGCTCCCAGTCAGAAAACCAGTGAGCTTAAGATTTTACCTTCAAAAGAATCATTATGTACAAGAACAAGTAAGGGAGACATAAGATTATTGGTAAAACCCACTCATGCGACCCAGACTGCAGATTTTCACAAAAAAAAACTTAAGTATCAATCATGAAACCATGGTTTTCCATTAATTAAAACTCAAACTACTAATTCTAATCACAGCCAGAAAAAAAAAATACTTTCCAATGCTCCAATACTCGTTAGAGTAGATCTCATATGTCCTCTATAAACAACACTTTACTATTGTAGAACTTCAGTTTGTAAATGAAATGACACTCCAAATGATTTTATGTGTAACATACCTTCTAAAAGTAGAGACCAACTAGTAGAAACAAACTCACTCTTGAAGAATACATTCAGCATAGTAATCCTGGTAAATATAATAACTCTTATTCCTAGCACGAGAATAACTCATTAAAAGACATCACACCACACCCCCCATCCCCATTCACACAACCCCAAGCTTTTAGCATTACCAAAACAGTAAGAACACTTCAAGGGTCCTTTAACACTAGGAAGTGTCTTTAAAATAATCTCACTACAGGCTATTACATATATATAATATACATCTTTACGTATACTTTTTACTGCATTTGATTAATATCTTCCACAAAGATCCTAGAAGCAGTATTCATCAATCAGAAACTGCACTCTTCGGTGCTGTCCTCATTTCAACCCCAGTGATGGGACAGAAGGGTTGTCACGCATCCACAGAGCAGCAAAAACGCACATAACTGTAAACCATCTAATGATTAAGAAAAAGTAAAACATTTATATAAAATTCCCAACCGGAATGCCTCTCCTTTTCCTTATGAGGCAGGAGTTTCTGATAAATTCTAAATCCAGATTTCTAGAAAATGCTGAAATTCTCCGCCCCAACACTCACAAGTTTTCAACATGGAAATTCACTCAACTCCTACTCACATGCCAAATGAATATCCATTGTGGATATCTGAAACTATTCTCAAACACTAACAGAAAAACACATATATACATCTTGAGCCTCCTTCTAACCGTCCTACGATACCCTCCAATCATCCTCAGGCAACCTAAATGCAAAGCTTCGACAGACAGCTGCCCTTGGCCTAGGCCGTCAGGAACCAGGAGGGGGGCGGGGGCCGGGGGCCGGGGGACGCAAGAACCACCAAGAGACCAGACCTTTTTCCAGGGCTACTGTTTCCAAGCAAAACAACCCACCGCACTAAAGAGACGGCGATGAAAATTGGAGACGCTTTAATCCCGAAAGAAAGGGGTGGCGATGGGGGGGCGGGGGGTGCAAGAAATCCCGAGAAAAAGGGGTGCGGAGGAGGAAACTAAGTATCCCATGCATCTTTCAGACTCACAAAACAACAACAAACCGTAGAGTCTGTGTGCACTTAGAAGCAGCAGATGGAGTCTCCGGGGCTGAGACAGTTCAGCAGACGTACACCGGGGGTAGTGGATAAATCAACCGATGACGGGAGAGGAAGGGGGTGCCGAGAGAATAAGCCCATGGATGGGGGAGACAACGCCTCGGGGGGGGGGGATCCAGGACCGCAGAGAAAGGTGAGAGAGGACCCACAGGAGAAAGACAATGGAAGAACAATTAAGACAGGAATCTGGTGCCCGGGCTGTGGCAGGTCACTGGGCTACCGACAAGAGTGGGGCACAACAAAGGGGCACGGGAGGAAGGACAGCGGAGGGGAGGAGATGGAAAGAGGATGCGGGGCGCCACGGGTCGGACAAAGCGCCCAAGGCGGCGAAACAAAGGGCCGGGGGTAGAGAGTCGCGGGGGGCAGCGGGGAAAGACAAAGCGCCCGGGGCCGGGGGCACTAGCGGGGCGAGGCGGCGACAACGGCCGCGAGGAACAAAGCTGCACGGGGCCCCCAGGCAGGGCCCGCTGGAGGCGCGCGGGAGGCACGGCGCCCGAGGGCCCCGCGCGCCCGGCCGCACTCACGCCCGCACCCGCCGGCCTCGCCGCCGCCTCCCGCCCTCACGCGCCGGAGCCCGAGCCACGGCAGCGCAGAGGCAGCGCACGGTCACACGCCGCAGCCGCCGCCGCGCTCGGCGCACGCGACGCCGCCCCCGCGGGCCCCCGGACGCCAAGCGCGCTGCGGCCCCCGAATCCGCCGCTCGCCGCGGGCTGCCAGACGCCCGCAACTTTCCCGGTTCCCAGCGCTCCGATTCCCTCGGACTTACCCTGTCACAACAGGCGCCATCTTCCACAAACTCTCGCCAAAACTCCAACCCTCGCGAGATTCCCCCCGACGCCTTCCCTGGTCCCTCTCCCCCGCCCCTTCCCTTTTTCCTCACTCCTCGATTCCACCCAGCCCCCGCGCTCCCTTTCCCCTCGCCGCCGCCGCGAAGAGCCAGACGCCTCGCGCCGCCCGCAGAGTAGGGGATCCTGCTCGCTGCCTCCCTTGGAAACCTACCCAAGCGATGGAGCATGCGCAGGCGGCTCCTCCGCGGGCGAGCCCTCCGTGTGGTCCATGGGGAGCGCTCCGGTTATCCAGGTTTTGGGACGCGCCTTGAGGGACGTACGTGGAGACTGAGGAAAACCGGAGGGGATTACTACGGGGACGGGGAATGGAGGGGTCAGGAGGCGGGGCCGAGGAGAAGGGAGGAGGGGTCCTGGGAAAATGGGCCGCGTTTCACAGGCCTAGATGAAACACCTCCTCAATGGGTGTTTTCCAAGCGGCTTCCCGCTCACTCTGGGTTCCCAGCTCCTTTCATTCATTCAGACGTTCCCTGGGCGCCTCCTTTATGCTAATTTCGGCGTTAGGTGCAGGAGCGTCAGAGGTGCCTGGGGTTCGGGCAAGTGACACGTCGGGAACTGTCTTCATTCATTACACCCCCATGCTAATGAGGAGGCCCTTCCAGAGCTCCGCAAACGGAAAACTTTTGCAGTTGAGCTCTCTCGGCTTAGCGTTCTCCTTAGGTGTGAAATGAGGTCAAGTCAAGGCCTCTGGGAAAGACACCCCTAATGGCCACCTCGCAGACACACGCCAGGGTGCGGAGTAGTTCTCTCCAGAAGGGAAAACTGCCTTGGAATTGAGAGCCACATTCTCCCACCTCCGAGTCGGGCCAGAGGCCCTGATCAAAGCTCTTGCAGCTCGCGTGCCACATGGCCTCTCTAAGACCCCATCGCAGCCGCCACCGTGTGTGAGCCCAGGTGTGTGTTGAGGCCACTACTGCACAGGGAACCGGGCCACCCGAGGGCCTGGCACAGCCGAAGACGCTGCCGGCTGCCCGAATCGCGCTTCAGGCGGCCTGATGCCGGAAGCCCCCGGGCGAACCTGGCCCCGCCGGGCATTGAACAGCAAGGTGCAGAGCCCGAACCCCGCCCCCTCCTCCTACCTGCAGCCCCCCATTTTTCCCCTCCTTTGCCCTTTCCTTTCCTAGAGATTCCCAATCCAGCACTGCCTCCCGCAGGGAGCCCCAAAACCCGGAGAACTGGAATTCGCCGCCCGAAACCTGCTGAAGGCGCTGCAGGATTGGCGCGGCCCGCGCGAGCGGCACTGCGCATGCACCCAATGCGGGCAGTCGCGTCTCACGCTACACCTCCTTCCCACCGCCTTCCACTACTCGGCTCAGACACAACACGGCCGTGGGAAATTTCCTAAACCTCGCGAGAACGTGCCCCCTGTTGCCTAGGCTTTCGCTCCAAATCTCGCGAAGCCAAGGGAGGACAGGTGTTTGTTTAGAGCAGGTCCGGGCGCCGTTCGTGCCGCGCGTGCCCGGGAGGCGGGCGGCGGGCGGCGGGCGCGGGCGGGGTGGGAAGGGAGCGGCTCGCCGCGGAGGCGGGGCGGGAAGGCGCGTGGCGGGGAGCACGGGGCAGAGGGCGGCGGGGAAGGAGACGCGACGTCTCGCACACACGCACACGCCCTGTGACGCTGGGTGGAAGACGAGGGGTGGGGAGCCTCGAAGGGAAGAAGGGGAAGCCAGGAGGTTGGAAGTGGCTCCCAGTGCGGAGAGTGAGAGGTCAGGCTCTAGGGCAGGAGGAGCCCCAGGCCGATCTCCCGGGGAGGTTTCCTGTCGCCCTCCACAAGCCTGGTACTTTCCTAAAATGTGTTAGACGCCGCGCCCCCCGCCTCCGGGAGCTGAGAGACAGCCCCCAGAGTCGGGTTTGAGTCATGCCTTGAGTCACCTAGTCTGGCCACCACTTCGCTTATTTTGAAACAAGTTCTGATTCCTTAGCTACTCTACTTTAGCAATTAGTTGTTTTCTTTCTAATCTACCCGCTGGCCCTGTGAGCTGGTTAGAAAAATAAATAAATAAACAGCTCTGCGCTCTTGCATTGTTGCCTTGTATAGATTCTTGCTCCCGTTTAAGGACACGGTTCTTAAAATTTCTTCTCAGTCTCTTCTTAACCTTTTGAAGTAATCTAACAAATCAGTTTCTGTTCTGTTTTTTCCTCCCACTAATATGGCTTTTTTGCTTTCCTTCACCTTTCCGTATTTTTGTTGCAATATCCCATTTTACGTATTGCTGCGGCAGGTGCTATAGTAACTGCTGTTTTAAATGCATCCCTTCCTTTTGGATCATTTATCCAGTGAGTTCCTGATTACATTCTTCAATTAGCCACATTTCAGATTGGCCCTGATGTAGTTTCTGTACTAGCCTTAGCCCGGCATTATCTAGGAACCAGTGTCTTCCTGCTGATGTCACAGCCCCGCAAATGTAGAGTTGAATTGAATTTTGGTATTTGGAGAACAGTGAGTTCTCTAGTAGGAGGAAACCCAGCTTTTTAAGTTGTTTTCAAGGTTTTAGAGGTGTGTGTGTGTGTGTGTGTGTGTTTGCCTATTCTTTTGATTATATATTCATGCAGAAAACAGATTTAAAAGCATTTAGTGCAATATTTCAGTGCAAGTCTGGTTTGGAACAGGGTAGCTCAGGAGGAGGAGAAAGCCTTTGGTGCACATATTCCTTGGAGCTGGCATCCCAAGAAGGTATTTCAGTCATGGCCTAGTCCAGACCACTGATCTAATTTGGAATCATGACCTTCTGAGAGCCCCAAGCGACCTTGGGAAGCCATGGTAATCGCAAGTGTAATTACAGCTCCCGTTTTTGCCCTAAAACATGCTCCATCTGCATCCCTCCCCCATCTCAGGAAAGGACAACTCCATTCTTCCACCGATGTCAAGAACCTTGGAGTCCTTGCCTCCTTTCTCACTCACGCCCAAGATACGATTGGACGGAAAATCTTGCTGGCTCCACCTTCAGAATATACTCACAGTCACAAATACTGTCACACCTCTTTGGCTACTAGTCTAACCCATCTTATTTCCCACCTGGGTTAAGGAAGTTCCCTAACTGGTCCTCCCTTCTTCCATTCTTGCCTTCCCTCAGTCTGTGCTAATAGAGCATTCTCAGTAGTCCTCTGGAACTCCTACATGACTTTCCCATTTCACTATGAGGACCTAGACAATGTTGCCTACTGCCAAACCTCCCTGACCTCTCTGCCTTCACCTCCTCCTCTACCCCTCACTCCGTGGGCTCTCACCGGCTGCCTTCCTTACTGTTCCTGGAATGCCCCAGGCACACTCTCAGCTCCAAACCTTTGCTTTTTCCACTACCTGGAATGCTGTTCCCGCATATAGCTTATTCCCTCACCCCTTTCTTGTCTTTGCCTGATGTCACCTCCTCAGGGAGGCCTTCCCTGACACCCTTCCCAAGAGGGAACCCCATACTCCTTATCCCCCTTTCTGCTTGATTTTGTCCATGGCACCTATCATTAACTAACATAACATACATAACATTTATCATACTTGTGTGTTGTCTTTACTATCTGCCTCCTTCCATCGTAATGTAATCTTAATGAGGGTAAGGACTTTTGTCTATTTAGTTCATTATTCAAGCTTTAGTTTCTGGAACAATGCCTGGTGCATCGTATTTGTAGAATGAATGGGGTGTCTTCCACTTTAGGGAAGAGTAAAAATGATTCTGAAGACTAAGCCTCCTATGGTTCAAAACAATATTGGGACTAGACTAGCAATGAGTACCCCAGTACCAGCCTGCCTAGGGAGAAGAAAAAGGCCTATGGAGCAAACACCTGTGTTGGTTTTTTGGAAAAAAAAAAAAAGAAAAAAAAAAACTTCTGGGTTGGACCAGTAGGTGAGGCTGCACCTAACTTTAAGAGTTTCCTTTACTCTCCATTTTAGAACTTCAGAGAAAAAACAACAACGAAAACACCATTAGCCAACTATATATGTGTGTGTGTGCATGTGTATACATATATATATATATATATATATAGCGAGAAGTCAGGGAGCCTAAACAGAGGGAGCAGCTGGAGCCGCAGCAGAGGAACATAAATTTTGAAGATTTCATGGACATTTAATCACTTCCCTAATAATACTCTTGTAATTTCTTATGCCTGTCTAACTTTAATCTCTTAATCCTGTTATCTTCGTGAGGATGTACGTCACCTCAGGACCACTATTGCACAGATTGATTGTAAAACATATGTTTGAAAAATGTGAAATCAGTGCACCTTGAAAAAAAACAGAATAACAGCGATTTTAGCGATTTTTAGCGATTTAGGGAAGACAACTATAAGGTCTGACTGCCTGCGGGGTCGGGCAAAAACAGCCATATTTTTCTTCTTGCAGAGAGCCTGTAAATGGACATGCAAGTAGGAGAGCTGTCGCTAAATTCTTTTCCTAGCAAGGAATATTGATAATTAATACTCTGGGAAAAGAATTGCATTCCTCGGGGGAGGTCTATAAACGGCCACTCTGGGAATGTCTGTCTTATGCGGTTGAAATAAAGACTGAAATACTCCCTGGTCTCCTGCAGTACCTCATGCTTATTAGGGTGGAGGAAAAAATCCAGCCTTGGTAAATTTGAGGTCCCACCGGTTCTCTGCTCTTGAACCCTGTTTTCTCTTGTTTAAGATGTTTGTCTTAAATAGACAATATGTGCACAGCTGAGCATAGACTCTCATCAGTAATTCTAATTTTGCCCTTTGCCTTGTGATCTTTGCTTTTGTCCTTGTCCTGTTTCCTCAGAAGCATGTGATCTTTGTTCTCCTTTTTGCCCTTTGAAGCATGTGATCTTTGTGATCTACTCCCTGTTCATACACCCCCTCCCCTTTTGAAATCCTTAATAAAAACTTGCTGGTTTTGCGGCTCAGGTGGGGCATCACGGACCTACCAATATGTGATGTCACCCCCGGCAGCCCAGCTGTAAAATTCCTGTCTTTGTACTCTTTCTCTTTATTTCTCAGATTGGCCAACACTTAGGGAAGATAGAAAGAACCTATGTTGAAATACTGGGGGTGGGTTCCCCTGATATATATATATATATATTTTTTTTTTGAGACAGAGTCTTGCTCTGTCACCCAGGCTGGAGTGCAGTGGTGTGATCTCAGTGCACTGCAACCTGCCCCTCCCGGGTTCAAGCAGTTCTCCTGCCTCAGCCTCCTGAATAGCTGGGATTACAGGCATCCGCCACCACACCCGGCTAATTTTTGTATTTTTAGTAGAGATGGGGTTTCACCATGTTGACCAGCATGGTCTCAATCTCCTGACCTCGTGATCTGCCCTCCTCGACCTCCCAAAGTGCTGGGATTACAGGTGTGAGCCACTGCTCCTGGCATAAATAGATATCTTCATGAGTTGCTAGTGGGAGTGAAAGTGGATGTAATATCTGTGGAAACTATATTAGTCTGTTCTTGCACTGCTGTAAAGAGATACCTGCCAGGTGTGGTGGCTCACGCCTGTAATCCCAGCACTTTGGGAGGCCGAGGTGGGCAGATCATGAGATCAGGAGATCAAGACCATCCTGACTAACACAGTGAAACCCCATCTCTACTAAAAATACAAAAAATTAGCCGGGCATGGTAGTGGGCGTCTGTAGTCCCAGATACTTGGGAGGCTGAGGCAGGAGAATGGTGTGAACTCGGGAGGCGGAGCTTGCAGTGAGCCGAGACCACGGCACTGCACTCCAGCCTGGGCAACAGAGTGAGACTCCGTCTTGAGAAAAAAAAAAAGAGATACCTAAGACTGGGTAATAAAGAAAAGAGGTTTCATTGGCTCACAGTTCCGCAGGCTGTACAGGAAGTATGACAGCATCTGCTTCTGGGGAGGCTTCAGGGAGCTTTTACTCATGGCAGACAGCAAAGCAGGAGCAGGTGACTTAGATGGGAGAAGCAGGACCAAGGCGGGGAGGGGAGGTGCCACATACTTTTAAATGACCAGATCTCACGAGAACTCACTCACTATCTGGAAAACATCACCAAGAAGAAAATCCACCCCCACGATCCAATCACCTCCCACCAGGCCCCACCTCCAACATTGGGGGTTACAATTGGACCTAAGATTTGGGTGGAGACAGATCCAAAGCATATCGGAAACCATGTGGCAAAATTTGTCACTACTTGTTCATCCTACAATTCCATTTCTAGAAGTTTATCCTATGAATATGTCCACACATGTAAAATTACCTATATTTTGCAGCATCATTGATGGTGAAAAAAAAAATACTGATAACAAACATCAAGAGACGTCTTTTTTTTTAAATTATATATTCAAAGAATGAAAGAGTGTATTTATTAATAAGCAGAGGCTGCTTTTTATGTACTTTTGCGAAAGGATCACAAAGTTTAAAACACTGCAAAACAGTGATATATATATGTGTATATATATATATATATGTGTGTGTATATATACTTATTTGCCTATATGTGTCTAAAATGTCTCTGGAAGGACACTCTAACTAGAAATTGTAAGAATGACTGCCTTCCTATAAGGGACTCTACAGTTGGATGATGTAGGTGAGAGAGTGGCTTTCCTCACAGAGTCTACTATCTTGGATCCTTTGAATTTTGTACCATGTACATATATTTCCTATAAATATAAAACATAAAAAGGCGGGAAAAGAAAGAAATGGAATAAATGTGCCAGAAGACAAAACGTTACCAAATAAAATTGTTTGCTTTCTTCTACTTTAGTAGAATTATTTTTATTTATTTATTTATTTATTGGGACGAAGTTTTACTCTTGTTGCCCAGGCTGGAGTGCATTGGTGCAGTCTTGGCTCACCACAACCTCCGCCTCCCAGGTTCAAGCGATTCTTCTACCTCGGCCTCCCGAGTAGCTGGGATTACAGGTACATGCCACCATGCTCTGTTAATTTTGTGTGTGTGTGTGTGTGTGTATTTTTAGTAGAGACGAGGTTTCCCCCTTTTGGTCAGGCTGATCTCAAACTCCCGACCTCAGGTGATCCGCCTGCCTCGCCCTCCCAAAGTGCTAGGATTACAGGTATGAGCCACCGCACCAGGCCTAGAATTATTTTCTAAAAGAAGTTATGGTTCCAGCTTGGTGGCTCATGCTTGTAATCCCAGCACTTTGGGAGGCTAAGACAGGCAGATCACTTGAGCCCAGGAGTTTAAAACCAGCCTGGACAATATAGTAAGACTCTGTCTCAACAAAAAATACAAAAATTAGCTGGACATGGTGGCATATGCCTGTAGTCCCAGCTACTCAGGAGGCTGAGGTGGGAGGATTGCTTGAGCCCCTGAAGTTGAGGCTGCAATGAGCTGTGATTGCACCACTGCACTCCAGCCTGGGAGAGAGAGAGAGACCCTGTCACCTGTCACACACACACAGAAAAAGTTATGTATGTTACCTATCATCTTGGTAGAATTAAAACAGCAGAACTGCCTCATGGTTCATTCACAGAGCATGTTTAGAGTACCTACCACCACAGGTCAGGCATCATCTTGGTATTTTACAAAAATAGACAACACAAAGAACCCAACCTCCAAGGACTCCCTGTCTAAAAGAATACACAGACCAGTTGCAGTGGAATTCTATGATAGGAAAGAGATAAAAGAGTTCAACAGCTTAGGGGTACAATGAAGGAAGACCTAAGTCTTGCCTCATGGGCCCAGTCTTTGCACAGATGACTTGGGAGCTGACTTACTACAGTGGGAATTCAGAAGACAAGAATAGGAGGAAGCATGACAAGCACAGGAAACAGCATGTTCAGGCTCTGAGGTGTGAAAGAGCATCTGCTACTCAGGGGGACTCCAGGTGGGGGGTTGATGCACATAGAATAGGGAAAGGCATTCTAAGCAGGGTCATAAGAAGGGCCTGGTAGAGCTGTGGCCCTCAGAACTCAGTGGGCATCAAAATCAATTAAGGACCTGAGTCCCACTCCCTAAGATGCTAAATGAGTAAATCTGGACTGAAGCATTTATAGCAGGGTGCTCAGAGATTCTGATGCAAATTGTCCATGAACCGAGCTTTAATAATTTTTTTTTTTTTTTTTTTTTTTTTTTTTAAAGACAAGGTCTTGCTCTGTTGCTCAGGCTGTAGTGCAGTAGTGCAATCAAAGCTCATTGCAGCTTTGAACTCCTGGGCTCAAGAGATCCTCCCACCTTGGCCTCCCAAAATGCTAGGATTATAGGTGTGAGTCACTGCACCCAGGGAGAATCATTCTTTGATACAGAACTTGAGTATAACCTTTCTCGGGCACTTTCTCACTAAAGGGAGTGATGGCATATAGTTTCTTTTTAAAAAATCAATAAAAGAAATACTTAAATAGTAAAAGGGATGTGTTTGGGAGCCCCTAGGTGTGTATCCAAAGGCATGTGAAGCAGCTAGTGGCTCATGAGAGGTGGACATTACAGTTTGCTGTGGTGGTTTAAACACAGTGACACCTTTTTTTTTTTTTTTTTTTTTTTTTTTTTTGAGACAAAGTCTCTCTCTGTCACCCAGGCTGGGGTGCAGTGTCACAATCTCGGCTCACTGCAACCTCCACCTCCTGGGTTCAAGCAATTCTCCTGCCTTAGCCTCCCAAGTAGCTGGGATTACAGCTGCCTGCCACCATGCCTGGCTAACTTTTTTTGTATATTTAGTAGGGATAGGAATTCATCATGTTGGCCAGGCTGGTTTCCAACTCCTGACCTCAAGTGATCCTCCCACCTCAACCTCCCAAAGTGCTAGGATTACAGGTGTGAGCCACCGCACCTGGCCCCACAGTGATGCATTTCAACATTGCTAGCTGTGTGATCTTAGATAAGTTTTTTAACTTGTCAGTGCCTCAGTTTCTTCACCTATAAAATGGAGATTGTAGCTTCTAATTCATAGGATCGTCACAATTCAAAGTATTACTGTTTTAAGTACATAGAACAGCGCTATAACACAATCATTATAGTAGTATTCGTTTTTATCATTATTCAACAAGTCCATAACTTGGATTCATCTCATCAAAATTCTTGCAAAGCATGTCAAAATGGCCATACTTCAAAAATCAATGTCAGTCGGGCACCGTGGCTCAAGCCTGTAATCCCAGCACTTTGGGAACCTGAGGCAGGTGGATCACGTGAGGTCAGGAGTTCAAGACCAGCCTGGCCAACATGGGGAAACCTTGTCTCTACTAAAAATACAAAAATTAACTGGGTGCATTGGCAGCGCCTGTAATCCCAGCTACTCAGGAGGCTGAGGCAGGAGAATCACTTGAGCCCGGGAGGCAGAGGTTACAGTGAGCCAAGATCATGGCATTGCACTCCAACCTGGGTGACAGAGCAAGACTCTCTGTCTCAAAAAAAAAAAAAAGAAAAGAAAAGAAAAGAAAAATGTTAAAATAGGCAAATATAGTCATGATTTTATCTTGATTGGTGTTAATTCATTTTTTTCTCATATCCCACTCAGAAATGATAATATTATTATTGTTATTTAATTTCCAAGAGGATCACATGTACAGAATGTTTGGGAAACCCTCTGTAGATAGCTGAGGGGAGCCTCTGAGGATACAAAGCAGGGTTTCTTGTTATCAGATTGTGCAGGTGCTCTGTGCCTAAGATAGCCCTACTGATAGCTTATGTTAGAAACTAGGAGCCGCTCACTCTACAAATGTTTAACTCATGTTTTTTTGTTCATCTTTATGCTTCTCTTATATTCATAACATTATCCCTATCATTTTCTACCATGTGTTCACCAAGGTTAATAAAATGTACAGGAGATTGAAAGAGTGCCAAGGATTCCATCAGACTCTGCAATTCTATACAGAAAATAAGCTCGAACTCCAGGATTAAAAGAAATAGAACACTGAAAATGAATCACGGCTTCAGGAGAACTTGAGAAACAAAAATAAATATTCACCGTTTTCTGCCCAATTGTGTTTAATTTTTCACAGGATTCTTTGGCCCTGGCAATTTGAGATTTTTGCAGACCTGGGTTAAGTTTTGCTTAGCTTGTTAATATGTGCAGCAGTTCAAGAAGGTAAAGCAAGAAAATGAATAGGCCATTTACGCTAGTGATGTGGAACGTGAATGGAATCAAATGCACATTTGGTGAAAAGAATGTGTACAAATCTAATAATTTGTCAGAAGTTTTTGTAGCTAATGTAATTGGAGGAAAATGTTTCCATGTGTGATTGATAGATTTTGTTCTTTTTATAACATGAACAAGTTAAAGCCAGTTAACACTACCTGCACAAGAAATGACAAGGCCATATGAATAATAAAATTCCAGTTATCTGTTTATAAGGGAATATACTTAAATTTTTATTTCCTAAACCTTCCCTGTTTGTCATGCATCACATATTGCAGTGGTTTTGGGTTCTGTATTAAGCCAGTGTTAAACATTATAGTTTTTAAAAAGCAGCTGGGGTATGAATGAAAGAACATTGAACTAGCTTCACCACTAGTACTTCCACCACTAACCAAATGCCCAACTTTGAGCAAGTTTATTTTTCCTCACCTGCAAAAGGGGAATATGAAACCTATTGCATAGAGTTGCTTTGATAATTAATTGAGGTATTACTCAATAATAACAAAATAACTAGGTACATAGTAGGCACTCAATAAATTTCTTAGGAAATTATTTAACCCATACCCATGTTCAGTTTTCTTATCTATCAGATGGACTAATAATACCTGCATTAGAGGTTTGTTGCATGAATCAAATTAGATAATCACAGGGCACGGTGGCTCACGCCTGTAATCCCAGCTCTTTGGGAGGCCAAGACAGGAGGATCGCTTGTGCCCAGGAGTTTGAGACCAGCCTGGGCAACGTAGGACAACCCCATCTCTACAAAGAAATACAAAAATTAGCCGGTAGTAGTGGCATGCACCTGTAGTCCCAGCTACTCAAGAGGCTAAGCCCAGGAGGCCAAGGCTGCGAGTGAGCCATGATTACGCCACTGCACTCCAGCCTGGGTGACAGCACAAGACTCTGTCTCAAAAAAAAAAAAAAAAAAAAAAAAAAACACAATTAGATAATTATAGGGATAATAAATTGAAAGAATCCTAAATACAATCATGGTATTTAATTTTGGTTGGCATATTTCTTTTTAAAAATTTGACTGTGGTTACATAGGAAATCAATAGAACAGAAAAAAAGATCCCTTTATTTTCTTCTCTGGCCTGTGTTACTATTAACCTTGAACACAGATGGCCTTTATCGCTTTTTCAAAGAAAGCCTACCGGAAAGGTTTCACTCTTTGCATCTCTATTGCTTGGTGTCAGAGATAGTGTAATGATAAGAAACAACTTGTAGATATAACCTTTGTGGCTAGCACTCTTGTCCAGACCACACTAAGGACTAAGAAGACCTACTTTGGAACCTGTTTATTTAAGCATTGACAAATAGTAATATATCAAACAATTCACATCTTGTTAAGTATGTAGCTTTGTGAAAGATAGCTAACTGATAATCCCTTGAACATCAAAAGCAAAGTTGTACATTGTCTCTTTCAATAGTTGCTGCTATAATTAGGTTAATATTTTTTATTTTAATTAGTTTTTTAAAATGCTGTTGTCATTATCTCAACATGTGGGAATTTAAAAGAAGCAACTTGTGAAATTACTGCAAGAAAAAAGTTTCTAAGATTATTTCTAATCATGCTATTAATAAATATTGAGTACATACTTTGTTTTATACAATAGGTCTGTCTGAAAAGTTTTATCTCAATCTAATAATGATGTATTTCATTTGTAAAATGCATTAGAGAAACTCTATTTTTTTTTTTTTTGAGGTGGAGTCTTGCTCTGTCGCCCAGGCTGGAGTGCAGTGGCGAGATCTCGGCTCACTGCAAGCTCCGCCACCCGGGTTCACGCCATTCTCCTGCCTCAGCCTCCCGAGTTGCTGGGGCTACAGGCGCCCGCCACCATTTCCGGCTAATTTTTTGTATTTTTAGTAGAGACGGGGTTTCATCGTGTTAGCCAGGTTGGTCTCCATCTCCTGACCTCATGATCTGTCCACCTCGGCCTCCCAAAGTGCTAGGATTACAAGCGTAAGCCACCGCGCCTGGCCTAGAGAAACTCTATTTAAAGGACTGTTCGACTCCATGTTAAATACTATAACTCTTATAAATACTATAACTATAATTACCCTGTGCTTTTGCTACTTAAATTATTATTTTCATGACTAAATTCTGTCATGATTAGCATCCTGTAAAAGGATGGTTAATAAATTATATTAAGGTGTTATTAATATTTCACTAATGGATAAAAACATTTCTTAAGATCTTAACTACAAATCATTTTTCATCTAAGTACTTTGGAAAAATTTAGAAATTGATGCATGGTGTTTTTTTTTTCTTCCAGCTTTCCAAACACGTGGCCTAGATTTTACCCTCAGAATAACTTTTGACTTCAGTAAAAGTTATAAACTGTCGTCTGGGAGAAGCCTTTGGCTTCTGCTTTTCTCAAGCCTAAAGTTCTCCAGAAATGTTCTTCTGAAATGCAAATCTGATTTTCATCAAGCAGTTTTACCTACGTAGCATCATATTTTCCTTCACCAGCAAACACTGAGTATTTTATTTTTAACTAGCATAGCTATATCTGTATTTGCATGATACTTTCCAACTTTCCGAAATAAGCAATGAAATGCAGAATCTAGGCAAAAGAAAAAAAGATAATTTAGGTACTGAAAAATAACTTCTGAGAAAGAGATCATTGCCTGGCGCGGTGGCTCAAGCCTGTAATCCCAGCACTTTGGGAGGCCGAGACGGGTGGATCACGAGGTCAGGAGATCGAAACCATCCTGCCTAACACGGTGAAACCCCGTCTCTACTAAAAAATACAAAAAACTAGGTGGGCGAGGTGGCGGGCGCCTGTAGTCCCAGCTACTCGGGAGGCTGAGGCAGGAGAATGGCGTGAACCCAGGAGGCGGAGCTTGCAGTGAGCTGAGATCCGGCCACTGCACTCCAGCCTGGGTGACAGAGCGAGACTCCGTCTCAAAAAAAAAAAAAAAAAAAAGAGATCACATACAGAAGTATTTAGTTTTATGCAATAGAGGGTTTTCAAAAGGTTGTATGCCCATCTAACATGCAACAGCTTTCCAGTTGAAGGGATACTGTGATGTATAATTTCCAAAGTGACAGTAACTAGGAGTCTGCACTGTCTCAAGCCCTCTCACAGACATCAATCATTTCAATTGGTCCTCAGGACAATGCTGACGGTCAGTAATTTTATTCCTGTTTTTACAGATGTGCCTCGGAGGGTATGATTTACACAAGTCATACACCTAGAAGTGGGATTTATGATTGTCGGTGAGTTCTTTATTTTTTTGGCTATAACAATTTAAATTATTTTTATTATTATAAACTGATAGAGAATATTTTATGTGAAGTACCCAGAGTATCAAATTATAATTTTAATAAACTATTTAAAGTTACAAAAATGATTTACAAAAGTATAAAATGATGAGAAATGCAACAAGATTTATTTTATTTTATTTTATTTATTTATTTATTTATTTTTTTTTTTTTTTGAGACGGAGTCTCGCTCTGTCACCCAGGCTGGAGTGCGGTGGCCAGATCTCAGCTCACTGCAAGCTCCGCCTCCCGGGTTTACGCCATTCTCCTGCCTCAGCCTCCCGAGTAGCTGGGACTACAGGCGCCTGCCACCTCGCCCGGCTAAGTTTTTGTATTTTTAGTAGAGACGGGGTTTCACCGTGTTAGCCAGGATGGTCTCCATCTCCTGACCTCGTGATCCGCCCGTCTCGGCCTCCCAAAGTGCTGGGATTACAGGCTTGAGCCACCGCGCCCGGCAAGATTTATTTTAAAATATATTTTAAATAGTTGATATACTTAAGTTTTAAAAAATCCTACAAACAAGTAACAGTGAGTGGCTGGGGTGACCAAGACAGGGGCTACTGAATTTTTACCCATTTGAATTTTCTGACACATTTATTATTTTAAAAATAATTATCCAAAGAAATGATAAGAAAACTACAGACCAGTGCCTCTTTTAATATAGACACAAAATCCTCAATAAAATACTGGCAAACACTCGACAAGGTAGAAATGGAAGGGAACTTTCTCAACCTGATAAAAGTCATTCATAGGAAACCCACAGCCAACATCATAAGGATTTCCACTCTCACCAATTCTATTCAACATGGTATTGAAGGTTCTAGCCAGGACAATTAGGCAAGATAATGAAGTAAAAGACATCAGATTGGAGAGAAAGAAAGAAAAGTGTATCTTCAGATGACATAATCTTGTATGATGACATGATCTTATGCATAGAAAATTTTAAGAACTTGCCCAGGTACAGTGGCTCATACCTGTAATCCCAGCACTTTGGGAGGCTGAGGTGGGTGGATCACCTGAGCTCAGGAGTTCAAGACCAGCCTGGCCAAAATGGTGAAACCTCATGGTAGTGCACATGCCTGTAGTCCCAGCTACTTGGGAGGCTGAGGCAGGTGAATCACTTGAACCCAGGAGGCAGAGGTTGCAGTGAGCTGAGATCATGCGATTGCCCTCCAGGCTGGGTGACAAGAGTGAAACTCAGTCTCAAAAAAAAAAAAAAAAAAAAGAGAAGAAAAGAAAATTCTAAGAACTCCACTAAAAAATTATTACCTGTACCACTAATACATATATTCAGCAAAGTTGCAGAAGACAAGATTAATATAAAAAAATTGTATTCTATATATTTTCAATGAACCATCTGAAAATGAAACTAACAAAACAATTCCATTTCCAATAGCATGAGTATCAAATATCCAGAGTATCAAATTAAATAAATAAAGCACTTAGGAAATTTTTTTTTTTTTTTTTTTTTTTTTGAGACTGAGTTTTGCTCTGTCTCCCAAGCTGGAGTGCAGTGGCGCGATCTCGGCTCACTGCAAGCTCCGCCTCCTGGGTTAACGCCATTCTCCTGCCTCAGCCTCCCGAGTAGCTGGGACTACAGGCGCCCGCCACCGCGCCCAGCTCATTTTTTGTAATTTTAGTAGAGACGGGGTTTCACTGTGGTCTCGATCTCCTGACCTTGTGATCCGCCCGCCTCAGCCTCCCAAAGTGCTGGGATTACAGGCGTGAGCCACCGTGCCCAGCTAGGAATAAATTTTTAAAAAGAAGTGCAAGCTTTATGCTCTGAAATCTACAAAACATTGTTGAAAGAAATTTTAAAGGATCTAAATAAATGGAAAAACATCCCATGTTTATGGATCAAAAGATATTATTATTAAGATGGCAACACTCACCAAATTATTCCACAGATTCAATGCAATCACTATCAAAATCCCAGTTGGTCACTTTGTAGAAACTGACAAGGAGAGCCACAATTTTATGGAACCCAGAATAGCCAAACAATCTTGAAAAAGAAGAACAGAGTTGGAGGACTGACATTTCCCCCATTTCAAACTTACTACAGAGCTACAGTAAGCAAGAATGGGTGGTGGTGGATAAGGATAGACTTACAGATCAAATGGATAGAACTAAGAGTCCAGAAATAAGCCCTCACATTTAGGTCATTTGATTTTTGACGAGTGTCAAAAGAATTCAGTAGGAAAAGGAACAGTCTTTGCAACAAATGATGCTGGGACAACTGGATATCTACATGCAAAAGAATGAAGTTGGGCCTGTTATTCACAACATATTAAAAAATTACCTTAGATCACTGCCCTAAATCTAAAAACAAAAACTATACAACTCATAGAAGAAAGTATAGGGGTAAATCTTCATAACCTTGGATTAGCAATGATTTCTTAGCTACGACACAAAAACCCAAGCAACAAATGAAAAAAAATAGATAAATTGGACTTCCTCAAAATTTAAAACTTTTGTGCTTCAAAGGACACTATCAAGAAAGTTAAAAAAAAAATACAGAATGGGAGAAAATATTTGTAAATCAAATATATCTGAAATGGGTCTAGTATCCAGAATATATAAAGAATTCTTAAAACTGAATAATAGGCCGGGTGCGGTGGCTCATGCCTGTAATCCCAGCACTTTGGGAGGCTGAAGCAGGCAGATCACGAGGTCAGGAGATCAAGACCGTCCTGGCTAACATGGTGAAACTCCATCTCTACTAAAAATACAAAAAATTAGCCAGGCGTGGTGGCGGATGCCTGCAGTCACAGCTACTCAGGAGGCTGAGGCAGGAGAATGGCATGAACCCGGCAGGCGGAGCTTGAAGTGAACCGAGATCGCACCACTGCACTCCAGCCTGGGCGACAGAGCGAGACTCCATCTCAAAAACAAAACCAAAAAACCTGGATAATAAAAAGACAAATCGTTCAATTAAAAATGGGCAAAAGATCTGAATACACATTTATCCAAAGATTTCTCCAAAGCAAATGACTATTCAACACATGAGAAAATATTCAGTATCATTAGCCATCGTGGAAAAAGCAAATCAAAACCACAATGAGATACCATTTCACAAAGCAAAAAGACAGAAAATGACAAGTCTTGACAAGGATGTGGAAAATTGAAACCCTCATACATTGATGGTGGGAATGTAAAATGATGTAACCATTTTAAAAAGCAACCTAACAGTTCCCCAAAGGGTAACTATAGAGCTACTATATGACCCAACAATTCTACTCTTAGTACACCTAAGAGTACACCTAACTTAAGAGAACCGAAAACATGTCCATACAAAAACATAAATGTTCATGGCACCATTATTCATAGTAGAAGCAATGCAAATGTCCATCAACTGATGAAGAAATAAAATGTGATATATCTAGAAAATAGGATACTATTAGTTTTTAAAGACATAAAGTATGAAACACACTATAACACGGATGTACCTTGAAAACGTGCTAAATGAAAGAAACGAATCATGAAAGATCTTGTATTGTGGGATTCTAAAATGTCCAGAAAAGGCAAATCTATAGAGACAGAAGACTAATGACTGTCTAGGGCCAGGCAGTGTGTATGTGGGGATAACTGTGAAAGGATATAGGACTTCATTTGAAGTGATAAAAGTCTTCAAAGTTGATTATGTTGGTGGCTGCACTACTCTGAATATACTATAAACCACTGAATTTGCACTTTAGGTGAGTGAATTATATGGTATGTGAAGTGTATCTCAATGAAGCTGTTTAGCAAAGAGAGGAGAGAGAGCAGAAAAAATTAATTTAACTCCAATTACATGCTTTGCTTTTCATAGAGTATTTTAAAAAATAGAGACAGGCATCTCACAATGTTGCCCAGGCTGGTCTCCAACTCCTGGGCTCAAGCAATCCTCCCGCCTTGGCCTCACAAAGTGCTGGGATTACAGGCATAAGCCACCACGCCCAGCCTAGATGCTTTAAAAATCAAATTAATATGATTATAAACTTCATATTAGTAAGTCATATACTTCTATAAATGTTCAAGTGGGGACAACTAAATGATAAAATAAACTCTACAGAAAATTAGCGAACAATCATTACTTTGCTAGTTTGACTTACCTTCTAGCTTCATAGTAAGTTTGAGATTGTATTTCATTATATTCCTTTTTTTCTTTTTTTTTTTTTTTCAGGTTGAAGTGCAGTGGCACAATCACAGCTCACTGCAGTCTTGAACTCCTGGGCTCAAGAAATCCTCTGGCCTCAGCTTCCTGGGATTAGAGATGTAGGCCACTGCACTCGACTCCGAGATTATATATATATATTTCATATAGATTATATGTATGTACATATATTTATTATTTATTTATTTATTTATTTATTTATTGGACAGGGTTGCAGTCTGTCACCCAGGCTGGAGTGCAGTGGTGCAATCTCAGCTCACTGCAACCTCCAGCTCTCAGATTCAAGTGATTCTCTTTCCTCAGCCTCCAGAGTAGCTGGGACTACAGGCGTGTGTCACCATGCCCAGCTAACTTTTGTATTGTTAGTAGAGACAGGGTAATACTGTGTTGGTCAGGCTGGTCTCAAACCCCTGGCCTCAAGTGATCTGCCTACCTCAATCTCTCAAAAGTGCTGGGATTACAGATGTAGGCCACTGCGCCCAGCCAGATTATATTTCTGACAAGAATAAGGTTCCTCAACCTTTCAGATGTAGAATGATCTTAGTTTAAGATAAAAATAATAGCTGGAATCATTGAGTGCCAACTTGCTTAAACCAAGAGACTTCAAATGGAGATGATCTCGTTTGATCCTTCCACACCCCTGAATAGGACTTCTACTCCCCTTTTTATAGCTAAGGAAGCTGTGGCCCGGAAAAATGAAGAAACTCTCCCTAGCTCATACTCATAGTTACAGACATTGCTAGAATGCGAACGCTAGATACTCCTCTGACATTTCTCTATAACTAGCCCTATGCTAGGCCTGCTGGGCCACTTCCTCCCTTATTACCATTGTGAATTAGAACTCCAAGGCTGGGGAGACTTGAAGGGTAATAAGCATGCTAATGTTATCTTGAGGACCTAAGATCTAGTACATCACTTCTAGGTCATTCCGGAGAGCTGGAGAAACCGGATTGGGGAGAGGGGAAAGAAGGGAGTTGGAAATAAAAATTCCTTGTTTTCAAATGTGGAAGAAAGTATGAAGAAATAGAAAAGAATGCCTTAAAGATTCCTTCCAGCTCTAAAGTTCAGTCAATTTAAAGCTCCATCTTAATGGAGCTGAAGATACCCTACAATTCAGAGAACTTCCTTTTCTGACTTAGCCTTGTCCTGGGACCCATGATTGAGGTCTCTCCTTGAGAGCTCCAATGGCTATGGTTCCTTCAGGAAGTGTACCTTCAGACTTTCCCCTCGTTGTTGTACTCTTCTAACAATCTGTGCAAATTTTATCCTTTTATACTTATTTTTAAAAATTATCCTGCCTGGGCTCAGTGGCTCTTGCCTGTAATCTCAGTACTTTGGGAGGCCGAGGCAGGTGGATCATTTGAGGTCAGGAGTTCAAGACCAACCTGGCCAACATGGCAAAACCCCATCTCTACTAAAATACAAAAAAATAGCTGGGCGTGGTAGCATGCACCTATAAATCCCAGCTACTGGGGAGGCTGTGGCAGGAGAATCACTTGAACTCACAAGGTGGAGGTTGCAGTCAGCCAAGATTGCACCATTGCACTCTAGCCTGGGCAACAGAATGAGATATGGTCTCAAATAAATAAATAAATAAATAGAAATTGTCCTTAGGCTTCATATTCAGCTTCAGCCTATATCATGTCTACTTCCAGTGATTAGGCCAAATTGCCTCTAAAAATGTGACAAATTGCAAAACTGCTTTATATTGAAAATTTCTATTATTTTAAAAATGGGCAATACATGCACATTGAACAAAATTTAAATTTTTTTTCTTTTTTTTTTTTTTTTTAGATGGAGTCTCACTCTCGCCCAGGCTGGAGTGCAGTGGGTGATCTCAGCTCACTGCGAGCTCCACCTCCCGGGTTCACGCCATTCTCCTGCCTCAGCCTCCGGAGTAGCTGGGACTACAGGCGCCTGTCACCAAGCCTGGCTAATTTTTTGTATTTTTAGTAGAGACGGGGTTTCACTGTGTTAGCCAGGATGGTCTCCATCTCCTGACCTCATGATACGCCCGCTTTGGCCTCCCAAAGTGCTAGGATTACAGGGGTGAGCCACCGTGCCCAGTCAATTTAAAATTTGTAGAAGGAAATGCATATAGAGTTTCTAGATTTAGCAAATTAATGTTAAGGACATACAGTTATATTTGAATTTCGTATAAACTACAAATATATTTATAGTATACATTTGTCCCATGCAGTATTTGGGACATATTTATACTAAAAATTGTGTGTTCATCTGAAACTATAATAAAATTTAAATGGACATGCTATATTTTATCTGGCAACCTGAAATGCACAGAGAAGTAAGACTCTCCCTAGCCAGGATCTCCCAGGGACCTGTTTGCCCTTTCAGAAGGAAATCCTATTACCATTTTCTCCAGTATCTTTCCAGGATAGTCTATAAACAGCCTTCTTTTGCAGCAAAGTTGTTAGCCCCAGCACAAAATAGACTCTGAAAAAAAGGATTTAATGTAAGGATATCTGTGATTTTGTTTTTTGGTTTTTTTTTTTTTTTTTGAGACGGAGTCTCGCTCTGTCGCCCAGACTGGAGTGTAGTGGAGCGATCTCAGCTCACTGCAAGCTCCGCCTCCTGGGTTCACGCCATTCTCCTGCCTCAGCCTCCCGAGTAGCTGGGACTACAGGCGCCAGCCACCATGCCTGGCTAATTTTTGTATTTTTAGTAGAGACAGGGTTTCACAGTGTTAGCCAGGATGGTCTCGATCTCCTGACCTCGTGATCCGCCCGCCTCGGCCTCTCAAAGTGCTGGGATTATAGGCCTGAGCCACTGCACCCAGCTGTGTTTTTTATTTGGACCTAGAACAGTTATGAAAGGAATTTAAACAGAGGCCACGTGGTGCAAGAGGGCGGGTCAGATCTTAGTTCATAACAACTGGGAATCCTTGGGTATGTTCCTTAACTTCTGGGATCATTTGCAAACCGAGGATAAAAATACTCATCTTATCCATTTGTAGTTAATAATAAGTAACACATGTAACATACATTGCAAAATGCCTGGCACAAAGTAGTCATTGGATCAGCAGTCCCCTCCCTGTTTGGATGTTTTAGGGTGTTCATCTGTAACTTTCCTAAGAAGTTAACTGTGAAGAATTCTGTCTAGAACCACAGGTCAGATGAACAGCGTGTCAGTGCAATCTTCTAAATTTGCCATCAGGTAATTCAGTTGTTTCTTTAAAGCCTCTACTCTATCAAATATTTAATACTTATATGACTCAAGCTCTGATGGCTTTGTTTATCCTATTCCTCTTTCATCTTATTGAATCTTCATCTGTCATCGGTTGATTCAAAAAGAAGTATTTCCTGAACACCCTCTATGAGCCAGGGGCTGTTACTATGCACTGGAGAGGCAGGTCAGGGCTATTAGGGGACTTGCATTCAAGTATTTGAGTACAGAGACACAGATAATAAAAGAGTAAACAAGTCAGGCATTTTAAATAATGATAAAGACTATGCCAGAAAATTAAACAGGAGTGATCAGTGCTAGAGAGGGAGGGCGGCATACTTCTATTCAGGTCAACCACCCTCTGAATAGTAAATTCCTTTTGCTTAGTAGTAAATTCCACCTTCTTAAGCTGCCCAGAGTGCTTTAAGTCTGCATTTCATGAAGGAAGGTTTCAAACAATACAACAACATTTACAATTTTAAGTTTGCTGTTTAGGCTCTAGCACTATGTAGATACAAAGGTCTTTCAGGAGTATAGACTTGGATATTTCTTCCTTCCTTTAGTTAAGGTCTAGATTGGAAAAGAAAAGTGATGAGCATTCAAATTCTGAGTGCCGGTTATAAAAGGGCAAAGCCTCCTGCCAACTATTAACATTTATCATCAATGCCACCCACCCCCACCCTGCCCGTACCCACACCTCCAGCTCTGCAAGCTGGATGTTTTTATCCCTATTTTAAAGTAGGAAGAAATGAGGCTCCCAAAATTCAAGTGATTTGGCCAAGGACACTCTGGTCAGAAGTGGGCAGATCAGATGTGATGCCATCTTTCTGTTTCCAAGTCAAGAATCTTTTAATTTATATCTGTTAACCGACAGTTTCATGCCATTTCCACTCCTCCAAAAACCTTGCTTCTTCATTAAGAGGTTTGTGTTAAAAACAACAACTGGGCCAGGTGCAGCCGAGGTGGGTGGATCACCTGAGATGAGGAGACCAGCTTTGCTAACATGGTGAAACTCCGTCTCTACTAAATATACAAAAAAAAAAAAAAAAAATTAGCTGGGCGTGGTGGCGGGCATCTGTAATCCCAGCTACTCAGAAGGCTGAGGCAGGAGAATCGCTTGAACCCGGAAGGCAGAGGTTGCAGTGAGCCAAGATCTCACCACTTCACTCCAGCCTGGGCAACATGAGTGAAACTGTCTCAGAAAAACAAAAACAAAAACAAACCAAAAAGAAACACAGTCTAAACTATCTTTTCTTAAACTCTGCTTGTTATTTGCCAGGATAAAGCAATTCCTGTTTGTGTATTATAAACTTAATACAATTTATATGCAGAAAATCTCTTTCCTTTGTTTCTCCCAGTCAAATGATGCATTTTTATGATGATTAAGAGGAAAACAGCCTAAAATGCTATATTAGGTCACACAAATTTCTCAGAATGGTGTATGAAAACTGAAACTGAAACATTACAGAGGTGGTGAAATCTACTTACATTCAATTACTTATGGGCAGAAAAATATTAGCTACCATATCTGTGGCTACAGATCTACATGCTTTGTTAATACTGATATTAAAAATAAGCATGAAGTTTGGGTAAATCTTCTAGATAAGGATGTTCTTCTAAACAGGTTTAGAAAAGTTGATGAATTTATAAACCATTAAAATTAACTGAGGGATAAAACGAGAAACGCAAAGGATATTATCATGTTAAACTTTCCTAAGAAAGTAAGAATCACTTTGAAATGTGATTGGTTTCCATCTTCTTAGTTGGCTCTGCCCTGACTCCAACTCCTTTATTTTTTTGAGGTAGAAAGCATGTCCTTGCTACATTCCCTTTTTGGAGTTCTTTTCTTTCATTCTTTTGGAATGGGAGAGAAACAAGTTGCTTCCCCAGGAAAGCCTGCATTTTCCAAGGTACGAATTCAGCTTTCTCTGACCTACCTTTTCTCTTTGAAGCGTAGATTTTAAATGTGCCTTCAATGGTTAGTTTTAATTCTTAAATTGATTTCACAGGTTTACTTTTTCACTTCAAAAGCACTTTTTCAGAATATTATTTTGTATGTTGATAACTCCTCTGGTCCTCCTGCCTCTAAAATTTGGATTTTCCTGGCTTGATGACATAAGTTTTGGCGTTGGCCTTTGTCCTTTCCACATCCCCCCCAATAACCCGCCCTGAATCAGTCTCCACTGTTAATAATACCAAACTAATGTGCTAAAGAACAGGCTTGTCAAGCACACTGCTTTGATCTTGAGTTTATAGGAATTTGTAAGCCAGAGTGTTTTCTCCAATTATGGTTGTAATGAACAAATACTAGGTTTTAAAAAGATCCTTTTAATACTTCTTCCTCTTCACTTACTGTTAAGAGTTTAGGTTCTCTGGGAGGCACACAACTAATTTAACTTTGCCCATCTTGTGCAAATCCCCCATGGAGTTTGTAAAACTGCAACCCATAATCTCCTCTTCAAAAAACACACTGATTATTTGTGCTATGCTAGTTCCAAATATTACAATAGTTTCTGGATTTTTGCCACATTCCTCTCTAGATGGTCATTTGGGAGACTTTGTTTATAATGTGTGTTTTGAATGAAATTTTAAAATTCCAAGACCACAGGATGTGAGACTCAATTGTGAGTTAAACTTAATTTTGCATTTTTTCAAAGAGGTCCTACTTAGGTTACAACAATAGCAAACATTGAATAGAAAATGAGAGAAGGTATTTTTTTTCCCCCAAGGATTAGGGTTTGAAAAAAATATGAGGGAAAGCATGCTATTTTCAAGGATTAGTGAATGTTTTCAAAATGGCCTATAGCATTCAGTTGGTGGTTCAGGTGAATTAAAACATTAATCTGTTTCATGGAAATCGGAAGGAGCATTTTTATCAGTGGTTGTACTAATTGTCATTTTAAAATTAGAGACAAAACTCGGAATTTTAAAATAGTACCTCCCTTTTGAAAAAGAAAAGTTAATGGAGATGAACAGTATAAAAGCATTTTTTTTAAAAAAAAAAATTGAGGCAACATTAAAGAGCTCCCCTGGGCATTTTTCCTCCTAATCAATTCTGGGTGGTGTTTTTTTTTTTTTTTTTCTCATATTCTTTATTTTAGAAGCTGCTGCTCATTAATCAACTGGCAGAGATTTTTAGGACAAAATGAATTGTTTTTAAAAAATAGATAAATTGTAATTTTCTTTTTTCTTTTTTTCTTTGATAAATTATAATTTTCTTGCATCTTATTTCAACTTCAACTTTTTCTTTCTTTCATTTTTTTTTTTTTTTTTTTTTTTTTTAAACGAGTCTCGCCCTGTCGCCCAGGCTGGAGTGCGGTGGCACGATCTCGGCTCACTGCAAGCTCCGCCTTCCGGGTTTACGCCATTCTCCTGCTTCAGCCTCCCGAGTAACTGGGACTACAGGCGCCCGCCACCTCGCACGGCTAGTTTTTTGTATTTTTTTTTTTTTTTTAGTAGAGACGGGGTTTCACCATGTAGCCAGGATGGTCTCGATTTCCTGACCTCGTGATCCGCCCATCTCGGCCTCCCAAAGTGCTGGGATTACAGGCTTGAGTTACCGCGCCCAGCAACTTCAACTTTTTCAACTTCATACATGATAGACTAAACCAGGGTGTCTGACTTTAGCTGTTTTATGATCTGTCTCTTTAGCCAGTTGCCACTTGGACATATTATTTCACCCTCTACTACTTATAAAAAAGGTAACAGGTAATGAACACAGGAACACAATAACACGTGGAAGCGAAGGCCAGTATCTTCCCTCCACATTCTCAGTCTGGTTGGATTTCTCCTCAAGATATTTCTGTTTACATTCTCCCTATACATCCCCCCATACACCATCTCTCTGTCTCTCTCTTCTCTCGTATACACACACACACACACACACACACACACACACACACACACACACAGTGTTTTTTTTTAGTTTATTTGTTTATTTATCCTTGAGACAGGGTCTCACTCTGTTGCCCAGGCTAGAGTGCTGAGTGCTGTGGTATGCTCCCTGCTCACTGCAGCCTTGACCTCCCAGGTTCAAGTGATCCTCCCGCCTCAGCCTCCCAAGGAGCTGGGACTACAGGTGTCTGCCACTACGACTGGCTAATTTTAAAAATTTTTCATAGAAACGAGGTCTCGCCGGGTGCGGTGGCTCAAGCCTGTAATCCCAGCACTTTGGGAGGCCGAGGCGGGCGAATCACGAGGTCAGGAGATCGAGACCATCCTGGCTAACACAATGAAACCCCGTCTCCACTAAAAATACAAAAAAATTAGCCGGGCGTGGTGGCGGCGCCTGTAGTCCCAGCTACTCGGGAGGCTGAGGCAGGAGAATGGTGGGAACCCGGGAGGCGGAGCTTGCAGTGAGCCGAGATCGCGCCACTGCACTCCAGCCTGGGCGACAGAGCGAGACTCCGCCTCAAAAAAAAAAAAAAGAAACGAGGTCTCGCTGTGTTGCCTAGGCTGGTCTGAAATTGCTGGGCTCAAGAGATCCTCCTGCCTTGGCCTCCGAAAATGGTGGAATTACAGACATGAACCACCGTGCCCAGTCCACAAGTGATTTACATGACACAAACTTTCTGGAATTCTATAAACGCAGGATATGCAACACGGGTTAATCACTTGTCTCAGAAAGAAAACAAGCAGAGAATTGCCCACAGAACACATCTTAACATTTGGGCTTCTATGTATGCCAAGAAAGTGATCATTTTGAGTCTTTGCCTGAATAATACCGGGACCTTGAAAGCGCAATTGCTATTTTAAATGGATGTTGCTTGTTAACAGAATGCAGAATAAATTATGGCCTCTGAATTAAGCTCTTTTATTGTTGACCTTGCTCTTCAGAGAGGGTGTGGTAGGTAACCAACTACAAATATGTAGCGTATATTAGGTACAAAGGAAACTATTCTACTTTGGCAAAAATAGAATATAAACATGAATGGAACTAATTAAAATAAAACTATTTGTTATTCATCAAAGGAAAGAATAAGATATTTAATAGTTCGTATATGCCAACCTCCTTAAAACTTGTATGAAATAGAGTGGCGAATAAATCAGTACATAAATGCCCTAAGTATTGTCCTTTGCTAAACCATTTGATTGACATTGAACCTGATTAATATTGCCTTAACTTAAAGACACCATCCACTGTCCATAAAGCTACGTTCTGCTGTTGAATGTAGCTTTATGCTCAGCAGCCACATTCAACAGCAGAATTTTAAGCTCAAGTCTTCTCCCAGCTACCTAATGCTAAAAAAAGAAAAAAAAAAGAGCATTGTTAGAGGTGGGGTAGGTAGGGATGTGACTAACAGCCTTGTGTTCCTGTAATTATAGCTGGAGATTGCTGTGCCAAATATTAGGAACTTTTCTGTTCTACAGAAGAAATTACATCAGGAGGCTCAGCAACTACTGGTAATTACAGAAATTGCCAGTTCAAGGAATCCAATAGTCCCTCTAAACTCCACTTAAGACAGACCCGAAGGAAAGACATTCAGTGGAGGTAGAGGAAGTGCTTTCTCTCCATTCACATTTATGAACTCATTTGGGCTCACTAATTCAGGTGCTCTTATAGCAGTTCTAAATGGGAGGAATCTGTTTTCTCAATTACTGATATCAAATGAGCATTGCAGGAGTGAAGTGATTTACTGTGGTTATACAATTATATCCTTCCTCTAATTTCACCAGAGGGGTTAACTACAGCATCAAAATCTGAGAGTGGATTCAGCAGAGGGGCTCAGATTGTAGAGACAGGAAATCCCTAACTATCCTTGAATCGTATGATTATTGGACCACAGCCACTCAGCCACACTGAGTGCTGGAAGATCCACAATTAACCCCCCTCATCCAAGTCCCAAATCAGCCTTGAGCCTGATGTCTTGATGCCACAGGGTTATGGGGAAGGAGGTGACCTCCAGAAAACCTGCTCACTTTACAGGACCAATTCTGAGAATTAAGTATAGTTGGGTAGAGTGTGCCTTTGAAATCTCTACCAATTCTTTCATCTCTTCTACTGCCATTAGTATCTTCCTTCCACTCACAACTCATCAGGGTTTTGGTCCTACACTCCATCACATTAGTGCCCAACTGTCTGCTTCCTAGAAAGCAGACTACTACTTTTTTAAGAAGCAGAGAGTTGGGCACTAATATGTCTACTACTACTACCACTAGCATTCACTACTTATAATGAGATAAAACAATTCGTGCATCTCTCTCCCTCACGCGTATGTGCATGTCTGGAAGACGCACACACCCCCATGCACAGCCCCCCCCCGCCCCGCACACACACACACTAATGCACCCTTTCTTCCTGGACGATGGCCACACTTGTCATTTCATTCCACAAAGTCATTCTCATGGAGGAAATGTAAGCCTAGTGGAGGGGAGAAAAATGTAATGTCCCTGCTGAAATGTTTTCAGTGATTTACAGATCTTTGTCCCAAAGCCCAAAACCCGTTAATCCAGAGGAAATGTCCAGAAGGGCAAAGCCTGGGGAACAGAGCAATCCCTCCGGGGGTTCATGGTTTATCCATGATTCCTCTTTTCATCATCAGCGCTATCCAACCTGGTGGCAAGTCTTGTTAGTCCTATCGTTAAACTATGCCCACATCTAATAATTTTTGTTTGTTTGTTTTGTTTTGTTTTGTTTTGAGACGGAGTCTTGCTTTGTCTCCCAGGCTGGAGTGCAATGGAGCGATCTCAGTTCACTGCAACCTTTGCCTCCCGGGCCCAAGTGATTCTCGTGCCTCAGTCTCCCGAGTAGCTGGGATTACAGGCACACACCACCATGCCCAGCTAATTTTTTTGTATTTTTAATAGAGACAGGGTTTCACCATGTCGGCCAGGCTGGTTTTGAACTCCTGGCCTCAAGTGATTCACCCACCTCGACCTCCCAAAATGCTGAGATTACAGGCGTGAGCCATTGCACCCAGCCTATATCTAAAAATTTTGGCCATCTTCCCTCTATGCCCTAGTCTGGGGCACCATCACCTCTTTCTAGGTACCTGTGTTACCTTCCCTGCTTCTCCCGACTTCTACTCCACTCCTATCCCCTACAATCCACTCTCTACAGGAAATCTGGAGTACTTTTAAAAATGTAAATCAGATCATCTTACTCCTAAATTTAAAACTTCCCGGCCGGTCGTGGTAGCTCATGCCTATAATCCCAGCACTTTGGGAGGCCAAGGTGGGTGGATCACAAGGTCAGGAGTTCAAGACTAGCCTGGCCAAGATGGTGAAACCCAGTCTCTACTAAAACTACAAAAATTAGCCAGGCACGGTGGCAAGTGCCTGTAATCCAAGCTACTTGGGAGGCTGAGGCAGGAGAATCACTTGAACCCAGGTGACAGAGGCTGCAGTGAGCCGAGATGGTGTCACTGCACTCCAATCTGGGTGACAGAGTGAGGTTCCATCTCAGAAAAACAAAAACAAAAACAAAAAAGACTTCCTGGCCAGGTGCCATGGCTCATGCCAGTAATCGCAGCACTTTGGGAGGTCGAGGTGAGTGGATTACCTGAGGTCAGGAGTTCGAGACCAGCCTGGCCAAGATGGTGAAACCCTGTCTCTACCAAAAACACAAAAATTATCTGGGTGTGGTAGCAAGTGCCTGTATTCCAAGCTACTGGGGAAGCTGACGCAGGAGAATCGCTTGAACCTGGGAGGCAGAGGTTGCAGTGCGCAGAGATCATGCCACTGCACTCCAGCCTTGGTGACAAAGTGAGACTCCATCTCAAAAAGAAAAAAAGAAAAAAAACTTCTGATATACATGTCTATTATTTTTGTCATTTCTCAATTGTTTTGCCACCATAATTAGCATTGAAAAATCTTTTAATATAAAGACTGTGCTTGCTTTTCTTTTCTTTTGGAGACAGGGTCTCACTTTGTCATCCAGGCTGGAGTACTGTGGCACGATCACAGCTTACTGCAGCTCCGGACTCCTGGGTTCAAGCAAACCTTCTGCCTCAGCCTCCCAAGTAGCTGAGAGTTTAAGCATGTGCCACCACACTTGGCTAATTTAAAAAAATGTTGTAAAGACAGGATCTCACTATGTTACCCAGACTGCTCTTGAACTCTTGGGCTCAAGCAATCCTCCTGCCTCAGCCTCCCAAAGTGCTGGGATTACAGGTATGAGCCATCATGCCAAGCTGACTCTGTGCTGTCTTGCAATAAACAAAATAAAAAAAGATGGAAGCTGAGGGCACCACCTTCCAGATGCAAGAGATAGGGTGAGTGGTAACACCTCGTAAAGAGGGGAAACCTAGCAAAGCCCTGAGGCCTGCAACTGAGGAAGAAAAGGGAATGCTAAGAGCCTACTTGAGTCTTAGGGGGAACCTGGGTTATGCAGTAGAAGGACCCCAACTGACCTAAGAGCCCCTTCGGAGTGTGGCTTCTGCTCACCTTTTCAGCCTAGTCTCCCATTCTCACTCCCCTCCCTGTACCTTGCGGTCCAGCTATACCCAAGTGTCCATAGTATACAGATCCAAATATGCTACCTACCCTAATAAACCAGCAGTCCTATTTCTGGGTATAACATCAGAAGGAAACCATATATCAAAGTGATATCTGCATGCCCATGTTCATTGGAGCATTATTCACAATAGCGAAGACATGGAAACAACCTAAGTGTCCACTGATGGATGAATGGATTAAAAAATTGTGACACACACCACAATTTTTTCATACACACACACAATAGAATATTCTTCTGTTAGGATTTTGGCCAGGCTCAGTGGCTCACACCTGTAATCCCAGCAATTTGGGAGGCCAAGGCAGGTGGCTCACTTGAGGTAAGGAGTTCGAGACCAGCCAGGCCAACATGGTGAAACCCTGTCTCTACTAAAAATACAAAAATTAACCAGGCATGGTGACGCATGCCTGTAATCCCAGTTACTCAGGAGGCTGAGGCAGGAGAATCGCTTGAACCCACGAGGCAGAGCTTGCAGTAAGCACGGATTGTGCCACTGCACTCCAGCCTGGGTGACAGAGTGAGACTCCATCTCAAAAAAAAAAAAAAAATCATTCATACCTGCTTGTCTTGTCACTCATTTCCTTTGCTTAGAAGGACCTTCCCCACTTTTTCTTATTAGTGAGTATTTATTCTGCAACTCCCCAGAATAGATTTCCCACATGACAATTTAATGTCTTTATTTCCTGCACGCACTTACTCTGAAGCTTGTACAATTGTTAAGACTGTTCTTGGACTCTAAATGACAACTTTGTGATAACATCCTTCAGTAGTTTCCCAACTTTTGAAGTTTTCTTTGTGGCATGAAAATTAATATTTGTATTTCTGTTTGATGCAAAAAGGTTATACTGAACAATGTCCTGTTTTGAATTGACCTCAACAATGCAGATGTTAACCCATAACCCGGAAGAGAATCTTAATATACTAGTCATTCCAACAAGTGGCTTCTCCCCCTCCTTGCCCTTTCTCTGGACTCTGGATTGTTCCACAAAGATTAACACTCATTTTCGGCCGGGCGCGGTGGCTCAAGCCTGTAATCCCAGCACTTTGGGAGGCCGAGACGGGCGGATCACAAGGTCAGGAGATCGAGACCATCCTGGCTAACACGGTGAAACCCCGTCTCTACTAAAAATACAAAAAAAAAACTAGCCGGGCGAGGTGGCGGGCGCCTGTAGTCCCAGCTACTCCGGAGGCTGAGGCAGGAGAATGGCGTGAACCCGGGAGGCGGAGCTTGCAGTGAGCTGAGACCCGGCCACTGCACTCCAGCCTGGGCGACAGAGCGAGACTCTGTCTCAAAAAAAAAAAAAAAAAAAAAAAAAAAAACTCATTTTCTCTGCTGTTTTTCCATGCACATTAATTTTGTCTCCCTACAACACTTCTGAAGCAGGTATTATAGAAATATGGATCATAAACAGAGAGCAAAGCCTTCTAAGTGAATACCTATTTGCTCACGGCCAATAAACAGTGTTCAAGGAGAATGATTTCTATTTTTTAAAATGAAGGATTATTTGCTTTAGCTTATCTACTTTCTTAGAGGAAGACCAGCTGGTTTAAGAAAGAAATAAAGGCTATGAATCTTTATGTATTTCATTTACGATTCTCTTCTAGAAGGAGGAGACCCATTGATAGAAACATTTGTAAGTCACTAAGTTATCTACCTTTAGAGGAATATTTAGGGTGTAATTTTCAGCTAACTGGAAAGAACATAACAAAACTCACGTGCTTGAAAGAAGGCATATTATCACTGAAATTACACTTGATTTCTTTCATGGCAGAACTGGACAGCTGCTCGCACCTGCCTTAACTTTTTTTTTTTTTTTCTTCAGCCTAAAGTTATCTATTCCAGGATTCTATGTCATATGGTATAAAGCTGTGGTTTCAATCAGTCACTAACATAGAAGCTTGGATATATTTGGAATTCCTTTTGGGGGAAAAAATTGGCCAAAGCTTTTGATAGCTTTGCTTCTCACACCCAGGCCAAACTGGGCTGGCTCTCTACTGGGACAAGAATGCATATTGGCATCTCATCCTTAAAGCCACAGAGTCACAGCATATTGGTCCAAAAAGGGATATTAGAGTTCATGTGGTCTAACTTTTTTTACTTTTTTTTTTTTTGAGACAGGGTCTCGTTCTGTCACCCAGACTGGAGTGCAGTGGTACAATCGTAGCTCACTGCAGCCTCAAACTCCTGAGCTCAAGTGAGCCTCCTATCACAGTCTTCTGAGTAGCTAGGACTACAGGCACATACCACCATGCCCAGCTAAGTTTTTTAAGTTACATGTAGAGATGGGAGGTGGGGTCTTGCTGTTTTGCCCAGGCTGGTTTCGAACTCCTGGTCTCAAGCAACCCTTCCACCATGGCCTCCCAAAGTGCTGGGATTTCAGACATGAGCCACCACCATGCCCAGCCTAACTTATTTATTTTATATTTTTCTTTAACTTTATATATCTCTTTTAGCAAAGTCCTTAATTAATTGACAATATAGAATATTTATATTATGGGTAGGCACCTGTTACAAGATGCCAAGACAAATTAACAAGATTTAGTAGCTCATTCAAGCACTCTCACAACTCTGATACTGGAGAGACAGTCCACTGGACAGATCAACCCTCAATTCCTGTATATTCTCCAAGTTCTATGCCTTAATTTGGTAAAGACATTAGAGAGCAAGGTACCTGGGCCAAATTTCCTCAGTTTCTTGCTCAAATATATTAACCAACTTACAGGTGAGGTGTGTCCTCTGTTTACATTCAGAGTTAATATGAGTACATCTTTTGCAAGAAGAGATTGAAGATATTGACCACAATGTTAAGCGGTATTAACTCTACACAGCTCCACGTGATAAAGTCCTTTTCGAATTTAGCTTCAGGCAATGATAGCATACATGCTCACTCTTGTCAGAAAGTGAAATCCCTGCAGCCTATCACGCTTCTCTTTTCACCTCTGCTGCCAGAAAGATCTGAACCAAATTTATTGCCAAGTGTTGTAATATGATCATTTCTGGTGCCTAGAAGTATTTACTCCTTTTTCTCTTTTCTTTTTTTTTGAGACCGAGCGTCACTCTGTCGCTCAGGCTGGAGTGCAGTGGTGTGACCTGCACACCACTCCCGGGTTCAAGTGATTCTCCCACCTCAGCCTCCCAAGTAGCTGAGATCACAGGCGCCTGCCAATAAGTCCGGCTAATTTTTGTGTTTTTAGTAGAGACGAGGTTTCCTTATGTTGGCCAGGCTGGTCTCGAACTCCTGACCTCAAGTGATCCGCCTGCCTCGGCCTCTCAAAGTGCTGGGATTACAGGCATGAGCCACCGGGCCCAGCCGTACTCCTCTTTCTTTCTTAAATATTTTGTTTGTAAACTGCTTCAAGTAATTTTGGAAGTATGTAAGTTGAACATAAAAAAATTTAATAAAATAGGTAAAAACAATTGGTTGGAAGTAAGGAATAGTCAGTCTTCCTAATGAAACTTCTCTGTGCAAAGGCCTTCATGCCAAGTTTCTCATTTGAAGGATGGTGAAGAGGCCTTATGCTTTGTGCTGGGCTTAATCCTCAGCTATATAACTTACTTGTTAAATAACTGTACAAAAATGACCTCACTTCCATTTCCTCATTTTTAAGTGGGGATATTAATGCTGTTGTTCCACTGGGTGGTTGTGACAATCCAATGAGAAAACATGGGGAAATACTTTCTAAACAGTGACTCACTGTAGAAATGTTGGTTGTTTTAACTTCCCTAACTGTCTTGCAGGGCTGAGCCACTCTAATTTAAGGAATATGTGTTTGTAAGGGCTTTTAAAATAAACTCACAAATAAATTTGCAAGTTCTTTGATACCCGTACTTTCAAGAAGTGGAGCCTAATTCTTCTCTCCTAGAGTGTGGTCTGTAGTCAGTAACTGATTTTTAGCGAATTCAATGTGGCAGCAGTGACAATGTGCAACCTGTGAGAATAAGTCATTACATGCATTGTGGTTTCCTCCTTGCTCTTGCTCTTAGATCACCCATGGCAGGAGAAGCCAACTGCCATGCCAGAGGGGCACTCAAACAGCTCCGCAAGGAAGTCCCTGTAATAAGCAACAGAAGCCTCTGCCATCAGCCATGAGAGCGCCATCTTGGGAACAGATTCTTCAGCCTCAGTCAAATTTTCAGAAGACTATACGTCCAGCCAACTTCTTGACTACAATCCCTTTATAGATCCCAAGCTAGAACCTCCTAGCTAAGCCACTCCTGGATTCCTGACCCTCAGAAGCCCTGTAAGAGAATAAATGCTTATTCTTGCCTTAAGCTCCTAAATTTGGGGATAATTTGTTACTCAGTGATATGTAATTATAAAATGTCTATAGTTATCTACCCATCCTTTTGGAGAGCACTACTAAGGACTAATATCAGACTTTACTCTTCCCAGATGTTATTATTGAAGGATATTCAAGTACTCAAATATCTTAAAATCATTGAGTGGAAAATCACCTCAGAGTCATGTGCAATTTCCTCATTTTGCAGATGCAAATACAGAGAAGCAGAGAGAGTTCAATGAGATGCTCAAAGACATGTAAATAAATGACAAAATTAGGCCTAGAGCCTTCCTTGGTCTCCTTCTGTTTGAATTCTTCTTTCTCCTTCCCTTCCTCCCTCCCTCCCTCCCTTCCTTCCTTCCTTTCTTCCTGCCTGCCTTCTTCCTTCCTGCCTTCCTCCATCCCTCCCTCTCTTTCTCTTTTCTTTCTTTCTCTTTCTCTTTCTCTTTCATTTCTTCTTTCTTTCTTTCTTTCTTTCTTTCTTTCTTTCTTTCTTTCTTTCTTTCTTTCTTTTTCCTTCTTTCTCTCTCTTCTCTCTCCCCCGCCGCTCCCTCTCTCTCTTCCTTCCTTCCTGCTTTCTTTCTCTTTCTTTTCTTTTCTTTTCTTTTCTTTTCTTTTCTTTTCTTTCTTTCTTTCTTTCTTTCTTTCTTTCTTTCTTTCTTTCTTTCTTTCTTTCTTTCTCTTTCTTTCTTTTTCTTCCTTTCTTTCTCTTTCTTTCTTCTTTCTCTTTTTGAGGCAAGGTCTCACTTTGCCACCCAAGCTGGAGTGCAGCAGCGTGATTACAACTTACTATAGCCAACATCTCTGTAGCTCAAGCGATCTTCCCACCCGAGCCTTCAGAGTAACTGGGACTACAGGAGCCTGCCACCATGCCTGGCTAATTTTTATTATAGTTTTTACTTTCTTTGCTAGAGATGGGGTCTCACTATGCTGCCCAGGCTAGTCTCAAACTCCTGGCTTCAAGTGATTCTCTTACCTTGGCCTCTTAAAGTGCTGGGATTACAGGCACGAACCCCTGGGCCCAATCTTTTCTTTCTTTCTTTTTTCTTTTTCCAATGACCTAAAATACTCCTTTATTTTTGAGCACAGATCGCAGAACAGTGACATGGTTTAAAATCAATACTCCCTTTTTACCATACCATGCTACCTCTTTCCTTTGTCTTTCTCACGTGAAAATGTGCCAACCTAAAGCTTTTAGTTTAGGTCAGATGTGGTGGCTCATACCTGTAATCCCAGCATTTTGGGAGGCAGAGATGGGCGGATCACCTGAGGTAAGGAATTCGAGACCAGCCTGGCCAACATGGAGAAACCCTGTCTATACTAAAAATACAAAAATTAGTCAGGGGTGGTGGTGCATCCCTGTGATCCCAGCCACTTGGGAGGCTGAGGCAGGAGAATCACTTGAACCCAGGAGGCGGAGGCTGCAGTGAACAGAGATAGTGACCACCGCACTCTAGCCTGGGTGACGGAGGGAGACTCCATCTCAAAAAAAAGAAAAAGCTTTTTCTTTACAAGATCATTTCACAAAAGAAAGGGTGCCCCTCAGATTAAGAAATTGTACATAATTAATATATATTGACATGAACACCTGCTGTTTTGTAAGATGCTGTAGGAATCAAGAAAGTTTAAGCCTAAATTCTGGTTGTGAAGTTCTCCCAATCTGGTAAAAATGGGATGTTCTATGTGCAGTCAGAACAATGAAGTATAGGATATTGAAGGACAAAGAGATCACATGTGAGATTCAAAGATTTAAGCCAAGAGCTTAAAGTACATGAATTATTTTGTCTCTCTTTTTTTTTTTTTGAAGCAAGATCTTGGTTTTTCACCCAGGCTGGAGTGCAGTGGTGCAACCACAGCTCACGGGGAGCCTTAATTTCCTTGGCTCATGTGATCCTTCCACTTCAGCCTCCCAAGTAGCTGAGACCACAGGTGCTCACCACCACGCATCTGGCTAATTTTTTATTTTTATAGAGACCAGGTCTCACTGTGTTGCCCTGGCTGCTCTCAAAGTCCTGGACTCAAGTCATCCTTCCATCCTGGCCACCCAAAATGTTGGGATTACAGGCGCCAGCCATCATTCCCAGCCCACAGTACATGTTCTATAACTACTGTCCCACGTGATATTTAAAGCCAGTCTTCCAAATTAATATGGTAGGATCGCCGGGCGCGGTGGCTCAAGCCTGTAATCCCAGCACTTTGGGAGGCCGAGGCGGGCGGATCACAAGGTCAGAAGATCGAGACCACAGTGAAACCCCGTCTCTACTAAAAATACAAAAACTTAGCCGGGCGCGGTGGCGGGCGCCTGTAGTCCTAGCTACTCAGGAGGCTGAGGCAGGAGAATGGCGTGAACCCAGGAGGCGGAGCTTGCAGTGAGCCGAGATCGCGGCACTGCACTCCAGCCTGGGCAATAGCGTGAGACTCCGTCTCAAAAAAAAAAAAAAAAAAAAAAAATATGGTAGGATGAAAAAATGTTTTAAAGCTTTTTAGCCTAAGCTTTTAAGAAAATTTCTTTTTTAAATACAGGGTCTCACTCTGTGGCCCAGACTGGAGTGCAGCGGTACCATCACAGTGCACTGCAGCCTTGAATTCCTGGGCTCAAGCAAGTGTTCTGAGTAGCTAGGACTACAGGCATACGCCACCAAGCCCGGCTAATTTTTTTCTTTTTTTTGGAGACAGATTCTCACTCTGTTGCCCAAGCTGGAGTGCAGTGGCACGATCTTGGCTCACTGCAAGCTCCACCTCCCAGGTTCATGCCATTCTCCTGCCTCAGTCTCCTGAGTAGCTGGGACTACAGGTGCCCGCCACCATCCTGGGCTAATTTTTTGTATTTTTAGTAGAGACGGGGTTTCACCGTGTTAGCCAGGATGGTCTTGATCTCCTGACCTCGTGATCCACCCGCCTCAGCCACCCAAACTGCTGGGATTACAGGTGTGAGCCACCACGCCCAGCTAGCCTGGCTAATTTTTAAAAATAATTTTTTGTAGTGATGGGGTCTCCCTATGTTGCCCAGGCTGGTCTGGACTAAATTTTTAAATGGTCTCTTAGTGGGTTATTTTACTCATATATCCAACAATTTGCTGTTAGGCTTTGGGTATACGCATAGTAATTTATATTCAAACAGGATGGCTCAAGAATTTCTGCTTAAGATTGAAGAGCGGGCCGGGCGCGGTGGCTCAAGCCTGTAATCCCAGCACTTTGGGAGGCCGAGGTGGGTGGATCACGAGGTCAGGAAATCGAGACCACCCTGGCTAACACTGTGAAACCCCATCTCTACTAAAAATACAAAAAAATTAGCCGGGCGCGGTGGTGGGCGCCTGTAGTCCCAGCTACTCGGGAGGCTGAGGCAGGAGAATGGCTTGAACCCGGGAGGTGGAGCTTGCAGTGAGCCGAGATCGTGCCACTGCACTGCAGCCTGGGGGACAGAGCAAGATTCCGTATCAGAGAGAAAAAAAAAAAAAAAGATTAAAGAGCATTCAGGATAGTATTCTGGTTGGAAGATGCTTCAAGGAACTTGTCTGGAATGCATTTGATAACATGCCACTTTTTTTTTTTTTTTTTTTTTTTTTTTTTTTTTTAACATATCAGTATCATTAAGCAGGTAACATGCCATTTTTACGTAAGGGTTTTGGTGTGAGGTGTAGAGTTGATGGCAGTCACTATTGATACCAATGTTTTGTCTCCCTTCTCTCACATTCTATTTTTTTCAAACTGTACTATTCATTTATTAAAATTTTGAGGCAGAAAGATGTTGGAGGAGACTCTTTGAAATGACCGTAGGGGTTTTACCAGCACCGGATGTAGATACAGTTGTTCTTGTATCAGAGATGGCAGGAATGAAGTGGGGCAGGGATAATAAGCGTTTAGTTTTAAACTGCTGTGTTTTGCGGACTTGTTACGCCGTAATAGATAACTGAATGGAGGTGGCAGATGCTACTAGTTCCATAACACCAGGGCCCAGGTATCACCATGGTAGTGAGGGGTGGGATGGCGGAGGGGTGGGAGTTTAGAATATTTATCTGAGACTGGGCCTGCTATACAGAAATGCCTTTCCAGAGTCTGGACACTGAGGTATATGTTTGAATAAAAAGTGAAGTTTGGCTGGGTGCGGTGGTTCACCACTGTAATCCCAGCACTTTGGGAGGCCGAGGTGGGCGGATCACAAGGTCAGGTTTTCGAGATCAGCCTGGCCAATATGGTGAAACCCCATCTCTACTAAAAATACAAAAATTGGCCGGGCGCGGTGGCTCACACCTGTAATCCCAGCACTTTGGGAGTCCGAGGCGGGCGGATCACGAGGTCAGGAAATCGAGACCATCCTGGCTAACACGGTGAAACCCCGTCTCTACTAAAATTACAAAAAATTAGCCGGGCGAGGTGGCGGCGCCTGTAGTCCCAGTTACTCGGGAGGCTGAGGCAGGAGAATGGCGTGAACCCGGGAGGCGGAGCTTGCAGTGAGCGAGATCGCGCCACTGCACTCCAGCCTGTGCGACAGAGCGAGACTTGGTCTAAAAAAAAAAAAATTAGCTGGGGGAGGCTGCGGCAGGAAAATCGCTTGAACCCGGAGGTGGAGCTTGCAGTGAGCTGAGATTGTGTCACTGCACTCCAGCCTGGGTGACAGAGTGAGACTCTGTTTCAAAAAAAAAAAAGTTAAGTTTAACTTGTTCTGGGAATGGAGGACACACAATAGACTGGTTATTGTTGTTGTTGTTGTTGTTAATCTCAAACAAAAGATTTTAAAAAGAGTTCAGCCGGGGGCGCAGTGACTCCTGAGGTGGACGAACTTGAGGTCAGGAGTTGGAGTGAGCTCAGATGGCCCCACAGCACTCCAGCCTTAGTGACAGAACGAGACTCAGTCTCAAAAAATAAAATAAAAGTTAAAATAGAGTTCATATGGACCAGAAAAGATGCTTTGCAGACACACTCAACTTGGTAATGTCAGTTTCTTACCAATAATAATTGCAAAACCAAAATTGTTTTCACTAAGTATGAAGTCGGGGGCTGAAGAATCTCAATTATGAGAGAGTTGGTAAGTGGAAGACAACCTTTAAAAATGCAACAACGAAGCTGTTAAGGAAATACATTACAGCATGTTCAGATGAAATAGGCTGTGAAGGCGGCAGTCCTTTATTTCCTAGCCTTTATTCTCTTCACAACTTATTTCTCACTTTTGGGTTTTGTAGTCAGGCAGTATAACATACAACAATAACATAAATACTATTAAGAAGAACTTTGCAACTTGAGAGGTGCTTTCAATAACCATTACCATATTTAATCCTGTATTTTGGATATTGTAAGAAAATGGAAACTTGGGGGTTAGGTGATCTCCCAATAGCATTTGCCTCTAACTTAAATATGCTGGACACCTTCTAAACCATAAAAATCATTGTATTAAAATCACTGTAGTTAAATGGGCCAGGTGTGGTGGCTCATGCCTGTAATCCCAGCACTTTGGGAGGCTGAGGCAGACGGATCACGAGGTCAAAAGATCAAGAGCATCCTGGCCAACATTGTGAAACTCTGTCTCTACTAAAAGTACAAAATTAGCTGGACATGGTGACGCACACCTGTAGTCCTAGCTACTTGGGAGGCTGAGGCAGGAGAATCTCTTGAACCTGGGAGGCGGAGGTTGCAGTGAGCTGAGATCATGCCACTGCACTCCAGTCTGTGTGACAGAGCAAGACACCGTCTCAAAAAAAAAAAGTTTAGTTAAATGTATTCAGCAGGAAAGAAGAGAAAATCAGTAGTCTCAGGCCTCTTTTGCTTTAGAAAATCCTATATCTTTATTTTATCTTATTTTATTTAATTTTTTGAAACAGAGTCTCACTCCATAGCCCAGGCTAGAGTGCAGGGGTGCCATCTCGGCTCACTTCAACCTCTTCCTCCTGGGTTCAAGCGATTCTTCTGCCTCAGCCTCCAGAGCAGCTAGGATTACAGGCACTTGCCACCACTTGCCACCACTCCTGGCTAATTTTTGTACTTTTAGTAGAGACAGGGTTTGGCCATCTTGGCCAGGCTGGCCTTGAACTCCTGACCTCAGGTGATCCACCCGCCTCGACCTCCCAAAGTGCTGGTATTACAGGTGTGAGCCACTGCGCCAGGCCCAGAAAATCCTGTATCTTTAATTCAAAAATAAGAATCTACACTTAAAACACAAAGGGACAGTATTTTCCTGGACTCAACTCCATATTTCCTTCTATATAATGTAAAATTATTATGAAATACATGAAGCTCCACCAGGTGTGGTGGCTCATGCCTGTAATCCCAGCACTTTGGGAGGCCAAGGCGGGCAGATCACCTGAGGTCAGGAGTAACAGACAAGCCTGGCCAACATGGAGAAACCCGTCTCTACTGAAAATACAAAAATACAAAAATTAGCAAGGAGTGGTGGTGCATGCCTGTAATCTCAGCTACTCAGGAGGCTGAGGCGGGAGAATTGCTTGAACCCTGGAGACAGAGGTTGCAGTGAGGCGAGATCACGCCATTGCACTTCAGCCTGGGCAACAATAGTGAAACTACATCTCAAAAAAAAAGAAAGAAATACATGAAGCTCATTTGATTTGTTGTAATTTAAATTTCTTAGATCTTTATTCGAGTATGAAATGTGTCATTCAACTGTTATGTGGGTGCACTAGTTTATTTTTTGTCAGACAATTTTGTTTTTTTAATTTTCATGTTCCCATATTTAATACTAAACTGGAAATTAAGATTCAAGGGTAGTTTCATAATAGCTTGGGGATTTTGACATGGTGTTGGCACTTTATCCCAGAAAAAAATAAATGCACCAGAACTGGACATTTTTTTTCAAGGATTTATTTTGCTTGGTGACATGATCCTATTATCAATAGCAAAATTCCTTTTTAGATGATTCACAGGCGAGATTTACATTAGCAAAAAAAGAAAAGAGAGAGAGAGGATTACGAATGAAGACAATTATTTACATTTTGTAGAATCCCCTGAGAAACTATGACCCTCTCCCTAGATAAACACATACATACACAAATACCCATAAAGTCTGCATGAAAATCTGACAGTGGAGGTTGCCCCTGGTGTAGATAATTTGGAAAGAACGAAGCACTTTATTTGAGAGAGCTCTATAATTCAAATAGGAGTGTTATATTAAAACAAAATAGTTTTAAGAAATAATTTTGTAAGACTAAAACTAAGAACTGTTAAGTTAGCATAACTCTTCTGTCCAGACATCTTCAAGGAATTAGAACTCCAATGGCTGTGATTATTTATGTGTAGCTCGTTGTAAGTGGGGGAAAGGCTTGCAGGACAATTCCACCTTTTTGCTTTGCCTACTCTGAAGATTAATACACAGCTTGCTTTGCTTATATTTTTTTTTTCATTGGCTACTAAAAGTGACTGCAAAGAATATAAATCTTTTCAAACACCAAACATTTTATAATTACATTAATAAGTCAGAGAGAATTTTAAAGGTCGTGTCTCAGAGTGGTGGGCGCGGTGTCTCATGCCTATAATCCCAGCATTTGGGGAGGCTTAAGCGAGTGGATTGCCTGAGGTCAGGAGTTCGAGACCAGCCTGGCCAACATAGTGAAACCCTGTGTCTACTAAAAATACAAAAAATTAGCTGGGTGTGGTGGCGGGCACCTGTAATCCCAGCTACTAGGGAGGCTGAGGCAGGAGAATCACTTGAACCCAGGAGGTGGAGGTTGCAGTGAGCTGAGTTTGTGCCATTGCACTCCAGCCTGGGCAACAAGAGTGAAATTGTCTCAAAAACAAAAACAAACAAAAACAAACAAACAAACAAAAAACTGCAGAGGGATTCTCAGTGTCCTGAAATACAACAAATTTAAATAAGATTTTTAGATACTACCCGTTAAGCCTGCGGAACTGTGAGTCAATTACACCTCCTTTTTTCATAAAAATAAATAAAAAATAAGTAAAATGAGATTTTTAGTATTAATTGTTTTTATATGGTAAAATTAAGACAACTCCTTATTATAATGTCATTCGAACAGGCTGTTTTTGTTTAACACAAACGTTTACAAATTGAACCCAATGGAAAACAGTTACAGCCTCATCATCTGATTTGTTTCTGTATTTAGTTTTGGTTACACAATATATAAGAAAATTCTTGTTTGGGTAGAAATATAGTTACAAATGGTAACAGTTTTTAAAGAGTTATCTTTCAATTTCAAAATATTCTTCAAGTAAACAAAGATGAAAGAAAGTTTTATCCAGAAATCTGCATAAACTGGATAGCACATGGGAAGTCTCCAATTTATTAAAATGTAGTACATTTTAATGCATGTGTGTGTATTTGCTTTAATTTTTTTTATATTGTGGCAAAATATTTATAACATAAAATTTGCCATTTTAACCGTGCTTCAGTGTACAATTCAAAGGCATTAAGTACATTCACAATGTGCAACCATCACTCTTGTCCATTTCCAGAACTTTTTCATTATTCCAAGTCATTTGCTTTTAATAATAAATTCATAAATAGTTAAAATTGAAATTTGAATAAAATGTTTGCAAAGCTCCTAAGGCGTTTTCATAGAACAGTTTAAAACGTATGGTGTCCTTAAGTTATCTGAGGCACAGAAAATTAACTGGCTGGAACAAGCACCATTGTCCAGGGATGGAATGGGGCTCTCTCTCTCTCTTTTTTTTTTTTTTTTTTTTTTGAGATGAAGTGTTGCTCTGTCGCCCACGCTGGAGTGCAATGTTGCGATCTCGGCTCACTGCAACCTCTGCCTCCTGGGTTCAAGCGATTCTCTTGCCTCAGCCTCCCGAGTAGCTGGGATTATAGGTGCCTGCCACCACGCCTGACTAATTTTTTGTATTTTTAGTAGATTTGGGGTTTCACCATGTTAGCCAGGCTGGTCTCCAACTCCTGATCTCATGTGATCCACCCACCTCGGCCTCCCAAAGTGCTGGGATTACAGGCGTGAGCTATCGCGCCCAGTCAGGGCTCTCTCTTAAAAGACAATTTTGGTTGGGTATGGTGGCTCATGCCTGTAATCCTAGCACTTTGGGAGGTCAGGGTGGGTGGATATCTTACGATCAGGAGTTACAGACCAGCCTGGGCAGCGTGGTCCCAGTTTCTTGGGAGGCTGAGATGGGGGGAATCAGTTGAGCCAAGAAGTCGAGGCTGCAGGGAGCCTTGTTCGAGACACTGCACTCCAGCCTGGGTGCAAAGCAAGACCTTGTCTCAAAAAAAAAAAAAAAAAAAAAAATTTCAACTTCACTCACAAAAACCCTTTTACCTCCCTCCACCTGAAATGAGAAGTTTAAATTGTGGCATGCAAAAACCTGCCATCTTCTTAATTTACTGAAATTTATCACCCCTTGTCTGGACAGGTCTTAGAATCATCCTACATTAAAAGCAAATGTAAGCAACCATGGGAATTGGTGTAAACACTGAAAATATCAAACAGGCCAGGCGTGGTGGCTCACGCCTGTAATCCCAGCACTTTGGGGGCCGAAGCAGTTGGAACACGAGGTCAAGAGATTGAGACCATCCTGGCCAACATGATGAAAGCCCGTCTCCAAAAATACAAAAATTAGCTAGGCGTGGTGGGGCGCGTTTGTAGTCCCAGCTACTTGGGAGGCTGAGACAGGAGAATTGCTTGAACCTGGGAGGCGGAGGTTGCAGTGAGCTGAGATTGCGCCACTGCACTCCAGCTTGGCTATAGAGCAAGACTCCGTCTCCAAAAAAAAAAAAAAAGAAAGAAAGAAAATATCAAACAGCAACCAGTGCAGCAAAACTTGCCCTCTTCTATAGTGGCTAGGCTCAGAGCATCATCCTCTCTTCTGCCCAACCGGGTTGAATTTACTGATATTCATTAGAAACTACCACGTTTAACAGATATTTTCTTCAAACAGTTAACATTTATTGAGTACATACTGTGGGTCAGGCACTGTGCTGGGCGCTTCATGTGTATTATCTTATTTAGTTCTCAACATGATCCTATGAAATAGTTACTGTTATTTTCTCCACTTTAGAAAGGAGGAAATTGTGCAGAGAAAGCTAAGGTCCTACAGGAGCACAACCACCCGGCTCCCATGGCAGCACTCTTAGCCACCAGGCACTGTGGCCTCCTTAGAACCTTACCCATCCATCCCATAGCCAAATTTCCTGATGTCTGCCAGATGTCATGTAAGTGGAGCTCCCACCAAAGGCTATTTTAAAAATGGACTCATCATTGTTACTTCAAACCTGCTAGAAACTGACAGGAGTTGAGCTTAATTTTCTCCTTGTGAAGCCCTTGTCAGGAAAATTATAAAGACTTGGAAAGCGGCAAAAGAGATTCTTCGGTGTTATTTCAGTAGAGTCCGTGAGTGTTTTAGCAGATTGTCTGGTAATTATCTGCTTCTATAGGAATAGAAACTTTTGATTATCTTGGATTGATTAGTCTATTTCATAATCCTATAGGTATAGAAGTTAAGTTGTAGAAAACTGATATCAGTGCAGATATGTCCTGTTCATAGTTATTCAAATGATTCTTGTTTTGAAGATGCACATCAATTTTATCTGATAGTAATGCAATTAATTTCTACCCAGTAGATGACCCAAAATACTACATATTTTTCTTCTATCAGATACCAGCCAATTTTGTACCTATTAGTAAATTCATTGCAACATTCCAGATTGCCTCCATATGTATCTGTTCTTCAAATTGTCCTTTGAATTGGTTTTAACGGTTTTTTCTGGATCCCTCATAAATCAATAAATTAAAAATCTTTGGCACATGTTCACTTTATATTTGCATGACAGACATGACTTTACTTTTTAAAAAGTGTTATGTAGCATCCTATCTTTAGATGAAAAATTGAAGATGAATATGAAGTATATGTGATAAAGTAACTAGGAAGCAAAGGCAGCACAGAGAAGGTAAAAGGAGCAGAATCAGTGAAGAGCTCCTAATTAGAATGTCAGTACCATGGCATTTGCATTCATACTGCTATATACTGTCCTTGGCACATAATAGGTGCTCAATAAATATTCAGCAAAGGAGCTAGATTAGAAGGCAAGACACACACACAAACACACACATATACATGAAGAATAAGCAGCAACTTGGAAAAAGAGCCTTAACACAGGTGAAAATAACTTGTAAAGATTAGACGGACACTGAATCGAATTTTTAAAGACCTGATAGAAACCTATGGGGGAGAGCAATACATTTAAAAACACTAATCATGCTTGCAAAATTCTTCCTCTGGACTTTTGGGGCTAGAGAGGGTCAGGAGAGCATTTCTCTCATGAAAACATTTGAGCCCATATGAGCATACTAAGTCTCTCCCTCTGACTAACACTTGCCATCTGTTCCTCCATCACTGCCATGTTAGTTTTTAATCCTGCAAAGGAGATGAATAAGCCCCTGCCACTCCTTCGAGATTGTGTGCCCCACACACTATGCACTCACAAATCAGGGCTTTCCTGGGCACCTATAGCTTGGCCAGACTGGCACTTTCCCTACACAGCTTCTCAGGATAACTCACCAAGGCCATGCATGGAAGAACCCAGCCCTGTGGCACTAAGGCTTGCAGCCTTGTCCTGGTCCCAAGAGAAGAGAGAGGCTTGTATCTGGTGGGGGTGGGGAGCCAGGTGGAGATTCCTAAATCATAAAGGAAGGAATTCCACAAATGCTGAATTTTTCACGAGTGCTAGCATTACAGAGAGGGATCAGAACCAAATTTTTTCAAGTTCAGCTTTTTTGACTTTTGACTTTTTTTCTTTGTTTCTTTTTTTTTTTAAACAGACAGGGTCTTGCTTTGTTACCCAGGCTGAAATGCAGTGGTGTGATCACAGCTCACTGAAGCCTTGAACTCGTGGGCTCAAGCATCTTCCTGCTTCAGCCTTCTAAGTCTTCACACCAGCATGTCTGGCTAATTGTAATTCTTTTTTTTTGTAGAAATGGGGTCTCACTATGTTGCCCAGACTGATCACCAATTCCTGGCCTCAAGCAATCCTCCCACCTCAGCTTCCAAAAGCTCTGGGATTATAGGCAAGCGTGATTCTCCTGCGCCCAGCCAGGTTTTTCACTTATAGAAAACTCTATGACTAGTTTGTTCTGTGCTAACAAAGAGAATATCATCTAGCCAAAATAAATAAACAAAGAAATTTAAATCTGATCTCACAGGTTGAAGAAGAAACGCAGTTTTTGACTCTGCCCTTGCTACAAAGGAAACAGAAGAGAAGAATTTCCTCAAAGATACAATTTGAGTTTGCTTATTTAAGGTGGCTTTCTTAACAGAGTATGTGCTCAGTTAACATCAGACAGAGTCACTACTGTAGCTCTAATATCATGGTGAAGCAAAGAGGAGGATTTTTTTTCTTTCTCATTTAAATATTCAAAGTGTTTATATATATATATAGCATTTTTTATATATATATAGCTTCATATATATACACACATATATATATATACACACATATATATATATATATATATAGAGCATTTAATCAGCAAGCCCATGGAAACAGAAAAGTAATCAACAGGGACAGAATTTCACTGTGTTGACAGCAATGGAAGAACAAGCGTGGGACCCAAGGCCGTGTTAGATTTTCCATAAATTGCATTTCAATAGATTTCTGTGGATCATATTCTTTCAAGGAGGCGATTTTATTGGGACATGTAGCATGCAACTTCACAACCACCAAGCCTTGCCCAAGCAGAAACCCAGATCTCATCTAACATCCACAATTTCTAAAGCTTCTTTTAGTTACCATAGGGAAGTGTTTTTTAAATCAGAGAACTTAAAAGTAGAAAGTTAAAATTTACAACAGCTTTATGTATTTATTTTATGTATTTTTTTTTTTTTTTTTTTGAGATGGAGTCTCGCTCTGTCTCCCAAGCTGGAGTGCGTGGCACGATCTTGGCCCACTGCAACCTCCACCTCCTGGGTTCAAGCGATTCTCCTGCCTCAGCCTTCCAAGTAGCTGGGACTACAGGCGTGTCCCAGCATGCTCGGCTAATTTTTGTATTTTTAGTAGAGATGGAGTTTCACCATGTTGGCCAGGCTGGTCTCAAACTCCTGACCTCAAGTAATCCGCCCACCTAGGCCTCCCAAAGTGCTGGAACTACAGGCGTGAGCCACGACACCTGGCCTACAACAGCTTTAAAGTTAGCATGTCACTCAGTATCTTTTTCAGCCATAAAAACTATGATTTGGGCTGGTTGTGGTGGCTCACGCCTGTGATCTCAGCACTTGGGGAGGCCGAGGTGGGCAAAGAGGTCAAGAGATCCAGACCATACCGGCCAACATGGTGAAACCCTGTCTCTACTAAAAACACAAAAAATTAGCTGGGTGTGGTGGTGCGCTCCTGTAGTCCCAGCTACTCGCAAGGCTGAGGCAAGAAAATCGCTTGAACCCAAGAGGCAGAGGTTGCAGTGAGCCGAGATCGCACCACTGCACTCCAGCCTGGCAACAGTGCGAGACTCTGTCTCAAAAAACAAAACAAAACAAAACAAAACAAAACTGTGATTTGGAGAGAAGGTGAAAATTGTGTTATGTCAAGATACCTCTTTCCTGGATGGTTTTTCTCCAAAGACTGACTTAACATGTTGCTTAGCCACACCCGAGTCACATAGTCTCCCTGGGTTTTAATTTCTTTTTCCGGCGTTAGTAATACTTGTTCCCTTCCTGCCCCACTGGACGGTTGGGAGGCATAAGTAGAATCATAGCATGCTAGGTCCTCCCTTTTCATTATCTTCCTAGGAAAACAGTTACCTATAGGAGCCCAGAACCTTGCCTAGAGTCACCCTGCCAGCAAGTGGCAGAGCTGGGATTTGAATGTGGGGCTTATGCATCTGATTCTGCTGAGGATGTCAAATTACCAGGCTTTGTGGTCTAAACAGAAGTCAGGGGACAGCAGTGGAAAGATCATGGTTCCACACCTTGATGCCGTCTGTCACTTTCTCTGTGTGACCTTGGGTAAGTTATGCAAATGCTCTGTGCTTCAGTTGCTTCATTTATGAAATAGGGATGATGACATCTCATTAGTTTATCACAAATATTAGTTGACAACGTGATCATCTCCCTATCCCATGAATGCTGTATTCCTTTATGGCTTCTAATCCCCTCCTCTAGCCCTGATACTTTAGAAACATTTTTCCTTTCTTTTTCTTTTTTTTTTTTTTTTTTTTGAGATGGTGTCTCGCCCTGTCGCCCAGGCTGAGATCATGCAGAGGCGTGATCTCAGCTCACTGCAACCTCCACCTCCTGGGTTCAAACAATTCTCCTGCTTTAACCTTCTGAATAGCTGGGATCACAAACGTGCACCACCACCCCCGGTTAATTTTTGTATTTTCAATAGACGAGGTTTTGCCATGTTGAGCAGGCTGGTCTCCAACTCCTGGGCTCATATGATCCACCAGCCTCAGCCTCCCAAAGTGCTGGGATTACAGGTGTGAGCCACCATGCCCAGCCTTCTTCTTCTTCTTTTTTTTTTTTTTTTGAGACACAGGGTCTCGCTCTATCACCCAGGCTGGAATGCAGTGGCATGACCACGGCTTACTGCCACCTCAAACTTCTAGGCTCAAGGGATCCTCCCATTTCAGCCTACTGAGTAGCTGAGGACATAGGCACATGCCACTGTGCCAGGCTAATTTTTAAAAAGTTTTATGTAGAGACAGGGTTTTGCCATGTTGCCCATGCTGGTCTTGAACTCCGGGGATCATGCAATCCTCCTGCCTCAGCCTCATGGAGTGCTGTGATTACAAGGATGAGCCACCGTGTCTGGCCAGAAACATTTTTCTTAATCAAAAATCATACCTTATCATATCTTTCTTAGGGTTTCAGAAAGTCTCAAATCCATTCATTATTTAACGAATACTTATCGAGCGCCTACTATGTACGTGGCACTGTTCTGGGTGCTCGGGATGCAGGGTGTGGGTGTGAGCATGGGGCAGATGGCAGAAGATAGGCAGAAAATCAAATGAAACAGTAAAATATAACACATGTACAAAGTATTTTAGGAGGTGAGAAGTGTTATGGAGAACAATAAAGCCGAGAAGTAGAAGAGCACATATATCTGGGTTTGGGGCCACACCTGTGGTTGGGAAAGGTTTCTCTGAAAAGGTGACATCTGAGCAAAGACCCATAGGCAGCAGGGGAATGGAAAAAGAACAAACTTTTTTTCCTCAACACCAGAGAAGACACAGACACCTCCAGGAGAAGTAAATCTGGGCCTAATCGGATTCCCAGGAAGACACAAATGGCGATGACTGTGTCTTGGCTGCGTTCAGCATCAAAGAAGAAGAAGGAAGAACCGTTGGCATACCAAGCCCTGAAAGGGTGGCGGCAAGGGGCACCGGGAATGGCTGTGGTTACCACTGATGCAAACAGACCTCCCACTTCCCCACTTCTCCCTGAAAGCGGAGGAGGGGAGGGAGGCAGTTGAGTGAAGAACTCCCAGGCCCCGCTGCTAGGTTTTTCTGCAGAAAGGTTAGTATCCCTAGGTGCCAGGGGCTACAGAGTGGTTCTTCCCCAGGCCATTGGAATCTGTGCCCTCCTTCTCTTAGATTCCAGAATGGCCTCGGACATCGATACTGCTCTCTGCTGCCAGTTTCCTTCCAGCCAGCCAGAGCTGGAAAGATCTTCATCCTAGCTGCCTGCCAAGGCCGGGAGGCCCGCTCCACGCTCGCTCGGAGGCATCTCGCCCTCTGGGAGGTCGCCAGGCAGACAGCTTTGGAAAACTAGGAGCTTGGAAAAAAGTCACTTGAATTTTATAAAGTGGTAACTACTGTGGGGCTTTATGTAATAAAACCTAAATGCCATTTTCCTCCTAAAGCTCTTGGGTGAGGTAACAGTTCTCTTTAATGTCAACTCAGGAAGTTTTACCCAAGAAAAAGGGGGTGGGCGGGGTGGTGTTTGCCAAATCAGGAAATGTGCCTTAACTGACTAGGAACTTAAAAAAGAGGCTGAGGCAATGAGAGGAAGGGAAGTGGGAGAGAGCAAAAGGTAGTCCTGCAAGTGAGTAAATTTGGGACACACAGGCCAATTTTTATTTCAAGTCAATTCTGTTGGTTGAAACTTCCTTTTCATGGTGGGCTGTTTTGAAAAACTTGGAGGGAAAGAAAATCCCAAACTTAATACAGTCTTCATGAAAAAAAAGCACCTAAGGTATTAACAGGGATTCCAGCCTCTATAATGTAAACACTCACCTTAGGCATGGAAACTGTTGCTTGAGAGTTGCAGAGTTCCCCGTTTCACACCACAAATCTAACCACAGCTTTCTGCGCAATGTATGGTTTTAAACAATGAGTACATTATACAGATCCAATAGGACTTCCCTGCATCCCATCACCCCTTCCCTGGTATTAGACCTACCTCATGGTTTCAAATATGGTTGGCACACCCCAAGGACACAGAAAAGTAAGCCCCATTTTTAAGCAGGTGTTCAAGAACCAGGAAGAATGAATCACTTTGGAAAAAATGAAGACAAAATGCAAGTTCATCTGCAACCAAATCTGTAGTTTTGTTTTTTATTTTTATTTATTTATTTATTGTAGAGATAGACAGGGTCTTGCTCTGTCACCCAGGCTGGAGTGAAGTGGCATGATTATAGCTCATTGCAGCCTTGAACTTCTGGTCTCAAGTGATCCTCCCCCTTCAGCCTCCCAAGTAGCTGGAACTGCAAGCATGTGTCACCACACCTGACTAATTAAAAAAAAAATTTTTTTTTTTTTACAGATGAGGTCTCACTATGTTGCCCAGGCTGGTCTTCAACTCCCAGACTAAAGTGATCCTCTTGCCTTGACCTCCCAAATGTTGGGCTTATAAGCGTGAGCCACAATGCCCGGCCTGTAGTGAGTTTTAGAAAATAAAATTAACCTCTTCATTTTTTCTTTCTTGCAAATATCTCAGTTTTATCTAGAAGAACTTTTTCTTTCCTGCACATATCTAGGTTTTATCTAGACCTTTGACTTCTGTCAAAGCTGTGAAATTTAAACCTTTGGAATTTTATCCAAAGCATTTTTGCACTAAAAGCCTTTTTCCCGGCCGGGCGCGGTGGCTCACGCCTGTAATCCCAGCACTTTGGGAGGCCGAGGTGGGTGGATTACGAGGTCAGGAGATCGAGACCATCCTGGCTAACAAGGTGAAACCCTGTCTCTACTAAAAATACAAAAAAAATTAGCGGGGCGTGGTGGCGGGCACCTGTAGTCCCAGCTACTCTGGAGGCTGAGGCAGGAGAATGGCGTGAACCCGGGAGGCAGAGCTTGCAGTGAGCCGAGATCATGCCACTGCACTCCAGCCTGGGTGACAAAGTGAGACTCCGTCTCAAAAAAAAAAAAAAGAAAGCTTTTTTCCCTATTGATTCTTCTACCTAATATTCCCAACCCAATCCTGGTTAGGGCTGCCCTAGTCAGGAGACATTTTTAAGAGACAAGGCAAGTGACCCAAGGCACTGGCCCTACAGAAATCTGCAAGCTGGTACAAGCACGTATGCACCCATGTGCCCATGTACCTGTGCCCACTATGCACATGCTCATGCAAGCACGTGTCTCCGTATGTGGTTGCTCACATGTGTGCATGCACGTGTGTGTGTGGCAGTGACACTGTGCAGAATGAACGAAAGGACATCATAGTTTGTTGAAGACTCATGGGTCTTTCAAAGTTGATAAATCTGACTTTTACATAGAAGGCCAGGTCTTAGATGAAGACAAAGGAATTCAGGAAATATCATCCCCCAAAATGACACTTTGATAGGCTGATTACTTTGAACTGAGGACACCTGGGACATAGCATATGCAGGCAGAGGCTTTCTCAGAACTCCCTGATGGATCCTCTAAAGAGAACTCAGTTGACATGAATCCCCTCTTGGGGAATTTCATCAAGCAGGGAAGATTAACTCAGATCACAGGAGAGGAGATTGGAGTTCGACACCATACCCAGACAGACTTTGTCACAGGCTGTCACCTATTCTTCTGAGGTCCCGTTCATCTTTTCCCCAAATCATTACTCTCTCCTGAGTTGGCTACACCTCTCCTCACCCTCCTCTATGAAGAGGGTATATAAGATTCTAGATCCACCAGATTATGAGGTACAGTAGTCCCCCCCTTATCCATGGGGGATAAGTCCCAAGCCCTCCAGTGGATGCCTGAAATCAAAGATGGCACCAAACCTTATATATAGTCTGATGTTTCCTATACATGCGTACCTACGGTAAAGTTTAATTTATAAATTAGGCTGGGCAAGGTGGCATGCATCTGTAGTTCCAGCTACTTAGGAGGCGGGGCCAGGAGAAGAGCTTGAGCCTAGGAGTTTGAGACCAGCCTGGGAAACATAGTGAGACCCCATCTCTAAAGCAAATTTAAAAAATAAATTAGGCACAGTAAGAGATTTAACAATAATTAGTAATAAAATAGAATAATTAGAATAATATACTGTGTAAAAGTTGTGTGAATGTGGTTTTTTTCTCTCTCGAAATATCTTATCGTACTGTACTCAGCTATTTTCGAACCATGGTTGACCGTGGGTGACTGAGATAGAGGAAAGCAAAACCGTGGATAAGGGCGGAGGGGGGGATTTTATTCGTGTTTCTCTCATGTGACGCCCCTGTGCATATAATAAATTTGTATGTCTTGTCTCTTGTCAAGTTGTCTACTGTCAGTTTACATCATAGACTCAATTATCACACCTTCAGAGGGTAGAGGGAAAATTCTCCTTCCCCTTCCAAAAAACCCTGCACACTAACTGGACCTGGGTAGATCAAGGGGGATGATGAAGTGCACCCAGGAAGGATTACATGGATGGATTGCAAGTTCTAGTGTCTGCAATACTTATTAAAAACTTTTGGAGGTTCCCAACCCCAAAGATTCTGAGTCAGTTGTCCAGGGTGGGGACAGGAGTTGGTATTTTAACCAATGTACCACCGATTTCCCCTTCCTTCCTTCCTTCCTTCCATCCTTCCTTCCTTCCTTCCTTCCTTCCTTCCTTCCTTCCTTCCTTCCTTCCTTCCTTCCTTCCTTCCTTCTTTCCTTCCTTCCTTCTTTCCTTCCTCTCTCTCTTTCTTTCTTTCTTTTTCTTTCTTTCTCTCTCTTTTTCCCTTCCCTCCCCTTCCGTCCCCTTCCCTCCCCTTCCCTCCCCTTCCCTTCCCGACAAAGTCTTGCTCTGTTGCGTAGGCTGGAGTGCAGTGGTGCGATTTCTTGGCTCACTGCAACCTCTGCCTCCCTGGTCAAGCGATTCTCTTGCCTCAGCCTCTCAAGTAGCTAGAATTACATGTGCCCGCCACCATGCCTGGCTAAGCTCTGTATTGTTAGTAGAGATGGGGTGTTGCCATGTTGCCCAGACTGGTCTTGAACTCCTTACCTCAAGTGATCCGCCTGCCTCAGCCTCCCAAAGTGCTGGGATTACAGGCCGGAGCCACCGTGCCCGGCCCCATACCAGCGATTTCCCATGGCGAGAAACACCAGTTTACCCTATAAGCCAGATTCTTCCACAATGTTTCATTAACTCTTTCCTAAGTGTGTTGCTTTTTACTGAGGCCTGGGTCCTCTCTAAAAATAAATGCTAGTTTTGCCTCAAAGTAATTTGGGTTGCCAGTTTTGACTCTTTTCTCAGTCATTTTACCCCTCTCCCTCTCCCTTCACTGCCTTCCCTCAAATTATCCTGCCTATACCGCTCACCACTTCCTCCTTCTCCTTAGTTTAGTTCAAGAAGCCATTTAATGAACTTCAACTACATCTTAAAGCGCTGAGGCTGCAAGAATGAATTGAGACAGAATCCCTGTCCTTGAGAGGGTGAAGTCTGGTTGGGGAGACAGGTAGATAAAACAGATCATTTCAGCAGGGAGAGCCACACATTAAAATAATCAAGGTGAAGCCTGGCGAGGTGGCTCACACCTTTAATCCCAGCACTTCACGATCATTGGAGGTCAGGAGATCGAGACCAGCCTGGCCAACATGGTGAAACCCCGTCTCTACTAAAAATACAAAAATTAGCTGGGCATGGTGGCGCATGCCTGTAATCCCAGCTACTGGGTAGGCCGAGGCAGGAAAATCGCTTGAACCCAGGAGGCAGAGATTGCAGTGAGCCTAGATCCCGCCACTGTATTCTAGCCTGGATGACAGAGCGAGACCCTGTATCAAAATAAATAAATAAATAAATGAATAAATAAATAAATAAATAAAAATTAATAATAAAAATTAATAAAATAAAATAATAGCCAAGGTGAGGGTCTGGGCAGCAGCTGCCTGAGTGAGTGGTGGGCTCAGAGGAAAGGCAGTTGGAGAAAGCGCTTTCAACAGCACTGTTTTCCAGTTAGCTGAAGTAGGGCTCAGTGACCAATCTCAGTTCCAACCCCCACCAAACTAAAGCACATGCGTTTGCCAGTTGCCAGTGTATCAGGAGAAGAGCCAAAGAAGCCAAATATTAGAGATAAAGAGCAAAATTAATTCAAAGTGTTCATTATGAAATCACATAGTATTCCAAATATCCAGGGAGTAAATGTACATTTATCAAGTTAACATATGAAATTTGTTCTAACAGATTTTCTAAATTTAGATTTTTGTTTTGCCCAATTTCACAAACAGGGCATCACTTGGTGAATGACGAAGTGGACTTGGGAGATGAGTATTCACCTGAACACCTTTCTCCCGCCTCTGCTGCAGTGGCCCCTCCCGCTTCAGCCTGGCTTGACCCTGGACAAGGCAGTTTCTATTTTTTAGTTTCCAAGTTGTGAGAAAGAAAAAAAAAAAGGTTTGCTTCCAGCTGTTTGACAATGATGCTGAGATTTATGCACATATTCTGGCGAAATCACCTGAGTTGGCCGAACGAGCAAATAACACGTGTGCTTTTATTGAAGAGAAAAGGGAAGCAGAAGATGTACATTTCATTGCACCGTACTCCTCGCTGGCTAATTAGAAAGCAGGTTCATTAAGGGTTGGGCCTGAAGAAAAAGCCCAAAGCCTGAAAAGAGATCAAAGAGAATTACATCATATCCTCTGTATCTTCCCAAAGGGCATCCTGGTATTGGAGGGAAGGATTCAGGCCACAGAAATGAAGCAAAACACAGCCCAATTTCCAATACTGATTACTTTGGACCAGAACCATACATAGAAAAAGAAGACAGTTGTTTTTTGTTTTTTGAAAAAAATAAAGGAATGAGGTAAACAAAGAACATGGTTTTCTGACTTGGTTGAAAATAAAGCAAAGAGGGAAGTTTAAGCTAAATCGTAACAGAGGGTGTCCTTTTTCTTCTTCTCTTCATTTAGAAATTAAAACAACTTACAGATCCTATGCAACTAATAGTTAGGAAATTTAGATTTGCTAAAATTCTTGAAATAGAAGTATTGGTTTAAAAGCTTATACCTTAAAAATTATTTTTATTTTTATAGTAATATTAGATGTAATTGGGCAGATAAATTAAGTTGGAAGATCTTTTTTTTTATGACTTTGGCAAGTAGCTGTTACTCTTATACTGAAATTGTGGGCCAGGCACCGTGGCTCATGCCTGTAATCCCAGCACTTTGGGAGGTCGAAGTGGGTGGATCACCTGAGGTCAGGAGTTCAAGACCAGCCTGGCCAACATGGTGAAACCCCATCTCTACTAAAAATACAAAACTTAGGCAGGTGTGGTGGAGCGTGCCTGTAGTCCCAGCTACTCAAGAGGCTGGTGTAGGAGAATTGTTTGAACCTGGGAGGTGGAGGTTGCAGCGAGCCAAGATCGTGCCACTGCATTTCAGCCTGGGTGACAGAGAGAGACTCCATCTCAAAAAATAAATAAATTAATAAAGTTTAAAAATTACGTATGTGTATATATATATACACACACACACAAATTGTGAAGTTTCCTGCCAGGTAAATACCTCGTTAAATTCATTTCTTTGCCTCCAGCAATAAGATACACTTAAAAAGCTATCGTTTTTGCTCTGGTGATGAGAGAATCCTGACTGTTATATATGACTACAAGTTGCTTCTCTCTTTCAGTTAGTCAGATATACTCAGAGGAACCCAGGAATGATCCTTGGGCAGCATCCATGGCAAATTCCTAAATTGGGAGTCTGTTATTCTGGCTGCTGAATTGCATTTACTCTGGGAGGCTGGACTCTAGTCAAGCCTTGTCCCATCTCCAAGCCCCACCCCCTCCAGACTCTAAGACTCTGGAGCACACACAAGGAAATATGATTTGGAGAAAATCAAGTCCTCTCATATTTTACAGCTTGAATTTTGAAATCCATCAAACTCCACTGAGCCCCAGGAAGAAGAGGCGAAGCCAATACTGGGCTTCTGTGTAACCCCATGTTCTTCTCTACCTTGAAATCAAGAGGAGACAACTTATCAATCATCTGTATCTTTAGAAAGTGCAAGCTTTTAGGCTATTTGTGTTTTAGAAGTTAATGAAGTTAATGTTTTAGAAGAGAAGAAAAGAACCTCTATAGAACTTTTGCAATAAGGTGACAGTTATGAAACTCAGATTATGGAAATAAATTTGGAAAGTCTTTTTGATAACTAATAATTTTTAATACAATTTTGCCTGGGAATTGTGGTGTTTCTAGCACTGAGGTTTTCTTAGCAGATGCCACCAGTAATATCTGCTCTTGAACCCAACTCTCTCCTAAACGTCATTTATCTATCCATCAATCCACCTGATGGGGCTCAGGACACACTACCCCCAAATATGGCACCTTGACATTTGAGAAAACAGCAGGAAGATCATTCACCCTCATCCCCACTCCTGCCCACCTTTCTTTTCTAAAGGTCATAAAAACCAAGGAAGAATTTTTCTTTATCCTGAAGCAGGTTATAACACCCCCATGTAAGAGGTGCCTTCCCTGCACCCAGTGGAAAGGAACGTCCTTATCTTTTAAGACAAAAGGCCACAGAGAAGAATCTGAACAAACAGGCCTTGCTGAGTTTCCCCTACTTTATTACCGTTGGATTATACCCTTTGTGCAATCCTATTTCTCCATGACTGTCTACTTATTCATCAAACCTAGCATGTATTAATAAATACACAAGTTTAACCATTTCTTCAGGTCTTCATTTCCTTATGAAGATGCCCATGTCATGTAAAACATAAATTAAGTAAACCTGTGTGCTTTTCTCTTATTAATCTGTCCTTTGGATGGGTGAGGAAAAAGTATTTTTTCTACGCTACACATCCATCAAGCCTCTTTTCCAGGATGTAGGCTATGTGCTAACCAGCATTTAGAGCACTACAGGGAATAGGACGTGGCAGGACAGTCTGCCAGGGAAAAAGAACCCGATACTGTTGGGACACAGAGAATGAGTCCCCAATGTATGGAATTTAAGGGAAATTGGAAGGCTTTCAAAACTGCCTCAGAATCAAGACCTTTTTTTTTTTTTTTTTTTTTTTGAGACGGAGTCTTGCACTGTTGCCCAGGTTGGAGTGCAGCAGCACGATCACGGCACAACCTCCACCTCCCGGTTTTAGGCAATTCTCTGCCTCAGCCTCCTGAGTAGCTGGTACTACAGGCGCAAGCCACCAGGCCCAGCTAATTTTTGTATTTTTAGTAGAGACGGGGTTTCACCATGTTGGCCAGGCTGGTCTTGAACTCCTGACCTCGTCATCCACCCGCCTCAGCCTCCCAAGTGCTGGGATTACAGACGTGAGCCACCATGCCTGGCCAGAACGTTTTAACTTTCCTTCTTTTGTTCCCCTCCCATCCAGCACAGAGAAGGACTTTCTCTAGAAGTTCCCTTATCTGATTGATGAAAATTTCCAAAAGAAATTCAATTGTGTTCCTTAGGAATCTCATCAAATAATTGGGAATGATTAACCACTAGAGAGGAAAGGGAATAGAAGTCATCAGCATGGGAAATAGACTTTTCATTTATTCTTTTTTTTTTTTTTTCCTCTTTTGAGACTCTCACTCTATGGCCCAGGCTGGAGTGAAGTAGCCACTGAAATCTCTGCCTCCTGGGTTCATGCAATTCCTATGCCTCAGCCTCCTGAGTAGCTGGGATTACAGATGCCCACCACTATGTCCGGCTATTTTTTGTATTTTTAGCATAGACAGGGTTTCACCATATTGGCCAGGCTGGTCTCGAACTCCTGACCTCGAATGATTCACCTGCCTTGGCCTCCCAAAGTGCTGGGATTATAGGCATGAGCCACTGGGCCCAGCCTCATTTGTTCTTTTGAGGGCAGCTCTAAAAAATTATCCAACAGACTTTATATGTATGGTAAGACAACTTTTGTTCACAGTGTAGTTCTACCCCTCACCTTCTGGTAATTTTTCCCATTCAGTTTCCAAAGAAAATTATTGACAAACTATTGTCTGCTCTTTGGGCTCATTCAATTCACCTGAAAATGATTTATTACCCCTCAGAATTGCCTACACCCCCTGTTTTTCTCTTCCCTATGAAGACAGTATAAGTACTTAAACCATCTGTCCTTTCTTTGAGTCTCATATTTGCAGGACTCCTGTGTAATGTGCACGTTAAAAAATGTGTATGACTTTTCTCCTGTTAATCTGTCTATTGTCAGTTTGTTTAGGAGACTTGAACCTTCAAAAGGAGAAGGAAGTGTTCTTTGCCCCTACAGTAACTTAAGGCAAACCGTAAGATGCCTGCTACAGTAGACAGAGGGTTATGGGAGCACAGTGCAGGGGCACCAACATCATCTTGAGGGGCCAAGAAAGTGACAACTAAGCTGAGACTGAAGGCAATGAGCAGTTAACCAGGTCAAGGGCATGGTGCTTTTGGGGCGAGTGTCAGTGTTTCAGTGTGGCTAGATGGGGAAGAGAGGAAGACACCTAGAGTGTATGTGAATGTATTTACCTATATGGTGAGAAGTAAGGCTGGAAAGATGAACAGGAGGGAATTACATGGCAAGATAAGAAATTCTGAGGGCAACAAAGGACCACTGAAGAGTTTGAAAGAAACTCCATTTTAAAGAAAATGGCAGGATCAAATAGACAGTTTACGAAGATCACTATGGGTACACTATGCAGGAGGCAAAGAAGAGAGATAGGGAGGTTAGTCAGAAGGCTGTTACAATGCTCCAGACTACATATGCTGAATTAAAAAGTATTCATTGATTAATGAATTAATAAGTATTAATAATGATTAATTACTAAGATCTGAATTATAAGTATTCATTGATTTGAATTAATAAGTATTCATTGATTAATTCAACACATATTTGTTGAAGCTAACTGGGACCAGGTTGTGAACAAAAATGAATCTGTCCACCGAGCATGGTGGCTCATGCCTGTAATCCCAGCACTTTGTGAGGTCAAGTTGGGTGGATCACCTCAGTTGGGAGTTCAAGACCAGGCTACAGCCTGGCCAACATAGTGAAACCCTGTCTCCACTAAAAAACACAAAGATTAGCAAGACGTGGTGGCACACGTCTGTAATCCCAGCTACTCAGGAGGCTGAGGCAGGAGAATCGCTTAAACCCGGGAGGCGGAGGTTGCAGTGAGCCGAGATTGCACCACTGCTCTACAGCGTGGGTGACAGAGCGAGACTCTATCTCAAAAAAAAAAAAAAAAAAAAAAAAAAAGGCCGGGTGCGGTGGCTCATGCCTGTAATCCCAGCACTTTGGGAGGCTGAGGTGGGCGGATCATGAGGTCAGGAGTTCAAGACCAGCCTGGCCAATATGGTGAAACCCCATCTCTACTAAAAGTACAAAAATTAGCTGGGCATGGTGGTGGGTGCCTGTAGTCCCAGCTACTCAGGAGGCTGAGGCAGGAGAATTGTTGGAACCCAGGAAGTGGGAGTTGCAGTGAGCAGAGATCGGGCCACTGCATTCCAGCCCGGGTGACAGAGCGAGACTCCATCTCAAAAAAAAAAAAAAAAAAAAAAAAAATTTAACAACTAAGGCTGGGCGTGGTGGCTCACTCCTATAATCCCAGCACTTTGGGAGGCTGAGGCAGATGGATCGCCTGAAGTCAGGAGTTCAAGACCAGCCTGGCCAACATAGTGAAACCCTCTTTCTACTAAAAATACAAAAAATTAGCTGGGCGCGGTGGCAGGTGCCTGTAATCCCAGCTGCTCTGGAGGCTGAGGCAGGAGAATTATTTGAACCCAGGAGGCGGAGGTTGCAGTGAGCCAAGATTGTGCCATTGCACTCCAGCCTGGGCAACAAGAGCAAGACTCTGTCTTAAAAAAAAAAAACAAAAAAACCCAAAAAAAACACGACAACCAAAAAAAATGCATCTGTCCTCATAGAGTTTAAAATTTGTTGGAGGAAACAGACAATCATGTAATTGCACAAATAACTGGAAAAATGACAACTGTAACAAGGTGCTGTTGTGGCAGAGACTGCTTTCCCCCCAAATCTGTTGTTTGCTTCTTTGCTTTGTTTGCTTAGACAGCTGCACTACATTTCCCGGCCTCCTTTGCAGTGGGAGATAGTCATGTGACTAATTCCTAGCCAATGTTCTCTAAGTGGAAGTGATGCACACCGGGCGCAGGACTGGGGGGAAAGGAGAGGGGAACGGGGAGGGTGGGAAGTGGGGGGGGGGTGGGGGGCTGTGTAGAGGAATAAACTGGGAGGAGCCTGGCTGTCTAAGTGTGTGGCTCTGATAACCTGAACACTAGCTCAGGAGTGTCATGTGAACAGACAATAACACCGAATAGATGAGCAGTTTTATATTCGGGTTTATTTGTTACATCAGCTTTGCTTGCTAAAACCAAGATGTATTGTAAAGAGAGCCATAGGGTACAATGAAAGTGCAAAACTAGGGAACTTGACATAATCTGGGGCAGGAAAACTGGGAAGGTTTCACTGTGAAACTCTGGGGTGGGAGTTAACTGGGATCAATAGAAATAGACAGTTCAAGAACTATTCAACAGGTAGGCTCTGTGGAGCCAGATGACTGGACATGTAGCTGAAACATAAATGAATGATAACATTCAGGATTCTGCTCTGGGAAGCCTGATGGATTATAGGGCTGGAAGAAGAACATACTGGAAGATGAGCAAGTTTGGGGAAAACAATGGTAAGAGCAGTTTTGGATGTGTGAGGTTTACGGTGTCTGAGGACCATAAAAGGGATGTCCCAACTGTTGGAATTATGGTTGAAAAGCTCAATAGAGAGGAATTAGGTGCCAGATATAGTCTAGGGAGTCATTATCCTCTGAACAATAGTTGAAACAAGGGAAATAGAGCAAATAATCCAAGGATATTGTGAAATGTCAAAAAAGCAGACATTCAAGGATGGACTGTCCAGGAATTCCAACACAAGGAAAGATATAGGAAGAAGAATCTTCAAAGAAGATGTGGGAGTAGTAGTCGGGGTGGTAAGAGGAAAACTGGACAAGAAGGTTATCCTCGAAACCAGGGGAAAGACGGCACACCTCTATTTTGAGTTTTTTATTTAAATAACAGAATTAATTTTGCTCTGATGATCTTGCATTGTAGGAGAGATTCTGGCGTTTAAAAACTTAGGATAAAAGCCACGTGTGATGGTGTGTGCCTGTAGCCCGAGCTACTCAGGAGGCTAAGGTGTGAGTGCTGCTTGAGCCTAGGGGTTCTAGTCCAGCCTGGGCAATATAGTGAGACTTCATTTCTTAAAACAATTTTAGGCTGTACATTGTGGCTCATGCCTGTAATCCCAGCATTTTGGGAAGCCAACGCGGGTGGATCATTTGAGTCCAGGGATTCAAGACCAGCCTGGGCATCATGGTGAAACCTCATCTCTATAAAAAATAAAAAATTAGTGGGGTGTGGTGGTGTGCACCTGTAGTCCCACCTACTTAAGAGGCTGAGGTGGGAGGACTGCTTGAGGCCAGGAGGCCAAGGCTGCAGTGAGCCTTGATTGTGCCACTGCACTCTAGGCTGGAAGACAGAGCAATATCCCGTCTAAAAACAAAAAAATAAAATTTTAAAACAAAAAATAAAACTTACAATAGTCATAAGACATTGCTAGATTAGATCGTCATTTAAAAGTTCTGGTATAAATGTATGAGAACCTCTTTTATAATGGCAAATCAATTAAACACATGCTTTTGAAGTTTCGGCTAAAATGATCCAAACTGCACATAATTTCTGACTCAAAGTACTGTGATATCACATAACTAGTCCTGATAGAGCACTCACTGTCTTACATCACTATTAGGATAAAGCAGAAGGCAGAAGTAATTTCAAAAGTATAATAAAATATTCCACTGTAGCAAGAAAAGCATCATCTGGACTCTTAAGTTCCTTTTATTGTGGTTTACTTTTTCTTCCTTTCAATTTTGCAACGTTGTCAAAAACTGATTTCATTTGGAATAATTTTAATAACCCAAAGGGGGCCTGACCACTTCCCTCTCTTCTTCCCCTTTATCCGCTATTTACTTTTCTCAGTTCTCTTACCTTTGACCAAGGGATATAGCCTTCCTCATTTCTTTTCTACTTCCTAAAGCCCAAATTAGCTCTTTTGGTTGGCATAACATATTTTCTTAAGGAGATTGTAAGAATGCTTCTTTGCCTTTTTTTTTAACCTCTACCTTAAAAAAATAATGCATTCATTCATTCATCTCAACCCACCAGCTAAGGGGTCTCTTTTCTTCCTATTCCTTCTCATTCTTTCTTTTCCTGTTCACTTTTCTTTTTGGCAATCTCATTTTACTTCTACCTTTAAGTAGTTTTTCTTTACTGTTGCATCTTGTTCTATTTCCTGCAGTTTAGGCCATCACTAATCAGTGCAATATTTTCTTCCATTCCCAAGTGATATGTTTTAATTTCCTCATGTATGAGGTTGGCATGAAAATGCCTCTTCCTAGGTGTCTCCCTCATTTTCTTCATACCTTTTACATGTAAGATACTGTCTTATATCGTTTAGGGAGTATAACGTTGGTCGTCAAGTTATTTACCATAAACAAGTGAAAATTTATGGTTTCTTAAAAGCAATTATAGCAAGCAGTATCACACATGAACAGCATAGTCAATGAGTGATGGTGAGTTCAGAGGAAGGAGGGATCAGGGTAGATTCAGAAAACCAGGGGAGCCTTCATGGAAGAGGAGAGGAGCCTTGAGTGGGGCCTTGAGAAAATGCTGATTTGCATTTTCTGGTTAGGCAGAGACGGCGGCTCCAGGGAAATTACAAAGGAGTACGGAAGTGGCATTTCAATGACAAGTACTTGAAACATACAAAATAATCTGCTACTGCACGGTATTATTATTTCCATTCCCTTATAAGTCACCACCATCAACAAAGCAAGTTCAAAAACTTCCATTGTTTGTCCATTTTGAAAGGTCAGATTTATCAAAGCCCCTGGGTTACAACAGAGTAGACAGGTAACAGCTGCTTTTTTTTATATTCTCGGTCGACTAAAATTTTTGACTATAGATTCGGCAAGTAAGAGAATTGAAGATCAAGACCATTAAAAAGTTTATAATTCCTAATCTTGAGTATAACACAGCTAAAAGTGGAACTCTAGCCAAAGTCTATAATGAAAGAATAGTTAGTAGTGACCCTTTATTTTTTAGTTTCTACCTTTAAGTTAATTTATTTTATCTCAGCAAGAACTTTTGTCCTGAATAGGGCCATTACATGAAACAAGATATGTATTTGTATTACACAAGCCACACAAAGTGTCTGCCAAACTCATGGTTCCCTTCTAACCATATAGGTCCATGCATTGTTCCACAAGAGTCTTTTAAAAAATGCATGCTATGAAAATGTATATTATGAAAAAGCTATGCATGGATTTCAAATCTGTTTTTCTCCAAAATAAACTTGACTAACTTGCTATAATATGTCTGAACAAGATCTAGTTTGAGGCAGTAAGAAAGATAATATATTAGTTTGAAAAGAGCCCCTATCATGACATGAAATTCTGCTAAGATTGAAGTAAGAATAAAGATCAAACTTACAGTAGAAGAATGGTGAAATGACGGTTGCTTTATGAAAACTTCGTGGGGATAATGCCCCAAGTTAATCAGCAGTTTACGAATGAATAACTCATTTCAAGAAGGAATTAAGATGATATTGAAGATGAAATCTGCAGTGGCAGATCCTCCACATAAATTTTCAAGGAAAAAATTCATCTTGTTTGTGCCCTAATTGAAGAGGACCAATGGTTAACAGCAGAGACAATAGCCAACACCATAGACCTCTCAACTGGTTCAACTTACACAATTCTGACTACAAAATTAAGGTTGAGCAAACATTCCACTGTCTGAGTGGCACAACTGGTGCACCTAGATTGACTATGGACAATGGCAGAGCTTTCAGTGGAAATTTTAAAAAGTAGGATTGAGATCCTGCAGCATTTCTTTGAAGAATTGCTGTAGCAGTTGAAACATGGCTTTCCCAGTACAATCCTGAAGAAAAAGCGCAATCAAAGAAATGGCTACCAAGAGGTGGAAGTGGTCCAGTCAAAGCAAAAGTTGACTAGTCAAGAGCAAAGGTCACGGTGACAGTTTTTTTGGGATACTCAAGCCATTTTTTCTGGTTGACTTTTTGGAGGGCCAAGGAATGATAACATCTGCTTATTATGAGAGTGTTTTCAGAAAGTTAGCCAAAGCTTTAATGAAAAAATGCCCAGGAAAGCTTCACCAGAGAGTCCTTCTCCAACACAACAATGCTTCTACACATTCCTCTCATCAAATGAAGGCAATTTTGCAAGAGTTTTGAGGGAAAATCACTAAGTATCCACCTTAAAGTCCTGCTTTGACTACTTCTGACTTCTTTTTGTTTCCTAATCTTAAAAAAATGTTTGGGCCGGGCACTGTGGCTTGTGCCTATAATCCCAGGACTTTGGGAGTCTGAGGTGGGCAGATCATGAGGTCAGGAGGTCGAGACTATCATGGCCAACATGGTGAAACCCTGTCTCTACTAAAATACAAAATATTAACTGGGCATGGTGGCATGCACCTGTAGCCCCAGCTACTCAGGAGGCTGAGACAGGAGGATCACTTGAATCCTGGAGGCAGAGGTTGCAGTGAGCCAAGATCGTGCCACTGCACTCTAGCCTGGCAACAGAGCAAGACTCTGTCTCAAGATAAATACATAAATAATAAATAAAAAAATGTTTAAAGGGCACAGATATTTTTCAGCTAATAATGTAAAAAAGACTGCATCAATAGGGTTAAATTCCCAAAACCCTCAGTTCTTTAGGAATGGACTAAACAGCTAGTACTATCACTTACGAAAGTGTCTTGAATTTGATGAAGCTTATGTTGAGAGGTAAAGTTTTTGTTTTGTTTTTATCCTTTAATTGCATTTTTCTATGAACTTTTTGAAGTCCCCTTGTATATGTTCCTACCACCTTGGCCACAGCTAATGAACCCAGAGGTGTTCCCTGCTTCCCCCAGGGGAATGGAGAGTGGAAAAGGCAGCCATCTGTAAACTTTGAGATGAACTGATGAGAGCTCTGCACAATGTACTAGATGCACCAGTACATCTGTTCATGTACCCAAACAGATCCTATTTTATTAATGGAGATTTGATTGTGAGCCCTACAGAAAATACATAGATGGAACTATACAGAGGTGAAGAAGAGAGACTCAGAGCAGAGGCAGGAGAGAGAGGTAGGAGAAGAGAACAGAAAAAAGTCAATTGGTAGTGAGCAAGTTGAGAGACAGGAAGTAAGCAGAGATGCCAAATTATAGCCAGGGATGACTGTGAAATGACTACAGCTTCTATTGTCATCTGAAGCAAAATGAATGATGCGCTATGAGGCTTGGCTGTGCAGCCACCGAGACCATTTTCTGTGCTTTCTCACTTCCCCTGGTATTCTTACAACACATTTCCCGACTATCTGACATAATGTGAGCCTGTGTCTGCTTTTTTCTGCAGAAATAATCTAACTCACATAGTAATTTGCAGATTATGTTCTCATACCGAGCCACCATGTGCAGAAACACACACTTTCATGGGTCATAGCCATAACCTGGTAAAGTTCAACTATTGCTGATATCAATCAAATCTTGGTTGTCCAGGTTATTTGGGATACGGATGGCCCTGGGCACAGCTTTCTCTTCTTTTTGGTTCCTCTATCTTTAATTGTCTCTGTATCAACTTGTATTGAGAAGGCAGGGGATGCAGGGAGAAAATAACTAAGTTAGCTGCTTATTTCTTTTTTTTTTTTTTTTTTTTTTGAGACGGAGTCTCGCTCTGTCACCCAGGCTGGAGTGCAGTGGCCGGATCTCAGCTCACTGCAAGCTCCGCCTCCCGGGTTCACGCCATTCTCCCGCCTCAGCCTCCCAAGTAGCTGGGACTACAGGCGCCTGCCACCTCGCCCGGCTAAGTTTTTGTATTTTTAGAAGAGACTGGGTTTCACTGTGTTAGCCAGGATGGTCTCGATCTCCTGACCTCGTGATCCTCCCGTCTTGGCCTCCCAAAGTGCTGGGATTACAGGCTTGAGCCACCGCGCCCGGCCAGCTGCTTATTTCTTTTAACTGTTTGGTGATGGAAAAGAAGAGACTAATGAGTAGGTGATGTAGCATAGAGGGGCAGCATATGTCTTGGTTTAAGGTTTAAGGGCATGACTCCACCTCTCTCTCTCTCTCTCTCTCTCTCTCTCTTTTTTTTTTGAGACAGAGTTTCACTCTTGTTGCCCAGGCTGCAGTGCAATGGCGTGGTGTCAGCTCACTGCAACCTCCACCTCCTGGGTTCAAGCAATTCTCCCGCCTCAGCCTCCCGAGTAATTATAAGCATGCACCACCACACCCGGCAGATTTTGTATTTTTAGTAGAGATGGGGTTTCTCCATGTTGGTCAGGCTGGTCTCAAACTTCCAACCTCAGGTGATCCGCCTGCCCTGGCCTCCCAAACTGCTGGGATTACAGGCATGAGCTGCTGCACCCGGTGATTCCACCTCTTTATGACTGTTTCTTCACCAGTAAAATGGGAATAATAGTACTTTAGAGGATAGTTCTGAAGATTCCAATAACTTGCTAGAAATAATAGGCTTGGAGAAGTGCCTGTAACAAAATAATATGTGATAGCAATTGTGATTGTCATTATTACCTACCCCATCAGACTAGTGTGGGTATTAAATAGGTTGACGCAAGTAATACATATAATGCCTGACACATATACTCAACAAATATTAGCAATGACTATAACAATGACATAACAATGAATACTATGATTCCTGAAGCAGTGTCTCAGTTAATGGACTGATCGTTTTATATTCCAGTCTACCACATGACTGGGTTGGCACATATGACTGAAAGCTGCAGGTAATTACAGGGTCTCATAAACGCAGAAAGTGATGAGAAAAGCATGGAACCGTCAACCAGGAGACCAGAGGTTTAGTTCTAAGCTCCAGTACTAATGTGACCTTCGCCTGGTCATTTGATCTTTCCGAGTTTCACTTCACTGTTAAATGAAGGTCTCAATGTTCTTCCAGCTCATAAATACTGTGATTATAAGTCTTCATGTGGTTTTAAATTTTGCAAACTTGATTTGCAAGTATGCATTTAAAATCAAATTAAAATTTGTCCTTACGTCCTTACAACTGATACTGATTTCAATTCTTCTAGCCATGGAAGAAATATCCTTTTTTATTTCCTAAGACTATTTTTCACAGGTTCTGAAATAAGGGATGATGTAAGTTCAAGTGTAACATTGCTATCTAATCATCATTATATTATTTTTAATGTATATTTCTGGAATATTAAAAACTAAGTGGCTAAAAGTTAAACATTTACAAGGATAGGCACTTTAGTTAGGTATGGACTAGAAATAGTCATTTAAAAATTGTCTCTGACAGTATCTATAATTTGATATCACTATCTCCTATCATCTCCATGGGCTTTATTATGTGAAGAAACTTTATAAAGTTTTCATCAGTCCTGTCAGTTGTATCCTGATCTCTCCAGAAACATCATGTTAGTTACTTAAAAATCTTTTTTTTTTTCCCCAGAAGCCAGAGATTCTCCTATTCCATTTCTATTTCCAAAGGCAGGGTGGGGCTGTGGCTTGGCAGAGCAGGGTGTGGTTTCGATGGGGTTGGCTAGGCAGGGGAAAATAAACACTATAACATGTGGTTGTGATGACAGTTTAGTGTCTAGAGACCGTATATCTTTGAGAGTTCTATGTTTACGCATAAAATATCTCCAACTGGTTTAAAACTATTCATGAATCCAGGAGAGAGCTGCTAAGTGAGAAAGGGAGAGGGGAGAGGAAATGAAAAGGAAGAGAAAAATAATACTTAAGTATGAACCATGGAAATAGAAAACAAGAAGGACATTTAAAGATCATCTAGTCCAGCTTATTGGTTATTCATAAGGAATACTGAGGCCCAAATGGGTTCAGTACTTGCCAGAGGTTTCTCCGTCTCTCAATATCCAAACCAGGACTAGAACTTAGGTGATTTCTGAAGCTGGATATTTATTCATTCCTTCAAGTAACATTATTGGAAAACATCTATGTGCCGGGGTCACATTAGACATTACATTCTAGGGCAGGATGTGTTATACGTGCGACGTAAGTGTTTATATAGCATGTTTAGCATTTATAACCTTTTAAAACATGCTATATAGCATGTTTAACATTTTAAACATGTTGGCCAGGTGCGGTGGCTCATGCCTGTAATCCTAGCACTTTGGGAGGCCAAGGTGGATGGATCACTTCAGGTGAGGAGTTTAAGACCAGCCTGGTCTTGAGACCAGCCTGAAACCCTGTCTCTACAAAAAAAAAAAAAAAAAAAAAAAAAAAAAAAAAATAGGTGGGCACGGTGGCATGTGCCTGTAGTCCCAGCTCCTCTGGAGGCAAAGGAAAGAGAATTGCTTGAACTCAGGAGGCAGAATGCTGCAGTGAGCCGAGATTGCACCACTGCACTCCAGCCTGGGTAACAGGGTGTGACTCTGTCTCAAAAAAAATAATTAAAAATAATCATGCTATGTAGTACGTTTTTATAGCATATCTAGCATCTATAACATTCACAAGCATATATAGCATTTACATAGCATAAACTAGTTACCAACTATGTGGCAAAGATAAAATCAAAGTATTGAATGCTTTAAAGAAAATACAGTGGAGTGTTGGACACAGGGTGATGGCATGTGTGGGAGGGAAGGCTTCTTTGAGGAGTTAGCCAAGGGCCATGAAAGGAAGCAACCATGAAAGATTGTGGAACAGAACCTTCTAGGCAGAGGACATGGCAAGCCCTGAGACCCTAAAGTTGAGTGGAATGCATTTAGAGTATTTGAAGAAAGCAGGCCTGTGAAGCTGCAGCCCAGTGAACAAGAGGGATAGTCGTGTACATGGAAGTAGGAGAAGGAGCTCTGGGCTCGATTAGGTAGGGTTGTATAATCCATAGGTAAGGACTGAATTTTATTTTATATGCAGTAGAAGCTGTTGGAGAGTTTTCAGCAGGAAGTGACGTGATTTGATTGACAGATTGGAAAGTGCTAGAGTGGAAGCAGGAGACCAGCTGGGATGCTATTGTCCTCGTTTAGGTGCAGAATGATGTGGACCCAGGATGGTGGCAGTAGAGGGGAGAAGTGCACAGACGGAGGCTCAGAGAAGATACAGTGGGACATGTTCCCAAACTTGTTACTCAGTGTTCTTATTATTAATAATGGGAAGGAAAAAATGTATGAGTAAAAGAAAATCCCAAAACCTTTAAACATGATTATCATCAATTTGCACCAATGTTGTTTTAGGACTTGGAACTGCTTGACATATGCTTACTATTTGTAAACGGAGGGAGTGAAATCTCTACCCCCATTACACCCCAAATTTAGTGTAAAAATAATTTATCACAAGAAAACAAGCAGATACGAGGATTTTCATAAAATACAAAAACAAGTTTCCAGTTTATGATCTGAAGTCAATGTAGATTTAGCTCTATTTCATATACAGTGTATATATTTACATCCACATGGATATTGACGTTTCAATGATTTTATCATGACCGGGGTGGGGAGGAAAATCAGCAAAATATACTCTCTAAAAATGGGCTGAAAGGTTTGAGAAATATTTTCAGCACTGAGGGTTGAAAGAGCAGATTAAGATATCTGATAAAATGCAGTTAATTAAAGTTTAAGAGTTTTAATTTTGTTTCATTTGTATTTTTGCATTTTAATTTTGTTTTGTTTGTATTTTTGCCTTAGCACAGACTACTTTGATTATACGAGTAATACCGGGTTACCCGGTTTAGAATATTTTTCCATATGTGGAAAAGGATTAAGCATGACATAAAACTCATGGAACATGCCAAAAACCTACAGCTCAAATGTCCCTGTAATATCAGCGGCTGTCATTGAATACCCCTAAGATACCCCAGATGCTTTAAATATGTCAAATATAATCCTTATAGCAAACATGTAAGTTTGGTATTATTATAAATCTCTAGTGAAAAAGCAGCTGGGGTTTTCATATAGTAGAGCCAGGTCAGGAAGCAAACCCAGCCCAGTTCCTAGGCCCGGGCTTTCTAATATGCCCATTTTTATGAATCATTTATTCTCTGACATTGGAGTAGAGAAATATTTATAAGTGCATTCAACTCAAATCCAAAAGCTGATGTTCTCCAGCAAAAGGCTTCTTTGGCTGTTTGTACTGACATTTTCCCATAATGATGAACCTGGTCTGGAAATTCTGTGTTGAATTACCTGCTAGGTTAATGTTTTCCAGACTTGAGCAATGTAAGAAACTTTTAAATAGAGTAAAGATTTATTATTGATTTAAATCAATTTTCAAAGAATGTGGCTTTTTTTCTCTCTCTCTCTTTGAGTCAGCGGTCTCCCTCTGTCCTTGGGCTGGAATGCAGTGACACAATCCTGGCTCTCTGCAGCCTTGACCTCTGAGACTCAGGTGATTCTCCTGCCTCAGCCTGCTGAGTAGCTGTGACCACAGGTGCGTGCCACCACACCCAGCAAATTTTTGTAGAGACACAGTTTTGCCATGTTGCCCAAGCTGGTCTTGAACTCCTGGGCTCCAGTAATCCACCCACCTCGGCCTCCCAAAGTGCTGGGACTACATGCATGACCTACTGCACCCAGTCAAAGAATGTGACTTTAAAAAGTCACATAAAACATAAACTAGCATGTGACTTTAAAAAGTCACACAAATCTAGCTATTGGTGGGAGGGTGGTGGATAATGAGAAATTACTTAATGGGTACAAAATGTACATCATTCAGGTGATGGATACACTAAAAGCTCAAACTTCATGCCGACATACTGTATCCATCCATGCAACAAAATTGCCCTCGTACCCTTAAATTAAAAAAAAAAAATCTAGTTAAAACTTATTGTTATAGTTTTTACGTATGTAATGATAGAACCCAAAACAAGTTTAAAAATGACATTTAAACAAAGCTATTAGAACATAATAAATTTTGTGGTTCACATCATTATATTCCTTCTGAAAGTCAGTCGATAGCCCCATTGTGAGAACGTTACTGACTTTTCCATTGAGGAGTCTTTTTTAAATTTTCCTTCTTCGTCTTTTTTTTTTTTTTTGAGAAACAGTCTCACTCTGTTGTCCAGACTGGAGTGCAGTGGCGTGATCTCCACTCTCATTGCAACCTCCACCTCCCAGATTCAAGCAATTCTTATGCCTCAGCCTCCCGAGGTAGCTGGGATTATAGGAGCGCAACACCACACCCAGCTAATTTTTGTAATTTCAGTGGAGACGGTGTTTCACCATGTTGGTGAGGCTGGTCTTGAACTCCCGGTCTCAAGTGATCCACCTGCCTCAGCCTCCCATGGTGCTGGGATTACAGGCGTGAGCCATTGCGCCCTGCCTGGAGTCTTTAATTTGGCCTTTTGCTACTGTACTGGTCCAGTTTTGCTACCACTTTTATCTACTTAAAAAATCTTCATTCCATGGTGCACATGGTGTCATCTGGTGTGACATTTTGGCAAACTTACTAGGTTTGCCACTACTCTTTTGTGTTACGCTTTGACTTGGGACAGTTGCAATAATAAACACAATGGCACATACGGACACCAACATTGGTTGGCAATACTTGGTTAGAAGCTGGTCATGCAGACGATCCAGACAGTCCTTACAATCATATTTTAGATACCTCAAAAATGAAAGCACACAGTTTGACATTGTAAAGGAAATTTGTAGATCCACAACACTACGTCTACCCTAGGTGTCCTCAAACTCCACTTTAAGAAAACTTGCGTTTGCATCATACAGTCCCAGACTCAGGAAGGATAAAGTTGACTTCCATAGAATATCATCCTCACATCACACTATGGAATACAAAGCAATTGGCTGAAAGAATGAGGTAGCTCTGTTTATACTGACTTGAAAAGATGTCCACAGTTTATTAAATGACCAAAGCAATACATCAGAATTGAAAACAGGAACCCACACAAATACTTGCACACCAATGTTTATAGTTATTATTCACAATAACCCAAAGGTAGAAACAACCTAAGTGTCTATGAACAGATGAATGGGTAAACAAAATGTAGTATATACAGACAATGAAATATTATTTAAAAAGGAAGGGAAGGCCGGGTGTGGTGGCTCACATCGGTAATCCCAGCACTTCAGGAGGCCGAGGCAGGTGGATCACCTGAGGTCAGGAGTTCGAGACCAGCCTGGCCAACATGGCGAAACCCTGTGTCTACTAAAAATACAAAAATTAGCCGGGCATGGTGGCACACACTTGTAATCCCTGCTACTCGGAAGGCTGAGGCAGGAGAATCACTTGAACCCAGGAGGAGGAGGTTGCAGTGAGCCGAGATCGCGCCACTGTACTACAGCCTGGGTGACAGAGTAAGACTCCGTTTCAAAAAAAAAAAAAAAAAAAAAGGAATGGAGTCTGATATATGCTACAACCTGTCTGAGCCTTGAAAACATTAGGCTAAGTGATATAAGCCAGAGACAAAAGGGCAAATGTTGTATGATTCTACTTTTATGAGGGATTGAGACAAGGCAAACTCATAGGGGCAGGAAGTGGAATAGAGAGTACCAGAAGTTGGGGGTTGGGTGAATGAGAAGCTATTGGTTAATGGGTACAGAGTTTCTATTTGGGATGATGAAAAAGTTCGGAAGGCTGGGTGTGGTGGCTCACGCCTGTAATCCCAGCACTTTGGGAGGCCAAGGTGGGCGGATCACCTGAGGTCAGGAGTTTGAGACCAGCCTGACCAACATGGAGAAACCCCATCTCTACTAAAAATACAAAAATTATCCAGGCGTGATGGTGCATGCCTGTAATCCCAGCTACTCGGGAGGCTGAGGCAGGAGAATCGCTTGAACCTGGGAGGCAGAGGTTGCGGTGAGCCAAGATCGCCCCATTGCACTCCAGCCTGGGCTGGAGCAAAACTCTGTCTCAAAAAAAAGAAAAAGTTTTGAAAATAGTAGTGATGTTTGCACAACACTGTGAATGTACTTAATGCCACTGAACTGTACACTTAAAAAGTTATTAGGTTGGTGCAGCAAAAGTAATTGTGGTTTTGCCATTACTTTTTGTGTGTGTGTGTGATGGAGTCTCACTCTGTCATCCATTATGGAGTGCAGTGGCAGGATCTCGGCTCACTGCAACCTCTGCCTCCTGGGTTCAAGCGATTCTCGTGTCCCAGCCTCCCCAGTAACTGGGATTACAGGCTACCCGCCACCACGCCTGGCTAATTTTTTGTATTTTTAGTAGAGACGGGGTTTCACCATGTTGGCCAGGCTGGTCTCGAACTTCTGACCTGAGGTGATCTGCCTACCTCAGCCTCCCAAAGTGCTGGGATTGCAGGTGTGAGCCACCATACCCGGCTGACCCCATCTCTTAATACTGTAATATTGGAGATTAGGTTCTAACATATACATTTTGAGGGAACATGGCCATTCAGACCATAGCATATAAAGTAATAATTTGCAGAGCTGTGTGTTTCGTAGATTATTTATATACTTTGCTGTATGCATGTTCAATAAATTCAATAAAATTCCTACATAAGAGAGTTCTTTAAAAAACCGTCTGTTCTGGTATTAGACTTTGCCGGCTTTTGCTTTCGAGATGCTATTACTTCTCTTTCTTCTTTTCTATTCTTTCAACAAATAGTTATTGTACACCAACTGTGTACAAGGCGCTGTGCTAGGCAAAAGACTACTACGCCTGTAGGAAGATGACAATTCATATTTTCAAAGCTTGAAAAACTGTCTCTAGGAGTTGATTATCAAGACTTTCTATTAATCTTTAAGATTCTTTCCTATCAGAGCTTCATATTCCCTCTTTGGCTTCTGCATAAATCTGTTTTGACATAGTGGTAACCTCCCAGCTGGTGTTTTTGGCTTTCGCCCAAGAAAATCCTGCTTGCTGATCGCTAGTCTCTTGTTCTTCTCAGCTGTTTCTAATCTTTGAACTCTTAATCTGCCATCTTGGATATATCAGATTCTTACTGGCTCCTCTCTCCCAACACTTCCTTAAAAATTTTAAGGAATTAAAAATTCCTCAAGTCCCTATTTCTAGCCTGTGGAGATTCAGACTTGCTGTGCTCTTAGGGAATTATCCACTGTTATATATTCTAACTATAATTATTGTATCCTAAGTTTATTTTTCCTTTTTTGTATTAAAACTTATACTGGCTACAAAATGTTCAAGAGCAAATACTCTTGATGTCAACAACAGGTAAACAAATATCACCACTATTATTCTGCATTATTTGGGAGGTTCTAATATGTAATAGGACAAGAAAAGCAAATGAGAACTTCACATATTTAAAAAGGAGTTATTTTTATTTACATATAATATGATTGTATGCCTACAAATTCCAAATGAGTCAATTAAAAATATAAAACCAAGAGAGAATTAGCAGAGTGACTGGGTATATTTTATTGATGGATTGATTGATTTTTGAGATGGAATCTCACTCTGTCACCCAGACTGGAATGCAATGGCATGGTCTCAGCTCATTGCACCTCCACCTCCCGGGTTCAAGCGATTCTCCCACCTCACCCTCCTGAGTAGCTGGGACTACAGGTGTGTACCACCATACCTGGCTAATTTTTGTATTTTTAGTAGAGATGGGGTTTCACTATGTTGGCCAGGCTGGTCTCAAACTCCTGACCTCATGATGCCCCGCCTCGGCTTCCCAAAGTGCTGAGATTATAGGCGTGAGCCACCATGCCTGACCTTTATTTATTTATTTTAAGATTTTAGATTCACAGGGTACATGTACAGGTTTGTTACATGAATATATTGTGTGATGCTGAGGATTGGGCTCCTGTTGAACTTATCACCCAAACAGTGATCACAGTACCCAATAGGTAGTTTTTCAACTCTTGCTCTCCTTCCTCCCTACTCCTTGGAATTTCCAGTGTCTACTGTTTCTATAAAATAAATATTTTAAAATATCAATAACTGGTCTTTATATTAGTAATAGTGAATTATACATAGAAATTACAAAATAAATTCTTTAAAAATAATATTATGAAGGCCGGGCACGGTGGCTCATGCCTGTGTTCCCAGCACTTTGGGAGGGTGAGGCGGGTGGATCATCTGAGGTCGGGAGTTTGAGACCAGCCTGAACAAGGTGGAGAAACCCCATCTCTACTAAAAATACAAAATTAGCCGGACACGGTGGCCATGCCTGTAGTCCCAGCTACTCGGGAGGCTGAGGCAGGAGAATCACTTGAACCCAGGAAGCAGAGGTTGCAGTGAGCCGAGATCGTGCCATTGCACTCCAGCCTAGGCAACAAGAGCGAAACTCCGTCCCCACCCCCAGCAAAAAAAAAGGTTTATGAAAAATTTAACAAGAAAATACTGGAATCTATATGAAGAAAGCAATATAATTTTATTGAAGAAAATAAAGCATACCATGAATAAACGGAGAGACATACCCAAATCATAGATTGGAAAAATATCATGAAAATAGAATTCTTTATAAGTTAATTTAAAAATGTTATCAAATCCACCAATGTTATCAAAATTCCACCAATAATCCACTAATTAAAAAAATGAAAAAAATAAACTTTCAAAAGTGTCAAGAAACTGTTGAACAAGAATAATAAAGGATAATTTGCTGCACCACAAAAAAGTACTATAAAGTGACTGCAATAAAAATAGCATATTAATTGCTTGAGCCTGGGAGATTGAGGCTGCATGCAGTGAGCCATGATTGTACCACTGCACTCCTGCCTGGGTAAGAGTGAGACCCTGTCTCAAAAAAAAAAAAAAAAGGCCTATTATGTTCCATAGATACTAGATAATACTTCTATAGTTCTAGAAACTACTCTTCTATGAATGAGATGCTTGTAAATAAGCCACACCTCAGTACAATATTGGTGCGAGGCCCCTAAGCAAGATAAAATCTCATTGATCTCAGCTGCCCTGTGCTGTTCCATTTTTTTCTCTCCATTTAGTCAGGGAGTCAGGCAACAGACTTAAAGCAGGCACTAGGCTGTAGAGAGAGAACTGTGCAAAAGACTTTGTTACTGCTTTTAGAGAGTTTTAAGTCCAGTGAGAGAACCTGACAGTTACAGTAGTGAAGAACAGCATATTTGCTGGTGGCAGGCTTGCTTCTCCCCAGTTTCATGAGTTTATCTGAGCTTATAATCTGACAGGTTATGTTTATAATCCCTTGGTTAATGTCAGTGGCATTTTTCCAAAGAGCCAAGCTAATACAATTCCCAGAAAAGTAAAATTAATACAATTGCAGCTGAAAAATGGAATGTGAATTATATCTTCTTAGGACAGTGACTTTCAAACTTTTTGGATTCAGGACCCTTACATTCTTAAATGTTATAGGGATCAATATACCAAAATCAAATTTCTAGTGATGAACAATCTGAAAATGAAATTTAAAAAGACAATTCTATTTATGACAGCATCAAAAAGAATAAAATACTTAGGAATAAATTTAACAAAAATAGTGCAAGTCCTGAACACTGGAAACTATGAAACATCATTGAAATAAATTAAAGAAGACCTAAATAAATGGAAAGACATCCCATGTTCACAGATTGGAAGACTTACTACAATTAAGATGACAATAGTTCCCAAATTGATCCACGGACTCAAAACAATCCCTATCAAAATGGCAGCTGGTTTCTTTGCAGAAATTGAAAAGCAGATCCTAATGTTCATGTGGGAATGAAAGGGGCTCAGAATAGCTATAACAATCATTTAAAGAAGAACAAGTTTGGAGACTTACACTTTCCCACTTCAAAACTTATTACAAAGCTACAGTAATCAAAACTGTGTGGCATAGGTATTAAGAACAGACATATAGATTAAAAGAATCGAATTTAGAGTCCAGAAAAAAGCCTAGATCTGTACAGTTGATTGATTTTCAACAAGGGTACCAAGACAATTCAAGGAGGAAAGAATAGTCTTTCCAACAAATGATGCTGGAAAAACTAGATATTCACATATGCAAGGATGAAGTTGGACCCCTACTTCACACAAGAATAAAGAGAAAATTATAGGCCTAACTGTAAGAGCTAAAGCTATAAAACTCATAGAAGAAAACTTGGGAACAACTCTTCATGACTGGAGTAGGCAATGATTTCTTAAATATAAAGCTAAAATCACAGGCATCAAAAGAAAAAATAAATTGAACTTCATCAAAATTACACTTTTGTGCTTCAAAGGAGACTGTCACAAAAGTGAAAAGACAACCCATGACCAGGCGTGGTAGCTCATGCCTGTAATCCCAGCACTTGGGGAGGCTGAGGCGGGCAGATCACCTGAGGTCAGGAGTTCGAGACCAGCCTGACCAACATAGAGAAACCCCGTCTCTACTAAAAATACAAAATTAGCTGGGCATGGTGGCACATGCCTGTAATTCCAGCTACTCGGGAGGCTGAGGCAGGAGAATCGCTTGAACTCGGGAGGCGGAGGTTGTGGTGAGCTGAGATCATGCCATTGCACTCCAGCCTGGGCTCGAAACTCCATCTCGGGGGTGGGGGGGAAGAAAAGACAACCCATACATAAAAGTACATTAGTGGGCCAGGTGCAGTGCCTCATGCCTGTAATCCTAGCACTTTGGGACCCTGAGGCGGGCAGATCACGAGGTCAGGAGTTCAAGACCAGCCTGACCAACACGGCAAAACCCCGTCTCCACTAAAAATACAAAACTTATCTGGGCGTGGTGGTAGTCTCAGCTACTCAGGAGGCTGAGGCAGGAGAATTGTTTGAACCCAGGAGGTGAAGGTTACAGTGAGCTGAGATCACACCACTGTACTCCAGCCTGGGTGAGAGAGTGAGACTCCATCTCAAAAACAAAAAAACAAACAAACAAAAATAAAAAATAAAAAAAACGATAGTGATTGCCAGGGACCGGAGAGAAGAAAGAATGAGGAATGACTGCTAATAGATAGTGTTTCTTCCTTGGAGTAATAAAAATGTTCTGCAATTACAGGTGATTGTTGTACAAACTTGAGGATACACTAAAAAAAGCCACTGAATTGTATACTTTAAGAAGGTGATTCTTATGTTATGTAAATTTAAGTATTATTTAATATGAATAAAATAAAGTATTAGTATTAAATAACAATTTCATTTAAAAATATTTATTTTAAAATATTCTTATTAGAAATTGAAATTCGTGCCTGTAATCGCAGGACTTTGGGAGGCTGAGGCAGGCAGATCACTTGAGGCCAAGAGTTCGAGATCAGCCTGGCCTACATGTCAAACCCTCTCCTCTACTAAAAATACAAAATTAGCCAGGCATGGTGGTGTGTGCCTGCAATCCCAGCTACTCAGGAAGCTGAGGCAGAATTGCCTGAACCTGGGAGGCAGAGGTTGCAGTGAGCCGAGATCGCTCCACTGCACTCCAGCCTGGGCGACAGAGTGAGACTCTATCTCAGAAAAAAAAAGAAGAAAGAAATTAAAATTGATAACATTAAAAATATTGATTTGTAAAATAAATGTAATTTTAAAATATAGTCATATAAAATACCAATAAGAAACCATTTACATTTAGAATTTTATATATATATATATATACACACACATTATATTTCTTCTTTTTTTTTGTGAGACACAGTTTCACTCTGTTGCCCAAGCCAAAGTGCAGTGGTGCCACCTCACCTCAGCTCACTGCAACCTCCTCCTCCCGGGCTAAGGTGATCCTCCCACTTCAGCCTCCTCAGTAGCTGGAACTACAAGTAAGTGCAACCACACCCGGCTGATGTTTGTATTTTTTTGTAGAGACGAGGTTTGCCATGTCACCCAGGCTGGTCTTGAGCTCCTGGATTCAAGCAACCCACCCACACTGGCCTCCAAAAGTGCTGAGATTAAAGGAGTGAGCCACTGTGCCTGGCCAAGGGAGGAGTGTACTAATAGCTTTTAGGATAAATGTGGATATTCTTTCTTGATATTACACTAAAATCTGACATGTTATAGTTTCTAAAAGATAAGATCATGTTTATGTGGAATCTGAAACCATAATGATGAAATTTCATATTCTGTTAAATTAAAATTAATTAGCCCACCTTGCACTTTGAATCTTTTACCCATGCAAGATTTTATAGCATCATGCTTTGTCATTTGGAAAATATTGGTTTACTAAATTATGCAGATAATCCAAATGTTGGTTTATTTCAATTCCATACAAGAAACATCGTATTCATTAATATCACAATTATTCTCACTCGAAAGTCCAGAAATACTGAGAAAGTGTCAAACTCACCATAGTGGATACAAGCAATCCACAATTCAACTTTTCTCTTGAAAGCTCAAATTCTATCATTGGAAACAAATACAGTCAGTTGTTTTGTTAGTGACAAACTCATTTCATTTGTTTTTAAAGAAAATGTCTGCCAGATACCCATCATCTCTGAATAACAATAGTGTGTCAGTTGATAGAGTGTTCTTTTATTTTTTATTATTATTATTTTTTTGAGACGGAGTTTTTTTGCTCTTGTTGCCCAGGCTGAAGTGCAATGGTGCAATCTCGGCTCACTGCAACCTCCGCCTCCCGCGTTCAAGAGATTCTCCTGCCTCAGCCTCCCCAGTAGCTGGGATTACAGGCGTCGGCCACCATGCCCGGCTACTTTTTGTATTTTTAGTAGATACGGGGTTTCTCGATGTTGGTCAAGCTGGTCTCGAACTCTCGACCTCAGGTGATCCACCCATCTCCGCCTCCCGAAGTGCTGGGATTACAGGCATGAACCACCGCGCCTGGCCGATAGAGTGTTCTTTTAAAAAGTAGCCAGCTTAGTTCACAATTCTAATAATTGCTAAAGTACTTTTTCTCAAGGCAACCACCATATTTCAGCATGTGGCACACGTGCTTTATGTGTTCTTTCCATGTAATCACACAGAATATTAAAAAGACATGTACTTAAGTATGGATGTTTAAGAAAATTAATAATTTTTACCACTTCGATTAAGGAGACTCTTAAATGAACGTGGCCTTTTTTTTTTTTTTTTTTTTTTAAACTATGAGTGGGTCTGATGGTGAAAAATTCCATGCTTACTAATGCATTGTATTACTTTGTGCTAAGGTGCCAGCAACTTTATCCACCATTACTTTTGTGCTAACAGCGGCAAACGCCAAGGCAACCAAAAGGCCGAACAGCATCTTGCTATGGAGATAGTTATAACCTTCTTACCTCAAAGGGTCTTAGTGGTTCCCGGGGATCTGTGGACCAAAGTCTCTTTTCTTTTTTTCCTTCCTTTTCTTTTTTTCTTTTCTTTTTTTTTTTTTTGAGACGGAGTCTCGCTCTGTCACCCAGGCTGGACTGCAGTGGCCGGATCTCAGCTCACTGCAAGCTCCGCCTCCCGGGTTCCCGCCATTCTCCTGCCTCAGCCTCCCGAGTAGCTGGAACTACAGGCGCCGCCACCTCGCCTGGCTATTTTTATTGTATTTTTAGTAGAGACGGGGTTTCACCGTATTAGCCAGGATGGTCTCGATCTCCTGACCTCGTGATCCGCCCACCTCGGCCTCCCAAACTGCTGGGATTACGGGGGTGAGCCACCGCACCCGGCTGGACCGCACTCTCAGAACCTCTGCACTGAACTCTAAGGCCATGAGGGCAGCGTGTAGGGACCTTAACGATTTGGTTCATTGCTGTGTCCTAAAGACATGAAAAAAGGCTGGACAAGAAAGGAGGATCTCAATGGGTATTTGTTGAATGCATATATGAACAAATCTCACAGAGGATCCAACTTTGTGCTCTCTTTGGTTAGATTGTGGGGTATTGAGCGCTGCAAGAGCTACTGGTAGCATGAATCAGTGAAATATATTAAGTACTGCTTTAAATTCGCTTTGAAAGTAGAGTACAAATTTTTTTTTTTTAATTCCCCCTTAAGAGGAGTTTAATGATCATACTATTAAGATGGAAGGTTAGAGCAGGGCTCAGTGGCTCACACCTGTACTTTCAGCACTTTAAGAGGTCCGCGTGGGCAGATTACTTCATGCCAAGAGTTTGAGACCAGCCTGGCCAACATGGCGAAACCCCGTCTTTACTAAAATAGAAAAAAACAAATGGGTGTGGTGGCACATGCCTATAGTCTCAGCTACTTGGGAGGCTGAGGCAGGAGAATGGCGTGAACCCTGGAGGCAGAGGTTGCAGTGAGCCAGGATCACGCCACTGCACTCCAGTGTGGGCGACAAAGCAAGACTCTGTCTCAAAAAACAAACAATTTTGAAAAAAGAAAAAAAGAAAAAAGAAAAAAAGTAAAAAGAAGACAGAAGGTCAGAAGTTCTGGATCTGAATGTTCTTTCCTTATGTATAGATCACATTAAACTGTTCCTCAACCTCTGTGAGTTTGCCTGGAATTTTCTTCATGCTTGATTCCAAGTCAGTTCATCAAAATAATTTTTCTTCTGCTTAAGTCTCCAATGTCAGCTCTTTTTTCACACAAAGATTTCACCAGCACTAACTTGGCTAGCAGATTCTAGAGTAAAACAGGGCTGCTTAACTTTTATCTGTGTGGTGGAAAGTGCTCAATTTTTTTTTAAATTTTTCTCTGTCACCCAGGTCTTGCTCTGTCACCCAGGCTGGAGTGCAGTGGTGCAACCTTGGCTCACTGCAGCCTCGACTTCCCAGGCTCAAGTGATCCTCCCTCCTCAGCCTCCCTGGTAGCTGGGATCACAGGTGCACACCACCATGCTTGGCTAATTGTTTGTAGAAATGGGGTTTTGGCGTATTGCTCAGGCTTCAACTTCACAGCTCATCATTTATATATGTGTGATATGTTGTTGCCAATTATAAAGTATGGATCAGTAAAGCCTTGATTTCCTTTCTGTGCCCTACTGTGTCCTGGATATGAGGGCCCATCATAAGGAACAACCCCAGGAATCCTTTCTCAACTTGGAGACCTTTCTCCCTCTTTCTCATCAACTACTGGGGGTCACAGGATGTTGCACAAAACGAAGGCAGTTTGATAGTCCAAAACCTTTTCACATCTTCTGTGTGAAAATTTCAAGAAGAAAATCAGCAGGATAAACATGAAAGGGCTATCTAACATTAAACCTGGAATGCAGTATGGGTTCAACAGATGGATCTGGAATCTAAATGATCATTTTGGTTTTCACCCTCTGAAGACACCAAGGACTCCCTTCCATAGACAAGAGCCCACTAAAACACGCTCTTCCTCATCTTCTTCTTAAATATATCCTTCCCTACTTCAGCATGGGTATAACTTGGTTCCTTTTTTCTCACCTGTAATCCTACATCTGGCACTTTGTAGGTGTTTAATGATTATATGTTCAGACGAATATCTTCTAAATATCTGCCCCAGATTAATTCATACTGTGTGAATGTTATTGATCTGGAGAGGAGGGTGTAGTTTAGAGAATAAAGTATTTGAAAGGAGGAATGAATGACCCAGACGGGGTATCCCAGGGAATAGCAAAAAGTAAAAGTCAAGGTAAGAAAGAAGAGGAACTAACAGAAATAGCATTGTTAGATGAAAAACAGGACATCCAGTTAAATTTGCATTTCAGATAAACGGCAAATGATTTTTTAGTAGGCCTTATGAGATGTTGGGGTATAGTTATACTAAAAATATTATTTGCGATTTATCGGAAATTCAATGTTAATTGGGCATTCTGTATTATTTGTGAAATCTGGCAGCCCTAAACAGGGAATGACAAGGAAGCTCACCCAGAACTTTGCCAAGGCTCAGAGGATGGGGTGGTGGGAGTCCTAAGTATTTAGTCACTTAAATTTCTACTAACAGGATCTTATTTTCTTTATAAAACATCCTTTACAAGAAAAATTTTGCAAAGCGGAAAACTACATTTTACAATTCATTAAAAAATGTATTTTGGCTTTGAGTGGAAATGTGATGAAAATAGAGAATGAAACAGTATAACTGAATTCACTGGATTCACTGAAACAAGGGGACTTTGCCGTTTCCTCATAAACAAAGTTTAACTCTACCCGGGTCTCTCCTCTCCCCTCCTCTCCCCTCCTCTCCCCTCCTCTCCCTTCTTCTCCTCTCCTCCCCTCCCTTCCCCTCCCCTCCCCTCCCCTCCTTTTTTTTTTTCTTCTCTCTTCCTTTCCCTCCCTCCAATGCACTATAAAGGATGCATTAACTACACCGCGACTAGTCTGAAAATGTATCCTGGGATCCTTGGTTGGCATTTGCCTTTAATACAGACAGAGGTCACTTGGAGCAAAGTTTACAAGCCTTTCCTTGATTACATTGTGCTTAAAGTGTTAACCCTGTTAGCAGTCACAGCACAGATTTCCTCAATGAGACTCTTGTGCGCCTGACAATGTAACTATTTATTTGCAAAGTCACTACCATTGACATTTGTGCTGCTCAATGCAAAGTGTTACCAGTGCTTTCTTTATGTCACTGTTTCTCTTCAGTAACCAAGAAAAGCAAAACAAAGTACAAATAACTGCTTATTCAGAAAGAAATCTCAGATTGTTCCTTAAACCTGCTCCAGGCAGCGGATACAGACTTTTGAGTGATCTGGAAAATATGAAAAGCACTTGGATGGGATACAAAACCCGAACTGATCTGTGGTGATGGCAAAAGCAGAAATAGGAGCTCGGTAATACAAATAAATTTCTATATGGCTGATCACGATCCGGCTGGCTTGAGGAGGGAGGAGCCGGTCTTGGAAGTTAGGCTATTATCTGTACAGTCGTTGCTTTGGTGGTGTGTGTGTAGGGGTGGGGGGTGGGGAATAGTGCTTTGCTTCATAGGCCGTCCCTCAATTGTTGTCTGATTGATTGAAAAAGGCAAATGGGGCCGCCCTGTTCCTGCCAAGTGTTTTCTTCTGCCTCTGCTTCCCCGGGTGCCTGGAGCGTTGATCTCTGTGGCTCTCTCACCTGCTGCTTTGTTCCAACAAAGCTGGCGTCTTACAGCCGCCGCCACTCACTCTTCCAAGCCGTTGTCCTGGCTGTCCTGACTATGTAAACCCTGCCACCCCCATCTGCCCAGCCACCTGCCTCCTTGTCTTTAAATATCCTCCCGCGACCCCACCACTTCTGGGAAGCTCTCTGGAATTATGACCACCCACTAGTCTCCAACTGCTGGCCCAGCCCTCTCCCCAAAGCTGCTCTCAAAACGACTGCATCTCATTTCTGTTGGTTGTTTCTATGTCACAGCAGAGGGGAAGGTGCACGCACACTGAGTCAGGCTGGGATTCATTTACTGACTTTGTTACTTACCAGCTCTGTGACCTTTGGCCACAACAGTAATGATGATACCCGACAACTATAGAGCTCTTGTAGTGTGCCAAGCATGTGTACTACATTGTCCACACTTCCATTTTATCCCTGCGTAGAAGCTATGAGACACATTAATACAATGATTCTCCTTGTTTTACAGACAAGAAAGCTGAGGCTCAAAGAAGTTAAGAACTTGGTTAAGCCGGGCATGGTGGCTCATGCCTGTAATCCTAGCACTTTGAAAGGCTGAGGCAAACAGGTCACTTGAGCCCAGAAGTTCAAGACCAGCATGGGCAACATGACAAAACCCTGTCTCTACAAAAAATAAAAACATTAGCCAGGCATGGTGGTGCGTGCCTGTGGTCCCACCTCCTCAGGAGGCCAAGGTGGGAGGATTACTTGAGCCTGGGAGGTTGATGCCGTAGTGATCTTTGATTGCGTCACTGCGCTCCAGCCTGGGCGACAGGGTGAGATCCTGTCTCAAAACAAACAAAACAAACAAACACAGATGAAATTCTTGGTGAGGGTCAAATAGCTCCTTAATGGCCAGACATGATGGCTCATAACTGTAATTCCAGTACTTTGGGAGGCTGAGATGGGAGGATCACTTGAGGCCAGGAGTACAAGACCAGCTTGGTCACCATAGTGGGACCTCATCTCAAAACAAAACAAAACAAACTCAAATAGCTCCTTCATGATAGAGCTAGGATTAGAACTCAAAGCGTCAAGCTGCAAGTCCAAACTCTTACTGGGATACAAACACCAGGCTGGTGTTGCATCTTTATTATTTAATTCTCTCAGCAGCCCAATTAAGTGTGTATTGTCCAAATTGTACTGATAGGGAGACCGAGGGTCAAAAAACTGAAGTGATTTGCTCAAGATCCTGGCTCTAGTAAGTAGGCAATGCTGGATTCAATCCCCTAAAACCCTGTTTCTTCAGTTATCACAAGCATCTTCCAGATAGAAGGCGTATACTTGCAGTGGAGGGAAAAATAGTGTGTTTTGCACTGACAAGTCTGCAAGATGATGGAAATGTTGAGTCAAATCCAACTGAACAGACACTTTCCTTCTAATGTTTCTTATTATTTAATCCTAGGACTTCCTAGAGTCTTTGACACCATGCAAAATATGCACTGTGAGGCTTCAAAAAAGGATTTAACAGGCAGCCTTTTCAAATCTATTCGACCATAAAGCTTTTTTTTTTTTTTTTGAGACCCACCTATTAATATATTTTTTGCAGTAGTGTTTCCCAGGATACAAATTCGAGAAACATTGCACTGTATACTTCAGTGACAGCACACATAGATAAGAATACAGATAGGGAAATTGTTGTTGCTGTTGCTATTCAGGAGTCCTAAGGTAGTGACAAGGTTCTCCAGGTGCTTCCCAGAGCTATCGAGTCTGCCAGGGCCAACCAGCTGCTATTGATACTCAGGAGCCCGGCACCCAGATGTCGTTTACTTCATGGGTTCATTGAATTGGTGTTTGTTGTTGCTGCTGTTTTGCTTGAGCTCTATGGCTTTCTGGCTTCTTCCTGCTGGGTTCTAATGTGGGCTCAAGCATTTCACAAGGGAGTCTCTGGTTAAAATCCAGTAAAATCAAACTCAGAGCAGAGATCAGAATCAGCACCAGCCTTAGTATAGGCAGGCATTTAGCACTTTACGGCCGTTGTAATAATAGCTACCGGTTAGTCAGTGTTTACAATGTACTGGGCTTAACATGGGTGTTTCATTTAATCTTCCTGATAATAGTAGATACGGTTGCAGAAATCTCCAAAAGGGCCCTTGTGTGGTCCCATCCACACTGAGTTAGGGACTGTCTTATGTGACTAATATACTACCACAGAGGTGATGCTGTGAGATTTCCAACGTTAGGAATAAAGTCATTGAGCTTCCATCTTGTTCTCTTGAATTGCTTGCTCTGGATGAAGCCAGCTGCCATTTTGCCAAGACACTCAAGCACCACTGTGGAGAGCCCATGTGGAGAGGAACTGACTTGTCAGCCAATGTGAGTGCCCCACCTTGGAAGTGGATCTGCCTGCCCCAGTTAGGCTTTCAGATGAATGCAGACCCCGGCTGATATCTGACTGCAACTTTATGAGAGACCCTGAGTGAAAACTCCCCAACCTGAGGCACTCCTGAATTCCTGAACTATAGGGATGACTATTGTTTTAAGCCACTAATTTGTGGAGTGACTTGTTACAGGCAGGAAATAATGACTATAGATACTATTATTATTCCCCATTTTTCAGATGAGGACATCGAAGCTATAAGAGGGTTAAATTACTTATCGAAGGTCACGGGGCCTACTCACTCAAGGTCACAGCCAGAGTTTACATGGCTGAGGCAGGATGCCACACAGGACCTCTTTCCTCAGTCCCCAAAATATTGCCCCAGAAGTCTGCAATAGTATCCACAATTCTGTTTCTGGGCTCATTTACTCAGTGTGCTGATGTGATAATACAGAAAGTTTTGGAACCTGTCCATATTTTACCTCTCATGAACTTCAGCTTCTTAGAGAGTAATGTCATCTACCTGGTTGTGGATAACATGATTTAATATATTAAAAGTTCAGGCAGATTCTAGGCACTGGATATTTGGAAGTTCCCCTTCCCTTCCAATTCCTTCTTTAGCATTGGGCTTCACTTTGGTGGTGAGGAAAACAGAAAGTTAGCTTAGCCAACAATCTGTCATTCTCACCCTAAAGGGAATTAGCTCATCAGGATCCAGTCCTAACTGGCAGGAGACTGAAGAGGCAGGCTCTATGCTCGGAGAGCAAAGGACAGGAAGACATAATTTCTGAGTATGGGTTACATTGGGAGCAGGCAGACCTGGCTGGGTGCCCCAGAGAGCTCTGGAACAGCTAGAGGGCATCATGAGAGCCTGGAGAAGGCAGAAATGGGGCCCAGTCACTGCGATTGGGAGGGAACTTTCTTTCACTGATTTGCCTAAGGCCGGCCATTCCTAAATTGCATCAACAAAGATGATCATGGTGCAAAGCATGTCAAGAATATCTGCTTTGGCCAGGAGAAGTTAAGAAAAAAAAAAAGTTGTAATTCTGATAGAAGAGTTTTTGTTTTTGTTTTTAAATGTAAGGCATAAGTTCTTGGCCCCAGGTATAAATACCTTCAGAGATCCACAAAAAAACAAAGTTACACATCTTATTTAGGTCACATAGCTAAATAGAGGCAGAGTTTGGTCTAGAACTCAAAACCTATGTTGTAATCACTATGTTTGATCAAATCAATTTGCTTTGGCTTGAAAAGCACATACATCACTTCTTCCAAGAAACTTTTTCTCATTAACATTGCCAAAGGTTACTTATTTTGAATTTTTTCAGCACTAATATGTAGTCTGACATACACTATTAGACACTTGCTTGAGCAAGTTTTTTTTTGAACACTTACTATGTGCCAGGTACTCTACCACCTGCTAAGGATTTAGTAATGAACAAAATGCACAATTCCCCAGTTGTTCTGAAGGTTTATTCAACAGTGGGTAGGGTGGAGTTATAAGATAGTTGAGAAACAGTCTGGGCACAGTGGCTTACACTTGTAATCCCAGCACTTTAGGAGGCCAAGGTGGGCAATCACTTGAGGTCAGGAGTTTGAAACCAGCCTGGCCAACATGGTGAAACCCCATCTCTACTAAAAATACAAAAAGTAGCCGGGTGTGGTGGCGTGTGCCTGTAATCCCAGCTACTCGGGAGGCTGAGGCAGGAGAATTGCTTGAACCAGAGAGTAGGAGGTTGCAGTGAGCCTAGATCTCACCACTGTACTCCAGCCTGGGTGACAGAGTGAGACTCCATCATAAATAAATAAATAAATAAATAAATACATATTTAAGAAAAGATAGTTGAAAAACAAAATTATGTAATTAACCAAAAGGTGATAAGGAAAAGTAAACAGGAATGGGGGACAGAGACAGGGTTTGTGGAGTAGAGTGGTACTATTTACATAGAGAGTGGTCAGAGAAGTTCTCACTGAAAAGGTAACATTTGAGCAAAGACTTAAAGGAGGTGAGAAAATGAGCCTGTGGTTATCTGGGGGAAAAGTATGCCACAAATTTCCGTATTACTACGGAATCATTCTCTGGTTCTTTCAGGCTTATATGTTTATTATTCTTCATCCCCTCCTAAATTGTCAGACGTGTGTATTTCATCTTCTGCTTCCTTTGGGTCTAATAGGAGTGCTTTCTACAGAACGCTATTTGTACCACAGACTTAATAAATGCTTGTTGAATATTTTGGTTAAAGTCATTTTCTCACTATTGCCCTTTTTAGGCAAGAAATGAAGGAAAAAGTCCAGTAGTTCAGTCCTCTGTCCAACATTCTAAATGACTTAGAATGTACAAACCAATATCTAGCTGTACTATCCAACATTCTGGGTTAATATTCTTTGCCTTCCATAAACATTACATCTAAAAGTATTTGCAAAAGTCGTGGTTTCTCCTAAATTCAAAACAGGAAGCTCCTATAGTTTCTAAGCTATGTTTATTCACCTCCAAACATCAAACTAGAATCCACCATTACTACTTTGCAATTATGAATTTATTTTTTGTACAATTAGCTCTGACATTTTTTGAAAATGGTTTCCTGCCTAAGCTAGAGATATCCTGTTATTCTTAATGATATTCTATCCCACCTACATATTAAGGTGTCTTGAATTCATAAGAACAGAGCCATTCATGCCTAATCACTTGTTCCTCTTTGATTTTTGCAAAAAGAGGCACTTCACAGATCTGCTTTCCAATTTCCTTTTGAACAGGATTCTCAGTTTTTATATCAATGGGATCTTGATCTTGTTTGATTTCGGTGCTTTGCATAAGGGCATATAGCCTGTGTCTGTTTTATTTGCTCTGATTTTATTTTGAAGAGACAGATTGAAAATGAAAAGGAGTTATAACAATGGTGAAGGTACTAAGGATGCCAATAATAATGACATTGGGAGAAATCAAACAGAAAACTAAAATGAGAAGGTAGTGTCAGCAGCTGAGTAATAAACTAACATGACACATACGAAGTGGAGACAAGGCAACATCTTAACGAAACTGAAGGCACTGGGGAGTCAGGATATATAAGTTTCTGAAGGATAACTGAATTCAGCCCTAAATGGAGAAGGAAACTTTTTGCAAGGAAACCTGTTACCACTGATGGTAGGTAATAAGACACAGAAAATGTGAAACAGAAGAGCTTGTATGTGGACACCTGTGGGTTGTATAAATGCCTCTAACAATGGATATTAGAATAATGTGGAGATTATCATTCATAGTCTCCCCCCCAGTATTTTAATTTATAGCTCCATACATTCTCTTATCAAATGTATTCATGAAGGATTTATTTATCCTCTGGGGAAATAAAAGTACAATAAAGTACCAACTATCCCAAATCTTAATCATTTCAGGATGTCAGATACAGAAACAAGAGGTAGTGTTTATTCTTTCTCCAGTGCATACAACACTGCTCGAACATCTGGAGAAGGAAAAGCAGCTGCTCTCTCTGCATGTGAGACGTTGATCAAATTATTTATCTTTTTGAACTTTACTTCTTTTAACTACAACGTAGAAATAATAATACAAAACTTAGATGGTGTTTAGGAACATAAATAACAACAGCCAAATTATAGCAGGTTCCAGGCACTCTCTTTCACTCTTTACATATAGGGATTTATTTAAGTGTAATAAGTCTTACGACATAGGTATCATGATTTACAAATGAGGGAACTAAGCACAAAGAGATCCAAGCCATTTGCTCCCAGCCACACAACTGTGGAACTGGCTGTAGGGACCACATACTTGACCTCCACTCTGAAATCTTCTCTAATAATGGAGATAAAGCACATAGTAAGTGCTCAGTAAAAGATTATTATTATTGTTGTTGTTGTTGTTGTTATAGAGAAGAGATACATTCATTCTTACACTTAAGAACATTCTGTTACAAATTGCTCCCCTGAGACTCCCAAGTTCATTCAGATAGGAGAGAAATTGGAACTGATAAAACAGAAATTTTAAACATAATTGGCTAGGTGTAGTGGCTCACGTCTGTAACCCTAGGAATCTGGGATGCTGAGGGTGGATTGCTTGAGACCAGGAATTTGAGACCAGCCTGTCTCTACAAAAAGTGAAAAATTAAGGGCTGGGAGGAGGGAGAGTATCAGGAAGAATAGTTAATGAGTGCTGGGCTTAATACCCAGGTGATGGGATGATCTGTGAGCAAATTACCATGGCACACGTTTACCTATGTAACAAACCCGCACATCCTGCACATGTGCCCCTGAACTTAAATGAAAGTTGGAAAATAAAAATATATTAAAATGTCTTCATTTAAAAATAAAGCAATCGGTTGGGCATGGTGGTTCACGCCTGTAATCCCAGCACTTTGGGAGGCTGAGGAGGTTGGATCATTTGAGATCAGGAGTTTGAGACCAGCTTAACCAACATGGTGAAACCCCGTCTCTATTAAAAATACAAAAAAGCCAGGCACGGTGGCTCATGCCTGTAATCACAGCACTTTGGGAGGCCGAGGTGGGCAGATCACGAAGTAGAAGATCGAGACTACGGTGAAAATTACAAAAAATTAGCCTGGCATGGTGGCAGGCGCCTGTAGTCCCAGCTACTCGGGAGGCTGAGGCAGGAGACTGGCGTGAACCCGGGAGGCGGAGCTTGCAGTGAGCTGAGATCACACCACTGCACTCCAGGCTGGTCGACAGAGCAAGACTCGGTCTCCAAAAAAAAAAAAAAAAAAAAATTGGCCGAGCGTGGTGGTGCATGCCTGTAGTCCCTGATACTTGGGAGGCTGAGGCAGGAGAATCACTTGAACTTGGGAGGCAGAGGTTGCAGTGAGCCGAGGTTGCAGTGAGCCAAGATCGCACCGCTGCACTCCAGCCTGGGCGACAGAGCGAGACTCTGTCTAAAGAAACAGTGGCTCACGCCTGTAGTACCAGTACTTTGGGAGGCCGAGACCGGCGGATCACTTGAGGCAGGTATTCGAGACCGACCTGGCCAACATGGTGAAACCTTGTGTCAACCAAAAATACAAAAATTAGCTGGGCATGGTGGTGGACACCTATAATCCCAGCTACTCTGGAGGCTGAGGCAGGAGAATCGCTTGAACCCAGGAGGCAGAGGTTGCAGTGAGCCGAGATCTCGCCACTCTCATGTATAAAGAGTGGATTAATAATAGTTCCAAAGTTCTGTGGATATTATTATAAGACAATAATAGTAGGGTGAAAAAAATATCAACAAGATAAAATAGGATAATAAATGGAAGGTACTGAGCCAGGAAATGCACTCCAGCCTGGGCAACAAGAGTGAAACTCCTTCTCAAAAAAAAAAAACAAAAAACAAAAAAACAAAAAACAAAAACAAAACGCAATTTAAAAAAGTAAAAAGTTAAAAAAAAGTATTAGGTACACCTCCTTTTGGATCATATGTTCTAGATTTACAAGTGGGTTGAACTGACTAGTCATCTCAGTCAAAAAACTGCTCCCTTAAATGGAGATAGCAGTTCAAGCTAATCGCTTGGCTAAATCAATTGTTAATTCCATTAAAAGTAATCAACCTGTCAGTTCCTCGAGGCTCTAGCCTTTCTTTCTCCTATGGTTTTGTGGCTCTTTTGGGTATAAGACAGAGTTAAAATATTGAAATTGCTCCTTCAGTCAATAAACAGACTTGGTAAACAGGTCACATCGTAGAAATGGCTGTTTCTTCTACCTCCACATTTTTATGTTCAGAATCCATCACTTTTGCTGATGTTTATAGAGCCTGCTTGTGCGTTTCCTTGTTTGATGTTGTCAGAGAGCCTGGGGGAGGAGTTTATTCCTGCCATTATCTCTGGGCGAGGTGCTAAAAATGACAGTCAATTGGAGTACTTTACTCAAAATGTCAAAATATATCAGTGGATATATTTCATCACACTTCATGACAAGGGATCAGAATCCTAAAGCTATGCTTGTCATTTATATTTTGCTATAAATATATTTTGTGGGCCATTTAGATACTAGGTCAAAAGTGTGGAAAGCTAATGGTTATTTGAAAAAAAAATAGAAGAGAACTGAACTTATTTGTGAGGAAATAAAAATATGACATTGGTCGCATCAGAAATAAAGAGGACTTAATGAAGCAAAGAAATCTATATAACACAGCAACTATGTATGGGCAGTAGAGGCCGGTGGTTAGAATGGGACTCATTGGAGTTAGTCTTTCAAGGCCCAACCCTGGTCCTGCCATTTATTCACTACATTTCCATAAACATGTTACTGACCTCCTCATGCCTGTGTCCTCATCTATAAAATGGGAGTTGAAATAGGACCTAACTACAAGGGTTTTGGTGAAGATGAAAGCAGTTAATATATACAAAGCACTTGGAACAATGCCTAGCATATTATAGTATCTACTGCGTAAGAGTTAGATGTTATCGTTATTATTAGCACCTGTTTGCTTTTGTAAGTGCGTAAGTTAAAACTTAAGTTTATCTGAATTATGGTACCTAGTCATGTAGGAAGGTCAGTCAATCTGGGTGTTTTCAGTTTTTGGCTATTATATGTAGTGCTGCTACGAATATGTGTCATAATGACTTTATAAAAAATTTTTTTAAGATAGGGTCTCACTATGTTGCCCAGGCTGGAGTGCAGTGATGCAATCTGGGCTCACCACAGCCTTGACCTCCTGGGCTCTCTTGATCCTCCCACCTCAGCCTCACAAGTAGCTGGAATTAGAGGTGCACGCCACCATGCCCAACTAATTTTTGTATTTTTTTGTAGAGGTGGAGTTTCGCCATGTTGCCCAGGCTGGTCTCCAAGCCCTGGGCTCAAGCCATTCTCCCGCCTCGGCCTCCCGAAGTACTAGGATTACAGGTGCGAGCCACTGCACTTGGCCGATGACTGAATTTCTAATCCATTTTATAGGAGGTGGTGTAGCACAGTTGTCAGACTATCTGAGTTCCAAACCTGGCTCAGTACCTTCCATTTATTATCCTATTTTCTCTTGTTGATATTTTTTCATTCTACTATTATTGTCTTATAATAACATCCATAGAACATTGGAACTATTATTAATCCACTCTTTATACATGAGAGAAACTGAAGCTTAGATGACACACAGCCGGTAAGTGGCAGAGATGGGATGTAAACCCAGCTCTAGTTTCACCGAAGCCTGTGCACTTCACTATTGCTTTATTCTGCCTCTCAGTGAGGGGAACACTTGTATGCATGGAGTAAGAATGGAAAAATTAAAGGAGCAGGTACTTTTGGATGGAAGGGGTCATTGGGGATGGCACGTCTTTTCATGAAATAGCCAAGTCCAGAGCAGCACAGACCAGCGGGTGCAGTGGGGCCACCAACAGAAGGAAGAAAATGCTAAAATGGAGGCCAGCTATGGAAATCTTTGCCCATTTCTGAGTTGTGCCAGCGTTCAGCCCCATAGATCATACACACTGATACACTCCAGAGGGATCCTTCCTGTTTCCCTCAGCTATCTTCGTTTTCTCACTGCTTCTCAACTCAACTGAGAAGGTGACTGGCCCATCACAAACAGTTGCAGAACTTTCTATCACATTTAGGAAAATCTACCCAAAAGGAAAAAGAAGAGAGGCATGGGTTTATTAAATTTCCTTTAGGCTTCCTGCCTGATTCTCTATCCTGTTGCCTAACTTGTTTTAATTTCTCCTGAGGGAGCCCATGGGTATATAATGATTTGCTTGGCTATAGTCATGGGTACTTTTTAGAAAAACAAAGCCAAGAAGAGCTCTAAGGCTCCTGTGACTTGCGCCATCAGCCAATAGTTGTTTTATTAAGTGCTGATTCCCCCTGTGGAGCTGAGTAAATGGAGGTGGGAAAAAAAAAAGTCAGGGTCGAAACAAGGAGCTATTCAGATGTCGTATTCAAAACATAAAGGTAACAGAGAGTTTCTGTACCAAGCTCTGCAAGTCCAAGTTCTGTATGAATGAAAAGGGAATGGTTCTCCATCCATCCAGTCAAACAATTTGTAGAGATCCAGCAAGAAGGAGGAGACCCATTACTCATGGCTTCCACCGCTAGCTAGCTCCAGATTATTCCCTACGGGAGAATTCCTCACATTGTGTCCAATTTCATTTCAGTTTTACCTAGAATTTTGTTGATTAGTAACACGTTGTGTTCTTGGGTGTTGTTTTGCTTATCTTGTTTTTCGAAAGATGTTATAGAAACCTGAAAACAAGATGTAAATCAGGAAATACAGGCCTGAATTAAGAACCTTGCAAAATGTAGAACGACATCAGCATTGGAAGGGAAACTGAGAGTGGTATAAATCACGGCTATCAGAACTAAACAGGGCTACCATATTAATGACAAATAAATTGCAGCAATAATATCAAGACCGGATACATGGCTTGTGTGTCTTTGTGTGGGTGTGAGTGTGAGTGTGCATATGTATGTAATAGCATGCTTGGGTTTATATTTTAAAAGGAATAACCCAAACAGAGAAAGACAGTCTGCAAAACAGCAACTGCGGAAAATGGCAAAACGGGGAGTGACGGATGAAGTAGCCAAACCGAGTCTGCTGCTGAAATTACAACCAGATTGCCTCTGAAAAGCAAACAAGCTCGAACCAATAAACCCCTGTGGCAGATTCGCTTTCATGAGAGTACCTGCCAGACAATGTCCAGACCTCCCTTCCAGAAGAAAGGTGAAATGGCTAAGGGAAGGGCGGGGCACAGGGCTGAGGCCATGTGTTCCCAGTGACTTGCCGCAGCAGGGAGATCCTGAGCCGTCCCTGAGGACAGACCAATGGCTTGCGCATCCCTGAGGACGGGCCAATGGCTTGCACATGATGGCTTGTGCATCATGGTGACACCGGCACAGAGGCAGGAACTGCCCGTGAAGCCTGGAGACAGGTAGCAGTTCAGGAAGCACAGAAGCCAGGTATGATAAGGAGCATTCACAGGATACTTGGGAATGAGGAGTGAAAAACTCAACGGGAGAAGGACTAGGCTGGCAGGGAGACATGGAGCAAGCGCGCTGACATCTGACATGTGCCAGCGGCACTCGGACGCTCCGCGACTCAAGCAAAGTCTGCTCTTCGCTGGTGAGTTTCCACATCCTAAGCAGCAGGTTCTGGGAGGGAGTTCTCCAAAGGAGGTGGACATATGGTAATGTACCCTGGGCTTACTGCCTCAAATGTTCTGAAACAGCAGCAACTTCCAATGAAAAAGAATAAATGCATGCATTTGGACTCTGCAAAACTCCACTCCACTCAGGGTGTGGAGGGTCTTAATTTAACCTCACTTAGATTTTCAAGTAGAGTCCCATCTTGGGCCCTTTTCCCTGGACTAGTGGAATACTAATAAAGATCATAATAATTGCTAATATTTATTGTCACTTATGTGCCAAGCTCTTTACATTGTCTTATTAGCTTCTTACAACTACGCTATGAAGTAGCCATTATTATTTTCCATCTATTATACATAGATGTTGGGCAACTAGCCAGGTTGCCATAGCCAGGATGAGCACAGCTGGAATCTAAACAGCAGGTTTTACTCACTGCAGAGTCCACTTAACCACCCTGCCCAAAGGTCTGAGGTTTTGAACTCTCTGTTAGTTAAGAAATTACCCAAGTCTTTGCAATGGCAAAGGAAACCGGAAAGGATTCAAATCAAATTACATGGCTGCCAATCACGCAGGATCCAACCCTCAGATGACGCCAATGAAACGTTTTGTATCCTTCTAATGTTGCTATGCAAACATTCTCTACTCCACTTCCTTGAGACAGAGACAAATGACCAATGCACAGGTGCATCTTGGGAGTCATACAAAAGAGCTGCTTACAGGGCTTTATTTTATGGTCAGTAAAGACTCATCCACTTCTCCCGGCCTTGTGTCTTTGCAGTTCTGCACAAGGAGAAGTGACATTTGGAATGACACACTGGGGCTCTGCTCCATCTTGGAGTGCCTTCCCTATCACCAAGGACTCATCATCAAATAAATTTCAGTGATGTTCAATCTAGTTTTCTCGTTAAACCCATTTTATTGCCTGCATTCTACTTCTGAGAAAATTGAATGGTTATGGATGGTATCCGTGGCAGCCCTCACTTAAACAGAATATAAAATTAACCAGACCACTCCATGCCTCTGACATTCTAGATAAATGAGTTAACCACACACAGAAGCAAGTGAACATATTTTTAAGGCAATTTTGGGAGTTACATACCTCTTGGGTCTCAGAAAAGATCAGATTACATTCTGTGTAACCCAACTTGAGTAGATGATCATCACAAAGCCAGATGAACCTTAATTTCCCTATTTGAGAACTGCGGAAATTGGGTGTTAGCGTCTCTAATTCCTTTCCCCATCCCCAATTTTCACTGCATGAATCCAGATTTTTTTTTTTTTCCTTGAGACAGGGCCTCATTCTGTCACTTAGGTTAGACTGCAGTAGTACAACCATAGCTCAATGCAGCCTTGAAACCGTGGGCTCAAGCAATTCGCTCACCTCAGCTTCCCAAGTTATCTGGGACTATATGTGGGAACTATCACACCTGGCTAATTAATTTTTTTTTTTTTTTTTTTTTTGTAGAGACAGGATCTTGCTATGTTACCCACGTTTGTCTTAGACTCCTGGCTTCAAGTGATCTTCCCTCCTTGGCCTCCCAAAATGTTGGGATTACGGGCGTAAACACCATACCCAGCCAGAAATTTTTATTTCTCTTTTTTTTTTTTTGACAGAGTCTCACTCTGTCACCCAGGCTGGAGTGCAATGGTGTGATCTTGGCTCACTGCAACCTCCACCTCCCAGGTTCAAGCAATTCTCCTGCCTCAGCCTCCCAAGTAGCTGAGATTACAGGCAACCACCATCACGCCTGGCTAATTTTTTTGTATTTTTAGTAGAGACGCGGTTTCACCAGGTTGGCCAGGCTGGTCTTGAACTCCTGACCTCAGGTGATCCACCTGCCTCAGTGTACCAAAGTGCTGGAATTACAAGCATGAACCACCATGCCTGGCTTATTCTGTATTTTTTTTTCCCTCCATTTAGTAGCATGGCAGTGGAAAATATCCTGCTTCTATTTTATTAGTGTTTGCCCTTGAATTTTTAAAATTAATAGACCTTTTTTTTTTTTTTTTTTTTTTTTTTTTTTTTTACAATGGCATTAGTGTTCCAGAAAAATTGGGCAGAAACTAGAGTTCCCATATATTTCCCCACCCTACAAGTCTCCCCTATTATTAACATTTTGCATTGGTAGGTTACATTTCTTACAAGTGATGAGCCCATATTGACCCATTATTATTAACTGAAGTCCATAGTTTACATCACGGTTCGCTTTTTGTGTTGTATATTCTATGGGTTTTGACAAATGCATAATGTCACATATCCACCATTACCATATCATACAGAATAACTGCACCACCTGAAAATTCTCTGTGCTCTGCCTGTTCATCTATCTCCCTTTCCCTGGCCAACACTGATGTTTTTGCTGTCTCCATCATTTTCCCTTTTCTAGAAGGTCATGTAGTTGGAATCATACAGCATGTAGCCTTTTCAGACTAGCTTATTTCACTTAACTATAAGCAATTAAGTTTTTTATTCATGTCTTTTCATTGCCCTTGATTTTTTAACAAACAGGTTAACCTACATTTGTCTACCAAGTAAAGACTTAATCAGTACGGCCCATTCTGCTTTCCTACCACAAAGCAATGAGTTCTCTTAAATTCTGTTTTCCTTTATACCAGCTACCTCCAACACTGGTTTGTTAAAATTTTGGTTCCAGATAGGTATTAAAGTTTTCTTTTATATTACACATTTTATATCAGGAAAATCTTTTCTTAATATATGAAGCTCAACAAGTCCATTGCCATCAGTCATTTGGATTTTGCTCTACGCCTCCCTGGTTCTTTTCACTTTTCACTGTTTTCTTGTACACCACGTCGTTCCTTCGTTAGTCTTTGTTTTGTCTCTAACTTTTTTAGAGCTCTCTTTGGGGCTGGGTGAGTAGAGCTAGATCAGATGAGACAGGAATTCCTTTGAGGATGAAGTTCCATTTGGAGCTATAGCCAGGCTTCTAATGCCAATATCTTGTGACTGCTTCTGAGAAACTGTTTGTCAATTTACTAAGCATTGTTTTTGCTGCCCTGACTGGCATATATTTAGCAAACATGTATTAAGCAACTACTGCATGCTAACACGGTGCTTCAGTAGAAGCACATGTTACTTGGATTCTGCCATCAAGAATGTTCTGTTCTGGGCAGGGCATGGTGGCTCACACCCATAATCCCAGCACGTTGGGAGGCCTAGGTGGGTGGATCTCTTGAGGTCAGGAGTTCAAGACCAGCCTGGCCAACATGGTGAAACCCTGTCTCTACTAAAAATATAATACAAAAAATTAGTTTGCCATGGTAAAAATATAATACAAAAAATTAGTTTGCCATGGTAGTCCCAGCTACTCAGGAGGCTGAGGTAGGAGAATCGCTTGAACCTGGGAGGCAGAGGTTGCAGTGAGCCGAGATTGTGCCATTGCACTCCAGCCTGGGTGACTGAGTAAGACCCCATCTCAAAAAAAGAATGTTCTGTTCTTACAGAACAGAATGCACAGGTGTAAATGGGAGTACAGGTTGTAAGGGGAGGGGATGATGGTGATTGGTGTCCAAGATACATGTTCCGTGTCAGAAAAAAATGGAGATCAATTCAAGACAATTAACCAATATCAATACGAATAATATCAATCATTAACATTTCTTGAGAGTGGCAGGCACTCTTCTAAGCTCTCTGTATTATCTTAGCTATTAATCTTGAGTTCTCACAACAACTCAGTTAGGTGGAGACAATTATTCCCATTTAGAAAACAAAAGCACAGAGAGATCAAGTCATTTTCTAAGATCATAGAGTTCCGTAATTGTAGAGCATGGATTCCAACTTGGGCAATCATCTTATTATGAAAATGTGATGATCATTTTGTGCAAAGCCCTGGACTAAACCCTGTGGAAGATCAAAGTTTCTCAGCCCGGACTCTCTCCTGGCCTCGGTCTATCCTCTGACTGCCACTCTGGCTATCTCTCTAAGAAAGACTGTGCTTCTGTCACTCACCTCTCTGAAGACTTCTACTGACTTTGCCTCCTGTAGGGTCAACCTAAATCCTCATCTAAGAGCACAAAGCCCTTGGTCAGCCAGCCCAGCTATCTTCCAGCAATGGCTCCTCTCTTAGCTCACTCCAGCCTCTCTGAATCTTCACTCTTCTCTGCTTCTGCCTTGCTGTATTAGAACATCTCTGCTCCTCTTCTTTTTGGAATATCTTTCCTCTATTTAGTTGGAAAACTTCTACTTTTTACTTTTCAAGACCGCTCTCAGGCATAACCTCCTTCATGCAGATTTTCCCTGAGCCCTCAGGCAAAGTTGGTCATTCCCATCTCTGAGCACCCATACGCATGACTCATTTCTCTGTTATAGTCCTTGACAAAGTGGGATGTATGTTCCTGTCTGTTCATGTGTCTGTGATACATCTCAGTGTCAGGGACGGCGCCTATCACATGAGTGTCCCTCAGTGCACAACCCACATAAAGCCAGTGAGCCTCATTCCAGTCTCAGAGAGTGCTCCTCAAAGCAGCACATCCAACATCAAACATTAACTAAAGTATAATTCTTACTTAGTCTTGAGGAAACCTCAAAGGATTATATGTTTTATGCACTGTAAAACCTCTTACAAATGCTCCTCCTTGCCTCTGCCCCTTTAGTAACCTCCATACAGATGGCAGCTTTACATTCATCCATTCATTTGTTCCTTCACTTCAACAAAGGTTCATCTGTTCTTTTTCTTTCTTTCATTTTGTAGATATACAATAGGTATATATACATATATATATATTTCAGGGTACATAATAGGTGTATCTATTTTCAGGGTACATATGATAATTTGATACTTTTATATAATGTATAAAAATCAAATCAGGATAATTGGAAAACTCATCACCTTAAATATTTATTTATTTATTTATTTGAGACTGAGTCTCACTCTGTCACCCAAGCTAGAGTGCAGTGGCTCAATCTTGGCTCACTGCAACCTCTGCCTCCCAGGTTCAAGCCATTTTCCTGCCTCAGCCTCCTGAGTAGCTGGGATTATAGGCCGCCGCCACTACGCCTGACTAAGTTTTTGTATTTTTAGTAGAAACGAGGTTTCACCATGTTGGCCAGGCTGGTCTTGAACTCCTGACCTCAGGTGATCCACATGCCTCAGACTCCTCCCAAAGTGTCAGAATTACAGGCATGAGCCACCGTGCCCATCCTGAAATGTGCTTTTAAATACACAGCTACCTATTTAGAAGTGAACGATTTTGCAGCAAGGCAAGAACATTTCTGAGATTTCACAACATGTCCTGAGATAATAGGAGACACACTGGAGTGTCATCAAAACAGGGTTGCAGATCACACACTGCCAGTCTAGGGCCCCTCGTCTAAGTGGAGAGTGACACGCGTACATTGGAGATGCCTCTAGAAATTGCTGTCCATTAGCACCTCTCAGTTAGTCTCCTCACTCCTGCCCTCCCCCATCCCTCTCACCCCCTTGCCAGTCTCTGGATTGAATTGGTTCAGTGCTGGGCTGCACATTGGGAGTGAGGGGCACAGCACAGCACTGGCATGCACTCCGCGCCCAGCCGTAAGTATTTATCTTTAGGCAAGGAGCATTTGAATTATTATCCTCTAGCTATTTTGAAATGTACAGTAGATTACTGTTATCTATGGTCATGCTACCGATCTATTGAACATACTCATCTACTCAATCAGCAAACACTTACTGAGAACCAACTGGGTGCTCTTTTTAGAATTCTACTCTTTGTAAGTATTGTTTCTTCCAAAATGCTCTCTCTCTTCTACTACCACTTTTTATTCTTTCTTTCTTTTTTTTTTTTTTGGAAATGGAGTCTCACTCCGTCGCCCAGGCTGAAGTGCAGTGGTGCCATCTCGGCTCACTGCAAGCTCCGCCTCCCAGGTTCAGGCCATTCTCCTGCCTCAGCCTCCCAAGTAGCTGGGACTACAGGCACCCACCACCACGCCGGGCTAATTTTTTTGTATGTTTAGTAGAGACCGGGTTTCACCATGTTAGCTGGGATGGTCTCATCTCCTGACTTCGTGATCCGCCTGCCTCAGCCTCCCAAAGTGCTGGGATTACAGGTGTGAGCCACCGCGCCCGGTCGTACTCTCACTTTTCAAATCTCAAAATTCTGTCCAGACATCTAGCCCAAGAGTCTCGCTGTCTCTCTCATTCTATACCTATGCTGGGCTTTATTCTAAAGATCGTATTCTAAAGATCATTATAGCCTTTCTGGACTCTTTAGTTATCTCTGTTAATCCCTTAACAGGATTCCCCTGAACAAACAGTAGTCTAGAAATGGACCCAGCAAACTAGAATTCTTCCCCTTTAAGATCTATTTAAGAGGAATGGGAAGATTATGAATATTAATATTTTAAAAATATTTGTTCTAGTTACAAATTAATGAATATGTATACACACAAAAATAAGAATCAGGGCAAACATATTCTGAGTTCCAAATGGATGATGCAATCAGTAGATGCTACAGGATTAAGGGCCAAAATATGTGTTTGGGCCCCAGATGAATTTCCTCATGGTGATCTCACCACTGTAGTGCAGTGAAATAAATCCTGGCCTTCAGGCCAGGGGACAGCAGCTCCTGGCTCTGTCCCTTAGCACTGGGTGGGTCATCTGGAACAAACACCTTAACTCTTCGAGCTTCTGGTTCCTCATCTGTGGAGATAGGCATGATTATACTAGCAGTATTCCTGTGAGAAGAGCTTGGAGGCTCTGACGACATAATGGACACTTGGCCCTTCAGAGCTCAGGGATGATTGTTCAATCTGAATCGTTCTGTTCTAAATTCTTTATGAGTGGGACCCAGGGAGAGGCAAGCAATGCTGTGACCAGAGTTCAAGACCTGTATTGCAACAAAGTAACCTAAACCCACCAACATATAAACTCTGTCAGGGCATGGATTTTTGTCCCTTTTGTTCACTAACATACCCCAAGTGCCTACAATGATGCCTGGCCCATTGTAGGAGCCCAGTAGATATTTGGTAAATTAAACAAATTTTATGTTGCAGTATAAGATACATTTTGGCGCCTTTGAAACCTAGGTCTCAGACATTGCTAGGGAGAATGACTATTGCAATAGCTTTTTGAGGTGCAATCAGGCAGAAACTAAGTTCGAAATGCACACATACATCTTTGCAGGTACAATATAAATTTCTGTGCTCCCGGTAGTCAATGAAATATTACTACAACTCATCTGCATATTAACTAGCCCTGCCTATTATAGTAGTAGCTGTCATTGACTGAGCACGTCCACGGTGTAGAGTAGGGGCTCAGAGCACAAACTCTGAAGAAGAGTCCCTCACTTTAAACCCTGGCTCGGCCATATACGTTAATGTGACTTGGATTTAGTCATTTTAACCTGTTTCTTTGTCTGCAAAATGTGGATGACATCAGCACCTACCTACCTCAGGGGTTTTAACAGTATTAAAGGGGTTCAGATATGGAAATGCTTAGGTTAGCCTTTGCTATACAAAGAGTTCGCTTTCACTTTTTATTCGTAGGGACTTCAGATGCTCAGCTCTGTCCTTGTATAGCTGAAGCTTAGAGAAGTTCAATAATGAAGGTTAGAAGCAGCTAGTCAGCTACAGAACCAGAACTTGAACTCCTGTCCCTCTATCCCAGTGCCTGGAGGCTTAACCATCCCATTCCTCAGTGACAGGAGATAGCACCAACATATTTTCCTTGATTCTCAAAGTCTTTATGTCCTGATCCATGTTTTCCAAGTGTTCTGCCCTGATCCTTGTCACAATCACCATGCTTGAGGTTAAGAAAACAACAAACATCTTCATCCCCAGTTAACCTTGTCACCCCCAATAAGACTCATGGCTGGTAGGCTGGTGGGTAGATCTTCCTCTGATGGCATAACAAGGGGTCCAGAACTGGTTCTCCCTCCACCTGACCCCAAACCTGAATTTCCACCATGAAATAATCCTGCTCTTATTTCCCTTTGACTCGTTTTTTTTCTTCTAAATTTACTTCCTCTTATGGTGTTGCTTCCCTTTTTGAAAAATGCTTGAAATTCTTTTTGGGACAAGGTGGGCTATAAATACACTCATTAGCTTCCGTGCTGGGGGCTAGGGGCTGGATAGTCCTGACGAGGCTCAGGCTGATGCTTCCACCCTAGGTCTGTGTCCCTTGGAGGAGCTCTGGGGAGAAGGCCTGGTGCTGAGAGGCAGGGTAATCAATTTCTCATCAGTGCTGAGGCCTGTTTCTCGTTAGGACTCTGGCTCCACGTGGCTCTGTGCCCTCCCTGCCCCACCCCCATACATGCTATTCCAGGCTCTGAGCACCCAGCCACGGCTTATTTTCCTGCCATGATGAGGGTTAATCAGCGAGTGGTTATTGAATGCCTGCTGTGTGCAGAGAGACCAGGCTGGGGACCACAGTGGCGAGGCTGAGGGGGTATGGCAGGAAAAAAGAAAGGCCCAGCCCTTGGGGATTTGCACGCCTGGCACAGACAGCAACAGCGACAGCCACAGCCACAACAGTAATAACAACAGCGTGGCCAGAGGACCAACTCGGAACCAGTAGAATGCCAGGCTCCAGAGCCGTGGCCCTGTCTGATGCATGAGTACGTCCTGGTAGGAGTGTTCACACTTTGGTGCTTTGGGGATTAAGTGTTCTTCTGGGGATAGAGGTGATGGGATGTGAGCAGGACCATGCATTTTGCTCCTCAGCGCCCATCAGTGTGCCTCCTGGGGAGTTTCCTCAGGCGGCCACAGTTCTGGAATGGACTTTCACTTCTGTCTTTACAGTCATCTGCTCGCTTCTCTTGGTTACATCACTGAGAATCTGTCTCTGATTATTTCCCCATCAACAACAGAGAGTCTGTGTTTGCACGTACCCACCGGTGACAGCTGGATGGATATACTGGTGCCCTGATTGCCTTTGCATGGGGTCTCCTAACCCAGATCCTCACATGAACAAAGACCAAACTGAGGCCCTGGGCTTGCTCAAGGTCACACAATGAGAAACAATGCGAAGTGGGACTTGGATCTTCTTGTTCCCTGTGCGGGGCTCGTGGAAAATCAACATTGCTCCTAGCAAGATGGTCCTGCTGCATTTTAATAAGGTGGAAATGCCCTGGTCTGTTTTGTTTTTCCTCTCTCTTTCCAAAACCTTTGAGCGCAGAGCTTCTTATCCACGAGTATTTACTGAGCACATGTATGTCTCTAGCACTTGTGAGGCCCTGTAGGAGCTACAGAGATCTGTTTTGCAGGGACTGTCCAAACCCAGGTCTGACTCTGAAGACAGCCCCAGCTACATAGCAGGTTGGGTCTTGGGAGGGAATTTAGAAGTTTTTCTGTCATAGTGGAAGGAATTGGATAAAAATTCCAAATACTCGGTTTGCATTTTTGTTGTTTTTTTCCAACTGGGCAGCACTTCCACCCACTTTGGGTTTTATATTGAGTGCAAACAGCACTGCCAAGAGACAACGTTCTACCTTCAAATCAGGAAGGCGCTTCACAGTTCTGAACCCTGGGGTAGCTGCTTCTCATGACCTTCCACGTTGCTGGGCATTCAGATTCTAGAGACAAGAATTGGGCTTTCCGGGTCTGCTTGCATCCTCCTGGCTAAAATAGCTCAGGCCATAAAAATGCCAGAATGAGAATACTTGAAACAACTGCACATCCGCATATTCCAAGCAGAGGCCATTAAAACCTCCAAATGACACCGGTGCTGCTCTTCAAGGCCACAAGAGCACACAGCTGAATGGAAAATGAAGGGGCATTTTCACAGTGAGTTCAGCACCCATCAGTATAGCTTTCATTTATCCTCCTAAAAAATCATCTTGCAGCCTTTCGGAATAATTGATAAAAGTTGAGTCCCTTTTGAAATGGTTTTACCAGGCCACGTTAAGGCATGGTCTTTACATATTGCCTTTGTCAATGTGAGTAATTAAATCTCTGGTTGGGAGAGACAAGGTTCAGTAACATTTGGTGGTTCTGACCTACCCATTCCACTCTACCTCTGCCAGCCATCTAGTCCAAACCACCTCCATATTTTGTCTAGAATCTCACAGAGCACCTTATCCGACCTGTCTACCCTCAGTTTTCCCCTTTCACATCCATTCTCCACAAAGTGCATGTCTAATTTTTTTCAAAGGCGCACCTGGTCATGATCCTCCTTGACTGATTGACTGAGACAGCATCTTATTCTGTTGCCCAGGCTGGAGTGCAGTGGTGCAATCATGGCTCACTGTAGCCTCAACTTCCTGGGCTCAGGCAATTCTCTCACCTCAGCCTCCCAAGTAGCCAGGACTGCAGGTGTGCACCACCACACCCAGCTAATTTTTTTATTTTTTTTTTGTAGAGATGGAGTGTTGCCATGTTGCCCAGGGTGGTTGCAAACTCCCAGCTCAAGTGATCCACCCAGACCTCAGCCTCTGCCTCCCAAAGCGTTGGGATTACAAGCATGAGCCACTGTGCTCGGCCTCAATCCTCCCCTATTTAAAACCCTCTAGAAGCTCCCCACTGTCTCCAAGTCCAAACATCATCCCAGAGCCTAGGAGGCCCTCAGTGACCTGGCCCAGGCCCACCCCTCTGGCTTCACCTCGCCCCATTTCTAGCTTGGTGGAAATCCTTGGATGCTCCATGCTTTCTCTTCAAGGTCTTCAAACCTGCCAGCATCTCTGGAGGCTTTCCCTCTGTCCTTCACTGTGCTCATTCACAGGCACCCTTTGGGTCTCAGTTACTATTCCACGAGAAGAGGGAGCAAATCTCTCATTCATTAGTTGTAGTGGGTGGAATGGTGGCTCCCTTCCCAAATGATATGTTCATCTAGTACCTGGGAATGTGACCTTATTTGCAAAAGGAGTCTTTGCAGGAGTAATTCACTTAAAGATATCCTCATGAAGTCATCTTAGATTATCTAGGTGAACTTAAATCCAATGACAGGTGTCCTTATAAGAGAAAGGCAGAGGGAGATTTGAGACAGAGCAGAAGGGCATGTGATGGCGGCTGCAGAGATTAAAGCCATTCAGCCTTGAGCCAAAAAGCACATGGAGCCACTGGAAGCTAAGAGGCAAGGAACTGAATTTCCCCCGGGGGCTTTGGAGATAGGGAGGGTGGCCCTGATGACACGGTGATTTCAGACTTCTGGCCTCCAGAACTCTGACAGAATATATTTCTGTTGTTTTAAGCCACTCAGCTGGTGATAATTTGTTACATCAGCCCTAGAAAGCCAGTGCAGTGCTGTGCCCCTCACTCCCAATGTGCTGCCCAGCACTGAACAAATTCAATCCAGAGACTGGCAAGGTGAGAGGGATGCGGGAGGCGGGAGTGGGGAGATGAACTGAGAGGTGCTAAAGGTTAGCCATTTCTAGAGGCACCTCCAATTTATGGGTGTCACACTCCGCTTTGAGGTGGGTCCCTAGAGCGAGAGTGTGTGATCTGCAACCTGTTTTCATAACCTCCAGTGTGTCTCCTATTATCTCAGGACATGTTGCGAAATCTCAGAAATGTTCTTGCAGCAAAATTGTTCACTTCTAGAGAGGTAGTTGTGTATTTAAAAACGCATTTCAGTCATTTAGCAAATATAGCTTAGCATCTGTAAGAGTCCCTTAAACTTTACATGAGTTGATTTTCTCCCTGAAATTTGTTCCTTTTCCAGTTGTTGTTTTTCTTTGACGTAGTCGTCCCCTTCTGTCCCTCCCTCCCTCCCTTGCTTCCTCCCTCCCTTTTTCCTATCTTCCTTCCTTCCTTTTTTCTTTCTCTTTCTTTCTTTCCTTCTTTCTTTTTTCTCCTCTTTTTCTTTCTTTCTCTCTCTGTTTACTCCCTTCCTTCCTTCCTTTTTCTCTTTCTTTCTCTTTTTTCTCTTTCTTTCCTCTCTCCCTTCCTTCCTTTCTTTCTCTCTCCCATCCCTCCCTCCCTCCCTCCCTCCCTCCCTTCCTTCCTTCCTTCCTTCCTTCCTTCCTTCCTTCCTTCCTTCCTTCCTTCCTTCCTTCCTTCCTTCCTTCCTTCTTCCCTATCCTCCTTCCCTCCTTCCTTCTTTCCTTGTTTCTTCTTTCTTTCTTTCTTTCTTTCTTTCTTTCTTTCTTTCTCTCTCCTTCCTTCCTTCCCTCCCTACCTCCTTCCTTCCATACTTCCTCCCTCCCTCCCTCCTTCCTTTTTTCTTTCTTTCTTTCTTTCTCTTTTCTCTCTCTTTTTCTCTTTCGTTCTCTGTCTTTCCTCTCTCCTTCCCTTCCTTCCTTTCTTTCTCTTTTCTCTCTTTTTCTCCTTCTTTCTCTCTCTTTTCCCTTCCTTCCTTGTTTCTCTTTCTTTTCTTTCTTTCTTTCTTTTTTTTTTGAGACAGAGTCTCGCTCTGTCGCCCAGGCTGGAGTGCAGTGGCCCGGATCTCAGCTCACTGCAAGCTCTGCCTCCCAGGTTTACGCCATTCTTCTGCCTCAGCCTCCGGAGTAGCTGGAACTACAGGCGCCCGCCACCTCGCCCGGCTAGTTTTTTGTATTTTTTTAGTAGAGACGGGGTTTCACCGTGTTAGCCAGGATGGTCTCGATCTCCTGACCTCGTGATCTGCCCGTCTCGGCCTCCCAAAGTGCTGGGATTACAGGTTTGAGCCACCGTGCCCGGCCTCTTTTCTTTCTTTCTTTCTTTCTTTCTTTCTTTCTTTCTTTCTTTCTTTCTTTCTTTCTTTCTTTCTCTTTCTCTCTTCTCTCTTTTTCTCTTTCTTTCTCTCTCTCTTCCCTTCCTTCCTCCTTCCCTCCCTCCCTTCTTCCTTCCTTCCTCCTTCACTCCCTCCCTCCTTCCTTCCTTGTTTCTCTTTTTCTTTCATTCATTCTTTTCTTTTTCTTTCTTTCTTTCTTTTTCTCTTTTTCTCTTTCTTTCTTTCTCTCTCTCTTCCTTCCCTCCCTCCCTTTCTTTGTCTCTCTTTTCCTTCCTTCTTTCTCTTTCTTTTCTTCTTTCTTTCTTCTCTCTCTCTTTTGTGCCTTTTTCTTTCTTTCCTTCTCTTTCTTTCTTCTTTCTTTCTTTCTTTCTTTCTTTCTTTCTTTCTTTCTTTCTTTCTTTCTTTCTTTCTTTCTTTCTTTCTTTCTTTCTTTCCTCCTTCCTTCCTTCCTTCCTTCCTTCCTTCCTTCCTTCCTTCCTTCCTTCCTTCCTTCCTTCCTTCCTTCCCTTCTTTCTTCTCTCTCTTTCTCTCTCTCTTTCTCTCTTTCTCCCTCCCTTCCTTCTTTCCATCCATCCTTCCTAGCAATGAGGTCTCTCTATGTTGCCCAGGCTGGTCTTGAGCTCCTGAGCTTAAGTGATCCTCCCACCTCAGCCTCCCAGAATGCTGGGATTACAGGTTTTTTCAGTTCTTCCATGTTGCTAGGTGATACCTCCATCCACTTCATTGTGCAAATCCAAGACTTGACTTGAGCCACATCCTTATTTTCCCCTCTGCCATCACTCTTATCAGCAAATCCTGTCAAATCTATTTTCAGAACACATTTTGGGGTGGTCTGCCTCTCTCCAGCTCTGAGCCTCCACTGAAGTACATGCTGCCATCATCTCCCTCCTGGACTTCTACAATGGCCTCTCCCCATAAAGTCACAGCTGTTCTCTTACAACCTAGTCTCCATCCAACAGCCAGAGTCACCTTTCCAGGAATAAATCTGATCTTGGCAGTCTTCTATGTGAAATCCTTCAGTGGCTTTTCATTGCAGTTAGAAGTAAATCCAGAACAATGAGATCACTTGGACTTGGGAAGGGGAACATCACACACCAGGGCCTATTATGGGGAGGGGGGAGGGGGAGGGATGGCATTGGGAGTTATACCTGATGTAAATGACGAGTTGATGGGTGCTGACGAGTTGATGGATGCAGCACACCAACATGGTACAAGTATACATATGTAATAAACCTGCACGTTGTGCACATGTACCCTAGAACTTAAAGTATAATAATAATAAAAAAAAGAAGCCCAGAAATGCAAGAAGGAATAAAAAGCACCAGGAAACGGATGTCTAAAGTAATATTGATTGTTTAAAACAACAATAAAAAAAAAAAAAAAGAAGTAAATCCAAACCCATTTCCATGACCTCCTGGGCCATGCTGGATCTAGCCCCCACCACCTTTCCATTCTCATGGGAGTCACTCTCTCCCATGACTTCTGTGTGCAGCCTCACTTACCATCTGCTGTTCTTCTAATCTTCTCATCTCATTGCTGCCTCAGGGCATTTGCGTTTACTGCGTCCTCTGTCAGGAATGCTCTTTTATAACTTTCAAACACCTGACTCCTTCTCATTTTCCTAAACCAGGCTTATTCTTAGAGGAAAAAAAAACCAAACGACAGTTTTTTTTTCTCTGCCCTCAAATTATAACAATGAACACAGAGGACTTTGGTGATGAAATGTGGGGGATTTTCTTCCCACCAGCAAGCAAGCAATCAATTCTGCAGCAGACATCAGCTGGATGTCCCCCAATCCAATGCAACTCTGATGCTAGCCACCTGGGATAGAGGTGTCCTGTCACTTCAGGACCTCCGGAACTCCTGACCTACTGACTCCAAGTTGGGGTTCTCATGACCTCTCCTTTAGGCTTGATTAATTTGTGAGAGTAGTTCACAGAACTCAAGGAAACACTTACTTATGTTTACTAGTTTATTATAAAGGAAATTTTAAAGGATATAAGCAGCTGGAAGAGGAGACATATAGTGCGAGACCTGGAAGGTCCCGAGTGCAGGGGCTTCTGTTCCTGTGGAGTTGGGATGTGTCCCGCTCCTGGCATGGGGATGAGTTCTTGTTCACCTTCCTGCAGCCTCCAGGACTTCAGCTGTCCAGAAACTCCCATACCCTGTCCTCTTGGGCCTTTTATGGAGACTTCATTGAATGGGCATGAAGGATGGACAATGATGGAGAAATATGACTGGACAAAAAAGGTCTGATCTCATACTGAAAGACCAAGTGGGGAAACCCAGCAAAGCCTGTCTGTTTAGATTCTGCTTGACCTCTCTGTGTAACATTCCTTTCTGCTGCGTAGGGGGCAGGACCCCTTCTGAAATGAAGGTCTTATGACCACAATCAGACAAGACAGGTCAGAGAATTTCCTTATAGCCAGCTCCAAGGCAGAAAAGCAGGGGAAGATTAAAGCCCTGCCTTGGGGAGAAAAAGGAGTATGTGAAAAAAGAAGGCAGGAATCGCTTGAATCTGGGAGGTGGAAGTTGTAGTGAGTCAAGATTGCACCACTGCACTCCAGCCTGGGTGACAGAGCAAGACTCTGACTCAAAAAAAAAAAAAAAAAAAAAAAGGCAGGAGAAGATGAGAAAAGGAGATTCTGTTTCCTGAGGCCTGTTTCTGAGGCTTAAAATGCCCCAACATTATAACAATAGACCATAACAAGAGCTATGGAAGTTATGAGCCAGGAACCATGGACAGAAATCTGCATATATATATAATAAAATAATATCACACCTTCCCTGACCACCCTATGTTAAAAGTAAAATTAGTCACTTTTTCCATCAGTCATATGGGATATTATAATTTCCATTGTAGCAGGGAGGATCACAAGCTGAAATGAGATGTGTATTAGTTTGCTAGGGTTGTTGTAACAAAAAGTGCCACAAACTGGGTGACCAGAAGTCTGAGATCAGGGCGTCAGCAGGGTTGGCTCCTTCTGAGGGCTGCAAGGGTGCCCTGTTCCCACCCTTCCCCTGGCTTCTGTGCTTGCTGGCAATCCTTGGTCACCCTTGGCGTCTGCCGCATCTCCCCATCTCTGCCTTCATCTTCATGTGGCCTTTGCCCTGTGTCCAAATTTCTCATTTTCCTAAGGACACCGGTCATATTGGATTAGGGGTCTACTGTACTCCAATATGATCTCATCTTAACTAATTACATCTATAATGACCCTATTTCTAAATAAGATCATATTAAGGGTCATTGGAGGTTCAGACTTCAACATATGGATTTTGAGAGGGACTCAAGTCAACCTATAACAGATAGGGTATAATTATTTGATTCTTTGTTTGCTGTCTACCCCAATGGAAGGTGAGTTTCTGGAGGGCAGACATGTTATCCCTCATGTCCCCACTGCTGTATTCACCACACTAAGGATGGTGCCTCGGCACAAAGGCTCTCAATAAGTCATACTTATGAGAAATTGATGATGGTTGTGCAACTTTATGAATATATTAAAAACTACTGAATTCACTCATTTACAGAGGTGAATCTATGGTATGTGAAATACATCTCAAATATAAATGAGTAGATAATAAACAATCCCTGTAGAGATACAATGATTATTTATCGTGTAAATATCTATTTTCTCTGGGACTCAGTTCCTCTCTCTCTAATCCCAGTTCCCTGGAGGTTTACGGATGACACAGCAATGTCTTTGGGGCCATGTGGGTCTTGAGTAGAGTGGTAGATCTTTAACATTTTTGAAAATCTGATGAGTATTTGTCCCCAGAAAAGTACTATTAGTCATACGTACAGAAAAGTGCTACTAGGCATATGTACATTGCACACATACATGTGCATATGGTACTTTCTATATAATTTCAGAGGGTTTACAGACACCTTGAGTAAGGCTATTTCCATGGATCAAAGTAACAATAAGCTGGGTTGGAAAATCTCACCAATGACCTAGCTTTTTATGGGAATCCATACACCTGTGCTCTGCAAAGCACAGGGGCTCTGTGGGAAAATGAAATTACTTTGCTTCTGCTTACAAGAAGCTTATGGACTACTTAAGGAGAAAAATAAATCACAATACAAAACCAAGTGGAGAATGCCAAGCACTTCAGAAAAAGCTTTCATCCAGGCTCTTCAGTTGAAAGTACCCATAACTAGGCTTTTCACTGGCACACCAATAAGAGAGAGAGAGAGAGAGAGTAGGGGGGGGAGAGAGAGAGAGAGAGGAGAGAGAGAGAGAGGAAGGAAGAAAGAAAGAAAGAAAGAAACAAAGAAAGAAAGAAAGAGAGAGAGAAAGAAAGAAAGAGAGAGAGAGAGAAAGAAAGAAAGAAAGAAAGAAAGAAAGGAAGAAAGAAAGAAAGAAAGAAAGAAAAAGGAAGAAAGAAAGAAAGAAAGAAAGAAAGAAAGAAAGAAAGAAAGAAAGAAAGAAAGAAAGAAAGAAAGAAAGAAAAGCAAGCCGGCTGAAGAGTTTGAAAACTAGTGTAATCAAGAACAAGTGAGTTTTGCCATGATAAATTTAAAAGCCTCATTGATATTTGAAATAAAAATATTTTTAGTTAGCTTCCTTTTGAAAAATGATTAACATCATACAGCTTCTTTTAAATAATATTAACATGATTTTTGATGCAATCGGAATGGCTTTGAATTGATGCAATTGCCCTCTGCTGCTGTCTGCACCCAGGTGGGCCGCATCAGACAAGTTGTAAAGGAGCTAGTTTCTGCATAAGGATAGACCTCAACCTCCTCTCCCTCCCTCAACTCACACACCAAATAGAAATTCTCCTAACTAGAGGTTTAATGAAGAGGAGGGGATGGTCCTGTGGGGAAAGGGAAAGAACTGGCAGTTACAATCTTCTTAAATTCAGGGAAGACTACATTCCCGCTGTCAAACACTGTCAAACTCTTGGATCTGTGTTGAGAGTTATCTTTTATCCTCTGAAACGATTGTGGTTTTGTATCCCATTAAGGACACATTAGGAATTCTGAATGAAAAGCTGAAGTAGAAGAAGAAAGACTTCCTCTAAGACAGCTAGAAGCCAAATCAATCCAATTGTTGTTTAAAAATTCTACAGTGGATCCTCGTATGGGTTTAGGGTGGCAGATTGTTGGTCTTGAAAGTGTTTTCTTATCCCGGAAAAGTTACCATAAGTTAAGAGCATAACTTCCCACCCAAAATGAAAATGGTATGAATGGGAAAGGAGGTAAAGTAGTGGGAAAAGAAAAAGGAAGGAAGGGAGAGAGGGAAGAAGGAAGGAAAAAAGGAAGAAAGAAGATAGGAGATAGGATGTCACTTGGTTGTTTGATTGGCTTAAGAGTGTAGATTTTGATTGTTTTTTAAGCTTCATTAATTGAAACACAAAACTTTTTTCCACAACTTGACCCCGGAATGACTAAGTAAGTAGCTGCTGCATTGCTAGGTTCGTATTTCAAATTATCATAGACACAAACCAAAAATCTTATATTATAGGCAAACCTGGGTGTAATCCTTCACTAAGAAAGCCTTTATTGAGAATGAAAACCAAAAGTCACCACATCAGCAAAGATCATATTTTGGAAGAAACTGCAGTATTTTAGAGCCACCCACACCAACTCAATACAATCAACCATTTAACTTTCAGGCATTTTGCAAGCCAGTTGACATCATGCCGGTAACTTGAAATAGGCCATGTTGAGAGTATTTTTACTATGGTAAATGCTTTTATACATACATACACACACACACACACACACACATATATGCACACACATACATATATATACACACACTCCTATATATATATACACACATATATATATTTTTCTGTAATGCTGGTTGTTAAACATTTTCTAGCATACTGTCTTTATATCTGAATATTTACAGTTCTAGCTGCAACAAAACAAAAAATGAATAAGGAACAAGCACAAATACTTCTGCAGAAGCTACTGAGAATTCAACCGAAAGACTATAATTTAAGCAGTCAACAAATATTGAATATCTACTATCTTATCTCTGCCATCCTAGGTTAGGGCTAAAGGGCCAAAGAAGTCATATGACAGAGCTCCCAGTCATTGAGTGTCTTGTAATTTGTTTGGGGAGACAGGCGGGGCACACATGGACAACGTATGTAAGAGTACAAAGCAATGTCTATCACATGTAATATTGTCTTGTGAAGGCTGAGTACAACAAGAGTTCAGAAAAAAGATCACAGGGTGGTCAAAATTAAGCAAGAAAATTGTGCAAATCGTGGTCTGTTAATTCAAAGGATAAACTGGGTTCATCGTAAGAGGATATTTGGTTTATGGCAAAGGGATCTTCAGACCATTTTAAAATCCTTTCAGTGTGTCTCCCTCTTACTTAATGTCATTATCACTCTTGAAATACATTGTTAGCACAGAAAGACTATTGTTCTTTGTGATAGATGGTGACATCTCTGGCTGTGTGGCTATTCATGTGTTCCTGGCCAGCCTATCAATGGATCAGCCTTCTCTTCTGCACTCGAGAGAGTGCAGTGCCCTTGCACCCAGATCTGTAGCTACCATTTCAGGAAGCTGCTTGGGTTTGCATGACCTGGGTTTGAATCCAAACTTCTGCCACTTTTTATCAGTGGGAACTTAGGTAAATGACTCTACCACTCCGTGCCTCAAATAGCTCATCTGTAAGATGGGAAAATAGTTGTATCTATCTCATTGGGATGTTTTAAGGACTGAAATGGATTACTTCATATAGAGCATTTAGAATAGCACCAAGCATGTGGTGAACACTATTGTAGCAAACACTGTTGCTATTATTCTGTCGAGCCTGAAGCCCGGCCCTGCCAGACCTTGTGCAAGTCACTTTTGGTCTTGAAACCCTGGTTTCCTCATCTACGGGACTGAAAGGCTAATTGCTGCCCATCTGGCAGGGCAATTGTGAGGACCATAGGAAACAGTGTCTGTGGAAAGCTCTTGGCAAACTGGAAAGCTCTTATACAGGTGTGAGCTGTCGGTGCTGCCACAACAAGTCTCTGCTCAGAATGAGCTTCTCAGTTCCTGGCCTCCTGATGGCTCATGCATTTGGGGTGTTGTTGTGGTTTCCAGAATCCCATTGCTGTGTCCAAGTGCAGAGTCATGACTTGCCTGACTTTTCTGTGATAACATATAAATATACTCAAAGCATCTCCTGTAAAAATACAATCATTGTTTGTAATTTGCCCCCTCTCCCCAGCAGAGCATCAGCTCCCCAAGGGCAGGCATTGCTTCTCTGTTGTATTCAGGGATGTACCCCAAGTGCCTAAATGAGAGTTTGGCATAGGATAGGAGCTCAACACACATCTGTGACCAGAACAAAGGCTCACATTTTCTCCAAACTAGAAAAGTGAACTAAGACGGCTCCACAGGAATGAATCAGTATAACATAGGCATCCAAAATGAACCAATCAATCCATCCCTCACCTAACACCACCGTGTGTGTGTGCAATCCACTTAGCTAGGTGCTTTGTGGGGAAGATTGACATGGAGAAGAAGGTGTGACCTCTGTTAACCCTATTTTTTTTTTTTTAAACACACACACACAAGACACCGCTCAACTTGACATCTCATAAATCTCATTATTATCCCACCCGGGTTCTACATCTTAAACCCGGCTTGCTCATTGCTGACAACAGCTCCCAGAAGTGCATCTAGAAGAACCATGAGGCACTGGTTTACAAAGCACCATCTGCTCACCATTTATTTGCTAAGGTTTTCCATTTCAGAATCAGACGTGAACCACAAAACGCTGTGCCTTACTCCAGGGGCTTAGTAAAACTCTGTCATTTCCATATTAAAAGGAGAGATGGGAATGGAGAGCACCGCTTAAATCTAAACCTGGAAAAGGGGGAACTGATTTATGGAATTCTGCAGGTGGGCAGCCCTGGAGCAGAAAAGCAGACCTTAGTCACCTGTGCAACTGGCATTCATGATTTTCAGAACAGGTACAGAATTTGAGGGGACCTTTACATAGGCATTTAGTACAATCCTCCTTTAAAAAACTACCAGAATTCAGAAAAAAAAAAAAAAAAGACCAAAAAAATGTTTTCTTGGCTGTGTTTCTTGTAGTGACTGCGAAAACCCACGAAAGAGGAAAACTGGCCAGGCCTTTTTTTTTTTTTTTTTTTGAGTGTATGAAAGCCTCTCATTTTTATAGTTTTGAAAATCCTTGGAGTTTAACTTTGAACTTTAACCAAGAAAAATTATATCTTATAAACAATGGCATTTGTTGACTGGATGAAGGACTAGATCAATATTGGTCTTGGCAACCCATTTTGGCTGCTGTTGCCTGCAGAAATATGCTGGTTGTGGTGTTAAAAAATTATGTCAGTTCCTCACCATGTGTCTCTTTTTCTTGGAGTTATGCCTGAGAATTACTTTCCAAAGATACTTCCAGAAGTTAACCTAGAGCCTGGCCTCCACAGCAAAGGAAGTTACACATAAACTCTCGGAAAGCAGAGTGCCACAGTGAGCTCCTGGGATGGGGAGGAATACATCTGGACCCATGGAGGAAGAAGACGGTTTGAAGCAACTGCTAATTTCACAAGGATAGTGACAGTCCCTCTTCTTGCTAAAGTTATCACCGAGACTTGTCACACCAAGGGTGAAAAAACACTAAACAAAAATAAATCAGTCTTGGTAAATGAAAACCATTGCTTTGAAAGAAAATAATCATTGTAGCCATGATGGAACTGTGTACATTAGAATGTTCTAAATCTTTTCATTTTGGGGAGAAGTGGGAGGCAGTAGTGGCAGTTGGGATGTTCTAGAAGAGGAGTATAAAGCTTTAGTGTTTTCATGTAGACTACCATATTATCCATTTATTTTAGGTATAAGGCTATATGCCACATGTTTATGAGTAATTTATAAAGAAAATATGCATATATCATACTTACTCAACTCAACAGACTGAATGGATCACTTATTCTTTGTAACTTGACTTTCATTTAGAAGTTTTCTTTCCTAAAAAAATTTTTTTAGGCTGGGCGTGGTGGCTCACGCCTGTAATCCCAGCACTTCAGGAGGATGAGGTGGGCAGATCACTTGAGGTCAGGAGTTTGAGACCAGCCTGGTCAACATGGTGAAACTCCGTCTCTACTAAAAATACAAAAATTAGCCAGGAGTGGTAGGGCATGCCGGTAATCCCAGCTACTCAGGAGGCTGAGGCAGGAGAATTGCTTGAACCTGGGAGGTGGAGGTTATAGTGAGTTGAGATTGTGCCGCTGCACTCCAGCCTGGGCAATAGAGTAAGACTCTATCTCCAAAAAAAAAAAAATTTTTTTTTTAGATGGTGTCTCTCTATGTTGCCCAGGCTGGTCTGGAATCCCCACCTGCCAAGTAGCTAGGATTATAGGCTCATGCCATGCCGCCCAGCTTCCATTTGAAAGTTTGACAACTGCAGCAATGTAGGACTGTGCGGTGGGGCAAGGAGACAGCAATAAGAAAAGCTAAAAAGGAATCCCACATAGTCTCCTTAGGAGTCTGACTCCAGAATTGCAGTTGCTAATCCAGCCTCGTGGGCCCTCCATGGTCTGTGTTGGGTTCTTCTACACTGTGCAGAGGGTGAGGCAATGTCCTATACTCCACACTGGCAGCTGGCAGTGGAAGATGGCACAGGGCCTGAGCTACTCCCACATCTCTTCTCCTTGCTAAAGATAAGTGCACACCTGCCACTGCTTGAGAAAGACTGAACCAAGAGCTGTCACTGCATGCCTGTTCTGAGAACCTGCTGGCTGGCCCTCTCCCTGTGCTCCTGGTGGCCAACAGGAGCCCTGGGCCCTTAACTGAGCCCCTCCCCCATCCTGCAGTGGTAACTCTCCTCCGAGAGACAGCTCCTTCCAGCCACGTGGCCCCTGGCGCCGAGGCCAGGACCTTGGCACATCCCTTTGGAAAGGTGGCCAACTCCACACTTGCCAGATTCTCACAGTTTTCTGACCGGTGTCTCCAGTGAAATGAGCGCAGGGGGTGAGACTATATTTAGCCCAACTCAGAAAGAACACGCCAGGGCACACGCTAATGGTAATAAAACAAGGCTACTGTTAACGTTTATTGAGCGCTTACTGTCTACCCTGCTTTATGCTAAGCACTTTGTACGCTGCATTTTATTGAGCCCTTACAACCATTTTGTGACAGCAGCACTATGTTCATGCTGAGAAAACTGAGGCCAGGCATCGCATAGCTGGTGAAGCTTTGGGATTTCCCTCGTGTGTCCCACTGCTGAGCTGGGTCACTTCTAACTTGGACACAACGGTGAGCTTCACCCAGGTCATCTCATCATGTGCTACCCCTCTGCAAGGCCACATCTACCAGGGTACCCACTAGTACTCCCATCCCCAGTGGATGGCTAGAAAGGCCACCCATACTCATAAGCACGTTGTGTAACCGCACAGATGCTTGGGCTACATAGATCCATCCCCAAGGACCAGTAAAGGCGCCTTCCTCTGCAAGTCGTTTCCTGAACTCTGACAGCCTTTACTGAGCAGACTCAGTATGTCCTGTCTTCAAAGGCCATCATCTCTTTCATTGGTGTGGGGACAACTTCCTCTGCTAGACTCAGCATTTCTTGAGTGCAAAAACTATGTATTCTATTTCTTTCACATTAAAGAAAAAAATCACTGACTTCAGCCAGGCACGGTGGCTCACAGCTGTAATCCCAGTGTTTTGGGAGGCCAAGGCAGAAGGATCACTTGAGCCCAGGAGTTTAAGACCAGCTTAGGCAATACGGTGAGACCCTCGCATCCCTACAAAAAATGCAAAAATTAGTCAGGCATGGTGGCACGCACCTGTGGTCCCAGCTACTCGGGAGGCTGAGGCGGGAGGATAGCTTGAGCCTGGGAGGTTGAAGCTGCAGTGAGCTGTGATCACACCACTGCACTCCAGCCCAGAGGGATAGCGAGACCCTGGTCACTTGATCATCTGGCTTCATTTTAAGGCCCAGTGAGGTTAAACAACATAGCTGAGACCATGTAGCAGGACAAAGGTAGCATCAGGGGCCTGACTGTCAGGCACAGTAAATTCTGGTCCAGCTGATCTGATGGATGTATTCAGGTAGAGTGAGGCAATGAAGCAATTACTTAAAGGCCAACCTCAGTGGCCCCATTGCTGCTGATCACCTCTTCACTTTGCTGAGATGAAAGCATGTTGGGGGTATGGTGGGTCTGCTGGCAGCTAATGCCTTTATGTGGTGGACCCCATAGGTAGCAGCAGTGGCTAATCATTCTTTCACTCAACAGAGCCTTTGGTCTGAGTCAGTTCCTGTTTAGGAGTGGAGGACAGAGCCATGAACAAAATAGAGAAAGTCCCTTCTCTCACCGAGCTTACTTGTTAGGGGAGGGAGACAGAGAGCACAGAGATAAATAAATTTATGACAGATCATGCTAAAGGCCATGAAGAAGAATAAAGCTGGCAGGAGGACAGAGAGATAGGGGTATGGAGACTCTACTATATGTGGTCAGGGAAGGGCCTGGGGAGAAGGTAGCATTTGAAGAAAGACATGAAGAAAGTGAGGAAATGAGCCATGTGGGCACATGGCAAAGACTGTTCCAGAAAGAGAGAGCCACGCCATGTAGATGTTGTGCAGATCCTTGTGCAGTGCTTTAATTTTATTCTCACAGTAATGAAAAACTATTAGGTAATTTTGAGCATAGAAGTTTGATTTTTGATTTGAAATGATCATTCTGGCTACTATGTAAAGACTAGACTAAGGGGATAAGACTGGACCTGAAACAGATAGACCCTTTTTAGCAAAAATATGCTGGTGACTTGGACTAGGTAGGGTTGACCCAGTGGTGGAGGTGAGAAATTATTTTTCTTTTCTTTTCTCTTCTTTTCTCCTTCCTTCCTTCCTTCCTCCTTCCCTCCTCTCCCTCCCTCTCTCCTTCCTTCCTTCCTTCCTTTCTTTCTTCCTTCCTTCCTTCCCTCCCTCCTTGCTTTTCTTTCTTTCTTTCTTTTTCTTTCTTTCTTTCTTTCTTTCTTTCTTTCTTTCTTTCTTTCTTTCTTTCTTTCTTTCTTTCTTTTTTTCTCTTTCTTCCTTCCTTCCTTCTTTCCTTTCTCTCTCTCTCTTTCTCTCTTTCTCTCTCTCTCTTTCTTTCTTTCTTTCTTTTTTTCTCTTCCTTCCTTCCTTCCTTCCTTCCTTCCTTCCTTCCTTCCTTCCTTCCTTCCTTCTTTCCTTTCTCTCTCTCTCTTTCTCTCTTTCTCTTTCTTTCTTTCTTTCTTTCTTTCTTTCTTTCTTTCTTTCTTTCTTTCTTTCTTTCTTTCTTTCTTTCTTTTTTTCTTTCTTTCTTTCTTTCTTTTTTCACAGTCTGGTTCTGTTGCCCAGGCTGGAGTGCAGTGCTGCACTGCTGTGATCTCAGCTTACTGCAACCTCCACCTCCCGGGTTCAAGCGATTCTCCTGCCTCAGGCTCCCAAGTAGCTGGGATTACAGGGGCATGCACCACGCCCGGCTAGTTTTTGTATGCTTTTGTAAGATGGAATTTTGCCATGTTGTCCAGGCTGGTCTTGAACTACTGCCCTCAAGTGATCCGCCTGCTTTGGCCTCCCAAAGTGCTGGGATTACAGGTATGAGCCACCGTGCCCAGCTGAGAAATTATATTTCTCAAAAGAGACAACTAGATTTGCTGTGGATTGAATGTGGGATTTTTAAAAAGAGGGAATTGATAGTCAAGAATGACTCTGAGGTTTTTAGCCTAAGCAAACAGTGCCAATGAAATGGTCATTTACTGTGGATTGAATGTGGGATTTTTAAAAAGAGGGAATTGATAGTCAAGAATGACTCTGAGGTTTTTAGCCTAAGCAAACAGTGCCAATGAAATGGTCATTTACTGAGATAGGAAACAGTGAAGATGAAGCTGGGTTGGGGGGAAGGAAAGATCAGGTTTTAGATATGTTGGAATTTGAGGTGTCTGTTGGACATGTAAGTGGAGGTGTCAAGTAGGCAGACTATTGCCACTCTTTGCTTAGGTTAAAAACCTTGGAGTCATCCTTGACTATCAATTCCCTCTTTTTAAAAATCCCACATTCAATCCACAGCAAATCTGGTTGTCTCTTTTTAGAAATACAGTTTGGAACTTAAGATTCCTTTGGAAATGATCAATGTAGGTTGATGACATTTAGAGCTGTGGACCAGATGAGCTCCTCTAGAGAATGAGTGAAGGAAGAGAAGAGGGCTAAAAGTGGAGGCCTGGGATACCCCAACTTTAAAATTAGAGAAGATGGGGAGGAATCAGCAAAGTGCCGAGAAGAATCAGCCAGAAAAAGGGAAGGATAAGCCAGAGAATGGGAAAGAAAGTTTTTTGGGGAAAAGGGAGAAATCAACCCCGTTCAGTGCTACTGATGGTTGGAGTAAGGTGAAGATGGAAAAGTTAGCACTGAATTTTGTAACTGGCACCTTATGGGTATCATTGAAATGATGGATGGAGGGCCAGCCCCCTCCCTGCAAATTTCTGATCTGTGTAAGCCTTGAGTTTCTTGTGTGACTCAGGGGGCAAGAATAAACCACGAAAAACTTCTGGGATTTGGCAACTCTTGGCTCTTTTGAGTGGAGGGCATGAAGTAAGTGTAACTTGGTTTAGAACATTAGACAAATATCGTCTGTTTGTACTCCAGGGTATGACAGAACAGTCTACCTAAATCTCAGTGTAAATGCATTGAGATTTACATCAGTGTATCTTTTGCTTCCAGAGATTGTGAATTTCAGGTCATGTGTGGTGAGGGTGAAAATGAGAGGTAGAGGTAAAAGTGGGAGAAGGGTCAGGGTTTATGCAATGAAGCTGTGGAGTGAAAAATGGAAAATGAGGATAAAGCCCACCTGGTCCTTGGAGTCACACTGATACCATCTTGAGGAGGGAAATTGTGGCACCTGTAAAGGGAGGTCCATTACATGTTTTTGACAAAGAGTCACTGTAACAGAGCTAAAGCTCTTTATATTTGAGTACCACAGAGGGAGTTATGAAATACCTACTCAGCTATGTCACCCAGTTAAGTAAAAGTTACACCATCCTTTTTCCGTCTCCAACATCCTAATTATACCACAAGTTTGGGACCACAATTAAAACCAGGAGGACAGATCCCAGAGGCAAAAACCAGTCAACAAGCCTGAGTCACAAATTTAGACAAGCATCAAACATTTGGAAAGAAACCCATTAGTGGAAGGGAGCTTTATAGTATATGTATTATTGGTGACAAAGCGGAAAAAATTTCCAAACCTTTTTTGGGAAATTACAGAGTAGAGAGACCCCAAAAATTGTCTTGAGAGTAAGAGATGATAAATGGATACTCATTCATTCATTCATTCATTCAATTTGGTTTTGGAACAACATCCATACGCCAGGCATGGGGGTATATCAGAGAACAAGGTGGATGTGATCCCTGCACTCACACTATTTACAATCTAGGTACTGTCAGGTAAACAAGCAATTTACAGCTTGATGTGATAAATAACATGAGAGGGGAGAAATACAGGAACTAGATAGCCAGAGACAAGAGGCACCTAATCACACTAAGGGGTCAAGGAGGCTCCTGAGATGAAACAATGTCTAATCTGAGAGCTGAAGTTGAAGAGATTTGTGGGCACCTATTATATGGGAGGATATAGTACAGTGGGCATTGGGTCTGATTGCTCAGGTTTTTTTTTTCTTTCCATATAGAAAGTTTCGCTTTGGAGTGCAGTGATGCAATCATGACTGACAGCAGCCATAACCTCACGGGCTCAAGTGATCCTCCCACTTCAGCCTCCCAAGTAGCTGGGACCACAGGTATGCACCACCATGCCTGGCTAATTTCCTCTTACTTTTTGTAAACACAGGGTCTCCCTATGTTACCCGGGCTGGTCACAAACTCCTGGGCTCAGGTGATCCTTCCACTTCAGGCTCCCAAAGTTCTGAAATAACAGGCATGGGCCACTGTACCTGGCCATGATTGCTTGGGTTTAAATCTGGGCTCTGCCACCAGTTGGGGACCTTGGTGAAGTTAGTCATCTTTCTATACCTCAATAACCTCCTGGATTAATAATACCACTGTTTCAAGGAGTTGTTATGATGAGTAAATAGTCGGCAAAACATTAAGCCCCGCATCTAACCATAGTTAAGAGAGAGAGTAAAATGCTAACAATATCTTCTAAAATTAAAGTTTTGTGTCGTAACTGTGACTGTAAAAATAAGGGCTAAGGGCTTTGCTAACTTCACCCAAAGTCCTATTTTCTCTACAACGTTTTAAGTTCCTCAGTGGCAAACACACTTCCCACGAGATCTGCAGGCTGTGCCCTTGAGGTGGCGAAGAGATGCCAGAGGTGAACGTGAGAATGAGAACTGGCAGAACTCGACGTGGAAAGGTTGCTGGAGCGAAGATGGAACCGGCCTCCGTCATCAACAGCAGGATTCAATCACAGGGCACAGGCTCCCCAAGAAGCATTTACAGAAGAAACGAGCCACAGCATCCCGTCTACTGAATGGTTCTGGCCAGGATTTGTGTGCGTGTTTTAAGAATTTTAAAAATCAAGATATAATTCACATACCGTAAAATTCACCCTTTAAAAGTGTACAATTCAGTGGTTTTTAGTGCATTCCCAAGTTTATGCAACCATCATCACCATCTGATTCCAGGACATTGTCAACATCCCCAAAAAGAAACCACTTGCCAGGTTTTTGAAAGGAGCAAATCTGTGCCAGAGTTGCTGATGGAGAAATAGTCTTTGTGATAAAGAAACTTAAAATTTCTGCTTCAGTCGCAAGAACAGAAAACCAAACACCGCATATTCTCACTCATAGGTGGGAATTGAACAATGAGATCACTTGGACACAGGAAGGGGAACATCACACACTGGGTCCTATTGTGGGGAGGGGGGAGGGAGGAGGGATAGCGTTAGGAGATACACCTAATGTAAATGACGAGTTAATGGGTGCAGCACACCAACATGGCACATGTATACATATGTAGCAAACCTGCACATTGTGCACATGTACCCTAGAACTTCAAGTATGATAAAAAATTTAAAAAGTGAAAAAATAAAATTTCCACTTCAGATCTGAACTGTAAAGCTCATTTCCAGGGATTTTCTGTCTCTCCCCTCCCCAGCCACTCCACGCTCTATCTAGACTTTCAGTTTCTACTGGCCTCGAAGAATTGCCCCACAGCGGCATGGTCCTGTGTTCCAACGCTGTTTTGTGTTTCTGACGTGTGTGTGTATTTTCTCGTCCTCCTGTTAGTGAATACTTATTATCTCGCGGTTAACTTGTTCTCTTATCAACCATTTCTTTCCTCACCGTCTCTAAGCCCCGCATACAAGAGAGGAAAGGATCATTTCAGCAATCCCTTCTCCCTGTATCCCCGACCTCTTTCCTTGCTCATTTCCCCGACCCCTCACCTGAACTTGCCCAAAATGGAACTGATTCAGTTCCCACCCAAACCAACTCCTCTCTCAGGGCCCCTTATCTCAGGCAACGTGTGGATGAAACCACCACCCATTCAGTCATCCGATCTGGAAACACAGGGATTGTTCGCGACTTTCGTCTTTCTTGTCCATCATTTGCACCCTTGTTGGGGCCACTGTCTTGGTTCAGGGCACTCTCACCTCTGGCCTGGCTTACAAAATCGACTGACATTGCCCTTCCTCCTTACTGTCCTCCACATTTCTTGAAATGCAAATCTGATTTTGGTACCTCCTGGCTTAAAATTCTCCTATGGCTCCTGGTTGCTGTCAGGATGAAGTTCCAGTTCCTTAATTTGGTTTTCAAAGCCCTGCCTGTCTGATCCTCTGTACCGTTTTTAAAAATATATATTTTTTATTTCAATAGGTTTTGGGGGAACAGATGGTGTTTGGTTACATGAGTAAGTTCTTTAATGGTGATTTCTGAGATTTTGGTGCACCCATCTCCTGATCAGTGCTCACTGTACCCAATGTGTAGTCTTTTATTTCTCACCCCCCTCCCACCCTTTCCCCTGAGTCCCCAAGGTTCATTATTTCATTCCTGTGCCTTTGCATCCTAATAGCTTAGTTGTGACTTATGAGTGAGAACATATGATGTTTGGTTATCCATTCCTGAGTTACTTCACTTAGAATAATGGTCTCTAATTCCATCCACACTGCTATGAATGCCATTATTTCATTCCTTTTTATGGCTGAGTAGTATTCCACAGTGTATATATGCCACATTTTCTTTATCCACGCATTGACTGCTGGGCATTAGGACTGGTTCCATATTTTTGCAATTGCAAATTGTGCTCCACGCCAATATCTATTATTTTTTGACTATGACCATTCTTGCAGGAGTAAGGTGGCATCACACTGTGGTTTTCATTTGCATTTCTCTGATCATTAGTGATGTGGAACATTTTTTCACATGTTTGTCTGTGCAATCCTGGAGCCTCCTCTCTCCCCACTCTCCCCAGGGCATGCCTCCTCCTGCCTCTTGATCATCATGCAGTTCCTTAGCTAGGTATCCACATTCCAGTCTTACACACACTGTTCTTTCTCCAGAACCCTCTTCCTGCCCTCTCCCTGCCTTCCCCTGCCCCACTCCCAGTCCCTTTCATCTAGCTAACCCCGCTCAAACTTTAGGTCTGGGCTTAGATGTTGCTTCTCTCGGGAAGCATTCCTGGAACCCCTTGGATGTGTTCCCAGAGTATGGAGCACTTCTCTTTCCACAGCAGAGACTGCCATAGTGCTCACTTCACTGACCTCAACAACAGTGCTCAACAGCAGGTCCCCAAGGCCTCCACAGTGCCAGGTACACAATGGGCACACATCAGTATTTGTGGAGTGAATGAATGGTGACAACTGCAAGCTGGGGGGAAGCTACGGGGAGAGGTGTTCTTGGGGACAGGCTTCCAGTCTTCCCTTTGAGCTCTCCCTGGATGCTCCACACATACTTCCATCTATGTGTAAGTCTGGGCTCTCAAAGACCCCAAGATTTTCAAAACCTCAAGAATAACTCCCTAATGGCACAATTTCTAATGTTATGATAGATGACAAGAGGAGCAAATTTCAAGGGCAAGAATTCTTTCTTATTGAGAAGAAGTCTCGCTCTGTCTCCAGGCTGGAGTGCAGTGGTGTGATCTCGGCTCACTGCAAGCTCCGCCTCCTGGGTTCAAGCGATTCCCCTGCCTCAGCCTCCCAAGTAGCTGGGACTATAGACACACACCACCACGCCCGCCTAATTTTTTGTATTTTAGTAGAGATGGAGTTTCACCATGTTGGCCAGGATGGTCTCGATCTCCTGACCTCATGATCCGCCCATCTCGGCCTCCCAAAGTGCTGGGATTATGGGCGTGAGCCACCGCGCCCAGCCAAGGGCAGGAATTCTTAATCGCTCCTTTCAGAGGACTTCCCACAGCTGACTTCCTGCATTTCTCCTTGCTAGGAATTTTATAGGAATGAGGAGTTTAATGGGTGCAGAGTTTTAGCTGGTGAAGAAGAAAAAGTCCCGGAGATTAATGGTGGTGATGGTTGTATCTCAATGTGAATGAATGTACTTCATGCCACAGAACGGTACACTTAAAAATGGTTAAAATGGTAAATTTTATGTTGTGTCTATTTCAGCACAATAACAAAACAATAATTTTATAGGCTGTGGTTAAGATCCTGCAAGCTGTGAGACTTAGCGAAAAGATGAGTTTCTTCTTCCGTGAAAGGGAAGAATCATTCATTCAACAAATACTTCTCAAGCATCCCTTATGAGAAGATGAGAAGACAAGATGGTATTATGGTTAAAAACTCAAATTTTAGAGGCTGGTGGCCTGGATTTGAATCTTGACTCTGTGGCTCTCTCACTGTTGGGAAATGGGCAAGCCAAACTTTTCTCTATGTCTTAGTTTTCTCATCTGGAAAATGGAGGTAGTAATTCCTCTGTCATTAGGATTGTTGTGAGAAACAATTGAGTTAATATATAGAAATAGAACAGGGTCTGGCACAAGATAAATGCTACCTGTTATCATCATCATCATTATTATTATTTGCTTGAGTTAATGTATAAAAATACGAACTAAGTGCTACCTGTAATTATTATTTGTTATTTTGTGCCAGGCAGCATTCTAGAAGGTGGAGATACAACAATGAACCCTTGCCTTGCTGGAGCTTACCATTTAGAGGGGAAAATAGATAATAAATAAGGAAATGTACAGTATGGCAGGTAGTAGTTAATATCTGCCTCATAGTATTATAATGAAAATTACACAAGGTAATACATGGAAAGTGGCCGATACAGTCAGAACCTGTCTGAAAATGGGTACTTAATAAATAAATGTTAACTCTCCTTTTCTCTCTGCTCCCTTCTCCCCTCCCCTCCTCCCTTCCCCTCCCCTCTCCTCTCCTTTACCTATTCTGTCTTTGGAGAGAAACCAGTCAGAAGACAAGCAGCCAAGGGTGCCCCCATACACATCAGCAGAGGAGGCTGGAGGAACAGTTCAGGCCAGGGCCTCCAAAAGCTGGCTGCAATTTCTGCGGCAGGTAGTTTCTCTCTTGCCGCTTTAGGGGAAATGTGAATCATCCGTTGTTGTTTGGTTTCCATTTCCTGGGAGGCTGCAGGCCCAGGAAATCTGTGGTTTGAGCATCAGTGCCGAGATCAAATGAGATGGCTATTAGCAGCAGAGTGTGTTGCTGGGACCACTGACAAAGTTCTCTTGAGCCAAATGACTCACCTTGAGCTGGCTCCTTGGCCCACTTTCTCCTGATTGCATTCAGCTCATGAAATGAGTTGAATTTCCTGGCCTAGGGTGACTCTTCCTTAGCTGTGCTGGGTGGTAGAGCACATCTGCACCAGGATGGGACAGAGGTCTGGCCTGTGTTATTATCCCCATTTTGCACATGATGGAAAGGTGGTCCAGGGCCAATTCTTCCACTATACAACATACTGTTTCCCCAAGTGCTGGGCAGATCCTATCACAACCAGTCCTAGGACAACCGAGCACTGGTCACCACAACCTTGCCATTGCTGACCTTGGTTGAAGTCCACCTACTTGAACCAGCTATACTCCATTATAATGAACATTATAATTAACCATCAGGACAACCTCATGGAGCTTTTGAAAGGAGAATTAACCAGTTATTACAAAAATAAAAGAGAGAGGGAGAGCGAGAGAAAGATCGATACAGATGGCAGATGTTAAGAGAAATACATTCAAGTATTTCCACATCATTCTTCCTTTGGGTCTCGATTCTCTTTCAAACCATTCCTATGAACCAAGGAAATCCTCAGGAACGTTAATTTAAAAGTGAAAGAAGAAGAAACCTCCATGACGGAGGAGCAGTCCGAGCCTCTCCAGCACGGCAGATTTGGTCCAGAATGAAGAAGAATGGTGTCGTGATCAGAAGACAGTAGGAAGGGTTGGGGGAGCTCCCGAGCAAATGCAGCAAAATGCTGACATCTGTTTTATCTCAACAGTGGGTATGTGACTGTCTGTTATGTGATTTTGTACTTTTATGTATTTTTGAAATATTTCTTACTAAATCAATAATTTGGAATTGGAAGTCAGAAAATTCGAGCTCAAATTTCACCTCCTTGGATAGGCTACTCAGTGTCTGACTGTGCAGATCTATCGAATGAGGATAACAGTAAGCAATTCGTAGATTTGTTATGATTCTCAGGCAAGATAAAACATTTGAAGCATTTTGTAAATTTAGAATCATTCCTAAAAGGAATCTCATACCCATACACCCTGCTCCTCCTTTCCCCTCAGTCCCAGGCAGCCACTAATAGGCTTTCTTGTCTGTGCAGATTCACCTCTTCTGGACATTTCCTATGAATAGAATCATATGATATTGTGCTTTTGACAACTTGCTTCTTTCATTTAGCATAAGGTTTTTCAAGGTTCGTTCATGCTGCAGCAGGTATCAATACTTCATTCCTTTTTCTTACCGAATAATATTCTGCTCTATGGATACAGAACATTTCCCTTCATCCATTGACCAGCTGATGGACATTTGGGCTGCTTCTACTTTGGGGCTATTACGAATGATGCGCTATGACCATTCACATACAAGTTTTGTGTAGATGGATGTTTGCATTTATTTTGGGTATATACCCAGAGGCTGCTAGATGTTCCAACATTTCAATAGAACCAGAGCTAACAGATTTTTCTCTCCCTCTTTCTCTTTCCTCTCTTCTCTCTCTCTCTCTGTTTCCTCTCTCTTTGTGTGTTTGCATATGTTTGTGTGTGTGCACTCAATTTGAAAATAATGACCCTCTAAAAAGTCATGCGAGTCAGAAGACAAAACATACGGCCAGGCGCGGTGGCTCACGCCTGTAATATCAACACTTTGGGAGGCCGAGGCAGGCAGATCACGAGGTCAGTAGTTCAAGACCAGCCTGGCCAACATGGTGAAACCCTGTCTCTACTAAAATTACAAAAAGTTAGCTTGGTGTAGTGGCGGGTGCCTATAATCCCAGCTACTCAGTAGGCTGAGGCAGGCAAATCACTTGAACCCGGGAGGCGGAGGTTGCAATGAGCCAAGATTGCACTGCTGCACTCCAACCCGGGTGACAGAGTGAGATTCTGTCTCAAAAAACAAAAAGCAAAACATACTCAGAGACCAGTTTTCAAAATTTGATATAGACCTTAGTTCTTTTGTCTGAGAAAGGGGAGAAGTAAAGCAGCTGACCACCATGGATCATTTTAGCTTTAAAACTTATCTTATTATTATTATTTTTTTTTGAGACAGTATCTTACTCTGTCACCCAGGCTGGAATGCAGTGGTGTGATCATAGCTTTATTCCTTTTTCTTACTGAATAATGTTTTGCTGTACAGAACATTTCATTTATCCATTCACCATTTGATGGACAACTGCATGGATGAAAGACTGCAGCTTTGAACTTCTGAGCTCAAGTGATCCTCCTGCCTCAGCCTCCCAAGTAGGTAGGACTACAAGCATGCTGCTACCACGTCCAGCTAATTTTTAAACTTTTTGTAAAGACAAGGTCTCGCTATGTGGGCCAGGCTGGTCTTGAACTCTTGGCTTCAAGGGATCCTCCCGCCCTGGTCTCCCAAAGTGTTGGGATTACAGACATGAGCCACCATGCCTGGCTCTAGGTTTTTATTAATCTCCCAGATAAACATGTATTCATTTATAAATAAACTCACTTTTATTTCCCAAGAGATCTGAGGTGGCTTAGAGTATAAACCTGAAAAGACAGCTACAAATCAGTTCAGAAAGAGAACTCATCACCGTACAGGAAATTGAGCAGAGAGGGTTAGTAGGAGTCTCACGTTTTATGCTTTGCTCCCTGGCAGGTGCACACATAGATATGGTTAGGAGGGTGTGCAAAACCAGGGCAGCTGAGACTTCAGGACCACTGGTCACAGCCACTCTCTGAGGGAGACAGTTTATTTTCCTTTTATATTGTGTGCTCTGAGATGAAAGCTGGGCATCTTCCTCTGGGAAGCTCATGGTCTAGTGGAGACACACGGGTCCACACAATTAGAATCCAGGGTACAAAACGCAAAGGTAACTGTGGTAGCTTAGAGGAGAGGTGAAGTGTGGTGGTGATAGGTGGGGGCCCACAGGCCCAGAAAAACTGTTCTGGGGGTGATGGCTGAGCTGTCTGAAGTCATGTGACCTGGTGGTTCCATCACTGATAGGCTGTGTGGCACGGAACAAGTCATTTCATCTTAATGAACCTAGTTTCCCCATCTGACAATGGGGACAAGATAATTAAAGTGCTTAGCACAGTGTCTGGCATGCTGTAAGTGCTCAGTAGGTACTATCTATGCTCCTTAGTGTTTCTCTTCTGCATTGAATGTGTGTGTGTGCTTGTGTGCATGTTTGTATCTGGCTGAGACTAGAGTCTTTGGGAGCGTCTCTTACCTGGGGCTGCAAATGTACCAGATTCTCAGAGCGAGTTTCATAGTGTCAACTATCCAATGGGAAAAGTCAACACCCAAGAGCCAGAGAACAGGGACCAATAGGCCAGTATCCAGCCAAGAAATTAGACATAGATGACACAGGAAACCATGGTTCAGAAGTAAACAGGATGAATGTTCTGGATAAACACCTGTGTGTCTATCAAGTGCTATTACCCATGTCTTTGCAGGTGACACCGGGACAATTGGGTATAATAATGAGCTAAGGGAGGAATGGACAGAATTAGCCTGATGGAAGAGAGAGAGAATGTTGCCCTAGGTAAAGGAAGCAAGATGTGTGAGGGAGAGCGGTTTGAGAGAACCTGCCATGTTTTGGAGCAATGAGCAGCTTGGTAGGACCAGAGAATGGGAAACGATGCAGGGAGACAGAGGCTGAGAAGGCAATGGGGGCCAGATGTTGAGGGCTCTGGAGGTCAGGCTTAGCAATCCACTCTTCATTCTGAGCATAAGAGGGGGCCAGGGAAGGAACTGGAGAACAGGAATGGCAGTGTCAGATTTTTGGATGAAAAAGCTCCCTCTGGCTGCCGTGTGGAGCTTGAGCTGTGGGAAGACAACTGCCAGCAGCAGTTGCAGTTCTGTGGGAGTGGAGAAGGTGCTTATGTCGAACAAGGGTAATAGTTCCATGATTTATTATACTAGCGAGTATGGAGATGCCAGTGTTCTGGAGCAAGTTGAAAGGCAGATTCAGGGCTCAAACCCAGTGGAAAATGTTCAGGAAGGGAAAGTTTTAAAAAGTCTTCAAGTAAAAAAAAAAAAAATTGACACTGAAACAAAGAAGGGGGAAATTTTCAAAAAAAGAACCACCAAAGTCAACTTTGTAAAAGTAAAAATGAGAACCCGTCTGTGTGGACAACCTTTACTTATTCCAAAACTGAGACAAGAGGCACCTTCATTTTCAGTATGGAAGCAAGAGCCTCCTTGTTGCTCTGGGCGACCTGTTGCTGTGATCAACTTGTATGAAATGCTTGGTGAATATTCATCCCTCCACTGACAAATGTCTTTTCATTTCCTATTACTACTGTGATAAATTCCCATTGGTTCTGTGACTTAAAGGAACACAAATTTATTATTTCACAGTTTGGGAGGTCAGAAGGTGACATGAGTCTTAATGGAGCTAAAAGCGCCACGTCGGCAGGGCTGTGCTTTTTTCTGAATGTCCCACCTTCTAGGGACCTGAATTCCTTGGCTCATGGCCCCTTCTTCCATCTTCAAAGCCAGCAACTGCCTCACTCCAACCCCTGCTTCTGTCATCATATCCCCTTCTCTTATTCTGGTTCTTCTGTCTCCCTTTTTCACTCATAAGGACCCTTGTAGAATCCAGGATATTCTCCCGATCTCAGGATCCCTAATGTAATCACACCTGCAGAGTCCCTTTGGTCACATATTTGCAGGTTCTGGTGACTAGGATGTGGACATTTTGGAGGGCTGTGGTTGTGCTTATTATGGAATGGAAATAATAAGAAATGGGGTTAGATGGCAGCGAGGCAATGTGTGGTGATGGTTAAACCTAAACTGGTGGGGCCAGGCTTCCTGGGTTTGCATGCTGTGTCTCCGAACTGCCAGCCCACTGGTCTCTGTTCATTTCCGCATCCAGCAGTGGGATGTTAATCAGACCCACCTCATAGAGTTGAGAACCAATTAAGTGCTAGTATATGTCAATAACTTTGAGTAGTAACTGGCACATTGTAAGTGCTCATTAGATACTGGCCATTTTAATCTAATGAGTGGGTATTGCATAATCCTTTTGTTCTGTGATTGTATTTGATGATTAATGGCAACATCTGTGTTGTGTGTATGGGGGAATTTGTGTCTTCAGGACAAATACTTAGATGAGTATCACAATATTATTTTAAGTGAAAAAAGTTAGACACAAAAGAATGTGTATTATATTGTTCTATTTATAAAGTTAAAGAATGGGGCTGGGCGTGGTGGCTCAAGCCTGTAATCCCAGCACTTTGGGAGGTCGAGGCGGGCAGGTCACTTGAGGTCAGGAGTACGAGACCAGCCTGGCCAACATGGTTGAAACCCGGTCTCCACTAAAAACTCGAAAAGTAGCCGGGCATGGTGGCACAGCCTGTAGTCCCAGCTACTCAGGAGGCTGAGGCAGGAGAATCACTTGAACCTGGGAGGCGGAGGTTTCAAGGAGCTGAGATTGTGCCACCACACTCCAGCCTAGGCAACAGAGCGAGACTCTGTCTCACAAAAAAAAAAAAAAAAAAAAAAAAGAATGGAACAAACCAACGTATAGTCAGGATGGTGATTTGTGGAAGAGTTCACATGGCAGGCCTGAGATTGGTATCCCTAGAAAGGCTTGCTTGTAAGGTTGGTCCTTGGCTAGCATCTGGGAACTTGGTTTTCAGAGTATTCTCAGTGAATATTTAACTGATAAGCGTGGTTCACTGTGCCTAGACAGTATGGTTTATACTGAGTATCTGCCTTGAATTTTGTTAAGTGGTAGGCACAGAGTGCCTTTATGGCCAGCCCCCAATTGAAACCCTGGATACTAAGTCTCTAACGAGCTTCCCCGGTAGACCACATTTTATACATGTAGTCTCCCCTCATTGCTGGGAGAGTTAAGTGGGTCTTGCATGACTTGGCTGGGAGAGGACTCTTGGTGCTGGCTCCTGCTTTCCTCTGGACTTTGCTCCCTGCACTTTTCTCCTTTGCTGATTTTGCTTCTTATCCTTTCACTGTAATAAATTATAGCCCTGAGTAACACTATGTTCTGAGTCTCATGAGTCCTTCTGGTGAGTCACTGAACCTGAGGTGGTCTTGGGCACTCCCAATGCAGATGTTACCTGGGATGGGGGTAGATAAAGATTGAAAAAGGACACAAGAAAATCCTCTGTGGAGCTGCGGTTGTTCTCTCTCTTGATTTGGGTAGTAGAGGAGTGTGTATATACATATAAGAAAATCATCATTGAGTGGTACACTTGATATGATTGCTCTCTCTCTCTCTCTCTCTCTCTCTATATATATATATATATATATACAAATACATTTTTTTTGAGACAGGTTTTCGCTGTGTTGCCCAGGCTGGAATGCAGTGGTACAATCATAGCTCACTGCAGCCTGGACCCCCTGGGCTCATGTGATCCTCCCACCTCAGCCTCCTGAGTAGCTAGAACTACAGGTGTGTGCCGCTATGCCTGGCTAGTATTTTTATGTTGACCTTTAGTAGAGACGAGGTCTCGGTATGTTGCCCAGGCTGGTGCCAAACTCCTGAGCTCAAGTGATTCTCCTGCCTCGGCCTCCTAAAGTGCTGGGATTATAGGCATGAACCACCGTGCCTGGCCACACTCTATACATTTCAATGTATGTATGCTACTTCTCAAGAAATTGATCTGTAAAACCCCAAACAAAACTAACTGATGGTCATTGCTCAGTGCAACAGGCATTGATTGACAGCTTACTCTAGACATAGCTAGTAAATATTTTTTGCTCTTATGGAGAAGGGTCAAAGAGCAAAAGAGGGTCCCCTGTATTCAAGGAAATTACACGTGGACTAATGATCTTCAAACCCCTGAAGACTGTCGACAAAGTACTTGGGTAAGGATAGTTTTTGAGGCCCCTTCCGGGGCCCTCAAAGAGAGGCATGCGTGTCCCTGCAGGTTCTCCCTTTCCATAAGTTGTTTTCCTTTCTCTCACTGTATAAAGGGAAGGCAGACGCCCTCACCTATTTCTAGTCATATGGTGCATTATCCATGGTGTGAAAGCTTCCTGGGTACCAAACTCAGGTCAAACTTGAGTTATCATTTTGAGAAACCCTCATGCAATTGTTAATCTAAGTCCCATAAATCTGTCTAGGACCTGCCTTTCCCCTTCTTATGTTTCCCATAGGGACCGGGTTTTGCCTTAGAAGTTGGGTATCTTAGTCCATGAAGGGATGTTCTCAATCAAGATAAATTGTAGAATGGAGGGGCAGAAGCATCTTAGAAACCAGCACTGCTCTCAAATGATTTGCTGCTCTCAAGGGAGATTTCCATGAGAACAAAGCAAAGCAAGCAGCAAATGTTACAAGTAGTTTATTTCCATATGCTTGAGGGCAATTGATTCTTTCTAGCTACTGTATTCAGGTATTGGAACAGTGATTGCACATAGTAAGTGCTCATTAAATATTGGCCATTATTATCTGATGGACAGTTGTTGTATAATCCATTTGCTCCTGTGTTTGAATTTGACTATTAATGGCAGCATCTGTCTAGTGTGTATCTCTGTGTGTGTGTTTATGTGTGTGTGTGTGTGTGTTGCGGGAACTTGTGTGTTTAAGAAAAGTCTTCTTCCTAGGACTTGTTATTAGTTGTTAAGGAAAGCACCTGACAACAGCTGAACCCTGCAGGTTAATTAATGATGCTGACTCTTCAATAAATGTAACAGTGTTTTCTGGAATGATTAAGATTTCCATGATAAAACCTGCAGAAAGAAATTTTAGGTTATGTCTTTGAGATTTTGTGTCTACTATTCCATGAGATTTTATCAAATCTATACTGATTTTATCAAATCATACATTTTCTTTTCTTTCTTTCTTTTTTTTTTTTTTTTTTTTTGAGGTGGAGTCTTGCTCTGTTTCCCAGGCTGGAGTGCAGTGGGGCAATCTGGGCTCACTGAAACCTCCAACTCCTGGGTTCAAGCACTTCTCCTGCCTCAGCCTCCCAAGTAGCTAGGGTTTCAGGTGTGCCCCACCACACCAGACTAATTTTTGTATTTTTAGTAGAGATGGGGTTTCACCATGTTGGTCAGGCTGGTCTCAAACTCCTGACCTCAAGTGATCTGCCTGCTTCACCCTCCCCAAGTGCTGGAATTACAGGGGTGAGCCACTGTGCCTGGCCAAAATCATACATTTTCTGTTTCTTATTTGATACATGTGGCAGGTTGGATCAGTTTTAGCAGCGTAGAGATACACTTTGTTTTCCATTAAGTCACTTCATTACACAGAAAAATTTGAGCATGAGGGCTAATAAAATTATTTATAATTTGTTTTAAATATAGAGTCAGGGTCTTGCCCTGTTGCCCAGGCAGGAGTACGGTAACATGATCATAGCTCACTGCAGCCTCAAACTCCTGGCCTTATGTGATCCTTCCACCTTGGCCTCCCAAAGCACTGGGATTACAGGTGCAAGCCCTTTGCCCAGCTATTTCTTATTTTTAAACACAATTCTCATTTATTCCCAAGGTCAATAAACTCACACAGCTTAAGGAAAGACTATCTTGCCTTCTATCACATTTCTGGCTTCGTAAATAACATAATTTTAATAACATAGTGTATCATTTTATTGCAAATCAAGTTATGAGAAGCAGCATTCTTACCCTGTTTAATACTTATAAAATTAATTAAATCAGATCTCTATCAATGTAAACTTGATTGGTCTTTAGTATCTATCTTATATGATGCATGCATAATTTATTCCTCAGTGGTTTTTATAATATTCTTCAAAATGAATATTAAGACACTTAAATCGAACAATAAAGTCACACTTTTAATGACAAGGAATATATCTAATTTGGCTGATTGATTTGAAAATTAGGTTATATGATGAAACATTTTTCATCAGTTGAATGAGCCAAATCAGCAGCTCCAAGATTTTGACAAAGTTTTATTTAAGGTCCACAAGATAAAAGCATTAATATAGTTCTACTACAAAAGATGTGTGGAAATAAAAAATTTTATTTTCTCAACTTGTTCTGAGACAGATTTAATAATATGCCCCTAAGTGTAAGGATAACAGGTAAAATAATGCTTATTTAAAAGTCTTGGCCTTTTTAGTATACTTCAGGGAATGAGGCATTAAACAATAAATCTGTTCTCAAGTTGAATGATTTCTCATTATTTGGTTTTGACAAACTTGTAGGGAGACCTAACCAAAGCAATAGATCCTTAAGATTTATTAAGATCCTTTTTAAAAATATATTTATTTATTTATTTATTTTTTTATTTTTTGAGACGGAGTCTCGCTCTGTCGCCCAGGCTGAAGTGCAGTGGCCGGATCTCAGCTCACTGCAAGCTCCGCCTCCCGGGTTTACGCCATTCTCCTCCCTCAGTCTCCCAAGCAGCTGGGACTACAGGCGCCCGCCACCTCGCCCGGCTAGTTTTTGTATTTTTTAGTAGAGACGGGGTTTCACCGTGTTAGCCAGGATGGTCTCGATCTTTTGACCTCGTGATCCGCCCGTCTGGGCCTCCCAAAGTGCTGGGATTACAGGCTTGAGCCACCGCGCCCGGCCAGATCCTTTTATTAAAAGGAGTTCAAAGAATTGTTTGTTAGTGCTTTAAGAAAATTCTTTCTCTTCTCATCTGCTTTTTCACCTGTGTGTGTGTGTGTGTGTGTGTGTGTGTGTGTGTGTGTGTGTGTGACAGAGCAAGACTCTGTCAAGCTGGAGTGCAGTGGCGCCATCTCGGCTCACTGCAACCTCTGCCTCCTGGGTTCAAGGGATTTTTGTGCCTCAGCCTCCCAAGTTGCTGGGATTACAGGCACACACCATCCTGCCCAGCTAATTTTTTTGTATTTTTATTTTAATTTTATTTTTTTGAGATGGAGTCTCGCTCTGCTGCCCAGGATGGAGTGCAGTAGCATGATCTCGGCTCACTGCAACCTCCACCTTCTGGGTTCAAGTGATTCTCCTGCCTCAGCCTCCTGAGTAGCTGGGATTACAGGCGTGTGCCACAACATCTGGCTAATTTTTTTTATATTTTTAGTAGAGATGGGGTTTCGCCATGTTGGCCAGGCTGGTCTTGAACTCCTGACCTCAGGTGATCCACCCACCTCGGCCTCCCAAAGTGCTGGGATTATAGGTGTGAGCCACTGTGCCCAGCCACCATCTACTAATTTGTGGGAAGGAAAGATCTCAGTGTTCACATCTATGAAAAAGAAAAACAGAATAGAAATTGTTTTAAACCTCATCTCTTTCCAGTAGTATGTAATAGTTATTCGTGAGTATATGAACTTGTTGGCAGTAAATATCTACATCCATGTAACTGAGATGTATTAAAATTACTTTAAATATTATAATTCTATATCAGAGTTAAAATATATTTATGTTGCTCTGTTCAATTGCGTACTACTAGTAACTTTTGATACTTACTTCTGGAAGATTTTTTTCTTTTACATTTAGAGCCTAGTAGTCAGAGGAAAAAAAGTTTTACTCACATATGTGTTACAGAGTACAAGATGGTCAACAAAAGAGTTTAACACATAAAAACATGTTAGAATAAAATCCTGAGGGGGAAGAAAAACAGAAATAACAGTTCAAAGAGATACAAGAATAACATAAGATTTCTGACCGTAAAAGAAAAAGCTTATTTGTGGGTTTTTTTTTTTTTTTTTTCTTTTGAGACAGGGTCTCACTCTGTTGCTCAGCCTGGAATGCAGAAGGGCAATCATGGCTCACTGCAGCCTCCACTTCCTGGGCTCAAGTGATTCTCTCACCTCAGCCTCCTAAGTAGCTGGGACTACAGGTATGCAACACCACACCCAGCTAATTTTTTGCATGCTTTGTCGAGGTGGGGTTTTGGCATGTTGTTCAGGCTGTTTTTGAACTCCTGGGCTCAAGCAATGTGCATGCCTCAGCCTTCCCAAATGCTGAAAATACAGGCGTGGACCATTGTGCCAGTCCTTGTTTGTGTATTTTTTTTTTAAATGGATGATAGTGGGGAGCAAATTGCTGGGGTATTCCATGGATAATAAAGTCATTTAAAACAGCGATGCAGCTGTTTTATTTTCAAGTATAAATTTAATACATGGAGAATCTTTTGCAATCTTAAATAGAAATGGTTAATTAAGGTTTAGGTAAATTAGAAATGTATGAAGAAGTGTAGTTTTCAGACTTGTGTTTTAGCGAATATTAGAGTGAATATTTTTGAATCCCGCTGACTTGGTTTCTGAGAGTGGATCTCAGCAGGTCTGTGAAAGCAAATGGCCAAGCCTTAACCTGTGCATCTCAGCACCTCACTGCCTGGTTTGTCTTAGAGAGGCTGCTCGACCCTGACCTCAGAGAATCTCATTCAAGCACCGCAAGAAAGAGAGTGGTCGGGTCCACGGGGCATAGTCAGGCAACACTGCCCTTCAGGCTAGTTTGCTCAATTCTATTAAACATGACTCTTTTCTCAAAGTGTATTTACCAAACAACTATATAGTATTCACTGTGTACCTGGCACTGTTCCAATAGCCTTACAAATATTAACTGATTTAAGCATCATAAAAACCCTATGAGTTAAGTAACAATCTTATCCCCATTTAACAGACAAGGAAACTGAGGCATAGAGAGATTAAGTAACACGCTAAAGGTCACACAGCTAATAAATGGTAGAACCAGGACTTCTTATACACTGGTCTTTTTTTTAAAAAAAGGGGAGCAGAAAGAAGTTATGGTATTCTCTATATTTAAGTGGATGCCTATCAGGCCTATCAGAATGCTTTGTCTTCAACATGCACTAGTTGTTCCATTCCTGGTTTTTTTTTTTTTAGACAGTTTCGCTCTTGTCGTCTAGGCTGGAGTACAATGGTGCCATCTTAGCTCACTGCAACCTCTGCCTCCTGGGTTCAAGTGATTCTCCTACCTCAGCCTCCTAAGTAGCTGGGATTACAGGCACGTGCCACCACGCCCAGCTAATTTTTGTATTTTTAGTAGAGACAGAGTTTCGCCATGTTGGCCAGGCTGGCCTCAGGTGATCCAAGGTGAGCCTTGGCCTTCCAAAGTGCTGGGATTATAGGTGTGAGCCACCGTGCCTGGTCCAGGTCCTGTTTCTATACCCAAATTTGCCTGGCTTACAAATAGACTGGATTTGCCTGTGGGGCTCTTAGGAATCTCGTACAGAATTGAGATGCACTCGGATTGAATTTCAGTGGTCTGGTTACTGACGCTGGCTTTTACTTCACAGCCTGTGAAACACCATACAAATGTCTTATTCAGAAGCTGAGGTGGAGACCGAGGGAGGCCGGATAATTAATATTGCAGGTCACTAGTAAAAGGCCTCAGAAAGCATCAAACCATCCCAAGAAATTATTTTTCCTGGCCTTCTCCATGCAACCTCGTAATTCCAGTTTCAGATGTTTGGAGTGGGCAAAATGCTCTTACAATTTCCTTTGCGGCAATGAGGAAAACGCATTACCCTGACAGTGGTGTTGAGCAGAGAAACCATTTTTCTTCCATCTCCTGCTGCTGTCTTCCAAACTCCTTCCATTCAACTTGCCATTTGACACAGGCAGAGGGTGGCAAAAGAGACAGCAAGAACTTATGGTGTGAAAAATACTGTAAGAAGTTTGCCACTTTGAAAAGAAAAACCACTTTAAAAAAATACAAGCCCTTCTTGAAAAACACCAAACAAAAACAAAAATCCCTCCATGCTGCAAAACAACATAACTATCTTTTTTTTTTGGAGACAGAGTCTCACTCTGTCCCCTAGGCTGGAGTGCAGTGGCGCGATCTTGGCTCACTGCAACCTCTGCCTCCCAGGGTCAAGCGATTCTCCTGCCTCAGCCTCTGGAGTAGCTGGGATTACAGGTGCCTGACACCACGCCCAGCTAATTTTTGTATTTTTAGTAGAGACGGGGCTTCACCATGTTGGGCAGGCTGGTCTTGAACTCCTGACCTCAGGTAATCTGCCCACCTTGGCCTCCCAAAGTGCTGGGATTATAGGCATGAGCCACTGCATCCGGCCCAATATAACTATCTTCAAAAAAAGTTCTTCATTTATAGACATTTATTTATAGATGTCTGAGCCAGTCCCCACATCCCAGACTTGGCCTCCCACTCCAATCTGTTATGAGGATTGACAAAGATCATCTCCTTTGACCAAAACTTGACTCAGCCTCCCCTGAGTCCTCTGCTTGACTGGTCCTGAGGTCTTGACCTTGGGTCATTCTTTCTGTCCTTGTAGAATCCAGTTTGAGCAAGAATCCTACTAAGTCAGTTTAGGAAAGTCTCCCACCCTTCATATCTGACTACCCTCCCTGATAGCTTATCACCCTGGCTTGCCTTCAGCAAAAGTCCTATCAAGACAGGAACTCTCCATCCTTCATGTTTCATTTTAGTACTTTTTCACCCACTGCCCCCACCCTGCTCCTTGGCTGTCAATCCCTGCTTGCTGTTACAGTCAGAGCTGAGTCCAGTCTCTCTTCTTGCAGCAAGAACCCATTGCAGTGATCCCTGTACCTATGGCCACAGGCCCCTTGAATAGTACACAGTATTGTCTTTCACAAGTGTTTGGATACATTTTTTCTTTTCTTTTTTTTTTTTTTTTTAGGTGAAGTCTCACTTTGTCACCCAGGCTAGAGTGCTGTGGGGCCATCTCGGCTCACTGCAATCTCTGCCTCCAAAGTTCAATCAATTCTCCTGCCTCAGCCTCCTGAGTAGCTGGGACTGCAGGCACCCGTTACCACGCCTGGCTAATTTGTTTTATTTTGTTTTTTTGAGAGGGAGTCTTGCTCTGTCACCCAGGCTGAAGTGCAGTGGTGCAATCTCAGCTCACTGCAACCTCCGCCTCCCGGGTTCAAGTGATTCTCCTGCCTCAGCCTCGCAAGTAGCTTGGACTACAGGCGCGTGCCACCACGCTCGGTTAATTTTTTGTGTTTTCAGTAGAAACAGGATTTCACCATGTTGGCCAGGCTGGTCTCAAACTCCTGACCTTCAAGTAATCTGCTCGCCTCAGCCTCCCAAAGTGCTGGGATTACAGGCATGAGCAACTGTGCCCGGCTACATTTTTTTTCTTTTTTTTTTAACAGGGCAGACCATCTGGGCTATTATCAGTCCTGGTAAGAAGGCTGCTGGGATCAGCCAGGTCCTAGCCCACCACTAACCAGACTTAAATCTGTTAGAAAAATTTCTCAACACCTCAGTTTTACTGCGAAAGATTAAATTGTCTTCTAGCTGTCTGAGTTGGGAGCATCAAAAGAACTGAAGTGAAAAACAAACTGGCTTTAGGGGAGCTGTGGAAGTGGCAGGCCCTACGAATGGCATTGGAGAGCCCTGTCTGCGAGTAATGGGGCAGATGGTTATTGACAAGAACGGACAGTTATTAACAAGAACGTGTGCTCTGACTCTTCCCTGTTATCTGCCTTGTGAAAAGGAATTGAGTATGGTCATGCGCTGCATCACAAAGTTTCTGTGTATGATGGGCCACATTTATGAGGGTGGTCCCATCAAATTATAATGGGGCTGAAAACTTCCTATTGCCTAGTGACATTGCAGCACAATGCGTTACTCACCAATCGATGATTGGGGATGCTGGTGGACACAAACTTCCTGCTCTGCCAGTCCTATAAAGATCTACATATACAACATACAGTTATGTACAGTACGTAATACTTGATAATAATAAATTGATTGTGTTACTGGTCTCTGTATTCGCTACACCATACTTTTTATTGTTATGTTAGGGTGTATTCCTTCTACTTGCGTGAACAGTTAACTGTAAAGCAGCCTCAGGCAGGTCCTTCAGGAGGTACCTAGGAGAAGGTATTGTTATCATAGGAGATGACAGTTCCATGCATGTTATTGCCCCTAAAACTTTCCAGTGGGAACAGATGTGGAGGGAGAAGACAGTGATACTGATGATCCTGACCCCTGTGGAGGCCTATGCTAATGTGTGTGTGCCTTAGTTTTTAACCAAGAAGTTTAAAAAGTAGGCCAACTGGTGACTCACACCAGTAATCCCAGTACTTTGGGAGGCTGAGGCAGGAGGATCATTTGAGCTCAGGAGTTCAAAGACCAGTCTGGGTAACGTAATGAGACTCCCATCCCATCTCTACAAAAAAAAAAAAAAATTAAAAAATTAGCCGGATGTGGTGGGGCATGCCTGTAGTCCCAGCTACTCGGGAGGCTGGGACAGGAAGGTTGCTTGAACCCAGGAGGTTGAGGCAGCAGTGAGCCGTGATGGGGCCACTGCACTCCTGCCTGGGTGACAGAGCAAGACTCTGTCTCAGGAAAAAAAAAAAAAAAAAAAAAAAGTTAAAAAGTAAAAAAAAATTTTAAAGTTTTAAAAAGCTTTTAGAATAAGGATATAAGGAAAATATTTGTGTACAGCTATACAATATGTGTTTTAAGCTAAATGTTATTACAAAAGAGTCAAAAAGTTTTAAAAGATCAAAAAGTTTAACATGTAAAAAAGTTACAGTAAGCTAAAGTTAATTGATTATTGAAGAAAACAATTTTAAGTAAATGTAGCGTAGCCTAAGTTACAGTGTTTACAAAGTCTGCAGTAGTGTACAGTAACGTCCTAGGCCTTCATATTCACTCACCACTCACTTACTCACTGACTCACCCAGAGCAACTTCCAGTCCTGTGAGCTCCATTCATGGTAAGTGCCCTATGCAAGTATACCATCTTTTATCTTTTAGACCGTATTTTCACTGTAGTTTTTCTATGTTTAGATACACAAATGCTTCCCATTATGTTCAAATTGCCTACAGTATCCAGTAGAGTCACCTGCTATACTGGTTTGTAGCCCAGGAACTGGTTTGTAGCCTAAGACTGAGTCATGTAACCTAGGTGGGTGGTAGGTTGTACCATCTGGGTTTGTTCATACAAGAATGAAATTGCCTCGTGATGCATTTCTTAGACCATATCCACATGGTTAAGGGACACATGACTAATAGAAAGTTGAGAGACTGATGGGAAGGGAGAGAGGATATTCTTTGCAGCCTGAGGATATATGGAGCGGGAGGAAGGCTATCACATTAGATAGGAGAGAATTTAGGAGTCATGCATTGCTGGAGTGTTCTGAACGGGGTCTTCTTTAATTTTGTTTTGAAAGATGTAAATCAGAGATTAAAATATTTTTTAAAAATTTCCTTAGGTTGTTTAGACTGTGCTTTGGAGGTGAATTTGTGCTGATACTTGGTGGGTCACACAGACTTACAGTGAGAAAGAGCTTCAGGAAAATCAGAAGAGCAATAATTAAAAATGCATTGTATTAGTCTGTTCTCAATGCTGCTAATAAAGACATACCTGAGACTGGGTAATTTATAAATAAATTTATAAAGGTAATTTATAAAGAAAAGAGGTTTAATGGACTCAGTTCCATGTGGCTGGGGAGGCCTCACAATCATGGCAGAAGACGAAGGAATAGCAAGGGGATGTCTTACATGGTGGCAGGCAAAAGAATGTGTGCAGAGGAACTGCCCTTTATAAAACCATCAGATCTCGTAGGACTTATTCACTATCATGAGAACAGCATGGAAAGACCCTCCTCTATGATTCAATTACTTTGCATTCCTTCAATTCCCCTGTATTGTTACATTAGAGTGTATTCCTTCTACTTATGTGAAAAGTTAACTGTAACCCAGTTACACACCCATGTAAATCCTTGGTCTACATTGCCCTTCATAATGGCCTTGTAGCATTTTCTAGTTATTACTGCTATTTGTGAACACATCTATTCTCCTTAACTATTCATAGTATAAACAATTTGAGGGTAGGGCATACTATGTTTTATTTTATTTTATTTTTATTTTATTTATTTATTTATTTATTTTGAGACAGAGTCTTGCTCTGTCGCCCAGGCAGGAGTGCAGTGGCGCGATCTCAGCTCACTGCAAGCTCTGCCTCCCGGGTTCACTCCATTCTCCTGCCTCAGCCTCCCAAGTAGCTGGGACTATAGGTGCTCACCACCATGCCCAGCTAACTTTTTATATTTTTAGTAGAGACATGGTTTCACCGTGTTAGCCAGGATGGTCTCAATCTCCTGACCTCGTGATCTGCCTGCCTCGGCCTCCCAAAGTGCTGAGATTACAGGCATGAGCCACCGCCCCCAGCCTATATTTTATTTTTTAACCCTTAGGGCCACAATGCTATAGTTTGAATGTTTGTGTCCCCCCCAAATCCATGCATTGAAATCCTAATCCCCAAGGTATTGGGAGATGAGGCCTTTGGGAGGTGATTAGGTCACAAGGGTGAAACCCTCAGGAATGGGATTAGTGCCCTTATAAAAGAGGACCCAGAGAGACTTCGCACTCCTTCCACCTTGTGAGGACACAGATAGAAGACGCCATCTATGAACCAGGAAGTGAGCCCTCATCAGACACTGAATCTGCTGACATCTTGATCTTAGACTTTCCGACCTCCAGAACTATAAGAAATAGATTTTGGTTGTTTAGAAACACTCAGTTTATGGTATTTTGTTATAACAGCCCCAACAGACTAAGAGAAGCCCTCAGGGTCTCCTGCTTTCTTTCTTTTCTTTTCTTTTTTTTTAAAAAAAACCTTTATTTTAGGTTCAAGGGTACATGCATCGGTTTGTTTTATAGGTAAACTCACGTCACAGGGGTTTGTTATACCAATTATTTCATCTGCCAGGTACTAAGCCTAGTACCCAATAGTTACTTTCCCTGATCCTCTCCCTCCTCCCACCCTCCACCCTCAAAAAGACCCCAGTGTCTGTTGTTCCCTTCCTTGTGTCCATGAGTTCTCATCATTTAGCTCCCACCTATAAGTCATGCAGTATTTGGTTTTTTGTTCCTGTGCTAGTTTGCTAAGAAAAATTGCCTCCAGTTCCATCCACTTTCCCACAAAAGACAGGATCTCATTCTTTTTATGACTGCATCGTATTTCATGGTGTATATGTACCACGTTTGCTTTACCCAATCTGTAATTGATGGACATTTAGGTTGATTCCACGTCTTTCCTATTGTGAATAGTGCTACAATAAACATTTGTGTGCATGTGTGTTTATGATATAATGATTTATTAATATATTTCTTTGGGTATATACCCAGCAATGGTATTGCTGGGTCGAATGGTAGTTCTATCTTTAGCCCTTTGAGAAATCGCCACACTGCTTTCCACAACAGCTGAACTAATTTACACTCCCACCGACAGTGTGTAACTGTTTCCTTTCCTCCACAACGTTGCCAGCATCTGTTGTTTTTTGACTTTTTAGTAATAGCCATCCTGACTGGCATGAGATGGTAACTCATTGTGGTTTTGATTTGCATTTCTCTGATCAGTAAAACTGAGCATTTTTTTCATATGTTCGTTGTCCTACTTTCTAAGATCACGCTCATTACGTTACGTAAGTACTTGCGTGAATGGACTCATTTGTGACAGTTCACTTATTCATATTACTCTAGGAATGCATGGGGGATTCTGGGGCCCACCAGAGCCCTGGACCTCTTCTGTTCCTTGCAGTGTCCTTGCAGTGGCTCTGACAGCTGGGACCACAGTGGGGCTCCATCCGCATTAGTAACTCTGGGGAATCTGACATGGTTCTTTCTGGAGGAGCTTTCAAAAAAAATACACAGTAATCACCTCACTTCCCACCAAAATGCAGCCAGTTCTCAAGCAGAAGATGACAGCTCTTGGATAACACCATGAAACCTTTCAAAACATCTAACACTGGAGGAGAGAGTAGAGGAAAAAGGAGTCTGTCATCAGCTACCGGCGGTTGTACTTGCTTTTTTGTTACTCTTCACTATCTTCCAATCACCGGGAGTGTCTGCTAGGCACCACAGGGTGCACGCTGCATGGGTCCGTGGTGGGCGTTGGCACGTCAATTAGCAGCCGGGTTTCAGGGATGGATGGAAAGCTCCCCTGCTGCTCCACCCTGCAGGCCGCACGTGAGGCCCAACCGCAAGACAGGAACCTTGGCTTCCAAAACCCGATCCTCCAAAATGTGGGCTTATATAACTTATTTGTTTATTTTTAAGCCAGCTCTGTCCGAGTGGAGAACATTTAAGACTCCCTTTTAGAAAAAATTTGGAACCCAACATTGTTATTAACTAAATCAGCAAGCAACGGTTTTGTAAAAATTCCAAACGGCACAGTTCTGTGGACTTTGAGCATCCTGTTCTCGGTGGAATTACATCGCATGGTGGGTTCTTGAATTTGTTCCTGGGACTTCACTCTCACTCCCCTCCTCTGCCCCAGGCACTCTGGCCTGAGTTTAAGGGGGTCTGGGACTTCTTTTTCTTTTTGATATAGGGTCTTGCTCTGTCACCCAGGCTGAAGTGCATTGGTGTGATCTCAGCCCACTGCAACCTCTGCCTCCTGGGCTCAAGCAGTCCTCCCACCTCAGCCTCCCAAGAAACTGGGACTACAGGCGTGCACCACCACACCTGGCTAATTAAAACTTTTTTTTGTACAGACAGGGACTCGCTACTGGTTTCAGGCGATTCACCTTGGCCTCCCAAAGTGCTGGGATTACAGGTGTGAGCCACCATGCCTGGCCTGGGCCTGGGACTTCTGTGGCACTGGAGCCCCCTCCATTTGATAAGGGGCCATGGAGTCCCTGTTCTAGAGCTGAGTCCAGTGGTTCTCCGGCTAGTTTGGTTGCTGGGGCCTCTGGAAGACACGCTGCTCTTCAGAGCATGGTAAAACAGAAAACATAAGATATATCTTTGGGTCAGATCAGATGCCACTTTATATTAGATTCTAGACATGGGAGGACCATGTGCCAATGGTCTGATAAAAATGTCTTCAGAGATGTTCACTGCTATATTATTTCTACCTGGAAAAACACTGAAAACAATCTAAATGTTCAGCAAGAGTAGCTAATAAATTGTGGCCATTTTCATTCTATCCATCGAAGTCATAAAGATTCTTTGCAGAGTCTTTAATGATGTGAGGGAAGTGTTTATGATTCATTAGGTTAAAAAAAAGGAGAACACAAAATCACATATGACGTATGAGGGTGTTTATTACATGTACGGAGACTCTTAGAAAATATACCACAATTTTAGGAGAAGTTATATCCCTGCATGATGGCATTATGGGTTGTTTTTACTGCTTTCTTTTTACTTTTCAGCATTTTCAACTTTTCTAAAATAAGTATGTATTACCCTGATCATCAGAAAACAAAATGATTAGAAGGTAGCTGACTTTCTTAGTGGTGATGGATTTGGGTTCACATTTTTTATCTTTCTTTCTTTCTTTCTCTCTCTCTCTTTCTTTTTTTATTGAGACAGGGTCTCACCTTTGTCGCACAGGCTGGACGGCAGTGGAGCAATCTTGGCTCACTGCAACCTCCACCTCAGCCTCCCAAATAGCTGGGACTACAGGTGCACACCACTAGGCCTGGCTTTTTTTTTTTTTTGGCATTTTTAGTAGAGGTGGGGTTTCACCATGTTGCTCAGACTTGTCTTGAACTCCTGACCTCGAGTGATCTGCCCTCCTTGGCCTCCCAGTGTGCTGGGATTACAGGCATGAGCCACTGCACCCAGCCCACATTTTCTTTAGATGCCATTTTCCTTGGTCCTCACTGCTCTTCACCCTTTCATGGCTCCTCCAGTGAGGAGCTGGAGGGAAAGGCTTGAATTTAAGATAAGGAGGATGCTTTCCCATGCACAGAGTCACGGTAATTCTCCCTGGGACCTGGAGGCTTATGAGTATCTAGGAGCGGCACACACTGGATCCAGATTCCTGTGTGTAAACTCAGAGTCACACATCTAAGAAGGAAAGAAACCAGGCTCATGGCAACTTTACATTTACGGAATCATCCCATCTTCAGACAAGAAAGGGTTCTAGCAGGACACCCCTTCCCTCACCCTATGACCGCAGCTTCTGCACTCCTAAAATAATGTTGACTGAAGTGCAAATAGACATCTCTTCAAGGTCTGGCAAAGCAGCCTGGTTCAAGCAAGGCAACTGGGCTGCACACGCTGAGCTCTGAAGGTGGTCCAGCCAAGACAGGCCTGGCTTACGCCTTGGGCCAGCCCATTCCTTCAGTCCTTGTGGGTTTCCTCCATGTGTTAAATGAATGTAATGTGACTCGAAGCTTCTCTTGGAGCTATGTCCCATGACCTCATCTACCACTGCCTATACACGTGGGGAAGTGCCTGCCTCCAAGCACTGAAACATAGTGTTGAACGGGGATGTTAGCTGGGCATGAGAAACAAGGCTTTTCTTAAGGGTGTTTATAGGAGGGGAGCAGTCTTAGTTAGCAAGAACGGTGATAATTCTATTCAATTACATCCAGCAACTGTTTACTGAGTGATTAGCTACATTCTGAGCAAGGCATTCAGGAATTCCCCCAAATTCCTTGGAGCATGCTTCAGTTTCCCCCATTAGCATCCCATCAGCTTCCTTACTTTAAGGCTTGGATTCTTGTGTGGTGTTGTGAAACCAGCACTGGTTTTAAACTCAGTGGGTCTGGTTGAAAATCTTATCTCTGCTCTACCACTCAGAAGCAAGTTGCGTGGTCTCCCTAAGTCTCATCTTCCCTGCTTTTGAAATAGGAATAATAGGGCCAAGTTCAGGGGATTATTCCTGAGTACAGTCGCTGGATTGAGCAAAGTACAGATACCCAGTTAAACCGAAACGTTAGATAAACAAACTTTTCTTTTCTTTTTCTTTTTTTTTTTTGTTTAAGTATGTCCCATGTAGTGTTAAGGACATTCCTATACTAAAAAATTATTTGTTGTTTATCTAACGTTCCAGTTTAACTGGGTGTCCTGCATTTTATCTGACAACCCTATTTTTGAGGCTAAAATGAAGAGATTTACCCTAAAGCCCTGCCCAGGGGCTCAATGATTTCACTTTTTTCTGCACCTTTCTCGGGGTGGATCCCACAAGGTGCTTAACACCTTGCACCTTGCACCTTGCATTTCAGAGGGAATGAAGACTGTGAGCGGGTGGGTGGAGGGAAGGTCAGGATGCTCAGTTAGGGAGTGCATTTACCCAAGAACCGTAAGAGAGCACAAAACACAGCGCTGGCACGCTGCTAAACCTCTGCCTCATGGACACCTTCAAAGACCGTAGAGAATAGTGTCCTTTGGTGTTGTGTGTGCTTGAACATGCTGTTTACTGCACGTGGATCTGTCAGTGGGAGTGACACAACAGGGCCAGAAGGAGCCCTAATGGGGACACCAACCCCAGGGAAACCCCATCTAGGCATGATCATTCCACTGGCTTCAGAGGTCACTGTGGTGCACATTTGACACAGGGACTTTCCTGGAGGTGATTTTTACACAAAAGGGGTAAAGGTAACTGGGTGCCCCAGAAACCTCCCTACAATTTGCAGGAAACCTGGGGTGTGATGCTGGTCTGTGCTTCCTGCTCCTTTCTTTGTTTTTCTGCTTCCTCTTTGTGGCTTCTCCCTGCTGCCTCCCCCAGACTCAAATCCCCCTCAGCTTAAGCCCCCCCAGCTTGTAGGGTGGAGGTGGGCAGGTGGCAGTTCTGCTCCCCCAGCTTGTAGGGTGGAGGTGGGCAGGTGGCAGGTCTGCTCTCGCGAGTCACGCGCATCACAAGCTGCCCAGGAGCCCTCAGAACCTCAGGGTATGATCTCCCCCCTCTGAGCTTCTGAATTCCAGGCGGGGAGCTCAGCTGTTGTCGGCTTCAGGAAATTTTTCCACTGGGACTGAAAACTGGGGCCAAGAAAGCGTGACTCTGTGGAAGACATTCTCTTGTGCTATTCAAATGTACTTTCCCTTTAGTTCAGGCGTTAGAAAATGGTGCCTTTGCTCAGAGTCAGAGAGGAAAGTTTTGGATTTCATTACAATGAGAAAACACATGAAGAGGGGCCATCACAGGCTGCATTTCCAAATCTCTGCCATGTCTTTTTCTCATACCCCTTTCCCTTCTCTTATTTACTAGTTTTCTTTAAGTGAATTCATTTTCTATAATTTTTTTAAGAAAAATTTATTTTAAGCGGCAATAGTTATGAAATCTACGGTTTGATGTGATCATATATATGTCTACATATATGTGTATATATATACATTTCTCCCCCAATATATGAAAATTAATATATGCTCTGCAAATTTAAAAATGCTCATCTGGGCCGGGTACAGTGACTCACGTCTGTAATCCTAGCACTCTGGGAGGCCAAGGTGGGCGGATCACCTGAAGTCAGGAGTTCGAGACCAGCCTTGCCAACATGGTGAAACCCAATCTCTACTAAAAATACAAAAATTAGCCAGGTGTAATGGTTTGCGCCTGTAGTCTCAGCTACTCAGGAGGCTGAAGCAGGAGAATCGCTTGAACCTGGGAGGAGAAGTTGTCGTGAGGTGAGATCGCACCACTGCGCTCCAGCGTGGGCGACAGAGCGAGACTCCATCTCAAATAAATAAATAAGTAAAGATAAAAATGCTCATCTGTGTATCACTTAAAACTATCTCTCCGAAACACAGCTCTACTGCATAAAGTTATTTGAAGCTGGGGATTCCTGCCTTATCATTCAGTTAACAGTAGCCAGAGCTGAGTGAGAAATTTACTGTGTCAGTCACAAGAGGAAGTACTCCCCGAAGCTCTAGAAATAAGGTATTTGCATTGGCCCCATTTTAGAGATAAGGAAGCAGACTTAGGTAAAGGTCATCTCACTAGTAAGTGAAAGTCAGATTCAAACCCGAGCTGTCTGAGTTCAGAGTCCACGCAATCATCACTCTCTCTCACCTCTTGGGAAAAAACACAGGTGTTGATACCACGGCTTGCCAAGGAAAAAGCAAGCAACGGTGCTGTTGAAGAATGAATTCATTCAGTACTAAATGGTAAATGCGTCCTTCCTGTAACTTCTAATGCAATGCTTGCAGCTACCAGCTTGCAGAGGAGTTGGATTCCAAAAGCTCATTTAAAAGCAATTTCCCAGTCTCCTTCCTCAGTGCTTCCCTATGGTACTTTGTACACACCTCTCCTATTGCGCTTATCACGTTGTCTCTTAGTTACTCACACATCTCCCTTCTTCACAGGGCTCCAGCTGCCCAAGGGCAGGGACCTTGCTTTATTTATTTTAATGTCCTCAGCACCTAGTCCAGTGCCCAGCCCATGGAGATACAGAGTATACACATGTTGTATTAAATTACAAGTCATTTGTTTGGAACTCAGCACGCCTTTCCCCAAAGAAATGCATTACAAATGGGAGTGGAAGTGTTATGTTTCCAGCCAGCCCACAAAAGTTTATTTAACCCATCTTGTAGCCTACCAAGTTATCTGGAGTCGTGGGTGGGACGAAAGATAGAAATCTTCCCCATCTCCTGGGTGTAAGGTTAGACGTAAATGAAATTTCACATAGGTCAGTGTTTGTTTTCAACTTCCTCCAAATTGCCCTTTTTTTCCTGTATCTCCCACCTATGGGCATTTCTGTCTCCAAGCTTCCTACTCAAAACCTGCCGCAGGCCGGGTGCTCATGCCTGTAATCCCAGTACTTTGGGAGGCTGAGGGGGACAGATCACTTGAGGTCAGGAGTTTGAGACCAGCCTGGCCAACATGATGAAACCCCATCTCCACTAAAAATACAAAAATTAGCTGGGCATGGTGGCACATGCCTATAGTCCCAGCCACTTGGGAGGCTGAGGCAGGAGAATTGCTTGAACCTGTGAGATGGAGGTTGCAGTGAGCCGAGATCGTACCACTGCACTCCAGCCTGGGCAACAGAGGAAGACTCTGTCAAAAAAAGAAAGAGAGAGAGAGAGAGAGAAAGAAAGAAAGAAAGAAAGAAAGAAAGAAAGAAAGAAAGAAAGAAAGAAAGAAAGAAAGAAAGAAAGAAGAAAGAAAGGAGGAAGGAAGGAAGGAAGGAAGGAAGGAGAAAAAAAGAAAGAAGAAAGAAAGAAGGAAGGAAGGAAGGAAAGAGAAGAAAGAAAGAAAAGAAAAAAAAAGAAAAGAAAAGAAAAGAAAGAAAGAAAGAAAAAATCTCAACAAACCCTACTGTAGTCCCTTACCCCAATTCTTTCTCCAAATAACCTACTTGGCCTGCTCACTCATCAAAATCCCTATTTTCTGAGTGTGGCTGAGCTTAGTTGATTTTCAGTAGGAAAACAATGTGACAGTTAATTCTTGCTAACCTGTGAATGACTGTCCCTAATATCCCTTCACTTGCCCCCACCTCCAAAGCCAGGCATATGACTATGTGTAGCACAGTGGTTAGGATTGTGGGATTGAAAGACAGACCTGGATTTGAATCCCAGTGCTACATATTAAGTCATGTAGTCTAGGCAGAGTAATGGGATTTCTCTCCCTCGGTTTTCTCATCTGTAAAATGGGAATCATTGTAATTATCTAAAGAGCTCGTGCTTTTATAACACTTCTCAGAGTTATACTATCTATAAGGCACAGTTCTAAGGACTTTAAATGTATTAGTTCAGTTTGTCTTCACAGCAACCCCATGAGGTAGATACTAATTATTATAAAGGAGAGTGACATTCCAAAAGAGATTTCTAATGGTAAGTTAAAATTAATTATGATTTATTCCCTGCTTTCCTTATTCCAAAACGGCTTTTGAGGAAAGAACGTTACATTGCTAAAATTTCTGGCAGTGTGGACAGGAAAGGACAGTTGCTCCCAGGAGGAGACTTTGCAGGACAAAGACAGAGTGGATTGCTGCTAGATCACCCGTGGCAGAAAATTTATCCTGAGAGTCTATTCCCTTACGCTGTTCCTGTTTCCACAGCTTTTCCCCTCCCTCTGCCTCTGAATGTGTGGAATCTGCAAGTGGTCCAATTTTTTTTTTCTATCCCTTTCTTTCTTTTTTAATTTTTTTCACACTGCCCACGGCAGCTGCAGAGTGGTGGGGGCCAGGCGGATGGCGGCAGCTGTTTGTATGTATGGGACCTCTGTAGTCTTTCTCTGTGAGTCAGGGGCTGTCTGTATATATCACGAGCTACCACCTGGCAAGACATTTAGTTCCATCCATGTTGTTGAAATGTTTCCTGGATGATATCATCAATGCACAAGGATGGAAGGAGCTTTATGATGTGGATTTCCAGCCTTCGCTGCCCCCCGGCCTTACACTGAAACAGTCTGTGGCAATTTTAACCTCCAGCTTAGCAGGCAGCCTTGGATTTTCCTCTCCAGTATTTTCCACTTACCAGATCCAGAGACCTAAAGCCCGTGTGCATACATCAGAACAGACCTAACAGTGTAGTCGTGCAAAACCCCCGAGCCTGCCGATGACAGGGGCAGGTGGCAGGTCCACTCCACAGCCCCCTTTGGCTGTGGCGGCCTTGTGATGAAGTCACTGCACTTCTCTGGGCCTCGGTTTCCTCTTCTGTCACACAGCGGCTGGCTGCACTATCTCTACTCCCTCTGAGCTTTAGGAATCTTGGATGCTCTAATAAAGGACCCGGACAGATGACAGTTGATCTTGATGTCACCCATGAGTAGAAGGTCCTTTGTGACTATTGTAAGCCTGTTCAAATGTATCCTCTTCCTTAACATTGAGAATTATTGCCTTATGCTAACTATACATTTTTTGTTTTATTTTTATTTAATTTTTTATTTAATTTTTTTTTGTTTGAGACGGAGTCTCGCTCTGTCGCCCAGGCTGGAGTGCAGTGGCCGGATCTCAGCTCACTGCAAGCTCCGCCTTCCGGGTTTACGCCATTCTCCTGCCTCAGCCTCCCGAGTAGCTGGGACTATAGGCGCCCGCCACCTCGCCCGGCTAGTTTTTTTGTATTTTTTAGTAGAGACGGGGTTTCACCGTGTTAGCCAGGATGGTCTCGATCTCCTGACCTCGTGATCCACCCGTCTCGGCCTCCCAAAGTGCTGGGATTACAGGCTTGAGCCACCGCGCCCGGCCACATTTTTTGTTTTAATTTGAAATTTGTCTCACTCTGTCACCCAGGCTGGAGTGCACAATCACAGCTCGCTGCAACCCCTAACTCTTGGGGCTCAGAAGATCCCCCTGTCTCAGCCTCTCAAGTAGCTGGAACTATAGGAACATGCTACCATGCTCAACTAATTTGAGACTTTTTTCTTGTGCAGGACTTCTGAACATATAGATAAAATTCTACCCCATATTCCCATTACAGTCATACCTTGTATACTGTACAGTGATATGTCTGCGTTTTAACCTAGGCGATTAGTTTTCAAGGACTTAGTGGCAGTGATATTCTATTTTATATGACATTTGTATTTAAGAAATATTTCATGTGACCCCCAAAACAAAAAAGGGGAGGGAAATTATACTCATTTTTACGAGTGATGAGATTAAGGATGAATGAGTCTAAATATCTTCAATAATATCTCATTACTAAATGGAAGAGGCACAGCTCAAACGCAGGTCCTTTGACTGTAAGTCTATTGCTCAAGCCACAAGATCACATATTAATACAAACCACCACCACCACCCAAAACAACAGCCACCCCTAGTTGAGTTTCTGCTACATGACATCTTACTAGGTGCTTTGCATACAATGTCTCTAATCCTTGAAGCAACTGTGCAAAGGAGGCATTATCATCCTCAGTTTAGAGATGGAAAAATTGAAGTTCAGAAAGATTAAGCATTAAGATTTGCCTGACGGCTGATGTGTACTGAAGGCAAAATTCAAACCCAAGCCTGTTCTTTTGATAGTGCTGCCTCTTGCTTAAATATGCATCACCTAAAACGAGAGCCAATAAAATTTAATCTTATTTCTTAAGCTCGCAAAAATGATCGTTTCATGAAAATACAGTTAACAAAAATTACTGGTTGGTTGAATCACATTCAGTCAACTTACATCTCACTTAACTGCCCTTAAATTTTCCTGTTTGTATCATTCTGCTTCTCATATTTTCTTTTCTAGATTTTCCTTTTTTTTTTTTTTTTTAGACAGGGCCTTACTCTGTAGCCCAGGCTGGAGTGCAGTGGCACTGCAAGGCTCACTGCAGCCTTGACCTCCCTGGCTCAAGCGATCCTTCCACCCCAGCCTCCCAAGTAGCTGGGACTTCAGGCATGCACCACTATACCCAGCTCATTTTTGTATTTTTTGTAGAGACAGAGTTTTGCCATGTTGCACAGGCTGATCTCAAATTCCTGGGCTCAAGCGATCTACCTGCCTCAGTCTCCCAAAGCCCTGGGATTATAGGCAGGAGTCACCATGACTGGCCTATTTTCCATTCTTTCAAATAAATATATATTTTTTTCTGGGCCCCATTAAAATATCTTTACTTCATTATTAAGTGATGGGAATTTAAAGTGAGCATGGTGGTCTTAGAACTTGAACGATGTCCAATAGAAGAAAAGGATTCTAGCTTACCACCCCCTTCCCTCATTCAGATTATATATCCTGGGATCATTTTACATTTATTCATAATCCGTTTTTCTGGCCATCTTACCTAGGTAACCCTTGCCTATTTTGTATCTGCATAATTTGTCCATGAAAATTCTATAACTAACATCTATAACTTCATCTACGAAATGAGGACAGTGATTCCTGTCCTGTCCATATCTCATAGTTCTGGCAACATTCAATCAAACAGTATATAGGAAAGGCACTTTGAAAGGTATAAAGAACCATCAACATAAATAATCATAGCATATTTTGCTTTAGAAAAAGCTAAACTGCAGAAATAGAGCAAAATAATCAGGATTGTTTAGTAAGGCTGAAATTGTATGTCCAAATTTATGTACTATTTATCATATACAACAGGTAATGACATAAAGTAATTTAATTAGTCATTAAATTATTTTAAAAGAGAATTTTTTGCATGACAAAGAGCAGTGCCTTTTTCATACCATAGACAAACATAAGGACTAGTTCAATACAGTATAATTCTATGGGGTAAACACTATACTAGTTGAATACAGTATAATACTACACTATATGTATTTAACTAGTCCTTTGTTTGTCTATGGTATGAAAAGGGCATTGGTCTAAGTTATGCATAAAAACTAGTTACATACTTTCTGAGGTTCCCCAGACTTCCCTGGTTTTCTGACTTCTAGACTTCTCATGGTCTACAAAACCCCACACCTCTGGAATTGCTGTGAATTCTGCATTAGGCTTCTGATACAGAACTAGCAGAAGGTCTCCCCATTTTCCAGTAGAAAAACACATTTTTTACTCTTTTTGTGCAGTACCATAACAACAATGAACTTTTGGAATCCATTGGCTGAGAAAATAATGACAAAAGAACATTAAAGTTTTCAGGAAAACTTTCAAATGGACTTACATTTAATTGTTCACAACTGTATCTAAGTACTTTTGGAAAATACACAGACAAGTGTAAAACATTATTCTACCAGGCATGTTGCAGACATGCTGTAGGTATTCATCAAGTGAGTGCATGAATAAGCAGAGAATAAATATTGGCAGACAGTGCTTGGGGTATATGGGGACTTGTGACCCTTCTGTCATAACACCATTCCCTGGCCACTGCTCTGAGAGCCAGAGCTCAGAGCTCAGAAACCACTTGTATTGTTTCTTAAATACCCAATATACAGCAGGCACTCAATAATAGTGTACAGAACATATGTGTGTATAAGTGAATAAACGCATGCATGAACATTTCTCTTGTCTTTCAGCCAAATTACAACTTTGAAGACAACTGGTATGTTGTGGGCCTTTCTCTGTCCCTGAAAAACCCAGCGGTGAGTTTCGAGAAAACATCCTGCTTTCAGATAAACAACCAATGTGATCGGTATCACCTACCAGCAGAAGCATTTTCGGAGGCGCTTATTTAAAAGAAAACATCTAAAAATTTAAACACCTAGAGGGACTATAATGTTTTTGATTCTAGAAAATTCTTTTTGTTTCTCTGCAAGGGCACATAAAAGAAAGTATGGAGTCAGAAAACTATGAGGAGACATGAAAGGTCCTAAGAAGGAAACAGTGTCCAGACCAGCTAGTCTGGAGGCCCAGGGAAGAGCATCTTGTCCAAGAACTGCACAGCTTATCTTTCTCAGCCTAGGCCAGATCTTCCACTGAGTGATCTAAGGCCTTATCAGAAAGAAGGCTGTGTAACCAGAACACTACCATGCAGAGATTTCAATGGCAAAGGAGGTGGTTAACTTGTTACCCCTTGAGGTGGCAGTAGCAAAAAGCAATTTACTTATTCATAAGTCATGAACTAAAGCATGTTAAGTATTTTTATGGGCAACATAACATAAATAACTCATTAGAGAATTCACTTACCTCAACGATGCTGGATAGAGTAGTCCAATCATCTCAAAGAGAAACTCAATACAGGTTGTTCTTGGAGGCTCAGTCATGAAATGCCGTAGAAAGAGCCCCTTCCACCCAATCTGGTGGTCACTTTGCCTGGCAACAAAGGAAGTGAAAATGTCAAAATGAAGAGGAAGAGATTCAACATTCTCTCTCTCTAAGGGAAAAAATGCAGACACAACTCTTTTTTTTTTTTTTTGGTGGGGTGGAGGGTTTGGACGTGCTTTGATTACAAAGGGTATCTGTAGAGACCAACATAAATTAATATTTATTGCTTCTTGTTTTTCCTCAGCTTATCCCGAAATCAGAGGCCTGCTTTTTACTAACAGCAGCCTGCAAAACAAATCACCAAGGGAAAAAGGGAAATAAATGATGTTACAACTGCTTTAGGTTCATTTGATTTTCTTTCATGTTTAGTGACTGCCTTGATGTTCCTGACCTCAGTTATTTCTGATGAGTTAAAATACTTACTACCCCAAATCCCAGGTGAGGCCTTCACCATCATTTGGTCCAGATTCCCCATCTCCTAGTTCTGAAAGTTGAGGTACGGTGATGTCATGAACCATGTCACCAGCCCAATGACCCATAATGTCATACTCCCCACAGTGCAACATTTCCAAGCTTAACCTCTTGAGCAGAGACTCGGCCTTCTGTAACATAAGTCTTGGTGACAACCATCTATAACAGGCCCTTTTTGGGCTCCCTGCCCCTCTTCCTCCAGACGCTTGTCAGCCTGATAGCATACTTCTTCGGTAGTGGGGGGCCTAGATGGGTGTGGACTGGAATGCAGCCTGGGTCCACAGGCTGTGCCTTCCTGAGATGGTTTCTGAACTGTGCAGCATGCGCTCGGAGCCTGACTGCCTAAGACATCGTGGTCTTGCCACCTAATAGCTGTCTGACCTGGAAAAGTTATTTAACCTCCCTGTGTCTCAATTTGTTCATCTGTAGACTGGGGATAATATGCCACCTCTTTCCTAGGATTGTTGTGAAGATTAAATAGATCAATACATGGGAAGCGCCTAGAGCTGTGCCGGGCACAGTTCTACAGATGATAGGCCCTTGGTAAACTAACATTGAACACGTCAGTGACCAATGAAGAAAAGGGATGAATGAATTAGCAGAGTGGCCTTGGGCACAGCACGTGACCTCGCCGGCCCTTTCTAGCTTCTCTTAAGTAACATTATGCAGATCATGAACTCACTGGCCTTGCTGTAGGGTGAGCAGTTTGTCCTGATTTGCCCAGTGCTGTGCTGATTTTAGCATGGAAAGTCCCCCATCCTGGGAATCCCCTGTCACAGGCAAAGCGAGATGGTTGGCTGCCTTAGGCTTCTGTGGCCACCCCTGTGTTCCACAGTACACTAACACTCAACCCCTTGGGCCTTGAGTTTCTCTGTCCTGTGTCCCCCATTCCACTTCACCACTGGGAGTGAATCAGGGCATGCATCACAGATACTGTGGATTGTTTATGCCATTTTAGCTTCCCCCATCACTTCCTTCCTTGTTGGGAGAGTCCTGATTTTATCTTTTGTTCACTCACTGAACGGCCATATGCCCAGAAAAGGTGAGACTAACCTCAGTTCACCAAGGTGCGGCTAGTTCTTGACTTATCTAAGCCAAGTATATAATTATATTCTCCTTATCAGAGACTAGTTAGCAGGGGGAAGTGCTATGCACTGGGATGGTATCACTAGTTGTTAAAGCATTGAGATGTTGTTGTGATGGTCAATAATGGGATGTTGCCCACACGCTCCCTCCTCCCTACCCCAGGACGTCTGTGCTGAAGGCTCTCATAATGCAGCCACTAAAGGGTGAACGTCTAGTACTACTGGGGTCTCCTGGACCCCAGCTCCAGCCTCCTGCTTTGTTGGCACAGTGCTGTTGCCTTTGTATCTGTTATTTATTTTATAGCTTATCTTGCCTCTGTGTGACCTACTTCTGGCTACAGGTGACAACAATAACAGCTCCATCCACTTTCCTGAAGACAGTGGACCCCATAGCAGTGACTGGGATCTGGGTCAGTGTGTAGCTGCAGTGTTGGTATTCACAGTGGCAGACCCAGTGGGATCTTTGTTAGGCTGGCTCTGTGGTATGATTCTGGGTAGAGCCTCTAAGCCTCACAGTGCCCTAGTCTTTCAGGGGTTGCAACCTTTTAACAAATCCCATTTATGCTTAAATCACCATGTCAATTTGTTTTTGCCTACACCATATCACCTAAAACCAAGTAGTATAAAACAACCACCATTTATCTACCAGGGGCCATTATTCTGGGCTGGGCTGGGCTTGGCTGGAGCTGCCTGATGTAGGATGACCTTAGCTGGCTCATTTCTGCTCCATGTGGCCTGTTACCCTCCAGCAGACGACCCCAAGCTTGATCATATAGTGATTACACAGTAGTGGCAGCAACCTGAGGAAGAGAGTGAATGTGTACAAGGCCTCTTGAGGCCGAGGTTTGGAACTGTCAAGATGTCACTTCTGCCCATTCTATTGATCAGAGCAAGTCACAAACTCAGCCCAGATTGAATGGCTGGAGAAATAGCCTCTGCCTCTTGGCAGTATGGGCCAAGATACAGGGAGAACAATAACTGGAAACATGTTTTGCCAATTACCATCATCATCCAGAGCTCATGTTTGGTACTCCAGCTGATGCAACATGGTGGGAGATCAGGGCAAGAGAAACAGAAAGACGCCTCTTTCCCCTTAATAGACTGTGGGAGAACCAGGGTGGGATCTGTCTGATAATATCCCTTTGTTCCCTTATTCTGAGAGCAAAGGCCTGGTTTGAGGAAGATGCATGTGACAAAGGCTATGAAATGCCATTAGACCCTACTCAGCTTTCTTGGAAGTTAGATGTGATGGTGCCTGATTCACCCACACTCTTTCTCCTTTTACTCTGGAAATCAGTCTTGTTCTAGATGATAGCTTCTCCATCAACCTCTATACCAGAGAGAAGAGCAGACCATCTTCCCTACCACACCGTGGACATGTACAAGAACTAAACTTATGTTGTTTTAAGTCTCTGAGATGTGGGAGTGTTTGTTACTGCATCATTAACTATCCTATCCCGACTGATACATTATAGGATAAGATACTAGCTCTAGGGGACATTGCATAAAAAAAAGAGTTTTGTGGGTAAATAAATCCAGGGACAATGACAAACTACCAGTTGTCCTTTGGTATTTGTCCTCCCCTTGTGCATTTTGGTAAAAAACACTTCAGCCTGACACTTGGGCACCTAACCAGAGACTGCCTCTCCTAGATTCCCTTGTATCTGACTGTGTTCGTCTGATTGAATTCAGAGCAGTGAAATGAATCACAAGGTAACTTCTACGTTATCTCCTTAAAGAGAAAGCTTCTTGCCCTGGACTCTCTCTCTTCCAGCTTCCTCTGCCTGAGAAATGGTAACTGCTGGTACCATCTTGAAAGCCATGGGTTGAGAATGGAAGAGCCACTTGGCCAGCTTTGGACCATACATCTCTGTACTGATATATGAAAGATAAGTTCTACCTTCCTTTAGCCACTGTTCTTTAGGGTATCTTTGTTATAGTGGCCCAAGGTATGTCCTAATTAATATTACTCTATATCTTCCTCTTGGAAATTCACGGAGGCACTATAAACATGCTGAAGGTTCTGAGGTGTCCTGCATAAGGTAAACAGTTCAAATCTGATTGAATGAAGAAATCCTTATTTTTATGTGAAACTTATTGATATACACACTTTGGGAAATTTTCTCACAGAGAGAGTCCTAACATAGAGTTGTTCTTTGGGAAGTACTGGGATAGAGACGTCTTGGTAGCTGCAGAAGGCTGTGGAGTTATCATTTCTAATGATTGTTAATAAGGTGCATGGCATCATCTATCTCCACCCCAACTCAGCTTCTCCTCCATTCTTCTTGGAAAAGCAGCCAGGTGGTGGAAAAAGCTGGAACTTGTGCAACAACAAGTCTGGACTCAAATCAAGACTCTTGTGACCTTAGACATCCTCCTTCACTTTTCCAGGCCTTCATTTCCTCGGATGTAAAATGAGAACACTGAGGTCTACTTCACAGAGTTGCTTGGATACATGAAAGCGTCTAGCATATGAGTATCTCCTGCCCCCTTCCTGTTTCTTTTTGCCTTCTCCATGCAGTTCCCATTAGGGTCTTACAATCCTTCTAACAAAGTTCATCCTGAGGTCTCTAAACCCTTTCTTCCCAAGTAGAAGTAAAATGCTAGATCATTTAAAGGAATGACTATCCTTATAGTATTTGCATTCTGAAAGGGACTAAATTGAGAGAGAGAGAGAGAGAGTGAAAGAGAGAGAGGGAGAAAGTCTTCTTAAAAGTCACAAGGAAAATTATTAGCTCCATTTTGGGCTGCAGGATATTCAGGAAGAGAAGTGGCTTTTAGTTCCTCATCTTTCAAGGATCTGAATGGCTTTAGGCAAGTTGCGAAGAATCAGAACTGCTTGTGGGTTTTCCTGGTAAAGCCAAGGATGACACATGGTTTTACAATTCAAGTTAATTAGAAATAATTCAAAGTCTACACCATTGACAGAAATCTCTTTAGTTGCCAGGTCTGCAAATCAAGAGAAAAAGTAGGCAGAAAATCAAGCCAGAAGAACTCATATACTGGAGACTCCATGAGGGTAAAGTTGGTGCCTTCTTTTCACTTTTTCTTCCTCTGCAAAAGCCAGCATGGTGCTCTGTGCACAAGGAAGGTTTTAAGCAAACTTACTGACTCCCTTTTCCTCATCTGGAGGGTAAAGCTCTTCACAGGCGGCTTTTAGTAATCAATAATTTTGGAGTACAAGTAACAGAAACCAACTCTAGCTATCTTGAGGGTAAATGCAATTTATCTGAAGGATACCCAGGGAAAAATATCAAATCTGAGGAACTGTAGAATAATCAGGCCTTGAGAAGACCAGAATCAAGACAACCTTGGAGACCTCAGCAAGTCAAGTCCATGGACTGTCCACCTAGAACACTGTCCTGATGTGACAGGGAATGTGACTGGTCCATCCTTAGACAGTGTCCACCCTTGATCAAGTGACTGTGGCCAAGGTAGCAGGGCTGCTGGGAGCCTACACCAGTGACATAGGAGATAGTGCCTATAGGATGAGTATTTATTATGAACCAAGCAGCCACCCACAGAATCACCCATTGTAGATTTTGTGCATAAAAAATAACTTCAAAACTAGTTTTAAACAACAACTATTTTACTTGCTCATGATTCTCTGGGTCAGCAATTTTTGCTGGGCTCAGCTAGATGGTTCATCTCTTGGTTTCACTTGCAGTCATTCCTATGGTTGTAACTATCTGGTAGCTCAACTGAGGCTAGATCATCCAAAATTATTTTGCTAGCATGTCTGGAAATTAGCATTTGTAACCAGCTGGAAAAACCTGTTCTCACCATGTGACTTCTCATTGTCTAGTAGGCTAACCTGAGCTTTTTTACATGGTGGTCTCAGGGAAGCAAGAGTGGGCAGACCCCAGTGTGCCTATGTTTATATCACATTTGCCATTGCCCTATTGGTAAAAGTGAGTCATAAAACCAAGCCTAGAGTCAAGATGTTGAGAAATAAACCCTCCTAATGGGAGAAGAGGTGAAATCATATTACAATGAGGAATGCAGAAAGGGACCGAAAAAGTTTATGGAAAATTTTGCAATCCAAACCACTTTATATTGGCTTCCATCTATATATATTCCCTAAAGCACAATTAATTTTTAAAAATCTTTTGATCTTTCTTTGAAAGTGAATAAGCTGCTAGAGTAATAAAATTTATCTATAGGAAGATTTAGTTTTCCTTTTTATCTTTTTCATTTTTAGTTTTTAGAGACAGAGTCTTGCTATGTCACCCAGGCTGTAGTGCAGTGGTGTGATCACTGTAACCTCAAACTCCTGGGCTCGAGTGATCCTTCTGCTTCAGCATCCCAATTAGCTGGGACTGCAGATGTGTATCAACATGCCTGGCTAATGTAAAAAAATTTTTTGGAGAGGTGGGGTCTCACTATGTTGCCCAGGCTGGTCTTGAACTTCTGGGGTCAAGAAATCCTCCCATCTTGGCTTCTCAAAAAAACTGGGATTATAGATATGAGCCACCTTACCCTGCTGGATTTAGTTTTTAGTTTTGGGTTTTTTTTTTTTTTTTTTTTTGGTTTGTTTGTTTGTTTTTGACACAGGGTCTCATTTTGTCACCCAGGCTGGAGTCACAATGTTGTGAACCTGGCACACTGCAGCCTCAATTTCCCTGGGCTCAGGTAATCCTTTCACCTCAGCCTCTGGAGTAGCTGAAACCAGAGGCACCTGCCACCACACCTGGCTAATTTATGTATTTTTTGTAGAGACAAGGTTTCACCATGTTGCCCAGGCTGGTCTCTAATTCCTGGGCTCAAGCAATCTGCCAGCCTCCTCTGCCCAAAGCGCTGGAATTATAGGCATGAGCCATTGCACCTGGCCCTGGATTTAGTTTTAATTAGAAATTCCAACCTATGCCAGGCACGGTGGCTCATACCTGTAATCCCAGCACTTTGGGAGGCTGAGGTGGATGGATAACCGGAGGTCGGGAGTTTGAGACAAGCCTGGCCAATATGGTGAAACCCCATCTCTACTAAAAACACAAAAATTAGCTGGACATGAGTGGTGGGCACCTGTGATCCCAGCTACTCAGTGTGGCGTAAACTCTCATGTGAGGCATGAGAATGTCTTGAACACAGGAGACAGAGGTTGCAGTGAGCCGAGATCACCCCACTGTACTCCAGCCTGGGTGACAGAGTGAGACTCTGTCTCAAAAAAAAAGAACGAAAAGAAATTCCAACCGATATAGTTATAGTTTTTGGAGTAAATCCAAAGTATAATAGTAAAAACAAACAAAAAAGCCTGGATAAATCCTTAGCCTGCTGCTTGAGACTCGGTCTGACAGGTTTTGAAATGTAATTCTTGCTCAGCTGATATTCATAACTAGCAGATTATCAACTTGACTTTACACTACATTGACAATAACAGTAATCATTTATTGAATACTTACTGTGCACTAGATATTTTTATACAGTACCTCTAATTTTTGCAATACTCTGTCAAATATGAGTTATTATTCCCATTTGATGGTTGAGGCACTGCAACCCACAGGTTAAGCTTCCTGCCTCCATTACACAAGTTGTTTATGTCAGACACAGTGTTTGAATCTGTCTCTGTCTGACTCTATGGGCACTGTCACTGCCCCTTTCTGCCTCTCAGTGATGTATGTTTCTTTCCAGGGGAGATCTGGGTTACACAGATAAAATGGGAAAGGAACACATACCGTGCTTTCTTCTCAACACGGTCAATTTTGTGATTGGAGAGAAAATTTCAATCTGCCAATGGTGAAATGAAACTTCTCTCCTCTGTACCTTCACTGAACATACAGGTTTTCTCTTTCTGACCTTCAGCCTTCCACTATGGAAGGAGTTGTATGTTTGACAATTCTCCTTACTTCAACCCTGTTAAGAAAAAAAGTCACCTGCAATCCCAGCACTTTGGAAGGCCGAGGTAGGCAGATGACTTGAGGTCAGGAGCTCGAGACAAGCCTGGCCAACATGGCAAAACCACATCTCTACTCAAAATACAAAAATTAGCCAGGCATGGTGGTTCATGCCTGTAGTCCCAGCTACTTGGGAGGCTGAGGCAGCTGGGATTGAAGTGAGTTGAGATTGTGCCACTGCACTCCAGCCTGGGCAACAGAGCAAGACTCCGCCTGAGGAAAAAAAAAAAAAAAAAAGGAGAGAGAGAGAGAGAGAAATAAAAAGAGAAAAAGGTGAGCAGCTCAGTGACCCAGAGGGCATGAGCCTGATATTGAATCTTAGGTCACCTGGCTCCCCACCTCAGCCATGACAGGCTTAAGGGCTGCGAGGTTGAGAAGAAGATGGAAATGGTGCTCTGCTGGTCACTTAGAAAATGTTTTCATATCTGTAAGAGTTAGCTGGAAATGGTCAAAATATGTAATTTTTCTTTCATGATTTTAGATAATAAGTAATGATTGGGATTAATGTATACATGTACAGGCATTCACCCCTCCTTTTCAAAAGACTGTGATTCATATGTTTGCTAGGAGTTGAGTGTTTGAAGTTGTTTACATTTTTCTCTGCAAATGCTATTCCAAAAGCTAGTTTCCTAGACTGGGCTTGTGGCTTGTTTAACTCTTAATATTCTTTAAGTCCAGCCCTGATATGGTTGGGAAGTGTGTCCCCGCCAAATCTCATGTGTCCTCAGTGTTGGAGGTGAAGTCTGGTGGGAGGTATTACATCACGGGGTGGATTCCTCATGGATGGCTTTACACCATCCCCTGGGTGATAAGTGCACTCTCATCCTGCTAGTTAAAGCAGGAGCTGCTTGTTTAAAAGGAGCCTGGCACCTCTTCCTGTTTTTTGCTCCCTCCCTTGCTATGGGACACGCTGGCTCCCCTTTGCCTTCCTCCATGATTATAAGCTTCCTGAGGCCTCACCAGAAGCAGATGCTGGTGCTATGCTTTGTGTGCAGGCTGCAGACCCTTGAGCCAAAGGAATAATTATAATTACCCAGTCTTGGATATTGCTCTGTAATAACGTAAATGGACTAACACAAAACCTGTTTTCAAGCCAACCAATCTTCATTTTAAAACCATGTTCCTGAGAACAGATGTGTGTTCAGGTCTGAGTAAGATCAGAAAGCACTTCCATCTGGGACCACAGCAGCATGGAAGGGATAGAGAAGTTAGTAGCAAAGGGCAAAGCAGGCAGAAAAGCAGGTGGGTCCACACGGTGTTTCCCTGGTAAGTTCCTATGGGAATGAATATTCATTGAGTAACTATTACATGCCAGACCCTGCACAGACACTTGTCAGAATGATTCCTTTTATCCCCCAAATTACCCAGTGAGGTAACCATCATTATCTTATTTATCCTATTTTACAGATGGAGAAAAGGCAGCAACTTGCCCAAAGTCCCAAATCTGGTAAGTGGCAGAGCCAGAGCTTGAACTCAGGTCTCTATCATTCCAAACTTTTTGTTCTTTCTGTTCCCTGTGTTATGGTGGGCTCTATTCACAGAGTGGAGGAGAGCTCTTTGTATCTTTGTCCTCTAAAGGACAGATGGCAGGAACTCTGGTCAGCGGCTGAGCAGGAATTCTTAACTGGGGAAGGAATTAACAATGAATGGGGGTATATCAAGGAAGTTCCAAATACAGATTGGGCATCCCTAATCCAAAAATCTGAAATCCCAAAGTCTCCAAAATCTGAAACTTTCTTTTCTTTTCTTTTTTTTTTTTTTTGAGAGGGAATCTCGCTCTGTCACCCGGGTTGGAGTGCAGTGGCATGATCTCGGCTCACTGCAACCTCAACCTCCTGGGTTCCAGCAATTCTCCGCCCTCAGCCTCACATGATGCCACAGGTGGAAAATTCCACACCTGACCTCATGTTATGAGTTGTAGTCAAAACACAGGTGCACAACGGTGAAGATGATGTTAACACTGCAGCAAAATGGCCTAAGATGATATGGTGAAAATGTATGATGGGTTTGTTGAAGGCCTAGAGCTTTATGTGCCTTCATAAGAAAGAAATCATGTCAGTTTATAAAATCAAAGGGAGACTCCCTAAGACAAAAACCATTGTTAGTGAGGCCAGTGACACTGGAGGAAACATTCGAAAAAAGCCATCCACCAGCATGCCTATTCATCCTTGGAGGACCCACATCCTGGCCCCTCAACTGCTTTCAGTGTTTCTTCTCACCTAAAAAATAAAATACAGTGTACAGTAACCTTTTAATCCAAGCACAGCATCGCAGGTGGAGACCAAACGCCTGCTGTTATCTCCTGTTGCTGTGTTTCACAGCTGATGCAGGTATTCTGGGCATGCTACTGTGCTACTTGGTTACTCTGAGCATTCTATTTTTTCACTGCATTAATGGTGTGTCATGTTTTATACCTTAGGTATTTATGTGTGAATAAATGTAAGAAAAGAATTGCCTCTCAGTAGCATCTACATTCAGAGTCAGGAATGACGGTGATGCCAAATAACCACAGATTGTCCACATAGGTGGCTGAGCTAGGGTCACCTTTGCTTTCTGATGGTTCAATGCACACAAACTTTGTTTCATGAACAAAATTATTTAAAATATTGTGTAAAATTACCTTCAGGCTATGTGTACAAAGTGTATGTAAAACATAAAATAATTTCCTGTTTAGACTTGGGTGCCATCCTTACGATATCTTATTATGTATATGCCAATATTCCAAAATCCCAAAACATCCCAAATCTCAAACACTTTCGATCCCAAGCATTTTGAATAAAGGACACTTAATCTGCACTTCTACCTCTTGGCAAATTCATTCTACTCTTTTCAAATTCTCAAGCTCTGTGTCTTCAAGAACTGAACAAGAATTCAATATGGATTAGTGATTAAGAGCTTAGGATATGGACTCAGAACAACCTAGGTTCAAGTCCTGGATCTGCTCCTTATAAGCTGTGTGAGTTGAAACATCAATTTAAAAATTGAGGTAAGAATTCTTTATACAAGTTATGAGCTCATTGTGAGAATTAATGAAGATAACATGTGGAAAGTACTTAGCATAGTTTATGCACATAGTAAGCACTTACTAAATGCTGCAGATAAACTATCCTGGCTTTACTATGTACCAGTTATGGGATCTCATGCAAGTTTTCCCATCACAAGGGGCTAGGCCATGCTGCTGTAACAACAATCTGAAAGCATCAGTGGCTTACAACAAAGAGGGTCCATTGCGGATTGACTGAAGCTTGGCTTCTCCCATTCTTTCTAGTGTTCAGGGCGTATCTGGAACATTGCCAGTCTATGTGGTGGATGAAAAAGACAGATGGCAAACCACATGCTAGAAGACATGTGTCAACTCTGTCTACATGTCACTAGCCAACACAAGTCCCATAGCCACTCATGAATTCAACAGTGCAGGAGTGGATAGTATTCCTCCAGGGTGAGGTATTGAAAGGAAGAAAATTGTAATGTTTTATCATGGTGTATAATTTGCCAGCTATTTATTCTGAGCCCTACCACTCTGTAAACTTTCTGGCACATCGTGGGCACTTTTGAATGAGAGTCTTATTATACTCTCAACTGTTCTAGGGGCCCCTTCTGCTCCCAGTTTTCCACAAAGAGGCGTCAGACCCCAAAAGCCCAATTGTGCCTTATTTAGTTCAACATCTGGAGAGACTCAGCTGTCCCACATATTTGTTCCTAAATCACTGAATTGCTCACTGAATTGGCCGCCGAGCCACCTTTTCCAGACAGGAGAAGAGGAAAAACTTATTTGCAAAGAAAAAGAGAAGGCTCCTCTTGGCCAGGCTGAGGCCTCCTTTGGAGATGGGCCATAACAAACAGAGATTTATAATGACTAGGATACCCTAAACCGATAGTGAAATGGAAATCCACAGGCTCAACCCGGCAGAGGGACTGGGGAGTCAGAAGGCTGTCATTGGCCGGTGGTGTGACCTCAGACAAACTCCTTTGCAGCTCTGTGCCTCAGTTTCTTCCTCTGTAAAAGGGAGGTGGTGGTGGTGGGGATAGTGACTCTCTCAAAGAGCAGAGACGAGAGTAAAATATAATATCCGTGACCAAGTCACAAACTATAAACACTATTCCACACCAGTTTAACACAATGGTTAAATCTAACAAAAAAAGGACAGGAGATGCAATAGATCTCACTTTAACAATAATTTGGTAGTAAATATGGAAGGAATTGAGTGCTCAAAACGCAGAACATATTCCCAGTTCTTGGAGATCTTCAGCGGATCACAAAAATCAGAGAAAGTTAGATTACTTGGGTGTTCAATTTGCTGGCAACCATTTTACGCTATAATTCAGCATTAGTCATGGCTGACTAATTCTTTTCTCTAGAAAATTAGATGGAGCATGTAAACAGAAAGGCACAGCATGGCCTCCTGGAAAAAACCCCAAATGTACTGAGTCTTCGGGCAAGATTGAGGGATCAAAGGCCAGGTGCGCTGCCTGCTCTGCTGCTTGGGTGCCATTTGGTATCATTTCCGTATTTCTCTCAGCTGACGTTGCTCAATTTCCACTCCCTCCATCATCAAAAAGTATTTTTAGAGCCTTTCATTACAGGAAATCTTTGGCTTTGTTCTCAGGGCTGGTCATATAGGGAAACATGTTTTCCATTGTCAGTATATCCATAAATAAAGACTAGCAAATGCATCTTTACATCTTGGAGGGCACATTTACTCTTGTCTGATGCTGCATGACATACTGAACCATAGAGGACCAGAGCAAACATGTGATGAGCTTTCTCACTAGTGTAAACATGGCTCAGGGACTCCCCAAGTAGGTGACTTCCTACCAATATTTCCCTCACCCCCTGAGACTGGGTTATGGGCTCCTGCTTTGTGTTCTGTGTCCATCACCTGTCCTTGGCCCATTGTGTACCCTACAGACTTAATCATGTAAGTGTTTGCCCTGTGCTGGCCACTGTTTTAAGTTCTTTAAGTGTGTTAACTCATGAGACTGTTATAACAATCCCCTTTTTTCAGACTGAGTTACAGAGAGGTTGAGTAGTTTCCCTAAGGCTGTACAGCTAGGGCTGCTCTAAGAATTAAGCGAGTTAATGTCTGCAAATTGCTTTATGCAATGCCCAACACGCTGTAAGTGCTCTACAAGTGTTTGTTAAGTAAATATGCAGAGTGTAGGCAGAGCCATACGAGTAAGGGACTGACCGTGTTTGCACCAGGTAGGGGTGAAAAGGCTTGGTTTCCAGCCCACCACTGTGACTCTGCCCTGCAGCGAAATCTTGGCCAGGTTGTTTGGCCTCTCTAGGACCTGTGGTCCTCATCTGTAGAATGCATCTGATGATTAGGTAGGCTTTCTCAGGTCAAAGCTTTACTGGTTGTGCAACACATGATAGGGAATGCAGGCATAGGGAATGTCACTAGATAAGTTACCATCAACATCCAATTTTTGGAACAGTCTTGGGGATGGAAACCTGTTTGTGCCATGCAAGAGTTTTTCCTACTGAATTCAGAAATTTATCTGATAGAAAGGAGCTCATTGCAGAGACAAGTGTTTCCCTAGAAGCTTGTAACCAGAGGCAGTGATAACATCAGAGGTATGTTTCAAGAACGTTAGTGTGGAGGAGTTTTTAAATGCTAACTGCAATCTCACTGGAGAGGCTAAGAAACATAAATTCTGCCTCTTGGAGTCTTGGGGCATAGCTGACACTGGAGAAGGTTGGTAAAGCTGGCAAACCTGGAGGAAAAGTCGGGAAGGAAGTTGATGGAGGAGAATTGGCCACCAGTGTGACAAAAGCATATGTCTTAGTCTGTTTTGTGTTGCTATAAGAGAACACCATAAACTGAGTAATCTACAAAGAAAATAAATTTACTTCTCATGGTTCTGGAGTCGGAAAGTCCAACATCAAGGTGCTGGTACCTGGAGAGGGCCTTCTTGCTGTGTCATATGATAGTGAAAGGTGGAAGGGCATAGAGCATGAGAGAGAGAGAGAGAGAGAGAGAGCTGAGCTCACTTTTATAACAAACCCACTCCCAAGATAAGGACATTAATCTATTCATGTGACCTAATCACCTCTTAAGGATCCCACTTCCCAATACCACCACATTGGGGATCAAGTTTGCAACACATGAATTTTGGGGAACACATCCAAACAATAGCAGTTTGCATTCCCCACTCACAGATACCTTGAATGTAACACTGCTTACTACTATTATCCATGATAGTAACCTTTGCCAAGTCCATCCAGCCCTTCTACCATTCTCTCACTTGACCAGAGGCAGGACAGTAAAAAATTGCCTTCCACTTAACAAATCACTGAAGAGAGACTCAGAGAGGTTCACTGACTTGCTTACCTTTTCATAACCTTGAAGTTGGGGAGTTATTTAAACTTGATATTCTAACTCCTGAATTCAGGTTTCTTCTCAGCCCTCAACAGAGTCATGTACGTGACCTTTTTTATTTCCCTTATGACTTTGGAAAAACAACTTCTTATTTCCTTCTTAAACTGGGCTCTACTAATATCAGCCCTTCTTGAGGCACTTTCATGGCAGGGCCAGTGATGGAAATGTGAACCCATTCTTCATATTTCCATGTTGGGGGAGACTTCACCCCACTCCTAGGACAGAAATATATGGGAGAAACACTTCTGCTACTTACCATTCTCTTTTTCTTTCTTCCTAGAAAGATAAGTAAATTTCTCAGGGGAAGGGTCTTCTCACAGGGATCCTGATGGTCTTTTATTGCTTAGTTTCAGAGCATCCTGTTCTCTGGAGGCAGGCATCCTTGGCTTCTCTGTAGAATCAGACTTGTGGTTCAGGGTTCCAGCTCATTTTCTGAAAGATGGCTTATCCCTAGGTCTTCAAACAGAGAAAAATGTTCAGATGCCCACCAGGGTCTTTGACAGAATCTTCTCCAGTCTCCAGACAGACTGCCAGGAATAGCACTGCTTTTTTGCTATTTCTGGCAGGTTCCTCTGTCTATCTCTCATTTGGATTAGAGTAGACCATGTACTTTTCCTGAAAACACTTTTTTTCTTCTTGCTTCTTCTGATGTCCCATTTGATAAGAGATGTCTGCCATGCTCACTTGACTTCTCCATCTCAGTCTCCTTGGCAGAATCCTCCTCTCACACTTGCCTTTGACTTTGAAGTCTGTTTTGAATCCCATTTTCTTTTCTGTCTATACATCGTCTCTGTGACCCCACTAGTCCTTTGTCTGAAGTACTATCTACATGCTTTTCCTACCTATTTCTTCAACGTTGACCTCTCTGAAACACACCAGACTCATAGCCACCTGCCTGCCTGACATTTCCTCTTGTAAGCCTAATGAACTTTGAATGCTAGCCGGAAAATTCCCAAATTTTAATTTCCTTAAGTAGTTCATCTCACAGTCTTTCCGTCTTGGTAAAAGACACTACTATCTAGGCAGTTGCTTAAGTGAAAATCTAGGTGTTCTCTTGGATTCCACTCTCTCTCCCTTAAGTTCCATAATCCATCAAGAAGTCCTACAGACTATTTCCAAGTCTTCCTCTTCTTTCCATGTCCTCTACCAGTGGTTTGTGAATGTTAGCATACACCAGAATCATCTGAGTGGGCCTGTGAAAACCAGCTTGCTGAGCCTCAGCTTCAGAATTTCCATAAGTTCAGGGTGGAGCCTGAAATGTGCATTTCTAACAAAGTTTGCAGATGTTGATGCTGCTGGTCAGGAGCCATGCTTTGAGAACCACTGTCCTATACAACATTACAAGCCCTATCAGGCCTTCCATGATCCCTCACTTAAACAAATTACTGCAACAGCCTCCTAATTGGGATCTGTATTTTTACTCTTATTTGATTTCATGGATTTTTTATTGTGTTTTCTGACCTCCCAGTAATTTTTTTAAAGTTTTTCTTATATTTGGGAAAATTCCTCCTTTGGGAGTTTCACTCCCTGAAATTAGAACCTAGAAAACTCAAATTCCCAGTTTCCTTTGCAACTAGAATGTAAGCTGGTGACTGAGGCTCTGCCACTTGGTATACTTGAGAGAAGTTGATTTGGCAATGGTGAGCAACTTGAAGAAGGAAGTTCACTGCAAACTCCTTGTTTTGCGGGGGCAAAAGCAGAGGTAACAGACTTTGAAAGTGACCAAAGTAGAGTTCCACACACAGAAGTATCAGCAACAGGGCATCAGTAGCAGAGGTATCCTCCTTGTGGTTTTAGGAACTGTCCCTGGACCCTTGACCCAGAGTCCTGTTTTTCAGGACCTTCAGATCTGTGAGCTTTCCAATGTCCTTTTAAGATAAGTGTCTTTCTGCTAAACCAGACACAGTCAGCTTTACTGTTTGCAACTAAGAACTCTGAGTGGAACATTTTTTGGAATCCATTTTCTACAGTGGAGCTCACACACATGTCTGACTCAATCACGCTTGAGGGCACATGACCTCCTCACCTCAGCTCACAAAGCCCTCCAGGACCATGCCTCCCCTTCTGTGGCCACCTCAATGGGCGACTCCCCCCTCCTTTCCTACTTTGACAGAGTCGTTGTTCCTTTCCTTAAACATGCCAAGCTCATGCCCCACTCAGGGCTTTTGCATGTGCTGTTGCTTCTGCCTGGAGGGTGCTCCCATTGGATCTTCAGGTGCCTGATTGCTGAATTTTTTTGTTTTGTTTTTCATTCAGAGCTCAGATTGCTCAATTTAAATGAGCAATCTCTGTAGAAATCTCTTTCCTGACTGACTACACAATCCAACATGGTCAACATATCACAGTAGTTTGCTTTTCTGCAGAGCAGGAATCACTGATATTTTTCCTATGCATTAATGTTTATTGTGGGCCCCTCATACTCCCCAAAGAAGATAAACTCCATGACAGCAGGAGTTGTGTTTAGAAATATTTTCTCCCAGTCTGGTGCTTGTCTTTCCATATTCTTAGTGGTGTCTTGTGAAGCACTAAAATGTTTGAGGAGGTCCAACTGATCGATGTGTTCTTTTACAGGTCGCAGTTGGAGTGTCATAACTATGAAATCTTTGTTTAACTCAAGGTCTTGAAGATTTTCTCCTATACTGACTTCTAAATGTTTTCTTGTTTTAGCTGTTACATTTAAGTCTATGATCTGATTTGAGTTAAATTTTGTATATAGTGTGAGGCAAGGGTCTAAGTTCATCTTTTTGCGTGGGATATCTGATTGTCCCAGAACCATTTGTTAAAAAGGCTCTCTTTTCCCCAGTAAATTATGTTGGCACCTTTGTTGAAAATCAGTTGACCAAGGCTGGGTACACTGGCTCATGCCTGTAATCTCAGCACTTTGGGAGGCCAAAGTGGAAGGATTGCTTGAAGGCAAGAGTTCCAGGCTATCCTGGGCAACATGGTAAAACCCTATCTCTATTAAAAATGTTTTTAAATTTAAAAAGTAGCCAGGTGTGGTGGCATGTGCCTACAGTTCTAGTTACTCAAGAGGCTGAGGTGGGAGGATTATTGACCCCAGAAGGTCGAGGCTGTAGTGACCTGTGATCATAGCACTGCAATCATCCTGGGTGGCAGAGTGAGATCCTGTCTCTGAAAAACAAAACAAACAAACAAAAAATTGACCAAAATACAAGAACTTATTTCTAGACTCTCAAGTCTGTTCCATTGATCTATGTGTCTATTTGATGATTTTCTTTGGTATCGTCTCTTTAATCCCTCTGAAATTTATCTGGATTCATAGTAGAAGTTTGGAGCCCAAATGGAGGTTTTTCTCCTCAAAAGAGCTAATGAAGACCCCAGCATCATTTATTGAGTAATTGTTTTTTTCTCCATTGATTTGTCCCATTTATCAATGGTTAAAAGACATTTACCATAACCTCCTCCATATTATTCTGACTCGTCCCAGTTCTTCCCACACAGCATTTCAGAAGTCCCCAGTCCTGTGTTGTTTAACCAAATGACAAAAATTGTCCCTGCCTCAAAAGAGCTTACATTGGCAAATACAGATAGGATATTGATATGTTAGGACAATAAACATAGGACAGATATTTGCGTTGGACTCAAAGAAGATTAGTGCATTTGTGGAACAGTAACTGACATGAAGGGATTCTCAGGGGAGTTTCATGTTTACTTTGGGTGGGGCTGTGGACACTTAATCTAAAAGTCACCCAACCTCTGCTCAGATCACTCCTACCTGTTTGTCTGACACCATCTTAATCCGACGGTGGTTGTGGGATTTTTAAACACTAAATGACTATGAAATTCTGCAGAAGACTCCACCCACTCCAACAGAGTTTAAAAGTTCAACATTTTTCTCAATAAAGACACCGAAGGCATAGTTGTAAAATTTCCAGAAGACCTAAGTCTGAGACGAGCAGCTTGTATGACAGGTGATCCAATTAAAGTTCAATTGGTCTTGACAGGCTGGAAAAACTGTTGAAACCAGGAAGATGAAATGAAACTCGGAAAAATGTAAACTACTACATTTTCATTTTGTCTCAAAAAAAAAAAAAAAAGAAGAAGAAGAAGAAGGCCGGCTGAGGGAGACTTACTAAAAAGAATCTGAAATTTTCAATTGCCTGAAAACCCAGTATGGTTGATCTGACTTGGACCTGTTTTGTTTGCAAGGAACAGTGACATAAATTCAACTGAAGATACATATAAAAGAGTGAAGAAATCACAGGGAGGGAAGGGAGACTGGAACCAATCTCACTGGCTCCGGAATCAAAGTCAGGTTTCCCCAGTCTGTCACCCAGGTTATACAATGGAACTGCATTGCACGTGGGACTACGTTAAAGGCAATAACAAAACAAAACGTGTTACAGATCTTGAAGTCCACATTTCCCAAGTCATCAGGTACTGGGGTGTGAGTAGCTAAGCCTAGGAATTAACTTACTCTCTTTTTGCATTTCAGCCATGCCTACCCTCTTTCTGGAATTTAGAAGGTTGGAGGATAGAAAGAAATGAAAGAATTTTTAGGCCAGGCGCAGTGGCTCACATCTGTAATCCTAGCACTTTGGGAGGCTGAGGTGGGTAGATGACCTGAGGTCAGGGATTTGAGACCAGCCTGACCAACACGGCGAAACCCCATCTCTACTAAAAATACAAAAATTAGCTGGGTGTCGTAGTGCATGCCTGTAATCCCAGCTCCTCGGGAGACTGAGGCAGGAGAATTGCTTGAACTCAGGAGCAGAGGTTGCAGTGAGTCGAAACTGCGCCACTGCACTCTAGCCTGGGTGACAGAGTGAGACTGTGTCTCAAAAAAAAAAAAAAAAAAAAAAAAAAAAGAATTTTCTTACTCCCTCTCATACTCTCTTCTCCCTATAACAAAATTGAAGCAAATAAATCATTGACAATTTTATTTAAATCTTGAGTTGCATTTTGCAACTTGTTTATACCTATTATAGAAGTGATTTTATTAAAAATTCAAATTGCATGAAAACTTTATAGAAATCTTGTACACTAAAAAATTTTTTATACTCTATATACTGTTTTGTGGCCTTTTGAAATTTAATGCATAATAAAAAGTTTATCTTTTCATTAGTTATTTTTCTACAATAATGTCTTTTGACTCTTTTTAGCAATGAACTATTTTTTAATGTGAATCTGTTTTTTGTTTGTTTTTTGAGATAGAGCCTTGCTCTGATGCGCAGGCTGGAGTACAGTGGTACCATCTTGGCTCACTGCAACTTCTGCCTCCAGAGCTCAAGTGATCCTCCCGCCATAACCCCCAGAGTAGCTGAGACTACAGGTGTGCGTCACCACGCCCGGCTTCTTTTTCTATTTTTTTTTGTAGAGATGGGGTTTTGCCATGTTGCCCAGGCTGGCCTTAAACTCCTGGGCTCAAGCCATCCACCCGCCTTGGCCCCCCAAAGTGCTGAAATTACAGGCATAAGCCACCACGCCCAGCCTTCATGTGAAAGCTTAATGGTTATTTATTGCTGTGTAACAAACCACCTCAAACTTAGTGGCTTATAAAAATAACACTCTTTTAGTCACTCATGATTCTGTAATTTCTGTCGGCTCAGCAAAGAAAAACCCATCTCTGCTCCACATGATGCTGGCTGCAGTGGCTCTACTGGAGCTGGAAGAACCACTTCCAAGGTGGCTCCAGTACAAGTAACGCAGGGCCCTGGAAGTCATTCATTGGAGGGACTTTGGCTTTTACACTTTGCGAGATGAGGGTTTTGAGCACAGGACTGATGTGACACAACTTACATGTTAAGAAGATTTCCTCAGCTGCTGTGTTGGGAATAAATTGAAAGGGGGATGAGGTGCATGGTACAGAGGGACTGGTTAGGAAGTGACTGCCATAATTCCGGTGAGAGGCAGAGGTGGCTTGGACCACTGAGGGAGCAGAGAGATAATCAGATGGGATTGAATTTGGATTAGCATTCATCTCTGCTGGCTTCTCCTTATTTAATCGCATTATTATGAAATATGAGTTAATTTCAGTGTAAGGTTTGAGGTAGTCATTAAATAGTCAAATGCTACACCTGTAATCCCAGCACTTTGGGAGGCCGAGGTAGGTGGATCAACTGAGGTCAAGAGTTTGAGACCAGCCTGGCCAACATGATGAAACCCCATCTCCACTAAAAATACAAAAATTAGCCAGGCATGGTGGTGCCTGCCTGTAATCCCAGCTACCTGGGAGGCTGAGGCAGGAGAATCGCTTGAATCTGGGAGGCAGAGGTTGTAGTGAGCTGAGATTGCACTACTGCACTCCAGCCTGGGCAACAGAACGAGACTCTCTCTCTCTCTCTCACCCACACACACACACAAACACACACGCAAAATAGACAAATGCTTCTTGAATGCCTATTCTTTCTCCTGTGCCTGCACAGTGCACGAAACTCACTGGATACTCAAGAATTGTCTGTAGGTTGACCTGAACAGTTCACTTAACTTAGGTGACATCTAAGCACCTACAAACGAAGACCTCAGCCATGTCCTCTGATAAGGCATGTGTGACACCTGTAAACACTTTGCAATTTAGATTCCTTCACGATACAGCCAGCTCTTCCCCATCCAAGAGCCTTCTACTCCCAACTAGAGTGTACCATATCCTAATGATCCTGTTAAGCAACCACCTTCCTCTGACCAGCTGCCCAGTGAAGGCCCAACAAATGTGGATTGAACTCGACTGCATTCCATTGGCCTCCACTCTGGCTGGAATGATGTGGAGTGAGATTCTTTAGATCCAATTCCTGGAGGCCTCTGAGTGGTGGCATATCATCCTGGGATATGTTTGTCTTTTTTCTTTTCTCTTTTTCTCCCTTCTGGGAGACCCCGTGTTCTGCAGCTGTTACATCAGCCGGCTGCCCCAGCTGCCAGATGAGCAGAACAAAAGATCTGAGTTGGTGACTACTCACATCTGTACTTCTCAAAAGCAAACAGAACAGATGCCCTTAGCAGTGGGGCTCCTGGGCTCAGGGCAGGGGAAATGTACCCTGAAGGGGGAAGTTTCCCTTCTAAGAGCTGACGGAGCCACTTAACGACAGCAAGGAACATCGTGAAACAGAACATTAAACTTTGATGAACTGCAAAGTCTCAGAGGTTTAAGCTGCGAGTCAACAGAGATGTTCTAATCTATATAAACACTCTGCATGCAAATTCCGGCACAGCTTTGGGCCTTATTTGGATGGCGTTTTTGACTGCTTCTCTTGGGGGAAGGGGCTCTGAAGGCAAGAAGAGATTCTGCTAGAAGTAGAGTAGAATGGCAGGAACTGGAGGCTGGGAAGGGAAAGGGGGAGGAGAAGATAAGGAGAGGTTGGTGAATGAACACAAAATTACAGCTAGATAGGAGAAATGAGCTCTAGTGTTCTATAGCTCTGTAGGGTGACTATGGTCAGCAGCAATCTGTGCACATTTTCAAATAGCTAGAAAAGAGGATTTGAATATTCCCAACACAAAGAAATGATAAATGTTTGAGGGCATGGAAATGCTAGTTATCCTGATCTGATCCTCATGCATTGTATGCATAGATTGAAATATCACTCTGTACCCCATATATATGTGCAATTATGTGTCAGTTAAAAAAAAATAGATGCTGTGGTTTTCTTATTAACTTGGGGGCAGGAAGTGTTCCTGGGCATTCCAGGCCTGGCTTGGGTCCTGCCCTGGAGCCTGTGCTGCAGACTGGCCTTCCTGGGTCCTGCACTCACAGGTTCTTCCTACCCTCAGGAGCACAGTAGAAGTATCTGAGTGCTGGCTTCATTCTTGGCCTGCCGTTGCATTCTTTCTCCTGAAGCCTTTTAGCCCAGGGCCTAGTGCTGGGTTAGAGAGGCCAGAGTTGGAGCAGGAACATCCTGCATGAATAACAACTGCAAACACATTGATTATTTACTGTGGGCTAGACACACCCTCTGAGGATTTATCCTTTCATTTAATTCTCAGCACAGGCCAGAAAGTAGGTAGGATTATTGGCCTTGTCTTATAGACAAGGGGGCTGAGGTCCAAGATGGTAAAGAGAGTTACCCTGGGTCACACAAAGCCAGGATCTGCCCCAGACAGTCTTATTCCTGAGCATGGATTCTTAACCAGAGCATGGATTCTTAACCATCTTAACAACCTGCCTGGCTGTCATTCTTGGAATAGAAAGAGGAGATGAGTTGTTCAGAGATGTTAAGGGAAAAGAAAGCAGAGCTTTTCCTTGCTATGTTAGAATTCTCCTCTGCCATCCTCAAATATTACAAATACTTTATTTATTTATTCCTTTTTTTGTGGAGGGGTCAGGGTCCCAGATTCTGCTTGGGCATCCACTTCTCCTTGTGGCTCCAACTCTGGCTCCAGGAGCGGTCCTTGACCCAGACCTAACTAATCAAAACACTAGGGTGGTGCTTGACCCAGACCTAACCAATCAAAACACTAGGGTGGTGCTTGACCCAGACCTAACTAATCAAAACACTAGGGTGGTCCTAGACCCAGACCTAACTAATCGAAACACTAGGGTGGTGCTTGACCCAGACCTAACTAATCGAAACACTAGGGTGGTGCTTGACCCAGACCTAACTAATCAAAACACTAGGGTGGTGCTTGACCCAGACCTAACTAATCAAAACGCTGGTGACCATCCTGGGATCAAGTCAGGCCAATCAGAGGCAATGTGATTTGGTAGGGGGTGGGGGGCTTTGGCTTGAGCCTCCAGGGCAGCAGCTTGGCTCTTTTCTCATTAACTGTGAGCCAGGGAGGAAGGATGTAGCCCCTGCCCATTGGGAGCCATTTTGTCACCACGAATGGAGATCCAGTCTGAGAATAGAATCAATGCAGGGAGGAGAGCCAAGTTGGGGCAGAGTGACACCAGATCCTGACCTCATCCTTTGGGCATGTGAACCAAGCCATGTACTCTTCAGTTATGTGTGCTCATAAAATGTTATTTTTGCTGATGTCAGTTTGGGGCAGGTTTACTGCTGCTTGTAACCAAAAGAATCCTAGTAGAGACATGAAGCCTTCAGTACATTTGTGGTTTGTGCCACAGCCCGGGCTGTCACTGGGCAATTAAGGAGGCCCGTGTCCTCTTCCCAGCACGCAGCAGCCTGGGGGATGCCAATTGAGGCCATGGTAACAGTATTAGCAAATGCTTGTGTGACATTTACCTAATACTGTTGCAAGTGCTTTTATCCATGTGAGTTCACTGAAGTCACCACAATCTCTGCTTTTTCAGATGGGAACTGGAGGCCCAGAGAGGTTGGAGAATGTATGCAGGATGACACAGCTCCTAAATTTGGGTGTAGTAGGGCTGGGTTCCAAGGCAGCCATCATCAGGCGTATGCTTTCAGCATTCTGTCCCACCCCTCTCATGACCTACAGCCAGGGAACCGAGGCTCCAGGTAGGTCTGTGGGACACAGGAGCATCTTTGTAGAATATAGAGTTATTTAAAAATTGTTCTTTAATTCTTAAAAATTAAGTACAGAAACATGAGTGAAAATTCAACAGCCTCTGGTTAAGGAAATTCTTAACCACTGAGTACAGGCAAAGATGCTCATCTCTTTGACTTTCAGTCTGACTTACTGATCCACCCATGTCACCAAGAGGAACAGAAAACAGAGGCCCCTGTGGCCCCACTCTGTGCAATGCCAGGCTCCATTTGCCTCTGCCTGTCTCTGCCGCATTTCTCCAGGCTCTGCCTTGCCCAGACCCCAGCAGAGGCCCATTGAGTGCTCCTAGGTGAGGCTCACCTGCTGGGAGGCCTCAGCCCAGCCCCAGGGGGAACTCAGCTTCACTGAGCTGCAGGCTGTGACTGGCTCTCATTCTGTCTGCATCTCCGGCTGGGAGCCCACATGCCACTGTGGATGCTAAGTGTGGAATTAATGACTAGAAAGGGGAAGTCTTGAGCTTCTGCTTTGTTCCTGGCCCCTTCCCTGCCCCAGTACCCAACCCACTGGTTCCCCACAGAATCCCTGCTTTTCTTAATACCCAGTAAGTAATGAAGGAGCTCAGTGATGGGCTGGACACTACACTAAGCACTTAACATGAACTTATTCTTCAAGACAACCTTATAAAGGAGGAATTATTACTTCCACTGCTCAGATGAGGTAACTGAGTCTCCAAGAGGTTCTTAGAGGTCTGTGGTTGAAATGTGTTGGAGCCAGAGACTGGGGTCTGTGGCCGTGTGCCTATGAGCATATGCCTTGGGCAGGGCTGGCTCCCTAACTTCTCGCTGCTGTGATAGGCTCCTGCTTCTTGGAACCTCAGGTGCTGGCAGCTCCCTGGGTTGTCTTGAGCTGGCCCAGTCCTTTGGATGTCCTGGATTGTTGGCTGTTACTCTGTTGGCCCACCTCCCTCTTTCCTCTTAAGCTCAGAGCAATCTCAGGTGGTCCTAATTATCTCCAGCTTCTTGCCTAGCACTTCATGGAACCCCTAAGCTTTACTCTTCTCCAATCCTGCTACCAGGGCAAGCTGAAGTCATATACTGTCTCCCAGGTCAGCAAGATTGGCCCTCAGGCCTTATTCATTCTTGTTCTTTGGGGCAGGATTGGGGCATGAGGAACGGATGGATAAGGGGCTGCTTCTAATCTGCTCTCTAGTGTCTATGAAGTGGCTCATGTGTTCCAGATGGGTCACTAACATGGGACGCCCTCTGCCCTCAGCTCTGGGATTCATTCTAAACACGGTCTCTGGAAAGACTCAGACTTCAGATCAGTGACATTTCTCTGGCTATGTTTGGTGGGGATTACCACTCCCAGCCAACTCTTAATGCTCTACGGGAGAAGGGAAAGGATAGACATCTCCAAGTAACCCTGGAACTTCGTTCCGCCAACATCTCTGAGGCTCTTCTGTTGAGCCTCTTTCCAGAGCAGCTACCAATAAGCTAAACATGTGGGCTTGGCTTTCACGTCCTCTCCTCTTTTCATCCCTGCTCTGCCTTTTTCTTTCTCCCAGTGCCAGAGAGGCCCCATGCATTGGACAAGGAGAGGCAGGGGCAGCAGAAGATTGATGTAGCCGGGCATCCTGATGTAAATAACAAAACCCAACTCAAGCTGGCTTCAACAGTGGAAGGTATTTATTTCCATGAGCCAAAATGCCTGGAGGTTGGGATGATAGCAGGTAAGGTTTGCCCCAGCAACAAACTGAGGTCACCAAGGCCATGTTTCTCTCTGTCTGCCTCCCACAGTGTGGGCCTCAACCTAGGGCCTCACACAGTGGTCTCCTGGCAGTTCCAGGGTCTCACCTCATAGTAGTAGATAGCTATGACAGTGCCAGACCTTCTATGATCTAAGGGAAGATATCATGTCTTCTGGTAGCTTCTACATATGTTTGAGAAATCACACTCCCTCATTGGTTCAGACTGAGTTGCATGCTCTTCCCTAAGTCAAGCACTGTGTTAGGAGGAGGGTTTATCCTTATTAGCTTAAGCTAACTGGGGCCCAGCCCTGAAGGGGGACAGGGCCAATTCCAATCAATATGCATTCCTGAGACCAGGGAGGGCTGAATCCCCCAAATAGAAATCAGGGTATTTTGACAGATAGAGGGAGGCAGTCCATCATTCGATGACCCATGGGCCAGGTTGAGAGCATCCAGGTGACAGTTGTGCCTGACAGTGAAATGAGGTACATGTTTTCCAAAACCATTCTGTTTTCCTCTGTTAGATTCTCAGGAAAACCTGTGTGTCAACTACAGCACCAGGCATTATATTCCATGTTTTATAAATGAAGCAAGAAGGGTTGGAGAGGTACGGTGGCCTGCAGCACACTCCCAGCCATACTTGGCAGGACCTGGACTTGACCCCACACTGCTTCTCTCCATGGTACTCTGATGGGCAGCTAGCAGCTGGCAGGGCACAGGGAGGTCACAAAGCAGTGTCATCTGCTGCATCCCTGATGATGGATTTGTTTAGAGCCAAGAAAGAAGTTCAAGGCCTACACATGGACAGTTTAGAAACCGAAGTCACCAGAGGGCAGGGAGTGGGATCAGCAGAGTCTACAGTGAGAGGGTGGGTCAGGACACATGCATACAACTTAGGGTACAAGATCTCTCCCAAATCCTGTGAGCTGCAGAACATAAATCTGGGGTGGGAAAACCTCCCAGAGGCTTGTGAAGGAGAGAGTTCCAAAGCCTGCGCCTTCTCTGCTGAGCTTGGCTGCTGACCCTACCAGCCCACAGGCATTCCCTTTGCCACCATCTGCCTCTACCACTGCTCCTGTGGGGAAATTACACCTGGCAACCTAGTAGAGCATCCCGGAAGGCAGGGGCACTTCTTCCACTTTTGTCCTGTCCCCCATTTGTGAGGCTTCTGCTGAATAGACAGGAAATAGAAATTGTTTATTTCCGCAATTTTGTCTAGTTCTACAAGTGACTCTTGAAGATGTTTACATGGTACAAAGACAAGTTTTGGGATCAGCAGTACTAGGATTTCAGTTTCAGGTCTACCACTTATTGGCTGTGTGACCTTTCTCATCCATGAAATAGGCAAATAATAGTCTCAACCCCTCAGGGCCATTGGGGAAAATATAAATAAGGAAGTTAGATATGCTAAGTGCTCAGTGAATAGATTCATATGTGAAAGTGTTCACAATAGTGCCTGGCACAAAATACCTGGTTTTAAAAAAAAGTTACCAATGATAATGATGAAGATCATGATATTTCTAAGTGCCTGTTATGATAGACTTTTCTGTGTAAGTAATCTAAATTGTTGACAGGCCTGACCACTGCCAGGATGTTGGCACTGGCAATACAAGGAGAGGCATGGGGGCAGGATGGGGGTAGCTGACTGTTTCCATCCAAAGTCTCCCTCCCTCTCCTTCTGTTACTTCCCTGCAGTCTCTTGCTTCTGGGTCATTCTAGGAGGCATTGCCCACCCAATTTCCACGCCATTGCAGGAGATATGGAGGCTGGGATGAGGTAGTCAACAAGGAAGGGCTCCTGGGGCAGGACTGGACTGCACCTGAGATTCAGTGTTGGGGGCGTGCCCATGGAGCTGGGGATAGACGGGAGAGGAGGGCCGGGGAGCCGAGATGTTGTGTCCTGGGAGAGAAGGGATTCTTTCACCTCCCTGGGCTGTGAAGCTGGGTCCATGATGTGGTTTCACTGCGTCCCCACCCAAATCTCACCTTGAATTGTAATAATCCCTATGTGTCAAGGGTGGGCCAGGTGGAGACAATTGAATCATGGGGGTGGTTTCCCCCATACTGTCCTTCTGGTAGTGAATAAGTCTCATGGGATCTGATGGTTTTAAAAATGGGAGTTCCCTGGCATAAGCTCTCTTGTCTGCTGCCATGTAAGACATGACTTTGCTCCTCATTTGCCTTCCACTGTGATTGTGAGGCCTCCCCAGCCTTATGTGAGTCAACTAAACCTCTTTCCTTTATAAATTACCCAGTCTCAGGTATGTCTTTATTAGCAGCATAAGGACAGACTAATACAGTCCATCTCTGAGCTTCTTCAAGCAGAGCTGCCAGGTACGGCCCTGGAGGGGGACATCAACCACACCTGGGGTTGACCTCTTCAGCTCCCATTGCTTGGGCGTTCCTATGTCAGAGGCTGTTGCAAACTTCCCAGCTGAGCTGTGAAGGTCAGCGCGTGATGGTCAACATGTAATGAGCGTCCCTCCCTCCTCACAGCTGAATGCAGCTCCTCCTTCCTCAATACCTAGCTGGGCCTTTTAGGTTTCTCCAAAAGAGGACAGAGGGAAGTCTACTGGGAGAACCTCTGAGGATGTGGGCTAGAAAGAGCCTCCAGCCTGAGGTCAAGCCACTTGGGTTCATATCTCAGCTCTTCTGCTTGCAGCATTTATGACCTTGAGCAATTGCCTAAACCATCAGAACTCAGTTTCCTCAGCTATAAAATGAGGATTGCTAATGTTGGCCTCATCTGCCTTGCAGGGGTGTTGTGTTTAAATCCCATGTCCACGACTTCATATCAAAATAGCCATAAATCATCCTCAGCTTTCTCATCTGTAAAGTGGGGATACATGGACTCCTTCGGAGGGTTGTGGTGAGGGTTCAATGAGGAGATGGATGCAAGTTGCCCATCACAATGGGGCTATGAGCATTGGTAAGTTTCAAGGTGTGCTAAGATCTGGAATTAGGGAAGAAGTTGCAGTTTTCTTTAGTAATGGAGACAGATGTAGACCCTCTTGAATCTGAGTCTGCTGGTGGGGCACATTGAGGGTGTTGAGGGGTGAACAGGATCACAGATCCCCAGGGTACAGAATTCAAGAGGCAAGGCAAGCTGTTTAAGGATGTCAAGGAGGAATGCAGTGAGGAAGGAGGCAGACCAAGGCCCACCCTGGGGACTTCAGGAAGTGCTGCAAGGTGAGCCCCCGAGCTGCAGAAAGAACTGTGGTACGCAAGACCTGCCACTGCCTCTGCTGGATTTGCTGTGTCTCAGGGCGAGTTTCCTTTAGCTGATGGTCCTTCATGCCGTCATGGAGACCTGACGATCTTGAGATCCCAAATGTCAAAGACTTGAGATCCCAAATGTCAAAGCTCCTGGTGACCAGCTCTTTCAGTTCATGTACCTGCAGCCATTTTCCCATGGCACACCCAGAGTTCCAGGGCCACTGTGTGTGTCAAGTACTTGGGATTGTGAAAACCAACTCCTTCAACGAGTTACCTGCTAGTTGAAGGAGCTAAGCTCCTCAAAGGGTAGCTTCCATTTCTATCAGAATCTCCTGGGGTCTTTGGAAAAATGCACATTTCTGGGCCCCATCCTGGAATGAGAATGGACTAGAGAAGCACCGGGAAGTTGCCTTTGCAGGGGGCACCCGTGTGGGTCTTCTGGCGGGAAAACCACTGGCCAAAGGAAAGAAATGAACATTTTATTAACCACCGAACTCTCCTTACACTTTCTCCGTGAGACAGGCCTCCACTCTCAGGGCTGACTTTATTGGGTGTGAGACTGGAGCACTTGCACGGGGCCTGTGCCTAGATGGGCCCCAGCCTGGATTTAATACTCTGTTGTCACCATCTTGAAATTCTTAATGGCTTTTGAACAAGAGGTTCCTGCAAATTATGTCTCAGGTCATGTCCTCTAAATAGATGAGAACTGCAGAAAGGATAGACTTGCCCAGGGCCACAGGGCTAAGTTGTGAAAAGGGGTTTGGTATCCTGATGTGTTTGTTTCCAAAGCTCTGCTATCTCATGACGCTGAGACCCAAAAAGAATGAACTCTAAATGGTAGGGTTTCAGATTTCGACCATCTTGTCAGGAACCAGGAAATTTCAGGGTGAGGGGAGGACCTCTTCCAGGAACCCTCACACTATACCAGGTAGGTTACTCATAAGGATAAGGATGATTTATAAACGTATTCAACTTTAGGGCAGGGAAGCTTCTATGCAACTCCCTCTGACAGTCCCTGTTGGAGAGCTAGGGTAGAGAAACCCTCTGTTTCCTTCCTTCCTCTTTAAAGCTTTGCTATTCAGAGAAAATAAGGCAAAGAAGCAGAGTGGGAGTGGATAGGATCTAGGGTCTGAAGAGGGGGCTCTAAAACCAGCTCTGTTACCTACTAGATCAGCAGTCCCCAACGTTTTTGACACCAGGGACCACTTGGTAGAAGACAATTTTTCCACAGACTGGGGGCGGGGAGGGGAGGAAGGAAACTGTTCCACTTCAGATCATCGGGCACTAGTTAGATTCTCACAAGGACTTTACAACCTAGATCCCTCATATGTGCAGTTCACTATAGGGTTCACACTCCTATGAGAATCTACTGCCGCTGCTGATCTGCAGGAGGCGGAGCTCAGGTGGTAATGCTTGCTCGCCTACCGCTGACCTTCTGTGCGGCCCGGTTTCTAACAGGCCACGGACTGCACAGATCTACAGCCTGGGGTTAGGGATCCCTGTGAATAGTAGTAGAGCAATGAGTCCCTTGAACGCTGAGTCTCAGTTTTTTGTTTGTTTTTTAGTAGAGATGAGGTCTTGCATGTTGCTCAGGCTGGTCTTGAACTCCTGAGCTCAAGCAATCTGTCTGCCCTGGCCTCAAAATGCTGGGATTACAGGGATGAACCACTGCACTCGAACCTGAGTCTCAGTTTTTTATCTGTAAAATGGGGTGATGGAAACACAACGAATTCCCAAAGTCTTGATGAGGGTCCAATGAGCAGACATACGTGAAAACAGTATGTAAAGGGCTATCTCAGATGATAGTTATTGCTATGACAGTTGGCTGGTGCACGTGCAAGGAAGTGGTTTGTCCAGAGAGGACATCTTCCTGGGTCACACTGAGGTTTCACCTCAGGGCAGGCACCTCTGGAGGCCTCAAGGTGGAGCCGAAGCTCAGGCGTGACCTGGTTTGGGAAAGACAAAGGAAGGCTCAGGGAACCCAAAGGGAGGTGGTTCAAGGCTTTTCTGCCACAAAGGGAGGCAGAGCTACCTATAACAATACTAAAACCACCTATGATGGAGCAGGGCCTCAGGGATTTAGGAGCACAGACACAGGCTTTGTGGTTGCTAGGTAAGGACCCTGCTCCTTTTTGCATCAGGGCTGGGATGTGGAGTAGGGGGTTGAGAAGTAAAGAGTAACAGAAAAGAGGCCCCGGAGAAAGAAGTTTGTTACATTCCAGTGACAGTGGTTTTGTTTTGTTTTTGAAGCAGCTTTTGCTCCAAATCTTTACTTCTAAGACTGTAGGGCTAAGTCCGTCCTCTGAGGCTACGGCGATCGAAGCGACAGGGGCTTCCTGGAAGAAAAGGGTATGTGGCAGGGGCAGAGAGACAGGTACAGCACAGCGGGAGGGCAGATGGTCACTGTGGCTCCCAAATTGCACAGCCATGGGTGGGGCCTTCCAGAAGCCTCAAACCCACCCTCCTGGTCCGATAGCTCCGGGAAGAACAGGTGCCATGAGCAGCTCTGGAAGGGAGCTCAGGTGGGCACACCTGGCGGTGGCTGAGCCCACCCTAGTTAGGCTCAAGGTCCGAGAGATACAATAATTGCCTGATACTGGGGGCTGATGGTTCTCACTGAGTTTCTTAAAGTGGGGTCCAAGGGTCCTTGAGTGCCTGCAGGTGAACCTTGGAGTCCACAGAGTCTCCGTGAGAATATTTAAATTTTGTGTTTTCATATGGATGGTGACCTAAAAAAAAATATTCGTCAGTCTAAGCACAGACTGGGTCATATGAATTAATGACCTTCAAACTTCTGTTTTTTTTTTTTTTTTTGGCAGCCACCCACAGAAGGAATCCATCTCACACAGTGGCCCAGTTTCCATCACTGATGTCCATACACAAATAGAACTGACAGGCAGCCAGTCTAGACCAGTCCAGGTGTGCCAGTTGTGAAAATACTATAATACTCCAAACCACTTGAGAAATGGCTCTGAGCCTACGTGTCACTACCCTACCCCCCTAAAAGTCTTGGTACCTCCTCTGGGATTGCCTTCAACTACTCCAGAAAGCACCCACCAGCGGCAGTGAGGGGAGAGAGAGGCTCTATTGGTTTCCTGTGGCTGCTGTAACAAACAACCACAAGAGGGGTGGTTTCAAACAACAGAATTCATTCTCTCTCAGCTTGGGAAGCCGCAAGTCTGAAGTCAGTTTCACCGGGCCAAAACCAAGGAGTCAACAGGGCCACCATTCTGTCTTTGTCAAATCTCTCTCTGTCTTTCTCTTATAAGTATACCTGTGGTTACATTTAGGGCCCACATGGATAATCCAGGATAATCTATCCATCTCAATTCCCTTACTTTAATAATATCTGCAAAGACCCTTTTTGCTTATAAAGCAACATTTGCAGGTTCCAGGAATTAGGACCTGATATCTTTGGGGGCCATTATTTAGTCTATTTCAGTGGGCTTCCACGGACCTTCCCCAGAAACAATACTGGTATCTGTTTGGATTGGTTATGTAAGCGTGTGTGTGTGTGTGTGTGTGTGTGTGTGTGTGAGAGAGAGAGAGAGAGAGAGAGAGAGAGAAACAATTTTCTAAATACTTATTCTGATACCATGTAATACTTGATATTTTCTCTTTTCTGTAACATTTAAAAAAATTGCTTGTAACAACTCACCAAACTGATCTCACGATGCACATAGGGATGTGACCCAGTTTGAAAAACATGGCAACCACCTTATAACCTAGTAACCTACTAGTGCCACAGCTTCCGCAGCCTGTGCTGTGTCTTTATCACAATGGCACTCAATCTAAATTATCACAGACTAATGAGAAAATAACACAGGGAGCCTTGATGTAAAAAAAAGCTGAGGCCAGTTGGCACGTTGCACAAATGAAGACTAGACCGTAGCTTGGATGGCAGAAAAAGATGGGAGAATCGATCCTCACGTGGCACATGATGGCACAGGCACACCAAGCTTAGAAGATCCCAAGCCATCGTGGCCCATACCACAGTCACATTCCATGCCAAAATGTAATTTTAGCAATTTCAAACAGCATCATCTGCCACATTAAATTAATACATTAAATGAATTAGGATTTTGTACTGTTGCTCGTATCTTATTTATAAGATTGGTTTTTAAAAATCATATGAGAGCTGTATACCTAAGGATTTGAAAAAACCTGGTTTTATATTTGTACATTCTCAGGTGATCAGTTAAAAAGAAACATAATTTACATCAACTCTAACAGAGTGATGGTGGTGAACGAGCGCACAGAATTTTTTTCTTCTGTTTGAAAAAGGAGTAGATCATTGAAGGTTAGGAAACACTGTGGTATTACGGGGAGAGTAATGGGAGTCGTGAATGTGGAAATAGAGAGAGAAAGTAAGTGAAAAGGAGAACAGGAAAGGCAGCAGGACTCGGTTGCTGCAGGTTCAGTAGAGGATGTGAAGCTTGAAAAAATAAGGACTGAGACCAGGCAGGGGAGACCCGAGGAGCAGCTGCAGCCCACATGCTTCTCAAGACGTCCCTGCCCACAGAAGAAGCTGACAAACCCAAGCAGACAAGTTTGAAGTTCAAGTAAGAGAATGATTCAAAAATGGACCAAAACTGAGGCCTATCCTTAATCACTCATAGTGAGAAGATGTAACCACTGCTTGGGGAGAAGAATGGGCAGTGAGCACTCAACTCCTGTGTTGTATCTATCGAGGTGAACTATGTGCTGGCCTAAATGGCCTGTTCAAGAAGGTGTGGGTGTATGCATTTAGGTAGGTACCACCTCTTGATTTGCTTTGATTCTAAAAGGATGAGTTTGTGTCCTTTGTAGGGACATGGATGCAGCTGGAAACCATCATTCTTAGCAAACTATCACAAGAACAGAAAACCAAACACCGCATGTTCTCACTCATAGGTGGGAACTGAACAATGAGATCACTTGGACTCGGGAAGGGGAACATCACACACCGGGGCCTATCATGGGGAGGGGGGAGAGGGGAGGGATTGCATTAGGAGTTATACCTGATATAAATGACGAGTTGATGGGTGCTGACGAGTTGATGGGTGCAGCACACCAACATGGCACAAGTATACATATGTAACAAACCTGCACGTTATGCACATGTACCCTAGAACTTAAAGTATAATAATAATAATAAATTAAAAAAAAAATCCTTCTGAGGCCAGGTGTGGTGACTGATGCCTGTAATCCCAGCACTTAGGGGGCCGAGGCAGGAGGATCACTTGAGGCAAGGAGTTTGAGAACAGCTTGGCCAACATGATGAAACCCCGTCTCTACTAAAATTACAAAAACTAGCTGGGTGCGGTGGTGCACGCCTGTACTCCCAGCTACTAAGAAGGATGAGGCAGGAGAATTGCCTGGACCTGGGAGGCGGAGGTTGTAGTGAGCTGAGATGGCGCCGCTGCACCCCAGCCTGGGAGATAGAGCAAGACTCCATCTCAAAAAAACAAAAATAAAAATAAGTTAATCTCTCTGCCATCAATATTAAAGAAATAAAAAAAAAAATTCAGGTGATGTCCACCTCCATCCCAGATAGACCATCTTGAGTCTGCTGTCTGGAAGCTACATAGGGAACACTCGGGAATGAACAGGCCAGGTTACCATTACACAGCTACTGGTTGCTGAAAGTCTTCAACTGGAAACTAGGTGGATTTGGAGATTGATAGGTAACCCCATCTTACAATAGCATCATCATATCTATAATTTAAGAGTTGTAAGGGACAGTAAGTTCATAAAAACTCATTGGTTTTTCAGATGAGAAAAATGAGGTCCCCAAAAGTAAGTTATTAGTTAAGGTTATTTGGCATGCAGGATGGAGAATAGATGAGAACCACGACTCTTGACTTGCAGCTCAGAGCTCTTTCCATTCAACTTTACTCCGATTTTACTTAATGTTCATGCTTTAGAATATATCTACGATATGAAACAGATGTACAACACCAATGTGTAGTCACTTTGAAGTACTTTTAGGGTCCACATATTTAAGGACATATTTTTGGATACAGATACTCTTGGGCCCCTTTGAAATGATTCATGACAGGGCAGGATGGAAAAATCACTGGGCTGGGAAACAGAACACCTATTTCAGGTGTTAAGCTGGCTACTTACTGATTATTAATTTACTTCTCTGAGCCTCCATTTTCTTATCTGTAAAATGGGAATGACAACATTTGCCTTAACTCCCTCACTGGACTAATATGAAGAAGAAGTGAGACAATGTGTATGAAAGAATTTGTATTAATAAATTGTTGAGCATTTTCAGACATTGTATTAGTCTATTTTTATCTGTTGATAAAGACGTACCCATGATTGGGTAATTTACAAAGAAAAAGAAGTTTAATGGACTCACAGTTCCATGTAGCTGGGGAGGCCTTACAATCATGGCAGAAGGTGAAAGGCACATCTTACATGGCAGCAGACAAGAGAGAAAATGAGAGCCAAGTGAAAGGGAGAACCTCTTATAAAACCATCAGATCTTGTGAGACTTATCCACTACCATAAGAACAATATGGGGGAAACTATCCCCATGATTCTGTTATCTCCCACCGGATCTCTTTCACAACATGTGGGAATTGTGGGAGCTACAATTCAAGATGAGATTTGGGTGGGGACACAGCCAAACCATATCAGACATCATCTCATAAGATGCCAGTTTAGGCATCAGAACATAGGCTAATTTGGTATAGTGTATATTGTATATCATACTGTATAGTGATTGAGAAGGAGGGGATTGAGCTCAAATCCATTTACAAAGTGTGTGATTTGGGGCATAGCTACTTCATTTCTTTCTGTTTCTTAATGTGTCAAATAGGGATAATAAGAGGGTCTATCTTGCAGGGTTTTTGTGATGGCTATATAATTTAATTCCTGTAAATGACTGCTTGGCACATAGAAAGTGTTCAATAAATGTTTGCCATTATTATCTTGCAAACTTGCTGATGGTGACGTCTTTTTCTTTGTTGTAGGTGTTATTCATTGTCGCATTTGTGTGATGCTTTGAAAGTCAGCAAACTTTCAGTGCCCCTGGCGACCGTAGGTAGAACCTCCATACCTCTTCTGGGAATCCTTCCATTCTTAGTATGAAGAAATAGGAACAGCAGAGCTGCCTTTAGGAGCCAAGTTGGCAACTAAACCCACCTGCTTCCCGCCTTCCCAAGGCCCAGCTGACGTCAGTGGGAGCCTCACCTACATGAGGAGGGACTAGTATTTGCCTTGGCCTGGCTGCTGCTGTTATCTGAAAGGCAGCAGGGGCCCCAGGCCATGCCACCTCTTGCAGGGATCCTGGCAGAGCACACAAGTCAAACAGGATCAGGGTGCGGCATAACTTGGCCCGGAGGATCCACTGACACCAGCTCATGAAAGGTAGGAGCAGGGAGTGCCCCAGATGAATCAATAGGTGGCATGTTTCCCTCTGAGCAGCTGCCAAAAATGCCTCCCAGACATCTGGTTAAGAGGCAGTAAGTACATGGGGTGGCTGGGAGGCCAATCTCTTTAGGGCCACAATAATTTATCTTGTGCTTCTGTGTACATATGGTTCCCCCTACTTGAAGTGTCTTACTCTATTTACCTGCTGGGCAAAACCCTATTCCTAGCTCATCCTTCAAGTCCTATTTCAAGCCTATGGGGAACCTTTCTGGGATCTAATAGGTAGATTTAGGTGTTTTGTTCCCTACACATACTGTACTTATACATTTACTCCACCCACTTTATCCTGATGTAGTCCATCTTACATACTTATATACTCCATCCACTGTAGCACATTATAATTGTTTATTGGTATATGGGCAAGACATACCATCATGCCTGATGCCTACCAAAATGTTTTCCTCCAGCTCTGCCCACAGACCCTGTCAAACAGGTGAGGCTGGGAGGGTGCGTTTCTACCATATGATCCTGCTTCCCAACCATAGCCAAGGGGAGCCAATCTCCATATGGTTGGTGACCTGTGATGTGGGCCAGGTCAGATCAGATTCTCACTGTCAGTGATTTGAATTGGGAAAGACTTTAGCAATAAGCAGTAGCAACAGAAGCTGAAAGGTCATGAAATACAGAAAGATCTGATGTAGTAGATGCTGTGATGTGCTGCCCGGATCCCCCTTCAGGAATGATAGATTTATTCTCTGTGCCACTGGGAGTGCTGCCAACAGACAGCCCTCAGTTGCCAGCTGTTTTCAGGAAGTATCTCTTTTAAAGACAGTCACCCCACCCAAGATCATGTACCCTTCCCAGGGAAGCCCGTATCCAATGACTGGCTGAAATTCTTAGTGCCATCTCAGCCTCAGAGTGACCTGTGTGGTAGGCTGAATCCTTCATCAAGACTAGGGGCACCACACATCCCTGAGTGTCCGGGACAGAGTTGTCCTTTAAGGCGGAATGACCTTCTAAACTCAGTCCATGAAGTTCATGAAGACCTTCCTGTAATGGCAGCTGGCCTTAAATTCTTAGGCTTTTCCACTTTCCATATGGTTCTCTGTGTTCCTACAACAAACTTAACTTATTTGATGAAACTGGGGTAGATTTCTTACCTTTGCCTTCAAAAGCACCTAAGTAGATGATCATTTTTGCATTAGTAGGGAATTTGGTTGTTGACCACAACCCACAGAACCCAATGCTGGCCACCTTAAGGGAAATAAATGAATATATTGGGATGATATTAGAGGTTCTCAAAATCAAAGGAAGACTGCAGAACAAGTTTGGAAAATGAACAGGACATTGTTTGACCTGCCACCAGCATCGTAATGACTATAACCCATAGCTAGAGCCAAGTTTCTCACAGCACTGTCAAGAGTCCATGGCCCAGGAAAGCATCTGATTGGCTAAGCCTAGTCATGTGCCCACCTGTGCTGTCCCAGAAATGGAAAAGGGAAAGAGAGGGGATTATCTGTCTCTTTTGGCTTCTGTAGTGGGAGACAGGCCGCCCACCTCAAACTACACAATGGGGGATTCCCCGAAAAGGGGAGCGATGGGCTAGGAGGAAGTTGGGGTTGGGGGCGGGAAGCCAAAAAACAACAGATGTCTTCAGCAGTGTCTGTCTCCTTCCTAGGCTAAAAGCCTCCATAAAAGGCAGGGACTACCAATTTTCATCTTTGTATCCCAGATCCCTAGTGCCTGGCACTAAATAGGTGTTTCTTTAAAAAGTGCAGATTGCTTGATCTTTTCCATTCAAGGAATCGAATACATCTGGAAAGGCTGGCGTTTGCTCCTTTAGGAATGCAAAGATGGATTTTTTTAAAAAAGCAATTCTTAAGGTCTTTAAAATCTAGATGTAAGGTTGGAGCACACAGGCAGTGATACGTCTATATCCATACACATTGCGTGTGACAGACACCATAGAGGAGAGGTATATCCCCATCCGCGCACCCGGAGAGAACATGTGGAGAAGCTCTGTGATGCTGCCTCTCCAGCTGCATCATTCTTGTGGGTGGAATCCTCAGACATCCTATAATCCGCCAAGAGGGTGCCTGCTGGTAACTAAAGAAGAGGGACGATTTTTTTTTTTTTTTCCTGAAACAGTCTTGCTCTATTGCCCAGGCTGGAGTGCACTGGTGTAATCTCAGCTCACTGCAACATCCACCTCCCAGGTTCAAGTGATTCTCCTGCCTCAGTCTCCTAAGTAGCTGGGATTACAGTCATGTACCACCACACTTGGATAATTTTTGTATTTTTAGTAGAGATGGGGTTTCACCATGTTGGCCAGGCTGGTCTCGAACTCCTGACCTCAAGTGATCCACTCCCCTTGGCCTCCCGAAGTGCTGGGATTACAGGTGTGAACCATTGCACCTGACCGAAGAGGGCCATTTTTCTCCCTGTTCCAGATACTCTTTCTGCTGTTTTCTCCAAAGCAATTACATGTGAAACCTGCCTTCCAAGAAAGGTTAAACAGCCTTCTACTCAGAGAATATAGGATACATAAAAACATTCCTCAGTCAGTAGTGTAGAAAAATCAACCTTTGCATTCCCAGGCTGGCTCCATCCACTTCCTATAAAAGTATGTGTGGTGGAGAAGGGACTTCACTACCTACATCACAGGTGCCCAATGAGGGGCTCCAAAACCTTCAGCAGCTACCCACATGTTGCTCAGAATATAGCCTACATTTCCCAGTCACCCTTGCAGCTAGGTGTGGCCAGATGACTAAGTTCTGGCCAACAGGATGTGAGCAAGAGGGATGACTGCAATTCCTCAATGGTGTCCTTAAAGGGAAGAGATGTGTCTTTCCTCTCCCCTTTTCCCTTCCCCCTTTTCCCTTCCTACTGGCTGGATTGTGGACATGGTAGTCAGTCATCTCAGACCATGTGCCCGAGGACAACATCTTAGGGGTGGCAGAATAGGATAGAAAGTTTCTGTGTCTCTGACACGTTGCTGTTGCCATAGCAGTCCTGAACTACAGTCATGTGCCACATAAGGACATTCAGTCAGTGATGAACTGCATATGGGACATGGTCCCATAAGATTATATGAAGCTGAAAAATCAGCGTCATAGCACAATGCATTACTCATGTGTTTGTGGTAATGCTGAGGTAAACAGACCTATTATGCTGCCAGGCATATAAAAATCTAGCACATACAGATGCCGTAAACAGGGAACAATTCTAAACCACTGGTGGGACTGTAAATTAGTACAATCACTATGGAAAACAGTGTGGAGATTCCTTCAAGAACTAGAAGTAGAACTACCATTTGATCCAGCAATTTCACTACTGGGTATCTACCCAGAAGGAAAGAAGTCATTACTGGGTATCTACCCAGAAGGAAAGAAGACATTATATGAAAAAGATACTTGCACACTCATGTTTATAGCAGCACAATTCACAATTGCAAAAATGTGGAACCAACCCAAATACCCATCAATCAACAAGTGGATAAAGAAACTGGTATATATATATGATGGAATACTACTGAGCCATAAAAAGGAATGAGTTAATGGCATTCACAGCGACCTGGATGAGACTGGAGATTATTATTCTAAGTGAAGTAACTCAGGAATGGAAAACTAAGCATTGCATGTTCTTACTTATAAGTGGGAGCTAAGCTATGAGGTTGCAAAGGCATTAGAATGACACAGTGGACTTTGGGGACTCAAGCGGAAAGGGTAGGAAAGGGGTGAGGGATAAAAGACTACAAATAGTGTGCAGGGTATACTGCTCGGATGGGTGCACCAAAATCTCACAAATCGCCACCAAGGAACTTATTCCTGTAACCAAACATCACCTGTTTCCCAATAACCTATGGAAATAAAAAAATCTAGCACATACAATTGTGTACAGTACATAAAACATGATCACAATAAATGACTATGTTACTGGTTCATGTATTTACTATACTTTTTATTGTTATTTTAGAATGTATTCTTTCTACTTATTTAACAAAAGTTAACTGTGAAACAGCCTCAGGAAGGTACTTCTGGAAGTACAGAAGACTACTGCTATCCTAGGAGATGAAAGCTCCATGCCCCTGAAGACCTTCCAGTGGAACAAGATGTGGAGGGTGAAGACAGTGATATTGATGACTCTGACCCCGTGGAGGCATAGGCTAATGTGTGTGTTTGTGTCTTCGTCTTTAACAACAAAGTTTAAAAGGTTAAAAAAAGAAATAAAAATGTAAAAAATAGAAAATAGCTTATAGAGTAAGGATCCAAAGAAAGAAAATATTTTTGTATAGCTGTACAATGTGTATTTTAAGCTAAGCATTATTACAAGAGTCAAAACTTTTTTAAAAATTAAAAAGTTTATAAAGTAAAAAATTACAGTGAGCTAAGGTTAATATATTGTTGAAGAAAGAAAAAAAAAACTATAAATTTAGTGTAGCCTAAGTGTACAGTGTTTATAAAGTCTACGGCATATAGTATAGATGGTAATGTCCTAGACCTTTGCATTCACTCACCACCTATTCAGACTCACCCAGAACAACAGTCCTGCAAGCTCCATTTATGGTAAGTGCTCTATACAGATGTACTATTTTTAAAAAATATTTTATACCATATTTTTGCTGTACCTTTTCTATGTTTTGGTATGCTTAGATACATGAATGCTTCCCATATTGCTCTGGTTGCCTGTAGTATTAAGTATAGTCACATGCTGTCCAGGTTTGTATCCTGGGAGCAACAGGCCACACCTGATAGCCTAGGTGTGCGGTTGGCTACACCATCTAGGTTTGTACACTAGTATGTAAGTATACTCTATAATATTCTCACAATAACAAACTCACCTAATGACACATTTATTAGAACATAATCCCTTTACTAAGCAATGCAAAACTGTATTTATGTCCAATCTGTCCCTGAGAGGGGAGTGTGTTTCTTGTTTGTTTATGTTGCTGCCATTTTGAGTTTCTGTTAGAGCAGCTAATTCTAATGAGGAGGGTCAGCCGACTATGGCCAAATCTGGCCCACCATCTGCTTTTGTAAATAAAGTTTTATTGGAACACAATCACACCCATTCCTTTTTGTATTATTTATGGCTGTGTTCTCCCTGCAATGGCAGGTTACATTAGAGACCATATGGTTCACAAAGTCTAAAATGTTCCTTCTCTGAATCTTTGCAGCCAAAGTTTGCCAGTTCCTACTATATTCTACTCATTCATATGTACATCAAAATATTAGTGGTGTTTACTTCAGGATATGTTACTCCTTCCTTATGTTTCTCCATATTTTCTAACTTTATTCCAATAAATGTGTTTTACATTAATCACCTCCCAAAAAATCCCAGAAATGTTAATTTAAAATGTTTAAGCGCACATCCTAACCAGTTCTCATTACTTTGATCAATCTATCTTCCTCCAAATATCTCTGCCTCGAATGGGTGAGTTTACTCCAGAGTCTGCCCTATTTGAACCTACAATACCCACATTCTAATTGTCACTCTCTGGCCTACCAGAAATATTTGAACCACTAACCAGTTTGTACAGAAATCCTGGAATTTGGTATTGTTTGTGGTAGGATGCTTTTGGTTCCTTGTAACCCAAATTCAACTTAACAGGAATAATATTTGCTGTTATTATTGGACAGTCCAAAGACAGGACTTACATCAGATATGGCTTGATCTAGGGTGCAAATCAGGACTCTTTCTCTTGATCTACTTCACTTTGCTTATCTCTAATAATCTGTTTTATCCTCGTTGGGGTTTATGTGCCCTGAAAATATGACTGCTGGAAGGCCAGAGCTTGCATCCTTTGCCTAATAATTTATAAACGTGTCCATATATAAAATTTCAGAGAAGATTCTGTTTAGCCTTGCTTGGGTCAAAGTTTATGCCTGAACCGATCATGTGCATAGGAGGATGTAATCATTTGAATGGCCAGGTGAAGAGGTTCAAGGTCAACGATGGAATGTGTTTCTCCCAATAAAAGTGGTTTTACTACCTAAAAAGAAAAAGAAGGGCACAGGAGATAAATACAAAAAAAAAAAAAGCGATACTCCAAGCAACTTGAGGTTCTTGTGTGTAATCTTAATTGCTTCTGGGTGTGTGATGTAACATTTATTTGAAGGCTAATGTGCAGCTCCGTTTTCTGACTGGATGCTACTTGATTATTGTTAAATTACTGTGTCAAGCTCAACACATCACAATACCTGTGTGAACTCAGGATAATTGTTTTTTTCCATTTTGGTTAAGACTATGGTTTACAGAGTAATTATGTCTGGTTGAAAACTGAAATGTAGGTAACAACTAGTTTCCTCCGAAAAGCAGGCTATAAAGAGGCAGTGTCATGCAGCAGTGGACAAAGGGTGGAAATAGGGGTTAGATGATGGAGACTTGAGGCTCTGATCTTCTACTTCTTAGGGGATCATGAACAACTTATTTAGTGTCTTTGAGACTCAGTTTACTCTTCTCTAAAATGGGGATAAGATTGATCTTATGATTTTTTTGAGGATCAAATCTCTTCTGCCGGATGCTTCCATTCGAGGCTTTTAATTATTTGGGCACAAACTTGTCCCTGCCTATTTGGCTCTCAAGTTATTGAGAACCCACACAGGAGCACTTGAATAGAGATAATTTGTTGACAAGTTAAAATTCAGAGGTGGAAAAAGCAGGACAGCCCACTGGCTTCAGATCCTTTCCATTATGAGATTAAATATTTGCTTCTGCCCATGGAGCTTGATACATCAGGTGAATGCTTGGAATCTATCATTTTCTGAAAAATTTGAAAGGACTCCTTGGAGGAAATCAGTCATTTTGCTAAATTGCTGCTTCAGTTACTACCCACCTTTGAGAATGGTAGACAGTTTTTCCCTCTCCCTCTACCTCTCCCTCTGCTTCTTCCTCTGCCCCTCCCTCTCCCTCTCCCTCTTCCTCTCCCTGTCCCTCTGCCTCTTCCTCTCCCTTCCCCCCTACATCTTTCTCCTTCCTTCCTTCCTTCCTTCCCTCCCTCCCTCCCTCCCTCCCTCCCTCCCTCCCTCCTTCCTTCCTTCCTTCCTTCCTTCCTTCCTTCCTTCCTTCCTTCCTTCCTTCCTTCTTTTGAAAAATGTATGTCCATTCATCTTGGTTTAATCACATAGGGCTAGATAAGAATAGCTGGGGCATCTCAGGAATTCTAATTTACATTTTTGCTTCTAAACCACAGTACTCTTGCCAGGCTTCATCCTGTCCATGCCTCAATGGTCTCATCTATACAGTTGGGATATTGCTTATTTTCCAGTGTGCAAAAAATAATAATAATAATAATTTGAGATAATGGTCTTGAGTAACCTACTAGGTTATGAAGCTGACATATGGCCATTAGGAAACATGAGATAAGCCAGAACTTTGAAACAATATGATATTGAGCAATATGGTGCCAAGGTTAGGATGAAGGCAAACAGGTCTCAGAAATTTACCAGGATATTTGCTGTTTGGATAGTATGAAAGGTCATGAGAATGTATGCATTTCACTAAAAGGCTATGGGCCAAGGCAGAGAGGACTAAATTTGTCTCTCAAGAGAAAAATAGGGGTACTGAGAGAACGATTTCATATCTCGGTGTTCTATAGAAGGCTCTTCTAGACTGTTCAGAACAAAGATTTGTTTGCCCAAGGTGGTGGATGTTTACTGTAGTGGTTCTTAGCTATTTAAAAAGCACAGAAAGTCAACATCAGTTGAAAAGCCTGCCCGGTAGAGATCTGGAAGGTTATTCAGGGCATTACATGATTCCAGGTCTCAGCAACAAGTTTTGTTGTTGGCTTTCTGGTGCCTTTGCTTTTGTCGTTGCTTTTGAGAGACGGAGTCTACGTCTACTACTACTGCTGATTTTCCACTTTCTCTACTTTCTGCTCGACCTCTTGGTCTTGCTCACTTCCAACTTCTGCCTCAAGGTGTCTATTTACTGGTGTCTTGTGTGGCTTCTTAGCGTCTTTCAAATTCTAGTTCTTCCAACTACTCTCTTTGGATATGGCTCAAATTCAGACTTTTCTAGAAGGAGAACCTACCTATAAAGCAGGTGTCTTTGCCTCAGGCACAAAGCCCTATTTAATTATTTGTAGCCACGATGGTGGGGTCTTATGATCCCAAACACGGTATTTTATCTATAAGCTACGAAGGAAAAGGTTCTTGTAAGTCTCAGCCATTTTAATGCCTTAGGCCACATCTAGGACTTGAATATATTTATGTTCTGCTTTGTATCATGAAAGAACTGAGGCTGTTATGTTGATAATGCTACTGTAATATAGAAGGTGACCTATACCCTATGAGAGGTGCTAAAACATCTTGTGGAAATTCAGAAAGAAAGTTGATTTCAGCTGGTGATTTGGAAAAACATCATGGGTGAACCAAAATAAAATTGATCATGGAAGGATGGGTAGAATGTGGATAGGAAGGAAGGAGGGGGCTAGTGCCTTCTAGGTGGAGAGAACCGTGTAAAGAAAAGCACAGACATGGACAGTTTTGGGAGGAATTGATGACACATCCAGTTTGAGTAGGTCAGAGACTTTCACAGAAAGAGAGGAGGGGGAGCTAATCTGAAAAATGAAATGCCAAGCTGAAGGGTCTGTATTTTCTTTATTGGGTTGGCATTGGAGGAGTCATTAAAGATTTCCAATCTACTCAATGAAGGCATTGGAACTGTTCCTAGGAAGAGCTTTCTGACAGCTGGGCATACAATGGGTTGGGGAGGAAAACAATGGAAGATAGAGGTTGTTATTGTCACTCTAGGGTGTGTTGGAGAAATGAGACAATGGATGTGAAACACCTGTCAGAGGTAAAAAATAAAAGCTCATGGTTACTGAGAGTTCACTATATGCAGCCTTGTGCTTGGGGCTTTCCTTACAGTATTTTATTTATTTAACCCACGGTGATAGAATAAGGTAGGTATGGTTAATCTTATTTTACTGATCATGAAACTGAGACTCGGTTCAATGCAATACCCCGTTAAAGATCACATGTTTTGTGAGTGGTAGAGCTGGACTTTGTACCCAGCTGTGGAGGACTCCAAAAGCCAAGTCCCTCTGACTACTCTGGACCCCCTCCCAAAAGGACTAGCAATTGACCTAATAGAAGGGACAAGAAAAACAGTGGTGTCAAAGGGAGCCCGAAGTTTTCAAGAGTGTGTGACGTAGAGTACAGATAGTGATGTGGACAGAAATGGGGAAGTCAAAAGAATACCTTTTTCTTGGGAGCGGTAAGTGTGGAAGGATATTTTGGGAGATGAGAAAGGTTGTGAGCTTATTTTGACCTTCCCTCAAGGTGTAACGTATGAATGAACCTAAGCAACAGTAGAAATTAAAGGACATAAAGAGGTCAGAAGACACAGTGTTACAAAAACGACCAATCAATTACTCCATCTATTCTGTCGTATTTAGACTGGCGTGAACGACCACTCTGTTCCCCAGGAACTCTGCCACACTGCCCTGCAAGCCCGAGTGATCTTTCATACCTGCCTGCTGGTATTAAACAGTGGGCCCAGTCTACCTCCCTTCCCAGACGAGAGCCCTGCCGACAGCACTGGGGGGGAGGCAGCGCCTGTTTTGTGCCACGTGATCCCGCCCATTTGGCCACAGTTGGCTGGAGAATAACCAAACCACAGATGGACTGATAACCCATGCCTCACCTGGTGAATGATTAATGCTGTAGGACGAACTGTTTTTTTTTTAACCAAAGAGATACTTTAGTTCTCCACACAAATAAACATCTGGCAGACCCGTGTCTCTAATTCCCCAGACCAAGCCTCTGACTACAGCCAGGGTTTCCAGAGCAGGGCTGAATCTCTATGAATCCTTTGCATCCCTCTGTCTTCCAGGTCCAGCTCAGTATCTGAAAGCTTGTGGGTAGTCAGTAAATATATATGGGTGAATATATATTTGAATCTTAGTGATGGACATAGCTTTGGCTCAAGCAAGTTTGTAGAAGTTATGTATATATTTGTGTATAGTTGTTTGTACTTTTAAATCACTGCCAAATATTTTATTTTATTGTACCATAGGCAGTGATATCCACATCTGTCTCCACTAATAATTATTTTAAGTACTAACAGTGTTAGGCACTTTCTGAGTGCTTTATGTATATTGACTTGTTACTTCTTTACAGAAATACCAAGCATTAGATTCTCTTCTTAACTCCATTTTCAGGATGAGTAAACGTACAAGGAAGTTAATTCATTTGTCAAAGGGTTATAAAGTCAATTAAGTGGAGGAACCCAGCTTCTCCCTAGTTTGTCCCCTTAATGCTATATGTTACACTGCCCTTTCAGAATAGACAGTAAAGTCTATGAAGTCAGTCTCACTCATCTCTGTCAGTTTTCTGCTTGTCACTTAGTAGGTGGTCGGCATGTGTGTGCCATACAGAATTAAATTGCTTTTTCTCAAGTTGACCAACATGGGCTGTAATACGTCATATTACCTACTGTATAATATGTCATGAGGAGGGTCTTGGTTTTGTCAGGTATAGTGATAGTTCAGATAAAATTGAGGGAGATTGTTAGAACTTGGGGTCCCCGGAGGAGGTAAAGTGAGATATCTGGGGCCAGATAAACCAGGGCAGGATGCTTGGGCTGCAGGAATTTGTGTACCCTGTTTTGTGGTCATGGGAGATGCCCAGAGGATGGGCAGCGGGGGTAGCCACATGGGGCAGGAGTACCAAGGACAGGGTTCCCTTAAGAGTTCTTTCTGTTTTGAAAGACCACTGTGTTCTGTCCGGCAACATTGATAGCCCTTCACTTAAAAAATCAACTCTCCTGCCTCTGTTGACATAAGTGTTATAAATTGAGTGGCCAACTTTGTGGGCCAGCCTATATGGCTTTTCCTCTGAGTGGTTGTGGCTTTGAATCTGTGAAAAGTCAGTTTTCTCAGAGTTGAAGCCATTTTTACCATAGGCTTTAATCTAGACCTGAGCTTACACACAAGTGCCTGTGCATCTCAATGAAGAGCAGATTCTCTGGAATCTATAGAGACTCCAGGGGCCCAAGGCACATGAGTATTGGGAACTGCATTGCAGCTTGCCACCCCAAGAGGCGCAGAAGGCTCTGCCTAGTGACAGAGGAGATGGAGTGGCTTTGGTGCCACTTTGGGCTTATGGCATGGATGGCAGCAGCCACGGGTGGCAGTGGCACCCACAATGGCAGGAGGTCTGTTGTGTAGTGGCTTTATGGAACCTTGTGTGGGTCGATCAGATCTTTGCAATCTGTTTGGTGCACCTTCATGAGCATAAGAAGCTTTTGCTATAGTTCTTCCTAGGAATCCAGGGCTGTAGAGGAAAAACATGGCATGTGCCCGGGGAGCTGAGAGGACAGTCCCATGAGTCCATGCCACGTATCTTCAGGGGACTCCCAGAAACTGCTGGGGGGATTTTGAAGGTGGAGAAAGTCAAGGTTTCTGCAATAGCAGGTGGGAAAAAAAATGATAGAAATAGTGTGTGAACATGCTGCCCTCAGGCCAGTACTCCTTAAGAGATTTGGCTTCCATACAGGTTAAGAACAGGTAAGATTTTCTTTTTCCGGTTTTTCACAGCATACCAGGCATTCCTTATAATGAGGACCAGCTGCAGGCAGCAATAACAGAAAGGTCTTCTGACATCCTCCCTGCCCATTCATTGGTTTGACAAGCTGTCAGCTCAATGCAGCCTGCGATGCCTCCACGTGAGTCACTCTGCTGGCTGCTGTCAACACGGTGGATGTGCGTTTTCAGTGCTGATAGCACAAACAGAAAATGTTGGAATGGTCAATTTTATTGAATGAGAACATGATGACAACTTGGAATCTTGAACTAAATGCTAACTTTGGTATGGTTTTATTCTGACAAATTCAATTCATGGTGCCCGTTTATTTTAAATAGGATGTTAAAGACTATTGTAGGGTTTCTTTCTTTCTTTTTTTTTTTTTTTTTAATGTACCACCACTTTTCATTTGTAGAGTGCAGTGACTACTACTGTATTACAATGGATGTTAACCTTTGCATAATTTATGTAAATACCATCCTTATTAACAGCATTTACATTACTGACTGACCCAGAGGTAGCTGAAAAACCTCAGAAAAATACAGTTTCACACTTCTTTACTGAAGTGCTAGGTTAGTAAACACAGCCATACCCATTCACATATATCAGGAAACAGTCAGAGGCAAGGTATGTAATGTAGTTCCTTGTGAAATCATATCTCACTTAAAACTTATACTGAATCCCAGCACTTTGGAAGGCTAAGGCAGGCAGATCACAAGGTCAGGAAATCAAGACCATCCTGGCTAACATGGTGAAATCCCGTCTCTACTAAAAATACAAAAAATGAGCTGGGCGTGGTGATACGTGCCTGTAGTCCCAGCTATTCGGGAGGCTGAGGCAGAAGAATGGTGTGAACCCGGGAGACGGAGCTTGCAGTGAGCCAAGATTGCGCCACTGTACTCCAGCCTGGGTGACAGAGAGAGACTCCGTCTCAAAAAAACACAGAGAAACAAAACAAACAAAAAAACTTACACTGGCCAACCTGTAGAGCGAGTCTGATAGTATTTAGAATAGGACTGACTCAGAGGTAGTTTAAAACCTCACAAAGACATTTTTTGGCTCCTTTATTGAAGAGGCAGTTCAGCAGTAATGACGATAGGCATTTGCTTATGTCAGGAAACAGAAAAAGGGGTATGTGGTTTGTACTATGAAATATGTTTTCATATATACATGATAGTATGCTGGTAAATATTTGACAGCAGGTTCAGTGAAGAAAATAAAAACCTTGATTTGTAGTTTGCTGATTTTGATGGTGTAAATGCTCCCACTATGTCTAACCTACCAACAAGATAGTACTGAATGTGGAGTCGGGAAGAGACGTGCAGTAGCAGTAGATGTGGATAGTATTTTCACCATACAGAGTCAACAATGTAAGTAACCTAAACAACAAAGATCATAGCGAAATGTAGCAGCCTAATTAGAAGTGATGAGTGTTGAGTATTTATTACTTTTGTTTTTAATATAATTTAATAGTAAGTTTATATATTTTAAATAATGACTGTGTTTAATAACTGGCTCACAAAATTCCTGAAAATTTAACAATCGGCAGCACTTTTAAGTCAATATGAGATGATGCTAGCACATCACTATATTTAAGTATGTGTGTACAAATATATTTACACATATATGCCCACATGTATACAAATACATAAGTACGTACACACATATAATTATATCAACCTATAAAGATACCAGTGGTATTTCTTTTTTTTTTTTTTTTTTTTTGAGACGGAGTCTCGCTGTCTCCCGGGCTGGAGTTGCAGTGGCCGGATCTCAGCTCACTGCAAGCTCCGCCTCCCGGGTTCACGCCATTCTCCTGCCTCAGCCTCCCGAGTAGCTGGGACTACAGGCGCCGCCACCTCGCCCGGCTAGTTTTTTTTTTGTATTTTTTTTTTTTTAGTAGAGACGGGGTTTCACCATGTTCACCAGGTTGGTCTCGATCTCCTGACCTCGTGATCCACCCGTCGCGGCCTCCCAAAGTGCTGGGATTACAGGCTTGAGCCACCGCGCCCGGCCTACCAGTGGTATTTCATGTGGAAAATGTTAACACGTACCATAATAGTTACTAAACTAAGGGTACGTATTTCCTCCTGACAACCATGTTGGGTTACAATATGGAAATGAAACATACCAAAATTTGCTACATTAGCATAGTCATAAGGTCTACAAACATCAGGGACTTTTCATATATATATATAATTTTTTTTTTTTTTTGAGAGGAGTCTCATTCTTGTCATCTGGGCTAGAGTGCAGTGGTACGATCGGTTCACTGCAAGCTCCACCTCCCGGGTTCAAGCTTCTCCTGCCTCTGCCTCCTTAGTAGCTGGGATTACAGGCGCACATCACCATGTCTGGCTAATTTTTGTACTTTTAGTAGAAACGGGGTTTTGCCATGTTGGTCAGGCTGGTCTCGAACTCCTGACCTCAGGTGATCCACCCGCCTCGGCCTCCCTGAGTGCTGGGATTACAGGCATGAGCCAACGTGCCGGGCCCACATACGTGTTTAATGCTGTGTCATTCAACCTTTATATGCTTCAGATTCTACTATGAAGATGAGTGAATGAATATTGTCCATTATATTTACAATAAAATGTAGGTATTACATTTGGAATGCAACACTAAACAACATAAATTTTAGATAAAGGTTTTTGCTGCATTACTTACACAGAATTCCCCTCAGTACAAATTTCCTAATGAAAAGGTTTAATTTTTCTTGAATGCTTTCACGTATTCAAACAAGAAGTCATTTTCTAGTAATTTCTGACATTCTTTGCTTTCTCTAATTTTTAAAAGCTGAACAAAAATTTGACAGGTATATGAAGCCTTCTAACATTCAGGATGTGGAAAGACCTTCCAGTCTTGTGCGAATTCTCTGATGTTCGGTGAGAGCTGATTTTTCACAGAAGGTTTTCCCACATTCACTACATTTATAGGGTTTGTCTCCCATGTGAGTTCTTTGATGGACAATGAGATTTGACTTCACACAGATGAATTTTCCACATTCATGACATACAAAGGATTTCTCTCCTGTGTGTGTTCCCTGATGGACAGTGAGGGCTGACCTGGGGCAGAAGGATTTCCCATTCATAGGGCTTCTGCCCTGTGTGAGTTCTCTGATGTTCAGTGAGGTTTGACTTCGCACAGAACGTTTTTCCACATTGGTTACAGTCATAGGGCTTTTCTCCTATGTGTGTTTGCTGATGGTTGATAAAGTGTGGTTTCTGGCAAAAGGCTTTTCCCCATTCGGTGCATTCATAGGGCTTCTCTCCTGTGTGTGTTCTCTGATGCTGAGTGAAGTTTGACTTCTCCCACAAGGTTTTCCCACATTCACCACATTCGTAGGTTTTCTTCTCCTGAGTGAGCTCTCCAAAGCTGGGTGAGATGTAACTTCTTGCTGAAGTTATTCCATTTTCATTGTGGTCAGAGGGCTTCCCCCCACGTGTACTATCTGATGTTTAAAAAGAGTTGAGTTTTCCCAAGTTTTGCCGCTCAATTTATATTCATGGGGAATATTTCTTGTGTAAGCTCCTTGATGGATCATGAAAATTGAATTGTCACAGATTTCCTATATTCATTGTATTCATAAAGATTCTCCCTTATAGGCCGGGCATGGTGGCTCACACCTGTAATCCCAGCACTTTGGGAGGCTGAGGTGGGTGGATCACTTGAGGCCAGGAGTTTGAAACCAGCCTGGCCAACATGGCAAAACCCCATCTCTACTAAAAATACAAAACAATTAGCTGGATGTGATGGCATGCACCTGTAGTCTCAACTACTCAGGAGGCTGAGACAAGAGAATCGCTTGAACCTGAGAGGTGGAGGTTGCAGTGAGTAAGATCCCGCCACTACACTCCAGGCTGGGTGTAAGAGCAAAACTCTCTGTAAAAAAAAAAAAAAAAAAAAAAAGAGAGAGAGAGATTCTCCCTTATAAGAATTATCTGATCTGATGTCCACATCTAAAATCAATACAGAAGGACTTCTCACAAATACTGCATCCATATGGCTCCATTTCCAAATGAGTTCTTTGAGCTTTCAATAGTGAAAGTTCTTCCACGTTCATTATATTTAGAGTGTCTCTCCTATCCAAGATTAATTCTTATTTGTAAAAAATAAAAAAAAAAGTCTGCCTCCTCATGGAAGCCTTGTCCATTTTTATTATACTCAAAATGTTGGTCAAAAATTGGCGGAGTGAGATCCTGGTGATGATTAATGACATCCCTCTTTCGATCATATTTATGCAATTTCTCCCCAATAGGAATTTTCTCATGCCTAATAACAAGGAGCAATTTCTTGCACACATTAAATGCATCAGGCTTCTTTCTGGAACAGTTCTTTTGATCAATAATTAAACACAAAATATTTTTCAAACTCATTTCACACAAGTCACATATTTTAAAAGGAAAATTTCTTGAAGAAACAGGGTTTGTACCCAAATTGAAAGTTTTTCTTATTCTATTACCACTTTCTATGCTTACTGTTTTGTTTTTGGTGAACACAAGCTCCCAAAAATACTTGTCTCGGTTTTCCTGGCCCCTCTCTGACAGGTCATCAACTTTCCAGTTCCTTTCTGGGTGGCACTGGCTTGGAAATCCTTCCTCTAATATTCAGGAGCCCCTTGCTCTATCTTGAAGATCACTTCTGGCTTAGTAATGCAACACGTGGTTGAGACCAGATTGCTGCAAGTTTCCAGAATCACATCTCTGGACAGCATCTTCTGAGCGGGATCCAGCAGATGCCACTCTTGCTGGGTAAAGTCTACGCATACACCCTTGAATGACACTTGTTCTCGGGATTTGTTCATTTTCTGTGTAGTGGAGGAGAGAGAAGTCTCCATGTGTGGCTCTGATATGTGCTGAGCTTAGAAATGCCCCTTTTCAATGAGTGAATGTAAACATTTATTTCCTAGTGATTTACTGACAATTTAGGCTCTCTTTCTTAAACCTGTTCCAGACCTTTCGCTGGCACACACACTTCAACAGCTTCAGGATCCCACCACTCCCTTGTCAGGTGCGACCAGAGGCCAGGGATTGTTTCCCATGAGGGACTGGAGGCTGGGGAAGGATGAGCCGGGAAGTTGGGGGAAGCCAAGGATGCACCTGCATATTGTAGAGTGTTTTTCCCCAAAGCCCCAAAAGCCAGCCATGCAGAATATGCTGTGAAATTGCAAAGCTTGTTTGGCCAGCTTTAGCCCATCAGCCCTGCCTGGGCTATAGAAGAAGAGAAGAAGGAGATGAGGAGTCCAGTGAAGAGTAAGAAGCTGTTGGGGAGCACCATGGGGGTGCTGGGCATTTCTGTGCCCACTATATAGGGATAGGGAAGGGAGCGTGTTCCGTTCACCTGGCACCTAGTGAGGAAAGTGTTTGGAGAGCTGCTTGCAGAGATGTGTAAGAGTCTCCTAGAGCTTGGGGCTGGGGGGACAGGGACCAGTTTGAGACTCTCAACAAGAAGAGTTTGAAGGAGGGGGGCTGGGCCAATCACCTTTCTCTGACAGTAGAGTGGAGACAGGTGGTGGTTATCTGAGCAAGCTGCATGTTGACGATAGTGAACCTCTTGGATGTGGCTTCTGGAAGGAAGCCAGCCTAGAGTCATCCTCCAAGGGAGTTGGCTCAACGATCTTCTCAGGGGGTAAAAGGGATTCTACCTTGGTAAGAGTTCTTAGTTGCAGATGACAGAACCCCTGCCAGTCAGCGTAAATAGAAAGGAATTTTTCAGAGGGCATTAGTGACTTAACAAAATCTTGGGAATAAGTTCCTAGTCTGCTCTCCTAGGACCAAGTGTCAGAACCTCACCAGAGAGACTGTCCTGAGAAGGGAGCTGATGCTGGCCCTCCACTGACTCCAGGGCTGAACCGCACCTGGAGACACCCACACCAGTATTATGGAAGCCACACCCACCTATGGACACACCCACCAGCACCGTGGAGGCCACGCCCACCTGCCTGTTTGCTCACGTTTAACTTCAGTGTGAAAGCCTCACAGGGTGCCTCTGATTCGTAGAATCTTTGTCACTTGTTCATGCCCTGCACTAAGGGAACTGGAAAATGTTGTGTTTCAGGTTATTCTTTGGGAAGCTGAGTTCATACTGTTCATGCACGCCAAATTGTAAGAGGATGTGCAAAGGACAGTTGCCCACTTATCCTGATGAACAGGTTTTGGCTGCTGGAAGTCAGAGCTGAGTGGAGAGTTCTAAGCAGCCAGCTGAGGGACAGTAATCTAACCCTATGTCAAAATGGTTAGATGTGGAGGTGCCCAGCAGGAGGTTTTCCAAAGAGACACAGAGCTACAGGAGAGTAAGGGTCTGCAGGGGACATTCGCCATGCCACAGGGCACCAATGCCCTGAGCAGCTTCTCCCTTCAAGTAAGTCTTTTCCTCCATCCCCTCCTCCTGTCCCCCTGTACTGGACCCCAAAGGTCCACAATCAGAAACTAATGAATGGGGTAGGAGATGGAGTAAGAAGTACAGAGAAATTGAACTGTAAGAAGTAGAGAGAAATTGAATTGTAAGAAGTACAGAGAAATTGACCCCCTTGCCTACTGTAGGGGTCAATTTCTACTGTGTTGGGGGATGGGTAAGTTTTAACTAGGGGAGGAGCTTGCAGTTTTGCTTATTTGGTTATTACACTGGGTGGATCTCCTTAATGTTTGAACATGATGTGAAGACCTTTTTATTGTCAAGAATGATGGGGAAAGCTATGGGATCTCACTTAAGGTTTCATTCCAGAGTAGGGAAGAAGAGGGCCAAAGAGCACATCGATTGGGCAATGGGAGAATGAATAAGATGATTCTGTCCGCTTTCTGGCAAGTCTGGTTTATTCAATCAGTTGGTTATAAGAATTATTGTTATAAAGATACATTTATTGTTGCTTCAACTTTAATCAAGTTTTTAAAAATAATGTCAATTGAGAATACAATTGAGAATTTTATATATATATATATATATATATATATATATATATATATATATAAAAGAGGAAGGTGGACACAGTGGGGCATGCCTGTAATCCCAGCACTTTGGGAGGCCGAGGCAGGTGGATCACTTGAGGTCAGGAGTTCGAGACCAGCCTGACCAACATGGTGAAACCCCATCTCTACTAAAAATACAGAAATTAGCTGGCATGGTGGCCATGCCTGTAATCCCAGCTACTTGAGAGGCTGAGGCACAGGAATTATTTCAGCCTGAGAAGTGGAGGTTGCAGTGAGCCAAGATCACACCACTGCACTCCAGCCTGGGCAACAGAGCAAGACTTTGTCTCAAAAAAAAAAAAAAAAAAAAGGCGGGGGAGGGGCAGGAAGGCAAGAGAGACATTCCTAAATTCTTGTTGCTGGTGTTTTTAATCCCTTCTGGCTAGTGAGAAAGAGTAAGAATGAGGGATCAGCCTGGGTGTGGAGCTCACTTTCCAGACAAGGACAGACCTTATAGTGCCACTGTGCCATCCTCTTTGTAAGTGTTAGTGTCTTTTATGCCCAGAAGAGCCCCAGGAGGTAGATATAATGACTGCTACTTTGTGGGTAAGGAAACTGAGCGTGGACAGATTATGCACTGTGTGCAAGGCCACATATCTTTCAACAGCAGAGTGGGAGACTCAACCCCTTAATCTTACTTTACTGCCCAGTTCATTCTTGCTCAGTCTTAGAAGATGTGTCTATCCCAGTCTGGTTCCTTTAAGAGGCCACTCCCGTTACCAGAACATAGCTGGTTTTTATTGAGCACTTGAGATTTAAGTCACTGTTCTATGCATTTTATGCTTTTCTCATTTAATACTCCCCTAAGCCCTATAAGATAGGTAATATTGCTATCCTCATTTTACAAAACGCAGAGAGTCAGGCAAACTTGCCTGGAAGCCATGCAGCTTGTAAGTGGTGGAGTGAGGGTTTATTTTCAGGCCACCTGGCTCTAGTGCAGACTTTGTTTTTTTGGCTTGGAATTCTGTCATTTTTCTCAGTATAGTGCAGACTCCTAACCACTATGCTTTGACATCATGGAATGCACCAAGGCTGAGTTAAAAGACAAAAGGAAGTGCCCGCCAATTCTCAGCCTTCCAGGAAGAGAGTGGGAAGTCTTCTCTCTTCTGTCCCTTTTTCTCTTGCCTACCTCTGCAATTTTCTCCCACCTCATGGGAGGGTTCAAGGAAAATCGTCCTTTCTGTCTGAGCCCTGGATGCCATTCCCCATTCTTCCTCTAGGAGTGTGATCCAAATAAACCTTCTCTACCATGTCTTCAAAACCACCTCCTACTCTGATTTAAGAGCTAGTGGTAGAAAATGTCTTAGATGACAAACTGTCTCCATGGGCCATTTTGCCTGGAGAAAGTGTCATCTGGGCAGCCACATTGGATGAGGAGAGACCCCAAAATGTAAATGGCTCAACAGAAGAAATAAAAAATAATTTGCTGAGGTTAGCTGGTGGGGAAGAGGAGGGTCTTGACACATTGCACAATGAAGCAGGAGCCCAAGTAGGAGAAAGAACCAAAGGGAATGTTCTTTTTCTTTTTTGAGACAGAGTCTCTTTCTATTGCCCAGTCTGGAGTGCAGTGGTGCAATCTCAGCTCACCACAACCTCCACCTCATAGGTTCAAGTGATTCTCTTGCCTCAGCCTCCCAAATAGCTAGGACTACAGGTGTGCACCACCATACCTGGCTAATTTTTCTATTTTTAGTAGAGATGGGGTTTCACCATGTTGGCCAGGCTGGTCTCAAACTTCTGATTTCAAGTGATTCTCCCACCTTGGCCTCCCAAAGCACTGGGATTACAGTTGTGAGCCCCCACACCCGGACCCAAAGAGAAGCATCTGAGTGCCACGTTGGCCAAGGGACTTTGAAGAAAGAGACTCACATTCAGTGCTGTGTTTTCTATAACAAGCTACGCTATAATATCCGCTGTGAAGTCTGCTGTGTGTTGCTTGCGTGAAAGTCTGCTGTGTGTTGTCTTGAACTGGTGACACTTTGAGAAGCAAAACATTTGAAGTAGTGTCCTGCAGGCAGTACGTTGGGAAGAGGCACTGCTTTTCTAGAGGGTGGAAGCTGAGATGGATATAGTGGAAGCATGAGCCTGAGAAGATTTGAGAAAACACGAGTTACCTCTGCTTTCCAAGGCACTTTGGTGTGTTAGGAGGAATCCTGGATTTGTCAGGGCATGTGGGATGGGCATTGGAGCCTATTTTTACCTAATTCACAGTCCAACAGTGAAAATTATTTGAATTATCTCAATACCAGACTAAATTTGACCTCAGCTACCTGAAGTACTTGGGTTGCCAATAGTTGAATCTCTCCTTGCCCCATGCTCTCAATTTTTTTTTTACTACTGACTTTTCAACTCATTCTCAGTCTCTGCCTTCATAAGCCTCTCCCATTTACCATAGAATTTACTTTCTCCTCTGCTGTAACCTTGGCTCCATTTCCTGGCTTCTGGTTTTCTCTCTCCTTTGCAACTCATCAGTTCAAAAAGGTTTCCTGGGTAAAAAATTTCCCCTAGGTCAGTCAGCTCCTGGAAACACCCCTTCTGTTTCCTTCTCCACCCTCACTCCTCATTCAGTCTCTCCCAGGCCCATGTGCAAAACTGGGAAGAAATTGGAACTTCTGTAGATGTAAGGGAGAGGGTGCATTGGTCAGAGTCCAGCTGCAGACAGCAGAACACATTCCAGCCAGTTTAAAGCAGAAAGGGATTAAGGGGTATTCAGCGACTTACCAAATTATTGGGAAGATTGTTTATAGGACCAGCTCTCAAAGCCATACTACAAAACAGGGACACAAAGGCAGCCACAATCTCCCATAAACATGACGCTGCTCAAAAAATTTGAAAGTTCCTGCAATAGCTGCATGCTCTAGAAATACCCCATCCAAGCCACAATCAGGGAGGCAGTAGAAATAAGATACACAAGACACCAACATGACCAGGTGATACAGCATGATAAGGAAGTCCCTGCTATTTGGCAGCTTCAGGACTTTGACATATCTGCTACAATCCACACTTATAAAATAGATGGCTGAGGGCTGAGTACTGAGACCATACTAATTCTCCCGTAGTGGTGTTTGCCTCCAGAAATAACAGAAGCAGAAGTGTGGCATTCATCTCACTAGCCATCTCAAAGCTTTCACCAGTGATTCCAATTGGTAGAATCCGAATAATATCTAGAACTCTATCGCAAGATAGCCTGGAAAATACTGTTTGACTTTCTGACCCTCTGCTGTACAGGCAGACACACAAAAAGGTGGGAAGGGATGTTGTGCTTGAATGAATTGTGTTTACTATAGTGGGTTATCTTTGCTCTTCAGTGGCTCTTCAGGATCCCCTTCTCTAAATAGATTTATTGCCCACCTCTTTGGTATGACAGAGGATAGTCCTGTTTGGCTCAGGGAAGGATGACTCATAACCAGGCTATTATTTTTCACAGATTGCATCATAGCCTCTTCCAACTTGTTGCCACAAATGTAGTAAGGCTAAGGGTAGATAAATCCCACTCCATGACACTGGGCCATTGCATAAATTTACTTGCAGTCCACACCATAGATGGCATGGCGGCCACCCTGTAGATCTCTTTTTTGGGACAGAGATCAAAATCAGAAAGGATAAAACCTTTCAGACTTTTTTTCTAGGAAAATAGAAGTAACAGGTCAATTTATTTTTAGCACCATGTCTGAATGATCTTCATGTCTCTTGCAGCTGGAAACAGCACACGCTATCTTTTCTCTTGTTTTTGTTCTGGTCTTTTTGTTTCAATCTTTCTATGTTCTCCAGTTAAGTCCAGTTGGTTCTAGTCATTAGTAGACTCTTCCTGAGCTAGTCCAGTTCCATTGGAAACAGGAAATACTGGAAACCTCACTAGAAAATAGAGTTTCTGGCCTAGTTTTCGCAGAGTTTTGATGAGCCTCCAAAGGTTTGGTTGCTTATTCAGATTGAGCTTCTGAATCTCTTGAGATTCACCCCTTGCAACTGGTAAGCCAACAGCCTGCAGAGAAAAAAAAAAATCACACATTTGCTGGCCGATACTTGGAAAAATGTCTGTCTTTTCTCTGCCAGATTTACTAATTTACATGTGTTCCAAAGCTGAGGTTAACTGGTTGAAACTGGAGAGCTGATTTTTAACAATTGAACAATCCAACAGTGAAAATTATTTGCATTATTTCAATACCAGACTAAACTTCATTTATTCTTACTTAAGGTTGAAGGGAATATGTGGATTATTAAAAATTATAGGGATTGAGCCCAAAAATACAGCTTTTCTGCAGAAGCTGGATTTTCTTAAAGAAAAATACAACTTAAAATTTATAATAAATGTGAGGGATTGGATCATAGAGTCAGAGTATTTGTATTTAGAAGGGAATTTGCAGGTTCCAATATTCCTGATAGGTTATCTTCTGTTATCTTGGGTAAGTGGGTGTTACTGTAAATAAGATTTAGGTTTTCATCCAATGTTAGAAAATTCTTGGCTGGGCGCGGTGGCTCACGCCTGTAATCCCAGCACTTTGGGAGGCCGAGATTGGTGGATCATGAGGTCAGGAGATCGAGACCATCCTGGCTAACACGGTGAAACCCCGTCTCTACTAAAAATACAAAAAATTAGCCGCGCGTGGTGGCGGGAGCCTGTAGTCCCAGCTACTCGGGAGGCTGAGGCAGGAGAATGGCGTGAACCCAGGAGGCGGAGCTTGCAGTGAGCCAAGATCGTGCCACTGCACTCCAGCCTGGGAGACAGAGCGAGACTCTGTCTCAAAAAAAAAAGAAAAAGAAAGAAAATTCTTAGCAAAACACAAAGATGCATTTGTTTAGAGGAAGGCAATGACATTTATTACAAAAGCCCCACGATATTAAAGTATCTCTTCATAAGGATTTGATGTTGGTTCAAATTGTGGGACTAGTTATATGAAGTTGTGAATGTTATACATTCTTTCTGAGTTTATTTCTTCATCAATGTATAATTCAACCTTTTCTATTCTCACCAACATGTTGCTTAAAACAGCTGAATTTAAGGATGATAAAGAATATTCCATTATTTATTATTCCATCAAGCCAATAGAATATTCCTCAAATATTTCTGAGAGTCTTAGGGTGCCTTTCATTAACCCCCATACAAATCCACTTAGCTATCATGTCAACCATCATGTGGAACGCACTTTTCTCTTTAATTTTTGATGGGTACCTTTATATCTGCTGGCTGCTAGTGAATAGTGCTGTCTCGTGATATGCAGCACCTCTCCAATGGCATATTTGTCCTGGTGTGGCCGTCAATATACTACATGCCTTGATGTGTCAAAGCTTTAAGGTGGTTTGTAGCCAAGTGCAGATAAGACTACCTCATTCTATGTATTACTTAGGATGTTTGTGGTTGAGAATTACTAGAAAACTCAACCAAATATGGCTCAAACAAGTGGAAATTGTCTGTTGAACAATAAAGTATATGTTCAAAGGTAAGGAAGCATATGTACCTGTGAGGATTAGGTTAGGTAGCAAGAAACAGAGACCAAAACTAACAGTGTTTTAAACAAGCTTTGTTTCTCTCTCACATATATAAGGCCAGAGATAGGAAAGCCAGGACTTCTATAGTAACAGCACTCAATAGAATCTGGAGAAACTTGCATCTTCTTCTAGACTCCTCCCAGCTCTGCCATTTCCTAAATCAGTGGCATTGTCCCCATGGACTAAATTGGTAACTGGAGCTCCAGCCATTGTATTCATGCTCCCAGCAACTGGAAGAAGAGAAAGATGAAGATGTCTGTGACCTGGTGTTCTTGTAATGAAGGTTCCCAGAAGTTGCCACATGACAGTTCTGCTTATATTCCCTCAGCCAAAGCTCAGTCACATGGACACGCCAAACTGCAGAGAGATGATGTCTTTGCTCTGGATGGCCAGATGCTCAGCAAAACCAGCTCAGCAAAACTCCATGGAAAATGGGGAGAACAGTTTGGGAACAGAATTGTTGTTGACTACCATGGACTTCAACTCTGTTTTCCTGTGAGTCGCTTGGCTTTGCCTACTCAGTGTTTGGTTTCATTTTAATTTGGTAACAAAACTATTGAAGCGGTTTCAGAACATGCCCATTGTGACTGTGTGCAAAGAGAAGAGGTGGCTTCCGGACATTCTCCTAAAGGAATGTGAGAGAATTTTCTCACAAGACCCAATCAAGGCTGGAACGAGTCTTGCTCACTTTTGAGCCAGTCAATGGCAAAGGGGAAAAGACTACTCCTAGATGGGTCAAGTGCACCCCCTGACTGAAGAGGAGGTCCATATCCCCAGAGTAAGCTTCTTGGTCAAAAAGGAAGAGTAGATAACTGAACAAAGTTGGGGTTATGTTAGGAAAAACAAAGAGACAGAATAGATGTTGGGCAGGGGACTCTCTGGTCTGGGCCAGAGACGGGTGGCACTAAAGCCCACTGTTTCTGGCTCATGGGCACACGCAGCTTCCAGAGAAATGACTCTTAAAGTTTTATTTTTATTTATTTATTTATTTATTTATTTATTTATTTATTTATTTATTTACAGGGTCTCACTCTGTCACCCAGACTGGAGTGTGGTGGCCCAAACATGGCTCACTGCAGCTTTGACCTTCCAGGCCCAAGCAATCCTCCCATCTCAGCTTCTTGAGTAGTTGGGACTACAGGAATCCACAACCTCACCTGGCCAACTCTCTTTTGAAAATTTTTTGTAGAGATAGGGTCTTGGTATGTTGCCCAGGCTGGGTCTTTTTGTTATTTATTTAGTTGTGTTATTTTAGTTGGTTGATGTTTTCTTTTACATTCCTTTGTCGTCTTAGGACCCAGACATGAATCTTATGGGTAGATCCAAAGATGTCAATAGTAGGCATCACATTTTGCTGACCTCTAAAATAGGGTATTCATAACCCGGTCAAGATCCTTGTGTTCAGCTCTCCCTTCCCTTAATGTAAGTTTCCTGTCATAAATTTCTTCACTCTTTCATGCAAACAGATTCCACAGGGCATAGCGAGATGGAGGGAGCTCCTATCCAAGTTGAAACCTACATTATATATAAAATGGAAATAGTAGTCACCCATTCCAAAAGGTTGTTACAAAACTTAAATATATGGCCTTTGAGTGTAGGTTCTCACTTCTTCACACCATCAAATCCCCAGACAGCAGGATATAACACATGGTAGTAAATAACACATAGTTAGATGTTTTGGCATTAGATTAAACAAGATAGCACATGTAGATGCTTAGCATACAGTAGGCATTTTATAAATGTGAGTTCTTTTCCTGCAGAGGCTCTTGATGTCATCTGTTATACCTATTTCAGGGGAATTTCAATACCTGTGGTCTGTGTCCTGAGTTCCTGGTTCATATCTAACATCAAAGCCAAATTCATTTTTAAACTACCCCCAAACTCATGTCCCGGGCTGAAACATATAGGAAGATGATTTATTTAATTTTTTCCTGGGAGAGAAATGAACCCAACAGTAAAAGAAAGAGTATTCTTTCACTGTCACTCAGTGGAGAGAACTTCTGTTGAGGTTGTGAACATGAAGAGTTGAGTCCAGTGGGGCGAGCACTAAGCAATATGGAAATCAAACAGCCCTGGGTAAATTGGCTTGACATTTGCAGTAGTTATTGAATGAAATCGTATTTTAATGAAGAAAGGGGTCATTGTCAGTAAATGCAATTTAACTATAATGAGGTTGTAAAAACTTGCATTTTATTATTGATCCTACAAGAACTATAAGTAAGAAAAGAAATCATGGGAATTATAGGTGACTTTCTTTTTATTAGGCAATTACAGTTTTTTTCAGACAAGGCATGGATGTTTTCTGAGGTGTTTAAACTTTGTCTAATCATATAAAAATTACCATAGAGCATTTGCCATATTCTTTCTTTCTTTCTTTCTTTCTTTCTTTCTTTCTTTCTTTCTTTCTTTCTTTCTTTCTTTCTTTCTTTCCTTCTTTCTTTCTTTCTTTCTTTCTTTCTTTTTCTTTCTTTTTTTTTTTTTTCCATTTTGAAAGGTAGTTGTCCTGTAGGTGCTTTTTATATCAGCCATAAAGTGTACTCTTAATGGTAAAGGCTCCCTGATATAAGTTTATATATTTGTTCCTGTATGGCATTGACATCCATGAAATCAGATTGTATTAAGTTATTCACTAGAAGCAATGTGAAAGGCTGCCTCATCCAATAGAGTTGATTTTATTTTTTTTATTTCCCAGGAAGATGACTTCAGTCAGTCATTCCATACCTAGGGTGAGATTGGGGTCAACTCTTCCAGGAGGTGGTTAGAAGACGGACTCCCCTTTCTCCTCAAGCCTCATTCAATGGTGGCTCCTCCCTGGGCCCGGAGCCAAGGCCCAGTCTTGGGAAAGAAATCTCTCTGTACAGTTCATCAGAAACGACATAAAACTTACAAACCAGATTTTTTCCTTTGGAAAAGTTGCTAGTGTTTTACCAAGTTCTTTTACACATCAAAATCATTTCTCACTTCTGCATTCTCTTCACTTCTAATTTTGAATTTCTCATTTGCTCCTCCATGGGCATCCATGGATCATGGTTTTGCAGTGATGAACAGGACCAAGAAGTCCTCTCCTCTCACATGACTCACGTGTTCAAGAAAGAGACAGACTGAAATTGAGTAAAGAGAAAAGTAAAAAACTATGGTAATAACAGATCATAAAAGTGCTGTAAGAAAGTGAAACAAGATAAGGTGGTAAAGAGTGTTTGAGGGCGACATTAGCTGGAGTGCTCCAAAGGCCTCTCGGAGGAGGTTACATTTGCTCTGGGACCTGGTTGAAGGTATTCTGTCACTCTCTACCTGGAATCACAGCTATTCATTTTAATCTTCCATTCTAGATTCTAAGTTCCTTAAGGGCACTGTCTTTCTCTAACTGATCTTTGTATCCTCTAGAGCTCACAGCCTTATGCCTTCTACTTGGGAGGTGTTCAATCAACAGTTGCTAAATGAATGACGATGATCTTATATTGACCCACAAAGCCCTCAGAGCTAAGAATTGTTACCCACATATACAGAGTGGCCAAGTCACTTGATTAAAGTAGTAAGTGAGGTACCACCACTCCATCATGCTTTTCTTTCTGGAAGCCCATAGATAGTTCTTTACAGCAATGTAAATGTAATTTTAGGTAGGGGATTTCACGCTTTTTGAAATTATGGAAATACCAGTTTAAAAAATACAGAACACCATTACAAGATCAAAAAGTTGACAATTCTTCACTCTGACTGCTGGGAGATGATGTTTTAGGTAGGATACAGAACAGGAGAATGAAACTATATTCTAGGATATAGTTATCAGTTTTTGAAACCTCTGAGTGGAGAACTGCTTTAGATCACAGACATAAAAGGTCTGGAAGCTTACAATTTAATTCTAATTACCTAGGACCTAGAAAATTCCAACACTTTCCATGAAGTGGTACTAGGAAGTGGGGAAGTAGTACTGTGGAAATTCAGGATGAAAATGAGGAAAACTCTTCAGTTACCATCTGGTTTACTCTGATATGACTTCATTGCTCTTTAGTGACGTTTACTGGGCTTTGTGAGATTCACCTTTTAACCTACGTTGGTGTATTAGAGTTCTCCAGAGAAACAGAACCAAAGGGATATATATATAGATGAGGGAGTTGCTTTTATTACTAGGAATTAGCTCACACAATTATGAGAAGTTCTAAGATCTGCTGTCTGCAAGGTGGAGAGTCAGGATAGCTGATGGTATAGTTCTAGTCCAAGTCCAAAGCCCTGAGAGGTAGGAGAGCTGATAGTGTAAGTTTCAGTCTGAGTCTGAAGGCCTGAGAACCAGAAGAGCTGCTGGTGCAAGTTCCAGTCCAAGTCCCACACAGAAGGCTGGAGAACACTGATGTTCCAACTTGAAGACAGTCAGACAGAGAGCAAATTCTTTTTTATTCAGTCTTTTGTACTCTTTAGGTCTTCCATTGATTGGATGAGGCCCACCCACATTGTGGAGGTCAGTCTGCTTTACTCAGTCTATCGATCCAAATGTTACTGTCATCCAGAAACATCCCCACAGACATACTTACAACAATGTGTAACCAAATATCTGGGCACCCTGTGGCTCAGTCAAATTGACACGTAAAGCTAACCATCACAGATGGAAATTTGTGTTTCTAAGGGAACCTATCCCAGGGAAGATGTCCACAGGTAAGATTTTTTGAACTATTGATCGGAAGATAAATGTTTCATTGGAGAAGGAAAATGTATGAAGCTTAGATTACAGCGATGGAATGTGCTAAATTTGGGAATCTAGGAAAATTTGCACCAAAGAACAAGGCATTGTGGGAGAGCAGAGAAGAGGCTGTTGGATGTTCGCATTATTTTGAGTGCAGCAGTGTGATGAGCCAAGAACACAATGGGCATTCAGTTAGATGGAGCATGCCTGGTACTGTCTCCTCATGTGAATGACATTGTCATAAGAAAAGCCGCCTGCAAATGAAGGAAGCTGCCATTAGGAGTGGGCAACAAGGAGTCCAGGAACATCACTTTGGGAAAGGTCTGTTGATGAATTTAGGGAAGGTTTGTGCAATGAACACAGGATGAGATTACAAAAATCTTATGATGCAAATCCAAATAATTGTACTTGAGGATGAAGATTCTGAAATTTCTTGAACAGTGCAGACCTGGCACAGTTTTTGCTGACTCGGTCACAGGCAGTATAAACTTAATACACATTGCTTCACTTTTTCCACATTGTGTTTTTCCTGTACATAGGGCACCAGGAACTATTCCTCTCATGACTTTATTAGATTGGCCTGAACTATCAGCAACTGGGGTGGCTTGCTGCTATTATCACCTTTCCTGTTTCTCATTGCTACCCAGGAGAGTCTAGTCCACCAAAAATGGTTACAATCAGATGATAGGCAACTTCCTGGTGCTTACACCCTTGGACAATCCCCTTCCCCTGAGCATGAGTTGGATTCACTAACTTTTAACAAATGGAATATGGCAAAAGTGATAAGATGTCGTTATGAAAAGATTAGGTTATAAAAAGACTGGCTTCCACACTCTCTCAATCTCTTTTAGATCCCTTGGCATAAGGAAAGCAAGCTTCCCTGTTGTGAGCAGCCCTATGGAGAGGCCCATGTGGCAAGCAGCTGGTATCTTAAGCCAGCAGACAGCAAGGGCCTGAGGCCTGCTGACAGTCACGTGGGTGAGCATGGAAGTGGACCCTTCTCCAGCCGAGCCTTCAGATGACTGCAGCCTCAGCTGATATCTTGGTTGCAGCTTCAGGAGATACACTGAGTTGGAAGACTTCAGTTAAACCTTAACTGGATTCATGACTCACAGAAACTGTGAAATAGTAAATGTTGTTTTTGGCCACTAAGGTGTGGGATAGTTATGCAACAATAGATAACTAATATATATAGAAAGAAGGGGAAATCAACAGAGATATGTGAAAGAGAAAGAACATACTTCAGCGAAGACTTCCGAACTTGCAGTAAGTTATAAAACAGCACATGACTAAACCTGCAGAGCTGTGCTTCTGAAAGCTACACTCGTCACTTGGTACATTTGTTTAAACTCTTTATAAGTTGTAAGGGACTTAGTACTCCTAAAAATATTTTTCTCCTTTCTATCACTTTACTGATATTCTCTGTTTAGGGAGACATTTTGTTGTTACACATTATTCTTTACTTCTTTAGACAATTTCCTTGGTTCTTTGAACATATTTAAAACAATTGATTTGAAGGCTTGGTCTAGTAAGTCCAAACTCTGGGCTTCCGCAGAGACAATTTCTATGACTACTTTTCTTCTTTGTATGTAGGCCATATTTTTTTTGTTTCTTTGCACATCTTGTATTTTTGTTGTTGTTGTTGAAACTAGGCATTTTAGATAATATAATGTGGCAACTCTGGAAATCACATTCTCCCCCATCCCCCTGGCTTCACATTGTTATATTGTGATATGGCTTATCTATGTCCCCACCCAAATCTCACCTTGAATTGTAATAATACCCATGTGTCAAGGGTAGAGATAATTGAATCATTGGGGGCCATTTTCCCAATACTGTTCTCATGGTAGTGAATAAGTCACATGAGATCTGATGGTTTTATAAATGGGAGTTCCCCTACACAAGCTCTCTTGCCTGCCACCATGTAAGATGTGCCTTTGCTTCTCCTTTGCCTTCTGCCATGATTGCGAGGCCTCTCCAGCCATGTGGGACTGTGAGTCCATTAAACCTCTTTCCTTTATAAATTATCCAGTCTCGGTTATGTCTTTATTAGCAAAGTACAGACTAATACATATTGTTTCTCCACTTTGTGACCTCTCTGAATTAATTCTGTCAAGTCTGTATTCCCCGTCATCATTAATTCCTCTATTGTTCTGCCCACCCACCAATATTCATTAGCAAGTCATTAGGAAAATCTCTCAGCTCTAGCTCTAAAATCTATGCCCTTTCTTCCAGCTGCACTGCTACCACTCTAGCCCAAGACATCTGCTTCTCTCTTCTAGGATTCTCCCCAATGGACTTCTTGCTTCTGCCTTACCCTTCCATCTTCTGTTCTCCACACAGCATCCAGGATGGTCTTAGGTTATAAAAAGACTGGCTTCTACTTGGTATCCTCCACCAAGGCTAGCACTGTGCTTTGCACATGGTAGATGCTTAATCAATGTCTACTTGCACATAGTAAATACACTTCTGTTACTCCTCTGCCTATTCCCCTCCAGTGGCTTCCCTTCCAGAGCCCCTGAGGGCCTGGCTGATGCGGCCCCTCTCTACCTCTCACATCTCCTGTCCTTCCACTCTTTTCCTTACTTCCTGGACTCCAGCTCCCTGGTTTTTCTTCAGTTGCTCAGACACACCAGGCTGACTTTCATTTTGGTGTCCTTGGACTTTTTTTCTTGCTTGGAACATTCAGCCCAACACCTTCATGGGATTACCTCCTTTGTATTAGGGACTTCTCAGCTCCAATGTCACATGCTCAGAGAGGCCTTCCTTACCATGCTGTCTAACGGAGTGACTCTCCCCAAGTTCATTTCAACCCCATGGTCCTGTCTGATGACAATCACAGCAGCTATTACTTTGGAAATTATCTTGTTTGTTTAATTGGTTGTCGTAGTGATACTCTACCTTTTTCTTGAGCATATAAACATCACAGGAGCAGGGATCTTAACTGTATTATTTTTCCGCATCTGGACAAGTGCTTAACACATAGAAAGTAATAGGTGCTCAATAAGGTATTTGTTGAATGAATGAAGAAATAAATGAATGGGCATATATGCAAAAGTAGTAAAGCAAACTGTGTGGGCTCAGGTCCACATTAGGAGGAAGGACTGAAATAGTAATGGTAGCCATAGTAATAACAACTATAAAAATACCAGATATGACTAGTCTCTGGGAGCAATCTTCATTGTCATCTCATTTTCCATGAAAGAGAACTTGGCTTTTTGTCACATCCTCCCTCTACCAAAAAAAAAAATCAAATTTCACCAAGTTTTAGTAAGTAGTGGTAAATATAGTACTCAGCATGTGCCAGACCTATTATAAGCCTCTTGCATGCACTAACACATTTAACTCTCACAAGAACTTTATGGGGTAGGTGCTATTATTATCTTTGTTGTAAGATAGGGAAACCAAAGCACGAAGATGTTGGATTAAATCACGCAGAGTTTCATAGCCCAAAGTCACTGAGCCAGAGGTGGGAATGGAGCCAAGTGGTGAAATGAGGCACTCTGGCTCCTAAACCTGTGTTGTTAGCCCCCACACCAATGGCTGAGCTAGTGAAGGCACTGGAGAGAAATGGTGGAGAGCAGTCTATCACACAGAACAAGGCACAGTAGTAGAAATCCCTGCTAAGCCTCTCAGTTCTTCCTTTGTTGTTTCATTTCAGCCAATAGCTGCTCTGTTGCCTCATCAGCTCCCCGAAACAGACCCTGTCACTTGATGGGGACGATTGCCTTCTAATCACACGAATCACACTCACCATTCCACTTAGCATGAATGTTCAAAGGATCCTCTCTTAGAACTAGTGGATAATGATAAATTACTTTTCCCAACACACATTTGTTTATTCCACTGTCACATGAATAAAGATGTTCAAGTATTAGGATTTGGGGTTGTGGTTGTGAGAGATGTAATAAGGTTTATCTTTCTAGTTTATTTTCTTCCTCTAAACAAAAAAGTATGTTAATTCCAATTAAATTTCTTTTCTTTCTCTCCTCCTCTCCTTCCCTCCCTCCCTCCTTCCTTCTTTCTTTCCTTCTTTCCTTCCTTCCTTTCTTCTCCTCCTCCTCCTCTTTCTTCTCCTTCTTCTTCCTCCTCCTCCTCCTCTTCTTCTTCTTCCTCCTCCTCTTCTTCTTCTTTTCTTCTTCTTCGTCTTCGTCTTCTTCTTCTTTTCTCTCTCTCTCTCCCCTCTCTTTCCCTCCCTCCCTCCCTCTCTTTCTCTTTCTTTAATATGAGATGGGGTCTTACTACATTGCCCAGGATGTCAAACTCCTGAACTCATTAAATCCTCCTGCCTTAGCCTCCTGAATAGCTGGTATTCAGGTATGAGCCACCGTGGTTGGCTTAAATACATTTCTTGACCACAGAAAAACTGTTTACTCTCTGGCTTTGTCCTTAATTATATCTGAGAAACAAAGGTATCCCATAAAATCAAGATAAAAGTGTAAATTAGAAATAGAAAAGAAAGAAGGCAGAGAAATGCAAATTAAAACCATAATGAGATATCATTTTATATCAATCAGAATAGCTATTAATAAAAAGACAAAAAACAACAAATGTTGGCAAGGATGAGAAAAGGGAAGGTTTTATACACTGTTGGTGGGAATTAGTATAACCTCTATGGAAAATAGTATGGAGACTTCTCAAAGGACTAAAAATAGAACTACCATTCAAACCAGCAATCCCACGATTGAGTATCTGCCCAAAGGAAACAAAAATCATGATACAAAAAAAGACTTGTATGTTTATTGCAACACCATTCACAATAGCAAAGATATGGAATCGACCTAACTATTCATCAATGGAGGACTGGATAGAGAAAATGTGTTATATACACAGTGGAATACTATTCAGCCAAATAAAAAAATGAAATAATGTCTTTTGCAGCAAGATGGGTGGAACTGGAGGCCATTATCTTAAGTGAAACAATCCAGAAACAGACAAATATTGCATGTCTTCACTTATAAGTGGGAGTTAATGTGTACGCTGGACGTAGAGCGTGGACTGATAGACGATAGAGACTTGAAAGGCTGGGGGTGTTGGGGGTGAATGATGAGAAATCACTCAATGGATACAATGTATGTTATTTGGGTGATGGATACACTACAACCTCTGACTTCACCATTATGCAATAGATCCATGTAACAAAATGACACTTGTACCCCATAAATTTATTTAAACATTTTTTACAAGAAACTGGCACAGAAATAATATCCTCTAATAACCATTAAATATGAAAACAAAGGCTTGAAAATGTAGACCCTTGGGAAGGGGGAATATTGAAGGTCTTAGGCTGTGCTCCTTGTCTATGCAATGCGTTAAGTCACAGACATGTCTCCCCCATCCACATAAACTGAGGAACATCTATCCGTTTAGGAAATAAGCTGTCCTAGGTAACCCCCACTCCCATCCTACCACCCTTGACCTTTTGTTTGGTGGCCTGGTTTGTCCCTGGGCATGCCCATAGACCTCTTATCTCTAGATGTGATGATCAAAGGGAAGGTCTTAGCTCATCAACCGTGGGACCCAGAATGACCTGCTCTGGATAAGCCTGAGCAGCTCAGAAGGGACCTAGCCTTTTGCTGAGTATATGGGCTAGAAATTAGAGTATTGCATGTATTTAGGCAAAGGCATTAAGCTGCAAGTATTTTGCCTGATAAATTGGGTGATTTACTCATAGGTGGGAATTGAACAATGAGAACACTTGGACACAGAAAGGGGAACATCACACACTGGGGCCTGTTGTGGGGTGGGGGGAGGGGAGAGGGATAGCATTAGGAGATACACCTAATGTGAATGACGAGTTAATGGGTGCAGCACACCAACATGGCACATGTATACATATGTAACAAACCTGCATGTTGTGCACATGTACCCTGGAACTTAAAGTATAATAAATAAATAAATAAATTGAGTGATTTAGACCATATTTATACTCTGGATTTCTGGGAAACAGTAGCAAAGCATAATAATCACATGTAGAAATTTTTGAGGATGAAATCACTTTTATAGAATGTTAACTTTGGAAAGCCCTTCAAGGTCTTCCAGTGCTGTCCATTTACCAAATGGAAGAAGAGCGAGATCTGGAAGTAAACTGACTTGCTGTAGCTAGCTGGTGGCAAACTAAGCCTCAGAAAACCCAATAGAGTGCCCCTTGCTCCAAATGATGCTACTCATCATAAAACTTGATCTCACCCAGCATTCCAGCAGAATCATGTGGACTGAGTAATAGCTGGTGCCACACATCAGCCCAAAGATGGTCATTTGTGAAAAGCCAAGCCCACCTAGAGCTTAACTAAAAAGCACAAATGTGTTAATGTAACATTCCTCTTGATCTCATTCCCCCTGTTACCAAATGTCCTATTACTTCTATTTCCTTTTTTAGACACTTGGTTACAAGAGATGTCTGTACCTGTTGTTTCCTCTTTTCACTGTCTATGACTAAGTAAAATTTCCTGGGCAGACATCTCTTTAACCCCCTGTAAATTGGCTTCTTTTTTTCACCACTTTGGTAAAGCTGCTTTGCCAAAAGTCATCGATGGTGTTGCATTACCAAAGATGATGATGGCAGATTTCCATACCTTTCCTTTTTCTTTTTGTAGAACTCTCTACTGCATGTGCTTCTGTCGGTCTTTCCTCCATCTTGCAGAGGTCCTCCCTGGCTACCTATCAGGTTGCTTCTTGCTCTCTTCCTATTTCCTTGAACATTTCTTCTGTGTCTCCTTTTGTAGTCACCTCCTAACCACCTAAAATTCTTGTTCACCCCAAACTTGTTCCTGTTTTATTATTGTACTGCTTTCTTGGTGATATCTCAGCCAACCTCAGTGTTTTAACCTTCATCTGTTTTGGTTACATGTTGCTACAACAAACCACCTGAAACTTAGTGGTTTCAAATAGTAACAAATTATTATCTTCACAATCCTGTGGGTTACCTGGGTGAATATTCTTTGTGCAGTATTGGCTAAGGTGCTAAGAGGGTTGATTGCTCAAAAATAGCCTCACTCAGATAGCTGAAAATTGGTGCCGGCCACTTTACTGGGACAACTGAGGACCTTAGTATTCTTTTTCTTTCTTTTTTTTTTTTTTTTTTTTTTTGACAGGGTCTCGCTTTGTCACCTAGGCTGGAGTGCAGTGGCATGATCTTGGCTCACTGCAGCCTCGACCTCCCTGCTCAAGTGATTCTCCCACCTCAGCCTCCCAAGTAGCTGGTGAAACTACAGGTACATGCCACCATGCCTGGCTAATTTTTGTATTTTTTGTAGAGACAGTTTTCATCATGTTGCCGAGGTTGGTCTTAAACCCCTGGGCTGAAGTTATCTGCCCACCCTAGCCTCCCAAAGTGCTGGGGATTACAGGTATAAGCCACCACAGGCAGCCATTATTGTTTTATATGCTACTCTCCTCATGGCTGCTTGAGCTTCCTTACAGATGGGGGCTGTGTTCCGAAAGAAAGGAGTCCGTGGAAGCTGCTGGTTCTCATAAGACAGATTTTAAAATTCCGTCTGACACTTCTGCTGCATTGTATTGGTCAACACAAATCACAAGGCCAGCCCAGTGGAAATAATCTACATTTATTGATAGGGAATGGTATTTGTATGCAAGGAGGGAAGGAATTGATGGTGGACATATTTGGAGATTATCTGCTATGCACTCTCATGTGCAAAATACACTCACTCCTCCCTCAAATTCTCATTCCATATGGAATCAGCTCAAAATAATAATAATAATAGTAATAATAATCAGCTCAAGGAATCAGCTCAAAGTTTAGGACAACATCAGTTCAAACAGGCATCAGTGAGGATGAGGCATCCCCGGTCTACTTGAATATAGCTTTTCAGCTGTGGTTTCTTAGATGTGAAGATCCATGAAACAAAAATTCAAATGAGGCTGGGCACAGTGGCTCATGTCTGTAATCCTAGCACTTTGGGAGGCCAAGGCAGGCAGATCACTTGAGGTCAGGTGTTAGAAACCAGCCTGACCAACAAAACCCCATCTCTACTTGGGGAAAAGACAAAAAAAAATTAGCTGGTCGTGATGGCGCATGCCTGTAAACCCAGCTACTTGGGAGACTGAGGCACAAGAATTACTTGAACCCAGGAGGCAGAGGTTACAGTGAGCCAAGATCACACCACTGCACTCCATCCTGGGTGACAGAATGAGACTCCCAAAAAAGAAAAAAAAAAAGGTGCCAATGATCTCAGAAGCTAACATAAAATTGTGAAAAAAGGACAGAATAAAGCAATAAATGTTTCTGCTCAAAAAAAGTTGAAAACAGGAGACACATGGCCCTACTGTTCTTAGCAATTTTGAAATCCAACTAGGCACATGTGGACATTTTCTCTGATTCCTGGGGTAGAGAACATTCCCTAATTAAGAGTTCATTTCTAAACAGTATGGAGATTTGTTTAAGAACTAAAAGTAGAACTACCATTCCATCCAGCAATCCCACTACTGGGTATCTACCCAAAGGAAAAGAAATCATTATTTGAAAAATACACAGGAAAATGCATGTTTATAGCAGTATAATTCACAATTGCAAAAATACTGAACCAATCTAAATGCCCATCAGCCAACAAGTGGATAAAGCAAATGGTATATATATATATGTGTGTATATATATATATGTGTGTGTGTGTATATATATATACACACCATGGAACACTATTTAGCCATAAAAAGACATGAAATAATGGACTTTGCAGCAACTTGAATGGAACTGGAGGCCATTATTCTGAGTGAAGTAACTCAGGAATGGAAAACCAAATTCTCGCTTACAAGTGGGAGCTAAGCTATGAGGACACAAACGCATAAGAATGATATAAAGAACTCTGGGGACTCCAGGTGAAGGGTGGGAGGGGGGTGAGGGATAAATGACTATGTATTTGGTATAGTGTATACTGCTTGGGTGATGGGAACACCAAAATCTCAGAAATCACTACTAAAGAACTTATCTATGTAACCAAAAACCATCTGTACCCCAAAAACTATTGAGAAAAACATTTAAAAAAATTTAAGCAGTAAGTGTAATAATAATTTGAAAAGATCTGAAAGTCTTTGATCCATGCAGAATAGTGTATAAACTCTTTTTTTCAGAAAGCTGTTTGTCAGTAAACATCATTATGTCCCCTTCAAATTATTCCAACATTATCAAGAACCTAAAACATGTAAGATACACATAGTTTTAAATAAAATCAATAAATAATGAAAAAAAAAAAGAGTTTGTTTCTGCTCCTTGTGAGTGATTTTCCATGGCTGTTAGCTCTTCCCTCTGGAATCTTCTCCTTCTAAATTGCCCTTCCTTTCCTATAAGAAATGCCCTGTGTCAGTAGCTAAGTAGTTTTCTTAGCCTGCTCCCTGCCATTAGGAAGTCTGGGGTCCAGGGACTTCTTTTTATTTTCCACTATCTGTCCCTTTGAGTTAAAGCAGATATAATTCCTTTAAAAAATGTTGTGGGCTTCCTGTGTATCAAATTATAATCCATACCCAAGACAAAAGAAGTATCCGTAAGTCTCTTTGAGAGAGACCCCTCAAGTCAGTGTGTGGTGAGGCAAAACATTTATAATTCTCAGAAGTGCTATTGTCCGGTTAGGAGGGTCTAGAAAATCCCTTTAGCTCTTTGTCTAATTGGGAGGTCCATGAGGCATCACTTTAAATCTTGCTGATATTTCAACAAAGTTTCTCACAATCATAGCCCTGATCTGTTCTTTACCTGTAAGCTATGTTTTCTTGGATTTGATTTTTGTCCTGTGGTCATTTCTTGCTTTGAGAATCATTTGTTTTCCAGATAATCTGTGAATATGAACTGTTTAAAAAATTCCCATCAAGCAAGACTTGCCTTGGAAATATTGCCTCTAAATTCTGCTTGAAAACTGAACAGTTCTATGTTAAGCTCATCTCACTCCTCCTCTACTTAAAAAAAAAAAAAAAAAAAAAAGCTGCCATTCTGCTTGGAAATCTTCTTAGCCAGATACGCACGTTTATAGGTGTTCTATCTTTCCTGTCACTGTGGGCAACATTTCACCAATTATTCTGCCAATCCATAACCATGTCCCTGTTAAATTAAATTTGGCCTTAAGCTTCCTCCACACTTTTAAATTAAATTTGGCCTTAAGCTTCCTCCACACTTTGAAACCTATTGCAACCTAACTTAAGAGTATATTCTTGTAACAAATAGCTGAGTCTCAGCCAACCATGGCAGCCAAGCTTTGGTTAATCACAGGCTGCCAGCTCCCTGTAACGTCCTTGAGAAAAGAAATCACGTCCTAAGAGAAGCTATGTTATAGTGATATAAAGCCCATAATCTGGAGGTGTAGTGTCTGCACTGACATCTCATCTCTACGGTTTACCACCTGGATAATTCCAGGAAGGCTACTTAGCCATTTGGCACCTTGTTTCTGCATCCTTAACATAGGCATGATACTAACAGGTAAGTAACTTACAGGTGTGTTATGAAGATTAAATGAGTTAATACATCTATTTTAAATAAACAGTATCTGGTACCCGGAAGGAGGATAGGAAACATGAGTTATTCTTATTGTTAACGATGATGAGTTATTCAGCACCTAGTGCTTAATAAATACAGATGCTCCTGATACTAATAGGTAAGCACCTTAAAGGTGTGTTATGAAGATTAAATGAGTTAATACTTATATTTTAAATAAACAGTGTCTTGTACCTGGAAGGAGGATAGGAAACGAGGTATTCTTAATGTTAATGATGATTATATATTCAGCACCTAGTGCTTGATAAATACAGATACTCCTCAATTTACTATGGGGTTTCTTCCTGATAAACCCATTATAAACTGAAAATATCATACATTAAAAATGCATTTAATCCACCTAACCTACTGCACCTGATAGCTTAGGCTAGCCTGCCTTAAACATGCTCAGAACACTTACAATGGCCTGTCGTTGGTCAAGCTCATCCAACACAAAACCTATTTTATAATAAAGTGTTGGAAAGCTTGGCGATTTATTGAACAGTGTACTGAAGGTGAAAAACAATGATTGTATAAGTACTCCCAAGTACAGTTTCTACTGATTATGTATCATTTCTGTACCACCAAAATTAAAATATCAGAAGTGAACCATTGTAAGCCTGGGATGGTCTATGGTTGTTGGCTTGAATTCCTTCTTTTTCCTTTTTAACTCTATAGTTCTACCTTCCATTTTTTCACCAAGTCCCACAATTTTCTGTTTAAGTCACAGATTGTCTTGAATATTTGAAGGGTGGGATTTCCACTCCTCACACCCCCTCCACCCACCCCTCTGACCTGGGGACAGCTGAAGAAGTAGATGACATCCAAAGATACGCTTCTATTTGCCATCTCTTTGCACTGGGGAATATCTCCTTGGCTGACTCAAAGGTTCTTCCCCAGCACCAGCCAAATGGAGATATAATATCAGTCAGTTGCTACTACTTCCTCATCTGCCCACATCCTGAGCAAAACGGGGGAATTCTTCACATACCCAGAGGAGTCCCTAAGGTAAATAGTCAAATTTCAATGCCTAATTGCCAACTGTGATTCAAAGATAATGTAGCAATGAAAAACCATGTGAGTCCCTTGCCATAGAAACAGCTCTTCAGAGGAAGGGAGTGGCCCCTAAGAGCCACAACTAGCCAAGAACCAGAAATAGCGAATTTGTTTCTTAGCTATGTCTCTAGTTTCCTGTATAAAAATAAAATGAGGTGAATCATGTTTGCTCCCTAATCCCCGACAGCCTGGCTGCGCCAGGTGTCGGGATGTTTTCCTACAGCCCTGTTCTGAGAACCTCTTCCTAACATCTCGGTGAGGGCCCAAAAGGAGAAGACTGGCTCCTGGAGCTCCTCATAGGAGCGCAGCATCTGAAAGGATGCCATCAGGCTAAATGGCCTGCTCCTTTTTCTTGGTACTTTAGAAAATATGTCTCTTTATACAATGCCAACAAAATGATTTGGTTATTTAAAACATACAATATAATAAGATTAAAACACTTCCCTACAACGATAACCTATATCAAAACAAAAGCAAACACAAGCAGTAATGCGCCTTCTCTTCATCACGTAGAATCAGAGGGTTTCATACAGATTCAGCCAGGAGCAGCCTGGGATTACTTTAATGCAGTGCTTCTCAGTGAGGGTGCTATAAGTTGGGGCTTTCTGGCTCCCTCTCAGGACCAATAACGCTCCTCTCCCCAGGTATTGCAACAGTCAGATAGACTTCCACAAATTTCCAAATGCCATCCCACATCCCCTGTCTCTGGGCATAGTACCACAATCCTTGCTAACACTTGCCCCTGTTGAGCATCCTGCATTAAGAAAAGTTAAGCAAGGCCAGGTGCGGTGGCTCACGCCTGTAATTCCAGCACTTTATGAGGCCGAGGTGGGCAGATCACTTGAGGCCAAGAGTTCAAGACCAGCCTGGCCAACATGGCAAAAACCCCATCTCTACTAAAAATACAGAAAAATTAGCCAGGTGTGGTGGTGCATGCCTGTAATCCCAGCTACTCGGGAGGCTGAGGCATGAGAACCATTTGAGCCCGGGAGACAGAGGTTGCAGTGAGCTGAGATCACACCACTATACTTCAGGATGTACTCCATCCTCGATGACAGAGCGAGACTGTCATCATTTTGTTCTCCATTTTTCAATGAGGAAACTGAGGCCAGAGTAATTAAGCAGTTTTGTGAAAGCTCACATCATCAAGTAATTGAACTGCAATTTCAAAGTCATTCTTGTCTCAGTATGTTGTGCTGCCTCTTATAACCCCAGATGGTGCCAGGACAAGCACAGATGTGGGTTTTAATTTAAAACATTTATCAAGAGAGACTTCATGAAGTCTTAGGAATCACTTAGGAATGCTGTTGTGGTCAAGTGACAGTTAATGGAGGGGCTCCCCACACTGCCAAGGAAACCACCAATGGGTTGAGATAGTCCCAAGTGAAACTGTCATGCACCGATTATTTCCCTAGTAGCATCCATGGCTGCCTGTGCCCACCAGGGATCTTAGTGGCCAAGTAATAGCCCTTCTGCATCTCTGGAAAAGTCCACCCTGACTTTTAGCCAGAAAATAATTGTCTATGTTCACAAATTGGCAAAATACATTTCTTGCTACAATAAACAGGACTGCTTCTCAGTAGGGGGTGGGGGAGCCTTTGGATAAATTTCCCTAAAGCTCTCTGCATCTTTTTGTATTTTCTGTCATCTCTGCAATCCACATAAACATTGTCCAGACCTCAAAGATATGATATTAGCTGGTTCTTTTTTAGTTCATTAGCCCTTCTGATATACTAGTAGATTATCAAAAGCATTTTCAGTATGTCATAAAATCTGTTTGGTATTAAGTTGTACATGATGTGTTTTTCTCCATCTAGCTAAATAGTTTCCTTCAAATCTGGACCAGATGAGCACCCTGGGACTTGCATGAGCTCATGTGTGTATCTGCGTGGAATGCAGAACGTTGGGTCCCATTGGATGTGTGAGCATGTGTTTGGCCCAAGTGGAAATATCCTTAGGCACCGATGCCTCAGTTAGGGAAAAGATAAAGGCACAAGATCAGATACCACATCTGCAAAATGTTAATGTCCTGGTGATGCTCCCTATTAGAGCCATTTTTCCGTTCTGTTTGATGGCTAGTTTAGGCAAATTGTGACGAGCATGACATTGCCTTGATTCAGTAGCCCCTTGGGACAGGCATCCCATCCGTGCTCCCGCTCACTGTGCCTCTCGCTGCCGCAGGGTCACGGAGGCTCCAGGGCTGGCTCCTGCTCATTCGTTCAACCGGTCTCTTTTGAGCACCTATGATGTGCTAGGCACAGCGGAAAGAGGAGACTAAGAGCAGCCCTTGCTTCTGAGATATGGAGGAGGGTACAGAAAAGCGAACCGACAATTGTGTTACAGCAGGATAAATATATCTGCTAGAGCAGATGAAGGGTCCAGACTAGTCCTGGGGAGAAGTGTGACTCAAGAAAGGCTTCCTGGACGGGCAACCCAGGAACAGAGAGTTGAAGAAAACCCAAGAACGGGAGCTGGTGCTGGCCAGCTGTAAACAAGACAGAGGTGCCCCTTCTGGCCAGGAGCCGTCTCCTGCAGGGCACGCAGGTTGGCAGGCCCAGCGCGAGCTGTATTTAGTCTCTCCTCATCCTGTAGTGCCCTTGAGAAGTTAGCAACCTGCACAACCTTCCATGGGATCCTGGGATTATCCATGCCTCTTAGTTTCCTAGGGTTGCTTAACAAATTGCCACATACTAGGTGGCTTAAAACAACAAAAATTTATTCTCTTATAGTTCTGGAGGTCAGAAGTCCAAAATAAAGGGTTGGCAGGCCCATGCTCCCTCTGGGGGCTCTAGGAGAGAATCCTTCATTGCCTCTTCCAGCTTCCAGTGACTCCGGGCAAGTTTTGGTTTCAGGTTGCACTGCATGGCTCCAATCTCTGCCTCTGTCTTCACAGGACTGTCTGCTCTGTGTCAAATCTCCCTCTGCCTTTCTCTTATAAAGACAACTGTCGTGGAATTGGGGGCCCACTCAGGTAATCCAGGATGATCTCATCTTGGGATCTTTAAGTTGTTTACATCTGCAAAACCCTTTCTCCAAATAAGATCACATTCTCTGGTTCTGGAAGTTAGGGCATATCTTTTTTGGGTCACTATTCACCCCAAGAGACCAGGTGAATAAGGAAAAGAAGATTTTCAGACAGGAGGAGCAGAGGATGTAAAGGCAGGGAGGTGTTTGTGGACTTGCTCAGTTCTTCAGTGGCAAGAACGCCTGGGGCTTAGGCTGCCAGAGGTGTGGCAGGGAGCTGAGACTGCCTTGGGAAGCAAGGAGCTGGTCTCAGAGGACCTGGAGTGCCCTGCCAAGAGGCTTGGACCACAGTCCAAAGGCAATGAGCAAGCTTTGCATAATTTTAATTTTAACCTAGAAAGGACACATGGGCTGACGGTTAGAGAATGTATTGGAGGCCAGCAAGACAAGAGATGAAGAAATTCCTTCCAGAGGATGTTGCTGTTGCTCAGGTGAGGAATTTGGTGGCCTGGACTTTGGAGAAGAGGTTGTGATGGTGTGATGGGACCACACACAGCACTTGGTGACTGGTGTGAGCTGAGTGGGGAGGGAGCACTGATCCGGAGGTGTCCTGGCCCCAGCACTGCCCATTGTCCACCTTCAGTCAGCTATGGATACATTGGCACTGCTCCTCACAGATCGGCCCTTTGCACTTGACACTTTGAACATGAGTTTTCAAGAGCTTTGAAAGCACTTTGACACAAAAGGACATCCCCAAGCACTGGGTTGAATATTAACCTCTCGAAATTCATATCTTCCTCGAACCCGTGGATGAGACTTTATTTGAAAGTGAGTCTTTGCAGATGTAATTACGCTAAGGATTTCAAAATGAGGTCACCATGGCAGATCCAGGTGGGCCCTAGGTCCAACAGCAAGTGTCCTTATGTGAGAAACACAGAGGAGGAACACTTAGGGAGAAGAGGGGGTCGTGTGAAGACGGAGGCAAAGACTGGAGTGATGCAGACACAAGCCAAGGAATGCCAAAGATTGCCTGGAGCCACCAGAGGCTGGAAGAAGTAAGGAAGGATTCTCCCCTAGAGCCTCCAGTGGAAGCGTAGCCCACACCTTGATTCCAGACTTTTTGCCTCCAGGGCCATGAGAGAATAATTTCCTGCTGTTTTAAGAAACCAAGTTTGTAGTAATTTGTCACGTCAGCCCTAGGGAACTGCTACAGATTGACAATGAGCATGAAATACTTTGGACTTTAAAATAATAATAAGAAAAAGGAAAACAGCAAGATGACTAGAGAGGACTCCTTGTATGGGAGTTTTGTACTAGCAGCTATTCTTGTTCTAAGAAAGGGGCCCCTTCAGCCTTCCTGTTGCTGTGCCATAAGGGACCAAGCTGTCTTGACCTTTTAAGCAAGTTTGCTAATCCCTCCACCTGTTTTCTTTGCTAATATAGCTGTTCTTTCTGTCATGCTAGTGTGCACCCGGGGAGCTGACAGAAATCATTGCCTCTTGATACTGATCATGCAATAAAAATGGCAAGCTGATTAGTCAGCCAGAGAGGAGAAGCCTTTTTCCCATTAGAGGCATGATCTAATGCTGTAATCACCTAGCCTGCTGACGGCAGCCAAGTGCTTGTGGGCGCAGAGTCCTCAGAACAGGTGAACCCTGTTAAGAAGCATCCTTCTCCATGGTTTCAGCTGTCCTGCAGACCATCTTAAGTCTCAGTCCCTGAAATACAACAATTAGACAGAACTCCTGTGTTCCTGAGTTTATGACAACCTTCCAAGACCATCCTTTAAAAAAAAAAAATATATATATATATATATATATATATATATGCAAATAAAAGAGCTCCAGCTTCCAAACCAGGAGGCTTCAGGAAGCCCAGGATTCTTCCAAGGAATATAGACATAGTCTTGGTATTCACTTACTGTTTCTCCACCTGAATGTGTGTCCCTGATCCAATGGATTCAGTGCCTCCCTTCACCCCAAGACAACGCTCACATGAGGCTTTCTGGCTCAACTGCAAGCTTGAAGGAGTTTCAGTGCAGAGAGGGAAAAATTAAGCTCAGTGTCAGCCATGACCAACCACACCCCGAGTCCTTGGGCCAAATCTCATCCCACCCAATTCCTACTGGTCTTCCTTCACCTTCAGGCTCCCAGCACGTTGTGGGGTGTGCTCCTACCCTGTCTTCACCTCCACATAGGGGTTTGCATTGACTGTGTTTCTCTTTCCCTGAATGCCAAGCCCCCACAGCCCCTTCCCTCTGTCTACCAGAGAAAGCCCCAAATGCATTAACATCGGAACAATCCTCACTCTTTTATTTTGGTAGACACAGAGCTTGAGTGTTTCCTTGTCTAGGCTTTCCATTCCTTTTGCACAGATAAAAGCTCATTTAAGCACTTTTTCTCCACCAGAAAGCCTTGGCCCCCACAGACTAATTTGGGTTTCCATTTTTAGCAGCACGAAGAATTGGCAGAAGCTTTGAAATTGCAGTTCTTCCCCAAAGACGCCCAAGAGCCCAGGTCCAATTCTCAGGCAGAATCGAAGTTCGCATCCTGAATTTCCCTCCTCTTACTTCCATCAGAGGGAAAGTTTTCCCTAAGCCCTCAGAGAACTCGATCTTTGTAAAGTAGAAGATGCAGTTCTTCTCCCGGTAATCAGCACTGGGTGACTTTGATGAAGAAGGTTAACTGGTCTAAGCATTGGACTTGCTAGGTATAAAATAGAATTAATAATCCCTTTGTGCCATAGGGTTATTGTAAGAATATTTAAAGAAATAACTTAAGAAAAGTGTCTGGCTTGGTGTGTGGCACACAAAATATGTCCACTACTTCTTCCTTTCATTGTGTGATTAAGCAATAGTTTGCTTTGTTGCCTTATACAAGGATGATAATACAGTTCTAAAGATTATCTGAAGTTCAGAATCTGGTTAGCAAAGATACACTGAGCTCTCAACAAAGCCAACAAGCACTGCATTATAGAGTGTTCCCTTGGCTCCATATTTGCACATGCCTGTAATTATTTATTTGAGATGAATTCCCAGATATGGAATTCGTGGTCAAGAGGTACATATATTTTTAGGACTGCTGCTATACATTGCCAAATTGCCTGACAGAAAGTCTGTGCCACAGACTTCTTACCTCCCCCACAGAATTGTGTCCAAGAGCCTATTTCTTGGAATCTTGAGTTTTTCTCAAAGTGTATTAGCTTGATGGGAGAAGAGTGGTTGTAGAATTGTTTCTCAAACCTGGAAAACAAGCATCCAACAAACCCAACTCACTTATTTTAAAAATGAAGATCCTAAGACTGAGAGAGATTAAGTGACTTGGCCAATTCATCTGGTTAGTAAGACAGCCAAAATCCATACCCCATGTTTCCTAATGCTGGAATTCTTTCCATTATACCACTCCAGAGACAGAGTGTTAGCCCTGAGGTGAAACCACTCAGGGACTGCTTAATAACAAAGTTCAATTAGACCAAAGGGAAGGCGCTGTAGAGAAAAGTGCTAATGCAGAGTTTCAATTAGTGTCTGGCTAATTCATTCTCAGATAAGTATAGGGCAGTGTCTGTGTTAGCACCACCTACTGGTGAAAATTTAGACTTGTACAGGATTCCTTCTATGGAGTTGCAGGTAGAAGGGGAAAAATCTCCGGGAGATTTGGACTGCTTTAAACAGTGTTATTCTAGAAAGAAGTCCATAGAAAAATGAGTAGGTATGGAGTCACTGAGTCATTAGCCATAAGGACTTCAACTTCTGTGGTCTCAGAACTGCTGTGAATGAAGTTCCAATTTCCTGAAGCGACAAAGTCAGTTTCCTGTTCTTCCTATCGGCTATGTAGAATGTAAACCTCTTCATTTTTCTATAACCTAATTTCTAGTTTAAGTCTACATTTTTCTAGTGGCAGGAAACTTAATATATAGTGTCTTCCTGGTAAAAATCACTCACTTCGGTGTTTATTCAGTCATGCCAGTTTCAGTCACTCAATTCAAAATTTCATTCCCTTCCCTTCTTCTTGGGGTTGCTGGTAAGATCCTGGAAATATAGGATGGTGTAGGTGGAAAACGGGGTTCTGGGGGACTGAGAGAGGGATGGGGTGGTGTGGTCCACGGCATCCTTAGCCTGAAGCAGACCTGGTCTTTGGCCATCGGCACCTATGTGTAGTGGCACTGTGGGGCCATACTTGGAGGCTGCCAAGACCTCTTTGTTAGAGAGCCCTCCATCTCCAATATATCCTTCTTGTCCCAACCTCAAGCTCTGCTCAGGTCTGTGGCCCTCTTTTGGCCATTTTATGCCCATTTTGGAGACAGGAGCAAGGGAAACTTTCAGATGCTTTCTTACATGGGCCTGGCTATGAGGGATTGGGGGCTTTCCTGGGGCCTCCCTGCTGCTTTGCTCTGTTGTGCTGTCTTCTCCACTATGGCCAGCATATGATGCAGGGGGTGGCAAACTATGCCCTGTAAAGGGCCAGATAGTACGTATTTTAGATGAATACTCCACTCTGTCACTGTAGCACAAAGGCAGCCACAGTCAATATGTAAATAAACAGGCGTGGCTGTGTTCCAATAAAACTTGACTTACAAAAGGAAGTAGCATGCTGCATTTGGCCCTCGGGGCCCTTGATGATCTCGACATGTATCTGTGCAGTTCTCCCCTAACTCCAGGCATCTCCCACAGATCAGGGCACACATTCTCAGGTCTTGGCATTACTAAACCTATCTTGATGATTTATCACCGGCTACCCCACCTCAGAAAATCACAAGAAGAGGGAGCAGGCTAAGTGCAGGATCCCTCAGGGTTGTGTCAGCATCTTCTTCTTCCCCTCTCCTCTTTCCCTAGCTAGAATAATCATCCTTTCCTCTCTTTCCATTCTCTTGTTTGTAGTATAAACTTTATGTCATGCTTACATGGGGCTTAGCCTTCAGATTTGATCACACTTTTCTACCGCAAACCTTGCTTACGGAGGCCCCAATCTCTGTAATAAGAGTCAAGAGCCTAAATGGTTCAAAGTCAAGAACTTGACATTTGTTCTGTGTTCTTCATAATCCCTCCCTTCCCAGTGAGTAGTGGATACCTGGAGTGACTGGGAATACGGTCCCATGACGTCTTCTAACTCTTGCTAAGTTCTGGGCTTCAACCAAGCCTCAGCCATACTCTAAGGGCAGCTGGATTCAGATAAGTTTGCTGGTCTGGTGGTTGTTCATTTGTCTTTATCTTATGAGGAAATGAGAAGAGTAAGGTTAACCTGACATTGTTAAAAACACTGCTCACTCACGTGAATAGAAATGAATCCTTTCGGTGCAAAACCATTTAGAGCAGAGCATTTCAAACTGCAAATTGCAACCCTTTAGGGTAGGGGTAGGCAACTTTTTTTCAGTAAAGGCACATATTGTAAATATTTTAGGTTTTGTGGGCTGCACTCAACATGCAACTCTCAACTCGCAACTGCTCAACTCTGCCACTGTAGTGCGAAAATGATCAAAGACAATGGGTAAACAAATGAGTGTGTCTGTCTTGTAATTAAACTATTTATGAATACTAAAATGTAAATTTCATATAATTTTCACCAGTCATGAGATATCATTCCCCTTTTGATTTCTTCCAACCACTTAAAAACATAGAAATTTTTTTTATTTTATCTTATCATTTTAAATTTTATCTTATCTTTTTTATTTTATTTTTTGAGACAGAGTCTCTGTTGCCCAGGCTGGAGTGCAGTGGTATGATCTCAGTTCACTGCAACCTCTGCCTCCTGGGTTCAAGCAACTCCTGCCTCAGCTTACAGAGTAGCTGGGACTATAGGCATGCGCCACCATGCCCAGCTAATTTTTCTCTTTTTTATAGAGACAGAGTTTCGCCATGTTGGCCAGGCTGGTCTCGAACTCCTGGTTTCAAGCAATCCGCCCACCTTGGCCTCCCAAAGTGCTGGGATTGCAAGTGTGAGCCACTGCGCCTGGCCAAAAATGTAAAAAACATTTTTAGCTTACAAGCCTTACAAAAAGAGGTGGTTAGTTAGATTTAGCCTTGGGCCATAATTTGCTGACCCCTCAATTAAGGAGGTCATGAAATCAGTTAAGTGATACTGGATGAAGAATTTTTTTAAAAAGAAATAAGATAAAGGAGAATGAAGGAGACAAAATATCAAAATATACCGTACACAAAAAAGGTTTTGTAAAATGTTGATTTCAGTTAATACACATTTGTGTGTATTGCACTGTGATGCAAAACGTATTTCTTGCTGTGGAATGTGGCTGGAAAAAGTTTGAAAATCATCAATTTGGAGAAACATTTCTTTCAGTGTGACATTTTTATTCCCAAAGAGTTGTGCCTTTATTTATTCCACACATCTTAAGATTTGATGTTAGTGTTGCCAGATAAAATATAGGACACTCAGTTAAACTTGAATTTCAGATTAAAAATAAATAAATTTTTAGTATAACTATTTTCCATGCAATGTTTGGGAAATACTCACACTAAAAAATTATTCATTTCTTATCTGAAATTCAGATTTGACTGAGTATCCTGTTTGTTTTTCTAAACCAGACAATCCTATGTGGTATATTACAACTGATTTTTATTATTACTCTAATGATCTTAAAACTCAGGGTAGGGGCAGCCCAGTTCAGCTGGTAACTTAAGGGAAAATCTGGCATTTAACAGTTCTTCCCATGTGCCAGATTCTGTGCCCTCTCACAATTGCAGAAGCACTAGCCCTCACTACAGCCCTCTAGGAAAGGTACAGCTTTGTTGTCTTCACTTTACAAGTGAGGAAACTGAGGCACAGTCTGACCTCAACAGGGGGTTTAACAATATAAGAGGGATGGTTCCAAGTCCTTGCCACACCGCCAGGCTGTTGGGAAAGGCAAGCCCTGTGAAAGGGCCATGAGCAGTTCTTGGTCCTGGTGGTGCAGTGAGGAGGGCGGACCGGACAGTGGGAGTGGCAATGAGGGTGCCTTGTCCATGGAGTATTGGAACCCAGTGTAAACATGATCCAAGTCATTTTATATTCACTATGCAATGCCGGTGATAACCCGCCCCCTCCCCGTCGAGGCTGACTTCCTCACCTGCTTGACATGCCACTATTTGGCATATGGTTGGTGCTCAGAAAATGTTACCTTCCTCTTTCTTCCTGCTCTCCTTTTCTCTACCTTGGCAAATGAGTTGCAAACCACTTGCCCATTCTGATGGGTGATGGCAGCCTGGACTGTTGGATTGAGAAGGATTCTGAAGTTGAGTCTGCTCAAAGCAAATGAGTGCTGTGCTCTAGAGGATCATCTGCTGGAGAGGTAAGAAGTGGTTACATGGATAGATACCACCCACCATCCTATAGTTTAATGCTTCAGCCTCCAGAGCACAAGCAAGCATGCTGAGCAACGATTCCCCGTGAGCCCCAAACTCCTTCCCACTTAAGACAAAGTAAGAGGGGAAGGGGAAGAGAGTTTCTATCCATCACATCGCCTTGTCCCACCTCCTCCAACACACACAATTCCTGAGTGACCTGGAGCTAGATGCTTGAACACGGATTGGAGAGGCATAAGCAGACTGGACAGACAGGCAGGGCACAGGTTTGCTGGGCGCCAAAGGCCAGAGGCAAGTTAACATCTCCCCTCCCATTGCCCTTCACCGCCTGAAGCTTTTGTGCTTGGCTCACCATAGTGTGACCAGGGGCCTCTGTTCACATGTGCCTTTTTGGAAGCTGTGGGGAGGAATGCCTTTCCTTGACTCAGTTATGTGCATGGCTGGAGGCAGGGCTACAAAAATAGGCTGAAGGCAAGACTTTCCATTCTTCCATTTCCCCAAAAGTAGTTTCTTCTTGGACACAAACTGCCATCTTCTTCAAATTCCCAAATTGAGTAACCACTTGGAAGGTTTTCTTGTTCTTTTTTTTTTTTATTTTTATTTTCAAATGATTTTTCCAGCTGTAATTTTTCTTCAGTATGGAATTTTGCTCTTTCTGCCTTGAACTTCATTATAAATCCAAGTTTAAAATCAGAACTATTATAAATAGCCTTGCGTACAGCAAGCGTTTGGGCATGCCATGTTTTAACCTTGAAGCAGCCCACCATTTAGGTGGCTCTGTAATTCCTCAGCTTCTCGTTTATCCCCTGCCCCTATAAATTAGAAAGGCCACATGCGGGCAGGCCTTCAGATGGAAGGAGTTGAGAAATTTAAGAGTGTGTCTAAGGTCAAAGAGAAGGGATGTTCAAAAGCATAGAAAGGTATTCGGATAGTTTGTTTCATATTTAATAGCTTTGGCAATACCTTATTTTGTTGAATTAGGGCCTTGTGGGTCTAGCAATGGCTTCCAAAACTATTTAGTCAGTTTCCTCTTGGGGAGCGGTGGTAGAAGGGGGCAACCTTTCCTCTTACGGCTCAGGCCAACTTTATATTTTGTACAGAGGTGAGGATATTAGTCATGATATGAAGGAGAATCCATGACATTTTGATGATTCTGGCATATGTACATTTAAAAATTGCAAATTTAATTTTTCTTAGCATACCAGAGAGACGAGTTTCCAAGGAAATGGGTCTGACTCTTGAGCTCTGTTTGATGTTGCTTTGGCCAAATGATTTGGTGAGTCACTTGTTATGCCTTTCCCTCGGGGTTCAGTGTTGTTTTTCATCGTGTCCTTAAAATCAACTTCTAAGCCACTTAAGTGCCTTGACTGGACTTTCTGGGGCCATATTAATTCCAATCTCAGAAATTTTGTTCTTGCTTAGATATTCCCAGGTTTTCTCTCCCCTACACCCTATCCTTCTACACAGCCCAGATTTCAAGGTCCCCTACAGATCTCAGGTCAGTCAAGCCATCCTTGACTTGTGAAAAACCATGTGATTTCTCCCATCTTTGAACTCCTTTTGGGATCATCATCAATATCTAATCTTTGTACTTGATCTCTAAGAATCATCTATGTTGTTTAAATTTTTCTTAAGGGAAAAGACTATGTCTTATGCTTTTTCTGTATTTTCCAAAACACCTGCCCCATGTTGGGCATGCCCCAATCAATACTGGATTGATAAATGATTGAGAAGTCTTCACTAGGCCTACAGTTCATGCACCTATAAACATGGAGCTCCCCTTTATCTTTGTAGGATTTGACCAGAATTTGCCCCCAGCCTTACCCGATTACAGGAAAAATAGTGTTCAAAGTGGGAAGCTAGTTCTGTGAATCCACATTTCCTTTGTTGGGCAATGATCTAGCTGCATGTGGCATAACATTTGCTGACACATAGTGTACTCACTCTTTCTTTTTTTTTTTTTTTTGCCAGAAAAAGACTATTTCCATTCAAGTCACAAGTGGTGAAGGGTGGTGTGGTTTCTCTGTGACCTTAGGCGAGTCATTTCACCACCTTCAGCTGCAGTTTCCTCTTCTACAATTTTCCACCTCCAAGGTTGGCAATTCTATGGTTTGGGGGCTGCTCAACGCTTCTAAGAACTCATCTAACGATTTGTTTGCATGACAATGGGAAGGATTCTAAGGTTCCACTTCATTTTCTGCTCTGGATCTAATGTGAATGGATGGGGCCAGCGATGTTAGTAATTATTGGCCTGGACCTTCTCTCTGTATTAGCTAGAGCTCCTTATATCCTTCTAGCTAGGGGCTCAGAGCCCACCTTGAGGATGGCGGCATTAACCCGTCTGCTTAGGGACATCTAGACATTCTGCTAATCGTTCTTGCTACCACTATGTATATCCCTGATAGTGCAGAATCTTCTGCCTGTGGTTCTGTAAGTGGGCCAAGTTAATTCTTCTGTTAGAGCCTTTGGAAAATTCAAGACAGGTACCAGTGACTAATAAAGTGACTAATAAAGGCTATATTAAATGCCCTTTCTCTTTCTTTTTGTGGTTAATGCAACAACAAGATTGTCTAGTTTTGTTTGCCATAATTTTATAAGTTGTTGCCTTTGGTGACATATTTCTGTTTCATCATTTTAGGTGTCACATCTTGAGGACAGATGTCTTGTGTAAGACATGGGCTGATTTTCATTCGCCAAAAATTGGCCCTTGTGTTAGAGGGAGAGTAGAGGAAATCACTCTATTATTAGACTTTGAAATGAATGTTTATGGCCCTATAAAGTGACTACCTAGTGTGCTGTCTGCCATGATTGAAGACAGATCTAAAGCTAGGTCTAATTAAGAAATATCTACTATCTGATTGCTGTTGTATTTAATAAGCGATTTAAAACAGAGAAATTATTTTGTGGAATTTCAAAAGTGAGTTGATTGGATGCATTGGATTTGGACTTCTAAAGGATTTGCAGCATTTTTTCCTAAAAAGGCATTGTTCAGTGGGAAGTGACAGTGGGATTATTGCTCCTTGTTAAGTAAATTCAGCATGTGATTTATGTGCTTATATTTCCATGTACATTCAAGGAAGCAATTCTCCTTTGAAATTTATAAAATAGTGATGCCAAAAAAAAAAAAAAAAAAAAAAGAAGGCGAGGAAGGAAAATCAGAATTTCAGAAGAAAGTAAGCTGTTTGGATAGAACTGAAACCATGTGGGGTCCAGAAATCTTGTAATATTCTGCCCATTAAAAGTTCTTCTGCAAATAAATGTGCACATGCAAAAGTCGGGGGCGGAAAGTCATCCATTTGGATTCAGCAGCATGTCAGCCTAATTATACTAGACAATGCTGAGCTCAGTAATTCCACTTTTGATCCATTGCTGTGTGAAGTTCATTATTATCTGTTTCGAATTATTGTTCATTTCAAGAGCCGTACAACGAAAAAGCATGTCAAGACTTTGAAAGAGCCCTTGGCCTTCCCCGAAAGCTTTGTGAAACGTTTCTTTGGAAACATTTCTGCTGAGATGGTGCATTGGCTGTGAGTGGGTGTAGGGGATGGGCGTCTGTGCTTCCCCTTTTCACATTTGTTTACCTTAAATACATCTCCATGGAAATGAGACCTGCTTCTGAGTTGACTTGAGGGTTGTCTGTAAGAGGAATGAATAGCAAAATATAGATAACTAAAATTCTCATATACTCTAAAAAGGATCAGCCAAAGTGAGGGACACTAAGTTTCATTGAGACCTCTTCAAGACTGATGATTTTAAATAAGGTTTTTCATGTAACGCTGAGAGGTAGATAGTATTGTCTCTGTTTTGCAGATGAAGACCTTTAACTTCTGAAGGTTTACTCAAATAGGAAGGTTTACTCAAATCCAGATTTGAACCCAGAACTGTCTGATTCTGATGCCCACGCTCTTTCTATAAAACCACATTGCCAGTCGTTTCAACCTTTCCTCCCACCTGCCCCAAGCATTTTCCAGAACTGTATAAAAATGGGCTACCTTTGATGTTTCCATCTTTTGGGTGATTAAGTGCTTGGGAGGAAAAAGGTACTATGAAGAAAGAAAAACAAGAGGTCTGCATCATCTAAATATGAAATCACCAGTAGCAGTATGAACGATTGTCCCCAGTACTTCCGGAATCCCAGGCCGGGCCAGAAAAACCTCAGTTCACTAACAAAGCCTCAAGTAGGAAGGCCTCCATTTACCAAATTGTTGTCTATGCTGCACTTTGAGGAGAAAACAAGACAGTGGACTGGAAAGAGCCCCAGAAATCTCAGTTCAAAGCTTGACCCCACCACTTATGACTTGCAGGACTCCCAGCCTCAAATGGGTAACTTCTCTGAGCCTCCAGTGTCAACAGGGTCTCTTGATGAGGCAGGATCTGGCCCAGGCTTTTCTGGTGGCCCATGGCGATAGGCAACAGGCTTCACATATTGACTTAAGTCCACAATCTCTGTCTGTCTCAGTCATATACAAAAGTTAGTTTGCAGACAGGGTCAACAAAGGCTGGGGAAGAACTCACACTGAGGAAGTGGTCCTGTGTGGGGAGGCGGGCTCCACAGCCAGGCCTGAGTGTTCAGGAGGCAGTGTGGCCCTGGTACTATAATGTGGCTCGTACTGGATCTCAGTCTCACCCAGAATTTAAACAGGTTTGCCATAAATGCCATTGCACTAGAGTTCTGGGAACAGGTTGTGGGACCCCCTCACATGGACTGCAACTGATTGTAACATGAAAAGAGCACTTTCCTCTTTTTTTTTTTTTTTTTTTTGAGACAGGGTCTCACTCTGTTGCCCCGGCTGGAGCTCAGTGGCGCCATCTTGGCTCACTGCAGCCTCTGCCTCCAGGGTCCAAGTGATTCCCCTGCCTCAGTCTCCCAAGTAGTTGGGATTCCAGGCGTCTGCCACCACACCTGGCTAATTTTTGTATTTTTAGTAGAGACGGGGTTTCACCGTGTTGGCCAGGCTGTTCTCAAACTCCTAACCTCATGTGATCTGCTCCCCTTAGCCTCCCAAAGTGCTGGGATTATAGGCATGAGCCACCATACCAGGTCTGCTTTTTCTCTTTATTTCACAGGTGACAAGGTCTCTGGCTTTGAGGTTCAGCTCTGATGGTACCCAAGAAATGGAGATAGCTGGAACCCTGAGTGGCCCCTTCAATAGAAGGTTGAGGACTCGAGGCCAAAAATACTAGCTCTGTGATCCATAGCTGTAAGTGAACAACCAGCTGGGATCCGTGATGTGTTTAGGTGATCCTGTGTTTTCTCAGAAACACATGGGGGCGTGAGCCACTAAATATTGACATTTCTCTGATCAAGGAAGTAGGGCTTTGGAGTCACTGAAATTTGTGTGGAGATAATAGTGAGAGTAGACTACACACAGTGGAGAGTTACTTTTCAGGTTATTGAAAAGATCAAGAGCAGTGCCTGGCACAGAGTAGGACTTCAGTAAATGTGAATTATCTTGATCTGTTTGGTGCACAAGCAGAAGTTGGCAAAAAATGTCCCGGACACTGGACAAAAACCTCCATGGTGGCCCAGATCTCAAGGGGCATTAAGCCAAAGAGATCAGTTATCAGAGCACAGTGCGAAAGAAACATTTGACTCAGGAAGAGGAGACAAGGTGTCTATCTGGAAATTAGCTGGGAGGAGGCAGAACAAGAAAGGCAAGCCATGAGGCCTCCAACTGGAAGGGCAGGAGGAGACCCCGGGGTGTAGAGACTTAGCCAAAATTACACACTTATACAGAGCCAAGAAGGGACCAGAGCCTAATGGCTCTCTTCTCTTCCTTTAACTTATTATTATTATTATTATTATTATTAGAGACAGGCTGGAGTGCAATGGCATGATCTTGGCTCACTGCAACATCTGTCTCCCAAGTTCAAGCGATTCTCGTGCCTCAGTCTTCCGAGTAGCTGGGATTACAGACACACGCCACCATGCCCGGCTAATTTTTGTATTTTTAGTAGAGTTGGGGTTTCACCATGACCAGGCTAGTCTCCTCACCTCAAATGATCTGCCCGCCTCAGCCTCCCAAGTGCTGGGATTATAGGCATGAGCCACCACACCCAGCCTAACTTTAAATTTTAATACAATTTTAGACTCACAGAAAGGTTACATGAATGATAAAAATAATTCTCATAGGCCCACATACTTTTCACCCAGATTCCCCCAATGTTAACGTTTTATCACTTTGCTCTATCCTGTGTCTCAGTCTATCTCCAAATCTATATATCCTCGATAGTATTATATTTTTCCTGAACTGTTTGAGACACAATGTCCCTTTACATATTTCAGTGTGTATTTCCTAAAAATAAGAACATTCTCTGAACTACCCAAAATACAATGACAAAATTCAGGAAATTAACATTGATACAATACCTTTATCTAGTAAACAGACCTTATTCAGATTTCACCAATTGTCCCAATACTGTCCTTTAAAGGACAGTATTTTGCTTTAAAGCAAAAGACAATCCCAGGTCATGCATTGCATTCAGTTATCACGTGTCTGTAGTCTCCTTTAATCTGTAACACTTCCTCAATCTTTGTCTTTCATGATATTGACATTTTTGAAGAATACAGACCAGCTATTTTGTAGAATGCTTTTCAAGTAACGTTTACCTGATGCTTCCTTGTGAGTAGATTTAGGTTATTCCTTTTTTTGCAGGAATAACACAAATGTGATGTTGTGTTGTTGTGTTTTCCCCAGTCCATCACGTCAGGAGGCAAATGCTGTGGATTTTTCTCATCTCTTGTAACATTAACTCATCAGTTATTTAAGGTGGTATCTGCTAGGTTTTTTCAGTGGAGGGTTATTAGTTTTGCTTTGTCATTAAGAATCTGGAGGGCGAACACTTTGAGACTATCTAAATAGTCTGTTATTTCTCAAACTTGCCCACTCCTCAGCATCCATTAATGTTCTTACCTCAATCAATTATCATTAGGGTGGTTGCCAAATGGTAGAACCCAGACTCTTGACCTTTCTATTTCAGTTTAATGAGCAAATAATGTGCATGGCCTTCACATCTTCTGCATAGGCCTCCATGCCTTCGCTCATGGCTTCCTCTCTCTTGAAACATCCTTCTACCCCTTAATATTTGCCAACATTCTTTTGCAAGACCCTGTGAGGATTCATCTCCAAGGATCGACTTCCTGTTTCACTTCAACGTACAGTGACTATTCTCTTCACCTCCTTTGTACTCTTGCCTTTAACATTTCTCAGTTTCTAAGCATTTCTGGAATGCTTGGCTTTTCCTTACCGTGTGACTAGGGCTATGTTGTCTTTGACAACATATTTTTCAAATTCTTCGCAGTTAAGCATGAGTTTTTTAAAATTTCCAAAATTTTGAGGGAGGATGTGTGGTCCTAGTGTGTGTGAGCCACCACACAAATTCAACAGCACCCCAAATGGTCTCCACGGCCCTCTTCGTCAAGACAGGTCCATTGATCATGTGCTTGGACATTGTGGCAAAGTAAAATCACCTTAAACATTTCTAAACCCTCCATTTCTGTATTTAACATGGGCCAATAACATTTCTGTAGCCCATTTTAGGACAACTCCTTCCCCTTCCTACATCAATCCCACTCTTAGACCCAAGACAGAGAGAAAATGACGGTAATCAGATGAAAAACAAAATCCTTTTCCCCTGATTGCCTTCATTCCATTTGATTTTGATAAGATTCCTCTCTGTGACATAATACCCACCAGAGGAGCCTGAGGCTTCATGGATGAGGAAGTAATAAATAGCATCTTCTAATGGAGAAGAAGTTTGAAGGACATGAAAGGAACATTAAGATTAAGGGAAATAACTCCTGACAGCATAATATTCTAAAGGAATAGGCAGATCTGCATTTGCCCTTTGAATAATTGAGTCTACAGCTATCAAATGAATAAACTAACTTCCACTCCATTTCCCTTGGCAAAAACAGAGCTCTTCATCTGCAATTCCAGTATTAATAAAAGATTGCCATTTTTGAGGCCGGGCACAGTGGTTCATGCCTGTAATCCCATTTTGGGAGGTCGAGGTGGGCAGATAACCTGAGGTCAGGAGTTCGAGACCAGCCTGACCAACATGGAGAAACCCTGTCTCTACTAAAAATACAAAATTAGCCAGTCGTGGTGGTACATGCCTGTAATCCCAGCTACTCGGAAGGCTGAGGTAGGAGAATTGCTTGAACCCAGGAGGGCAGAGGTTGCAATGAGCCGAGATCACGCCATTGCACTCCAGCCTGGGCAACAAGAGCAAAACTCCGTCTCAAAAAGAAGAAGAAAAAAAAAGATTGCCATTGCCATTTTTTAAAAGCTTTTCAACTCTCTATTAGATGTCACTCAAGCACTGTGGTCGGTGCTGGGAATTAGGAGGTAAATAAAACACAGTCCCTGCCCTCACGGAGCTGATATGCAACTGGGGGAGCCAGGGGTAAGCCTACAGGGGAGAAAAATAAGAAACCTTGAGAACATAGGAGTACAAGTTGAGTAGAAGGGGGAGGTGGGGAAGGAAGATATGCCCTCCCAGCAAAGATGCCCACTGGGCAGAGGTGGGCAGAGGCTCCCCACACTCAAAGGACTGCCTAATCCCTGGTGTGACTGGGCACAGAAAGGCAGAAAGGGCCTGGATGAGGCTGGACCAGCCAGCGGAAGCCAGACACGTGGGCCCTGTGGGCCAGAATCTGGGTCTTAGCGTTGATTGAGAAAGCGATTGAGAATACTTGATGAGGGAAGTGATGGAATGAGATTGCATTTTTAGATGGATCTTTCTGTCATAGAGAGAATGTGCTGGCGGGGTCAGAGTGGGCTTAGCAGGACTAGTTAGGGGGCTCTTGCCTGGATCTGGGCCGGAGATGACACTGGCTTGGATGAGACAGTGGAATCTCTTGCTCTTTTCATCTTTGGGGGACCTGCCAAGAACCAAACTAATTAAATCCTTGTAGGGTTGAGCGGGCAGCATTCCCATTTATTCAGATGGAAACACTGTTAGAGGGGCCCTAGTCAAGGTATTTCTGCCCCCCATGGGGAGTGAAGAGAAACAGCTTCTTGGAGAGGCAGAGACTACGGGTCACATGGAGTCCAGGTGTGTGGGCTGCTGAAAGATTGTTACGGGACTGAATACTTCCCCTGTGGATGCACAGGAGGCCATTCCTAGCTCCTTCTGCCCCACCACTGATGTTATTTTCACCCAGCATATCTTAAAAAGGACAGGCTTATAATAGGAAATTAAAGCCGGGCTTTGGCTTAGAACCTATGAACAATCCAGTTCCCCATCCAGCAAAACTCTCCTGACTGGGAGCAGAGGGGAAGACTGGGTGAATTAGACTGAATTTTCAATTACAGCATGCTTCAAAAGAAACAGTGTGATGGCTTTCAAGGACAAAGGTGAACCAATTAGAAGTCATGTATGAAAAATGGTTTTCCTTTCTCTAATAGGCTAATAGGCAGCCTCGGTGTTATTACCCACGAGTGTACTCCCATCGGCCGTGAGGCATATTGCTAATGACAAGAGTAAGAAAACATTCATAACAAGGCAGTTATCACCTATTGAGTATTTACCATGTAGCAGGCACATTGTCAAGCATTTAGTTTGCATAATCAGATCCAATCCTAACAGACCCTCCATCAAAGGAGTTCTGTTAGCACACCCGTTCTCCAGATGAGAACGCTAAGACTCAAAGAGGGTAAGTAACTTTGAGTCACACAGCCTATAAGTGAGGGAGTCCGAATGGGAGCCTGAGATTGTCTGACTCCCAAGCCTATAATCTACTTCTAGCAATGGAGAAGACATCAATGGTTTTGTGTGAATTACTTATTTTGTAAATTAAAGTGAGTTCATGGTCATCCCTCTGTGAACGTGACTCTCAGTTGCAAGGACTGGTGGCTCCAGGAAGTGTGTATGACCCTGGGTGTATCAAAGACATAGGTCCTGTTGGCGAAGGTCACGTATCTTCTGTGTTCAACAGGAGAAAGGCTGAGAACTAATGGCCTGTTGAAGAGATAACAGACTGATCCCAGGGAAAAGATGTCTGTGTGGGTCTGTCTTAGCCCAACCCTCCTGAATTTTTAACCTCCTTTCCCTTTTACTCCATGTCCTGGTGGCCTTCTTCAAGGTGCCTGCTTCGCGTCCCCAGGGCTTTCTGCAGCTGTATGGCTCTGTGACTCCCTGGCTTCGGAAATGCCCTGCATGGATCATCTGAATCCTAGGGACAGCCTCCCACTGTGGGGTCCCAGGCAGTGAAGCTTGCTGGGACCCAGGAAGCTCCTCATCTAAAATTAAACTGACTTCAGCCCCTCTAATCCAGTCTCCCCAAAAACAGCAGAGGAAATTTCTGAAGGTCAGGCCGACACTCTCGCTCACTTTGAGATGCCTCAGCAGTTCCCCTTATCTTTGGTACATGGTTCAAATGATGCTTCTTGGACCTGCCCTCTTCTTACTTCTCCAGGCTTGGCTCTTTCTCTCACTCTACCCTCACTCTACCCTCAGCCGCTAGCAGTTCTCCAAATGCCCTCGTGTGCCCTTGCATCTCTTGCCTTTGTGCTGAAGCCGCCCCCTGTAATGCAGTTTCTTCCCGCTCTTCCTCCTTAAGACTCGTGGTGGCACATGCCTGTAATCCCAGCACTTTGAAAGGCTGAGGTGGGTGGATCACCTGAAGTCAGGAGTTCAAGACCAGCCTGGCCAAATTGCTGAAACCCCGTCTCTACTAAAAATAAAAAAATGAGTAGGGCGTGGTGGTGGGTGCCTATAATCCCAGCTATTCGGGAGGCTGAGGCAGGAGAATTGCTTGAACCTGGGAGATGGAGGTTGCAGTAAGCCGAGATCGCACCATCGCACCTACTGCATTCCAGCCTGGGTCGAGTGAGATTCTGTCTCAAAAAAAAAAAAAAAGGACTCAGCTCTGGGGTTACCTTTTCTGGGGCACTTTTCCTGCCTTCCCTTGCACCTCTTTCTGCATTCTGGCCTTCTCCCGACTGTGGGCATGTTTCTGTAATAGACGTTCTCACATTGTGTTATGGCGGGTGCATGTGTGTATTTTTTGCTTGTTTCCTCTGTTCTCACCAGGTGAATCACATGCACACTGAAACCTGAGAATCGCTGGTCTAACTCTTTGCCCAGGAGGAAAAGGGGATGGGTTGGGTAGAGAGCTTGCCAGTCTCTGCCAGTTTTGCTGAAGTACCCAATCGGAAGTCACATCTTTGATTGAAAACCTGCGCTTGTCCCTCTCACAGCTGCTTCATAGAGGTTAGGGGTATGAGCTCTGAATTTGGACATACGAGTCTCCACTCAGTTACCACCCATTACCTGTGTGGCTGTGGGTAAGCTGCTTGCCTTCTCTGAGCTTCAGTTTCTCATCTGTGGGGTGGAGATCATTAGTAGTACAATTAAATGAGATAATTAATGTGAAGAAAATCCTTTCCGCACAGCTCTTGGCACAAAACAAATGCTCAGTACATGCCAGTTGTGGGTGACGTGCATAAGACAAGGCTTTGATTAAGCACAGACGTTTAGTCTCAGCAAAGTCTCAATTCAATTACACATATACTAATTTAGTGCCTTTGTCTTTCAGGGTGTTTGCCAGATGCCGCAAAGAGAAAAAGACTCAATTCTTCCTAAAGAGTTCACAAAAGACTTGGGGGAATAACCCGATCAAACGACTCAAATTCATGGAATGGGACCCACTCCATAAAATAAGGACTCTGAAGTTTCAAAGAGTGTTTGAGAGAAGGGAAAAAAAAGCTCACATCCCGTTGAGTGATTAGGAAAGGCTTTATGAATTAGTTAGTATTTGAAAGGGCCTTGACGTGAGGATGCAATTTCATGGGTCTTGCGGTAGACAGGGCACTCCTGGCAGAAGAGAGGAAAGAGCCTGATCCAAGGCACAGAGGTTCTTCAGAAGATGGCAAGTTTCCAGGTGACTTTTCATATAGGGAGAGCACTGGGACATAGCCTGGGAATATACATTGATGGCAGAATTTGTATTGAATCCAGGAGGTAAATGGGAAGCCATTGGATGCCATTACTTACCCCACTAATGTCAGTATATCTCATGCTTTGAACGTGCCATTATACAGGTGGGAAAGATGGTAGAGAAGCCCTCTAGTGCTTTTCTGACCACCTGCAGTAGATGCTATTAGTGTCCCACCCAGGCGCCTTGATAGGGCTGCTGCACGCATCCCCCAGCGCCTGCTAGGGTTAGATGCGAACAGTGCACAGTGGCCCCCTTCTCCAAGAATTGCCTTTGACCAACCCAACAGGAGCTGCCTGACCCAGAAGGTGAATGCCCCCCTCCAAGGGGTAGCTCACTGCCAATGACTCATAGTAATGGGGTACAAAAGGCCAGCTCCCTTGCCTCAAGGCAGGACCCACTCCGTGTGCAACTCACACTTCAGAGCTGCCCATGGAGTCAGGCTGAACAAGACCATCGCTGATGCTACATCCTTGTTTAGCACCTTCCCCTGCCCCGTCCAGCTTCCCTCACAGCCCTTTGCTCCAGACCCAAGACACCAGCCTCTCTCAAGGAGAGCTTTTCATCTTTTGTCCCTCAATTCTTTCTTTCTCTTGTTTGCTTGTGACTGTAGGCCCAAGATACAGCTTCTTTCCTCTTCTCTGGGATTTAACCAGCACGAGATTGTTGAAAATGTCGGTGACCTTGGATGATGGACACCAGGACCAACAGATTCTAAAGTGACTGGAGTAGTGTGGTGAAAAGTGAGGTAAATAGAGCATGGCTCAGTCATGGTTCCTGGTCCCTGGGGAGTATAACACCAGAACAAATCAGAGCACAGTGGCTCATGCTTATAATCCTAGCACTATGAGAGGCTGAGGCAGGATTGTTTGAGGCCGGGAATTCGAGACCAACCTGGGCAACATAGTGAGAACTCAGCCTCCACAAAAGAAATAAAAAATAAAAAGTTATCTAGACATGGCGGTGCGCACCCGGGGTGTTAGCTACTTGGGAGGCTAAGGTGGGAGGAAGGCTTGAGCCTAGAAGTTCAAGGCTGCAGTGACCTATGACTGTGCCCCTGAATTCTAGCCTCAGTGACAGCAAGACCCTGTCTCTAAAAAAGTTTTTAAATAAAATACAATAAAAACTAAGAAAAAAAAACCTAGGGAAACAGATTTTTTAAAAAATTATTTCTGCATCTTTTCGACATAAGTGTCCAATATTCAACCAGTTACAAAATAACAATGATAATGTGGGGTTCAATAGGGCTCTTCCTTCTGGGAACACAGCAGATTTGCCCTTTCTTCCCTTTTGAAGTTAAGTGTGGCCACATGACTTGTTTTGGCCAATGAAACGTGAGTCGAAGCAACCTGTACCTGTCCTGGGGAGAAGCTTTAAGAGCCAGCGTGGCTTTTTCTAGATTCTGTTTTCCTCTGTTGTGGTGACCAGCAACATTAGAGATGGCAGCTGCTCCATCAACCTGGATTCCTGAATATGTAATATGAGCAAAAATAAAAATTGTATTGTTTTAAGCCACAAAGATTTTGGGGCTATTTGTTATTGCAGTATACAAATATATATTTTTTTTAAATGACAATATGCTGAATGTATGCCAGGCACTGCTCTAAATGCTTTCGATTTGCTAATTCATTTAATTCTCATATCAACCTATGAGGTAGATACTATCCCATTTTATAGATGATAATATGGTGGGGGGGCAAAGAGGTTAAGTGTCTTGTCCAAGGTTATGTAACTAGGAAGTGGCAGCCCCAAAATTCAAACTCAGGCAGCCTAGTTTTCATTCATGATGTATATCACAGAAAAGATCACGTAATGCCTCTTGTAATTCAAAAGTGCAGGTATTACCTGCTTCGGGCACAGCTGGTTCCAGGTGTTCAAAAATGTATCAGTTGGAATCATTCTCTATGTTCTGCTTTTCTCTGTATTGGCTTCATCCTCACATGCTTTTCCAATGAAGAGGTCTCCACACCTCCAAGTTTATTTACAGTGGCAACTACAGGGGAGATAAATTTTCTTCCCCGATAATTCTGGCAAAACGTCTTTCTTTTTTTGTTTGAGACGGAGTCTCTCTCTGTCACCTAGACTGGAGTGCAGTGATACAGTCTTGGCTCAATGCAACCTCTGCCTCCCAGATTCAAGTGATTCTCCTGCTTCAGTCTCCCAAGTAGCTGGTATTCCAGGCGCCCGCCACCATGCCTGGCCAATTTTTGTATTTTTAGCAGAGATGGGGTTTCACACATTGGCCAGACTGGTCTCGAACTCCTGACCTCAAGTGATGTAACTGCTATGGCCTCTCAAAGTGCTGGGATTACAGGTGTGAGCCTCTACGCCCGGCGAAATTCTGGCAAAAAGTCTTTAGGGAACCATCTTTCTTCCACTGTCAGTCCCCATCATTTTGTGGGCTTCACCTGAAGAAGAGCAGTGAACGCTGAGCCAAGGACAGCAAGCATCTCCTGCGTATGTGTGTGATCAAGGCCATTAATAACTGAGAGCTTCTGAGAATCTGCCAGAGGGCATGAGAACTCTCACATTTGCAGTTGCTGGAGTCATAAAAATAAACAACAACCCCTCAGATGAATACCAGTTAGACTGTCACACATTGTCATGGAATTAAAGATGGCAAAACTCCAAATTGGAAGTTCTGGGACTTGCATGTATACTGGAAGGATTCCTGGATTTTATTTCGTTTTTATCCTGATTTTATTTCGTTTTTATCCTTGTCCTTCCTCCTGGCCCTGAGTTCCTCTTACTCTCCATTCCTTAGCTTGTGCTGCAGACTCACATACACAGAGGTTCACATGCACACTTGTTTTCCCCAGACTACAAACACACAAACACACATACCCACACACAGACACACAAACATAGATACACACAGACACACACACATACACACTCTATTTGCATATGTCTTCAGAGTGGTAGTAGAAGGGGCACTGGATAGGGGTCGTGAGACCTGGCTTCTTATTCAGCTCCAGCCTCTGTGAACTTGGGGCTGCCACCACCTGGGTTCAGTTTTTTCACCTGAAAAATGTGGCCTTATACCAAATGATTCCAGACACACTTCCCAGCTCCCACATTGTTCTTAGTTTACAGCTCCCCTCCCAATTTCATCCCTTAAATCTACCTCCTGGCCCAGAGCCCTGGACTCCCCACTGGCCTCAGCAGGGCTCCAGCCCAGGCCCAGCTCTAGGGCCTGCAGTGTCCCCCTGACCCCCACGGTTGCCAGTGGCTCCCTAGAGCTCAGCTCACTCAGGACGACTACTCCACTGCACTCTGCCAGCACTACTGCAAATTCTTGGGCCTGACGTTAAGAATGTCCCCCACCCTTCCATCCAATAATTCATGCCTCAGATGGGATTCTTGAGAGGCAAAAATGCAGGAAATCATATTAATATGCATTGAAATAAAACACAGCATGCACAAGGCAATATGGCATTATTGCCAAAGAAATACCCAAGTTGGCATCCAAGACCTTTGCCAAGCACCTTAGGACACTGCTCAGCTCTGCCTTAGTGATAGTCCAAAGTCTCTCCTTGAGAGGGAGGCCGTCTAGTGGTTGAAGGACGCAATTATAGTGCAACAGGCCCAAGACTGGTCTGCACTTCCCCACTCCATGATCTTGAGCCAGGACTTAATCTCTCAATGGGCCTCAATTCCTTATAGCAAAATGGCGGTGATAACTACAGGCCCTAGTTACCTCCTGGGACTGTGTGAGGGTTAATAAGATCGTGTGTTTAAACCCCATAGCAGGCTCACCCATTGCTGATGATTCACATTTTCTAGAATGAAAAGCTGAATGGAATATTACACAGCTGTTAAAAAAGAGAAGACACCCAGGTAGCATTTCTGGAGTGGTAACATAATAATAATCACAAAAAAAGAGAAAACTTCATGTACAACTTGGGATATAGTGCCCAGTGACAAAAGCAAGGCGAAGAACAATATGTGCTGTTTGAAATCTTTTAAGAGAAAAGAGGGAAAATGCAAATTTGGTTTACATAAATATACATAAATCTGAATACACAATATGCACACTTTGTAAATTTGCACGAGAAAATAGTAGTCATGTTGACTTTTGGGAGAAAGAGAACTGAATGAGTGAAAACCAGAGATGGTTTCACTGTATGCCTCTTAATATATTTAATATTTCCCAGAATTTTGCCCCATGCAAATATAGTATATTCAAAAAGTTGAATTTCAAAACGCTAGAAATAAAACAGAAGGCATTTCTATTTGTTTGCTGAAAGTTGTAGGGTCCGGAGCTGGGAGGAGAGGGACTCCTGTGCAGGGTTTCACTTTTGACTCTTAGGACAGGTCCAATAAACTGAGGAAACGTCACTTCCAGCCACCCAAGAAATTCACAAAGACTTAAAAGCTACTGGAACCCAATCTATGGTCAGGGATTCCAATGAGGGAGATGGAGCAAGTGATCTAGCATGTGATTCACTGCTGTCATTGGCATCCTCACCATCCCTAGTATCAAATGGAACACTGATGTGATGACTTTTCGTTTACACAGTGATTTCACATATATCACCTCATTGGATTTCCCAGCCATACACTGAAGTTAGCATTCATGTTTTTATTGTTCTTTTTACTTCCTTTTATGGTTGGTAGCAGACACAGTCATTGCCCTTCCTTATGCCCTGGGTTCTTACCATCCTTGATGGCTCCTTATTGTAAGCACCGGTGGTCCCTTCCTGTCTCAGTTGGTTCTGGCTGCTATTGAAAAAAAAGAAAAAGAAAAAGAAAAAACACCAGAGACTGGGTGGCTTAAACAACAAGCCTTTATTTCTCACAGCTCTGGAGGCTGCGAAGTCCAAGACCAAGGCACCTGCAGCTTGGGTGTTGGATGAGGGCCCGCTTCCTGGTTTGCAGATGGCTGTCTTCTCATTGTATTCTCACATGCTCAAGAGCAGACAGAGTGGGCAAACTCTTGCTTCTCTTCTTATAAAGGCACTAACCTCATCCCAAGCGCTCCACCTTCATGACCTAATCACCTCCCAAAGGCCCACCTCCTAATTCCATCACGTGCAGGGCTAGTGTTTCAACACAGGGATTTTGGAAAGATGCAAACTTTCAGCCCATAACATTCCTAAGAGCTTTCTTCAGCCACAGGCTCTGGCTCAGCCTGTGCTAGGGACAGACCAGAGGTGCCAAGGAGCTAATGCCTCTAGGAGCAGCCCTTGCCCTGTGGCTGATGGCAGCTGGTAGCTAAATCCCCCTGCTTCCTCACCCCTTGGGTGGGACAGCTCTGACGTGTGCTCCACAAGACTCAAAGATCCCGACTGGGATTAGTTCCCAGTTGCCCTCTGTGGTGACCTAACCGGCTCAGTCAAGCTCCCTGGGTTGCTTTTCTCTCTTCTCTTGCCCATGTCTCCTCTTGACTCCCCTCCTGGAGTTTCATGTGATCCTGTCCAGAGGAGCTACTTGCTCCCCCGTCTTTGTCTCAGGCCTGCCTCTAGGAGAACCGAGCCCAAGTCAAAGGCACCTCTCGTGAGTGAGCCAACAGAGATGGACCCAATGCTGGTTGCAACGCCCAAGCTCTGTCCACCCCATCAAGCTGCTGCCCTCATGGGCTCTCACAGAAGACAAAAGCCAAAGCCAAGAGGGCCAGCATTCTCTTCAAAGCCTGGGCGGAGGAAAGCCACCGAATCAAGCACATCCATGAGCTCTGAGCATCCTCTCATTCAAAGCAAAAGAAAACATGACGCCAGTTCATGAGCACACGTATTTAAACTTGTCTTTCAGAACGACACTTTAAAATGGGTAATTTTTTTTAAAGCATTCATTTCATGTTTGAAAAATAACTAAATACTCATCCAGGTTTTTTCACAAATGTGCTACTTTCGTTTTTTGAATGCCTTGCTTTCAAGAATTACATTGTCAGTTAAAGTCCTCTTTCATTTTCTTACAAAATCAGATCATCTTCTTGAAGGGAGCTATGTGGCAAGATTGGCAAGGGGGTCCATGGAAGGCTTTGGAAGGAGCTAATATTTGGGCTGAGACCCTGCAGGTGAGTAGTTGGTCCAGCAGGCAGTTAGTTGGGAGGGTGTTTCCCAGGCACAAGGACTGGCCTGTGTGTGTGCACGGATGCCAGGGAACATGCTCCGTGACAGCTGGGCTCTGGGCCAGCTGGAACGAGCAGCAGAAACGTGTGTGAGTGAACAGGCGGGCACGCCACACTCTGCCTCCCAGGCGATAACGGGAGAAGAGAGAAAATGAATGTCGAATGGGGAAACCACCTGGTTTCCTCCAGACCAAGAGTGGGGCCCTAAGGGCGAGCATGCCCTGGCACCCCTGCTGAGCAGAGCTTTGTGTGACGCTGCTGAGTCATCTGGGAAGGTCCTGCAGCAGTGCTATCAACAGCTCTGGGACAGTAGAAGCCTTGTTAAAGACCAAATCTCCTCCATAAGATACTACTTATTGAGCTGGGGTCTGAGGGAAGTCCTTTAACCGGGCCGGGGGCCCATTCCAGGGACCAGGATGGATGATCAGGAGTGTGTTTGGTACTCATAGACTGGCTTGTGCTCTCAAATATTTTAAATGGTACAGATGCAAGGTCAGAAGTTTGGGCTGGGCATGGTGGCTCATGCCTGTAATCCCAGCACTTTGGGAGGCTGAGGCGCGCAGATCACTTGAGGCCAGGAGTTCGAGACCAGTCTGGCCAACACAGTGAAACTCCATCTGAAAATACAAAAAATTAGCAGAGTGTGGTGGTGCACAACTGTAATCTCAGCTACTTGGGAGGTTGAGGCATGAGAGTTACTTGAACCTGAGAGGCAGAGGTTGCAGTCAGTTGAGATCATGCTACTGCACTCCAGTCTGGAAAACAGAGTGAGACTCTTTTTTAAAAAATAAATAAATAAATAAATGTGAAAAAAAAGAGTTTGAAGGGACTGTTCTATGACTGCATTCAGCACATTTGTTGTAACTGGTTGATGTCAGTTCACCTCCTGGGACACAGGTTCCTTCAGGTCAGAGCTTGGTGTATTTTAAAAGGTCTGTTTACCCACTATAGTGCCAGGCACACAGTAGGAGCTCAATAAATGGGTGCTGAACAGAATGTATACAGAAGCATCATTCTGAATTTCAACATCTTCTCTCAGAGTGAGTCAGCTTCAGGGAAAGAGGAAAGGTTATTTTATACTTAACTCATTACAGATGAGTTAGATCAACTCGTGACCCCCAGCGAATGACCCTCTGGGTGAGACCCTGCAGCTCTGTGCCTCCTGTTGATGCCACGATACAATGACAGTGCTCGCTGTGGGTTCACTGGAGCTGAGACTGATGGTAAAAGCATGGATCTTGTTCAGTGTTGACACTACAACTACTGTTTATCACAGAGTCTGAGGGGGCCGCTCCCAGGGACTGATTTTTTTTAACTTAACATTGATGTCCTCTCCTAAGACACAGAGAAGTTGCGTTAGTGACTTCCCTGCTGCCAAGATCTGATTGTGTCCCCTGAACATTCATATGTTGAAATCCTAATCCCCAAGATGATGACATTAAAAAGAAAAACCCAAAGTGATGGCATTAAAAAGAAAAATAAGACAATGGTGTTAAAAGGTGTGGCCTTCAGGAGGTGACTGGGACATGAGGGTGGGTCCCTGATGAATGGGATTTGTGCCCTTAAAAAAGAGGCCCCAGGGAGCTCCCTCCCCATCCCACCATGTGAGGCCACATCCAGAAGGCACCATCAATGAACCAGTAAGTGGCCCTCACAAGATATTGAATCTGGCAGTGCCTTGATTTGGACTTCTCAGCCTCCAGAACTGTCAGAAACACATTTGTGGTTTTTTAAAAAAATAATCTACTCAGCCTATGGTATTTTGTTATAGCAGCCCAAATAGACTCCTCCATTTCCAGACATGGAGCTCCTGACTGGGTACCTTAGGAATGGCCTGAATTAGCCTAGGACTTTTACTAAGTGAGAATAAAAATATTGGACTGTAAGTTTTGGTGGAAAATGTACTTGTGGAGCAATAAGAGCAAGAAGAGGAACGTGAGTGAGGCTGTTGCTCTCAGTCCCCTTGAGGGGGTCTCTCCCCTGCCTTCCTCCACCCTTCTCATAACCCACGTGCCTGAGTTCAAACCCCACAGCTCATCCTTTCTGGCTGTGTGACTGTGGGCCAGTTGCTTAACCTCCCCATGCCTCAGTTTCCTCATCTGCACAGTGAGGATAATAATAGTATCTACCCCATACTGCTGTTTGAAGATTAGGAAATTAACAACTGGAAAGGATTTGGGAAATGGCTTGGCACACAATAAGGACCATCTGAATGTTAGTGTTATCCCCTGATAGGATTAGTTTAGGCGGAAGATAATAATGTTATATAAAATACATTTCGTGGAGATCAAATAATGCTATATAAAATACACTTTATGTCCTTGAAAGGATGTCTGAAGCTCCTGGAGGTCTCCAGACAGACGGAAGCTCATCTGGGAAATAAGAGGACCCTTGTGTGGGGCATAGCCCAGGAGCTAAAACTTCATGCTATAACTCAGACAGGGTCTTGGCCTTGCTGTATGACCTTGAACAAACTGATTAATCTCCCTGGGTTATAAAAAAGACAGAAGAAAGAGAGAAAAAAACCAAAGAGTAAAAAGAAAACAATCGTGCAGTCTTAGCGCACAGAACAACTTGGTTCCTAAGAAAGACTGAGGAGGCCAGAAATGTTAGGTGATTTTTAAGTCGATGCTTGATGACAATGGGTTTATCTATTATCTTCAAAACTCTTGGGTGTCTGGGATCAGCTGGTTGCTGGCTGAGACAGAAATGAACTCTCTCAGGTTACAATTCCAATGAACCTGAATCAACTTAAAAATCGAAAAGCCCAACTTAGGCAACATGGTGAAACCCCAGCTCTACAAAAACATATAAAAAAATTAGCTGGGCATGGTGGCATGCGCTTGTAGTCCCAGCTACTTAGCGGGCTGAGGCAAGAGGATTTGAGTCCAGGAAGTCAAGGCTGCAGTGAACCATGATTGCACCATTGCACTCCAGCCTGGGTGACAGAGTGACACTCTGCCTAAAAAAAAAACATTGAAAAGCGTTTGCTAGACATCACGGTTGTTCAATAATATCTCCTTATCACTCCTCTGACCACAAAGGAAAGGAGACACCTTATTTGAGGCTGCGAACTCAGCCAGAGTTTTCACACAGCTTTGAGGAACATCACTTTTGAAACCTAATTCAGGAGATGGGGTTGACCAAAGGACTATTTTTCATTTGTGAACGTATTTTAAAAAGGAATAAAAATTCCATTCCATTTGGTTATTGCTATGGTTTGGAGGTTTGTCCTCTCCGAATCTACTGTTGAAAAGTCATTCCCAGTATTGAGGGTGGGGCTCAGTGGGAGGTATTGCGTCACGGGGACAGATCCCTCATGAATGGTTTAGCATAGCACCATCCCCTTAGTGAAAAGTGAGTTCTTTTTTTTTTTTTTTTTTGAGATGGAGTTTTACTCTTATGGCCTGGGCTGGAGTGCAATGACACTATCTTGGCTCACCGCAACCTCCACCTCCCAGGTTCAAGCGATTCTCCTGCCTCAGCCTCCTGACTAGTTGGGATTACAGGCATGCACAACCATGCCTGGCTGATTTTTATATTTTTAGTAGAGACAGAGTTTCACCATGTTGGCCAGGCTGATCTCGAACTCCTAAACTCAGGTGATCCACTGTCTCGGCCTTCCAAAGTGCATCAGGGTCCCTGATGAATAGGGACCGATGAATAGTTCATGTGAGATCTGGTGCAACACCCCCTCACTTTCTCTCTTTCTTTTTCTTTTTTTTTTTTTTTGAGACAGGGTTTTCCTGTGTCACCCAGGCTGGAGTGCAGAGGCATGATCTCGTCTCGCTGCAATCTCCGCCTCCCTGGTTCAAGTGATTCTTGTGCCTCAGCCTCCCAAGTAGCTGGGATTACAGGCACCCACCATCACGCCCAGCTAATTTTTGTATTTTTTTTGAGCATTGTTTGAGCACCATGTTAGCCAGGCTGGTCTCAAACTCCTAAGCTCAAGTGATCCCCCAGGCTCGGCCTCCCAAAGTGCTGGGATTACAGATGTGAGCCACTGCGTGCCCAGCCCCCGTTGCTCTCTTGCTCCCTCTCTTGCCATGTGATGCACCTGCCCCTACTTTGCCTTTCACCATGAGTAAAAGCTACCTGAGGCTTCCCCTAGAAGCTGAGCAGATGTTGGTGCCATGCTTGTACAGCCTGTAGAACCATGAGCCAATTAAACCTCTTTTCTTCATGAATTACCCAGTCTCAGGTATTCCTTTCTAATAACAGAAATGGACTAATGCAGTTACATATTTTTAAAGGTATTGTATTTTAAAAACAGCAGCAATAGTGATAGGAAGTTTGGGCTTCCCTGGACAATCTGAGATTAAGTGTAGGGGACCTTGATGTCCCCAGCATCTGACTATAGCTTCTCAGGAAGCTCTGATTTCCATCTGTGGGTCTAGTGACCCCATACGTGTCGGTCCTACCCCAGTTTTAGGAAGAGAGCATGCAATCCACACCAAGCCAATCAGTGTGCTGGTGCCTTGGCCACAGGAATTGGTGAAAATGGCAGGACCTAATCTAAGCAAAGTGAAGTTCAGGGTTCGTGTTTAGAAATGTGGGACAAAGGCATTCTCTGTCTTCCTCAGATGAGGTCTGGCTTCTGGATGTGAGGATTAGAGCTGCTGCAGTCATTTTTGCTCCCCAGAAGGAGGCCACCCTAAAAACAGTTCACATACGGAAGATACTGGTGCTGAGAAAATGTTGGGAAAGAGCGTGGACTGGGCGCAGTGGCTCACACCTGCAATCTCAACTACTCAGGAGGCTAAGGAGGGAGGATTGTTTGAGGACAGGAGTTCAAGACCAGCCTGGGCAACATAGGGAGATCCCTATCGCTAAATGAAAATGGGAAAAAATAGCTGGGCACAGTGGCTCACACCTGTAATCCCAGCACTTTGGGAGGCTGAGGCAGGCAGATCACTTGAGGTCAAGAGTTCAAGACCAGCCTGGCCAACATAGAGAAAACCCATCTCTACTAAGAATACAAAACTTAGCCAGGTGTGGTGGTGGGCACCTGTAGTCCCAGCTACTCAGGAGGCTGAGGTGGGAGGATCACTTGAACCCAGGAGGTGGAGCTTGTAGTTAGCAGAGATCAAACCACTGCACTCTAGCCAGCTTGAGCGACAGAGTGAGACTCAAAAAAGAAAAAACAAACAAAAAGGAGTGGGAAAAAATTATCTGGAAATGATGGCATGTGCCAGTGGTCCTAGCTACTTGGGAGACTGAGGCTTAAAAAGGAGTGGGAAAAAATTATCTGGAAATGATGGCATGTGCCAGTGGTCCTAGCTACTTAGGAGACTGAGGCTGAGGATCACTTGAGCCCAGGAGTTCGAGGCTGCAGTGAACCATGATCATGCCACTGCGCTCTAGGCTGAGCAACAGAGCAAGACCCTATCTCAAAAACAAAAACAAAAAGCAAAAAACCCAGTGTTGGCCCTAATCATATTTAGACACGCTGGAACAAATTGTGCCTCAGATTACCTTCAATTTGGACTTACGGATTACATAACCCAATCAATGTACTCTCTCAGATGAGCCCCAGCCAGGAAAAGAGAAACCACAGTAGATATTTCAGAACAGGAGATTTGAAATAAAAGAATTTTACACAGTGAGAGATGAAAAAGAGGATGCTGCAATAACGTGGGAGTAGGTTACTCCTAGGGCTGGCAGAAAAGAAGGGAGAGGGTGATTACCAGAGGAGGGTCTCGTGATGCTGGTGAGGGGCTCCTCGGGGGAAACTGCGTAGCTTGGGTTCAGACCACTGAAGAGCAAGGGGCATGATTTGACAGATGCTTGCACCCCCAGGGTGGTGGGCCAGGAATTGCTCTGATGCCCACAGTGAGTAGGTGAGGAAGCTGTCCAGCTGCTCCTCCAGCCCCCAGGTCCCAGGCTGGTGGTGGACTCCAGCACCTCTGCAGGTGGAGGGTGAGGGGCCCCTGGGAATGCTGAATGGAGCTGGCAAGTGGAGCTCACCATCTGCTCCTGCTAGAGTGACGCTGCCTGGAGCTGAAAGACAACAATGAGGTCCTTCTCCTCTTCTCTTACCCCAGTCTCCCTCTAGCGCCTCCTATGGGCAGTCCGTCAATTGTGGCTTGCAGAGTACCCTTCTGGCATCACAGGGCAGTAGGGTGAGCTTAGACTTGACAGCCGAGAGGTAAAGGGCGTGTCTCACCAGCTCCAGTTGGGCTTCCATTCCTTGCATCCGGCTGGTACACTTAATTATCATAATTACCGCAATTAGAGCCTTAGCCCATTTTTCCTTGGGCTATAATCTGGAAACCATTTTGATCGTCCTAAATTCTATTGTTTAGTTTCAAATCTTCCGTGGATTGCTGGGGCGCCCATCTTCCAGCCTCTTGGATGGGAAGAGCAAGCTCAGGGAGGCCGGATACCAGCTTCACTCCGAGTTGACCACTTCCATTCTGGCAAAGCTCCCAGAGCAAGGAGACTTCAGGGCCCACTGCAAGAGGAAACGTGAGGCTCCTTCTTGGGGTGGGAGTTGGACAAGGATGTTTTCCAGCTACAAGAAACAGAAAGCCTGCCTCAATTGGCTTAAACAATGAGAAAATACGGTAGTCTCCCGAATCTACAGTTTCAAGTTATGTGGTTTCAGTTACCCACAGTCAACTGTGGTCTGACAATATTAAATGAACAATTCCAGAAATAATCAATTTATAAATTTTAAATGTTGCACCATTCTAAGTAGCTGATGAAATCTCTCATAGTCCTGCTGTGTTCTGCCTGGGACATAAATCATCCCTTTGTTCATCATATACACACTGTAGATGCCACCTGCCCCTTAGTCACTCAGTAGCCATCTTGGTGATCAGAACAACCCTCGAGGTAGCATAGCACTTGTGTCTTTTCTTTTACCTAATAATGGCTCTAAATTTAACAGCAGGGATGCTGACATATTGTTATACTAGCTCTATTTTATTATTAATTATTGTTGTATTAGTCCATTCTCACACTGATGATAAAGACATAACCAAGACTGGGTAATTTATAAAGAAAAAGAGGTTTAATGGACTCACAGTTCCACATGGCTGGGGAGGTTTCACAATTATGGTAAAAAGGCCAAAGACACATCTTACATGGTGGCAGGAAAGAGATAATGACAGTCAAGCAAAAGGGGGAAATCCCATATAAAACCATCAGATTTTGTGAGACTTATTCACTACCATGAGAACAGGATGGGGGAACCACCTCCATGATTCAATTATCTCCCACCGGGTCCCTCCTACAACACATGGGAATTATGGGAGCTACAATTCAAGATGAGATTTGGGTGGGGACACAGCCAAACCATATCACCTACTGTGCCTAATTTATAAATTGAACTTTATCATAGGTATATATCATAGGTATAGGAAAAAACATAGCATATATAAGGTTCAGTACTATGGCAGTTTCAGTCATTCACGGGGGATCTTGCAACATATCCCCTGCACATAACCGGGGACTACTGAGTAACATCTCCCATACCTAGAACGCCAGGTAGGCGGTTTCAAGGAAGGTTAGTTCCCCAGCTTAACTATACCCTGGAGAACACAGGTTGTTTCCATCTCTTCTATCTTGGTCCTCAGCGTGGTTCTTTGGGTAATCCCCTGGCTTGGTTACAATGGCTGCCTCAATTCCAAGCATGATATCCGGACACTACATCAGTAGAAGAGCACCATCTTTTCTTTGTGTCTTTTCTTCAGATCTAGGAAGCCTTTCCCCCAGGCTCCACTATTGGAGTCCCAGGTCACATGTCCATCCCTGAACCCATCACCACCAAGGGGAATGAACCACAACTGGCTCAGACCAACCAGGATTCACTCTCAAGCTGGAGATACAGTATTTACATAAGTCAAAGTCTGATAGAGAGACAGAAAGTGGCTCTACGTATAAACATGCAATGAGGGATTTGTTACAGAGGTTTGACCCTCTGCAATTGTGGAAACAGGTTCAACTGTCTCTACAGTGCTGTGGCTGTGGTTGGAAGTCCATAGGGTGGCAAGTGGAGAAGAGGAGATGGATGTCAAGTGGAAAAGAGCAAGGACAAGCTGGACCCCCCACATGAGGATGATCTCCATGTCCTCCTGCAAGAGAAGTGGGTGTCCTTTGTCACTGAGCTCTGCCAAGGCCTTGAGGAAGCTGAAGAAGGATCCAGGCAGAGGCGAAGCACTTGCAGGCCCGCCCACCACACTCTGACAATGAAATGAGCCTGGCGACACTGCCTGACTTTTGGAGTTTGACTTCTGCCCTCCAAATCTCAGGCAAGGTATCTCTTGCGGCAGAACTGGAAACATACAAGAAAGTGGACTCCAGAAAACTACCAGCAGCCTAGGCACGCCAATACATGACACAGCCGCCATAGTGACCATCCCTGAGCAGTGATTCCTGAACAAGACTGCGGTGCTGTAAGCAAGAAGGAGGGGGAGAATAGATCTGGGTGAGGCCACCCAAAGTGTCTGCGCCCAGGAGGATCAGTTTTAGCTCGTACTGGAATCCAGTGTTAGGAGGGTTTGTGTGTGTAAAGTTCACACAAAGATGAGATAAAACAAAACTGCGTAAGTGGAATACTGTCTCCCTCAGTCCCTGTCTCCCTCTCTCTCTCTCTTCCTCTTCTCCCCAAAGGATAACTTTAAGGAGAAGATCCTCTGGGCCTATCATGGGCCAACCTCTGGCAGAAAACACTCAAGAAGAATAAACTCATGCCTTCAGCATTTAGTGGCGTGCCTGCCCCACCTCTGAGTCATGCCACCCTGTCCACTTCCCCTGCTTAGATCCTGCTCTCTCCACTTCCTGTTCTCATTCCACAAGCACACATTAAGCACCAACTGTGTGCTGAAGGCATTGGTGGCAAGATGAGAAGGAAATGAAGTGGAGCTCCCTTTCTAGGGGGGACCTTCCTTCCCCTGCCCCAAATGGCCCCTCCTTCTACAAACCCACCCAGATGTCATCTCAGGCACTCGAACAAAATCCCCAAAGCCCTGCACATGTCTCTGCATGGCTGTAAGTGATTATCTACAAGCCTGTGTGTATATGGACATGCCACTTTGTTTTCAATGAATGCTTTATTTTTGCTGGTCTCATCTTCCCCCTGGAGCGCATAAGAACTTTGAAGGTCAGCTTTCTGTTTTCCCCTCTGCTTATAACTACATGCCATGTGCAGGGCGGCTGTGCTCAAAAGGGAGAACTCCAACAGGATTTTGTTTCCAAAGACAACAAGTAGCATTTTCCCAGAGCCTTGGAAGACGCAAAATGTGTTTTGTACATACAAGCTCCTCTGTTCCTGACATCCCACTCTGTGTGGTCCCTGACATACCTGTTGTTAGCGGTCCCTATTACCGTCTCATTCTACTGACAAGGCAACTAAGGCTCGGGGCGGGGCAGGGGGTAGGGTTGAGAAAGTTGTAGAAGCTGAGCTCCATCCAGCACGTGCTCCTGCATCTTGGGGTCCATACTCAGAACCCCAGGTGCACTGACCCCTGGTGTGAATGCATTGTTACACATTTCCTGGAGGCTTATTCGATGGTGGGTACTGAGCTATGGCTTTCCACACTCTAGTACTAGGTAACACTATTATCTTCTCTTTTAGTGAGGAAACCAAGGCTTAAGGAGTTTATATAACTTGTAAGTGGCAAAGCTAGAGCTTCAATCTAGGTCCTTCTAATACAAAAATGCATGTCTTTTACTCTTATGTCAACTGTGATCTAACATGATTTGAGTGAACATCTAGAATTCACTTTTCCACACCTATGGAACAGGGTCTGAAGTTAGACCACTGGGATTAAGTCCCAACTCTGCTGCTTTGGGCAAAGTCCGTCATCTCTACGAGTGTTTCCTCTTCAGTACCGTGATGAATCAAACAAACAAAAAAATAGTTCCAACTTCATAAGCTTGTTGTGAGGATCAAACAAAAGAAAACAATACGCATGTGCTAGCTTCCCACAATGTCTGGCATGGGGTATGAGTTGAGCACCCAGTGAATGTGAGTTTTAATTCTTATCACAGCAATCCTTTTTCTTATTGGCCTTGTGCAGTCATCCTGGCCACAGCTTTCCCAACAGAGCTGTCTTTTTAGGGCATGATCTGCACTGAAGGGCCTGAATTCTGGGGAGCCTCAAGATCCCCCAGAAGCTTGCACTGGAACCATCACTGCAGCTGCCCAGGAGATCCTGTGTGTGCAGCCAGGCCTTTATTGATGTCCTATCTTAGCCGGCCCCACTCAGCTGCTGCACACGTGTTCCATAAATGGAAATCATTAGCAGCTAGCCCCATAAACACTCCCTCCTAGCCGTGTTGTGCAGCGTGTGCTGGCTGTGTGGCAACCGTTCAGTCAAGCCTATCAGCCCCGATACGAAACAGCCATAAAAACCAGCATGCCCTAAAAAGAGCCTTCCAGGGGCCAAGGGGCGGGGGTTGGGGGAGGAGTGGGGAACAGCTCCTCCCGGTTGCCTGAACAAACGCTGCTTTCACTCATCTCCCAGCAAAGAACCAGTTAGTTCAGGAGAAGAATCAGAGATCTGGCGTGGGCTTTTCCACAGGGACAGTTAAAAGTGATGATCTTCTTTGCATTTAATGAAACTTCTTTATTATGTTCTCCTTACCCTCAAGTTAATCGAGGGAGCAGATTCACTGTAAAGGGGCTGACAGTCTTGATTTTGCAAAGCTGAAGCCGTGCCATTGCAAGCACATAAAAATGCATTATGTATTCAAGTGATTGAAGAGGAAAACTCAAGGAGCCGGGAGCTATGTCAATCTCGCTCACTCTCAGTAGATTCTGGTAGAGCCCGGAATAGGGAAAGATCGGAAGCATGGCCAGGCTTTTGCTAAACTGGGGTGGGGCAGGAGCAGTGGAAGCATGAGGAAGCTGGTGTCTCAGGGAGTGGATGCAGGTAGCCAGGTCAGAGAACTGCAGGTTCACAACCCTGATGATGAACAACCCTGACGCAACCCTGTAGACCACATTGTTCTTCCGAAGAAGATGGGATTAGATGCGTTTAACAAGTGATTCCTTACTTGAGTACAGTGATGGCAGTGGACGCTCCAGAGAGCAGGTAAATTCATCTCTCTCAGCCTCAGTTTCTCCACGTGCAAAGTGGAAGTAACTATAGAAGATCAGGTGTTGGAAGAAGCAGGTTGTCTTGGGTGGGGTTATACTTAGGGCTGGCACAAAGAAAGACATGGTGATGGTCACGCCCTCTCTGGAGCACCCACGAGGGTGTGGCTGAGGAAAAGCCCTGGATGTAAATGAGGTGAGAGGCCTTTGGGGTAGCCATGGCTTAGCATGAAACTGCTTCTGAGCTTGAGGCTGCTGAGGCGAACTCCGGGTTACCCCCTGGCCTTCTGCCAGGCAATCCAAGGATCAGAGAGGATCAGAGGGATAGAAAGAGGAAGGGAAAGAAAGGCGGGGAGGAAAAGGCGGAACAGAGAGGAGGCAACTGGACCAGCTGGGGGAAGAAGAGGACACCCAGGCAGGGCGGAGGAGCCACGGGGCAGCTTCCTCAGCGGTAGGCACAGCAAGTCCTATGGTCAGCCCAGTACCTAAGGAAGAGGGTGTGTGCGGGGTGCACTGCTGGTTCTTTCTCTGCGGCAGAGAAGGGGTCCGGCGCTCAAAGAGATGTAAGGATCTATTTGCCGATCATGTGGCCATTGCTGGGGAAAGCACCACCCTAATTGCAATATCCCAGAACCCAGGGCCCACAGCACTGATGAAGGCTGGGCCCCTGTCCATCCAGAGCTCATTATTGGGTTAGGGAGGCACGGTGGCCTTTGGAACCATAGTGTCCCTCCCAGGATTTCAGGAGCTGAAGATGGCTCCGTTCCTCCTGCTTCTTGCCCATCCTCCATATCTTGAACCCACCAAGCAAACAAACAGCATTTCTCCCTCTCAGGCCTTTGTCAAAATAGAGTTCTCTGCCTCTTCTCAGTCCCTTCTTGGAAGTCCTTCCCTGGGGGTGACAGAGGAAGATGAGGAGGGGCATGCAGGAGGGAAGCAGGTGCTGCAGAGAGAAATGGGAATGGAGAGGCGAGTCCGCCAGTGTTACTTTGCCAACGTTGGAGCCCAGAGGGCTCGGGACAGATACACCAGACATGCAGCCCTAGATGGACTCAGACACCAGGACAGGCAGGTCACAATGACCGGAATTAGATCAATAGCTGGCTAAGGCACGCTACCCAGTCCCCAAGCACTGCCCACAGAACCCCGTAGCACTTTCCCTGGCCAGCCCCATGAGGCGCTCCAGGACCATCCCTCGAGGCTGGTGGGAACCCCATCCTCTCAGCTCCTTCCTCCCACTGCCCATATTCAGAAAGCTGTCTCATCAAACTCAAACCGGAGTGGACTCTCTCTCTGCAGAGGGAAACTCCTTATATGGCCTCCATCCTCTCTAAGAACCTTCTGTATTTCTCTGCTCAGATGACGCCCCACTCTGGCCTTGAGGAGGGAAACCTTCTTTGCGAATTCTTGGCAGCACCATTTCCTACGGTCCCATCTCCTGCACCCCTGATAGTTCAGGCTGCTGAAATGTACCTAAAAGGATGCGTTGCTCTTCCTGAGCCTTTATTATTTCAGTCTTTCTGTCTGCCCAGCTGCCCTAGCCTTGCGTGAAATGTTAATAACTTCAGAAACAAATCTGAGCGATGATGGGGCCAGTGGGGGAGTGCCGGACTGTCATCTTCTGAAAACACATGTGGAAATTTCCCCCTCGCTGGTACCTCCAACCTGTGATCCTCCGACATTTCTAAAGTGTGCTGCATTTCCTTCATCTCGCCACTCGCTCCCTAGGTTTGATGTTTTGTTTGTTATCCCTTGAAATTATATACCCCCTTAAGAGAGAAAAAGAAAGTTGAATGTGGAGAACAAAGAAAGTTAAGGCCTTTTAAAGCACTTTTATGGAGGCTTTTCATGAACTTTACAAACGGAGTAAAAAACAAGTGTGAAAGGATTTTTCAAGGAAGGAACATGCTTTTGCAATTTGCTGGAACTTTTCCCTTGTGTTCCAGAAAAGCAGCCTCCCCATTACTCACCAGGGAGGCACGCAGGCCAGGGAGGAAGGGGAATCAGCGAACGAAAACAGGCTTTCCCCGTCCATGTGTAAACGGCACTTAATAATCAAATTGAAAAAACACGCAAATGAAATTAAAACGTTTTCCAAATGGGCTGCAGCCTTGAGGCCAGACTTTGTGGGGCCATGGCCTGGCGTATTTGTATCTCTGCCCTAGTTGGGCCCCAGGCAACGTAGCTGTGGGGACAGCCAGATTCAACAGGCGGGTAGGACACAACGGGCCCCTCAAGGCAGGGACTTCGGATGGCACCCCCACCGTCTCTGTGAATCCACTCTCCAGGGCGATCTCCCACGTGCTGGGACTCCTGCTCAGACCTCTCTCAGATGGCGGAACCCTCACTTGACCCTGTATCTGCTCTCAGTCACTCACTCCCTCATGTGCTCCTTCATTGGCTCGTTCAGTCCCATCAACATTATGGACTGGCCCTCTCTTTTCCAATCTTAAAGCAAAAAAAGAAAAAAGAAATCAAAAAGCCCCAAACTTCTCTTGACCCCCTGCCCCTTTGTCTGTGACATGCCCCCCCCCCAACTCTGCTCTACGCACTGTTTCCAATGGCTCTCTTCCTAGTCTCTCCCAGGCCTCAGCCTGGCAGTCCTTCGCTACTTCCCTCCACCAAAACTGCCCTGCCGAGGTCAAGGTCAGCTGTGCCTCTGTGTGGATGAACCTAGGCCTTGGGCCTCCTTTTTGAGCCAGCAGGGAACCCACATGATTGCCTCCCACGTCCACACTCAGCTTCCAGGGCACCGCTTTCTGTGGGTTCCCTTCCCCCACACTGGCCAGTCCTTCAGAGCCACCTTGGCTGATCCCTCCTTTTCTCCTGACCTCTTGCCTTGGAAGGCCCGGTGGTCACTCCTTGGCCCTTTTCTCTTCCTTATCCTCATTCCCTCCATGATCTCATCGAGTTTTATGGCTTTGAAATCATCGAATTTGCTGATGACTCCAAAATTTTTATCTCCTGTCATAGCTTCTCCCTTGATTTTTTTTTTTTTTTTTTTTTTGAGACAGGGTCTCACTCTGTCACCCAGGCTGGAGTGCACTGGCATGAGGTTCACTGCAGCCTCAAACTCCTGGGCTCAAGCAATCCTCCCACCTCAACCTCCCAAATAGCTGGGATTCCAGGCGTGCACCACCACACCCAGTTAAATTTTAAATTTTTTTGTAGAAATGGGGTCTCATTATATTGCCCAGGCCGGTCTCAAACTCCTGGGCTCAAGCCATCTGCCCACCTTAGCCTTCCAAAGTGCTGGCTTTACAGATGTGAGCCACCACACCTGGCCTCCCTTGAATTTCAGACTTGCATACCCAGCTGTCTGCTCAACTTCTCCACTTAGATGTTACATAGATATTTCAAACTGAATATGCCGAAAATGGAGTCAAGTTCAAAGTCTTTACCAATTGCATCCAAGACCCTATGAATTTTACCCTCCCCCAACTTGCTCACCCTCCTCTGGTCACACTGGCCTCCTTGCCTTTCTTTGAACAGGCTGGGCAGTGTCCCCTTTTGGAACCTTTGCATTGACTCTTCCCCTCCTTTGTAAGGTTCTTTCTGCAGATGTGCATGCAGCTAATTTTAGAGTTTAATTTTTTTATGAACCAGGATCCAATCAAAAATATTTTTGTGATTGACTCTTTTTAGCTTCTTTGTAAAAATAACAATGATTTTTTTAAAAATCCTGGCTAGGTGCAGTGGCTCACACTTGGATTCCCAGCACTTTGGGAGGCCAAGACAGGAAGATCGCCTGAAGCCAGGAGTTCAAGACCAGTCTGGTCAGCAAACAGAGACCTCATTTCTATAAAGTATTTAAAAATTTAGCCACATGTGGTGGTGTGCACCTGTAGTCCTAGCTTCTTGGGAGGATCATTTGAGTCCAGGAGTTTGAGGTTGCAGTGAACTATGATCATACCACTGTACTCCAGTCTGACTGACAGGGTGAGACCCTATCTCAAATACATAAATAAAGAGATCATCTTGATTGTCTTGTGGAGTGTCCCATGCTCTGCAGTTGTTTGATCATTTTCTTTTGTGTCATTGGCCTTGTTCTTCTATCCCGTGTGGACTGTAAATGTGGCCTCCTGTCAGTCCTTCCCACACTGCGTATCTTGGTAGCGTTTGACACTCCTTCCTATTGCCCTGTGCTCTTGTGCTCTTGGCCAGTTCCCCGCCTGTGTCTTTAGCAGCTTGTTCTCAGGCAGCCTCATTTCAGGTTGCTTATCCTTCCTCACTCATGTGGCCACCTAGAATGTCACTGTTCCCCAGAGTTTCATCTTTTCTGACAATATGCAAATTCATTTACTTCCATGTCTTCACAGACATTTTTAATGTTAATGGCCCCAAATTTATAGCTCAAATTATCTGCCAGAGTCTCCAGTTGGACATTATTCATTCTTTACTTTCTCTCTCTCTCTCTCAGTCTCTCTCTTCCCCATTTCTCTCTAGAACCAATTATGTGCTGGGCATTGCAAATGAATCCAAGAATAAGAAAGACATCCTTCCTGGTCTCATGGAGCTTCCTATAGGAAAGATGGACTATAAACAAATAAGCTGGAGGGTTGGCAGGAGCAATGCATGCAAGGTACCGAAGGCCACATTGAGGACTTTGGGCTATAGCCTAGAGGACTGAGAAACCCAATTAGACTTGATCAGTCTACAATGTGGAAAACAGATCACAGGGGACAAGAGCAGAGACATGCCCAGGCAGAAGATAAGTAAGATCTGATGGTGCCAGCCCAAACTTAACATAGCGCAAACTGGAAACTGGTCATTATTTTTTCCTAAAATGTTTTCTAGTCTTTCTTAGCCAATCACCCAGTTATCTAGACCCGACGCCTAGAGCCCCTGCCTTAGTTCAGAGCCTCACAGTTTTGACGGCTGCCTCCTAGATGGTCTCCTTGTCTCAGTCCAGTCTCCCTGCACTCTGTCTTCCTCATGAAGAGAATGGACTTTTCTTCCCTTCTTGCTTCACCTCCCTGACTTCCTGGAGTTGCCACCTCCAGGGCTAAGGGAATTGAACATTGTTGTTACAGAACTCAAAAAAAAAAAAAAAAATCTGTGGCATGCTTGGGTGCTGAAACTCTACTAGTGGCTTTGTCTTTTATACCTGGAGCCATACCTAGAATGTTTTGAAGACATTCCAATCTCAGAACAAACTTCCATCTTAGCATTTTATTCCTCCTCCTTCTGACCCATCCAGTTGTGAGTCTGATGAAGCAGATAGTGACCAACAGCCAAAGGGCGAGCCCCTTGTGGAGTGGGTTGGGGAGGGCAGCAAGAGGAAGCTAGAAGCTCAGGACACAAGAAGAGCTTCTCAGGTGCGCTTTGTAGGCTGAAAGGTGACTGTGGGGTTAGTCCCAATATTTTAGAGGTTAATATGATCTGAGGACGAGTTCAGTTATACTGGGAGTCTACACTAAACTCCTCAACACATTCTGAACTCAAATAGGGATGGGAAATTGCACCTGAACTTTATTAGGAAGTGACTGAACCTTTTTCAAAGTGTGCACGTGCACATGCCTGCATGTGTATGCTTCCCTCGTTGTGGGGTGGAGCATAACCTTCCTGCTCCCACCTCTCAAACGTAAGCAGATATCTGGAATCCTCCAGCATGGAGCACAAGAGGTGAGGTCAAAGAACAAAAGGATAAACGACTGAAAACCACACACTGTGGTGTGCTGAACACATCATCATGCAAGGCAGGTGAGAGATGCTTTCTCCTTTGTGTGAGTTGGGATCATAGGCAAGAGGAAGGCCAGGCCACATACTAGGATACTCAGGAAAGAAAGATGGAGCTGGCAGGCAAGGAGCAGGGCCAAGAAAATGGGAAAGAAGGGAGTGGATGGGGAGCCAAGACCTATATTTTAGGTTTCCTATTGCTTGCTTGCTTTCTTTTTTCTTTTTTTTTTTTTTTTCTTTTTTGAGATGGAGTCTCGCTCTGTCGCCCAGTCTGGAGTACAGTGATGCAATCTCGGCTCACTGCAAGCTCCACCTCAGGGGTTCACGCCATTCTCCCGCCTCAGCCTGTAGTCCTGTAGCTGGGACTACAGGCGCCTGCCACCACGCCCAGCTAATTTTTTTTATTTTTAGTAGAGACGGGGTTTCATCATTCACAGGATGGTCTCGATCTCCTGACCTCATGATCCATGATCCGCCCACCTTGGCCTCCCAAAGTGCTGGGATTACAGGCATAAGCCACCGCTCCCGGCCTCCCATGGCTTTCTTATAACTATTAAAGTCTGTACCTTTAGCAGCATGGTCCTTAGAAAGGATGAGAAAATGCTTTTTAATTCTGAAGCTGAGAGCTCATTTCAACTCATGTTCACTCTGCTCCCCTGGTCCTCCACTTTGGCATGATTAGAAAGGTTCGAGTCCACCTGGCTGAAGGCGTAAATGAAAGCTCAGCTGGCTCGAGCCTTCCCACCAGGGCTAAGTAGGTAGATGAGTAACAGGATTCAAAGAAGCTGCATTTCAGAGGGTCTAACCATGGTAATTCATCTCCTCAGGACCTCCAGTGAAATAAGACCCTGTGGCAGCCAAAGAATACTTCCAAGGTCAGAAATCTGTGCTGTATCTTTATCCTGGAGCCAACAAACAATAAAAATCAACATTAGTTGATAATATTCCTTGAGTCCCTAGAGAAGTTGGGACTGAAGAACCCAGAGGCAGTCCTTAAATTATTTCTTCTCAAATATTTATGAAGTCCTGACCGTAGCCTAGGCATGATATCTGGAGGAGAAAGATTACAAGGTAAGCTCCCTTTTCACTAAAGTGCAGTTTAGTAAGGGAGGAAGGCAATGGCACAAGTGATTGTGATTCAATGAAATAAGGACTATAAGAGGACATAGTCTGTGGTGTTAGGATGCAGAGGAAGTCAAGGCTACCTCTCTTTGATTAAATTAGAAAATGGACTTTTGAGATGAGGTGGGTATTTTTGTTGTTTGTTTTGTTTTGTTTTGTTTTGTTTGAGACAGAGTCTCAGTCTGTCACCCAGGCTGGAGTGCAGTGGTGCAATCTCGGCTCACTGCAACCTCTACCTCCCAGGTTCAAGCGATTCTCCTGCCTCAGTTTCTTGAGTAGCTGGGATTACAGGTGTGCACCACCACACCCGGCTTTTTGTATTGTTAATAGAGATGGGGTTTCACCATGTTGGTCAAACTCGTCTCGAATGCCTGACCTCAGGTGATCCACCTGTCTCGACCTCCCAAAGTGCTGGGATTTCAGGCGTGAACCACCACCCCAGACCAAGATGAGTCTTGATGAATGAGTAGGAGTTCTTCAGAAAGAAGGGTGGAAGATGCCTCCGTGCTGACTCTCTAGCCAGAAGGAACACACAATATTTTTTTAAAAGGTTCTGGGGGAAAGAAAGCAGAGACTTGAACAGGACCTGTACACCAATGTTCATAGCAGGATTATTCACAAGGGTGAAAAGATGGAAGCAACCCAACTTTCCATCGATGGCTGAATGGATAAACAAAATGTGGGCCACGCCTACAATGGAATATTATTCAGCCATAAAAGTGAATGCAATCGGACACATGTTAAATATGGATGAATCTCAAAGACCTCCTGTGAAATAAACCAGACACAAAAAACCAAATAGTGTATGCTTCCACTTATATGGATTATCTGGAGTCGTAAAATTCATAAGAGACAGAAAGTAGAATGGTTGCCAGGGGCTTGAGAGAAGGGAGAATGCTTGTGTTTGATTGGCATAAGTTTTCAGTTGGGGAAGATGAAAACGTTCTGGAGACAGATGGTGGGAATGGTTGCACAACAATGTGAAGGTACTTAATATCACTGAGCTGTCTACATAAAAATGGTTAAAATGATACATTTTATGAGATGTATATTTTATTACAATTTTTTTAAATTAACAAGAGAAAAGATGTGGGGAGAGGAACGATTGTGGTATATTGAGGAAAAGGCGAATTCATAGGCCTGGCTAAGACTTCAAGTGTGGGTGAGAGACTGACAAGGTAGATTTAGTCCAGGTAATAAAATATTTTGTACTTGGGGAGATGGGGCTTTACCTTGGAGGGAGGTAATAAAGAATTACTGGAGAAGTGGGGAAGGACCAGATTTTTCAGGAAAGACTCAGTCTGTAGAGTAGAAAGACCGGAGGTGGAGGCCAACTTCAGTGCTGTGAGATGTGATGGGAGCTGGAACTGCCGTGGAGATGAAGAGGACACAGAAGCATCAAGAGATGAAGTCAAAAGCTGGGCATGGTGGCTCACGCCTGTAATCCCAACACTTTGGGAGGCTGAGGCAGGAGGATCACTTTAGTCCAGGAGTTCGAGAGCAGTCTGGGAAACATGGCAAAACCCTGTTTCTAAAAAAAAGACAAAACCTAGCCAGGTGTGGTGGTGTGCACCTGTGGTCCCAGTTACTCAGGAGGCTGAGGTGGGAGCAACACTTGAGCTGGAGAGGTGGAAGCTGCAGTGAATCCAGATTGCACCACTATACTCCAGCCTGGGTGACAAAAGGAGACCCTATCTAAAAAAAACAAAACAAAACAAAAACAGAAAACAAACAAACAAACAAAAACAAGAGATGAAGCCAAACAAACAGGACTGTGTGCCTATTGATTTGAGCCAGATCAGTTGAGGGCGAATGGGAAATTGAGGATGGGTGGTTTGGTTTGGGTGGCTAAGTGGACACCAGCCACAAATAAGGATCTTCATGAAGAAGAATGTGTTTTGCGGGAAAGAAAACACAATCAATTTGAGACCTATTTAATAATAGGTACATGTATTTAGTGCCACGTGATTATATAATGCCTCTTACTTGCATCAATTTATTTCGCTTGTGTTGTTCTTGTCTCTAAGTCAGATTTTTGAGCATATACATCTGGTGCATTCATTCATTTATTCATTCAATAAGCATTTATTGAGCACATTCTCTTTGCTTGCGACACTTACACAATTCTCAACTCCACTCCAGCCCTGTACCAAGAATAGGCAGTGATCTGGGCATGGAATTCAGGTCTTTTTCACTAGACAATCGCTTCCCCCACCTACAGACAGAAAGCAAAGTGTATATATAACATGGCTCTCTCTATGCTTGAATCTTATTTAAATTCTCACAACAACCTGATGTGATCAGTACTACTGTTTTTAGGGGAGGAATGAGAGGGAAGGGTTGCAAAAAGACAAGGAGAAGCTTTTGAGAATGTTGGATATGCTTATTATGATTGTTATATTTGTTTAACAGGTATATGCATAGGTCAAAATTGACCAAATGGAACATTTTAAAGTTGTGCAGTTCATTGCATGGTAAGTATACCTCATTGATGCTGTTTTATAAAAGTGTTGGGTAACAACAACAAAGTAGCTTTTGATGAGGTATCATTTGCTGAGGGGCAATCAGTTAATTTAGTTTTGAAAAACAAAAAATCTGTCTTTCTATGTTTTTCTTTTCTTTTCTTTCTTTCTTTTTTCTTTTTTCTTTTTTCTTTTTTTTTTGAGACAGGGTCTTACTCTGTTGCCCCCACTGGAGTGTGGTGGTGAGATCACGGCTCACTGCAGCCTCAACCTCCTGGGCTCAAGCGATCCTCCCACCTCAGCCTTTTGAGTAGCTGAGACCACACGTGCACACCATCACACCTGGTTAATTTAAGGAAAAAGGTTTTTTTGGTAGAGATGGGGTTTCTTCATGTTGCCCAGGTTGGTCTTGAACTCCTGGGCTGAAGAGATCCACCCACCTTGGCCTCCCAAAAGTGCTGGGATTATAGGTGAGAGCCACTGAACCCAGCCCTTATTCTTCTTTACACTTCAGCCTCTCTTCCCCCACCCACTTTTTTTCCTTTGGTGCCTACTTTTTCTCTCTACCTTCTCCAGAATTTCTTTGGTTCAGATAGAGCTGGGTTTTTGTTTGCTGTTTCAAGTATAAGTTTAATTTCCATATGGTCAAATTCACCCTTTTAAGTTTATAGTTCTGTATGTAAACATCATCACCATCAAGATAGAGGACATTTCCATCATCCCCCAAATTCCCCTATACCTCTTTGGACTTAATCCCCAACTCCTGGCAATTACTGTTGGATTTTCTATCCCTATGGTTTTGCCTTTTCCAGAATGTCATATGAATGGAGTCTGCTTCTTTCATTTGGCACAGGGTTTCTCACGCTGGCACTGTTGACATTGTGGACCAGATCATTCTTTGCTGTGCCGGCCTGTCCCGTGCACTACAGAATGTTTAGCAGCATCTCTGGTATCCACCCACTAGATTCCAGTAACACCTCTCTCCCTAGCTGTCACAACCACAAATGTCTTCAGGCATGGCAAAATGCCCCCTGGGGGGCAGAATCACTCCTGATTGAGGACCGCTTACCTAGCTTAATGCATTTGAGAGCATCCACTTTGGCGCATGTATCCACAGTTTCATCTTTTTTACTTACACAACCCTTTTTGCTTAAACAATCACAGGTACTGCATACCTGCAAAATACAATTCAAAGTAAGCCCCAAAGAACCAAATAGACACAGACCAAAAGCACGCTTGGAATGGGTTTCTCTGCTGTGAGGAATGAATGGTATGAAGATGGCAGGTTTCGTTTGCCTCTGGAATCAATTCTTTCCCAAGACGGACACTTGAATGATGGAGTCAGCTGCTCTCAATCTGAGTAGAAAGCAGTGGCTAAACTATCTCCTGCTACTGAACTTCCCTTAAAGTATCTACACTCAGCCACACTCAGGGGTCAACAACTGAAAAGGTGACAAGAAGTGGATGACCACTGATATGGTTTGGCTGTGTCCCTGCCCAAATCTCATCTTGAATTGTAGCTCCCATAATTCCCACTTGTTGTGGGAGGTGCCCTGTGGGAGATAATTGAATCATGGGGGCAGTTTTCCCCATACTGATCTCATGGTAGTGAATTAGTCTCAGGAGATTTGATGGTTTTATAAGGGGTTTCCCCTTTCACTGGGCTCTCATTTTGTCTTGCCTACTGCCATGTAAGACGTACCTTTGCTCTTCCTTCATCTTCTGCCATGATTGTGAGGCCTCCCCAGCCATGTGGAACTGTGAATTCATTGAAATCCAGTCTGAGGTATGTCTTTATTAGCAGTGTGAGAACAGACTAATACAACCATGAAGGGCAACACCACTCACTGATGGGCAGGATGAGTTTCTCAGTCTATCGCTTGCTGTTTGCTGTACAAAGCACAGATTATAATGCGAATCAGACGGTTAATGAGGCTATGAGGAAGTGCTAGGAAATGAAGAAAAAAAGCAAGTGACTGGGGCAGACACAGCCATTGCACCACTCTGGGGTTTCCACAGTTGGCTTGTTGGCTCATCTGTGCATACTTCATGTTGTCTGTCCGCTAACCGGCCTGCACCCACTTAACTGTGAATGACCACACATCTGTCCTGGGCTGTGAGCGGCCACCAATGCACTTAAGGAATGAGGTAGGGATTTCTTCAGGGAAATGTTCTCCAAATTTCTGGAGGGGGTGGTGAGCTAAAAACTCGATGCGCTTGGCCAGACAGTGCATTTGGGATTCGTGCTGATTGGATGGGGCACTGAAGTTTCTACTTGGAACAAAAACTCTTAGGGAAAAAGCATTAGAGGAATTGCCCTTTCCACTTGCTTTTTCAGAAACACTGTTTACAATAATAACAATCATGTGATTTACAAAGCTGCATTTATTGACTGGTTGAGTAAATAAGTGAATAAATTTAGCACACAGCTGGCCCAAGGCAAAACTGGAAAAGAGATAAAGCCGGTCCTGAGTGCTTCCAGACCATTTTCAGGAGCCCTTTTCTTGTGTGTTAATGAACTTAAATATTTAATAAGTAATGACCATGCTTCAGGCCCTCTGCTGCTGAGTTCAGGGATGTCAAACATTCTTCCCCCGTGTGGCGCTCACAGGCATGTCCTGTGAACAGATGGAGACAGCTGGATTGCTGTTCAGTGAATGAACAGGCAAGGCACAGGGGGCAGCCCACGATCCTCTCATTGTGCTCTGCCTTCTCATGTCTCGTGGGCAAGACTTTCAACTCTCAGATGCCAGATCTCAGATCAATTCATTCAACAAACATTGCATGTCAGACACTGTTCTAGGCATTGGGTAGAAAGCAGTGGAAAAAAAAAAAAAGTAAATTATGCAGTAGCTCATATGGAGACACACAAGGCAAACCAGGAGAGTACGAAACCAGGGACTTGGTTGCAGTTTTCACTGGAATAGTCAGGGAAGGCCTCACATTTGAACAAATACCCAAAAGACTCTAAAGTTCACATATCTTTGGAAAGAACATTCCAAGCAGAGAAATCAGCAAGTGTCAAGGTCCTGTGGTCAAAGCAGAATGTTTGAGTGCGGTGGAGAGACCCAGGAGGGGAGCAGTAAGTGAGGTCTATGAGATCTAGGTGTGGGGTGCTGGATGTGGAGGCCTTGCAGGCCATGGTGGGGACAGTGGTTTCCTTCTGTGAGTAACAGTGGCTTCATTCCTTGTATGATGGTATGCTGCTGGAGCCTTTTGCACAGAGAAATGACAAAATGTGATGTAGGTTAATAGGCACCCACTCTGGCTGCTACATTGAGAATAAACTATGGGGGACAAAGCTAGATGACATTGGGATGCTCTTGAAGCAATTCAGGTGGGATAGGATGGTGGCTTTAACCAGTGGAGGGGATGAGAAATGGTTGGATTTTACATGTATTTTTAGAAAGAGCCATTGGATTCGTTAGTAGATCAACAAATCTGTGGGAAAGAAAGAGAAGAATCAACATCACAAGAGCTTTTGTCTGGGCAACTGGAAAAGATAGAATTTCCACTTCCTGAACTGGAGAAGACTATGAGAGAAGGTTGGAGTGAAGAGTCCGGAGTTTCTTTCTTTTTATTTTTCATTATTTTAAAAACTTTTTTAGAGACAGGGTCTCATTCTGTCACCCAGGCTGGAGTGCAGTGATGCAGTCATGGCTCACTGCAGCCTCGACCTTCTGGGCTCAAGTGACCCTCCCACCTCAGCCTCCCAAGTAGCTAGGACTACAGGCATGTACCACCACATCTGGCTATATATATGTTTTTTGTAGAGATAGGGTCTTGCTATGATGTCCAGGCTGGTCTCAAACTCCTGGTCTCAAGTGATCCTTCTGCCTTGCCCTCCCAAAGTGTTGGGATTACAGGTACATGCCACCATGTCCAGCCTGGTGTTTCATTTTTGGACACATGAAGGTTGTGATGCCTATTAGTGATCCAGGTTGTCATGTTGAGTGGACAGTTGGCATAAGAGTCCACAGTTCAGAAGAAAAGTCTAGGTGCAGATAGAGAATGGGAAGTCTCTGGTGGCACACAGATAGCAGGAGCATGGATGATATTTCAAAGGAGTGAGTATGGACAGAGGAAAGATGAGCTCTGTGGACTCAACTCTGGAACATGCCAACATCTGGAGTTTGAGGAGATTGAGAGGGAGCAGTCAAGGATATGAGAAGAAACCAGATGAGTTTTCTTGGAACTCAAGAGAAGAATGGGATTCAAGAAGGAGGGAGTAAGGGATGATGTTAAATGCTATTGACAGGTCACGTAAGATGACATCTGAAAATCAACTATTGGGTTTAGCATCATTAAAATCATTGGGGACCTTGACAAGAGCAATTTGTGGAGTGGTGAGGACAAAAGCCTGCATAGAATAAGTTCAAGAGAGAAGGGGAGGAGAAGAACGGGGAAGACCATAAATGGGAGATAGACAATAGCTGAGAGAAGTTCTGCCATGAATGGAAGCAGAAGGAAATGTATGGTAAGAGAGAGTTTTGTTTAAAAGATGGCAGAAATTTCTGCATGTTCCAAAACTGGTAAGAGTCCTTGGAAGAGAAACAGAGATGATGTAGGAGTTGAATTTGTGAAGGCCTCACTTTAAGGCTATGCAATGAGGTAATGTAAAATGTTTATGTAGACTAGGTTGCGACATGGAGATACTTATGGTGTAATGTACTGCAGTGAAACACACACACACAGAAGAAACATAATGAAATGCACATATAAATGGAAGCATGTAAAATTATACAAGCATTTGACCAAATATTCGAGGGAAACATGGTGTAATAATAGCTGCTCTGGAAAGGGGTGATTATGAGTATTTATTTCTCCTTCAATTCCTAATCATTCTATAATATTGTTTTCTTAATATTATAAAATATTTTCTAAATAAAGTACATTGAAGTTTTCAGCCTTGCACCGTATTAACATGGTCATTAGAAGAAAGACTTTGTGCAGGTGAAATTTATAATAGATTCTTAAATTGATCTGTTTGGTTTGTTGATTCATTCAGCAAATGTTTATTGAGCACCTACTATGCACAGACACCAGGGATAAAGTGGTGAACAAGGTAGCTGAAGGCCCAGCTATTGAGAGCAGACCTGGTTGTCTGAGAACATGGGGCAGCCTCATCAGACTTAAAGGACAGTGACTGGGAGAGCCAGGAGGACATTCATTTCCTAGAAACAGCATTCCTCATTTTCCACAGCTCTGCTACTCACATTTTCCCTTCAAGTACAGGAAGCCTTGACCCAGAACTAGAGAATCGCCACCCATCACCTCTCACAGGGACCATTCATTGCAATGGCTAATCTCTCTGCCTTCCCCAACCTCTCCCTCCTCTCCAAATCCATGCTGCTGCTAAGATTCTACAGGGTTGGCCTGGCTTGGCTGTGAGTCGTGTGCTGGCCATTACCCACACTCCCAGCTACAATGCAGCTTTGTGCGCACATGGAAAATTCCTTTCCCAAGGCTGTTCTCAGTGCCAAAGTTTGTGTTCTCAACAGCAATGCTCAATCACCTCCAGATCCCAGGCAATATCACCTCCAGGGGCTATCCTCCAGTATGCCCCTCTTGTAATAACAACAGCAGTCTTTGGAAAACAATATGGAAGCATGAAACAACATACTGCTTATGATTATTTTTAGGTAGTCCCTAAACTGAAATCTAGGGGCCACTCACCAGGAGACGGTACTCTTTGGTACTCAAAGATACAAGACGTCTTAGAAATAACAGTTTATTCAGTCTTACTAGGACAATAAGAAATAGTGCCAAGACGAGAATAAAATGCTGTTCATATAGGTTGAAAGACAATGTGTAGGGGAAGGATATGGATTTTGGTATTATATAGACTTGACTTAACATCTTGATCTTATTGCTTCTTTACTGTGTAAGCTAGAGCCAGTCACAGAAATAAGCACCTCAATTTTCTCACCTGTAAATGAGAATCAGGCCTCCTTGTAGGGTTTTCTTCAGGAGTAAAGGAATTAAGTAGAAGCTATGTGACACCTTGGAGGTGTTAATCAGTGATCATTTTTATCATTTCTTGTGCACTCTTGCAGAGGCTGTGGTAGTAACGATGCGAGCACATACTTGTGTGTACATATGTATGCATGCATGCGTGTGTGTTTGAGCGTGTGGTCCCAGCTCGAACCCATCAGGGATTTATCCATGTATGATGTGTTTGGTAAAGGGAAAGTGAATATCCAGGAGTGGATTTGCAAGGGAGGTGTGCTGGTGGAAGGAGGATGTGGGAATTGTTTGGTCAGATGCTACCAGATGGGGGAATGGGGAGTCAGCCTTCTACAGTGCTCCTTGACCTGGTCTCAAAGATAGTGTCTGAGGAGGGGCTATATGAATTATTTTTATAAAGGACTGTTATAACGAGAATGGCAGAGTGGAAAAGGCACCTCTCCACTTCTGAGTGGGCTAGTGAGGTTCAGTCTCAAGGAGGATGTGGGAGTGTTCAGTACCACATTGGCACACCAGTGTTTTCAGCCTCAGGGTGGCAGAGGACAGCAGCCTGGGCAGAGCAGCATTCTCAGGGTAGGAGATGCCCCTTCTCAATGGCTTTTGGACATCAACCTCAAAGTTTTTCTTGTGCTCATAAGAAATACAGTGGGACTGCGTGGGGAACAAAGAGTCTTACTTGATCAAGCAGGGGTAATATTTGGATTATTACTGTGAATGTGCTCCATGGGCTGGTCCTGGGCCTCTCCGCCCCAGATCCATTCCTTGAATTGCTCCTACTGTTATAGGGGGCTATCCTTGAAGCTGTGTTTCAGAGGCTCCGAGAGTAGTGGCTTCTGGCCAGGTGTAGCCCATAAAAGGTACTGGCAGGAGATGAGGAGTTGGAAGGAAGGAAGAAGCCAGGCTTCTGCTCTCACTCCCTCTCAGTCTTGGGTGGCTTCTCCCTCAGTGGCTCTGTCTTCTCCACGGCTCCAGCTCCTATCAGACAGGTCCATTATGATTGTAGTTTGTACCATGTCACCCCCTGGTCTCTGGACTCTATTAGTTGATGTCTTCTCTTTGCCTCTCCAATCTCAGAGGAGTAGTGACCTCCTGCCTTTGCTCATCTCTGGGCTGTTGCACTGTCCCCTTCCATCACCAGCAAAAACCATTCTTTCTGTTCTAAAACCTGGAAATGGTGTCTGTTTTTCTGTTTAGACTCTATGGCCATACTACCATCTTTCCTATATTCTGGGGAGGCCTGAGGAGTCTCAGGTCATATCTATTTGGATATAAATGTAAATATGGAGGAAGAGGACACTGTTACAAATTTTATGAGATGTTAAAAATGATTCTCACTAGAGTTATTCAAGTCTTACTAATCCCAGTGTCTCCCTACCCCAGCATCCCCAGGACAGAGCTGGCTTGTTCCAAAACTCAACAAAATGATTCTCTGGTCTTTTCTCCTCAGCTTGAGCTCATAACTCTGATTCTCATGGTTTGCATCCCACTAAGCTTAGGGCATCCGAGTCCATTTAAGATTTACTTCCCTCGTGGGTTGGCAGTTTCAGTGATGGCTTCTAATGGAGCCAGGGCTCCCTCCTGTATCCATACTTTTGTTCAGTCCCCACCCATGCTGACTTAGAGCTTGTATGACTTGCTTTTGCTAATAGGACAGTAAATGTCCCATGCTCTGTTTATCAGGGGAATGGGACAAAGTGTGGCCCTTACCTGAGGGTGCAGGACAGGAGACAAGACTTGGGGAACATCACACATCGGGGCCTATCATGGGGAGGGGAGAGGGGGAAGGGATTGCACTGGGAGTTATACCTGATGTAAATGACAAATGACGAGTTGATGGGTGCTGACGAGTTGATGGGTGCAGCACACCAACATGGCACAAGTATACATATGTAACAAACCTGCACATTATGCACATGTACCCTAGAACTGAAAGTATAATAATAATAATAAGAAGAAGAAGAAAAACCATTGTGAGGTCAGCCTTTTCCTCTCTCTTGCTGCTTTTAGAACCCAGACACCATGTGAAGAAGCCAAGGCTGGTCTCTAGAGACACATGGCCCAGCTAACAGCCAGCATTTGTTGCTAGAGAAGTAAGGCCATCTTAGACTATCCAACCCCATTTTGAGCTGTCAAATGACTGCAGCCAGAAGAATGACCCCCAGGTGAGATGAGCAGAAGAACCACCTCGCTGAACCCAAACCCAATCACTGACCCACAGAACCCTGAGCAAATGAAATGGTTGTTTTCAGCCACATAGCTTAGAGGCAGTTTGTTATGCTGCAAAGGCTAACTCAGAATTCTCTTTCTACTTTTTGTACTTTTCTACCAACTACCAGTATGTACTTTCCTCTTTCTAACCAACCCTTGTAAAAAATAGTGCCCTCTGCCCCTCCCCTCTCAAAGGCACCTCAACTGACCTTTCACCAAAGAAAAACTCACCTTCCACTCAGAGCAAGGGTTCCATCAGCAAAGACCCAATGACTGTCCCTGTACTGCTTCCTCTCAAGAGTTAAGCCTTGACTTCACTGCATGTAAAGTTTCCTTTAAAAAAAATTTTTTTTGAAAAAAAATGTGGTTTTGCTTCCAAATGATGTTCCAAAGCTCTCTGGCTCACCAAGGAATAATCTCTCAGTTGGAAAGCATAGCAATGCTGCTATTTTAGAATGGCACCAGGCCTCTGGCTCCTTGATTCAGCCAGGGCTGCTGATGCTTCTTCAGGGAAAACTAAAACAACTGCTTAAGATATAGGGACTTATCCCTAAGGGATATTTCAGAAAAGAGAGGCCCTCTGCCATATTTCCATTCTTCCCCTTTCTACCCAACCCTGTGCTCCCCAGCCAAAGATGGGTCTTCTTCCTCCTGAGCAACTGAACTTCTAACCTGCTTAAGTGGAGGCCCATCTGTTATCCCTGACCCTGTGGCCTCCCCCACACTCATCCTAATTGTTCTCTGATGAATGCTGAACGTAAGCCTATGTAACACTCCAAAAATGCACGGCTGGCTGACCAAACATTAACAAGAAAGACAGCTATGAAAAAACAATATGCCTGTTTGCTCAACCTCCCTTTCTGCCGGCAGACTAATTCTGGAAATTTGCCCACTCTCTGAGGGAAGAGGTGCTTGCTAATCCGGCCAAGTGTCAAAATGGATGGTGTTTGAACAGCTTCCTCTGGCTAGAGTTGTTTTTCAGATGGTCCCTTGGCAGAAACTCTTGTGGGTTCTGTGCAGAAAACTTCTCCCCTGGATCCAGTAAAGGGGGCAGTTAGGGGAGGGGTCATTTCTTATGGTAATAATTGCCTTATATCAGGCACTGCTCTTCCCCCAAGAGATTAGCTGGGGCCCAGGTCACTCTTGATACACAGAGGGTGAGGAGGCTGCTTCGGGCACTGGAGGCGACTCATCTGCAACGAGGAAAGGAACTGAGGTTTGAGAGTGGAATCAACAGATTCAGAGGCCAAGCCACGGGACTGATGTCAGCTGTGACCACCTCTCTGGAAATGTGTTCAGGATCCAAGATTCCTAGGCCTCACCAAGGTGGGTCAGAGAAGACTCACGATGACAGGAACGGACCTGGCATGGTTTGCTTCTCCCCGTCCACCTACAAGTTCCAGGAGTATTCCCTCCTGGTCTCCCTTCTCCTGGGAAACCTTCCCTGTCACATTCCCAGTGAGATCAGTCCCTATAATCTGTTTATCCATTTAGTCTCTCCCTGCTTTGGGCCCCACTGTATCAGGAACATTCTCCCATCTAGTACTTCTGCACGGTATGACACTTACTTGTGTATAGATTTATCTCTATGTGAGGAACTCTGGCCTCCTACAGAGAGGGGACAATATCTTATTTACTCAATATCCCCTGATAACCAACGCGATGTGTGTACTTAGTAGGACTGAGTAAATGCTTACTGAGTGGGTGAACAATCCTATTTTCCATTTAACTCAGAGCAGGTAAGAGTGTGCAAGGTCACCTCGCAGGTGGGTACCTGAGCCTGGATTTAGACTCAAGTTTGTCCTGATCTAAAGCTTGTGTCAATTCCACAACTCCATCTTTCCCTCTCCAGTTAGTTAGCCCTCCCTCCTTACACACATACACACACACACACACACAGACCACAGAAGAGAGTGGATGAAATTATATAGAGTGTCAGAAACAGAGATGACCTAAGACATTATGGAAACCAGCTCATTTATTTAACGAAGGAGGAAACTGAGGCCAAAGAAATTCAATAATTTGTGTAAAGTGATGTGCTCTGGGGTTTGGATCTACTTGAAAACTGGATATAGGGCTATTCCTGTTGATAATCATATTTGATTTAATTATTATTATTATTATTTTTTGAGGTGGAGTCTCACTCTGTAGCCTAGGCTGGAGTATAGTGGCGCCATCTCGGCTCACTGCAACCTCCGCTTCCCAGGTTCAAGCGATTCTCCTGCCTCAGCCTCCCGAGTAGTGGGATTACAGGTGCCTGTCACCACGCTCAGCTAATTTTTTGTATATTTTTTTAGTAGAGGCAGGGTTTCACCATGTTAGCCAGGCTGGTCTCAAACTCCTGACCTCAGGTGATCCACCCACCTCGGCCTCTCAAAGTTCCAGGATTACAGGCCTGAGCCACCACGTCCAGCCTCATATTTAATTTAATTTAATCCACAATCATACAGAAGATATGTAGCTGAGTGAGTGATCCCAGACTAGCTGGGCGATAAATACACACATATCTAAATACAAGGCAGGATGTGAGAGATTCAGAGTGGTGCAGGCCTTAGAGGAGGGAGAAGTCTCATCTGACTCAGTAAACTCGAGAAAGATTCTCATAGGAAGTGATACTGAGATGAGCCTTGGAAAAGGACTGGATGATAGAAAATTCAGGCGGGAGTACGGTCGGGGTAATGGCATGGCGGTGTGAAAGCATGGGCTGTGAATCCGGGGAATCAGACAAAATGTGGTCCTTACCTGAAGGTACAGGACTAGAGACGATACTGTAGGGTGGACTGGGGTGTGCTGGGGAGTGATGAGAGCAGAGACGGATACCTGGAGCTTTAACAGAACAATAAGAGAAAGAAGAAAAGCTAAGTGATTTGGATCCGATGAGAGGAGAGTTCTTTAGACTGCAAGAGAAGGGAAGGGGAATCCCATTTTAAGGCAGTAACATGCTTTCTCTTCCGGTTCCCACTCTCCCTGGTTCTCCCTTGATATCTGGCTGTAGGGGGAGGAGGCGTGATGAGATGGGGAGAGGGGAACTATGTGGGCAGATTCAACTCGGTTACAGGAGGAATCCCAAGAGACACCCAGGCAATGCTGAGCTTTGGTCATTCAAAATAAGGTTATGCAGAAAGTTCCTGCATGAGAGACCAGACCATTATTCTGAGAAGGGATTTTTCAGATTCTTCTTCCTCTTCCCTTGGTATTTCAAGGCGAATCCTAAAGCACTGAGCTAGGGATTTCCAAAATACACGGCTCAGTAACCAACGCTAGTCACTGAGGGCTCAGGGGAGTCTAGAAGGAGGAAACGTGGAGAGAAAGAAGTCAAGGGAAAGCCCATCGTGCTCTTTCTGTACCTGGGAATCTTTTAAAAAGAGAAAGAAGTGGACTGGCTGAGAATAGCCAAGCCATCAACAGAGTGGAAGGAAGACCTGGCTTTCCCATCTCTGGGCCCGCAGACGGACAGTGTTAGAGACGTGAGTGTCACCCTTCAGGACTCTGAAAGGAAGCCACTCACAAGCTGCCCCCTAAGAACCCAGACTGCAGCCCCGGAAAGGAGCTCTGTGTGGTCAGCCTGGAGGCTTCCCAGAGCTCCCTTCAGTCCCACGGGGCACAGATGCTGAGTCGGGAACCAGCATGAGACAAGGTGACCGCCTGGTCACCCCCAAGGGCTAGACCTCCCCACGAACAGACTGGAGAGCCATTGGGGGATACGGGGAGACCTCTGGGGCTGCAGCCCACCCGGGGCACTGCCCGGGCTGGAAGAATGGGCCACACATTCAGTACTGGAGGCCAGGAGGTCCAGCATGACCCAGGCCACAAAAGGACATCTCCCCAAAGACCACCAGGCAGCAGCTGGCACACATCCAGGGACCTTCATGGGACCAAGGAACTCACTGCTCTGTTGCCACGGCGGGGAAAGTCCCCTCGCTCCCCATATCCCTGCCTCTGCAGTGAGAGACAGAGCAAGCAGCAGCTCTCAGAGATACTGAGCGCTTTCCCTAAAGACCCAGCAGTATCTGTAGGGTTTAAAATATCAGCTCAAAGTTTAACTGGATTGGACATCTCATTTATCCTCCCATCCCACTAACTAGTGGGTGAGGCTCAGAAGAGACAGACCAGATTAGTTCTAAGCAAAATAGTGATCCTCGGTTTTCCCTTCGCATCCTATGTGCGGTAGGAGATATATTTGTACAGCCTGGTGACTGAGTCCTTGGGACAGCAGGGCCAGCCTGGGGAGGACCCCTACTGCGGTGGCAGGGTGTGCTCTGCAGCTCTGCCTCCCTGGCAGGGCTCACTGCGGCATAGTAGGGAGGGCTTGTGGCGAGGGTCCTGAGCAAGACGTGGGGTCTCCGTTCCACCAGGGGTGGGTGGGGGCTGGCCGGGATGGAGGAGAGATTCACGAGTAGGCTAGGAGGCTGTCCCAAGCGCCTGAGGCCTCCGGGGGAGCAGCGGCCTGACGGGATGATCTGGAAGACGCGTTCACCCAGGCCCGGAGGCCCGGTTTCCCTGGCCCGGCGGAGGTCCCCTGGGACGCCCCTTGCCGGGGAAGCTGCGATTCCGGTCTCGCAGCCCTGAGGCTGGGAGCGGAGCGGAGCGGGCCGGCTTTGCGCATGGCGCTGCTGCCCCCTCCTGGGAGGCGTCCGGCAAGTCCTGCGTGCCCGTAGCTGCCTCGCCTGTAGCCCTCAGGGTGAATCCCCCGAGGTCGGACTCCGCCCCCCGAGACGCTGTCCCTCCTCTGCATCCGCATGTAAAATCACCAGGCCCATCCCTTCTCTATGTAAAATCACCCAGGCCCATCCCTTCTCTATGTAAAATCACCCAGGCCCGTCCCCTCTCTATGTAAAATCACCCAGGCCCGTCCCCTCTCTATGTAAAATCACCAGGCCAATCCCCTCTCTATGTAAAATCACCCAGGCCCGTCCCTTCTCTATGTAAAATCACCCAGGCCCGTCCCTTCTCTATGTAAAATCACCCAGGTCCATCATTTCTCTATGTAAAATTGCCTGGGTCCATCCCCTCTCTATGTAAAATCACCCAGACCCATCCCCTCTCTATGTAAAATCACCCAGACCCATCCCCTCTCTATGTAAAATCACCCAGGCCCGTCCCCTCTCTATGTAAAATCACCCAGGCCCATCCCCTCCGTATGTAAAATCACCCAGGCCCGTCCCCTCCCTATGTAAAATCACCCAGGCCCGTCCCCTCCCTATGTAAAATCACCCAGGCCCGTCCCCTCCCTATGTAAAATCACCCAGGCCCGTCCCCCCTCTATGTAAAATCACCCAGACCCATCCTTTGTCTATGTAAAATCACCCAGTCCCATCCCTTCTCTACGGAGAATCACCCAGGCTCGTCCCCTGTCTATGTGAAATCACCCAGGCCGGTCCCCTTACTATGTGAAATCACCCAGGCCCATCCCCTCTCTTTGGGCCACATCTCCCTCGTCTTCTCCGGCCAGTTCTACCGTCTTTGCCCCTTACACTGCAGCGCTTGGTGACTAAGGGTTACCTCTGTGGGCTCAGAGAGGGTTGAAGGCCCCGGTTCCGCCGGCGCTGTCTGGTTCCTTAACCTCATGGAGCCTCAGGTGCTCACTGGTGAAATAGGTGGGACTTTGTAGGTTGCCACGTCTTGGCACCGGGTGCCTGGCTATGTTGAGTGCTCAGTAAATGGGAGCCATGATTCTCTTTTCTTCTGGCCTCATTGAATTCTCTGCGCTCTCTCCACACAAGCTCAGGTTGGAGACTTTCCCCACCAATTTTCCGCCTATCCCTACTGGGCAGCCGGGCTTTCCCGAACCACAGGGGGCGATGTTCTACACTCTGGGCACATGGTCGGGACCGGGGACAGCTTGGGTCCTGTCATGAACATCAAGCCTGCGCTTGTCTTCCTAGGTTTCTTGCCTTCCATTTCCTTCCGTCTTACTTTCCTTTCGTTTTCCTCTCATTAGCTCTGGCTACTGCGGAACTCTCTTCCACCTTCACACAAGCTTTCTTCCTGATCCCTAGTTCTAATTGCTTCCCCCCACCCCCACCCCCTGCCCCCTGCCCCCAACCAGACTCTGCCTTCCAGCCCCATCATAACCTCCAGCCGGCAGGGGCCAAGGTCCCCAATGACCTCTTTGCCCTTCAGCCCAATGTTCATATCACAGATTTTTTTGGCCGGTTCTGCAGCATTTAGTGCCTTTTTTTTTTGACAGGGTTTCTCTCTGTTGCCCAGGCTGGAGGGCAGTGGTGCGATCTTGGCTCACTGCAACCTCTGTCTCCCTCCTGGGCTCAAGCCATCCTCCCACCTCAATCTCCTGAGTAGCTGGGACTGCAGGTGAGCAGCACCATGCCCAGGTTTTTTGTTTTTGTTTTTGTTTTTTTGTAGATATGGAGATTCATCATTCACCATGTTGCCCAGGCTGGTCCCAAAATCCTGAGCTCAAGTGACCCTCCTGCCTCAGCCTCCCAAAGGGTTGGGATTATAGGCGTGAGCCATAGGCCTCCATTTAGTGCAATTAACACTTCTTTAATTTCTCTCTCCTTTGAAGTTCCTGGGGGCACTCCCAAGGCTTTTCTTAGAACTTTCTGTCCTGTCGTCCTCTGGTTCCTTGCTGGCTCCTTCTGGTCCATCCCTACCACCCACAGGGCTCTCTCTTTGTCATCTTCTTTTCATTCTCCACACTCACCTTAGGCCTGTGATCTCATCCACCCACAGGACTCTCTCTTTGTCATCTTCTTTTCATTCTCCACACTCACCTTAGGCCTGTGATCTCATCCACCCACAGGACTCTCCAGTCCATCTCCAGCTCAGATCCCCACTCCCTCTGCATCTGTCAGTGCAGGTGAACAACCATCATCTCCATGCAGATGGCCCAGAGACACCGCCAGCTCCACAGGTCCAAAACTGAACTCATTATCTTTCTCCCCAAATTGTTTCTTCTACAGAAATTCGAGTGACATTTCTACCTCCTTTCTGTCTCATCCACCCCTCTCCCCATCCAACTGGTCTTAGCATTCTCTTGATTTCATCTTATTGCTTAGAACCTGTCTTTCACTGCCACAGGCCCAGCAACAATAACAACAGCAATAATTTAGTGAGTCCTTACATGTACTGTCCTAAGCATTGTGCACACATGGCCTCATTTAATTCTTTTAGAAATATCATGGAAATAGGAAGGAACAGAGGCATAGAGAAGTCAAGTCACTTGCTCAGGGTCATATGGCTGATGAGTGACAAAGCCCGGATAGGCCTCTGGGTCTTGCTGACGGCACAGCACTTGGCGTTCAGCACTGTTATGCAGCATTATTTCAGGATCTTATTCCTGGCATAAATAGTCACATCACCTCTTGTCCTAGTTTTCCTGTGTTCATTCTTTCCCTGTCTTCAGTATAGCTACCAATGAGATAGTTATATTTGTTGTTTCCTAATACTAAAATCCAATACTGAAATTCTCCTTAAACCCCATCAGTGGCTGTCTGCTGCTCTTTAAATAAAACCTGTACTCTGGAGCCTCTAATGCTCCTACTACCCTTTACCTGACCTATTTCCTAATTATCTTTCATGATATGCAAGAAATTGTCCCTGGATCCCCAGGATGGGGTCAGGTGATTTATCAGTTAGGACTAGATTCAGTTACATGTAACAGCAATCCCAATTAACGGTTGCTTAAAAGAGACAGTTAATTCATTCTCTGAACGTGTCTGGAACAGGCCATTCAGGGTTGGTATGGTGGCTACCACCGTACCACCAATGACCTCGGATCCTTTCGTCTTTCTGTTCCACCATTTCTAACATTGGCTTCTACCTTTAATGTCACCTCACGGCTGCAGGATGACTGCTGCAGCTCTATCACAATGACATTCCTAGCAGCAGGAAGGAGGAGGGGTAAAGGGCAAGATTGTGTGTCCTTCAGTCTTGGCTTGGCTCCTTTCATAAGCTTCCCCAGAAGTTCTAACCAATGATTTCTGTTTATGTGTCTCTGCTCTCTCACAAGAGAAATTGTGCCGAACATGCTGAATTTTAGGATCCAATCAAGGATACTATATTTCATTTAGACTGTTTTCATTTTTAGTTATGTATCCTTTAATTATCTCTTAATATGATGATTTTGTAATATTTTCTATAGAGAGAATGGAAAGATAATTCCGTCTTCTTTCTAACATGGCAGATCAGACTTTGTTTTTAAGTTACGGAAAGCAAAAAAAAAATTTCAACTTTACAACCCATTTTTGGTACTAGCATATAAATGTTTAGAATTGTTGTTGACTTTGGGAGGACCTTTATGAATTTCTTTCACATATGAGCTGCAAATTTATGGTGTGTTTATAATCGTATGCACCACATTCTCAAATATATTTCTGGTGGGAAAAAATCTTTCATTTGACTAGGCGTTAAATAGGAATGAGTCCTCTACTTACAGTTTTACATATCTGATAAGTGGAAGAGTTTTCTACAGACTACCTTGTGATTCCATACATCTTAAATCTTGTTTCTTCACTATCCACTTATTTTTTGGTGCCAGACATTGTAGAATTATTTGCATCTCCATCCAATCTCTGATGCTGTGTGCCAGGCGGGTCAGCCTGTGGAAGGTAGGAGTATTTCGGGAAGCCATTCCAACATCTGTACACCCAGCAATAACTGAATAACTGAGCTATACATGAAAAGGACTGCAGATCACCTAATGTGTCTCATGAAATCCAAAGTTAATGTAGACCATCTCATCTTCTCGCTAGTCAAATCTCCAAAATGCCCATTGTCACTCCAATGGCACCAATATGAGAAGTTGGAAAAAGTCTAGTTAATTAATAAAAAATAGTATTTTTTTCTGGACTTTTTTCATGTTTGTTTTATTTGTCAGCATTTCAAACTTAATAATTTGTAGTGATTTTTTTCTCATTGTCAATATTTTCATCCTTAATTTTATATTCATAATTTGTATTATTTTTCCTAAAGAGGATCCAAAATGTCATTAGCTTCAGGCCCCAAGAAAAATGGATCCAGGCCAGGTGTAGTGGTTCACGCCTGTAATCCCAGCACTTTGGGAGGCCAAGGCAGGCGGATTGCTAGAGTGCAGGAGTTTGAGACCAGCCTGGGCAACACAGGGAGGCCTTGTCTCTACAAAAAATTTTAAAAACTAGCCAGGCATGGTGGCGGGTGACTGTGGTCCCAGCTACTCAGGAGGCTAAGGTGGGAGGATTGCTTGAGCCAGGGAGGTGGAGGCTGAAGTGAGCCGTGACTGTGCCACTGCACTTCAGCCTGGGCGACAGAGTGAGACCTTGTCTCTGAATAAATAAATAAATAAATAGGTAAATAAATAAATAAATAAATAGTCTTAAAAATGGATCCATTCTTGACTGAGAGAGTTTACCCCTCACAGACATCAGTGAAAAGCTTCTAAAAGGGGGGGGGTCTTCAGAAATAAGTTGAACCTGAAAAGAAAACAGGCGATTCAAGAAACAATGAAATAAATATTAATTGAATAATAATCAAAAGAATTCCTTGTTGTCCTGGCTATGCAACATAGTATGGCCTTCTAGATCCTATGATCTGACCTTTGCTCCCTGCCAGCTTTAACCGTCACCATCCCCACCTGCCACCTACTCGCAAGCAGCCCAGGAATATTTGCTAAATAAATAAATAGACAAAAATACTGAGAGTTGAACTCAAACCTTTTGCTTTCTAGCCCTGTCATTTCAGCTAGTGCTAATAAGTATTCCTATCAGTCCACTTCCCTGCCTCAGTGGGCACCGTGGAGTAAGGACACTATAGTCTTTTTCTGATGATTAGTCCTTTCCTTATGTCATCTTAGGGTATAGAAGACACTATAGACATGGCTGGTGCCCTTCCCAAATCCCCTCAGCCTGCCCTGGAAGTGGCCTCTGGAAAGTTCTACATTTCTCTCTGCCTGAAGATGTTCCCTGACTGGAAGTGTACTTGGAAGTGCCCAGGAGTTAAGATGCCAAGAGCAACCCTCAGCTATCAAGAGCCAGCTTCCTTGTCCCTCAGTGGGACAATCAGGGGCATTATTCCACTGTTCCTCCTCTTAGAGGGTCCCAGCAGGACTGAGGTCCAGTCACCCAGGGTCACCTCCCCACCGAGTTGCTTCCTGGGCTCACCGCTCAACTAAACTGTTTGCACTCAAATCCTCATCTCAGTGTCTGCTGAGACACAGGGCCATTATTCCAGTCACCACCTGTGCTGACACAGCAGTGTAGGTGTGGAAGGTGCAAGATTGGACCAATCTTTTCTTTGACCCCAGGATACAGTTCTGGAAGACACTGGTTTTGGGGGAAAAAAAGGGACATTCCTGAAATACGTGAATTTTGACAGAATAAATCTTTCTCCTAAAAGTTTCAGATGTTTCAGCCTCTATGCTGGCACACTGACAAAGGAGAGTCTTAAAAGCAGAAGAGTTGAGGGGCAAATTCAGAGGGAGAGGAGCATTGAAAAATGTGATCTTGGCTACCAGACGTTTCGCTGGAGTGACTAACGTAGGAAAGTGCTTCTCTGGCGAATGCATTGGTCAGTGTCTTCCATTTCACATAGGCAGTGAGCAAGGGAGGTTGTTAGAGACTCTTAGGCTGTGACCAGCTTCCAGGGAGCTTAGGAAACCTGCTTCTGGTGCCTATATAGATCCTGAGTATTTGAAAACAGCTGGGACCACTTTCGGCTGTCCCTATTCTCTGATTCATCAATGCAGAGGCAGGGATACTGGAAAGAAGTCTCATCTCCAAGAGGGGAGACCAGAGTGGTCTTCCTCATTGCCTGGTTTGCATCCTGATCATCTTGGGGGAAAGACTACTGCTCAACCTCTCCCTAGACCCCTCCCAAGGCCCTGGACGCTGGGTCAACTGGCTAGAAGCAAACCTGCAGGAGACACCACCCTTAGGGGTAGGAGCTCAGCCAGGTGCTTGGCAGCTACCTAGATTGTAAATACCTCTACGTTTTATAGGAGGCTTCAGACTCCAAACTGTGGCAATGAAAAAGGAGAATCTTGAAAGCAGAACAGTTTGTAGACAGATCCAGAGGGAGAGGAAGGGAGAGTATACCTCTGGACTTGGTTGTCTGGTGAAAGGGAGGCAGACTCGTGAAGAGGTTTCCAGAGAGGACGGAAGTATGCAGATGGTAAAGCCATCAGGGAGAGGCAGTGCCGGGATCAGCACAATGGGTGCCCTTGTGCACTGTTTGGGGATTTTTGTGTTTGTATTTTTGCAATCCCTGTCCCCCCTACAACCCCAAGCTGGGGTCTGCTAAGAAAAAGAACCTGGCTTGCAACAGCATTCTTCAGCTCCACTTGAAAGTTTGAAAAACCCCTGGATAGGAAAATAACCTCAGGGAGCCAAGTCTTTCTGCACTTGGCGAAGCCCTAGACCTAAAATACACATATGAACACTTCACTCTGAAAGGCCTGCAGTATTCATATCTGAGTCATCTGAAAACAAATAAAAAGAGACCTAAACAAACAAACCTAATTGTGCACAGAAACACAGCCAGGTTTCCAGCCTGGCTTCCCCTCTGTTTTTATTAGTCAAGAGCCAATACATGAGGCTTTTGTGGCATCCAAAACAAGCAAAAATATTAAAAACAAATTGCCAAGGTTTCTCCCTCTTCCCTCCTTCCTTTATGATGCACTACACAAGCCAAGTTCTCGACTTCTCCACATTGGCTTTCGAACCTCTTTCCTTTAGTCCTGATAGATAGCTGCCTGCTTACCGGGCTGTCCAGGGGCAACAGCAACCCTGGGTGATGGTAACATCCATAAACATCAGCACTTACTGGACACTTCAATGAAATTTAAGGAGATGTGTTTCAGGTCTTGAAATGTTATTGTTTTTACCATTAATCAAGGCAGCTGGTTTGAGAACCAAGCCTGCCGACCTGAGTTCACTTAGGACAGACCTGTTCATTGCCCTCTGCCAGCATCCTACCAGCTGCTGCCTTTCTTTTCTCTCTCTTATTTATTTCACCATTACATAGGCATTCCACTGTAACAGGCATCCTTTGCTGTTGCCAAACCATTTTCCTTTCTGGTAATAGCATCCTTTTTTTTTTTTTTTTTTTTAAGTCCGTGTAGTTTGGTTGGAGTCTGCCTTACCCCACCCTGCTTCAGGAGTGTGTGATCAAGGCCTGGCCAATTGGAGGCACCCTTATTGGTGTAGGGATGGAAACTAAATCCAATTTGGGCTATTGAGATGCAAGCCTGGACTTTTCTTTTTTTTTTTTTTTTTTTTGAGACGAAGTCTCGCTCTGTCACCCAGGCTGGAGTGCAGTGGCGCGATCTCCACTCACTGCAAGCTCCGCCTCCCAGGTTCACGCCATTCTCCTGCCTCAGCCTCCCATGTAGCTGGGACTACAGGCGCCCGCCACCACGCCTGGCTAATTTTTGTATTTTTAGTAGAGAGGGGGTTTCACCGTGTTAGCCAGGATGGTCTTGATCTCCTGACCTCGTGATCTGCCCGTCTCAGCCTCCCAAAGTGCTGGGATTACAGGCGTGAGCCACCGCACCCGGCAAGCCTGGAACTTTTCAAAAGACTTCTGGGAAAGAAGCACACGTTCCCCCAGGGATGTGTCTAGCCGGCCGAATGTAAGTCTGGGGCCGCTGGTGGTCATGTTGAACCAGAGCTGAGTGAGGAAGAGGGATAAGAACTCACATGACATCATCTGAGCGCCTGGATCCAGCCATGACTGAAGACTGATCTATCTTGGACTTTTCTAGAATACAAATAAAACTCCCGTTTTGTTTAAGCCACTTGTAGTTGAGTTGCTCTACCTTGCAACTGAAAGAGTCCATACACACTTCAAATGACATGTGTACTTACATTTTTTGCATCTTCCAAGTGGACTACTACTCTTTTTTTTTACTTTTGGGGATGATCTTCTCAAAAGGAAGATTTTGTTTGTTTGTTTGTTTTCATTTGTTTGTTTTTGGTGAATTGCAATTTCAGTTAAATGTCACAGAGAAGTCCGGAAGATCATCTACTTTAGTCCTGAATCCTGGGAGAAAAATTGCCTCTATCCCTTACGGTGGGATAAAAGATGAATGAATTCTCTCACCTAGCTTGCTTTTGATATGAAGAACAAAATAATGCAGTCATGACTGAGGAATTTCTTTGCACTCCATGGCTTGTTCTGATTCCAGGCATCCTATTCTGTGAGGACAAAGGGACATCTGAGTGCCAAGATTAGTCTAGATCCAAAGCATGTGAAAGGCAACAACAACACATCCCTGCCAAACAAAACCAAGGTAACAAATGACATATAGACATTTGGGGGAAACAATGGAAACCGTAGGGCCACTGTGTTTTCTTTCTTGTTCTATGTGCCGTGAATAGGTGAAGACTTGGTCTGTTTTCTCCTTCTGTTAGCTAACTAGAAAAGGCACTTATGGTAATGTTACCAGAAGAGGTCCCAATCTAGACCCCAACAGAGGGTTCTTGAACAGATTTGGGGGCTGGGCGCAGTGGCTCATGCCTGTAATCCCAGCACTTTGGGAGGCCAAGGTGGGTGGATAACTTCAGTCCAGGAGTTCGAGACCAGCCTGGCCAACATGACTAAACCCTGTCTCTACTAAAAATACAAACATTAGCCAGGAGCGGCAGTGGGTGCCTGTAATCCCAGCTACTTGGGAGGCTAAGGCAGGGAGAATTGCTTGAACCTGGGAGGTGGAGGTTGCAATGAGCCGAGATCATGACACTGCACTCCAGCCTGGATGACAGAGCAACACTTCATCTCAAAAAAAAAAAAAAAAAAAAAAGAAAGAAAGAAAGAATTTGGGGCGAATCCATAGAGTAAAGTGAAAGCACATTTATTAAGAAAGCAAACAAATAATGGCCACTCCATAGGCAGAGCAGTGGTGTGGGCTGCTTGATTGAGTATACTTATGATTATTTCTTCATCATATACTAAACAAGGGGTGGATTATTCATGAGTTTTCTGGGAAAGGAGTGGGCAAGTCCTGGAACTGAGTGTTCATCTCCTTTTTAGACCATATAGGGTAACTTCCTGATGTTGCCATGGCATTTGTAAACTGTCATGACACTCGTGGGAGTGTCTTTTGCTTGCTAAGGCATTATAATTGGCATATAATAAGCAGTGAGGACGACCAGAGTTCATTTTTGTCACTGCATTCCAGCCTGCGCAACAGATTAAGACCCTGTCTCAAAAAAAAAAAAAAATTACTCTTTCCTGTTACACAAAATTCAACATGCTTGATTTTAGACATAGATGTATATGGAAGAAGATGAAGAAAATGTTTACTCAGAAACATCTTCTTGGGGAGAACGCTGGAATAAACAATTTGAGAAATTGTTCTGGATGACAGGAGGCAAGAGATAAGATCCCAAAGTGCCTGGTTGAACAGCACAAGATGGTTCCAACGCTGACTTCTAAGCAGGGTGGATCTAATTTTGTAAATTGGAGAAGAAATATTTTGATGTGGGGGAGCCAGGAGAGAGCTGCTTTGCTTTGCATAACAGAGAGGAGAGGGGTGTACTTCTGAAGGAGGTTCTGGAAAGGGGAGAGAGGGAACTATTGAAGATGGGGCTCCTCCAAGGGAGAGTTCGGACACCTTAACTTTGGAAGAACAGAAACATCTGACGGGTTGTTTGAGCTGATGGCCCATTGATATGATGGGTACCATATTATCCGTTTTTTGTTTCCCCTGTGAAGCTGCCCATAAAGTCTGTATTGCTTACAAACACATTTGTCTGATGCGGAACTCTAAAGAGAAGGATTTCTGTGTACAAGTTGAAACAGGCGAAAGCAGAGAAAACACATGCAAATACCTATCTGAAGTTCAAGTTGACTTCTGGGTTCTATTTACCTACCTGCCCCTCCCAGTGGATGATAAAACTCCTGGGAGTAAGGGTCTATTTTCACTTTTTTCGAAATTCATAGCACCTGGTACAATGCCTGGCATGTAGCAGACACTCAGCATCGCTATGACGGATACATGAATGAATGAATCAATCTCTAGGAGGAATCAATGAATTAATGGCATGACTTGCAGGGAAACATCTGCAACAAACATGGCTCTGGGCTGGCCTTGATAAATGAAGACGCCGAGAGAAATTTTACCCCAAAATATGGCACCCTGGTACGATGAATATTTCAAATTCAAGGCCATTGGAGACCAGCAGATGCTGGAAGAACCTTTTCCCTTAGCTGCCTGAAGACTTGACCCACCAATTGGAACAATTGCTTCCTGTGCCATCCCTGAAATCTCATTGTCTATCCCAGAAACAAAGACTGAGTAATGTAACCACAACTTGTTAGACCTTTTTATAAGATAATATCTGTCTCTCAGGTTTGCTCAGATTCCAAAGAGAATAATTTACAATTGAATTTCAGTCTCCTGGGTCCATTCATTCTCCCTAATAATCATTTACTGCTCCTCAAAAGAATTATCAACATTTCCCATCTCCCCTCTTTGCTATGGAGAAAGTTATATAAGCATCTGGACCACATGGAGATACTGAGTAATATTCTCTGGCAATTCCGTCATGCTATGTACATAAAATAAATTTTGTATGTTTTTTCTCCTATTAATCTGCCTTTTTTGTCAGTTGATTTTCAGCAGACCTCAGGAGAGTGAAAGGGAAGTTTCCCCTTGGTCCCTATGCTAGCTTTGGCCAATGGGACATTAGCAAACAGGCTTGAAAAGTATCTTGAGACTCACTCCCTCAGAACCTGGTGACCACAATGTGAACAAACTTGAGATGGCCTGCCTGATGATGAGAGACACAGATACCAGCCAAGCCATCTGTGTCACCCCAGCTGATGTCAAGCCAATAACCAGACATCTGCAGGAGGCCCTCCTAGACCATCTAGCTCCAGGTGAGTCCATCCAGACCAGAACTGCCCATCCATCCCACAGAATTGTGTGAAAGAATAAATGTTTGTGCTTTTAGCCACTGATATGGTTTGGCTGTGTCCCCACCCAAATCTCATCTTGAATTCCCACGTGTTGTGGGAGGCACCTGGTGAGAGGTAATTGAATCATGGGGGCAGGTCTTTCCTGTGCTGTTCTTATGATAGCAAATAAGTCTCATGAGAGCTGATGGTTATCATAAGGGGGAGTTTTCCTGTACAAGCTCTCTTTGCCTGCTGCCATCCATGTAAGACATGACTTGCTCTTCCTTGCCTTCCACCATGATTGTGAGGCTTCCCCAGTGACGTGGAAGTGTAAGTCCAATTAAATCTCTTTCTTTTGTAAAGTGCCCAGTCTTGGGTATGTCTTTATCAGCAGCATGAAAATGGACTAATGCAGCCTCTAGGTTTTGGGGTGATCTGTTATCCAGTAGAAATTGACTACACATGATCCCGTTTTATTGGTTAAGAAATGAAGGCTTAGAGAAGTGCAGACAATTGCTTCGAGTCATGCCTATTTAAATGATGGATCTGTCTCATGCCAGCCTCTGGTCCCTTACTAGTGTAGCCCTGTGCCCTCTCTTCATAGAAAGAACTAGTGTCAAGATCAAGGTAAGAGCTTGTTCACTTGCACTGGGGGACCTACAATTAGAACAGGCCGGACAGCAGTGCTGTCTGGAGACTAAAGTGCTGGGTGGGAACCTAAAATTCCTGACTCCAAGTGGCTCTAAAACCCAGCTGCACATTAGCAGCATTGGGTTTCTTAAAAAAAATCCCGATGGCCAGGTCACACTCCAAACCAAATAAATCAGAATCTCTAAGGGTTAGACCCAGTATTTTTAAAACTCCCCTGTTAATTTTAACAAGCAGCCAAGCTTGAGAATTAGCATCTTAGATACTTCTAAATAGAGAAGTTGGTTGGGGTTGGAGAAACCGGAGCTATTAAACTAGAAAAGTCCCCTACGGGATAGACATAGTGACTGTCTCCAAGGATATGAGGGAGGGGCCTCCCAAGGAAGAGGGACCACGAATAACAGCATCATTGATTCGATGAATATACATTATGTGCTCAGCTCTGCATTATTATGTCCTCCCTCAAGGATAGAAGAAGTGACAATTATGTAGATGCAGAATCACAATCACACTGTGACTAACATTATGGTTATATGTTCCAAGTAATAGTAGCAGCATGGAAAAGGCAGAGATTGCTCTTTCCAGCTGGGGCCCAGAAAAGGAGGCACTGGTGGTCTTAGAGGAATGAGGAGAACTCTGTGTTCATTCATTAGTGCTGCCCATGAAGGGACCGCCTGGTCCAAGTATGGAGTGACTAGGATACACTCCAAGTATCCTACACTCCAAGTATCCTAGTCAGCTCAGCCTGCTATAACAGAATACCATAGACTGTGTGGCTTAAACAACAAACATTAGTTTCTCAGAATTCTGGAGGCTGGGAAGTCCAAGATCAAGGTGCCAGCTGATTCAATGTTCTGGTAAGGACTCTTTCTGGCTTGCAGATGGCCACCTTCTTGCTGTGTCCTCACATGTCAGAGAGAAAAGGTCTCCTTCTTTTCTTATAAGGGCACTAATTTCAGAACAGGGGTTCCACCCTTGTGACTTCATCTAAACCTAATTACCTCACAAATACCCCACCTTTTAGCATCATCATAGTCACTGGGGATTAGAGCTTCAATATATGACTTTGGGGGAATGCACATTCATTCCATAGCAAGAGCAGGCAGGTTGTGGCCTGGCACTGGAGGGTGAAGCAGAGAGGTTGGTCAACCTAGGAAGCTGGGAGGTTGCAAAGGAGAATCTAACACTGAGAAGAGGAGGGTGAAGTGGATAGAGGGAAATAGCGACCCCCATAGCTCCTTTGTATCTCTCAAGATGTTGGGTACCTGAGTTTGGGGAGGAGTTGGGCCTGCTAGTGGGGGTTAAGTGGCTGCAGCTATGAGGGCAGGGAGTCAGCTGGTCTTTTTATGAGTGTGCTATTTGGACCTCTGTACAAGAATTGCAAGCCCTGATCTCACAGCAGTAGCTGCTAAGCCTTCTAGCACTTTCTTTTTCCAAGTGTAGTCATGGACTGGAAGTATTAACCTCAACTGTGGCTTTCCTAGAAGGGCAGAATCTTGGGCTCGCCCAAAATTACTCAATCAGAATCTGCACTTCAACAGGAGCCCCAGATAAATCTAGGCACATGAAAGTTTGAGAAGCACTGCTCGAGTACCCTCTACCCACCAGTGGGATGACTATGTATCAAGCCAATACATGTTCTAGAACCCAGAGTGCCCTCTGTGTATTGAGCCAAGCCAGCCCTGGTTTGGGGGGCAGCAGCCAGCAGAAATTGTCAACCAGACCACATCAGAGGCATGTTAGAGGATACAAAAATGTATGGAGCAGGACTGAAGGTCAAGGGCAGGGAGTCGGCAGCAGGAGTTCCCCTGAGGTCAAGGGTGCTTTGAGGTGGTCAAGAATGGAGTTCCTGACTCCTCCTCTGTTCCATCCTTGAACCCTTTTACTAAATAATGTTTGCAATCCATGCATGTTGGCAAAACTGCTAGCTACAACTTTGCCTCCTGACACCTTTTCTTCCCTTTATTTGTGAGAGGCAAGGATTTATGGATTCAAAGAGGGTTGTGGCTACCAGACCTTTGATCTTCTGGGTCTCAAGTGGTCAAAGAATCCTGGAAGGCTCAAGTTGACCCACACACAAGCTCTTGGGCACCTCGGGGAAAAGGCAGATGGGTCCCTCGTGCATGCTGGTCATCCCGTCTGCTAATGACTTCCCTCCTTCCTAATGGTCTTCTCTTTGCCTCTTTGCCTCAGAATCCACAGCAAGTTACATTCCTGACTGGAGATGTCAGGGGGACCTCGTGTGAACTGCCAGCACTAAATCGTTTCTGAGGTTGGAAGAAATAGTTGGGAGGCTGCCCTCACCTTCCAGCTTGGAACTGGACTGAGTGCAGTCCTATGGCTCACTCTGCAGGCCACCCGCTTGGCTGGGACATGGCTTTGGCAAACCTCGCTCCTGGCAGGCCGGACTCATGAGAACTCTGGCATTTCGAAGCGTGTGTCAGGGCATGTGGAAGGATAATGTGGTGTGGTCACAGGGCAAGCCAAGACCAGGGAGATGGCCCTGCATGATGGAAGGGAAGTTTACCCAAGGGGGTTGGGAGTCACAATTTCTGAACCCTGAAATCATCCCTGTGAGGCATTGGGGAGTGCCAATTCTGAGGATGATTAGGGGGGCTGTGGGGCCTACGTTGACCCCCCAAAGCCAATGACAAGTATTTGGCCCAGTGATATGAGCCGATTGATGATTCAGCCAACATCTCCTCCTCCAGGAAGATTTCTTGGGTTACCCCATTAGCTTTTCTGATGTTAACTGCCACTAAGACTCCCACCCCAGGAAGGGATGATCTCTGCTGAGTTATTTCTGCCACTAAATTCTTCCCGTGAGATCCTGTCAAAAATTATGGAAACTGAAGCTTAAACAAGAGAGGGCTTTTCACCTACTGCTTGAGCGGAGAGTTCCCACCTCCCTGGCAGAACGCCATGTGACACAGAACGATTGAACCCGTGTCCCCAAAATGGTATCAGAGGCCATGAACCTCCCTCAGAATGACATTTTCCCAGCTTCTTGTCCCCTCATAGTACAGATCCAAGTGCCTGTTGGTCCCGAAGAGGGGAGGAAAGCTTTCCTCTGCCCAAACTAAGACCCTGTTCTTTTCTTGACCCATGGGAGTATTCATGGCCTGTAGGAGAAACCCATTTGGCAAGCGATTCACTGGCCCGTTGATTCATTGATCCACTGATCTATTGCTTGCATGCAAAGCCCCATTCCACCTGCTGGGCTTGTCCCCCTGCCTCCTATAAGACACAGCTAATGCATTTCTAAAGCCTGGGTTTGCTGGTCTTAAATGACATCATCTGGTGGTCACACCATCCTGGCCCAGTTCAGGTCCTGGTCATAGTCTTTCCTCTGACATTAGGAGTGAAAAGTCCAGGCTCTCTGTCCCTCTGCTACGGATGTCCCCTCAATCTCCTGTGGGCAAAGAAAGGGAAAGGGCACACATACTTCAAGAAACAATGATTTCCAGTTGTGGTGCTGTGTAAATACAGATTGAGGAAGGAAAACGTTCTCTAACTCAGCAAGGAGATAGTGCTGGGAGCACTCCCAATTTGCATAATAAATAGAGCACTTAACTTATCAGTCTGCGTTTCAGCTGCTTCATGTCGTTGGGCTCCTCCTCCCCAGTGGTGGGTAAGCACTTGCATTAGGACTAAGAGGTCTTCCCAAGTGCTCCCTCTCAAAAGCAAAGGAGAGTGTGCCTCACCAACATAGAGTTTCCTGGATCGAAAACTTCCTACAAGCTGGCAGATTTTCCAGCTTCAATAATTTAACACCTACTAGTACTTGTTACAAATATGTATTCTGTGCCAGGCATGGAGCTGAGTGCTTTACATATGGGACCTTGTTTAATTCTCACACTAATCCTGGAAAGTGGCTTCTATTTTTACTTCTATTTAAGAGAGGAGGAAGCGAAGGTTCAGAGAGGTTATATTGTTCAAAGTCCCACGGAGGGAACCAGGACTCAAACCCTTGTCAGACTCCAAGCCCATGCTCTTAGCCATCACACCATATGACCTCCAAAATGGAACCCCATCACCAAGTGCAGGAGAACCACATAGCCTGGGATTTCCAAGTCTCTACACATTTAAAATATCCTGTGGCTTTTTCTCATAAAAATACTTGAGCTTGTCAGATGAGTATCTTGATTTGAGGTTTGACAATATAGTCACCCAAGCTGTTTTCCAAACTCGCTTCAGCAATGCCTTACCTCATGGGGCTTTTAAAAGCCCAGATCCAAGCATCTTACCCCAAACCTATTAAAAGTCAGACTCTCCAGGGGATAACCCAGGGAATCTGTATTTCTAAAACAAATTCTCAGGACGATGCCTATGCCACCAATGATCTACCATGTGCGAGCAACTGTTTCCATGCTTGATGCTGAGATGGAGTGAGGGGAATAAAACATGCTTAAGAAATGGTCCTTAAATTCAAGAAACACATATTTCAGTAAGGGGGCAAGATAGATTCGAATACCAAAGTGTGCAACAGCTAAATAACAAGCTGTATGGCCCTAACTGTGGAGCAATTCAGAAAAGATGCAAATCATGAACTAGAAAAATCAGAGAAGGCTGCACGGAACAGGAGGGACTTGAAGTGGGCTGTGTAAGATTTGGAGGCAGGAGAAAGAAGAGAGAAGGGTATTCCAGACAGGAAGAACACAAACAGCAAAAGCCTTGAGGGGAGAATGAGCTGGATATTTTTTTCTGAAGCAGGGAGAGGGTCAGCCCACCAATCTGGGGGATGGAGAGAGAATGTGCGGGAAGGAAGTTAGCCTAAGCAGGGCAGGTTCTGGCACAAGGTTGGTTTAGATGTGGGTAACACTAGGGAGCCATTGTGGGCTCTAGAGCAAGTACATGATAAAAGGGTGATTAAGTTAAGGTAGAGCCTGAGATGGTGACAGGAGAATTAGCCAGATCCCTGCTCTCTGGCTCCTTGAACACAGATGACAGACTGCACCAGAGAACACCCAGGGGCGTCCTAAATCTGGGGGCCCCCGGAGGCCTTAGGGGAGGGATCCTTTCTCAACCAAGCACCTGATTCTGCAAAGGCTATCTTCAAGTGAGGTGTTGACCTGAGAAGGAGGCATTTGGAGAATGGGGTTGTGAGGTTGTGCACACCTGTTTCCTAAATGGAGCAGTGAGTGAGGGAAGGAGACAGCATACACACACACACACACACACACACACACACCCCCCAGAGGGGGAGGCTCAGACTGAGCCAGAGAGCAGTGGAAATTCTGCATAAGCTATCGTAAGCAATTTGATGTGCCTCTAAATTATTTTGACACCAAAGCATGATAGACCATATGGAGAGAAAAAAGTGCAAAAAGAAAGGTTGAAAAACAATTTTTTACAAAATGAAGAAACAAGGGCTGATACAGAAAGAAACCAAGAGTCTGGCCTGATGGCCCTGATATACAGCAGAGTTTAGTCAAGTCTTTCTGTAAAAAAGTGAGACATTGAACCAGCTTCACTGGGTTGCAATAATTTTATGTGCCAAATAAATGGTCCTAATAATAAGAGGGAGAATTAATTGGTCAAGACTCTTGGTTTGAGGGAACTCAAGTTCAGAGCACTTCAAGACAAAGGGAAAGGAGGTGGCTCAAGTAGTAGAGTAGTCTGGCTTCAGGCACAGCTCAATCCAGGGCACTCTTGTGATATAATCAGGATATTCTCTGCCCATCTCTCAGTTTCGCTTTCCTCGGTGTGCCCTCACTTCTTGACACTTTTTCCTTGTTGCAGAAAACCTGATGCTCATCGGCTCCAGCCATGGTCCTTCAGAAGGAGAGAAAGCCTCCTTTGCCCAGAGTCCATTTTGTTCCTTTGCCCACTCTTGGACCCATCACTGTGTCCAGGTGAATGGCGTACTCAGGTTGACCAGCCTGAGTTTTACGGCTCCTCAGATGATGGGAAGACAGTTCCCCTTGATTGACAATCCATCAGATTTCCAAAGTGTTGGGAGGAAGAAAAGTCTCCAAGAGGAGAAAATCTGGCACAGAAAAGAGAATTAGATATTGGTGATGGTGCTACAGGAGTTCAGTGTCCAGAGAAATGCCCTCTAAGGAGAATAGTCATGGAAGGCTTCCCCAGGGAAGTGTGATATGAGTTGAGCCTCAAAGGGCAAACAGAACTTGGGCCTTGGGAGGAGACAATGTGGTGTTACAGCAAAAGGCATGGCTTGGGCAAAGACACAGAAGGAGTCCTTGCTCCTGAAAGATTTCGATCAATCTCTGGGTATATTCAAATGTCAATTTCCTCTCACTGTCTCATTTTGTGTTTAACTAGCGGTGGTATTGAGGCTGAAGAGAGTAGCATTGAAGGTTCTGTCTGTACTTAAAAGGCAAGATCATTTGGGCGTGGTGGCTCATGCCTGTAATCCCAGAACTTTGGAAAGCTGAGGTGGGAGGATCACTTGAGGTCAGAGTTTGAGACCAGCCTGGGCAACATTAACTATGTTAATCCCATCTCTACAAATACATATATGTGTGTGTATATATACATATACATATACATATTAATACACACGTACATATACATACACACAAACACACCCGCACACATACACACACACATATATTTAAATTAGCTAGATATAGTGGATCTTACCTAGTCCCAGCTACTCAGGAGGCTGAGGTTGGAGGATCTCTTGAGCCCAGGAATTGGAGACTGCAGTGAGATATGATCATGCCACTATGGTCTAGCTTGGGTGACAGACCAAGACTGTGTCTCAAAAAAAGAAAATAAGACAGGATCACTTACTTCTCTTAGGTCACGAAATAAAAGGGAACCAGTCCCATAAAATTCTGGACAAAATGAGAGGCTGTCCTCATTTCCCAATGCACGGAAGACCCTACACTCCTGGAAACCACTAACCATGTTGGGCACAGTCAAGTTCAATGTGAGCACTTCCTTTCAAGGGTCCTGCATCAGTGCCTTGGATGGTAGTCACATTTGTCCTCTAAGTGATCCCATCAATCTCAACCAAAAGCTATTTCCCTCATTTCCCACTCACTCAGCTGGGGCTTGGTGAAGAGTCTCTATCCCCAGCTGTGGGGGTTCTGGGTAGTCTTGCAAAAGGAGAGGCTGATCCAGGCTTGTTGGTCCTGGCTTACATGCACTCACTCATTCACTGATTACTTATTGAGACTTTATCACATGTAAGACACAGTGCTAAGCCTAGGTGCTGAAGAGACAATTCAACATTGTCTTTGCCCTTAATGAGCTGTTTACTGGGGAGACAGATGTGTAGATCCCCACCTATTTGGAGATAATTTTCCCTTCCTTGCCTCATTCATCTGTTTTACCAACGACTATTAATCACAGATCTCATCTCTTTCTGCACCACAATCGCTGGCTCAGACACAGACAAATATGAAGCAATCTGATTTTTTTTTTAAAAAAAAAAAAGAGAGAGAGAGAACACCTTTATTGGGATTTTTCAAGCTTTAGCTTGCAGGAGCCATGTTCTTTTCTTGTTTTTCAGGATGATTGGAGGATGTGACACCTAACGCTATGATTAGATATTTTTCAATTAAAATTCTGAATTTAGAGCATATAAAAACTTAACCATTTTTAAAATGTTGATTTTGCAGCCAGCAATTTTGTTTAACTCACGTATTCATTTGAATAATTTGACAGTGGATATTCTTGGGGTTTGGGAGGAGGGATTTCTACACAGATAATTGTATTGCCTGCATATAAAAAGTCCCACCTCTTCTCTTCCAATTATTATGCTGCTTATTTATTTTCCAGCTTTGCCTTAGACAGATACTCCAGTACTGAATAGTTGCCTGCGAGTGGGCATCCTTGTCTTGTTTCTGATTTTAATGCAAGTCATTCACAGGTTGCACAATTACTATAATGCAGTCATAAAAAAGAAAATCTTCAAAATGTATTAACTGAAACTTGTACATGTTTCTTATAACATTTTTATACCAGTGGTAGCATACTACACACATTGTTTTGCACATTACTAAGCCTATACATATATGCTTACATACGGTTTGAATATCTGTGGATGAATACAAAAGAAACTGGAAACATAAGCAATTTCCAGGGAAGGGAACTGGGTAGGTGGAGTGTGTGTATATGGCGGGTAGTGGGGGTTATACTTACCTCAAAGTATCACTTTAGCTCTATACTTTTTTGATATGTAATCATTCGAATGCTCTTCAGTTCAAAATATTTTCTGTTTCATTATGATTTCCTTTCTAACCCATCTGTTGTTTAGAGTGCATTTTTTAGTTTCCAAACTTTTGGAAGTTTGACATTCAATTTAATTGCCATGGGAACAGAGAATGTGGACATTATTATTTTATCTCTTTGAAAATATTGTGATCTAACATATGATCACTTTTTAAGTGTTCCACATGTATCTGAAAATAATGTGTATTCTTTATTTAATGGATACAGCATTTTATATAGATTTTAAAGTGTTTAATGTTTTTGTTTAAATTTAAATTCTAAATATTTTTGTCAATTTTATATAACATTTTTAAAAGATCAGTTAAAATTTTCCATTATAACAATTTTTTCCCATTTTTTCTAGTAATTTAGTCAGTTTTGCTTTCTATATTTTGAGGTTACATTGGTAAGGTCATATAAGTTACTACTATACATTTTTAGAAAATCATTTCTTTTAATGTTCTATACCACCCCTTTGTTGCTATTACTTTTTTTTTACATTAAACTCTATTTTGTCTGACTTAAGTAGTATAATCTCAGCATTATTCTTGTTATTATTTATATGATATTGTTTATCTTCTTCTCTACCTTTACTATAATTTTGCTATGTGGCTTTGACAATATGCCCCAGAATTTTAAAAACTTTAATCTGATAATCCCTACCTCTTTATCAATGAATTTATTCCATTTACATTTATTGTAATTACTGATGTGCTTGAAACAATTTCTACCATTTTATTTTGCACTTTCTATTTGCCATTCCTTTTCTTTGCTTCCTTTTTTCCTTCCATTTATTCTGCTGCATTGATAAAGTTTTCTATATTTACTCTTTTCCCTCTCTGTCAGTATGAAAGCTGTAGGCTTTATTTCTATTCCTTATTGTTACCTTTATAATTCACACAAAATAAATCTGAAGTCATTCCATACTTCTGTGCTCATTTAAATCATGAAAAGAAATATAAACACATTGTAATTATCATCTTACTTATGTTGTTACTGTCAACTAAGTTTTATCTCTTCTTTAAAAATTAATAATTTTTGGCCAGGCGTGGTGGCTCATGCCTGTAATCCCAGCATTTTGGAAGGCTCAGGTGGGCAGATCACTTGAGGCCAGGAGTCTGAGACCAGGCTGGCCAACATGGTGAAACCCCGTCTCTACTAAAGATACAAAAATTAGCCAGTTGTGGTGGCACATGCCTGTAATCCCAGCTACTCGAGAGGCTGAGACAGGAGAATCCCTTGAACCCAGGAGGTAGAGGTGGCAGTGAGCTGAGATAATGCCACAGCACTCCAGCCTGGGTGACAGAGTCAGATTCAAGAAGAAAGAAAGAGAAAGAAAGAAAGAAAAGAAAGAAAGAAAAAGAAAGAAAGAAAGAAAGAAAGAAAGAAAGAAAGAAAGAAAGAAAGAAAGAAAGAGAGAGAAAAAGAAAGAAAGAAAGAAAGAAAGAGAAAAAGAGAGAGAGAGAGAGAGAGAAAGAAAGAAACTAATTTTTAGACTTCATAATTAAGTTTACCAAATGGATGATCAAGTCCTCATTGTTTCTTGACTCCTATGCCTTCCCTTTTAGTTAATTTTTCTTCTTGTGGAAATATATACATTAATAATTTGTTAAATGAATGTCTGTGGGTAATATATGTCTTCTAATTTTTATGCACCAAAACATTTCTTAATGTAGCTGGAAATAAAATCTTAGGTTGTCATTTATTTTCCGTCATTACCTTGAACATATTTGTCTACAGTGAGAAGCATTACAGAGCAGTAACTGTGAGCATTTGGAGTCAGATCAGCTCAGTTTGAGTCCCAGCTTCTCTACTTAATAGATGCGAGACCTTGGACAAGAACCATTAAACTTCCTTTTGGCTCAGTTTCCTCAACTGTAAAAAGGGGATAATAAGAATCCCATCTCACAGAATTGTTGTGAAGATTAAATTAGTTAATATGCATGAAGTACTTTGCATTATGCCTGGGACATAGTACCATTCAAGTGTTAGCTGTTGTCATTACTATCTCTGACTTCATTGTGGCTCATGAGAAAATTACCTTCAGTCTAACTGTGGTTCATTGTTAGATAATCTAATTCTTCTCTCTGATTGCCTTTAAGATTTTCTTTATTCGCTCAAAATACACTTTCAGCCTGAGAGTTTGGTCTTTCTACCATTCTGGAAAGTTCTTAACCATCATTCTTTTATTATTTTTTTATTTACTCTCTTTCTCTGTAACTTCCATGTGCTGTAAGTTGTAGCCTCTCCAATTATTCTCCATCTTTCTCAATTGTTCTTACATAATTTTAAACTTTGGCTCTCTGTGCCATATTTTTGGGTGAACTCTCTGGTATCATCTTTCAATTCAATTATTTTTATGACTGTACCAAGTCTGAAATTTTATCCAATCTATTAGACTTTTTAAAACTTCAGGAACTGTATTTTATATTTCCAAGATTAATAATTGTTTCTTTTCCATATTCTTTTTTTTTTTTTTTTAGATGGAGTTTCGCTCTTGTTGCCCAGGCTGGAGTCACAAGCCTCTGCCTCCCGGGTGCAAGCGACTGTCCTGCCTCAGCCTCCCGAGTAGCTGGGATTACAGGCATGCACCTCCACACCGGCTAATTTTGTATTATTAGTAGAGATGGGGTTTCTCCATGTTGGTCAGGCTGGTCTCCAACTACTGACCTCAGGTGATCCACCCGACTCAGCCTCCCAAAGTGCTAGGATTAGAGGCATAAGCCACCACACCTGGCCATATTCATTTTTTTAAAAGTTCATTTCTTGGCTAATATGGTGAAACCCCATCTCTACTAAAAATACAAAAAAAAAAAAAAAAAATTAGCCAGGTGTAGTGGTGGGCGCCTGTAGTCCTAGTGACTTGGGAGGCTGAGGCAGAAGAATGGTGTGAACCTGGGAGGCGCAGCTTGCAGTGAGCCAAGATCATGCCACTGCACTCCAGCCTGGGTGACAGAGCGAGACTCCTTCTCAAAAAAAAAAAAAAGAAAGTTCGTTACTGTCTATTTTTGTGTCACATTTTATACTCTTATTTATTTCACATCTTATTCCTTCACTTTCTATTTTAAATACCTGGAACACATTTATTTTTCAATTCTTTTTCAGATTGTTTTACTATTTTAGTTTCACTTGAAGCAAAAAAATCTATCAATATTGATTAGCTCTTATCCCTTGGAGATAGATTTCTTTTTATCTTTTGGACTTTTAGTTTTCAGGTTTACTTAAAGCTTTATCCTTTACTGTCTTCTCTCTTTTCCTCTTTTTCTGTCTATTCTTCTTTTCTTATCTAGGAGTTTTGAGTTTCCTCTATCAGCCTGCCTGCTAATTGAACCTTATATTGATTATGGTAGCTCTTGCCTATTGGCAATGTGGGTGCCTTAGTGAACAAGTGGCTTGGTTCAGGTCCTGCTTCTTGTTCTGTCTTGATCACTGTCCACCTAGTCCCTCAGCTTCACATAAGCTAAAACCTCAAGTAGTTGTTTGTAGGCGCTTTTAGCAATCTCTTGTCCTAAGTGGAGAATATACCAGTCTTAGTTTCAGTCCTGAACCCTGTCTCACCTACAGCATATTCAGTTCCTGTTTCCTTGGAGCCAGATTAGCTTAGCTACACCCAGAAGCCAAAGTCTTGCCCACAAACTGCTGTATGTTTCTCTTCTGTTTCTGGTCTGCAAAACTGACTATCTCATTTGTGAGCTCAGTTATACCCTTTTTACATGCTCCATTAAAAAAATATTATCTATAGCTACTACATATTTATGGCAGAATGGGTGACACAAATGTGTATTTACACAAATGCTGTCTTGACCAGAAGTACTTTTCTGATTTTTTAACACAATGGACAATTGCTTCTATGTTACAATAAATGCCAGGATAAAAGAACCATATCCATGAACATTATTTGTGACCCAGGTCGACATTGTTTTCTTGTTCTGGTGAAGGTGGATACCAGGATGCTGTGAGTTGAAGACTAAGAACTGGAGCCACCAAGAGGATGCCACTCTTGCAAAGATGGTTCCCCAGGAAAGAGAGGAAACAGATCATGGGAAGCTCTGTTTTGTTGAATCAGAGAGATTTTAATATGTTTATAATCAGATAATAAAAAGCCAGAATAGGGAAAGCAGCTGGAAGGTGGCACAGATTAGTGATTAAGAATATAATCTTCTGAGTCAGCTAGACTTGGTTTGAAGAGGAGCTCTGCCCTTCACTGTGTAACTTAACATTCCCATCTGTAAAGTGGGGACAGCAATGGGATCTACCTCATGGGGCATCAAGAGGATTAAATAAGAAACTGTATGTGATTAATTTAGCACAAACACTAACACTTAGTAAACATATAAAAGCTCTTAACCACAATTATAACTGCTGTAATTGGTTACTTTCATGTGTCAACTTCGCTTGGCCATAGTGCCCAGCTATTTGGGCAAACACCAGTCTGGACATTGCTGTGACAGTATTTTAAAGGTGAGATGAGCATTTGAAACAGTAGATTTCGAGTAAAGCAGATGATTGTCTATCACATCAGTGGGCCTCCTCCAATTAGCTGAAGCCTTAAGAGGAAAAGACTAAGGTCCTTCAAGCAAGAGGATATTCTGTCTCCAGACTGCCTTCAGACTTGAGCTACAACATCAAGTCTTCCCAGGGTTTCCAGACTGCTGAGCTGCCCTGCAGAATTTAGACATGCCAGCCCCACAATCACATAAGCCAATTCCTTAAAATCTGTGTATCTATCTATCTATCTATCTATCTATCTATCTATCTATCTATCCATTCATCCATCCACCCATCTATCTACCCATTCATCTACCTACCTATCATCTATCCATAGATCTGATCTATCATCTTTCTTTTTTTTTTTTGAAATGAAAGGCCTCACATATTTATTACTGAACCCAGCCAACCAACACATTCATAATAGATTCAGAGAGGAAAACACGTCCAACTCTCCAGATAGTGGTGACATTTTCAGTTTGATATGGTAATGTGATCGTGACCTTCAGACAGCACAAATATGTGTGCCATCTCATGTGCAATTCCTTACAGACCTAGCTTGGTTCTTCTCCAATGTCTCCTTTTGGAGTTGTACCTGATTTTATTTCCAGTTTTCATCCAAATCCACTGGGGAATGGGACGATTTTGCTTTTGTTTCTTGGCCAGGAATTGCTTAATCCTGAAAGTCTTGTGAGAAGACATGGCGAGAAGCAGAGGCAAGAACACACCACGATGGCGGAGAAAGGAAAAGAGTAATCTATCATCTTTCTTATCTGTTTTGATATCATCTATCTTTCTTATCAATCTATCCATTCGTCCATCTATCTAATCTATCTATCCATCAATCATCTTTCTTATCTATCCATTTATCTATCTGTCTATCTATCTCTCATCTTTCTATCTTCTATGCAATCTATAAATCTATATGTCTTTTGTATCTATCTGTTTTATCTATTTCTTATCTATGTATATATCTATCTATCATCTCTTATCTATCTATCTATCTATCTATCTATCTATCTATCTACCTACCTATATATCTATCATCTACCTATCCATCCATCCTATTGGCTTTGTTTCTGTGCAGAAGGCTAACTAACATTGGTGGTATAGGAGGGAGACTTTCCTGAGGAGGCAGAGCATATGTGCCTTAGACAGGAAGAGGGGCTCCTTAGATAGATCTCTGGGATGGAGGGGAAACGAGGAGGCTTGGGGGTGCAGCGGGACTGCGGACATCTTCTCTGATGACTATTCTTTCTGGGATAAAGAAAGTGGGGTCACATCATGGCCTAAGGGGAGGCACTTTTTAAAGGACCGTGGGAAATCAGGGGCACTAGTGCTGAAAAGGGCCCCAGGGAGCATGGAGGTCCTGCTGAGGCTGAAGACCATGATCCACGATGTGCCCATCTGTAGGACCAGGAGGCCTGATGTGGGAGAGAACAGCAGGCTAAATCCAGGGTTGGTCTCTACAGCAGAGGGAATCGCAAGCCTGTCAGCAAGTGAAGAACCAGCACTGGCAAGAGTGTGGAGGCCTCTCATCAGAGTTCTCAATACCTGCCTACTCCCTTGGCATCAAAGGAGAACTAGAACAAAGATTTCCACTGAGAGGGAATGGCTGTGTTTATCCTCAGCATAGGCAAGATATTTCTCAGCTGTTTCTCTCACCCACAAACTGGGAAAGTTGTCTATAGGCTTCTTTTAATAATGCACGAGCAGAGGTGTGGAGAGCCAGAGATCATGAGGTTATGGAGCCAAGGAGAACCCAATCACACGAATCCATGGAGCTGGAAGTCCTTGGAAGCGAAGGCCAGAGAGATCTCACCAGCAAGATCCAGGCCTCGGGAATCTCAAGTCCATAGAATCAGGAATCATAGTTCCAATCCCTGAGCTTGAATCTGAAGGGTTATGAGGTAAAAACTGCCTGGAGACAGCAGTCGAGACAGCAGTCCCTGGAAGGGGTGTGTGGGGTGGCACTCCAGCCTCTCTGAAGCAGATCCCAGCAGGAAACAGCTGTCTGAGAGAGTCCCTGCTCTCTGACTGTGACCACCCTCCTCCATGCTCTGAGCCGGCTTATCTCCTGGGCTGAACGCCAGGCCTGTGTCCTCTCATTCGGAGTTGTCTTCATTCATCCTTGTTCTGGAGAGGCCTTGGAGCTTAGCTGGTGAGTGTCTGAGACTATGTGATCTGCATCTGTGCTGAGTGCCCCTCCAACTGCGAGGGGTGGTGGTGCGGGGTACAGGACACCTCCCCTCTTGCTGGCGTGGCTGATGGCAGCAAAGGCCAGCCAAAGTAGCAAAGAGGTGCTGGAATCTGCAGCTAAGACCCTTACTTTAAGGATTATAAATGAGTCCCAGATTACTTCTTTGAGATCAAGCTCTGAAAGATTGGTTGATACACAAATACAGCAAAATGGTGAAACAGTTTTCTACACAGGTTGGCATAAATGTGAATTCTGGCCCTTCCTTTCTCATCATATCTGACAATCTTGAGCAACTTCGCATTCACAATTGCTATTTATTGCATTTAGACTCAATGTAGAAGTTGTGAGTTATAGGTTGTGTCTAAGGGACTTTTTTTTTTGGCCAAGTCTGGGGCTAGGCTTAGGGCTAGTAGCCCAGGGATTGGTTTGCATGTTCATTTGCTTAAAGGCAGTTACTTTATTTTTTTTGTTTTGTTTTGTTTTGTTTTTGAGACAGAGTCTCACTCTGTTGCCCAGACTGGAGTGCAGTGGCGAGATCTTGGCTCACTGCAAACTCTGCCTCCCAGACTCAAGCAATTCTTCTGCCTCAGCCTCCTAAGCAGCTGGGATTACAGGAGCCCACCACCACACCTGACTAATTTTTGTATTTTTAGTAAAGATAGGGTTTCACCATGTTGGCCAGGCTGGTCTCAAACTCTTGACCTCAAGTGTTCCTCCCGCCTCAGCCTCCCAAAGTGCTAGGATTATAGGCGTGAGCCATACCGCCCAGCTGCAGTTGCTTTTATGAGACTAGAGAGAAGGGAACAGTTTTATGCACAGGAATCTTTATGCACAGGTATGTGAAGAAAGAAATAACAGTGCATGTATTTGTTAGGACCCTTTGAGTTGCAAAAAAGCAAAAGCCAATTGAAGTGAGTTTTAGCAAATATTGAGAGCAATTGTATGGACTCCCTGAAGCACAAGGTCAGGGATGCAGCAAAACCTTAGGAATGATCTAGAATCAGGGCCTGGATGGGAGGCTGCCAAGACTCTGTCTCTTCCTTGCTGCTCCCTGTCCATCTGCTCTATTCTCTGTTCTATGCAAGCCAGCTTTCCTCATGCCTCAGGCCACAGGGTGAAAGGTAGAGGCCAACCAACAGCTCTTGGGTTTCTTATTATAGGTTTAGTCCACGAGCTCCAGCTTAGAAACAAAAGTGAAAAGAAGAGAGTGTCTTTCTCCGCAGGTTCTGGGAATCTGTCCTCCTGCATGGGTCCCATGTCACTTCTTGGCCAGTCTTCATTGTCACGGGGAGAAAATACTTTGACTGGCCAGGCCTGGTTCCTCCCAGATCACAGGGTTTCTTAACAGAGGAAATAACATGCAGAAGCTTGTTGAAGAGAGAAAGATAAAGCACAGATGCCACAGCCCACTGCAGGGCGATTTCCTTCACTGGTCCTCCCACCCCCATTGGCTTAGCCCAGCTCTGATACTCCAGAGCTCAAGCCACCCAAAGGACAGCTTCACACAGAGGAGCAGTTTTCCCAGACAGCCCCGGGCAGTGGTGAAATGTCTCAAGAAGGAAGCCAGAGTTGAAAAATACAAGTGAGCCTGTCCTTGAACTTATGTGAGACATTACCATGGGACCCCAGACAAAACCATGGGGACCCTGGGTGGAGGTGAACCCCTGTGTTTCACAGTCAAGCCATTAACATCACTAGATGTCACTTTTTATCCACAAAGTCATCAGACTTAGGGACACTAGGTTACTGTATAGGTGAGTGATCCCTTATGAGCCATCTAAGTTTTTTTCTAAATTTTTACCATAACAAATAACTCTGCAGCCAGTATTAGCTTACAATTAGATCTTCTTGACTTATTACCATTTGTGAAAGATGAAAGTGAGAAAACCCAAAACAAAAACAAAAACAAACAATAGATAATAAAGCCTCTGGGTAATGAAGCAAGTCTTAGCCAGAAATCTTTTGGTTGCAAGCAACAGAAACTCAAGTCAAGCCAATTTAAACAAAGGGGATATTTACTGATTCCAAAAACTAGGAGTTCATGGAATGGAATTGTTCTCCAGCATGACTGGACACAGGAACTCAGTAATATTCTCTCTCTGTGCCTGTTTCTCAGCTGTGCTATTCTTGGGATGTTAGGCTTATTCCTATTGCAAGAGATGAGCTTCTTCTCTGTGGATTTAGGGGTTTCGGAGAGGAGGGTATGACTATGATCACAGACAGGTTCTAGTTTACATCATTCACTCTCAACAAAAAGCAACCTTCTCTCTTCTAGTGCCAGACTCTTCTCCTAGAAGAGTCTGATTGCTCTTACTAGAGTGACATTCCCGATCCATGTGCTCATTACTGCAGCTCAGGGGCACCTACCCTCTGGCCAGAGTTAGGGGATCCTAACAGATTCATGTGGAATGGAAGAGGGTTAGTTCTGAAACAAAAGAAGGGAGCTGTTACCAAATAAGGTTAGTAAGAGCTCTTGGCAGTTCAAAAGAAAAGACATGCAAGAGTCAAGTTCCTATGCTGGCCAACAGTGTGTCCTGCTGCAAGGGGTTCTGTGCCAGGACAAACAGGAAGTTTTCTCCTGAAAAACAGAAATGAAACCCATTTCTGTACATCGTGGCACACAGTATAAACCACACTAAGGTGTGGCCTCTGGGAGGTGTGTATGGGGATGTCTTTTTGTCTCATGGTCAGAATAAATACAATGAAGGACCCACCCCTTCTTTGAAAGATGGCATTATTTTTTGGGAACACCCAAAACCTTTTGGTGGCTGCCAATCCTTTTCAAAATTGAAATCTAACTTCGTTATGTGCAATTGCATCATGATGCTGAGGAAAGAGCTTGCTTTGGGTCAGATGAACCAGTCTGGACTGCTGCTGTGTGACCTGAGGCAAGCTACTTTGAACTTCCAGAGAGAAGCTTGGCAGCATGGTATCATGTCAGAGTCCTGGCCCCTGAAGTCACTCTGTCTTCACCACTTCCCAGCCGCCTGCCCTTCAGCACGTTTCTAAATGGTTCTGTGCCTTAATTTCCTCATGCATAAAATAGGGATGATGATAACAACTTTCACAAGGTTGTTTAGTGGAATAAATAAGACAATGAATGTCAAATGCTTGGAACGGTGTTTGGCACATAGTAAGTTCTCAATAAAATGTTAGCTGTTGTTATTATTGCTAGTATCTTTGACTGCTCAATATCTAGTAGAGTACCTGATCCAGAATAAAATATATGGTGAATGAACCAATGGACTGAACCCTTTATGACCTAATTTTCCTAATCTATAAAATGTGACTATTACTCATCAAACATGCTGTTGTAATGATTAAGTGAGATAGTGTATGGAAAGCCTCTAGCACAATGCCTGTCTTAACAATAGGCAAGTTCTGTTGGTTCCTTTCTGTTTTCTCCATTCCCCTATCCCCAAAATTCAAGGTCCTCCATATTTTTTCATGCCAAGCCTCTCTGAGTTGCGAAGTGCCAAAACCTAACTCAAGTTGGCTTACACTTACACTATAGGCTCAAGAAATAGAAAAGTCCTAGGTCTAGCTGAATCCAGAGACTCAGATGACATCATCGGGACTTGATCTCCTTGCAACTCTTTCTTTTGAGCATGGTTGACTTGAAGGAGTTGACTTTACCCTGAGCAGATCTGTCTTTGTGGTGGCCTCCAGTAGGTCCAGATTGTCACCAGGTCTCTTAACCTCTCTGCACCTCAGTGTTCTCATATGTAAAAAGGGAGATAATAATAGCACCTATAGTAAGCCTTTGATACATATTATTCTTATTGCTGTTATTCTTTAGCAATTCCAGTGGAAAAAGGAACTGCTGCTTCTACTTCTGGAAAATTCCAAGAATTGTGTCTCATTGGATCAATGCAGGCCTCCTGTCCATCCCTGAGGCAATCAGCATGATTGAGGGGATAGACTAATAAGACTGATGGGGCCCGGAATATGCCCCTCCCCTGGGGCTGGGGCCAGATGTGGGGTCAGCCTTCCTTCCACTTAGAGTAAGAACTGGAGAGGGTGCTCTCTCTAAGAAAAACCAAGATGCTAGTAACGGGGGAAAAATATGGGCCGTGCCCAGGAGGGAACAGTCCCAGTGGCTAACCCCCGGCTCCTGAGTTGAAGTTGATGACTCTGTCCTCCACTGCTGCCCACAACAGGCTGTGGAAACTTAAGCAAATTACTTATCCTCTCAAAGCCTCAGTTTCCCCACTTAGAGAAATGTGATGCTATTTCTTCACAAGCGTTTGCTTTTAGGATTTTTATTATAGAAATTTTCAAGCACATTCATCAGAACAGTCAATAGTAAAATGAATCCAGGTAAGCATCACCCAGCTTCAATAATTATTGACACAGCTGATCTCTGATCTGTATCTCTCCTTCTCCCCACACCCTACTGCGAGAATATTCTGAAGCAAATCTCAGATAATATCATTTTGTTTGTAAACATTTCAGTATGTATGCAAAATATAATTGCTCTTTTTTCTTAAATTTAACCTTTACTATCACACCGAAAACATTAACAATAGTTCCTTAATATTCAAAAATGTGGAGTTAGAATCTTCCTTTTTTTTCATAAATCGTTTTTCACTCTTGATTTATTTGAGTCAGGACTGAAGTAAGGCCTATTACACTCCATTAGGTTGATATGCCTCTTGAGTTTCATTTAATCTCTAGGTTCCAACAGTTATCAATAAGTCAATTTTTTTTTTTTTTTTTTTTTTGACACAGAGTCTCCCTCTGTTGCCGAGGCTGAAGTGCAATGGCATGATCTCGGCTCACTGTAAGCTCCGCCTCCCAGGTTCAAGTGATTCTCCTGCCTCACCCTCCCGAGTAGCAGGGATTACAGGTGCTTGCCACCACGCCTGACTAATTTTTGTATTTTTTGTAGACAGGGTTTCACCATTTGGCCAGGCTGGTCTTGAATTCCTGACCTCAGGTGACCCACTCCCTCAGCCTCTCAAAGTGCTGGGATTACAAGTGTGAGCAACCATGCCTGACCCAATAGGTCATTCTTACTTCATCTCTATCTACTCCCTACACCTCACTTCCTATCCCCTACTTCTGAAATATTTTGAAACAAATTCTAAACACCAATTTTTTTTTTTTTTTTTTTTTGAGACAGAGTCTCACTATGTCACTCAGGCTGGAGTGTAGTGGTGTGATCTCAGCTCACTGCAATCTCTGTCTCCTGGGTTCAAGCGATTCTCCTGTCTCAGTCTCCCAAGTAGCTGGGATTATAAGCATGAGCACCATGTCCGACTAATTTTTTTTTGTAGAGATGGGGTTTCACCATGTTGGCCAGGCTGGTCTTGAACTCCTGATCTCAGATGATCCACCCACCTCGGCCTCCCAAATTGCTGGGAATAGGCGTGAGCCACCACACCTGGCCCAGACACCAAAATCTTAAGTCTCATCTCTAAATATTTCTGTTTGTACTTCTAACACCCTCGCTCTCTCTCACATTAGAACAAAACCGCTATTCAATTAATACACCACAATGATAATAATCATACTTGGATATCCATTGTTCAAATTTCCCCAGTTATTATCACTGTTTGGAAGTGATATAATTCACAGTGAAGTTGCAGCTTGTTAAAATCAAGATCCAAACAAGCCCATGCTTTTGGTTTATTTTTCTATTAAACCTCTTTTAATTTCTAGGTTCCTTGCCTTTTCTTTTCTTTTCTTTTGTTTCTTCTATTTTATTTTTTGAAAAAACTAGGTCATTATCCATGTAGAATTTCCTCATTTGGAATTTTGCTGATTGCATTACCCTGGTGCCATTTACCATGGGGCGGGAAGCGTGTAGTGTCACACAGCCCTGGGGGGAATCATGCTCTGGAACTAACTTGCTGAGTAACAGAAGATAAATTCCTTAATTTTTCCAAATCTCAGTTTTCTCATCCTAAAAGAGGATAATGATAATGGCACCTCCTAAGCTATAGGGAAGATTAACTGAGTAAGTTATGTAAAGAATTGAGTATAATGGTGAATGAGAAATTAATTTTTTTTCTTAAAAAAGCTATTGGTAGAAATAACCATAGAGTCCCTTGATAGATGAATGGATAAGCAAAATGTGGAATATCCATACAATGGAAAATTATTCAGCCCCAAAAAGGAAGAAAATGTTGACATAGTCTACGTAGGTGATCCTTGCATCTATTATGCCAAGTGAAATAAGACAGTCATGAAAGGATTATTGCCTGACTTCTTCTATATGAGATACTTAGAGAAGACAAATTCATAGAGACTGCCAGTTGCAATGGCTCACACCTGTAATCCCAGTACTTTGGGAGGCCGAGGCAGGAGGATCACCTGAGGTCAAGAGTTCAAGACTAACCTGGCCAACATGGTGACATCTCTACTAAAACTACAAAAATTAGCCGGGCGTGGTGGTGAGTGCCTGTAATCCCAGTTACTCGGGAGGCTGAGGCTGGAGAATCGCTTGAACCCAGGAGGCAGAAGTGGTGGTGAGCTGAGATTGCACCATTGTATTCCAGCCTGGGTGACAAGAGCGAAACTCTGTCTCAAAAAAATTCATAGAGACCGAAAGTAGGATGGTGGTTCCCAGAGGCTTATGGGGAGAGGTGAATGAGGAATTATTGTTTAATGAGTACAGACTTTCAGCCGAGGAAGACAAAAAAACTTTGGAGTTAGATGGTGGTGATGGTTGCCCAGCAATGTAAATGTAATGAATGCCACAAAACTGTACATTTAAAAATACAAACATGGTACATTGTATGGTATGTATATTTTACCATGATAGGCAAAACAGCTGTTAAATAAGTTAATATTGTATAGGACTGTGGCCTCCAACTGCTCCCCGGCCCCTCATTTCATACCTCTTGGAGATGGCTGGCACAATTCCAGGGACGGGCTGTTATCATGAAAGAAACTGAATTAAACTTACCTGAAATCCTGACCTCCGTCCTTGAATCCACAAATGTTCATTAAGCTCCGGCTCTGAGGTAGGCCCGGCCACAGGCCACGGCTCGGGTGTAAGGGAGGAGGCGAGGATGCAGAGGTCTAATACCCAGTACAGGGTTTCAGAGGCCTTCGAGCTCTCATCAGATTGAGGAATGTGCCATAACAACACAGGCGACACAAGACAAGCATCTCCCGTCAGTGGTAAAAGAAAGCAAGACTTGCGGGCCTCCAATCCTTCCTCAGGAAGACATTGACCTCAAAAGAGGGTGGACGTGCCCACTGCCCTCACTTCCCGGAGGCCCGGGAGAGACCCTACCAGTGACCATCTGACCACATGGGCAACCGTGGGGCCAATCAGATGCTCTGAGAATTTCAGCAGAGCATCCCAGAGGAGGAGGGTCAGGGGTGACCTGGAAATGGAAAAATCACATAGACTCAGGCTGGGGCGGGCTGGTTCTGTTGAGGGAACCAACCATGAGGATGCCACAGAGAGGGGAGGTCTTGCTGGGGAATCTGCAGCACGAAGCAGACACACGGGGAAAGGGGACAGAGACACACGGGCAGGTGCTAGGGAGAGGCTGTTCCTCTCCAGCTTCCAGCCCCAGGTGCAGTCCTTCCCCGGGCCTGTGCGTTCCTGCCATGCATGTCTCCAAGTGTCTCCTGTGCACTCCCTACAGGCTCCCCTTAGAGCAGGCTGCAGGAGTGGAGGCACAGTCTGGGTCCCCCGGAAGGCGCCTCTGAGAGCATTAGGCTGCTCCATGTTGACCAAAGACTGCCCTTGGGATAGACACCCATGGAAAGGAGGGGAAGGAGGCAGGAGTCGGGGGAGAGAGCCGCTGAGCTGCGACCAGGGCCACAGCCTTGGCCAACCCATGTGTGTTAATCTGCCAGGCTGCACTAGCCTGAGGGGCTTCACACAGAAATGTATTTCCTCACAATTTTGGAGGCTGGAAGTCTGAGATCAGGTGTTGACTGGTCTGGTTTCTTCTTTTCTTTTCTTTCTTTTTTTTTTTTTTCAGACAAAGTCTCACTCTGTCGCCCAGGCTGGAGTGCAGTGGTGGGATCTCAGCTCACTGCAACTTCTGCCTTCTGGGTCCAAGCGATTCTTGTGCCTCAGCCTCCTGAGTAGCTGGGATTACAGGCGAGCACCACCAGGCCTGGCTAATTTTTGTATTTTTAGTAAAGACAGGGTTTCACCATGTTGGCCAGGCTGGTATTGAACTCCTGACCTCAAGTGATCCATCTGCCTGCCTCAGTCTCCCAAAGTGTTGAGATTACAGGAGTGAGTCACCACACCCAGCTGGACTGGTTTCTTCTGAGACCTCTCTCCGTGGCTTTAGGCGACTGTCTTCTCCCTGTGTCTCCCTCTGGTCTTCCCTCCATGTGTCTGCATCTTAATTTCCTCTTCTTTTTTTTATTTTTTTGAGACGGAGTTTTGCTCTTGTTGCCCAGGCTGGAGTGCAATGGCACGATCTCAGCTCACCACAATCTCCTGGGTACAAGTGATTCTCCTGCCTCAGCCTCCTGAGTAGCTGGGATTACAGGCATGCGCCACCACGCCTGGCTAATTTTGTATTTTTAGTAGAGACGGGGTTTCTCCATGTTGGCCAGGCTGGTCTCAAACTCTCAACCTTAGGTGATCCCTCTGCCTCAGCCTCCCAAAGTGTTGGGATTACAGGCGTGAGCCACTGCACCTGGCCAATTTCCTCTTTTTATAGACAGCTGTCATATTGGATTATGGCCCAACCCAATGACCTCATGTTATCTTAATTAACCTTTAAAGATCTTATCTCTGAACAGGGACTCATGTTGAGGTTCTGGGGTTTAAACTTCCACCTATCAGTTGTGGAGTTGGAGGCGCCAGTAGAGAGCACAGTTGAACTGACACCATGGGAAGCTCTGGAGTCAGAACGGCCCTTCAAAATCATCCCAGTCAGGCCAAAAAGTTCAGGTCTGTAAGGATCAGTCACTGCATGTGGAACTTTCTGGGAAGAGCATGACCTTGGGCGAGGCCACACTCTGCAGCCGAGTCTGTCCCAAAAGGCTCTGAGAGCTGAAGGCTGTCTGTGGTCAGCTCCCCCAGCAGCTGGGGCATCGGATCCCGCATCAAAGAGGGCGGTGCTTTCAGGATCCAGAGGGCGGTGCTTTCAGGATCCACCACCAGTGGGTTCTGGGTCTTGCAGCTGAACGAACCTGAAGGCGGGACTGTCCCGGGGCGGGGGGGGGAGGGGGGGTGAAGTGAAACAGTGATTCGCAGCTCCCTGAGGGTGGGACTGTGTGCTGGTCACCGTATCCTCCATCCATGACAGACACTTCATCCACCTCCACCCTGTTGCAGCCTTTCTTCCTGAAAAGGAGATGTCTGCTGGGTGGGGTCTAAGACAACTCGTGACCTGGTGACAATAGGGATGGATGTGACTGGTGCTGTCACCGCCCCCCCAACCCCCTGCTCACATAACCAGATGAGCTGAGGTTGCTTTCTCGCATGATGGGGAAAACCCAAGATAACTGCAGAGAGGAGGCGGGGAATAAACCAGGGCTGGCAGCTGCTGGCCCCCAGACTCCTTGTTAAGTGAAAAGAATAAAACCCTTTTTATTTAACACACTGTGTAGTGGGTTGATTGGTGGGCGTGTCGTGTCCCCTCATCGCCCCCCCCCCCCGCCCCGGCCCCGCCCCCGCAACAGAAAGTCCTTCCCCTGAGGCTTGCAGATGTGACCTTATTTGGAAAAAGAGTCTTTGCAAATGTAGTTAAGTAAAGGAGATAAAAATAATCCTGGGTTAGAGTCGGCCCTGAGTCCAATGACAAGCGTTCTTATAGAGACTTGTCGTCTGGAAGAAGAGCAGAAAGACACAGAGGAAAGGTAATGTGAAGACAGAGGTGGATATGGAAGTGACTCACCTAGAAGCCACAGAATTCCAAGAATTGGTGGGGCGTGGAGGCTCATGCCTGTAATCCCAGCACTTTGGGAGGCTGAGGCAGGCGGATCACCCGAGGTCAGGAGTTCGAGACCAGCCTGACCAACATGGAGAAACCCCTTCTCTACTAAAAATACAAAATTAGCCAGGTGTGGTGGTGCATGCCTGTAATCCCAGCTACTCGGGAGGCTGAGGCAGGAGAATCACTTGAACCCGGGAGGCAGAGGTTGTGGTGAGCCGAGATCGCACCATTGCACTCTAGCCTGGACAACAAGAGCGAAACTCTGTCTCAAAAACAAAAAGAATCCCCCAAATCTAGGAGATGAGCATGAAGCAATTCTCCATCAGAGCCTCCAGAAAGAACCAACTCTGCTGACGCCTTCATTTCAAACTTCTGGCCTCTGAAAGTGTGAGGGAATAAATTTCTGTTGTTTTAAGTCACCAAGTTTGTGGCACCTTGTCAAGACAGCCACAGAAAACTATTGCATGCTGTATTGTTAGGTTATTTTCTGCTTGCAACCCAAATCCTAATTGTTGTAATTTAGCAGCACCCAACATACAATAAAATTAAATGAATGAACGGTCCGGGCACAGGGGCTCATTCCTGTAATCTTAGCACTTTGGGAGGCCGAGGCAGGCGGATCACTTGAGGCCAGTAGTTTAAGAACATCCTGGGCAGACTAAGTGCGGTGGCTCTTGCCTGTAATCCCAGCACTTTGGGAGGCTGGTGGATCACCTGAGGTCAGGAGTTCAATACCAGCCTGGGCAACACGGTGAAACCACGTCTCTATTAAAAATACAAAAATTAGCCAGGCATGGTGGCACACACCTGTAATCCCAGCTACTTCGGAGGCTGAGGCAGGAGAATCACTGGAAACCAGGAGGCAGAGATTGCCGTGAGCTGAGATTGTACCACTGCACTCCAGCCTGGACAACAGAGCGAGACTCAGTCTCAAGAAAAAAAAAAAAAAAAGAACAAATGTACTTATTTGTGTTTGCCTGATAGGACATACTTAAATATGCATAATTTTATTTGATTTCTTAATGGGATAGTAGAAAAGACTGCGGCGAGCATTCTCCTGCACTGAGCAGGCTGATGTGCTCGCACAGCTGGGGAGGAGGGTGATCTAGACAGGAGGGATGACACAGGCAAAGATATGAAATTGGGAGGGTGCAAGGCATGTTGAGGGTTTGAGGGTTCGGAGGCCTGCATGTAGATCAGCCTGGTGGTATAGGGTGCGTGTGGGAGGCAGAGGGAAGCCAAGCAGGAAAGGCAGCCTGAGGCCAGTGTGGAGGACACTAAAGCCATTCCAGACGTGGCACTGGCCTTTTTCCTGAAGGTAATGGGCTGTCATGGCAGGTTTTTCACCCAGAAGCAACATGATAGAAATGGTGCTTTAGAAAAATGAGTCTGTTCTCATTAGCATTGATTCTAGTCCTGCTGAGACAACAAGGCATAGATAAATGGTCCACATCCATCCTTAAAAGTGCACAGCAATTGTCCAAATGAACCACACTCTACACTGGCTGAGCTTTCAATTACAAAATGCAATCAGTTACAATGACACAATGGGGCATTACAGTAATCCGTCACTGAAATCATATGGAGCTGCCAACTCTGTGTGCTGCCACCAAGATCTTGGCCCTTTGAGCCTGCCTCTCCTGCCAGCCAACTCTGCCTTTAGGCAAGGATTCCCAGCATCCCCCTGGGTAATTCCAGACCTGGAGTCACTTCTTTCACACTCTGGGCTCTGACCCCATCTCAGGTCCTGCCTGTGGCTCTTTGGCTGTCTGCCAACAGATTCTGCCCCTTCTCACCCAAATTTCAGGCCCATGGACTCAATCCCCAGTCCTGGTAATAGTGAAAGATGAATTCCCACTCCACGGGCCAGGCTCTCTGTGACCGTCTTAAGGAGGTGGTATGGCAGAGAGACCAGCCACAGGCTTGGGTTGAGTCCTGGCTCTGCCACTGGGAGGTTTTTTAACTCCTCCAAGCCTCAGTTCTCTCAGTTGATAACAATATCTAACTCACGAAGCAGCTATGAGGATCAGGGAAGGTGATCCATTAGTAAAACTATTATGAGACATGAACTTATCCTTATGGAACTGTACTCAGAAGAAAAAAGCCAAGTTATCTTCATTTATGAAACGTCAACAATGAAGCAAGTCAAGTGAAACAAAAGCACCATCTTGGATTTCAGTAAACTCATGCACCAGCAACATGCACCATCTAATTTTGTTTCTGAAATACATTGTTGTCTGAATTCAGTATCTACCACTCCGGTCATCCCAAATGAAAGTGGACAGAGGATCAGTGACTTGGCTCGTGCTTTCTTGGATAAGTATAATGTGGTGCTCACACATTATGGGGCTCTGTGCAGCAATGAGGAACCACAAACTGGATGCACATACACAGTAACGCGAGCAGATCTTAAAAAACATAATAGAGGACATCGAATGCCACTCTGTACCCAGCCCCATTCCAAATACTTGACATAGCTTAACTCATTCAGTTCTCACCAAATCCCAAGAGGTACACAACATCATTATCTCCAATGTGCAAAGAGAGGCATGGAAAAATTCAGTAACCTGCTCATCATCTTATATAGCAGAGGAGCTGGGATTTGAACCGGGCAGCCTACATGCTTCACCTCAATTCTGTATTAAATGTATACACATGCTTACACACACACACACACACACACACACACACACACGGACATTTACTTTATTTTTGTATTTATTTATTTATTTTTGAGACAGAGTTTCGCTCTTGTTGCCGAGGCTGGAGTGCAATGGTGCGATCTCGTCTCACCACAACTTCTGCCTCCCAGGTTCAAGCAATTCTCCTGCCTCAGCCTCCCGAATAGCTAGGATTACAGGCGCCTGCCACCGAGCCCAGCTAATTTTATACTTTTAGTAGAGACGGGGTTTCTCCATGTTGGTTTCTCCATGTTGGTCAGGCTGGTCTTAAACTCCCAATCTCAGGTGATCCGCCTGCCTCGGCCTCCCAAAGTGCAGGGATTACAGGTATGAACCACCTGCCTGGCCTCACACACGAACATTGATACAGCAGGACCTTCAGCACACCACCATTCTGCCTATGCCAAACTGCCAGTTTGTTCTCAATAAATCTCTGCCTTTCCTCTGCTCTTCCTTGTATCCCAGGGAACTACAATTGCCAGCTCTCGTGGCTCTGACTTGTGGGTTGGTTTAGGGAATGGGAAACTGGTAGAAGATTAGAGAGGGGGAGACGGGAGAGCCAGGGTGTTCCTCTGTGTCTGTTTCCTCTGGTAGCTCCTACAACCCTGCTTCTCTTCCTTGGCTCTGCCTTCTGCCAGATGGCCCCTCCTCCATTGTTTCAGATCCTGCCAGCGGTCCCTACATTGGAGTCCCAGTCATAAAGCACTAGCATCATCCTTCCTATTGCTCCTCCAGCCCTAGGTGGCTTCCTGAGGTTGATAATCTGTGGTTCATCTATTTATCTTCTCAGTTTGCCTATCAACTTGTGTAACCAATTCCCTATATTAAATTTCCTCTGTTTGAAAGACCTAGAGTGGTGTCTAATTTTCTTGCTAGATCCAGACTAATAACTCATTTGTGTGAATTAAAAATCTATGCTTGCTCTGGTGGAAGATGTACTGACCTGTGAATCAAGATGCCTGGGATGGAGGCAAGTGCTGTCCCAACCCAGTGTGAAACTTCAAGCTCTTTGTCTGTCCTTCTTAGACTTTGGATGTTTCTCTTTTTTATGAAAACTTTTTTTTTTTTTTAACTTTATAGAGATCGGGTCTTGCTATGTTTCCAGGGAGGAGTACAGAGGTATGATCATTGCTTACTGCAGCCCTGACCTCAGTCTCCCGAGTAGCTGGGACTACAGGTGCACGCCACCACACCTGGCTAATGTTTTGATTTGTTTTGTAGAGATGGGGTCTTGCTGTGTTCCCCAGGCTGGTCTCAAACTCTTGGTCTCAAGCAATCTTCCCGCCTCAGCCTCTCAAAATGCTGGGATTCCAGACATGAGCTACCATACCCAGCCTAGATTTTGGATTTCTAATTTGCAACGTTAATGTTGGATTAGGTGCTTTTTTTAAAAAGTGCATTCTTACTCAAACTTTTTGAATATGTGTGTTTGTGTTTGTGTCTGTGTGTGTGTGCAGGCATGCATGCATGTGTGCTCAAGATCACAGATTTTTTTCTATGGATAATATGAATTCAAAGATATGTATGAATCACATTAAAGCAGCTGCCTTTGGAGTACAGAACAGGGTCAAAAAAGAGTAAAAAGACAATCAGAAGCCAGGCGCAGTGGCTCACGCCTGTAATCCCAGCTAATTGGGAGGCCAAGACCAGGGAATCACCTGAGGTCAGGAGTTCAAGACCAGCCTGGCCTACATGGTGAAATCTCGTCTCAACTAAAAATACAAAAATCAGCCAGGCGTGGTGGCACAAGCCTGTAATCCCAGCTACTTGGAAGGCTGAGGCAGAAGAATCACTTTAACACAGAAGGCGGAGGACGCAGTGAGCTGAGATCACACCACTGCACTTCAGCCTGGGTGACAGAGTGAGACTCTGTCATCAGAAAGTCCCGGTACTGATCAAGAATGAAAACATGAAATAACCACAATATGAACCTGAGGTTCCATACACTTATTTCTTTATGTCCCTTTGTTCACAGAGACGCCCAAGTTTGGGTGATAATATCTGACTTCAGGCCCAGCATTCATATCACACGTAAGGATGCGCAAAGCTGGGAAGTGGGCAAGTGTCCCATCTGAGCCTCCCACAGAGCCCCTCAGTGCCTCTCCCTGTCCTGTGGTGATGACTTCCATCCCCGGATGTCCTCTGCTATGTGGTCCCTGGCTGCCCAGAGCTCCCAGACGAAGGGAGGTTCTATTACTAAGGTAGCAGAAAGCAGATATTAGGGGACAACAAGTAGTTTCTGCCAAAACAGAGTGCCATCTTTTGGGAAGCTCTCGGGTAGCTGACGGAGAGTAGGCTGTGCTGCTGAGGCTGACGCAGGGTAAAAAGGTCTCAGTGAGGAAACCAGCCCTTCGTCGCAAAAGCACCTGGAGAGCAATGCAACACAGCACACAGCGTGGTTCCTAACCTGTCGGCCAGCCCACGTGCTGCCGTCCAGAGCTAGAGGTGTCACCAATCACCTTCCACATTCACCCTCGGTGCTCCTAAAACAACGGGAAGCCTTTTCTGGGTGTGTGTGTGTGAGGGTGTGTGTGTGTGTGTGTGTGTGTGTGTGTGTGTGTGTGTGTGTGTGTGTGTGTGTGTGTGTGTGTGTGTTTTCCACAGCCACTTTACGGGCCAGCCTCGCCCTGAGAATGGGGAGGGAGAAGGCGGTTCAGCCAGGGCAAGCTGCTTGCGCCATCTAGCGCTCCGATGGAGAACTGGCTCCCGCGCATTCTCTGAACTGAGATTTCCGACGCCTGCTCCGAGCTCTCCAACCTCCATCTGCTTTTTTCAGAACCTTCATAGCTTGCCAATTTGCAAATATTGGGAAATCACTTTGCCTTGCGATCTTCAAGGAGTAAATCTACTGAGCCCATTGCCAGTAGAACCCGCAGAGGCTGCCAGGCAATTACCTAACCCCCAAGAGGCCCCTGGCAAATTGGACATTCTGGGCATTTAAAACCTGCCATTCTCATGCACAGAATTGTAGGAAACATGGGCTCCAAATTTTATCATCAGAATCTCTCAGGGGCGACTGTTGCCTTTCCTAAGAAAACAGTCTCTCTCCTGAGGTGTGAAGGCATCTGCTTTCCAGAGTCCCCCACTGCCACTCTCTCTAAATAACAATTTGTAAACCAGTTGTTGGTTCACATTTAAAATTGCGAGCCATGTTTTCTTTTCCCCCTATAGGAGAGAAGAAGCTGGTTGTTTCAGGATTCATTAAGCCCTAATTTCTTCACCAGCATTCTGAGCGTAAATGGCTTGGCTGTTCCATTCCATGTTTAAGACGTACTGAAATAGGCCCTATCCTGAGACATTAACTTTCAGCAGTAACTGCTAGAAAAGGACCTTGATTTATTTGTAACCAGCTGATGTTATCATTGACAGGAAAGACTAATAACATGAGAAATAAACTTGAGCACTGAATTAGGGGGCAAAATTTGGGAGCCCACCTTAGTTATGTTTTGTTCTGAAATAACCAAGAACAAAGACAGGAGGCAAGCACAGGATGGACATGAATGAATTCCTAATTATTGAAACAATTTATTTGACACTCTGCTACCCGGGAGAGAAGTAGAGTGCTTTTTGTCTTTCCCCTCAAAGACTTTATTGCTATTTTGATCAGAATTGTCAAGAACATGTTTCCCTAATAACGCAGCCAGTGATTTCATTTCGCCTTAGGGCCACGGTCACCCATCAGCTTGTAGGACTCCCTGTCCCTCTCTGTTATGAGTGCAGGGAGACGACAGAGGAAAGGAGGGTATAGGTTGGACGGGAAGCGGAAGAGACTTTTCTCTCCCCTTTTTCCAAGCATCAAAAGTGCATCAGTGGCAAGGAGGAATTGCCTTTTAGTTTAGTTGGATTTTGACAGGCCCCTTTTATTTTCCCGTCAGCTCCTCAATTCAGGCAATTTCACGGCTTCTTTTCTGCTGCTGAGATATGTTTGTGGCAGCAGGGTTGTTAGCTGCAGCCTCAGGCTGAGGAGCCAAATTGCTAAGCAGCCTTGCTTTGACTGCAGCCCAGACCCGCTCAGAAGGCTTTGCTAGCAACCCAGGGACAGTCCAGACCTAACAGGGCCATCAGGCCAGCCCGAAGGGCGACAGTGTGTCCTGGTTCATTATTCAGCCCAGTTAGATGGCTGAGAGCTGTCTGTATATTTACTTTCAATGAACCGAAATATCATAAAATAGACCTCATTCATTCATTTAACAAGTAAGCATTTATTGAGAGCCATGCTAAAGCTCTGCTGAATGTAATTAGCCGATTAAGCCAAACTGCGCTAAAGAGAGTTCCAGGCAGAGGGAGCAGCAAGTCCAATGTCTAGGTCATAGGTTTGGCCTGTTTGAGGAAAAGCAGGAAGATAGGAATAGCTGGAGGGCAGACACTGAGGGGCAGAGTGGCGGGGAGATGAGAGCAAAGATGGGAGCCTGGGCTGGGAGGCCACACCGTGTACAGCCTTCTAGGCCACAGTAGGGACTTTGGGTTTTGGACTATGTATGATGGGAAGCCACTATGGAGTTTGAAGACCATGTTGTTTCCAGCCCCAAAGGGGCTTTAAAATGCCATGGCCTCTAGGATGAAACACTTCCTCAGCATGGCACCCAGCCAGCCAGCTTCTCCTCTGCGCTCTCCTCCTGCCTCACCACCCCACTCTCATCTCCACATATACCCACCATAGCTCTGTCTTGTGTTCCAAAGGCAACATCCCTTTATCTGCCTGGGAAACACCTACCTACCCTTCAAGACCCTGCATATCCACCACTGCCTTTATCAAGCCAACCTTGACTGTCTTACGCTGTGAATCCCCCTATTCTTTGCCTCGGAGCCTCTTGGACACAATCCTATTATATAGGGTCCCTGTCATTTCTAAGGGTCTCCCTGCCTTCCAAGACTGGAGGCCCTAGATGGGGGAATCCCGTGTGGGGCTGGGGCAGAGTCAGCAAAATAAGTGTGTTAAATTCTCCTTGGGTGGATGAGCAAATGAACAAGTGAAGGGGTAGCTGAGGAGAGCTAACCCATGAACTCCCTACCAGCCACCCACTCCACAGTGTGAAGAACGGATGACGGGTTGGTTGGGAGGTGGGCTGCCTCAGTTCAAATTCAGCCTGCAGCAAGTATTTCCCAGGTGACTTCTGGCAAATTTCTGTGCATTCACTTCTTTATATATAAAATAGAAAGGGTCATAATGCCATGCTCTGCCCACAGGTTGCTGAGAGGATTAAATAAATCAGTACATAAAAGCACTTAGGGCCAGGCACAGTGGCTTATGCCTGCAATCTCAGCACTTTGGGAGGCCAAGGCGGGCAGATCACTTGAGGCCAGGAGTTCAAGACCAGCCTGGCCAAGATGGTGAAACCCCATCTCTACTAAAAATACAAAAATTAGCCAGGTGTGGTGGCAGGCACCTGTAATCCCAGCTACTCGGGAGGCTGAGGCAGGAGAATCACTTGAACCCAGCAGGCAGAAGTTGTGGTGAGCCGAGATTGTACCATTGCATTCCAGCCTGGGCAACAGAGCAAGCCTCTGTCAAAAACAAAAACAAAAACAAAGAAACCAGCACTTAGAATAGGGCCTAGCACAGTAGTCACTTGGTAAGTGTGAGTCTTATTAAGGCTGTTTTGTTGTTGCAAGGGAAGGGAGCTGAGGGATGCAGAGAGGGGAATTCAGGGGAGAGTGAGAATCTTTGTGGGGGGTGGCGAGCTTGCCGCTTTCTTCTCCAGCTTTGTCTGGGGTTGTTCTGAACCACAGGTGCCCTGCCTATAAGGCGTGTGTCAGAGGCTCTTAGAGGGAACCATTTTTTCATTAATCTCCCAGTAATGTCATGGGAAAGTCAAATTGCTTCTTATTCTCAAACCCTTTCCCTTCCTGGAAGCTTTTGCCGCTCCCTTTTCGATGGAAGGAGGTCGGGCTGGGGTTGGGCTGGGAGCCAGAACACTTGGTTTGGAGTTCTTGCTCTGCCATCTGTCCCATCAATGTCCTTGGGCAAGAGGTGTGACCTCTGAGAATCGAAGTCCTCAGCTGGTCTGAGATCTTCCTCTGTAGGCTGCCGTGGGGTCCAGGCAGCGCTTCTGTGCTCAGGCTATGGAGTCAGGCTTTCTTTTTTTTTTTTTTTTTTGAGACAGAGTCTTGCTCTGTTGCCCAGGCTGGAGGTCAGTGGTGCCCTCTCCCCGCCTCCCGGGTTCAAGCGACTCTTGTGCCTCAGCCTCCTGAGTAGCTGGAATTAAGGGACACACCACCACACCCGGTTAATTTTTGTATTTTTAGTAGAGACGGGGTTTCACCATGTTGGCCAGGCTGGTCTTGAACTCCTGGCCTCAAGTGATCTGCCCGCCTTGGCCTTGGAGTCAGGCTATTCTGGCTCAAATCCTGACTCTACCCTTTGTCAGCTGTGGACTTAGGTAAGGTATCCAGTCTCTCTGTGCCTCAGTTTCCTCAGCTGAAATGGGGCAATAACAGCTACCACCCTGTTACGGGCTGAATTCTATCTCCTGCCCCTACTCCCAATTCATATGTTGAAGTCCTAACTCCTGGTACATCACGGTGTGACTGTATTTAAAGAGGGGAAGTTAAAAGAGGTCATTAGGGTGGGCCCTAATCCAGTATGACTGTTGTCTTTATAAGAAGAGGACATTAGGACGCTGATAGATTGGGAAGACCATGTGAGGGTGCAGGGAGAAGAGGGTCATCTACACGCCAAGGAGAGAGGCCTCAGGAGAAACCCACCCTGTTGACACCTTCAGGTTGGACTTCTAGAACTGTGAGAAAATAAATTTCTTTTGTGGAAGCCAGCCAGGCTGTGGTCCTTTGTGATAGCAACCTCAGTGGACCACACACCCCACTAGGCGGTTATGAGTGTTAAATGAGAAGATGCAAGTGAGGTGCTTGGAATAGGCCAGGTATACAGCAAGTGCCTAACACGTAGCAGCCTCTTATCACAAGTGAGAGCCTGATTCTTGCAGGGATCAGCGGAGACATGCTGCTCTTAGTTCTATTCAGACCCAATGACACATTCAATATTTACTGCAGGCCGGGTATGATGGCTCATGCCTGTAATCCTAGCACTTTGGGAGGTCAAGGGCAGGTGGATCACCTGAGATCAGGAGTTTGAGACCCAGCCTGGCCAACATGGCAAAACCCTGTCTCTACTAAAAATACAAAATTAGCCGAGCGTGGTGGTGTGTGCCTGTAATCCCAGCTAATCAGGAGGCTGAGGCAGGAGGATCGCTTGAACCTGTGAGGCGGAGGCTGCAGTGAGCTGAGATTGTGCCATTGCACTCTGGCCTGGGAGACAGAGAGAGCGAAACTCCGTCTCAAAAAAAAAAAAAAAATTACTATATGTCCATTGTGCACCAGCATCACCTGCGTGCGGGGTGTAACACAGCAAGGAGTAAAGCCAGCGTTTCCCCTGCCCTCCTGAAGCTTACAGTCTAACCTGCAGAAGGACAGAGGACAAGGGACCATGGAGTAAAGAATCCCCTACCATCGGAACCCGGAGTGAAAACAGAGCAAATAGAGCAGGAGCCGTGTGCGAGAGAAACAGAGGGTCAGGCCAGGGTTGAGAAGGTGCCCAAGAGACAGTGGAGGCAGGTCAGGGAGAGAAAAAAGGTAGGCGGAAGCAGCAGCATTTAAAAGGCCTGAGCAGAGAAGGAGCCAGGTGTGCTGGGAATCAAAATGCCTGCAGTCATGTAAGGAGGGAGGATCTCCTCCTTCCTGCTCCTTTTCCAGCATGGTGTGTGCTAGCTTCCATTTTCCCCTTTCACCTTCCACCATGGGGTGGCCCTCACCAGATACAGGCTTCTCAAACTTGGACTTCTCAGCGTCCAGAACCATGAGCCAAATAAACCCTTTTTTTCAATAAATTACTCACACTGTGGTACTCTGTCGTAGCAGAAGAAAATGGACTAAGATACGCCCTAGCTATGCTGCAGTTTTCTTATCTATAAAATGGGGGTTGTGGTGGTAGTAATAGTAGTCCTCATGGAGTCATTGTCAGGATGAAAAGAGTTTATATGGGCCAGGCGCAGTGGCTCACACCTGTAATCCCAGCAGTTTGGGAAGCCGAGGCAGTTGGATTACTTGAGGTCAGGGGTTTGAGACCAGCCTGGCCAACATGGTGAAACCCCGTCTCTATTAAAACTACAAAAATTAGCCGGGCAAGGTGGCGCACACCGATAATCCCAACTACTTGGGAGGCTGAGGCGGGAGAATCATTTGAACCCAGGAGGTGGAGGTTGCAGCGAGCCAAGATCGCACAACTGCACTCCAGCCTGGGCAACCGAGCGAGACTGTTTCAAAAAAAATTTTTTTTTTTTTTTGAGACGGAGTCTCACTGTCTCCCAGGCTGAAGTGCAGTGGCGTGATCTCGGCTCACTGTAAGCTCTGCTTCCCGGGCTCACACCATTCTCCTGCCTCAGCCTCCCGAGTAGCTGGAACTACAGGCACCTGCCACCACGCCCGGCTAATTTTTTGTAATTTTAGTAGAGACGGGGTTTCACCATGTTGGCCAGGATAGTCTCCATCTGCTGACCTCGTGATCCGCCCACCTCGGCCTCCCAAAGTGCTGGGATTACAGGCATGAGCCACCGCGCCCGGCAGAAATTTTTTTTTAAAGTTTATGTATGTAAAGTATTTAGTACAGTGTCTAGCACACATAAGGAACTCTGTTGTATTATTATTACTCCATAACAATAACAGGCAATATTTATTGAGCCCTTACTATGTGCCAGGTATCTAAAATCTTCACTTGAAATATCTCATTTAGTCTTTGTAACAGCCTTTTGGAATAGAAACTGTCATAAATTCCATCTTGCAGGTGAGGAACATTGTGTCCAAAATCACATAGCAAAGTATATAACGAAACAAGGACATTGCAAAAGGCAGCCAGATGCCAGGAGTGGGCACCCAGTAGCAGAGGCAGATGCAGACCCAGCAGAGGACACGTCTGTTGGGATCTTCATGGAAGAAGTCTCAAAACTCCTGGCCAAATACTGCCATTTCCTCCGATCTCCCAAGCCTGGCCCGAATGTGCAGGGGAGTCAAATCCTGCTCTTCCTCCAGCAGCCTGGGAGAATGAAAATTTTAGATTTCTAGCAAGTTCGAAGGCTCTGTGCCCTGCCTTGTGGATCACTGTTGAAGAGACCAACATGTGTTGTTCTTGCACGGCCAATGGGCCAAGCTCAGAGAAGCAGAACAGAAGGTATTTCTTCCTCATGCTCACAAGAAGAGAAGCCAGTGCTTACAAGATTGCCCCGTGATAGTTTTGGTGATGTGCCATTTCTTTCGACTCAGAAGAGGACAGACAGTGGGTGCTGGCATGGAGCTGTAATGTCATCACAGGTGGCTCCTAATAATGCCACAAAAATAGCAGGCCTGGCAGAGGGTGCAGTGACGCAAATCAGGGTGAGTCGTGGCTATCAGAATCCATTCAACATCTGTCTTCCTGACAGCTCCTTCTGCTGGGCTCTCCAGGGCAATTCTGGTTGGTTCTGAGTGTCAAGACCACTCCTGGACACTTCTGTGCAGAAGACCAATTTTGCCTCTGAGGCTTCTTCTCCACTTTCTTTGTGCTGTATCAGTTGGGATACTTTGGGTTGCAAGCAACAGAGATACTAAAAAAACAATGGCTTAAACAAGACAGCAGCTTATTTCTTCCTCACATGAAGCCCCAGAAGTCAGCATTCTGGGGTTGGTGGGGTGCTTGACTAAGCCCTTAGGAACCCAGCCTCCTTCGAGTTCAGACTTCTACCTTCCCCAGATCCATTATTGTCCCTGTTGGGGACAGGGTTGCAGCTAGAGCACCAGACCTCACACTCATGTTGCTAATAGGTGGGTAGGGGAGAAAGGCATAGAGAAGAAGGTGCCTATCAACCAACTTTGAAGGAAGGTCCCTGAAGGAGCCTAAGGACAGTTTTGCCTACTTCCGATTGGCCAAAAGTTAATAAAGTTAACCATTTTGACCACACTGCTGCAAAGCAAGCTGGGAAACGTAATCCTTATTTGGGATGGTCAGGGCCCAGCTGAAAGTTGTGGGATCTATTTTTATGGAAGCAAGGGAAAATTGAAACATTTTCATGGGGCTTTCTAACAATTTGAACCGCATCTCCTTACTACCAAACTTTCCAACAGAAGAGAAATGAACATTTTCTGTAATGTGCTAGGTATCATAAACTTCCCCATAAGCTAAGTCACCCAGTCAATGAAGAAAAAGTATAGAAGAGTAGGTAAGTGTACAGTCTCTAATCCTAATTTTACTCATTTACGAATGGTGATACCAAGTAACCAGACTTCAGTTTTCTAACAAAGAAAATGGTGAAGGCCAGGTGCGGTGGCTCACATCTGTAATCCCAGCACTGTGGGAGGCTGAGGTGGGTGGCTCACCTGAGGTCGGGAGTTCGAGATCAGCCTGACCAACATGGAAAAACCCCACATCTACTAAGAATACAAAATTAGCCTGGCATGGTGGCACATGCCTGTAATCCCAGCTACTCAGGAGGCTGAGGCAGGAGAATCACTTGAACCTGGGAGGCGGAGGTTGCAGTGAGGCAAGATCACGCCATTGCACTCCAGCCTGGGCAACAAGAGCGAAACTCTGTCTCAAAAAAAAGGGGGGGATTGTGATCATGATACTTGTGTCACAGAATTGTTATGAGGATTAAAGAGAGTAGATAAAGTTCCTGGCATACAGTTTGTGTCTCCAGCTTTGCCAAGTTACTTAGTGTCTCTGAGCCTTAGTTTCCTCATTGATAAAATAAAGATCTGCTTTATAAGTTTGTGATGAGGATTAGATGAGCTAATGGATATAAAGTGTTTGGCACAAGGTTTAGCTTTTACAAAAACATAGTCAGGCATGGTGACTTGTGCCTGTAATCCCAGCTACTTGGGAGGCTGGGGCAGGAGGATCAATTGAGGCCAGGAGTTTGAGACCAACCTGGGCAGCATAGCATGACTCTGTTTCTAAAATTTTGCTTTGTTTTGTTTTAATTAGCCAGGCATAGTGGTATGTGATTGTAGTCTTAGTTGCTTCAGAGGCTGAGGCAGGAGGATCGCTTGAACCCAAGAGTTTGAGGCTGCAGTGAGCTGTGACTGCACTCCAGCCTGGGCAATGGAGTGGAACCACATCTCTAAAAAAAAATTTTTTTTAATGAAAACACAACGACTGGGGCTTCTATTATTTAGGACTCCCTAAATTCCTGCAGGAGATCAAAATATTCTCACAAAGCTAAAAACATATCTTTTATAAAACATAGAATGAACACGTATCAAAGTCTTATTATTCAACTCACCGAATAATAAGGGAACCAATAAGACAGCAAAGCCGATTTCAATAATATTTGAGGTATTGATAGGTAAGAGAAAAAAAAGACAGAGGCTGTTTGAATAAGATTGGTAGTTAGGTACAAAAATGGTTAATGGTCTACATGGCAATAAAACCATAGCTTATCTTTTCTACCAGGAAGAAATTATTTCCAACTCTGCAGAATGAAAGTCTGTATATTAATTACATGCGATATTCAGTGTCTGGGCTGTATGCAATAGTAAATAGCAAAGTCAAACGCAGATAAGTTCTCCTAGAGAATTAAATGATCCTTGGTGAAACTGGATGCGTCAGCGTGACACTGAAAGGGCAGTGCAGAAGGGCACTGCATTCAAACCTGGTATAAAAGCCCGGCAAGGTGCCACATGCCTGTAGTCTCAGCTACACTGGAGGCTGAGACTAGAGGATCACTTGAGCCCAGGAATTTGAGCCCAGCCTGGGCAACATAGTGAGACTCTACCTTAAAACAAACAAACAAACATCACATGAAAAGCTCATAAATATACACAATTATAATTTGTCAATTAAAAGTAAAGTTTTTTAAAGGCGTGTAGTCTTTTTTCTTGCTCTATTTCCAAGTTTGGAATTTTTTCCTTAACAGAAAGTAATTCTCAGTTGTTGAAGAGGCATTTGCTGATTTCTTAATGGTGACCTGGAGGAGAATGAGGAAGGGTTCGTACCCTTAGGGTATCACTGTCTGTCTGGGGTATGTGTGTGGGCAGGAGTGGATGCGGTAGGAAAAAGCGAGAGTGGCTTGACAAGTAAATACAGTGTCCCTTGGTGCAAAGGAATGATTGTTCCTGTACCCCCATATACTGATATTTGTGCATAACGAAGTCACATTTTAGCCCCTTCAGAATCCATGTATACGAGAAAAGTTGGCCCTCCGCATCTGCAGGTTTCCAATCCGGAAAATACTGTATTTTCTTTTTTTTTCTTCTTTTTTAAAATTATTGTCTTTTTTTTGAGACAGATTCTCACTCTGTCCCCCAGGCTGGAGTGCAATGGCATGATCTCGGCTCACTGCAACCTCCACCTCCTGGGTTCAAGTGATTCTCCTGCCTCAGCCTCTAGAGTAGCTGGGACTACAGGTGCCCACAACCACGTCCGGATAATTTTTGTATTTTTAGTAGAGATAGGGTTTTGACATGTTGGCCAGGCTGGTCTCGAACTCCTGACCTCAGGTGATCCACCGCCTTGGTCTCTCAAAACGCAGGGATTACAGGAGTGAGCCATCGTGTCCGGCCAGAATACTGTATTTTTGATCTGCGTTTGTTTGAAAGAAAAACTCCGTGTATAAGTGGCCCTGTGTAGTTAAACGCATGTTGTTTGAAGGTCAACTGTAACTGACTTTACTATGTGAACTGGATGATGGCCATCCAACCCTGGGAAGACGTCCAGGGAAGTGGAAAGATGAGGATGTAGGTGAGAAAAGAGGAGGGACCTTGAAGACCAAGAGGTCACTGAGAAATGGCACAGAGAGAGGGTGGGGTTTGGCATAGCCTGGAAGCCACAGGCAGCTCCTCTGGCCACAGCAGCTTTCTCATGTTTTTACTGATGAGAGGTTAATTAACTTGCTCTAAGTCCCAGGGTAGTGAGTGGAAGGACTGAGATGGTAAAAAATCCATTCTTTCCCCACATCACCTTTCCTCTCCTTGCTTTTTAAAATCTGCCTTCCAGGGACAAAACGTCTGCGCTCAGTCATTTGCACTTTAGTATTCATTTAAACCAGTACTTTGCTTCCCCTGGGGCATTTTGAATTTTCAGCCTTGTCTTTCTGAGCTGGAACGAAAGGTGTTGACCAGTGTTAAAGGAGATTCTCAGCAGGAGGAGAGGTGCTGGAGGGGAGGGAGCTACCTCCCGGTCCCTGAAACCCCAGCACCTCCAGAAGACAGGCTGAAGCTGTTTAGCAACCAACAATCAGAGAGAGACAGGAGCAGGTAGAGGCCCTGCCTGCTTTATCACCCAGATGTCGCCTCCTCTTACAAGCCAGTTAGATTTAATGAGAAAATGTAGGCCTCCAGGCCCAAAGATGGAGGTAACAGGATCCTCTGAAATATTCAGACTTATCAAATTGGATGTGGTTTAATTGCCTGAGTAGTTATTACAGACTAGCCCTGGCCTGAGTGGAGCCTGAGATCATTGGTGATAGGAGGTAGGGAGGCGCAGGGAGGGGAGCTGGGGGAAGACACGTTAAACTCAGTAGCTCTCATCATTCCATACTTTAAAATCCTTTATCAGTGAAGTCTCTGATGCATATGGCTGGGAAGAAAATATGTTTCATTTCGCCCAGCATCGAAGTAATTCACAGTCAGAGGCCACCAGTCCACTTCTCTCCCATGATGCCAGCCTTGTTCAAGTCCAGCAGGCTCCTGACATTTCAGTGAGTCGTGCCATTGCCTCCTCCGCACCGCCCTTCATGTCGCCTGCTCACAGCCCATCCTTGTAGGTTACAGGGCTCCTCCTCCTTCGCCCAGTCTTCTAAAGGCCCCCAGCTCAGGTCCAACCACAGCTTTCCTGGACTTCTTGGGTACCAGAGGAGGGGACAACGTGGTGTCTGTCTCCCCATCCAGCCCTTTCCTCTTCCATTCATGTAATAGATATGTATCTTGAGTACCCTCCGTTTCCTGTTCTCAAGGAACTTCCATTCTAGCGGAAAAGCTGTTCCTCCTCCACTCCAGTCATGTAATGGAGAAGGAACCACCACTTTACATGAAGCTATCCACTTATTCAGTCAAGAAGTACTGCCGAGAGCCTGCTATATGGCAGGCACTGGTGGAGGCACTGGGAGCGCAACAGAAAGAAAACAGACAAAGCTCTTGCTCCCTTGGGAATTTACCTTCTAAAGGGGTTAAGGTAGACTATAAACAAATAAATCTAAGGTGTCAGGTAGTCAGAATTTCAGGGAAGGACATAAAAGGGATGGTAGGGTGGGTGCCCCTGGTGTAGATACAGCCGCCAGGGAAGCACGCTCTAACGCGGTGGCATTTGGGCAGACCTGAAGGAGGTGGAGGCCAGGTGGATGGGCAGTTTACAGACAGAGGGCTTCCGAGGGCCAGCACAAGCCTTGGTACTGATCCTCACAGCTGTTCTTTGAGATGGGTGGGGCAGCTTCCGTGGATAAAGAAACTCAGCTTCAGATAAATGACCTGAAATGATCCATTGGAAGCCACAGCATCCAGCATGGAGCCCACAGCTTCCCTTTGTAAAACTGCCCAGTTGTTGCAGAGTGCTTTGGTTTCAAGGGGTCCAAAGCTCTTGATGACATAAGAGCTTCAGCTGCTTCTTCCCTCTCCTCCTCGCAGGCTGCACAATGTCCTGGTGAATCGCCTGCGACTTCAGAGCCATGCCACCCGGGTGTGAAGCTCAGGTCTGCTCTTGGTAGCTTGGTCAGTGTGAAGTACAGTGTGATTTTGGGCAAGCTGCTTAACCTCCATGGCCCTCTGTTTCCTCATCTGTAGAATGGGGATATTCACAGAACCTACTTGTAGGGCCGTGGTGAGGATGCAATGATGAACAGTGCTGGCAAACAGGAAATGCTATACAAGTGTCCTTAGCAATACACACACCGCACATCCTCAGTCACTGTGTGTGTTCACTGAGGTATGGGCCATGTGTGGGTGGAATTGTGTTCCCTAAAAGGATATGTTGATGTGCTAACTTGAGGTCCCTGTGAATGCAGGAAACCAAAATATGTCTTCTCAAAATAGTGAGGATTGTTAAAACGGGGGGAACTATGCCTCGGCCTCTACTTGCCTGATGACAGGCACAGATCCTTCCTGACTTAAGACACATCATTTGCTTATCAGCCCAGAGAAAGCACCCGCAGGCACCAGGAAAATCTAGGAACAGATTTTACTCTCTTCCCACATTTCCCACTTTTCCCACATTTTTCCCACACTGAAACTGCTCTCTCCTTTGTCTTGTCACTAGATAGGATTTATGGCTCTTTGTTAAAATATTATTTAGGCAAGGTTTCTACGCCACTAGCTTGAGAGAGAAATACTTTTGAACTGAGGCCTCTCCCGCGTGATAGAGCACGCATTAATACATTTCTGCGTGTTTCTCTTTTGTTAATCTGACTTTTGTTTTCCAGAGAGTGTCTCAAGTAAGAACATAAAAGGGAGGGAAGAAATTATAGTTTCTCCCCTACATGAACTTATTTGGAGATAGGGTCTTTGCAGATGTGATCAAGTTAAGACGAAATCATGTTTGATTAGGATAGGCCCTAATTAAATTTGGTTGCTGTCCTTATAAAATGAGAAGAGACCATGTGCGATGGCTCACACCTATAATCCCAGAACTTTGGGATGCCAAGGTGGGAGGATTGTTTGAGGCCAGGAGTTTGAGACTAGCCTGGGCAACACAGCAAGACTCCATCTCTAAAAAATTAAAAATTAGCTGGGCGTGGGCATGCACCTGTAGCCCCAGCTACTTGGTGGGCTGAGGCAGGAGGATCACTTGAGTCGAGGAGTTCAAGGCTGCAGTGAGCTATGATGGCACCATGGCAACCTGGGTGACAGAGCAAGACCCTGTCTCTTAAAGAAGAAAAAAAGAGGAGAAAAAAACAGAGACATAGAAAGAAGGCCTTGGGATGATAAATGCAGAAATTGGAGCCATGTATCCACAAGCCAAGGAACCACCAGGATTGTTGGGAACCCCAGAAGCTAAGAAGAGGGCATGAAACAGGTTCTACCCTAGGGCCTTCAGAGGGAGCACAGCCCTGCAGACAGCTTGAGTTTGGACTTCTGGCCTCCAGAACTGGGAGAGAATAACTTTCTGTTGTTACAGCAGCCCTAGGGCACTAGTACAGGTGACATGTATTGCTCTTCTGAAGAGCGGGGTGTCTAGAGTGGCAGAGGCCTGGGTCCTGGCACGTGTTCTTTAGGATTCCAATATCCTTAGGGACCTGCTGGTGCCGACAGCTCCAGAACCATAAGACAGAATCCCTGTGGGCCGGTTTGGAAGCAGAGAGAGGAAACTGGAAGAGCCCTTAGCCTGTGCTTGGGCTTAAAGACCTTTAGCTTGTGGCTTCAACTCTGTAACTTCTAGAGGGCATCTTGCAGGTCAGTGTGAGGTACAGAAGTTGTCACAAGCTTCCTGGCCCAAAGAAAGTGACACTTCATGAACTTTTCTGGACATGACACCATCATTTATTATCTTGTTAAACACAGATGAAATCAGAAATACAGGCATTCACCGTCACTTAAACAAAGCTCAGATTGTAAAGCGCAAGGAAGAAAGAATCGGTGGGATCTGGCCAGGATTTGGTCCTCCGTGCCACAGGACTGACACAAGACAGGGAACAGGTTCCACGGGCCCCTGGCAGCCTCCCACCTCTCAGTAAAAATATCAGTACTGGCGAAAATGAAACCTCACAGGCAGATGCAGTATCATTTCCCCATGGATATTCAGAATTATTGCATCTTATGGGTGGAAGGGACTTTAAAAGCCAACCTGTATCTTACAGCTGTTGAAAGCAAGGGCTTTGGAGGCAGACTCATCTGGGGTTGCATCCCGGTTCCTTGACTCTAGGGAATGACAGCTCTGAGTTTTGTGCCTTTGGGCTTGTTTCCTTTTCTGTAAAACAGGACAAGGCACTAATATTCTGGGCTCTAAAAGTGCTTATAAAATGCTTAGCATAAGGCCGGGCGCGGTGGCTCAAGCCTGTAATCCCAGCACTTTGGGAGGCCGAGACGGGCGGATCACAAGGTCAGGAGATCGAGACCATCCTGGCTAACATGGTGAAACCCCGTCTCTACTAAAAATACAAAAAAACTAGCCGGGCGAGGTGGCGGGCGCCTGTAGTCCCAGCTACTCGGGAGGCTGAGGCAGGAGAATGGCGTAAAACCCGGGAGGCGGAGCTTGCAGTGAGCTGAGATCCGGCCACTGCACTCCAGCCTGGGCGACAGAGCGAGACTCCGTCTCAAAAAAAAAAAAAAAAAAAATGCTTAGCATAGTTGCCGACTCATCACAAATACTGAGAAAGTGGTAGGTCTTATGAGGATTGTTGTTATTTCCATCCAACTCCATAGCAATGCTGGCTTCCCCTTTGTAAAGGGGATCCTGCCTATTTTCAAATGTTGCCAGCCATGGCTCTCTGAACACCTCTACTTAGAACTTTGCTACAGGAAGATGATTCCTTGTAAATAAGCTTCCCTTAGCTGAAATTGCCCACTATGTTTGCAGCACTGTTAAACGATTAGGGGCATGGGCCCTGGCCTTACATTCAAATCCCAGCTCTTTCACTTAGGAGCTTGATGTCCTTGAGCAAATTACTTAGCCTTTCCAGTAACTAATGGTCACAGTGGTTCTACCACTCAACCTTTCAGTGCCTCCGTTTCTTAAACTGGGAGATGATGATGATGATGATGATGATGATAGTACCTACCCCATTTAGTTGTCATAAAGTTTGAATTACGGAACATATATAAGGCATTTAGAAGACAGCCTGACATACAGTAGGACTCAATAACTAGGTATTATTGATGTAACTTCCATCCCTCGATTTGATCTTATTATGTCCCTCCCAAGATTTGTTTTTAATCTCAATAAACTGCATCTGAATTAGGCCAGAGACCATCAAAGCACCAGCCCCAGCCCTGGAATCGGGATGGCTTCATGGGCATATGACCTGTGCCCTTGACCAGGGCCCCATGCTCAAGGGCCCACTCTTGTTTTAATCCTCTTCAGTGTCCATCTTGAAGTTCTTAATAATTTTTGAACGAGGTAGCCCACAATCTCATTTTACACTGGCCTTGAAAATTCTATAACTGGCCCTCCCTGCAATACTGGTATCACTGGTCTCCTGCCTTCATGCGTGAGCAGGGTTAGCAAGCAGGGGCTGCCTCAGCAGAGCCTGGTTCTCCTCCTAGCCCTGTCTTCCACTTCGTGCAGTAGGTTGGTAAGCTTGGGGCTCCATTGTTCGGGTCACCCCCTCCCTTTTCTCCCACCCACCTCTCTTCTCCTTGTCCCCTGGTTTCCGCCCTTCCTTCCAACTCTCGCTGCTTCTGCTTGGTAGCCAAGCTCGGAGGTGTTTGCTCTGCTCCAGACCCAGGGCCTGGGCCACCAGAGGAGTTCACCTCCTTCTTCTGGCTTGCCTCTCTCCTTCCCCTGGTGATGGTGGAAATCTTTTTGCTGGCTTGCAATGGTGAGAATGACACCGTCTCTGAAGGAATGGAAACTCATAAAGGTTGTAGAGTAAGATTTCCAGTTTCTTGGCCTAGAGGTGGGGTGTAAGGGTTAGCAGAGGGTTCCTGATGACAGCTGCTTGAGTGAAGGATCAGGGGGCATGGGGCTTTGTTCTTAGTCACCAAGGGAAGAAGAATAATCTGTTCTCATGCATCAAACAGGAGAGTTTGCTCCCCATCTTTTCCATGAGGACAATTCCCCAGGATCAGGCATTCTCTCCTTCTCTAGTCTCTAACACAAAACAACACCAGTTCTCAGCAGACACAGCCACCACCAGGAATTGTTTGGTCCTGCTTGCTGCTTAAGAAAATTTGCAGGAGAAAGGAAGTAGATTCAAGATGAAACAAGGCAGTGTGTGCTTTAAGATGCAGAAAAAGCGCTAAGGGACTTGTGTTTGGAGAAGCTTGTCCCACCAAATGGAAGAAAGATTCCAGGAAGATAAAGCACAAGCGGCCTGCTGTGATGCAGAGCTGGAAACACTTCACTGGCTGGCAGAATGAGAAAAAGGGTCATCCGGAGCTCTGCCTGTGCCATGGGGGCATCCCCGGGGCTGGGGCTTGGCCGAGATTGTCTCAGTAAAAAGGGGGAAATGAGGCCTTGGAATTCCTTTCATGCTGCTTAACTGCCAGGTCCCCCGGGTTCTTGCAATCAGGCACAGAGCCCGAGACTCCTAAGAACTGCAGATGGGGCACTGGGATAATCCTCCTTCCATTTCACACTGAGTGAACTGGCTCTCAGCTGGAAGAACTGCTTCCCAAGGCACACTCTGGGCCTCACTCCTTTAATGACCACGGGGGCAAAGTCTCCTCCAGGTTCCCCTGGTAACCAGACTCCTCACGTGGGCTCCAGGCTAGCCCTGAGGGCATCTGGAGTGACTGCCCACTGGAAGGGCAGGGCTGTCCCAGACTCCTGGGCTTGCTCCAGCCACCAGAATCTGCTCCATGGACTGAGAGCCTGGAGGTCTCCGCGGCTAGTGAGTCTCCAAAGCCCAGCACACTTCACCAACATAGGCCCGAGTGGCAGGAAGACCGATGTTGCTAGAATGTTTACTCAGCCACCTCAGAGAGTCAGAAACGCAGCTGTTCTAACCGCACCACGCCCCGGGATGTGAAACTGGGACTTGATCCAGGGGAGGCTGGCAGGGCAGTTACCTTCTCCAAGGTCAAGCCTTGGGCTAGGGCTATTCAGTTGGCAAGCTCGCCCTGGGGCTCAGGAATACCATGGGGACTTCACTCTGCAGGGCTGATGGGTGGAGGAGGAGAACCCCAGCTCCTGACAGGCATTGGGGTGGTGGCACGAAGAGACCAGGCTTGGTTAAAGGGACACAACTTGAGTCTTGGCGTTGCCACCGACTCCCTGGCTGAGTGTGGATGGGCCACTTCCCCTCTCTCAGCCTGGCTTCTGAGGGGCTGGAGGAGCTGGAGCAGCTTCCTAAGGGAGCTTCCAGCTCCGGTTTTTGATGATTTGAGTTTCCGGTGTCCTGAGCTGCAAATGGCATGTGGGGAATGAGGAAGCTGCAGAGAGCTGACTGGTGATTTCCCCGGAGAGTCTACGGCTGTTGGGGAAGCTCCCACTACCATAGACAGCCCGGGCCCCACTTGGCAGCCCTCAGCCTCGGATCAGCTGAAATGTGTAGGGGGGAAGCGAGATGAGCTCATTAGATTCACCTGTGCAAATCGGCTCCTTTCACAGCTGAGTGTCCTGGGGAGGGGAGGGTTGAGAAGGCAGCTCAGCAGGGCAGGAAGCCCCGCATCCGAAGGCCAGGCTGACACCAAAATGAGGCTGGTAGAAGCATATTTAATGACACGGAAAAATGTTCAGTGATAGGTTAAAAAAAAAAAAAAAAAGCAGGTTATAAAAAGCAGCATATGTAGGACGATCCTCTTTACGAGGAAGAAATATTTCCCTCTAAAAGTAGACACACACGCGCGCGCGCGCACACACACACACACACGGAAAGGCCCTAAAATTCAAGGAGTGATTATCTCGGAGTGCTGGGATTTCCTGTGGCTTTTATTTTCTTCCTTTGTGCTTTTCTGTATTTTCCAAGCGTTTTGTAATCATTCAAAAAAGACTTTTTACAGAATGCTTGGCCTATTAACCTGCCAAATACACTGGCCTCACAGACACCGCCTTTTCCCAGGGAAGGTCTTGCCCACAGCCCTACTGAGGGTCCAGTCCTTAGGAGGCCAAGTCTTAATTTATGCACAACCATAGCAGCTTCGAAACTTCAGTACTGGAGAGACTTAAGAAGACAATCTGATTGGAAAGGAGAAATTGAAGTTATATTTAAAATAAAGTTAAGACAATGTCAATTGTCCATATGAAGAAATGGGAGAGAGGCTAGAGCTTCACCAGTCTTCTCCTTGGGGTCGGCCATTACACCTTCCAACATGCGCCTGCCCCATCTCCCTTCTGATTGGACAGGAAGTGATCAGCTGACCTGAGTGCAGCCAATCCACCCAGCAGCCTGTGCCTTATGCAAAAAAAGATGGCTGGGTCATTAAATTCCTCCCTGGCGGATTTGAACTGAGAAATTAGGGAAGAGCCAGACAGTTAGCAGTGGGAATAGTAAATGAAAGGCTGTAGGGAGAGGGAGCAGGAGCAGAGTAAGAGCCATGAGGAGATACAGATGGTGTGCATCATGAAAGAGTAGAAATAATTACTAAAATGAATAAATAAAAAGAAGAAAAAGGCAAAGATAGATTTTTTTTCCCCCCAGACCAAATCTTGCTCTGTTGCCCAGGCTGGAGGGCAGTGGCGGATCTCAGCTCACTGCAACCTCTGCCTCCAGGGTTCAAGCAATTCTCTTGCCCCAGTCTCCTGAGTAGCTGGGATTACAGGCACATGCCACCACGCCTATCTAATTTTTGTATTTTTAGTAGAAACGGGGTTTCACCATGTTGGCCAGGCTGGTACTCCTGACCTCAGGTGATCCACCCGCCTCTGCCTCCCAAAGTGCTGGGATTACAGGCATGAGCCACCACGCCTGGCTGAGATTTTTTTAAAAGGTTATAGAGATTAGAGGAAAGGATAAGTCAAATGGTAACAAGAAGAGCACAGAACAAAAGTGAAAGAGACCAGGGTGGCCCCGTTTCTTCATTTGAGTTCCCTCAGGAGCAGACTCTGAGAAAACGATTTCAGTCCAAGTGGTTTATTTGGGAAGTGGTCTCAGGAAACTGCAGAAGAGGACTTGGGGAAGTGATACCAGGAAGGGAAGGCAGCCAGTAAGTGGTGCATTACTGAGCCAGCCACAGAACGCAGTGCCTGGAGCTTAACGCATGGGGAAATTGTGTAATATGCACACCTCAGAACTCTCCCCAACCAGGAGGTAAGGGAGTTGGGACATTTATATAGGAACTCCTGAGAGTCTTTGGTTGAGGACTGCTCCCATAGCACTTGATTCCCTGGAATTCAAACCCTGTGCTTATGGAAAGAGCCGCCTTCCCCGGCTCCAGGAAAAATATTCCCTAGACACAGAGATGCAGATATACTGGCAGCTGCAATGATTCGAAGCACACGGAAAGCTCTGAGGAATACAGATGAGGCTCTGGAAGTGTCTGCCTCATCAAGAGAGAGGAGCCATACACAGATAGATGGATCCTACAGTCCATTTGAGATGGTGAGAGAGTGCTAGCCCCTGAGCGCTTTCTTTCTTACAAGCTTCTTGGTTCTTCAGCTTCATATAGTATGCCCCCAAGACTTGAGCCAACTGGAGGGACCCCAGTTAAGATAAGGAACCTGGGAAGCGGCACCCCTCTTCTCTAGGACTCCATGCCTTCCCCAGCCTCCCACAGGGAAAGAACTGTCCTATATTATCTAGGGTCACAAGCCATAAAAGATTGTCACCTTGGATTGATTTTTTTTTTTTTTTTTAAATAGAGATGAGGTCTCGCTCTGTTGCCCAGGCTGGTCTTGAACTCCTGAACTCAAGCAGTCTTCCTGCCTCAGCCTCCCAAAGTGCTGGGATTATAGGCATTGACTGATTCTTAATACAGATTTTAGATTCTCACATAGACCCCTAACATTCCCTCCCCTAATTCCCAATGACCATGCTAAGAAATTCTACAACAGTTTCCCAGGCATGGGTTAAGAAGACCTGGAAAACTCCTGTGTCTGTTTACCATCATCTCCACCATTATGACTTCACTGGACAAACATCATTGAGTTTACACTATGCTAGACAATATACCTAAGAGCCATCTCAGTCTGGAAGGAAGTGGACACATACATTCACACACTGGGGCCTATCACGGGGAGGGGGGAGGGGGGAGGGATTGCACTGGGAGTTATACCTGATGTAAATGACGAGTTGATGGGTGCTGACGAGTTGATGGGTGCAGCACAGCAACATGGCACAAGTATACATATGTAACAAACCTGCACGTTATGCACATGTACCCTAGAACTTAAAGTATAATAATAATAATAATAATAAAATAAATAAATAAAATTAAAAAAAAAAAAAGAATTTCCTCAGAATGTGGCAAGTGTTAAAATGGAGCTGTGTTCACATGGTGGGGAGCATTAAGGCAGAACAAATGAATTCAGCTTATGGGAGTTCAAGAAGGCTTCACGGAAGGAGTGGTTTTTGGATCAGGTCTTGAGGGATGAGTAAACGTTTAGCAGGAGGGAAGGCTGGGGGATACAGGAAGTGAGACCCAGTCAGGTAGGAGGTATAGCCAAGCAAAAGCTCTGGGCCAAGAAAGAGCCTGGTGGCTTGGAGCATGGACAGAGACAGCAAAGGCTAAAAGAGAGGTGAGACTACGGAGGCCCCCACACTGATGGTGAAGGGCTTTACATATTGAGCTGAGTGTTAATTGTATTCAGTGATTACTGAGGATCCACAGAAGGTTGTCCATGAGAACTATAAAGAGCAAAATACCTGGAAAGGTAATTATCAGTTCGTAGAGATACTTTCCCACCAGAGCACTGAGCAAACACCACATCAAAAGTTTCTTTTCTTATATTTGCTAAGTACCTGCTATGTACATAGCACTGACTAGGCACTGTGAGAATGCAACTAGTTCTCATGCACCAATACCCAGCTAATGCCACTTAAGAATAACTGGAGAAAGGCAGGGCACAGTGGCTCATACCTGTAATCCCAGCACTTTGGGAGGCCAAGGTGGGCGAATCATGAGGTTAAGAGTCTGAGACCAGCCTGACCAATAGGGTGAAACCCTGTCTCTACTAAAAATACAAAAATTAGCCAAGCGTGGTGGTGCGCACCTATAATCCCAGCTACTCAGGAGGCTGAGGCAGGAGAATCACTTGAACCAGGGAGGCAGAGGTTGCAGTGAACTGAGATCACACCACTGCACTCCAGCCTGGGCAACAGAGGGAGACTCCATCAAAAAAAAAAAAAAAAAAAAAAAGGATCACTGGAGAAACAAACCCAATATGCTTAAGATTAAAGAGTTATTGTGGTGAGGGGGAAACATATAATTTATCTTAAGAGCTATAAGAGGAGTTTTTAGGGAGAGAACTACTCTTTGGTCAGCAGAACATCATATAAACCATTTGCTGAATAGTGAGCTGAATAGTGTCTCCCTCAAATATACATCTTCTTGGAACCTCAGAATGTGACCTTATTTGGAAATAAAGTCTTCGTAGATGTAATCAAGTGAAGATGAGATCATACTGGATTAGGATGGGCCCTAACTCTAATGGGACTTGCATCCTAATAAGGAGAGGAAGATTTGGAGACACACAGACACACCTACAGGAAGAAGGCCGTGTGACCACAGAGGCAGCAATCGGCGTGATGCAGCTGTAGCCCAGGCATGACAAGGATTGCCAGCAGTCACCAGAAGATAGGAAGAGGGGAGGAAGGACGTTTCCTTAGATTCTTCCAAGAGAGCATGTCCCTGCTGACATCTTCATTTCAGCCTTTTAGCTTCCAGGACTGAGAGAATACATTTTTGTCATTTTAAGCCACCCCAGTTTGTGGTAATTTTGTTTCAGGACTCTTTCCTTTGTTCAGCTAAAGATGGGGGTCCTTGTAACATGGCCACAAAAAATTAGGGTCACAGACAATTTGAAGGGTGAGGAGGGCAGAATTTATTGGGTGAAAAGGACCAAAAAAGAAAAAGAAAAAAGAGAAAAAGAAAAAGAAAGAAAGGGAAACAGGCACCCTCCGTCCACAAAGCCAGAGCGAGAATCCTGCTAGTATATGCTTTCCACCTCGCAAATTGAATCCCAGGTACCACCCAGGAAGCAAAGGGGCCAGGCTCCGCCCTGCAAACTTCTGTGGCTCCACCCCAGTGCACACTCCCTCCAGTGTGCATGCTGGTTGGGGTTTTTCTGGGGACTGTTTCCCATCTGGCTGTCTCAATTTGTCACAGCAAACGAATACACCATCTGAGTGAAAAGAAAGGACTCTGGACAAAATCTGAAAGAGGCTGAACAAAGGGAGGTCTGAACTTCTCTGTATGAGAAAAACAAGAGAAGCAGAGGAAGTGGAGGGCTGAGAGAATTGTAAGGAGTTAAGGGGAAAAAGAGGTCAACGCCACAGCAGGAAGCCAGCATCTTAGGAGAAAACACAGCTAAGCTGGAATCCCCACCAACACAGATTGCTGAGGGGCTTTAAGAAAAGCAACATTTAACTTGCTTGCTGAATTTTACCATGGCTGAGTAAATGACATTTGCACTTCCGTCTTTTCTCAAAAATCCTACTCAAACAACAAGATGAAAACCATCAAACAAATACATCTTTGATGCAGCATGGAGACCCTTTGTGACCCTGAACCACAATATGAGAAAATAGATGGAGGAAATTGAAGGAGGAATGACCAACCTCTTGGCAGAACCAGGGAGGGTAAACTTGATTGTCTGAGGGGATACTGAGGAGAATCGAATCCATTTGTTCACCCCGGAATGGGAGGCATGAGTGTGCAAAAAGGAAGATGTGACTCTGAATAAAGCAGAGACATCTTTGAAGAAATGAACAAGGAGCAGTTAGACCTTCTAGGTCCCCGTTCCTGCTTTACCAGTTAGGCAGCCACCCTCAACCCCATCTCCAGTGTAGAACGTGCGATATAAATTCTAGAGAAAATGAATCAGAGAAGACCTAGACTCAAGGACACCAGGCACAGAGGAGGGTGGGGCTGAGATGCTGAACTAAAAACAGGGGGAAAATGAAAATCTGTTGAATAGTGTTATCCCCAGTCCTCTTCTATTTCCTGTGTTTACAAGAGGTCTACAGATACTGACATTAGGTATTCCCTATTGAAAGAATCAGTTAGTCCCTTAACCACTCATGAATAAGGCCCATTAGTTGACAACTATCCTATTCCACTTTGACCACCGACATTCTAATAGTCTTTGAGCTTACAATGAGCTTTTGAGATCCTTGATATTAAATAAAAACAGGCAACAAGGGTCATTAGAACACCAAATGGAGCTCTAGGAAATTAAAAATATGAGGGCCAGAATTTAAAATTAATTAAAAGAGAAAGTCAAATATATTTATCAGAAAGTTAAAAAAAAATTAAAATGTTAACCCAGAAGGATCACCTTCCAGTGAATTCCAGAGAAAGAGAAAATAGTGACTATAATACAGTGGAAATTACTAAAGAAATAATATAAGATAATTTACCCATATATAATAATGTAAGTATTATGTATTATATATATTTACTTGTTCATATAAATTGATTAATATATTTTATTCTTATGATTTGTTTCTTTAATGAATTTTTCCTTGAGGGAAATATCTTGTTTATTCTCCTTCATATGCCCCCCAAACACATAAAACAGCAGTTTTTGTAAAGAAGGCATAATATTTGTTGATTAAACCAGATATTGAAAAATGAGCTTCAAATTGATTTTCTTATCTGTGGTATATCTACCTCTAATTCCTTCTTTTACTAGTTCTAAATTAATTCTCTAAGTCTCAGCTCAAAACATAGCACTTACCTGTTCTAAATTAACCAGTGATTATATTTTTTCTACAGACAATTTAGCCCATACTGAAGCTCATTCCCCAGACTCATAAACTTCTTGATCAAAAGGACCCCTTGAATGCCCAGCACAATGAGTGAAAACAAATGCATCTTTGTGAAATGGCTAAACACTAAAAGCTTCCTGAGAGAGAGATGGAGGAGAAAAAAGGGTCATATAGAAAGAAGAGGACTAAGGATAGCATTTAACAGCAACCCTAGGAACTTAAAGACAATAGAGCAATGTCTTCAGAATTACAAGAAAAAGGATAATTTTCAACCTAGAATTCTATACCTAGCCAAACTATCAATACCTGTGAGTACACATATAGTAGGATATTTTCAGATATTCAAAGTCTCAAAATAGTTATTTCTATAATCCTTAAAGTTACTGGAAGATATTTCTTAGTCAAAATGAAGGAGCTATTAGCAATAGTTAATTCTTTTCTTAGTCAAAAAGAGGAAGATCTAGAAAATGAGAGCCACAGGAGAGAGGCAAAGGGCATTCCTGCAAGGAGGGTGAAGAAAAATCTCAGGGCTGTAATTGGGCAGTGGGTTTAGGGAGTAGGAAGACGGGAGGCTGTCTGAGAGGAGAAAGGTGAGAAATAACAACAATAAATTTTCTGGCTGATGTGACCAAGTGGGAAATTGTATAAAAAGACATTAAACAGAGCCATAGTGGGATATGGGAAACTTAGGCACAGGCTCAAAAAAAGTCAGCGAATAATGCAGTTATTAACTACAGAAATGTAAAGAGTTGCACAAAAGTAAATATGTTATCTGGGACACTGGAAGTCTCTGTAGTGAGTGAAACTAATATGATATAATGAGATGAATAAATAGTCATCCCAGAGATGGAGGAAATAATGAATCCAGTGCAGAGGAGGAAATTATTACAGAAATAAGGCAAGAAAATTTGCTCAAACTGAAAGGCTTGAGTTTCTTGATTTTAGGGATACATTGAATATTGAAAGCATTAAATATTGCTTTGACTAAGAAATTGTGATAAAACTATATTTAGAGATTTGACAAAGGGGCATAAAGCATTTTTAAAGAGCTAAATCTTCATGTACCAAAATAGAAAGCCAAGAGATAATCAAGAATTGGCACTGTATTTACAGTAGAAGAAAAACTTAAAAGAATGGTTGTCTAAAACATGGAGATGAAGGGATTATTGTTCTTTGTTTTTGTACAGTCATAAGCTGCATAATGACATTTCAGTCAATGACTTACACATATATGACGATGGTTCCATAAGATCATAAAGGAGCTGAAAAATTCCCATTGCCTACTGATGTTATAGCCTTTGTATGGTAGTGCAATGCATTACTCATGTGTTCGTGGTGATGCTGGTGTGGTGATACTACCATGCTTCCAGTTGTATAAAAGTTAAGCTCATAGAATGATGTATAGTACATCAGGGATCCTCAAACCCCAGGGCCATGGACTGGTACCAGTCTGTGGCCTGTTGGGAACTGGGCTACACAGTAGGAGGTGAGCGGTGGGCAAACAAGCGAAGCTGAGCTCTGCCTCCTGTCAGATCAGCAGCAGCATTAGATTCTCATAGGAGCAAGAACCCTATTGTGAACTGCTCATGCGACTGATCTAGGTTGCACACTCCTTATGAGAATCTAATGCCTCTGAGACCATCCTCCTCCCTCCATCCAGTGGAACAACTGTCTTCCATGAAACTGGTCCCTGGTGCCCAAAAGGTTGGGGACTGCTGCGGTACATAATACTTGAAAATGATCATAAATGACTATGTTACTGGTTTATGTATTTACTATACTATATGTTTTCTCACTCTTTTAATGTATGCTCCTTCTACTTATTAAAAAAAGTTAACTGTGAAACAGCCTCAGCCAGGGATTCCTTAGGTATCCAGAAGAAGGTATTGTTATCACAGGAGATGACAGCTCCATGTGCATTAATGCCCCAAAGACCTTCCAGTGGAACAAGATGTTGGGGGAGAAGACAGTAACATTGATGATCCTGACCATGTAGGCCCAGGCTAATGTGTGTGTTTGTGTCTTGGTTTTCAAGAAAAAAGTTTTAAAAGTTAAAAAAAAAAAAAAGTGTTGGCCAAGCATGGTGGCTCAATCCTAGCACTTTTGGGGAAGCCAAGGTGGGAGGATTACTTGAGGATTACTTGAGTTTGAGACCAGCCTGGCCAACATAGAGAGACCTCATCTCTAAAAATAAAAATAAAAATAAATTAGCTAGGCATGGTGGTGTGTACTTGTACTCCTAGCTACTTGGGAGGCTAAGGTGGGAGGATCATTTGAGCCCAGGAGTTTGAGGCTGCAGTGAGCTATGTTTGCATCACAGCACTCCAGCCTGGGCAACAAAGTTAAGACCTTATCTCTGAAAAGAAAACATTGTTTAAAATAGGAAAAAGCTTCTAGACTAAGGATACAATAAAGAAAGAAAATATTTTTGGACAGGTATACAATGTGTTTGTGTTTTAAGCTCTGTTATTACAAGAGTCAAACGTTAAAACAACTAAAAACTTTTTAAAGTACAAAAGTTACAGTAAGCTAATTTATTATTGAATAAAAAAGTTAGGCCGGGCGTGGTGGCTCAAGCCTGTAATCCCAGCACTTTGGGAGGCTGAGACGGGTGGATCACGAGGTCAGGAGATCGAGACCAACCTGGCTAACACGGTGAAACCCCGTCTCTACTAAAAAATACAAAAAAAAAAAAACTAGCCGGGCGTGGTGGCGGGCACCTGTAGTCCCAGCTACTCGGGAGGCTGAGGCAGGAGAATGGCGTGAACCCGGGAGGTGGAGCTTGCAGTGAGCTGAGATCCGGCCACTGCACTCCAGCCTGGGTGACAGAGCGAGACTCCATCTCAAAAAAAAAAAAAAAAAAGTTTTATAAATTAGGTATAGCCTAAGTGTACAGTGTTTATAAAGTCTACAGTGTTTATAAAGCAATATCCTACGCCTTCATATTCACTACTCACCCACTCACTCACCCAGAACAACTTCCCGTCCTGTAGGCACCGTTCATGGTAAGTGTCTGCACAAGTGCACCATTTTAAATCTTTTATACCGTATTGTCACTGTACCTCTTCTGTTTAGATATGCTGAGATACACAAATACCTCTGCATTACAACTGCCCACAGTATTCAGTGCAGTAACATGCTGCACAGGTTTTTAGCCTAGAAGCAATAGGTTATACTATACAATCTAGGTTTGTGTAAGTACACTGTGATGGTCGCATGGCAGAATTGCCCAGTGACGCACTTAGCACGTATCCCTGTCATGAAGTGACACATTGATGTACTTTTTAGCCTCTATTGACTTATTAAACTCAGATATAATACCTTGATTTTTAAAAATAATTAGACATTTATATATGTATATACACACATATAGGCATTTCGTGTGTGTGTGTGTGTGTGTGTGTGTGTGTGTGTGTGTATAAAATGTTTTGGCTGTGCTGCAACATACTTGCCTAAGCCTTTTTTTTTTTTTTTTTTTCCAAGATGGAGTTTTGCTCTGTCACCTAGGCTGGAGTGCTGGAGTGCAGTGGCTCAATTTCCTCCCACTGCAACCTCCACCTCCCGGGTTCAAGTGATTCTCCTGCCTCAGCCTTCTGAGTAGCTGGGATTACAGGCATGCGCCACCATGCCTGGCTAATTTTTTAAGTTTTAGTAGAGATGGAATTTCACCATGTTGGCCAGGCTAGTCTCGAACTCCTGACCTTGTGATCTGCCCGCCTCAGCCTCCCAAAGTGCTGGGATTACAGGCATGAGCCACCCCGCCCGGCCAGCCCAAGCCTTTAGTAAAATTTGTATGTGCTGCTGTGGGAAATTCAAAGGAGAGGAGTGTTTTCAAGACTGGTAGGGAACAGCTGCCAGAGAACTGAACATGAGAGATGGTCAAGTCCAATCCCAAAACCCATCAGAACAATCATAGGAGGACCATTCTCTCTGTACGGCTGATAAAGTCAATTCTCAGGCAGTTAACGAGGGCCCTGGGAGGGCAGTCTGAAGAGAAAGCCATCATATAGGCTTAGGCCAGTGTTCCTCAAACTGTCACATGCACACGAGTCACCTGGGGACTCTGGAGAAATGCAGATTCCATTCAGTAGGATTCCGCATTTATGTATGTACGTATGTATTTACTGAGATGGGGTTTCGCCATATTGCCCAAGCTGGAGCTCAGATGGTTCACGTGCCTCGGCCTCCCACAGTGCTGGAATTACAGGTGTGACCCACCATGCCTGACTGGATTCTGCATTTCTAACAAACTCTCAGGTGACGCCAAGGCTACTGGGTTGCGGACCACTCCTTGGGTAGTAAAGTTGTGGACTGAAGAAGTATGAGAGCAAAAGAAGGATTTCAGCTGGGGCCATGATGGCCTAGGAAGGGGGAAGAACATGTGTGGGGCAGCTGGGCCTAAGTTCCTGGGACAAAGACCCTGGGCTTGCGGGGCTAAGACCAGACAGAAAGGAAATAAGGACATCAGAGGATTTGTGGGGCTGGGGAGCCAATCAGAGACAAACCTGTCTCACATCGGTTACCTTGGGCCAGCCCCGACAAAGCGTTCCGTGTTTTCTTCCAGGCAAAATTGCCCCAGCCAGCCATGGGCCAGTTGAAGAGTTACTGGTGGTCGCTGGGCTGTCTGGCCTCAACTGCCCACTTCAGTCCTCCCTTTGCTTTCCTTGGCACCAAGGAACGGTGCACACTTGGAGATCTGTACAGGAGGTCTGGTGCAGGGGTGGTGTGGGGGTGAGCTCTCAGCCTGAGCTTCATACTCCCTGCCCCCCTCTCAACTTTGCTCACCCCAGCCTTGGTCTCCTTCATCTTCCCTATACCCCATCAGCCCTTCAGCAATTGCCTTTGTGGGTGGGAAACAGGCTTCCTCCTGCCTTTCCCACAGAAACAGAGTCTGAAATGGTGGTAAGACTGGTGCTCTAAGTCTATTTAACCAATAAAAACAATGAAACAACTCTTATTTAGAAAGCACTGAAGCCCTTTAAATACTTCGACTCATTTATTTCTCCTAACAGGGTTATTATCCCTATTTTATGGATAAGGAAATTGAGGCAAAGAGAAGTAATTTGCCCGAGGGCGCTCAGTTAGAAAGTGGAACTGTGATTCAAACCCAGGCATTCTGGTGCCAGTATCTATTCTCCTAAGAGGCTTTGCTCCCTGCAAATAGTACTATTGAGTTATATGTGAATTTTCAAATCTATGTAATCAGAGAGAGATGGAGAGAAACAATTAAAAGTATAGGTGGTTGTCTGCCATTCTCCTCAATTATCAATGCCCTGGAGGGACTGTGCTATCTGAGCTGCCTTGGTCCACATCAATTTCTTCTAGTTTCTCAGACTCTAATGGTGCAAAATCTTGGTGCACTGAATTTCATTCTAGTTTAAAGATACGTATTTTTTCATGCAGCACAAATCCTTAAATGCAAGCCAACTGCTTCATCCTGTGCTCAGCTAAAAAAACAGCTATCTGTTCCAGTGCTGGAAGAAAAGCTGGTGCGTGGGACTTCCTGAAAGATGAGGTAGATGTGACTCCACTTATTATTATTTCTACTGTTTTTCTTTGTAAATGTATAGTATTTCAGGGCCATATTGGATCACATGGGCTATCCTGGGGACCTAATCATCATTGAAAGCATCATACTGCATTCTTTCACCTTCTCGGCCAGGTGCCTTTTGCTGGTTGGTCTCTTTTTAGCTTGCCCTGATTTCTCTTCTTTGACTTGTTCTAATATCACCTTATCCTTCAAGACCCAGCTTGAGTAAGTATCAGCCCTCCTGGAAGCCTTCCTTTGCCCACTCTGGGTGAATTGCGTGCCTGGCTCTGTACTTCCGTAGAATGCCTTACTCTGCATGGTCAAGGTTGGCTAACTTGTCTGGTTCCTTCACTGTTAGGGTGAATTCCTTGAGGGTAAGGTGGTGATTTTCCCCAAAGGCTAACCCATCCCCTGGTTCCTGATAGGTTTTGAATAGTGTCTGCTGAGTGAATATGGAGAATGTTTCAGCATGTGCTGGCCCTCTCTCTGGGATTTCTTTTCAGTCTCCAACACACACACGCACGCACACACACACACACACACACACACACTTACTTTAATCCAAATTGTATTTCTGCTCCAGCCCTGAGCTCCAGCATCCACTCGCAGGTCTTCCTGCTACACATGCCCACTGCAAAACATACTTCCCCTTCCCTAAGATACATCACTCAAGTTATTGCAGGCTGTCCGCCTCCTAGAGACAGAAACTCATCTGCTGCCCCTTCCAGCACCTATCACGGCATTGAGCATCCAGTGGGTACTCAATGTTTCTTTACAAATAAACAAACAAAGGAGTCAGTGGACAATTAGAGTTTTGAGTTACCCAAAGCACTTTACAGAAAGTCAAGACTCCCATTTGTGGCCAAATGCTGTGATTACCACCCAGGGCCAGGAAGTATGAGGCCAGACAAGTGACAAGAACACAAAATTTAAAAGACATTCACCTTGGATGCCAACCCTGCCCTTGCCCAGGGCTGAGAGTGAGAGTCTCCTTAAATTGGAGGCCCCGAGTACCTCGCTTGCCTCACCCTAATCCCAGGCCTGTCCTCATTCCCTCCTTATATAACTCAAGCCTCTCTTGATGTAGGCAAAAGAAATCTAACATATACTTATGTGTGGGGAAAAAATAGTTTTTCTCCTACTATACTCTCACAACACAACTCAGAGACTTCTGTGACCAGATGTGTGGGGGCTTTCTCCACCAACAAGCCAGCAAGCAGTTCTGCAGCAGATTCTCTGGCAGACACCAGCTGGGTGTCCTCTAGCAATTCAATTCAATTCAATTCTGACACTATCTACCTGGATAACATCAGTTACCACAGGCTCAGGGCTCAGTCCTGCAAGATATCCCATACTGCAGATGCCAGTCACAAGTCTGGGCCTCTGCAATGTCTGAACAAGCAGCTATAAATCAGAGTGCCCATGACTCCTCTGGTTTGATTAATTTGTTAGAGCTGCTCAGAGAACTCAGGGAAACACCTTACTTCTGTTTACCCATTTATTACACAGGATATTTTAAAGGATCCAAATGAACAGCCGGATGAAGAGATACACGGGGCAAGGCACGTGGGAAGAGGCACGGCGCTTCCATGCTCTCTCAGGGCACACCGTCCTCCAGGAACCTCCGTGAGTTCAACTAGCCAGAAGCCCTGAATCCCTGAACCCAGTCCTTTTGAGTTTTCACAGAAGCTTCATTACATAGGCATGACTGACGGAATCATTGGCCATTGGTGGTCAGTTTATCCTTCAGCCTCTCTCCCCTCCCTGGAGGTTGGCGGGTGGGCGTGAAAGTCCCAACCCTCTAATATGCCTTGGTGTTTTCTGTGACCTATCCCCATCCTGAAGCTACCTAGGGGATCCGAGCCACCAGTCATCTTATTAGCATACAAAAGACACTCTTATCACCTTGGAGATTCCAAGGATTTTAGAAGCCACGTGCCAGGAAACCTGGACAAAGATTATATAAGTATATCTTATTATAAATCATAATAGCACAACTTATTAAGCAAAAGCTGGCATTTATTGTCTTACGTAATAAAGCCACAGAAAGGTCAGGACAGGAAAATGGCTTAGGAGCTCCTGGAAGCAGGAATTCCAACATTATCAAAACACTCTGTTTCTCTTCTCCATTTTCCTCACTCTCAGACCAGCTTACTTCATACAATAGACAAATTGCCTATAAACTTTGCACTCACGTTCTAATACTGCCTCAGCCAGGAAGAGAAACCAATTCTCTTTGCAAGCTCCAATGCGTAAGACCTGGGAAGGACCCGAATTGTCTTGGCTTGGGTCACCTGACCACCACTAGGACTAGTCACTGGGGCAGAGGCAGGAAGTGCTCTGGTTGGCTCAACTTAGATCCCATATCTCCCCGTGTAACCAGTGTCTGGGGTCCATTACTGGAGGAAAGGAGGGGGAGGTAGCATAGATCATGGCCCCAGGGAAATCCTTGCGACTAAAAATCCACCAGAATTGACTTTTACCAAGTTCCTCCAAAACACAGACCTCTGAGCTGTCACTGTGATCTAGTGGTAACATCATCACCCGATTCCCTTAGGTAGCTTGCATGAGGTGCTAATGAAGTACCGCCAATCTTCTGAGCACCCATTCTCCTTTGCCCTGAGCAACCCCTTGCCAGGCTGAGAGCCAGTAATGAGCAGACAAATGTCACTTAGAGAAAGGAGTGGGTTCTCAGCCTGTAGCTCTACAGCAGTGGATATCTTTCAACGAGGAAATAAAATCTAGGCCCCCTCCTAGGAGACATCTAACAAAGTCTGAGGACATTTTTGGGGTTGTCACACTTGGGGAGTAGGGGCCTACTGGCCCCCAGTGGGTGGAGGCCAGGGATGCTGCTAAACATCCCACTGTGCACAGGACAGCTTCCCACATCAAAACATCATCTAGCCCAAATTGTCAACAGCTCTGAGATCAAGAAAACTGGTCCCACAGGAAAACTCTTATGATCTGTGTGATGGTGAATTTAAGTGTCAACTTGACTGAGCCATGGGGTGCCCAGACATTTGGCTAAGCATTATTCTGGGTGCATCTGTATGTTTCTGGATGAGATTTGAATCAGCAGACTGGGTAAAGGAGATTGCCCTGTCTGATATGGGTTGGCCTCATCCCATCAGCTACAGACCTTAATAGACCTGAAAAAGGTTGAGTATGAGGGAACACCCCTGCCTGACTGCTTGAGCTGGTCTTTTCCTGTCTTCGGACTTGGCCTGAAGAACCAGCTCTTCTTGGGTCACCAGCCTGCTGGACTTCACACCCGAGCTTCACACCTCTCACCTCTCTTCACACCTCTCACCTCTCTTCACACCTCTCACCTCTCTTCACGCCTCTCACCTCTCTTCACGCCTCTCACCTCTCTTCACGCCTCTCACCTCTCTTCACGCCTCTCACCTCTCTTCACGCCTCTCACCTCTCTTCACGCCTCTCACCTCTCTTCACGCCTCTCACCTCTCTTCACGCCTCTCACCTCTCTTCACGCCTCTCACCTCTCTTCACGCCTCTCACCTCTCTTCACGCCTCTCACCTCTCTTCACACCTCTCACCTCTCTTCACACCTCTTGCTGCAGTCATGGTGCTTGTAACGCACCTCATTTCCCTCCTGTTTCTCAGGCCTTGAGACCCAGACTGGAATTACAGCATGGGCTCTCCTGGGTCTCTAGCTTGCTGATTGCAGATCCTGGGACATTTCAGGCTTCATAATCACATAAGCCAATTCCTTATCATAAATCTTTCACTAGAAGATATATATATATATATATATATAATGTATTCCCCTATTGGTTCTGTTTCTCTAGGGAACCCCGAGTAATAATACAGTGCTGATAGGAGTTCCTTGAGGAGGTGGATTCCTACCACCCTCTTACCAGCCCTTACGCTGCCTCCCTGTGCATTCAGTGTGTGGAGAAAGTGACAGGAATTTTTCCCAGGTCTTCCCCACGCTCTGAGGCATCATCTTTCATCTCTAAGCCATCATCTTTCATCTCTTTTACTTCTCAGGACACGATGCTAAGGTTACTTAGCGGGCAAAGGGGGCCTGGAGCCCTTCAGGGGCGTGCAGAGTTCCTTGGCTCCCAGAACACCTGTTCCAAATAGTGCAGGGTGGCAGCGAGGCTGGGAGGGAAACTGGCTGAGATGAAAGACACAGCTGGCTCACTTTCAAAGGCGCGGTCCATCAGGGAGAAGCACAATGGTTTAGTCATTCTTAGCAACCCACCCAGAGCTTCACAGAGTGTTGCTTCTCTTTAGAGACAGCAGGGGCTTGAGAAGGGAGATCCTAGGAGCCCACAGCAGCCTAGCGGTTCCATCCTCTCCTTTTTCTGCACCATCACCAGCTCAGGGTATTTCCAGATTGTCAGAGAAAAATAAAGTCCCTGCCTCATAGAATAGCTAGGACCATTGGAGCTCTGGAGTCAGACCTGGTAGAAAACCCAGAAAACCCTGACTCCCTGTTTGACCAGCTGGTAAGTCTTTGGGCAGCATCTAGAAACCTCAGTTTCTTTCTCTGTAAAATGGGGATCATAGTATCTCCATTTTGGATATGCTGGGAGGATTATTAGACAAGAGAAAGCATGGAAGTGCTCAGCACAGCGCTGGCTTCACAGCAGGCGCTCAGCAAACGTCAGTGGGTGCTGTGCCCCTTAGGATGGCTGCTTCCAAGAGATGACCAGTCGGCATGGGCGAGAGGCAGTGGCGCCCCAGCTTCACTGTACTTGCACCCCCCTGGGGATTGTTAAAACACAGATTGCCAGGCCCCATCCTCAGAGTTTCTGATGCACTAGGTTTGGGGTGAGGCCTGAGAATATGTATTTCCAACAAGCTCCCAGGTGTCTTAGTTTAAGCTGCTGTAACGAATATATCCTAGACTGGGTGGCTTAACTCACACGCTTTTACTTCTCACAGTGTGGGAGGCTGAGAAGTCCAAGATCAAGGTACTGGCAGGTTCGGTGTCTGGTGCAGGCCACTTCCTGGCTGCCACGTGTCTTCTCATGATATCCTCCTGTGGTAGAAAGAGGGAAAGAGAGCTCTCTGGAGTCCCTTTTATAAGGACTCTCATCCGCTTCCTGCAGCCTGAACCCTCAGGACCCAATCATCTCCCAAAGCCCCCTCCTAATACCATTACATTGGGAATGAGAGCTTTAACGTATGGATTTTGGGGAACACACACATTCAGTCCAGAGCACAGCAGCAGGCAGGTGATACGGATGCTGCTAGTGTGGGGACCACACTTTGAGAACCACTGTTCTCAAGCAACAGTGTTCAGCCCTGGCTACACCTTAGAATCACGGCGGGGAGGGGGGGAAGCTTCTAACCCCCCTCAGGGTTCTGATTGAAGTGCTTTGGGGTGTGGGTTATGCATCGGCATTTTCTTTATTTTTTCTTTGTTTTGAGACGGAGTCTTGCTCTGTCACTCAGGCTGGAGTGCCATGGTGCGGTCTCAGCTCACCGCAACCTCTGCCTCCCGGGTTCAAGCAATTCTTCTGCCTCAGCCTCCCCAGAAGCTGGGATCACAGGCGTGTGCCATTACGGCCAGCTAATTTTTTTTTTTTTTTTTTAAGTAGAGATGGGGTTTCACCACATTGCCCAGGCTGGTTTTGAACTCCTGGCCTCAGATGATCCACCTTCCTCGGCCTCCCACAGTGCCGGGATTAGAAGCGGGAACCACCGCACCTGCCCTGCATCAATATTTTCTAAAGCTTCCTAATTTCCCCACATGCAGCCAGTGGAGAATCGAGGTTCTAATGGTCATGTAGGGTGATGGACAGTGCTCACAATGTCCCCATTAGGAGACCAGGAGTCCCGCCCGCTCAGCCATGCATCTTCCTGGGAGAGGAAACAGCCCAGCTCCCATGCACAGTTGAGAATTTCCTCTCCTGGGTGCCCCTCTCTGGCTCACCTTACTTTTTCCACCTCAGCCATTTCCTGCTGGCCATATCGGGGTGCTGTGACTCCATCGCCCAAAGGCTCAGCCCCAGGTCCAGGCCAAGGGTGACTGAGGCAGTGGGTTCCCTGCTGATGGCTCTCCAGGTTCTAATCTCTGTCTGTGTTGGGCTTCCAGGGCTAGGTGTCCCGTTACTGACTGCTGGACTCCAGGCTCCGCCCTTACCTGGTGCCAGCTGTCCCCATGGCTACCATTGGACTGCCTCTTGGACTTGCTCCAGGCCTGGCTCACAGGTCTGGCCTCTGCTTCTTTCCAGCCCCTCTGTGAGCCCTGTGATGTGCTAGGCATGAATTTAAAACACCAGCAAGACACTGAAAGGTGAAGGCTTACATTTAAATTTCAGAAAGGAAGCCTCCTTCCTCTTTGATGTTCACCACACAAACAGATCATCAAAGGGTATAATACTTACCTTAGCACTTCAGCTCCTTAAAATAAAAAATGCTCCATTGCTGAAACACATCATTTCTAATTAGAGTCTTTGCCGGTCTGGGGATACAGTGAGAAGTACTCCTCCCCCATGTCCTTCCCCAACCCCTCACCCCTCCCCTGCCTCAGAGCCTGGCTGACCTCCTGCACCGCCCCCACCCCCCTCCGCCGCCTCCCTTGACCCTCACCTCACCACCCCCTGCCCCTGCGCTGTGTTTTCAGTCTAGTTTCTCAATTAATTCCCCTTACCTGCCTTCTCCCACAGACCCACTCACTCAGATGACACAGCTAGGACCCTTCGGAAACAAGTACAGTCAGCCTCCAGCGGCCCCCAGACATGGAGGTGGGTGAGGGCATTTTTTTCTTTTCACATTATTTCAAACATATTTCCAAGTCTCAGCAGGGACATTTTCTCCACTGCCTAGGACAGCTGCAGGCCAAGGTCCTCTCTTGCATTAGCCAGGGCATGACGGGGCCATGCTGCTGTAACAGATACAGCCCCACATCTCAGAGGCTTCACCCAATCAAGGTTTTCTTCCCACTTCTGTCAAGTCTGGTGCAAGCTGAGCATTCCTCCTCCATCTTGAAGTCGTGCTACCTTTAAACGCAGCCTCCAAGGTGACTGTGTGAGAGGAAGAAAGGGGTAGAGGAGACACGCTGGCTCCTAACTGCTTTGACCACCTGTCATTTCTGCTCATAGTTCATTGGCTCGCACTAGTGTGGCCCCAGCGTGACTGTAGGAAACCCCTAGAACTCGGATGAGCACTGTCTGCTGCACCTTCCCTTCCCAGGTGATATGGCTCAGGGAATGAACACCACTTTCATGGTGTTGCCCTGGATCCCCCAGTAAGATCAGTGTTGGGGGAAGTTCATTCTCTGCTTACTCCTCAGATCCATGCTCTGCCCTTCTAGGACTTAGAATCTGCTAGATTGCTCTGCCCTTTGATTTCCAGATGGGTTCAGTCAGTGGAGAATGAACACTGGGAAATCAGCAGCAGGGATGGGAAGTTGGAAAATGGGAAAAAAGGCTCCATGACTCCCACTCCCTCTCTGCTAAGCCTGGGTTTGGCAGCAGCTGTTTCCTCTCACTGCAGCTATGGTGCTTGTAACGCGCCTCATTCCCCAGGCTCTCACCAGATCCAGCTAACTCCACTTCCTCCCCATGCCCCTTCTGGCTTCCTGCTAGTCCCCTCCTGCTTCATCATCCTTTACTGGTTCCCTGAACTCCACCCAAGCCTCTGAAAATAGGATCTTCATCAACTTCTTTTCCATTTGCATTTGAATGAACCATCCTTGTGCTTGGAGAGGATCGTTGGAGCAGGACTATTCCCCAGCTCTACCCCAGTAATTACAACCACTAACGTCCGTGGGGCCGCGACTAGCTGTTAAGTGCCATTCTAAGCTCTTTTTCTACATTGACAAATGTAGTCCTCACAATTGCCCTTTGCAACAGATTCTATTATTTTCCCCAATTTTCAGATAAACAAAGAAACAGACAGGGTAGGTAACCTGCCTAAGATCACACAGCCGTGAACGAGAGCACTTGGACTTGTACCCACGTGGTCCAGCTCAGAGCCCTTGTTCTTACCATCTATCTTTTTGGGCCACATTCCAACCCACTGGACAGAGAACAGACCCTCAGGCACATTGGAACCATGAGCGCCAGCCTCACAGTGGGCTCATCAAGTGTTTCTCTGGTCTTCATCTCCTAGTTTCATTGATCTTTCTGACTCCTAGATCCTTAAACTTGTAGGCTTAGAGAGGCTGCAGCTTTATGATCGTTGGATCTTTCTCTGGTGTGAATTTCTGCTATATTATGGTTAAATAATACATTTTTTAGTTCCCTAATTCAACCAAGTATTGTTCTTTGTGATGGGTTGAAATGTATTCCCCCCCGTCAAATATGTTAAAGTCCTCACCTTGAGTGCCTCAGAGTGTGCCTTTATTTGGAAATAGGGTGGTTGCAGATGAATTCGTGAAGCCATACTGGAGTAGAGTAGGTCATTAACCCAATATTACTAGTGTCCTCATAAGGGGGAAAGGAAACATGGACACCAAGAGAGAGGCACAAAGGGAGAACGTCACGTGAAAACGCAGGCAGATAACATCTACATCTGGGTTGATGTAGATGCATCTACAAAGCCAAGGAATGCCAAGGGTTGCCAGCCCCGACCAAAAGCTCAGGAGAGGCATGGTAAAGATTCTCCTCCAAGCCTGCTAATTCCTTGATTTCAGACATCTAGCCTCCAGAATTGTGAGGAGATAAATGTGTGTTTGAAGCCACCCAGTTTGTGGTACTTTGCTCTGGCAGCCCTAGCAAACAAATAAACCTTCCATCACCATGGTTACGGTCTCTCTCTCTCCCCCCTTAACCCTTTCCTCCTATCCCCCACAGCAGCTCTGCAGTCCCACTGGCCTCCTTAACCTTGGGGTTTGGGTGGAGTTCCAAGCAAGTTAGGGTTAGGGTTAGGGTTAGGGTTAAGGTCTTTGCACTTGCTTGCCCTCTTCTCCTTTATGTTCACATGGCCTTTCCTTAGTGATACATTTTTATGGCGGGGAGGGGCGGTGACGTTTTAAAGAACACATTCACCCTTCAGGGACTCTGTCCCTGGAAATTGCTGAATTCTGCCCAATATAAAAGGAATCCCTATTAAAAAGTAATACCTAAAATCTCCACAAATACTCACTAGAAGGCAAACCTTGTGCAAACACATCACTGAGGAGCATACACACTAGAGCTAGGTTGAATTGGCCCGCCATCTTCACTCTTTGATTACCTGTTGCACTGCTTCATGTCAGAAACTGACTGTCTGGAATTGGAAACTTTACAATATGTCTATCAGAAAAGTTCTTGGTCTCCAGAACTTGTAAAGAGAAGCCAATAATGAGTATCTCGGCACACTTGAAAAACACAAAACCCTTAAAAAACTGACAAACTTGTTCAGGGCTATAGCAAGAGAACAGGGTTAAAGATAAAGGATCAAGCCAAGAAGAAACATGACTTATAGAAATGCAAAACCACAAGGAGAGCCCACCTCATGTCCATTAGGATGGCTGCTATCAAAAAAACAAATGTTGGTAAGAACATGAAGACACTGGAACCCTTGTGTGCTATTGATGGGAATGTTAAATGATGCAGCTGCTATGGAAAACTGTATGGTGGTTTCTGAAAAAATTAAACATAGAATTAGCATATAACTGAGCAATTCCACTTGAGGGTATGCCAAAAGTAATTGAAAGCAGCATCTCAATGAGATATTTGTATACCCGTGTCCGTAGCAGAATTATTCGCAATAGCTAAAAGTAACCCAAAGGTTCATCAATGGATGAATGGATTTTTTAAATGTGGTATATACATACAATAGAATATTATTCAGCCGAAAAGGAAGGTTAATTCTGACTCATGCTACAACAAGGATGAACGTTGAGGATATTACACTAAGTAAAACAAGCTAGTCACAAAATGACACATTTGGCATGAATCCGCTTATATGAGGTACCCAGAATAGGCAGGTTCATAGACACGTCAGATTCATAAGGAAAAGAGAATGGTCGTCACCAGGGGCTGAGGAGAGAGGGGAAGGAGGAGCTGTTCAATGGTACAGAGTTTTGCAAGATGAAAAGAAATCTGCGTAACAATGTGAATGTACTTAACACTATTGAACAGCATACTTAAAAACTGGTAAAATAGTCCAGACATGGTGGTTCATGCCTGTAATCCCAGGCATGAACTTTCGGAGGCTGAGGCGGGCAGATCGCCGGAGGTCAGGAGTTCGAGACCAGCCTGGCCAACATGGTGAAACCCCGTCTCTACTAAAAAATAGAAAAATTAGCCAGGCATGGTGGCAGTCGCCTGTAATCCCGACTACTCAGGAGGCTGAGGCAGGAAGATTGCTTGAACCCGGGAGGCGGAGGTTGCAGTGAGCCAAGATCATACCGTTACACTCCAGCCTGGGCAACAAGAGTGAGACTTTGTTTCAAAAAAAAATTGGTAAGATAGTAAATATTATACATATTTCATCACAATTTTAACAATTTTTCTTTTTTTTCAAAGAAGGAAGAAACATGAGACCAACGTGCGTGTGTGCACGCACATGTGTATGCGAGTGGAGAAAGAGAAAGAAAGAACTAAAATATGAAAATCCTGGTGGCTCCTGGTCTCCAGGAGACTGGTTCCTCCATTCAGCCTTAACCAGCCTCACGGTGGGCTCATCAAACGTTCCTTTGGTCTTCATCTCCTAGTTTCATTGATGCTTCTGACTCCTAGACCCTTAAACTACTAGGCTTAGAGAAGTTGCAGTTTTATGATTGCTGAGTCTTTTTCCAATGTGAGTTTCTGCTATATTATGGTTAGATAATACATTTTTTTAGTTCCCTAGTTCAATGAAGTATTGCTCTTTGTGACGGGTTGAAATGTACTCCCCACCAAATATGTTAAAGTCCTAACCCTGAGTACCTCAGAGTGAGCCCTTTTTTGGAAACAGGGTGGTTGCAGATGTAATTGTTGAAGCCATATTGGAATAGGGTGGGCCATTAACTGTATGCCAAGTCATGGTTTGGGCATAGAATGGTGCCACCTGGGCCCGTCCCTTCAGCATACACTTTCTGTGAGAGGTGGTTCCTGAAAAAGAAAGGTATAGATGAGGTGAACATCCCCTCAACAAACCTAAAATATTTCAAAGCTTAGGACCTGATCTAGACTAGAAATGCCCTACTTACCAATAGAGGAATAAATGCCCAGCTCTTTTCAGTTATTGTTTTGTTTTTCTTTAAAATTGCATTTTAAAGAGGTAATATATATATATTGTGCAAAATGTATAAAGTATAAACCAGTATATGGCATCAAAGTCAATTTCCCTCCTACCCCAGCCCAGCTACCAGCTTCTCTCTTTTGTGACAACTGCTGATTTTTTTTGCATCTTTCCAGAGAAAGGTAGATTTACCTCCTCTTCCCTACCTTTTTTTTTCTTTTACCTAAATGGTAGCACTCTAAACCTATTATTCTATCTCCTAGAGATCATTACATACTAGTATATATACAGATGTGTCTCATTCTTCTCCTTTTTCCCCCTCCTTCTCCTCCTCTGCCTTCTTCCTTTCCTGTCTCCACCTCTTCTTCTCCTTTTCTTTCCCTTGTAAAGATATATGTACTAATTCATGTAAAGGGGGTTCAATGGTTTGAATGTGTGTGTCCTGCCAAAATTCATGTTGGAACTCAAACCCCAGTGTGATATCTAATGGGATTAGTGACCTTAAAAGAGCTGGAGGGAACTAGCTTATGCCCTTTTGCCTTTCTGCCTTCCACCACATGAGGGTGCAGTAACAAGGTGCCATCTTGAAAGCAGAGTGTCCTCAGCAGACTCTAAATCTGCTGGTGCTTTGATTTTGGACTTCCCAGCCTCCACAACTGTAAGGAATAAATTTCTGCTCATACAAATTACCCAGCCTCAGTTATTGTGCGATAGCAGCAGGAATGGACTAAGACAAGGGACCATCATGGGCCTGTGCTCTGATGCCCACCTTCAGAATGACCAGCTTTTAAGTCCCCACTACTTCCCTTTTTATTGTTTATTTTTTTAAAATTTCTACCCAAAACAGGGAGACTGGTACTATGGAGCCCCATTTACCTATCACCCAGATAGAATAATTATCAAGAATCTGTGACATTTACTTTATCGTTATCCATTTAAAAGTTCTCCTTGTTTCTTTTTCATGGCTCTTGTATTTTAAGGCAAATCCCGGGCATCAGGTCATTTCATCCCTGCATTTTTCAATGAGCTGCAATTTTCGCAGCTCTAAAACATGTGAATATTGTTTTCATAAAACCACAATGTCATGACTGCACCTAACAAAATTCACAATAATTCTTTAATATTGTCTTATGCCTGGTTCATATGCAAATTTCCTAATTGCCTCAGAAGTAAAAATTCTAGGCTGGAGCAGTGGCTCACGCCCATAATTCCAGCACTTTGGGAAGCCAAGGTGGGTGGATCATCTAAGGTCAGGAGTTCAAGACCAGCCTAGTCAACATGGTGAAACCCCGTCTCTACTAAAAATACAAAAATTATCTGGGTGTGGTGGCACATGCCTGTAATCCCAGCTACTCAGGAGGCTGAGGCAGGAGAATCGCTTGAACCCAGGAGGTGGAGGTTGCAGTGAGCTGAGATCATACCAGTGTACTTCAGCTTAGGCAACAGAGTAAGACTCCTCAAAAACAAACAAACAAACAAAAAAGTAAAAATTCCTTTTTCGGCTGTTTGTTAAAAAAAAAAAACAAAAACCAATATATTCCATTTGATAGTTATGACTCTTCATTCTTTTAATCTTGAATAGCCCCAGTGCCATCTTTATTTCACACCACTGACTTAGAGAAATTGGGTCTGTTGTCCTGGAAAATTTCCCACACTCTGGATTTGTGTCTTTGCCTCTTTGATGTGGCATTTAAGTCATTTTACTACTCTCCCATTCCTCCATATTCCCTGTGAATGGAAGCCAGCTCTAGGAGCACAACTGGCATTTTTGGCAGAAACACCTCCAGGTGGGACTTTGTGCTACATATTGCATTACAGCAGGAGACACACAATGTCCTAATTTCAATGATGCTAAGATTGATCATTGGTTCAGGCAGTGACAGCTTGATCCCTCTGAGGTCAAGTTCCTCATTAACCTTTCATCTAACATGTTCATTGATGATCACTGTCTGGATCAATTATTTCTTTAGGAGTTGCAAAATGGTGATTTTCTAATTTTCTCATTCCATCTCTGTATATCAGGCAGAATTCTTCTGCCTGTTTTTAAGCAGTCAGAGAACCCACCTTATACACAAATCTTTCCTCTAAATGACTTAAAACTACTTTCAAAACTCAAATTCACCCCTAAAATGCCTTGATTCTCTGTCATTGAAGAAAGTCCAAAAACTGTGCCTTCAATTCCGAAAGCAAGTCTGAGAGAGGAATTCTAAAAATTATCTCACAGGGGTGGCCTTGCCAGTGTATGTACCTGCCTGTCTGGGGTGCCTGATCATGTGGATGTAAAACTTCTAAAAGTTCTGCTTAAAACAGAAATCAATTGCATTGTTTTACCACCATATCCTCATATGTATATATACACACACACATACACACACACACACACACACATATATATGCACACATGTGTTGCAAAACAGATCAAGAATTAAATCTTGATTTAATGCAGGGTTTATTGTAGGTGACATTCTTTCAAAAGCTTATGCCCCTGGAACACCCACCGGGAGACAGACCAGGTGGCTGTGGTGACATGGGGTCCTGCTAAGAGTTCTGGAAAGACCATGGTCAGAACAGCACACCCCCTGAAACAATCTTATCCCTTCAAAAGGGAAGATAAGAACTAGGCTTTGAAGGAGTCCATGTTTGAACATCCCTCTTGCTCGAAAGCTTTCTTGGATTTGTCAGAGCAAGGCCCTGGTCTTTCTTTCCTACCTGCTGTCACACTGATGAGAGTAATTGCCCAGAGATCACCTTTGGCTGAAAGGAAACAGGTTTTAGAACATCCCCTGCTGAGGCTGCCCTACTTCTATTTGTCTAGTTGACACTTCTTTGCTCTTCTCTGAGCTGCTTGCTTAGGATTAGCTAGACTGAAAGGAAGATGTCATTTTATTTTTACTTAGGTTAAAAAAAAATCAATCTCAAAAACAAATCAATTCCAAATGCAATAAAATCAGAGGTTGTGAGAGCTGGAAGGGATATGTGGGAACATCTAGGCCATGAGACTTGGAATTGTTAGCTAAAAGGGATTATAGAGAGCTTATAATCAATCCGCTATTTACAGATGTGAAACCAAGGCTCAGGGTGATGGAGGGACTTAGCCAAGATCCCATGGCAAAGTTGAAACTTGATATGGGGTCTTCCCAGTAGATCAAGACCTCCCCTTCCTCACTCTTTACACATTAGGAGAAAGAGGTCCAGAAGGGGACACGTGATTGGTCCATGATGGAAGAATTAGGCACTAAGAATCTACTACATGCCAGGTCCCATGCTTGGCGTGTAATTACATCACACTGCTTCCAGAATGAATGAATACGTCTTTCATACTATTCTTCATATACACGTGGCTGTTTCCCACAGAGAAGCTCTTTTGGTGTTGTAAATACTCAGCATTTTTTCATTGCAGCTAATTTATCTTCTAATGGATAAAATCCTATTCACTATGCTTTTTAAGGAAAATTTTGGCTTTATCAAAATATTCTCCAGATGAAACAACAATCCCGTATTCCCCAAAGTATGTCATTCCATTCCAGTGTAAAGGGAGAACACGAAACCGAGAGTCTTGAGGCCCAAGTTCTAGCCTCATCCTTCACTCCCAGCCCATCGGCCTTGGCCAAGCCCCTTGGCCTTTCCCAGCCTCAGATGCCTCCTGTGTAGAATGAGGGGATTGGATTAGTTTAGTGGTTTCTAAATGTGCTTACACAGAAAGTTTCTGCGTATAGATTCCTTCAAACACCAGTGCCTTTGATTAATTAATACATTGTCTTGCTTCTTCGTAAAAATTAATCACACATCCACCACTGTAATAGCTTTTGATCAGAATAATATACTACAAGAAGGTTATATGCCTCCAACCTCCAACAGTGAATGTTAACATTTAGCTCACACGGTTTTGTCATAGGCAAATGGATGATTTCTCTCAGCCTTTCAGAATATTGAAAACAGTTTTTAGATTTCCCTACTACCTTGAAGGAACACCATCCATAACCCACCCCAAGAAGTCTTGAGATCTACTGGGCGAAGAGAGTTCTATAGTCCCTCTGGTTCTAAAATTCTTAAGTGAGTGAATTCTGCGAGCTTCCTCAGGGTAAATATTTGAGGTTTCACCTACTAGTCAGTCTTAAAGCCTAGTTCTAAGAATGTGGCTTGCAATCCTAATACTTCAAACCAGGAGACTAGCTTGGTCTGGGTTCCTTTGGGCTGAAGGCAGAGACTGAAATGAGGCTAGAGTTCCATGTTGTTTATTTGGGAGGTGATGCAGAAAGGTGGAGGAGGGACAGGAAAGAGAAGAAAGTCAGTTAAGTCAGTGGAGTGCCGCTGTGCACAACTGAGGCTCAGTCCCACAAGGGGCAAGGAAGCTGGGGTGTTTCTCCATCAAATTCCATCCCAGCTGGTTGAAGGTTGTCACTAGGGGTTAACTCCCCAGCAATTCTGATGTGCCCCATGAGTACATGGTGAGACACCCAGGATGCATCTTCTTGGTGGGTGATGTCCCACTCACATCCCCTCTACCTACCCTTAGATGACCTCCAGGGTAGGTGGAGGGGATGTGGGTGGGACATCAACAACATTTGCCAGAGAGTCGAAACAGAAAGCATCTCACTGTTAAAATTCATGATGAGTATCTATCCATTCGTTCAACAAATACGAATTACCAAGCTCTGTTGTGATGGTTTGGATACATCAATGAACAGAAGAGACATGGATTCCTGAACTTGTGGAATGTACATTCTAACAGGTGAAGAAAGACACAGTAATATACCCAATAAGTAAGTGAATTATACAGTGTTACAGAATAATGTTCACATTAAATATGTAAACTATACAGTGCTATAAGAAGGTGAGGGAATCAGGAGTGGCAGTTTCTGGGTTGAGGGCATTTAACTATGGTGATTTAAATGTAAATGCAAATTTAAATATGGTGATTAAGGAGCCTCTTGGAGAACAGATTTGAAGGAGGCAATGGAATGAGCCATGGGAATATCTGGCAGGAAAGAACACCAGATGCAGAGAACGAGCTCCTTGAGGGGGAAACATGTACATGCTGGATGAATTTCTGAAATAGTCCAGAGGCCATTGCATCCTGAGCAGGGAGAACAACAGACAGTAATAGGATCTGAAGTCAGAGGTGGTAGAGCTCAGATCACGGAAGATGTTCTGAGCCTTTGGCTTTTCTTGCAAGGGCAATGGAAGACATTGAAGGCTTCTGGGAGGAAGAGAGACAGGATCTGCCTTGTGTTCTAACAGGATCTCTCTTACTACTGTGCACAGAATGGGCTGAAGTGGGGTGTGTGAGTAATCCACACTGCATAACAAATTACCACAGCGTTAGCAGCATACAATATCTCAGTTTCCTGCGTCAGTAGTCCAGGCATGGGTTAGCCGGGTCCTTGCTCAAGGTCTCTCCAGACTGAAATTAAGGCTCAAGATCCTCTCCCAAGCTCACTGGCTGTTGGCAGAATCCAATCCTTTGTTGTGGCTGTAGGACTGAGACCCCATTTTCTTGCCAGCTGTTGTCTGAGGATGGCTCTAAGATCCTAGAGGCCACTTTCAGGTCGTTGCCACGTGGCCCCCTCCATAGACAGTTAACAAGCCTAACGGAATTCCTCTTGTAGCTCAAATCTCTTCCTTCAGAAAGGACCGAGTCCCTTTGAAGGGCTCACCTGACTAGGTAGAGACCAATCAGGATACTCCTCAAAGTCAGCCAATTAGTAACTTAATCATGGATGGAACATCGATGGGATTTCAAAGTTCCCCCTACACTCAGGGGAGGCCAAGACACACAGCCGTCACAGAATTCTGTCGATTACAGGGACAAAGTAGAAGCACAGTTCTGTCAGGAGGTTGTCATCGAAATCCAGGTGAGAGCAGCCAGGGGCTTAGGTGGTGAGGATATCGGTGGAGGTGATGAGAAGGCTTCAGTGTGTGGATTCGGATGGTCGAGGTCCCTGGATTCCTGCCAGATTGGTCCTCAGGTGTGAGGAAAAGCAGAGAAAGGATGATGCGAGGATTTTAGCCTGAGCTGAAGGTGGGGGGGAGTCACCACTTGCTGGGACTGGGTGTAGCCAACATCCCTTGCACCCGTGTACCGGGCACCAGGTGCTCCTCCCCTATTGCTCATGGACTCTTCAAAGAGGGGTGTGGAGTGGGGAGGCATTATCCTCATTTTATTTTCTTTTGAGTAAAGGAAGGAAGGGGAGGAAAGGGGCTTCCTCATTTTAGAGATTAGAAAATTGAATTAGAAAGAGATTAAGGAGTTCCTCTGACGTCATAGAGTTGGTAAGTAGAGCCAGGATCTGTGCTTGGATGGTCTTAATTTCAGAGTTCTTACCTTTTTTTTTTTTTTTTTTTTTTTTTTGAGATGGAGTCTCGCTCTGTCGCCCAGGCTGGAGTGCAGTGGCACAATCCCGGCTCACTGCAACCTCCGCCTTCCGGGTTTAGGCGATTCTCCTGCCTCAGCCACCCAAGTAGCCAGGATTACAGGCACCCGCCACCATGCCTGGCTAATTTTTGTATTTTTAGTAGAGACGGGGTTTCGCCACATTGGCCAGGCTGGTCTGGAACTCCTGATGTCAAGTGATCTGCCTGCCTTGGCCTCCGAAAGTGCTGGGATTACTTACTTCCAACAATTGTTCTATCACCTTCTGTGAATGTTTCTCTAAAATGAAATCTCTTTGTTTCATAGGACCATGGCATTAGCTAGAGGCTGGACGTCTTCCTCAGATTTACCCTTGTGGGAAGGTGGGCAGAGATAAACCTGTGGAGGAAACGTCAGCCCAGTGTATCTACGCACGGCCCTCAGAACACCATTAGTGCCTTCCTGCACCTCTCCATCCCTCTGTCCATCTTCAATCCTTGTAGGACACCCTTTTCTCTTCAGCTAGCTAAACACTACAATTATTTCCAGGCCTTTTATTTTTTAAGACAGAATCTCACTCTGTCACTCAGGCTGAAGTGCAGTGGCAGGACCATGGCTCACTGTGGCCTCGACCTCTCAAGCTCAAGTAATCCTCCCACCTCAGCTTCCCAAGCAGCTGGGACTACAGGCATGCAGCACCACACCTGCTAATTTTTTTTTATTTTTTGTAAAGAGAGGGTCTCACCAGGTTGCCCAGTCTGGTCTTCAATTCCTAGGCTCAAGCATTCCTCCCACCTGGGATTACTGGCATGAACTACTGTGCCTGGCCTCCAGACCAATTTTAAATTTTTTCCTCCACAAAAGGCTTCCTCTGATGTTACCAACTTTGAGGGATCACTTCCCCCTTTGGCTTTTTATAAGCGTGTACTGTTCATTTCCCATGAAATGGCATGGCTACCTTGTGTTGTGATTGTTACCAACAGACATTGCCGTGCACCTACTGTATTCCTTTGCTAGGGCTGCCATGACAAAGAACCACAACCGGGGTGGCTTTAACAATGGAAATTCACTTTCTCACAATTCTGGATGCTGGAAGTCTAAAATCAAGGTATTGGCAGGATTGGTTTCTTCTAAAGTCTTTCTCCTTGGCTTGTAGATGGCTGTCTTCTCTCTGTGTCTTCATACAGTCATCCTTCGGTGTGTTTGGGCCCTAATTTTCTTTTCATTGGATTTGGGCCCACCCTAATGACTTTGTTTTTGTTTGTTTGTTTGTTTTGTTTTTTTCTTAATTACCTCTCTGAAGACCCCATCTCCAAATATAGTCACATTCATAGGGATTTTGAGGGGACACAATTCAGCTCCTAATACCTGCCATATCTGTGTGATAGTGTTAGGCATTCTAGAGACTAGAGAAGCAACTGCTCTCATTTGTCTTCCTGTTCCTTTACTGAAAACACATCCAGGAGGCCAGGGCCTTGGGGACCAGCTGTAGCAAGGCCTCTGACACTCACTCCCTACAATTACTCACATTGTCCCTGAAAACCACTGTGTCTGGCAAGAGCTGGGGCAGAGTTAATGGGGAACTGAACCTGAACAAGGAGTCACACATTTAGTCATTGAAGAAATGGAATCAACCCTTTGGGGATTCTCAGTCCACTGCCTAACTTGTTCCACAACCCACGGACCTAACTTTCAAAGGGCAGAGACCATCGAAAACCGGTGCTGCTCTCTTGATTATAAAAACCAAAGAATGGTTTTGTGCTCGGGCACTTTATGTCTGTAATGTGAGTCCATATCGAGGGAGAGGAAAAATAAAAATAAAAAAATAGCATCTTAGAAAGCAGATTTTGCTTATTTCACAAGATGAAGCACCAGAGCTGCCATTTTCCTAGTAATTTCAAAACCAGACGTTGGTGATTATGTTTTTCTAAACACAGTTGTCTTCATTAGGATTGCTCAGAGGGAGTGTGCCCCTTTGGGTTTTCACTCAACCCAGCAAAGGCGGCAAGCTGTGTGCCCCTTATACATGTTTACCAGCATCCCATTTATGAGGCTTAAGTGGCTCTGATGTTTTCCAGGGCACAGATACTAGCAGAAAAGTACAGACGCTGGCAACTCACATTTGCCCAAATTGATTCCACATCTGCCTTAAGTGCACTGCTTCCTCTGATACAACCATGCTTTTTCTCCCCTTGCAAGACAGTGCATGGTACATTAGAAGTTGAAAAATAAAGGGGGTGTTTTAGGAAAGAAGAAAAACAAGTGACAGATTAGCCTGATGTTCAGAGAACTGCTGTGGTATACTCTTCCTTCTTTGAAGAAAACTGAATAACTTTGCTAAGTTATAAAACGTTTCAACTCTAGCTATTTTGTTCACACTGCACAATCCATTAGTGGTGAAAATCTTGTTACAGTAAAAAAAACAAAACAAAACAAAAAAAAAAAACTCCAAAAAACAAAACTCAACCAACAGAAATATCAGGAAACCTCATCCATCCAGAACAATGCAAAAACAGAAAGCAAATACCAAAAAACCTCAAGGCAGCCAAAACATCACAAAACACTGTAATTTATCCATACCAGAGCCTCTAAACCCGCACTAAAAGCATTTGCTTTCATTTGATGCCAGATTCCAGCATTTTGGCTAACTGCTTTCCAATCTCACTGCAGACTAGAAAGAGCAAATCAGAGGAAGTCAGAATCTGCTCTCTACAGCTGTGAGACAGGGCAGAGATAAGAAAACCAGAAAAGCCAGTAATCTCACAAGCACAGAAATGTCCCCCATCACAGAATGAAGGGGTAACTGTCTGACCCACCCCAACAGCCCTTAGGCACAACTGTGTAATAACAATAAGCCCAAGTCATAAAGAGAAGACTAAATTATATTTAACATCTTTTATTTAAGGCAGATATGCCATGCGGATTACATTTCAGAAAAATAGTTAAAATAAAATACAAAATGGAGATGCCTTGTTGCTGAGTATTGAATGTGCCTCCTAGGGTTCATGTGTTGGAAACTCAGTCCCCAGTGCAACAGTGTTGAGAGGTGGGACTTTTTAAGAGGTGATTAGGCAGAGCCCTCATGAATGGATTAATGCCATTATCATGGGAGTGGGTTAGTTATCTTGGGAGTGGGTTAGTTATCTTGGGAGTGGGTTAGTTATCTTGGGAGTGGGTTCCTCATAAAATGATGAGTTTGGCCCCCTTCTCTGTCCCCCACCCAAATTCTCTTGCCCTTTTGCCTTCACCATGGGATGATATACAGCAGGGGGCTTTCACCAGATGCTGGCCCCTCAATCTTGGACTTCCCAGCCTCCAGAACTGTGAGCCAAATTAATTTCTGTTCATTATAAATTGCCCAGTCTCAGGCATTCTGTTATAGCAGCACAACATGAACTAAGACACTTGTCAATACTTTTTTGATTGCAAGTGACAAAAAATCCAAATTGGTACAAAAAGGGACCTTATTGACTTTGTTTTTAAATTCAGAGATATCTTTGCTTTAGACACAAGTGAATCCAGGAGGCCTGAATATCTCCCTTCTGCTTTGATGTTAGTCTCAAACTAGCTGTGCCCTCATGGTGGCAAGATGGCTGCCAACAGCTCCAAATTTTGGTGAACAAGAGCTCCTCCAGTCTGACCACAAAGCCAGCAGGCAACATTAACTCTAGCTAGACCTGATTAGCTTGGTTTGGGTCACATGCTCATCCTGGATCCAATCCATGTGGGCAGGAGTCTGCAGAGTATTCTGATTGGCCAAACTTGGATCACATGCTTCTTCCTGGAGCATGGGGTGAAGTCAGCTCCACCCAAGCAGGGAGATAGAATGGGTCAGGGATGAGCAAAAGTGGGAGTGGAGGGTAGAAGTAGATGTGACCATGAAAGAGGGAAAAAGATGTTGGGCACAGAGAGCTGAAAAATGTCTACCAGGACAGGCCAAGCCTGTGACTATCTAGGATACCCAGCATGACTCTTTCTTGAAGGCTCTGGGTATAATTACTTTTACTGACTTTCTTCTTTCTTTCTTTTTTCGTGAGACAGAGTTTTGCTCTGTTGCCCAGGCTGGAATGCGATGGCATGATCATGGCTCACTGCAACTTCTGCCTCCCAGGTTAAAGCAATTCTCCTGCCTCTGCCTCCCAAGTAGCTGGGATTGCAGGTGCCTGCCACCATGCCCAGCTAACTTTTTTTTGGGTATTTTTAGTAGAGATGGGATTTCATCATGTTGGCCAGTCTGGTCTTGAACTCCTGACTTCAAGTGATCTGCCTGCCTCGGCCTCCCAAAGCTGGGATTATAGGCGTGAGCCACCACGCCCAGCCCTTTTTTTAGGTTGATTTTCATCAATCAATTTTGAGATTGATTAAACACAGTAAATGTTTAAGTAGATAAGTTAATGAATGAACAAGTATTTGGTAATGTTTTGAGATCCCTAAGACTGTACAACACACACGTACATGTAAACATACTTTTAGGAGTAGTTAGGATATATGCACATCATTATAAATAATACATACTTATTTAAAAATATTTTAAAATATGTACAAGTAAAATTTAAACATAATTTTAAATGACTCTCATAGATCATCAAACACATTTACCATAGTTCTAGACTTAAATGTTTCCAAATTGTTGTTAGTATCCTGTGATGAACATCTTTGTACACAAAGTTCTTTTTTTTAAAAAATAAGATTATCAATTTATGAAACAGTCTCGGAAGTGAAAAAAATGTAGACATTTTAAGACCACTGACAAGGATATAATTACTTTTTTCATTTCATGTTTGATTATGATGATAAAAAATGATCGTGACTCTGGAGTTTTTAATCATATGAGTAAACAACCTTTTTTGCACCATTTGGGGTTGCGTTTTCTGTCACTTGCAACCAAAAGAGTCTGGAAAACTCACCTCATTGTTTGGTATCTTATTGTAGTCATGTGTGGTGACAGAGAGACTCCTAGGGAGAGAAGAAGACTTTGGAGTCTCTATACTCAGCTTCCTCAGGTCTCCTGGGGAGCAGTGACTCCTTGTTTCTTCTCAGCGTGCTCAGGTGATCACCGCTGGAGAAAGACCACTAAGCAGAGCCGAAGTGTTTAAGAGTGAGGGTCACTCAGCTGCTACCATCAGCTGGTGATCCCAGGAAGGATGACCTGGCTGCCATCTCCTGGCTGAGATCCCGGCTCCATGGAGAAGAGCTCCCTGGAGAGTGAATGCCACCCCCAGGCACGGTCCATGGACCAGCACTGCAGCCTCCTGGGTGCTCCACTTGTCTTCCCATGCACAGAGGATGCAATGAGTTCTACGCTTTATTACCAACAGGTAGAATGAATGGCAGAAGGCCTCACTGCACGCAGCAGGTGTAAGTGAAGACCAGAAGACTGAAACCGCATGTCCATGAAGTCCCGTCCAGGGCTAAGAAACAAGGGGTTTTCATCTGCTGATGCTTCAGAACACAGGAGCCTCTGGGAGGCAGGGAACTCTTTCAGTCGGCTGAGCACACAGGACTTGTGAGCCTCGGACTGGCGTGGACCCGGAAACACCATCTGGGATCCATCCTTGAGGTTAGTGCTTCTCAAACTATCTGGGGCCGAGCAGTTTTGTTTGTTTCTAGCTACCAGTCCATGGTGGACCGTTGTAAAGTTTACTAAAAAGTAATGTTATTAGAAATTTGACAATACCAAAAAAAAAAAAGGGAGGCCTGAGTTTTGCTCTATCAGATTCAAAAATTTCTAAACGCTTATTCTTCATTTCTGTATTTAGCTTTTTGTGGACAGTTAACAAACAGCCTTGAACTGCTCCAGCTACAACTATCATTAGAACTGCTCTGGGGAAAGCATGCTGGTTTTGTTTTAAAGTTTTCAGAACACTTTCTACTTAAAATGCTTCATGTCTCCTAAGTTAAGTAAGAAATACCAGCTTGACATTTAAGGGAGTCTGCCACATGTCCTAAACTACATTCCCTTCCTCCATTCACTCATTCTTTCAGTTGATCATTTAATCATTCCATCCCTCCAAACACTGACCAAGTGCCCACTCTACACCAAGTCCACACCACGTGGCAGGATACAGCGGTGCACAGGACAGGTAAAGCCCACGGTATAGTGATCTCCCCATCAACACCTACATCCAAACCAAAGCAGCTCTCAAATTCTGCACCTTTGTCACCCACTGGATGTCTGAACCTCATTTCCCATAGCTCTGTTCGTGTCAGCTACTCCATCTATGATTGGCTGTCATTTATCTGGCCCTGCCATGTTCCAGATACTATCATAGGCACCTTACATACAGTATTCCTAATTTTCCCCCAAACTCTACATGATCTTACCATCCTTCCTGCCACTGAACAACAACATGGAAAGTTCCCTGATATTACAATTAGATGCAACCTCTTTTTCTTCTAAAATGTATCTCTGGACTTTTTTTCTTCTTCTTTATTTCTTTGTTTTTTCTTTTTGAGACAGGGTCTTGCTGTGTCGCTCAGGCTGGAGTGTAGTAGCGTGATCTCAGCTCACTGAAACCTCCGTCTCCCAGGCTCAAGCGATCCTCCCACCTCAGCCTCCCAAGTAGGTGGGACTACAGGCCCATGCCACCAACCTTGGCTAATTTTTTTTGTATTTTTCAGAGATGGGGTTTTGCCATTTGCTTAGGCTGGTCTCGAGCTCCTGAGCTCAAGCCATCTGCCTGCCTCCCAAAATGCTGAGATTACAGGCATGAGACACTGCGCCCAGCCTCTGCACTTAAAAACAAAAAACCAAACTTTTTTAATGAAGTGCAACATATATTTAGAAAAGTAAACATATTTGTACATTTCAATGAATATTCAGAAACTCAACACACCAATGTAACCTGCACCTAGGTTAAAAAAATAGAACCCAACAGACAGCACCCTGAACCCCTGCTTGTGCCCTTCCCAGTCCCTACCCGTCCCTCCCTAAGAAGAGTCACTATCCTGCCAGGCACAGTGGCTCATGTCTGTAATCCCAGCACTTTGGGAGACCAAGGAAGGTGGATCACAAGGTCAGGAGTTTGACACTAGCCTGGCCAATATGACGAAACCCCGTTTCTACTAAAAACACAAAGTAGCCGGGTGTGGTGGTGCGTGCCTGTAGTCCCAGCTACTCCAGCCTGGGTGACAGAGCGAGAGTCCGTCTCAAAAAAAAAAAAAAAAAAAAAAACCCAGAAGAGACACTACCCTGACCCCTACCTGTAGGGTTTAATTTTGCCTGTTTTCATTCATCTAACTAGAACCTAAAAGTATGTACTCTTGCAACTGGCTTAGTTTATTCAGTATTGTTGGTGAGATTGTATTGTTCATTCTCACTGTTGTATCCTATTCCATCCTGTGAATACATCAGTTTCTTCATACATTGTATTGCTGATGGGCATTTGGGTAGCTTCCAGTGCCGCCATGAACATTCTAGAACATGTCTTTTGGTAAACTTGTGGATGCACTCTTGCTGCATAGCCAGAAGCAGGACTGCAGGAACATAGGGTTTGCCTATGTCCAGTGTTAGTTGATACTCTGACCTCTTTAAAGGCACTTTTAGTATTCTACATTATGTTAATCATTATTTGTGAACTCACTTCATTTTCCTTACCAGAGTGTAAGTGATTATTTTAGTGAATACATATTATTTATGCCCTGCCTCATTTTAAAATAAGGGGTCTAACATGCAATATAAGATAGAAAACTGAAGTGAAAAGCAGGAAGGAAAATAAGGGCGGGAGGTAGGGTTTGGGGGATGAAGTGAATGTAAGGTAATGGCCAAGATACATTCCACAAGGTCCAACATTTTTTAAAAAGCTGGTCTGCAGGCTGGGTGGAGTGGCTCACACCTGTCATCCCAGCACTCTGGGAGGCCAAAACAATAGGCAGATGATTTGAACCCAAGTTTGATATCACCCTGGTCAACATGGTGAAGCCCTGTCTCTACGAAAAATTAAAAAAAAAAAAATTACCCATGTGTGGTGGTGCAAGCCTGTAGTCCCAGCTCCTTGGAAGAATGAGGTGGGAGGATCACTTGGGCCTGGGAAGTCTAGGCTGCAGTGAGCCATGATTGAGCCACTGTACTCTAGCCTTGGTGACAGAGTAAGACCCTGTCTCAATAAATATAAATAAAAAGAAATAAAAATAAAAGCTAATCTATAAATGTGGTTGAGCTTCCTGACAGCCAGTACAAAGAGGGAACCAAGTTACACAATTAAATCTCACAAGAGAAAAGTCCCAAGTGTTCAGCAATGTTGCTATTTCTGGTTCTGAGATTTAAAAATGTAAATTCAAGTATTGCTAAAGGGGATGTTATTTGACATTGAAAATGAAGATCCCGACTTCATTGCAGTAATAGCAGTGAGAAACTTTAGTTTCTCCCCTCCGCTTCTAACCACCCTGAATATGGACATGCCCAAGCACAGTTCATTACAAGTAACTCCTTAAAGGAATCAACACAATCCAGATACACAATTCTCAAAAGTCCTGACTAAAGAGGGAAAAAAAGTGGGTTCAAAGTGTGGTCCAGGGACCACTAGGGGTCTCTGAAACCTTTCCAGGGGGTATGGTCAAAACTATTTTTAGAAAACTACTAAAGCTTTTTTGCCCTTTTTACACTCGTCCTTTTGTGGATGTGTACAGAGGAGTTTTCCAGAGGCCACGTGATGTGTGATAGAGCAACAGATTGAATGCAGAAGCAGACGTGAGAATCCAGTTATTCCTGTGAAGCCAGACATTAAGGAGATTTGCAAGTTATTTTTTGTCTTGGAAAATAAGTTTTTCACACAAAAATGTCATATTAACCTATGTTTGTTATTAATATTTTGAAGTGACTTAATAAACATTTCTCAAATTTGTCTTAATTTCAAATACAGTAAGTATCTATAGATGTAACCCACATAAACAGAATCACTTTGGACTTCTTGATTTTTAAGAGTGTAAAGGTGTCCTGAGAGTAAAAAGTTTAAGAATCTCTGACATAAAGATTTCCCCCAAAAGTTGCTGCTTGTTCCCAACTTCCAAGAGATAATCTATAAAAACTGTCCTGTGATCAAATATATTTGGGAAATGTTATGCCTTTCTTGGAAATCAGAAAAATTAGAATAAACAAAATCAACTTTAACTCTGTTTCCTAAATGGATTTGACTAAGGACCCCCTCTTTCAAGCGCTCTGTCATCATTTTGGGGGCACACCTGGGAAACTCATGGATAAATCGCAAGGCCCTCTGTCAGTCCTCATAAATAGCATCTCTTACAACTTGGCCTCTGTCACGTGTGGACAGCAGAGAGTCTGAAGTTAACATCTCTGGCAACATGAAGAGTGATCCTTTTATAAATGTCAAGGCAACTGAGCAGGACAGATAGCCCCTTTATCTCTGTAAAGAGGTGAGCTGAGGGCAGGAACAGGCCCGGGACAAAGACTCCACTCAGGAGATAAATCTGGGTCTGTTCCATCCAAGACAGTCAATCGAGTCCCCATAGTTCTTCTCTACAGAACTCAGACACAGTCATTTTAGCCTGGACATCTTCCAAAGCAGATGGTACCACATGCTCGCTTCGGTCATAAAGAAATCTCAATCATGCTCACACAGAATGTTTGACTTTAAGTTATATAACTTCCTGGTGCCCTTTCCAAAAAAAAAAGAAGTGGTCAAATGTACCACTCATGAGTCAACTTCTTTTACTGGATTGTGAACTGTAAGTCAATTAAATGTTAGAGAATGCCTACCAAAAATGTTGACTTTGGTTTTAGAACTATCAACCTTATGTCTTCTTGACAGTAATTACATAATTGGGCCAGCTGTCTGTCAAGAAAATTCCAGGTTCACAATAATAAAATTATGTCATCAGGCAGTTCATAGACAGCCTACAGTAATATGCAAGACATTCCGATATAAAAATGAAAAAGTGTGCCACTTCAGAAGCATATCATCTAGTAAGAGGCTAGACAGAGCAAAGGAAGAAGGAAGGAAGGAAAGGGAGGGAGGGAAGGAAGGAAAGGGAGTGAGGGAAGGAAGGAAAGAGGGAGGGAGGGAGGAAGGGAAAGAAGACAGGTTGAGCATTCCTAATCTGGAATCTGAAATGCTCCAAAATCTGAAATTTTTTGAGCACCAACATAACACAAGTGGAAAATTCCACACCTGACCTCATGTGATGGTTTTAGTCAAAAGTTTGCTTCACGCACAAAATTATTTTAAAATATTGTATCAAATTGCCTTCAGGCTATGTGTATAAAGTACATGAAACATAAATAAATTTCATGTAGACTCGGGTGCCATCCTCAAAATGTCTCATCATATATATGCAAATATTCCAAAATCCAAGAAAATCTCAAGTCCAAAACACTTCTGTTCCCAAGCTTTTCTGGATAAGGGATACTCAACCTGTCTTCTCACCTTCATCTTTGCAGCACCTAGTGAGGTACCTGGTAGAGAATCACCATTCAATAATATTTGTCTTAACAAACTTGTTATTTGCCTCTAAAATGTTTACCTGAGTACAAAGAGATGAATCGCACACAGATATCTAGTCAAATATAATCTAGTCAAACTGTACTTCTCGGCACTATAATTTAATTGCTTTACGAAAGACGATTTATAAAAAGACACCACTGCAAAGTAGAAATAAATCATTTTAATGTTTATTTTTTCACTTCTATTAATTGATTATTGATTTCTACACAAGTGTATGCATCTAGTTTGACTTGCTTCATATTTATTTTCCAACATGGTGCAATCTTCAGCATGAGCTGCACGAAGTACCTTGTCCTCAAAGAGCTTGATCAACTTGAACATTTTCAAAGAGCTCTATAAGGCAGCTCAGCATGGCAGTTTTTTACTGAAATCTCTTATCTGGAAGATGGCAAAACAGACCCGGACCTTCCCGAGCCCACTGGTTGCTTGTATTCATATCACAGCTCGCTTGAGTAAGTGGTAACGACAGAATAATAAGCAGATTGCTCCAAACCCAGCTGGGTGAGATAGCTTCATTTTGGAAAATCAACTGAATCACGAAAACCTTCCTAATGGTATAATTTGTTCCAGAGTTCTTTGGATACTTAAGAAGGGAAATATTAATCCTTGTGCACAGTCTTTTGTTACAAACACTCTTATTTATGGTATTTTGGAGTTTTCTTCTCCAGCCGTCATTCTCTGGTGAGGTGACTGACTGTACCCCATGCAGGACTGAAAGCATGAAGAAATCTCCTTTCTTAATCAGAGCTGGTGACCGCCTTCTCATTTCCTGCCAAATGGATCAGACCACACTTTTAACCCTATGGAAAGACACAGGAACAAAAACAGGATTCATTTTTAAATGTCCTTCCACTTTCCTCCACCCCAAACAAACAAAACGACATCAGAATTGAGCTGTGCAATTTACAGTGTAGTTTGAGATGGTGCGAGCAGGCTGCCGGAACCCTGCCATTAAATGGCCAGGAAGCCATGGCAGCCATAAGGGACTTTTAAATGGCTCAGGAATTGTACCCCATAATAGGAAGACCTACATCTGGCCTAGTTAAAAATAAACAAATAAAAAAGAATGTTGCCACAGATTATAAGAGCTTTGGTTAATAAATGAGAAACCTCTCATTCCTGGCTAACTTGAATCCTCTTAAAGGAACTAACCATTCAGTCATAAAGGAAGCTTTTTAGCCCTTGTGCAAAGCAGAACCCCACATCAATTCAAATAGCTGACAAGTAAACACTATTTTCCCATGAGGGGAGTGTTTAAATAGGTGCTTGGTAAATAAGTCGGCCAAACAGCTATTCGTGTCTCATATCTAATCGTGCACTTGTTAACATTTTTATGCCCACTTATAAAATGGAAAAGAGGAACCTGGCAAACATGCAAAAAGTATTCTGGAGTGAAATATTAGAATGGAGTCTTGGGTGGCATCTGTAAATGGCAACCGTTGAGAAATAAATAGCAAAATCACAATCTTGTCTCTAAGCTAAAAGGCATTTTCCTACTCTCCATGCCAAGGCAAATACACACTAACCACACAACACAGTAGTACAAATGAGATACGGTTTTGATTTTTTTTTTTTTCAGTTTACCTGGTGGCTGCACATCCTCTTGAACAATTCCAGCCCGATTTATGGCTTGCTCCCTCTCTGAGAAACACGAGACAAACATCATTCTTTAGAGGTGGGGCGGGGAGAGAAACATCTTTGTATTTACATAGGACACTTAGAAAACAGTATTTAGGAGGGCTGTTAAATTCAGATATGCTATTATGCAGAGCTTTTAGGTTGTGGAAGTTAGATCCTATAATGCAAAAGAGATTGGGTATTTTCAAAAGAATAAAGGAATCCATACTTCAAAAGAAAAGCTCCCCAACTAACATCTTTTCTCTGTGATCTCAGCATTTTGGAAAGACAAGAAAACAACAACAACAAAAGAACAATTTTGAAAGAACTGGTGGGTGTGGTATCACGAGGGAGAAGCTGCTGAATTGGAGCAACAAGTACAATGAAGAAAACGATGTAGTTTATAAGTCTACAATGCACTCCACTGAAGGCCTAGGCTCAGAGCTAAATATGCTATGTGTTTGATAGGAAATAGAGCAGAAAATTAATCTTTGGGTGGGTGGCTTTGGTTTGGATAATTGAAGCTTCCCTAATTGACTGCAGGTGCTGTGCCAATTAGTAAGCGCATTGTAGCGACAGCAACTAAACCCGTCTCTTTGGAGATGTCCAACAGGCAAGGGCCAAGAGAAATTGGGCATTTCATATCTGTGGGCTTGAAGCACTCTGACACGTCTTTCTAAGTGGTTTAGAATAAACCCAAGGTCTGTGAAAACAGAGTTATTATTTTAAGTCTCTTGACAAACAAATGGCAGTTTTTCAGGAGAAAGTCTTAGAGCTGAAGGACGTTTACAACTAAATTATAGTAACGAAATGTCGTAATCGGACCTTTGTTTTAATCAGGCTGATTATTTCTTTAAATCCACATTTAGTTCTTATTTAGTATCAGGCCATTTTATTTACTCTGGCCTCTGGATTCTCATAAAGTTACACAAACATAAAGGTACAAGAAACGGGGTTTGGCCAAATCTAATATTCATTGAACTTGCTTCTCTAGTCATGTGACAGACAGAAAGTCAATCCTAAATGACCGACCTGATAGTTTTATCAATACTAAGTTTTGCTGTGGCAAATAAAACACTGGACAACAGGGATTATGGGAATCTTGATATCCAAGTCTAAGGGGGATGGAGAGAACACATAGGATACTCAGGCCTATTACAGGCAACAAGTGGCCTGATGGTTTCACTGTTCCTCTCTGAAAAAGAGCAGGTAAATGGCAACCAAGATTCTCTCAAGATATATCAAAAGATTTCTTCCACCTAGAGTGGATATTATGGAGCCTCTAAAATGTTAGACTTTCTGAAATAACTCAACACAAAAGGTGTCCTCATTTCTGAAGACATTAAATCATTGTAGAACTGAGCCCCACCACCCTATAGACATGTAAGTCTCAAAGCATGGATGTCTTGAACATGCTCTTGGAAGATGCCAACATGTAAAAGCCCACAGTCATCAGCCTTGCCAGGAACAAAAATAGAAATAATTTTCTATAACTAAAAGGTCTATTTTCTGATACTATGGAAGAGGGAAGATTTGAGTTTTTTTTTTTTTTTTTTTTTTAGATTTGAGTTTTAAAAAATAATTATCAGAAAGCATTCTAGACTTAGAGATTTAATAAAATCAGACATCCTGGTGTACCAAACATGTTCTCCAGAGGCAGGTACTGCAAAGCAAAAGAAGCTGGCAGACTGCCAAGCATCAAAGGAAGCTGACTTTTGGTGGCAAGGACAGAATGCCTAATTGTGTTCTAACCTCTTATGATGCAATGGAGAACCAAGTGAAGAGAAAGAAATCCCTGTCTTCACACTTTCTTGCTAATTGCTAATGAGGCTGAAGCAAGGCTGAAGATTTATTTTACATAGACCATAATCTCTTTATAATCCTTGTCCTAATGCAACCACCTCTGTAGTTTGGCTTGGTCAGGAAATTTAAACCACTTTGCTGAGCCAGTTCCTACCAAATGATAACCAGGTATTAGCGTCCTATCTACATCCCCTGGTTCTTTAATCCATTAATGTTTTATAAATACTCTAAGGCCAAAGCAGTCTTATGTAAATTCATGATATAACACAAAGACACTTTATTTTGTGAATGCAGAATACGCTAAAAGGAAAACGGAAACTAGCCCCTCACGATTTAGCAATGCATCTTGATTGAGGTTGACAGTAAGTTTCTATTTCCCTATCTTTGGAAAACAGCAAATGTATATAAACCTCAGGAAAAGGGTAATGGCAGAAGTCAGGGGTTTAACTATGTAAACAAATCAGGATAAACGTATTAACAACTTCACTAGTGAGTACATTTCGATCAGGAGAGAAATGATTTAAACCCAACTATGGCACACTGGGTAAAAAAACTCCCCACTCCAGAGTCTCAGCAAGCCCGACTCTGCCCCCTGGTGCTAAGGCAGTGGTGTGATTTGTAATTTTAATTGAGGACGTTATCTCTAGTCCAGGGGCCAAAGTGTAATATTAAAACTAGTAATACATGCAGACTGGCTGATTTTTTTTTTTTTTTTGTATGGTAGTAAAAGAATCTACCTAATAATGTTTAAGTCTTTGAAAACAAAAACATATCCTTATATTAAATGTCCACACCGGGAAATATATTGACTGTGTGACTTGTTACTTGAACATTCACAACAATGCAACTACTGCAGGATACCCAAGCCCCAACTCCCTCAGCAGTCTCAGGATTACTGGTTGAGGGTGCTCTAGTGGAGGATCAGCAGATAGAAACCTAAAATAAAAAAGCAAATGAAAGCTGGTGCAGTGTATGACCTTGGGAACCTACCTCCCCATTTCCTCCTGCCAATAAATAGTTAAAATAAAAGCAATTCCACAGGGCGCAGTGGCTCACACCTGTAATCCTAGCACTTTAGGAGGCCGAGGCGGATCACCTGAGGTCAAGAGTTCAAGCCCAGCCTAGCCAACATAACGAAACCCTATCTCTACTAAAAATACAAAAATTAGCCAGGCATGGTGGCAGGTGCCCACAATCCCAGCTACTTGGGAGGCTGAGGCAGGAGAATCACTTGAACCTGGGGGGCGGCTGTTGCAGTGAGCTGAGATCGTGCCACTGCACTCCCGCCTGGGTGAAGGAGCAAAACTCTGTCTCAAAAAAGAAAAATAAATAAATGAAATAAATAAAATAAAATAAAAGCAACTCACAATTTGAACTGTGACAAATGGCAAAATTTGAACGTGGGCTGTATATTCCATACAAGTTGAATATATTCCCTTATCTGAAATTGGTTGGGAACAGAATTGGTTTGGATTTAGGATTTTTTTCAGATTTTGGAATATTTGCATATATATATAACAAGGTATCTTGGGGATGGGATCCAAGCCTAAACATTAAATTCGTTTGTTTCATATACATCTTATATACATAGACTGAAGATAATTTTATACAATGTTTTTAATAATTTTGTGCATGAAACTAAATTTATATTAAGTACTTATGTGTGGAATTTTCTACTTGTGTCATTTTGGAGCTCAAAAAATTTCAGATTTTGGGGCATTTTCCATTTTCAGATTAGAAATGCTCAAACTGTAACAGCACTGCATCAATGTTAAATTTCCTAGATTGGAAAACCGTATTGTGATTATGTAAGAGAATGTCCTCGTTCTTCAGAAATACAGGCTGAAGTGTTTAGGAATGAAAGCTCCCAATGTCTTCAACCTACTCTCAAATGGTTCAGCAAAATAACAGTAATAATTATAATATACAGAAATATAACTGTATCTGTATATATCTATATATGTTATATATGGGGGAGAAAGCAAATGTGGCAAAATGTTAACAACTGGTAAATCAAGGTGAAGGACAATATAGGAATTTACTGCACTGTTCTTGGATCTTTCGTCAGTTTGAGATTCTTTTATTTATTAATTTATTTATTTTGAGATGGAGTCTTGCTCTGTCACCCAGGCTGGAGTACAGTGGTGTGATCTCGGCTCACTGCAATGTCTGCCTCCCAGGTTCAAGTGATTCTGCTGCCTCAGCCTCCCCAAGTTTGAGTTTCTTTCTTAACTAACAAAAACCACATAACTGTACAACACGCATAGGAAAGTCCAACACCATTTTGACTCTTCCATGGTGATTATTTCAAAGAAGCGATCTTTTAAAAAGTAGCAAATATAAAATTGCTTTCAAAAGTTTTCAGGGCAGCCATGTTGCTGCTGGTACCTAGACAGACGCCATCTGCCTCTGGGGTATTCCAGAACTGGAGGTTCACTGGTGGCGAGTGGGAACCAGGGGCCAAGGGGAAGCCATATGACCACAGAAGCAAGTGTGACGAGAAAGAACCAGGGACTGAGGGGGAAACCAAATGACCACAGCAGCAAGTGGGACCCAGTTGGCTGAAGGGGACCAAGTGGGCACCTGAAGCACTGCACTCCTCCCAACAGTGTCAACAGGTCTGTTTCCTCACTGGAGCCTGCTTGAATCCAGGGAACTGTGTAATGCCAGTTAGAAAACAAGACCAGGTCAGCCTGTGCATTTCATTCAATTATATGGGGAAAGGACTGAAAAACATATTCTAAGTGCCTGGCATGTCATAGGGAAAATGTTCTTACAAGGTAAGCATTCTTTCTGCATCCGGTGATTTCTAGTACCCTGTGCTGCCTAGGCAGAGCATCCTTTCGGGCCAGGGCAGCAAGGTGCAGCAGAAATCAGCAGGACCAAGAAGCAGCAGCACTGAGGCCTCATAGCTCTCCCCTGTGGCCTTTCTCTTGGCTGGCTGTTGAACATTCTTCACTGTCTCAAGGCATCGGGAGACAGGGCATTAAGTACAGGCAAGGTCATAAGTACAGGCAAGGTCAAGGGAGTTAGGGTCTAGTGTCCCCCCAGCAACTAATGTGCTGAGTAACCTTGGACAAGTCACTAAATGAGGGGATAGAAATGAGCTCAAACCCCTTCTGGCAAAACCCTATGATTTTATGCTTCTGAACATCCAATTAAAATTTCAAATGAACAAGATCACAGAAAATATCTTATTCTGTCTAATTTCACAGGCTGGCCTCAAATGCATGCTATTTGTAAAAGGCCATATTCAGGGTCACTGTCTAGTTCTAGGAAACAAAGACAGACTCTAGCCATCTGTACTCTTCCCTAACTGTGACCTCTGCAGACCAAACACACCATGCCAACACGGTGAAAGCTAAAAAGCGTCTGGGACTCCCTCCAGAAGTACAGCAGAACTGTACCCAGACTTCTGGTTTTGGGTCACTGACCCACTGATGCCATCATCTGCCCAGTGCTCATTTCAGTACTTGAGGTATCATGTACAGAACTGACCTTGTACTCCACAGAACACTCAGGAAAGCCTTGCTGAGTTAACAAAAGAGCTGAAGATCATGCTGAATGCCAAAATGAAATCCAATAAGGCAGTCTGATGATAGTGGGTGCCTGCTCTGCAACCGCGGATCTCCTTGGCTTTGTTTCACCTAAACAGGCTTCCCCTTCTTTTCTGCTGCCTGTATGCTTGTTCCAGCAGAGACCCTGGAACGTACCTGTCCCCATACCCATGCTGGCAGAGGTGAAGGGCCTGAACCGATCTGACACTTGGCTCTACATGGACTGCCTTGCCAGTTGCCGGCCCTAAGTCTTGCTTTTACAAGTAACCCAGTTCTCAGGGACTAGGCTTCTGCCCTGTCCATCCAAGAATTGATGGCCTTCTGCCCAGTAGTCTCAGAATCCTGGGGTGTGAAATGTATGAAGGACAGTCAGGACAGAAGGCCTAACAAGAAAGGCTAACAGGAGTGGCTGAAAGGCAGGAGCAAAAGAGCAAACCCAGGAGGACCTTCCACAGTGGAGACGCCCAGGGAAGACAGTGCTCCAAGGAGGGAGAGGATGGCCTAGAGTTGGTGCCTCTTACTCATAAATGACCTGACTTCCTGTGTCAGAAAGGGAATAGACGCCATCACCTGGAAGTGCCCACAACTTGCCAACATAAAACCTAGATATGGCAGCATCCACGCCATCCTTCCTCCTGAGCTGGTGGAAGAGGTGCCCTGCCTTTGGTCCACAGTTCTTTCCTCTACCTGAGCTCAGGATCCTACGCCACCTCCCACTCTGTGGACTGTCTTCTGTCTCTAGCAGCTTTCTCTGTCTAAGACTTTCTTGGCCCTCCACCTCTTCCAGCCAAAACTAAAACAAAACTTTTTCCAGACCCTGTGACCTGCTGGAAACTTTGCCATTCTCCTCTCCATACAGCCAAACATCTATAAATAGTCAACTTAATACACTATTTACTCTTCAATCCACTGCAACCTGCCTTCTGCCTACTTCCAAACCACTGAAAGCATGTTTAACAACATAACCAATCACTTTTAACCTCTTTGTGTTAAATATAATAGATATTTTCACTTACCTCTTTTACTGTCTCTAAGCAGCCTAACCCTGCTGACCACACTCCCTTTTCATGAAGAGCTGTCTTTACGGGGCTCGTGACTGACGCCTCTCCTGGTTTGAAACCTGTCTAGCCACTCCTCCTCAGTCTTCTTAGTGGGCCTTTCTCCTCCTCTGACCGCCTGTGCTTCGGCCCTTCTGACACTGGTGTTCCCCAGCACACTGTCCCGGGCCAGCTTGCCCCTTAAAATCTCTGAATGCTGCCTGGGAACCCTTACCTACTGCAGAGACCTGATTCCCAGCCACATACTGATGATGCTCCATCTCCAGCTGCAGCTCGCATCCGGCGTCTCAGCCCCAGATCGGTATAGCCCACTGTCCATGGGAAGTCTCCAAGAGCATATCAGCTACCTCAACCTCAAAAGCTACCTAAATGCCCAAAAGCAAACTAACTTGTCTTTTCACCCCTAAAACCAATTCCTTCTTGTTAATGACCAGCATCTCCATCTCCTCAGCTGCTGGAGCCAGAACACTGGGTGCCATTCTCCTTCTTTGCCCCGTAGCTAATCAGCCACAAAGCCCTGTAGAGTTTACTTTTTTTCTGTTTTTTAAATGAGACAGAGTTGCGCTCTGCTGCCCAGGTTGGTTTGAACTCCTGGGCTCAAGCGATCCTCCTGCCTCAGCCTCCCAAACTGCTGGGATTACAGATGTGAGCCACCACACCCACCAGTTTGCTTCTTAAACGTGGCTCCCAAATGCAGTCACTTCTCTCCACTTCCATAGCCACCACTCTGGTTTAGGGTACAGTCACCTCTCCCTGAGGTCACAGGAAATACAGCCTTCCTGTACCTGGCCTTCCTGTCCCCAGATTTGACCCTTCCAGCTTCTAGTTCACATATAATCAATCCGAGTGATGCTTGTAAAGAGTGAATATGATCACTGCTCTTAATAACATACAGTCCTCTGTTGCTCAACTGTGTGAGTACATTCCGAGAAATGCATCCTTAGGGGATTTCATTGTTGTGCGACCATCACAGAGTGTACTTGCACAAAACTAGACAGCGTAGCCTACTACACACCCAGGCTATGTGATATAGCCTATTGTTCCTAGGCTACAAACCTGTACAGCATGGTACTGTACTGAATACTGCAGGCAACTGTAAACACGGTAAGGATTTATATATCTAAATATAGCTGAACTAGAAAAGGTACAGTAAAAACACTGTATATTTTCCAAATGGTATTCCCATAAAGGATATTTACCATGAATAAAGTTTGCAGGACTGGGAGTTGCTCTGGGTGGGTGAGTGAGTGAGTGAGTGGTGAGCGAATGTGAAGGCCTAGGACATTACTCTATACTACTGCAGACTCTATAAACACTGCACACTTAGGCTACACTACATTTATTTTTTTTAATTTCTTTCTTCAGTAATAAATGAACCTCAGCTAACTTTTTTACGTTGTAAACTGTTTAATTTTTAAATCATTTTGACTCTTATAATAATATTTAGTTTAAAGCACAAACATGTATAGCTGTACGAAAATATTTTCTTTCTTTATATATCTTCATTCTATAGGCATCTCTCTATTTTAAAATTATTATTTTTTCCTTTTTGAACTTTTGTGTGAGAAACTAAGATACAACACATATATTAGCGTAGGCCCACACAGGGTCGGGATCATCAGGGAATCACTAGGCGACAGGAATTTTTCAGCACCATGATAATCTTTTGGGACCACTGTCATACACGTGGTCCATCGCAGGCCAAAATATGATGCAGCACATAACTATACTTCAATAACCCTCCGCTGGCTGGACTTCCAAGACACCAAAGCGTTATTAGAGCACTGTAATTAAACAAGTTAGATGATCAAATGTGGATGATGTGACAACAAACTTTTCAAAAACCACAGCAGAAGACCTGCAGTTCTATACATTTTCCAACAGACAAAAACAGAGTTTCCCAGTTACAAATTCTTACCAAAGAAGTAGTAACAGATGTATGTCAGAAGGAAGAAAACTGAAGCTAGAAAGGAGTGAGATGTAAGAAGGGTCGGTAGGTAAAGAACGCAGGTGAAGATAAACAGTCAGTGACCAGATACAGTAGTCCTGGTGTTAACTGATTTGCTGAGTGATAGGCACCAGGCAGGACAAATATATTATGAAAGGTGCATGCGACAAAGGCTAAGGCATTATAAGGACCTTGTATTGTTCAAGAGTAAAGATACTGGCTAACTCTAAACTTTAATTACGAAAGAACACAAATAGAATTTAAAACTTTCAAACCAGTAGAGGGAAGAGAAGAATAAAGGCGGCTTGAGGCAGAAAAGAAGAAAAAGGAAGCATAGAAATAGAAGAGAAGGTCGGGCGCAGTGGCTCATGCCTGTAATCCTAACACTTTGGGAGGCTGAGGCCGCCGGATTGTCTCAGCTCAGGAGTTTGAGACCAGCCTGGGCAACACGGTGAAACCCCATCTCTACTAAAACACAGAAAAAAAAAAAAAAATAGCTGGGTGTGGCGGCATGCGCCTGTAATCCCAGTTATTTGGGAGGCTGAGGCAGAAGAACGGCTTGAACCTAGGAGGCACAGGATGCAGTGAGCCGAGATCTTGCCACTGCAGTACAACCTGGCGACAGAGCAAGACTCTGTCTCTCAAAAAAAAAAAAAAAAAATATATATATATATATATACACACACATATATATATATAAAACACAAAATAAGGTGATAAAAATAAATGTAAACATGTCAGTAAATAGAATAAATTAAAATTAATCAAATCTAATAGTTAAAAGAGATTAACAGGTCAGATTAAAATATCTAGTTTATGTTGGTTCTAAGATATTCACATAAGGACAAAGGCTGCATGTATGAGGAGAGAAATAGATAAGCCAGGAAAATATTAGAAGAAATCTGGGCTGAGCACAATGGCTCACGCCTGTAATCCCAGCACTTTGGGAGGCTGAGGTGGGTGGATCAACTGAGGTTAGGAGTCCGAGACCAGCCTGGCCAACATGGTGAGATCCCATCTCTACTAAAAAATGCAAAAAATAGCCAGGTGTGGTGGTGGGTGCCTGTAATCCCAGCTACTCGGGAGGCTGAGGCAGGAGAATTGCTAGAACCTGGGAAGCGGAGGTTGCAGTGAGCTAAGATTGCACCATTGCACTCCAGCCTCCAGCCTGCCTCCAGCCTGGGCATCAACAGCGAAACTCCGTCTCAAAAAAAAAAAGAAAGGAATCGATAGCACAATAAAATCAGATAAAATAGAGATGGGGAAGAACAGTGGAAATAAAGAGAATTCTTATATAATAATACTTAGAAAAAATTATCCAGAATATTCTAGATTGTACGCACCTAATAACATGGCCACAGGACATCCAAATTCAAACAGAATTAAGAAGCTTGATCTGTAATTAACACACACAGATACAGAACTCTGTACCCAACAATAGCCACCATTCCAAGCACACAGGCAATATTTACAAAAACTGACCTGTACCAGGCCCCAAAGCAAATCTTGACCAGTGTCAGAGAATCCAAATCCTATAGTCCACATTCTCTGACCACAAATGCAAATAAGATAGAGACCAGCAACCAAAAGTCACCAGAAAAGACCATTGTGGCTGCTAGGTAGAGAATGGGCAGTAGGTGGGGCACAGAGGAAGCAGCTCAGTCCCAGGAATGGGTGGAGCGAGGTGGACAGGACAAGGGTGGGAAGAGCACGATAGAAGGAAGTGACTGACCATGTTGTTTGGTTAGGTGCAGCCCACACCCAGCACAGTGCCAGGTACCTAGCGATTGCCAGAATCCAGGTTTCTTCTAAAAAACAGAGTGAGATGCTAAATAAATGCTAGTTGAATGTGTTGGAATGAGCTGAAGCTCCGACCACACAGTGGGTTTCTGTGACCTGATAATGAACACCTCACCCCAGTTTACTGCGAGGTCAGCCAGCTCCAGGCCTATCCACCTGCTAAAATCTCCATGTCTCACATTTCTGCCCTTGTGGCTCATTATTTTGTAAACATTTTAATGAAATGTCTAATATAAGACTATACTAGGTGTTCCACACCTGTTACCTCATTTAATTCACCCCAAACCCTGTAAATTCAATCCAGTGAACTACACTGCTACAGATGAGGAAACAGGCAGGGCTCAGAGAGCTGAAGTAACTTAGATGAGGGTCATTCATCTAGTAGGCTATGTAGACACTCATCTCCCCTACTGCCTTTTCTTGCCCCCTTAGACAAGCAGTATGCTATCTTGGTTTAGGGATTAAGGATACTAATTCAAGTCCCAGATCTGTGACTCATCAGCCGTGGGTCCTTGTGCAAGTAATTTAACTGTTTCGCACCTCAGTTTATCCACATATAAAATGGGGATGATGATCATATAGCAGCTGCCACAAAGGGCTGTTACCAACACTAAATGGGTTAATACATAGGAAGTGCTTACAAGAGTGCCAAACATACAGTAAACTTCCCACAAATATTACCTGTTCAGCAATATTTACCTGTTTAAAAGCATCAGTTGCCGGCACTGAAGGCAAAAACTCTGTGTAAACACTCTGCCCATTACAAATGTTACAGCAGTCAGTTTGTAACACTACCACTTTGGGAGGCTGAGGCAGAAAGATCGCTTGAGGTGAAGCACTTAAGACCAATGTGGCAAACATAGCAGAACCCTGTCTCTACTAAAAATACAAAAATCAGCCAGGACTGGTGGTGCACACCTGATTCCCAGCTACTTGGGAGGCTGAGGCACAAGAATTGCTTGAACCCGGGAGGCAGAGGTTGCAGCGAGCCAAGATCATGCCACTGCACTCCAGCCTGGGTGACAGAGCAAGACTCTGTCTCAGAAAAAAGAATCAGTTATGATCCCCAGAACAGAGTTGGCCAAATTAATCAAAATGGAACCAGAGGCTGGGCATGGTGGCTCACACCTATAATCCCAACACTTAGGGAGGCCAAGGCAGGTGGATCACCTGAGGTCAGGAGTTCAAGACCAGCCTGGCCAACATGGCCAAACCCCATCTCTACTAAAAAATACAAAAATTAGTTGGACATGGTGGTGGGCGCCTGTAATTTCAGCTACTCAGGAGGCTGAAGCAGGAGAACTGCTTGAACCTGGGAGGAGGAGACCGCAGTGCGCTGAAATGAGGCCACTGCACTCCACCCTGGGTGACAGCGGAAAAAAAGAAAAAAAAAAAAAAAAGGACCAGAAAAGCGGGAAGGCACAGACTGCCTTCCAGTTAAACATGCAGATATTATAGTTACATTCACTAAATGTTTACCCACCGATGAACATCACCTGATTTGTCTGTCTCAAGACATTCAGACAACCACAGATTCTAGAGTATCCCTAAAAGACTGTTACTAGGATACACAGTACATGCCCACATCTTGACCATCTCACCTCAAGCAGGGTTTCTCAACCAAGGCACCACTCGAATTTTAAGCTGGGTAATTCTTTGTCATGGGGGTCTGTCTTGTATGCACTGCAAAAAGTTTAGCAGTATCCCTGGCGTCTATCCACAAGAAACCAGTAGCAACACTTGACACCCCCATCCCAAGTTGTGACAGGCAAAAATGTCTCCAGATTGAGCCAAATAGCCTGAGGGACAAAATCACTCCTAGATAAGAACCAACAGCTCTAGTTTTCAGAACTGACTTTTCCAATGGGATGCAAAGCAGACCCTTTGTCCCAAGTTCTAGTGGCCTTAATATAATCGCTGGGGCAGGCGTCCGGTGAAGAAGGATGGTGGCAACAGATCCCACAGGGCATCACACAGCCCACCTTACTCCCACACATGGTGCATGCAGATAAGCTGGAAGGCAGAACACAGTGGCCATTTCAGTCTTGGCTAATGAGAAGAAGCTACAAGGAAATCTGAGTGGGCACTTAAAACGCTCTGCCTCCAGAAACCGACTGCTGTAACATTTGCAATGGGCAGAACGTTTACACGGAGCTTTCGCCTTCAATTCGCCAAGCTTTCAGTGTCCGTTAATATTCCCAAAGGGCAGGGTTGGCCCTCTTCCATCTTCAAGACGATTCGAGTTTCCTGGTGAACAAAAATGAGCCTCTAATGCCTAATATTTTCTCTCTGACAGATGGTTTCAGATGTATGAAAGTGCTAATCCTTGCTGAGATATAGGTCTCAAGGAAGAAGAGTTTGGCTTTTAGAATGATAGGACTGGAATGATTAAGAAGGAAAATTACTCCCAGGATATTCACCATTACCATGTGAGCAACCGGCTTAAAACGAAGGAAACCAGCAGAATCGGAAAAACAATTTGAGGAAAAAGAAGAGAAAAAACTAAAAGCCCCAGGTTAACATTTGGGTTTGAAACAGTCCCGCTCAAAAAACATCTTTGGGAGTGGAAATGAAGTGCAGTAAAAGCACCTTTCTGCTCAGGAGGATCAGGGTTCCATCTGGCTCCCCCAGTCACCATTTCCAGCCTAAATGCTCCAAGAAGACTCCGGACAGAGGCCTGGGGTAGGATATATTTGCCTTGTCACTTGCTGTGTGACCTTGGGAACGTTATAAAACCTCTGAGCCTCAGTTCCCTTATTTGTAAAATGGGTATGTTTTACATACATACTTCAAGGTGAGCTTGTGCAAATGAAACGATCCAACATATGCCTAACCTGACGTATAATAGGCATGCAGTGAATTTTAACTGTAAATATGAACTAGTACTTAGCGTTGACTTCTGAGAGGACTGCTTTCATATACATGACCACCTGAGTCTCACAGGAGGCTCGGCACTTTACTATAGATGATGTAGTTATTAATATTCACAGATGAGGATACTGAGGGTCCCAGAGGTTGAGCAACTTGTCCACGGTCACAAAGCTGCACATGGCAGGATTCGAACCTGGCTCTCCCTAACCCTCGAGCCAAGTTCTTTCCACGGCACCACGTGGAGCTCACGGAGGGGGAGGTGTGTATGGGGGGGTCAGGTCACCGCACGGGGTCAGAGATCACTCACTGTAGTCTTCCAATCTCATTAGGGGTCGGAAGTAGATGGGATAGAAGGCGGCGCCGATCAGGGAGACGAAGCCGCCGAAAATGAGCGCGGTGCGCAGGTTCCGGGACATGGCGTTGCGCCCCTGGCTGCCCTGACCCGCCGACCGCCCCGCACTCTCGGAAACCTGGCTACCGACGGCCGGCCCGTGACCCCGCTCGGAAGAGGCTGAGAGGCTTTCGCTTCCGGGCCTTGGGGGAGGGACGAGGAGGAGGGGCGAAGCGGGGAGCGAGACAGGGGTGGAGTCAGAGGCGGGGCCTCATGACTGGAAGGGGCGGGGCCATGAAAGGGGTGGGGTCACAGGCGGAGCCTCGGACCCCGCCCTCCACCTTCCCCGGGCTTCCGTGCTGTGCTGGCCCGGTGCTGGCGTTGGTTTGAGGTTGGAGTTGTTTTGCTGCGCTCGATTCCCGCGGGCCCTGTTCTGTCTGCTTTCCTTCCTTCGGCCCGGTTCCTCCTTCAGCACCTCCACCCAGCACCCTCCAGACCTCCTTTACCATCCCCTTCTTAACCAGCCAGCTTTCTCGTCCATCCCCCATTAATTTCTTATTTAGCGACTGTCCGCCGTGCGCCGGATGCTCTCTGTCGCTCGCGCAATTAATCCTTGTATCAGTCGGCTTAGTTTACAGGAGAGGGAACCGCGGCTCCGCTGCGCGGCTTTGGACCACTCACTCGTCCTTCTTGAGGGAGGTTTGTACGTATGAGGGACAAAGGGACAAATCTCTGGCCCAAGAGGGCCTGCTGGGGGATTCTAAAACCGGAGCCCCGGGGCTTCTGCACCAAGACTAGCCTAGGAGGAACGTCGTTTCAGCATCCGAGCTACTCTCTTTTCCATCCCATCCTCTCTCCCTGTTGCCTGTGCTGGGATGCCTTGGCCAAGGCAGAGAGCCATCGTCCGGTTCCATCCATGGGGCCACGGAGCACTGCCGTATTGTCTGGGTGGGGGCCACTGAGGACAGATACCTGTTTCCTCTTCCTCAAGTTGCCATCCTCTGCCCTCTGCACCTCACTGCCCTTACAGGTGGGCTGTGCCTGACTGTGACTTGCACAGGGAGACTGCGCAGCTGAGACCCAGATTCCTTGGGCCTCCACGCCTTTATAAGCCGGAATCATGCCAGCAGCTGGGCCTGGGGAGCAAAGAGGATATCTATCTTGACCCTAGCAGCATTATTTACGCCACAACAGATCTACAAGCGTTTCAAAATAGCTTGGAGAGGACAGGTTTCCTCTGTCTTTGTAATCTTGTAGTTGCATCAAGCTACCGTCTACCTCTGTGGCTCCAGAAGCATGTAAATCAGTTATCCAATCTCTCCCCAGATTCATGGACTATCTGCCATGCCCCGAACACCAGGCAGAGTGCTAAGGCGACACGAAGATGAATAAGATGTGACCCCTGCTCTCCAGGATCCTGTCGCATAGATGAAGAGATAGAACATATCCATAAAAAGATAACTAATGACCGACATGGCCTGCTGCCGACACGTGTTATGGTCCTGCGGGCTACAGAAATTCAGAGGAGGAAGACAGATGACTGCAGTGTGGCAGCTGCTCCTCGGGCACTTCCAGGAGCTTGTTAGGGTGAGGACAGAAGACTTCATAACACAGAGGGAACCTGTGACACCGGCTTTATATCACACAATAGAAAATACCCAGGTGAGGGCCGGGAACAGTGGCTCACGCCTGTAATCCCAGCATTTTGGGAGGCCGAGGTGGGTGGATCATGAGGTCAGGAGTTCGAGACCAGCCTGGCCAACATGGTGAAACCCCGTCTCTACTAAAAATACAAAAAAATTAGCCAGGTGTGGTGGCACATGCCTGTAGGCCCAGCTACCCGGGAGGCTGAGGCAGGAGAATAGCTGGAACCTGGGAGGCGGAGCTTGCAGTGAGCCGAGATCGTACCACTGCACTCCAGCCTGGGTGACAGAGTGAGATTCTGAAAAAAAAGAAAGAAAATACCGAGGAGTAGTGGGCATCTTCATTGTATCAGCCCAGTGGCCACTTCCCTTTTTTCTGTGAATAGTACCCCAAATATCTTTCTGGGACCCACTTTTTTCCCACTCTTAGTCCATGAGATAAGCTAGGGCTCCCCATCCTCATCCTACTTCTTCCCAGCTCTGAGAGTTAAGCATAAGGGCCTGACCAAGCTTCCTCGTCACAGGGATTGGTTGGCACCCAGGACTCAGTCTTGAAGTTAGTACTGATTGGGAATCAGTCCTGAACACCCAATGTAGTTGCATCCTCCTGGCCACGTGACCGAAGCTGAGCCAACCATAGTCTATCCCAGCTACTGGAAAGTTGGATTTGAACTTGAGTGAATGAGACTCGAGCTACTGGGGGCCATCATTTAGGGACTGAAAAGGAAGTCACTACAGCAGAAGGAGGGCTGAGAGATGGGGAGAAATCAGATGCTAATGTTGATTTGCGCCAGCTGTATCTCGAAGATCTACCCCTAGACTGCTCAGTAACATGAGCAATAGGGTCCCCCTTTCTCTGAAGCCAGTTTGAATTGGGTTCTGTCTTTTACAACAGAAGGAGTTCCAGATGAAATCTCTGAGGATGTGACTCCACTTGGATAACACCTCCCTGAGCTGCAAGGCAAGGATTACTCTATTTTATAGATCTGGTCACTGACAGCCAGAGACCAGAACTCTCCTGAGGTCACACAGCATTGTCCGAGGTCTTAGCTTTTGTGATGTCTGACCTGATATGCTCCTCCATGAGATCTTGCTGTCTCCATGAGCAAGCTTGGCAGGATGGCCAGCCAAGCCCTACTCACAGGCACCTGCAAGCCAGTAAGGAGGGTTGCCAGGAGAATAGGGCATCCTGGTGAGGTATCGGGAGTGCCTCTAAGACAGAGACAAGTCCATTGGGGCAGATGAGCTTCTCCCTCTCCAAGGTGATGTGCCAAGTGACTCATGGTTTCTCTCATCTCCTTGATGCTGATCTAAAGGCGTTAGTTGACCAGCAGAAATGATTAGGTTGTCTAGATCATTCATATAGATAATTGACATCAACACACCAGAAAACAGCTACCTATCACTTACTTGCCACCAAGTCCTGCCAAATGCAAGCTCATCTCTTTGATTCCAATGTTTTCCCCATTTCTGAGAAAACCACACTCCTCCAGTTTTTCTTTTCCCACTGACCTATCAGTTAAATCAGCAAATACTTACTGTGTGCCTACTCCCACGCAAAACATTGGACTAGTTGATTGGAAACACAGAAGGAATCATTCAATATTTGTGAATTCAATAGTGGTTCATTGAGCCAGGCACAACATGCCAGACACTTTTCAGGTGCTGGCGAACACAACTGTGAGGAAAACAGCAGAATCTATTGTCCTCGTGGTGTCCACAGTCTGGTGGAGGGATAAGATGTAGCAGAGGATTGTAATTGCTTTTTGGCCACCCAGTTTCCCTTAATAAAAGCTCCTGATGTCTTTTGGAGAATGACCTCTCATCTAGGCCTTTTTGGACGGACTGCAGTTTCAGGGGCCTTGTGTATTCCTAATCAATACTAACATCAAGATTAGTAGAACACTTGCCCTCTATAGTCAGTATCACAGGTTTGCTCATTGAGTGCTCACCAATACCTATGGATAGGTATCCTCATGTTCAGAGAGGGAAACTGGGGCATACTGAGAATGACTTGGTCACGTGGCTGGTAAATGGCAGAGCCAGGATTCAAACCCAGCCTGGCTAGTTCCAGATACTGCTCTTAACCACCAATCCACAATGCTTTGTGATGTCAGGGAGCTTGTGTTGCCTGGGTGTGGGGACGATCCAACTGGATCATTTGGTCCAATTGTACTTTTTCTCCCGGAAATAAGGACCATGAAAATAGTGATGCAAAGATGGACAGCATTGTTGCAGTAGCTGTCTTCCGTTGCTAATGTTCTGATGTGATTGTCGTATACCTCCCACTTGCCTATAATCCTGGAGCTTCCCTGGTTGTTTCCCCGTGCAATCTGATTCTTGAGTGTTCATTATATTCTGCAGGCCACCCCACATGCTTCCAATAAACTCCCTTTGGACTTAAATTGGAGTCAGTTTCAGTGGCATGCCACCAGGAGTGCTAACAGATACAGAAATTAACACAATTACCTCCTACACATGGCATGGATGAAAGCACTTGGGGCTTCATCACTGTGCTAATGTTTGGGAAAGGCAAAGGAGGTTTGAGTTTGGGGGAACGTATTTGTGCAAAGGGAGAGAGAGCTCCAGGGATGTAGGGAGATAGGATGCAAGTCAGATATGTTGGCAGCCCTAGGGTGCATATTTTCATCTCAATCACTGGGGAAAGAATTGGGTTGGGCTTCTCTCCAGCACTTTCTCCTCTTCCCTTGGATGTGAAGATTGAATGCTTGCAGGGAGCAGACCGCCAGTGGTGTATCGCACAGGGTTCAGACAGACATCAAAGTTAATCCGCTCTCTGATCTAAGCAAAATGATGATGAGGGTTTCCTGGGACAGCAGCTTTACTAATTGTGGCACTGCAGCCTAGCGAATGTATTTTTAGAATGTTGTGGATTCCCAAGAAATAATGTTCCTGGCTGTAGAAAAACAGACTTGAAGCTTGGGGCTTGAAACAGAGTGGAATCTCATGCAGAACCTCTGGGCTGGTGTTGCTAAGAATAAGAAAGTAAGTGGGGAAAATGCTTCTCTGTTTTTATGGGGTTCTGTGACTTGCTGAGTCTCTGCCCATCTATATAAGTATATATAGGTTTTTCTTCTTTGTTTGACTCTTTCCATGTAAGAGATTTCCCCAAATGTCCATCTCAGCTAATCTGTTGCTATGCTCTGCACCCCATAATTTTAAATCATGCCTTTATGACTTCCAGACTATTTGCTCTGCTGAACTCCAGCATCACTTGCCTGGTGGACAGCTTCAGGTTCAAGGCCCACTTGCTCCTACTCTTCCTCACTGTCACTGACCTTGGCTTGACTTGAGTCCTCATCAGCTCTCCCTTCCTATGGCTTCCTAACTGGTCTTGTGTGTCCTCTTCCATCAGTAAACTGTCTTATTCACAGGGTGATATGGTTTGGCTGTGTCCCCACCCAAATCTCATCTTGAATTGTAGCTCCCACAATTCTCGTGTGTTGTGGGAGGGACCTGGTGGGAGGTAATTGGGGATGGGTCTTTCCTATGCTGTTCTCATGATAGTGAATAAGTCTCATGAGATCTGATGGTTTTATAAAGGGGTGTTTCCCTGCACAAGTTCTCTTCTCTTGTCTTCTGCCATGTGAGACGTGCCCCTCACCTTCTGCCATGATTGTGAGGCCTCCCCAGCCATGTGGAACTGTAAGTTCATTAAACCTCCTTCTTTTGTAAATTGCCCAGTCTTGGGTATGTCTTTATCAGCAGCGTGAAAACAGACTAATACACAGGGTGATTAAAATTACCTTCTGAAGACATAGATCTGGTCCATCACTGCCCTGACCAGAAGCCTCAAGTTATTGTCAACAGGTCATTAAAGGTACCCACTGCATCCATGCGCCTCTGCTGAGTGAGACAATGGTTCTCTGTATCTAGGTTGCTGTGCTCTGTGCCTGTGGTCACAGCTGATGGAGCCATGTGGATGTCTGACCCAGACCAGAGTTAAAGGTCAGAACCTCTGCCTAAGTGGAGAATGGGCTGACCTAATCAGATTCTCTGTTTCTGGAACTTCAACTGGAAAACCAGGGAGAATCAGGAGGTCAGCCGAAGGAACAGACGGTGGACAGATGCACAAAGAAACACAGTAGCAGCTTGAGGGGAGCTGTGAGTAAGCCGTGGTTATGAGTCAGCAGAAGCTGTGAGAAGAAAGCTCTTAGCGAGTAGATGGGGTGGGAATTGCCTGGGAATACAGGAAGCAGAGAACACTGGAGGAGAATTAAAATGAAGATCCACAAACTCCTCCTGCTGAGAAGTAACAAGATACCTCAAGCCCTGTGACTGCCTGGGATTCATTTATTCATTCACTATTTTCTACCATTTTTGTGGAGCACTCACTATATGCCAGGAACTCTTCTAAGCATTATACAGTCTTTGCTATCATGGAGCATATATTCTAGTTGGGGAGGCAAATGATAATTATATATATATATCTTTTTTTTTCTTTTTTTTGGAAACAAGAGTCTCACACTGTTGCCCAGGCTAGAGTGCAGTGGTGAGATCTTGGCTCACCCGCATCCTCTGCCTCCCAGGCTCAAGCAATTCTTGTTCCTCAGTCTCCCGAGTAGCCGGGACTACAGGCACCCACCACCATGTCCAGATAATTTTTTGTATTTTAGTAGAGATGGATTTCACCATGTTGCCCAGGGTGGTCTCAAACTCCTGAGTTCAGGCAATCCACCCACCTCAGTCTCCCAAAGTGCTAGGATTATAGGCATGAGCCCCTGCACCTGGCGCATATATATATATATATAATTTTTTTTTTTTTTTTCCTGAGACAGGGTCTCGCTCACTCTGTCGCCCAGGCTGGAGGGCAGTGGTGTGACCGTGGCTCACTGCAATCTCCAACTCTTGGGCTCAAACCATCCTCCCCGCTCAGCCTCTGAGCTGGAAGCATAGGTGCACGCTACCACACCCGACTAATTTTTTGTATTTTTTTTACAGATGGGTTTTTTACCATGTTGCCCAGGCTGGTCTTGAACTCCTAGGCTCAAGCAGTCTGCTCACCTTGGCCTCCCAAAGTGCTGGGATAACAGGTGTTAGCCGCCACACTGAGCCAGATTTTTTTAAAAGGCAATAATACTGTGTTGGGAAGAAAAATAGAGCAGGCAAGAGCACTGTGGCAGGAGGAAGCAGTCACCCTTGAGGAGACCACAGAGACCTGAGTGAAGAGGAGGGAGCCATGTAAATATCTGGAAGAACAATCCTGGTGGCAAGACCTATGAGTGCAAAAGTGCCGAAGCCAGAGTATGCTGTTCAAACATCAGTGAGGAATCCAGTGTGGCCGGAACAGAGTGAGTGAAGGAGGCAGTGAAAGGAAATCAGATCATTGAGGTAGCCAGGGCAAGCGCACCATGCTGTGGGCCCCACAGACCATGTGAAGGGCTTAGGATTTTGCTGTGCCTGTGATAGGCGGCCACTGGGGGATCTTGAGCAACTTCCAATTCCGGTGTCTCTCTGGGAGGTCCAGCTGCTCTTTAGTTTTTATTCTTTCCACAGATTCTTATCTCCCAACTCATAAAATCCCATTGTTTCCCATAAAGCCCCTTTACCTGGAAGAGCAGGAATGAGTTTTCCTTCCTGGCAATGAAAAGAGCCTGTCCCCAAAGCCACCATGATTTGGAACGAGCAATCGTCTCAGCTTGGCTCTAGCCCATTTCTCCCAGCACCCTGCTTAGGCAGCTCTGGTCCATTTGCCAGGTGCCGTCTGCAGCCTACCTTTACCCCACTCTGGCTTCTGCTCTAACTCATTCCTCTCTTTAGAATGACCTTCTCCTGTGAGTCTCTTGTCACAGACGTTCCCTCCAAGGATATTCTCAAATCCCACGTCTTCTAGGAGCCCTTCCATGATCACTTGACTTGAAAAGAACTCTCCTCTCCTAAACTCCTGTTTGGTTTATCTATGGCTACATAACTAACTATCCAAAACTTAGTGCTTAAAGATGAAAACAACAATTGTATCATCTCTTGCAGTTCTGTGGGTTGACTGGGCATTCTGCATCACAAGGTGTGGCTGGGCACTGGAACAGCTGAAGTCACCTGGGAGCTGACTGAGTTGGACTGTCCGGGATGGTTCACTCCTACGGCCAACAGTGGATGCTCAACTGGGGCTGTCAGCTGGAGCCCCCATAGGTAACATCTCCCAGCATGGCAGCTCGGTTCCAAGAGGGAGTGCCCCATGAGAATCAGGAAGCAGCTGCAAGCTTTCTCGTGGTTTTGCCTTGCAAGACACCCAGAGTTGTTTCAGCCTCATTCTGTTTGTCAACAGGTCACAGTTTCAAGGAGGAGGGGAACTCCAGCTCTTGATGAAAGCAGTGATAAGGAATTTGCAGATCTTGTTAATCTATTGCAGCTTTCATGGTGTTTTTTTCCATATACTGATTATATAATAGTGTTTGTCACTTTTTGCGAAGTGCCACATATTACAATTAAGTGTCTCTTTATCTCACAGGCTAGATTTTCAACTTCTGGTGAGAGATTGCATTTTTTTTTTTTTTTTTTTTTGAGACGGAGTCTTGCTCTGTCACCCAGGCTAGAGAGCACCGATCTTGGCTCACTGCAACCTCTGCCTCCCGAGTAACTGGGATTACGGATGCCTACCACTCCAGGCTAATTTTTGTATTTTTAGTAGAGACAGAGTTTCGCCACCTTGGCCAGGCTGGTCTCAAACTCCTGACCTCGTGATCCACCCGCCTCGGCCTCCCAAAGTGCTGGGGTTACAGGCGTGAGCCACCGCGCCCGGCCAAGAGATTGCATTTTATTTAACCCAACTCTTTCAGTGCCATAGCTATAATAACAACAAACACATATTAAGTTCCTCTACCATGTGTTTGATCCCATCTAACTGAACACATGATCTCATCTCATCCCTACCCTGGTAGAATAGATGTCTCATTTTCCAGATTGGGAACTGAGGCACAGAGAGATTCAGCTTTGCCCAAAACCACATAGTGGACAAGGGGCAGAGCCAGGATTTGGACCGCTTAAGAACCTGTGTTTTTATTCTCTCTCTTCTAGTGCCGTCTTACAGTCTTGGCACCATCTTAGTAGCTTCAGGCTGCTACAAAAAGTTATCATAAGCTGCATGGCTTAAACAACAGATGTTTATTTCTTATGCTTTTGGAGGTTGGGAAGTTCAGGACCCAGGTGGAGGCCGACCCCATGTCTTTCTGGGAGGTCCAGCTGCTCCTGGACCAGATAGTGCCAACACAATACTTCTTATTGTGTTATGATTGCCTGCAGCAGGTGAGGGCCTGCTTCCTATTTTCCAGATGGCCGTCTTCTCATTGTATCTTAACATGGTGGAAGGAGGGTGAGAAAACTCGCTTGTGTCTCTTTTTATAAGGGCAGTAATCCAGTCACGGGGGGCTCACCTTTACAACAGCTAAACCTGATCACCTCCCAGAGGCCTCATCTCCAAATACCATCACATTGGGGATTGTGCTTTGACATATGAATGTGGGAGGACATGAGCATTCAGTCCATAGCAGGCACCAGGGCACCAAGTCAATCTGCACTGGTGTGTCACTAGGCAGGAGAACAAAAGGGAAGGAAGAAGAAAGAATGCAGTACAGAAAGTGAGTGGTGGTACCACAAAGGGTCATCAGCAAGTGCTGATGGTGGCTCCGGTCAACACATTCCAAGCATCCCTGGGTAGCCTGATACATGGAGTGCCGTGTTCGGTAGCTCTGCAAGGAGTGGGAGTATTTATTGGGTCTGAGTGCCTGATGCGAAACTTTCCTCCAAAATTCCAATTTTCTATCTGCCAAGGTAAGTGATGGAGGTTTATGGTTCACGTTGTAGCACATCCACCCAAGCCAAGGACCTACAACTCTGAATTTCTGGCCTGCCTCCTTCCAGCTAGAAGTGAATCTAGATTTACATGCCGTCAGGAACAAGCACCGTCTTCCTGTTCTGAGTCCCTAGTTGTAGAAGGTACTGCTTTCATCCTGAGAATATCAATCTATGTGCACAAGGTCCCTCTCTGTGGAGGAGTAGGTACTTAAACCTAAGATAAGTGGAAACTTTATATCCAAGGAGACAGAAAATAAAATTTCAGTATGTTTTATCTTAAACAACTTCTTATACTTCTATCCTTTTATGAACATAAGGTCATCAGCAGGCCAAAAGTGTGAAAAACAGTCTCAGTTCCTCAATGTGAATGCAAACCATTAGTGCAAATAAATAAATAAATAAACAAATAAATAAATAAAATTAAATAATCAAAGCACAGATACTTTCTAGCCTTGCTGTCTTATAGCCCCATATTCATAGGACTGACCATTCCCCATCTATACCCACACCATTCCCAAAGGACACTATCTGTGAATGGTGGCCACACGTTTGGACGTTACAGGTCAAGCACATTCTTCAGTACTTCACAGACACAATTATGCAGCCCGTGTGCACGGTGGAAGTCAGGAAAGCGTCTCCCTGGTTGCCTGGTCAGCTGACATTCTCAATTCTTTATAGTCAATTGAGCCAGTCCTTAGCTCCTAGAAGGGTAAAACGATACATCCATTTATTAAGAGTACTACTTTAAGATACTAGAAAGTCTGAAACGATGGAACTCTGCCAAGCAATAGAGAAATCCTATGATGGTTTATTTTAGGTGTCAACTTGACTGAATCAGGGGATACACAGATAGCTGGTAAAGCATGATTTCTGGTTGTGTCTGTGAGGTTGTTTCTGGAAGAGATTGGCATTTGAAGCAGCGGACTGAGTGAGGAAGATCTCCCCTCACGCATTGTGGGTGGCACCATTTAATTGGCTGATGGCCTAGATAGAACAAAAAGGCAGAGGAGAGACAAATTTTTTCTCTCTCTTCTGGAGCTGGGGCACCCTTCTTCTCCTGTTTTTGGAAGCAGAATTCCAAGTTCTTCAGCTTTTGGACTCCAGGACCTGAACCGGTGGTTCCCTAGGTTCTCAGACCTGCTGTCTTGGACTGAGAGTAACACCATCAGCTTCCCTAATTCTGAGGCCTTCAGCTGGGACTGAGCCACACTACCAGCTGCCCTGGGTCTCCAGTTTGCAAATGCCTGGCATGGGACTTCTCAGTTTCCAAATCGTGTGAGCTGATTCCCCTAATCAATCCCTTCTCATCTCTATCTATCCATCCATCCATCTATGTTTTGTCTCTCTCAAAAACCCTGTCTCATATAAATCCATTCTGAAAATAACAACTACAGTCATGTACTACATAATATGTTTCGGTCAACAACGAACCACGTATATGATGATGGTCCCGTAAGATTACCCTATTTTTACTATACCTTTTAATTTAATATTTAAATATGTTTAGGTACACAAATACTTCCCACTGTGTTATGATTGCCTAAAGTTTTCAGTTCAATCACGTACTCTACAGGTTTGCAGCCTAGGAGCCATAGGCCACACCATATAACATAGGTATGTAGTAGGCTATACCATGTAGGTTTGGTAAGTACACTATGATGTTCAGAAAGCAGTGAAATCACCTAAGGATGCATTTCTCAGAATGTATCCCTGTTAAGTGACACATGAGTGTGCTTGTGTGTGTAAAGTCAATAAAAAATGTCACGGGGACTTTATCAAAGGCAGTATTATTTTATATGGACTATTGGTCCCATTGAATATTTTTGTTCTCTTCCTTGCCCACCACCCACCCCCATAAACACTACCCACACTGTAGCCAGGGCAAACATTTAGAAATTGAAATCTGATTTATGATCCCTTGTTAAGACACCCCAATAAAAGGCTTTTCAGGCTGGGATTGGTGGCTCATGCCTGTAATCCCAGCACTTTGGAAGAATGAAGCAGGTGAATTGCTTGAGCCCAGAAGTTTGAGACCAGCCTGAGCAACAAATTGAGACCCCCATCACTACCCAAAAAAAAAAAAAAAAAAAATTAGCCAAGCATGGTGGCACATGCCTGTGCCACCACAACTACTCTGGAAGCTGAGGTGGGAGGGTGGGAGGATCCCTTGAGCTTGGGAGATCAAGGTTGCTGTGTAAGCTGATTCCTCCACTGCACTCCAGCCTGGGTGACAGAACAGGACCTTGTCACAAAAGAAACAAAATAGTGCTAAAGCCTTCTCAATCACTTAGAATAACATCCAGACATTTTACTATGTCCTAGAAGGTTCTAGCGGATTTGTCCCTGCTGACCTCTCTACCTCACACAAGTATTCCGCTTGTTCTTGAGCGCATCAAGTCTGATGTAGCCTATGGGACTTCGTACTTACAGTTTCCTCTGCCTGAAATGCTCTGTGCTCTTGGCCTGGCTTTACTCGTTGCCATGGCTTGAATATTTGTCCTCTCCAAAACTCATGTTGAAAGCTAATCCCCAACGTCGCAGTATTGAGAGGTGGGGCTTTTCAGAGGTGATTGGATCATGCATGGATTAATCCATTCATGAATTAATGGGTTATTATGGGAATGGAGCTAGTGGTCTTCTAAGAAGAGGAAGACAGCTGAGCTAGCACACACGGCAACCTTGCCACTCGATACCCTGAGCCGCCTTGAAACTGCAGAGACCCTAGGTGCAGCCCCTTGACCTTGGAGTTCTCAGCCTCCATAACCATAAGAAGTGTTTTTCTTTACAAATTTCCCGGTTTCAGGTATTCAGTTATAAGCAAGAGAAGACAAAGACACTTGTCATTTAAGTATCAATTCAAGTGCTACTACCTCGTAGAACTGTACCTGACCACATGGTCTAAAGGGGTCCTCCCCCTTTTCACGCTGTATGCATCTTGCTTTTTATTCCAACACCCTCAAGCTACCCATTTACCTGTTAATTATCCCTCATTCTAGAAGGTAAGTGCAGGAACTTTGTCAACCTCCCTGCTGTGTCTCCACCACCTTTCAGAGTACTTGACACAGAGCAGGTGCTCAATAAATATTTGTTGAATGACTGGAGATGTTTTGTCTATGCATTTAAGAGACAGTATTGCACAGGGAAGAGACTTGGGAACTTAACCTCTCTTGGGAAGGAAGGGGAAGCCCTGCTTCTCATTAATTATTTAATTACTTTCAAAGCTTGGGATTTCAGGAAGATTAAAAATCTTTCTCATTCCACTTGTCACAGCTAAATGCTCTCAGGCCTAATCACAGCACCTGTGATTCTTAAACTGATCACTGATGTCTGGTTTTCCTGTAGGATTAGCAGAAGAAGAAGGCATCTGCAAACTGTTACCATTGGCATCTTTTGAGATTTTTAATTAACAGGATTTTTTTTTCTTTCTCATTCATGGTCAGGGTTTTGATTAACTTGTAAGTAGAAATTTTGTCATGTAAAGGAGGTTAAAGGAGGGTGCTTGGGGCGGATGAGAGATCTCAGGGCTGCCCTTCGTTGCTGATGAAGAATTGGCGGTGCACCAGCTGGCGCTTCCATGTCCGCATCGGGCCACCCCCCACGTGGTAGGGCTGGGTATGTACCACAATCACGATCATTGGCTGCAGTGGATAATTGGGCTTGCTGAGACCTCTCTGCTTACCAGACATTTCTTTCTGTCTGCAGTGCCTTTGTGAACATGGGGGTCCCCAAGTTTTCAGTAGGTGAAGCCAGCAGGCAACAGCTCACACTGGCATTTTGTCAGTCGGGCACCTTCATCTTGGCATTTGGGCTTCCATCCAGGCTGCCTCAGCTCTTCTGAAAGAACAAGGCCTGCAAATAGTTCATCCACAGAGCTGGCTTGGCAAGCGAAGGCTTCTCAGCCCGAGCAGGGGGCTCGATCTGGCTGCTCTCCTTTCCGTGGCCTCGGGTCCAGCCCTCTCTTCTTACCTCCACCAGATTTGAAGTTTTCAAAGCTATCTGAGGCTTCGGGAAGAGTTCTGTGTTTGGACAAAGCTTTGCAATAAGGCAGATCTGGGTTTGAATCTTACCGATTTATTTAAACCTCAAAACCTCAATTTTTTCTGTAAAATAAAGATGTTAATCATAATCTAGCTCACAGATTTCTTTTGAGATTAAATAGCACACTGCATACAAGGGGTTTAAACAGGAAATGTTGATTGTTTTTGTTTGGGTCAGGTTATTTGGGTTCAAATCTACTTGTGGCACCTTAACAAGATTTCATCTCTCTGAAACTCAGTTTCCTCATCTATAAGCTGAGGATAATGCCTCTTGTGGTTGTGTGACAATGAAATGAATGTGCCAGATAGATAAATTTTCAATTGCTGTGCAAAGGGCTTACTAATTTCATCAATGAGTCATTCACATTTACCCCTGGCCATGAAATTAAGTTGAATTTCCCACAAAATCCTAAACATGAACATGTCATCTGTCTTACTCATAAAAAAGAAAATGTAGAAATATAAAATTGGGAGGGCTGTATGCAAACACTGTTGGAAAGTTTTTTTTTAAAAAAAGGAAGAAGAAACAAATAGCATTAAAATGATTATTGCACAAATGACTGGGCTGTTGTCCTCAGGGAAAATATTTCCTAGTTTGCTTAGTGCAGCAAAAAGAGGGAAAAAGAGATTTAATAGTTATTTCAAAGCTATCTCCCCCAGGGAAATTAAACCTGAGTTACGGGGTATTTTTCATAAAATCAGAGTATAAAACTAACAAGTGAAAAAAGAAAAAACTACTGTGACATGAACCTAAGTGGATTTAAACAGGGTTCTTCTCAATGGAAGGGCCCCTTGCATGTTGGCATTCCTGCCACTAAACTCGCTTTTACTCCCACTTTACCCCATTTGTACGTGAAGTGGGACCTAGGTATATCCATAAAGAGTTACCTCACTTGGCCATGTTCCAGTCTCCCTTGCAGGGACATCCCTGTGTTATCAGCTGACGTAATGGTAGGCCCTCTCAGTCCACGTGACTCAGGCCAACCTTCCCCATCGCTAGTAATAATTTATGTAGGTGTAAGGACCACAAAAGCAGTGAGGCATTTTTAAAAATTGGAGCAGCAAGCTCTTGTCTATAAGATACAGCTTCTGTTTTTATTTTTGCAGAAATTACACTGAGTACTTTTCTAGAAACCTGATGTTTTTAAAGCCTCATTTATCTTCTGTCCTGTGGGCCATTTCAAGGGCCAGAGGCATTTCTTATTAAACCTCTCCAGCATGTCTTTCTGAAATAGAGCCCTTTTATTTCTGGAGGGAACCCATTCCACAGGAGCCTGACTCTGCCCTTCCCTATTCACATGACCCAGAACTGGCAAATGCACCTATCCTATGCTCTTGGTCTTAGTGGCTGGTTCCAAGATAGGCACATGATCCAAGTCAAGCAAATCAGTATCTTCCTTGGATCTCTTCTGAGGTTGCAATCAGAAAAGTCTACCTCTATTCCCCAGGGTTGTTAGGTTGGTAAGATTCAGTGAGGCCACCAGTAGCCATGTGATGAAGGCCTGTCCAAGAGATAAAGGGCAAATTTGAGTAGCATTGTCTGGACTCTGGATCAAGCCCTCCCTGATGCCAGAACAGCAGGGCATTATGTGAGGGCATTGTGTGAGCTAATAAATGCCCTCCACCCTGCAATTTTGAACGAGTTTAAATGAAGATTGTGTTATCGTGAACTGAATGCATTTCTGATTAATATGGTTAGATTAGCCTAATATGTATTAGGGTTTTTGAAAAAAAAAACTTAAAGAATTGATATGATGAAATAAATATGGTATAAAGAAATATAAACTAGAGGGTAGCATGTAAAGTTTGAAATTTCCTTTTATATTTATTAGTCCATTTTCATACTGCTATAAAGAATTGCCTGAGGCTGGATAATTTATAAAGAACAGAGGTTTAATTTACTTATAGCTCCACATGGCTGGGGAGACCTCAGGAAACTTACAATCATGGTGGAAGGGGAAGCAGGCACATCTTACATGGCAGCAGGCGAGAAAGAGAGAATCTGAAGGAGGAACTGTCAAACACTTCTAAAACCATCAAATCTCATGAGAACTCACTCACTATCACAAGAACAGCATGGAGGAACTGCCCCCATGATCGAATCACCTCCCAGCAGGTCCCTCCCTTGACTTGTGGAGATTACAGTTTGAGATGAGATTTGGGAGGGGGTACAGAGCCAAACCATATCACCTTTTAAAATAAAAATTTCCGGCCAAGCATGGTGGCTTATGCCTGTAATCCCAGCACTTTGGGAGGCCGAGGCAGGCAGATCACTTGAGGTCAGGAGTTTGAGACCAGCCTGGCCAACATGGTGAAACCCTGTCTCTACTAAAAATACAAAAATTAGCTGGGCATAGTGGCAGGCTCCTGTAATCCCAGCTACTCAGGAGACTGAGGCATGAAAATTGCTTGAACCTGGGAGGTGGAGGTTGCAGTGAGTAGAGATCACACCACTGCACTCCGGCCTGGGCAACAGAGCAAGGCTCCATCTCAAAAAAAAAAAAAAAAAAAAAATGTCCATTTGCTCAGCACCTGCTATGTGCTAGGCATTTTATGTGTAGTGGCTTCCTGGTACCTGGCCACCAACCTGCATGTTGCATTATACCCATTTTAGTGAAGAGCAAATTGAGGCTCGGAATTGCTAAGAGACTTGCCAAAGACTACCCAGGTAAGAATTAGTAAAGCCAAAGACTGCATTCAGTCAGCACTTACTGGGCACTAGCTATTTGCCTGGCATGGTTCTAGGCAATAAGGATATGAAATGAATAAAATTGTGCCCAATTTTCAGATGCTTTCAATCCAGTGGGGTCTAATGGCTCCATCAGGGTCATTATTATGGATTAAATGGTGTCCTCCCCACAAGATATATTGAAGCCCCAATCCTCAGTGCCTGTGATTGTGACCTTATTTGGAAATAGGGTCTATGCTGATGTGATCAATTTGAGAGGAGGTCATTAGGGCAGGCTCCAATCTAATATAATTGGTGTCCTTATAAGAACAGGGAAATTTAAACACAAAGGCTCACTGTTTGAACGCCATATGAAGACAGAGGCAGAGACTGGAGTGATGTGTCTACAAACCAAGGAACACCAAGGATTGCCAGCCTTCACCAGAAGCTAGGAGAGAGGCACAGAACAAACACTCCCTAAGAGCCCTTGGAAGGAACCAACCCTGCCGCCATCTTGATTTCAGACTTCTACCCTCCAGAAACATTTCTATTGTTCTGAGCAACCTAGTTTTTAGTACTACGTTATGGCAGCCCTAGAAAACCAATATAGTCATCCAAGGCAATGCTTCCAGGAACCTATGCAAGTTTCAATCTTGCCTACAATTGCAGCTACCTACCCCCTGCAGCCAGAGAGTCCTACCCTCCCCATCTATGAAACAACGCAGAGGAGATTCTTTTGGACGCAGCTCCTGACTCTCTAACCCCACAGATGTGTGACACAGCCAGTTCTCGGCATATCTGACACCAGGACCTGCCTTATATAACAACACTGTCTTCTGAACACACTCTGGCCCCAGAGGCTATCAGTGTTTGCTCCACTGTTTGCTTTGGACAGGCAAGTACCCAGAGACAGTAGGCAGTTAATACCAGGGTGTTGCCCTTTCTTAATATTCATTCCAAGGCCACTCTGTTTCCAGGATACAAGTCTTATGATTTCTCCTTTGTGATTAATGTTGAAGCCATCTCTTGATGTACTGTCTTAATATCACACGGTCTTTGGTTGCTGACCATCACAGCACTTCTACCTACCAGCCCTCACCCTGCCCATTCCTTTGAGTCAGGTAGGTAGCACAGATGCAGAAGAAGACACACAATGAGGGGAAGCAAGTCTGAATTAATCAGTGATTTGCCTAGGGTACTGATTAGCTACAATCTGGGCCTGCTGCCTAGTATTTTGAGCAGGGGCCCAACTTCCTTTAGTTTTCAACTCTGTTGCTATGCCAGTAGAAATCTGATAAAATGCATTCACCTGCCGATGTATTTGGAGAGCAAAATGCCAACTCATTAAAAATGGTGAGATCCCTAGTAGCTAAAGCCCTCCCTGTGGATAAACTTAAACTTTCCATATTCCCAAAGAAGGGGGCAATGACAGTCATAATTATCCCCAAGTGGGTGTCCTCCTGTCAACTAGACCATCAATACCTCCAGGACAAGGCCCCAGTCTAGCTTTTTCTGTACCTTTAATAACATTTTTTTTTTCTGACATGGAGTCTCACTCTGTTGCCCAGGCTAGAGTGCAGTGGCATGATCTCAGCTCACTGCAACCTCCATCTCCTGGGTTTAAGCAATTCTCCTGCCTCAGCCTCCCGAGTAGCTAGGACTACAGGCACACGCCACCATGCCTGACTTTTTGTATTTTTAGTAGAGACAGGATATCACAATGTTGGCCAGGCTGGTCTTGAACTCCTGCCCTCAAGTGATCTGCCCTTCTCAGCCTCCCAAAGTGCTGGGATTACAGGTGTGAGCTACCACGCTGAGCCACCTTTAATAGCATCTAACAGAGAGAGTGCTTCTGGCCTGCTAGTTGGCTTGATTAAATATAGGGGTTTACCCCAGGTCATAGTGTCCCTAGCATACTTTCATCAGCTATGGTGATTAAGAATTTGGGCATGGGGAATTGGTGGTCAGACTACCTCGACTGGAATCTTCATTGGCTGTGTGATTTGGGGGAGCTCATTTAACCTCTCTGAGCTTTAGTCTCTCTTCTGCAAAATGAGTTGTTTAAATGAGTCAATGAGACCACGTACCTGAAGTGCTCAACATTCCATAAAAAGCCAGCCATTTTTATGAACTGGTGACTGGCAGAGCCAGAACTAACCCAGGTTTATCTGGCTCCAGAGCCCATTTTCGGGGCTCAGTGTGACTTCTGCTGGACTGCTCTTCAGGGTTCTCTCTATGGAGTGAGCTGTTGTAACGGGACAAAGGACCAGCAGCCAAATACCTGGACTGAGGCCCTTCCACTCACAAATTCACAGCCAAGAATCTCCATCCTCCCACCCTACTTGGTGATCCATGTACCTAAGGAGCAACCTTGCTTCTTTGGGAGGAAGTAGACACTTTCCCAACTCCCCTCAGACCTGTCTCCCGGGGCTCGTCAAAGGTCCATGTTGTGAGGTCAGGAGCTCAAGGAGGGAAGACCCACTTAAGGCTTCTTCAGCTCCCTCTCCTCCCCCTGCCGGAGGGCCAGGTGCCTGTGGTCTCCTCTCAGACCTGGAAACAAGGTTCTGAGCTCTCCACCCCTATTAATTTCCCAGAGCTATCATAACAATGGACCCAAAACTGGATGGCTTGAAACAGAAATCTATTGCATCACAGTTCTAGAGTCTGGAAGTCCAAAATCAAGATGTCAGCAGGGCCACGCTATCCCTGAATGTTCACGGGAGACTCCTTCCTTGCTTCTTCTAGCTCCTGGTCTCTGCTGACAACCCCTGGCTTTCCTTGGCTTGTAGACACATTACACCAGTCACATGGCTGCCTTCTCCCTGTATGTCTTCATCATCTTCCCTCTGTGCGTGTCTATCTCTGTGTCCAAATTTCCCCTTTTTGGTAAGGATATCAATTATATTGGGTTAGGGCCCATCCTAACAACCTCATTTTAACTTGATTACTTTTGTAAAGACCCCATCTCCAAATAAGGTCACATTCTGAAGTACTGGGGGTAGGACTTCAACCTATCTTTCTTTGAGGAGACACAATTCAATTCATAAAACCATCTGTAATAGTTAATTCATGTGTCAGGTTGGGCACAGTAATTACACCTGTAATTTCAGAACTTTTGGGAGGCCAAGGCTGGAGAATAGCTTGATTCCAGGAGTTCGAGACCAGCCTGGGCAACATAGCAAGACGCTGTCTCTACAAAAGATAAAAAATTAGCCAGTCATGTAGTCCCAGCTACCCGAGAGGCTGAGAGGGGAGGATTGCTTGAGTCCTGGAGGGTGAGGCTGCAGTGAGCAGAGATCATGCCACTGTACTCCAGCCTGGGCAATGGAGCGAGACCCTATCTCAAAATAATAATAATAATAATAATAATAATAATAATAATAATAAATAGTGTGTAAACTTAGCTAGGCCACCCAGAAATTTGATCAAACATTGTTCTAGGTGTTTCTGTGAAGGTATAAAAGCATGCTAGGGACACTATGGTCTGGAGTAAACCCCTATATTTAATCAAGCCAACTAGCAGGCCAGAAGCACTAACTCTCTTAGATGCTATTAAAGGTGGCCAGGCGTGGTGGCTCACACCTGTAATCCCAGCACTTTGGGAGGCTGAGACGGGCAGATCACTTGAGGGCAGGAGGTCGAGACCAGCCTGGCCAACATTAGATAAGATTAACAGTAAACTTGGAATAAAGCAGATTATTCTCCATAACGTAGGTGAGCTTCCTCCAATCAGTTGAAGGCCTTAATGGAAAAAGACTGATCTCCTGGAAGGAGAGGAAATTCTGCCAATATACTTACTGCCTTTGAACTCAAACTGAAACTGTTCCCTGGGTCTCCAGCCTGCCAGCCTACCCTACAGATTACATATACACATCCTGTTGGTGCTGTTCCTCTGGAAAGCCCTGGCATTATTATTATTATTATTAATTATTATTATTATTTAAGATGGATTCTCTCTCTTGTCACCCAGACTGGAGTGCAATGGTGTGATCTCGGCTTACTGCAACTCTGCCTCCGGGGTCCAAATGATTCTCCCGCCTCAGCCTCCAAGTAGCTGAGATTACAGGCACCCACCATGAGGCCTGGCTAATTTTTGGATTTTTAGTAGAGACGGGATTTCGCCATGTTGGCCGGCCTGGGTCTCGAACTCCTGACCTCAGGCAATCCGCCTACCTCAGCCTCTCAAAGTGCTGGGATTACAGGCCTGAGGCACTGCCCTCAGCCAGCGCTGGCATTATAATACACCATTCATTGGTCCCAGTCACCAGAGGCCCTCCCTTAGGCCTCAGGGTCTTGGCGGTGGTGCCAGAGCTGTGGCAGTTTCTCACCTAGACAGAGGAGGAGAGCTGGGGTTGCCTGTCCACCCACCTCACTGTAAACAAACCATCAGTCAACCGCTGAAGAAGCATCTCTGAGCCCTCAATTTTTTATTAATCCCTCGGCAAAGGAAGGTTGCACAGTTCAGCCTCAGTGTGAATTGCTTTGAGAGATGAAGGGGAAAGAAACGAGAATTCCTTAGCTTCACAAGTTAACACAGTCCTGGAGGCTGGTGTTGTGTAGGAGTTAGAGTAGAGTCATTCCTTTAAAGTACTGCGCAAAATTCTAAAGTGTCTATCACATTGTTCATGTGTGGTTACCAATTGCTGTGTAACAAACTGCTCCAAAATTGAGTGGCTTCAGATTATAACTATTTTATTTGTTCACAATTCTGAGGGTCAGCAATTTATATTGGGCTCAATGGGGTGGTTCTTCTGCTTGGTCTCTTTTGGAGTAACTTCTGCAGCTACTGTCACCTAGTAGTGTAACTGGAACCATCATTCAGGATGGCCAATGTGTCTGGCAGTTGGTACTGGCTATTGGCTGGGCCACCTGTCTCCACGCGAGTTCTCATCTTCAAGATGGATAGCTCTGGCTTCCTTACCTGGTGGCCCTGTGATTTAAGATGATGGAAGTGAAAGCTACAAGGTATCTTAAGGACTAGGCTTGGAAGTTGCCAAAATATCACTTCCGTTGTATTCTTTTGCTTAGAGCAAGTTGCAAAGCCTTCCTAGATTCAATGCAAGGAGAAATAGATTCCATCACTTGATGGGAAGTAGTATGAAGTCACGTTGCAAAGAGATGTTCAGACCTGATGTGAGGATTTACTACAGCCAACTTTGTAAACAGTCTACCACATCCACTAAGCAAATTAAACTAGCAAATGCAGTGGGTGAGTTATGTCTGGATATATCAGGGAAGGTGATATCCAGAGATCAGAGAGGGGGATCTTGGACATGTGAGGACATTGCTGTTTATCACACCATTTGATTGAAAACTGGGCAGGGAAGGCTTGTTGGACTCTGCCTGATTCAAAGTCTAGTCTATAAATTTTTTCCACGAAATTGGATATTTGCCTCATCTCTGTTACAGCACAGTCAGAGGCAGCTGGTAGGGCTAGCTAACTTATGTTCTTAGATTTTCTTTGGCAGAAATTAATTTTTTTCTTTAGAATTTTGTTTCTCTCCAAGGCTCAGTCTTTGGGTTAATATTGCAGATCCACAATTCACAAATTTGTTCCTCTTGGTTCATTGTTTCAAAATGAAACTTTTAATAGATTCCAAAGCCTTAATAAGAGTGCTGACTGGTTACATAATGAAGTTACTATGGTTGACAAGTAGTAATTTATTATTATCATTGTCCTTGATAAGAGTTATGCCTTGCACAGTGGGTGCGTAATAAATATTAGCTATAATAACATAAGCAACAGAAGAAGTTTGTCCCTTTGTGTCTCAATCAACCATTCATAATGCATATTCTTCTATTGTCACCGTGCCTGTTTTCTGTTAATTTTATCAATTATATGTAGAGGTGAACTATAGCTGTGCGACGTTATTATTATTATTATTAGTTTAAATGTCCTAATTTATCCTGTCACTGTGTTTTGTTTAGCATAACAAAGTCACAATATTTTTCTGTCCCTGCAGTGAAAGACTAGTAAGCTGATCTTGCTAACAAGAGATAATTATTAGCTTCCTCAAGAATATTACCCTATACGCACTACTAAGCATTCCAGGAGGATTAATAATTCTACGAATTTTGGACAGGACGAGGTAGCGGCAAAGCGAGATAGGGCTGTTTTAATATTTGTCCTTGGCCCATTTGCATATCTATCACTGGTAATTTGTTAATGCTGCTTGTGTTTCAGTCTATGGTCATGCCGAGAATTAATGCACTCTACTGGCTGATATGCCCAATTCCAAAGTGAGAACTAGGCAAGTCCGAACATTCGATGACTCTGGCAATCATGAGGCTTGCATCCAAGAGCAGCTTCTTTGCAGGGTAATGCTTTTTTGAAAAGTCAGCAGTGAAATGGCAGATTTTAAGTATGGTTCACTGATGTTCAAGGCTTTCTTTCTCCAATAAGAAGAGCTATTCTGGCACTTGAAATTACAGGTTTTTTGTTTATTTGTTTGTTTGTTGTTGTTGTTGGGAACATGCAGAGAGAAGGCAAAGGTATTTAATATTCGACAGAGAATTGCTGAAAGTCAGAGGTTGGTCAGTGGGGGCTGGGAAGGCTTTGACAAACTAAGTGTTCAAAAGAAATGAAAACCTGAAACATCAGAGAACATCTGTACATTGATTGTACTGGACACCCTAATCAACCTGCATATATGTATGTGTTAAAACATGTTATTATTTTAATACATTCCCAGTGAATTCTGCTACTTACAAGAACTTTAGATAAATCACAAGGAGGCAAATGTTGATATAATATTAATTTGAAGTTGGCATTTGGCTGTTATTATTAAACATGTATGAAGTATCTAGTTCAATCATTCATCAGTTCAATTTTGTTAATCAACAAATAATTACTGAAGGTCTCATATGTGCTACATGCATATTAGGTTTCTGGAATTCCAGAGGAATTTGCAGTCTAGAGGAGAAGATAGAGGAGAAGAAAGAAAAGCAAGCGGGCAGTCTCAATACGACAGTATTTATGGTAGGGGGTCTGGATAGGCATCTCTGGAGGAAGTGACCTCTCTGGGAAGTGAGGGTGAAGATGGAAGGAGAGCCAGGTCTCGGGGGATTAAGACCGAAGCTCCGGAGTCTGGACAATGGAAGGCATTGAAGGCTTAAGAAAGGAAGTGGCATGATCAGGCTGCAGTTTGAAAAGACTATTCTGCTTGCAGTGGGAAGGATGGCTTAGCGAGGCGGCTTATATTGGGTTGCCAAGACGCTGAGCCAGAAACGGGGCTCCTTGGGCAAGCAATTTCTTAAGGGAGCGCTTTCAAGTGAAACCTGTAAGGGTGTGAGGAAAACGCAAACAGGACAGGCTCAGAGGAGGTTTGGCCTCAGCCTGCTCCTGTGGGAGCTCTGGGGCGTGTATGAGGACACAGATTGCCCTCTTGAGCGAGGCAAGAGGGCCAGCCTTTGTGCTGGCCCCAGCGGGAAGGCAAACCTCCCCGGCTCTTCCAGGTGAGTGGTGCTTTTCTCCCAGGGCGAGTCTCAGGAGAAGGGAACAGATGTGTTGTTAACGGGCAGTATTCACAGCAGCGGGGGCGTGGGTGCCTCAGTCCAGGCAGGAAGAGCCGAAGAGAGAAGGAATAGCCATTTAGGGGCTCTTGACATCCTCCACATGGGGGAGATTGCTTTCCATTGCTGGAAAGGAAAGGACAAATCAGTTCCTCTAATGGAAAATGCATTAGGCTTTCTCGAGAGAGCCCCCTAAGGAAGGAGAAAGAGCAACAGGACATTACCAGCAGTTTGACTGAGGGCAAGACCTAGGAGGTGTATCCATCAACCATAAAGAAAAGAGACCCACGGTTCAGAATTAATCAGAGGGAAGGGAGTGGGATTTGAGTAACACAGAGGTATGTGACAGGCGAGGCCGGGGCATGGCTGCACCAACCTTCTAAAAATAAATATTTCCCTCCTGTTTCCTTCAGAGGTGCACGAGGTAATTTGCAAACATTTGCAGGCAAGTTTTCACCAGGCTGAACCGCAGGCAAAGCTCCCACTGACTTCGCAGGGAGCTCCCGGGGGACACACAGCAAGGTGAGGCCTTGGTTCTGGGTAATTAAGACTTATGGCACCCTTGTTAGCGAAGAAATCCCAGTGCACATCATTGAAATGCAGCAGGCCCACGGCCATTAGAAGCCCACTTGAGCCAACATTAATTTTGCTATCCTTCACTTTCTGAAATCAGAGGATGACATCACTTTGATTAAGAGGGACAAGCATGTTACAGACAATCAGCAGAGTCAGCCTGTGCTGGTTGGTGTCCTCACAGCCGCTCACTGACGATGGGGCTGGTGCTCTACGGAACAGGAAGAAATAGGAGTTCATTGAGGTCGACTCTAATTCCACTGTCGCCTTCCGAGCAGGTGAAATTTTCCCCAGACACCCCACCTGCACTTTTTTCATGTATTTTCCCCCTTTTCTGCTTCCCTTCGTGTCCCCTTCTGTAAGACACAAAGATGCTCACGGGCGGTCAGGCCTGGGTGGGAGGAAATCTCTGTAGAACCCTCTGCCCCTCCTCCGCATTAGGGTGATGGAGGGATGAGTACATGAATCAGCAGATCTGTATCAAGGAGCACCACATGCAGGGTGCTGTGCCGGCCGCTAGGAAGGGTATGAAGAATTCCGCAACACATTCCTTACCCTCAAAGAGCCTAAAATCTTGCTGAAGAGGCATATCTCTACAAGATACCAACACGGGTTAGCAGCACAGCTTTAGACCAGATGGCCTGGTTTGAATCCTGGCTCTGCCACACTGGCTGTGTCACCTTACACAAACAATGTCTCTGCCTCAGTTTTCTCATCTATAGAACGGGTATGACAGTAGTACCTGCCTCACAGCATATGTGTGAGAAATTAACAAATTAATGGCCAGGCATGGTGGCTCATGCCTGTAATCTTAGTACCTTGGGAGGCTGAGGCAGGAGGATCACTAGGGGCCAGGAGTTTGAAACCAGCCTGCGCCACATAGTGAGACCCTGTCTCTACAAAATATACAAAAAAAAAAAAAAAAAATTAGCTGAGCGTGGCAATGTACACCTGTAGTCTCAGCTACTCAGAAGGCTGAGGAGGGAGGATCGCTTGAACCTGGGAGCTCGAGGCTGCAGCGAGTTGTGATCCCACCATTGCATTCCAACATGGGCGACAGAGTGAGACCTTGTCTCAAAAGAAAAAAAAAATAAAAGAGCTTAAAACATGGCGATTGCTCAATAATTGTGAAGAAAGCAACAGACATTTGTAGGGTATTTACTGTGCTAAGTGCTTTGTATGCTTTATGTAATCTAATTTGCAAACAGCATATGAGGTGGGTACCACTATTATCACCATTTTACCAACAAATTGAGGCTCAGACAAGTTAAGTAAGTTGTACAAAACCGCAAAGCCAGGAAGTGATGGAGCTGGAATTTGTAACCAGGGCCAAGGCACTTAGCTGTTATTCTATAATGTGTCATTTATAAGAAAACCAATGAGGACCAAATGTTTCAGATGCTTTGAGAACAAAGAGCTCCTTGGGAAGTGAAGCAATGAAGGAGGGCTTCTGCTGAGTCTTCCATTTGCAGGTAGGAGGTTCATTCATTACAGCCAACATTTATTGAGCACATAGTACAATTAAGCACAGAGCTGGAGATATCATGAGTGATGCGTGGTGTCACCTTGAAGTTGAAAGGGGGAAGAAGAATAATCAATAGGAGAGAAGCAGGGATGGGGGGCTCTGGAAGGATCAGGAGCTTGAAGAGGGATTAAGGGAGTCCCTTAGGGATGGAAAGATGTGGAAGAAGGGAGGGGAGCAGGAAAGCCTTTCCAAGGAGGTGGGATCTTGAGAGCACAGCCTGGGCAAAGGCTCAGGTATGAGACAGCCTAAGAAAACCCTGAGAGTGTACGCGTCTGAAGCCACCTGTGAAGGTGCGTAGGATGGTGAGAGATCATTATAGTGGCTAGCAACCTTTGGGTAGTCATGATGTGTTAAGCACTTAGCATGATCACTTCTATTCTTTCCCTGGAGTGGGCAAACCATGGCCTGCAGGCCAAATCGAGCCCACCACCTGTTCTTGCTTGGCAGGTGAGCTAAGAATGATTTTTACAGATGTAACACTTAAATTGATTTTGATGATAGGGAATACTAAGTTCAAACCCTAATTAAACAAAATGTTATCCTCCTCACAAAGAATTCTGTTGTTCTCATTAGTAGGCCTGAATTAAAAAAAAAAATTGTCCTTGCTCGGGTACAGAGGCTCACCCCTGTAATCCAAGAACTTTGGGAGGCCAAGGCAGGAGGATCACTTGATGCCAGGAGTTTGAGACCAGCCTGGGCAACATAGCGAGACCCCACCTCTATTCTGTAAATAAATGAATAAAATTGTCCTCAATTAATAATACTTTTTTCTGTTTTTATTGAGGTACAATTTACAAATTAAAATTGTATATATTGAAGATATACAACGTGACGATTTGGTATATGTTGTGAAATAATTATCACAATTGAATTAACATGTCCATCACTTCACATAGTAACTATTTTTTGTGTGTGTGGTGGTGACACTAGAGATCTATTCTCAGCAAATTTCAGGTTTACAATACAGTACTATTAACTATTAATTAGAGTACATCCTGTACTCTAGAACCCCAGAACTTACTCATCTTATAAGCGAAAGTTTGTACCCTTTGACCAACATCTCAGCATTCTCCCACTCCCAGCCCCTGGCAGTCACCTTTCTACTCTCTCTATGAGTTCCAATTATTATTATATTTTGAATTCTACCAGCGAAAACGTTGTGGATCTTTATTTTCTCTCTAGTTTTATAAATGCCTATTAGTAGCCTCAATTTTGCTTCTTGACTTTCAATACCAGAAATATTTACTATCTAGCCCTTTGTAGCAAAAACTTGCCAGCCCTGTTCTTTTCTCTTTTCTTTTCTTTTCTTTCTTTCTTTTTTTTAAGACGGAGTCTCGCCCTGTCTCCCAGGCTGGAGTGCAATGGAGCGATCTTGGCTCATGGCAACCTCTGCCTCCTGGGTTCAAGTGATTCTCCTGCCTCAGCCTCCCGAGTAGCTGGGATTACAGGCACCCACCACCACGCCTGGCTAATTTTTGTATTTTTAGTAGAGATGGGGTTTTGTCATGTTGGCCAGTCTGGTCTCGAACTCCTGATCTCAAGTGATCTGCCCACTTTGGCCTCCTAAAGTGCTGGGATTACAGGCATGAGCCACCATGCCCAGCTAGGCATTGTTCTTACTTAAGGATAAGGGAACTGAGGCAGAGGGAGGATGAAATGATGTCATTCACGTCCTGAAACTAAGACTGGGTGGAGGCAGGACTTGAACGCAGGTTGTTTGGACCGGGACCCGATGCTCTAAGCCCACTTCCACCCGGTGTTTACAGAAGTCCAAGGAAGAAGCTAAGGGCCAAACTAGGTCAAGAGGGGAGGGAATGGAGCAGACAAAAGTGCTCAGATGTGGAGACAAGCAAGAAAGACGCGCCCTGCTGGGCCAGGCTTCTCTGGCTGATCCAATGTGTCATGGGCCTGAGCTAGTGGCTGTGGGCACAAAAGACTTGTTTCCCCTGGCAGAAAAGAATTCCTGGCTGCTATGGGCAGCAGATTTCTCATGTGGATGATTGGAAATATTTACAGTGCCGCAGGAAACGCTGGAGGAAGAGCAGGTCTGGTGGGCTGAGCGTGGAACAGAGGGGACCATCAGCTTGGATGAGTTGAGCTGGAGATGCCTGGGACATAAGTAGGTGGAGGAGAGTGGAAAAAAGAGTTTGGGCTCTGGAGCCAGGTGCAGAGTTGGGAGTCACTGCAATGGGGGCTGAAATGGGGGAGACTGGAAAGAAATCATTCCTTCTGCTAATAGGAGTTGAAAGGTTCACCTGCTCATCTTTGAACTCTGCGGTGGACAGGGATGGGGGTCATGTTCCTGGGTTCGTGGATCCTGAAGAAGAAAAAAGGTTATTTTTGAAATGGGTTATCTGTGTCATTGTATGATCTCTCTTGTCACACACACAAGACACACACACCCCAAAGATCATAAAAGATGTATTTTTAAAGCCCCAGTGTGTATATTAACTTACATAGAATAACCTGATTAGCTTTGAAGGCTGTTGGCTTAAAGAGAATGAAGATTTCCTAGTAAAAGCAGAGGAGGAATGCTCGATGTCATTGAGAACTCAAGGAGAATTTCCTTCCAGTGAAGTTTCAAAAAAACCAAAGGAAGAAGCAGCCTCTGATTATATAATCTCTACCTGGGCAAGTAAAAATCTTTGATTATCTATTTATGTCCTGCCAATTCCAGGGCCCAGAGGAAATCAATCCAGCCTAAAAGAAACTAATTTTGACCACTTCTTTTCCTCTCTCTTGTTTCGTGGCCTCGTTAACCTCGAGGAGTTTGCCTGTGAGTGCTTCAGGCTAATGTGGGAGTCCACGTAGGCACATTCCGGAGGAGCAGGCGAGACCAGAGAAGAAGGAACTGAGATGCAGGGAAAGAAACAGTGATGCCACTACCCAACCAGGGATTTGACAGCCAAGAAGATTCTTTTTGTTTGTTATGGTATTTTTTTTTTTTTTTTTTTTTTTTGAGACAGGGTCTTGCTCTCTCGCCCAGGCTGGAGTGCAATCATGGCTTGCTGCAGCCTTAACCTCTGGGCTCAGGCAATCCTCCCACCTCAGCCTTCGGAGTAGCTGAGACTACAAGCACACACCACCCTGTGTGGCTAATTTTTTTTTTTTTTTTTTTTAAGAGAGAGATTAGTTCTTGCTATGTTGCCCAGGCTGGTCTCGAACTCCTGGGCTCAAGTGGTCCTCCCACCTTGGCCTCCCAAAATGTTGAGATTACAGGTGTGAGCCCCTGCGCCTGGCCTGAGAAGATTCTTATAAGCCTAGAGTTTCCCCAAGAATTCTTGGAGTAAATTAGGAAAAATATATGAGACTGTCCGAAGTTTTAGAGGAAGTGAGGGTTCACCACTCACACATTTTAGAGGGAGCGAGGGCCTCATAACTGCACATCTGCCCCTCCCACCTCCTAATTCTGTTTGCCCTGTTGTCTTACTCATTTGCAGGAAGAGCAGTATCTGGAAAGTGGGTGTTGCAGGAAACCTGAGGATGTGGCAGGCTTCAACTCATAACAGGGTGTCCATCTTAAACACACATTTGACCTTCTCCTTGGATAAACAATGTAGAAGTAGGCCCAGGGACCTGTGTCATTTCATGAACCTGATCTTGCCCAGATTTACTTCTATGAACGATCTTCGACGAGGCACTTTGAAAAACTGCAGCCACACTTTGAGGCCACTGGGGTCCCACTGCGTAGATTACCCCTTCAGTGTTCTAAATGGAACTGGGGATCAAATCAACAAGATGTAGGAAACGTATTTAAAAAGGGAAAAGGTGTAACATGGTCTCATATTTCGTAAGAGAATGAGATTTTCATGAGATATCTTCGAAAGAGAAAATCCTTGTACAAAACACACAACAGCTGTATCAACTAAAACAATTTTGTGATTCGTAGGGGGCATATCACGTAGGTGGAGCAGAGATTTGTATATTTATCTCTGAACTTGATTTGATTTTAGTATTATTCTGTCACTTATGCACAGTTCCCAAATGCCTTGTCAGGAAGAGCCAGTTATTAAGCTGCTGAAAGTGTCTTATAAAAATAGCAGACAACCTAAACTGTGAATCACTCCATGGAGCCCCAGTGGTGTGAGCACGAGCAGATTCTGCCATGAGTTAAACAATTGTGCAAACATGTGCTCCACATCCTTTCTGTGCCGGATTCAGTGCTAACCCTGGGGTGAGAGAAGATTAATAAGGTGTAGCCTGTGTCTGAAAAGAATTCACATCCCAGTGAGAAAGGAGCAAACAGATTTTTTAAATACTATACACAAGAAGGTTAAACTATCAGAGATGAGTTAGAAGGGATCACTCTGAAGTTGTGTTGATGAAGTATGGTTCTGTACAAAGTGCTATGAGAACATGGAAGAAGGAAAATTAACCCAACTTAAGGGTGCCTGGCAAACTTCAAGGCAGAGACATTTGAATGGTCCCTTGAAGGATGAGTAAGAGTTTGAAAGCAACAAGGGAGTTTTTTCAGCAGGGGGAACAACACGGGGTAAGGTTTGGAGGCATGACTCTGCACAGCTAACGAGGGATCAGAGAAGAGCTCTGTATGACTGGACAGCATGGTGTATGTGACAGGGACAAAGGGTGAGGCTGGGAAAGAAAGCAGGAGTGTTTAGGCAAAGCCAGTGTAAACAGGAGCCCAGAAGATTCTCAGGTTAGGAAGGGTGCAAGGAGATTGGTGTTTTACTTGGATTCTTCTGATGGTCTCTGAGCTGCAGAGCAGGGCAGCACAACGAGGGCCATCTTTAATATGACACATGGTGTTGTCATTGTTTTACTTACTAACTCAGAAGATTAGCCCATTTCTTGATGTCCTTTGCTTAGTCTCAGGGAGTGATTATACTTGAAAACAGACGTTGGCAAACTATAGCCATATCAAATTTGACCCACTACCTATTTTTGTCAGTAAAGTTTTATTGAACCACAGCCATGACCATTCATTTCGTGTTGTCTATGGCTGATCATTGCACTAGCAGTGATTTCACAGCAGAGTTGCATAGCTGCAACAGAGACTGATGCACAAGACCTGAAATATTTATGATATGGTGCTTTACAGAAAAAGCTTGCTGACTCTTGACTTTTGGTTCTCCAAAGTCATTGCCATCTTTCCCATCAGGCCAGAAACTTGGAAGACTACCGAGAAGGTTTGCCTCATTACCTTCTGTATTGCTCACCTCTGCCTTTATTAAGTGGCCAAATTCAACTGCTCTCACAAAGTCAGTTGTGGAGCATAGGGTGGAGGATCACATTAAAAAAAAAAGAGAGAGAGACAGTGAGTTCTAGAAACCGGCAAGTCTTGTCAAGCCACTCCATCTCTTCTCTGCAAAAGTCCCCACGTATGAGGTCAGCAGCCTTCCATGACCCCACGTATACTGACTGCAGCAGTATTCGAGAACCTTTTTATCATATCCTTATTGGCAGGACAGAACTGATGAGGTAGTTGTGTTGGTCAAACAGCTGCCCCCACAGCGTGTGCATGAATGGGTTGACATCAATCTTAGGGAAATATCTAATGTGCTCTACAAGACTGAAGATTTCCTCCTGTCCTGTTCAGCATTTTCACTGGCATAAATGAACTAGAAACTATGTTTCTCGATGTGGGGTTTGCCCATAGCTACAGGACGGAGGACGGCTAAAAGTGACATTGATATGTCAGAATCCGTGTTCCAAAGAAATCTTGATGAACTAGAGTAGTGGTCAGAATGTACTCTCTGCCACAGAAGCAGTCTCTCCTAAATGAAGAATGTAGGACCCTAGCAAAATATCTGATATTTTCAGATCCTGGGGCAGGACTACAAATGGAGACCAGCCTGCCATACAACCAAATATTTGGAAGTTATAAATCAAGACAGCAAGCTAAACAAAATGTGCCGTATCCTCCTACCTTGACAAATAGACCTTCTTCAACACCTGGAAGTCCAGGTTCAAATTCAGAATTCTCTGACTCCTCGGAGTCTTAATGCTGTAACATGGCAGTGTGGGAGAGCAGCGCCTCGTCCCACCCAACCCCCAACTTTCAACCCTTCTTTCTATTTTCCAGCCTGCTCCTGGACTCCTCCGCAATGTGTCTCCGGTTGCTTCCCCTTTACTGCACACCAGTGATATCTGTCATTTGGTGCCATTTGTTTGGCTCTGCTCTCTGGCTTCTCTCTTTAACTCCAGTTTCTGCCTCTGATTAACTTGTTTCTAGCTTTTTCAGGCAACCCCTGGTCTCATGCTTATATTTGGCACAATCCCCAGAAAATAATGTCCCTGATGGAGTCACCCCTGGGCTTGGAAAAACAATCTGGTCAATTGCCACCTGCCTTCCAGCTCCTGGATCTTATATGATAATCCCTGACCAGCATCTTAGATGAAAACTGCTTCTTCCCACTCCCACCACCCATGCCAGTGGCTCTTGAACTTAAGGACAAAGGATGAACATGTATTTCAGAAAATCTGGGGCAGAAGTCCCACTGACAAGCAATATATTTCTTTGAATTATAGTGTTTTTATTTTCAAAAGGTCACATGCTTTAGAGAAGATGTTTTAATCATTGAAATATTATTATGTATAACGTACCTTCTAAAAAGTACACAGAAAATAGACATACAGTTCAAGAAATTATCACAAAATGTATAACTTCCAGATAAACAAATGCTTCACTATCTTCTCCTCAAAGGAAACCAACCACTCTTCTGACTGCTAATACTATTATTTGATTTTGCCTGTTTTTGAATTTTATGTAAATATAATCAAACACTACAAATTCCTTCGTATATGGTTTCTTTCATTCAACATAATGTTTGTGAGATTCATCTGTGGTGCCCTGTGTGGTCTTTGGTTACTCATTTTCATGCCGTGTAGTATGCCAATAGTATAGTATACTCAATATATGTATATATGAGTACACCAACATTTATTTATGTATATCATTGTTGATGGGCATTTAAGTTGTATCCCGTTGTTATTATATATAAACCTGCCATGAACAGTCTTACAAATATCTGTTGGTACATGTGAGCATGAATTTGGGGCATATATATCTAGAAGTGAATTACTGGATGATGGTTTTTACATATTTCAACGTATTTCAACTCTCTGATAGTTCAAAGACCTTTCCAGAGTGGTTGAACCAACCTGCACTCCCATCTCTAGTCTACAGGAATTCTTTGTTGTTCCACATTTTCAGATTTATTTTTATTCTTCTCCACGAGACACTCATGTTCATTTCCATGTTGAAAATTTATAGAATTTTTTGCCAAAAAGAGGAAATGAATCTTGTGGAAGAGGTACCAAGTTTATTCTTGTGCCTTCAACTGCCACAAAGTTGGAGTTCAGTTGTGCATCAACCACATTGACCTCTTGGAGGTTCTTCTTTCAGTTTCATGACTTTCTAACCTTTTGCTAAACTGTTTACCACTGATGGAACAGTGTACCTTCTCTGGCCAGCATAGTGCCTGCCACCTTATTGGCTGAGTCTGAAGACTGATTCACTGCTGACCTTCAATCCAATTTGAAAAGACAGCATTTATCTGGATAATTTTACTTTGATTAGAGGTTCATCTGATTGTGGCTTTGATTAGTCCCTAAGTCCTTTCAAAGGTAACAGACCATGTACTTCTTTCATATGTACTTCCATCACCTGAAAGAATACTTGGGACCCCACGGGGAGCAATCAGTATTTGCTAACCTACTGCCTGGCTCAGTGTAGCTTAAAATCCATCTTTATTTTTATATGATAGTTTAAATGATTTAATGAGTGGCTGTCACTGACAAGGCACTTGGGGACTGTGCATAAAATGACACAATCCTATAAAAATAAAGCTTTGCTCAGAGACTAATACACAGAATTGCCTTCCGTGTACATACTGCTCTTTATACTAGAGGAAACAATTCTTCCTTTGGTCAAGTGGAGTTGTTTCCATTGATAAAAATAAGTAAATCCACATTCTCTCCTACTGCTTTATCTGAATGCTTACAAAAACAGGCATCATATATAATATTCATGTCAGCAATGAATATGCAGAAAGTGCTGCATCTCTTTATTTAGGAATTTTAAACATTGCAGTCATGTTCATCATGGTGACTGTGGGCTTTTATATCTAAGACAGACTCGTTTCTCAAAGTCATATTTAAATATCTCAAACGGTAATGTTGGCCTCTTGGGTACTGCACAACAGACAACTGAAGAAGGAAGGTTAACCTCTCCAGAAAAAAAAAAGAAAAAAAGAAAAAAAAAAAGTAAAGCAACGGCGCAGCTGTGGATATTTCACGTTTAGAAAGCAGCGGGCACAGGGGAAGGAAGAACAGAGAATTCTAGGGGAGCCAAGTTTGCAGTGAGAATCTGGATGTTGGCTTCGTCTTAGAGCAGAGTGTGGGAGTTGTTCTCTAACTTAATGACGCTCTAAGTGAGGTATCCACTTTTTTCTCCGTTCCGTGTTTTATAGACAAGATTTCTCTTCTGTTCCTTTCAATAACCTAAACTGACAATCCGAATGGTTAGCCAGACGCAAGCACACGCACAGTTTCATACCTGTGACTTTGATCCAGGTTTCAGATCTTACAATAGTTTCATTCATTCGTTTGTTCTTTCATTTACAAAAAAACTGTTCGTTTAAAAAAATTAAATGGCCAGGCAACAAATACTTACCCAGCACCTACTATACACCAAGTGCTGTGCTTGGTGCTTAGGATACAATGATATGTCATAACCAGACATTATTTAATTAAGTACACAAACAACTGTAAAAGTACATCAGTGGGAGTGCTCTGAAGAAACGAGTTGGTGCAGTGGAAATGTATATTAGAAGGATTTGCCTTCATCAGGGAGGTCTGGGAAGTGTCCTTGGGGAATGATGACTGAGGAAGTGATGATCTGTATATGAGCCAGTGCCTTACCTAAGTGAAGTGGGCTGCGGGGGTGGAAAAGAAATGAAAACAGCTCGTGCAAAGGCCCTGTGGTGGGAAAGCATAATGCACATGATGACTAGCATGAAGGTCAGCGTGGTAGGATGGGGTAGGGCAAAGGGTGTGGGCAGTACCTTGTGGGCCCTTGCGGAGTGTTGTCCTTATCCTAACAGCGAAGCGGGGCCACGTGGAAGAATCGGTGGAGGACTGGGAAGGACCCAGTTTTTTGGTGTGGGTTGTGGAAGCATACCCAGAAGCGTACTGGAAAGTGCTGTAGAATTTCTTGTTCTTGCCTTGACACAGTCCCTGGCTGGCATCTTGACTCAATTACAGGTGTCCCCCAACAGCTGTTAGCTGCCGAGCAGGCTGGCCTCCCAGTCCTGAGTGGATAATGGGGAGGGTGCTGGGGTGGCGGAGGGACACGCTCCAGTAGTCCGGCTCGGCTCTCTCTTCTGCACACAATGAACAGCCTGTGCTTGCTGCTTGCAGATCCGAACGTGTTTAGCCATAACAGTCTGACAGGGAAGCCTGGTTTCAACTTTAATAGAACACAAGGCACCCAACCAAGTTGGCATAATCTCTCTCCTGAGAGGTGATGTGTGGCCTTTGCGTGCCGGGCCTTCGATTTACAACCAGGATTAAATATAGATAAATTCAAAATGTAAATGCTCTTGACTCCATTTATAATTCCAATAATAAAATACATCATAATAGCATTTTCGTACTCCATATATTCAACATTTAGAGATTTAAAAGGTCTGGAAAAATCTTTTGGGGTCAAGCTATTGTAATTCATAGCATGTTAAGATAGCAATAAACCTCGCAGGGGCAGAACTGGGGGCCACAGGGTAGGAAGGGGGAAGGAAACTGTCCTGAATAGTAACTGTGATTGTCATAGAGCTGGGTTTCAACCTTGGCACTCGTGACATTTGGGGCCATGTCATTCTTGGTCGTGGAGGTTGCCCTGTGCCTTGCATGATGTTGAGCAACATCCCTGACCTTTACCCACCAGATACCACTAGCACACATCTCCCCCATCCCCAGTTGTGACAACCAAATGTATCTCCAGACGTTGCCAAATGTCTCTGGGGGACAAAATCCTCCCTACTTTTGAAAACTGTATAGAGGACGCATAATTAGTACACCTGGTATAGAAGGTTTTGTGGAATAAAAACAAGCATGGCCAATAATTCGAGGATTCTTTTAAATAAGAAAAAAGTTCTATACCATGTGGTTAGAGGTTTTCAACCTTAAATCAGTTTTGCTTTCCAAACTATTGAAACGCCTAGCATGTACATGGAAATGCCTCCACTCCAGCCTCACTAGAACCTCCCCACTGAGGGGCAGACCTCATTCCATTCACTGAGGAAAGTGGAGCTCAGGATTCTGCAAGTCAACTTTTTAATTTAAAGTTTGAAATGCAAAAACAGCTTTGCTATTTCTTCATCTGCAGAGGAACAAAAAAGGAAACGGTTGTTTGCTCCCTGTGCTCTTGAGACTTTAAATATTTCTCCTACCTCAGTTTTGGTGGGAGATGGGAAGGTATTAAAAGCTAGAATAGAATCATTTGGATGCTTAACTGTAGTCTGGAGGAATTGGAAAAGCTTTGCAAAATTTCCCAAGAGAGTGAAGCTCTCTGACAGGGGTCGACTGCCCGGCGTCCTCTGCTCGGACAGAAATCACCATCCAACTGGGGCTGCTGCAAATGTGTGGGCTGAAGATACTCGGCTTCCTGCCTTTTTGCCATGCTATAGGTGTATGACCTTGAAAAATGGCCAGATCTCCTTGGATCTTCACAGTCTTTTTTTCTGAAAATAAAACTAAAAGCAATCGCTGAATCCCTCACCAGACTGTGGTGAGGTTTAATGAGATTGCAATTGGGGGTCTGGTGTTATGGTTTGAGGAGTGTGACTTCACCTTGAGGCTATCAGGTCTTTCCCAGTATTTGGTCTATTTCTTTTCCTTTTTTCTTTTTTTCTTTTTCTTTTTGAGACGGAGTCTCCCTCTGTCGCCAGGCTGGAGTGCAGTGGTGCAATCTCAGCTCACTGCAACCTCCGACTACCTGGTTCAAGCGATTCTCCTGCCTCAGCCTCCTGAGTAGCTGGAATTACAGGCACGTGCCACCACACCCAGCTGATTTTTGTATTTTTAGTAGAGATGAGGTTTCACCATGTTGACCAGGAGGGTGTCGATCTCCTGACCTCAAAATGCTGGGATTACAGGCGTGAGCCACTATGCCTGGCGTATTTGGCCTATTTCTTTAGATAAATTGGTTAGGTCCTCAGATGTTTCTTTTATATAATTGGAGATGCAAGATGCTTCACAGAAACACTAAACACCATAAATTTAAATCTGGTAAGTTGAGATTAGGTATAGATGAATTTGAACCCATTATATAGATAGATGTAGAGATATAATTCATATAGCTATAGATAACATATGTAATAGATATTTTATGTAGATAAGGATATGAATCTTTGAATAAATTCATAATGGGAATAATAAAATATTACCTAAAAATATCACCATGGCTTCCATGGTTTGAGAAAGCTTTTGGTATTTTAGATTAGAAAGTATAAACTGTATCTACTGTCTTCACTGGGGCGGCCCTAATGAAATACCATAGACTGGGTCGCTTATAAACAACAGAAATTTATTTCCCAGTTCTAGAGGCTGGGAAGTCCAAGATCAACGTGCCAGTAAATTTGGTATCTGGTGAGGGCCCACTTCCTGGTTCACAGATGGTGCCTTTTCACTGTGTCCTCACATGGTGGAAGGGGAGGAGGAAGCTCTCTGGAGACTCTTTATATAAGGGTAGTAATCCCATTCATGAGGGCAGAACCTTCATGACCTCATCACCTCCTGAAGCCCCAGCTCCTAACACCATCGCTTTGGGGATTGGATTTTAATGAATGAATTTTGCAGAGAAGGGACAAAAACATTCAGACCATAGCGTATACTAAAAATGTGAATGGAGTTAGAAAACCTTAGTTGGTCTGAATATCAGAAAGCTCTAGAGAAAAGTCCCCCCAGGCAGCCTGCATGTATATCTTGTGAAGGAGAATTTACCTACAGCCCCTGAAGGAACACAAAAAGAGGGATCTTGTTTTGTCTTTGTGGCTCTGTGCTACTTAAAGCAGGAGGATTAAGCAGGAAAATGTCGGGTTGGTTTATATTAAGGCTAAAGACTGATCTCTGACTAATGTTGAAATTAGCCAGCTAAACTTGGGTTAGTCCAAAGGGTGAAGAAAGTAATAAAATAAGACCAACGTCTTTTAAACTGGAGTGTGATTTGGGAACTTTCCAGTGGCAGTAGCATGGGATGTCTGTCTGGAAGAGGGCAGGGGGATGAAGACCTGACTCTCAGAAGTGTCTGTGCAATGAGCTGGAAGACTTTCATCCCTGTCCAAAATTGATACCAATAACCCCACACATCTGTGTAATTTGCAAAGCACTTTCTCAGCCACCATTTCATATAATCCTCAGGACAATCCTGAAAGTTGCTACCATTATTTTCGATGAATAAAGCCAGCTCAGATGGGTCAAGAAACTTATTTAAGGGCTTTTGATTGATAATTTGTGGAGTATCGGCTAGAACCAATCTACCCCACATGCCAAGTTCCTTCTCTTAAAAAAAAGGGGAAAAAAATTCCCCTAAAAAGGTAGAATAAAATAAATATGGAAAGTAGTCAGGAATCAGGTGGAGAGTTAAGAATCAATAGAGTGGTTTTGTTTGCTTTTAAAAAAGCTTCTTCCCTTCCACCTCACCACCCTTCCCTCTATACTTTCCTGACAGTGGTCTTGATGTAAGTTCATATTTCATTTTAGAAAGATAAGGAGCCTGGCATGGTGGCTGTGCCTGTCATCCTAGCAACTCAGCAGGCTGAGGTGGGAAGATCACTTGAGCCCAGGAGTTTGAGACCAGCCTGAGCAACATAGTGAAACCCTGTGTTCACGTTTTTTCTTTTTTAAAAAAAAACTAGCCAGGTATGGTGGCTGTGCTTGTAGTCCTAGCTACTCAGGAGGCTGAGGTGGGAGGATCACTCGAGCCCAGGAGTTCGAGGCTGCAGTGAGCTGTGATCATACTACTGCATTCCAGTCAGGCTGACAGTCTCATAAGGAAAAAAAAAAAAGACTTGAAAAACCCCTCTCCAGCATTGAAACTTCCTGTAGGCTACTATGTGTGTCCAAGCAATGCAGGTTGTGGTTTTAATTACCATGATGTCTCCAAGGATTATGTCTGTCCTTCTGTGTATGGAGATTCCAATTTACTGGTTTTAGGATGTGGTGAACAAAAGTCTGTTCTCGTAGTTGATCAAGGGGATGTGGGCCATGAAGGCATGAATCTTAAGTACGTGACCACCTAACTCACGCTGAAGCCACACTCACTGCATCTGAGCAGGTGCCACTTTCGCTTCTTGTTTTTTATTTTTAAATTTCCTAAGTTTTGCTTGGTTTTTACCTTCCCCTGGTTTGGCAGATGCATTTGTACTTTTTGGAGAGATATTTATACCATTCGTGTTAAAGGTATTTTTTTTTCTAAATGGTATCCTGTCAACAGTACATTGAGGATACAATTTAGGAACTCAAAATGCGTTTAAACACAACTTAGCAAATGTTATGTCTCATCATTTGGCATTTGGCCTCTGCAAATTCATTTTATTTAATGCCATAATCAATATTCCTGATTTGAAATACTTCCTTTTATCTTTTGTCTTGAAGGCAGTATTTTTTTTTAAATATACCCTTTTTGACTTTGTTCTAAATAACATCCCCCCCTCAAAATATTCTTGATTGCTACAGTCATTCATACCTATTTATCTCCGTCTATGTATCCTCATTATCTGTCTATCTAAACAAAAACTGCTTATTCTAGGAAGGTGCTAAGACAGAGCCTTACAGTACTAGGCCCCCAGAGAGATCATGTGCTTGTGGCATCCGGTAAGTGACACATGGGCTTTCCTCTCCCAAGCAAGACATCTAGTTGTCACCCACCAATCTGCTCAACCAGTTACGGAGTAACTCTGCTGCCTCTCCACTTCACTCAGATATGAGAGAGTTAATTATATAATATGTTTGCTAAGCACATTGGGTTCCCTAGAGAAAGTGTGCCACATAAATATATAAAAATGCATTATTAATTAAAGTTTAAGCAGATTACTTGGTGAGTTCTTTCTTAACTGCCCCATTTTCCTAATGAGGTGTTTTGAAGTTACTATCTCGATTTGGTATCTCGCCCCTCCTTCTTTCCCATGCCTTCTCCTTCTTCCCCTCCTTAATTTCCAATTCTGCTTAATTCTCTTTCCTTTCTGTCAGCTCTGTCAGCGCCTACCATATTGTGGGCACTCAGGCAATCACAATGATTTAACGCCAGATCTATAGGTAAAAGCCTTCATTAACTTCAACAGGCGTCATAAGCTCCTAAGAACTCTAGGGTGAGATTAATAATTAGATAATGATTCTAATGTGCTATGAAAATGAGAAGCCAGGCTCATGAAATGCTGAGCATGGTGTGGTTATCAGTAGTAGAGGAAACCCTTGTTTACCGACCCCTTTTCCCTGATCTGTTTCAAGTAAAACGAGAGATCCCAGATAGTTTAAAAATTAATATAAATCAAATCAAACCCCTCCCACAATGTCGACTTGTCTCTCATCAGCCAGAACAATACAAAGAGATTGCAATTTAAGAGCCTGGTTTGGAGGTTGGTTGGATTCTTTTTGAGGGAACTGTGGACTAATTTAGATCGAGTATGAGGGAGCTGCATAATTGCTTATTGAATGTTGATGTCCAAATCCTAGTTATTCCTTTACCGAAGATTAAGGGGAATTAGAGAACAGTTCACGTCCATCCTGCTAAACCTGACCCAGTTTATTTACACTGTAATCTTACTTCAGAGCATGAGACGTAAAATGAGCTGCTCTTATCAATTAATAGCTGAAGAAAAATTTAGATTTCAAGTTCAATGTAAGAGCTACTTATTCCAAAGCACTACAGAAATGAAGAGGTGCTTCCTTTTAGGCCAGGAGCGGGGAGGGGAGGGAGGAAGCGCTGAAGAGAATTTGTTTCTTTCCTTCCTAAGAGTTTGAATTACTGTGCAATCTTGGATTTTCTAGTGACCTGTGTGAAAGCCCTGGGGCTAAAGCAGACCTATAATGGATCTATTTCTGAAAGGTTCAGCAGTATTGGAGTTTAAAACAGCAGTCGTGATACCTGCAAGTAATGAGGCCAGTGCTTCCTTCTGCATCCAGGAGGCCATTGGTCACAGCCTGCATGGCCTCTCAAAGTACAGAAGCGGGCAAGTCCCTCCTTGGCCCACTTCCACAATTCTCCAGGGTAGCCAGTCCTATACTTAGCAGACACAGAAGTCGCTCTTGGGATATGAGATAAACGGTGAGCTAAAGACCCTACACTTGCTCTCAAATCTCCCTGCCCTGCCATGCCCACCCCACCTGCAGCACCACATTCCACTATTAGACATTCACTTCTCTGAGTTAAGCCGTTGTCCCACATTCAAATACCTCTGGGAGGTACAATAAGTCGTGCTTACCAGTCATCAGTAATTTAGTACAAATATTTGTTGTTTGTTGGATTGACATATAACATGCATTGATCAGAGGCAGGGAGTGGGAAGATGTACTTGAGTGCAAGGCTGCCTTTCTACTGGCTACCCCACTCCTCTGAACCTCAGCGTGCACACCAGGAAACCAGGGCGTTAGATCAGCAGATGTTCAACGTCACTTCCGTTCCCAGCACTGTGTATCTCTGAGAGTTGTGGGAAGGGGCACAGATACAACCATGGTGGTGGGTCGGGGGGCGCCTGGATGTGAGGACGATGGTGGGAGCCTGAGACACAACAGAATGAGCACGGAAATTTTGTAAGAAGCTTGGGAACTTTGAGTTGCTTTATATCAGCCTGTAGCCTTGGGTCTAGGCTCCAGAGTTCAGCACAGAGCCTGGAACACAATAGGGGCCCAATAACATTAGATGGAAAAGGACGGGAAAATAACAACTATCTATGTATTCGTTTTCTGGGACTACTGGGAAAAATGAGCACATACTGGGCAGTTTGAAACAAGGAAATGTATTGTCTCAGTTCTGAAAGGTAGGAGCCCAACACCGAGGTACTGGCCATGCTCCCTCTGAAACCTTGAGAGGAGCATCCTTCTGCCTCTTCCAGGTTCTGGTTGCCCCAAGCACACCTTGGCTTGTGGCATCCTGGCTCCAGTCTCTGCCTCCTATGGCCATCTTTTCTCTGGCTCTTCACACTGTCATACCCTGTGTATGTGTCTATGTCCACATCCACATCGTCCACATTTCCTCCTCCTCCTCCTCCTTCTTCTTCTTCTTCTTTTTTTTTTTTTTTTTTTTTTTTTTTGAGACAGAGTCTCACTTTGTCACCCAGGCTGGAGTGAAGTGGCACGATTTTGGCTCACTGCAACCTCTGCCTCAGCCTCCCGAGTACCTGGGATTATAGGCACATGCGACTATACCGGTTAATTTTTGTATTTTTAGTAGAGACAAGGTTTCACCATGTTGGCCAGGCTGGTCTCCAACTCCTGACCTCAAGTGATACACCCGCCTCGGCCTCCCAAAATGTTGGGATTATAGGCATAAGCCACCATGCCCGGCCCCAAATTTCCATCTTCTTATAAAGATACCAGTCATATTGCATGAGGGTTCACCTTATGCCTTTTTTTTTTTTTTTTTCTGAGACAGAGTCTTGCTCTTTCACCCAGGCTGGAGTGCAGTGGTGCGATCTCAGCTCACTGCAACCTTCTGCCTTCCAGGTTCAAGTGCTTCTCTGGCCTCAGTTTCCCAAATAGCTGGGATTACAGGCATGTGCCACCACGCCTGGCTAAATTTTGTATTTTTAGTAGAAACGGGTTTCACCGTGTTGGTCAGGCTGGTCTTGAACTCCTGACCTTAAGTGATCCACCCGCCTCAGCCTCCCAAAGTGCTGGGATTACAGGCGTGAGCCACCATGCTCGGCCCACCTTCTGACTTTATCTTAACTTAATGACACCTGTATGAACCCTATTTCTAAATAAAGTCACATTCACAAGTATTGAGGATTAGGACTCCGACATATCCTTTTAGGGAACACAGTTCAACCCATAACAGCCTCCTTCACAGAACTGTTGCAAACATGAACTGAAATGTGAAATGTCTTGATGACTGGAAAGTGTTTATGTAAATGTAGGTGAAGGAACTCAGCTGGGATTTGAGTCTGGCCCTGTCTCCCAACGATCAGGCTACCCGCAGACTCTCAGCATAGAAGCCTCCAAAGCCCAATTTAGGGGTGAAGACTAAGAGGGAGAAAGAGTATAGAAAATGAGGTCAAGTCATAAAAGACAAATTTCATTACCTTCAAAGAGTTGCCTGTGCCCACTGTGGGTCCCAAGTGAGGGAGGTGACCGTAAATACCCCATGTGACAACTTAGACGTCCTAGAATGAGACCAGCCTTGCCTGCTTATTGATGCCACACTGGAGAGAATGGGAATCACTGATTCACTCATTTTTATGTCTTTTATTATCATAGACTGTGAAGGTGCTGTTAATGAAAAAAAGCTTTAATAAGCACCAGTAATGCATAAACACCACACTACACAGAAGACAGACAAGGTTCCTGACATCTCAGAGTGCGGGTTCTAAAGGACACCCGGACAGTCATGCATGAATTTTATCTAGTTTTTCCCTTTTTTGCGGGGTGGCGAGGAGCGGGTAGCATCAGGGAAGAGTTGCATTCTAATTGGTTATGAACCACAGGTCTAAATTTCAATTCTGGCCTGAATAGTAATTTTTCCTGAAGGTTTGAATAAATCATCCAATCTGCTTCGGTTTCAACTATTTTCAGCATTTCTATTTTAATCATTAATTCTGACTGCTAAGGACCCCGGAGTCACCGAGCCCGTTTGCGACTTAATTTGGGATGGGAATGAGGCAAGAGGAGAAGATGTGCTGAGAACCAAACAGGAGAAAATGGGCTTGACCTGGAGTTTTGAAAGATTTGGTCCAGATACAAGGGACGTTTTCTTATTAGTGATAGCTGTAATTATTTGTTTTGCTCTGGCAAGGTGGATTATAGAATTTGCACAAATAGTTTTGGTGAAGATAGGATAAATTCTCATGGAAGGAAGACAGTTTAATTTTCATTCTGATTTGACTGCAAAGAGACAGTTGGATGGACCCTTCATTAAGGTAAATCACAGAATCTCAAGATAATAAATGCCTTAATCCATTCTGCTTCCCTTTTTGCTTTGAATGGTAAGAAGCTCAGAGCTGATTATACTGTCCCGTTAAATACTCAGGGCACTGTTTCAGTTATCTATTGCTATAAACAAGCTACCCTCAAACTTACTGGCTCAAAACACTTTATTTTTATCTTCCATGGTTCCGTAAGCTGACAGGACTCAGCTGGGCACTTCTTGCTTGCAAATTCTCATGCAGTTTCAGTGGGATGGTGGCTAGGGTTGAAGTCATCTGAAGAATCAACGGGGACAGATGTTCAAGATGGTTTGCTCATTCACGTTTGGGCTGGGCTGACCCGGATGGTTGGAGGCTGACTGAGCACCTCTCTCTCCATCCATGTGGCTAGCTTAGGCCCTCTCACAACGTGCTGGTAGCTGTATGGTGGCTGACTTCCGGGGGGAAGAACTGGGGAAACACTTCCCTTGGGGTCATAATGGGAGATGTGGTTCACGAGTGGGGTCATCATTAGACGCATATCACCACAGGTATTTATAAATCTTTTAAAATTTTTTCATGGTCTTATAAGAGCTATATCTTTCCTTGTGGGCCTGTTTTGGAAGTTAGCAAGTATGAATAATACACACACAATGCTTTACTCTTGTCTAAGGCTCAACAATTTACCACCACCCTCACTATGCTACCTTACCTGGCCTTCACAACACTGCGTAAACAGGTAGATTCACTTTGTCCCATTTTTACAGACACAGAGACTGAGGCCTGAAGATTAGTGATCTTCCCAAGCTAGCCCAGCTATGATGAGGTGGGTTGCCCTGGACAAATGTGTCTGACAGAAATCTATGTTCTCAAGCACCTGGTGAAGTGCTGGCAGAGGCCTAAACCTAAAACCCAGATGTGACCTCTTTTCCCCAGCATGCACCTGGTTGCCTCTCCATTGGCCCTTCATAGCAAGAGTTTGGTGTAGTGACATGGGCACTAGTCCTTGAGCAAAATTACCAGAATCCAAACTGGCTCTGCCACCTCCTGGCTGTGGACCTGGGACCTTTCCTACATCTCTGTTTCTTCATTTGTAAAAGGAGGCTGATGATAGTAACGGTGTCTACCTCTCCGGGTTGCCAAGAGAATTACATGAATGAAGGCCTCAAAGTAATACTTGATAAGAACTGAAAAAGAAACCTCTCCATGAAAAGCTGTAGAGATAAGTGGCTATTAAGAGGACCCCGTTCTAGCTGCCTCTTCTCTGTGTGTTTCTTGACTTTATATGGACTTTACTAAGCATCGCAGCTGATCATGACGTTTCATTGTGCTTGATATTACATATTATCAGGTGGACTAAAAGCCCTAAATCAATGTTAATGCCTACCCAAGATTGCGATTGGAGCTGCAGGATGCAGTTATAAAATATGCCTATGAATTATAGGCACAACCTGCCTTTCCCCAAGCTGTCATGTACACTCACTCTCTTTTCAATTATTTATAGTGACATTCTCTCCCTTGGTGCCCATTCACTCTTCTGTTACTCATTGTCCCAACTGGATCTGGACATTCACCCTTAACTTCTCTCTACTCTATTCATTTTTCAAACGCATGTTCTTCTCAACACGCTCACTCGAAGATCAAAGATCAAAGATGTTCTTTCATCTTTTTTTTTTTTTCCAGAGTCTCGCTCTGTCACCCAGGCTGGAGTGCAGTGGCACGATCTCGGCTCACTGCAACCTCCACCTGCTGGGTTCAAGCAATTCTCCTGCCTCAGCCTCCCGAGTAGCTGGGACCACAAGTTCATGCCACCATTCCCAGTTAATTTTTTGTATTTTTAGTAGATATGAGGTTTCACCATGCTGACCAGGCTGGTCTCAAACTCCTGACCTCGTGATCCACCTGCCTCAGCCTCCCAAGGTGTAGGGATTACAGGCGTGAGCCATTGCACCTGGTCCCAAAGATGTCCTTACATCTATGGACACATGCCCTTGATCTTCTACATCCTGTGCACTTTCCTTCCCCAAACACCCAGTACACAGGGACTTCTGTGCTCACTGAGCCTGAAATCCCTGCTTCTTATCCCAATACCCCCAAGGATGGCAGAAGTTTCTGCAACTATGGTGGTGGGGCAGGATGCAGACCTGGGTATGAATAAGGAGGCCCTGGACATCTGGTTGCACCTGCCTGGAAATGTTCAGCTCACAAAGCTTTCCCTTAATGGCCCAAGAGGGCCAGAGAATGGATTTCCCTGCTGCCCACCTGGACACTGCACAAGTAAGTCGTGGGCTGTCCAGAGAGCTTATGTCAGTAGCTGCTGCTTAAGGGGGAAAGTGCTCCTGACACAGGGGAGGGCTTGGCTAAGGGAAGCTGCCTGCTTTTTCCCCCAGCTCAGGGTGGGGGGAAGAATTGAGCTGAATATGCACCTATTCAGAAGGGCAAAGAGCCAAAAATAACTAGGAGCAACAGCATTTCATCTGACAGGCCCAGAAATAGAGCTCATTTTGGAGCATGCCAGGGCTACAGACCGAGTGATTCCAAGACCTTCAGCATCCCATAAAAATACACGGAAAAGCTTTCAGTTTACACAAATGCTTCCTTTTTCTCCTTTACCACAATTTCCCAAGGCAAGGGCTCTGTGGCCCATAGGAAGAGAGTCTGCAGAGTCAGGGATTTGAGGCTCAAAGGATGGGATCTGAGGATAAGGAGATGAGGATGGTATCTGATGGGATGTTCTACGGAAGGAAGAAGCAAGAAGTAACTGTTAAACATGGAGAATTTGAAACAAGGAGAAACAGAGACAGGAAATAGATTTAGGGAAGGTAATGGCTGGGGGCCACAAGAAAATGCCGCCCATAAAACAATGGCATGGAGGATTTGTCTAGATTTCAGAGGTCACCTTTGGCAGAAAGAAAGGCCATGGTATTTCTATTGGCATGGGGAGTGTGTTGCCTGACAGCAATCTTCTATTTTTGCTTTACTCTCTTCTATTTTTGTTTTCTTCTTTTTTATTTTGATATAAAAGGCAAATGTCACGGTTCATTCATTTTCATTCTGAATAACTGAAATTACAGGAAGGAGGGAGGGGGAAGAAAGGAGAAGACTGCAGAATTATAGAGAAACTTGAGTGTGGAAACAGCCATGTTCTAATGGGAAGAGACTGGGGAGACAACAATGAATTAAAAAGGAAAAGAAGGAAGGGAGGGAGGAAGAAAGAGAGGAAAAAATGAAAAAGGAAGATGTTGGATTCAACTTTATTCAGTGAATATGTTCAAGAATGTTCTATGTACAAGGCATGGGGGTACAGAGAAATGGTTAAGAAGCAACCCCTACTTTCAGGGAGCATATAGTCTACTGGAGGAGAACAGGCCAACTAACATACCCAATATAAGGGAGAGTTAGCCAATGGCCACTTAGTGTTACAGGCAATGCCTGGTGGGGGCACAGAGAACCGACCCATTTGCGTTTTGACCTGAGGCCATGAGGGAAGATTCCCTGAAACTGGCAGCATTTGCCTGGGTCTCAGAGATTTACGTGGGAGGGTAAGTGGATGGAAGGAACACTCTCTACTCCTGCAAAATGCCTTCCTACCCACCTCCTGTAATCCGGAGGTCATTTGTCTCTGCAGGGGCAGATCTCTTTGCCCCAGACATCCTTAGCATATAGAAATGGGGTTTCCAAGTGCCAACATGGACAGAGCCACTCCAAAGGTAAGTTTTTACTGATCCACAGCAAAAAGCAACAACACATAAAGACAAGACAGAAGTAAAATATTCAGATTAAAGAACAGCATTTTTTTTTTTTTAAAGACAAGGTCTCACTCTGTCGCCCAGGCTGGAGTGCAATGGTGTGGTTAGAGCTCAGTACAGCCTTGACCTCCTGAGCTCAAGCGATCCTCCCACCTCAGCTTCCTGAGTAGCTGGGACTGCAGGCACACACCACTACACCTGGCTAATTTTTGTATTTTTAGTAGAGACAGGGTTTCGCCATGTTAACCAGGCTGGTCACAAACTTCTGGGCTCAAGTGATCTACTTGTGTTGGCCTCCCAAAGTGCTGAGATTACAAGTATGAGCCGTGGCACCCAACCCAGTCTTTTCTTAGAATGTTAGGCTCTTCGTAATTTTTTGATAGTAAAAGGCCTTGTCTTTTTAGTGAAATGATACTGACAGAAGATAGTATATGCAGTTGGTTTATAAAAACTATTTTTGCTCAGTAAGGTAATCGTTGACCAAGTGCATTGGTCCCTGAGACGTGACTGATCTTAAACCATTTTGGGCCGGGCACGGTGGCTCACACCTATAATCCCAGCACTTTGGGAGGCCTAGGTGGGTGGATCACGAGGTCAGGAGTTCAAGACCAACCTGACCAACATGGTGAAACCCCTGTCTCTACTAAAAATACAAAAATTAGCTGGGCATAGTGGCAGGTGCCTGTAATCCCAGCTACTCAAGAGGCTTGAGGCGGGAGAATCAAACCCAGGGAGTGGAGGTTGCAGTGAGCCGAGATCACGCCACTGCACTCCAGCCTGGGCAACAGAGTGAGACTCCATCTCAAAAAAAAAAAAAAAAAAAAGAAAAGAAAAAGAAAAAAAAATTTCAGAGCCTCAACACCTCGCCTGGAATGCTATGATGTGCCGCCTGGGCATGCAGATGCAGTGCTTTCTCCAGCCCCTCCCTCCAGGCCTCTGGAGTCTCCTCCTAGGGGCGGGCGGTGATGAGCTCAGGACTCTGTGCCTTTGTCCTTTCCCGTGTTGAGGTGTGGAATTGGTCCCTTTCCAAGGGCATGTGACAAACTGACTCACACCAAGGCAGTAATAAGAGAGGCCAATCTCCCCCTGGGGCCTTCAACTTTTAGTGGAGTATTAAAACTTAATTTAACCTGATGAATTGTAATGGTGAGATTTCAAACCCTTCCATGGGACAATGGGAAAATATATTTCTTTTTAAATAAAGGGCTTTCTCCTGAAATCAGACACCGCCCTCTCAATGACTGACACAAACTGCTGGAGAGACGCAAGAGTGAGGGCTGATTCTGTCTTCTGGATCAAAATGTCCCACTCCCCTGTGAAAAGAAATCCTGACGTTTTCTCTCCCCCTCTCCAATACAGGATGAAACAGTTAATCCCATCAGCTCTAGCCCAGGATGAGAGAGCAACTCACACACACCTCTTAGAAGACCAAACTCTGGCAGGTTTCCTGCATGCCCGATGCTCCTTGCAGAAATAGAGCCATTCTGCCTACCTCTGGAATCCTGGGGCCTCTGGTGGTACCTAATCCACAGTAGGAACACAATAGGGGATGAGTAAGAAGGGAGAAGTGAGCGGTTGGATATGGCAGGTTAGAATCAGCCCAGCCCCCAATGGGGCGCTCTGTTACCTACACTTAGGTAAACCCAAACCCTCAAAGCTCACAAAGCCTTGAAAACTCCCAATTCCATGAATCCTGATTACAAACCACCAGAAGGGACCGTTTGGCTCCCTGAAGACCAACAGAGTCTGTGTGCAATGTGGGAGGAGAGAAACTCCGGACAGTGGCCCAGGAAGACAGGTGGCAACCCTAGAAATGCTGCAATGCCTGTTGTAGCCCCTTTCCCCTGAACTGGCCGACAATTTTCCTTCCACATACATTAAAAGTATAGTCCGTATTTTGACCTGATGGAAAAGATATAGACAGGATCTGGGAAAAAGCCACCAAATCTTTTGTTCCCTTGGACACTCGATAGAATAAATGGTTTTCCATGTCACACAGGAGAATGTTAAGTGCTTTGTTTCTGCTGAAGTGGAACAGAGATAGTGGGAACGTCTGTCAAAACCCCCAAAATGCTTTAATGTGGTGGCAGCTGGCTGGGAGGAGCAGGAGCCCAGTTTCCTAAAAGCCAATAGTTCTGGAAATGGAGGAGGGTTGTTTGAACCAGCGCCTAAGCATCACCCGGGAGCTTGTTAGAAAGGTACATTCTGAAGTCCCTCCCAGGACCAACTGAGTCAGAAATTCTAGGGCTGGAGTCCAGGAATCTGTGTTTTAACAATCCCTCCAGGTAATTCTGAAGTTTGAGAACCGGCGGAATAAGGCGGAATAAGGCCAGGGGGACTCACACAGGTCCACAGCTCTTAGGTGACCTAAAAAAAAAGTGGATGACAGCTGAGGAGCCGCCATGCCCGGTATGACCAGGCCTGTACTGAGCAGCTGAGGGTACATCCAGGCACAGGGGATGCCCACGCCCGTCAAACCACCCTGGGCACCCCGTCTCACCACTAGCCTCTCCCCGACGTCTGTTGTGACTTGACCTATGCTCGTGGCACAGAGAAAGGGCTGTGGCCTCTCAGGCTCCCAGGCTATTGTTCCAATCCGCACAAATCTACCAGTGCCAAAGGAAAGCTTCTGCGAACTTTGGAAGGTGGATTAACTGTTTCAGAGCAGCAGCTGCGGGCCCAGATAGTTGTCGGAGCCGCTAGACACAGCCAAGCGCTTCCCTGAACGCCAAAGCCGGCGGCAAGCTGGTGGTCCCGCCGGCCGGCGGTCCCTCTCCGCCAGGCCGCAGAACCCGGGTAGGCGAGCAGCCAGTCTCAACCTGCGTCCCCAAGGCCGAGGATGTGTCCTGGTTTTTTAAAAAGCTGTTTGCGCACTTCTAGGGCCTCACCCCTTTTATTTGGGGCTCCAGTATTACTGTATTGACCTAATTAATTCATTTTCTTTTCTGTCCAAAGTGGAAGCTGGAGCACAGGGATGCAAATCAAATACAAACCCGTCCTGGGTGCCAATACTCTGGACAATTAAAACAAAGAGCGCAGTGGTGGCGGCGGCGGCGGCACCACACAAAACCCTCGGGAAACATCCAGACCGTGCCGCGAACCAGCCGGCAGGGTGGGGCGCAGCCGGGCTGCAAACGTGCCAGGAAGGAGGCGGTCCCAACCCCGCAGGTGGACAGGTGGAGGTTGGCAGGGGTCAAAATCCATCCTGAAGGCCTGGGAGCCGGGCAGCTGCGCAGCACAACTCCAGGGGGCACACTCGCCCTGCGCCCTGCGGGAATGGCGCCCCGGCCAAAAAAGCAACCAGACAAAAACCCATTGCACGGGCGGGAACTGGGCTGTGCGACCAGCAAAAGGGTGGGTGGGAGAAAGAGAATGCGGGAGCGAGGAAGAGGATGGGAAGGGAGAAAGAGAAAAGGGAGGAAAAGGAGAAAGTGAAAAAGAGAGGGCGTTTGGGAGCAGGAGGGGAAAGGGAAGAGGGAGCCGGAGGGAGAGGAGGGGGATCGCGGAGAGCAGGAGCGCGGAAGGGGGGCGGGGGAGGAGCGGAGAGAAAGGGAAAGGGGGGTGCGCCGGGGCCCAGCCACCCGGGCGGGGGGTGGCAGCGGCCAGGGGCGGGACTCGGGTCAGTGCCCACCTGCGTGGGCGCCCGCTGCCCGGAGGGGTGGAAACCCGGGGGCCGAAGGGAGCGGCCGGGAGGCGGGCTGGGCAGGGAGGCAGAGGGGAGGGAGGGGACGGGGACGGGGAGGCGGGGAGGAGCCGGCGCTCGGCTGGGGCTGCGGGGGCGGCGACGGCGGGAGCGGCAGTGGCGGCGGCGGCGGCGGGTCCGGAGGTGGTGGCAGGTGGCCCCGCGCGCGGCGGCCGGCCCGGCCGGGGGCGGGCGGGAAGGTGGCGCCTCGGGCGGGGGCCGGTCCCTGCACCAGGTGACCTGTTCCGGCCCGGATCCGGGCGGCCTCGCCATGCAGCGGCGCGGCGCGGGGCTTGGGTGGCCGAGGCAGCAGCAGCAGCAACCCCCGCCGCCCGCAGTCTGCCCCCGGGCCGCAGCCATGGCCCCCCCGAGTGGCGGCGTCCCCCCGGGCCTCGGCGGCCGCCCTGCCTGCGCGCTGCTCCTCCTCTGCTACCTGGTGAGCGCCGGACCCTGCCCGGGTCCTCCTCTCCGCGCGGGGCCCCGGGGACGCGGGTGGGGGCGGCCGGGGACACCCGCCACGCGGGGCGGGGACGCCGCTGCTAGTTTTCTCTCTTCCTAACCGCTGCGCCCCGGGCGCTCCCGGCACCTGGGATGGGTACCCCGGGCGTGGAGAGGGGTGCGTGGACCGGACTTGCCGCGCTGCTCTCTCGTTCGTGCCCATTCCTCTCCCTCCCGGACTCTCTCTAGACCCGGGTCGGGTTCCCCTCGAGACTCCTTCTTGTCCTGGACTCCACCCGAGAGCCTCGCCGCCGGGAGTTCGCTCTCCGCCTCGCCGCGCGCGGTCTCCAGCCCCCCCCACCCCCGCAACCCCCCACCCCTTCTAGGCTTCCCTCTCAATCTACTCGCAGCTCCTTTCCCTCCCGTGCCCAACTTCGCCTCTTTCTCTCGGCGCCCGCCACCCGCCTCGACCCTCCTTTTGGTTTCCACCGGGTCCTCCCGGCCCGGACGGTTTTCTGCCAACGCACCTCGCATCTCCAGCGCTCTTCAACTCCTCCTTGGTCACTCCAGCCAAGTTGCGGATGCCGGAAAGAAATCTAGTTCTCTGTAACACGCTTACCGCCAGAGTGGTGACTTTAGCTGCGTCTTGAACATTGTCATTTCAGAGAATATGTTTGGCTCATGCATGTCAGTTTGCAATTTGCACACTTCTTGGCTTTTGTTTTAGTCATCAACTAAAGGGCAGTAACCTATTTTTCAAAACCAATTTATTTTAAATACCAGAGTAGTTGAGAGCCCTCAGAACAAGGTGGGGAGAAATTTTCTCAGTTCCTTTGATGGCTTACTTGCTTCTGTTCTGAGTTCTCCTAAACAATAGTAAATTTACAGAAGGCGACACCCTTCCTGCCCAGCGTACCTTATGTTCCAAAATCCTGCAGAAACCTTGGGTTATCTCGCCATATATTACTGTAAATAAATGAAATGGAAAATGCTGAATCATGAAACTGATGTAATAGGAAATACACAGAATGCCAAAAAAAAAAAAGAAAAAAAAAAAAATGAGCAGTGTCATTGTCCGGAATTCATTTCACTTATGTGGCATTGTCATTATTTGGCGTCTTCCTATTTGGAAGCTAAAAACTACTTAGGAGATACTGGCAGGAATTAGAATTTGATTCTGAAGAAATTTGCCACCCAGCCCGTTTCTTTTAACGTTTTTTACTTCTTGAATGTTTCATTTCTTGAAGCAAGAAGGTGTAAAAATGGAAATGATAATTCTGCCTGTGCATCTACCTGTTGAGCAATCCGTGCTTTTACTCATATTTCAAAATGAGCCAATACCAAATTGTGTGGTTGGGCTTACTTCATATTTTCATAAGAAGTTGTCAGTTAACATGAATGATTTTTTTTTACCCAAGAGATATTATTATTTAATATTTATGCCACAAGGTTACAGCACACAGGCTCATAAATAAAACTGCCATGACAAATGACAAGATTTCAGTTTAAACAGATGATGCCTGTACACAGGGCCCTGCTGGCTACCCATAGAAGCAGAAGTGATGTTGTAGAGTGTTGCGTGAAACATTCATGTACAAATGGGCCGGGCCGGAAAGTTCCACATGGACATCTCAAGACCTGGCAAGGAGGGGGACTACTTCACCACAGTTCAGGAAGTCAGAGTCCGGAGAGCAAAGCCTGAGGGCCTAAGTGGGCTCTGCGAATAGAGACGGATGATGATGGAGCAAATATCGCTCATGTGAAAGTTCTGTGTGCACCAAGAGGGATTAAGAGAACAGGAGGAAAAGTGATGCCATGGATAGACTCAAGTGAGATAGTGAAAGGGTGAGGAAGGGCTCCAGAAAGAGGAATTTTAGAAAATACTGTGATGTAGAAAATAACTAGAGCATGGATGAATGTCTTGGCAGATGGGGAAGGAATGGATTTGGGGACCTCATGGTGGGGGGAAATGTCAGTGCTTCCTGCCTCTGTATACTTCCTTCAGATGAACTTCTGATACGCTTACTGTACAAGAGAGACTTTGATAAACAAGAGAGCCATTTTGCAAAGGACGCAAAAGGCCGACTTAAAAGGTAGTCTCCACGTTTGGTTCTGAAGATCTGGCTGTTTACTAGGGATGTTGCTCTTGGGTCTGTACTACCTGAGATACTACTGAAGGTAAGGCTTCTTGATCTTGGAGAAGCTTGGTGTGTGAATTGGGGAAAATGTAAATACCCATATGAAACCCTTGAAAAACATAATAGAGAGAAAATGCAAGTGGATAATTGTGTGCATTTTGCTCAATCAAGGAATGCTACCTGGAGGAAGTGGTTGGTCAGGGGAATGGGGCTGGGCAGGTGCAGGGTAGAGATGGAGCAGAATAGCTCAGCAGGATCTCAGGAATATGTAGACTCTAGAGGAAGAAAGCTCTTTCATAATTTGAAAGCCTACATGGTAATAACAATAGCTTGCATTGTGCTAAGTCATTTATAGGCATTATCCAGTATTTATTTTAGCAACAATCCTGTGAGGTAGGAGCTATTATAATATCCATTTAGACGAGATAACAGAGATTCAGAGAGGTTAAGTTAGTTGCCCCAGGCCACACAGTCTGAGCTTGAAACCCAAGTCTGTCTCCCTCCAGAGCCCCAGCTCTAATCCACACTAGCTTATTGTCTTCTGGATTTTGCTGCTTGTAACTCATTCTTCATCGATGTACAGGCCATTAGCAAAGCTCTAGCAATTAGCAGCTACTGTGCAATTGGCCAGGATGTGAGGTCATGTCTAAAGTAATCTAAAATATACAAAGCAGGAAGCGCAGGCCACAGAATAGAAGCAGGATGTTAAAGTGGGGAAGAAAGGTAAAGCCAGAAAATATTTGCCATCGTTAATGAAGAGATAAAGGTTTGGGGTTTTTATGTAGTCCAGAGGCAGCTGGTGGAGTTTAGCATTTGAGTTTGGATGAATGTGCATACAAGTGTACAGCAAATGTGCCTTGGAATGCATTCCAAAGCCAAATTGCCTATGATTTGAGGACCAGTTCCTGTTTTGTGTTATCTTCACCTATTTGCCTGTTCACAAGGGCTGGAGGTTGAGATCAGCTTCTGAATAGATGCCTTTAAGCACCTGCCCTCACAGGGAGCATGCTTCCTGGAGTCAGGGTCCTGAGGAGTGGGCGCCTTCCTTCTCCGTCGGCTGGGATGGAGTAACCTTCAGTGTCAGCTCAAGAAGAGTACTGTGTCTGTAGCTAGGATACTGCCAAAGCATGAATAATGGTGATGAGGGCTGAAAGATAAGTCACGGAACGATGCCAAACAGATTTCTGAAAAGATGATCCCTGGTTCCAGCGGCTGCCAGAAAATTCTGAGGTCACCAAAGGTCAAGATGCAGAGAGCCTCCTCAGAGAGGGAGAGGGCCTCGAAAGCAAAGGATAATGAAATTGCTTCCACTGAGGTCGCGGGTGCTGAGTACTGTGCTCCACGCAGAACTTTCCCTGCCCAACGGGCCCTCTTGCTATTTTCTTACACTATTAACTCTTACCTTCTTCCAACTTGGCTAGAACCAGCCTGAGGCTGCCCCAGCTGCCTATCTGTGATAATGGCACTTCTAGAAGACAATTTTGTCCATTCCAAGCTCTGGTCTCCAGTGTATAATATTTTCTTATATGAAAAGATAAATCTCAGGATGGCCAGTATTGATGTCAGCTGTCAAGATGAAATGTTCAGAGTGGATATCTGCACTTGTTAGACAATCAGACTGAGGACAAAGAAGTAAGAGGACATTAACAGCACAGAGGCCAGGCGTGGTGGCGCACACCTGTAATCCCAGCACTTTGGGAGGCCGAGGCAGGTGGATCACGAGGTCAGGAGATTGAGACCATCCTGGCCAACGTGGTGAAACCCCGTCTCTACTAAAAATACAAAAACTAGCTGGGTGTGGTGGTGTGCACCTGTAATCCCAGCTACTCGGGAGGCTGAGACAGGAGAATCGCTTGAACCTGGGAGGCGGAGGTTACAGTGAGCCGAGATCACGCCGCTGCGCTCCAGCCTGGAGACAGAGCGAGACTCTGTCTCAAAAGGAAAAACAAACAACAACAACAAAAAACAACACAGACACATGTGGGACAGTTAGCAGACGGTGGCTGTGACAGAGTCTTGTACAGGATTCTCTGTAAGTGACCACATACCCTCGGTCATCCATCTAAGAGTATTCATTAACCCCTCAATATGTGTGCAATGCAGGGTATAAGAAGATCAAAACGAGGTAAAGAGATCTGCAATTATCCAGCCTGAGGGAGAGGGATTATGAATATTTGAAAACAGAGATCATCCCCAAACCTCACATCAACCAATAGCTTCCATATTCATCCTGACCAGAGCTGCTAAAATTTCCCAAGCCATGGTGTTGGCCTCTTGCCTTCTATTTCTTCTGGCTGCCTGTTGGCAAAAGTGTCAGAGCTAGAGGACAGGTAGGAGAGAATAACCCAGGCAATTCTCTGGGAAGACGGATAGACTGGAGTAGACCGTAAATAGCCTAAAGTGAATTTAGTTACCTTGTTTATTGGCTCATGCCATTTCCCTGAGAAAGGAGTCAAGGGGCAGGAGGCATGTGCAGCCCGTGAGGAATGGTTGATGGGATTCAGCCTTGGCAGGCCTTGTTTCCCATCTCTACCTGGAGAAGGGCTTAGTTATACTGGGGAACTGGCTGAGTCTGGCGTTTGTGTGTTTGTGGTTAAGGCAATATCTATCTTCTTCAAACTCTAGGCATGGCAGCATGGTGGCATTTTAACTCCAACACTTTTAAGATGAGAATAAGGAAAGTCGTGAGATTCCCCAACCCTGTAGCCAGAAAGCAGTGACAGGTGTGTAAAGGCAAGGGTGTGAGTTGAGGGCATCATCTTTGGGTGTTGTTAGAAGACAAGAGGCACACCGTCACTGACTTTGGAGTCAGCTGATGTGGATTTGAATTTTGGTTCTGCTTTTTGGTAGCTGGTTGACCTTGGGCAAGTTACGTACCCTCTCTGAAGGCGTTCCATTGCCTCAGCTGTGTCAGTGGGGATGCTGTCTCCCCCTGTGGGCTGTTGTGAGGATTGGGTTAGAAGGGAGAAGTCTATGAGGTCCCATGTGAGAGGAGGAAGTTAGAAGCCCGAGAGAAAAAAAGGTTTAACACACCCGTCCCAGTGCCCAGTACACAGTAGGTACTCAATGAAATAAGAGCAAACCAACTTTAGGTAGCTTGGTGTGATGTGAGCTGGGAAGAAACAGCATATTAAATAGTATGGGGGAGAATCTTACACAACCAGGATTATTGATCATGACTGTGATGGTGTGGCTCTGGCCAGCTCTCAGGCTTAGGAAGCAACAATACTCAACTGGGAAATGCTTCCCTAAGCACATGGTGATTTTGAAGTTTGTATTGACATCATGTTCCATTTTGCTTAATTGCATGCTTTGTTGACTTAAACAGAATTTTTGCTTATATATGGTAGGCAGAAATTACAAACATAGGCGCTTTAAGGCAAGATGCTTGCTTACCTTTTTGACCTAGGGAAAATGTGATCCAGCCAGTTTGAAGAGGAAGCCCTCCTGAGCCACAGTTTTCTTAGGAAAAGAATGGGGCAGAATGGTCAGGAATGAGAAAAACAGTTATTGTTTTCTTATCGTACCCACCCACAGACACGTGTACGTGCCAATGAACTCGTAGCAAGATGTGAACGACTTAAAGTTTCCCAATCTCTCTGTCCCTTCCTTAAATACCAAGTGGAGACCAGATGGAGAACAAAGCCAAGTTTCCTCAGCTCTTTGGAACAAGGGAGGGTGATGTGAACAGCATCTCTTCTTATTGATTTTGCTTAAAGGAATCAAATGCAGTCATCCTAAAAGAAGTTTAGGTCATATTGATAGTTTTGTTTTCCATCCAGAAGATACATAAATTCATCTGTTTCTGGATTCCCAGGCAGAATTCAATGCATTTAGATCTCCTATTTGGGGTCTTCTATCATGAACACACATTAACTGGCCCATTTCTTTCTTTTTTTAAAAAAATTTTACAATACATGCACATTTACACAGAAATAAGAGAATCTATGTTTTGTGACTGCGCATGACATTGTCAAATTTGACTTTGATGAGGGCTCACATCTGGTATAAACATGTTTGAGGTCTCAAGCATCTTTCAGGGCCCAGCTCCGTTGTGTGCAAAATGGATCAGTATGTTGCTTTCAAGGTGGAACATCTATTGTAGCTGCCTAAACGGCATAATCTGAGGGACACAGATGCCCCCCTTCACCCCAAATATCTTTCTTAGAGTTGTGGTGCATTTAGACTGTGCTTTTAAGGCATTATCTCCGCAAAGCCGGCATAGAAATACAGATACGTGACATTACCTCAGTGTTTTTTCATTATCACAGTGACATGGGCGAACTTGCCAGATAAACAGGAACTCAGCAGAGGGTCGAGGGATGAGAAATCTTAAAAAATTAATTTGTATTTTTGGTGTGGAGAAATGGAAACGGTTCTAAAATGTAGGGCAGTTGTCTGAAAGGTCTAGAGGGACAAAATAGCTGGGAGAAGTTTGCCCCAAATGGGTAAGGTGGGTGCCAAGGTGCCACCTTCCCTGACCTCATAGTTCACCAGCTAAGCCCTGACCCCCAGGGACCAATAAGATGCCAAAGGGTAAAGGCTATTTGGAAGGAATTAACGAGGCTGGGAGAAAAACAGAGAAACGATGGGGACCCCTTACAAGAGAACTTAGAGTATAAGAAGAAGGCGGTGGGGACTCAAAACTGATCAAGTCATTTGGTTTATATGCAAGTGCCCCCAGGGCCACTGAGGCATCTGGCAGAAATGCCCACACCCAGTGCTTTTTTTTTTCCCTGAGATGGAATCTCACTCTGTTGCCCAGGCTGGAGTGCGGTGGCGCAATCTCGTCTCACTGCCACCTCTGCCTCCCGGTTTCAAGTGATTCTCCTGCTTTAGCTTCCTGAGTATCTGGGATTACAGGTGCCTGCCACCACGCCTGGCTAATTTTGTTTTGTATTTTTAGCAGAGACAGGGTTTCACCGTGTTGACCAGGCTGGTCTCAAACTCCTGACCTCAGGTTATCCGCCCCCCTCAGCCTCCCAGAGTGCTGGGATTACAGGCATGAGCCACCACGCCCAGCCCCAGTGCTTTTATTTCAGCAAGAAACACTTACCAAATTCTTATTGTGTGTCAGACTCTATCTTAGAAGCTGGAAACATAACAATGACATAGACTCTGAACTCATAATTTCTAAACAAAGGAATATGCAGATAAATTTTCAGCTTGTATTAATGCAACCTGGCATGTGAAAATACCTATGAAGGCTGGACACGTGTCATGCCTGTAGCTGGAACTCTTCAAGTTAATTGCCTTATTTTCCTGGCAGGAAACAGCTTATAACCACACACATGACTTGAGCCAGGAAGTCAACTTCAGCTTAATCAATATTTAGAGTGTGATGTGTTGCTAATCAGTGTTGGTTTTGTGCATAGCAGAGGTAGCCACGACTCGTGGTGAATCAGCTGCCCACAGGGTCTGCTACAAGCCACTGGATGCCAGCTTCCTTCATTGCATAGGTGCCTCAAAGCACCTTCTCGAAAGGTTTAGACCATGTTCTGCACAAGCCACGTAGGGTGATTTTGAGGCCCTCTTTGGGGCCAACATACCCTCATTAACTTAAGGAAATATTGCCCCACCCCGAAGTTTCTCTTCTCTTGTACTCCAGCTGTCATTCAAGCTTCTCCTACTTGTCAAACAATCCATCTCAGTCCTTGAAATCTGATCTCTTTGTCTAGATTAATTTCATGTTATCCTCTGACTTAGATCTTTTCTGAAAGAAACAATAGCAAAATGTCAACACTCTCCACCAGAGAACCTTAGAAAAATACAGAATCAAGTCCCATCAACTACACACATATGAAATGATGCCCTGTTGGGCTATTCACCCCGTTTCTCCTATATGACAACTCCTAACAAAGCATATCTTCTGTCACCTTTTGTTCTTCAAAACTCTATCTGGGATAATAGCTTGATAATTGGCTGGGCACTGTGGCTCATGCTGTAATCCCAGCACTTTGGGAGGCCGAGGTGGATGGATCCCCTGAGGTCAGAAGTTCGAGACCAGTCTGGCCAACATGGTGGAACTCGGTCTCTACTAAAAATACAAAAATTACCCGGGCGTGGTGGGGCGCGCCCGTAGTCCCAGGTACTTGGGAGGCTGAGGTACGAGAATCACTTGAACCTGGGAGGCAGAGGTTGCAGTAAGCTGAGATTGTGCCACTGCACTCAAGCCTGGGTGACAGAGCGAGACTCAGTCTCAAAAAAAAAAAAAAAAAAAAAAAAGCTTGATAATTTAGAAAAGAAGTTGGCAAACTATAGGCCTGTGGGCCTGTCCAGTCAGCCGCCTGTTTCTGTAACCAAAGTAGTATGGGACCATGGCCATACTCATTCAGTTATGTGTTGTCCCTATGACTGTTTCAAAGTGTCCCTGCAAAACCTAAAATATTTACCATCTGGCTTTTTTTTTTTTTTTTTAACCAAGAAATTCAGCTGACCTCAAATTTAGAATAGCACTATCCAATAGAAATACAATATGAACCACAAATTTCAAGCCACATATATAATTTTAAATTCTCTAGTAGCTATGTTAAAAAAGTAAAGAGAGGCCAGGCACAGTGGCTCACGCCTGTAATCCTAACACTTTGGGAGGCCGAGGCACGTGGATCACCTGAGGTCACGAGTTCGAGACCAGCCTGGCCAACATGGCAAAGCCCTGTCTCTACTAAAAATACAAAAATTAGCCGGGCATGGTGGCACATGCCTGTGATCTCAGCTGCTCGGGAGACTGAGGCAGGAGAATCGCTAGAACCCGGGAGGCAGAGGTTGCAGTGAGCCAAGATTGCCCCACTGTAGTCCAGCCTGGATGGGAGGGCGAGACTTCATCTCAAAAAAAATAAAAATAAAAACGTAAGGAGAGCAGGCATAATGAATATTAATATATTTTATTTAATTCAGTGTGTCCAAATATTGTCAACGTAAAATTAATATAAAAATTATTAATGAGGTATTTTGCAGCCCTTTTTTTTTTATACGAAGGCTTTGAAATTCAATGTATATTTTACACTTACAGCACATCTCAAATCAGACCAGCCACACTACAAGTGCTTAATATGACCTGTGACTACCATGTTGAATAACATATATATAGCACCTGTATACCTTGAGGTAACTTTTACTGTACCTGAGACTTTGAAACAGGTGAAAATGAAATAATCTTCAAATGAGTATATGGAGAGTTTTTTGGAAACAGAATTTGAAGGGACGGCTCTGTGGAGAGTACGTGGTGAAATGTGTATATGCCTTCTTATTTTTATTTTTATTTTTGGGGGGACAAGGCCTTACTCTATTGCCCAGGCTGGAGTGCATTGGCACTGTCATAGCTCACTGTAACCTTGAATTTTGAGGCTCAAGTGATCTTCCTGCCTTGGCCTCCCAAAGCACTGGGATTACCAGCATGAGCCATAGCACCCGGCTTGTATATACCTCCATTATCCACAATGTTATAAGCATGGACCATCAAACAAAACTGAAACCATGCTCAGGGTGCTGCGCTAATTAATAAAGAAAAGTGGACTGGTGCACTTTTAGCAGTGAGATGTAAAATAATGAACATGGTTATTATGAACTGCACTTTTCTAGTAAAATCAAATGGCTTTTCCCCAAGCATTCTATTTAAAAGAGGTTTTCACTGGAGGTCCTAGCATCCATCAGCATTAAAAATCTGACACCATCTATCCCCACTCAGAAAAATATCATAGTTGGAGAGCTGAGCCTGGGTGAGTTTTTAAGGTGTACAAGGAAGAGGTTTCAAGTCATTCTTTGGAAAAAAAGAAAGTGTGATATTTAATACACCTCTGCATGTCCTGGGCGCTGGGCTGCCTTTTGTCTCACAAAATAAGCAAATGTCTTATTTGACATTTGACTTATTTGTGGGATTAGTGAGGGAAACATTCGGGGCATTGCTTTGGAATAAGGTGTGTTGGTCACCCATCGGCTGATTCGGTTTCCACCAGCACCAGTGATCTCTGGCCTTGGGTGAAACTCTGTTGTGGACTTAACACTGTGATTTGCATCTTGAGGGTGGGGGCGACATCTTGGCACATCTGGCTGAATGAATAAACCAGTGTTCATGGACAAATGCTGGGTGCATCCCTATTCATGTGGAAGCAGAATTTAGCCTAGAGTTTCCAGGTGGCCATGGAATGGTGACCATTAGTCACCACTGATATCATTTGCTATGGCGTGAGGAAGGTGGGAGTAGGGGGCGGCTAGAAGAGGAGCCAGGTTTCTGGGCTTGCCTTTGCTAACCCACCAGCTGTGTGGTGTTGGAGAATGTCACCTCTTGATTGTCATTTTCTTATCTGCAGAATAAGAGAGTAGACTGGCTTGTCACCAGACTCATCCATTGTAACGTTCTCTGCTTCTAATTATGAGATGGTTTTTATATGTGTTTCCTCCCTGTAATCTGGCAGTATGAATGAGAACATAAAACAATTAAACCTCTCCTGGGGGGATGGCACGGACAGTTTGCACTGTGCCCCCTTCTTTATATATCTCTTCCCACAGGTTTCCCATGACTGGTCAAAAGGAATTGCCAGCCTTTCTCCTATTCTCTCTGCCATTTGCAGAAGACACAGTTTCCACTGTGACCTTTTTTTTTTTTTTTTTTTTTTTTTTTGAGACAGAGTCTCACTCTGTCACCAGGCTGGAATGCAGTGGCACGATATCGGCTCACTGCAAGCTCTGCCTCCCGGGTTCAAGTGATTCTCCTGCCTCAGCCTCCCGAGTAGCTGGGACTACAGACATGTGCCACCACGCCCGGCTAATATTTGTATTTTTTGTAAAAACGGAGTTTCACCATGTTGGCCAGGATGGTCTCGATCTCTTGACTTTGTGAACCACCCACCTCAGCCTCCCAAAGTGCTGGGATTACAGGCATGAGCCACCACACCCAGCCCACTTTGACCTTTTAGGACAGTTGCTTTCTCTTCACCTACTTAAAAAAAAATTGTGTAGTACACAATTCAAAAGTTAGGGAAGGATATACAGTGCATCTCTCTCTCTCCTTCTCTTTTTTTTTTTTTTTTTGAGACGGAGTCTCGCTCTGTCACCCAGGCTTGAGTGCAGTGTCATGATCTTGGCTCACTGCAAGCTCCGCCTCCTGGGTTCACACCATTCTCCTGCCTCAGCCTCCCGAGTAGGTGGGACTACAGGTGCCCGCCACCACGCCCAGCTAATTTTTTGTATTTTTAGTAGAGTTGGGGTTTCACTATGTTAGCCAGGATGGTGTCGATCTCCTGACCTCGTGATCCACCCACCTTGGCCTTCCAAAGTGCTGGGATTACAGGCGTGAGCCACCGCGCCCGGCGCATCTCTCTCTCTTTTTTTTTTTTTTTTTTTTTTTTTTGAGACGGAGTCTCGCTCTGTCACCCAGGCTGGAGTGCAGTGGCCGGATCTCAGCTCACTGCAAGCTCCGCCTCCCGGGTTCACGCCATTCTCCTGCCTCAGCCTCCCGAGTAGCTGGGACTACAGGCGCCCGCCACCTCGCCCGGCTAGTTTTTTGTATTTTTTTTAGTAGAGACGGGGTTTCACCGTGTTAACTAGGATGGTCTCGATCTCCTGACCTCGTGATCCGCCCGTCTCGGCCTCCCAAAGTGCTGGGATTACAGGCTTGAGCCACCGCGCCCGGCCGCATCTTTCTCTCTTATTCTGTCTTCTGGTCACCTCATTCTTGTCTGTGTAAGCAACCAGTGATATGTGTATTCAAGTGAACATGCACATGTACATATATATGTGTGTGTGGTGTGTGTGTGTATTTAATCCAAATGGTATTTCTGAATCTGTTTTTAAAAAGCAAGCAAAAAAATGGAAAGTGACTGCCAGTGGGTACTGGGTTTCATTTTGGGGCAATGAAATGTTTGAAAATTGATTGTTGTAATGATTGATTGTTGACTAACTCTATAAATCTACTAGAAAACATTGCAACTTACACTTTCAATGTGTGAATTGTGTGGTGTGAATTACATTACAGCAAACCTGGAATTTCAAAACCTGGGCTGGGTGCGGTGGCTCACGCCTGTAATCCCAGCACTTTGGGAGGCCGAGATGGGTGGATTACCCAAGGTCAGAAGTTCGAGACCAGCCTGGCCAACTTGGTGAAACCCCATCTCTACTAAAAATACAAAAATTAGCCGGGTGTGGTGGCAGGTGTCTGTAATCCCAGCTACTTGGGAGGCTGAGGCAGGAGAATCACTTGAACCCGGGAGGCAGAGGTTGCAGTGAACTGAGATTGTGTCATTGCACTCCAGCCTGGGTGACAGAGTGAGACTCCATCTCAAAACAAAGAAAATCTTGAAAATTCAAAAACAAACAAACAAAAAAAACAGACACAAAACCCTTTGAGATCATTCTGTTATCTGTACGTGAAGAGCTTTTTCCTTTTAATAGCTGTGTAGTACTCTAGGAGTGGATGTACTCTTTTTATTTAACCAGCTCCCTCTTGATGGTTATTTAGGCTCCCCATGTCCTGCAATTACAAACTGTACTGAAGTGAAAATCTACACAAACATCATTTTGCACAACTTTGAGTGTATTTGTAGGTTAAACTCCTAGAAGTGAAATTGTTGGTGTAGAGGGTGAGTGCATTTATAATTTTAGTAGGTATTACTTGATTGGCCTCATAGAGATTAGAGATTACTGCCACCAGCAATACATAAGAGGGCATGCTTCCTACACTCTGGTCAGTACAATGTGTTATCTGACTTTTTGATCTAGTAGGTAAAAAAATGGTATCTCAGTGCAGTTTCAGTTTACATTTATCTTACTGTGAATGAGCATTTACCTGTTGATTAACTATGTCGTTTGCTCATTTTTGTATGAATTGTTAGCCTTGTTTCTAATTGACATTGACTATCAGTTGCTTTAAAAGGGAGACACCACCCCCTTGTACAGAAACCTTTGTTGATTCTTTGCTGTCAGTAGAATAAAAGTTCACATTCCTTGGGCTGGGACTCAGTGTTCTCCAGGGCCAAACTCTACTTTTCTTTTCAACCTCATACCTGCGTGTTCACATAACTACTTTCTATTCCCTAAGTATACCTGCATTCCCCTGCCTCTTGCCCGGCTTATGCTGTTCACACCCTTTGCAGTGCCTTTGCCTTGTCTCCCTACCTGAAGAACTTCTTTTCATCCCTCAAAGCCCAACTGAGATACCATTTCTTCCATAAAGCCTATCCCAGACCTTCCAGTTAGAATTATTCTCTCCCAGTGCTATGCACCCTTGGGCTTGTTTACAGTTTGGTGGGAACACTGACCACGTTTTGCCTGTATTGCCATTATTTATAGACATGATTCCCTGATACCAAATTTCATGTCTTGTCCATCTTTGCCTCTCCCACAGTTCTAAGTCAGAATTGAAAAAAGGAGTTTTTATTTCTTTCCTCAGAGGAGACCAAAGTGACTTTTTTCTTTTAAATTGTGGTAAAAATATGCATGCATTAAAATGTACCATTTTAATCATTTGTAAGTGTATATAGTTCAGCAGTGTTAAGGACATTCCCATTGTTGTGCAACCGGCACCACTTTCTATCTCCACACTATTTCATCGTCCCAAACTGAATCTCTAGACCCATTACATCCTAACTCCTCAATCTCCTCTTCCCTTAGACCCTGGTAACCTCTATTGTACCTTCTCTCTCTGTGAGTTTGACTACTCTAGGCACTTCATGTAGGTGGATGATATAATATCTGTTCTTTTGTGTCTAGCTTGTTTTACTTAGCATCATGTCCTCAAAGTTCATCCATTTTACAGCATATATCAGAATTTCATTCCCTTCTATGGGCTGAATAATATTCTATCCCACGTATATACCACATTTTTTCTACCCATTCATCCGTGAATGGACCCTTGGGGTTGCTTTTGGCTAGTGTGAGTAATGCCGTTATGAACATGAGTGTACAAATATCTCTTCAAGTCTTTGCTTTAAATTTTTGGGGTGTATATCCAGAAGTGGAATTGCTGGATCTGATCATATCATAATTCTTTTTTGAGATGCAGTCTCGCTCTGTTCCCCAGGCTAGAGTGCAGTGGCGTGATCTTGGCTCACTGTAACCTCCACCTCCCAGGTTCAAGCAATTCTCCTGCCTCAGCCTCCCAAATAGCTGGAATTACAGGTGCACACCACCACACCTGGCTGATTTTTGTATTATTAGTAGAGACAGGGTTTCATCATGTTTACCAGGCTGGTCTTGAACTCCTGACCTCAGGTGATCCACCCACCTCAGCCTCCCAAAGTTCTGGGATTACAGGCATGAGTCACCATGCCTGGCCTGATCATATGATCATTCTGTGTTTAATTTATTTGAGGAACTGCTATACTGCTTTCCATAGTAGCTGCACCATTTTACGTTCTCACTAAGAGTGCCTAAGGGTTCCAGATTCTCCACATCTTCACCAACACTTGTTATTTTCTGTGTGTATGTGTGTGTTTTATAATAGCCACCCTAATGGATATGCAGTGGTCCAAAGTGACCTTTTTCTATCGTGTTTTGGATACCTGAATCACAAAGTCATATTTGGGAGAGCTCTTAGCATTCATATATCAGCACCTCATGCTCAAAACCTTGCCTCGATTTCATGACCAGATAAACAAACATTCAGCTAAAATCTTTCTTGGTGCACATAGCATCGTCTATGGTGAAAGAATTGGACAACACAGCCCATCGTCTGAGCTTGCTCGTGTGTGACCGGGAGCAATAGAAACCTCTCGCCTGTCCATATATTATGCAGGCTTGCCCTGGCTTCAAACTTATGGGAGAAAAAGGGGCCAGGGTGGCATCCCTGTTATGTTCCCTTGAGGGTGCACTTTGCACTTTTCTGCCACCCTTTGACCTGGTACTATCGGACCCACCACTTAAAGTCCGGACAATAGTTCAATGTCTGAAGCTGTGTTGTCTCTGTTTTATTCTAAGGCAGGTTCCATCGCTATTGGGTTTGTTGTGAACCAGCTTCTGCCTTTGAAAACCAACTCTGGAATTATTGCCACGTAGATGTCACAGTCACATTCTGATCAGCAGATGTTACTGGGTCTGGAGAGAGAGTTTAATGTGACCTCATCTTCCCTTGTATTTGTGTGTTGGTTTTTCCCCAATTCTTCAGTAGTGGTTTTGACATCTTTTATCTCCTGCATTCATTCATTGCTTTATGGAGACTGATATTTTTTATCCCAGGAAAATAATGATTCACGTATCTGTTATGATGAGGATTTTTAAACTTTCTGTATTGCTAACTTTCTTTTTCTTTTTTTCAGAATGTTGTACCGTCTTTGGGCAGGCAGACTTCCCTGACGACATCAGTGATACCCAAAGCTGAGCAGAGCGTGGCTTACAAAGACTTTATTTATTTTACTGTCTTTGAAGGCAATGTTCGCAACGTCTCTGAAGTCTCGGTTGAGTATTTATGTTCTCAGCCTTGTGTTGTCAATTTGGAAGCAGTTGTTTCATCCGAGTTCAGAAGTAGCATTCCCGTGTACAAAAAAAGGTGGAAGAATGAGAAACATCTTCACACCAGCAGGACACAAATAGTACATGTGAAATTTCCAAGCATTATGGTTTACAGAGATGATTATTTCATCAGACATTCCATCTCTGTATCTGCAGTGATAGTACGCGCCTGGATTACTCACAAATACAGTGGCGGAGACTGGAATGTTAAATGGGAGGAAAACTTGCTCCATGCTGTAGCAAAGAATTATACCCTCCTGCAGACCATCCCGCCTTTTGAACGCCCTTTCAAAGATCATCAAGTGTGCCTTGAGTGGAACATGGGTTATATTTGGAACCTTCAGGCAAACAGGATTCCACAGTGTGCTCTGGAAAATGGTAGGTCATCTCTCTTGCTAGGAACCTCATTCTCATTTTTTTCAGATAGCCTGTATCGTGATCGAACGGCAGGAGAAAACTCTTCTATTAGTGATGGGGGATACAGGGAAAATGGAGGGACACATTGAGTCTGTAACTTTGAAGTCTGAAGACAAAAGGAGAAAAATTAAAATGGGAAGAGAGGAGGAAGATTAGTAGAGAGCAGGACCAAAGATGAAAGAGCAGAACAAAGGAGCTGAGGAAGAGGGACTTTGAGAGGGTTAGATCTGCTTTAAGCTGGAAAGGAGTATTCATGCCACCGAAACAAGAATTGGGAAAATCTTCCCATTCCCCGCAAGCCCGCTAAATTTCCTTTTTTTTTTTTTTTTTTTTTTGAGACAGAGTTTTGTTCTGTTGCCCAGGCTGGAGTGCAGTGCTGAGATCTCGCTTGGCACACTGCAACCTCCACCTCCCGGGTTCAAGCAATTCTCCTGCCTCAGCCTCCTGAGTAGCTGGGATTACAGGCGCCCGCCACCATGACAGGCTAATTTGTGTATTTTTAGTATAGAAGGGGTTTCATCATGTTGGCCAGGCTGGTCTCAAACTCCTGACCTCAGGCGATCTGCCTGCCTCTGCCTCCCAGAGTGCTAGAATTACAGGCGTGAGACACTATGTCCGGCCTCTATTATTTTTAAGCAGAGTGTTTTATCCTGGAGGAGATGAGAACCTAAAGGAACCCTTCCGACGGAAAGGGAGGTTGTATTACAGAATGGTAACCTCTGGCTGGGCAGGATTCCTGCCCTGCCACTTTCTATCTCTGTAACCTTGGAACTCTCAGAGCCTCAGTTTTCCTATCTGTAAAATGGGGATAATAAACAGTTCCTTCAGAGCAGTACCGTGAGGACTAAATGAGATGTGATTGCTTAGCACATCATCAGCTCTCAGTGAGAAGCTGTGATGATGATATAGTCCACATTCTGCGTTTTATCCTAATTGCCACATGGTCACAACCTCAGCAGGACCAATCCCGGAGGCTCCCAGGCCCTTCTGCAGCCTTCGTTAAGCCCTGGGGCTGGAGATCTCAGGTGTGCGCTGAGAGGCGCCACTCTGAAGTTCTCTCCATTGTGCAAGGAGCGCCTTGCTCTGTGAATGCCGAGTGCCTGCCAGCTCTTCTTCTGCCCCCTCAGTGGGGAGCCCTCCACAGTTGTTTCCTCAACTGTGGCCCTAGGACCACCTGTGACAGAATCACAAATGTTTGTTGCAAATGCAAATTCCTAGGCCCCGTCCTTCATCTACTTAGTTGGGATCTGTGGGGGTGGAGGAAGGCCTGGAATCGGCATTTTAAACACCTTCCTCACGACTCTGTTGCAACCTAAAACTTAAGAACCTGTGGGCCAGGGACAGAGCTGGTTGGACTTAGGATTGCTAAGGTTCCCGTGATCTGACTCCCAGCCAGGCTTGGCAGGCAGAGGACATCCATGGGCTTGTGGCAGCAGACCCTTCCGCAGGAAGTGCCTGACAGCTCATCTTCAACAGGACGAGTGTAGGACAAGGGGACTTAAGGACATGCTCTCTAAGTTTTTCCTCTAGTGATCAACTTCTTGTCACCTCTGGGATGGGATTTCTGGTGGGCTCTCTTTAGGGAAATAATGGCTATGGCAATTTCTTGGTACTGTCCCCAAACAGCTCTGCACCAAATGAAAACCGAAAGGACCTGTGTCACCATACATGATAGCTGCTCAGAGGCCACTTACCCTAGAACTGGCACATATGACATATTCCAAAACTTTTTCTTGTTTTGAGACAGGGTTTCACTCTGTTACCCAAGCTGGAGTGCAGTGGCATGATCATAACTCACTATAGCCTCAACATCCTGGGCTCAAGCAATCCTCCCACCTCAGCCTCCCAAGTAGCTGGGACCACAGGCGTGCACCAGCACATCCAGCTGATTTTTAAATTTTTTTGTAGAGATGGGGTTTCCTGTGTTGCCCAGGCTGGTCTTCAACTCCTAGGCTCAAGCAATCCTCCCGCCTTGGCCTTCCAAAGTGCTGGATTAAAACTATTTTGAAATAATTACAGATTCACAGAAAGTTGCAAAGGCTTCAGAGTCCCCTGTGTATCCTCGCCCCAGCTTTCTCATTTTCCATATCTACAGTGCAACATCAAAACTGGGGAAGTAATGCTGATCTAATACTGTTAACTGGACTCCAAGACCTTATTCAGATCTTACCATTTTTTACAGGGGCTCCTGTGTTTGTGTAATCTATACAATTTTAACCTACGTTTTAATAGCCCTGTCTGTCTGGCTTATTCTGCGTTTGTGCGGTGCTTTAAATGAAAAGATATCTAGAAGATGAAAGCAAATTCCCTTCCTGTGTGTGTGCACATAGCGGGGAGGGTGGGATGGGTAGTTAAATGTCTGAAAGCAGTCAAGCCAGTCATTTTGATGATCAGTGTGCCTCCCTCTTCCAGGCAGAGCCCCATGCAGGCATCTGTCTGGAATACCTTCCACAGGGCTACCTAATTTGTTAAGGGGAAGAGAGCATGGGGCACACACAGCCACAGTTTGCTGTACCTCTGACTTTGGCAGGGATTAATGATTCCATTTCATATTTGACACATCATGTATTTCTCATTGAAGAATGACTGAATTGCAAGCTGGAAGTTTCCAAATGAAATCATTTAACGAACTGGCTCAGTTCTTAGGGTGCCTGAATATGCCCTTAAAATGTGAAATGTCTTTTCCTTCTTTTGTTGTTTCTTCTCATATTCACAAGGCTTGGGAACAGCACAGTGGGGTTTTTCTCCTCACCTGCTTCCGAGCATTACCTCAGGAGTGAGAATTAAACCATCATGCAGAGAAAACCCTTTCCCAAGAGTTAAAGTCACTGAAAATGGTGGGGAGCTCCATGCACCCTCAAAATAAGCTCTGATCACAAGGCTGTGATTTGTTTACTGAAAAAGGGGCACACATTCTTCCTTCTCCAAAAGACGGATCACAAGAGCGTCTGCAGCGGCCCATGGAAAACATCCATGACCTTTGTTCCAGATCTGGGCTGTGGGGATGGAAGCGGCCAGGCCTCTGGTTTGTTTTTAGCAGGGGCTTCTTGATGAACAAGAATCAAGTCAGAACAAGATGGCATTAGTGAGGCTCCGAGCTGAGCCACAGGGGGCCCATCATGTATGGTCCCTGTCTCAGCCAGCACTGATGTGGGGTTTCAGGGAAGGCTTTCTGTGTCAAGTGCCTGGTGTCCTACGATGGCCCTGCCTCTGAACTGAAGTACTCCCTGACTTGCTTTCATTTTCCTTTTCATGTATAAAAAGAGTCAAAGTCCCTGTGCCCTGGTATTCTGGAAGTGTGCTTGGAGGGCCTCCACCACCGGCTTTGCCAAGGCTCCCGAGGCGAGGGCTGCGTGTGTCCAGATGTGGCTTTCAGCAGCTTATCTCCTTTGCCAGGCCAGACCCAGCCAGGCCATGAGGCTGAGTTTTGGTGGAGATGCAGCAGACGTTTACCCACCCCTGCGGGGAAAACCTAACCCGGATGAGAAGTCAGTAGCCATTGGGAACACGTGTGTGCCACGACTCAGCCACGTGCCCCCGGTGCACCTGTTGCTGTTGCATCCTGGGTGTGGGGGGCATACGTAGCCATAGGCAGACTGTGAATCTACCTAGTGTGGCTTATTTCCTTGAGGGAAGGGAGTGGGCATTTCTGTTGTCCCTCCCAAATCACATGTGTGCCTGACTCACGCTGGAGTCACGGAAAGAAAGGAATCAGCCATGCAGGCTGGAGACTTGGGCCCCAGACCTGGGGACCCACCTGGACTTCTCTTCCTGTCATACTCTATTTTGAGAGTCACCTAGTGCTGACTGTATGTGTCACATATTCAGTCCCTTCTTGCATTTCTCACCACATGGAGTGCCGTCGTCCTGGTCTAAGCCGTCATCCTCCTGTCTGGACTCCTGGCACTGCCTGCATGTGGCCCCCCAGTTTTGCCCATCATACCCTCTGGATCCCCCACCAGCAGCCAGTGAAAGCTGATCGCATCACTCCCTGATTAAACCCCCCAGTTCCTCCCATTGCCCACTGATCCCAGTTAAGATCAACCCATGCCCCTTACTCTGTGGGAATCTGTCCCTGTCCCCTTGCAGCCTTGTGTCCCACCATGCACCCCCTTCCTGACTGCTTCCAGCAACAGGAGGCCTCCTTGCTTCTCCTGGAGCATACAGAGTTCATTCTTGCTTTGGGACATGTGTGTGACTGCTCCCTCCACCTAAGATGCTCTTCTCCCAGATCACCGCATGGCCACTTCCTTACCTCACTCACCCCTCTGCTCCAATGCCATCTCCTCAAGATGGCTCCCCCAGCCACCTTATCTAAGACAGCAGGCCCACCCCCACCGCCCTGCCTGTCATTGTCCACCTTCATTTTCCTTCCTAGCCTGATCACCACTGGATGGTTTCAGTGAATATCTTTAGTTGCCTATGTGCCTGTTGCCTGGTCCACACTGGAGCACAAGCTCCACGAGGCCGGGGGACTTGTTTGCTTTGTTCTGATGTGAGCATAGAGCCCTGCACTCATGACTATTTGTTGATTGAATGAATGCTCTTAGCCAAGGGGGAAGGACAGTTTGTGAACGTCACACACTGATACCCTTGCAGGGCTGTGTTGCCACATGAGGGAGTGTGTGGGGGTGGGGGTGGCTGTGCTCCTTCCCTAGGGCCACTGCACACACTCCACAGCTTCCCAGACAAACCCACCGGGGCTGTGCTAGTTAAGTCTGCAGGCTTCTCCTGTTCAGGGATTCTCCTTTGCAGCCACAGGTAAGCTCAGCTTCCCCTTTGTGGTTTAAGTCTTTGATTCCCCACCCCTATGTCTTTGCTAAAGCAGTTTCTTTCCCCTAGAATAGCTCCTGTTCCGCCCCGACTCCCCCAGCCCACGAAGCAACACCTCCCCCCACTGCCACTTTCCATGCCTGCTTGGCAAAATCATGCCCCTATTTCAACAACTGGCTCAAATTTCTAACACTTTTCTAGCCCCCACCCTGAAGTTTTGTTGAGTTTTTTTTTTAATTTCCACAACCAGAAATTAACTTCCTAACTTCTGGCCATCAGAATGCTCTATTGGTCCTGCTCCTATGACATGTATCATGATTCATTCAATTAAACAAAGATTGAGCACCTATTATGGATCAATTTCTTTACTGAGTGTGAAGGCTCAAAGAAGAGGACAAAGCTACTCTCTTTAACGTGGCCACCAATAGTTACAGTCACTTACTGCTACTGAGCATTTGCTATGTGCCAGGCACTGTCAAAGTGCTTTATGTGGTTTACCTGGTTATCTAATTTTTTTTCTTTTTGTTTTTTTTTGAGACAGGGTCTTGCTCTGCCATCCAGGCTGGAGTGCAGTGGCGCGATCTCAGCTCACTGCAACCTCTGCCTCCCGGGTTCATGCGATTCTCTTGCCTCAACCTCCTGAGTAGTTGGTGTTACAGATGTGTGCCACCATGCCCAGCTAATTTTTGTATTTTCAGTAGAGACAGTGTTTCGCTATGTTGGCCAGACTGGTCTCAAACTCCTGTGCTCAAGCGATCTGCCTGCATCGGCCCCCAAAGTGCTGGGATTACAAAGTGCTGGGTGAACTACAGCGTCTGGCCCATTGTTATTTAATTTAATTTGCCCAATATTCCACTGGGATATTTACCAAGGGGAAAACAGAAAACTGACTCAGAGAGATAGAGTAGCTTGTCTAAGTTTGCACAGCTATTAATGAAGATGCTGGAGTTTGAACCTGGGTAGTTTGGTTCCCAAATCCCACACTTAATTCATTAGGCTAAACTACCAGGTGATGTCATGAAGCTATGTATTTATTTTAAGTCATTCATTCACTGAAGAACAGTTCCTGAGCAACCTGTATGTGTTAAGCACTTTGTGTGGCTTCTTCACAGAGGAGGTGACATTTTGACAGAGACTTGAAGGATGAGTAGAGTTTTCATGGTTCATAAAGGAGGGGCCGGGCGCAGTGGCTCACGCCTATAATCCCAGCACTTTGGGAGGCTGAGGCAGGCAGATCACTTGAGGCCAGGAGTTAGAGACCAGCATAGCCAACATGGTGAAATTCCATCTTTACTAAAAATACAACAAATTAGCCAGGCGTGGTGGCATGCATCTGTGGTCCCAGCTACTCGGGGGGCTGAGGTGGGAGAATTGCTTGAATTCGGGAGGTGGAGGCTGCAGTGAGCCAAAACGGTGCCACTGCTCTCCAGCCTGGGCAACAGAGCAAGACTCTGTCTCAAAAAAAAAAGAAAAAAAAAGAAGAGAAAAAAAAAAAAGGAATGAAGGGAAGGACATTCAGCTTTCAGGTAGAGGGGAAGGCATAAGCTATGGCACACAAAGAAGAAAATTCCTGATGGAGAAATGGTGACAAGCCTTCGTTCTTTGACAGGAAAGATGGCAATAAGGCTTCATCTCACAGGCTAGCTTGTGTTGATTGGGGGTGGCTGCCTAGAACATGGTGTTGAGTAGGATTCTGAGGATGAGCCCGCACTTACTGAGAAAGAGTGCCATGTCCATCAGTTACTGTCTGCCATGGAGTGGAAATGTGGACTAGCAGCATGCTTGCTGTAGTTTATTTTCCAAGACACAATCTCAGGTGTGAGATGGACAATTCAAGAAGTAAGACTAGATAAGCAGGTTAGGAACACTCTTGAAAGGTTCTTAAGTGCCCTAATGTCTAGCTTTATGAACATTTCTCTGATCTTCCCTCTTAAATAAGAAACTCTGGGGCAACATGGTAGTTTTTTTCTTCTCCACTCTCTTTTCCTTTCACTAAAAATGCATTCTCATCTTCAGATCCAATGGACTGGAAGTATGATTTTTTTATAACAAAATTTCATTACAACAAAATGATTGAAAGTTAAGTCAGGTGCTGGAACCAGCCTTGACTTGTCTTTGTGGAAAAAAGGGTTTATACAGCAGGACTATTCAAGTCAATGTCATGATAGTACTTTTAGTAGTTATAAACTATATATTTGGCATTAAAAAAAAACAGACCTAATTCCTTTTTTTCCACTTAATCATGGTAGTCTGAATTTTTCAGTAATAACACTAATTAATGCCTAGCATCTGCATTCCCCTTTATGATTTTCAAAACACTTTTTTCATGCACATTGTCTCATTTAATCCTCATAATAGTTCAGTGGGAAAAATAGTGTTATTCTGAACCTTTCTTTAACAAAGAGGAAAACCGAGGCTCAGGGAGTTTGTTTAACTGGAGTCCAGACTTCCTGATTCTTTTGACTTTGCTATGCCGCCTCTCTGAAATATGCTAATACAGTCCTAACCCAGGTTCTAAATTAGAAAGAATACTTTTTTTAAAGTTGAATTTTTATCGATGTGAATCATCCTGTTTCCTTCACCCACTGGACTTTGTGTCTTTGAAGCGGATTGGGCAGCCTCGGAGGCCGAGGGTGGGGAGGCCTTGGGATGTAGCTGGCTCCTTCTATCTGCCTGCCCGGAAGTGCTCAGAGCTTTTGTTCTCTTCTTTCGTCGACAAAAAAGTAATACGTGTACACGGTAACAATAAAAAAAAATTTAAATAGTGTGAAACGGTTTAGGGGAACTAGTAAGTTTCCACACCCCTCCCCCTTGAATCTTCTGGTCCTTTTCCCAGAAGTAAATTCATTAGCAACAGTTTCTTGTGTCTCCTTCTAGAAATGTTCTCTGCACATACAAGCGTTAAGTTGTGTCCCGTTCTCTTCCTGCACAAATGAGAGGATTCTAGAAACGGACCTGCGCTCATTAACAATACGGTAGATTTTTCTGTACCAGGACATGCTGCCGACCTCATTCTTTTCAGCAGCTCCTTAGCATTGCATCGCCTGACAGACCATAATTTATTTAACCCATCTTTTGCTGATGGTCATGCTGTTGCTTTTAGCCACAAGGCTTCACTGAACATCCTTGTACATGTATCTTTGTGCACATTTATAAGCATGTTTGGAGGATAAATTACTAGGAGTAGAACTGGTTTTATTCTTAAGATTCCTGTCATCAAATGTTCCACAGACTTCCTCAGGAACCTGCCTCACTGCCTGGTGTCCTTTCTGGAGGAAGTTCTGACCTAAATCATATCTGCTAGAAAATCGAGTTTTTATTCTCAGGCTTTGGCTTTAAAGAAAATTAAACACCTTATTGGCCACTGGCTTTTGAATGTCTTGTGTTTGGAAAGCGTTACTGAGCTGCCTGTGCTCTGGCTTTATTTCTCCAGGTTGAGAAGTCTTCGCTTCTTTCCCCGCAGACTCTGCTTACAGACTGGTAGTCATTGCGATTCCTTGCATTGAGACCATCTTCAGCTTCTCCAAGGGTGGGCTGATGATCTCAGTGGCTTCATTGCTGTGTGTTTGAAGCACCTCTGGAGTGGGGTTTTGTTGCGTGGAAGTGTTACCTTTTCCCGAGCAAGGAATCCGTATCAGGGTTCTGATCACTCAGCTAAATTAGGGAATGGGCTACATAGTCATCCCTTAACCTCACCTGACCCGGGGATGAGATTTAAAATATTAACAATCAGTGACGGTGGGGGGCCTTGGTGAACCCCAGTGGGTGCTAGCCTTAGTGCTGAAGCTGGCTCCAGAGGCTGCTGCTGGGCCAGGCTCTAACTTGAAGAAGGGGCCAGGGTGGGTGGTGGGTCCTTGGAGGTTCCAGGTGACATCAAGTATCAAACCACAATAGAAATATTTCAGTGTTTGAGCAACCAGTATATCCGCACAGGGGCACACCTACTGAATATCAGCCGAGGTTCTCTCTGGGAGGACTTTTGAGAAGAAAAGCCCATTGGTTTGCAGTGGGAAAGCCAGGTTTGAGTCATATCAGGGCTTCTTACCAGCTATGAAATCTTCAATAAGACACTCAGTACTTTTCATGTCTCCAAATGAAGGGGTTTGCACCATATAATATCTGTTGCCTCTTCTTGCTCTAAAATTTGAGGCAATAATACAAGCAAAACAGCAAAGTGTTCCTAACATCAACTGTTTTCCTGGCATTCTACATTTATGTCTTAATTATGTCTTTTTTTGTTTGTTTGTTTAACCTCAGCTCTTCATGCAAAATAAGCTAAAGAAATGAATTTGGGGAAAGGATTTGAAAGAAGAAAGGTCATTATTTGGCTTATGCAGTGTGATACACATTATAGAACTGTGAACAGTACTAGGAGGAAGGGAGACAGGTTCAAATCCTGACCTGGCCACACCTATATTCATTCATTCATCAAATATTTATGGGGTCTTTATCAAGTACTGCACACTGTTCTAGGCTCTGGGGATGGAATAGTGAATAAGTAAGGCCCCTGCTTTAATGAGTACATTCTAGAGGCAAGCAGTAAACTTCTTTGGACCTAAGTTTTCCTACCTGTTAATTATTTAGTGGTGGATGGCACTGGTACTGTTTCTCCGCATTCCACTGCCCATGACAAGACATCACTAGTCAATTATAGCATTGCATGCAGCCATAATCAGTTATAGACAATAGACCTATATGTTATCCTGAGATAAATAACATATCCTTTATGTTATTCAGATGAATTTTAAAGTCTTCTCCGGCTCCAAAATTCATTCTTGTTCATTACTTCTAATTGTAATCGAAAGACAGTATCATACTGAGGGCAAACTGCCTAGGACCCCAAATTATACATGTAGTGAAGCTACAGATTTGAAAGAAAACTACCATTACTTTGGTTTTGTTGGGTATAAATAGTATGTGTTCTTGTAAAATTATTTTAGATCTTTGGGTCTGAGCTTTTTCCTTCAAAATCTGTTGCGGCCAGTTCTCCCATTTGACCTGCTTTATTTTGGTCTTTGGACAGGGGAGAGCTCATTGTCATTCACTTTTAACTCTTTCCACTTTAGAAACCTCCTTTATGAAGCTTCTTTATATTGGAGTCAGGTTGGGCAGAACTGAATCCCATTTGTTTTGACAAATGTTTCCACTGCACACTAGATCACTCAACAGCCATCACCAGCAGAAGGCTTCCTAGGGGTCTAACGTGGCCATCTGGTCTCTTCTGCTCCACTCAACATAGTGGAAGCCAAACCAAAGTTGAGCTGATGTCAACTTCCTTGGTGAATTTTTCCTTCAGATTCCAAAGAAAACCTTTGCAGTACTTCCACTTCTCACCCCTCTTACAACCCCCATAATAGACCAGCAAGTCCAGTTGGCCCAAATTGAGCTCATTTTGAAAAACAAAGGATTTAAGTGCTTCTGTTGAAACTGATAACTCCACTCTTTTGGATTTCCAAATGCATCTCTACCTGTAACAAAGCATGTAGATTTCTGACTACTGGGGAGAAATTGGCTTATTTAATCCTATTAAATATATACACAAGGGCCTGAGATTCTAAAAACTGCTCTTGCGATTTCCAAATTGTTGTAAACCAGAGGTACCTCTCTATATAATAAAACTTTTTATTTCCTTTGGGAAATGAGAGCTGCGATGTCCAGCATCCTAGGCTGAAGCCTCCAAAATTTGTGCCAATATTGGTATTTGGTGAATTGCACGTAAATCAACTCTTCTCTCTCCAAGAAATGCAGGAAAATAGACTGTTTCCACCATTTAATCATGAATGTCTAAACTAAGGAGCATTTTAAGCAGAAGAAAAGTATCCTTTTTTTTTTTTTTTTTTGAGACGGAGTCTTGCTCTGTCGCCCAGTTTGGAATGCAGTGGTGCCATCTCAGCTCACGACAACCTCCGCCTTCCGGCTTCAAGCAATTCTCTTGCCTCAGCCTCCTGAGTAGCTGGGATTACAGGCACACACTCCCATGGCCTGCTAATTTTTTTTTTTTGTATTTTTAGTAGAGATAGGGTTTCACCATGTTGACCAGACTGGTCTCGAACTCCTGACCTCAAGTGATCCACCCGCCTTGGCCTCCCAAAGTGCTGAAATTACAGGTGTGAGCCACCATGCCCAGCCAAGAAAAGTATTCTTATACCTAGGTTGAGTTAAGTGGATTCTCTTTTCTTCAGTTGGGGAGAATATGGAAAACCAAAAATTCATACTTAGGCTTGTTGAAAGCGGTAGGTATTAAATATAGATGAAATAACTCAGTTCTCCTTTTAAGATTTGTTATGAACATCCCTATGGTTTTTGGGTTATAGAGAAGAATTCTTTTGTGTTTGTGAAATAAAATGGAAGACCTTCCAATGTTAAGGTATCTGGTTAGTAATTTTTATGTAGGGTAGTATGTTGAATTTACTGCAAAAAGTTTGCACAGAAGAAAAAAAAACTGCAATTTTAAGAGTATGGATTCTGAAACCAAAGAGCTTGAGTTTGAATGCCAGCTCCATCTCTTATTTAACCCTCTCTGATGCTCAGTTTTTAATCTGTTAAATGGGGATAATAAAAGAACCTATTTCATAGTTTGTTGTGAAATGAAGTGAGATTATCCCTGAATCGTGCTTAGCATATTGCCCGTGTACACTAAATATTAGTTACTATTTTGGCAACCACGCCTCTGTTTTCTCATCTGTAGACTGGGGATAATAATGAAAATTAAATGAACAAATTTATGTAGCATGTTTACAGAAATGTCAGGACCATAGTGAGAACTACGAAAGTGTTAACTTACTGCTATAACACAAATTCAGATGCTTTTCTTAGCATTCAGAGGGCAGGGTGTGAAATGGTTATGAACACAGAAGCCTGAGTTCAGAACCTGAATTGTGGTTCTATCACTTATTAACTTTGTGAACTTAGCCTCGGGCTTTTCGTCTGCAGAATGGAACTAATAATAGAATCTACTTCACGGAGTTGTTATGAAAAGTAATTGACATGGTCTCTGTAAAGTGCTTAGCATGGTGCTTGGCGTATATTCAACAGATGTTTGCTGGTATTTTTAGGGTATCTCACTTAAATGTTTGATTGGAGCTCAGCAGAGGCTTTCAGGATGAATGCGATTTGGGAAGGAATGTTTTTCTGGATATAATTGAAAGGCAGCCGTTTTGCTGTTTGCAGATGTGGTTGCCCTGCTTGGCTTTCCTTACGCCTCCGGTGGAGAAAACACAGGCATTGTCAAGAAGTTCCCGAGGTTTCAAAACCGAGAGCTGGAGGCCACTCGACGCCAGCGGATGGATTACCCAGTGTAAGGATGGGTAGTAGAAGGGAGCTGGTTGGGAGGTGCTTGTTTTATTTGAGGACCAGGGCAGGCTAGTGGAAGAACTCCTTAGGAGGACACACCATGGTAAGGTGTTTTGCAAAAATGTTGAGATCTCCGTGGCTTAGACAGAATTGATGGACCTGAAAACCTCAAATGAGTCTTGAATTATCCTTGCATTTAACAATCCTCAATTTGCCTTAGCCTCCTTCCATGACATGAGTAGACAGCAAGGTGTTGAAGCCTGAGGCCCTGCAAGGTCTCAGGTGCAGCCAGCCAAAGCCAGCACAGATTGCAGCCTTGGCTTTGCCTTTGTGTCGTGGAAGATTGGACGAGCTGTTTGAAATCTCACAACTTCTGATCTCCTCCATTGATTTCAGCAAGACCCAGATATATGTTTTTTTTTTTTTTTTCCTGCTGCTGAATCGAAGATGCTGAAAATGGTTCCTGGTTCACCTCAGACCAGATGGATTTAGCAGAGTGATTTAATTCTTCCCATGCTGCTGGCTGTAGAAAGATCTTGAGTCACTTTACCGAGCGTATGTTCTTGCTAAGCTTCCTTGTAATAACTTATCTTCATGAGCTTGCTCAGCTGGGTGGGGTCAGGAGGGAGCTGTGTGGCACCATCTGTTTGCATATCATACCACTGATTTTGAGGCCAGATTATAAAGACCAGAAAGGAATTCTTTGTGTGTATCTGCAAAGAACCTGGGGTCACTGTCACTTTAACCCAAACTGTAAATTGGTTACTGGGGTAAATGAAGAGAAATCAATGCATTCATTTTGACCTCGATCCACGTTTCACATACAAAATGCAATCATTCCCACTTCCTCGTCTTTGAACTACTGGTCAGTAGCACTGTGTGCGGTATCAAGGGATGTTCAGCAAGTCTTTTCTGACTGATTGATGGATCACATATCTTGGCTAAATGTGTCCTAGTTAAGTTGGCTACTGTTATTTTATCCTCACTCCACAAGTCACAGATGTACAATATTTTTTTTGACTAAAATAGCCCCAGTCCAGGAATGGGATAATTAGATTAATTGTTCTGTATTGGCCAGCCAGGACCGTGATACTGAATAACGTAATCTGAGCATGAAAATAGCATATATGTGTCCCTGTTATCTCATAGTGATGCCATTTGTAGATGATTACATTTTTCTACCTTATGGCTTTTATCCGTGAAAGGAACAAAATTGCTTAAAAGGCTCTAATTATGTTTTTTCTTTTAATCATAGAAATTAAAATAGCTTCTTATCAAATCACCTCTTATTAAAATCCAGATTTTTAAAATCTATGTCTGACTTTGTAAGCCTTAATCAAGAATTCAAATAGGAGGCATGTGAGATTCTCAAAGAGGCACAGAAACAGAGTTTTTGGTGCAAGGTAGAAAGTCTGCTAGTTCTGTACAATGAAGCTTAACTCCTCTCTTTTGCAGTTACTATAACTACCTCCTTTGTTTCAAAAATCAGGCTTTGCAAGCTGATCTCCCTTGATGAACGCGAAGGCAAATTCATCCCTTCATTGGAAAGAAAGCAATTTACTTGGTCATTGTTAACCATAATTACCTGTTCTTGGATGATATCAATCTGCAGAATTTTTTTCCCCCTCACTCTTATAGGTTTACTGTTTCATTGTGGCTTTATTTACTCCATTATTGCAAGGCCAACCTCTGTGGGATTCTGTACTTTGTTGACTCTAATGAGATGTACGGCACACCTTCTGTATTTCTTACGGAAGAGGGTGAGTATAAAACAGAACCTTTAAAACGATATTGTAATTTTTTGAAGCTCTGCCTAGTGACAGATATGTCTGTCTAGAATAAGGAAGATACTGTCAACGTGGCAGCCCAGCAAGAGCAATGGCTTCCAAATGTGGGCTGCAAATTTAACTGATTTTCCCGGAAGCTTAAACCCAATGTCTTATTTACAAAGAAATGCATTTATAAATGAGCGTTTGGGTTTTGCTTTGATTTGGGGGAGTCTTGTAGTTTCTTAGGACAGTTGTTGAAAAGGCCTAGCTACTTCACTCACTCTTAGATATTTTTTGGTCATTTTCATGTGCTCGAATTTTCCTTTTAGGCTACTTGCATATTCAGATGCATCTTGTCAAAGGGGAAGACCTTGCTGTAAAAACTAAATTCATCGTACCTTTGAAGGAGTGGTTTCGACTGGATATCTCTTTCAACGGAGGCCAGGTATCTGTATGCATGCTTCATCACACGCCATACGAGCATTTTCGCTTAAAGTTAAGCATTGCCATAAAGCCGGGGAGCAACAAAATCTGCAAAAGCAAATTTGTGGTAAATGATAGACTCTTTACAACTACACACTTGCTAAATCAAACTTTTATAGATGGAAGTTTAAATCATAAGGATCCCATCCCATTTAATTAACTTTTAAAGTGCTGCTTTTGACTGTAGGGTGAATGAATAAAGCATACAGGCAGTTCTATAGCCTTAGTGATCTGAGCAATTCAGTCCTTTTCTCCTGGGGAGATAGGCTTTGTGAAGATAAATGTTAAAACAATAATTGGCCATGTTTATATAGTGTTATCAGATCTACAACATTTTTTTTAAGGAAATGGATTGGTTAGTTCAGCCAAGAAATGATTTGACTGCTTTTGGCAAGTGAAGCAATTGCTTATGTTTGGCATTAAACAGATCATAATAACCAACACACATAAGTGATAATTCAGGTGGGATGCAGTGTCTTTATCTACTTTTTAGTATAAAGCATTTTACGTAACTGCTTCAAACTCTCATAACATGAATTTTATGGATGATGGCAAATCTCTTGTTCTAATTGAAGACAGTTCTATTTCTCAATATACACAGTGCCGGTTTGCCACCTTTTTCTGGTTGCTTTGTTTTCTCATCAGCTTTTCCTATCGATCTGTGATTTTCCTGTAACAAAAGTGGAAGAGGCATTTTGTTTGTCTTGTGGATGAGATGATGCACAGTCTTCCCTTGGTGTTTAGTTTGATCACATTTCCTTTTTTTTCTGTAAAAGAAAAGAAATCAGGTCAGTCCTTGCTGCTTTCCTGAGAAAAGTCTGTAAAATGTGAGCTGGGATTCTTGGTATGTGTGTTTGTTTACTTACAAATGTTCAGTGACATAGTAGTGGTCCACATTTTAGCTTCCTAGCTTTGTGAGAATTATGGTGGCCATAATAGCCTGGTTGCTGCTTTCTCCTATGGAGAAGGTCAGCTGAGTGCCGTTGTCCCTGAGACAAGTATCAAATCATCAGAGCAGATTCACCAATCTTATTTTGCACCTGCTGTATGCAAGGCACTATGCTCGAGTTGCTTGTAGACTATTTATGGAAGTAACATTAAGGAGGTAAAGGACTGTTATAAAGTGAGCTTAATTGCCAGATGATAGCTGGTTGCGGTGGCTCACGCCTGTAATCCCAGCACTTTGGGAGGCCGATGTGGGTGGGTCACCTGACGTCAGGAGACCAGCCTGGCCAACATGGTGAAATCCTGTCTCTAGTAAAAATACAAAAAGTAACTGGGCGTGGTGTGCATGCCTATAATCCCACCTACTCGGGAGGCTGAGGTAGGAGACTTGTTTGAACCCGGGAGGTGGAGGTTGCAGTGAGCCGAGATGGCGCCACTGCACTCCAGCCTGGGTAACAGAGTGAGACTCTGTCTCGATAATAATAATAATAATTTAAAAATAATTAATTGCCAGATGATTTGTATTGAATCCTAGAAGGGAGATGGCATTTTATGCTGGGATGCTTAGGGAAGGTGTCACGAGAAGATTTATCTGGTTGGACAGGATTTAGATGGAGAAGGGAGAAGAGGGTATTTCAGCATATTATTGGGGGTTAGCAGACAAACCAGTTTGACTAGAGTAGAAATTTGTAGACTATAGAAAGCTAATAGAAGGGAAAAAATATGTCTTTATGAGTAGAATGTGGAGAATCTTGGATATCAGGGAATTTAGACATCAACTTGCAAGGTACCATAGAAGATTTTTGAGCAGAAGATTAAAAGTAGTCCTTTAATGAAGGAGATAAATTTAGTGGTGGAGTACATAGTTGAGTAAAGCAGGAGAGAAAGACCAGATAAGTGGGGGCAAAAAATTTTTTTTGGTGTGTGTAGACTTTAGCCCATTTGTCCTTCTTCTTTCTATTCTATCTGGTCTAATATACATAGGTCCGAAACAACACATAATGCTTCCCACCCAAAATCCACCTCTGTGGTAGGACTACCATAGTCTGCCTTGACTGAATGTATAAATGACTTAAACGGTTGGTTTAGGCCAACAAGTGGCGTGAGTCATTTTCTTTTCTGTACCAACGTGTTGTATGCCTGAACTGGGTTGGTTTCTGGTGGGTTAGTTTGTCTTTCATATACCAAGTGTTGTAGCCACGTCTTTGAGACGCACCCTAGCACTTACTCTGTGGTGGCACTAGCAGAGTGTAAGTGGCCCCTTGAGTCCAGAGGCTTATGTTGGAGTCCAAGACATGAGAAGAGCCCATATGAGACAGCTAACAGCATTCATGACAAAAAATAGTGTCCCTGTTAAAATGAGAATGATGGTTCCAAGTGCTTAGGGAAAGGGAGGTGGGAACAGCAGTGCGTGAAGAACATACAACACCAATCTTGTTTTCCCCCCTAAGGCTCTCAAAGAATCAGAGCAAGATTTTAAACACTCCTTGTAGTATCATACATATTTCCTTGTCTTTCTACACAATGAGCTTTTAAGGACAAATACATCAAATGAGCCTTTGGCTTGGAGTTTGGAAGTATCAGAAACTTGGTGGAAACTGCATTGTAGATATTTTTAACCACATCAAGTCACATTTGGGGAAGTTAAATGTATGAAATCTTAAAATATGCACAGGGCTAGTAAACTGTTAATTTTATTTTTGCAGAAACTGATCAGGTAAAAGACTCTCCAACGCATATTATGAGTAATTTACACCAAGGACTGTATAGGTAATGGAGGGTGATGAGGCATAACTGATTCTTGTGTATCTCTCCCATCATAGATAGTAGTAACCACTAGCATTGGACAGGATTTGAAAAGCTACCACAATCAGACCATTAGGTAAGTGCGATTTTTCTTTTTATTCAACATTTGCCTGCATGAGGGTTAAGGAATCTTCATACTTTAGCCCTCAGCCCTGACGTTATTCCGCATCTCCTCACTCAGCTTTTCCAAGCATGGATTATTCTCTGCCCTGTAGCTAGTCTTTGTACTTTTTTTCCTACCATGCACAAACTCTTTCTGTTTCCCCCACAACCTTTTTTTCTAAGCAAGAAAAACTAGTCCTCTCTCAAGATCTCGTTGTATATTCTTCCTTTCATGGCACTTTATAATTCTTTTTCTTTGAAAATTATCTTCTATGAAGGATTCTGAAAAATAAATCAAAGTATTAATGTTGCTTATTGAGAATGGTTGGTAACTTTGGCCTCATATAAGACATAAAAGCAGACAGTCTTTATATTTATGTTTATAATCTGGATTTGAAATGTATGCAACTATTGATATTGGTGTCACTTTTCATCTTTATATAACCATTCTCTACAAGAGTTACAGAAGCTAAGAATTGAGTTTCTTGCCTGTGTTTCATAATTTTTTAATTTACTTCTACATCCACATATAATAGTGGATTTTATAGTGTCAGAACCGTGGGGCAACCTTCATTAGGAATTCAGGATACCTTGCCATAAGTAGATAATATATGTATATAGGTGGTGCCTGACCCAATGATGATTTGATTTGCAATTTTTTGACTTTACAATGGGTTTATCAGGGTAATAAATGCATTTCATACTAATGATACTTTCAACTTACAATGAGTTTATTAGGATGTAACCCCATTGTATGTCGAAGAACATCTGAAATTGAAGGCTTAAGAGCAAGTGTAGGCCAGGGGTGTTGGCTCATGCATGTAATCCCAGCACTTTGGGAGGCCAAGGCAGGTGGATCACTTGAGGCTACGAGTTTGAGACCAGCCTGGGCAACATGACGAAACTCTGTCTCTACTAAAAATACAAAAATTAGCTGAGCATGGTGGCACATGCCTGTAACCCCAGCTACGCGGGTGGCTGAGGCACAAGAATGGCTTGAACCCGGGAAGCAGAGGTTGCAGTGAGCCGAGATGGCGCCACTGCATTCCAACCTGGAGACAGAGCAAGACTCCGTCTTAAAATAAAAAATAAGCATAAAGCTCAGAAATAAAAATTACCAATTTTGAATGTATAATTTTAAAAAATGTATCAGGACTTTTAGGCACTTTGTCTGGGATGAGGAGTGGTTTATTCCTCGAGTCTGTTATTTCACCGCAGCAGAATGCTGCCTTTCCACACAGGCTGGGGATACGCAGGGTCCCACACAACCCAGATTCTCTTGGATTCTGATTATTAAAGAAAGGGAAGCAAAGAGGGGCAGAGACAGAAATAGAGGGCCATATATGCTACTAAAAAAAAAAAAAAAAAAAAAAAAAAAAACTCCTGGCCTGGCCAGGCATTTTACAGGTGGTTCACACCTGTAATCCCAGCACTTCAGGAGGCCGAGGTGGGTGAATCACATGAGGCAAGGAGTTCAAGACCAGCCTGGCCAACATAGTGAAATTCCCATCTCTACTAAAAATTTAAAAAGTAGCCGGTCATGGTGGTGTGCACCTGTAATCCCAGCTACTTAAGGCTGAGGCACGAGAATTGCTTGAACCTGAGATGTGGAGGTTGCAGTGAGCCAAGATCCCACCAAGGCACTCCAGCCTAGGTGACAGAGTGATACTCTGTCTTAACAAAAAAAAAAAAAGAAAAGAAAAGATAAGAAAAGAAATGCAGAATCTTGGACTTTGCTCCAGAGCTTCTAAATCAGAATCTGCATTAAAAAAAAAAAAAAAGAAAGAAAAAAAAACCACTAAAAAAAAATTAAAACAAAAATTCCTGTTTTCATTTAAGTCCGACTGATTTCTTTTAGGCTCTGGGTGCATAGAACAATTCTTATTTTCATGGCTGGATTAAAGGATTAGAGTTTCATAGAAAGGCTAAAGAAGTGTTATTAGCCTGCAAAGAGAGGGTGCGGGTGGCTTAAGGGCTGCATTGAAACACAGCAGCTGAGGCCTAGGGAGAAAGCACGTGTCTTCAAGAGCACCGAGGTAGATTCGGATCAGCCAGAAGGCGTTCAACACATAGGAGTGTTGTTATATAACTGGTGGCTGGGGGATCTTCTCCGAAAAGTTCAAGGACAGCGAAGCCTGGGAGCTGTCTTTGGAGAAACAGATGATCTGAGTCTGCTTTGGAGATCAGATCTCCATGTTCTGTGAAGTGGGCTCTGGCCAGAAATTAAAGGTTTTGGTTTCAGGACATGAAGTCTAAAATAAGAGCTTCCCCTTTCTCCCCTGAAACCCACGTCCAGCTCCAGGACATTTTCGACAACTGGTTGAATTTCATAGGCCCCTTTTCGTTTCCTTTCCTTTCCAATCCTAGAGATCTAGAGGCTTATATGAGTGAATGGGAGACAGAGTGGCCACAGAATGATCCAGGGCTGGGGCTGGGGTGAGGCAAGTGAGCCTAAAACTTAAGGAGGTGCCAGAAAGCTCAGGGATTGCATTCGTTTATGGGCTGCCAGAACCAAGTGCCAAAACAAAGTGGCTTAAACAACAACAATGTATTATCTCAGTTTTAGAGGGCAGAGGTCCAGGATCGTAGGGCTGGCAGGGCCGTGCTCCCTGTGAAGGTGCGAGGGACAGATTTGCTCCCGGTCTCTCCTGGCTTCTGGTAGCTCCTTGGCTCATGGCAGCACAATTTCAGTCTTCACATGGCATCCTCCCCATGGGTGTGTCTGTGTCCAAATTTCCCTTTTTTATAAAGATGTCAGTCATATCGGGTTAGGGGCTCACCCTACTCCAGTGTCATCTCAATTTAAGTACTTACGTCTGCGATGACCCTATTTCCAAATAAGGTCACAATCTGAGGTGCTGGAGATTTGGACTTTGACATATGAATTTGGTGGGAGGAGGGGGCACACAATTTAACTCAACAGTAATCATGATAAATAACATATTAATATGATATTTTTAAAAATCAAAATGAATGCAGATAATCTATGATGAACAAAATATTAAAATTTTGAGTAAAGACATAATAAACATAGACATAGAAGAATCAAGGGATCAAGACTGATTTTGGGGTACACACCAACTCTACATCCCAATTGAAGCATTGAAGCAATTTCTTAGTAAAACTGGCAGTACTCTGGCCTGGCACAGTGGCTGATGCCTGTAATCCCAGCACTTTGGGAGGCTGAGGCAGGCAGATCACTTAAGTCCAGGAGTTTGAGACCAGGCTGGGCAACGTGGTGAAACCCCGACTCTACTAAAAATACAAAAATTAGCCAGGCGTGGTGGTGGGCTAATCCCAGCTACTCGGGAGGCTGAGGTGAAGGTTGTAGAGAGCCAAGATTGTGCCACTGCACTCCAGCCTGGGCAACAGAGTGAGACCCTGCCACAAAACAAACCAAAAAACAACAAAACAAAACAAAAAACCCAAAACAAACCAAAAAAGCTAGTGGTACTCAGACCCAGGAGTGCCCCTCCCCACCACCCCAGTTGCCCTGCCTGTACTCCTGAGACCTCCCTGTCAGAGAAATAAGCAGAGGTAAAGCTAGGCCCAGAGGGAGCTGTCCAGAGTCCCCCGAGGGTTCCTGTGGTCAAGCATTTGGAATCTCATCCCTGCCAGGAACCCCACTTTCAGAGTGGGCCAAGCCAGTGAACTAAACATCAGATATTTCCAGTTTACTGGTTATGGGTGTTCCCAGGCAAGGCTCTTACCCCTCCTTTTTATTTGTTCCTGTAACATAAACATAATGATGGTTGTCCTACAAGGATAGTGTCAGAAGGTCGGGAATTAAGTGCTTGGGATGGCAGTGCAACACATAAATGAAAGGCTGCCAATAATACTCCATGACAGGTGACAGCTTCAGGCCTCTATAGTGTTAAATTCATTCATTCACTCATTCAACACCTGTTCACTGAACACCTGTCACATGCCAGACACAGCACTCAACTCTGGGAATAAAATGATGAACACAAAGAATACAGACCCTGCCTTCATGGAGCTAAAATATCAAGCTGGTGAGACAAACAGAAAACAAATTCACAAATAAATTTAAATTTACAAGTTGTGGTGAGTGCTAGGAAGGAAACGGGTAAGGTAGCTTGAGGAGAACAAGTGGGTCAGAATTTAGACCAGGCCTGCCAGGCGTGGTGGCTCATGCCTGTAATCCTAGCACTTTGGGAGGCCGAAGCAGGCGGATCATGAGGTCAAGAGATGGAGACCATCTGGCCAACATGGTGAAACCCCGTCTCTACTAAAAATACAAAAATTAGCTGGGCATGGTGGTGCACGCCTGTAGTCCAGGCTACTCGGGAGGCTGAGGCAGGAGAATCCCTTGAACCCAGGAGGCAGAGGTTGCAGTAGCCGAGATTGCGCCACTGCACTCCAGCCTGGCAACAGAGCAAGACTCTGTCTCCAAAAAAAAAAAAAAAAAAAAAAAATTTAGACCAGGCCCTGAAGAAGTAACATGTAAGATGATGTAAGATGATGGTTACTCTATGGGGCATGGGGGCAGCCAATCTGAAGCTCTAAGTTCTCCTACCACAGAAACTTCAAGCTGGAGCTATTTCCTAATTCTGAGCGAGGCCTGTTTCACTACGTCGGTGATTCTTTCAGGCTACTGGTGCTCTGCGGTAATAAACCAGGGCACTCTCCTACGTCCAGATAAGAGTAAAGATAGTTTGCCAGCATGTCTCAGGTTTTCAAAAGGGGCTGACTTGGGCTTTGGAAGAGTCTAGCTCAGCTTTTATGTCAGTGAAATTGATGACCATCAAACAGTGCACAGTACAAGGAATCTCTTGCAATCTTTGTGCAGACACTGAAAATTCTGCAGGAGAAAAATGCGAAGACATCAATGTACACGAAGACCAAGTTGGACAGATACCCTACTGCTTGACAATAATGACAATTTTAAAATTATGGTTTAGTGCCCTAGGGACCAAGTAATTTGTTTTTTGTTGAAAAGCTCAGTTAATGTAAGGATCCATTAAAACAGATAACTCCCTTAAACATTTTTTTCAATTAAAACATATTTATGTATATATTCATTTACCAATCTATCTAGATAGGGCCTTCTTTTGAGTACAAATCTAGAGATTAGAGTTTCCTGTGGGCTTTTTTCACACTTGTAAACAACACCCAATTTCTGTTTCTTCCAAATGAAAACAAAGACAGTTGTGGAAACAATCAGAGCCCACAAGCCATCCAGATTTTTCTCAATTTTTTTCAAGACATGTTACAACAAGGTTTTAGTAACCTCTGTTGCGTCTACCCAAAATAATCAACTAGTTTTTATAGAAAGAACAACTCTTTCTTTTTTTCTTTTTTTTTTTTTGGGGGGGGGGATGGAGTCTCACTCTGTCACCCAGACTGGAGTGCAGTGGCGCGATCTCGGCTCACTGCAAGCTCCGCCGCCTCCCGGGTTCACACCATTCTCCTGCCTCAGCCTCCCGAGTAGCTGAGACTACAGGCGCCCGCCATCACGCCCGGCTAATTTTTTTGTATTTTTAGTAGAGACGGGGTTTCACCGTGTTCGCCAGGATAGTCTCGATCTCCTGATCTCGTGATCCGCCCGCCTCAGCTTCCCAAAGTGCTGGGATTACAGGCGTGAGCCACCGCACCCGGCCGAGAACAACTCTTTCTTCCCCACTCATATTTTATTGAATTACATATTTAAGTAAATGGTACGATTAGCGTAAACATACTATTGGTATTAACTGGTTTGGGCTCAAGTGATCCCCCCACCTCGGCCTTCCAAAGTGCTGAGATTACAGGCATGAGCCACTGCACCAGGCCAACATTAACTGGTTTGAGAGTATACACGTCTTATTCTTGCTAAGTGTGCAACTCAAAATGTGGGAGCCAAAGTCCAACAGAGGATTAGGTTAAAAATGATAATCACTGTTGCTAACGGTTATGGTGTCTGCTCTGTGCCTGACGTTGTTTGAAATGCTTTGTTTACATATTAGTTTATTTCATCTTCATAACAACCAGACAGGCAGGTACTGTTGCTATTTCCGTTTTTTAAATGGGGAGACTAAGGCTCTAGACAGTAAGCTCTAGGCAGTGAGGCAGTGAGCATCCCGGATGGTGTGAGCATCAGTCAGTCGGTTTTGCATGAGGACGGTCAGGTAAGCTGGGGAGTTCGTTCACCTGCAGCTCTGTTAAGGGGGCTTCCTACTGCAGAAGCATTGCTTTGTATCCATTGAGCGCCCTGTGCTGTCTCATGAGGGCTGTTGGAATGTTCATGTCTTTTCAAGGTCTTGGAAAACAGAATCAATTCACAACTCTAGAGATAATAACTTTATGACCTCTCCATAAATAGGCAGGAGAGACCATCATCTTCACAGTCCTACAAGACTGAGATTCTGAAAAGAATAATATCAGGAGCTAAAGCACTTCTTTTCCATTTTGGTGGCATTTAGACGACGCTAATCTCTAGACATTCGATGTTGCTGCTGTCGGCTGTTGCTGCCAGGCTGTGTGCTTTGCTTCACCATCTCACGCCTCCTCCCTGGCCAGGTGCACCTGCTAGGGCTTGGGTTCTTTGCTAACAGACAGTCCATCTCCCGTTCTGAAATAACCCTGGGTTGCCTGGTTTCCCTGATCCAACTGTGGGTAGCTTGCCCTGTCCCCATCCATGTCGTCACTCCGGCCCTTCGCTCCCTCGGCTCCCTGGGCTCCTGGCGGCCTGCCTGCCTGCCACTTTGTTTTCTTTCCTTCTGCTTCCATCTGCCTGTCGTGGTTCCTGGCTCCATCTTGTTGCCTGACCTCTAACTGGATACCTGTCTTAGCCCTCACTCCCCTCACTGTTCATGTATGCTCTGATCACACCTTGTCCTCCCATTCTTACTTTAAATTCTTATTTGTTATTTTTATTTATTTATCAATTATTATTATTATTATTTTGAGATGAGTCTCACTGTTGTCGCCCAGGCTGGAGTGCAGTAGCGCGATCTCAGCTTACTGCAACCTCTGCTCCCGGGTTCGAGTGATTCTCCTGCATTAACCCCCTGAGTAGCTGGGATTACAGGCATGCACCACCACGCCTGGCTAATTTTTATATTTTTAGTAGAGATGGGTTTCACCACGTTGGCCAGGCTGGTCTTGAACTCCTGACCTCAGGTGATCCGCCCACCTTGACCTCCCAGAGTGCTGGGATTACAGGCGTGAGCCACCGTGCCCAGCCTTATTTTAAATTCTTAATAGGTAATAGATGCACATGGTTTTTTAAAAAATCAAAACTTTGTAAAAATACAGTTAAATGTCTTGCTCCCAGCCCTACCCTCATGCACTTCACCCCAACCCCCCAGCACCCCAAATTCTATTGGTTTCCTGTATAGAGTTCCACCCAGAGTTTCTTTATGCAAATATGAAAAAAATCTGTTCCCCTCTTTCTTAGATAAAAGGTATGCTCTGTGTCCTGTATTTTTTTTTTTTTATTTAACACTATATTTTGGAGATCTCTCCAGGTTCTTTTGTCCCTTTTTTAGTTGCATAGTGAAAAAGCTCAAGTCCAAGGTACACTGAATGGATGGGCCAGTCCCCACAGGCGGACACTGGGGTTCTCCTGGATGGATGGGCCAGTCCTGGCTGATAGACACGGGGGTTCTCCCATCTTCGGCGAATATAGACAATGTTGCAAGGAACACCTTCATGCGTTTTATAAATGCCAACCCACTTTGTCCTCTCTTTCCTTCCTGATGTTTCAATCCCTTCAGGACAGCGTGGTCCTCTAACTCATCACCTATGCTCACCTCTCATCTCCGGCCAAATCCTCTGAGCTGGCTATGGCCTCCTCTTCCTAACTGAATTTTGCCTTAGTCCTTATCTAATAGTCTACGCTTTTGGCTTTCCCCCACAGCCACCTTCTGTTCTTTCAACAAGGTTTTTTATTTTCTTTTAAAGCAAAATATTTCCAATGAAAACCAACAATTCCAGACAGACAATTCCATTGATTCCAAACAATACCACCACTATCAATAGTACATATTGAGTATTTACTGTGGGCCAAGCACTCTGCTAGATGCTTGACATCTTTATACTTCACTTAATCCTCTTAACCATCCAGTAAGTGAAGAACTATCATTTGACACAGGAGGAGACAGCACTGGAGAGGAGGTTAAATGACTGGGCTGAGGTCTTATAGCTGGTAAACAGCAAAATTGGGATCCTAGCCCAGGTCCACCTGGCCCCACACTGGTCTCATCTGCCAAAACTCAGAGTGAAGAGCTTGGGGCAATTTGGGTTAAGTCAAGGAGAGTCTAGGAAAGAGACTCCTTTTAAGTCATCTAGTTCCGGCACAGAGCTCTCTTAATCCTCCATTCTCTTCTCTAGCTTCCGGGAGGATTTCCATTATAATGACACAGCTGGGTACTTCATTATTGGAGGGAGCAGGTATGTGGCTGGCATTGAAGGGTTTTTTGGACCTCTGAAGTACTATCGCCTTCGCAGTCTGCACCCCGCCCAGGTGAGTCCCAGGGGATCAGGAAGATTGCAGTACTCCTGGGTGAGGGGTATGGGCCTCAGGGTGTGCAGCCCAGTGTAAATAAAAGTTTACCCAAGCCGGACCATGCATTGCCTCTGTCATCAAACATCATTAATATTGAGGCTTTTCCCCCAGCAAAGGCAATAATAGATTTCTGTTAACATTTGGTTCATTTAGTACTCATAAAATGGAAACCATTTACTTCCTCTGTTTTAATAACTACTAGTTTAATTATAGAGTAGATTTTCATCAGGCTGTTGCCTATCCAGCGATTAAGCTAATGAAAGGAGAGAATCTTAGTTATTTGGTAAAGCTTCTTTTATATGCTATTATTTAAAGTATCAGAAGAGATGCTGTAGCAAATTAAAATCTTGGTTCCATTGGCTGCTCTCTTCAGAAACACAGGCCTTCGGCTCACGCTGGGGTCAGTTGGCAGCAGTTGTATGGATCGCAAAGGGCATTGTGTTCAGGGCCGAATCCTCTGCACAGTGCCTTCCACATCCAAAACCCACCCCTGAATGGAACTGTCCAACGCTCTGGGCCAACGCAGCTGGACTGGTCGGAGGAGAGGGCTGTTTCCCCATGAGGGAGTCTTCAGGGCACTTGTTTTCTGGGCTGTGTTAAGGAGATCAAGGACCACACCTGATACCTGAAAGGGAAACATTCTTTCATTCCCTTCACCCTATGGGGTTTATTCTGAGAAAAACAGGGGTCACTAGACAAAGTCATAATCAGGAAAAATGGGGAGCCCTGCTGTCCATGGGTGACATCTTACAGCCTCTGTGAGAGACCTTTGTGAAGAGGGGAAAAATGAAATAGTCATTTGTGCAACAAATGCTTATTGAGAACCTACTGTATGCCAGGCTCTGAACTAGGTGCTGAGGCAAGCAAGATGGGTAGATTTAAAATTCATTTGAAGGTTGTCCACAATGAGAAATCTGCTTAATATCGACCAGGCGTGGTGGCTCACACCTGTAATCCCAGCGCTTTGGAAGGCTGAGGCAGGCAGATCACTTGAGGTCAGGAGTTTGAGACCAGCCAACATGGTGAAACCCCGTCTCTACTAAAAATACAAAAGTTAGCTGGATGTGCTCACTTGAACCCAGAAGGCGGAGGTTGCAGTGAGCCAAGATTGTGCCACTGCACTCCAGCCTGGGTGACAAGAGCAAGACTATCTCAAAAAAAAAAAAAAAAAAGAAAGGTACTTAATATCATGAACAGTACGTATACATATACATACATATATTCAAACACAAAATGGAAACAAAATTATTCTAAGAATACATACCCTTGCTATATTCAATGCACGCTGATATTTTGTGTTCTACTTTATAAAAACAAAAACCACCACCAAGACTCTGTAAGTTACCACCCGCTGAAATAACTATGTGACCCTCTAATGGGTCCCAGCCTCTATTTTGAAGCACACGGAGTTAAGTCCCTTGTTCCTGAGGAGCTCCCTTTTGGGATCTTAAACAAGGAATTCATGAAAGAATACAATACATGCTTAAATTCAGATGTGTTTGGGAGTGCTGAGGCAGGAACGGGTACATCGGCCCGCAAGTGAGATGGGGTGAGTCTCTAGGGGGGCCTGTCCTGAAGCCACGGCCTTGCACCCAGCCCTTGGAGGCTGCAGAAGAGGGGAGGAGGGCTCTTTGATGCAGCAGGCACATCATGAGTACTTGCGTCTTTTCGTGGGAATTGAAGGGGGAGGTGAGTGTGATTTTCTAGGGACAGAGTGCAGCCAGAGAAAAGAAGAGGGAAGAGTCCCAGTTTCTGGGAAATTCTGACATTTAAGAAGCTGGACACAAAGAGAAGCTGGAGGGAAGCCGTCAGAGCTGGCATGTCCTTGAATTAATATCAATGACCTTGCTTTGCAAATCCAGAGTGGATGATATGTGTACAAACAGGCCACCTAGAGATGTCAGTGGGAGAATGAAGTCAACCCGAACACATTTTCCTAGAGGTGGATGGACATTTGATGACAATTGTTGTTCATTTGACTTTCTTGCCTTCTTGTAGATTTTTAATCCCCTCCTTGAGAAGCAACTTGCTGAACAAATCAAGTTATATTATGAAAGGTGTGCTGAGGTTCAAGAGATAGTATCTGTGTATGCATCCGCAGCACTGCGCGGGGGCGAGAGACAAGAAGCATGTAAGTGTTGAGCTTCAGGGGAGCTGTTTTAAGCTCTGTGCATTTGCATAAACACATGTTTGGCTTCTCCATAATGGGATTAAAATTGAACATAAATGACCTGGCTCGCATACCAGCCGGGACAAGTGTGACCTTGAGCCCTCCACTGGTGGATACAGGTGAAATTGTACATTCTACCTGGATTCTACCAAGACCAATGACAGTCAAGAAGAACCAAAACATCTTATAGCTCCAACCATAAAAATCTAGTTTACAAGTACAAATGAAAGCGAGTGTTTTGTGCCTCGCATGGCCTTATTCCCATCCATAAGGCCAGCCTAAGAAAATAAAAATGAATTGGAAAATAAATTAATCATTAGAAATGTTTCCCCATCAGTGCACTTTTGTTTTGGGCCATTAATATCTGAATATTACCTTTCAGAAATGTTGAACGGTGACTTTGTTGTTTGGAGTTCGGTTTTATTTTTTAAATCCTTGAAATTGACTCATTCTCGAAGACATCGGCAATTTTTAACAGAAGGAATGAATTTCAAATAGACTGCTTCATGCATGCTCATATTTGCACAGACATCCTTTTACTCACACAGGGTGTTTATCAGTTACAAAACTTGGTCCTGTCTGGTCCGCCAGTGTTCCAACTTGGATCTAGCACTTACACATTTCTCTGTGATGCGGATCTTGCTGTTTGATATGGTGGCACTAGAGTTACTCACATATGTTCCATCTGGAAGAGAAATTCCTGTGGGGCCTTTGCCATCAGCAAAAGCAAATTGAGTATTTCAGTCCTGCCCATATGCCTCTCCATCTCCAGAGCGGAACTTCTCATTCCAGGTCGTGGAGGGAAGGATGCATCTCAGACATGCCCCGGTCCAATAGGGTTCACATGAAATGGTCCCATGTAGTGATTAGAGATGGTGACGGGTGAGTGTGGAAAGAAAGTGCTTCTGCAATTCAATTTAAGAATAGGCTATACTGGTCTCCAGCTGCTGCTCTCACTGCTGAATCATCCGGAAAATATGATGCTGTCAAGCGGAGGGGGAAGATATATAGGAATAGTAATAACCCAAAGAGGAAAGAAACTGACTTGGGCAACTTATGTACTATCAGGAGACATACCCTGAGATGGAAGGCCAGGCATACACACCCATCTGTTTGGTGGCATTAGGAAGATTTTCCTACCATCTTCAACTGCCTTGCCTCCCTGGGGGTCTTTGTGCTTTGCTCCTCAACTCAAATGCCAAGAAAATGGCCTAGATATTGGCCTCCTGGGGACCAGTCAGAGGCCAGCTGCTCATTCTGTAGAATTATTCAACAGCCATCAGCAACTTTGGCACATTTCTCATGGACTTGGCTCTGAATTTGTGACCTGGAGGCAAAAGCATCATAGCCAATTTCAAATCCCAAAAGGACCCAAACCAACATCCAGTAATGGCAAGTCTGGCCTCTTCTTTCTAGTTCCTCTTAGGACCAAGGGCTTTAGGGAGGTGAGTCTTATCTTCTGCTAAAGGGTGTGATGTCTTCTGTTTCCTCTTCTGTGTAGGCCACCTCCACAACTCCTACCTGGACCTCCAGCGCAAGTATGGGAGACCCTCGATGTGCAGAGCCTTCCCCTGGGAGAAGGAGCTGAAAGACAAACACCCCAGCTTGTTCCAGGCATTACTGGAGATGGATTTGCTGACCGGTAATTGAGTCTTTGCCTCGGCTTTGGGCACTGGTTAGAAAGGCTCCTTGTTTTTCTCTGTTTCACTCACCCTCTTTGGTGATTTAGGCCTTAAAGTTATTTTTAACCCTAAGGTTTTAGCTTAATTTCAAATTTAAATTCTGCCCTTGTATGTCCACAACTCTCGATATATCTGTGCACACTTCCAACACTAAATGCAAAAACTTAAATTTAGGAATTGCTCAAGCAGTTCTTTATTTAAAGCCAAGGCCACAAATGGACAGCCTGCAGCCAGAGCCAGCCCCCAGATGCAGTTGATTTGGAAAATACCTTGTTGTATATGTTAAAAAAAAAAAAAAAAAAAAAAAAAAAAGTAGTTATGTGTATCTAAAAAGCTTGTATGAAAATGCAAATTTCTAGCTTTTTTAAAAAAAGAAAAAACCAAAGATCTGGCAAGACTGGGCATTTCTCCTGTGTGGCAGCAATTGTGGAGGTGAGGCTCAGACCAGGCATACCTTGCCCGCCCACAGCACCTCCTGTCTATTTCGTCACCTCCTGCTTACTTCATTCATGGATCTGACCCATGTGAGCCCACAGGCACTTGAACTTGGGACGTCTGATTTGAAGTACACTTTCAGCATCATCTCAGGAATCTGCATAAACTTCCCAGATGCCACCAGCTTCTCTGCAGGCCCATTGCAATTTGGGTTTGCTTAGTAATTCCGTGCATCCTCCAGGGCCATGAGGGATCTTAAAACCATGCCTGTTAGGAAGAGGAAAGGCAGCTGGAGATGTTCAGCCTGGTGAAGAGGATCCTAGCAGGGAGTTGCCAACTGTCTTAGTGGTGGGAGGCAACTCCACGTAGTCCTGGGCATAGAACCAGATCTTGAGTTGGGGCGATGCAGAAAGTGACTTCTGCCTCATGTGAGATTGGTGTCTTACATTGCACCCACTGCCTAAGAATGGCAGTGTCTAACAGCATAGATTTCCTTTGCCAACAGTGACCCTCCTGCAAAGAATTCAAGTCATATAGGATATTTTATCATTCATTCTTCTGATGCTCACTCAGTGACTACTCAGTACCTTGGCTAGACTTCAGAGATACGTGAAGTAACACAATGCTTCTGTCCTTGAGGAATGGACTTGAAAGCAAAGAAAAATAGTAATGCATTTTATTAAAGGTATAGAAGCTAATGGTGGAGACACAAAGAAAGGAGTGGTCAGTTCTACCTGGAGGGCTGAGGCGTTCTGGGAAGGCTTCCTGGAAGAGGAGACACTGGGACTGATTCTTGAAAGGCCAGCAGGTGTTTGCCAGATAAGAGAGTTGGGGGTGGGAATTGCAGGCAGAGCAGACCCTGAGAGGTGGTAACAGCACAGCGTGTCGCATGATGGTGCTGTGACAATGGGGAGGCAGGAGAAGCCCTGCAAAGTGATTATTCCAATGAGGGCTCAGACACCATCCTGAAGTTTGGGCTTTACCTTTCAGGTGACAGGGACCTGTTGAAGGGCTTCAGGCAACAAGAAGAGGCATAGTGAGATCTGGGATTTTGAGGTCACGGCAGGGAGGTGAACTAGAAGGGCGTGGAGCTGGAAGAAGGGAATGTATTGCCATGGTCCCTCGAGGAGAGGATGCAGGCCTGAGTGGGACATGGTGACAGGAACAGAGCTGAAGGATGTAGAGATGGGCTCTGAGGGACTCCATAGCTGCTTGGATGTGGGCACAAAGGATAAGTAGGCTGTGTCATGTTGTATAATGAGTGGTGTAGCCTCTGGAGCCAGCTGGCCTGGGTCCAATTTTAACATTCACTAGCTGTGTGATTTGGGCAAGTTACTTAATTTCTCTGAGCCTTAGTTTCTTCATCTGCAAAATGGGGATGATAATACTATCTGTCTTCTAGTGTTGGCTTCAATAAATCGAGAGACATATAGATATGTATACATATATAGGTATATGTATGTATATGTGTGTGCATATGTGTATATATCATATATAATATATGTATATTACATTATATAACATATAAAATATAATATAATATATAATATACAAATGTTATATTATAATATATATTATATAAGTATTATCTATTATAGAATATATATTATTATATAAGTATTTTATATATATAATATACTTAGAACAGTTTCAGCACATGGTAAGCCTTACATAAGCAGGGTTTTTCAATCTCACAATATGGACATTTCGGACTGTAGAATTTTTTTTGTTGGGGAATGTCCTGTGTATTGTGGGATGTTTAGCAGCATTTCGGGACTCCACAACTAGATACAGATAGCACCCTCCCCATATCCCTCCTCTCCAAAAACATCTCCAGGTATTGGCAAATGCTCCCAAGTCCGTAGGGAGGCCAAATCACCCCCAGCTGAGAACCACTGCTATGTCAATGTTATTGCTCTTATTACTGGGCAGAGATAATTCCAGGTTTCCGCTGGATGGCTGTCCGGAGGTGATGAAGCCCCGTGCCCCAAGATCCGCAAACAGGAGAGGGAGATGCACGTTGGACAGTTTAGGCTAAATGGGCTAAGACCACATCCACACCAACATTGTTTTTATGCGAGTTCCGATCCTACTTAAAAATAGTTTGGCTGATTGGAAACAGGAGCACATCCTTTTTACAAAACTTTCTTTTAAAAGTAAATACTATCTATGAGAATGTTTTCATGTTATTGTTGCAGATCAAAATTTTGTTTATAAGAATTTAGAATGATTTATTTTCCATGGTGGTCTGGCAATGAAATCTAATGAAAAACCCCAATCAGAAGTCCCCTTACCTTAAGACTCCCTGGGTATGGGTGCTGCAGAACCACTAGATTCCCATGCAGTGAGCCTGTTCCACTGACCTCTGTTAGGAGTCTGGGGCCCCCATCAGTGGGAAGAGAGGGGGACCCAAAGCTGGATTTGCCACTTTAGGACCCACCGTTTGTGCTTAAACTGCCTTTGGGGTCTTCTGGTGCCAAATTAGAACAGCCCCAAGAGCTTCCCCTGAGGGACCATACCTGCCAGCCTCCCCTGCCACCACATCCTCTGCTTCCAGAGGCACATGGCCAGCTGCCTTCCTCTTCTCTCGGCCTTTCCGTGACCTAGGAGCTGGCAGGGAGGGAGAGCGGAAGTTTAGGTGAATTTCTAGAACCAAGCCCCGGGACCCATTCGCCTTCAGCGCCTCTTTTTCTAGGTCACATTGGAAGGACTGGGGAGCCTTCTGTAGCGGTAGGGCGTATACTCCTTAAGGTCATCTCTCTACCTGGCACAGGGCCCTTGCTTGGGCTATCATAACATCTTCCAGCAAACCTGGGAGAAAGACTGGTGTCTTGTATTGCACCCAGCTTCCTAACAAGGCTGAGAGAAAAAAAAAAAAAAAAAAAAAAAAGATTTTGCAAATTGAGGGTAAAAAAAAAAAAGAATTTATATTTCCAGCACGTCTTTACTCTGATCTCCTATAAAAAGAACCATAGTAAGACGAGTGTGACGCTATTGCCGTTCTCAGTTCCTCAAATACCCTTCGTTCCAAGTTCGTCCTGCCCACAGTGTCTGGCCCTAGCTGGCTCCGGCGGGCTTCAGATGACTCTAGTTAATAGGAACTGTGTTTGCGTTCTATTTTCTGCTGCTGCCCTGACCTGTCCTGTCCTGTTGATTAATAGACTTTATTAGAACATCCTCATCATATTACATTTTTCATATCTGAGATCAGCTGTAAGAATGGATTCAGGCATGAGATGTTTGATGCTTGGAATTCTTACTGTGGGAACTGAATAGGCGCAGTAACAAAGATAAGGAATTTAACTGAGTGGGTGTGTTCTGAAGTTACTCACAACCTTTCATTCATTCATTTACTGAACAAGCATTGACTGAATGCCCCCTACGAGCCAGGATAGCATTAAAATGGGACTGTGTTTTGAATGAGAGTCATTTAGGCTAACGTAAAAAGAAAACATCAGCTCCCATAGTTTCCCCAAAGGGCTTTAATTTGTGGAATTTTTTTTTCTGGAATTTTTAACAAATAAGATGACATCATGGAGCAAGAGAAAATGGGCTCTAATTTCTGGTTCTGTCTGAGAGTCATCTTCTTCCCTGCCAGCAGCTTTTCTTCATAGACACAGCCAGCACTCCACTTCCAGGCCGCTACATACGCACGTTTCAGACCTGCAAGTGTTTCTTCCCCCCACACTGTGTGATTTTAGATGGATCATCTGCTCACTATCTCAGCCAACAACACACTTCAAAGCAGAGATGAGAACATTGCAGAGAGTGGGGAGGCTTCGGCTTCATTAACAGCCAGTGGGGAGTGGAAGAGTGTCCTCCACATTCCTGTCCAGTGAGGTCAGCACCTTTGAGTTGTGTCCAGAATAACCGTATTCTTCTGCTACAAAAGAGAGTCGCCAAATATTTACACTTTTCCTCTTTAAGGGCTGTGATTTATCTTTTAAAATTCTTATTCGTGCCAGAATACACATAACAAAATTTGCCATCTGAACCAGTTTTAGGTGTACACAGTTCAGCAGTGTAAAGGATATTCACATTCTTGTGCCTCAGAGTTCCACAACTCTTTTCTTGCAAAACCGAAAATTCATACTCAGTAAACATCTACCCATTGCCTCCATCCCAAACCCTGGGAGCCATCATCCTGCTTTTTTTTTCTATGAGTTTGACTGCTTTAGGTACCTCGTGTAAGTGGTGTCTTACACAGTATTTGTCTTTTGGTGACTGGTTTATTTCACTTAGCATAATGTCCTCAAGGTTCATCTCTGTTGCAGTGTGTGTTAGAATTTCCTTTCATCTTAAGGCTGAATGGTATTTCATGACATGTTTATACCACACTTTATTTATCCATTCATCCGTCGATGGACACTTGGGTTGCTTCCACCCCTTGACTATTGTGAATAACTTTGCTAAGAATATGGGTCTACAAATATCTCTTTAGAACCATGCTTTCATTTTCTGTTGGAGATATACTGTATCCAGAAGCAAAATTTCTGGGTCATATAGTAATTCTACGTTTAGTTTTTTGAGAAACCTCCATGCTGTCTTCCACGGCAGCTGCGCGCTTTATATTCCCTCCAACGGTGCACAAGGGTTCCAATTTCTCCACATCCTCAGAAACACTTGTTATTTCCTGTTTTGTTTGGTTGTTTGCTCGTTTTTTTTGAGACAGAGTCTTACTCTGTCGCCCAGGCTGGAGTGCAGTGACGGATCTCGGCTCACCACAACTTCTGCCTCCTGGGTTCAAGCGATTCTCCTGCCTCAGCCTCCTGAGTAGCTGAGATTACAGGCATGCGCCACCCCACCCAGCTAATTTTTGTATGTTTAGTAGAGATGGGGTTTCACCATGTTGGCCAGGCTGGTCTTGAACTCCTGACCTCAAGTGATCCGCCTGCCTCAGTCTCCCAAAGTGCTGTGATTACAGGCATGAGCCACTGCACCTAGCCTTTTTTTTTTTTTTTTTTTTGTCTGAGACAGAGTTTTGCTCTTGTTGCCCAAGCTAGAGTGCAATGGCGCAATCTTGGCTTACTGCAACCTCCGCCTCCTGGATTCAAGCGATTCTCTTGCCTCAGCCTCCTGAGTAACTGGGATTACAGATGTCCGCCACCACACCTGGCTGGTGTTCTGTATTTTTAGTAGAGACAGGGGTTTTGCCGTGTTGGCCAGGCTGGTCTCGAACTCCTGACCTCAGTTGATCTCCCTGCCTTGGCCTCCCAAAGTGCTAGGATTTCAGTTGTGAGCTCCTGCACTCAACCCTTTGGGATGTCTTTGAGGACATCTAAGCTGTACTGTGAAATCAGGAAAGTCGACAGTCATTATGCAGGATGGTAGTTCTGGTAAAGAGGATGCCTACACAGTGGCAAGGGGGGCATCGGAGAAGAGCCATCTGCCTGGGGAGACAGGAGAGGTGACGTGAGGAGAGGTATCTAAGTGGGAACATAACAGCTGTTTGCCAGGCAGGCAAACTGAGGAGTGTGGGCGGATGAGGTATGTTCCTTGGTGAGTATGGGGCACAAACACACCATGTGTGGTCATATAGAAGAAGGATCACTTCACTAACATATGGCATAGGCAGCTAACTTATGCCTAGCACTGTTGCAGGTGCTGTCGAGAATTCAGAGTATAAGTTGGATCCTTCCACTTCTTGCACCACCCTTAACAAGCTTGCCACAGAGTGAGCGACGGAGACACGTGTAGGATCAAATGGTGAAACTCAAGGCAGAGTAAGATGAGCTTTATTCAGGCGAACCTATTCCCCAGGTCCATATGGTATCTTTCTGTCCACTAAGTTCTTTCGTAGACATTATGTCACTTTCTAAAAGCATTGCATTTTAAATTCCGGTTAAACCAGACTTTCTCCAATATATAAATTACTGCACAAAAATAAATTATACCTCACAGCCATGAAGATGGCTATTATAAAAAAAAAAAAAAAAAAAAAAAAAAACACCAGGAAAAAAAAACTCCTCAAAGACAGGAACAGTATCTAGGGTTTCGGGGGTTTTTTGTTTTTTATTTATTTGTTTGTTTTTTAAGACCCTTGCCTCAATAAGTATTTGTTGAGTAACTGAATGGCGGCAGCCCAAATGAATAAGTGATCTCACCTTAGTACTCAAAACATCTTTGTTGGGTCAACGAATCACTGAAGGAATGAGGAATTTGACTTCCAGGAGACCCAAGTTCAAGGTTTGTGCTAGTCAAGCGGCATCTCCGATCCAGACTGCTAAGAGATCTATGGGCTTACTCTGCTTCTTTCTACATTTCCCTCATTTCTTCCACTCTCTCTCAGCCTGTTTCCTCTGAGGAGCGACTGCTCTTTCTCGGTAGACACTTCTGTAAACATCGTTCTGTTTCTCAGGTCTACCAGGACGCTGTTTACCAGCTTTCTGCTGTCAACAGCAGTAGACCAGAATCCTGCTCAGGTCTGTGCACACTCATTTACAAAAGAATTCCAGAAATGTAGCCGTCACAGTTCTTGCTTTCATACCATCTGTAATCTAGTTGCTGAGATATACAGGTTCCAAGATGTAAAGCAGCCCCGAGATACCTGCAAACCCAGTTCAGGACTCGTGTACTGGGTGCATCCCAGCATGGTGCCAGGCCCTGGGGCGACCACAATGAAAATCGTGGACCAGCCCACACACAACTCTGTGCCAGGTGCCAGGGCGTGCAGAGGAGGGAGGCTCATTGAGAGTTGACAGCTGATGCGCTAACCTGGTATAAGACGCAGCTGTTCCCGCTGGTGTTTTCCGCTCTGATGTATAACAGGACCCGTTCCTCGCCTGCCGGAGCGGGCACGCCTTTGAATTAAACATGGCGGGGCTACTCGGGGCGCCCAACTGCAGCGCATATAGATGTGGCCGAGTCCCCTTGCTGCCTCGGGCATTCCAGGGCCTCTGCTCTGCATCCTGATTTTCTTGCTTGGCACAGGGATTCTCCTGTACTGCTGTGACTCGTAGCTCACCACCGTCTAGACTCTTGGGTGGCATCCAACACGAGACCCCACGTTCAGGACTCTGGAGGAGGACTCTGATTGGTCAAACTCTATGTTGTTTCCTGGGGAACCTCTAATTCTCTAGGAAAATGGCTCCTGCCAGAGCATAGAAATTGCCCCATTAGCATTTGGGTTTTTTCTAATGCTAGTGCGGTGGTGTTTTAGTATGTGTGTTCTTTCATTATTGAAGAGTTGTGCTGGCCATTTCCTTCTTTTACTTTCCTGTCACACCTTGCCTGTCAAAACCGAGCCGTTTGAATTCAAAAACCCTTTGAATGGGGCCCTGGCATCCAGAGAAGAGAGGCGATGAGGACTGGGCTGGTGGGAGGCTGCAGGGATGGCAGTGGCAGGCCGGGCTCTTGGTTGTGGGGAGCAGTGAGGAAGGACACAAAGGCACTGAACAGGTGACATGAAGGTAGAGAGGGGAGGAGGGAACTGGGCAGCATGCCCCCAGGGACATCTGCCCCATGGCCAGGCCTATTTATTCCTTTCCTGCCTTTCATCTGCACTAGGCACCTCTGAGCAAGGGAGTTGGTGCCTGTGGCTAAAGGAAGTCCAAGGTCTGCCAACAAATGGTTCTCTGAGATGGGGCCAGGTCCAAGGTTGGGCTTGGCTCCCTGGGTTGACACCATCTGCACCCCTTCAGGACCACTGCCTGCCTCTTGCCCCCAGGCTCTGGAGTGCTGAGTGTGGGGGCAGAGGTGTCCCCACACAATACGCCAAGGAGTGACTGGCTGCACTAGCGAAGCTCTACTTTGCTTTTGACTTTATTTTTGCCAACAATTGCGATGTTTATTTGGAGACCTTAAAATGCAGAGAGTGGAGATGTTAGAAATACAATTATGTTACATAATAACATCGGGATACCGTTTCGTTTTAAGAACTGTGTTCCCTGTTGTTTGTTGAAGAACCATCATCTTTATTATCTTCTTTTAAAAAGCATACATTATAAATTTTTTTAAAAAAATACACAGAGACACCAAGAAAACAAACAATGGGCTATGCTTTTCTTGCTCAGAGAATAACAGCTCTGAAAGGAGAGAGAGAGAGAGACAGAGAGAGAGAGAGAGACGAAGGAAGGAGGGAAGGAAAGGAAGAAGACAGGGAGGAAAATGACATGTGTAAAATCAGAAAATTTATAAGGGGTCGGGAGCGGAGGCTTATACCTGTAATTCCAGCCCTTTGGGAGGCCAATGCAGGAGGATCACTTGAGACCAGGAGTTCAAGACCAGCTTGAGTAACATAGCGAAGCCCTGTCTCTATTAAAAAAAAAAAAAAAATAGGCTGGGCACTGTAGCTCAAGCCTGTAATCCCAGCACTTTGGTAGGCAGAGGTGGGTGGATTGCGTGAGGCCAGGAGTTCGAGACCAGCCTGGCCAACATGGCAAAACCCTATCTTTACCAAAAAAAAAAAAAAAAAAAAAAAAAAGCCAGGTGTGGTGTGCATCCCTGTAATCCCAGCTACTTTGGAAGCTGAGGCAGGAGAATTGCTTGAACCCGGGAGGTGGAAGTTGCAGTGAGCCAAGATCATGCCACTGCACTCCAATCTGGGCAACAGAGCAAGATTCTGTCTTGATAAAATAAAACAAAAAAGAAGAAAGAAAAGAAAATTTACACAGTATATAGAAAGATACAAATAGGCTTTTTTTTTTTTTTTTTTTTTTTTTGAGACAGAGTCTCACTCTGTCACCTAGGCTGGAGTGCAGTGGCACGATCTTGGCTCACTGCAAGCCTCCCAGGTTCACGCCATTCTCCTGCCTCAGCCTCCCGAGTAGCTGGGACTACAGGCACTTGCCACTACACCCTGCTAAATTTTTTTTGTATTTTTAATAGAGACGGGGATTTCACCGTGTTAACCAGGATGGTCTGGAATTCCCGACCTCGTGATCCGCCCGCCTCAGCCTCCCAAAGGCTAGGATTAGAGGTGTGAGCCACCGCGCCTGGCCCAAATAGGCTTTTTTTGAAAGAGAAAAATAAAACAGCCCGTGAGCCCAATAAGGATCTCCAGGTCAGAGTGCAAATGAGGAATGCCCTGTGTTTTTACAAACCAGTCAACTTGGTGTAGATCATTCCTTTTAATAGTTAAGTGACATTTTCTCCTTTCCTTTTTTTCCCCTTTCAAACTTCTGCTTTGGATGCGTTACACCTTTCAGAAGCTTGAAACTAAAAATGACTTTCCTATTGATGTATCCATTCCTCTCACAAGGAATGAGGTGCCTTTCTCCTCCTGAATTCTCAAACAGACGCTGGTCCCAGCTCCGGGGCCTTCAGCAAGTAGCCACTTTCTCATATTCTGCTTTCTGTCTATTCTAAAGATAGGCACACACGCGGTGACCTTATGGTATTACTGTGAAAAAGGGGGGAAAAAGCAAAATAAACGATTCTGGGCTACATGGAAAATAGTAAGGGGTAATTAATGGTGGTGGTGGCTTTTGTTTCTTAGCTTTGGGTGCTGAAAGAAAGAAAATGGGAAAACAACTTCTTCTATTTTGTTTGTTTGCTTCTTCATTAAACCATTAATCTCCATAAACAAGGCATGTTTTTAGTTACAGATTGACTAGAAAAAAATGCATATGCTAAGCCAGATGGGTGAAATTAACAGTTTCATTAAACTGACTTTAAAATAACCAGTTACACAATATCACCCAAGACAATATGCCTTTGCTTTGGAGCAACAGTTGGAATTCAAAGTTTACCAAATGTGCAAAATGAGCAGTTTTACCTTAGGATTATTATTTTTTATTGTATTTACTACTGCAGAAAATTATTTAGATTCTTTTTCAGGGAAGTACTCTTTGGTTATATTTCGGGGGCAGTTTTGCATTTCATGTACAAAAGAAATAACACAGCCCTTTCAAACTGCCTGTGTTTCAATCTGCAAAGTTTTTTTTGTGCTAAAGATTTGAGCTTTGTGAAGGATTCCCTTTTTGCTCCTCATTCTCCAGCAATCTCAGCTACCTGGGCGCTCCTGCTAATGATTTCTGGGGTTCTGTGCCAGCGGTCGGCAGGGCAAGGGTTTCATTCGAAGCTTCATTTGGTTTGGAGTCTCTTCCTCCTCTGAGCCTACAAAGTGCGGGTCCATGGGTACTCTGGCAAAACTCACCATCTTAGTTAGGCATTTGGAAGAGTAGGTGAGGCAGGGATGAATCGTTAACAAACGTTAATGTTGCTTTGCTGGGAATGTGCAGAGGGGCATCCAAGATGAGCACATAGTTAAAAGTAAACACATGAGTAAGTGGCAGTGGAATTTATTTTGCAACTCTGAGTGCTACGGTGTCTACTGAATTCAGTGTATTCCAGGTTCTTATCACAGCAAAAGACTGGGTAGGACGGCCTTCTCTCAACTATGCAAAGGGAAAATCCAAGACAAGATTTCGCAGGCTGCTGGTGAAAAAGGGCGTTATCATGCAGATGTCATCCTAACAGATGAGCAGAGGGAAATGGAAATGTTCGAGGATGTTCAATGCCACGTTGTTGGTTATAGCAAAACCACTGGAAACAACCCAGGAGTCTAAAAATAGAGGCCTGGTAGGGAAAATGGTACAGCTATGGAATGCAATACTACTGAAGCATTAGAAAGAATGAGCTTCTGACAGCCCCAGGGGGTTATTCATAATGTGTAGTTAATTTAAAAAAGAAAGTCGAGAGTCAGAATCTACAATGGCATAATACGCCATTTTGGTAAAGAAAATGTGTATGTAGATATGTAAATAGATGTGGATATGAATTACTGTATATATGAAAGAAAAGTCTCAAAGCCTACATACCAAGCTTTTAATCATTTTAAATCTTCATTATTAAAGAAAGACTGAGGGAGAGGGGATTTCTGTTTTTATTTTATACAAATCTGCATTGTTTGTTTGTTTTTTTTTTTTTTTTTAACAACAAGCTGTTATTTCTCTGGGGAGTTTTAAAAAAATACAGAAAAAGGAACAAACTCCATTCGTTCAGTAAAGTGAATTTTTTCAGCACCTACTGTGCCAGGTACTTGGGATCAAAAAAGCAAAAGAAGAGCCAGGAGGTAGGCAGGAAGGACTTCTAGGAGCTAGTAGCTAGAGGATGCCTTAGAGCTGGTGGAGGTGGTGGCTGCATCCTTCCCCACAGCTCAGGGTCTGCAAGCACAGGCACAGTGTCCCCCTCTCAGGGACACCCAACCCACCCATGTGTCCCCAGGCACCAGTACCCACTCATTGACTACGTGTCAGGATTCACAGTGTCATCTGTGGGTCCTTCTGATCTCGACTTCCATTTTTAGCGTGGACCTCTGCAAGGAAATCGCCCTTCAGTAAACCCGTCCCCAACCTTCCCACATTGGAGACTCTTCTCTGTTCAATCCTGATGAAGGACTGATAAGAGTGAGTCTCTCTCATTGCCTCCTGAGCTTTAAAAAAAATAACATTTTGATTTTTGATGGAATGAAGAAAGAAAGAAAAATGTTGGACATAGTTTTTAGGCAGGTGAAATTTTAGTCAAGTTGACATTTAACTTAACATTTAAATCAACATTATTTACATGTATATTTACATTTAACTCACATCCTAAGTTAAATATAAGTCTTCAGTTAAAAGTTAAGTCTTAAGTTAAATGTAAATAGTATCTTTGTAATCCTATATGGCCTTTTGTAAGATAGCATCTAGCATAGTGCTTTGCACATAATAGAAAGTAAACATTCGTTGGCTGAATTAACAAGAGATGTGAATAATGAAGATAGACTTTAGAAGATTCTAACAGGACATCTAGGGCCATAAAACTTGCTTGTTTGGGCTTAAATGATGATCAGCTTATAGATTCGTGGGAGAGTTATGTAAAAGGAAGCATCATATAGCAGTTTGTAAACAAGTCTCTATCCGTGTGGTAAGGTACCTATTAAGGCAACTGACTGACTGTTCATTGAGGGTACGTGCGTCAGGGTGACTGTGAACTCTGGCTTTAGTGACCTTCAAAGTGGGTCTCACAGATTGGCTCTGCCTCTTGCCAGCCTTTGTAAGTTTAGACAAGTTATTCTTCTCCAGGCCTCAGTCTCCTCATGTGAAAAATGGGGATGCTGGAAATAGTACCGACCTTATAAAAGTGTACCAATTAAATGACATAATTTACATAAGACACTTAACCCAGTACTTGGCCTGCTGTAAGCTCTCAATAAAAGTTGACACATTCTTTTTATTTGGAGATCCATGAGAAAAACTGGGGACAAAAGATGTCTAGAAAGCATCTAAATATAAGGTTCTTTTGCTCAACTTTTTAGAGCAGTGTCTAGGAACTGTTTGTGAGATAAAACACAATCTTCTTTTTTTTTTTTTTGAGACGGAGTATCGCTCTGTCGCCCGGGCTGGAGTGCAGTGGCCGGATCTCAGCTCACTGCAAGCTCCGCCTCCCGGGTTCGCGCCATTCTCCTGCCTCAGCCTCCCGAGTAGCTGGGACTACAGGCGCCCGCCACCTCACCCGGCTAGTTTTTTTTGTATTTTTTAGTAGAGACGGGGTTTCACCGTGTTAGCCAGGATGGTCTCAATCTCCTGACCTCGTGATCTGCCCGTCTCGGCCTCCCAAAGTGCTGGGATTACAGGCTTGAGCCACCGCGCCCGGCCAAACACAATCTTCTTTAGGGAGCCTTAGAGGGGGAAAAAGTCTCTCTGGAAGTTTCAGTGGTCCTGGTTTGGTGATGAGTTACACTGAGGAAATTACTCTCTTGAGGCAATTTCTGAGCTACATACAGCACATCATTTCCCCAGGATACTAGGCTGTCATTTAGTGCCAAAGAAAAGCTATTTACAGAATGACACCATGGCATCCCCAAAGAGTTTAATTTACCTCCCTAGAAGGTGGTATATTTTGAGGCACTGCAGGACCAACCATATCAATAACTCAGGTGCTTTAGTTGGCTTTTCCTCTTTTTCTAAAGCCATGACAATCCCATGGTAATTAATTGTGTGTGCTCTGAATTGTGTTATTTACAGTGCCAAGGAACCAGAATGAATCTGTATTAGAAATCGGTGGGAAGATATTTGAGAAGGCTGTAAAGAGACTCTCTAGCGTTGATGGTCTTCACCAAATTAGCTCTGTCGTCCCCTTTCTGATGGATTCCAGCTGCTGTGGATACCATAAAGCATCCTACTACCTCGCAGTCTTTTATGAGACTGGATTAAATGTTCCTCGGGATCAGCTGCAGGTAGAGTATTTCATTGCTCCATTAACATCAGTCACCTGCGTTATATTTGCAGCGCAATGCACGCGTGCCCCTGGTAGAACTGGACATGTTGCAGCTCCTTGGAGTCCTTTAAAAATCTTTACACTCAAGATAAATGTCCTGGGGCTGTGTTAAATACAGGATCCTTTCCTTTCAGTGAGTGAAAAAGGGCACTTCATCCATTTCTAGACAAGGCCTTGAGGGGATGATTGGTGTACCAGCTAAGGAACAGTGTCAGGGCTTGCCAGAACGCCAGTTCTTCAAGAACAGGTGCTTCTTACCAAATTCTTTTAATTACTCTGGCTGGGGACTGTTATCCATTATCCCACATCACTTTTTAGCTAAGTGAAGTCACTTGGACCCTGAAGCAAAGTATTGCTGCATCCAGCAGTCTGTCATCAAAATAAACGCCATACCAGACGGCTTCATTTCTGGTTTTGAATCCAAATTTATTATGCAACTTGCCTAACATTTAGAATTACATTTTCATAGTGCATTAGTCAGGGTTCTCCAGTGAAATAGAACCAATAGGATTAGATATATATAGGAAGAGGTTTCTTACGAACAATTGGCTCATGCAACTATGGAGGCTGAGAAGTCCCACGGTCTGCCGTCTGCAAGCTGAGGGCCAGGAAAGCCAGTAGTGTAATTCCAGTGTAAGCCTGAAGGCCTGAGAATCAGGAGAGATGATGCCATAAATTCCAGTCCGAGGGCAGGAAAAAAAAAAAAAAAAACAAAACGAAACAAAACAAAAAAACACATGATGTCTTCCTGCCTCAAGTAGGCAGTCAGGCAGGCAGAGAGCAAAAAGGGACCAATTTCTCTTTCCTCTGCCTTTTTGTCCTATGGAGGCCCTCAAGAGATCGGATGATGCCCACTCACAGTGGAGAGGGCTGTCTGCGTAGTTCACCTCACCAGTTCAAATATTCATCTCATCCGGAAACACTCTCGCAGACACATCCAGAAATGATGTTTCATCTGGGTACCCGATGGCACAGTCGAGTTGACACACAAAATGAACCATCGCAATAAGTACTGCTAAATGTTCCCTGATTGCTTTTCGTTTTCAGATTTGCATAGGTGATTGTGTATCCGTGGTTAGGGAGGCTCAGACTGTTGAGATGTGCCCAAATGGTTCCATGTTCCCTTCCAGTGATTTGCTTATGATACCTCTGGCTTACAGATGCTCCTGAATGACAGCATGTTTTCCTGAGCCCCAGAAGCAGTCCCCACAAGGATGGAATAACGAGAACAGTCTAGTCCCATCTCTGCCACAAAGTGGCTGGTTGACCATGGACAATCGACTTCCCCTTTCTGGGCCCCTCTTTTGCTATGAAATGAGGTGGTCAGACCAGTCAATCTCCAAAGACCCTTCCAGCACAAACATTCTGAGAGTGTGAGGATGGGACATGGGCCTGCCATCCAGACCCTGTGTCCATCGATGACATCGCTGAAACAGAACAGGGGACTTAGGACAGTTGGTTGGTGCCCAAAATAGTGCTACAATAGAAGTCACGAAAGATCCCTGTTTGTACCAGGAAGAGGCAAAAGTCAGGGCGTTTTAAGCTGTTTAACGTTAGGAAGGGCAGCTAGCTGGAAATCTGTAAACCAATAGAAAGCTGGATTGGCTTTTTTCCTAAAGATTCATTTCATTTTATTATTTTTTTGAAAAAGCAAGTTAAATCCCAGCACTTTGAGGGACCAAGGCAGGTGGATCATGAGATCAGGAGATCGAGACCATCCTGACTAACACGGTGAAACCCTGTCTCTACTAAAAATTAGCTGGGCATGGTGGTGGGCGCCTGTAGTTTCAGCTACTCGGGAGGCTGAGGCAGGAGAATAGCTTGAACCCAAGAGGCGGAGCTTGCAGTGAGCCGAGACTGCACCACTGCACTCCAGCCTGGGCGACAGAGCGAGACTCTGTCTCAAAAAAAAAAAAAAAGGCAAGTTAACATATTTCTGGAATGGCTAGGATTGTATATAGGAATTGGGCCTGATGACCTCTCAGTGTTAGGATTTTATGACCCTATCTACAATCTCATGAACACTTTGTAAATTTCTTCCTAACAGGGCATGTTGTATAGTTTGGTTGGAGGCCAGGGGAGTGAGAGGCTGTCGTCAATGAATCTTGGGTACAAACACTACCAGGGTATTGACAACTACCCCCTGGACTGGGAACTGTCGTATGCCTACTACAGCAATATTGCCACCAAGACACCCCTTGACCAGCACACGCTGCAAGGAGATCAGGTATGAGAGAGAAAAAAGTTTGGGAATGGTTATGGGCCTGTTTACCTGCTTTCATGGAGTGTCTGCACCTGTGGCTGCTTTCGTCGTTGGCCTTCAGAGGATGAACATAATCGAATGGAGAGAGGAGTTTTCTTGCGCTCTCCAATTCCTGTTTCCTGGCTGTGTTCTCAGGACGAATGCAGGGGCAGCCCTACATTTATGCATGAAAAGCTTTTCATTCTTAAGAGGACCGGTATGTGAAGAGTCCATTTGGCCTTGGCCAGATTTTGATTTTGCAAAAAAGAAACATAGGTGTCTTGTCTTTGTGCCAATACCCTATGAGATGCTGAGGTCTGAAGATGTTAGGTGGGATTGGGTCAAATTGAGTGAAGGCAGGAAGCTGTAAGGGCTCTTTTCAATGTGTGATGAGCAAGCAATGTCTACAGTGGAGACAGGCAAGCTTCCTACCCAGCTATGTTCCCCCTGCTGGGTGCTTGAGAAATGTCTGGCCCCATGCCATGAGGCTTATTACCCCAGTGCTCCCAGGTGACTGACAACAGGATGTGATGATTAAAGACTCCACCCTATCCCAGATGAAGGACTAGATGAGGGACACTAACTTCAGCCCCCAGTTTTGCAGGCTCCCAAATATTATTGATTCATTGGACAAAACAATCAGTGACTCGCATCTCCCAAAAGACCATAATGTATTACATTAGACCAACTGATGGTTTGTTTCGAGACTTCTTTTGGAGGACAGGGAATAATAGGGTCCAACTAAAAGGTGATAACTAAGAATAAAAGAAAGCTGCCCTTTGATACAGATCTGCATCGAATAGTGGTAGACAATGAAGTGGTTGCTTCTTATAAGTAGTTGTGTTTTTTTTTGTTTTGTTTTGTTTTTTTGAGACAGAGTCTCGTTCTATCCCCCAGGCTGGAATGCAGTGGCATGATCTCAGCTCACTGCAACCTCCATCTCCGGGGTTCAAGTGATTCTCATGCCTCAGCCTCCTGAGTGGCTGGGATTATAGGTTTCTGCCACCACGCCCGGCTAATTTTTTGTGTTTTCTGTAGAGACAGGGTTTCACCATGTTGGCCAGGCTGGTCTTGAACTCCTGGCCTCAGGTGATCCGCATGCCTCAGCCTCCCCAAGTGCTGGGATTACAGGCGTGAGCCATCATGCCTGGCGAGTGCCATAAACTCATGATTTGCCCCTGCTTAGTGAGCAGCTCTGAGAGATAGGCCTAGCCAGGTTAGGATTGTTGAATTTTAGGCTGAGTGGCTGACTGGGAACCAGACCACTGGTCCCCAGCTCTGCCCCTGGATTGAGCTCAGAAATCGTCAATGCAGAAAATGCAAGCTTTGATGTTTAGGAATGGTTGGTTTCTGGAAAAGAAATCGAGAGTGACTACTGGGTGGTTACGAAGTAAATGACTTGAAGATATATGCTGTCAGTAAATGTTGAACATGAGTCAAGCTTTAAAACACCAAAAGGCTGTCTATATAGACATTCTAATTCCTTTAGAAAATGATTCCTTCTGAACAAACTTACACACCCTTATAATATATACGTGTATTTTCTGTTTGTGTAATTTAACCTCAATTTACAGGAATAGATTTATTAATTGATGAAGTTTTTTTAAAAAAAAGAATTGTTCTAAAACAATTTGCACGAAGTCAAGCCAAAAAAAAATTGCTTTTTTTTTTTTTAACTAAGCCTGGATGTGTTAATAATGTTCTACATGTGTATGTTATACTTTTAAGAATTCAAATTCAGCATAAATTAGCAAACAGGAAATGGTATGTTGCTAACAAGCTCCTTTTCTTTTGAAGATTTGGCATGTGAAATGTTATGATTACGAAAGAAAACGTTTAATTGGTCAGAACCAGAGGAGATGAATAGAAAAGATCCGTCTTGCAGCTGAAAAGTCGCCTGATTAAGAATCACAGATAGGAATTATACAGTTAGAAGAGTTGTGTCATAGCTCATTTTCTTAAGAATGTGTAATTAATGGCTTCTTAAGAATTTAAGCCGGTGTCATATGTTGATTTAAATGTCCTTTTGTTGAGAAATCTATTAATTCACCAGCGTAATGTAGTAAATGAGAAGACAGAGAAAGCCAGACCTCTAATTAACAAACCAAGGACCCATCAATAACTGCTTTCTTGGTTCTTGCTTCATTCTCTCTTTTATGTAACTCGTGGTTCACATCATTTCATCTTTATTAGTGTTCTCCCTTCACATCGCTTTCTTTATGGTTTAGTGGGACTCTGCTTCAGGCTAGACAGAAGGAAGATGGCTAGTGCTTCTGTTTGTTTCTGCGGCTTAATTACAAATGATTAGTCCTCACATTCTGCCCCCTGCTCAAAAGCTGCTCTTCCTCAAGGTTTGGTTGCCAGTCTTCTGTTCTCTCTCTGCAATTTCTGGACAGAGATCTCATCTACACCTGTGGTTTCAGCTACCCTCCACATATGATAATTCTCAGACCTTAATCTCCGGCTGTTTTCTTGCAAATCCCCATCTGCCGTCATTGTTACATACTGCAAAAGAAACACATCCCTCCTCATCTCCATTCCCTGCAAACACCTCAGCAGATGGCATGGTTGTTCATGCTAGAACCTGGGGAGTCATCTTGGATCCTCCATCATCCCACCAGTCAACAACCCCCAACAGCTTTCCATGCCGCTTTTTCTCTCCTCCCCACGTGCAGCCCTGCTGCTGCCTGAATTTGTTGCTCATCACCTCCCCTCTGAGCTCCTACAACAGCGGATGGGCTGAATTGTGTCCTGCCAAAATCCGTATGTTGAGGTTCCAATTCCCAGTACCTCAAAATGGAACCATACTCGGAAATCAGATCTCTAAAGAGTTGATTAAGTTAAAATGAGGCTGTTAGGGTGGACCTCTAATCCAGTAGGACTGATGTCCCTATAAAAAGAGATTAGAGGCCAGGTATGGTGGGCCACCCCTGTAATCCCAGCACTTTGGGAGGATGAGGCTGGCAGATCACTTGAGACCAGGAGTTTAAGACCAGTCTGGGCAACATAGTGAGACCCCATCTCTACTAAAAATACAAAAACTAGTCAGGCATGGTGGTGTGCATCTGTCATCCCAGCTACTCAGGAGGCTGAGGCACGAGAGTCGCTTGAACCCAGGAGGCGGAGGCTGTAGTGAGCCGAGATCACACCACTGCACTCCAGCCTGGGCTACAGAGCAAGACTCTGTCTCAGACACAACAACAAGGTGAGATTAGGACACAGGCAACACAGAGGGATGACCACGTGAGGATGCAGAAAATGACGGCCATCTGCAAGCCAAGGAGGGGGGTCTCAGAAGAAACCAAGCCTTCCAACACCTTCATCAGGAACTTCCAGCCTCTAGGACTATGAGAAAATTTCTAAGTCACCCAGGCTGTGGATCTTTGTTATGGCAGCCCTAGCAGATGGAGAGTTCTCCTCCCCGGTCTTCCGGTCTGTCTTTCTTTTTTTTTTTTTTTTGAGACAAAGTCTCACTCTATCACCCAGGCTGAAGTGCAGTGGCATGATCTTGGCTCACTGCAACCTCCACCTCCTGGGTTCAAGCGATCCTCCTGCCTCAGGCTCAGGAGTAGCTGAGACTACAGGCATGTGCCACCACGCCCAGCTAATTTTTGTATTTTTAGCAAAGATGGAGTTTCACCATGTTGGCCAGCTGGTCTTGATTTTCTGACCTCAGGTGATCCGCCCACCTTGGCCTCCCAAAGTCCTGGGATTACAGGTGTGAGCCACCTCCCCCCAGCCATCCTGGTCTTTCTGTCACCAGCCTTCCCATCCTCTTCCTCAGGCCAAGTGCACCACCGCACACTGGAATCACCTGGGGGCTTACAGAACATCTCTGCACGGAATCCACCATGAAGAGTCTCATGAAAGTGACGTGGGGTGTGGCCTAGGCACATGCATATGATATGCGGATACATGTATGTGTGTATTTTAAAATAAGCCTGCTGGTCAGCAGGCTTTAACTCTGCAGTATCAGAGGTGAACTTCTGAGCTGCCCATTCTAGAGATGTTGATTTTATAAATTGGCAACAACAACAACAACAACAAAATACAGTCCTCAGGGGATTGTACCCTGCAGCCAGGGTTGAGAAGTACTCACCCGAAAGAGTAAGTCTAGCTCATCGGATGCCATATGAGGCGTTCTTTGATCTGGTTCCTTGCTACCTCCCCAACCAAACTCGCAACACCGAACTTTTGGTCAGGCCTGGCTGTTCCCACCTCCTGACCTTGCCTGTCTGCTCACTGGTTTGCTTGCTCCATGCCCCTCCCCGTTTCCTTCTGACTCTTCCCACTTCGATTCTTGCTCAGAAGTCACTCCCTCTGGAATCCTTCCTGGGACTCTCCTTGCTGTGCCACCGTCACACCTAGGCACATCTCTCCCATTGCTCCCACGCTAGGTGTTGTGTGCAGGGGGACAGAGCTGGGTCCCAAGTAGGCTGTGAGCTGCCTGAGGCAGGGACGTCATCTGTTCACCTCCGTGTCCCAGGGCCCAGCACTGTGCCTGACACATAGTTGGTGCTCAGTGTTTACTGATGGAAAGATGGCTAGAAGTGGGTGCAGAGGTCACCCAGTGGTGAACAGAAAGTCACTGCAGTGTCTTGATGCTGGTGCTTTTCGAGGGGACCCATGTTTCGTTGTTGACAGCAGGTACTCAGAGCCCTTGCCACGAGCCCCTGCCTCTCTTGCATGCAGCACCACCATCGTATGTGACACCCATATTTGGGGAATCTTGGCTGTTTGCTTCCCTGACTCTCCACCCTTACAGCTGCTATTTCCCCTTCCGACTTACCAATCTCTAAAGTGTTAAATTTCTACAAAGAAAACACACGCACTATTGGGAGCTGAACATTATAGCTGATTTTAAACACGCTAGGAGGCAGGTTCCTCGTGGTGGTCCTGCCAGGCCCTGAGGTGGGAGGTTGAAGTGCAGGCTCCGCAACTGCCTGTTCCTCCAGCTGAGCCTGCTCCTGAGTTCCCAGGGGTGCTGGCGGAACTGTTCTATTCCACAACTTCGGGGAAGGCAGAGGCTTCTGGAAAATGTGGGGCTGCTGAGAGGCTTTGCTCCCCAGCTGCAAAAACTAGAAGGCTTTTTTTTTGGTCTTTCTTTCTTCCTTCTTTTATCTCTCTCCCTCTCTCGTCCTCACCTGCCCTCCTTCTCTTTCTCTCTTTCCCACCTCCTTTCTTTCTTCTATTCCTCTTTCTCCTCCCTCTCCTCTTTCTCTCTCCACTACTTGTCTATTCCCCTGTCTTTCCCTCTCTTCCTCTCTCTTTCCTCTTCCTACCCCCTCTTCTCTCTCCCTCTTTCTTCTTTCTCTCATTGCCTCTCTTTCTTTCCCTGTCCTTCCCACGTCATTTTCCTGGATCTTCTTCTTCTTCTTCTTCTTCCTCTTCCTCCGCTGCTGCTGCTGCTGCTGCTGCTGCTGCTGCTTCTTCTTCTTCTTCTTCTTCTTCTTCTTCTTCTTCTTCTTCTTCTTCTTCTTCTTCTTCTTCTTCTTCTTCTTCTTCTTCTTCTTCCTCTTCTTCTTCTTCCTCTTCTTCTTCCTCTTCCTCTTCCTCTTCCTCTTCTTCTTCCGCTTCTGCTGCTTCTGCTTCTGCCTCTTCTTCTCCTCCTCCTTCTCCTTCTCCTTCTACTTTCTTCTTCTTTCTTCTTCTTTTTTTTGGCTTTATGCTCTGTTGGACTTGAAAGGAAATATTGTCCAACAAACACAGACCTTACTGTATTTTTTTTTTTTTTTTTTGAGATACAGTCCCTCTGTAGTGCAGTGGTGTGATCCCGGCTCCCTGCAACCTCCACCTCCCGGGCTCAGGCCTCAGCCTCCCAGATAGCTGGGACTACAGGTGAGCACCACCATGCCTGGCTAATTTTGGGCATTTTTAGTAGAGATGGGCCACATTGGCCAGGCTAACCTCGAACTCCTGACCTCAAGTGATCTGCCCGCCTCGGCCTCCCAAAGTGCTGGGATTATAGGTGTGAGCACCTGGCCACACTTACTGTATTGATTAAGGTTTTCTTTATTTTTTAAAATGTTACACACACACACACACACAATGTTTTTTTCTTTAATTTGAGACAGGGTTTTGCTATGTTGCCCAGGCTGGTCTCAAACTCCTGGGCTCAAGTGTATGCCTACCTCAGCCTCCCAAACTGCTAGGATTACAGGCATGAGCCACTGCACCCTGGCCTTCACCTTTCCTGAAGCTGACGACACACAGACAGGATATGTTGTGAACACTGCCCTCTGTGGCCTGCAGGCTGACTGGAATGAAAGGCGTGTCAGCATCCCCGGGACAGTGTGGAGCCTTCTCTAGGGCTTGGTCCCAGATGGTCTGAAGATTGCCTTGTCTCCAGACACTGGGCCTCCTGTGACTTGGTCAGCAGTATTAAGATAAGAACTTCTGAGCTGCTCATTCTAGAGATGTGGATTTTATAAAACGGCAACAACCATCACAATGAAAACCCAGAAGCCACGGAGGATCCCAGAGCTGGTCAGGTGGGGACGCTTGGTGCCTGCCAGTGTCCACCAGCTCTGTCTCTACCCCACACACTGCCTACTGTTATTTCTTTTTTTTTTTTTTTCCCCCTAGTCCACAGCTTCTTCTCGGCTTTTCCTGCCCACAAAACCGTTTGAATGAATGGACAACTGAACACCATTCTTTTAAAGGTCGTTCCTGCCTCAGAAGTCTTTGTATTAATAGGTGGTCTGCTTTCACAGAAGGCCTCAGGAATGTGACCACGATGTGATGCTGGTTGCTATTGTAGTGACCCCAGAACTATGGAGAAGGCAACCCCCGCCTCGGGGGCAGGCAGCGTGTGGTGGCTCCACAGCCAGATTTGCCTGGGTTCAAGTCCTGGGTCTGCAACTCACTGGGTGTGAACTCTTGGATCATTCTGCTCACCTCTGTGTCTGTTTCTCACCCGTCTCACAGCATGGTGGTCTGCACCTGCCATGTTGTTACAGAACAAATAAATCAATCCAGTACAGCCAAGCACACAGGATGAGCTCCCTAAACTGTTTCTGGCCCCAACACTCCCTCCCCCAGTTCTAGTCCTTCTGTTTTCTAAAGCATAAAATTCTCTTAGATCTTTTTCCCCACAGCCTAAGGCTTTGAGTTGTACTAAACTGCAAATACCAACAGGGTTAACGTTCTAAACAACAATTAGCCATTTACACTTTAGTATGAGTTAAGGTCCTAAAAAATGATGAGTTGTCATTTACTGAGAGTGTGCCATGACCCAGGCACTCTGCTAAGCTCTTTCACAATCTCCTTTTAAAAGAAATATTTTATTTTACATTCCGGGGTACATGTGCAGGACGTACAGGTTGTTACACAGGTAAACGTGTGCCATGGTGGTTTGCTGCACCTGTCAACCCATCATCTAGGTATTAAGCCCAGCATACACTCACTATTTTTGCTGATCCTCTCCCTCCCCTGACGCCCCAAGAGGTCCCAGTGTGTTTTGTTCCCCTCCCTGTGTCCATGTGTTCTCATTGTTCAGCTCCCACTTGTAAGTGAGAATATGCAGTGTTTCGTTTTCTGTTCCTGTGTTAGTTTGGTGAGGATTATGGCTTCCAGCTCCATTCATGTCCCTTCAAAGGACATGATCTCATTCCTTTTTTTGGCTGCACAATATTTCATCGTGTGTATGTACCACATTTTCTTTATCCAGTCTGTCATTGATGAGCATTTGTGTTGATTCCTTGTCTTTGCTATCCCTACAGTGAACATATGCACACATGTATCTTCGTAATAGAATGATTTATATTCCTTTGAATATATACCCAGTAATGGGATTGCTGGGTCAAATGTTATTTCTGGTTCTAGGTCTTTGAGGAATCGTCACACTGTCTTCCACGATGGTGAAACTAATTTACATTCCCACCAACAGTATGAAAGTATTCCTATCTCTCCACAGCCTCACCAGCATCTGTTGTTTCTTGACTTGTTAATAATCATTCTGACTGGCGTGGTCTGAATTCTAACTCACCACTATTTACCCAGCATGAGATGGTATCTCATTGTGGTTTTGATTTGCATTTCTCTAATGACCAGGGATGTTGAGCTCTTTTTTTCCTACGGTTGTTGGCTGCATAAATGCCTTCTTTTGAGAAGTGTCTGTTCATGTCCTTTGCCCACTTTTAAATGAAGTAGTTTGGTTTTTTTTTTTTTCTTGTAAATTTGTTTAAGTTCCTTGTAGACTCTGGATATTAGACCTTTGTCAGACAGGTAAGTTGCAAAAATGTTTTCCCATTCTGTAGGTTGGTTGTTTGCTCTGATGATAGTTTCTTTTGCTGTGCAGAAGCTGTTTAGTTTAATTCATCCCATTTTTTAATGTTTGCTTTTGTTGCAATTGCTTTCGACATTTTCACATGAAATCTTTGTCTATGCTTATGTCCTGAGTGCTATTACCTAGATTTTCTTCTAGAGTTTTTGTAGTTTTGGGTTTTATATTTAAGTATTTAGTCCATCTTGAGTGAATTTTTGTATAAGGAAGGGGTCCATTTTCAGTTTTCTGCATATAGCTAGCCATTTCTCCTAGCACCATTTATTAAATAGGGAATCCTTTCTCCACTGCTTGCTTTTGTCAGACAAACAATCTCATTTAATCCTCAAGCAACCTTATGAGGTCAGAAATTGCCCAAAGTCATACAGCAAATGAGTAGTGGAGCCTAGATTTGAACCTAGGTCATTCTAGCTCTTTGCACAGTGAAAAAGCATGGCTCGTAGGTTGAGTGCCTTTGATGTAGCAGATGCCATGCTAAACTCCATTTCATGGATGCAGAAACTGAGTCTCAGATAAAGTAACCAGCCCAAGGCCTAAGATAGATAGTGGTGAGTTAAAATTTAGATCCCCTCCCTCTGATATGAAAAATGGTGCTCTTAATGGTCCCACCCTGCTGCGAAGCTCAGTGACTCCAGCAGGGAGGTGGGGCAGGGCTAGGTTAGGACACAGAAACAAAAGGCAAACGTTTGAGCCCAGGAGTTCAAGACCAGCCTGAGCAACACGGCGAAACCCCATCTCTACAAAAAATACAAAAAAATAGCTAGACTTGGTGGAGCATGCCTGTGGTCCCAGCTACTCAGGAGGCTGAAGTGGGAGGATCAGTTGAGCTCAGGGAGGTCAAGCCTGCAGCGAGCCATGATCGTGCCACTGCAATCCAGTCTGGGTGACAGAGTGAGACCTTGTCTCAGAATAAAGGACAAACGTGTTTCTTCTTCACAGTCACCATTTATGTCACCACCCAGATACATGAGTATTTCTCACGATGGTAAGGCTGGGTAAAAGGTGTGGGCCCCGCAACCAGCCGGCTTGGATTTGACTCCTCAATTTGAAGAACTGTCTGATGTTGGGCTTGTTACTTAACCTCTCCGGGCCTCCGTTTCCGCATATGTGAAATGAGGATATTGACGGTGACTGTCTTACCAAGTTGCAAAGATTTGATGAGTCAATCCGGGCAAAACAATTAGGACAGTGCTTGGCACATCATCCATGATGGTTCTTATGATATATTATCACTGCCAGAAACACCTAAAAATATCAATCACTGCGGGGAAGGAACTGTGTCTTCATGAGTTATGTCTTTTATTCAAGGAGGAAACAAAACAAGGAGAAAAAGAAAAACAACCAAAACAAAACAAAATATTAAGAGTACCTTTCATATCAGACTGAGGGGATCCGAATTCTAACTTACCACTAACTACCTGTGGGCCTTGGGCCAGTTACTTTATCTGAGTCTCAGTTTCTGCATCCATAAGTGGAGTTTAGCAAGGCACCTGCTGCATCAAAGGCACCCAATCTTTTGGCCATTCTTTTTTACAGTGCAATAAGCTAGAAAGGCCTAGGTTCAAATCTAGGCTCCACTACTCATTTGCTAATCAGATGAACAGAAAGCTTCCAGCTGAGAACTCCTTATCAGGGCAGCTCAGGTTTCAGCACAATTCCAGACTCACCGCCCAGGACAGTGCCCCTTGGAGTTTAAGCTGAAACACCCGCTCATGGGGTGCCCTCCATACACACTGGCCATAAGCTTGGCCAAGCATAGACCAGATAGAGTGGTCTGTGCCCAGACTGGATTTCAGGGCCTTCTCACTAGAGGGCGACATCCTGTGGGAGCACCAGAGAGCTGTGTCTTTGGAGTCAAGCCAACCTGGCAAGGCCAGCTCTATAGTGTCACCTGGAGTTCATGGTTTCACCCTCTGAGTCTGTTTCTTGGCCTGTAAACTGGGGGCAGTGATACCTGGATGGAAGCTTTATTATGAGGATTAAGTGGAAGAAAAAAAGAAAAAAAGAAAACACATGTCTTAAACACTGAGTATATAGTTGGTTTCAATAAAAGGTAGTGGCTGTCGTTATTCTAAGTGTTACTGTTAACTTGGTGGCCTCCTCAGGTTAGCTATCCAGCAGGAATGGCTACCGGCTGGGTTTTGAGCCTAGCACGATCCCCAAGTCTCAGCCCCCAAGTCCCCCTGGAAGGGACTCCTGACTTCACGAGGCCAGTAGAGGAGGCAGCTGAGAGACTTTCTGAGGAACAGGGCTGCAGACTAGAGTTTATGAGTTTTTGACTCTCAGTACCTTTTTTTTTTTTTTTTTTTTTTTTGAGACTGAGTCTTGCTCTGTCCCCCAGGCTAGAGTGCAGTGGTGTGATCTTGGCTCACTGCAAACTCTGCCTCCAGGGTTCAAGCGATTCTCGTGCCTCAGCCTCTCAAGTAGCTGGGATTAGAGGTGTGTATCACCACACCCATTAAATTTTGTATTTTTAGTAGAGACAGGGTTTCACCACATTGGCCAGGCTGGTCTCGAACTCCTGACCTCAAGTGATCCTCCTGCCTCAGCCTCCCAAAGTGCTCAGTACTCTTCTTAATTAACTAACAAAGAAAATCAGGACTGGCTCCTTCTTCTCTGGGACTTCTTTTCCAAACTAGTGCAGACCCAATTTTTTCACCATCTGCCTGTGGCATGCTTTGGGCATGGGGAGCCCTCTCTATCCCCTCATGGCACCGTTAGAGCGACTTCATTATGTATAAAGAGAGACCATGGAACAACAGGACTGGATTTTTAATAAACAGTGAAAGTTTATACATCAAAATGAATTTTATCTTCTTCAAAGGAGTCAGATACCTGGGAGGCTGTGTGCAAATTCTAAACATTTTGTGAACTTTCCCTTTGGGTTCTTCTTTAAAGCCTCTAGCACATTTTTTCTCGCATCCTCAGAGTTAACATGCCCTCTTCTTTTCAGGGTAGATTTAATTTTTGGAAATAGCCAAAAGATATTTGAAGCAGAACCTGTGAAATAAAAAGAGGTTAGTCATGCAGGATAGCAATACGTTAGAATCAAAAATAAGGTTATACTTAGAAAATATTGATTTGCCTTTTTGATGCTGCATGTATATAATCTGGCTCTGAAATCATTGGCACAAAGTGGACTTCCAAACAAGCCTGAGCAATAGAAGTAGATGTGGAAATAATTTCGGCTTCCCAAGGCAAATACTTTGATAGGAACAAACAACCATTTAGATATAAAAGATGTGATACATTCCTTTAAAAAGAATTTGACCTTATATCATTATAGGCACACCTCATATTTCAATTATTTATATAGTTTTTCTTGAGCAATTGCTGGTTTAAGAATAATGTCATGTCTTTTGCATGCTTATATCATTTGGATATTTCCTTCCTTCCTTCCTTCCTTCCTTCCTTCCTTCCTTCCTTCCTTCCTTCCTTCCTTCCTTCCTTCCTTCCTTCCTTCCCTCCCTCCTTCCTTCTCAGGCGTATGTTGAAACAATTAGACTAAAAGATGATGAAATACTCAAGGTACAAACCAAAGAAGATGGAGACGTCTTTATGTGGTTGAAGCATGAAGCTACCCGAGGCAATGCAGCAGCTCAGGTAAAAATGCAGGCTACTGTCTTAGAGATTCTATCCGCCATGAGAGACTGGGTTATACCGTGGTAATGAAACATCTCAAACCTCAGTGGCTTAAAACAATACCACTATTTCTCACTCACACTACATGTCCAATAGAGGTTGTCAGGGGCAGGCCATAGTTGTCACAATCCCTTAAGAGCCCAAGCTGACAGAGATTTCCAAAACCATTGCAGTCAAGCCATGGCCATAGCACCCTACCAACTGGCTAACCGCTTCTGCCCAGAAGTGGGATATTTCACTGGCCAATGTAAATCGCATGGCCCCTCTTGACTTCAAGTTCTGCCACTCACCCAGAAGGAGGGAAAGCCACAATATTTACGACCAGCCCTAAAGACTACCATCAGGTACCCGGGAGGCGGAGCTTGCAGTGAGCTGAGATCACGCCACAGTACTCCAGCCTGGGCGACAGAGCGAGACTCCGTCTCAAAAAAAAAAAAAAAAAAGAAAAGAAAAGACTACCATCAGGAGCATTGATGCATCCATCAGATAGAAAAACATGATGCACCCTGGGGTGCAGGGGAAATTAGGTGTCCAGAAGACCACGAACTCAGCTAGAAGAGCAATAGAAAGTCATTTATGGCTTGTTGGACCACAAGGATCAACCTTGTCTCTTGAACATCTCTTCTCTTTGGATGGACTTTTAGGAGGTACGAGAAAGGGCAGACGGCTGGGGAAACACCCTCTCTGCTTCCCTGCTTTGATTTCACTATGAAGAGGAGCCCTTCGTGGGAGCCTATGAACGCTGATTGCACTGGGAGGAAGCCTCCTTCCCACAGGAAGGATTTAACTTGGGCTTAATGCTCCCTGTGAATGCAGCAGCGTCGGGAAGAGCTTCTGGGGCTGCTAAGGAGGCTGAAGCCCAGAGATGGGAAAGGGAAAGAAAAAAGAAAGAAGTCACAGGCATTGACAGAGCAGACAGTACAGGGGCTTTTTTTTTTTTTTTTTAGAGTCAGGGTCTCACTCTGTTGGGCAGGCTGGAGCGCAGTGGCATGATCATAGCTCACTGCAGCCTCAAAGTCCTGGGCTCAAGGGATCCTCTAGCCTCAGCCTCCCGAGTAGCTGGACTATAGGCACGTGCCACCATGCCGTGCCTTGCTAATTTTTAAATATTTTGTAGAGATGGGATCTTACTATGTTGCCCAGACTGGTCTTGAACTCCCAGCCTCAAGCAATTCTCCTGCTTAGGCCTCTCAAAGTGCAGGAATTAAGGCCCACCACACGTGGCCCAAGAGGCTCTTTTGTAACAGGTCTCCCGCCTCTCTATAGGGGTCTTCACCACATTTCAGGAAATACTTTGCTGGAAGTTATAAGTATTGGGGAGGAAAAGGGAAGAGAATGAGATGAGAAGAGAAGCAGAAAGAAGGAAAGACAACAAGCGACCCATGTGGGACTGGAATGTTAACACACATGGCTCTGGCCCCGTTCCTGGGCATCTGTCCCCAGCCTGCAGTCTCTGTAGTACAGGAAGGATATACAAATACGGGAATGTATACAAAATAGTATGGCCTGGCACGGTGGCTCACACCTGTAATCCCAGCACTTTGGGGGGCCAAGGCGAGTGGATCACCTGAGGTCAGGAGTTCAAGACAAGCCCGGCCAACATGGAGAAACCCCGTCTCTACTAAAAATACAAAAATTAGCCAGGTGTGGTGGCTGTGCCTGTAATCCCAGCTACTCGGGAGGCTGAGGCAGGAAAATTGCTTGAACCTGGGAGGTAGAAGTTGCACTGAGCCAAGATCCTGCCACTGCACTCCAGCCTGGGAATGACTGTGCCAGAGCCATTTCCTGGGTATGCCAGAGCTTGCATTAACTTTTTAAACAATAGGCACTTCTTCCTTCCTATGTTCACTAAGTCTTTGTTGAGCAGCTTCTATGACCTGTTGAGCTCTGCTGGGTAAAGGGGCCAAGGAACAGGGGCAAAGATAAGTAACATCTTGAGGTTCCTCCCTCCCAAGAGCTTCCAGCCTCCAGTCTGATGGTGGACCCAGCCATGTAGACAAATGATAAAAGATCAATGCTATAGAAGGATGCCCTAATGATACAGATGTGCAGAGACCTCCCTGCCAATCACATGCCAAAAGAAAGGGCAATATCTCCCAAAAGAGTGCCATTTGAGGAGTTTGATTCTTGACGAAGTTCCAGCTAGCTCTGGTCCTGGGTACACACAGACACACACACACACACACACACACACACAGGCACACACGAACCATTCATTTCTGGCTTGCATTAAGGGCTTGTATTTACCTAAGTCCACGTTCATGGCTCTGGCCTCCAGTTGGAAGACAAAGTATATCTAGCTAATCCTTGGTTCTCAATTGAAAACATTGTAAAATAGGTTTGCCCTCCCACCTTTCAAAGTCTTGTGTTAAGCATTACACAGGAAAAGTCATTGTTCTAAACTGCTATTGTCTTTAAGCAACGATTGGCCCAGATGCTGTTCTGGGGGCAGCAAGGTGTGGCCAAGAATCCCGAAGCAGCAATTGAGTGGTATGCCAAGGGCGCCCTGGAGACGGAGGATCCTGCGTTAATCTATGACTATGCCATTGTGCTATTCAAGGTAAGAATCACTTAATTTGTGCTGAAATTGTGCAATTCTTATCAGACTCCTGAGCAGTTTCCTGTGGGCGGGCCGGCAAACAGGGAGTCGATAATTGGAGAAACTTAGTATATGCTCCTGTCACTCTTGATGGAAAGGGATGTTGGCTAAAAAGGCAGAGTCAGAAGCAATTCCCTGTTCTCATTTTTAATCATTAGTCTTATGTTTGGCACCTGGATTCTCTGTGCTTTTGCAAGAATCGTGGCAGTCTGGAGGAGATACCCGTATTTTATCGATTGGCACTCAGCTGCCAGCCCCCACAGGCACTGCAAGTTTGCCACCAGGCAGAGTTCTCTTTTAATTACAGCTTAAACATAGTGTGTAATTGGGCTGGATCCCAACAATCCTGCTGATGAAAATAAAGATCTTGGTTTTAAGCCAACAGGAGAGGGGTGGGAAGAGCCTAGCAGACAAGCATTAAAGTCCCACCTCTGTAACCGTCAGGTATGTCCTTGGAGTCACCTCATCTCATGGGACAGTGGCAATGACCACAGATTGAATGAGATCATAGGACCAATGGACTTTGGGGACTGTAAAATGCCGAGTTCTTTATACAAAATAGTATGGCCTGGCATGGTGGCTCACGCCTGTAATCCCAGCACTTTGGGAGGCCAAGGCAGGTGGATCTCCTGAGGTCAGGAGTTCAAGACAAGCCTGGCCAACATGGTGAAACCCCGTCTCTACTAAAAATACAAAAATTAGCCAGGTGTGGTGGCTGTGCCTGTAATCCCAGCAACTTGGGAGGTTGAGGCAGGAAAATTGATTGAACCTGGGAGGCAGAGGTTGCACTGAGCCAAGATCCTGCCACTGCACTCCAGCCTGGGCGAGAGAGCCAGAATCCATCTCAGGAAAAAAAAAAAAAAAAATTAGTAATAGTTCACACTGACTGAGTGGTTGTTACCTGCTTTGCACGGACTAATGCATTAAATCCTTACAACTGACTTACAAGGTTGATACCTTGGTGTATTATGATCGCTCTCCATTTATATGGAGACAAAGGCACAGAAAGGTTTTGTAACTTGCCCAAGGTCACCCAACTGGTACATTTCTGACTTGGAACTGGGATCTAGGAAGTCTGGCTTCACAGTCTGTGTTCATCCTCCCCAAGCACAGAGACATCAATTCATCAATCTTAGAAAAGTAAAAAGCTTTGGCTTTGGTAAGGAAATTCTCAGACTTATGTCCATACCCAAAGAAAGCAGCTGCCCCCAAAAAGCAAGGATCTTCAAACAAGGCCAGGCCCATCTCCAGAACACGGCTGTGGCCACTCCGAAATTAACAACCATGGCTGTGGCTACATTTCTAACCCCCCCTACCCTATCAAAGCCTGAAAACCCATTGGTTGTTGTGTTTTCCAAATTGAGGTCTCAGACCTTCTCTTTCCAGTTGTCAAATCAACATGGAAATGCTTTGAATCTGAGCCATGTGCCAATGCCTTCATGTATCTGTTCAATAAGCAACCATTCCATTCAGGGCTGACCCAATGCCAGGCTCTGGGCTACATGGAGGGACATATGGATGCATGAGTCACGTCCCTGACCTCAGGGAGCTCATACACAGAGAGGAAGGCATACATCAGTAGGCACAGAGGAGCAGCACCTGTCCACCAGAGTGGAGTCCAAAGATGAAGGCACAAATCAGACGTTATCTCTGCCCACCAAGATCTCACAATCTACAGGGAGAGGCAAATCCAGAAATAAATGACTCTGGGAGTGACATAATGCCTTCTCTGGGTTTGCTTTCTCACACCTGCAGGCTTTTTTGCAGAGAGGTGGGGTTCTGCATTCTTGCTAAGTTTTCTCTGGGTGGGAGGAAGGAAGCCCTTTATTAGCAGCTCAGGGAAGATTTCCGCCTCTGGCTAGAAGATCTCCCCAAGTGTATTCTGTGTGAAAGAACCCCACGCTGAAAATGGGCTTTCCATATGCAAAGAACAGTAAGTGCATTTGGCTGTGTGGGGGCATCGGGCTTGTATGCAAAGATGGTACCAAGATGGTGGCTGTGGTTCATTCCAGGTAGTCGAGTCCATCTTATCTCGCATCCACATGAGGATAAAGCTTAGACTTTGACAGCAGCAGCTGTCCTCCATCCATTCACTCAGTGGGTAGTTACTGAGTACTTACGATGTACCAGGCTTCCCATTTCTCTCATTTAATAACTTCCAATACTACTCAGATTCGTGTAGAGTACATCGTCTTTGTGCAAGAAAAGTTATCCCAGTTTGGACTCGATAGCGGGTACAGTGTAAACATCCCTGTCCTAGAGTGTGGGGGTTGTCATTGCAGCTCTAACTGTGAGGCTTGGGCTAAGTCAACCGCTCTGGGCCCCTGTTTTATTTCTTCAAAACAAAAAAGAGTTGGAGAAGATAGACTTATTATACTTCAACCAGGCGCTAACGTTCTGTGATTCTGGTCTTTCTGATGCTTTTCCAGAAGTCCAGAAAGCTCGTCTCCTCCCCGTCCAGTTACTCCAAGTGTCCTTCTATGTCCTTTTCCCTCTCCTCTTCCTCCCTAATTAAATGAAGCAGTGGTGCCATTCTGAAAAATATTTTCATCTTCCACTTTGCTTCAGTTCATTGGTTTTATTAAATAAGCCAGTTAAAGTCGAGTAGAAACTTGGCATATGTAATTTAACCTTTAGTTGGATTCACAGTTTTATTTGGGGTCCTGAAAGACAGCCAGTCGAGTATATCCTGCATGGTTCCCAGATCCTACAAGGAGGCTATGAACTGAAATAGGCAGAAGAAAATAGAGAGTGGCAGTTACCAGCTTGGATTCTGGAGTCCACCCGTCTGGATTCAAATTCTGCCCGCATTTCCCATTGTGTGACTAAGGGCACATTTCTCAGATGAGAATATAATAGCAGCACCTCAGGTGGGGTCAATGAAGCACTTAGACAGTGCTTGGCCAAAGTTAATTAACACAGGAATGGTAACTAGTGCTGTTTCCGTTTACTATAGAGCTAAGCGTCTAAATAGCGTTTGTAGGTGTGTTTGTTGCAAAACCCTCTCACATTCAAATCACAGGCGATCCTGTCAACTGTTGTCTGAGTCCAGGAGGACCCCATGTGGCACATGGGGATTGGGGGTATCAGTAATTCTAAGTGAGTTTGGAAGCAGCAGTGGTTTACAGCCACCTCCTCCCCCTTGCCTGGCTATCTTTGCTTTCAGATCTACGCCAAGAGATACTCAAGGACCTCCTTCCATTCTACCCTTGAGCCCACCATCTCCCCAGTGGTCCTCCAGACATCTCAGTGTGTTCCACAGAGTTTCTCTCTTGTGACAAGAACCCCGAAGCCCGTGTCTCTCTGTTGTGGACAAACCACCTCCCCTGGAACATCTTGATTTTGCTGGAAGAACCTTGTTAGTTTCTGTTAGTTACCTCTGAGGCAACCGATTCTGCTGCGTTCTATCTTCTGTGGAGCCGGTTCTTGAGCTGATTCTGAAGCAACAATGTTCCACCCCGGAGACCCCAGCCAGCACTGATGAAGGCTGCAAGCGACAGCCTGGTAACTCCTGACTGTCCAACACAGATAAAGTGCTTTATCTGGCTGGCAAATTAGGTAGTCCCCAGAGGAAAGCATCCAGGATGGCCAAACCCATTTAACCTGATTCATAGCTTCCCCCAACAGTACCTGTGGATTGACAGGGTTGCAGTTGACACAGGGATTACTGCTAAGCTGCAAAGTTGAGGTTTGTTGCCTGTGCTCCACAAATATAAGTGAAATAATAATGATGATGATGATGAAACAGCACTGCCTATAGAAATCCCTAAGCTTGGGTTTAAATGAAGAAAGTTAGGGTTTTATGTTTAAGTATTTTATATTCAACACTAATGTGTCTGTATGTGTGCAGTCTGGTTTTATTTTCTTTGTAATCGTCACTGTTTATCAATGTTTAGGGTCAAGGAGTAAAAAAGAACAGACGGCTTGCCTTAGAGCTGATGAAGAAAGCAGCTTCCAAGGTAACACGTGCATATTATCAAAGGGAAACAGTTCCACCACACACACCCACACACTCTCGCACGTCTAAAAAAAGGAAATGGCCAGCCTCCTCCTACAAAGCCCTAAGGTGGAAATGGGGTGGTGAGCGGTTGGTCGCAGGCACGGCACCCCCACTGCAGTGATTAGTCACTTTTTAGTTACAATACATACAGAAACTTGCCACAATAGGGGCAGCAAAATTCAAAAGCTGAATTCACCTTCCAGTCAATAGCATTCGGGCTGATTTTGTTTGAAGGCTAAAATTATAATCAGGAGCTGCCCTCATAACAAGCAGCAGGACCCCTGGAAATTGAATGGGTATAAATGCCACTGAATTCAGGAAACCAGAAGCCTAACTCCTTTGAAGGTTAACTCTGTGGTGTCCGTTTCCCATTTGTTTCCTGTGCATTGATAACAGGGCTGTTTATTAAGTTTATTGCTAGGATTGGGAATTATTTTGCTTTTGTCACTATTTACACTTAAGTAGTATCATCAAGTCGGCTAGTTTCTATACAGCTCTACAGAATGGAGGATACAATGTTGCTTCTGAGGGGCCCCCACCCACACATGCACACACATGCACACACACACACATGCATGCCCAATGCATGCACAGTCACATGTGCACACTCATATGTGCATGCATACTGATGTCCAAATAAATAGATTTGCAGAAACTACTAGAAATCTACACCTTGACAAGGCACCTTATAGCCCTTTTGGCATCTGGATGTGCCTCCAAGGCTACCAATATTTGCCTTAATGATGAAGACTCCTAAAATGACCATGCTGATTTTTCTTCTTCATTCTCGTCTCCTGGGGAGTTCAAAGTTGCATACAGCAGGAAGTTGGAGCATAGAATGAGAGACCTAAAAGATTGTTCCTCCATCTATGTGTTGTCAAGAGGACACATGACCCAGGGAGAGGGAACCCCCTGATATGTACCCCACTCCTGACAACAGAAACTCTAGGGCAGGAGTAGAAAAATAACTTAACGGTAGTCATGGAAGTCATTGGTTGCAGAGGACCATAAAATGGGGCCGTGAGGTGGTTTCTTGGAAGGTGTGAAATTTGCATCTCTGTACCATCCTAGTGGCGAATTGATGTCTAGTGTGCTTTATTCTGAATGAATTTTAACAGAGCTTAGGTAAATAATGAGGAAATACAGTTTTATTGATCTGGAATAGTCATGGCCTTAAAAGTATTAAATGATTCTCATTCTTCACTGCCGTCCCCTTCTGCTTCTGCCCCTCCCAGACCCTGAATTCCCTGTCAGAACTGGGGGTACCACGCAGAGACAGAGCACCTGTGCTGTGCAAGTAGGATGTTGCGTCTGCTTCCCACAGAGTGCGTGTTGGTGTTCAGGGCAGAGGAATCAACAGATGGGCAGGCGGATCACCTAGAAACCATCCCAGTCGGGGCAGGTTTCAGGCCTCAGTTAAGCGTTCATGAATTTCAAGGGCACTATTGATGCAGCAGGGCAATCAGAGGCCTTTTATAGACAAGCGTGTTGCATAAGAGCCCACAGGAGCAGAACAATGATTTGGGGGCTAACATTGCTGCAGAGATGGAAGGCAGAATCCCAGCAGCAGTCGGGTGAAACCCACCTGGGAAGACTGTGAGGCAGGCTTGTGTTTTCTAGCACTTAGTTTTTCTTTAATGCCATCTGCTCCAAAATAAGAGAAAGGGAAGGTTTTGTTCAGGCTTAGGCAGAATGCTTCCACAATAATTGCGTCCAGAGCTCTTTAGATTTCATTTTTCTAAAGTTAATTTCTTTATTGTTCCAAAATTTAGGGATTGCATCAGGCAGTCAATGGCCTGGGATGGTATTACCACAAATTCAAGAAAAATTACGCCAAAGCAGCAAAGTACTGGTTAAAAGCAGAAGAAATGGGGAACCCAGATGCATCATACAATCTTGGAGTCCTGCATTTGGATGGCATCTTCCCTGGAGTCCCTGGAAGAAATCAAGTGAGTAAGACTTGAGGCCCACTCTGCAACTGGTCGGTCCATTGATCATGAAGCATTTGTTGAAGGTACACTGTGTGCCCCAGACACAACCCCAGACACAGTCCCTGTCCTCGAGGAGCTCAGGGGGTCTCGTAGGAAGACAAGATAGTGAAGAGGAAAGGGTGGCATCTGGCCAAGTGCCAAGTGTGTGGCAAATGGTGTGACGTGAAGCTCTGGAGCCAGGAAACAGTGAAGGCCAAAGCAGCCAGGAAGCCTTCATGGAGGAGGGGGTCTTGAGCTAGAGGGAGGAGGGGGAGATGACACAGGACAGGAATAGAATGAGATGGAGCAGAGACTGATCTTGCTAGAAGCAAGGAGAGCTAAGTCCAGATATGACTGCCTGGTGTGAAACCAGTTTTAATAATAATGAAAATACAATGGCAATCTTAAGTGTTGATTAAGCATTTCCTCTGTGCCAAGCTGTTTTGCACCATGCAAAACACCGTACCATGTGCTCTCTTACATAATCCTAATTCTTCTCTGAAATAGCTCTTAATACTCTGGTTATGTCCATTTTTCAGATAAGTGACTGAGGTACTGCGAAATTAAGTAACATAGGGTCACACACTTTGTGGTGTGAAGACCTGGCCCTAGTGCACAGTGGAAGTCCACTCTATTAATAATAATGTTGATGTTGGTAATCATAACCTAAGCTACATTATTATTATTTTTTTTTTTTTCTGAGACAGAGTCTCGCTCTATCACCCAAGCTGGAGTGCAGTGGCACAATCTCAGCTCACTACAGCCTCCACCTTCTGGGTTCAAACGATTCTCATGCCTCAACCTCCGGAGTAGCTGGGATTACAGGCGTGCACCACCATGCCTAGTTAATTTTTGTATTTTTAGTAGAGATGAGGTTTGCTGGTCTTGAACTTCTGGCCTCAAGTGATCTGCCCACCTCGGCCACCCAAAGTGCTGGGATTACAGGCGTGAGCCACTGTGCCCGGCCCTGAGCTCAACTACATTTAACAAAATGTGGTGAACACCTACCCAGTGCCAGGCACCCTTCTGAACACCGAGGACATAGTAGCAGGCAAATCAGTCCCTGCTCTTATGAAGTTTCATTCCACCAAATGGAAAAGACAATAAACAAATAACTATGTAATAGGAGGGGAGGTGAAGATCAGTGCTATGCAGAGAACTAAAACAAGTTCAGGAGGGCTGAGAACAGTGGTTCACACCTGTAATCCCATCACACTTTGGGAGACTGAGGCAGGCAGATCACTTGAGCTCAGGAGTTCAAGACCAGCCTGGCCAACATGGTGAAATTCCGTCTCTAAAAACACAAACCCTCATCACTAAAAATACAAAAATTAGCCAGGTATGCTTGTAATCCCAGCCACTCAAGAGGCTGAGGCAGGAGAATCACTGGAACCCTGGAGGCAGAGGTTGCAGTGAGCCAAGATTGCGCTACTGTACTCCAGCCTGGGCGACAGAGCGAGACTCCATCTCAAAAAACAAACAAACAAACAAAAAATGTATTTTTAATTTTTATATAGTTTATATGTGTATATAAATTTTTATTTATATATCTTTTATATATATATGTAGTATGAGGAGGTGGAGATTGGGAAATGCTATTTTATAATGGAAACCAGGGAACCAGGGAAGGCCTCTTTCATAAGGTGATATTGTATAGACTCCTAAAGGAATCTTACAGATATCTGGGAGAACATTCTGGAAGGAAGGAACAGGCAGTGCAGAGGCCCCGAGAAGGTAGCAGGCTTGGTGTGCTAGAGGAGCAGCAGGGAGGCCAGAGGAGTGGAGTGGAAAGCAGAAGAGACGGAGAGGGTGTGAGACAGGGCTAGGGAGGAAGCCGACCAGTGTGAGACTTAGTTTCTGCTCTGAGCAAAGTGGAAACCACTGGGCAGTGTTCAATGGGGCAATGATGGGTTATGTTTTAAAAGTTCCTCCTAGATCCTGCCTACTGGAGACATGGACAGGAGCAGGGGGTTCATGCATTGGATCCAAGTGAGAGAGGGCAGTGGGCGAGACCAGGGCGGTGTCAGTGGAGGGGCTGAAATTGGGTTCTACATGTATTTGGAAGGTTGAGGCAGCAGGATTTGCTGGTGGATTGAATGTGGGGTGTGAGAGGTGGAGAAGAGTCAGGGATGACTCCAGGGCATTTGTCATCTGTTGCGCTGGAAGAATGGAAGTGGCATTTATTGGGAGGAACAAGATTGTGGCAGCAGCAGATTTGGGGGTAGGAGGGGAAGAATTGGAAGACTATTCTTTTTGAAACACTGTGATAAACCTTGAGAATGTGTTATCTCATTTAATCCTTGCAACAGCCCTTCACTGTAGGTGCTATCTGAAGGCACATTTTTCAGTGGAAGGAAATTAGATTTGGAGAGATTAACCAACATGCCCAAGTCCACACAGCTAGTAAGGAGCAGAGCTGGGATTTGAACCAAGCCTGCCTAACTTCAACGCCCTTGCTTTCAAAAAACAATAGCTAAGTGCCTCAGAAAAATAAGAGTAATCAGTGGAAATATACCCATCTATATGTTTGTCTTATTCTTTCCCTCTACCTGTCTCTGATGACATAAGTGGCTGTATATTTTTATGCATAGCAAATGTGTGCTAACCCTCCCAAGACATCTGTGAGTGAAGTTTTCTTATTGTCACATTCTAATTCTCACCTTCCTACTGGAAATGCAGTTTTTGCACATGAGTTTGAAGAAAGGTTTTAAGCAGGGTTAGGAAAGCAAATGCCTGGATTTTCACCTGGTGTGACTTCTGATATAGTCTTCTATCTAGCCTGCAGGGGGTTATGTGAGGATCAAATGAGATGGCAATGGTATTCATAATTACATATTGTCTTATTTATTGGGTAAACTTAATCAACAGAATAGCTGAGGCAAGGTCATGCATCTCAGAGGCTGGCTTCTGTGATTGGCTATCTTCCTGGAATTGTTGCTTGCCCTGGTTTTAAAGCTATCAGAAGTTATAAGCCTGTAATCATATCAGGCTTAAAGCATCTTACCACCTAGCCTCCGGTGAAACCAGCCCAGCTAGGATGACTCAACGTTTGTTCATCTCTCATTACAGACTTTAGCTGGTGAATATTTCCATAAGGCTGCACAAGGCGGACACATGGAAGGAACCTTGTGGTGTTCTCTCTACTATATCACAGGCAACCTGGAGACATTCCCTAGAGATCCTGAGAAAGCTGTTGTGTAAGACTGTCAAACACTGCATTTGAAGGGAAAGTCATATCCTAGATTCACTGTGCCTGAGCATTTTTTAAATTGAGTTTTTTATTTTTACCAGTTATACATGCATGTAGTCTTAAAAGCCACATAATTTGACAAGACAAAATTAAAAATTTTAATTAAAAATTTAAAAATAATTTGACAAAGGCAAAACAAGAAATTCTTGCCTACCCCGCTTCATCCCACCCCCAGACTCTATTTTCTGCTCCCTAGAATGAATCACTTTCAATCTTTTTTGAAAGATTTATTTATTGATTTTATTTATTTTTTATTTGTCTCTATTTCTAAATAATATGCTTATACCACTATTTCTTGGTATTTTCATGCTAGGCATTGTCTAATGATGTCCCACTGTGAACGATAAAGATGTAGTTTCCTTTGACTCTGCCACCTCCCACTACTCAGCTCATTCACACTTCCTGCCATCTTTCATCTTCCCAATAAGTATATCATTTTGGTTACATTAGTATCAGGGCTTACATTATTATGACCATGTAAATGCTATTTCTAACTGAGCCATAGTATACTATGATTACTTTTCCTTTCTTGCACAACTTTTTCTTTTCTATGGATTGTTACTTATTTTTTATTGTTTATTTGCTAAGCTTTCTGTATACTTATCATTTTCTATGTACTTGATCTCCAAATTCTCCTCCAGGTGCCTGAATTTCCTCTCAGTATGTCCAGACCTATCTACATATTATGTTAATTTAACCTTCCTGGTAACATCCATCCTGGAGTCTTTGTTCAGGACAATGCTGTCATGCTGAGATTAACTGTCATTATTATGGATATTTACTTTCCCTCCATCTCTGTCTTTTTTGGTTCTCTTCTTTGCCAGACCCCTTTCTTTCTCTTTCTTGGTCTGCACTTACATTTTGGTAGAGCACATCCTATAGTAGGTTCCTGAGGTATGGTGAATGGGAGGCACATTTTTGAGGTCTTGCATGTCTGAAAATGTTTTACAGGAATTATCAAACCATGACCCATAGATGAAATGTAGCTTGGTACCTGTTTTGTATGACTCCAAGAGCTAAGAATGCTTTTACATTCCTGAGGAGTTATAAAACAAATAAAGAAGGATATGCAACAGAGACTATATGTGGCCCACGAAGTTTACGGTATTTAGTATCTTGCTCTTTACAGAAAAAGAGTTTGTCGACCTCTGTTTTAAGCCACCCTCACACTGATACCCTGGCTCTCCAAAAGATTGTTCTTCGTAACACATTTGGGTTCAAATCCAACCTGACCTGACCTTCGTGATAAACTTGACTTAGACTGACTTGGTTTTTTATCTTTGTTATTTAGTATATTTGACATGAATATTCATGTTTTGTGGTTTTTCTGTTATCCTCTCGTTATTGATTTCTAGCTTAATTTCACTGTGATGAGAGAATATATTGTGAATGATTCCGATCCTTTGAAATTTGTCGAAGTGTGCTTTATGACTAGTATATGGTCAATTTTGGTATATGTTTTATGGCTTCTTGAAAAGAGTGTACTTTCTGAACTTGTTGGGTACAACATCTACATATATATCAGTTACATCAAGTTTGTTAATTATGTTATTCAGAGCTTCCCCGTCCTTTCTGATGTTTCTTTTTCTGCTTGTTAGGTCAGTTACTGAAAGAAGTATATTAAAATCTCCAACTATATTTGTGAACTTATTTACCTCTCCTTTTAGTTCTGTCAATTTTGCATTATATATCTTGAATCTATGTTATTGGATCACATAGATTTAGAATTGTTTTGTCTTTGTAGTTGATCCCTTTATCATTTTACAATGTCCTCTTTATCTCTGTTCATGGTTCTTGCCTTAAAGTCTATTTTTTCTGATGATCATATAGTTATACCTGATTTTAGTGTTAGAGTTTGTATGATTTATCTTTTTCCATTTCTTTACTTTCAACTTTTCTTCATTCTTAAATTTCAATGCATGTCTCTTGTAAGCAGCATATAATTAGGTATTTGTATTTTTTAATTTTTAAAATTTTGTATTTTTAATTATTTTTTGTATTTTTAAATTTTCATTTTTAATTGGTGTATTTTGTCCATTTACATTTAATGTAATTGTGGATATGTTTGGTTTTAAATATACCATTTTCCTGCTTATTTTCTATTTGTTACTTTTGTTGGGGGGTTTTGTCAGGGGTCACTTTTGTGGGGGGCCTTTTTTTAATCTCTTTTCTTACTCTTCCTTTGTACTAATCAAGTATTTTAAAAAATTATTCTACTTCCCCTTCTATTAGCTTTCTAGTTATGCATTCTTAAACTATTACTTTAGTAGTTATAAGTCTAAAGATTATAACAGACTAGGTCATTACTAATAAACTCCTAATAAATTAGGGAACAAAGCCAAATAGGGAAAGCTAATAATAAGTAAGTAAACATGACTTAATAGAATACTAGAACTCTTGGTAGAGATTGTATTTTTTCATATTGGTGGATATATTTCATTATGTATCTTACATGTCTTTGTTTCCATAAAAGACAACTCCTAATCATTCATAAGAAAGGGCACTAAATGAAAAGCTCAGAATGCATTTTCTTTACCTTCTTAACATTCAGTTCTGGTTTGTTGTTCTATAAAAATTCTAACTAGCAAAATATTCCCAAGTGGGATTTATTGAGAGCATATGAAGAAAAACATTTTATTAAATTTGCCATGGTTTGCATATTTTCTCTTCCCTTTTTTTTTCAGATGGGCAAAACATGTAGCTGAGAAAAATGGCTACTTGGGCCATGTCATTCGCAAAGGCCTCAATGCCTACCTGGAAGGTTCATGGTAAGCTTGGGATCCACGTTAGAGCAAACTTTTTTCCCTGCCTGTCAGTATAGTCTTATGAAATGGAGTCTTAAAATGCAACTGAGAAAGCAATTTGCAGGGAAATCACAGCTCCCAGTAATGATATTCAGAGTATCATGGACTGATTGGCTGTTGATTAGAAAACATAGCATTTCCATGTTTAATTATACACAAAAATTTGTTCTCTAGGGGAATTGTTCACACTCATCAAGTTGAGAGAGATATACAAATACATTGATTTCTCTTTCCTTTAAGCTTGCCCCTTTTGGTTTTAGAGTCTGGAGACAGCATAGGGGATCTTAGGTGAGACCCTCTGCTTTTTATTTCCAGGCCACAGAAAGTCCAGAATTTCTACCTTGTTCCTAGCAAGAAGAGAGATCAGTGTTTAAGGCTCAGGCTACCTCTTCCATAGATGTTTTACCGCATCTGCCATGACTAGGAGCCTGGGATTGCTGGAAGTCCAGTATCCAATGGCACAACCAAACAGATGCCCTTCTTCCTAACCTTCTGGTGGAGTTAGCAAATCTCATCTTGTTCTTTATGGGATGAAACATGATGCATGAGGACCCACAAATGCTCCCTGTTTGCTGTTACTCATAGATTTTACAAATAAGGGACCCCTCCCCCAACTTGACCAATCTCCTTTCTTTTATTTTTTTCTGTCAGTTCTAGCATTCCATTGTTGTTTTAACTTGAGTCACATTTTCTTGGCTGGTTTATTGCCTAAATGATGTGGATATTTCAGTAATAACTAAAAAAAGTCCTCGGTCCACTGCCTCAAAGACATTAGATGAGACTCAGCATTGATCACATTCTGATTTGAACCTTAATTAAAAATTAAAGTGTAAGTTCAAAAGAATGACATTTTCCCTTTTAGTCCATGGCTGCACATGCAACCAACAGATAGCATCTCAATGAGTGAGAATCTTAAATTAGAAAATGTAGGAGAAATGAGGCCAATGAAGAAAGCACCAAATGCAAATTTTTATTATCATCATCCTGTGAAAGTTTATTACCTGTGACCTCACTTTGCACAATCAAAAAGAATTTTTTTTCAGAAAGTTACTGTTTCCCCATCATAAACGTACCTTACAATTTTTTTGGGATGCTTTATCTTGTTTCTCAAGTGAACTTCAGTTCATAAAACTCCCAAATTTGACTTTAATTCATTCTCTGCTTCTTGCTCTCCCAACCTCCCACCCTCTGCTTCCTACAAACTTCTTAGGATGAACTAAACATTCAATATCGGAGTGTTTATTTTTGGGGTTTTCCCAAAGGAAGAGCACTCCTGTAAACACTCCTCCCCAACCCACCCCCGCCCCCATGATGTCTAACACTGTTTCTCTCATGGAGTCTTTGTTAGTTCCTTAGCTTTCTTGCCTACTTTTGATGTTTTGAAGCTTTTTTGAGATGAAGTCTCACTCTGTCACCCAGGCTGGGGTGCAGTGGCACGATCTTAGCTCACTGCAGCCTCCGCCTCCTGGGTTCAAGCAATTCTCCTGCCTCAGTGTCCCGAGTAGCTGGGATTACAGGTGTCCACCACCATGCCCAGATAATTTTTGTGTTTTTAGTAGAGACAGGGTTTTTCCATTTTGGCCAGGCTGGTCTCAAACTCCTGACCTCAGGTGATTCACCCACCTTGGCCTCCCCAAAGTGTTGGGATTACAGGCCTGAGCACCGCGCCTGGGTCCTACTTTTGAATTTAATATCACAAAGCACTTTAGCACATTTTAAAAGCTGCTGTGAAGGGCTAGATGAATTAAGATTTTTGTGACTTGTCCTCCTTCTTAGAATACTCAGCCTCATCATGGTTTTTTTCTGTTTGGTTGGTTGGTTATTTGGTTAGTTGGGGGAAGGAGAAAGGAGACCTGAAGTGTGTCCCGCACCCTTTGTGAGTTTGGATTCAGTTCCGCAGATTTTACTGAGTACGCTTAAATGCAGGATGCCTGGCCACAAGCTTCCACAGATGCCTTAAGTAGGGCTTGGGGAAATTTGCTGCCTCATCTCTTCTGCAGGCAGGTTCTCATGTGGCCCATATTCTATCTGATCTCTGAGCCCTTGCACTGACTTTTCCCTCTGCCCAGGAATCCTACCTAACTCCTTATTTCCTTTTGTTCTTCTGTGGATCATGATTGCTCTTTACACGTCAATTGCCTGATCACATCTATCCCAGTTCCCTAAACACAGGGGTGCCCGGAAAGTGTTCAGAAACTACTGATTGAATGAACTAAGGTGAATAGAGGGAACAATTATAGCTAAAGGGCCATGAGCAGTATGTAAAGATCACTGGGGATACAAACGAGGAAAAGATGCCTGGTTTGGGAAGCTTGGGACAGCCTTCATGGTAGAAGTAATGGATGATGTGGTCTTGAAGGATGGGTGGAATTTCCACTTAGCCAGGCAGGGAACAGCATTTATGGTGTAGGGAATTACAGGAACAAAAGCAAAGTGATAGGAAAATTCTAAGTGAGTCTACAAAACATTATGCCATGTGGGTAAAACTTGAGAGGGATATATAATGAAACCAAAGAGGTGCTACTTTATGGAATTTTGAATGGCAGATTATGCATTTGTAAAGCAGTGGGAAGCCATCAATAGTTTTTTATTTAATTTATGAAGCAGTGGGGAGCCATTGATCATTTTGGAGAGCGTAGTGACGTGACAGAGCCTGTTTCTAAGATGCTTAATCAAACAGCTGTGTATGGTGAATAGAAGGGAGAGCCTGAAAGGGGTTAGTTCAAAAGGAGCCAAGCATTTGTACGGAAGACGTGGCATGAGTCAGTAGGGTGGCTTCTGTCTTCTTTTATCATGTAATCATTGATACGTGTGATATATACATAACCTCCAAAGCATGACAATAAAATGAACAGCCATAAAGCTACCACTCTACTTAAAAAAATAAACATGGCCAGTGCTGGTGAAGGCCCTGCTGTCTCTCCCAGATTAAATCCCATCCTACTGCCAGTACTCAGAAGTAACCATCATCCTAGCTTCTTGTTAGTCTGCCCCTTGCCCTCTTTATATTTTTAATATATATGGATATATTCCTAAGAAATGAATTTAGTTTGGCTTATTTCTGACCTTTATATGATTTTAATTGTTTTTTGTTTGTTTGTTTGTTTGTTTGTTTGTTTGTTTTTTTGAGACGGAGTCTCGCTCTGCCGCCCAGGCTGGAGTGCAGTGGCCGGATCTCAGCTCACTGCAAGCTCCGCCTCCCGGGTTCCCGCCATTCTCCTGCCTCAGCCTCCCCAGTAGCTGGGACTACAGGCGCCCGCCACCTCGCCCGGCTAGTTTTTTGTATTTTTTAGTAGAGACGGGGTTTCACTGTGTTAGCCAGGATGGTCTCGATCTCCCGACCTCGTGATCCACCCGTCTCGGCCTCCCAAAGTGCTGGGATTACAGGCTTGAGCCACCGCGCCCGGCCAATTGTTTTATATAATATATAATTCTTCAACTGCTTTTTTATACTTAACATTATGCTCCTAAGGTTCACACATCTTGCTGGGTGTGGTGGTGCACGCCTGTAATCTCAGCATTTTGGGAGGCCAAGGCGGGCGGATCATTTGCGGTCAGGAGTTTGAGACCAGCCCGACCAACATGCTGAAACCCCATCTTGACTAAAATACAAAAATTAGCCGGGTGTGATGGTGTGCACCTGTAATCTCAGCTACTCGGGAGCTGAGATAGGAAAATCACTTGAACCCAGGAGGTGAAGGTTGCAGTGAGCTGAGATTGAGCCACTGCATTCCAGCCTGGATGACTGAGCAAGACTCCCTCTCAAAAAAAAAATAAAAAATAAAAATAGGATTCACACATTTTGATGCATGTACCTGTAGGTCATTCATATTCACTGCTGTAATAGATCACAATTCATTTCCCAATTCTCTTGTTAATGAATATTTGAGTTCTCTTTCTTTTCTTTTCTTTCTTTTTTCTTGCTTTTCCTTTCCTTTTCCCTTCTGCCTTGCCTTGCCTTTTGTTTCCTTTGTTTTTTAAGAGCAATGCGGCCATGAGCATTTTTTGTGTATCTCCTAGGGCATATAGAAAGAGTCACTCTAGAATATAAACTTAGGAGTGGGGACTCTGGGTCATAGGGGAACATGTTCAGCCTTACAAGACAATGTCAATTGTTTTCCTAAGTGGTTTTAGCAATTTATTATCTTGCCCACCATACGTAAATTTTTATTTCGCCATATCTTTGCTAATCTTGATACAGAAGCTAATTATTTTTAAAGGTATGTCTCAGTCTGGATTTGAAACCTCTTAGTATCAACAGGAAGAAATGTTTTGTATCAATTACGATGGGGAAATCTTTTTCAAGATCTATTTGGGGCAAAGTGCTTCCATCCATTCCTGCTCTCCAAGCTTTCAAGCCCTCCCCAAGGGTTAAATAGGAAATACATGTTTGTTGGCCTCCTCACAGTCCAACATGACATTTTTTGGTGCCATCTATTCTGCTGTAATAGAACTAAATCATCCATCAATGTCCCAGTCCATCCCCTTTTTTCATTTTTGTGTGAGTGAATTTATTCTAGAAGTTATTTTCAAATTACGTGTGTCAGTTTGATGAGCTTGTGCTTTTCCGTGTTGTTCCAAGATTTATATGGGGTAGTTTCAAAGAGGAGCATGATTAAGAAAAGGGCTTTCTGCTGTATCAGCGTAATACAGAAGATAATGTTGTCATGCCTGAGGCTGTCCTCGGACACTCGAAGAAGTTAGCCAAGGAAAGACCAGCTGTCATGTTTCATTTCTCTCTGCCTTACCCCTACATGTGTTGTTTTATCTGCAAGCTACGCATTTTATTGTCCTTTATCTTAAATATACCAAAAATACTTAACCCAGGAGGTTAGCCAGATTATAGTGGGCTTGAGGCAAGGCAAGTAAGCATACATAGCTTCAGGTGAAAGAAATTCACCTTTTTGCAATAAAGCTGGGTCCTGAATTCCACTGAGACCCCAGGATTTTTTTTTTTTCATCCTTATAGTCTGAGCTGCTTCAAGCATTGGCAGAAAAGAGCACATGAAAAATAACATAATTGTGGAGAAACTGCTCAGGGGTACTCAAATTTATAATTCACAGCAAGCAGCCAAAGGATTGATGATTAAGATGTATCATTATAAAAGTTCTAGAAATACATGTGCTGGGTCTGAAAGGAGGATAGCAAATGTGTCCTTAAATTCTTTCTTTTCTCTCAATCCCTTCCTCTCCGCACCCATCCCCTCTCCCTGTCAAAATGACTGTCTAGGGGACAATTTTACTTGCGTGCATTGGAAATAAAGCTTGAAGCTCTGGTTGACTTCCTAAAGCTTGAGGAAATTCAAGGAAGGACAATAGTTTTGCAGCTTGTCTTTGGGTTTCCTGCAATTAAAAAATGCTGAGTAAATGTTTGTTCTATGACTATAAGTGTAGGAACATCTGTAATTAATACTCTCAGATGGCATCTGTTGAAACACAGTAAGAGCAAAGTGCTAGAAGGCTAAATGTGGACAGGGTTTCTGCAGAGGCATTGTCTCAGAAGCTTTAATAAGCTGAGGAAATCTGGTCTTGAGTGGCCAGCCCCTACCTAGAGCTCACTGCTCAGTAGATGTGAACATGGATGGTGGCGGTACAGGCATCGGGTGATTGATTGTGCAAGATGAAAGACAGAGGTGGATTTCTTTTTTTCTTTTCTTTTTTTTCTTTTTTTCTTTTTCTTTTTTTTTTTTTGAGACAGAGTCTCGCTCTGTTGCCCAGGCTGGAGTACAGTGGCATAATCTTGGCTCCCTGCAACCTCTGCCTCTTGGGTTCAAATGATTCTCCTGCCACAGCCTCCCAAGTAGCTGGGATTACATGCACCCACCACCACGCCCAGCTAATTTTTGTATTTTTAGTAGAGACGGGGTTTCACAATGTTGGCCAGGCTGGTCTTGAACTCCTGACCTCAAGTGATCTACCTGCCTCGGCCTCCCAAAGTGCTAGGATTATACACGTGAGCCACTGTGCTCGGCCCAGAGGTGGATTTCTGTTCAGTGCTTTTACGGATATCACATACCTTTTTAGACATCTCTTTCTGATGAATTTCAGTGTTTCCTCAGTGGAAATGCTTGAGAATTCGATGACATTTCCTCCTGATTTACACAGTGATTGGACAATAGAAGTCTTCTATAAAACTCGTTCCTGCCTTCCTTTCCCACCACCAGATCACTTTAGACACAAGATATTATCTTTATAAAGCTTATCATTGTGAATGTTCTTGCAGGGAGTATCAACCTGCATTTCCCCCACCCATTCTGACAACCAGCCTATTGGTTTCTGCTGTTAAGAAAAAATTCTTTTTTTTTTTTTTTTTAGAGACAGAGTCTGGCTCTATCGCCCAGGCTGCAGTGCAGTGGCGCAATCTCGGCTCACTGCAACCTCCGCCTTTCATGTTCAAGCGATTCTCCCGCTTCAGCCTCCCGAGTAGCTGGGATTACAGGCATGCACCATCATGCCGAGCTCATTTTTTTTTGTGTTTTAGTAGAGACAGGGTTTCTACTGTTGCCTAGGCTGGTCTTGAACTCCAGAGCTCAAGCAATCCTCCCGCCTCACCCTCCCAAACTTCTGGGTTTACAGGCATGAGCCACCGCACGCCTGGCCAGAAAAAACCTCATGCTGTTACATTTTAGTAAACACGAGCCACATCTCAGTCAGTTATGGTCACAGAGAGCACTGGCCCAATATTGGACCTTAGTTTGCAGGCCTGCGCCGTCTCCTTTCCTCATCAATCCCTGGTGGAAACTGAGACACCAGTGCAGGCTGAAGTGTCTCTGAAGAAACTTGACAATTCTAAGACCTTAGGAAGAGGACCTTGTGTCAGAATGAGGGGGACTTTCTGCTGGGCCTCCCTTGCATGCCCTCTGTCTGGGGCCTTGGGTCTGCTCTAAGGATTCTTGTCGCCAAACATAGATTTTGCAGGCTATGTTAGCTAATCCCCAAGCTTCTTTCGGGATGTTGTTGCAGCTGCACTTGGGGGCTTGTTATCTGGCTTGCCTCTGCAAGGGACACTGCTCAGCTGACCTTGTCCCTCTTTAGCCTGAGTCATGGCTAATTGGTCAGCTGCCTTAGGTATCTCAGAGCCTGCGAATTGGCTCACTCAGCAGCCACGTGGCTTGTGACCTGCAGCATGTCTGACTGAAGGTCTAACTATCCTAATTTGATCCCCCAGCACCTCTCGGTCTCCAAGGGATTGCCTGCCAGAAGCTGCTTTTAGCAGTTTTGAAAAGATGATTTCAGAATCTGCTTCCCTTACTCCCCCTCACCCAACCTTTCCCCACCGTTTCCTAAACCAGTTCCTAGGTGGAGCTAAAATTAAGAAAGAGCTATTAATATCAACTCCTTAAAATGAAAAATAAGCTTTGAGAAACTACTTATGGTTAAAATAGAGTTCTACTCTTAAGCTGGGTAACGTATAAAAAATTGAGGAAATCAGATAAGTAAAAAGAATAGAATAAAAATGACATGCATTCTCACCACCCAGAAATAAGTGTTGTTAGCATTTTGGTGATAATTTTTAGGGTTTTTTTTTTTCCTCTGCCTATTTGTATCTGCATGTGTATGTGTGTACATGTGTGTGTTCGGTTATATTTTTGTTTTGCAAAAATAGGGTGCACCGTTTTATATACCCTGCTTTTTTTTCACGGAATGGAAAATTTTGCATAAATATTTTGCTATGTTTTTGAATACCCTTCCACACATCATTTTAATGGCCACGTCTGAAAGTAGCTACACTGTGGGTTAATTTCACTAGTCTCTGATTTTCAGACATGTGTTTCCAGTTTTTTGTTGTTGTTCATATAAAGAGCTCTACCATGAACTCTGTGGCAACAGAATCTTTGCACATATCTCTGATTGTTTCTTTAGAATAAACCCCCACAAGGGAGAACTGTAGGGCCACGTGGTATGTACATTCTTAAGACTCCTTCGGCCTGTCCTTCCAGAACCGTTGAATTTATTGGCCCTCAAGCTAGCAGTGGTTGTAGAGTATGTCCATTTCCCCAAGCCTTTGCCATTATTCCAAACATGAATCTTGTACCAATCTTTCAACAGATGAAAGTGGTCACTCATTGTTTTGCAATTATTCGATTGCTAGTGGTGTCAAACGTTTCTTTTATGTCTGTTGGCCATTGATATCAAGTCCCTTGTAAACTGCCTCTCCTTTGCCAAGCTTCTAAGGCACAACAAAAGCTCAGCTTTAATTAAACTCATTCAGAATCCTAAGCCCTATAAAGCCTTTCATAAAACAGAGGACTCCAAAGCACAGGGGTTTTTCTTAACACCATTTATCTCCTCTAAGCGAGGATGGAAGAAGGATTCAAGGACTGAAGGCTAGTAGACAACTCCCAAGCCAACATCCGACATGCCTTTCAGCCAGTAGAGGTAGCTGTTGCATCAACTAGCTCCCCAGCCTTATCTGTGAGTTCAGCCTTTAAGACAGAAAATAAATCAGTGCATGCAGTATTTTTAACAATATTTATTTAAAAAAAAAAAATTCATGATTTTGTGGTTTTTAAAAAAACTGCTTATTTTGTGCCCTCTTATGTTTGAATATAAAGCTCTCTGTGAATATTAGTAAGAACCACTATATGAAATTTATTATTAATCATCTATTTTTAGGCATGAAGCTTTGCTGTATTATGTTTTAGCAGCAGAAACTGGAATTGAAGTGTCACAGACAAATTTAGCACACATCTGTGAGGAGAGGCCAGTAAGTAAAATGTATTCTTCTCAGAGTAGAAGCTCTGAGGTTAAGGATAATGAATTGGGTTTTATGGAGGCAACCTTGATCGCTTGGCCGAAATATTAATGAATTAACTTTTTCTTCCCTTTACCCCTTAGGACCTGGCCAGGAGATACTTGGGTGTTAACTGTGTTTGGAGATACTATAATTTCTCTGTTTTTCAAATCGATGCGCCTTCCTTTGGTATGTATAGAAAAACAGGTGCATAATTGAAGCATTAGACGTTTTTCATCTTTAGTAACAGGGAAGTTCTGACAGCTTTGTGTGAAGTGAGGTATTTCTAAATAATTAGAAAAGAACATGAAAAATCTCTGCCATTAAGATCGCTGAACTCTGCTCTCAGCCTCACACAATGCACTACTCCTCGCCGATTGTCCCATGGAGTGCTTGGACCCAACATCTCTTATTTTTTATTTTTATGTTTTGAGACAGTCTCGCTCTGTTCCCCAGGCTGGAGTGCAGTGGCGTGATATGGGCTCAGTGCAACCTCCACCTCCCAGGTTCAGGTGATTCTCCTGCCCGAGCCTCCCGAGTAGCTGGGATTTCAGGCGCACACGACCACGCCCAGCTAATTTTTGTATTTTTAAGTAGACACAGGGTTTCACCATGTTGGCCAGGCTCGTCTCAAACTCCTGACCTCAGGTGATCCACCCGCCTTGGCCTCCCAAAATGCTGGGATTACAGGTATGAGCCACTGCACCTGGCCCCCGACATTTCTTCTGAGTCAATGAAAATGTAAAAGAGAACGCTATTATGGAGCGATTCTCTGGGCCAGTCATTTGTGTGGATTCCTCTGCTCTGCTCTGCATGGTAGGGGACTGGCCTCCAGGAATTACAGTTCCTAGACTCCTCTACCCACGGGCTTCTGATTCCTTTCAGGCAGTAAGAGGCACTGGCAGAAGATTGCAGGATGGGAGAAGAAGCCCAAGTACTTCTCCCCTTCTCTCTCTGCTTTGAACTGTGTCTCTGGCAGGGGCTACGTTTCCACGGTTCCAGCCCCTGCCTGGCAGCTCCACCCTCTTTGATCTCAGCACCAGGCTCTGGGTCTCTGGTAACATTACAGGCACCCTGTGGCCCCCACGTCCTGGGGATAATAGTAGCCTTCTCACTGCTGATCTCAGCTGCCTATTGTTTTCCATTTGCCTTTTCAGCTCTCCCAACACCCTAGTAACTGCTTCCCCATGATGAAATTCCTCTTTTGAACCAGCTGAAATGGATTCTGTTTTCCTTCTTGGACATTGACTAATACATATACTCTTTTTTTTTTTTTTTTTTTTTTTTTTTGAGATGGAGTCTTGCTCTGTTGCCCAGGCTGGAGTGCAATGGCGCTATCTTGGCTCACTGCAACCTCTGCCTCTCAGGTTCAAGCGATTCTCCCCTCAGCCTCCTGGGTACATGGGATTACAGGAATGCACCACCACACCTGGCTAATTGCTGTGTTTTTTAGTAGAGATGGGGTTTCACCATGTTAGCCAGGCTGGTCTTGAACTCCTGACCTCCAGTGATCTGCCCACCTCAGCCTCCGAAAATGCTGGGATTACAGGTGTGAGCTACGGCACCCAGCCGATACATACACTCTTAAACATAAGTTTTTCTTCAGAGGAAAAATAAAATACATGGCTAAAGCAAAGAATTACCAACAACAGACATCAAAGATGAACAGCAAAATGTCAGATGTGAGGTAAAGCACCTAGAACAACCTTGGCTGATTGGGCAGCAAAGTCGTAGACTGAGATGTGCAGAGCTATTCAGGAGAGCTACCTGGCCAAAGAAGAAACTGTCTAGGGGCCAGGTGCGGTGGCTCACGCCTGTAATCCCAGCACCTTGGGAGGCTGAGGTGGGAGGATTGCTTGAGTCCAGGAGTTCGAGACCAGCCAGGACAACGTGGTGAAACCCCATCTCTATAAAAAAAAAAAAATACAAAAATTAGCCAGGTGTGGTGGCATACTCCTGTAATCCCAGCTACTTGGGAGGCTGAGAAGGATCACTTGAGCCCAGGAAGTCAAGGCTACAGGGAGCCCTGATCTCACCACTGTACTCCAGCCTGGATGGTGGAGACCCTATCACAAAAAATTTAGAAAAAAAGGAAAGCAAAATATGTCTAGATATAGGGATGCTCTGGGTAAAAAGCCTTTTTGCTTGTTTCTCTCTTGACATATCAGGGAAACATAAAGATGTTCTTCAGATACTAATAGGAAAACCTTTCATTCATGTGAATGGGCCAATTAATCTAAAATGTTGGTGTGGAAAAAAAAAAAAAACACTTGACAAATGGATCTGTGCTTTATTTCCTGCAGCATATTTGAAGATGGGAGACCTTTACTACTATGGCCACCAAAACCAGTCACAGGACCTGGAGTTGTCTGTGCAGATGTACGCCCAAGCCGCCCTGGATGGAGACTCCCAGGTAAACAGCAGACACAATAAAAACCAGCTCTTGGCCAGGCGCAGTGGCTCACGCCTATAATCCCAGCACTTTGGGAGGCCAACAGGGGTGGGTGGCTTGAGGTCAGGAATTCGGGACCAGCCTGAGCAACATGGCAAAACCCCGTCTCTACAAAAATAAAAAAATTAGCTGGATGTGGTGATGCTCCCTTGTACTCCCAGCTACTTGGGAGACTGAGGCAGGAGGATTGCTTGAGCCTGGCAAGTCAAAGCTGCAGCAAGCCGTGATCACACCATTGCACTCCAGCCTGGGTGAAAGAGCAAGACCCTGTCTCAGAAAAAAACCCAGTTCTTGGTGACATCCATTTGTGAACTTGCAAAACCAGAATTCTTCCTAACAGTCCTTTATGTGTGCATACACTGCACCATTTACAAAGCCATTGTTCATCCATTTTCACACGCCCATCAAACAACTCTATGAGGACACTAACCATAAGGGTGAGCCTTTATTAAACACCTACTGTGTCCCCTGTGCCATTCTCACATAATCCCTTGGGAGTGGAGATTATTATACCCTATTTATAGTCAAAGGTAATGAATTGGGAGGCTGAGGCAGGAGAATGGCGTGAACCCAGGAGGTGGAGCTTGCAGTGAGCCGAGATCGTGCCACTGCACTCCAACGTGGGCGACAGAGCGAGACTCCGTCTCAGGAAAAAAAAAAAAAAAAAAAAGAGAGAAAAAGGTAATGAATTGTTCAAGGACAAGTAATCAGATGGTAAGCAAAGCGCCCAGCTCCTAAAACTGGATCTTTGGCTCCAAACATCAAAGACATCAAAGGGTATTTCTACCAAATTACATCAAACTCACTCACCAGGTAGAAACTCAAGAAATTAGAAGTGCGTCCACAATAGGAAGCGGTTTGCTTGTACTGTTGGGCTGTGCTTCAGTGACAGAGTTTTTCCATAAATGATTTTTTTGTAAACTTCTTATTTGAAAATAATGTTAGATTTACAGAAATGTTGCAAAAATAAGTGAGAGTTCTGTATACCCTTCATTCGACTTCCCCTAATGTTCACATCTGACATAACCGCAATGCCATTGTCAAACTAAGATATTAATGTTGGGACAGTATTATTAACTACACTTCAGACTTCATGTAGATTTCACCAATTTTTCCACTAATATCCTTCTTCTGTTCCAGAATTCAATCCAGGATCCCACATTAGATTGAGCTGTATATTTCTTTCCAATCTTCTCCAATCTATTACAGTTCCTCAGTCTTTTCTCCTCTTCATGACTCTTGATACTTGAAGAATGCTTGTTAGGTAGCTTGTAGAATGTCTGTTGATTTGGGTCTGTCTTCTGTTTTCTCGTGAGTAGATTGAGGTTATACATTTTGGGCAGGAATTTTGCCTGTTATGATTATTACCATGCTGTTCCAATGATGATTCTCAATTTCCCTTATTCCCTCTACATTTGCTACTTGGAATCCTCTTGTGAGGAGCTCAGAATCATTTTCATGATGGAGGTTTGGATAGTTGTTACCCTCTGCTGCAACGGATTTCTGGTGTTGTGCTTTACAGTCTGACCACAAAACAAAAATTGGAAACTCATCCCTGTATCAATCTTTGGTGGGATTTCTTTGTTGTTGCTGTTTTGTGGGGTTTTTTGAGACAGGGTCTCACTCTGTAACCCAGGCTGGAATGCAGTGGCACAATCTCAGCTCACTGCAGCCTTGATCCCCCAGGCTCAAGCGATCCTCCTACCTCAGCCTCCTAAGTAGCTGGGACTACAAATGCATGTCCGGCTAATTTTTTGTAGAGATGAGGTTTTGCCATGTTGCCCAGGCTGGGCTTGAACTCCTGGGCTCAAGTGATCTGCCCACCTTGGCCTCCCCAGGTGTTGGGATTACAGGCATGAGCCACTGTGACTGGCCAACCTTTTTTTTTTTTTTTAAGTGGAGGTACAACATCACAGTGGTCATGTACCTGGGTTAAAATCCCACATCTCTCTCACTCCATAGCTCTTTGTCCCTGACGAGTCACTAAATCTCTGAATCTCTATTTGCTCATGTGTAAATGGGAGTGATAAGAGCATCTGCCTCATAGGTCGTGAGGATTAAATGAGATGTTCAGTGTAAAGCTCTAAGCCCAATGCCAAGTACACTCAGTGGACATGATCTATTCTGTTATCATTTCCTCTGAAAAGAAGGAGTTGCTGCTAAAGTCATTTGCTATAGAAATAAACTCCCTTAGGTCATATTTCCTGTCACTTAAAATTGGGCCTGGATTTTTTTTTTCAATTTTTATTTTTACTTTTTGGAAAGCCAATGTTACAAAAACAATGAAGGATGTTTTTTCAAGAAAAATAAACCAAAGAATGCACAGATAATTCTATGGCAGGGGTTTTACTCCTTTATGTCTTCATGTTTCCTTGCAGTCCCTGCCCGCAAGCAAATGCATCTGTCATGTTATCTATAGTGTGCCTGTCACTTTTTTTTTTTTTTTTTTTTTGAGACGAAGTCTTGCTCTGTTGCCAGGCTGGAGTGCAGTGGCACAATCTTGGCTTACTGCAACCTCTGCATCCCAGGTTCAAGCGATTCTCCTGCTTCGGTGTCCCGAGTAGCTGGGACTACAGGCATGTGCTACCACACCCAGCTAATTTTTGTATTTTTAGTAGAGACGGGGTTTCACCATGTTGGGCAGGATGGTCTTGATCTCTGACTTCGTGATTCGCCCACCTTGGCCTCCCAAAGTGCTAGGATTAGAGGCAAGAGCCACTGTACCTGGCCACCTGTCACTTTTAAAATCTGTCTTATCATTCATTGTAGGACTGTGTGCGTTTTATTACATAGTCTCTAATTATTACCTCTAATAGCTGCCCCATATTCTGTTGAACTGATTCATTATAATTTCTTAAGCTTTACCTTATTGGTGGATGCTTATACTTTTGTTTACTAACTTATTCATTGATTCGACACATATTTATCTAGTCCTACCATGTCTTAGACAATGATTAGTGTTGAGGACATAAGATAAAAAGATAGATCATACTCTTGCCTGTATGGGATTTATAGTCTACCAAGGAAGACTTGGAGGTGGTTTCCTCTTGTGTTGGAATTATAGCTAGTGCTACAATGAATATTTTTATATTTCCGCCTTTTCTCTTAGTTTGAACACTTTCCTTATAATCTGAGAAATACTATTAATGAGTCAGACAGTCTAAATGGTTTTATGAGGCCAGGCACAGTGTCTTATACCTGTAATCCCAGTTCTTTGGGAGGCCAAGGCAGGTGGATCTCTTGAGGTCAGCAGTTTGAGACCAGCCTGGCCAACATGGTGAAACCCCATCTCTACTAAAAATACACAAATTAGCTGGGCGTGGTGGTGCACACCAGTAGTCCCAGCCACTTGGGAGACTGAGGCAAGAGAATCTCTTGAACCTGGAAGGTGGAGGTTACAGTGAGCCGAGATCACTGCACTCCAGCCTGGGCAACAGAGTAAGACTCCATCTTAAAAAATAAAAGTAAAAATAAAAACATATATAAATGATTTTATGACTTCATGATAGCACGCTGCCATTTTGCTTTCTGAAAGGGCTTTCCATTTAATACCTCACCGATCAGTGGTTAAGTAGAGAAGGATGACTGAAGTCTTACCAGCAACTGGATGCTTTCATGATTTAATTTTGCTAATTGAATAATGATATGTTGATACTTTCTTACTGTTTTTAACATGCATTTACTTAATTACTAGTGATGATGGACACTTTTACATATACTTGTTTATGATAACTTACTTTTCGTATTTTCTTTTCTGTAAATTCTCTATTATTCTTTGCCTGTTTATCTATTGGAATTTTGACACTTTAAAAAATTTTAACTATAATTAGTTCTTTATTTATGTATCTAGTAGATAATGAACCTTAAGCTATTACATTGCATACAACTATTCCCCTACTCTGTTTTCCCACTTATTTTAATCTTGGTATTATTCCATTGATTAGAGACTTTAAAAGTGCACAAAGCCTGCCTGGCGCAGTGGCTCAACCCTGTAGTCCCAGCACTTTGGGAGGCCAAGGTGGGCGGATCACCTGAGGTCAGAAGGTCGAGACCAGCCTGGCTGACATGGAGAAACCTCGTCTCTACTAAAAATACAAAAATTAGCCATGCGTGGTAGTGGGCATCTGTAATCCCAGCTACTCAGGAGGCTGAGGCAGGATAATCATTTGAACCCGGGAGGCGGAGGATGCACTGAGCCGAGATCACACCATTGCACTCAAAAAAAAAAAAAAAAAAAAAATTCATAAAGCCATTTTTTTCTTTTCTCTTAATACCTCAAATTGTAAGAGTGCCTTCCTTTCAAAGAGTGCAGCAGTAGTCTATTTTCTGCTGTTGTGTGAGTGTGTGTGTGCATCTTAAAGATACTTAACGCTTCATCTATTTAGAGGTTATTTTTGGCACCTTGGGGGAGTTTAAGATTTGAGACTCTGCACCCTGTCCTCTTGTGTTTGACGCCCCAGCTCTTCCACTTTCCAGCTGTGTAACCTTGGGCAAGTTGTTTAACCACTCTGTGCCTCAGTTTCCTCATCTATAAAATAGGGAGGATAATACTGCCTATATCAGTTTATTGTTATGAGGGTTAAATGAATAAATATAAAAAACAGAACAATGCCTCGCATATGGCAGGCACTCAAAATGTGACCTGCTGGTATTTTTATCGTGATTGCTACATATGATGGTTGTGAAAGTCCTGGAGTATGCAACATGGTAAATGATGATTTTCATTTAGATTGTTGTCAGAGGCAACTAAGAGGCAAGGTCAGAGGGAAGATATAAAGCCATTCGATGTGATCATGTCATTAGAGAAGCGCAAATCAAAATCACAGTGAGACACCATCTCACACCAGTCAGAATGGTTATTATTAAAAAGTCAAAAAAGAACAGGTGCCGGTGAGGTTGCAAAGAGAAAGAACACTTATGCAGTGTTGGTGGGAGTGTAAATTAGTTCAGCCATTGTGGAAAACACTAGCAATTCCTCAAAGACCTAAAAACAGAACTCCCATTTGACCCAGTAATGAGATTGTATATACCCAAAGGATTATAAATTGTTCTGTTATGCAGACACATGCACATGTATGTTCATTGCAGCACTATTCACAATAGCAAAGATATAGAATCAACCTAAATACCCATCAACGGTAGACTGGATAAAGAAAATGGAGTACATATACACCATGGAATACTATGCAGCCATAAAAAAGAATGAGATCACGTCCTTTGCAGGAACATGGATGGAGCTGGAAGCCATTATCCACAGCAAACTGTGCAGGAGCAGAAAACCAAACACCACATGTTCTCACTTAGTGGGAGCTAAATGATGAGAACACATGGGCACATAGAAGGGAACAATAGACACTACACTAAGGGTGGAGGTTGGAAGGAGGGAGAGGATCAGGAAAAATAACAAATAGGTGCTAGGCTTAGTACCTGGGTGACAAAATAATGTGTACAACAAACCCCCGTAACACATAACAAAATAATCTATATGACGAACCTGTGCATGTACCCCTAAAGTTGAAATAGAAGTTAAAAACAAAACACTAAAAACACGATCCGGAGTTCTTTCAAGGGCAGCAATCTAGTTTAATTGGTCAAGTTCTAATGGTAAGTGCCACATCGTTTTCTGCTTGTTTCTTAATCTGGCCACCTGCTCGGCTTGTGATGGAGGGTGCGCATTCTCCAGGTAGCGTAATAGTACCCATCCTTTATGAAGTATGTCTATGGTCGGGCCATCTCACTGTGCTTATTTTATTGGATCCATACAGCCCAATAAGACAGGTCCTACCTTTAAGGATCAAGAACAAGATGTCAGAGGAAGAGGTAGGAAAATATACCATAGTGGAGATCTGTGCCAAGAAGAGTCATGAGAAGAGGTTTCTGCACCAGCCTAGGAAAGTTGAGATGAGTGCCCTTAGGTGATCCTGTGCAAGGCAGGCACCGCCTTGGGATGTCAGTCATGGGAAGCCGCCCTAGCCACAGAAACACTTTGTCAGATTTCCGACAGGGCTATGGCAACCGAGGGCATAGTCTGTAGGCAGTGGACATGGCATTCGACTCGGTATTCTTGTTTCATTTATGATACAAGGGCATGTTTTCCAGTAAGTTCTGTTTTGAGAGAGTAAGCAAGAAAGGACAGATCTCCCGGTTGACTGGCTTCGGAGCAGATGGGACACAGCAGCTTCTGAAAGCCCCCTGGTTCTCCTGCAAATAAATTTCTCAGATGCATATATTTAGGGAAACAAGTCATCAATGAAAATGACAAAACCATCTGGCTCTAGAGACTAAAAAAAATTTTAGAGGTTGTAAACATTTACATTCTGATGAAGAGTGTGTGTCTAGGTTTTATTTCAAGGAGTTGATGAGTTTGGTTTGTGGTTTGTTTTTAGGGATTTTTTAACCTGGCCCTGCTAATCGAGGAAGGTACTATAATCCCACACCATATCTTGGATTTCTTGGAAATTGACTCAACTCTCCACTCTAATAACATCTCCATTCTCCAGGAACTGTACGAAAGGTGAGCTCGGAGCCTCTAGAACTGTGGAATCTGAGAAACCCAAGTAGATGATGTTTGCTTCTTGGTTAAAGTTAGCTTTACCCTTATTTTGTAATGTAAATTGTATTTAAAAAACCAACAAACAAAAACAAAAGGCAGGGCACTGTAGCTCATACTTGTAATCGCAGCACTGTGGGAGGCTGAGGCAGGCAGATCACTTGAGGTCAAGAGTTCAAGACCAGCCTGGCCAACATGACGGAGCCTCATCTCTACTAAAAGAACAAAAAAAAAAAAAAAAAAAGAAAGAAAAAAAGAAAGAAAGAAAAAAGAGAGAGAGAGAAAAGAAAGAAAAAACCCAGGGTTTGCTTCTACTAGAAAACATTCAGCCAGATCCGAGTGTATTTCTCTTTTCAAGTATCTGAAGTTTAAGATATAGAAGGTACTTGATCTGAAGTTTAAGGGCTGACCAAAAATTTCCACGAGAATGGAAAGAATAACAATCTGATTAGCCCATGCTTGCCTCTTGTTTGTTTTGAGACAGGGCCTCGCTCTGTCACTCAGGCTGGAGTGCAGTGGTGCGATCTCAGCTCACTGCAACCTCCACTTCTTGGATTCAAGTGATTCTCATGCCTCAGCCTCCTGAGTAGCTGGGATTACAGGCGTGCAACATCACACCAGGCTAATTTTTGTGTTTTTAATAGAGACAGGGTTTCGCCATGTTGGCCAGGCTGGTCTCGAACTCCTGGCCTCAAGTGATCCACCTGCCTTGGCCTCCCAAAGTGCTGGGATTACAGGTGTGAGCCACCGTGCCCGGCCTAATTAGCTGATGCTTTTTTGAAAGATAAGGAGGCATTCCTACATCTGCGCTTTAAAGAGAAATACTGTTCTAGTGGGTCCTGTGCTTCAGTGTCTTGCTTGACTTTTATTTTATTTATTTTTAAATTTTTGCTGTCACCATAGCAGAACAGACTTGACTCTTAATTAAGGACAAAACTGACCTTTTTCTAAACTTTCTACTGGGATTCTAGAATGTCAGATCAGGCCAAACCACTTATTTGGCCACTGGCTTTATTTCTTTGTCTCTCATCTTTGTCAGTTGAGTGTGCTCATTTGTCCAAAAGCAGAAGAATGTAGGTTTGTGGATCTGAAAATGCCAGTCCTGGGTCGTGCCACCAAAGTTGGCTGACACGTCAAGATGCCCTGGGCTTTGTCTGCAGGTGCTGGAGCCACAGTAATGAGGAATCCTTCAGCCCCTGCTCCTTGGCCTGGCTTTACCTGCACTTGCGGCTTCTCTGGGGTGCTGTCCTGCACTCAGCCCTGGTAGGTTTCATCTCCCACCGGCCCCGCCCTTGTGGCCTCTGGCCTTTGTCAGTCACTAATGCATGCTTCTGATGTTTGCAGATCTACTTTCTGGGAACCTTTCTGCTGTCCATATTGATCGCCTGGACTGTGCAGTATTTCCAGTCTGTCTCAGGTAAAGATTTATAAAAAGCGAAAGCAATATGTAAAAAAAAGCAGGGTTTTTCTTTTTCTTTTTTTGGTCTACCGGAAAAATTGTGTTTTCCCTCCTGGTGCCCTTGGTCATGCTATCTCCTATCCCTAGGGTCGTCTTTCACAGGATGGGAATCCTTCTAGAGGTATATGAAATTCCTGGCTGTTGGGAGGCCACAAAGTTACTATTGTATTTTTCAAAATAAGGATTTTATTTTTATTTTATTATTTTATTTTATTTTATTTTGAGATGGAGTCTCGTTCTGTCACCCAGGCTGGAGTGCAGTGGTGTGATCTCAGCTCACTGCAACCTCTGCCTTCTGGGCTCAAGCAATTCTCCTGCCTCACCCTCCCAAGTAGCTGGGATCACAGGCGTGCACCACCACACCCGGCTAATTTTTGTATTTTTAGTAGAGATAGGATTTCACCGTGTTGACCAGGCTGGTCCCGAATTCCTGACCTCAGGTGATCTGGCTGCCTCGGCCTCCCAAAGTGCTGGGATTACAGGCATGGGCTACCGCACCGAGTCCCAAAATAAGGATTTTCTTTAAAAATCTTAAGAAACTGACCTAATACAGCTTCTTCCATTGAAAATACATCCGTCAGAATTCTGCCTCTGTGTGCCTGAAAACACAGCGCCAAATCCCCTGGCAGCATGAAGTCTTCCCTTCCATTTCAGTCAAGCAATCAAATGTGTAAGAGGATAAACAAACACTCATAATGAATAAAATCCTCGGCCACACGGACTCAGAGGGAGGGACTGAGCAGGAATCGTAAAGTGGACATTTAGTTGAGCATGGTTTCCACTAATCATTGTTATTTTTCTGAGCTAGTATAGAATAGCAGTTAAGGACAAGCAAGCCTTACTTGCTTCTATTTGGGCTTAGAGTCCAGGCCTGGCTACTCATTAGCTGTGTGACTTATGACAAGTTATTTAACCTTTCTGATCCCCAAATTTCTCATCAATACAATGAGGTTATGAGAGTAGCTACTTCCTAGGAACATAAAATGAAAAAAATCTTAAGTGAAAAAAAAATACACACAAGACACTTATCAAAATGACAACTGTAGTTAAACATTAGCTGTTACATTTATCTGGCATATAAAACCTTCCCAATAAATGTTAGCTCTTACATTTATCTCCTCTATTAGACCATAAGCTGAGTAAGAGGAAGGCCCCCGTCATGTCATTTGCAATAACTCATGCATAGTAGGTACTCACACCCACAGACGTCTCTGGTCTCTCGAGAGAAAGAAAACTGATTTTTTTACCATCTCAGACGGCTACAAAAGGATATAATAACTCATGGAGACAAAGACATTTGCAAATGTATAGATTAGGACTGGACATGGCATTGGAGCATTTACGTAGCTGTTATTTGTGTAGCAGATAATGAAAAGTGAAAGGGGTGCACGTCACCGTCTCTTCCACAGTGAGAAGGAAGTCACTGTTGCAAGGAGCTAATGTGAAATCATTTCTCTCTGATTTACCTGAGGAGGTTAACAGGGACCCATCAAAACCTTCCGGGCTTGATGCCCCGTGGTCTGCCAGTTAATAAACTTCACTCATGCAAATTCTGTCCCGTCCCTAAATTTGTTGCCAGGTATAGTCATTTATTTTGCATCTTGTCAGTGTTTTCCATTTCAAATTATCTTTGTCATTTTTACTCTGTAGAAATATTGTGATGATTATTACAAATGCAATTCCGTTAGAGGAACTGAAATTTGTCTTTATGATTTTATGCCAGCTGGTAGCCATGAAAATTCATGGGCGGGTGGAATTGCTTTGATCAGAAGTCTTCTCTTTTTTCTGTCTCCATGCCTTCATTATTAGTCTCTTCACATTCTTGTGTCTGTGTCTCTCCTGTCCTGTGATGTGTTGCTTTTCCTATATCCCCATAGTTCTTTCATACATTTTCATCGTTTTTCTCAAACTTTTTCAATTGCTTTCTCCAGCACATACCTACTTCTTGCTTGAGCAGTCTAAAGAAGGCTATGTTTGGATAGGATCATAAAAATTATTTAATTCTATGCCCTTTATTTTACAGATGAGGAAACTGAGGCAGAGAGGTGAAGTAGCTTGCCCAGATAAGGAAATAAAGACCAGGAGGCCAAGCACAGTGACTCACTCCTATAATTCCAACACTTTGACAGGCCCAGGAGGGAGGATCACTTGAGCTCAGGAGTTTGAGACCAACCTGGGCAACATAGCGAGACCCTGTCTCTAAAATAAAATAAAACAAAATAAAATAAAAATTATCCAGATGTGGTTGCACATGCCTGCAGTCCCAGCTACTGGGGAGGCTGAGGCAGGAGAATCTTTTGCACCCAGGAGTTCAAGGCTGCAGTGAGCTATGATCACACCATGCCACTCCAGCCTGGGCAACAGAATGAGACCCTGTCTGAAAAAAAAAAAAAAGTTGTAGTACATTATTTTTGCATTTTAAAAAGTCCTCATCAAAGTGCAAATTTGTCAATAATGTTTGTATTTATTTATTTATTTATTTTATTTATTTATTTTTGAGATTGAGTTTCACTCTTGTTGCCCAGGCTGGAGTCTAATGGAATGATTTCAGCTCACCACAACCTCCGCCTTCTGGGTTCAAGCGATTCTCCTGCCTCAGCCTCCCAAGTAGCTGGGAATACAGGCATGTGCCACCATGCCTGGCTAATTTTCTGTTTTTAGTATCTGGTCTCAAAATCCCAACCTCAGGTGATCTACCCACCTCAGCCTCCCAAAGTGCTGGGATTACAGGTGTGAGCCACCACACCTGACCTTATTTATTTATTTATTTATTTATGTTGAGACGGAGTCTCACTGTCGCCTAGGCTGGAGTACAGTGGTACAGTCTCGGCTCACTGCAACCTCCACCTCTCGGACTCAGGTGATTCTCCTGCCTCAGCCGACTGAGTAGATGGAATTACAGGTGCGCACCACCACCCCCAGCTGATTTTTGTACTTTTAGTACAGGTGGGGTTTCGGGGTTTCGTCATGTTGGCCAGGCAGGTCTCGAACTCCTGACCTCAAGCGATCTACCTGCCTTGGACTCCCAAAGTGCTGGGACTACAGGCCTAAGCCACTGCGACTGGCCTTTCAATACTTTTTAAGTAAGAAGGTACTCCAGCGGCACAGTGGAGCTGATGGGATGATGGGGCAGGGAAATCAAGGCACAGAGGAGGTGAGGAGAAGCCGCCGCAAAGGTGATGCTGCTCAGAGACCAATTTTCTACCACTTGGTGTCTCCCTGATGAGCTGGCACAAGGTCCTGAGACCTGCCCCACAGCTGGGGGAAGACAGGGATGGGTGCATGTAGCAGCCATGGTGTTGTGAAACAAACTTAATAATGAACTATGGGTGCTGACTGACAGTGTGAAAAAGAGGAAACGGATCTGAGAGTTAGGAGCCTCCCGTCAGCAGCTTTGGGTGAGGATTGTTGTTATAAGTTAGAGAGTTTTGTCATTTTGTGATTTGCATTTTTTCCAGTCAGTTGTTTTTAAAAAGTAATGATTTATAGTCAAGACTTGCAGTTGAGCTGTCCATCCATTTTGCGTTCAGCTCCAACTACCTTCATTTTCCTCCTGAGTTTATATGCTCTGTGATATATAGTTGACACGTCATGGCATTTGCCACATTAAATTGCCCTACATTCAGAAGGCTAGCAGTGCAGGACGGTAGTTAACAGCATTGGTGTGGAAGTCATGCTGCTAAGATTCTGGCCCTACCACTAGCTAACTATGTGACCTTGGGCAAAGGAAGGAGCCTATCTGTGCCTCAGTTCCCTCTTCTGTAAGTAGTAGAAATAGTAGTACACCCACTGCCTGTTGTAGTTGAGATAACCAAATGAGGTAACACATGTAAAGTGTTTAAAACTCCACAAATGGGCTGGGCACAGTGGCTCACACCTAGCAGTTTGGGAGGCCAAGGCAGGTAGATCACCTGAGGTCAGGAGTTTGAGACCAATCTGACCAACATGGTGAAACCCCATCTCTACTAAAAATACAAAAATTAGCTGGGCATGGTGGGCATGCCTGTAATTCCAGCTACTTGGGAGGCTGAGGCAGGAGAATCACTTGAAGCTGGGAGGCAGAGGCTGCAGAGAGCCGAGATCACGCCATTGCACTCCAGCCTCGGCAACAAGAATGAAACTCCATCTCAAAAACAAAACAAAACAAAGCAAAACCACAAATGTTAGCTGCTAGTTCTCAAGGAGTATGTCCTCTGGGGCACTTTACCTGCAATTAAAGCATGCTGACACTAGGTAACACCTACACATAAATAGCTTGATTTACCTCAGAAACAGACATAATGACCAAAGCTTAGTATGCTTTTCTTTGCTATTAGACTCTTTCTAAAACATTCAACCTTTTTTTTTTTTTTTTTTTTTTTGGAGATGGAGTCTCACCCTATTGCCCAGGCTGGAGTGCAGTGGTGAGATCTCAGCTCACTGCAACCACCGCCTCCTGAGTTCAAGCGATTCTCCTGCCTCAGCCTCCCAAGTAACTGGGACTACAGGTGTGTGCCACCATGCCCAGCTAATTTTTGTATTTTTAGTAGAGATGCGGTTTCACCATGTTGGCTGGGCTGGTCTTGAACTCCTGATCTCAAGTGATCCACCCACCTCAGCCTCCCAAAGTATTGGGATTACAGACATGAGCCACCACACCTGGCCCATTCAACTATTTTTTTTTTTTTTTTTTTTGAGATGGAGTCTTACTCTGTCACCCAGGCTGGAGTACAGTGGCATGATCTCAGATCACTATAACCTTTGCCTCCTGGATTTAAGCAATTCTTCTGCCTCAGCCTCCTGAGTAGCTGGGATTACAGGTGCGCACCACCACACACAGCTAATTTTTGTATTTTTAGTAGAGACAGGGTTTCACCATGTTGGTCAGGCTGGTCTCGAACTCATGACCTCGTGATCTGCCTGCCCCAGCCTCCCAAAGTGCTGGGATTATAGGCGTGAGCCACCACACCCGGCCCATTCAACTATTTTTTAAAGCATTTCAACAAAGACATTGACTAATCTATCAAAAATACCAAGATAGCTCAATTGGTACTTTCAATAGATTAGTCAATGTCTTGATCTTCATCATATATATTTATATATAAAAAGAATACATATATTTATATATAACGAATATATATTTCTTTATATATATATATATATAAAGAATACATGTATATTTATAGATAAATATATATATTCTTTCCTTCAAGGGAACTTGTGTTTGACTCCTGGCTCGCATCCCACCAGGCAGCTCAGTCTTTCTTGCGGCTTATGCCTCCCACAGTAGTGGAAAGGTCCCTGGGTTTGGGTGGCCCTAGGGTCACTCAGATAGTCACCAGTCTGATAGTAGGACACACATCACCCTGGGCCTACACTGTTCCCCCAGGTCCATTGGCTTTGCAGCTTCTGGGTCCCCTGGGCACTCCATCATCTTTGCCGAAGCCAAGTGTCATTAGCCTTTCTTCTCCCAAGTCTTCATTTCTGATTGCTGATGGGGCAAGGTAGAGGCCCTGCTGTGGGTACAACCCAAGGACTCCGAGAAGCTCCCTTCCTCACCTGTTGCATCTCAAAAGGCTTCTCCTCTGTCCACTCTTTGGGAGGGTCCACCAAGCATAATTGCCTTAATGGATCAGGCTTCTGAAAAACAAAAAATCCTAAAGTCAAGTCTATGTCTGGAGCCGTCTCCATTTCTGCCCGGCCACAAACCTCCCCTGAGACCAAAAAATCATGGAGCCTGGCCAGCTGCCTGAAGGAAGCTAAAGGCAAGAACAGAAGGGGAAAATAGAAGTCACTATTTCAAAGAAAGAACCCTGTCTTCCTAATATCATGCCAACTTTATGTCTCAATAGAATACACCATATAGAGCAAGATCTGTAGAACTACTAGTTCCTCGGTACAACTAGGTAACCTTTTAAACCAACGTCAACCTATTCAATACATTTATAACTTAAGACAACTCATTCCTTCCGGCTCAGTGGTTAGCCTAAGGTTCTTTTAAAAAGAGTAAGGTGATATGTATAAGATTAATTAAACCTTTTCCTACTGTTTCCTGTCATCTACATTTCCAGCTAATGAGGTTTCTACTAAAATTAGAGTAAAATGTCACAAAGTAGTGCTTATGAAGAAAGCAGTAGCCTTATAGTCAGAGAGATTTCATGAGGAGGTTGTACTCCTGTCCTATCTCATTAGCTTCACATCTTACCAGTATCTCCACTCCTGAAAAGTGTTTCAGTGACATGAATCTGGTCTCTGCTAGATCCAGAGGCCCAGATGAAGTTGGCATGATCTTACTTATAGCATACAATTTCTAGGGCTTTCCCCTTTATACCACCTTTGTGCAAACATTCTCTCATTTCAGGATGAATTCAACATAGTCCCACGTATTCTTTCCTTTTTGCTTCCATCTGGTCAGTCGGCAAGCAGATGTTCTTCCTAACAACAGCAGAGATCAGCAAACTTTTTCTGTAAAGGACCAGATAATAAACATTTTGGGCCCTCAGGGCTGTCTTGGTCACAACTACTCCACTCTGCCGCTGTAGCCGAAAAGCAGCCATTGTGGCTGGGTTTCTTTTTTCTTTTTCTTTCTTTTTTTTTTTTTTTTTTTGAGATGGAATCTCGCTCTGTCGCCCAGGCTGGAGTGCAGTGGCCCAATCTCGGCTCACTGCAACCTCCGCCTCCCAAGTTCAAGCAATTCTCCTGCTTTAGCCACCCGAGTAGCTGGGATGACAGGCATGTGCCACCACGCCCAGCTAATTTTTGTATTTTTTATAGAGATAGGGTTTCACCATGTTGGCCAGGCTGGTCTCAAACTCCTGACCTTGGGTTATCTGCCTGCCTGGGCCTCCCAAAGTGCTGGGATTACAGGCATGAGCCACGGTACAAAGCCTGTGGCTGGGTTTCTAATAAATCTTTACTATGGATGCAAAATTTGAATTTCATATATTTTTCACATGTCACGAAATATTACTCTTCTTCTGTTCAACCGTGTAGAAACTGTTTTTAAACCATGAGCCACACAAAAACAAGCAATGACTACGTTTGGCCCATGGGCTGCAGTTTGGGCCAGTTCTTGATAATTCTCACTAATGTACAGAAAATGGTCCCCCAGGAAGCAAATAATTCACAAATCACTCCTATTTGGCTCTGGAATATACTCTGTAATTTTTTAAACAGCATGCTTACTGTCCTGGTTACCTTGATTCTAGGCCAGTAATAAAATTAGTGCACATTCCAGGTGAGCACAGACAAAGAGGCCACTTTAAAATTAGGCCGGGCTGTAGGGGTCTTGTGCAGTGATTGCAAACCCCCAGTGGAAGAGGGGGAGTCCTCACACAGATAATGACTAACTTCCTGTAGAGACATCAAACATTTTTACTACGCTCTTACCAAAGATTTAAACGGTGGCAATGCTAATTATACATTCTTTCTACATTTACACATTGGCACTTTAAAAAAAAAAAAATCAAAAAACTGATTGCTGATTTATCTTGTTACCATGGTGATTTAAACATTTCCCTGAGCTTGAAAATACATGCCTTAGTACTTCATTAACTTCCTCAGAGATCATCAGGAAGGTAAGTCTTAGGATCAAAGTGGGTTTCAAGATCATCTAATCCAAGACTCTGAATTCACAAGTGACGAAACCGAGGCCCAGGAGACTCAAACATTCTACAACCAAAATGTCTGCCGTCTGTATCTATCCCAAGGTCACTTGTTAGCAGCAGATAAATGAGACTTGCCCAGACCAGTTCTCCTGACTGTTGCAAAATGGTCTTTGTACCTCATCATTAGGGCTCTAATCACTAGATCACCTGCCAGAGTAGTGGCTTTAATGACCTTAGAAAGGGCACATCATTCTACAACACCCTGCCCCTCCCCATCACTCTCCTATTCTTTCAGAAGAGTGTTGGAATCCACGGCCTCTTCTGTAGGTACTGGAAGGGGCCCGAAGGAGAATTCCTGCATATATCCAGAAAAGCCAGAAGTTTGGGGACCCATTCTTGAACTTCCTAGAATGTCCCCTGGGAGATGAGCATTGGCAGTTGGAGGTGAAACTCTTGAAGGGTTTTTATTTAGAAATCAGATTGTCAGCATGTGATGGCATCTTCTTAAACTTAGATAATGGGTCCAGAGTTGCCTGGCTAGTTAGTGTTAGAGTCATTAGACTAGATGCGTCTCTCCTGGCTTGCCAATCTAGGTGTGGTTGTACGTCCTGAATGCACTGTTTTGAGTATTCAGCACCTGCTGTGCATGTGTCTCTGCAGCGAGTGATCCCCCTCCAAGACCATCCTGGGCCTCCCCAGACACTGCCACGTCCACTGCAAGTCCAGCTGTGACTCCAGCTGCAGATGCCTCTGACCAAGACCAGCCCACAGTCACTAATAACCTGGAGCCACGTGGGTGAACTGTGCACTCCGGTTCTCTCCGGATGAGAGAGAATCCTTTCAACAGCTGATATTGGGAAGCTGGGGCCAGGGCAAGATCCTGATAAACACCTTAAATGTCTTGTCAACTGGATGCAAATTTTGCAATTGGTGTCCTTTTTTTTTAAAGTCAACTTACAAGGAAGTACCCAGATCAGGCAATGGTAATCCCAAAGGTCATCAAACACATACAAGGAACATCTTGATCACAGGGCATGTGGGGAGGGCTACTGGGTCATCACAGCCTTTGTTCCAGTGATTGTATGTATTAGGAGTCACAGCTTGCCATGTGGCAGATCTGGATTCTTATACACTAAGATGTGTCTTAAGAATCGTAGTGCGTGGTTCATTCCTTTATCAAAGAACAGAAAGTTATGACTACTCTACAGGGTAGATAATGTTTTGGTACTTGTGTTTGCCACAGCCCTGTTCCTCAAAGCTGAAGTGATAGATTTCTCTTTGACTTCCAAGACCTAGCAGTTATAAGGCACCTTGAAGTAAATTGTTTATGCCTGGAAATGCAGGGAGGGCAATAGCTTTGTAAATTGGTTTACATTTTTCTCCTTGAATTTGTCTAGGGTCGCAGCGCTTCCGAATCATTTAATGACATTGTCGGATATCTTTTACATTTCAATTGCAATCCATGAAATTACATTTAGAAGATTCTTAGTACTAAACTGTAGTCTTCTCCATGAATTACCCATTAGAATAGACTGGCAGCAACGGAATATGCAGAAAGTAAGCCTTTAGCTTATAGTTTCATCCCTACCCCTTATGCCTGCCTGAGTCTGTACAGGGATGTGTGTGTGTGCGTGTGTGTGTGTGTGTGTGTGTGTGTTAGAGAGGAAGAGAAAGAGCAGAATGTCTGTATACTACATGCTGCTAAGGTAGTAAATAAATCAGTAATGCAATATTGTGGGTCCAAACTACTCTTTGCACTACTTTATTTACAGTAGTAAATAAAATTATTTTTATACAATTGACTACCAGAAAGTGTTTTTTTTTTTCCTTTTTTTATAATTACTGTTACCATACAAAGTCTAAAGGTCCATGCATTCTCCTTCAGGAGGGAAAAAAGAAAAGTCCTCCTGATGAGAGGGCTTAGTTTTCATAACCCATGAACGTTTGCAGATAGGAAGGTGGCAGGAGGCTTCTCCCCAGGAATCCTGAGCTCAGGCCTGGCCTTGGAATGTTCGCACAGTATCAGACATTGTTTCAGGGCTTCGTGCTGCTCTGAACCTGGGCTCTATGTTCATTCCAGGCTAAGCTTGCAGTTCATCCTCCTCCTCCTATGAGTGCTGCTCTTGTTTTAGCAAATGTTGTCTCTCCTATTTGCAAAAAAGCCAGAGGTTGAAGGCTGACAGTCCTGGATTCAAATTCTGGTCCTGTAACTGACAAGCTCAGTAACCTTAGGTGACCTTCTCTGAGTCTCAGATTCCTGTGCTATAAAATGGGGCGATGAAAACTACCTCTTGGGCTTTTTATGAGGCCTAAGCGAGATAATATATGTAAAGCCTACAGGATATGGTCTTGTATTAGGTCGTTCTTGCATTGCTGTTAACTAAATACCTGAGACAGGGTGATTTATAAAGAAAAGAGGTTTAATTAGCTCAGAGTCCTGCAGACTGTACAGGAAACAAGGTGCTGATAGCTATTTGACCTCCAGGAAGGCCTCAGGAAACTTTCAATCATGGCAGAAGGCAAAGGGGGAGCAGACATGTCTTACATGGCCAGAGCAGGAGCAAGAGAGACCGAGGCAGGTGCCACAGACTTTTATTTATATTATTTTTGTTTCTCTCTACAGATAGATAGAGCTCTATATCTATCTATATATGGAGACAGAATATATGTATTTAAATATGTATTTGAATATACATACATTTTTATATATATATATATATATTTTTATTTTTTTTTTTTTGAGATAATCTCAATGTCACCCAGGCTGGAGTACAGTGGCACGATCTTGGCTCACTGCAACCTCCCCCTCCTAGGTTCTGGTGCCTCAGCTTCTGAGTAGCTGGGACTGAAGCATGTGCCACCATGCTTAGCTACTTTTTTTTGTATTTTTAGTAGAAACAGTGTTTTGCCATGTTGCCCAGGCTGGTCTTGAACTCCTGAGCTCAGACAATCCACTTGCCTTGGCATCCCAAAGGGCTGGGATTATGGGTGTGAGCCACCGTGCCCAGCCTATTACATACTTTTTTATTTTTATTTTTTATATTTTTTGCCACACACTTTTAAACAACCTGCTCTCACGAGAACTCACTATCATGAGGACAGCATCAATGGGATGGTGCTAAACCATTCATGAGAAATTCATCCCCATTATCCAATCACCTCCTGCCAGGGCTCGCCTCCAACATGGGGGATTACATTTCAATACTGAGATTTCAGCAAAGCAAGTATCCAAAGTATATCAGGTCCTAAATATGGTAGGTCGTTATTTTTATAACATAAGAAAGAGCAGTCTGAGGGGCCAGAGAGTGACTCTGCTCTGCTGAGATCCTCTCTTCATGGCAAACACACGCATTTCCAATCTGTTGGGAACATGAGCTCACAGCTACACGCCACACTGGGAATTGCCCTAAGCTGCTGGGATCTGCCCAAGGGCATACCCTGGCAAGAGCAGCCCATGGCCAGTGGCTCCTTGATGTAGGCAGAGTTTCTCAATCTCAGCACTACTGACATTTGAGCTGGATGGTTTTTTGTTGGGGGGCAGGGCTGTCTTGTGCATTGTTGAATGTTGAACAGCACCTCTGGCCTCTAATTAATGAATGCTGCAGTGGACACTCGCCACCCCTGCTTCCCAGTGTGACAGCCAAACACCTCCTTAGGAGCAAAATCACACTCCCTTCACCTTGAGAATGACTGATGTAGGAAAACAGAGGTCCCTTGCCTCAATTTGGAACAGTGCTGAAGGGCAGGGCATCCCAGCTCCAAAACTCCATGTTGGTTGCAACCTCACTGAATGCAACTTCTCACTCTGCCCTAGTCTGCCTTCCTCATGTTCTTTTTTTTTTTTTTTTTGAGACTGAGTCTTGCTCTGCCACCCAAGCTGCAGGACAGTGGCGTGATCTTGGCTCACTGCGTCCTCCACCTCCCAGGCTCAAGAGATTTTCCAGCCCCAGCCTCCCGAGTAGCTGGGATTACAGGCCCGTGCCACCATGCCCACCTAATTTTTGTATTTTTCGTAGAAGTGGGGTTGTGCCATGTTGGCTAAGCAGGTCTCGAACTCCTGACCTCAAGTGATCCACCCGCCGCAGCCTCCCAAAGTGCTGGGATTACAGGTGTGAGGCACCATGCCTGGCCTTTCCTTGTGTTCTTATAGGATTTTCCAACACTGATCCCCAGAAATCTTCACACCCAACTCTGTACCCCAATTTCTAAAAAAAAAAAAAAAACCCTAATGTATTAGTTTGCTGGGGCTGCCATAACCAAGTACCAAATACTGGGTACTTGAACAACAGAAATTTATTTTCTCACAGTTTTGGAGGCTGGAAGTCCAAGATCAAGGCGTCAGCAGGATTGATTCCTTCTAAGTCCTCTCTCCTTGGCTCGTAGATGGTCATCTTTCGGGGTCTTCACATGGTCTCTCCTCTGCGCGTGTCTGTGTCTTAGTCTCTTCTCATAAGGACATCAGCCATATTGGATTAAGACTCACACATATTTGTTGGGGAGCAGGGTTGTCTTGTGCATTGTAGAATGTTAAATAGCACCCCTGGCCTCTAATTAATGAATGCCTGCAGTGGGCACCAGCACGCAGTGACTCACGCCTGTAATCCCAGCACTTTGGGAGGCAGAGGCGGCTGGATCACTTGAGGTCAGGAATTTGAGACCAGCCTGGCCAACATGGTGAAACCTTGTCTTTAATAAAAATACAAAAATTAGCTGGGTGTGGTGGTGCATGCCTCTAATCCCAGCTACTCGGGAGGCTGAAGCATGCACATCGCTTGAACCTGGGAGGTGGAGGTTGCAGTGAGCTGAGATCGTGCCGTGCCATTGCACTCCAGGCTGGGTGCCAGAGTGAGACTCCGTCTCAAAACAAAACAAAACAAAACAAAAAAAGGCTGTATCTTCAAATACTGTCACATTCTGAGGTACTTGGGGTTAGGACTTCAACATGAGAATTTGGTGGCAGGACACAATTCAGCCCTTACCACCAACAGCCCTTACACCATGGGAGGCTGGTTCCGGTCCAGCATATGAACTTATTCCTGGGATCCATCCTGGTCTGCTCGGCTCCAAATGCGGTTGGGAAATGCTGGCATGGTTCTGGGGTCAAACCTGGGTTCAGGCGAAGCTGATAAGCTAATTGTCAATTCGTGTCCCACCTTAGACATCTGTCCTCTGGGGATTTCTCAAGGCTGTATGATCTGGATCCAGCACACACCTTCTCAAGCCCCAACCTTCCTCTTCTCTCCTTAAATTCTAAACTGAATTTCCACAAGCCTAGTGTCCAAGCTGGCTGGAATAGAACCCTGCACAATAAAGGCAATGTGGGGTAGGAGGGAAGGAAAAAGGAAATAGGAGGTGTGAAGGAAAAATAAATATTAGGACTCCCAAATCATAAGCTAAAAGGAAAAGTCAAGCTGGGAATGGCTTAGGGCAAACCTGCCTCCCAGTCTATAAAGTCATCCCTCTGCTCACTGAGATAAATGCGTATCTGACTGCCTCCTTTGGAAAAGCTAATGAGAATCTCAAAAGATTGCAACTGTTTGTCTCTCACCTATCTGTGACCTTGAAGCCCCCTGCCAGCTTTGAGTGGTCCTGCCTTTCCGGACTGAACCAGTGTTCATCTTACATATATTGATTGATGCCTCACGTCTCCCTGAAATGTATAAAATCAAGCTGTGCCCTGGCCACCTTGGGCACATGTCATCATGACTTTCTGAGACTGTGTGACAGGCACACATCCTTGACTTTAGCAAAATAAACTTCCTAAATGGACTGAGACCTGTCTCAGATATTTTGGGTTAACAGAGGGTAGGGTACAGAAGTGATATTCAGTTACTTTCCTATCGTCCCCACCACTTGGGACATTCTTAGACCATAGGTTGCCAACCAGTAGGTTGAAACAAATCCAACCCACAGATACAATTTTTTTGGCCCACTCAGTATTTTTAAATTTTTCAATTAATTTCTAATATTGTAAAATCAAGGATTTGGGGCTTCTCCTAAAAACTCTAATGATGTGAAAAAACTGGGCTTTCATTGCTGCATGGCAAGAATTAGCTGAGGCTAACTAGGTCTTCCCTTTTTAGTTAGAGTCTGTCCTTTCCGATTTGCCACAGTCCCCACCATTCCCTGTTGTTTTACACCTAGTCTGTTTATTCCTTTATGCAGGCATTTGGGTTCATAACTCATGGTTTGAATCTCCTTCTCTTCATTCTTAATGACTTCGCTGTGAAAAGTCTGAGCGAGAGCTCCAAATTCATTTACTGCTTAATCATTTCCCAGCTTTTGGGAGCTGGGGAAGTGGTACTCTGGTAGTCTTTCTTTCTGCTCCCTGATTGAGGGAGATGCCAAGCTGTAGGTCATTTGGAGTTTCAATAAAGTGTCCGACAAAGTTGCAAGACAAAATGCCAATTAAAAAAATATCAGTGTTTTCCTACACCAGCAATAACTAGAAAATTAAATACTAAGTAATATTAAATGTAAATAAGATTTCATTTACAGTAGTGACACAGTCGTAAAGTATCTAGAAATTAACCAAACTATGAACTTATTAGATGTTTATCAAGGAAATTTAAAAAGTCTACTCCTTGGCCGGGCGCACTGGCTCACGCCTATAGTCCCAGCACTTTGAGAGGCTGAGTCAGGCAGATCAAAAGATCAGGAGTTTGAGACCAGCCTGGCCAATATGGTGAAACCCCATCTCTACTAAAAATACAAAAATTAGCTGAGTGTGGTGGTACGCACCTGATTGCACCTGATTGCACCAAGATTGCTTGAGTGCAGGAGGTGGAGCCCAGCCAGGGCAACATGGTGAAACCCCATCTCTACAAAAAATACAAAAATTAGCCAGGTGTGGTGGTGCATGCCTGTGGTCCTAGATACTTGGGAGGCTGAGGTGGAAGGCTTGCTTGAGCCCAGAAGATCGAGGCTGCAATGAGCCAAGATCGTGCCATTTCATTCCAGCCTGAGCAACAGAGCAACACACTGTATCTAAATAAATAAATAAATACTTCAAATGAATTAAAGACTTAACTGTGAAAGGCAGAACTACAAGGCTAGTAATAGAAAACGTAAGATTTGGCCAGGCGTGGTGGCTCACACTTGTAATCCCAGCACTTTGGGAGGCCGAGGCAGGCAGATCCCTTGAGGACAGGAGTTCGAGACCAGCTTGGCCAACATGGTGAAATGCTGTCCCTACTAAAACTACAAAAAAAATTTGCCAGGCATGGTGGTGGGTGCCTGTAATCCCAGCTACTTGGGGGACTGAGGCAGGAGAATCGCTCAAACCCAGGAGGTAGAGGTTGCAGTGAGTCAAGATCATACCACTGCAATCTAGCCTGGGCAACGAGAGTGAAACTCCATCTCAAAAAAATAATAATAATAAATAAAAGAAAATGTAAGAAGATTTTACACATTTTGAATGACAAAAGATTTCTTAAACAGTACATAAAAATACAGATTTCTCTTCTTCAAAAATAAAGAATTTCTGTTCAAGAAAGAACACCACTGACAAAGTTGGTGTATTAAGGTGTGAGATTTGCAACATCCCACACCTAAAGTATCAACATCTAGAATGTGCAGAGTGTATGTTAATCAACCACAACAAAGAGGCAGAACCTTGTAGAAAAAATATTCAAAGCACAAGAACAGACAGTCCATAGAAGGAGAAAATCTAATGCCTTAAAGTAGATGAAGAGCTGCTCAACCTAACTTGAAGTCAAAGAAATACAAATTAAAACACAAATATATCACTTCACACCCATCGTAAACATTAGAAATATAGGTAATATGGCCAGCCGTGGTGGCTCACCTCTGTAATCCCAGCACTTTGGGAGGCTGAGGCAGGCAGATTACTTGAGGTCAGGAGTTTGAGACCATCCTGGGGGTAGTGAAACCCTGTCTCTACTAAAAATACAAAAATTAGCTGAGCGTGGTGGTAGCTGCCTGTAATCCCAGGTATTCAGGAGACTGAAACAGGAGAATCCCTTGAACCCGGGATGGGGAGGTTGCAGTGAGCTAAGATCGTGCTACTACATTCCAGCCTGGGTGACAAGAGCAAAACTCCGTCTAAAAAAAAAAAAAAAAAAAAAAAAAAAAAAAAAAAAAAAAACAATATAGGTAACACGGCCAGGCACAGTGGCTCATGTCTGTAATCCCAGCACCTTGAAAGAACAAGGTGGGCAGATCACTTGATATCAGGGGTTCGAGACCAGCCTGGCCATCTCCACTAAAAATACAAAAATTATCCAGGCATGGTGGGGGGGCACCTGTTAATTCTAGCTACTGGGGAAGCTGAGGCAAGAGAATCCCTTGAACCTGGGAGGCAGAGGTTGTGAGAAGTGAAGACAGCTGGGCTTCTGAGTTACGTGGGGACTTGGAGAACTTTTCTGTCTAGCTAAAGGATTGTAAACACACCAATCAGCCCTCTGTGTCTAGCTAAAGGTTTGTAAACGTACCAATCAGAACTCTGTAAAAATGCACCAATCAGTGCTCTGTGTCTAGCTAAAGATTTGTAAACGCACCAGTCAGCACTCTGCAAAAATGGACCAACCAGCACTCTGTAAAATGGACCAATCAGTGCTCTGTAAAGTGGACCAATCAGCAGGATGTGGGAGGGGCCAAATAAGGGAATAAAAGCTGGTCACCTGCGCCAGCATCTGCAACCCACTGGGGGTCCCCTTCTACCCTGTGAAGTCTATGTTGTTTTGCTCTTCACAATAAATCTTGCTGCTGCTCACTCTTTGGGTCCACGCCCCTTTTATGAGCTATAACATTCACTGCAAAGGTTTGCAGTTTCACTCCTGAAGTCAACAAGACCACAAACCCACCGGGCAGAACAAACAACTCTGGGCGCACCACCTTTAAGAGCTGTAGCACTCACTGTGAAGGTCTGTGGCTTCACTCCTGAAGTCAAGGGAGACCACAAACCCACCGGAAGGAAGAAACTGCACACACATCTCAAGGAACAAACTCTGGACACAGTATCTTTAAGAACTGTTAACACTCACCGCAAAGGTCTGTGGCTTCATTCTTGAAGTCAGCGAGACCAAGAACCCACCAGAAGGAACCAATTCCGGACACAGTGACAGTAAGCTGAGATTGCACCACTGCACTCCAGCCTGGGCAACAGAGCAGGACTCTCTCTCAGGAAAAAAAAAAAAAAAAAAAAAAAAAAAATGCATGTAATACCCTGAGAATGTGGGGAAACAAATTCTCCAGTCTCATTGTACTGGTGGCTGAGTAAACAGGTGAACAATATGGCAGGAAAAGCGTTTAGGGCTCAGAAAACCCATTCCCAAGTATGAGCTTCCCAAACCCTGCACAGGTCCAGTAGGGGCTATGGATGAAGGAGGGTGATGCACACATAATTGTTTGAGAGAGCAAGCTGGAGCAGCCGGGATCCTGGATGTGTCCATCCGTAAGGGAATGGATGTGCTTGATGGTTGTCATAGAAAACCAGGCACCAGTAAAAAAGTTAGGAGCTAGATTTTTTTTTTTTTTTTTTTTTTTTTAAGATGGAGTCTCACTCTAGCTCAGGCTAGAATGCAATGGCACCATCTCGGCTCACTGCAACCTCCACCTCCTGGGTTCAAGCAGTTCTCCTATCTCCGCCTCCCAAGTAGCTGGGCTTGTAGGTGTGTGCCACCACGCCCAGCTAATTTTTGTATTTTTAGTAGAGATGAGGTTTCACCATGATGGTTAGGCTTGTCTTGAACTCCTGAACTCAAGTAATCCGCCCACCTCAGCCTCCCAAAGTGCTGGTATTACAGACATGAGCCACCATACCCGGCCATGAGGAACTAGATTTATGCACAGCAACAGATATGTTTAAAAGGTTAGAAATAGCCAGACTTGGTGGCTCACGCCTGTAATTCTAGCACTTAGTAGGAGGCGGAGGGCTGAGGTGGGAGGATCACTTGAGCTCAGGAGTTTGAGACCAGCCTGGACAACATAGTGAGACCTCATCTCTATTAAATAAATTAATTAAGCTAAAAATACATTGATGAATGAAAAAAATAAGAAACTGAATCAGAGCTATATCTCAATACTAGCTGTATAAGTTAAAAATCAACCCCCTAAAGGATATTATATATGTACATGTGTGAATGTACGCTTATATGTATATATACAGATTTGTGTGTCTGTACACACACACACAATTTTTTCTTTCAGAATACGCACTTTTTTTTGTTCTTGTTTTTGTTTTTGTTTTGATGGAGTCTCTGTCTGTCACTAGCCTGGAGTGCAGTTGGTGCAATCTTGGGTCACTGCAACCTCCACCTCCAGGATTCAAGCGATTCTCCTGCCTCAGCTCCCCAGTAGCTGGGACTACAGGTGTGCGCCACCGCACCCAGCTGATTTTTGTATATTTAGTAGCGATGGCGTTTCACCATGTTGGCCAGGATGGTCTCGATCTCTTGACCTCGTGATCTGCCTTCCTTGACCTCCCAAGGTGCTGGGATTACAGGCGTGAACCACCACTTCTGGTGGTGTATTCTAATATGCATATGGTTTTAAATCATCATGTCTCCATCTTGGTGCTATTCACATTTTGGACCAGATAGTTCTTTGTTGTGAGAAGCTGTGTGTACATTGTAGGATGTTTAGCAGTATCTCTGTGGCCTCTCTCTAGCTGATGCCAGTAGCACCCACTCAGTTGTGACAACCAAAAATGCCTCCAGACATTGTTAAATGTCTCCTGTGGTAGAGGGAGCCTAACTGCCCTGGCTAAGAACCACGCATCTAAACCATATGTCAAATGCATTAGTGTGACCACTTAGGTTCTCAGAGGCAGGGGTTGTGAGAGGGACTGTGTGAGGAAAGGAAAAAATACTAAAATAAAGCAAGAGCAGAGTCTTGCACACAATGGTTATGATGTGCCGTGAACTGAGGAGAATGATTACCTCAACTATGGGTAGCTGAGGTCCAAATACAAGAAATAAAGAAAAACAAACGAAAGTAGGCCTTGCTCCTCTGAATTGGTGTGTGTTTATTGGTATTCAATCAGCCACAACCTGAGTGTCTTTGAAGGCAAAGAAATGTAGTGCACGATATAATCTTTTGCATTTTGGCTTTCGCCGTGACTTTAGACAGAGTGAAGACGCCTTGGTGTTTCTTTAATGAGATGTACGAAAGCAATTTTTGAAGGGTGCAAAAGCTCTAGTGTCAGGAAGACTGTGTTGGATTAACCAACAGACAGACAAAACCTGTACAGAAGCGTTAAGTAAAGCAGACAACAAACACAGCTAGAAAACAAGATAAGCCCCAATGGACTTACCTGGATTTTGCAGTAAGAAACCAGCCAGAAAGAAGCCTTTAAAAATAAATAGTACAGTTGTCCTCTCCATACCCATGGGTTCCGCATCTGTGGACTCAACCAGCCTTGGGTCAAAAATACTACTTTTAAAAATGGCAAGCTGGGTGCAGTGGCTCATGCCTTTAATCCCAGCACTTTGGGAGGCCAAGGCGGGTGGATTACTTGAGATCAGGAATTCAAGATCAGTCTGGTCAAAATGGTGAAACCCTGTCTCTACTAAAAATACAAAATTAGCCAGGTGTGGTGGCATGTGCCTGTAATCCCAGCTACTCGGGAGACTGAGGCAGGAGAACCACTTGAACCCAGGAGGCGGAAGCTACAGTGAGCCAAGATCATGCTATTGCTCTCCAGCCTGGGTGACAGAGCGAGACTCTTGTCTCAAAAAAAAAAAAAAGAAAAGAAAAAAAAATATTGCAACTGTATGAACTCTTATTGATCATTATTTCCTAAGCAATACAGGGTAACAACTATTTACACAGCATTTACACTGTATTAGGTATTATAAGTAATCTAGAGATGATTTAAGGTATATGGGAGCATGTGCATAGATTGTGTGTAAATACTATGCCATTTTATATCAGGGACTTGAGCATGCAAGGATTTGAGGGAGGTCCTGGAACCAGTCCCCACAGATACAGAGGGACTACAGTATTTTTGCTATGGACTGAACGTTTATGTCCTCCCAAAATTCAAATGTAGAATCCCTAACTTCCAATGGGATAGCATTTGAAGCTAAGGCCTTTGGGAGGTGATTGGGATTGGATGAGTTCATGAGGGTCAAGCCCTTATGATAGGATTAATGCCCTTATAAAAAGAGATACTGGAGAGCTTGCGCTGTCTCCCACATATGCATCAAGGAGGGGCCATGCAAGCTCACAGCAAGATGACGGCCACCTAGAAACCAAGAAAAAAGGCTTCAGGATAAAATGTACCTTGCTAGCACTTTGATTTTGGACTTCCAATTCTCTAGAAGTGTAAGAAATAAAGTTTTGTTGTTTAAACCTAGTTTGAGGCCAGGCTCGGTTGCTCACACTGGTAATCCCAGCACTTTCAGAGGCTGAGACGGGCGGATCACAAGGTTAGGAGTTCGAGACCATCCTGGCCAACATGGTGAAATCCCATCTCCACAAAAAATACAAAAAGTCCCAGCATGGTGGCGGGTGCCTACAGTCCCAGCTACTCAGGAGGCTGAGGCGGGAGAATCGCTTGAATCCGGGAGGCGGAGGTTGCAGTGAGTCAAGACCACATCATTGTACTCCAGCCTGGGTGACAGTGAGACTCTGTCTCAAAAAAAAAAGAAAAAAGAAAAAAGAGTCGCATATTATTAAAAGGTACAGGTAGTGAATTAGAAAGCTACAGTGGCTATTAATATTAGATAAAATAGACTTCAAGATAAGGAGTATTACAAGAGACAAAAAGGTCAGTAGGATGGAATATATATATATATCCAGTAACAAAGTATGACAAATGTATAAAGCAGAACTTGATAGAAATAAAAAGAAATAGACAAATCTACAAAGTTAGAGATTTTCACACACTTCTCTCAGTAATAGAACAACTAAAAAAAAAAAAAAAAAAGATAGGTTTACAGAAGATCTGAAAGACACTATTGATGTCCTTAACCTAACTAACATTTATAAAATATCACACCCAACAATTGAAAACATACTTTCTTTTCAAGGTCACATGGAATGCTCGCCAAAATGGACAATATCTTTCAGAAAAATAGAGAAAAAACTTCTGAACTTTTTTATTAAGTTAGTGTTACTTTAAGGTCATAATCAGACAAAATATCGCAAAATTAGTAAACAAAACTCAGATCAATATTCCTCATAAACATAGATACAAAAGGCTGGGCGTGGTGGTGCACGCCTATAATGCTAGCATTTTGGGAGGCTGAGGCGGGTGGATCACCTGAGGTTAGGAGTTCAAGACCATGCTGACCAACATGGTGAAACCTCGTCTCTACTAAAAACACAAAAATTAGCCAGGCATGGTGGTGGGCGCCTGTAATCTCAGCTACTCAGGAGGCTGAGGCAGGAGAATCACCTGAACCCGGGAGGCAGAGGTTGCAGTGAGTCGAGATTGGGCCACTGCACTCCAGCCTGGGAGACAGAGTGAGACCATCTCAAAAAAAAAAAAAGATACAAAAATCCTTAACCAAATATTACCAAATTGAAGCAAGCAATTAATGAAAAGAAGAAGACATTATGATCTAGTGTAGTTTATCTCAGGAATGAAGGTTGTCTAACATTTAAAACCAATCAATATAATTAGTTGTATTAACAGACTAAAAAAGGATAAAACCTCATCTCAATAGATGCAGATAAAGCATTTGACAATATCCAGTGTCCCTTTATATTGAAAACACATAGCAGGCTGGGCACAGTGGTTCATGCCTATAATTCCAGCACTTTGGGAGGCTGAGGTAGGCAGATCACCTGAGGTCAGGAGTTCGAGACCAGCCTGGCCAACACGATGAAACCCGGTCTCTACTAAAAATACAAAAAAAAAAAAAATTAGCTGGGCGTGGTGGTGGGTGCCTGTAATCCCAGCTACTCAGGAGGCTGAGGCAGGAGAATGGCTTGAACCTGGGAGATGGAGGTTGCAGCGAGCCAAGATCGCGCCACTGCACTCCAGCCTGGGCGACAGCTGGAGTGAGACTCTGTCTCAAAAAAAAAAACCCAAAAAACAAAAAACAAAACCCCAGCAAATTAGGAAGAGAAAGGGACTTAAGGGATTTCCTCAATCTGATAAAAAATATCTATAACAAAACCTACAGCGACACTATACTTAATGGCAACAAACTGAACACTTTCTCCCTAAGATTTGGAACAAAGCAAGGATGTCTGCTATGGTCAGTCCTGTTCAACATTGTACTGGAAGTCCTTTGTAAAAACAAACAAACTGGCCTGGCGTGGGGGCTCCCATCGGTAATCCCAGAACTTTGGGAGGCTGGGGCGGGCAAATCATAGGGTCAGGAGTTCGAGACCAGTAATAGTGAAACCCCATCTCTACTAAAAATACAATAATTAGTTGGCGTGGTGGTGTGCGCCTGTAGTCCCAGCTACTGGGGAGGCTGAGGTGGGAGAATCGCTTGAACATGGGAGGCAGAGGTTGCAGTGAGCCAAGACCACATCATTGCACTCCAGTTGGGCGACAGAGTGAGACTCCATCTCAAAAAAAAAAAAAAAAAAAAAAAAAAGCTAAGGCATATACAAAAAGAAAAAAATACCATAACAATTACATGATCTTATCAGTGTTGTAGAATCCAAAGTCAACATTAAAAAAATTATGTTTTGATATGTTAGCAATAAACTATTGAATGGAAAAATTAAGAATACAACTATTTACTAGACCATCACTCAGTAAGAAATACTGAGGGATAAATTTAACAAAAGGCTTACAAGACTGGTATTCTAAAAACTGAGAGTATTACTGAGAAAAATTAAAGAAAACCTAAATAAAATGGAGAGGTATATCATCTGCATAAATCAAAATACTTAATATTTTCAAGATGTAAATTCTCCCCAAATGGGTTTTATAGATTCAATGCAATACCAGTCAAAATCTGGCAAAATTTTTCTATTTTGTAGAAATTTTCAAGCTGATTCTAAAATTTATATGGAAATACAAAGGACCTAGAATAGCTAAAGCCATGTTGGGGAAAAAAAGAACAAAGTTGGAGGACTGGCCAGGTGCAGTGGCTCATGCCTGTAATCCCAGCACTTTGGGAGGCAGAGGAGGGCAGATCACTTGAGGTCAGGAGTTTGAGACCATACTGGCGAACATGGTGAAACATCATATTTACTGAAAATATAAAAATTAGCCTGGCTTGGTGGTGTGCACCTGTAATTCCAGCTACTTGGGAGGCTGAGGCAGGATAATTTCTTGAACCTGGCAGGTGGAGGTAAGTCTTCCAGTGAGCCAAGGTGGCACCACTGCACCCCAGCCTGGGCAACAGAGCAAGACTCTGTGCCCCCACCACACACACACACACACACACACACACACACACACACACACACAGAGAACACTTAAAACTCAATAATAAAAGACCAAAAACCCAATCCAATACTTAAAAAAAAAAGAAAATGTGGTGGGGTGGGGGGCAAATAAACTGAAGCCTCTTCACGAAACTAACTGTAAGGATGGCAAAAAAAGTACATTGAAAGTAGGCTGAACGTCATTATTCAATGAAAATTAAAACCACATTGAGATACCACTACATATCCATTATCAGAGCTAAAGCTAAAAAGACTAGTGTTGACAATGACTTAAAACAACTGAAACTCTCATTTACTGTTGGTGGAAATGTAAAATGGCACAACTACTTTGGAAAATACAGTTTGACAGTTTCTTAAATGTTATGCATACACTTCCCAAGTTAGTATTGTCAGATAAGGGACACTAGTGAAATTTAAATTTTAGACAAATAGTGAATAATTTGTCAATATAGGCTCTAAATATTGCATGGGATATATGTATCCTAAAAAATTGCTTCTTATTTATCTGAAATTCAAGTTTAAATGGATGCCTTGTATTTTTATTTACTAAATCTGGCAAATCTACTTCCCATACAACCCAGACATTTCACCTCCATGTAATTATCCAAGAGAAATAAAACTATATCTCCCTGTACACCAAAGTTCACAGCAGCCTTTCTCTCTTTCTCTTTCTTTCTCCTTCCTTCCTTCCTTCTTTCTTCCTTTCTTCCTTTCTTTTTTCTTTCTCAGACTCTCACTCTATTGCCCAGGCTGGAGTGCAGTGGTGTGATTTCCAATCACTACAACCTCCACTTCCCAAGTTCAAGTGATGCTCATGCCTCAGCTTCCCAAGTAGTGGGATTACAGACACTCACCACCATGCCCAGCTAACTTTTTGTATTTTTAGTAGAGATGGGTTTTCGTCATGTTGGGCAGGCTGGTCTCAAACCCCTGACCTCAGGTGATCCACCCGTCTCGGCCTCCCAAAGTGTTGGGATTACACGCATGAGCCACTGTACCTGGCCCATAGCAGTCCTCTTTGTAATATGTCCCAAACTGGAACCAACCCAAATGCCTATGAACAAGAAGTCTGGATAAACAAATTATGGTATATCCATACAATGGCATACTATTCAGCAATAAGAAGGAATGAGCTACTAATACACACATAACATTGATGAATAATTATGCTGAGTGAAAGAAGTCAGACCAAAAACAGTACCTATCGAATGATTCTGTTTAAATATAATTCTAGAAAATGCAAACTAACCTATAGTGACAGAAAGCTGACCAATGATTGCCTGGGCGAAGTGTGGGGGTAGAAGGCAGGGAGGGAAGAATGCTCTTTAAACTTCTGGGTGTGATGGATACACTTATCATCTTGATTGTGGTGAGGATTTTACAGGCATAGACCTATGCCAAAACTCATCAAATCATATTTTTCAAATATGTGCAGCTTATGATAGGTCAATTGTACCTTAATGAAGCTGTACAATTTTATTTGTAATGTTCTTGTATCCTAAGATATAAACTGTACAAATTTTATTTGTAAGTTACTCTGTATACAATAGTTTGTGAAATTGCGTGGCCAGCAAAACAAACATCTTACTCACTTAGAGAGATAGGACCAACAAATCTAAAAGCTAAATAAAAGCACAAGTGTTAAACAAAATGAAACGGAGGATAATATTTGTAAATACTAAAGCAATGTGTTTTAATTTCCCTTCAAACTCATGTTCCTTTGCAGCTTTCATGGAGACAGCCCTGATGCTTATAACCAGAGAACTGAAAAGAGCTGTTATCTGACTTCACTTTATTTTTTGAGACAGAGTCTCGCTCTGTTGCTCAGGCTGGAGTGCAGTGGCATGACCTTTCCTCACTGTAACCTCCACCTCCCAGGTACAAGTGATTCTCCTGCCTCAGCCTCCTGTGTAGCTGGGATTACAGGGGCATGTACCACCACACATGGCTAATTTTTGTATTTTTAGCAGAGATAGGGTTTCACCATGTTGGCCAGGCTGGTCTTGAACTCCTGACCTCAGGTGATCCGCCCACCTCTGCCTCCTAAAGTGCTGGGATTACAGGCGTGAGCCACCGCGCCCAGCCGTAGAGGATCTTTTAACATCCGTAAAAACCGGAAGTGGGACCAGTGAGAGAGAGGAAGTGGGTGAAAGTGCCCAGAAGCAAAGTCCAAACCAAGAGAAGGGACTACAGGTTTATTGATTGCAGATGTTAGCATCAGAGGCTGGCCCAACGACTAGGTAGTATAAAAACATTATACACATCACCACAAGCAGTTGGCAGGCTCTACCCTTACACCAACTTACAGAGCAATTGTGCGTATGTGTTGGGGGGCTTCTAAGAGAGAAGCCATTTGACCTAGAGAAACAGAGCATTAGCCAAAGGCACTGTGCTATTTATTATATCAGACTAACTAGTTTCCTCACCCTACTCCTCTATGTATCCCCATCAATGTCCAGAAGATGCTCTCTCAAAAACAAATAAAACTTAGTTTATAGACAAAATGAAGAAAATGCAATCCAAATGCACACCCTAGTGTGCTAGGAAATAAATTCGCAACCCCACTACCAACATAATACGAGGAATATTTGAAGGCATTCAGTAGCCGGGCTTGGTGGCTCACCTAGAACTTTGGGAGGCCGAGGTGGGTGGGTCACTTAAGGTCAGGAGTTCGAGACCAGCCTGGCCAAGGTGGTGAAACCTCGTCTCTACTAAAAATACAAAAATTAGCCAGGCATGGTGGCGGATGCCTGTAATCCCAGTTACTTGGGAGGCAGAAGCAGGAGAATTGCTTGAACCTGGGAGGCGGAGGGGGAGAGAAAGGGGAAGAAGAAGAAAGACGTCAACTTAAAATCACGAGATTTATGAATTTATAAAGGATAACTTGATTTTTTATGATAGGTTACAACATTGCAAGCTGAGAAGTGGAGCCTCCGACTGATATGGAATGCAGGCATTTCACCAGATGAAGGGTGGACCGGGTTTTATGCTAAATGGGTTGGCTAAATATATGTTTTGTTTTGTTTTCGTGACGGAGCCTTGCTCTGTCATCCAGGCTGAAGTGCAGTGCCATGATCTCGGCTCACTGCAGCCTCCACCTCCCAGGTTCCAGCGATTCTCCTGTATCAGCCTCTCAGGCAGCTGGAATTACAGGCGTGCGCCACCACACCCAGCTAATTTTTGTATTTTTAGTAGAGAAGGGATTTTGCCACATTTGCCAGGCTGGTCTCGAACTCCTGACCTCAGGTGATCTGCCCGCCTCAGCCTGCCGAAGTGCTGAGATTACAGGTGCGAGCCACCGTGCCCGGCCTAAATATACGTATTTAACAGGTTATAGGAGAAGCTACAAATACTCATGAAGGGTGGTCATGTGCATGCGTGGTAAGCAAGCATGTGTTATATACATCCCATGTTCACTTTGGGGTGGAGACTTAACATTAAAACACAATAAAATTAGGTCTCTATGTCAAAAGGTAAAACAAAGAAACTCTGTGTACAGCCTCCATAGACCAGCCAGAACCAGTGCATGGTTGGTGGTCATTTATCAGGAAGGAATGCTTTGTAAACCAGTCAGCTGTCATGTCAAAATCTCAACACAGGAGGGGAGTCCGGCCTTGGCATCACGAGGTTAACTGAAGTCAGCGGAGGCATCTTCCATTCTTTTTTTTCCAAGGCTTGTTTCTGTTTAACAGTTGGGAGAAAAACAAAACAAAACATCAAGTGACAGTGAGGAAGGGGACGCAGTGAAGTGTGACTGACCTTCCATCTTGTCATGGCCGGAAACTTAGTTTTGTGAAAAGTTTTTCTAAGGTCTCCTTAGCTAAGAAGAATCTGTTCAGTTGATCAGGGGGCTTAGGATTTTACCTTTTTTTTTTTTTTTTTTCCGAGACAAGTCTCTTTTACCTAGGCTGGGGTTCAGCCTAGGCAAAAGGTTCACTGCAGCCTCTGCCTCCCAGGCTCAAGCAATTCTTCTGCCCCAGCCTCCCAAGTAGACATGGGGTTTTGTCATGTTGGCCAGTCTGGTCTTGAACTCCTGACCTCAAGTAATCCTCCCACCTCAGCCTCCCAAAGTGCTGGGATTACAGGCATGAGCCACCGTGCCTGGCTGGATCTTACTTTTATTTCACAAGGGGAATGACTGGTAATATTAAGTGTAAGCTAGCCATAGGTGTGGGGGCTGAGCCTTGATGGACGGGCAGGATTTTGGACAGGTAGGTAGGAAAGGGCATGCCAGGTGGGAAGAACTGATGAGCAAGGGCATGGGGGTGAGGACGTGCCTACGGTGCTTCAGGGAACAGTGGGAGACAGAAAGGACCAGAGGGCTGCTGTTGATGAGAATGGCCCGTGGGTGCCCAGGTGGTCAGCATACCCAGGAACTCATCTGTGAATGAGCTTGGAAGAGGCAGCCTCTCTACAGGCCTAGACTTGCCTTCTGGAAACTTTGCAAACAGAAAGCCAGAGAATGTGGCCACCAGAACGAATGTCAGTTGATCTCTCCATGGGTCAATAAACTGAAAGTGGCCATCTGATAGCTTGCAGAGCGGTAAACAGCGTGAGCATCACTTAGGGGAAACTCAGATTATTCTTCAGGGGACAAGCCCGGGGCCTTAGAAACACTAATGGTCATTCCCGTTGTGGTCAACATAAGAAAACATAAGAAAACCAGGGACTTCAAACAAAAGCTGGCTGGCACCCCGTAAGGAGAGCTCCTATTTTCTAGTGTCTGCTCTTTCCATGAAGACTACATACTGGATTGAGCTCTGAGAACTGGCCTGGTTCATATTCCATGTCAACTCCTACGGCCAAGCTGCTCAGCCAGGCAGAACATCTTGCTGAGGGCCCACAGAATCAGGAAGGGTGTTAATCAGCGGGCTGTGATGCATGGGCACAGCCTGTTTCCTGACACTGTTTTTAATTAATTAGCCATGACAGGCACCCAATCTCTCCCCTCTGACTCTGGCCTACCATGCTGGGATGCACCCCAGGCGTCCTGTCTGCACCTGTAGTGCCAGCGTGTCTCAGGGGAATGCTGGTTTGTGAAGCCCTTGTCCTATTCTTCCCCCTACATAGGACAGAGATTGTGGATGCCAGACTTGCAGCTTTCAAGAGTAGGAAAGGGGCCGGGCGCGGTGGCTCAAGCCTGTAATCCCAGCACTTTGGGAGGCCGAGACGGGCGGATCATGAGGTCAGGAGATCGAGACCATCCTGGCTAACACAGTGAAACCCCGTCTCTACTAAAAAAAAATACAAAAAAAAAAAAAAAAAAAAACTAGCCGGGCGAGGTGGTGGGCGCCTGTAGTCCCAGCTACTCGGGAGGCTGAGGCAGGAGAATGGCGCAAACCCGGGAGGCGGAGCTTGCAGTGAGCTGAGATCCGGCCACTGCACTCCAGCCCGGGCGACAGCGCGAGACTCTGTCTCAAAAAAAAAAAAAAAAAAAAAAAGAGTAGGAAAGGGAAAGTTTGGGCAGGATCACAGACAAAGGCAGCCAGGACAAGCCCAGGTGCCTGCAAGAAGGTTTTCCACACTGGTGATGTATGAGGATCCTGCCTGCACCCTCAAATAAAAACACAATGACAAAAAGCTAGTAAGGGATCAGCAACCATTTTGGAAGAATAATGTCGATTAACATTTGAAGAGTATGATGAGCTACATTGGAGACAACGCCTTCAAAGATGTGCTTAAGTTATTATAAAATGAGGCTTTTAGGGTGGGCCCTATTCCAACAGGATGGCCTACAAGAAGAGGAAATTTGGGCTGGGCGCGATGGCTCACACCTGTAATCCCAGCACTTTGGGAGGCCAAGGTGGGGGGATCACGAGGTCAAGAGATGGAGACCAGCCTGGTCAACATGGTGAAACCCCATCTCTACCAAAAATACAAAAATTAGCCAGCCGTGGTGGCGCGTGCCTGTAATCCCAGCTACTCGGGAGACTGAGGCAGGAGAATTGCTTGATCCCGGGAGGCTGAGATTGCAGTGAGCTGAGATCGTGCCACTGCACTTCAGCCTGGGCAACAGAGTGAGACACTGTCTCAAAAAAAAAGCCAACCAGCAGTCCTCAGGGCGCTGGGGCTGCTGCTCTGCCTATGGAGTAGCCATTCTTTTATTTCTTTACTTTCTTAACAAACTTCTTTCACTTTAATCTGTGGACTCACTCTGCATTCTTTCTTGTGCAAGATCCAAGAACCCTGTCTTAGAGTCTGGATTGGGACTCCTTTCTGCTAACACTTTCCTTGTTATTCTGTAAGCAGGGATCCTAGCAAGTCCCCATCCATGCACTGGAAATAGTCGAAGAATACTGCACCTCCCAGGAAGTCATTTGCAGACTAGCATGTGCACAGAGGCTGAAATGTCCTCTGGGAAGATATCCTGACTGCTGTTCAGTGGGACTCATGCACAGACATGCCTGATAGATTTGAGGACCACTGGTGGGAAAGGGTTTACAGGGGCTGAGGAGGATATTGACCCTAGGGAGCTGTGACCCAGGCTGAACCACCGGCCCTGAGGGCTGCAGGGGAGAACTGTTTTGGGTTTACTGTTTTAACTACCAGAGGATCTTTTCTTTTTCTTTCTGGTTTTTTTTTTTTTTTTTTTTTTTTTTTTTTTTTTTTTTTTTTTTTTTTTTTGAGATGGAGTCTGGCTCTATCGCCCAGGCTGGAATGCAGTGGCGCCATCTCGGCTCACTGCAAGCTCCACCTCCCAGGTTCATGCCATTCTCCTGCCTCAACTTCCCGAGTAGCTGGGACTACAGGCATCTGCCACCACACCTGGCTAATTTTTTGTATTTTTAGTAGAGACGGAGTTTCACCGTGTTAGCCAGGATGGTCTCAATCTCATGACCTCAGGATCCACCCACCTCGGCCTCCCAAAGTGCTGGGATTACAGAAGAGAGCCCCCATGCCTGGCCTTTTTTTCTTTTCTTTTGCCTTTTCTTTTCTTTTCTTTGAGACAAGGTCTCACTCTGTCACCCAGGCTGGAGTGCAGACACAGTCACAGCTCACTGCAGCCTCAACCTCCCGGGCTCAAGCAGTCCTCCCACCTCAGCTCCCCCAAGTAGCTGGGACTACAGGCATTCTCCACCACGCCTGGTTAATTATTGTATTTTTTGTAGAGATGGGGTCTCACCATGTTGTCTAGGCTGGTCTTGAACTCCTGACTTCAAGTGATCCACCCTCTTCCCCCTCCCAAAGTGCTGGGATTACAAGTGTGAGCCACCGCACCCAGTCCAGAGGATCTTTTCTTGAGCCTGCCATTCTAAAAACGTTTCAAAACTGAAAGAACTGTTTCACTAAATTATGACTCTCTGGGGCCCTACCGGGCTGTGGAGTTCACTAACTGAGTATGATTGAGGGAGAGAATATTTTCTATCCTCATTCCCCTTGTCAAAGCAACTGCTGTAAGTCCTGAATCTGGCTTAGTACACTAAATACACTGCTTGGCGAGTAATAGGAACATGATAGATATTTGCTATATGAATAAATGAGTCAAGCTGTCCTGCATCATGAAGTTCAAGTTCACTGTTAGTTATTGGTGAATCTCCACTGCAGTTCCCCAGATGACCAGCCTGAGTCGATCAATAGGTGCTGAGCCTGAACTTAGAGTGGGGCCCTGGCAGAGCTGTGAGGACCAGCAGCTGGTGGTGGTGATGAGGGGCATGCCATAACACTAAGCAACATCAGGATTATATACAAACCCTCTTCTGGGAAGGGAATTTCCTCATGAGTACAAGAATCATTGCAAATCAGGTAGCAATATTGACGTGACCACAGTTGCATCAGTTGCATTCTTAGGGTATTGAAATCTGAGACCTTAGGCTTCTATTTCACTGAATTCTTATAATACCACTGCAATTAAGGTATACATTTCCCCATTTTATGGATGAATAAACTACTGTTACAATAATACTGTTGAACAAGCAACCACAAAATCTCAGAGACACAAACATTTGTCTTTCACTTGGGCACCTGTAGGTTGGCTGTGATTTAGCTCATCTAAGCTGGACTCAGCTGGGCTGGGTTCCAGGCTCTGCAGTAGGTCTACTGTATACAGCACCCTTGATGTAAGTAATTCCAACTTAGAAAAATACTTTAACTTACATTTCAAAAGGCATCAAGCCAGCTGGGCTCATATGTTGTCCTAATCAACAGAGATAACACCCAACAAGATAAGGGCATAACCCTTTACTATCAGTCCTCAGCAGAGGACTCCAGGGCCATAAAATGAGCAGAACGTCACCAGCTGCAAATGGACTTCTTGACAGACTCTGTCTTGCTTTCACTCATTGTCAGCACCTGGCATCTGCTGCTGAAGGCTCTGCCCACATTAAGGACTGTTCTTGCAAGACATTGATGACTGTTGGGCTCAGGCCAGGGCACTCTCCTTGTCCACATAACTCTCCTTAGACTCGTTCATTAACCCCTTCTCCTGTTCCTTTTTCTCTTCATGTTAAATGTTACTCTGTTTTGAGCACTCAGAAATAATACCACACATCTACAACCATGTGATCTTTGACAAATCTGACAAAAACAAGAAATGGGGAAAGCATTCCCTGTTTAAAAAATGGTGCTGGGAAAATTGGCTAGCCATATGTAGAAAGCTGAAACTGAATCCCTTCCTTACACCTTATACAAAAATTAATTCAAGATGGATTAGAGACTTAAATGTTAGACCTAAAACCATAAACACCCTAGAAGAAAACCTAGGTAATACCATTCAGGACATAGGCATGGGCAAGGACTTCATGTCTAAAACACCAAAAGCAATGGCAACAAAAGCCAAAATTGAGAAACGGGATCTAATTAAACTAAAGAGCTTCTGCACAGCCAAAGAAACTACCGTCAGAGTGAACAGGCAATCTACAGAATGGGAGAAAATTTTTGCAATCTACTCATCTGACAAAGGGCTAATATCCAGAACCTACAAAGAACTCAAACACATTTACAAGAAAAAAACAAACAACCCCATCAAAAAGTGGGCAAAGGATATGAACAGACACTTCTCAAAAGAAGATATTTATGCAGCCAACAGACACATAAAAAAATGCTCATCATCGCTGACCATCAGAGAAATGCAAATCAAAACCACAATGAGATACCATCTCACACCAGTTAGAATGGCAATCATTAAAAAGTCAGGAAACAACAGGTGCTGGAGAGGATGTGGAGAAATAGGAACACTTTTACACTGTTGGTGGGACTGTAAACTAGTTCAACCATTGTGGAAGACAGTGTGGCGATTCCTCAAGGATCTAGAACTAGAAATACCATTTGACCCAGCCATCCCATTACTAGGTATATACCCAAAGGATTATAAATCATGCTGCTATAAAGACACATGCTTTATATGTGTATTTTTTGTATGTTTGTATTGTATATTTATTGTATATTGTATGTTTATTGTATATTGTATGTTTATTGTGGCACTATTCACAATAGCAAAGACTTGGAACCAACCCAAATGTCCATCAATGATAGACTGGATTAAGAAAATGTGGCACATATACACCATGGAATACTATGCAGCCATAAAAAAGGATGAGATCATGTCCTTTGTAGGAACATGGATGCAGCTGAAAACCATCATTCTCAGCAAACTATCACAAGGACAAAAAACCAAACACCGCATGTTCTCACTCATAGGTGGGAATTGAACAATGAAAACACTTGGACACAGGAAGGGGAACATCACACACCGGGGCCTGTCGTGGGGTGGGGGAGGGGGGAGGGATAGCATTGGGAGATATACCTAATGTAAATGACGAGTTAATGGGTGCAGCACACCAACATGGCACATGTATACATATGTAACAAATCTGCACCTTGTGCACATGTACCCTAGAACTTAAAGTATGATTTAAAAAAAAGAAAAAAAAGTTACTCTGTTTTGTGTGAAATATTAATCGAGAACATTTATGTATTGATTAGGCATACAATTATTATTTATGGTTTGCAATATTGACTGACTATGGAGTAACTTGAGCCTGCGTGCCTATGACTCTGACTACCGAGTAAACAGGTGATACTCAAGAGAATTGTTGGCCAGGCATGGTGGCTCATGTCTGTAATCCTAGCATTTTGGGATGCTGAGGCAGGAGGATTGCTTGTGTCCAGGAGTTGGAGACCAGCCTGGGCAACATAGCAAGACCCTATTTATATAAAAAAAAATGCCTCCTTTGGAACTCCATATATCTTGTGGCTCTTATAATCGAAATGGCATCAGTAAAAGTCTTACCTTGTGGAAAGACACAGACTTGTGTGAACCTGGTTATGTCTGACTTTGCATAGCTCACAACATCTACACTTGCTCTATGTATTTTTATTCTTCTGGGATCAGTGGGCAAGTGAGGCATGTTCATCTTAAATGGGATCAGAGTATGCCACACCAAAAAATGCACCTTGGCATAAGGATGATTAAGAGTCAGTAGTTGCAAAAGAATTCTTACTCTCCCCTTTTCTGCCTAAAAGCAGGATATAAATTTATCCTGTGAAGTTAACCTCCTCTTTTGTACCAACAGGAGAGAGATTCTCATCATCAGAGAGAGCACCTAAATGAGTCTGCATAAACAAACTTTGCTAAAATAACTCGTCTTCCATTACCTTCCCATATATTTCCTAGTCACTTTTTTCCCCATGATTCATCATTTCTCAAAGCCCAAAGCCCCTTTCCTTTGTTAAAATGGTATATAAAACCCTGAGTCTAACCGCTTCAGTTTTACTTTTTTTCTGTAAACTCATGTGCATACAAACATTAATAAAAATTGTATGCCTTTTCTCCCATTCCCCTGTCTTTTGTTACTTTAATTTGCAGACCCCCAGGAACAAAATATAACAGGGTAGTGTAAAAGTTTGTCCTCTCCAGCAATCTCATGGCAAAAAGGCTCGAAAGCACAACCATGCAAACACATTTGAAGATGTCCATCGCGTCACTTCCACTGAGGTCCAACTGGCAAAAGCAAGTCACATGAGTATCAAAGTCAAGGGGCAGAGAAGTGTAGGCTTCCCATGGAAGTGGGAGGTGGGTTGTTTTAACCTCCGTTTGTCCACACCAAAGCTGGAGCTGCTGCCTTTCAGCCTTTACTGAAGCCTTCCTCCTGTAAATTTCCCTGGCTCATTGACTTGACCACTCCATGAAACAGTTATGTACTTTTATCATCTTGTCCAAGTCTTAGTTCTTTGGTATTTGCTTTGTCTCCCCAGTAGAATTTTTGCAATATTAAGTCAAGGTCAATTCTGAGACACCCCCAGCATTCGTACAATGCTGACACAGAGAAAGTACACAGTAAGTCATTGTGGAAGGACTGGTCAGATGTATTTTTTTTTCTATCTTTCTACTGAGAAGCCTGCAGTAAGTGCCGCTGTGGTTATCCTGGCAGATTACATGAAAACAAACGCAAAAGAGCTGAGCTTGTACCTGTGGCCCCACATTGCTGGAGGAATTTGACAGCTCTTCATTATTTCAGAGGATTTCTACCAGCAGGTACAGCTGGATTAATCAGCACCATATCCTTGCAGACTTAATTAGCAGCTCCTTATCAGAACTCAGCTTCTTAATACCAGGCATTTAAAAAAAAAATAAAAGTTACAAGCTTATATCCTTATGTTCAGTTACTTCTCATGCAAATCTGAGACCAAAATCTCACCTTCTAAAGAGAGTCAAGAGATGAGAGTCAAAGTGATTCAAAAATGTCCTTTTCCTGGTCAAATGAAGATTATACTAATGCTGATTAATACGAAACCTCCAATATGGAATAATTCTATTCATTATCTCAGAAGGATTCTTTTTTGCTGGTTTTTTCTGGGCATTCTACCACTCTAGTCTAGCCCCAGCTGCAGAATTAGGGGGACACTGACCCCCAAAAGGCATTTTCCCCTCAACTCCTTACAAGTCCCTCTTCTAAATACATCTATACTTCTTACATCAAGAGTTTCAATTACTTGGGCTCACCACAGACCGATAGAAGTAGTTGAAAGCAGATACTTCGAGCACTGTCCATCACAATTGCCTTAGGCATTTACTTTAACTTTCTACAAGTCTAGGAATATTTTGAGACCCCCTTTGCTATCTCTGATGGACTCTACAGCTCAACATTCTTTATAGCCACAGGCTTTCATAGACTTCACGTTATTGTTGGATCAACATTTCTCACTGTCTCCTGTACCAATTAAAATTCCACTTTACATCCAACCACTGCTTTGCCTTTGAAGCCGCCACCTCGTATTGACACTTTGTAGATGTAGTATAACTATTATTATACGTCTCTATCTATTGATGAGGATCCTACTCTTTTAGTATAAGCAGTACCATTGACTTCCAATCAATTAGTTTTGATACTATCCGAAAGAGAGTAATCAACCTGACACTAGCCCTAGTAACCGACACCTCACTGGCCCTATTACTACAACTAATAGTATTTTGGCTCCCCCACTAAATATTTATATAGAAAAATCCAACTCCTATGAATGTGGATTGGACCCAGTAACCTCCACCTGCCTCCCCTTCTCCATAGAATTCTTCCCAGTAGCCACCAAATTCCTCTTCTTCGACTTAGAGATCGCTTTACTACTACCCCTGCCATGAGCCCTTCAAACAACCAACCTGACACTAATAATCAGCACAGCCCTTCTATTAGTTACCATTTTAATCCCAGGCTTGACTTATGAACGAGCCCAAAAAGGGTTAGACTGAGTTGAATTGGTCAATAGTTTAAGTCAAAATAAATGACTTCGACCCATTAGATTATGATAGACCATGTTTACCAAATGCCCTCGATTTATATCAATATTATATTAGCATATACCATATCACTGCTAGGAGTATTCGTCTATCAATCCCACCTAATATCATCCCTATTATGCCTAGAAGGCATAATACTATCAGTATTTATTATAAACACTCTCATAACTTTATACATTTCGCTCTAGCATCCATAATAGCCATTATCCTCCTAGTATTTGCTGTCTGCAAAGCTGCAGTGGGCCTTGCCTTACTAGTTTCAATCTCATATTGAAATCTCATTGAATCTCATAATGAAACATATGGCCTAGATTACGTACAAAATCTAAGTTTACTTCAATGCTAAATATTATTATTCCAACAATTACACTGTTACCAATGACATGATTCTCTAAAAATTCTATAATCTGAATCAACATGGTTATCCACAGCCTACTCATCAGCCTCATCAGCCTACTATTTTGTAACCAGTTCAACAATAACTCATCCAACTTCTCATTAATCTTCTCTTCTGTTCTGCTGACATCACCCCTTCTAATCTTAACAGCCTGACTACTACCTCTTACAATTCTAGCAAGCCAATATCACCTGTCCAATGAATCACCCCACGAAAAATGTTCTATATTTATATATTGACTTCCCTACAGACTTTTTTAATCATAGCATTCACCGCCACAGAACTAATTATATTCTATATCCTCTTTGAAGCCACCCTAGCTCCTACCCTAATCATCATCACCTGCTGAGGCAACCACCCAGAATGCCTCAATGCAAGCTCATACTTTTTATTTTACACATTAGTAGGATCCCTTCCTCTACTTGTAACACTCATTTATACTCAAAAGATATCAGGGTCACTAAATATGCTAGTAATAATACCTTTTTTTTTTTTTTTTAAGAGACGGCGTTTCACTCTTGTTGCCCAGGCTAGAGTGCAATGGTGCAATCTCGACTGACCGCAACCTACGCCTCCCGGGTTCAAGCGATTCTCCTGCCTCAGCCTCCCAAGTAGCCGGGATTACAGGCATGTGCCACTACGCCAGGCTAATTTTGAATTTTTTGTAAAGACAGGGTTTATCCAAGTTGGTCAGGCTGGTCTCAAACTCCTGACGTCAGGTGATCTGCCCGTCTCGGTCTCCCAAAGTTCTGGGATTACAGGTGTGAGCCACCACTCCCGGCCTAGTAATAATACTTACTACCTAAGAGTTATTAACCTCCTGATCCAATAATCTTATATGACTAGCATGTATCATGACTTTTATAGTAAAAATACCTCTATATGGACTTCACCTGTGACTTCTCCAAGCTCACATGGAAGCTCAATAGTTTTTGCAGCAGTACTCCTAAATCTAGGCTGTTACGGTATGATACAGCTTATTCTTATCCTCAACCCCCTAACAGAATATATAGCCTATCCGTTCCTCATCTTGTCCCTATGAGGAACAGCTCTATTTGTCTACAACAAACCGATCTAAAATCATGTTGGAGAAACAAACATGTGCCTACTCCTCCATAAGCCACATAGCACTTGTTATTATGGCTATCCTCATCCAGACAACTTAAAGCTTTACAGGTGCAATTACCCTTATAATTGCTCATGCACTCACTTCATTCTTACTATTCTGCCTAGCAAATTCAAACTATGAGTGAGTCCATAGACTAACCATATTATTTACCCAAGGCCTTCAGACAGTGCTCCCACTAGTAGCCTCTTCTAGCAAATCTTACTAACCTTGCCTTACCGCCTGCCATTAATCTAGCAGGAGAACTCTTTGTGACTATGGCCTCATTCCCCACATCAAATGTCACTATTATGCTTATAGGACTTAATATACTAATTACAGCCCTTTACTCCCTGTACATGCTAATCATGACACAAAGAGGGACACTTGCATATTATATTAACAGTATTACACCTTCCTTTACATGAGAAAATACATTAATACGTATACATCTTGTGCCTATCTATCTATTATCCTTAAACCCTAAAAATATGATGGGCTTTGCATGCTGTAGCTATAGTTTAACCAAAACATTAGATTGTGGATCTTAACAATATAAGCCTGCAACTTCTTTCCTATCTAGAAAGCATGCAGGAACTGCTAACTCATGCCCCCATGCCTGATAACATGGTTTTCTCAACTTTTAAAGGATTAGAATCATCTGTTTGTCTTAGGAACTTATCACTTACTATGTACGAGGATCATGCATTCATAAGATTGTTTAACCTTTATCTTAGTTAATCTTCTAGCTATTATAATTATCCCCGTCTTGCAGCTGAGGAAAATGAGGCTTAAAGAGATTATGTGACTTGCCCAGGGTCACAGTGCTTACAAATTGTACAACTGAAAGTAAACCCTGGCAAAAATATCTTTGCTCCTTAGCATTCTATGCTAAATTCCTCCTCTGTTCATTTTATTTTTTTGTATTTTTTTTGAGACAGAGTCTCGCTCTGTCGCCCAGACTGGAATGCAGTGGCCCAATCTCAGCTCACTGCAACCTTTGCCTCACGGGTTCAAGTGATTCTCCTGCCTCAGCCTCCAGAGTAGCTGGGATGACAGGCATCCTCCACAATGCTCGGCTAAATTGTGTATTTTTAGTAGAGATGGGGTTTCACAATATTGGCCAGGCTGGTCTTGAACTCCTGACCTTGTGATCCGCCCGCCTTGGCCTCCCAAAGTTCTGGGATTACAGGCGTGAGCCATGGTGCCCGGCCTCATTTTATTTTTAAAGAACTATTTCAAACATCAAAAAGTATAGAAAAAGGCCAGATGCGGTGGCTCACGCCTGTAATCCCAGCACGTTAGGGGGCCAATGCAGGTGGATCACCTAAGGTTGGGAGTTTGAGACCAGCCTGGCCAACATGGTGAAACCCCGTCTGTACTAAAAATACAAAGAAAGTTAGCGAGGCCTGGTGGCGCATGCCTGTAATCCCAGCTACTCAGAGGCTGAGGCAGGAGAATTGCTTGAACCTGGGAGGCAGAGGTTGCAGTGAGCCAAGATCGCTCCACTGCACTCCAGCTTGGGCGATAGAGTGAGACTCTGTCTCAAAACAAACAAACAAATAAAAATGCTAGTGTACCCACCAACCAGCTGTTACCTTTTCCTTTTTTTCTTTCAATCAGTTTTTTTTTTTTTTTTTTTTTTTTGAGACAGGGTTTTTGCTCTTGTTGCCCAGGCTGGAGTACAGTGGCGTGATCTTGGCTCACTGCAACCTCCTCCTCCTGGGTTCAAGCGATTCTCCTGTCTCAGCCTCCTAAGTAGCTGGGATTACAGGTGCATGCCAGCACACCCAGCTAATTTTTTGTGTTATTAGTAGAGACAGGGTTTCATCATGTTGGCCAAGCTGGTCTCAAACTCCTGACCTCAGGTGATCCACTCGCCTCAGCCTCCCAAAGTGCGGGGATTACAGGCATGATCCACTGTACCTCACCCAATCATTGGTTTTTATAAAACAAAATATTATAGCCACAAAAAATATCCCATAACCATTCTTCGCTATTCCTATTGTGGTAGAAAAAAAACTAGTTCTTGTCACACAACCAGGAAAACTTCATCCTCCCTCTATGCCCAGAGGTAACCGTGACTTGAATTTAGTGTTGTTGTTGTTTTTTTATTTTTATTTTTTGTGGCTACATAGTAGGTGTATATATTTATGGGTTACATGAGTTTTGTTTTTGTTTTTGTTTGCTTTTCAAGACAGGGTCTCACTCTGTCATCCAGGTTGGAGAACAGTGGCGTGATCTCGGCTCACTGCAACCTCTGACTCCTGGGTTCAAGCAATCCCCTCACTTCAGCCTCCCAAGTAGCTGGGACTACAGGCATGCACTACCACGCCTGGCTAATTTTTCTATTGTTAATTGTGACAGGGTTTCCTCACGTTGGCCAGGCTGGTCTCGAACTCCTGGGCTCAAGCGATCCACCTGCCTTGGCCTCCAAAGGTGCTGGGATTACAGGCATGAGCCACTGCACCTGGCCTTTTCTTGAATTTAGTGTTTCTAATTCCAGCTTACTTGTTATACTCTTACTACATATGTAGATTAGCACAAACATTACGTAGAATTATTTGAATGTTTTAAAATTTTATTTAAGTAATATTCTTCAAACCGTTTGCTTTTCACTCCACCTTACGTGTTTACACTTTATTCTTGTTGATACATACAGGAATCTTGGAATAGGAATATTGCTGCCGGGCGCGGTGGCTCACGCCTGTAATCCCAGCACTTTGGGAGGCCGAGGCGGGCGGATCACAAGGTCAGGAGATCGAGACCACGGTGAAACCCCGTCTCTACTAAAAATACAAAAAAATTAGCCGGGCGCGGTTGCGGGCGCCTGTAGTCCCAGCTACTCGGGAGGCTGAGGCAGGAGAATGGCGTGAACCCGGGAGGCGGAGCTTGCAGTGAGCCGAGATCACGCCACTGCACTCCAGCCTGGGCGACAGAGCGAGACTCCGTCTCAAAAAAAAAAAAAAAAAAAAAAAAAAAAAAGGAATATTGCTATATGATATTCCATTCTGTAATGATAGCATTATTCATTTTCTTGTTGATTTTTGTTAACACAAATAATACATCAATGAATATTTTGTATGTATCTTTTTATGCAAATGTTCTAGAAGTTTTCTAGATTATGTACCCAAAAGTGCAACTACAATGTCAAAGGGCATGCATATGTTCTTTATTGCCATGGAGTTCTCCAATGTGGTAATACCAATTTACATTCCTGCCAGCAAGCTATGAGTGTTCTCTATATTCTGTAACCTCACCAATACTTGAATGTGTCAGAATTTAAAACATTTTCCAATCAACTGTAGTAAAATGATAACTCCTTTTAATATATAATTTCCTGATCACTATATTAAGCCTTTCTTATTATGTCAATTAGCCATTTACGTGTCTTCTTGTGTGAGTGTTTTGATTGTATTTTCTGTTCATTTTCATATTGGATTTTTTTTTCTTATTGATTTGGAACGCTGGATACAAATCTTTTCTCAGTTACATGTACTGAAAATATATTCTCCCACTGTCTTTTAACCTCTTATGATACCTTTTATTATATCAAAAATTTTAACTTCAATGTAGCAAATATGCTCAATTTTAATATATTGCTCTTTCTTTTGAAAGATAATGCATACAGTGCATAGCTTAAAATTCAAGAGGTACAAAAGAGCATATAGTAAAAAGCCTATTCTCTGGCTTTTCAAATCGCCCAGTTCCCTTTAGTATCCTTCCAGAATTATGCACATAAAAGCAAAATACAACAAATATTTTCACTTTTTTAATCCAAATATTAGTGTACACTGTTACGCATCTTGGGTTTTTTCTTCCTTTACTATATAACCTGGAGATTATTCCACACCAGCAATATATTTAAAAGAGTTTCTTTATTGTTTTATAGCTCCATACTATTTCATAATATGAATTTACTATAATTTATATTTAACCAGGTTAATATTTAGTGACTTCTTCCCCATATTTTGTTGTCACAACAAGGGTGTACTGAGTAACCTTGTTCTTTTATCATGGAACACGCGTGTGTCGATGTCTAGGGAAAGCATTCCTAGATATGGAAATGGACAAAGAGTAGGTACAACTGTAATTTTGATAGATATTGTCAAATTTCCTCCATAGGGGTTGTAAAAATTGGCTCCCCACAGCAATGTAAAAGGGTCATTTCCTCTACCATGGACAATAACATAAGCCAGACTTCTGGATTTTTACCAACCTGATAGGTGAAAAATGGGATCTCAATATAGTTTTTATGTGCATTTCTTTCTCTTTTAAAAAAATAATTAATTTTTAATTATTGAGAGGGTGTCTTGCTGTGTTGCCCAGGCTGGTCTCCAACTCCTGGGCCCAAGTGATGGTCCTGCCTTGATGTGCTGGGATTACAGGTGTGAGCCACCACACCTGACCATTGATTTGTATTTCTATTATTATTAATGAAGTTGAACTTAGGGTGCAAAAATGTAGTATTTTTAGATTTTTCAGACCACTTATGTATACTTTTCTGTGATCTATCTCTTTATATCAAATTATTGCTACTTTATGGATTTGAAAAACTTCTTTCTTGTTGAAATTAGGTCTTTATCAGTGATATAAACTGTAGTGGCTTTTCCCACGCATATGGTTCAACTTATTTGTTGTTGCTGCTGTTGTTTTTTATGGTTTGAGCTTTCTCTGCTTTTGTTAGGTTTTTTCCTGATCTGATATCATCAAAATATTATGCTACATTTCAAAAAAGTTTGTAATATTTTGCATTTTTGGCAGGGGGCGGTGGCTCCCACCTGTAGTCTCGTCACTTTGGGAGGCTGAGGCAGGCGGATCACTTAAGGCCAGGAGTTCAAGACCAGCCTGGGCACAATGGAGAAAGCCTGTCTCTACTAAAAAATACAAACATTAGCTGGACATGGTGGTGCATGCCTGTAGTCCCAGCTACTCAGGAGGCTGACACAGAGAATTACTTGAACCCAGAAGACGGAGGTTGCAGTGAGCCGAACTTGCACCACTGCACTCCAGCCTGGGTGACAGAGTGAGACTCTGTCTCACCAAAAAAAAAAAAAAAAAAAAAAAAAAAAAAAAAAAGCCATTTTGTTTTATTGTCCGTAAACATAAGTAGTTGTACCATTTATTGAATAATCCTTTTCATCGCTACAGACTGGTAATGGCACTTTTGGAGACAATGAAATTTCCATGTGTATGAGGCTCTATTTCTGAGTTCCCTGTTTTAGCCCTCTGGTCTCTTCCGGTGCTTAGTAATATTTGTACATCATGTTCACATAAAAAAGTATCATCTTTGCAAGGTACTTTGGAGTATATGGAAAAGGCTGATGGTCCCATGGGGCTTCAACTACTCCAGACCCCCTCACTTTATGACAACAAGTCTTCTCATCCATGAGCATGAACTCAACCTCATAAAGATTTCAAGCCCCCCCCAAAATTCATCTGTAAATTCACCTGATCTTAACATTTTTTTTGAAGAGCAAAGGGACAAAAAGTACTTAAGACAACTTTGGAGAAACACAAAAAGGAGTGACTTGCCTTATTAGACAAATCATTTAAACTGCATCATCATTGGTGGTGCAGGTGGGGGGAAAATAAATAGATAAATTGAATCATCATCTTCTTTAAGGCTTTTAATGAAGTTTTATAATTTTTATTCTAAAGGTTTAACAAATATTTTCTTAAATCTATTCTTTGGCCAGGCACGGTGTCTCACGCCTACAATTCTAGCACTTTGTGGGGCCAAGGCGGTCAGATTGCCTGAGCTCAGGAGTCCGAGACCAGCCTGGGCAACATGGTGAAACCCCGTCTCTACTAAAATACAAATAATTAGCCAGGCGTGGTGGTGGGTGCTTGTAGTTACAGCTACTCGGGAGGCAGAGGCAGGAGAATTGTTGAACTCAGGAGGCGGAAGTCGCAGTGAGCCGAGATCAAGCCACTGCACTCCAGCCTGGGAGAGAGAGCGAGACTCCATTTCCAAAAAAAAAAAAAAACTATTATTTGATATATTGCTGTTTTGTGGATATTGTAAACTGCTCTTTTTTTCCCCCTTGCTTAAAGAGTAAGGAGAACATAATGATGAAGATGATAAAATAATAATCATCATCATCATTCATCATCATGATCATCATCATGGCAAATAGCTACCACTTATAGAGCCAAGGACTATTCTAAGGACTTCACATATTTTAACTGGTTTATCTCTATAAAAACCCTCCTAAGTTGCCTGGTTCAGTGGCTCATACCTGTAATCCTATCACTTTGGGAGGCCAAGGCAAGCATATCACTTGAGGTCAGGAGTTAGAGACCAGCCTGGCCAATTTTGCAAAACCCTGTCTCTACTAAAAATACAAAAATTAGCCAGGCATGATGACATGCTCCTAGCTACTCAGGAAGCTGAGACACAAGAATTGCTTGAACTCAGGAGGCAGAGGTTGCAGTGAGCTGAGATCACGCCACTGCAGTCCAGACCAGGTGACAGAATGAGACTGTCTCAAAAAAAAAAAAAAAAAGTAAGCAGAAGAAGTAAATTACCTAAATGATAGAAATCTTTACAGCTCCCTTGTACAAAGAGTAGCCTTGTGTGTGGGTATGTTGAATGTACTGAGCTCCAACTATGGGATTTGAATGTTACCACCTGGTTTGCAACATTCATTCTATCGACTGCATTTTATAAATTAAATCAGTTTGAAAGTGCCACTCAACTTACATTTGATAAAACTGTACACACAGAACAGCTCCCCCACTTACACGTAGGGCTGTGAGTCTAGAAATTTTCCTCTTCCTTGTCCTTTGTTTGAAATGCTGATCAACTTATCCTGGCCTCCCTGCTTGTTTCCAGACCAGGGTTTGGAGTGGCTGACTTTTCTTTACCTGCCTCCATGCATATTCCACAGAGATCAAAATCATGTAAGGATCTTTCTCCATGAGTAGGGAAAGAATAGACTCTTCCACAGTTGGTTCTGGGACAACTGAATTTCCATGTGCAAAAGTATTACATTCAACCCCTCCCTCACATCACATACAAATATTATCTCAGGGCCGGGTGCAGTGGCTCATGCCTATAATCCCAGCACTTTGGGAGGCCGAGGTGGGTGGATAACTTGAGGTCAGGAGTTCGAGACCAGCCTGGCCAATACGGTGAAACCCCATCCCTACTAAAAATACAAAAATTAGCTGGGCTTGGTGGCACACGCCTGTAGTCCCAGCTACTCTACTCAGGAGGCTGAGGCAACAGAATCTCTTGAACCCGGGAGGCAGAGGTTGCAGTGAGCCAAGATCATGCCACTGCACTCCAGCCTGGGTGACAGAGCAAGACTCTGTCTCAAAAAAAAAAAAAAAAATTATCTCAGAATGGATCAACTACCTAATTATAATAGCCGTAGTACTCTTGGCAGAAAATTGGAGTAAATCTTCATGACGTTGGATTTGGCAATGGTTTTATTTTGTTTTGTTTTTGGAGACAGAGTCTCGCTCTGTTGCCCAGCCTGGAGTACATGCGTGATCATGGCTCACTGCAGCTGGGCTTAAGCCATCCTCCTGCCTCAGCCTCCTGGTTAACCGGGACCATAAGTGTGTGCCACCACGAACCCGGCTGGCAAAGGAGTTTTAGATGTGACACCAAAGCATGAGCCACAAACGACAAAACTGATCAACTGGACTTCATGGAAGTTAAAAACTTTTTGTATCAAATGATATTATCAGCTGAGCATGGTGGTTCACACCTGCAATCCCAGTATTTTTTTTTTTTTTTTTTTTTTGAGACGGAGTCTTGCTCTGTCGCCCAGGCTGGAGTGCAGTGGCCGGATCTCAGCTCACTGCAAGCTCCGCCTCCCGGGTTTACGCCATTCTCCTGCCTCAGCCTCCCGAGTAGCTGGGACTACAGGCGCCCGCCACCTCGCCCGGCTATTTTTTTGTATTTTTTAGTAGAGACGGGGTTTCACCATGTTAGCCAGGATGGTCTCGATCTCCTGACCTTGCGATCCGCCCGTCTCGGCCTCCCAAAGTGCTGGGATTACAGGCTTGAGCCACCGTGCCCGGCCACAATGCCAGTATTACTGGAAGGCAGCCCTTCATTGTGAGATGTCCAGGTTGAACAAATAATTGAACAAAGTACATAAACAAAGTAACAAAGGAATGAAACAGCGAAAGCAGGGATTGATTTATTGTTTTTGAGACAGAGTCTTGTTCTGTCACTCAGGCTGCAGTACAATGGCATGATCTCAGCTCACTGCAACCTCTGTCTCCCAGGTTCAAGCGATTCTCCTGCCTCAGCCTCCTGAGTACCTGGGACTACAGGCATGTACCACTAGGCCCAGCTAATTTTTATATTTTTAGTAGAGATAGGGTTTCACCATATTGTTCAGGCTGGTCTTGAACTCGTGACCTCAAGTGATCCATCTGCCACGGCCTCCCAAAGTGCTTGGATAACAGGTGTGAGCCACTGCACCCAGCGAAAGCAGGGATTTATTAAAGCAAGAAAGCACTCTGGCTGGGAGCAGTGATTTAGGCCTGTAATCCCAGCACTTTGGGAGGCTGAGGTGGGCAGATCATGAGGTCAGGAGTCCCAGACCAGCCTGGCCAACATGGTGAAACCCCATCTCTACTAAAGATACAAAAAATTAGCCGGGTGTGGTGGGGCACACGTGTAATCCCAGCTATTCGGAAGCTGAGGCAGGAGAATCGCTTGAATTCGGGAGGTGGAGGTTGCAGTAAGCCAAGATCGTACCATTGCAGTCCAGCCTGGGCAACAGGGCAAGATTCCATCTCAAAAAAAAAAGACGAAGAAGAAAGAAGAAAGAAGGAAGAAGAAGGAGAAGGAGAAGAAGAAGGAGAGGAAGAGGAAGAGGAAGAAGGAGAAGGAGAAGGAGAAAAGAAGAAGAAAAAGAAGAAGAAGAAGAAGGAGGAGGAGGAGGAGGAGGAGAAGAAGAAGAAGAAAAAGCACTCCATAGGGTGGGAGTGGAATGAAGCAGGCAGCTCAAGGGCCCCGTCTACAAAGTTTTTGGGGGTTTAAGTAGTCCGTTTGAGGTTCCTATCAGCTACCTCTTATCTGGATGAAAGATTTGGCCCATGGCTAATTAAAGGCTGAGGTGAATTGGCCCATGGCTAACCCAAGACTGGAGCAGATTGATGCCCTGTGCAGATGAAGGGGTAGTGCTTGCTCAGTCCTCGACCACTCCAGGGCACTCTCCCTCTCTATCCTGGGGGAGAGGGAAAGTTGTAGGGGAGTAAGTAGCCTTTGATCCTTTGTTACTTGGGCTTGGGAAGATTGGGTTTTTCCTTTTGGTTTAGCTTTAGGAAGTTCCTGCCAATTGGCCTTAGGGTTCCTGCTCCCAGACCCAGGTGTTTCCCCTCTGATTTCACCTTGGGAAATTTTCATGAATTGGGGTTAGATTCCTGGCCCCCAGACCTTGGTGTTTTCCCTTGATTCAGCTGTAGGAAGTCAGCACAAATTGGCCTCAAGTTCCCTACCTCCAGACCCTATTCTCCAGCCTCACCGACACTCTGGTAGGCCAAGTGAAGAGGATGGCTTGAACCCAGGAGTTGAAGAAGAGTCTGGGCAGCAAAGCCATACCTCATCACTACAAAAAAATAGAAATTGCCAGGCGTGGTGGCTCATGCCTATAATCCCCACACTTTGGGAGGCCGAAGTGGGTGGATGGCTTGAGCCCAGGAGTTTGAGACTGGCCTGGGTAACATAGCAAGATCCTGTCTCTTAAAAAATACCAAAAATTAGCTGGGGATGGTGGTGCGTGCCTGTGGTCCTAGCTAACTGGGAGGCTGAAGTGGGACAATCACCTGAGTCCTGGAAGTTGAGGCTGCAGTGAGCTGTGATCATGTCGCTGCACTCCAGCCTGAGTGATGGAGTGAGACCTTGCCTCAAAAAAGAAATAAAAGATTTTAAATTAAAAACAAAAAATGGCTGGGCATGGTAGCTCATGCTTGTAATCCCAGGCATTTTGGGAGGCCAGCAATTTGGGAGGCCAAGGCTGTTGGATCACTTGAGGCCAGGAGTTCAAGACAACCCTGGGCAACATGGTGAAACCTCATCTCTACTACAAATACAAAAACTAGACAGGCATGGTGACCTGGCCTGTAAGCCCAGCTACTTGGGAGGCTGAGGCAGGAGAATCACTTGAACCAGGGAGGCAGAGTTTGCAGTGAGGCGAGATTGTGCCACTGCATTCCAGCCTGTGAGACAGAGTAAGCCTCTGTCTCAAGAAAAAAAAAAAAAAAAAGTAAAGGACATTATCAAGAAAGTGAAAAGATAATCTATGATTGGGATAAAATATTTGCAAATTGTTTATGTGATAAGAGTCTAGTATCCAGAATATACAAAGAACTCTTACAACTTAAAAAGACAAACAACCCAATTTAAAAAACAGGCAAAGAACTTGAATAGATATTTCCCTGAAGAATATATGCAAATGGCCAAGAAGCACATGAAAAGAAACTCAACATCATTCATTATTAGAAAAGTGCAAATAGAAACCACAAAGGGTTACCACTTCAAACCACTAGGATGGTGTTAAAACAGAAAGAAAATTCACAAGTGTTAAGGAGGATGTGGAGAAATTGGAACCCCTATACATTGCTGGTGAGAATGTCAGGTGGCTCAGTCACCATGCAAAACAGTTTGATGGTTCTTCAAAAATTTAAACACAGAATTACCACACAACTCCACAATTCCACTTTTATTTATTTATTTTTATTTTTAAATTTAATTAATTTATTTATTTTGAAATTGAGTCTCACTCTGTCGCCCAGACTAGAGTGCAGTGGTGCGATCTTGGCTCACTGCAACCTCTGCCTCCCAAGTTCAAGTGATTCTCCTGCTTGGCCTCCCACGTAGCTGGGCTTACAGGCGCACACCCCCAGGCCTGGCTAATTTTTGTATGTTTTTCTTTTTAGTAGAGACAGGGGTTTCACCATGTTGGCCAGGCTGGTCTCGAATCCCTGACTTCAGGTGATCTGCCCGCCTTGGCCTCCCAAAGTGCTGGAATTATAGGCATGAGTCACCATGCGCGACCCTCGCAATTCCACTTTTAGATCTATACCCCAAATAATTGAAAACAGGCACTCTGACGAGTACATGAACATGGATGTTCATAGCAGCACGACTCACAATAACAAAAAGGTGTGAAGAGCCCAAACGTTCCTCAACCCATGAATGGCTCAACAAGTTGTTGTATATGCATACAATGGAGTATGATTCAGCCAAAAAAGAAGTACTGATACAGGCTGCAATGTGGATAAACACATGATACCAGGTGAACATTAAACTTTTTTCACTTCATATAATGTTTTTATTGAGTTGTATGTCTTAATATAATGTTTTTATCCAAATACAGATAAAAACATTACACTAAGTTAGCTGGGCATGGTGGCAGGGGCCCACAGTCCCCGCGACTCCAGAGGCTGAGGCAGAAGAATCGCTTGAACCGGGAGGTGGGTGTTGCAGTGAGTCGAGATCGTGCCACTGCACTCCAGCCTGGGTGACAGTGAGACTCTGTCTCAAAAAACCACCACAACAACAAAAACACAGGCACATCATACTAAGTGAAAAAAGTCAGAAACAAAAAGTCATATATTGTTTGACTTCATTTACATGCAATATCCAGAATAGATAAACCCATAGAGACAGACATGGATTGGTGGTTGCCAGTGGGTGAGGATGGGGAAGTGTGTAACAAGGAGAAACTGCTTAATGGGTAAGGGGTTTTACTTTGGAGTAATGGAGATGTTTTAAAACTAGATAGACTGGGTGCTATAGCTCATGACCATAATCTCAGCACTTTGGGAGGCCGAGGTGGGTGAATCACGGGGTCAGGAGTTTGAGACCAGCCCGACCAACATGGTGAAACCCCCATCTCTACTGAAAATACAAAAATTAGCTGGGTGTGGTGGCGGGCGCCTGTAATCCCAGCTACTCAGGAGGCTGAGGCAGGAGAATCACTTGAACCTGGGAAGCGGAGGTTGCATTGAACTGAGATCGGGCCACTGCACTCCATCCTGGGCGACAGAGCAAGATTCCATCTAAAAAAAAAAAAAAAAATTAGCCAGGCACGGTGGCACGCACTTGTGGTCCCAGCTACTTGGGAGGCTGAGGTGGGAGAATCACTTGAGCCCAGGAGGTTGCAGCAGCAGTGAGCCAAGACTGCATCACTGCACTCCAGCCTGGGTGATAGAGTGAGACTTTATCTAAAAAAATAAATAAATAACTAGATGAAGGTGGTGGCTGTACAACATTGTGAATGTACTAAATGCTCCTGAGTTTTTCACTTTAAAATGGTTAATTTTGTGTTACAAAATTTCATATATTATTATTATTATTATTATTTTAGACAAAGTTTCTGTGGCCCAGGCTTGAGTGCAGTGTCATGATCTCAGCTCACTGCAACCTCCGCTTCCTGGGTTCAAGCAATTCTCCTGCTTCTGCCTCTCGAGTAGCTGGGATTACAGGCATGTGCCACCCCACCTGGCTAATTTTTGTATTTTTCATAGAGATGGGGTTCACCATGTTGACCAGGCTGGTCTCAAACTCCTGATCTCAAGAGATTCGCCTGCCTCTGCCTCCCAAATTGTTGGGATTACAGGCGTGAGCCACTGTGCCTGGCCATCCCCTCAATATATATATTTTTTTAATTGGGAAAGGGACAAAGCTATTCTTTAGCAAACAAACAATACAGAAAGTAAACATGCTGTCTAGGCGACATTGGTATTTCGTTTTATCTGTAAAATAGAGATGACAGTAGTCCCGCTTCACAGATCTGGTAGAATAATAAATGACTCAGTTCATGCAATATACTTAGTTTATTATTATTATTATCATCATTATTATTATTTTTTGAGATGGAGTCTCACTCTGTTGCCCAGGCTGGAGTGCAGTGGCACAATCTCGGCTCACTGCAACCTCTGCCTCCTGGGTTCAAGTGATTCTCCTGCTTCAGCCTCCTGAGTAGCTGGGATTACAGGCACCCACCACCACACCTGGCTAATTTTTGTATTTTTAATAGAAATGGGGTTTCACCATGTTGGTCGGGCTGGTCTCAAACTCCTGACCTCCAGTAACCAGTCCACCTCGGCCTCCCAAAGTGCTGGGATTACAGGCGTGAACCACTGTGCCTGGCCCACGCAATGTACTTAGATGAGGGCCATACATATGGTGAATACTCCATTTATGTTATCTATCATCGTTATTAATTCTTGCCCAAAGAATCCACTAGAAAGCTTTCTCCAAAAATTCTAATACAATCACTTTCTGCTTCAATGCTATTAAGATTGTAAAAATCAATTTAAAAAAAATCTTTTTTTCAAATGATTTTTTCATTTCAAAAAAAAAAAAAAGATGCGAAAGAACTAACCTCAGTGTAACTAGTATCACTGGAATCTACTACCTGTCAGATACTTTGCAAATACAACCACACTTATGTGTAGGTATACAGTCCTCATTTTGCAGCTGGGGAAACTGAGGCTCAAAGAAGTTAACTAACTTGACCAATACCTCATAGATGGTCAGTAGCAGATTGAGAATTCAAAGCCAGATCTGGCTTTTGCCAAAACTGAAGAGTTTCTCACTCTACTGCATTGCTTTCTCTGCACAAAGTGACTTTCTAGGCCAAGCCCATCGGAGGGTGCCAAGGGTGAGAGGTGAAGACAGAAAGAAAACTGCAGGACAAAGGGAAAGCCCCGCTTGCTGGGAGTGCGAACTCTGCCAACTAGTATTCCCAACACCATTGGCTTTCTAATTGACCACAGCCACATCCCTTATTCCTTTCATGATACATTAATCCCAAGTACCAGCCTGGGACCAACCTGATGCGGTCTCGCCTCACTACATTAACCCACTGATTTGAAAGGAGTACTAAAATATTGGCCAGCGCAGATGCATAGGAAATCTGAGACCTCGCTCTGTCCTTTACTTTCATCCTACTCCTAACTCATGCTTGCGACATCTCCAGCACTGCATAAGAGGATGCTATTTACGCTGGATGTGAGGAGTTCAAAACAGAGGTGGCTGTCTTACCACTGATAGGATGATGCCTTGTCCCTGCTCTCTGATAACCCCCCAGATCCCAATATCTTGTCCAGTGGGATCTGGAGTTACCTGTGTAATTAGCAATGTAAAGCTGGCCAGAGAACAGAAGAAATGATCTTAGCTACTCAACGTATGCTTTAGTTGCTTAGGGCCAGGGCTAACTAAGGGGTGAGAGGGAGGGGTTACTTGCTTGCTATTAATAGAAGATTGAGCTGGAGGTGGGAGAAAGTATGATACATATTTGGTACTGAAAGGTACCAGTCTATTAGCCAGCCTGTGTCTATGGGATTGAGGGCCAATCCATATCCTTGGACAGTGTCCTCCACAGGGACACTGTCCTAGAATGCCTAGGACATTGATACTAATCTCTTCCCCAATCAGCATAAACCCTACTCCTCTAAAGTAGTGTTACTGTTACCCTAAACCTCCCTTACACTTTCCCCTATTCCTCCTGTCTCCTTGGGTCTCATGTCCCTGGGAGGCTGTCTTAGAGCTTGCTTGCATTTTACTCACAGCTGGAAAATGTAGTTCTCTGTCAAAAGGACCACCCAGCAGGTGTGATGGCTCACACCTGGCTTGAGGTCAGGAGTTCGAGACCAGCCTGACCAACACAGTGAAGCCCCATCTCTACTAAAACTACAAAAGTTAGCTGGACGTGGTGGTGCATGCCTGTAATCCCAGATACTTAGGAGGCTGAGGCAGGAGAATCCCTTGAATCCAGGAGGCGAAGATTGCAGTGAGCTGAGACTACACCAGTGCACTCCAGCCTGGGCAACAGAGTGAGACTGTCTCAAAAAAAAAAAAAAAAGAAAGGACCACTTGCCTAGAGGAAAAGCAAGCAGATTATAATCTCACCTTCAGGACTAGGAACTTAGGCTCTTATCAGAGAATGGTGATTCCCTAACATGGCACCTGCTCTGCTGAATGTATCAGGCTGAGACTAGGGTGAGGCAAGAGAGGCACCTAGGGCACAAAGTTTCAGAAAGCAATTTGTTATGGTTTAAATATGGTTTGTCACCTCTGAAACTCATGTAGAAATTTGATTGCCCCTGTGGCAGTGCTGGAAGGTGGGGCTTTTATGAGATAATTAGGTCATTCAGAGGGATTCATGCCTTTCTCAAGGAAATGGGTTTAGTTATGGGGAGTTCAGCCCTGTTTTCCCTAGCACACGCCCTCTCTCCCCTTCTGCTTTCTACCATGCTATGAAGCAGCATGAGGCCCTCACCAGATGTAGGTGTCTCATCTTGGACTTCCCAGCCTCCAGAACCATGAGCTAAAAAAATCTCTTTCCTTTATAAATTACCCAGTTTCAGGTATTATGTCACAGCAACAGGAAACAGAGTAAAACACACTTGCAAGACCCTGAGAATGAGTGCCTCCTTAAATTTTGCGTCCAAGGTGCCTCTTTTGCCCCACCCTACATTCACCCTTGTTTATCCTTAGCCACATGAGCTCAGAAAACAGCTGAGCAGGCAGAGCATGACAGACTCCCATTAATGCAATCTCGGAGGCTGATGACTAACTCCAGAAGGCTAGTTTATTCATTTATAGAAGTATGTGGACCATCACAGCAGTCTAATTCTCTCCCATAATAAGCTACATGGGAAGCCAGATCATAATCAGAGTGGCTACATGCATCTTTGGAACAAGTAAGTTAGTCCCAATGAGTTAGGGTATTCAAATAGTTTATTTCCATAGTAGAAATTTCAGAATCATCAGGCCAGGCCCTTGGGCCAGGGCTCCCTGTCTGCTGACAAAGCTGGAGTGGATGCTGCCAGCCTCTGTGGCTGCCCAGCTCCGCTTCTGATAAGCACAATCTCAATTTGGACATGACAGCCCTTTCCGTTGGTTTTACAGCCAAGTATTTGGGTCTGGAAACCATTCTGTCTCTTTTGGGTGACTGCATATCTCTGCTTCAATTTCATTTTGTATTTATCTGCAAATTTACCTTTCTTGAACAGCAATCATATTCCATGACTTCCAATGCCCTGAAAGGAGGCCTCATGTTGACAGGCTCCCAGGTATCAATGTGGTTCTTGGTAGAGAGGACAGCAGAAATGAAGGCCTTGAAGGTCGTGCTGAGGGGGTTGGCCTCTATCTCATTAGAAACGAGGCCTGGGGCGGTGGCTCACACCTGTAATCCCAGCTATTTGGGAGGCCGAGGCAAGTGGATGGAGACCAGCCTGGCCAACATGGTGAAACCCCGTCTCTACTAAAACTACAAAAATTAGCCGAATGTGGTGGTGCACACCTGTAATCCCAGCTACTCAGAAACCTGAGGCAGGTGAATCACTTGAATCCAGGAGGTAAAGACTGCAGTGAGCCGAGACTGTGCCTGTGCACTCAACCTGGGCAACAGAGTGAGACTCCATCTGAAAGAAAAAGAAAGAAATCAGGCACTATTAAAGAGTTATGAGAAAGAAAATAGCATGGTCAGATTTGCATTTCAGAAAAACCACGCTCTTGCTGTCAGCAGCACTGTGAAAGGATTAGGAGATGGAGGATGTGGTGATTTAAAAATCTGTCTGCAAATTTATTGACATTTCTCCCCTCAAGGGGCAGGGTCTAATTGTTTGTCACTGGCTGCATTGCTCTGAAAAAGCCCGGACCATGTGGAGAGATCACATGTAAGAATTCTGGTTGAAAGCCCAGCCAAGATCCCAGCCAACAGCCAGAATCAACCACGAGCCATGTGAGTAAGCAAGCCTTTGAGATGATGCCAGCTGAAGCCAGCATCTGACAGTAATTGCTTGAGAGATGCTGAGTGAGAACCACCTAACTGAGCGTAGCTGTCATGGGTTGAATTTTATCCACCTCTCCGCTCACCCCCCGATCGAAAAAAAAAAGCTATGTTGAACTTCGAACCCCCAGTATCTCAAAATGTGACATTATTTGGAGATAATGTCCTCATAAAAGCAATCAAGTTGAAATGAAGTCATTACGCTGGGCCTAATTCAGTATGACTGATGTCCTTATAAAAAGAAGAAATTTGGTTTTTATTGTTTTTTATATATATATATATATATATATAGTTATATACATATATACACACACACATACACATATTGTTATATATATATAGAGAGAGAGGCAAGGTCGTACTATGTTGCCTAGGCTGATCTCGAACTTTTGGGCTCAAGCAATTCTCCCACTTTGGGAATGAAAAGAGAAAGCCGGGCATGTTGGCTCACGCCTATAATCCCAAGACTTTGGGAGACCGAGGCGGGTGGATTGACTGAGCTCAGGAGTTCAAGACCAGCCTGGGCAACATGGCGAAACCCCACCTCTACTAAAATACAAAAAATTAGCTGGGCATCGTGGCACGCACCTATAATCCCAGCTACTTGGGAGGCAGAGGCATGAGAATCGCTTGAACCAGGGAGGTGGAGGTTGCAGTGAGCTGAGCTCACACCACTGCACTCCAGTCTGGGTGACAGAGTGAGACTCTGTCTCAAAAAAAAAAAAAAAAAAAAGAGAAAACTGTGGGCTCTCAAATGTCTTCAGGGAGGAAGCATACTCCGTTGCAAAAATGAGCTATGTTTTATTTATGGTTATTATTGTTTTTAGAGATATGATCTTGTGCTATAGCCCAGAATGGAGATCATGGCACTATCATAGCTCACTGCAGCCTCGAACTCTTGGCCTTATGTGATCCTCCCACTTCAGCCTCACAAAGTGTTGGGATTACAGGTGTGAGCCACTGCTCTCAACCCAAAGCTATGTTTTATAGAAAAGAAAAACTAGTCCAGGCATGGTGGCTCAGGCCTGTAATCCCAGCACTTTGGGAGGCTGAGGCAGGCGGATCGCCTGAGGTCAGGAGTTTGAGACCAGCCTTGCCAACATGGTGAAACCCTGTCTCTACTGAAAATACAAAAATTAGCTGTGCATAGCCTGTAGTCCCAGCTACTCAGGAGGCTGAGGCACAAAAATCGTGTGAACCGGGAGGCAGAGATTGCAGTGAGCCGAGATCACACCACTGCGCTATACCTTGGGCAACAGAGTGAGACTCGGTCTCGAAAAGAAAAAAGAAAAAGGAAAGGCAAACTAATTCAGAGGACAGAAGCATGAGTTCAGAAAGTGGAGCCAAGACCTATGGAGAATTACACCCAAGCAGGAGGATTGCACCCTGATCAACAAATTGGCAGCATGAAACCAGCTGAATTTCAGAGTTACTATCGATCAGTGACTGTGTGTGCTTCCTGTTTTCTTCATTTCCAAAGGGAGGATCTATTAATTTATGCCTGCGTTGGCTGGGCGCAGTGGCTCACGCCTGTAATCCCGGCACTTTCGGAGGCCGAGGCAGGCGGATCACGAGGTCAAGAGTTCAAGACCAGCCTGGGTCAACATAGTGAAACCCAGTTTCCACTAAAAATACAAAAATTAGCCAGGTGTGGTGGCACGTGCCTGTAGTCCCAGCTAGTCGGGAGGCTGAGGCGGGAGAATCACTTAAACCTGGGAGGCGGAGGTTGCAGGGAACCGAGACCATACCATTGCACTCTGGCCTGGGTGACAGAGTCAGACTCCATCTCAACAAATAAAATAAAATAAATTTATGCCTGTGTTGTCATTGTATGTTGGGTGTGTAAAGGGCAGACAACTTGTTTTTTTAGCTCACAGGACTTCAGATTGAGAGGAGTGATACGCAAGGAGCTACACCCAAGAAATCACACCCAAGGAGCTGCATCCACACCTGGTCCCAGTTTAGTTAACAAGATCCTGAACTATATACCTTGGCCTGATGTTGTAGTACAAGAGTCTTACAGAGGTCTTGAAAGGACATGAGTGTATTTTGCATGTGGGAGGAATGTAAATAAATTGTGACCAGAGGGTGAACGTGGGTGGTTTTAAAACATATTTGCAAATTTGTTGATAGTCTTGTATCAAGCAGTAGAGTTTACTTCCACTCCCCTTGAATAAGGGCTGGCTTTAGTGATTTACCCACCAGTGAATAGAAAGTGTCGATGAAGGCGGGGCGTGGTGGCTCACACCTGTAATCCCAGCACTTTGGGAGGCTGAGGTGGGCAGATCATTTGAAGTCAGGAGTTCGACACAAGCCTGGACAACATGGTGAAACTCCATCTCTACTAAAACTACAAAAAATTAGCTAAGTGTGGTGGTGCACACCTGTAGTCCCAGCTACTCAGGAGGCTGAGGCAGCAGAATCTCTTGAACCCAGGAGGCAGAGGTTGCAGTGAGCCGAGATCATGCCACTACACTCCAGCCTGGGCAACAGTGTGAGACTTCCATCTCAATTAAAAAAAAAAAAAAAGAGAGAGAGAGAAAGAAAGAAAATGTCTACAAAAAGAGTCAAACTCTGTAAAATATTTGAAGAGATTTATTCTGAGTCAAATATGAGTGACCATGGCCCATGACACAGCCCTCAGGAGGTCCTGAGAACATGTGCCCAAGGTGGTCGGAGCACAGTTTGGTTTTATATATTTTAGGGAGGCATAAGACATCAATCAAATACATTTAAGAAATACATTGATTTGGTTCAGAAAGGTGGGACAACTCAAAGCAGAGGCTTCTAGGCTATAGGTAAATTTAAACATTTTCTGGTTGACAATTGGTTGAGTTTATCTGAAGACCTGGGATCAATGGAAAGGAATGTTCAGGTTAAGATAAAGGATTGTGGAGACCAAGTTTTATTGTGCAGAGGAATCTCTCAGATATCAGACTTCAGAGAGAAAGCAGGTTGTAAAATGTTTCTTTTGCCTGGGTGCAGTGCCTCATGCCTGTAATCCCAGCACTTTGGGAGGCGGAGGCAGGCGGATAATGAGGTCAAGAGATCGAGACCATCTTGGCCAACTCAGTGAAACACTGTCTCTACTAAAACTACAAAAATTAACTGGGCATGGTGGTGCATGCCTGTAGTCCCAGCTACCAGGGTGCTGGAGTGCAGTGGCGCAATATCGGCTCACTGCAACCTCTGCCTCCCGGGTTCAAGTGATTCTCCTGCCTCAGCCTCCCGAGTAGCTGGGGTTACAGGCACACACCACCACACCCGGCTAATTTTTGTATTTTTAGTACAGACCGGGTTTCACCATGTTGACCAGGCTGGTCTCAAACTCCCGATTTTGTGATCTACCCACCTCAACCTCCCAAAGTGCTTGGATTACCGGCGTGAGCCACTGCACCTGGCAAAAGAAATGTTTTTACAACCTGCTTTCTCTCTGAAGTCTGCTTACAGGAGTGAGCCACTGCGCCTAGCCATAAAATATTTCTTATGGGACCTAAAAGGGTGCCTGGCTCTTAGTTGATTATCGCCTGGATCTGGAAAGAAAGGAAGAAAAACAAAGGGGAAAGGTGATTCTCTATGGAATGTGGATTTTTCCCCCAAGAGACTTTGCAGGGCAATTGCAAGGTATGGCATGGAAATATATTTTGGGGTTAAATATTTTTCCTTGTGTCATAATGTTATGCCAGAGTCAGATTGAAAACTAAGTCACGATATATAGGGTCAAATAACCCCTCTGATGAGAATTTATGGTTTATAAGGCATGACTCCTTAGACCCCTTAGGTAGGAATTTGGGCAAGATAAAAAATCAGAACTCAGTCTTCAAAAGTAATAGAAATGGCATTGCGTGACTTCTGAGGCTAGGTCACAAAAGGTGATACGACTTCCATCTGACTCTCTTTCTTGGGACACTGTCTGTTGAAACCCAGGGACCATGCAGTGAAGAAGTCCAGGCCAGAAGGAGAGGCCACATGCACTTCTGAATAACAGCCTCAGCGAAGGTCCTAGGAGGTCAGCAGCCAACATCAGCTACAAGACACGTGAGTAAGAAAGACTGACTCGCCTACTCACTGACTCCAATCCCAGCCACCGTCTGACTGGAAACTTCTTGAGACCCTGACAGAACAACCAAGCTAAGCCCAGTCAACTTTCAGAGCCCTGAGAGATAATAATATTCAATGATCGTTGTTGTTTTAAGCCCTTAAATTTTGTTTTCTTTTGGTAGAGGTAGTGTCTCATCATGTTGCCCAGACTGGTCTCAAACTTTTAGATTCAAGTGATCCTCTGGCCTCGACTTCCCAAAGAGTTGGGATTACGGTGCGAGCCCCCACATGCCCAATTAATAATACTACTGGCTTACTGGTTCTATTTTTTTCTTTTTTTTTTTTCAGACACAGGGTCTTGCTCTGTCACCCAGGTTGTAGTGCAGTCACACAATTATAGCTAACTGCAGCCTCGAACTGGGCTCAGTAATCTTCCTGCCCCAGCCTCCCATGTAGCTGGGACTACAGGCTCATGCTACCACACCCAGCTTTTTTTAAAATTTTTTATTTTATTTCTTATAGAGACAGGTTATTGCTGTGTTGTCCAGGCTGGTCTCAAACTCCCGGCCTCAGGTAAGCCTGCCTTGGGCTCTCAGAGCACTGGGATTTACAGGTATGAGCCACCATGCCTGGCAATTATTTTATTTGATTTTTTTAGGCATTCTAATGAACAAAATGGGAGGTGGGAGTGGAGTGATAATATTAATACTAAGCCTTTACTGAACTTCTACTGTGTGCCATGTAGTATAATAAGTGTTTCAACTCAGTAGCTCACATAATCCCCACAATAACCCATGAGGCAGATATATTCATTTATTATCTCTGTTTGACAGACAAGGAAACTGAGACAGTAGGATTGAAGGTTTTGCTTAGGATCCTTTAGCTACTCAGAATTCTTAGCTACTAAGTCGAGGAATTGAGATAAAACCAGCATTGAGACTGGTTCATAGACCATTACAAAGCATTGAGATAAGAGACAATGAGGGTAGGAACTGCAGGAGTAGTGAGCAGCGAGGAAGGACTAGAACTGATGGGTATTGAAAGGGGCAGTTGAGGCCGAGTACGGTGGCTCACACCTGTAATCCCAGCACTTTGGGAGGCCAGTGCAGGAGGATCACTTGAGGTCAGAAGTTTGAGATCAGCCTGGCCAACATGGCGAAACCCCATCTCTAAAAAAAACACAAAAATTAGCCAGGTGTGGTAGTGCGCACCTCTAATCTCAGCTACTCATGAGACTGAGGCAGGAGAATCACTTGAACCTGGGAGGCAGAGATTGCAGTGAGCCGAGATCGAGCCACTGCACTCCAGCCTGGGTGACAGAGTGAGACTCCGTCTCAAAATAGAAAAAATAAAAATAAAAAAGAGAGGGGCAGGGGATAGGCCTGTTGACCCTGGTCTCCCCCAGGAGGGTGGGGCAGCAGAAGGAACTGAAGACAGATCCTAGATTTCTGACTTTCATCAGCCTCTGATTTCTCAAAGAGCTGTGGCTGTTTAAGATAGCAGTTGCTTATATCAGAAACATACTGCTTATTTCTGCTGAAATAAATGTATACCTCCATACGGACTGATTTATTTGAAAGCCTCTGTTAAAGAACAAGGAGGAAAAACACAAAGAAGTGAGAATCAGAAGCACAAGAGGTATTTTTACAAATGCATCAGGCTCGAAACCTTGGTACACGCATCCTTGCGTACCTCTTGTGCTGACCAACTCTAAATAATTTTCCTGAGATCTTCTTAGGCTATAATTGGAACACGTGGCATTCAGGCCTCAAACGCCTGCTGAATTTCACCATATCCATCAGGATCAAGTCCAAACTTCCCAGACAGCATGCAAGCCCTTCTTCATCAGACCTCAGCTTATCTATAGCCCCAGGCTCATCCTTCACCCAAAATGCTGGGATTACAGGCCTGAGCCACCGAGCCCAGTTGATCTTTGTTCTTTCCTTAAAAAGCACTTCCTTTTCCCCCATTTCAGTCCTCAACCGCTTTCTAGTTGGCTGGTGATCTGCAGGCTCCAGGGCTATCCTCCGATGCCACCTCCCAACCCCCAATGGAAGTCTTTCTTTCTTCCCTCCCCTCATCCTTCCTTCTATGCATTGAGTCCTCTCATCTACTCCATTCTTACTTCTTAGAATCAATAAAATTGGGTGTGTTCAAGCCTTACCAACACCAAGCCATGCAATGGGATTGTGCTTTAATTATGGATCTCAGTACTTATACCCTTGGGGCACACGAGCTATTTCTAGGTGGGACCCTATTGAACTGTTAAAATGCTAACAGCTAAGCATTTGCTTTACTGTTTATTAGGAAAACAATAGGACTTGCACACTAACTCCACGATTCACACATATTACTCAGGATGAAGCAAAAGTAGGTGGCAATGTTAATCAATTGTAGAGGCTGCAGGGAGATGGAGCAAGCATTCTAAGGGAGAATGCTAATACCTGAGATTTCGGGAAATCTCATTTAATCCTTACAATAACTCTGTGAAATAGAAATCTTGTTCACATTGTTGAGATAGAAACCCAAGGATCAGAAAGGTGAAATAACTCTCCTAAACATACAGAACGATTAAGTGGCGGGTATAAATCAGATCTGCAGTTGAGGTGACTTCTTCTGCCCAGCCTCCTAGCAAAACTTCCCCTTCCCCTTCCCCTTCCCCTTCCCCTTCCCCTTCCCCTTCCCCTTTTCCTTCTTCTTTTTTTTTTGAAACAGAGTCTCACTCTGTTGTCCAGGCTGGAGTGCAGTGGCACAATCTTGGTTCACTGCAACCTCTGCCTCCAGAGTTCAAGCGATTCTTGTGCTTCAGCCTCCTGAGTAGATGGAATTGCAGGCACCTGCCACATACCCAGCTATTTTTGTTTGTTTGTTTTGTTTTGTTTTGTTTTAGACAGAGTCTTACTCTGTTGCCCTGGCTGGAGTGCAATGGCACAATCTCGGCTCACTGCAACCTCTGCCTCCCAGGTTCAAGCAATTTTTGTGCTTCAGCTTCCTGACTGGCTGGGATTACAGTCATGCACCACCATGCCTGGCTAATTTTTGTATTTTTAGTGCAGATGGGGTTTTGCCATGATGCCCAGGCTGGTCTCAATCTCCTGACCTCAGGTGATCTGCCTGCCTCGGCCTCCCAAAGTGCTGGGATTACAGGCATGAGCCACTGCACCCAGCCTAGGTTTTCTTTTTCTTTTCTTTTTCATATTTTAAAGAAAATTTAGTGCCCACTCTAATCCAGTATCAATTCAAAATTTTTTATGCTTCATTATATTGTCTTGCTAATGACAAAATAATAGAAGTTCATGGTGGAAAAAAATGGGAAGAGGGTAGAAAAATTAAATACAAAAATTAAAATGACCTATAACAGGCCAGGTGCGGGGCTCATGCCTATAATCCCAGCACTGTGGAAGGCCGAAGCAGGTGGATCACCTGTGGACAGGAGTTCCAGACCAACCTGGCCATCATGGTGAAACCCTGTCTCTACTAAAAACACAAAAATTAGCTGGGTGTGGTGGTGCGTGCCTGTAATCCCAGCTACTTGGGAGGCTGAGGCAGGAGAATCACTTGAATCCGGGAAGCAGAGGTTGCAGTGAGCCGAGATCACGCCACTGCACTCCAGCCTGGACAACAGAGCAAGACTCCAACTCAAAAAAAGAAAAAAGAAAAAAGTAGAAGAGAAGGAGGAAGAGAGGGGAGAAGAGAAGGAGGAAGAGAGGAAGAGAGGGGAGAAGAAGAGGAGGAAGAGGAAAAAGAAAGTAGAAACAGAAAAAGAAAGAAAAGACAAGGAAGGCAGGAAGGGAGGAAGAGAGGGAAAGGTAGAAAAGGAGAAGAGAAGTCCTGGTAAATTGTGTTTTCAAAAAGGTCTTGGTTGGCCAGGTGCAGTGGCTCACGCCTATAATCCCAGCACTTTGGGAGGCCGAGGCGGGCAGATCACAAGGTCAGGAGATTGAGACCATCCTGGCTAACACGGTGAAACCCTGTCTCTACTAAACATACAAAAAATTAGCCAGGTGTGGTGGTGGGCACCTGTAGTCCCAGCTACTCGGGAGGCTGAGGCAGGAGAATGGCGTGAACCTGGGATCAGGAGCTTGTAGTGAGCCGAGATCGCGCCACTGCACTCCAGCCTGGGCGACAGAGCGAGACTCCGTCTCAAAAAAAAAAAGGAAAAGGTCTTGGTTTTTGCCCTTTGCTGGAGTCAGGGTTTTTGAAAGTACGGTTTGAGAATCACCTGCATTAGAATTACGCAGGGGCATTTTCTTTTTTTAAATCTAATTTTTTTTTTTTTAGATGGAGATTTGTTCTTTCTCCCAGGCTGGAGTGAAGTGGTGCAATCTTGGCTCACTGCAACTTCCACCCCCCAGATTCTCCTGCCTTAACCTCCTGAGTAGCTGGGATTACAGGCATGTGCCACCACGCCTGGCTAATTTTTTTTGTATTTTTAGCAGAGACGGAGTTTCACCATGTTGGCCAGGCTGGTCCTGAACTCTTGACCTCAGGTGATCCCCCCGCCTTGGCCTCCTGAAATGTTAAGATTACAGGCGTTAGCCATCGCACTCAGCCTTAATTTATTTTTATTTTTATTTTCCAAACCTGAGAACTTGTGAAATCTGGGGCATTTTCTAAAAATGTAGATTCCTGGCCCTCAGCCTACTGAATTACAGCCTGTGGGATGGGGCCTGAGGTTCTGCAAAGCTGAGAGTATTACTGGAATACGTGGCCCACAGAAATCATCCTGAGGGTGGAGGATGGCTTTCTGTGGATGGTGGAAAAAAACTACTTAAATGCTTTTGCCCAGGCGTGGCGAGGAGATCTTCAGTTCTGAGGAAAGAACTCAACCATTCTGCTCAGGGTGAGCATGCCTGCTTGACCTGCTACAATGTTAATGGATTTGGGGCTATTTTATGGACTTGAGGATGTGGGGAGTTTGGAGGCCCCGGGCCTGTGGGGAGGCAAGATTGGAACAAGGCTGAGCTCTGAGAGGAAGGGGCTGGCCAAGCATGGAGGTAGGCCAAGGACGTGCTGGCCAGGAAGCAACTCCAAGTGATGCACGTATATACAGGGATGCAAAAATCCTCAATAAAATACACATAGGGATATAAAATCCTCAATAAAATACTGGCAAACCGAATCCAGCAGCACATCAAAAAGCTTATCCACCATGATCAAGTGGGCTTCATTCCTGGGATGCAAGGCTGGTTCAACATACACAAATCAATAAACATAATCCATCATATAAACAGAACCAAAGACAAAAACCACATGATTATCTCAATAGATTCAGAAAAGGCCTTCCACAAAATTCAACAGCCCTTCATACTAAAAACTCTCAATAAATTAGGTATTAATGGGATGTATCTCAAAATAATAAGAGCTATTTATGACAAACCCACAGCCAATATCATACTGAATAGGCAAAAATTGGAAGCATTCCCTTTAAAAACTGGCACAAGACAGGGATGCCCTCTCTCACCACTCCTATTCAACATAGTGTTAGAAGTTCTGGCCAGGGCAATCAGGTAGGAGAAAGAAATAAAGGTAATTCAATTAGGAAAAGAGGAAGTCAAATTGTCCCTGTTTGCAGATGACATGATTATATACTTAGAAAACCCCATCGTCTCAGCCCAAAGTCTCCTTAAGCTGATAAGCAACTTCAGCGAAGTCTCAGGATACAAAATCAATGTGCAAAAATCACAAGCATTCCTATACACCAATAACAGACAGACAGCCAAAACATGAGTGAACTCCCATTCACAATTGCTACAAAGAGAATTAAATACCTAGGAATCCAACTTACAAGGGATGTGAAGGATCTCTTCAAGGAGAACTACAAACCACTGCTCAACAAAATAAAAGAGGACATGAACAAATGGAAGAACATTCCATGCTCATGCATAGGAAGAATCAGTATCATGAAAATGGCCATACTGCCCAAGGTAATGTATAGATTCACTGCCATCCCCATCAAGCTACCAATTACTTTCTTCACAGAATTGGAAAAAACTACCTTAAAGTTCATATGGAACCAAAAAAGAGCCCGCATTGCCAAGACAATCCTAAGCCAAAAGAACAAAGCTGGAGGCATCACGCCACCTGACTTCAAAATATGCTACAAGGCTACAGTAACCAAAACAGCATACTACTGGTACCAAAACAGAGATATAGACCAATGGAACAGAACAGAGCCCTCAGAAATAATACCACACATCTACAACCATCTGATCTTTGACAAATCTGACAAAAACAAGAAATAGGGAAAGGATTCCCTATTTAATAAATGGTGCTGGGAAAACTGTCTAGCCATATGTAGAAAGCTGAAACTGGATCCCTTCCTTACACCTTATACAAAAATTAATTCAAGATGGATTAAAGACTTAAATGCCAGACCTAAAACCATAAAAACCCTAGAAGAAAACCTAGGCAATACCATTCAGGACATCGGCATGGGCAAGGACTTCATGTCTAAAACACCAAAAGCAATGGCAACAAAAGCCAAAATTGACAAATGGGATCTAATTAAACTAAAGAGCTTCTGCACAGCCAAAGAAACTACCATCAGAGTAAACAGGCAACCTACAGAATGGGAGAAAATTTTTTCAGTCTACTCATCTGACAAAGGGCTAATATCCAGAATCTACAAAGAACTCAAACACATTTACAAGAAAAAACAAATAACCCCATCAAAAAGTGGGCAAAGGATGTGAACAGATACTTCTCAAAAGAAGATATTTATGCAGCCAACAGACACATGAAAAAATGCTCATCATCGCTGACCATCAGAGAAATGCAAATCAAAACCACAATGAGATACCATCCCACGCCAGTTAGAATGGTGATCATTAAAAAGTCAGGAAACAACAGGTGCTGGAGAGGATGTCGAGAAATAGGAACACTTTTACACTGTTGGTGCGACTGTAAACTAATTCAACCATTGTGGAAGACAGTGTGGTGATTCCTCAAGGATCTAGAACTAGAAATACCATTTGACCCAGCCATCCCATTACTGGGTATATACCCAAAGGATTATAAATCATGCTGCTATAAAGACACATGCACACGTATGTTTATTGTGGCACTATTCACAATAGCAAAGACTTGGAACCAACCCAAATGTCCATCAATGATAGACTGGATTAAGAAAATGTGGCACATATGCACCATGGAATACTATGCAGCCATAAAAAAGGACGAGTTCATGTCTTTATGCAGCTGGAAACCATCATTCTGAGCAAACTATCACAAGGACAGAAAACCAAACACTGCATGTTCTCACTCATAGGTGGGAATTGAACAATGAGAACACTTGGACACAGGGTGGGGAACATCACACACTGGGGCCTGTCATGGGGTGGGGGAAGGGGGGAGGGATAGCATTAAGAGACAGACCTAATGTAAATGATGAGTTAATGGGTTCAGCCCACCAACATAGTACATGTATACATATGTAACAAACCTGCACATTGTGCACATGTACCCTAGAACTTAAAGTATAATAATAATAATAATAATAAAAGAAAGTATAGGCCAGGGCTGGTGGCTCATGCCTATAATCCCAGCACTTTGGAAAGCCAAGGCAAGAGGATCGCTTGAGCCCAGGAGTTCGAGACCAGCCTGAGCAACATGGTGAGTTCCTGTCTCCACAAAAAAATACAAAAATTAGCTGGGTGTGTTTGCATGGTCCCAGTTACTTGGGAGGTTGGGGAAGAAAGATCGCTTCAGCCCAGGAGGTCGAGGCTGCAGTGAGCCATGATTGTACCACTGCACTCCAGCCTGGGTGAAAGAGACCCTGTCTCAAAAAACTAAAATAAATAAAATAAAATAACAAAATAAAACATGAACTTTATGGTGTGTGAATTATATCCCAATTAAAACACATTAGAGGGCCGGGCGTGATGGCTCATGCCTGTAATCCCAGCACTTTGGGAGGCTGAGGTGGGCAGATCATGAGGTCAGGAGATCGAGACCATCCTGGCTAACATGGTGAAACCCCGTCTCTACCAAAAATACAAAAAATTAGCCAGGCGTGGTGGCAGGCTCCTGTAGTCCCAGCTATTCGGGAGGCTGAGGCAGGAGAATGGAGTGAAGCTGGGAGGCAGAGCTTGCAGTGGGCTGAGATCGCGCCACTGCACTCCAGCCTGGGTGACAGAGTGAGATTCCGTCTCAAAAAAACAAACAACCATGACAACAACAACAAAAACACACACACACATTAGAGGCCAGGCACAGTGGCTCACGCCTGTAATCCCAGCACTTTGGGAGTTTGAAGTGGGTGAATCACCCAAGGTCAAGAGTTTGAGACCAGCCTGGCCAATATGGTGAAACCCCATCTCTACTAAAAATACAAAAAATTATCTGGGCGTGGTGGCGCTTGCCTGTAGTCCCAGCTACTCGGGAGGCTGAGGCAGGAGAATTGCTTGAACCTGGGAGGTAGAGGTTGCTTTGAGCCAAGATGGCGTCACTGCACTCCAGCCTAGGTGACAGAGCAAGACACAGTCTTAAAAAAAAAAAAAAAGAAAAATAATAAGATAAGTGATTGCCAGGTGTTGAGGGGAGGGAGAGATAACTAGGTGGAGCACAGAGGATTTTCAGGGCAGTGAAAACCCTTTTCATGGTATTATAATGGTGGGTTCTGGGAGGCGGAGGTTGCGGTGAGGTGAGATCACACCATTGGCCTCCAGCCTGGGCAGCAAGAGCAAAACACCGTCTCCAAAAAAAAAAAAAAAAAATGGTGGGTTCACATCATTATAAATTTGTCCAAACCCATAGAATGTACAACACCAACAGTGAACCTGATGTCAACTCTGCTGTTTGGGTGATAATGATGTGTCAGGTAGGCTCGTGGATTGTAACAGGCGTACCCTCTGGACCGGGATGTGGAGAATGGAGGGTGGGGGGTGCTGTGCATGTGGGGGCAGGGGGCATATGGGAAATTTGTGCCTTCCACTCAATTTTACTGTGAATGTAAAACTGCTCTAAAGAATAAAATCTTTAAAAATTTCTAAAAATATTAAATTAGAAGTGGATATTTAAATTCATCAAATGACAAACAAAATCTTTCAAGAGAACAGATATTGATTAATTTTTTTTTTTTTTTTTTTTTGAGACAGAGTCTTGCTCTGTTGCCCAGGCTGCAGTGCAGTGGCCTGATCTCGGTTCACTGCAACCTCCGCCTCCCGGGATCAAGTGATTCTCCTGCCTCAGCTTCCCGAGTAGCTGGGACTACAGGTGCACGCCACCACGGCGTGGCTAATTTTTGTATTTTTATTAGAGATGGGCTTTCACCATGTTGGTCAGGCTGGTGTAGAACTCCTGACCTCAAGGGATGCACTCACCTCGGCCTCCCAAAGTGCTGGGATTACAGGTATGAGCCACCGAGCCTGGCCATATTGATTGAATTTGACGAGTAGGTTTTTCATACTAAACTTTCCTTAGGTTTCTAAGATAACATCATTTGGTATATCATACACTTCTGGGTTTATTTACTGGAGTTTTGTGTAAAACTTTTGTGTTTAATACTGCTCCTTGGCCAGGTGCAGTGATTCATGCCTCTAATCACAGCACTTTGCAAGGCTGAGGTGGGCGGATCACGAGGTCACGAGTTCGAGACCAGCCTGACCAACGTGGTGAAACCCTGTCTCTACTAAAAATACAAAAATTAGCTGGGCGTGGTGGCATGTGCCTGTAATCCCAGCTACTCAGGAGGCTGAGGGAAGAGAGTCGCTAGAACTTGGGAGGCAGAGGTTGCAGTGAGCTGAGATTACGCCACTGCACTCCAGCCTGGTGACAGAGCGAGAGTCCATCTCAAAAAAAAGAAAACAAAACAACAACAAAAAAACTGCTCCTTTATCATGAGAGTTTTCTATTCCTTGAAGGTCTTTTATAAAACACTTTATCTTGTAATCATTTAAACCCAGTGTTTTCTGCAGAGGTAATCGTCAACTTTTCTGTTATGGTCATTGCTTTGTGTAGATTATCGTGACTTGATTTAAGTTTGATCATTTACATTTTACTACAGAATCATTCCCTTCCTAAAGATTTTCAAATGAATTAGCACCGAGGTGTGCACAGAATTTAAAAATCTCTGTATGTGTAATTTGGTTATTTTATTTTATTTTAGAGACAGTTTCACTCCTGTCACCCAGGCTGGAGTGCAGTGGCACAATTTCAACTCACTGCAACCTCCACCTCCTGGGCTCAGGAGATGCTCCCGCCTCAGCCTCCAAGTAGCTGGGACTATAGGTGCACACTACCATGCCCGGCTAATTTTTGTGTGTGTTTTTTTTTAATAGAGACGGGATCCAGGCTTGTCTCTATCTCCTGGTCTCAAGTGATCAGCCCGCCTCAGCCTCCCAAAGTGCTGGTATTACAGGCGTGAGCTACCATGCCTGGCCCATCTGTATGCTATCACTGCCCAGGCTGGAGGGCAGTGGTGCTATCTCAGCTCACTGCAACCTCCACTTCCCGGGTTCAAGCGATTCTCCTGCCTCAGCCTCCCAAGTAACTGGGATTACAGGTGCACATCACCACGCCTGGCTAATTTTGTATTTTCAGTAGAGATAAGGTTTCACCATGTTGGTCAGGCTGCTCTGGAACTCCTAACCTCAAGTGATCCACCCGCCTCAGCCTCCCAAAGTGCTGGGATTACAGGCATGAGCCACCATGCCTGGCCTGTATGTGTGATTTTAGCTACTACTCCCTGCAGTGTATAGATTTAAAATGGCAAGATCTAAATCCAGAGGATCTGGGTTAAAGTCTCAGTTTACCACTCACCCTTATGATGAGCTTGGTTAGACAAGTTATTGCAGCTTCTCTGTGCTTGGCTTCCTGAAATGGAGAAAATGTAAAACAGAGATAACAATACTTGGACCATGTAAGAACACTGAACTAGGAGGTGAGCTAGGGCAAGACAAGTGCTTAGTTCAGTGCCTGGCAAACAGGAAATACTTGGTAAATGTGGGCTATTTTTGTATATCTAATATTTGGCACTTGAGATTTTTCACTATTTTTTTCTTTATTATACAAGTAAAATGTTATCTATTTTGTTTTTAATCCAACACTCTTTTCATTAATTCTAGATATTTTTAAATTTTTTGTAGAGATGGGGTCTCACTATGTTGCCTAGACTGGTCTCAAACTCCTGTGCTCAAGCAACTCTTCCACCTCAGCCTCCCAAGTAGTTGAGATTATAGACATGAGCCACTACACCCAATTAATTTTTTATTCTGTAGAGATGGGGATTTTGCTATGTCGTCCAGTTTGGTCTCAAACTCCTGGGCTCAAGCAATTCTCCTGCCTCAGTCTCCCGTAGTGCTGGGGTTACAGGCATGAGACACCATGCCCAGCCCTGGAAGGGTTGGTCTTGTTGTCTCAGGGGTGTTAGAGGTGGAAAAAAATCTGCATGTAAGTGGACCCTTGAAGTTCAAACTTGTGTTGTTCAAAGTCAACTGTATAATTAAAGTGATCTACGAGTACTAGAAAATCTTTATTTATTTATTTATTTATTTATTTATTTTGAGACGAAGTTTCGCTTTTGTTGCCCAGACTGGAGTGCATTGACAGCCAAGAGAAATCTACTTTGTGCTACATATGTGATTTAAAAGTTTCTAGTAGCCATGATTAAAAAAATAAAAAGGTGGCCATGTTGTGGGAAGTCAGGGACCCAGAACGGAAGGACCAGCTGAAGCCATGGCAGAAGACAATAAATTGTGAAGATTTCATGGACATTTATCAGTTCCCAAAATTAATACTTTTATAATTTCTTATGCCTGTCTTTACTGCAATCTCTGAACATAAACTGTGAAGATTTCATGGACATTTATCACTTCCCCAATTAATACTCTTATAATTTCTTGTGCCTGTCTTTACTTTAATCTCTTAATCATGTTATCTTTGTAAGCTGAGGATGTATGTCATCTCAGGACCCTGTGATGATTACATTAACTATACAAATTGTTTGTAAAAATCTGTGTTTGAACAATATAAAATCAGTGCACCCTGAGAAAGAACAGAATAACAGCAATTTTCAGGGAATAAGGAAAGATAACCATAAGGTCTGTCTGCCTGTGGGGTTCGGCAGAATAGAGGCATAGTTTTCTTCTTGCAAAAAGCCTATAGACAGATGTGTGAGTAGGAGAAATATCGCTGAACTCTTTTCCCAGCAGGTAATATTAATAATTAATACCCTGGGAAAGGAATGCATTCCCAGGGGTAGGTCTATAGATGACTGCTCTAGGAGTGTCTGTCTTATTCCGTTGAGATAAGGGATGAAATATGCCCTGGTTTTCTCCAGTGCCCTCAGGCTTACTAGGATTGGGAAATTCCAGCCTGGTAAATTCTAGTCAGACTGGTTGTCTGCTCTTGAACCCTGCTTCCTGTTAAGATGTTTATCAAGATAATGTGTCCCCAGCAGGACATGGACCCTCATCAGTAATTCTAATTTCATACTTGCCTTATGCTCTTGCTCTGCCCTTTGCCTTGTGATCTTTTATTGCCCTTTGAAGCATGTGATCTCTGTGACCCACTCCCTATTCGTACACCCCCTCCCCTTTTGAAATCCCTAATAAAAACTTGCTGGTTTAGCAGCTCAAGTGGGGATCATGGAAGCTGCCGATATGTGATATCACCCCCGGCAGCCCAGCTGTAAAATTCTTCTCTTTGTAATCTTTCTTTTTATTTCTCAGACCAGCTGACACTTTGGGAAAATAGAAAAGAACCTACGTTGAAATATTGGGGGCTTGTTCCCCTGATACAGCCAGGCTCGGTGGCTCATCCCTGTAATCCCAGTATTGAGGGCCAAACTTGAGGCCAGGAGTTTGAGACCAGCCTGGTCAACATGGTGAAACCCTGTCTCTACTGAAAATACAAAAATTAGCTGGGTGTGGTGGCGTGCACCCGTACTCCCAGCCACTCGGGAGGTTGAGGCTGGAGAATTGCTTGAACCTGGGAGGTAGGGGTTGCAGTGAGCCGAGATCATGCCACACACTCCAGCCTGGGTGACAAGAGTTTGACCCTGTCTCAAAAAATAAAATAAAATAAAAAGGTATAGGCAAAATTAATTTTAATTAATATATTTTATTTAACCCAATATAACCCAAGTAATATCATTTTATCATGTATCCAATATAAAATATATTGAGATCTTTTGCATTCTTTTTTTCAAACCAAGTTTTTAAAATCTAGTGTGAATTTCACGTTTACAGCACATCTCCATTCAGATGCTAAAATGTCATTGGAAATAATCTGTGTCTAGATGTCATAAAATCTAGTTGAAGAAGTTGAAGAAATAGAGTCACAAAATTAAAAATTTGATAATACCAGTCACAAAATTAAAATTTGTTAATACCAGCCAGGCATGGTGGCTCACGCCTGAAATCCCAGCACTTTGGGAGACTGAGGGTGGCAGATGACTTGAGGGTAGGAGTTTAAGCCCAGCCACTGGCCAACATGGTGAAAATCTGTCTCTACTAAAAACACAAAAATTAGCTGTGTATGGTGGCAGGCATCTGTAATCTCAGCTACTTGGGAGGCTAGGGCATGAGAGCTTCTCAAACCTAGGAGGCAGAGGTGGCAGTGAACAGAGATCATACCACCGCACTCCAGTCTGGGTGATGGAGTGAGACTCCCTATCAAAAAAAAAAAAAAAAAAAAAAAAAAAAAAGCTATTCACTTCCTTCAAGCACCACTTAAGCTGCATCCCATGAATTTATTTAAAAAATTATTAATCATTTTAAAATCATATTTAGATTAAAATTAATTAAATAAAATTAAAAATTCAATTTCTCAATCACCTTAACCACATTTCAGAGGCTCAGCAGCCACACATGGCTACAATCTGCTGTACTGAACAGGCAGCTTTACGCCCTTATTTATTTATTTATGTATTTATTTATTGAGACAAGATCTTGGTCTGTCACCCAAGCTGGAGTGCGGTGGCATGATCATGGTTCACTGCAGCCTCGACTTTCTAGGCTCAAGTGATGTGATTTCTTCCACCTCAGCCTCCTGAGTAGCTGGGACTACAGGCACACATCACTATATCCAGCTAAATTTTAAAAATATATATTTTGTAGAGCCCTGGCATGGTGGCTCACACCCATAATCCTTGCACTTTGGGAGACTGAGTAGGGCAGATCACCTGAGATCAGGAGTTCGAGACCAGCCTGGCCAACCAAGCAAGATCACCTGTCTCTACAAAAAATACAAAAATTAGCTGGGCGATCGCGCCACTGCACTCCAGCCTGGGTGACAGAGCCAGACTCCGTCTCAAAAAAAAAAAATTAGCTGGGCATGGTGGTACAAGCCTGTGGTCGCAGCTACTCAGGAGGCTGAGGCAGGAGAATTGCTTGAACCTGGGATTCAAGAGATTGTGCCTTTGTACTCCAGCCTGGGTGGCAGACAGAGACTATGTCACATACGAAAGTTATATATATGTATAATTCCACCTCTCCAGTGGAAGAATGGCAAAACATGTGTGGCCTTCTTTAATCCATGAGATTTATGCTTAGAGTGATCACAAAACAAGTAGAGTATTTCCAGTGATCATTTAGCATCTGAATTGAGATGTGGTGTAAATGTAAAATTCACACTGAATTTTGAAGCCTTTGTATGAAAAAGGAATGCAAAATATCTCATTAGTATACTTTATATTGACTACAAAAATAAAACTTTCTTTAAAAATCTAAGAGTGACCAGAATAATAGTGAGGTGTTTTTGTTTTGCTTTGTTTTGTTTTTTTGAGATGGAGTCTCACTCTGTTGCCCAGGCTAAAGTGCAGTGGTACGATCTAGGCTCACTGCAACTTTCATCTCCCCAGGCTCAAGCTATTCTCCGGCCTCAGCCTCCCAAGAAGCTAGGATTACAGGTGCCCACCACCACACCCAGCTATTTTTTGTATTTTTAATAGAGACGGGGTTTCACCTTGTTGACCAGGCTGGTCTTGAACTCCTGACCTCAGGTGATCCACCTTCCTCGGCCTCCCAAAGTGCAGGGAGTATAGGTGTGAGCCACTGCGCCCGGCTGGTTATTTCTTAAATACAACCTTTTCTTCTCGGACACAAGTCAGCTAGCAGACCTTCGTGCTTCCAGTTGCAGAGAACTCCTACCTAGCTCTCTGAGGGTTCCACTAAAGCCATCTCACCAGACTTCGAGGGAGAAGGAAGCATGCCCATTGTCTTAGTTCATTTTCTGTTGCATTTTAATACCAGAAACTGGGTAATTTATAAGAAAATAAATTTATTTCTTACAACCATGGAGGCTGGGAAGTCCCAGGTTGAGGAGACACATCTGGTGAGGGCCTTCTTGCCACTGGGGACTCTGTAAAGTCCCAAGGTGGCACAGGTCATCACAAAGTGAGGGGGTAAGCGTGATAGCTCAGGTCTCCTTATGTTCTTATGAAGTTCTTATGAAGTTCTATACCCACGATAACCCATTGATCCATTCATTCATGTATGGATTAATCCATTTGTGAGTGCAGTCTTCATGACCCAATCATCTCGTATTTATTTATGTATTTATTTTTTTATTTTGAGATGACGTTTTGCTCTGTTGCCCAGGTTGGAGTGTGCAGTGGTGAAATCTTGGCTCACTGCAAACTCTGACTCTGGAGTTCAAACAATTCTCCTGCCTCAGCCTCTCGAGTAGCTGAAACTACAGGCGCCTGCCACCATGGCTGGTTAATTTTTGTATTTTTAGTAGAGATGGGTTTTACCATGTTGGCCAGGCTGGTCTCGATCTCCTAACCTTGTGATCTGCCTGCCTCAGCCTCTCAAAATGTTGGGATTACAGGTGTGAGCCAGCACGCCCAGCCTCGATCACCTCTTAAAGGCCCCGCCTCTTAACACTGTTGAATTGGGGACTAGATTTTAACCTGAGTTTTGGAGGGGACAGATATTCCAATCATAGCACCCATCTTGGACTGGCCCTCAGATGAAAACATATGGAGGGGTGGGGAGCAGGAAGTTAGTGATCACAGCCAACATTCCTCAGCTTAGCTTGGGCCACCAACAGCCAGGCCTGCTTCTGCCCACACTTCTTGCTTTGTCTAAAAATATCTCCTGATAATGTCTTCCATCCACCACATACAGATTCTTAATACTTACGTTCCTTTTTTCCTTGGGGCGTAAGAATGAGAGTGATAGGAAGATCAAAGAAGTGTCATAAAATAAGCTTGGTCATGTTAAAATTTCAACCCATTTCCTGCTTGCCCCCCAAAATACTCGCCAGTGGCACTTGCAGCCACAGTGTTTACCCTGAGATAATTCTGCCACAAAAGATCTCGCTTTTTTTTTTTTTTTTTTTTGAGACAGAGTCTTGCTTTGTCACCGAGGCTAGAGTGCAGTGGCTCGATCTCCACTCACTGCAACCTCTGCCTCCCAGGTTCAAGCAATTCTCTGCCTCAGCCTACCGAGTAGCTGGGATTACAAGCGCCTGCCACCACGCCTGGCTAATTTTTTGTATTTTTAGTAGAGATGGAGTTTCACCATCTTGGCCAGGCTGGTCTTGAACTCCTGACCTCGTGATCCACCCGCCTCGGCCTTCCAAAATGCTGGGATTGCAGGCGTGAGCCACCGCACCTGGCGCTTTTTAAAATCATTTTTGCATTGCTCTATAATATAGACTTTGGAAACAAAAGCCATCATTCTACTTAGAGCATTCTGTTTTCAGTAGTGGTATTTCCATTGACAAAATATAGTCATTCTCAATCACTGAAAATGTGAAATCCTAGAAAACAAAACATTCCTACGCATGACGTTAGCATTGTTCTTGAATACTTGTTGGCCACAGATTCATTTGATGAATCTGATTTTTCAAAAAAAAGACCATTCTGATGATTCAGAGGATTCTGATGCTAGCTATGTTTAGAAAGAACTCCAGGAACAGTTTTTATATCTTCTTATTACATTGAAAATCAGTCAGATTTGCTTCAGCCTCCAAGAGTGTGTTTGTGTAAAATTAAATGAGCGCTGCCAGTGAGCTGCACTTTTTGTTCTCTAAACGGGAAAAGAAGTAGAGTTTATCTGAGCAGGCAAGGATGAATCAGGTAGGGGCATGAAGGTGAGGCTTTTATAGGGTGAATGAAGAGGCAGAGCAAAGAAACTCTGTGATTGGTTCAAGTTTGAACCATTCCTTTATTTGGCCTATCCCAGTGGGAGGTTAATGGGAAGACAACCAATGCCCAAGTAGCTGCCCGTGCTGGGCAGAGTTTAAGCTTCCTTTTCCTTTAAATTCTGAGTTAAGTTTCCCTTTGCTTATGTAGAATTCCAGGCTAATGGCCTGTCATTTAATTATTTTAACAGAAGGAACAAGATTTTCTCACTGTTTTCATACAGAATGTTGGGGGACCAGGGGCAGGAACAGGGCCAGAAGTGGACACAATTTTCTAACCAAATTTTCCCATTGGTGGCCAGGCATGGGGGCTCACGCCTGTGATTCCAGCACATTGGGAGGTCCAGGCGGGCGGATCACATGAGGCCAGGAGTTCGAGACCAGCCTGGCCAACATGGTGAAACCTCGTCTCCACTAAAAATACAAAAAAATTAGCTGGGCGTGGTGGCGGGCACCTGTAGTCCCACTCGTCAGGAGGCTGAGACAGGAGAATCACTTGAACCTGGGAGGTAGAGGTTGCCATGAGCTGAAATCGTGCCTCTGCACTCCAGCCTGGGCAACAGAGCAAGACTCTGTTTTAGGAAAAAAAAAAAAAAAAAAAAGTCTAAAGATGGTGGCCTTAGCAGGGAGAGGTGCCATGGCACTGTGTGGAAGTATCAGTCGGCCAGTTGTTTTTGTGAGAAAAATTCCCTGGACCATGGCGTCAAGACAAGGAGACTGGCTTTCACAGAGGTTTGGGTTGGGTTCAGTTTTCTTCAGAACTTCAGAATGCACTACAGCAGGAAAATCATATTATAGGTGGAGTAAAGCTCCAGGTTTAAGCTCAAAGGCCAAAAGTTTTGCAAACATCTGATGATGAAGAGAAAAATTTTTAAGACCGTTTCAGCCTATTAAATAAAGTTAACATAACTGAGAAAAACAACAAACGAACAAACAAATGTCCTCATTGGCTACCAGGGACGATAAACTCCAAGGGAAAGAAGGGTGACAGCTTCTTCCCTCCACCAGCTAACCTCAAGGTTCTCACCTGGTTCCAAGGCAGCCTGCAATGATAACCTCATTCCCTTTCCCCACAGTCGTGGATATTTGGGGAGTGACCTTCCTGCCTTGACACACAACGTGTCCCACAAATACTTCATGCAGTTGTGAAATGCAAGGACCAGGTCACTCCGAGGACAAGGAAGCTGGGGCTTAATGACCTTCAGTAAGACGGAGTCTCTGAGTCTCCGACCTTTTCCTTTTTTTTTTTTTTTCTTTTGAGACAGAGTCTCACTCTGTCGCCCAGGCTGGAGTGCAGTGGCGTGATCTCGGCTCATTCCAACCTCTACCTTCTGGGTTCAAGTGATTCTCTTCCTCAGCCTCCCAAGTAGCTGGGATTATAGGCCCATGCCACCACACGTGGCTAATTTTTGTATTTTTAGTAGAGACAGGATTTCACCATGTTGGCCAGGCTGGTCTGGAACTCCTGACCTCAAGGGATACATGCGCTTCGGTCTCCCAAAGTTCTAAGATTACAGGCATGAGCCACCGCACCTGGCCTGCCCTTTATTCTTGTATCTGGGTGGCTCTGCAACCTTTCTATAAGTCCTTCCTTCCAGACACCTTGATCCTTCGACTCCCATGCGTCTGTCCTGCTCTAGTAACTGTGATTACTGTGAGGTCAGTGAATCCCAAGGCAGCACAATTCAGTGGTCCGAGGAGTGGGCTGTGGATCTTAATCTTCTCATCTTGGGACCCTCAGCTATGTCCCTGGAAGCTTCTGCATCTCTCTCTCTACTAAATGGAGATAAATAACTCCTATTTCTCAGGCTATATGATGAGTCAGTGAGGTGATGAATGGAGAAGGCCTATGTAGGGCTGGGTGCAGTGGCTCACACCTGTAATCTCAGCACTTTGGGAGGCTAAAGGGAGAGGATTGCTTGGGCCTAGGAGTTGGAGGCTGCAGTGAGCCATGATCATGCCACGACACTCCAGCCTGAGTGACAAGAGGGAACCGACTCTGAAAAAACATATTTTTTTTTTAAAAAGAAAATGCCTCCAAAATAATGAGGATTATATAAGAAAAAAGAAAGAAAGAAAATGCCTATTTTGGGAAGTCATCTGCAGTTCCTATTATGATGTTTTTTGTTTGTTTTTTATTTTATGAGACAGAGTCTTGCTCTGTTGCCCAGGCTAGAGTGCAGTGGCAATCTTGGCTCACTGCAAACTTCGCTTCCCAAGCTCACACGATCCTCGTGTCTTAGCCTCCTGAGTAGCCGAGATTACAGGCGTGCACCACCATGCCTGTCTAATTTTTGTATTTTTAGTAGAGATGAGGTTTCTCCGTGTTGGCCAGGGTGGTCTTGAACTCCTCAAGTGATCCGCCTTTCTCAGCCTCCCAAAGTATTGGGATTACAGGCATGAGCCGCTGCACCCGACCTTACTAGGATGTTAGAGTGGGACCTTCAACCACCCAGAGCATCCATGGTTGTCACATCTGGGCCTCCATGGCATCTGATTGTCAAGTCTGGGAGGAGAAACAGAGCACGCTGAGCTCTGGAGCTCGCCCACCCATGGGTCAGCTGGGGAACCTCATGACAGGCTCCATTCTCATGGGAAAGGCCTGTAGATTCACCTCTGCCTGAGCCTGGGTGAGAAAATTCGTTTAATTCAAAGGTAAAGTGTTAGTAAGTTCCCCTGTCCCCACCTCCTGGCAATTCTAAATGCCACATCTTACAATTAGCTTCCTTAATAAATAATACAATGAATATTTTCATCTCCATCATTCTGTCCTGTGTGTCTTATTTTTCAGTTGATTCTAAATTCTGTAAGGTGGCTAGGCGTGGTGGCTCACACGTATAATCCCAGCACTTTGGGAGGCTGAGGCAGGTGAATCTCTTGAGGTCAGGAGTTTGAGACCAGCCTGGCCAACATGGTGAAACCCCGTCTCTACTAAAAATACAAAAAAAAAAAAAAAAAAAAAGAAGCCGGGCGTGGTGGCGCATGCCTGTAATCCCAGCTACTTCGGAGGCCGAGGTACGAGAATCACTGGAACCTGGGAGGCGGAGGTGGCACTGAGCTGAGGTGGCACCACTGTACTCCAATAGAGCAAGGCTCGGCCTCAAAAAATAAATAAGTAAATAAATAAAATAAATAAATAATAAATACATACATTCTGTAAGGGAAGAAAAGGATGTTATTTACTGACTTCCTAAGACTCCAATGAAGTAAAATGCAAAACTACAATCTCAGCACCAACAGGCAGGTTCCAGAGCCCCTCTGGGTCCTAGGTAATTAACCAGAGCCAAATCAGAAGACGTAATTTTACTTCATGGCAGCGTAATTTATGCTGTCCTCACAGGCCATATGTTAACCAGGGCCTGCAAAGGATGATTCACTCTGCTAATACAGCACACCAATGACTTGAAGCTGAAGCTAGTGATTTATTTTTAACTAAAAAGAATATTTTTTAGGCCGGGCATGGTGGCTCACACCTGTAATCCCAGCGCTTTGAGAGGCTAAGGTGGGTGGATCACTTGAGGTCAGAAGTTCAAGACCAGCCTGGCCAACATGGTGAAACCCCGTCTCTACTAAAAATACAAAAATTAGCTTAATGTGGTGCTGTGTGCCTGTAACCCCAGCTACCCAGGAGACTGAGGCAAGAGAATCACTTGAACCTGGGAGGAAGAGGTTGTAGTGAGCCAAGATCACGCCATTGTATTCCAGCCTGGGAGACAAGAGCAAAATTCCATCTCAAAAAAAAAAAAAACCAAAAATTTTTTTTAGAGACAGAGTCTTGCTCTGTTGCCCAGGCTGCTGTGCAGTGGCGAATCATAGCCCACTGCAGCCTCCAACTCCTGGGCTTTCGTGATCCTCTTGCCTCAGCCTTCTAAGTAGCTGGGACTACAGGCTCACACCATCATACCTGGCTAATTTTTAAAAATTATTATTATTGTTGTTATTGTGAGACACAGTTTCATTCTGTCACCCAGTGGCACGATTCTTGGCTCACTACAACTTCTGCCTCCCAGGTTCAAACAATTCTCATGCCTTAGTCTCCTCAGTAGCCTCCTGAGTAGCTACTGAGGGACTACAGGTGCCCGCCACCATACCCAGCTAATTTTTTTTATTTTAGTAGAGACAGAATTTCACCATGTTGGACAGGCTGGTCTCGAGTTCCTGACCTCAAGTGATCCACCCACCTCAGTCTCCCAAAGTGCTGGGATTACAGGCGTGAGCCACCGCGCCAGGCCTAAACAATTTTTTGTAGTGACAGGGTCTCACTTTGTTGCCCAGGCTGGTGTTGAACTCCTGGGCTCAAGTGATTTTCCCACCTCAGCCTCCCAAAGCACTGGGATTGCGAGGTTGAGTCATTGTGCCTGGCCTGAAGCTAATGATTAACTAATGCGCCCTGGTGAACCTGTGTCACCATGCCAGGCAAGAGACAGGAGGTTTATTCTCTGAAGGAATTAACCAAAGGAGCCACAGTAAGAAGGACAAAGGGTGGGTGATGAGCTGCAGGAAATACAGCAGACTGAAGCCACGGTCTACACTTCAGTGTTGAATTCTGTATCTGTTATCTTGTGCTGTGTAACAAACAACCTCAAATTTGTAACGTCGTAAAAACAATCACCATTTTATTTGGTTACTCCATGGTCAGCAATCAGGGACGGGCTTTTCTGAGCTGTTCCGCTGACCCCACCAGTCAGGCAGGATGCTGGCTGGATGCTCTATGGTGGCTTCATCTGCATGTCTGGTGACAGTGCTGACTGGATGCTGGGCCTGTCTCTGCTCCAGGTCACTTATCCACAAGATTCTAGAAGACAATGGAGCAATACTTTCCTTATGCCGAGGCAGTGGTTTTCAAACTATTGATCAATCTTGGGGCAAAAATACATTTTCACACACACATGGACTCAACGCATAGACTCAAAAATTTTATTTTCTCTGTATCCTTTCTTGGGTATGAAAGAAAGAGAGAGAAAGAAAAAAGGAGGGAGAGAGGGAGGGAGAAAGTGCAGAAGGTGAGCAAAAGAAAGAGAGACAGAAGGAGGGAGGAAGGGGAGAGGACGTGAGGGAAGGGGAAGAGAGAGGGGAGGGAAGAAGCCAAAAGGTTGTCAGGTGATTGAAAGCAACTGGGGAAGATTATTTATAGGTAGATGACAGCACTGATGAAAACAAAGAAAGAAAATGTTGGTGCACTATTTAGTTCTGCAGTTTATCACATTTATATAATAATAATATTGTAAATATTAACTACTGGTTGGGAGAAGGAGTCATTGGTAGTGAGGGTGAGTGGCATGAAACTAAATTCTATCTCCTCCAAAACAGATCAATGGCTGCATTAAGAAAAAGCCACTATAATCATGTGATAACTGCAGAACAAAATACAGAAGAAAGCACTGAAAGAGCTGGAAAGGATGATTGCCCCTGGGGAGCCAGAGACGAGTATTGGACAGAGCGGGGAGCAGAGGAAATGACAATGTTGTTTATTGTACATCTCTAGACATTTTATTTTTTTTCTGAGATGGAGTCTTGCTTTGTTGCCCAGGCTGGAGTGCAGTGACACGATCTCAGCTCGCTGCAACCTCTACCTCTCGAGTTCAAGCGATTCTCCTGCCTCAGCCTCCCAAGGAGCTGGGATTACCACTCCTGGCTAATTTTTTGTATTTTTAATAGAGATAAGGTTTCACCATGTTGGCCAGGCTGGTCTCAAACTCCTGACCTCAACTGATCTGCCTGCCTTGACCTCCCAAAGTGCTGGGATTATAGGCATGAGCCATTGCGCCCAGCCAGACATATGTGATCTTCAATCTTGACAAATAATAATGTAAAAAACCCTTTTAAGGCCAGGCGTGGTGGCTTGCGCCTATAATCCCAGCACTTTGGGGGGCCGAAGCAGGTGGATCACTTGAGGTCAGGAGTTCGAGATCAGCCTGGTCAACATGGTGAAACCTCGTCTCTACTAAAAATACAAAAATTAGCCAGCCATGGTGGTGGGCACCTGCAGTCCCAGCTACTTGGGAGGCTCAGGCAGGAGAATCACTTGAACCCAGGAGGTGGAGGTTACAGTGAGCCGAGATCATGCCACTGCACTCCAGCCTGGGTGATAGAGCAAGACTCTGACTCAAAAACAAAAACAAAACCTCCTTTAAAAATAACACTCACCACTGCCATTAGTTGGGACTAGAAAGTGAGTTTACAGAGCAACGATTTGTTTTGGAAATGCCGAGTGGTCCTTGGCTCCTGTCCTGTGGCTGCAGAGCCCAGTCCGAGGACTGCTCTCAGGCCATGTGGCATTTATTCAGCTCATCCTAATAATCCCAGGCCAGTGCTGGCCTCGGTTTCTTGGGTTGGTAGCAGCCTTCTTGACTTGGCATGTCACTTTGGAAATACTCAGAGGGAGAAAAATGCAAACAAGCGTGGGAAGTGTGTCTTGTACATCTGCCATGCATGTTCATCCCCTATATTTTGAGGCAGAGCCATATGCCAAGCACTTACAGTAAACCCACCCTGCCTAAATATTTACATATATTGCTTCATTTGCATAATCACAGGAAACCAAGTGTTACTGTCCCATATTCCAGATGAGGAAGTTGCTATTGAGACAGTAAATGACAGGGCTACGAGTGAAACCCAGCAACCTGAGTGATTCCAAGTCCAAATTCACTGTGCTCTGCAATCCGGATTAAGCCCTCAGTACAGCTGACCTACAAAGAGGTGTGACCTGCTTAGTCCTGCAAATGTTTCTTAAAGTCAACTCTTCCGTAGCAAGTTATTTATTTATTTATTTAAGAGTTTAGCTCTTTTTGCCCAGGCTGAAGTGCAGCGGCACGATCTTGGTTCACTGCAACCTCCTATTCCCAGGTTCAAGTGTTTCTCCTGCTTCACCCTCCTGAGTAGCTGGGATTACAGGCACCCACTACCACACCCAGCTAGTTTTGTATTATTTGTTTGTTTATTTATTTATTTATTTATTTATTTATTTCAGATGGAGTCTCACTCTGTCGCCCAGGTTGGAGTGCAGTGGCGTGATCTCGGCTCACTGCAAGCTCCGCCTCCCAGGTTCAAGCGATTCTCCTGCCTCAGCCTCCCAAGTAGCTGGGACTATAGGTGCCCACCATCACGCCCAGCTAATTTTTTGTATTTTTAGTAGAGATGGGGTTTCACTGTGTTAGCCAGGATGGTCTTGATCTCCTGACCTTGTGATTCACCCTCCTCGGCCTCCCAAAGTGCTGGTATTACAGGTGGGAGCCACTGCACCCCACCTAGCTTTGTATTTTTAGTAGAGACAGGGTTTTACCATGTTGGCCAGGCTAGTCTTGAACTCCTGACCTCAAGTGATCCACCCGCCTCGGCCTCCCTCCCAAAGTGCTGGGATTACAGGCATGAGCCACCGCACCCAACCAACATGTTATTTTGACTAGCACAGGTGGTTGGCAGAACACATAGCACTGAAAGGCCATACTTTCCATTCAAACCAGAACTTTCTTTGAATGCAGCAAAAAGGTAGTGGCACTCCAAGGAAACAAGCAAGGAACAACTAAGAAACTCTATCCTATTTTTCTCACTTAGGCTGAAAAACGCTAACTTGGAAAGGGTGGCCCATTGCTCTTTTTCCTTTCAGTTCTTCCTTACTCATCAGGAAGGCAGAGAGCATGGGCAGAATGTGTACAAAAAGTGAAATCAGGCTGGGCAGGTTGGCTCATGCCTGTAATCCCAGCACTTTGGGAGGCCGAGGCGGGTGGATCACCTGAGGTCAGGAGTTCCAGACCAGCCTGGCCAACATGGTGAAACCCCGTCTCTACTAAAAATACAAAAATTAGCTGGGTGTGGTGGCACACAACTGTAATCCCAGCTACTTGGGAGGCTGAGGCAGGAGAATTACTTGAATCCTGGAGGCAGAGGTTGCAGTGAGCAGAAATCACACCACTGCACTCTAGCCTGGGCGACAGAGCGAGACACTGTCTCAAAAAAAAAAAAAAAAAATTAGTGAAATGAAAACAATTGAGTTAGTTTTGTGCAATGCTCTCACTGTTCTTTTAGGAATAAAATACACGTGTGAGCTACACGTAAGAGCTACGTCATGTCAGTGATTCCACAGACGAGTTAACAGGCCTTATCTTTGTGTTTGAAATTGGCATTGCACAATATAAAACTGCACTTTTCCCCAGGTTTTTGAACAAGAGGCTCCACAAATTATGCAGCTGGAGGGTCACATAGTAAGTGGTGGGTAGTGACATTCGGTAAGGGAAGAGACCTCACTTCTTTATAAAATAGATCCAAGGAGGTCCCCATTTCCCTGTAATTAAAAACAACACACTCCTTTTGGGTTTGATTATTTTATTTATCCCTTCCCACAACCAGTAAAAAAAAAAAAAAATTACAATCAGGCCTGGTGTGGTGGCTCACGCCTGTCATCTCAGCACTTTGGAAGGCTGAGGAGGGCGGATTGCTTGAGCTCAGGAGTTTGAGACCAGCCTGAGCAATACAGTGAGACCCGGTCTCAAAATTATTATACAATCAATGCAAGTACAAAGATTCAATTTTTAAAAATCACCGGAGTACAAAGATGGCCACAGCCCCCGCCCGGGTTTAACTTACGTATATACAGAGTGGGTGGGGCGGGCATGGCCACAGAGGTGGTATTACAAAATATACAAAGTGGTTTCTTTCTTTACATTTCATAGAAGAACCCTGCCTCATTTCCAAATGAGAGCACTAGGAGCACAAATCATCCAGACCGTTTACCATATAACTTATGAAAAATGCTGTACAGGGGTGTGACTATAAATATCGAGTATTCGGCTCTGGTTGGGAATTGGTATCTACAAGGGGGGGGGTCAGGGGAGGACTGTCTGATATCCTGACCTGCTGGGGTGGTGGAGAAGCTGGGATGGGGGAGGCCCCAGTCTTGCCACACAGCTACACCCACTCCTCCTTTCCTAGATAAGGCTGGAGCTCACTGGCCGGGAAGAATTGGAATGGCTGAGGGTGGGGCGGGGGCAGTCGTGTAATAAGGCAGGAGGCTGTGGAAGGCACAGAGAAGGCATCTAGGATGAGAAGGAGCACACCCCTTTGACCCGGGGACATACCTGTGCTAGACTGTACTCAGTGATCCCAGTTCACTGGGCAGTCCAGTTGGGTACAGCTTTCCCCAAAAATCTGGAGTTTTACAGGCATGGAAAGAGGACAACTAATCAAAGCCCATCTACGGGAAAATGGAAAAATGTTTGGAAAGAGATTCCAGTGGGTGGGTGCATGGAAAGAAGGAAGTAAACCCCGCAAGTCATCTTGCACAGAAAGTGAGGAAGCAGAGAGAGGGAGAGAGCTATTCCAGGCGCAGATACTCCCTGGGTTTCAAGGTGGCAGCATGCAGGCTACGAGCCTGGAGAACTTGCACGTTTTATTTCAAAAGATCCAACAGGGAAGGTTTTTGTTATCTGACCAAGAGAGGAGCATTAGGCTTTAGCCACAATGCTTTTTAATTTGGCTTCTTAGTTTGCTAAATTAAGAACCTGAGGCCCTTTTGGCAGATAAACCATATCCCCTGAATGCTATGCTACCCATTCCCCACTTTCTTCTCCTCCATCTGCCCCACTCTCTCTGTCTCTTAGGAAGACAAGAGCAGCAGGTGAGCACGTGTATCCAGCCTGAACTCTCTGTAGTTCAGGTGTGGCTCCCATTCCTGAAGCATGAGGACAAGGACACTCAAGTGAACTGCTTGGACTAGCACACCTGCCCACGTGAGGAAACCCTGACCGGGAATGTGGGGAGTAGTAGGAAGTGGGATAGACCCACACCTGTAGTCTGCAGTTTCCAAACAATGACACTATGTCCCCTGACCCGGGCTGATCTGGGGCAAGGAGGTCATGGAGCTGCTGCTCTTGGTTGCCAGACTTTGGTTTAAAAAAAAGGGAGAGGCCTGAGCTTCATAGTCACGGAGAATACACTTCCTTATCTTAGAGAGCCTCTCATACATTCCTTCCCTGGGCCTTTTCTTTCTGAAGATGGTTTTTGAGTCTGAAAACAGGTTCTACTGACCAACCCAGCCAGGTGCAGGATTAGACCCCCGTCCAGCCAGGTGCATTCTCTAATTCTCTTTAGGTACCGTCCTGTGCCTTCCTGGAGTAAAAGACTACTGAGTGACCAGGGGTGGGAACAAAAGTGCCCTGCAGGCCTATCCACCAAGCCAAAGGGAATCGAGTTAGGTAGGACTGCACCAATTTCATTCGCTAATGGGGAACAAATCTCCTCGAGGTGGTGAAAGGGTGCAGGGTGCAGAAGTGGGAGAGAGGAGAGCATGCAAAACTCAAGGCCCATCCCCCCACCTCTGAAGATCCGGGCCTCCCCCTACAAGGCTGTGCATTCGGTCTTTGAGTCTGGGGCACGGACCTCACCCTGAGCCTCTCTGCTAATGGTTATGTTATCAAAGGTCTCAGGGGCCTTGACAGGGACACCCTGCGCCTCCTGCCCCTCCTCCAAGTCCTGGCAGCACTTGCTGCAGCGGCAGCACTTGGGGCAGCCACACAGCAAGCAGCACACGCGGCAGCACACGCGGCAGCAGCAGCAGCAGGGCATCTGGAAAGGGCCGGTGAACTTGGAGATGACGGCGTCCCAGGGCTTTAGCGAGTGCATGCACAGTGGCAGGAAGTTCCAGTTCTGGAGTTTCTTGGGCAGGACGCGTGGACAGCGGGACTGCAGGAGTCGGAGGCACAGTACCAGGATGATGATGAAGACGACGGGAACCCCGACGCCCACCAGCACCGGCCAGCCGGCCAACGAGAGGCCAAACACCGTCAGCGGGATCAGGAAGAAGAAGATGATCAGGTAGAAGACGGCGAACCAGCGATACTTGGCAGAGATGTTGCCCAGCCCCTTGGCCATGCGGATGGGCAGACGAGTGAACGGGATCGGGTACCACAGTAAGATGCCGGAGATGTTGAAGAAAAAGTGGCACAGGGCGATCTGCAACACAAGAGGTTGGACAGGTGAGGGCCTGTTGCCTAATGGGGGTGGCAGTAGGGAGGAGGGGACGGGGGAGGTAAGCTAGCAGGCATCACAGGTAGCACAGTCTCGGGCCTTCCAGGCCTTCCTTGTCTTTGCGGTTCAGCCCAGAGGGTACCTGGTTTCCATGAGGACCTACTACATGTCTGGGAGGGCCAGGAGCACTCAACTGTGCATTAGCTCAATCCTCAAAAAACACTCTACAGAGTGTCAATCATTATTTCTTGACATGAGATAATGGAGGCTCCTCAACTCCCACAGGTGGGAGATGGAAGAGGTGGAAATTCACATCCTGGGAGCCTGGCTCCAGAGGCCAGGCGCTTAGTCACTTTTCCAAGGCTGCCAAGGTGCAAAGTACCATGCCCAGGCTATGAACCAGCACTGTCCAATACACTAGCCGCATGTCCACACTGAGATTTGCTTTAAGTATGAAATACACACTAGATTTCAAAGACTTAGTCCCAGAAAAGAACAATGTCAAATATCTCAATTTTTGACAGACTGATTACATGTTAAAGTGATAATGGTTTAAATCAAGCACATTATTGAAGAATGAATCTGCCTGTTTCTACTTTTAAAAATGTATCTGCTAAAATCTTTTAGGATGACATATGTGGTTAATTTATATTATATGCTTGAATTTCTATTTCTGTTGCATAGATTGCTTTGCCTCATCAGATCTTTATAGTAATCCTAATGAGATAGGGGTTATATCCTCCATCTTTCACATGAGGGAATTGACGCTCAGGTTAGATCACTTGCCAAAGGTCATTTGGGATGTAAATGGTGAGATAAGAATTCAAATCTCAGGCTGGGCGCAGTGGCTCACGCCTGTTATCCCAGCACTTTGGGAGGCCAAGGCAAGTGCATCATGAGGTCCGGAGTTCAAGACCAGCCTGGCCAACGTAGTGAAGCCCCGTCTCTACTAAAAATACAAAAAAATCAGTCAGGCGTGGTGGCAGGTGCCTGTAATCGCAGCTACTCGGGAGGCTGAGGCAGGAGAATCACTTGAATCCGGGAGGCGGAGGTTGTAGTGAGTGGAGATCACGCCACTGCACTCCAGCCTGGGAAATAGTGCGAGACTGTCTCAAAAAAATAAAATAAAATAAAATAAAACAAATAAATTCAAATCCCAAAGGTCTTGCACAAAGTAACCTAGATGGTCCACGCCAAGGAGTTCTCCTAATTGTAAAGTTCCCACAGGAGGCAGTGAGGAGATGGGAGGTGGTGGCTGTGCTTCTTAAGTACCCTTTCTACATCTATATCAAGGGGCCACCCCACTTCTGCTGAAACCACCACCAGTTATGGGAGTCTTACTGCCTGTCTCAGAACTGATAGTTTTGATTGTTCTCATATCAAGGTCCTGAAAACTTTACCTGTGGCTTCCCCTCCACATATCAGTTCCATCTTTTGGACAGCACAGAGAAAAGCCTGGCTCTTGTTAGAGACCAGTTTGCAAGACCATGTGTGGTCCCACCCCCAGGGCCCCTGCCCCCGGGCCCCGAGTCCTCACCTGGAGTGAACTCCTCAATGTATTGCCAGGGCTGGCTAAGGCGGCCAGGATGGCGGTGGTGGTGGTGCCGATGTTGGAGCCCAGCGTGAGTGGATAAGCCCTCTCAATGGTTATCACTCCGATTCCTTGGGGGGGATACAAACACAAACACATCAGCCCCATGGGATGACAGGAAATGGCAGTGGTGGCCAGAGCGAGAAGCTCAGGAATAACTCACCAATCAGGGGAGTCAAGGCCGACGTGAACACAGAGCTGCTCTGCACGATGAAGGTCATGCCTGCCCCGACGAGGATGGCCAGGTAGCCAGTCAACCACGCAAACGGAAAGGGGAAATCTGGAAGACAGAAGGAAGATATGTCATGGCCTCTCTGGAGAAGGAATGGGCTGATGGCCTAGGGCAGGGGCTGGGCTTACAGGTGAGGTTGTACAGGCACCTCCTCATCCTATATATGGTCTCAGATTACAGAGTAGAGTTTTAGAATCCAGTTTCATTCCCCATTGTCTTTTGCTCCACATATTCAGATGGAAAAACCAAGGATGCAGGTAAGTGTTATGGAAACAAAAACACAGACTCCCTGGTGGTCAGGTTAGAAAGAGTGAACCCACCCAAGTAACCACTCTCCTTCCAGAAAGGGCTGAGAGCATGCTTCCTCCCCTGCCCTGGCCTCCCATTAGCACCCACATTCGACCTTCAACCTTCATGTCCGCCTTAAGGAGCATCAGGAAAACACAGCAGCTTGGAACATGCCTACTAACTGAGTCCTCCACCCAACCAGCACCAGATCAGGCCCTGCATTTCCCACAAGCACTCAGAGTTGCTCTGTCCCCCAAGACAACCTGGGGTGGGGGGTGAATTTTCTTGGCTACATTTAACTGAATTGTCATGGAGTGATGATGTCATTGGCTTAGTGAGCTCTCATTGGCCAGGACACCCTACTTGGCAGGAAATCCTCTTGGCCAGCAGTCTCACTGGCCACCTCTAGATGCTGATGTATTTACACGTCACATTTCCTTCACAAGAGTGAAGGGAGGTGGGGGTGTGGGTGGACACCTGGGGTCCTTTTTCTAAGGGGTCTTGACAGAGCCAGTAAAGCCCTGAGCATACAGGAAATCCACTAGGAAGGAAGGCCTGATTCACAGTTCTCCAGATAGGAACTCCTTCTCAGGACCTTGCCAACATGCAATGGAAGCTTGGGCCTGCTCCCTAGACCCCACCCAGGACACCAAGAACATTTCCACATGAATGACATCCTCACTTCTGCTGCTGATCCAATCTGAGAGAGAAACTCCATGCAGAGGCCATTGCTAGATGGGAATCTAAAGCACTCTCACACCCCATGCAGTGGCCATGATGACACCATCCCTCAAGGCCCACAAGTGAGGGCAGTGCACCTACCAGTGTTGATGGTCTTCTTGATGACAGTGGCGACCTGCCCCTTGAGCACAGAGCCCAGGATCTTGACAATCATGATCAGGCAACCACAGAGGACCAGCAGGGAGATTATGAGCAAGATGATACCCACAGCAAGATCTGGGAGGTGGAAATTCACGAAGATATGCTGGCCTAAAAAGACCACGAAGAACCTTGTCAGGAGGGCATGGAGCCACCACGGCTACAGATTGTTATTTATTCCCCCAGATCCTATCTTTTCTATGAACAGATTCCTGGTTGTTAGTTTGACATATGGCAGCCCCAAATCAAGACAGCTCTTCTCAGCCTCCTTTGCAGCGAAGGGCACCACTGAGATTATGTCATAGTCAGTGGGATCGCATGAGGCTGGAAGATCAAGTGATGACTTTAAAAATCACACAACTACTCAGGGGCAGACCCAGCCCAGTTCTGTCTCTAAAGACCATGCTGTGGATGGTCTAATTTTTTACTAATGATAAGTATGCTTTGAGGGGTTCCATGGGCAAGTCAAAGTAAGGGGCATTGCTAATTATAAAGCCCCTTCTGCATCCCCTAGATAATTCCAGCAAAACATGGTTATACGAATTAATATATAACCATTATATAGTGCCTAGAATGTGGGAGGTGGTATGTTAACTTGATTCTTTGGGGTAATCATACCTAGAGTATTAAAGTATACTGCTCAAAATTAATGTGGTGGGAGGGTGGGAAGAGAGAAGCAGAGATATACAAAAGTATATGTAAGGAGTAATTAGAATAATGAAGGGTGGCTGGGTTGGAAAAAACATTACAGCTTGTTAATAATCAGAGCATCATGCAAGCTCACTGTCTGTTCAAGCGCTATAGCCCCAGTGCCCTGAAATGGGGCCCGCTGTACAGTGGGGACTAATTGAGCGAATACATCTGTTCTATGTGGGTCCCACATCTTCCTTCAAATCTGGTTGTCATCTCCCTAAAGTTATTTTATTTTGACACAAGCTACCTCCCTGTTGCCCAGGCTGGAGGGCAGTGGTGCGATCTTGGCTCACTGCAACCACTGCCTCCTGGGGTTCAAACAATTCTCATGCCTCAGTCTCCAAAGTAGCTGGAATTATAGACTTGTGCCACCATGCCTGCCTAATTTTTTTGTATTATTTGTAGTAGAAACAGGGTTTCACCATGTTGGCCAGGCTGGTCTCGAACCCCTGGCCTCAAGTGATCGGCCCACCTTGTCTTCCCCAAAGTGCTGGGATTATAGTCATGAGACACCATGCCTGGCCCCTAGAGTTATTGACTAAAGGAGTCTGAACAAAGCACGTACAGGAAACCCTATAGAATCTGTTGGGCTTTTCTGAGGTGGTGTGGAGCTGGCAAAGGAAATGGACTCCAAGTTCCAGTTTTGCCCTTGCTGTGGGACCTTGGGCCTGTCACCTCAGTTCCTAAGCCATAGTTTCCTCTGCTGTGAAAGCGTGTGGCTCCTGCTTGATGTAGGGCAGGTGCTTAGTGACTCCTACTGTCCTTGTCTTCACTTATTGGGACTTCACACAGATAAATACGTCACCCCCAGACAACACCTGTCATAGCGGCCAATCCACTGAGCTCCACTCACATTTGGCGATGTTCTCCTTGTAGGTCACGTTCTTCATGGTCCAGATTTGGATGCCATCCGTCCAACAGAGGGAAGGGGAGGTGCAGTTAGCCATTGAGGGAACAGTGACATTCATCTGGGTCTGGATGACAAACATGACAAATGCCCACAACGTTGGCTTTTAGTGGGGAATGGGAGGCAATGGCGGGGGTGGGAATGAACGGGCACAGACACCACACACGGTGCATGTAGTGTGGTCCCAACAGAACAGTTCCTTTCTCTCGAAGACTTATTTGTCACCTTTATTAGAAATCTCTTAGAATAACTGAGGACAACTGAAATCAGCCTTCACCATTTAAAAACATCTAGTTTGTTTATTTTAGTCTCCAGTCTTTAGCACCCCACAAAAAAAAAATACACGTACACCCCAGAAGCAAGGGCAAGCCACAACCCAGGTGCAAAGCAGGCTGGGTAGGTTCCTGACAGAGGGCATGAATGCTCTGGGCCCAAGCAGGGGGAATACTCTGGAAGACTCTGGAAAGTAAGAGAGACGATACTTGCTGCCAACACCCATAGGGCGTGCTGGACTATTTCCTTCCACAAGTCCCTCCAAAAATGAGAACAGAATGGCAGGCAGAGCTAAGTCTTGTCCAAGAGGCATGGAAATAACAAATCAGGAATAATGTATCCCCGGGATGGGGCAAAAGGGAGTCTGTCTGTCCTACTGTTTACCTGCATTCAGCATTCATTCAGGGACTTGTTTTCTAAAGGCATTCACTGGTCACTTTTGATTTTTCAGGGGCTCCCAATATTTCTTTCCTCTGACTTTCTATTTAAATTCCTTGAAGGCAAGATTTGGCTTAATGCTGAGATGCAAAGGTTCACCCACCCGGGAATATCTTGGAAACGTACCATGTTGGTAAAAGTTTTGCACCAAATCTTGACAAGACTCTTGTTTTTCGCGGTTTCATCGTTCATTGCAATTTGGCTGATAACTTTTTTATCCAACTGTGGAAACAGTAGACAGGAGACCATCAGTACATCCTCAGAACCGATTTAGGACACAAACCCAGGGGGTTGCAGTGAGAGGGGCTCTAAGGAGATAAATGTGACTGTGAGCCCCCAGAGAGGCAAAGTGGGGCTCGCTCTATCTGCAGAGGCACTGATATCTAGGGAATAGGCAGTAGATAGTTTCTGGATGACTGAATGGCCAAGAAAACCAGTAAGAGTGAAATCACAAGGTCCTAGCAAGGACCCAGGGAGAAGGGGCTGAGATGACTCTAGGCGGGAAAGGGTAGAACATACTTTATTAAGTCCACCGGTGTTGAGGACAGCAGTGGGAACAAAGTGGTCTCAAGTGTCCAGTCTTAAGAAGCACCTCCACCCCAATAAAGGTGGCATATCATGGAAGTCAAAGTAACCGTCAAGGTCACTCTATTAGGTGGTCCTAAAATTCTGCCTCACTTGGCCTTTTCCAGAGGCAGCTACAGAGTAGTGTTTATTCATCCATTTATTTTTTAAAAACAATCTCACTTTGTCACCCAGGCTGGAGTGCAATGGCACAATTCTCAGCTCACTGCAGCCTCAACCTCCCGGGGTTCAGGCAATCCTCCTGCCTCAGGCCCCCACCTAGCTGGGACTACAGGTGCACGCCACCATGCCCAGCTAATGTTTTGTATTTTAGTAGAGATGGGGTTATGCCATGTTGGCCAGGCTGGTCTTGGATTCCTGACCTCAAGCAATCTACCCACCTTGGCCTCCCAAAGGGCTGGGAAAACAAGGGTGAGCCACTGTGCCAGGACCAGAATAGTGTTGTAGACACTCTATATCTGTCCGCTTAGGTTGGGGATGTTGTGGATAGGAAATTTGTCTCTTTCTCTCTCTGAAGGAGCCAAGTTACCTGGACAATGAGCTTTGTGAAGGGCTTAGTGATGACTTTCAGAAGATCGGGTGCATCTTCTCCATTCTTGAAGTGGAAGCTCTCCACTATAAGCTGGGTTACGACCTCAAGGTAATGGGTGGCCACCTCCACAGGCAACAGCACCAACACGGAGAGCCAGTTGAAGAAGTCATGGACAGTGGCTCCTGCAAAAGCTCTATGGGAGGGAAAGCCCAACAGCCAGATTAGTCACTAAGCAAGTGGGCACCATGTGAGGTGGGCCATTACCTGTGTCATCTGCCACCCTCTGCTAGGTGTCACCTACGGAAGTGTGCACATGTATGCAATCTCATTTCTGTTCTCTCATAGCAATCCCCAAAGTGGCTGGTAGCTATATGCCCATTGGCCAGATGAGGAAGCTGCGGGCCAGCAAGCATGTTACGGCTGGAATAATTAGCTCAGCAATTACTGCTTCGAAGAATTGCATCAAGGGCACTTTTGTATCATGTATATTGAAGCCCACCTTCTTTTGGAAAGGTGGGGACCAGTATGAAGGCAACCAAAGCCCTCTATGAGGAATTTTCAATTGTTCCAAACACGTAGAAGTCATAAATCCCCAAAGCAATTTTTAAAAATTTAACTTAAAAAGACCTCCACGCAACTGAATTCTTAAACTTTTTTTTTTTTTTTTAAAGATCTTGAAAGTGATGAAACATGAATAGTTTCCACGGGAAACAAGGCTAAAATATTTTGCATCCATCTGAGGAGGTTCAAAGATTCCTGCTCGATTCCATCTTATCTCCAGATTTTAAAAACTCTGTTTGGATGTTGTCTTCAATGAAACAACTTCCCTTTAAAAAAAAAAAACTGAAGGAAAAAAAAAAAAAAAAACCTAGCTAGAAGAGGCTGAGAAACACTTAATTTTCACATTAACCTTTTTGAAAGAAAAGAGTTTCCAACTGTCTACTTGCTCTATTTTCAGATTTTATGCATGCCAGAAACTACATTTTGTTTTTTATTAACTTGTAAGTGAAGAACAAAGAAAAGGTGGAATGGGTTGAGCTGACCGAAAGTGGAAGTTTTAATAAGTTATAATTATGACCAAACAAAACAATATTTATTTATTAATTTTTTTTCTTTTTTTTTTTTGAGATGGAGTCTCGCTGTGTCACCCAGGCTGGAGCGCAGTGGCGTGATCTCGACTCACTGCAACCTCCACCTCCTGGGTTCAAGAGATTCTCCTGCCTCAGCCTCCAGAGTAGCTGGGACTACAGACACTTGCCACCATGGCTGGATAATTTTTGTATTTTTAGTAGAGATGGGGTTTCACCATGTTGGTCAGGCTCCTGACCTCAGGCGATCCGCCCACCTCGGCCTCCCAGAGTGCTGGCATTACAGGCATGAGCCACCACCCTCAGTCCTAATAAATTCTACTCTTCTAACTGGCCTTGTTTCAATTCTGCCACCCAGCGGCTAAGTTTCTAGCTAGAGTTTGCATTTATTTAGCGAACTCAATGTGCTGGGTGCTCTACCTGCTGGATTGTATATTTAATCCTATGACAACGCAGTGGTGAGAGATAGTATTATCCCTGCTCTGCCGATCACGGAGCTGAGTCTAATCAGCTGGTGAGTATGTGATCCAACCCTAGCCATACCTCCCTGTGATTACTTCTAGGAACTCCAGGAATGAACCTGATAAGCATGTCATCTTTGACTGGTTAAAAGTAGTTACAACAACATGGCCGAGAACAATAGAGCTGATATCGCAAAGGCTGGTTTTGAGCCTCTTACCTTCTGAATTCACTTCGGTCTCCCACCTGCATGAGCGCAACAATAGTATTGGTGATTGACGTTCCAATGTTGGCCCCCATGATAATGGGGATGGCAGCCCGAACAGTGAGCACTAGAGTATGGAAAAGTGCCATTAGCAAGCTTAGAAAGGCAGCTTGGAGACAGGCTAAAGTGATCCATGCTGATATCCTCTAAAGAAGTAGTTTTTATCCCCTATGCAAGTGAATTCTTAAACTTTTTTTTTTTTTTTTTTTTTTTGCACCTCACTATGCACCTCACTATGAATCTGATGAAAGTGCCTTTCTAGATTCCTCCCTCCTCCCTATTGCAGATCCAAGGCTAGCCTGAAGGAGACCCGGAGGCACCCACTGATTAAGGACTTAGGTGGAGTGCCAGGGCTTGCACGTACAGGTGAGTCAGTTGTGCATGGCACAAAGGCTCGCTTTTAAGGAAGCATCATTTTTTTCCTTCTTTTTTTTCTTTTTTTGAGACGAATCTCGCTCTGTCACCCAGGTTGGAGTACAATGGCGCGATCTCAGCTCACTGCAACCTCTACCTCCCAGGTTCAAGCGATTCTCTTGCCTCAGCTTCCCGAGTAGCTGAGATTGGAAGCACGCACCAGCACATCCAGCTAATTTTTGTATTTTTAGTACAGACAGGGTTTCACCATGTTGGTCAGGCTGGTCTCAGCCTCCCAGAGTGCTGGGATTACAGGCGTGAGCCACTGGGCCCCACCAGGAAGCATCATTTCTGTGCTAGATATCAGACACTTCATTCCAGGCAGTGTAACTTTTTCAAACAAAATCAGCATATTGCTGCACTTTTTTTGACATAAACAAGTAAAATATTTTGAAAGTGTAATACCTTTTTCTAACTGGACCGGAAACATTCTAGTTAATTTTGGCTACGATGCTGGCTTGGGAAGAAAAATAGTTCTGGCCAGGGGCAGTGGCTCAGGCCTGTAATCTCAGCACTTTGGGAGGCCGAAGTGGGAGGATAACTTGAGCCCAGGAGTTTGAGACCAGCCTGGGCAACACAGTGAGACCCAAGTCTCTATTTAAAAAGAAAATAGAGAAAAGAATAATAATAATCAGTTCAAACTGGTCCCCCTCAGAGAGTCTGTCCAACCTAGCCGCAGCAATTATCAGGCAGGTACAAGTTTAGTGTGCCATCTCCCCAAGCTCAGTTGTCCCAGAGCAATTTGTGATGAGATTAGTTGTCTTTCTGCTTAGCACTGAGAGTTGCCCAGTCCCAGAGAACTAACTTTCTGCAGTGATGGAAATGTTCTGTGTCTCTACTTCTCAGTAGGGTAGCTGCCAGCCACAGGTGGCTCTTGAACACTTGAAACGTAACTAGTACAACTGAGGAACTGAATGTTATATTTTAATTTTAAATCAATTAAGGTTCAATAAAATTAATATTGCCACATGTGGCTAGTGGCCACAGGTCTGGAAAGCACAGTCCTAGAGAATTCAGAGCTGAGAACTCCAGCAGCAGGGTCTATTTCCAGATCCTGCCATTGAAATGGAAACAGGAAGTTGCCTTGGATCAAGAGGGGAACACACTGTAGCCGGGACAAGATAGCAAGACAACGGTAACAAGGCCTGGACATATTCAGTGTGAATTCCTGCCCACCCCTTCCCTCCCCCAGACAGACAGAAGAGTGTCTGGAATGCAGGTGGGCTCATGGGTGCCCTGACTCACATGAAGAGGCCACCATGCTGACAACGATGGACGTTGAGGTGCTGGAGCTCTGCACGAAGACGGTCACCAGCACCCCGATCACCAGCCCCAACAAAGGGTTGGACATAATAGAGCTGTTGCTGAAGAACTGTCCTGCCATTTTTCCTGGGGAAAAAAAACAAAAAACAATCATAACGTGATCGAGGGGGATTAGGTAGGCAATGAGTAAACAGAAGCCTCCATCCAAGGCCAGCTGGCTGTGGGTTGGAGAGTCCAGCCTCCAGTCTCCATCCCGGCAGTCACCCAAGGAATCTTGCTTCCCCATGTCTTTTCCCAGTGCTGCTGATAAGGCAGGAAACCCACTGGCTGCCCACACGTGCCTCCTGTCTCTGTCTCTCTGCCCTGGTTCTCGACCCACTGTGAGCCCCCAGTTACTCTTGTTCCTTCGCCCTGCATCCTCCCACTCTTCAAACACTCCTCGGTCAGCAAGCCCTTCCATGCTCAGGAGTCCAGCCTCAACTCTGTACTGGGACCAGTGGGTGCCAGTGAGCCTCCTGGATGTCTCTGGGGTGTATACCTAATTCAGATTTATCCTCCAAGAGTAGATCTCTCTATCCATCCTTAGCCCTAGCACCAGCCTGTAATTGAATGCTGGGAGAGTTATCCTCAAGAGTGTGCCTGAGACCATCAATGCATTCCCAAGTCCATTGTATAAAGAAGATGGAAGCCCAGAGGATGCAGATGAATTGTCCGAGATAACCAGACAGCAAAGCCCATAGCCGATGTTCCCATGGACCAGGGAGCCCAGAAACAATGTTCAGGAGGCTGGGCGCAGTGGCTCATGCCTGTAATCCCAGCACTTTGGGAGGCCGAGGCGGGCAGATCAACTGAGGTCGGTAGTTAGAGACCAGCCTGACCAACATGGAGAAACCCCATCTCTACTTAAAACACAAAAATTAGCCAGACATGGTGGTGCATGTCTGTAATCTCAGCTACTCAGGAGGCTGAGGCAGAAGAATTGCTTGAACCCGGGAGGCGGAGGTTGCGGTGAGCCAAGATTGCGCCATTGCACTCCAGCCTGGACAACAAGAATGAAACTCTGTCTCAAAAAAAAAAAAAAAAGGCCGGGTGCGGTGGCTCAAGCGTGTAATCCCAGCACTTTGGGAGGCCGAGACGGGTGGATCACGAGGTCAGGAGATCGAGACTATCCTGGCTAACACGGTGAAACCCCGTCTCTACTAAAAAATACAAAAAACTAGCCGGGCAAGGTGGCGGGCGCCTGTAGTCCCAGCTACTTGGGAGGCTGAGGCAGGAGAATGGCGTGAACCCGGGAGGCGGAGCTTGCAGTGAGCTGAGATCCGGCCACTGCACTCCAGCCTGGGCGACAGAGCAAGACTCCGTCTCAAAAAAAAAAAAAAAAAAAGTTTTTGCCCCTCATGTTCTCCCATGGATGCCTACCTCCCCAACTCTCCCAAGCCACACAGATGGGTTCCCAAGAGAGGCACCAAGGGTTGCAGAAATCCATGGTCCTTTGTGACACCCAGATCTGAGACTGAATCTTACTCTGCTAATTACAGGCTGTGAGTCTCAGGTCTGGTTCATGATATCTCCGTAAATGGGAGAGCTTTGGGAAAGAATGTTTGATAGAGGGCCCCCAAAAATGCCTGCACCTAGTAGACACTCAGAGTGCTGCCTGTTTGTTTCTGATGTCACCATTGAGGTACCAAGGTAACCAAGCACATGGTGACTTCACTTCCGGGTTCTCACACTGCATGGGCACACGCAGCCCTGAGGGCTGTGTAGGTAACTACAATGGATGCAGATTCCTCCAGCCCAGAGAAGGGGCTCTGTCCTTCCCCCAGCAAGGGCCCACCTTTGAAAGGGCGCTCTTTCTCATTCCAGAATTATCTCTGGTGGGGAGGATATAGGAATTCCTTGGCTAAGTTTTTATGTCAAACAACTTCCTGCCTGGGGTTTGTGGACAAACTCAACTGGCTGATAGCTTGGAATAGTCTCTAGCCCCAGTTCCTGGCCTAAGCCACCTGGGCCAAGTCATAGCCCTTTGTGTAGGCCTCGGTTTTCTCTTCTGTAACAGAAAGCATAGACTTCATAAATGATCTGAGGTGGGTTCCAGTCCTAAAACACTCGAGGAGGCTGCAGCTGGAGAGGGCTTGCTGAGTTTTATTCTCGGAACCACATTTCATGATAACGCCCCTCACCCCCAGACCTTTCGGTCTTTCATTCTTACCTCCAACCAGCTGGAAGGCGCTACTAAGAACATCCAGGGAGCACACAAAAAAGTAGAGAAATCCAAGAAGTAAAATCAATCTCCCAATCCCTTGGAAGACACAGAGAATCTTCCCTTTGGTGTCTCTCTCTGCAGCGGGGTGGGGTGGCGGGAGAGAGAGAAAGGCATGAAACTTTTAGTGTTGGAAACACTGAGAAGTTCGTCAATGAGCTCAGAGCTCCCCCCACCTGCCCTCCCTTCCCAGCCTGGCAGCCGTAAGTTCTTATGTCTAGCGAGGCTTACAGATGGGACGCAGCCATCGCTGTAGCTTTCAAAGCAGTTACCACTGTGGTCCATTTAGCTGAAACCCCTGGTAAAGTGCCTCTAAAGGATTTGCATTTGGGAGGAGGGGTTCAATGTGGTCTGTGACAGAAAAACCAGGCTCCATGCTCAGCTGAGCCACAGTGTCGCTGAGTGAGGCAGTTAACAGCACTCGCCACCTGCTAAGTGCAGGGTCGGAGATAATGGCTGTCACGTTCCGAACAGCAGAGTATTTTCCAGAATGCAGCTGCACAGCAGCAATCAGCCTCAATTTATGGGGGGCTTGGGGCATCATACATCCTGGGATGCTACATCGTTCATCGTTAACTACTGTTTACTCCACTGGCTTTTAAAATGGTTCCCATCTTACCCCTCCCAGCTCTTTCCTTCCTACCTCTCCTCCCCACCCCACACCCCAATCTCCTTTTTCCTCCTTGCTGTCTAGTTCACTGGCAGACCTTCTGCCCTACATACACTTGGAAATGAAACAGTGATTGTTTGCACCAGCTGTCTGGCTGCATATTTTGTTTTTCTAGAAACCTTCCCTAATGCCCATATTTGGGTGAGGAGACCCCTCTGAAATCTCTCTGAGAAGAGGGGCCTTTTCTGTTTATCACTGTATCCACAGCATCTCCAAACCAGTACCTGGAAACTGTTCTCCCACAGCGAATTATAAGGAGCCAGACAATGTCCATCTTTGCTACAACCACAGTGCCGGGCACATTTGTTGAATGAATGACCCCCAATTGCTCCAACATGCTTTGACTCAACCTCAAAGATGGGAGGGTGGCCAGACACCGTGGCTCATGCCTGTAATCTCAGCACTTTGGGAGGCCAAGGCAGATGGATCACAAGGTTAGAAGTTCAAGTCCAGCCTGGCCAACACGGTGAAATCCCATCTCTATTAAAAATACAAAAATTAGCCTGTAATCTCAGCTACTCGGGAGGCTGAGGCAGGATAATTGCTTGAACCCACGAGGCAGAGGTTGCACTGAGCCAATATCGCACCATTGCACTCCAGCCTGGGCGACAGAGCAAGACTCTGTCTCAAAAAAAAAAAAAAAAAAAAGACGGGAGGGTGACATCCCTAGCCAGGACCCCTGCTTCAAGGGCATCAGAACAATGAAAAGGGGGGAGGGACACGAGGATGGTGACACTGTGAACCACAGGAAGTTTCCTGTTTCCTTCCTGAATGTCTCAGCTGGCTTTACTCTTACCTGACCACTTGATCCCCGAGTCCTGAAGCGTGGGTAGGTTCCAGGGGTCGTCCACCTCAGTGGGCTCCTCTATCAGTGTAGCCGTGGAGTAGGTCGGCAGAAGTTCAAACTTGGTTACAGGTACCTCAGTGTTATCTGCTGAAACAAGCAAAAGGGGTCATGAGGAATCAGACCTGGGTCTCCTGCAGACCCCTCACAAGAGGCCGATCTGCAGACAAACGAGCGACACTTACTTTTGTTGGTCTCTTTGCTTTTATCAGGGGTGATGGGTTGCTGACTTGTAGCCCCTTCGAGGTACTTACTGGGGTTGGGCTGGGCATCTCCCAATTCAGGCCAGGGAGCCATGGTCTGTGGATGAGAAAACAGTTTAAAGCAGCAGTCATGGAAAGGAGGCGCACCGAGATGCTATAAGAGGAAGAATCATCAGTTGCAAAGCGTCTACTGGGTGGGGGGTTCGGGGGGAGGCGGCAGCAAAAGGAAGGGAAGGATTTCATACTTATGCCCCCTAAGTGTGGCATCTTAAGCGCCATATTTCAGTCCTCTGTGGTTCCGCCTCACTCACCCGGTCACTAAAGCAAACTACTTCTTACAATGTTGAGTTAGCTGCACGCACCACCTTTAATCTCCTAAACTTGTTTTTGTCTTGACTCTCTCCTTCAGTCAAAAGCAGGGAGCAACGGGTGCCGTGGCTCATGCCTGTAATCCCAGCACTTTGGGAGGCTGAGACAGGTGGATCACCTAAGGTCAGGAGTTCGAGACCAACCTTGCCAACATGGCAACTAAAAATACAAAAATTAGCCAGCGTGGTGGCGCATGCCTGTAGTCCCAGCTACTCGGGAGGCTGAGACAGGAGAATCGCTTGAACCTGGGAGGCCTGGGAGGCAGAGGTTGCGGTGAGCCGAGATTGCGCCATTGCACTCCTGCCTGGGTGACAGGAGTGAAACTCCATCTCAAAAAAAAAAAAAAAAAAAAAGGCAGGGTGCAAGCCCATTCATCTTTGTTGTCTCATAGCATACCAAATCCTCACAACCCTTCAATGGCACTCCATCTACTTCTTATATCAAGACAAGTGCACTGCAGATCTATGCAAAACCTTGTCCGGTGAAATATAACAGATTTATACAACTTAGTGTGTATGTGAATATATATGCAGGGGCCAGGCGAGGTGGCTCAGGCCTGTAACCCCAGCACGTTAGGAGGCCAAGGTGGGTGGGTTTGAGACCAGAAGTTTGAGACCAGCCTGGGCAACATGTCAAAACCCTGTCTCTACTAAAAAGACAAAAATTAGCAGGGGGTGGGTGCCTGTAATCCCAGCTACTTAGGAGCCTGAGGCATGAGAATTGCTTGAACCTGGGAGGTAGAGGTTGTAGTGAACTGAGATCATGCCACTGTGCTCCAGCATGGGGGATACAGAGCGAGTCTCTATCTCAAAAAAAAAAAAAAAAAAAAAATATATATATATATATATATATATATATATATATGCAAGTGTTTGTATACCATCTGCGTGTTTTACCTACCAGCCAGGGCTTCTGTGAAAAGTGTGATGGACCTGGTTTTAAAATCCAGCAGTGCCGCCTATTAGTGGGTGTGTATTTAGGCAAGTCCCTTTATGCCTCTGAGCATAAACTGCCAGTTTATCCATCTATAAAATGGAACAGTTCTTGCAGGGTTATGAGACTAATGGTGAAATTAAAAGTCTAGAAAGTGACTGGCATTGAGGAGGCATCCAATAAATAGCAGCAATTATTACTATGTCATGTTGTCTGGATTAATCATCCTTTGTTAGAACCACATTCTTTTCAGCCTTCATAAAAGACCTTCCTACAATCCATTTTCTTCACAAAGCCTTTCTCAGTTACAAGGCCCTTGACACACCTCACATTCCAGTCCTTGCAGTCCTTTTTCTTTGACACTAGACAATTAGTCCTTGTCCATTAGACAAAGCAGTCCAAAGGACTGGAAAAAGGCAATTCACAGAAAAGGAACAAATGGCTAAAATGCCCATTAAAAAAGAAGCAATCCAAGATGGGTGCAGTGGCTCACGCCTGTAATCCCAGCACTTTGGGAGGCCGAGGCGGGTGAATCATCTGAGGTCAGGAGTTCGAGATCAGCCTGGACAACATGGTGGAACCCCATCTCTACTAAAGATACAAAATTAGCCAGGCGTGGTGGCGCATGCCTGTAATCCCAGCTACTCAGGAGGCTGAGGCCGGAGAATCACTTTAATCTGGGAGGCAGAGGTTGCAGTGAGCCGAGATCACACCATTGCAACCCAGCCTGGGCAAGAAGTGTGAAACTCCATCTCAAAACAAAAAAAAGGAAGCAATCCAATATATTCAAACTAAAACAGTGACAACTATCAAAGTAGCAAAAAGAATTTAAGTTTATTATGCTGTGCTGGAAAAGATGTTGTGAGTTGAACACTGCTAGAAGCTCCGGAAAAGTTAGCAAACTGTCCAAAGTGTCTTACGTTCATCACACATCTGTGACCCAGTCATTTCACTCTAGGAATCAGGAAGCTAGGAATATTTGCTCTCAGAAATACCTAATCTGCACTGATCACCTCTTCCAAGAGGGCTTTCTAGAGCGTAAGTCCACCTGACCCCTTTCCTCTTCAACCTATTTCCTGCTTACCAGACTGCAAAGCCTACCAAAAAGGAGACTTTGTCTTGTTCATTACTTCATCTTCAAGGTCTTAAGCTCTGCCGGGCGTATTTATGACAGAATGAATGGGATGTAGACCAGAAAGATATTTGCTGCTTTATCATTTACAGTGTTAAAAAATAAAATAAAAAAAAGAGAAATTACTCCTTCTAACTATAGTATGTCCATACATTGTAAGAGTATGCTATTAAAAAGGTTATACTGCATCAGTAAAACCATAGGAAAATGCTTTAGATAAACCGTGAATCTAAAGCACTTCTTTTTCCCATTCACAGCATCATCTCAACAAGGCAGACAAGATCCAGAAATGTTCTCTGGGGTTAAAGTGGGTGGTGAGACTGTGGGTGATTTTTTAAATTTTCTTCTAAAATTTTCAAATTCTTTTAAACGATGCAACTCAACCCCTAAACCCACAAAGGTAAGATGGCTCAGTCATACCTGGAGAGAGGGAATCACAATGGAGGGGGTGCTGGTTCTGCAGAGGCCTGCCTCTGACTACATGCAACCCTGAGCCACTCTGAGCTTCAGTTTCATCATTTCAAAAATGGGGACAATACCATCTCGCTTACTGAGCTGTTATGAGGACTAATTGGTTAATAAGTGTGGGTGAGGCTACAGCATGGTTCCTGGCAGAATAAACACTCAGAACTCTTGTTTATTCTTCATGACACAATGTGGAAATGCACTGTGTCACGAACAATAAACAAGAGTGTTTATTATGTGGAAATGCATTGTGGGTGCACTGTGTGTACCCTACACCATAAGCTCTTCATCTCCAATGTTCAGCACGGTAATGAATTTCAGTCAATATTTGAATAAATGAACCCAAAGCCTTCATGGGAGAAAGATGCTAACATTTGTTTTGTGGCAGGGGAGTGTCCTATGCAGTTTGTGACCTCATTAAATCTAATAAGGAAGGAGTTTTTCTTCTCAGTGTACAGACAAAGAAACTGAGGCACAGAGAAACAAAGAAGCTTGCCCCCAGCTACCTGGAGCTGGTGTCAGGATATGAACCCAAGACTGCTGGCTCCAAAGCCAGAAGCTTTTCCATAGATCTCACAGCGAGGGGCAAAGGTGGGAGGAGGAATTCTCCAGCCCTCAAAGCACCAGGGCACCCAAGGACCTTAGGTCTAGGCACATTGAGGGCTCTGAGTGTTTTCGGATAGCTAGCTAGATTGGCATGTCTACAGGTCACTCCCACGTGGTCATTCAGATGCTGGAAATGCCCACCCAAGAATGTTGCAATGGCTGAGCAGGAGCATGTGGTTGGGGGTGCGGGGAGGAGGGCGGGACGGGGGCGGGTATTACATGGTGCAGGCAGAGAATGTACCCTGGAGCTCTGAGCCCCTCTGAAGCCTTTCTCCTACCCTCATAGACCTGGCGTAACCACTGCCTTGTTTTCTCCCAGCCTTCCCAAGGCCTCACTCCAGCACATTCTTGCCACCTACCAGAAGCAGCAGAGGAAGGGAGAAGTCATCATTTGGAAGATTTTTACTAAAGCCCAGGGAGGGGCTCCCCTGCTGCCCACACTGGCCTCTATAACTGAGCTGCCTGTGTGCCTCACCCTCTTGGCTCCACTTCCTGTCCCACATGGGCACCCACTGCCAGAAAGAGCTCTTATACTTTCTCAAAGACCCAGGAGAGGAACTTTCTTGACTCGTCTCAGACTTGGGAAGCAGGGGAATGTAGGGCACCTGGCAATCACCCAACCCCTACATTCACATTGTTTGGGCTTCTCCAACCAAGGCCTGTTCCGGGGCCCCTTGTATTCAGAGCAGCAGTCAAGGCCATCTGAAGAAATGGGGAGAAGAGGAAGCCCAGGGCAGTGGTCCTGTGAGGAACCAGGACATGGACACACAGTCTCCCACCAGATGGTGGCCTTCACCAGCACAGGGAGTAGAGTACGGCCACTGTATCCACAGCACATAGGACAGTGCCAGGCACATGGTAGCCAGCAGTGTTTATTAAGGACTTTGTGCCTGGCACTTGCAAATTGGTGCACAAATTTACTCACAGCATTTCATGTATCTATGTAAACTAGAGTCTCCTTTAGAATGAACAGTATCCTCGTTCTAAAGAGGGAAAACCTGAGCCGCAGAGAAGGTAATTGCTTCAAATCACATAGGCACCAAACACTGCAGAGATAAGTTCAACCTTATGCAGGCCAATGTTCTCAGGATGCCCAGGAAAACTTTCTTGTACTTTGAAAGAATGACTCCGTGCTTCAAACATTCCCAAGAGGGTGATGGCTCTTTTTTCTCTGCTTCCCTTACAGCCATCACAAGGAACAATAATCACCCCTATAGGCTAAGGATGGTGGCTCACACTTGTAATCCCAGTACTTTGGTAGGCCAAAGTGGGAGAGTCCCTTGAACCTGTGAGTTTGCAACCAGCTTGGACAACATAGCGAGACCCTGTCCCTACATTACTGCTAATAATAATCTCTTCAAGGACACAGTGGTGGTAGTGATGAGAGGAGTCAAAGAAGCAATTGGCCTGGGCCTCACATGGCTAGATAACTTCAGTTTACATTATTGATGTCACACACTAATAAAATTTTAAAGACATTTATTCTATCACTTTAAACTTCGGCCATATCACCAAACCTCACCCTCACCATGCACTATCAATTTGTATTTTTGGCATCTTAAAATAAATCCTGTAAATAACTTGTAACTATAACAGTTACGCTGCATTGTATTGGGGGGGAGGTTAAAGCAGTTAAATTTGTAAATATAAACATCTTAAACATACCACAATCTTTTTATAGCCCTCTTTTTGTACCTTTGCATTTTTAAAATTCACTGAGATGAATAAATTCCCTTGGATGTCCTGATTGCTCCCTGCTGTCCCCAGAATGGAAGTGGGGGTGTGGGTGAGGATGGAGGGATGGAAGATGCCTGAAACTGGTTATTAAAGCCCAGTTTATTCCAAAGCACTCTGATTCTGAGAGGCTGTTTTCCTCATTACATTGAATTCGGGCTATTTTTGTGTCCCCTTTGTGTCTAACAGCAACAATCAGAAGCCCATCTTCATACCACAGGGCACTTGCTTCAGTGAGACGGTTGAACAATCTGGGAGAGTTTTGGATGGGGCAATTTGTTTAGTATCCAATCCTTTTACAAAGCACGCCCTTCTTATCACCCATTTCCCAAATTACAAAAGCAGAGAAGATCATGATCAGCTGGCATGGGACAAAAGAAGCAGTCTTTTTTATTTTCATTTTTTTTTAAACAATCTGAAACAATGGCCACTCCCACAGGCACAGTTTTCCAAGAATACCCAACCCAGGACAAGTTAAAGAACTGCCAGCACACAAGGGAAGAAGGAAAAAGGAAAGAAGGACAAGGCCCAGAGCCATCAGGGCTAACACATAAACCCCCTGGGGCACCTGAACAGGAAGAGCGGACTCGGAGTGATGAAATCCATAAGCTGCTTCCATGAAATTAACATGTTTGAGAAAGGGACCTCCTCAAAGAAAACGAGATTCCAACTCTCCTCAGCGCAGTGCGAGCCACCCGTGGCAGGCATCGCTCCACAGAACGTGAACTACCTCCATGCCATGCAGCCCCCTACTTTCTGGCCTGAGGATGCGCAGTCCCCGAAGCCAACCACTTCTGTGCACATCTCCTTGTAAGTCATCTCCCCAGCCTGCTCACCCATTTCTGGCTTGGAAAACAGAAATTGTGGGCTTTGCTCCCCAAGACAGCTGAAGGACGGACCCTTTGCTGATGGCCACGGGCCCTAATAGAAACAAACTAAGGCTGTCTCCTAGGTACCCTAAATAACTGTAAACAAGCACTGTAGCACGTGGAAGTCACACTTGGGTGGGGGGCAGTGTCGCATCACCAGGCAGCCACCACAAACCTAGAATTTTCATGTTCCTGAGCTGTCGCATTCCCCTTCTTATAAAGGGTGGAAGACGGCAGCCCAGGGGCTCACAGGGACTAGCGTTAAGTCACATAGCTAGTTGGTGACCCAGCCACAAAGAGCCTAGCCATCCTGATTCCTGGGTGGAGCCTTCTATCCCCTGGGCCTTTCTCTTCCAAACCACGACTCTCAAAACAGTGATCATTTTAGAATCCGCAAGTGTGGTTGATTAATAACACTGTCAATAGTAAGAGTGTAGCAGTAAGAGCTGTAATAAAATCAGTAACCGTGACATTAAGAAGAAAACAGCTTGAACATTGTGAAAAGCTTTTTTTTTCACTTCTGTGGCCCAAAGCCAGCCAAGTTCCTTGAAGTCAGCATCGAGGGGTATTTACAAGAATTAAGTGAATCAAAGTCCTTGAAAGAGCCAGGAAGCGCCCCTGCCCCGGCGGCGGTACTCACCAGCGCTCCCTCCGCAGGTGCTGGGCTGGAGGCGGCGGCCAGGTGGAGCGCAGCGCCCCGGGTATATATGGCGAAGGTGTTGCGCAAAGAGGCCTGCGGCCGCTGTCATCACGCCCCTCGCACATTCCAGGACCGCCTGCCGCCGCCGCCGGGGCACTGCCTACCTGCCGCCTTAATGAGCCCATCGAGACTTCGCCCGCTGCGCGGAGAAGACGGGCGGCCGACCAAGCTGCCGAGAGAAAAGCTCCGACTGGCCCCGCCGCGCGAAAGGGGCCGAACGGCCCCGAACGGCCCTGCGCCCCTTGGCGCCCCGTGCGCCCTAGCCTGGCTGGTGCGCGCCCTCTCCCGCCCCGACTCGGTCCGCACGAGATTCCCGCAAGTGCGGGCTAGCGAAGCTCCCCCGCTCCTGCCTTCTCCTCAAGAACTTGAACCTCCTAGTCTAGTTCCTGTGAGGCTGAGGAGGTCAGAGATGTGAAGACACACATAAAAACCAGTTGGAAAGTCAGGGATAAAGCTGTCAGAAACCAAGCCTGGATTGTTCAGCTTTATCAGCCTGTAGGGAGCTCTCTGCCTTGGGAGTCTGGGCTCTAGGTTCGCAATGGGAAAGGCTGGGACCGTCAGGCTGAGGAAAGGGAAGGGGGCTGTTATCACCGCTCGGTCCTAAGCCTGCTGCAGACATCCTGCTCTGCCTTGTGTCACCTGCGTGTGTATACAACAGTTCTCCAAACCGCTGTGAGATAGGATGTGTCCCAGGGAGAGTGCACCCCCGTGCTTATCGCAACAGCTTGCCCCAGTTCTGTGCCGGGCACTGCTGGGAGGGGCTGTCTCCAATGTGCACACGAAAGCCTTCCCTGGGGCTTAGAGTGGCTCCCTTTCTAGCTGAGGTTTAAGGGGTTAGGGGACATGATACAATTACCCAGGATTTGCTAAGCAGGAAGAAAACCCGCGGCTTGTTCTGAAACCCAGACCCTCTCCTCTGCTACACTCTCCTGGTTTTATAGTGGAGCAAAGTGAGGCTTAGCGAGCTTACTCGTTGCCCAGCTCCTCACAACAGCCGAAGCGCCCTATTGGAATCAGCTGGTTTCATTCCAACACCGAGTTCTCTCCACTGTGCAAGGGGAAGGAGTCGGGAGCGCAACTTCCAGAAACCACAGAGCCTGGAGCTCTCTGGGGCTGGTGTTGGCCGTGGTTAAGCACACTGACTCTGGGCCCAAACTCCGGGAAATCAGTTCCCTGTTCTGCCCTTGCTTTCCCTGGCTCCGTTTGCTCATATGCAAACTGGGAATAATGGTCCCTGTTAGAGTAAAATGAGCTAAAATATGTAAAGAATGTGGAATGGTACTTGGCATATAAATAGTATTCAGTGCGAGTTAACCATGATCGTTTACACAGGGAACCTCTGGTGTTGGGAGAAGATGGGTGGGAAGCCTTGATTAGACTCATCTGGAACCTTCACTGGAGAAATCAAATCGGCTTGGGTTGCTGTTATTAGAGGGATGATGGTTTTGCTAGCGGGTGTTGGCCTTCAAATCCAGCTCTCAGACCGTGATCAAGCAGTACCTTTGCAATAAGCAGCTTCTAAAGTAGAGTCCAGTGACGACAGGAATCCCCTGGCACCTGTTCACCAAGCTCAGCTCTGCCTCCAGACCTGGGCAAGGCGGACTGCAGACACCACTTGGGTTTTCAGTGAGAAAGGCCTCTATTGCCAGGGTGCAGAGGAGGAAGGGTGCTGCACACACTGCTCTCGGTGAACTTGACCCGGATTCGGCAAAGCCTGGCTCTTAGTTCGTGTCCTGCTCTGCCCGGTGCTTGGAGGTTCACAGGAACAGGTCTTTTTTTTTTTTTTTTTGAGACGGAGTCTCGCTCTGTCGCCCAGGCTGGAGTGCAGTGGCCGGATCTCAGCTCACTGCAAGCTCCGCCTCCCAGGTTCACGCCATTCTCCTGCCTCAGCCTCCGGAGTAGCTGGGACTGCAGGCGCCCGCCACCTCGCCCGGCTAGTTTGTTTTTTTTTTTTGTTTTTTTTTTTTTTTTTTTGTATTTTTTAGTAGAGACGGGGTTTCACCGTGTTAGCCAGGATGGTCTCGATCTCCTGACCTCGTGATCCACCCGTCTCGGCCTCCCAAAGTGCTGGGATTACAGGCTTGAGCCACCGCGCCCGGCCAGGAACAGGTCTTAACCGGACAATCACCTCACTGAGACTCCCCTCCTGACTGTGGGCTTTCATGTAGGACACAGACCTAATTGCCTTTCCATTACTTTCAACAAGGAGTGAATGTAGGAGGGAGACCAAAATTTCAAAAACTTGGAAAGAGAAAAAGGTATCCCTTTTATGTTCCAATTAAAAAGGCAAAACAGGTTCAATCCAGAATATTGTTCTCTTAATGTGTGTAGATCTTGGTAGCAGATCAGGGATGGTATCTGATTCTAGTGTGGGATGGTAATTTCTATAATTTTTTTTACAAAGTGTGGAGGAAAGGTAGATGGAGTGTCTGTGTTCATCACTCTATAATCTCTCCCTTTGGGGGAATACAATTTGCTGAAGAACATTTTCCTATTGTTATTCCATCTGAGATACAAAATACTATCACTATTTAGTACTTCAAACATAGAGCCTTACGTGTAAACACAAACATCTAAAATACTTTCATCGAGACTGGGTGCGGTGGCTCACGCCTGTAATCCCAACACTTTGGGAGGTCGAGGCGGGCAGATCACTTGAACCCAGGAGCTGGAAACCCGTCTACCAACATGGCAAAACCCTGTCTCTGCTAAAAGTATTTTAAAAATCCCAGCTGCTCAAGAGGCTGAGTCACGAGAATCACTTGAACCCGGGAGGCGGAAGTTGCAGTGAGCGCTAACTGCAATCCAGCCTGGGTGACAGAACAAGAATCTGTCTCAAAAAAATTAAATTAAAAAAAAAATACTTTCATCAAAAAAGTATTACCATTGTTTCAACTCATTTCAGTATATTTTTGTGCCTATCGTCCTATGAGGTGAGATTTCACAAGTGGGTGGGCTCTGTGTTAATCTGGAGAGGAAACAGCCCGTCCAGGGCCGGCTGCTACCCAGCCTCAGATATTGCATGAGAAGATATGGTCAGATGCTGTCAGATCTTGACTTTTCTGGGGAAGCCAGATATACAGGTCTTTATGTGAAATTTAGCATTAAAAAAATACTGAGTAGGCCAAACAAAGCAGCCCTGTGAACTACTGCTTTTCATCCCGGTGCTAGACACATTCTCAGTTGTCCAGACCCTGCCCCAGTGCCCTTTCTACCAGTATATGTCTTGTCCCCACGGCCCCCTGGCACTTCTTTTTACCCTTCATTGGGGCTGACTTTCTTTACAACAAAGTGGCAGAGAGATTCCACAGGAGTGAGTGGATGACAACCTTCCTGGGAGGTGATTGTGTGCTGAGACAAAGGCACCCAGGAGTCCAGGTTCTCCTTTCTCTTCCTCGGCTTGGTGCCTTACCCTCTGAGTCACCAGGCCTGGGAAAACCCAGGAGTTCAGACTGATGGGAAAGTCCTAGCTCATTCCAAACTCCCCGGCAGGATGAAGCTGCCAGTTACTGAAGACAGAACGGAGGTAGGGATGGTGAATAACTGTCTGCTTGACTCTCAGCTGTCCAGGCAGGGCCTGGAGAGGAGGCAACTGACTTCTGGGCTGGCCTGCCCAGGGTACCCACCCCTGGGGACCTGTAAGCAAGCCCACTTAGTGCTTTTTTCCTGGCCGCAGCTGCTGCAAGAAAGGTGCACAAAGAGGATTGCATCATAAAAGCCAGAGAAAGTGTCTCCAAAAATAACACCTGAACAAAACCGCTTTGAACTGTTGCATTCATTAGACGCTTCTTCGGGGCCCTATGGCAGTGTTGATAATCTCAGAATTGTTCAGTCAGGCTCGGTGACAGGAAACCTATCCCCTTAGATACAGCCAGAATTCCGGAAAAGTCAAATAATGTGTTACATAGTCGTGAGACAGCACTAGACTTCAAAGAGTCAGGTTTAAATGGAGAAATGCTAACGGAACAGAACACAGGGCTGACATAATTACAGGCTGTCTTCAACCTGGCTTCAATATGTGCATAAATATGCAGAGAAAAATACTGCAAAGCAACACACAAAAATGTCCATAGTGGTTATATCTGGTTGTGGCGTAGGGCACACTGTATTTTTCTATTTCTATGCTGCTCCTAAAAGGATTTAAGACAGCTTACAAATTGACAAAGTGTAACTGATTCGAAACTAAGTGAGAAAGAAGAGGCAAACAGAAATGTAGGGAAGTAAGATTGAGGTGGAAGAGAGGTAAGTGCTACTTATTAGGTGGAACCGTACGACACTGTCCATTTCTGTATGTCAAAGACAGCCTAAAAGATCAATCGTGGTAATGACTATTGGTACTAGTAAGAGTATGTGAATATTTTGCCCGAGTTATTAAATATAACGAACAGTTCCTGATAATAAAGTTTGTATAGTTTGTAAGTTATTTGGTAAGTCAGTGAACATAAAGCATTATCATAGGCCTGGTACCTCGTAGGTAAATACTATTCCTTTTATTTCCTATTATGTGGCTGTTATGACTAGAAGCACCACCAGACTCTCAAACTCTGGCCTCTCAGGGCTCATGGACCCTTCCCACCACACTGTACGCATGCATTCAACTCATGGCAGGTCCAATAGGTAACTATGGGTTTAATGAATCAGGGCCTCCAAATCTCAAACTTCAGTTGACATTTGAATCTTGCCCGCATGAAATCAGGTTTTTTTTTGTTGCTGTTTTTTTGTTTTTGTTTTTGTTTTTTGGTTTTTTTTGAGACGGAGTCTCGCTTTGTCGCCCAGGCTGGAGTGCGGTGGCGTGATCTCGGCTCACTGCAAGCTCCGCCTCCCGGGTTCACGCCAGTCTCCTGCCTCAGCCTCCCAGTAGCTGGGACTACAGGCGCCCGCCACCATGCCCGGCTAATTTTTTTGTATTTTTAGTAGAGACGGGGTTTCACCGTGTTAGCCAGGATGGTCTCAATCTCCTGACCTCGTGATCCGCCCGCCTCGGCCTCCCAAAGTGCTGGGATTACAGGCGTGAGCCACCGCGCCTGGCCTGTTTTCGCTTTTTTTTTGAGACAGAGTCTCACTCTGTTGCCCAGGCTGGAGTGCAATGGGGTGCGATCTTGGCTCACCGTAACCTCTACCTCCCAGGATCAAGCGATTCTCCTGCCTCAGCCCGCCTCAGCCTCCCAAAGTGCTAGGATTACAGGCATGAGCCACCGTGCCTGGCAGAGATCAGTTTTTTGTTGTTGTTGTTTTTGAGACGGAGTCTTGATATGTCGCCCACGCTGGAGTACAGTGGTGCAATCTCAACTCACTGCAACCTCTGCCTCTGGGGTTCTAGCAATTTTCTTGCCTTAGCCTCCAGAGTAGCTGGGATTACAGGTGCCCGCCACCACGCCAGGCTAATTTTTGTATTTTTAGTAGTAGAGATGGGGGTTTCACTATGTTGGCCAGGCTGGTCTCGAACTCCTGACCTCGTGATCCGCCCACCTCAGCCTCCTGAAGGGCTGGGATTACAGGCATGAGCCACCGCGCCTGGCCGAGAGATTAGTTTTTTAAAGTTATAAATGTTCCCTTAAAACCCCCTGCTCTTGGCCTGGTGTGGTGGCTCATGCCTATAATCTCAGCACTCTGGGAGGCTGGAACGGGATAATCCCTTGATCCCAGGGGTTTAAGACCAGCCTGGGCAACATAGAAAGACCTCTGTCTCCACACAAACATTTTTTAAAAATTAGCTGGGCGTGGTGGCACACGCCTGTATTCCCAGCTGCTCAGGGGGCTAAGACAAGAGGGCTGCTTGAGCCCAGGGGGTCAAGACTGCAATGAACAGTAATTGCCACTGCTCTCCAGCCTGGGTGATGAAGGAGACCCTGTCTCAAAAATAAAACAGAAAAAGGCCAGGTGGGACAAAAAAGATCTCAGAGTAGAGAACTGATGCACTGACTTCCCCCTAAAAGGAGCAGCCACTCCTCAACTTTGCCTGACTGCCGCTGTTGGGAATTGGGGCAAGTTTTGCTACCTTTCTCACATTTCAGAAGCTAGAAATTAAGACGTTCCGGTAAAATTTTAGAATTTTGGCCAGGCACAGTGGTTCACACCTGTAACCCCAGCACTTTGGGAGGCCTGAGGTGGGCGGTTCACTTGTGGACAGCCTGGCCAACAGGGTGAGACCCCATCTCTACCAAAAATACAAAAATTAAACCAGTCTCTTAACCCAGTCTCAAAATAAAATAAATAATTTAAAAATAAATGAAAAAATGTTCAGAATTTAAGTGTGGTTATATATATATATAGTTTTAAGCAACTGTAGGAGCCAAGCAAAATCCATGTCAAGCTAAATGCAGCCCACTAGCTGCTTGCTTGCCAGCTTATTACCTCTGCCTGGTGCTCAAGTTTTTTGTTGACAGAAGATACTCTGCATGAGGATAGGGGTGCTTGTCTCTTACTCACTGCTGCATCCCCCAAACCTATGTCTGCCTTGGAGCAGAGCTCAACTGACATTTGTGGGAATGAATGAATGGCACAGAGGACAGCCCTAAACCACCAATACCATGGCCTGTCTTTGTGCTAATTCCTCCCTTTAACAGAACCTCGTTCATCTCAGGAAGTTCTGGGATCACTAACAGAGCCCACCTGATTGTAGACATCGCATTCCCACCCCAAACCCTTCCTGTTCTATCCCATCACTGGAGGGTTGGGAGGGGCTGTTCATCTCTTTGATGTGTCCATGTTAACACTAACCAGGTGTCCTGAGGATCGTATGCCAGGAACAGCACTCGATAACAGGAACAATACAGGTTCTTTGACCTTAAAGGAACTACATAAAATTGATGTATGTTTGTACCTTGCTACAGGCTTTGTAACCCCTGAGAAAGGCGGACGAGGCTTGCCATTTTTAACGGCTACAGCTAACTTCCTTCATTCTTCCTGACCGGCAGGATCTGGGATCCTTGAGTGTGACTCGTAGGAACGTGCAAGTGGGCAGACACAGGAGGGAGGCACAACCTACTCTCATCCTATTTCAGAAAGGGAGCCTTCCCAACTTGGGGTCATGCACAAGTCAGTCTCTTCTCTCACAACAAGTCTGGTCAAATGTCAATTCTTCCCAGAAGCTTCCTGAGTAACCCCTTTTGATCCAGATCAGTGGTACCCACTGACCCCTTCTCACCACAAACCTATCAAAACACTCTCTTCCCTTCCAGGCTTGTAGGGTACCATCCTGTGTATAATTCTGTCAAAACCTTTGTTCAGATAAAAGTGTAGTCCTGCGACCATCAACTATTTATAGGCAACACAGAAGCGCAGACTGTTGAAGTTGGAGTAAGCCATAGAAACCGTCAAGCCTGGTGACTTTTTCCAGTGCAAACAGATGAAACAAAAGCAGAATTGCTTGAGCTCATCGTCCCTCCACGTTACCACGGTCTTTCTTCCTCTCCATCTCCCTTCCTGCCCTGGCATAACCTACAAAGATGGGGAGGGCAGGGTGGGTGGTGCATATCCAGGAGAAAGCTGTGGGATTCTGGGATTCCTGAGTTGCTGTTTGAAAATCTGATCCCACCCTTTTACTTGGGGGAAAAAAGCTTATTGAAGATTTCTATTATAAAACGATCTATAGTCATTGTGGAAACTGACATTTCCAAAAAACGGGGCAGTTACTATCAAGGAAAAGCCACAGTTGAGGTTCTGCTGCATGCCCTTCCACTTCTTACATTTTTCTATATAGAGGGTTTTGTTATTTTTCAACCTGAGGCTGTGTCCAATCAGAGTCAGAGAATCTCCTCCTAATTCCTACAGAAGACTGATGGTGGAGTACTATGTAGTTGCAGAGATTTCAGCTTATACCAGGCTGACACCATGGGTCTGGTTTCATTCTATTTTGAACCACAATTGCCCTTTTTCGGTGACCTTGCATGTTAGTGTGGATATGCATAAGTGAAAGATCCAGGACCCTTGGAAAAATGGGTAGGAAAGTGGTATTACACTTAGAGCCAGGGTGAGGCCAGAGTTATAGCCATCACAGTGGGCCTCCGCCAAGCATTCTCCAACAGCTCAGAGGGGAGGCTGGGCATGCTTTAGCAGCAGGCTACAAACCATTGATGACTTTGGGTTTTTGTAGAGCAAGTAGCAGAGATCACAAATTCCCCTTTCCTCATTCTGGACTAGCGATACTCTTTCTAGTCTTGCTGAGAAAAATGGAAGCCCTCAGAAGACACCTTCCCATCCTTCCACCAAATGAACCGATCTCCCTGAATATGTACCATATACTCATACTCTGCATTTCCTCTTGCTGCCTGGCCAAACAGGTCTGTTCCTATCATAGACAGACACTTACAGAGGCACGATGCTCTCACCCCTCTGATGTGCTCCCATAAATGCCCCACCTCCTGCATCTTTTAGTTCTTCTCTCAATGGGAATCTTTCCCATTGGCAAACAACTTGTTGGATTTGCTCCCATCTTTAGAAGCCATCCCTACCCGCTTTGACCTCCCATCTCTCTTTGCTACTTTCCCATTTATCTTGGTCCTCTTTACAATAAGATTCCTTGAAAGAGTTGTCCATATTCCCTCTCCACCTCTTTTCTCCATCTCATTCTCCCTTGAACCGATTCTATCCAGTCTTTTGTCCCCACTGTGCCACTAGAAGTGCTTCCATCAAGGGTCATCACTGGCTCCCATGTTGCTAAACCCAAGGTCTGTGCTCAGTCATCTGACTCAGCCTATCAACTGCATCAAATACTCATAGTCCCTTGCGCTGACTTCAAATGCTTTCATCACTCTGCTTTTCTGATATTCCTCCTACACTGCTGGCCATTCCTCCAGTAAGCCTCCCTTACTGGAGTCCCATCCTGACCTCCACATATCAAAGTGTCCCAGAGCTCAGCCCTCAGCTCTCTAGAGCCACTCATCTCTCAAACTTTCCTGACCGTGACTCACAGTAAGAAATACATTTCACATCCTGACCAAGTCCATGCACATGCACACAAATACAATTAAAACATTTCACAAAACAATGGCAAACCTTAGGTAAACTGCACTCTAAAATTTTCTATTTTCTTTCTTCTCACTCTTAAAAATGATGGTCAGGAATACCATTGAGTTATGAAACAGACTTCATGAGCCAGTAATAGGTTACTACTGTAGCTTGAAAAACACTGCCTTCATCTCTAAATGTCTTCAAGTGCCTTTTACGTTCAGACAACTTCCAACTTTATTATCTCTGGCCTGGAGCTGAGCTTTACACCTGAATCTCAAAGGCTACAGGACAGTTCTCCTGAGTGTTTCATGGGCACACCCCACCAGCCTTTCAAATTTCACATGCCCCTAACTCAACTCCTGACTCCCCCAGGCTTCTCTTCTCAGTCATGATTTTCGTAGTTGCTTGGATCAAAAATCTTACAGCCTGAATTTGTACCCCTTTGACTTTTTCACCCCACACCTAATGTCATAAAATCCTTCCAATGTCTCTCTTCATAATGCATCCCCAATGCACTCGTTTCTCACCGTCTGTTTCCATGCTAGCCTGGCCATTAGCTTCTCACTTGGATTATGTCTAGTGTCTTCACTCCAACCCCCTACAGTCTATTCTCCACTACAGCAGCCAAAGAGATCTTTGACATACTCTAGACTGTGTCCTTTTCTACTCAAACCTTCCCATGCCTCCCATCCCACTTACAATACAATCTAAACGTCTTCCTGGTTCAGTTGCAGTAGCTCATACCTGTAATCCCAGCACTTTGGGAGGCCGAGGTGGGCAGATCACTTGAGATCAGGAGTTCAAGACCAGCCTTGCCAACATGGTGAAACCCTGTCTTTACTAAAAATACAAAAATTAGCTGGCCGTGGTGGCACGTGTCTCTAATCTCAGCTACTCGGGAGGCTGAAGCAGGAGAATTGCTTGAACCTGGGAGGCGAAGGTTGCAGTGAGCCGAAGTCACACTGCTGCACTCCTGCCTGGGTGACAGAGGGAGACTCCGTCTCAAAAAATCTTTCTAAGACTAAACCAAACTGATCTAACCCCATTTCCCTCCACTCTGTCCACAGCGTTCCCGCTGTTCCTCAAACTTGACTCACATGCTCCTGTCTCAGGGCCATTGATTGGCCTTTCTGGTCCTTCTTCCTAGATGGCCAAAATATTTGCACAACTTGCTTCACTCAGGTCTCTGTTCAAATGTTGCCTCCTCCAGGAGTTCTACCCTGACCACCACTTGGGTGCCATGTAACCCCTTACTTTGCTTTGTTTTCCTTTTCTTCAAACTTACAACATTGTTATGTATTTTCAACTTTTCCCATTGTTTGCTTACCATAAACTCTCTGGTGGTGATGGTGGGGTAGGGGGGCTGGGGTGGGGGGGTGCTTTCTTGTTCATTGGGCCTAATAAGTGCCTGATAACACAATAGATACTTTGAATATTTATTGACTTAATAAACGAAACTTGGGGCTGGGTGGACAATTTAAAAAAAGAAAGAGAGAAACTCAGTGCCTTTAGTGCAAGCAGGACAATGTATGGAATGGCCAGATGGTAACTCATAGGGAAATGTGGGGCTTGAGGCAAAGTGAAAAGGGCATGCCCCGCCCTAAAGCATTTACATTCCCCTGCAAAACAAAACCAATCTAACCAAAAACACCACTGTGCTGACGTAACCAGAACCTTTCAACAGGGTTCCAGCTGGTGGGGCGGTGTGGGGGGGCCTGACTTCAAAAAGTGATAGAATGAAGGAGCCTTTGTCTAGTTGGGCTCAATGTAGAGAAGAGCAGGTGTGGAGAAGTTTCCATCAGGAGTGACATGGCTTACCCACCCCACCCCATCCAGATGGTGCATTAGCATGAATTTTCCACTTGGAACCAAAGCTGGCTTTTACTAAGATTTATCTACTTGAAGCCAAGTCAACTTTTTACCTCCAGATTCAATATGGCTTCCTATTCTCATGTTGCTGTCTGCAGGCTGGAAGAATCTGAGCCAAAAAATAACTTAAGCACGGCACTAGGCAGGGGCATGTCTCGAACAAAGGTTATTTGGGCACCACTGGCATGGAAATGAGATGGCCAATGGAGATGTTCATGGAATTGCTATCATTTCATGAAGAAGTTTGATTTCCCTATTTTTCCCTACATTATATTGTGAACACTTTTCTGTGTCACCAAATGTTCTTTGAAGCTGTCAACCTCCCAGCTTGCAAATGCTTCCCAATTCTGATGAGAGTGATTGCCAAAGAAACAATGAACCACCTTCACCCCATCCCTCCCCAGGTTGTCCTGCTTCTTTTTTTAAAATTTAATTGTTTAATTTTTTAATTTTTCAAGGTGGGGTCAGGCTCTATCACCCAGGCTGGAGTGCAGTGGCATGATCTCGGCTCATTGCAACCTCCACTTCCCAAGCTCAAGCAATCCTCCTACCTCAGCCTCCCTGGTAACTGGGACTGCAGGCATATGCCACCATGCCCAGCTAAGTTTTTTTAATTCTTGTGGAGATGGGGTTTCGCCGTGTTGCCCAGGCTGCACTTGAACTCCCGAACACAACTGATCTGCCCGCCTCTGCCTACCAAAGTGCTGGGATTACAGGTGTGAGCCACAACTCTCGGCCTAACCCAATGATTTTCATTTAAAATAGGTAATTGAACAATTGATTTAGACTTGTGAATTAAAGTTGAAAAAAAAAATTTTTCTGCATTGGAACTCTGATTAAGTTGAAATCTTAAGTTTGTAAACCATGTTGGAACCCCGATGAGAACTTCACATCCATCATTTTTAGGTTTAATTCATTAGATTTATAAAAATTATTCAGATAGATTGGAAGTTTTGTTATATTAGACAATTGCAATAATTTATAAAAATAAACTAAATATGTTAAAAGTATAAATGAAGTTTAAAATATAATTAAGGTGTTTTTAAAATGTGTTGTTTAAACTTTAGTAAATGTATAAATAGTACAAAAATATTTATAAACTGAATTTAAGATGAAGAAAGCAAGAGAGTTTTTAAAAGTTAAAACTTTAACAACCACCCTTGATTCCATTATCCACATTTTGCAGATTACGTGCATCAGATGGTGAAACCAAGATGTCAAAAGCTATCACTTTTCACCTCTAAACTGTCATCTTTTTTTTTAGATGGAGTCTTGCTGTGTCGCCCAGGCTAGAGTGCAGTGGCATGATCTCGGCTCACTGCAACCTCCACCTCCTGGGTTCAAGCCATTCTCTGCCTCAGCCTCCTGAGTAGCTGAGATTACAAGCACGCGCCACCACACCCAGCTAATTTTTTTGTATTTTTAGTGGAGGCAGTTTCACCGTCTTGGCCAGGCTGGTCTTGAACTCCTGACCTCATGATCCACCCACCTCAGCCTCCCAAGGTGCTGAGTTTACAGGCATGAGCCACCACGCCCAGCCTAAACTTTCATCTCTTAACTTTTGATTTCTAAACCTGTAATCTCACAAATTTGGGAAGGATGGATTTTGTGAGTCCAGGAGCTTAAGACCAGCCTGGGCAACATATGGAGACTCTGTCTCTACAAAAAGTTCAAAAATCAGCTAGGCAGGGAGATGCCTACCTGGGGCCCTAGCTATTTGGGAGGCTGAGGTGAGAGGATTGTTTGAGCATGAGACCATCGCTACAATGAGCTATGAGCACAACACAGCACCCCAGCCTGAGCAACAAATCGAGACCCTGTCTCCAATAAACGTCAAAAGCCTGAATACTCAATTGTTAAATTCTCACAACAACCCTAGATTAGCCAGTAATTTTATCTCCATTTTGCAGATGAGGAGTCGGGCTCAGGAGTTTAGATTTTGCCCAAGTTTCTGGTCCACTCAGGATTCAAACCAGATTCACAACTCTACCAACCTCTCATAAGCCTCAGCAAGAATCTGTGAACATCATCTCCTAAATGAGACCCAAGCTCTCCAACAGGCCCCATGGAGAGCTCATTGACACACGAACACACTCTCATTTCACTGGACACAGAGACTGGCCCCTTGCTCCACTCCCAACAACACATGGAGAGCCTGCCAGGCCAGAAAATGGGGACCTTCTTGACTGGTCACCCCAACTTCCTTCATTACTCCAAGCCCCACATGACGCTCTGACACCCCAGCCTTCACCACCTCCCCAGAGACCACCTTTACTCACCCAGAACTTGAAGAAATTAGTTATACTGTGGTGAAGGTTCCAGATACCCCGCATTGGTCTTCCTACCTGGAAAGAATTCAGTCCAGAAGAGCTAGAAACCACTGGAGTCAGAGATGGAAACTGCTGGAGTCAGAGCTGGAAACCACTGGAGTCAGAGCTGGAAACCGCTGCAGGGCTGGAGACCACTGCAGAGCTGGAGACTGCTACAAGCTGGAGACTGCTGCAGAGCTGGAAACCGCTGGAATCAGAGCTGGAGACCCTTCAGAGCTGGAGACCACTTCAGTCAGAGCTGTAAGCCAATAGTCTGAGAACGGGGAAGATAAGAGGCCTCAAATAGGTCCCACTTAGCCCCACCCATGCCTGCAACCTCCTTAATTTAATCAACACAGTCCCACCCTAAGGCGGTTTTAATCACCTCTCTCTGGTTGGAAGCCCCTGTTTTGGAGCTTGTTCCTTGGTTCTACACACACTCACATCAAACCTCTTGTTCTGGTGACCAGCCTGAGCAGGCCTGTCTGACACACATACACATACACACACATGTGTGTATGTGTATGTGTGTCAGACATTAAGGACCAAAACACCTGGGCCAGCCCGCCCTGGCATCCCCCACCAAAGGAGAAGATAGGACATTGGCAAGAAAATTCTAAACTCATCTGAGTTACTGGGCAAGGTGGTGCATGCCTGTGATCCTTGCTCCTCGGGAGGCTGAGATGGAAGGATGGAGAGTTGGAGCCTAGCCTAAGCAACATAGCGAGACTCTGTTTCCAAAGGAAAAAATAAAGCAAACAACAAAAAAGAAAGTATCTGTAACACTAACACAGGATAGAGAAGACAAGAATATAGAAGAAAATTCAGAAGAAACTAAAGAAATGAGATGAAACAAGTCCTATAAGATATAAAAACACACTAATAAACTACAGTGATCAAAACAATGTGGTAATAACCAAGGAGCAGCAAGATGAATGACTGAATAAAATGGCCCAGAAATAGATTCCTGCTATTAGGTTAAAAAGGTATTTCAAATCAATTTTTAAAGTTAAGGATTACTAATAAATTTTCTAGACTAACCAGTTGTCAATCAGAAAAAAATTGACTCAGACATATATCATATCAGATATCAAAATTAATTCCAAGGATATTAATTCAGGATGGAAAACAACAGGAAAAAATGAAAAACAAACAAAAAACAGCAACAACAAAAATTAATTCTGGGAGATAGACTTTAAAACTCAGATCACAGAAAATCCATGAATGAGATAAACCCAAAGAGCTATAGTTTTGACAATATAGCTATGTAAAATTAGGCAAACACAGTGGGAAAAAATATCCCCACTGAACAGTATAACAAACAATAGATGGATCATTTGTAGAGTTCATTTAAATTACGAAGCCAGACACTAAGGGTTCCATAAATAAAAGGAATAAGCAGAAAATCCACCACAAAAGATACAGATCTACTAATTCAATCATGAAAAATGCCAATAATTTTTGAAGTACATATTAAAACCGTGAATAGGACACTTCTTCCTGCTAGTACAATTTGTTTGAAACATTAATGTCTAACAGTGGTGAGGGGGAAATGTAATAGATATTGGTGATTCACGTCAATAGAACCTTTGAGGGAAAACTGGAAATATGCATTTATTAAGAAACAGGACTTTTTTTATCCTTTGACTTAATAATTATATTTACGGATACCTACACTGAAAAAATATTTTATCCTTAAGCATGAAAATATTCATTACAGAGTAAAGAATAAAGATAAGAAAGACACAAACTACATTTCCAGAATGGGAGAGTGACCTGAGTAAGTTGTGACCCTTTCACTAGGTAAGGAAGACTATTTGCAGTCACTTTAAAAAATGGCATTTATGGGCTGGGCACAGTGGCTCACACCTGTAATCCCAGCCCTTTGGGAGGCCGAGGCAGGCAGATCACGTGGTCAGAAGATACAGACCACCCTGGCTAACAAGGTGAAATCTCGTCTCTACTAAAATTACTAACAATTAGCCGGGCGTGGTGGTGGGCGCCTGTAGTCCAACTACTTGGGAGGCTGAGGCAGGAGAATGGCGTGAACCTGGGAGGCCAAGCTTGCAGTGAGCCAAGATTGTGCCACTGCACTCCAGCTTGGGCGACAGAGCGAGACTCCTTCTCAGAAAAAAAAAAAAAAAAAAAAAAATTTAAATGGCATTTATGAAAACAATGTAGCAACATCAAAATGTTTATGATACAACATAACAAAGAAATTATGAATTCAAAACAGAAATATGGGGTGCTATAGTGTGAATGTTTATGACTCCCCTCCCCCAATATTTATGTTGAAACCTAATCAAGGTAATGGTATTGGAACCCAGGGTCTTTGGGAGGTGATTAGGTAATGAAGGCTTTGCCCTCATGAATGGGATTAGTGTGCTTATAAAAGAAGCCCAAGAGGTCAGGAGTTCAAGACCAGCCTGGCTAACATGGCGAAACTCCATCTCTACTAAAAATACAAAAATTAGCCAGGTGTGGTGACAGGTGTCTGTGATCCCAGCTACTCAGGAGGCCGAGGCAGGAGAATTGCTTGACCCTGGGAGACCGAAGTTGCAGTGAGCTGAGATCGTGCCACTGCTCCAGCTTGGGTGACAGAGCAAGACACCATCTCAAAAATAAATAAAAAATAAAAAAATTAGAAAAAAATAAGAGGCCCAAGAGAGACCCTTGCCACTTCCACCACGTGAACACATAGCTAGCAGGTGCTGTTCTGTGAACCAGAAAGCGGCTCCTCACCAGACACCAAATATGCCAACGCCTTAATTTCCAATTTCCTAGCCTTGGAATTTTTAGAAATAAACTTTAAACCTCTGGAGTTTTGTTGTTGCTGTTGTTTTGTTTTTTGTTTTGTTTGTTTTTGTTTTTTTGAGACAGAGTTTCACTCTTGTTGCCCAGGCTGGAGTACAGTGACTCGATCTTGGCTCACCACGTCTCCGCCTCCCGAGTTCAAGCGATTCTCCCGCCTCAACCTCCAGAGTAGCTGGGATTACAGGCGCTTGCCACCATATTGGGTAAATTTTTGTATTTTTAGTTGAGAAGGGGTTTCGCCATGTTGGCCAGGCTGGTCTCAAACTTCTGACCCCAGGTGATTCACCTGCCTCAGCCTCCCAAAGTGCTGGGATTACAGGTGTGAGCCACCGCGCCCAGCCTCTTTTTTAATAAAATACCCAGTCTATGGTATTTTATTATCGCTGCCTATGGTAAGAAAAAAATAGGGGGGAAAGACAAGCAATGCAACAAAGACAAGATGCATCTAGATTTGTCAGAAAGATTGTTTTAGGGAGATAAGATTAAAGGGAGTATTTTAAATGTTCCTTATTTTTCCCAATTTTCTTTGATAGAGGTTTTGTTTTGCAACGCGGTGTTTTTTAAAGAGCACGCCGTCAAACCTCACATTTGATCAATGTACTTTAGTTGTTGAAGGAAAGGCACAGAGAAGGAAAAAAGATGTCAAGGAAAATAAAAGACGAAGGGAAGTAGAAAGAGGAGTTGAGACAGTTGTGGGAGTTCACAGACAGCCACAAGGCAGAGAGAGAATATGAGCTGAGAAAGACGCTCAGGCTCACTGAGGAGCGAGAGCAGGGAGTGGCTCAGGCAGCAGGACAGACCCACTCCCAGACCAAGAGACTAGTGAGATCCAAGGGAGATTAGAAGAAAGGGCTGCAGGGGAGGAAAGAGCCAGCTCATCCAGCTCAGCTGTGAATTCAACCTTTTCAAAAAATAAACATTTTAGACATAATAATACCTTCATTTCTATCTAAATTTTGAAAACACTTGAGGCTCTTTATAATTTTTTTCTTCATCTTCCATGGAGAAAATGCTCAGTTTCCTTTCTGACAAGTGAAAGGCATTACAGTTCATATTGCAAGGAGAAAAACTGACTGGGCGCAGTGGCTCAAGCTTGTAATCCTAGAACTTTGGGAGGCCAAGGTGGGAGGATTGCTTGAGGCCAGGATCCTGCCCAGCCTGAGCAACATAGCGAGACCTTGATTTCTTTAAAAAAAAGCAAGCCGCCATGCCCAGTCTTTGAAGTGTATTTCTATTTAATTGTCACAACAGCCCTACCTAGTACTATCCAGTACTATTAGTATCTGCATTTCGGAAAGACAGAGTTAACTGGTCCAAGTAGGTATTATTTACCATCTCAGAGATGGGGAAACCAAGCTCAAGAAAATTAAATAATTTGCCCAAGAATGCCCAGCTGACAAGAAGCAGAACCAAGGATTTGCAAACAGGTCTGTCAGACACTGATGCAAAATCAAAGACTTTGGAGGCTGGGGGATGTGAATGAATCAAAGGGGACCCCTTATAGGGCAAGGGAATGATAGAGAGCAACCACTGATTGGGGCTGAGAGGCAGGGCCAGGGCAAGGCCAGTTCTGTGTGTTCTGAAGCCCAGCCTGGCTCCCGCAACGATGTCAGTGTGGATCTGAAAGCACCTTCTCGTTCCTGGAATTAAACCCCTCTCTGCTTAAAATAGCCACAGCACAGGATCTCAGCTAGGGGCAGTTTTGCCCACAGGGGATATTTAGCAAAGCTTTGAGACATTTGTGTTGTCATAACTAGGGGCAAGGAGTGTAACTGGCATCTAGTGGTAGAGGCCAGTGATGCTGCTGAAGATCCTATAATACAATGCACAGGACCGACCCCACCACCAAGAATGATCCAGCCCAGAAAGTCATTAGTGCCACAGTCAAGAAATCCTGAGCTGCAAAGAGGTTGCCACTTTGCAATCTCTGTCCTAAATCTATGTCCCATCTACTGCGTGGTGCTGTTTTCCAGCCTCATCTAGGAAGCTTATTATGTGAAGAATAATTCCTCTCTGCAAGAGACGCAGGGAGGTGACCTTAAGGAAAGTCAAATGGTCAATTTCTTCTTCTAGTCCCCAGTAGAACAGATCCAGGGACTTTGACATAAATTTGAAATACCTGGTATGACAATATGGAGTCTGTATGAAAAAACACAGCTGCCACTTTAACTATAACATAGTACTGGGGACACAGAAATTCCAACACCTTTTAAGAAAAGGGTACACTCTCTGAAATGATGCTGACCTTTGTGCCTGGTATCCGAAAAGCTTCAGCTAACGATCAAGTTCAGGAACCAAGCTGTTGTAATCCGAATGATTTCTGATCTTTCATAAGCCCTTATCCATCTCAAGCTTTACATAGTTGTTTTCTTTGTTTTTTTCTTTTTTGAGACTGAGTCTTGCTCTATCACCCAGGCTGGAGTTCATTGGCGTGATCTCGGCTCACTGCAACTTCTGCCTCCCAGGTTCAAGTGATTCTCCTGCCTCAGCCTCCCAAGTAGTGGGATTACAAGTGCCCGCTACCATGCCTGGCTAATTTTTGTATTTTTAGTAGAGACGGAGTTTCATCATGCTGGCCAGGCTGGTCTGAAACTCCTGACCTTGAGAGACCTGCCTGCCTCAGCCTCCCAAAGTGCTAGGATGACAGACATGAGCCACCACGCCCAGCCATCAAGCTTTACCTAGTTTTGACTTATTATTTTTTTTTGAGACGGAGTCTCACTCTGTTGTCCCTGCTGGAGTGCAGTGGCACAATTTCAACTCACTGCAGCCTCTGCCTCCTGGGTTCAAGCAATTCTCCTGCCTCAGTCTCCGGAGTAGCTGGGATCATAGGCGTCCGCCACCATGCCCGGCTAATTTTTGTATTTTTAGTAGAGATGGGGTTTTACCATGTTGGGTTGGCCAGGCTGGTCTCGAACTCCTGACCTCGTAATCTGCCCACCTCAGCCTCCCAAAATGCTGGGATAACAGGCATGAGCCACCACGACCAGCCTGATATTTTTGATAAACGCTTCTTTCTGGAAACACTTTCCACCCTCGGCTTCTGTGACACTGCATGGGTCTGGGTGCCCTCCCAGTTCTTGGCTCAGTTTGTTCTGCCAGTGACTGCTTGGCACCCTCCCAGCACCTCCCTCACCCCGATGAACAAGGTCTCTTCTCTACTGTCTCTAAATTCGACTGGTAACATATGCCTCGGGGGTCACTCCCCGGGGTTGGCTGGCCTCTTACCACCCTGCTGCCCCGGCAGGCCTGAGATTCACGTGACCAGGGAGATCCTGCCACCCACTCCTGTCCCATCAAGTGAGACAGAAACAGGACATATGAAAGAATTCCATCAAGTTCAAGGTATTTGGAGTTTGATAGAAAAGTATTTTAACAATCCTAAGAACAGAAAACAAACAAAAAGTCCAGAAAATCTAATCTAATCTATTTTTAAACATCAAGTCTGACAAAAAACAGAAAAATGTCATCTTGTAAGGGTCGTCTGGATGGCGATGCAGGCCGTGCAGACTTCTAGGAGGAGATGACAGCCAATCCCTTTCAGAATTTTGGAGCCTTGATAGAAGGACTGTAAAAATAGGCTCCAAATTGGGGTGGCATAATCTTGTCCCCTGATTAAATGATATTTTATCTCTTGATAAAGTTTTTCTTGCCAGAAAAACTAACCCCAGGGGAGAGTCAGAATTTAGAAGAGCTACAAGGTAAATCAAACCTAGAATATTCACATTTTTTGTGATGAATTTAAAAATAATCCATACATGTCTGTCATTTTAATTTCTTGAAGTGTTAAGGATAATTTAGCATATTGGCATTTATAGTAGGTTAACCCAATGATTTTTTAAATTTTATTTTTAATTTTAATTTTATTTATATATTTTTTATTTTTTTTAATTTATTCATTTATTTTTGAGACAGAGTCTCGCTCTGTTACTCAGGCTGGAGTGCAGTGGCACGATCTTGCCTCACTGCAACCTCCGCCCCCCAGTTTCAAGGGATTCTCATGCCTCAGCCTCTGGAGTAGCTGGGATTACAGGCATGCGCCATCATGCCCACCTAATTTTTGTATTTTTAGTGGAGATGGGGTTTTTCCATGCATTGCCCACGCTGCTCTAAAACTCCTAAGCTCAAGTGGTCTGCTGGCCTCGGCCTCACAAAGTGCTGGGATTACAAAGAGGAGCCACCACGCCAGGCCTAACCCAGTGATCATAATTTAAAATTGGTAATTGAGGCCGAGCACAGTGGCTCACACCTGTAATCCCAGCACTTTGTGAGACTGAGGTGGGCGGATCACCTGAGGTTGGGAGTTCGAAACCAGCCTGACCAACCTAGAGAAACCCCCATCTCTACTAAAAATACAAAAGATTAGCTGGGCATGGTGGCGCATGCCTGTATCCCAGCTACTCGGGAGGCTGAGGCAGGAGAATCTCTTGAAATTCCCAGGAGGCGGAGGTTGCAGTGAGCCGAGATCGTGCCACTGCACTCCAGCCTGGGCAACGAGCGAAACCCCATCTCTAAATACGTAAATATAAAAATAATTGATTTAGACTTGTGAATTTAAGTTGAAGTCTTTTTTTTCTGCATTGGAACTCTGATTAAGTTGAAATCTCATTAAGTTTGTAAACCATGTTAGAACCCCAATGAGAACTTCAGATCCATCATTTTTAAGTTTAATTGATTAGATTTATAAAAAGTATTCAGATATATTGGAAGGTTTGTTACATTAGACAATTGGAGTAACTTATAAAAATAAACTAAATATATTGAAAGTATAAGTGAAGTTTCAAATGTAATTAAAGTGCTTTTAAAATGGGTTGTTTAAACTTTCGTAACTTTAGAAATAGTACAAAAATATTTATAAACTGACTTTAAGAAGATGAAGAAAACAAGAACGTTTTTAAAAGTTAAAACTCTAACAAATTTGAAATGCTGTTTCAAAAACCAAAATCATTTCTGGAAAATCTTTTCCATGCATAAAACCCAACTGTCAAGGGCGCACACAAAAATGAAAAACAAACAAAAAACACCCATTTAAAAGACGTGTTTGGCCAGGCGCGGTGGCTCACGCCTGTGATCCCAGCACTTTGGGAGGCTGAGGAGGGCAGATTACTTGAGGTCGGGAATTCGAGACCAGCCTGGCCAAAAAGGTGAAATCGCGTCTCTTCTAAAAATACAAAAATTAGTCACACGTGGTGGCATGCGCCTGTAGTCCCAGCTGCTGGGGAGGCTGAGGCAGGAGAATCGCTGGAGCCCAGGAGGCAGAGGTTGCAGTGAGCTGAGATCGCACCACTGCACTCCAGCCTGGGCAAGAGAGTAAGACTCCGTCTCAACAAAACAAAACAAAGAAAGATGGGTTAAATTAGAATGCAAGTTTTTCTTTAAAAAAAATATATATATATATATCTATATATATATATATAGATCGGGCACTGTGGCTCACACCTATAATCCCAGTACTTTGGGAGGCCTAGGCGGGCAGATCACATGAAGCCACAAGTTTGAGACCAGCCTGGCCAACATGGCGAAACCTTGTCTTTACTAAAAAATGCAAAAATTAGTCGGGCATGGTGGGGCATGTTTGTAATTCCAGCTACTCGGGAGGCTGAGGCAGGAAAATCACTTGAGCCTGGGAGGTGGAGGTTGCAGTGAGCTGAAATCAAGCCACTGCATTCCAGCCTGGGTGACAGAGTGAAACTGTCTCAAAAAACAAAAATAAATTTTAAAAAATTATTTATTTATTTGTTTTAACTAGTCTCAATGACTGGTTATGAATGCAAGTTTTTCTAAGTTTGTGGGTAAATGAATCTTTCTGGGGAGCTTTTTGTGTGTTCACAAAGCTCCCTGTCCTAAAGGAATTTAAGAACCTTTTTTCCTACAGCAGAAGCAACTTGTCTGTCTCTCTGTCCAGCCCCACAGGACACAGTGGCTGCTGAGGACACCTGGGAAGCCACCAGCACCCTACATGTAATAGTCCGCAAAACCGTTTCACTAATGTGACCCTCTCAAGTAAGTACTTCACACAGAGATCACTCCCTACCCAGCAACCCAAATTTTGTCAGCTTTCACCCTCTCCTTTACCAAAAATGTCTGGCCAATTACTTAATTCTGTTTCTCTTCCTATTGAATTCCCCAGTTCTATTGATCTCTGAAATTACCTGAGTCTCTTGATCAATTCTATTGGAAATCAATAGAATTTGGTAATGGATTGGAGATTTCCTTCCTCTTTGCCACAAGGATCTAAACTGCCATCAGGCCCTAGCAATGCTTCTCTCTTTTTTGTTGTTGTTGTTTGAGACAGAGTCTTGCCCTGTGGCCCAGGCTGCAGTGCAGTGGCGCAATTTCGGCTCACTGCAACTTCCGCCTCCTGGGTTCAAGCTATTCTCGTGCCTCAGCCTCCTGAGTAGCTGGGATGACAGGCATCCACCACCACACTCAGCTAAGTTTTGTATTTTTAGTAGAGATGGGGTTTCACCATGCTGGCCAGTCTGGTCTTGAGCTCCTGACCTCAAGTGATTCCCCTGCCTCAGCCTCCCAGCCCTGGACCAATAGCTCTCCATGCCACTCTGCTCACTCTGCTGTCTTCTGCAAACTGAATGACTTTCGCCAAAATGCTATTTGGTACCTAGGCAACATAGCAAGACCCTGGCTCTACTAAAACATTTCTTTTTTTTTTTTTTGAGATGGAGTCTCGCTCTGTCGCCCAGGCTGGAGTGCAGTGGCGTGATCTTGGCCCACTGCAAGCTCCGCCTCCCGGGTTCAAGCCATTCTCCTGCCTCAGCCTCCTGAGTAGCTGGGACCACAGGCGCCCGCCACCACGCCTGGCTAATTTTTGGTATTTTTAGTAGAGATGGGGCTTCACTGTGTTAGCCAGGATGGTCTCGATCTCCTTACCTCATGATCCGCCCGCCTCGGCCTCCCAAAGTGCTGGGATTACATGCGTGAGCCACCGCACCCGGCCTCTACTAAAACATTTCTAAAAATCAGCCAAGTGTGGTGGCTCATGCCTGTAGTCTCAACTACTTGGGATGATCACTTGAGTCCAGGAAGTCGAGGCCTCAGTGAGCTGTGATTGCAATGGGATGAGCCCAGGCAACGGAGTGAAACCCCATCTCTTAAAAAAAATTTTAAACAAAATATGTGTTGTGGCAAAGCATTCTGTGGCTTCCTGCTCCTTCCATGACAGGTCTCATCACTCAGGCATTGATGACTTCATATAGACTCCACAAGCCACACCAAGGGGCAGACCTGTGTGTGCATTGCTCATTCCCGCCTTTATCCATTTACATATGGGGAATGCCCTTGAAGCGCTGCCCTTCGCTGTGCCTCTGGAAATCCGTCTTCTTTCAGGACTCACATCCTCCACAAATATTTAGGGATCGTTTTCTCCTTACAGGCACACACCACCACACCCAGTTAATTTTTGTATTTTTAGTAGAGAAAGGGTTTTGTCATATTGGCCAGGCTGGTCTCCAACTCCTGACCTCAGGCAATCCACCTGCTTCAGCCCCGCAAAGTGCTGGGATCACAGGCATGAACCACCGTGCCCAGCACAAAGTTGTTTTAGCAGTGGCACATGCATCAGGAGATTAAAACAGAGTTATGAGATAAAGAGGCCAATTATTAGAAACAGATCAACTTTAGCCTTCACTCAGTCAGGAAACAAAAGGCTAATTCAGATCTGGGTGGTCCTTCCTGAGATAGTCAACTGTGTGCTGAGACCTGAATGACCAGAAGCAAGCCCCTTGTGGAGATTAAGGGGGAGCATGTCAGGGAGGAGAGACAACAGGGGCAGACATGGAAGAAGGGCCTGGGCACACTGAAGCATGCGGCTGTAGAATGCAAATGAGGAAGCGCTGTGGCAGAGAGGCCCGAGCAAAGCCAGAGCTGATCGTACAGAACTGTAAGGGGACTCTTGTGGGTTCAAGTGCATTGAAGGGTCTCAGGCAGACAGAGGAATCCTATCCTATGATTCATTCAGTTACCAGCTGACTCTGCTGCTGTGTGGATAATGTTTGCGGGTCCAGGAGGAAGCAGGGGCTGGCTAGGAAGGGACAGAACAGTGCCAATTGGACTCGCATGGCTGTGAAAGATGAGGGTGACCAACGACCCCAATTTGCCGGGTCTGAGGGGTTTCCTGGGACACAGGAACTGCAGTGCTAAAATGAGACAGTCCTTGGCAAACCTGGATGAGTGGTCATCCTAGGCCACCATGGGTAGACCAAGTCCACCTTACTCACTGATGGATAGAAGGAAGGAAAAGAAGAAATCGATGGGGACTGATAGGAATTTAGCTTGAGCAACTGAGTGCATGGTGGTGCCATTTACTGGGATGCAGAAAATGAGACAGGAACAGATTCAGAGAGAAAATCAAGAGTTCAACTTTCTGAGATACCCATGGCGAGCTCCATAAATCTCTGCCAAATGGCAAAGTCACTGTTATAACCCTTGAGAGAGACCTTCTGCTCTCCCAGATCTATGGAGATCCAAAGTGAATACAAAAATAGGCAATCTAATCAACAGCAAAATTGCTTTGGGATCCCGTAATTGCTGGCTAACAGTCACAAAGGAGTCATCCTTCCCAGAAAGAGGGGGATGCATCCGTTTCCAACAGATATGATGTTAGCACAATCCAGAGTGAGCTAGGGGCCATGCTGACCCTGGCCTCTGCTGTCTCCTTACAGACCCCATCCCCGGCAATTTGTGATGGACGCAAATTTAATTCAAGATGGGGAGGGGAGGGCAGCGGGAGGGGTCACATCAAGTTAATGTAGGAGCATCATTCTCTGTCTCTAGCTCCACCGAGATACTCCATCCTGGGTCCAATTATTTCTCTTTCTTCTGTTGTAGCACACCTTTCTCCTTCCTCTGACCTCAGCTGCCAAGGATGCCTTTACAGCAAATGGGCTTCTAGAAGCATCTCCCAACAGCGTTAGTCCTCTGTCCTACAGATGCTAAAAGGACTGCTTTCCTGTCCCGTGTGCTGGTCTTTCCCCCGTGACCTTGCTCTTAGTAGCCACACACTTCCCTTGGAGGGAATCCCACCTCCTGCATTTCCTCCCACAAGCCCAGCCTGCTCCTTCTCCATTGCAGCAGCTATTCCTGCTATCTGCAGAGACCCCCGCCCACCAGTCTAAATTGAAGAAAAACCAGGAGGTTCCCTAGGGCAAACTGGGAGGGAAGGGAGGAGAGGCTGGACCTTCCCGTCTCCGCTAACCTGCCCGAGGCTGTTAGCATTCCTGCTTTTTCTTCCTTGTGTCTGGTCCCATGTCTCCTACCCAAATATATGTGTTCTCAGAGCAGGAGGAGGGGAGAAGTGATGCACTTGGCACCAATTCTTTATTTATGTAAATTTTATGGCCAGGTGTGGTGGCTCACGCCTGTAATCCCAACACTCTGGGAGGCTGAGACGGATGGATCACTTGAGGTCAGGAGTTTGAGACCAGCCTGACCAACATGGTGAAAACCCACCTCTACTAAAAATTCCAAAATTAGCCAGGTGTGGTGGTGCACACCTGTAATCCCAGCTACTTGGGAGGCTGAGGCAGGAGAACGGCTTAAACCTGGGAGGCAGAGGTCACAGTAAGCTGAGATCACGCCACTGCACTCCAGCCTGGGCAACAGAGCAAGACTATGTCTTATTGTTACTTTGTTCATTATGAATTGTTTGCATTACCTTAGATTACTTTTTAAATATTGCATTCAGATATTATTTCTCTTGGGTGCTGAGTTTTTTGGAATCCTTTAGATTTTGTGCTCCAGTTGAGTGACTCACTCACTTTGCCGTAACCTGAGTCCTTCTGGTTTGCCGGCAGTGACACATGCATAAGGAGACTAAAACCTGGGAGGTGAGACTCTTTTTTGTTTGTTTGTTTTGGAGAGACAGTGTTTTGCTGTGTTACCCAGGTTGGTCTCAAACTCCTGGCCTCAAGCCATCCTACCACCTGGACTTCCCAAAGTGCTGAGATTACAGGCATGAGCCACGGTGCCTGGCCTGGACTTCCAGTTTTATTTATTTATGTATGTATTTATTATTTGTCTATTTATCTATTTATTTATTTATTTATTTGAGATGGAGTTTCGCTCTCGTTGCCCAGGTCGGAGTGCAATGATGCGATCTCAGCTCACCACAACCTCTGCCTCCCAGGTTCAAGGGATTCTCCTGCCTCAGCCTCCCGAGTAGCTGGGATTACAGGCATGCGCCACCACACCCGGCTAATTTTGTATTTTTAGTAGAGGCGGGATTTCTCCATGTTGGTCAGGCTGATCTCAAACTCCCGACCTGTGGTGATCCGCCCCCTTCGGCCTCCTGAAGTGCTGGGATTACAGGCGTGAGCCACTGTGCCCAGCCCATTTATTTATTTTTAGATGGAGTCTCACTCTGTTGCCCAGGCTGGAGTACAGTGGCATGATCTCAGCTCACTGTAATCTCTGCCTCCTGGGTTCCAGCGATTTCCGGCCAATTTTTGTATTTTTAGTAGAGACAAGGTTTCACTGTCTTGTCCAGGCTGATCTCGAACTCCTGACCTCAAGTGATCTGCCTGCCTTGGCCTCCCAAAGTGCTAGGATTACAGGCGTGAGCTACCGCCCCTGGCCTGAACTTCAGCTTTAAAATCAAGATAGTTCTGGGAAAACCTGGAAAAGGTGGCCACCCTAGGAGTAGCTGGTGCTAAAGTCAGGCTGCCAGAAATCAAATCCTGGTGTTGCTGCTCCCAGCCAGGGAACAACCTCTCTGTGATTCTCTTTCCTCTTCTGCGCATTGAGGATGGGAGAAGCCTCCGAGGAGGCTATTGTGAGAATTAAGTGAGTTCATCTGTTCATCTGGAGTGAGCTTGGTACCGTGTCTGGCGTTTAGAAAGTGTTTCAGACCATTAGCCTTGATGTTGATTTATTACCTGCCACGTGCCGGCCACTGTTCTAGGGAGTGGGCATATAGTAGTACTTGTGATGGACACAGCCTTGCCCTTAAGGAGCTCTAGGTGCTAGTGGGGAAGTCAGACCATGAACAGGTCATATCAAGAATTCTGTGTACCTTTTGGAATGGAATGGCTTTTATTTAAAAGATAAACATTAAGTGTTGGAGAGGATGCAGAAAAAAGAAAACTTTTTTTCCCCCAGCCAAGGTCTCACTTTGTTGCCCAGGCTGGAGTGTAGTGGTGCAATCACAGCTCACAGCAGCCTCAATTTTCTGGGGTCAAGCAATCCTCCTCGCACCTCAGCCTCCCAAGTAGCTGGGACCACAGGCTCATGTCACCATGCTCAGCTAATTTAAAAAATTTGGGGGGCCAGGCGCAGTGGCTCACGCCTGTAATCCCAGCACTTTGGGAGGCCGAGGCAGGCAAATCACGAGGTCAGGAGATCGAGATCATCCTGGCTAACACAGTGAAACCCCGTCTCTACTAAAAACAAAACAAAACAAAAACAAAAACAAAACAAAAAAATTAGCCAGGTGTGGTGGCGGGTGCCTGTAGTCCCAGCTACTAGGGAAGCTGAGGCAGGAGAAGGGCGTGAACCTAGGAGGTGGAGCTTTCAGTGAGCTGGGATCACATCACTGCACTCCAGCCTGGGCAACAGTGTGAGACTCTGTCTCAAAAAAAAAAAAAAAAAAAAAAGCCAGGTGTGGTGGCTCACGCCTGTAATCCCAGCACTTTGGGAGGCCGAGGTGGGTGGATCACGAGGTCAGGAGATCAAGACTATCCTGGCTAACATGGTGAAACCCTGTCTCTACTAAAAATACAAAAAAATGAGCTGGGCGTGGTGGCGGGCACCTGTAGTCCCAGCTACTCCGGAGGCTGAGGCAGGAGAATGGCGTGAACCCAGGAACGGAGGTTGCAGTGAGCCAAGATTGAGCCACTGCACTCCAGCCTGGGCAACAGAGCAAGACTCCGTCTTGAAAAAAATTAACCGGGCGTGGTGGCGCATGCCAGTAGTCCCAGCTTCTCAGGAGGCTGAGGCAGAAGAATCGCTTGAACCTGGAAGGCAGAAGTTGTAGTGAGCCGAGATTGCGCCACTGCACTCCAACCTGGCGACAGAGCGAGGCTCTTAAAAAAAAAAAAAAATTTTTTTTTTTCTTGTACAGACAAGGTCTCACCTTGTGGTCCAGGCTGGTCTCGAACTCCTGACTTCAAGCAGCACTCCAGCCTTGGCCTCCCAAAGTGTTGGGAATACAGGTGTGAACCACCATGCCTAGCTGAAAACTCTTATATGCTGTTGGTAAATTAGTATGGTCATCATGAAAAATGGTACAGAGGTTCCTCAAAAAGCTAAAAATAGAACTACCATACAACCCACAGGAGATATCCATCCCACTTCTGGGTATCTATCCTAAGGAACTGAAATCAGGATGTCAAAGGGGTATCTGTACTCCCATGTTTATTGCAGCACTATTCACAACAGGCAAGATACGGAATCAACTTAAGTCTCTATTAACAGATGAATGGGTAAAGAAAATGTGGTATATGCCAGGCACGGTGGCACATGCCTGTAATTCCAGCACTTTGGGAGGTAAAGGCAGATGGATTGCCTGAGCTCAAGAGTTTGAGACCAGCCTGGGCAACACAGTGAAACCCCATCTCCACTAAAACACAAAAAATTAGCCGAGTGTGGCGGCATGTGCCTATAGTCCTGGCTACTAGGGAGGCTGAGTGAGACAGGAGAATTGCTTGAACCTGGGAGGTGGAGGTTGTAGTGAGCCAAGGTCATGCCACTACACTCCAGCCTGGGCAACAGAGCAAGACTCCATATCAAAAAAAAAAAAAAAAAAGAAAAGAAAATGTGGCATATATATATACAATGGATATCGTTCAGCCTTTAAAAGGGAGTAAGTCATGTCTACAAACCATATACACCTACCATGTACCCGCAGAAATTAAAAATTTAAAAATTTTAAAAAGCAAAGGAAAAAAATGCCTAAATCGTTATTTATTTATTTATTTTATTTTATTTTATTTTATTTTATTTTTTGAGATGGAGTTTCGCTCTTGTTGCCCAGGCTGGAGTGCAATGGTACAATCTTGGCTCATCGAAACCTCTGCCTCCCAGATTCAAACAATTCTCCTGCCTCTGCCTCCTGAGTAGCTAGGATTACAGGCATGCACCACCACGCCCAGCTAATTTTGTATTTTTTAGTAAAGACAGGGTTTCTCCATGTTGGTCAGGCTGGTCTCGAACTCCCGACCTCAGGTGATCCACCTGCCACAGCCTCCGAAAGTGCTGGGATTACAGGTGTGAGCCACTGCACCCGGCCCAATATGCCTAAATCTTTGTGGAGGATGTGAGTCCTGAAAGGAAACAGATTTCCAGAGGCAAAGCAAAGGGCACTTCAAGGGCATTCCCCATATGTGAAAGGATAAAGTTCGGAATAAGCAATCCACACACAGTTCTGCCCTTGGTGTGGCTTGTGGAGTTTATATGAAGTCATCAATGCCTGATGACGAAATCTGCCATGGAAGGAGCAGGGAGCCAAGTCTTGCTCTTGCTCCCAGGCTGGAGTGCAGTGGCGCCATCTTGGCTCACTGCAACCTCTTCTCCCAGGTTCAAAGGATTTGCTAAGTGAAATAAGCCAGCTGAGCATAGTAGCTCACATCTATAATCCTGGCATTTTGGTAGGCCGAGGCAGGAGGATTTCTTGAGACCAAGAGTTCAAGACTGGCCTTGGCAATATAGTGAGATCCCATCTCTAATTTTTTTTTTTTTAAATTAGCTAGGTGCAGTGGTATGCAGTTGTAGTCCCAGCTACTTGAGAGGCTGAGGCAGGAGGATTGCTTGAGCCCAGAAGTTCAAGTCTATAGCAAGCTAAGAAGGTTGGGTGACAGAGCAAGATCCCATCTTTAAAAAAAATTAGATAGAATAAAAAATGAAATAAGCCAGGCACAGAAAGACAAATAGTTCATGATCTCACTTACAGGTACAATCTGATAAAGCTGAACGCATTGCCAGGCGAAGTGGCTCACGTCTGTAATCCCAGTGACTCAAGGGGCTGAGGCAGCAGGATCGCTTGAGCCAGGAGTTCGAGACCAGCCTGGGCAACAGAACAAGACCCTGTTTCTAAAAAAAAAAAATGAGCTGGGTGTGGTGGCACACACCTGTAGTCCCAGTTACTTGAGAGGTTGAGGTAGGAGAATTCGTTGAAGCTCTGGGAGGCCATGTGGTGGGGTGGAGGGCAGATCACCTGAGGTCAGGAGTTTGAGATCAGCCTGGACAACATGGTGAACCGCGTCTCTACTAAAATTACAAAAATTAGCCTGGTATGATGGCGCGCACCTGCAGTGAGCCGAGATCACGCCACTGCATTCCAGCCTGGGTGACAGTGAAAGACAATGTCTAAAAAAAAAAAAAAAAAAAATCCAGGTGCGGTACCTCATACCTGTAATCCCAGCTCTTTGGGAGGCCAAGGCAGGCAGACGATGAGGTCAAGAGATCGAGACCATCCTGGCCAACATGGTGAAATCCCGTCTCTACTAAAAATACAAAAATTAGCTGGGCATGGCGGCACACGCCTGTAGTCCCAGCTACTTGGGAAACTGAGGCAGAAGAATTGCTTGAACTGCGGAGGTGGAGCTTGCAGTGCGCCAAGATCATACCACTGCACTCCAGCCTGGCGACAGAGTAAGACTGTCACAAACAAACAAATCAAAAAAAGAATAAAAATAAAATGATAATAAACTTGAATTTATAGAGTAGAGAGTAGAACAATGGTTACCAGTGGCTGGTGGGTAAGGAGGGAGAAAATGGAGAGTTGTTTTTGATCAAAGTTTCAGATAGACAGGAGGAATAGGTTCTGAGAGCTATTGCACAGCAGGCAGACTATTGTCAACAATAATGTATTATATATTGCAAAATAACTAAGAGAATAATTTTCAAATGTCTCAACATAAAAAAAGGTAGGTAATTTTTCTCTTGCTGCCACCATGTAGGAAGTGTCTTTCGCCTTCCGCCATGATTCTGAGGCCTCTCCCGCCATGTAGAACGAGGAGAAGAGACAGAAAATAAGGAAGTCATCAACCCGGAGCTGGAGGTCCCAGCTGAGAAGAAAGCAGTAGAAGCTAAAAGGCCGGGTGTGGTGGCTCACGCCTGTAATCCCAGTACTTGGGGAGGCCGAGGCGGGTAGATCACAAGGTCAGGAGTTCAAGACCAGCCTGGCCAAGATGGTGAAACCCCATCTCTACTAAAAATACAAAAATTAGCTGGGTGTGGTCGCGGACACCTGTAATCCCAGCTACTCAGGAGGCCGAGGCAGGGAATTGATGAACTCGGGAGGCAGGAGTTGCAGTGAGCCGAGATTGTGCCACTGCACTCCAGCCTGGGGGACAAGAGGGAGACTTTGTCTCAAAAAAACAAAAAAAAAAAAAAAAAAAGAAAGAAAAAGAAAACTGTAGGAGCTGTGATGAGGAAACGGAAACACATTGGCAAGCCCAGCTCCCTCAGCAGGCCAGGGCTGGACAGGGCCAAGATAGGGACTCCCAGCCAAACCCCAGCAAAAAGAAGCCCCTCATGGAAAATAGGAGAAAATGGGAAAGCAAAACCCAACAAGGACTGCAGGAGACTCTGGCCTCTGATATCACCGATGTCCAGAGACAAGATTCTTAGTGGGGGTGACAGCCTGCCAGGGCCAGTTGTCCCACCGCTGCAGCACAACTCATCTCCACCTAAGGAGCGAGGAGCCAGTGGCTTCACTGGGTTTCTAAGCCCTCTCTCCCCGTTTCGATATTTCTTTAGGAAGAGCAGCCACTCTGAGCCTTCTAAATGCAGCTCAGGAAAGAGGATCCTCTTGTGCAGTGACTCCCCCCAAGCCATTCTTCCTCCAACTCTATCCTTTTCTTATGACACTTCAGTCGTGGGGAATGAGGTCCCCATGCTGAGTTCTCTGTGGGTTTATCCTGTCCTTTGCCCCTTTATAATAGTTGGGTTTTTGTTTTGTTTTGTTTTGTTTTTTTTGAGACAGAGTTTTGCTCTTGTTGCCCGGGTTGGAGTGCAGTGGCACAATCTCGGCTCACCGCAACCTCTACTTCCCAGGTTCAAGTGATTCTCCTGCCTCAGCCTCCTGAGTAGCTGGGACTACAGGCCTGCACCACCACACCCAGCTAATTTTGTGTTTTTAGTAGAGACAGGGTTTCTCCATGTTGGTCAGGCTGATCTTGAACTCCAAACCTCAGGTGATCCTCCTTCCTTGGCCTTCCAAAGTGCTGGGATTACAGGCATGAGCCACCGCACCTGGCCTATAATAGATTTTTTTCCCCAAATTTAAAATAATAAGAAAAGAATGGAACTTTCTAAAATGTTCACGTCCTGAGGCCCAGTTTAGCCTTTTGTCTTCGGCACTTAGGATCTTAATGACAATAAATTATTTACGAAGGAAAAAAAAAGATAGGTAAGCGAGGTGACGGAAATGTCAGTTAGCGTGATTTAATCATGCCACGTTGTATACTTATACAAAAACATCATACCGTACTCCAGAAATGCATACAATTATGATTTGCTCATCAAAAATAATATTAATAATACATTTTCATCTTGGTTTTTTTTTTTTTTGGTCCGTTTTCAGTCTTTTAAATTTCCTTCCTTCCTTCCTTCCTTCCTTCCTTCCTTCCTTCCTCCCTCCCTCCCTCCCTCTCTCTCTCTCTCTCTCTCTCTTTTCTTTCTTTCTTTCTTTCTTTCTTTCTTTCTTTCTTTCTTTCTTTCTTTCTTTCTTTCTTTCTTTCTTTCTTTCTTTCTTTCTTTCCTTCCTTCTTTCTTTTTTGAGACAGGGCCTCCCTCTGTTGCCCAGGCTGGAGTGCAGTGGCATGATCTCAGCTCACTGCAGCCTCAACCTCCCTGGCTCGAGCCAGCGATCCTCCCACCTTAGCTTCACTAATAGCTGGGACTACAGGTATGAGCCGCCATGCCTGGTTACTTTTCTTATTTTTTGTGGAGACGGGGTCTCCCTATGTTGCCCAGGCTGGTCTGAAACTTCTGGGTTCAAGCGATTCACCCACCTCGGCCTCTCAAAGTGCTAGGATTTCAGGTGTTAGCCACCACATCCTGCCAATAACAAATTTTTCAAAAAAAGAATTATGTGTGCAACAGATATGTCAATAATAACCTGCGTCATTTCACATCATCCTCTCAACCGGTTTGCAATCCGTTTCACTCCTGCCTCCTGTTTAGCAGATGACACCACTCAGAGAGAGGCCAGAGCTTGTATGGGATCCCAGAAAGAATGCGAGAAGGCTTTGGAATCTGACATCTGCACTCAGAGCTGATGTTCTGCCCATTGCCTCTTGGTGGCTCTGGAAGGCGCCCAGTGTGGCTAGGATTAAGGAGGAATAAACTCCAGTGAACAGTTTATCTTACAGAACATGCCACGTACTGGCAACTTACATTCATTAATCAAGTTCTCCTCAAGAGGAAGGTTGGCAAAGACTTACCAGTTCCCCACCGGCTGCTTTCGTGGGATGGAACTAGCTGCGTGGGGCACATGCACAAGGAGGGGTCCTTCTTCCTGCACACCCTTTTGCACTTCTGAACTTGGAGCCATCTAACTATAGATATTACCTCTTCAAAAATAAATGTTGGCTGGGCCCAGTGGCTCACACCTGTAATCTCAGCACTTTGGGAAGCTGAGGCGGAATGATCGTTTGAATCAGGAGTTCAAGACCAGCCTGACCAATATGATGAAACCCCGTCTTTACTAAAAATACAAAAATTAGCTGGGCGTGGTGGCACACGCCTATAATCCCAGCTACTTGGGAGGCTGAGGCAGCAGAAGCTCTTGAAGCCAGGAGGTGGAGGTTGCAGTGAGCCAAGATCGAGCTACTGCACTCCAGCCTGGGTGACAGAGCAAGACTCTGTCTCAAAAATTTTTTTTAATAAAAAAAATAAAATGTTAGAATTAAAATTCAAAATTAAAAAGAGAAAAGACTTACGAATTATCTTCAGAACACTGGAGTGAATTAGCCATAAAATGCATTCTATTTCAGCAAAATCTTCATGGGTTCCCAGAATGGTCTTCCCTGGCTGCCAAGTGAACCAGGCTCCCCAGCATTAGTTCACTCCTTGGACCCGCATTTTAGATTCCCCAGATATGCGACTTTCTGCTAATCTCGGATCGGCCCGGAGCAAGACCGGGCCTACAAAGTTTTTCTTTTGGGTTCCAAATGATCCAGTCTCAAGAACAATCTTCACAGGACAGCTCCCAAGACTGCACTGATGAGGGGTAAGTGGCCTGGCCAGCCAGTCCTTAATCCTCTCTCGGTCTGTTGGAGGGGAAAAAAGGGATATCGCAGCCAGAAGCTCACAATTGGGATTAACTATGAAATCTAAGGGGACACCAACCCCACAGTGGCTCTGAAAGAAGCTCACGTCCTCCCTCCTGGTTGGGTCACCCTGCTATGGAAGGAGCAGTGCTATTCAATAAAAGATTGTAATTAAAAAAAAAAAAAATGAGACACGGGAGGTAGTACGATGGCATGGGGAATGCCCAGATGAAGAATCCAGAGACCTAAGTATAGGTTCCAGCTCTGTCACCAGCAGCAGGCATTGGATCAGGCGTCCCATCGCTGAACCTCTGAATCTGTGAAGTGGAGAGTTGGGCTGATGTGCCCCAGCTTCCCCCCTGGCCTAATTTCCCAATTCGAGCTTGTCTTCTGACTCTCTCCTCCTTCCCTGGATTCAGGCTCAGACCTCAAGGGCTGCAGTCCCAGTTCATGGGCGGCTTGCAGGCACCACTCTCTGAAGGCAGGGAACAGAATCTTTGGTCCTTTTGTGCATCTTCCCACAGAACATAGTCCCCAGTTCTGCACATGCTGCCTCCCCCAACCCACCCTCCTCTTTCAGCATCTCTTAGGTTGCCCTGACCAGCAATGTTCACTCCTGGCTCAAGTCTTACTATGACAAGTGTCTTATTGTCTCTGCCTTGCTGAGTTGCTAGAGTCTCCAAAGACCCCAGATATGCAGGAGATGCAAGGCTAGGGCATCTCCCCTGAGATTGGTCTGGGATCTTGGGGCCAATGAGGGACTGTTTAGTAGACAGGGACTTACAAACCCCATAGACTGGGGTCATATCCTATGAGAGGTCCCCAACTCTGTCTCACAAAGTGCTCCCCTCTCCCAATCCACACTGGTAGAGTGTTCAGATTGTCTCCACCCTCCAGCCTCAACTGATTGGCCCACAAGTAGACATCTGACCTGAGTGGAACCAATGGGTCCCTGGCCTCAAACTTTGAAATCATGCTAAGAGATTTCAGTCCCATGGTGGCTGGACCAGTCAAGAAATCCTAAGGCCTTGGCCAGGTGCGATGGCTCATGCCTATAATCCCAGCACTTTGGGAGGCCGAGGTGGGCAGATCACCTGAGATCAGGAGTTCAAGACCAGCTTGGCCAACATGGTGAAAACCCATCTCTACAAAAATACAAAAATTAGCCAGGCATGGTGGTGGGTGCTTATAATCGTAGCTACTCGGGATACTGAGGCAGGAGAATCATTTGAACCAAGGGGCAGAGGTTGCAGTGAGCTGAGATTGCACCATTGCACTCCATCCTGCATGATAGAGCCAGACTCCATCTCAAAAAAAAAAAAAAAAGAAAAGAAAAGAAAAGAAATTCTAAGGCCTTTTCTACACTGGGAACGATAATAGGTTGCAGAGACAGCCTGTTTTCAGGAAAAGAAAAAGAGAAGCGTGAAGCAAAAATACAATAAGGGCTGAAATGGGACTTGGAGACAGTCCTGTGAGCATTCCTGTCCCTGGCAAGTCCCCGGTCAGGGCCTCAGGAGGTGCAGGTTTGTGTGTTTTTAACAGTCCAGTACCCATTACCTTCCAAAACAGGCACCCATTTCCACTATGAGTGCTATGTCTCAATATTTATATTCCCCCCAAATTCATATGTTGAAATCCTTTTAAGATGATGGTATCAGGAGGTGAGTCCTTTGGGATTAGTCGCCTTATAAAAGAGGCTCACAGGAGCTCATTCACCCCTTCCACCATGTGAGGATACAGACAGAAGGTGCTTTCTACAAACCAGGAACTTGGCCCTAACCAGACACCAAATGTGCTGGCACCTTGATCTTGGACTTCCCAGCCTCCAGAACCATGAGAAATACATTTCTTCTGTTTGTGATCCACCCAGTCTACGGCATTTTGTAACAGCTGCCCAAATAAACTAAAACAGTGGGTCACCTTTTGAAGAAGGGTCATTCCAGGCCACTTTCACCATACTGCGGGGAGCCAAATTCTTCTGCCCACTGCCAGGGACTGCCACACACAGACACGTGTTTTCAGCTGGCCTCTCCCAGGTCACAAATCCCACGCAAGTGACTGCAGTGGTGGCTACCTGCCCAGGCGGTCCTGGTAGGCCTCCTGCCCACCCCTCCAGGCTGCCTTGCCTCTGCCTCAGTTGCCATCAGCCTTCTGCCTTGTGTGCCCCCTTCTTTCTGTCTTTAAGTTCCCTTTTGTTTTAGCAAAACCAGAGTTGGTTTCTCTGATTTGCCACTGAGAGGTACTGACTGATATATGAAGTTATATCAGATGCCTGAGTTCCATGAGACAGTCCTGTATACATCCCCTGAAATAAGCTCTGTAATCCCAGCACTTTGGGAGGCCGAGGTGGGTGGATCATTTGAGGTCAGGAGTTCGAGACCAGCCTAGCCAACATGGCAAAACCCTGTTTCTACTAAAAATACAAAATTAACCAGGCAGTAGTGGCGTGTGCCTGTAATCCCAGGTACTCAGGAGACTGAGGTGGAAGAATCGCTTGAACCTGGAGGCAGAGGTTGCAGTGAGCCAAGATCATGCCACCACACTACAGTCTGGGCAACGAGTGAGATCCTGTCTCAAAACAACAACAGCAACAACAACAACAACAACAACAACAACAAAAAACAAAAACAAAAACAAAAAACAAAGAAAACAAACAAAAAAAGACACAAAACTCCTTAGAGGTTAGGGGTGGACTCTGGACAAGTTATTTTACCTCTCTGAGCTTCTCTTTTCTTACCTGGAAAATGATGCTACTAATTCCTGCTGTGCAGAGTAATTGGACAAAACAGCAACCGCAATAATAAAGGTGATCAACAGCACATGACAGATTGTGCTTACTATGTTCTAGGAGCTATTCCAGGAGTCTACATCTAGTAAGAAATTCATTCCACCCTCACAACAACAACCCTTTGAAGTAAGTAATTTTTGCCTCATTTTGAAGGTTGGAAAATTAAGGAACAAAGAGGCTAAGTAATCTCCCCAAAGCCACACAGCTAACACGTGCGGGGGTGCCTCATACATATTATGTTGTTCAGTAAATGGTGTTTATTGTTTGTGCTCGTCAAAAGATTCGACAAACTCAAAAAGTCAGTTTATGATGTAGGTTGCACCCTTTGTGTAAAGGAAAGGTTGAGCTGGGTGCGGTGGTTATTGTTTGTGCTCGTCAAAAGATTCGACAAACTCAAAAAGTCAGTTTATGATGTAGGTTGCACCCTTTGTGTAAAGGAAAGGTTGAGCTGGGTGCGGTGACTCATGCCTGTAATCCCAGCCCTTTGGGAGGACGATGCCAGTGGATCATTTGAGGTCAGGAGTTTGAGACCAGTCTGGACAACATGGAGAAACCCCGTCTCTACTAAAAATACAAAAATTAGCTGGGCATGGTGGTGGGCACCTGTAGTCCCAGCTACTCAGGAGGCTGAGGCAGGAGGATCCTTTGAGCTCAGGATTTCAAGGCTGCAGTGAGTTATGATCACACCATTGCACTCCAGCCTGGGTGACAGAGCAAGGCCCTGTCTCTAAAATAAAATAAAATAAAATAAAAACAACAGAAATTAAAAAAATAAAAAAATTAAAAAGACAAACAGTGCATGTTTGCCCCACACCTGCCCAGTCACCAGTGCTTTCTGCTCTAGTGGATGGTGTCACCAATCCCCAAGCTTCCTGAACCAGCTGTCCAAGGGTTGCCTCTGCTTCTTCCCTCACCCCAAATCCAATCAATTAATCACCAAGCCCAGTCTATCCTGCCTGGATAATCCTCATTTCTCCAGTCCCTAGAGCAGACCACTGTCACCCAGCTGCTGATCTCATTTCCCACATCCCCCTCCAATCCAATCCCACATCACAGCCAAAATGATGCTTCTACAGCACAAATCTGGCCACTCTTCCTAATCTGCAGTGGCTCCCCCTTGACTCCAATATAAAGCCAAACTTCTTTTGACAGTTTATGAAATTCCCTGATCTAGCCCCTACCTATCCCTCCAGCCATCAACTTTGATATTTTCCCTCTGCCATTTAACAAAAATGCGTTGAGCTCCTAATGTGAGCCAAACACTGGGAGAATAAGAAGGCAACATGATTCTGCTCTTATGAGGGCTACACTGGCCTGGGTGGCTCCTTTTTATCTTTGAGATATCAACTTAAATGTCAGTTCCTCAAGGCAATGCTCCTTCTTTCTTTGAGTTGCTTGGTGTGTGTCTCCAGAATGCCTTGCCCTTCTCTACCATAACTTATCCCACACTTGATTGCTGCTCAACCTCTCTCTTTGCTGCCAGAGCCATGGGGATGGGCACTGGCTCTCTTGCTCTTACCCGTGTCCCTGGCACCCAGTGTGGTGCATAGTAGATATTCAAAAAGTAGTTGAGGCTGGGTGCAGTGGCTCATGCCTGTAATCTCAGCAATTTGGGAGGCCGAGGCAGGCGGATCATGCAAGCTCATGAGTTCAAGACCAGCCTGGACAACATGGTGAAACCCCAGCTCTAAATATATATATATTAGATGGAGTGTGGTGAGGCATGCCTGTAGTCCTAGCTACTCAAGAGACTAAGGTGGGAGGATGGCTTGAGCCCAGGAAGCAGAGGCTACAGGGAGCTGAGATTGTGCCACCGCACTCCAGCCTAGGGACTAGAGCCAGACTTTGTCTAAAAAAAGAAAAAAAAAAAAAAAAAAAAGTAATTGATGATGCCAGGTGCAGTGGCTCACTCCTGTAATCCCAGCACTTTGGGAGGCCAAAGTGAGAGGACCACTTGAGGCCAGGAGTTCAATACCAGCCTTGGCAACATAGCAAGATTCCATATCTATTAATTAAACATTTAAAAAATTAACCAGATGTGGTGACACACACCTGTAGTCCCAGCTGCTCAGGAGGCTGGGTGGGAGGATTGCTTGAGCCTAGAGGTCGAGGCTGCAATGAGCCCTGACTCTACCACTGAACTCAAGCCTGGGTAACGGAACAAGACTCTGCCTCTGCAAATGAATAAATAAATATTAAAAAATACAAACAAAAAGTAATCAATGAAAGCCAGGCATGGTGGCACATGCCAATAGTTCAGCTATTCAGGAGGTTGAGGTAGGAGTTCAAATCCAGCCTAGGCAAACTAGCAAGACCCCATCTTTAATTTATATGGATATAAATATGTATATATGGCCAGGTGCGGTGGCTCATGCCTGTAATACCAGCACTTTAGGAGGCTGAGGTGAGAGGATCACCTGAGGTTGGGAGCTCGAGACCAGCCTAAGCAACATGGAGAAACCCCGTCTCTACTAAAAATACAAAATTAGCTGGGCGAGGTGGTGCATGGCTGCAATCCCAGCTACTCAGGAGACTGAGGCAGGAGAATTGCTTGAACCTGGGAGGCGGAGATTGCAGTGAGCTGAGATTGCGTCATTTTACTCCAGCCTGGGTAACAAGAGCAAAACTCCGTCTCAAAAAAAGAAAAGTATATATCATATATATAATAAATAAATAATAGTTGATAAATGAATGTATAAATATATGAATGAATAGCACTATCCTTATTAAATAATCATACTTCTGGTTTTCCCCCAAGACTGTATGCTTTATTTTTTAAACAGGAAAGGTCATGTGGTATTTATATTTTTCTCCCAGTAGCTGCCACATTGATACTCAGCGAGTCTTGGTTGGATGGATGGAGAAGTGTGTCCCAGTGTGGAAAAATGAGAGTTAGGAAGGATGGTCAAAGTAGAAAGGCAGTTCCTTTAAAGACCGAGGCAAGTGTGGGCGCCCCTGGAACTTGCAATCACTTGATCTACCTACTCTTCAGAGAGGCATGGAGTTCCTTGGTTCTCAGTGTTTGCTGAACATGAAGTCATGTGGGGTGGTTGATAAAATACCAGTTTCAAGGCCTCTCCCTCAGAGAGTCCAATTCAATGGGCAATGGGTCTGGGATGAGGGTTGAACACTGGATTTTTCTTTTTTTTTTTTTTTTTAGAGATGGGGTCTTACTCTGTTGCCCAACCTAGTCTCAGACTCCTGGACTCAAGCAATCCTTCCACCTCAGTCTCCAGAGTCACTGGGATTACAGGGACAAGGCTCTGCACCTGGCTAGAAAATAGTTTTTTGTTTTTTTGGTTTTTTTTTTTTAGACAGGGCCTCACTCTGATGCTCAGGCTAGTCTTGAATTCCTGGCCTCAAGCCATCCTCCTTCCTCTGCCTCCCAAAATTCTGGGATTACAGGCATGAGCCACTGCACCCAGCTGAGCTGAAAATGAAATTTTTTTTTTTTTTTTTTTTTTTTTTGAGGCAGAGTCTCACTCTGTCACCCAGGTTGGAGTGCAGTGGCGCAATCTCAGCTCACTGCAACCTCTGCCTCCCAGGTTCAAGTGATTCCCCTGCCTCAGCCTCCTGAGTAGCTAGGACTACAGGCGCGTGCCTGACTAATTTTGTTTTTTTTAGTAGAGATGGGGTTTCACCATGTTGGCCAGGCTGGTCTTGAGCTCCTGACCTCAAGTGATCCACCCACCTCAGCCTCCCAAAGCACGGGCATTGCAGGCGTAAGACACCGTGCCCAGACTGAAATATTTCTTGTAGAGATGGGGGTCTCCGGCTGGGGGCAGTGGCGGGCGCCTGTAATTCCAGCTACTTGAGAGGCTGAGGCAGGACAGTCGCTTGAATCCGAGAGGCGGAGGTTGCCGGGAGCCGAGATCGCACCATCGCACTCCGCCTGGGCAACAAGACCGAAACTGCGTCTCGAAAACAAACAAACAAACAAACAAAAACCACACACACACACTAAAAGAGAGATGGTAGTCTCACTATGTTACCCAGGCTGGTCTTGAACTCCTGGGCTCAACCAGTCCTTCTGCCTCAGTGACCCAAAGTGCTGGGATTATAGGCATGAGCCGCCACACGCGGCCAAGTCTCTTAATTTTAAGGGGCATTTTATCATTGTGCATGTTTGTACTAAAGAACGTTTCAGTTGGATACTAGCTTTCCTTTAACACCTTTCTAATACTTGCTAAGTTCCCTTTATAAGCAGTAGAAAGGAAGCCACAGACTCAGAACCTTCTTCAAGAAGAAATACCTGCATAGAAGTGAATAACACTGCTGTTTTATTTTTTCCATTATATGCACTTTCAGGGTTACTTCTATCTAAATACAAAGTGATAATAATTTTCCTTTTGTCACAGTAATAGCATGTTTTCATTTCAAATAATTTTTTAGGCAAAAAGCAAGTGATTAGGCTTTAAGAATGACTATTCAATAAATAATAGTAATGTGATTTGTGTATATTGCAAAATCATGATGATGGTATGAAAATGATAGAAAATTGGAAAATACTGAATGAGGTGATTTCTGTGCTCCCCTACTAAACAATCAGAGAAATTGCTAGCTTTATCATTTTTATTCATGTATTCACTTACTCATTCCGCTGACACTGATTAAGCCCACCCTAGCTTCCAGACGTTATATTAAGCATTTTCCCACAAAATATCTATTTCATTGCAAAAATAGATGAGAAATATACACAGAACCATCTTTGTCTCACTCATTGCTGTATTCCAGCACCTAGCACACTGTGAAGGCGCTCAAAACTTTGCCTTTGCATTATAGGGGCATTTTTGAGTCAAGATTCAACTTTTTTTTTTTTTTTTTTTTTTTGAGACAGGGTCTTGCTTTGTTGCCTTGCTGGAGTACAATGGCATAATCATAGCTCACTGTGGCCTCGACCTCCTGGCCTCACGAAATTCTCCCTCCTTAGCTCCCCCACCAACCCCCACCCTCCACCAAATAGATGGGACTATAGGGGCATACCACCATACCTGGCTAATTTTCTTTCTTTTTCTTTTTTTTTTTTTTTCGAGACAGGGTCTCACTCTGTCATCCAGCCTGGATTGCAGTTGTGTGATCACTGCTCACTGCAGCAGCACTGAACTCCTGACCTCAAGCAATCTTCCCGCCTTGTCCTCCCGAAGTGCTGGGATTACAGACATGAGACACCACGCCCCAGTCAGGCCAGCGGTTTCACCATGTCGGCCAGGCTGGTCTCAAACTCCTGACCTCAAGTGATCCTCCCACCTCGGCCTCCCAAAGTGCTGGTATTAGAGGCATAAGACACTGTGCTCGGCCCACTTAGGCAAATTATAACCCCCTTAGGCTCCCAATCCCATCTCGCCTCTACTTTAAAGCCTAATGTGACCTTCTCAGTGGAGAAAGACCCCTTCTTCCTCAGAACTCCTGCTCATTTAGAGTTTGTATACATAACATGGAGACTCAACAGAAAGAATGATACAATTGCCTCTTCTATTATTACCTCCAAATGGTTTATCTAATTTCCTTGTGTAAACTATGAGCTCCTTGGTGAGAGAATCGCTTCCATTTTATGTGCTCTGTCACAGGGCTCCAAAAAAGTCCCCCTTGTTCTAGAGATAACCAAAACCAGTTTCTGTTGCTTGCAATCAAACTACTCCCTAACTTATCCACCATGAACAAGGGGTGGGAAAAAAATTTTGAATTAAGTTAAATAAATGCTACTAAGGACAACTTAATCGTCACACATGTTGCTTAAGAGATTCCCTTACATCTCAGGCAGGGCCTATTTACTTGTATTTTAAATTCATTCTTCACAAGCTCAGTTATGCAGCTTTTATCAAAGTTATAAATGAGTATTAGGAAAACAGCTGCGGCAGGTGCTTCCATGAGAGAAAGAGCTGATAGCCCAGCCAAAACGAAGAGAGAAAAGCCACACATGGCAGAGACAGCCAAAAATTCAACAATCGCAGTGATTTGGGTAGAGGTTAAAAAAAAAAATTCATGAGCTCAATAGGACTGGATGATAGCCCAGTATAATAGGCAGTGTTCCTGATGGTGCCCTGAGTCATTCAGTAGGTTTAATTTTCTGGTATCTTCTATCTGCAGATAGCATGGAACTGAATAATTCATTTTAGAAAATTTCTAACCCAAATGTCTACTTAAGAAAAAAAAAGGTGTGGGACTCTGTAGAAGGTTCACACTTGAAGAAATCCATACATTCATGGATCTCTTCATTCAACACATATTTATTGAGCACCTACGCTGGACCAGGCACTGTCCTAGCTCGAGGATAGATGGATGATCAAGACAGATGAAGTAGATGCAGTGGGACACACCTATAGTCCCAGCTACTCGGGAGGCTGAGGCAGGAGGATTGTTTGAGCTTGAGAGTTTGAGACCAGCCTGGGCAACATAGTAAGACCCTGTCTCTAAAAAAGAGACAAATTAGATTCCTGGCATTTATTTTATTATTTATTTATTTATTTGAGACACAGCCTTGCTCTGTCACCCAGGCTGGAGTATAATGGCACCATCTCAGCTCTCTGCAACCTCCGCCTCCTGGGTTCAAGCAATTCTCCCGCCTCACCCTCCCGAGTAGCTGGGATTAGAGGCACCCGCCATCATGCCCAGTTTATTTTTGTATTTTTGTAGAGACAGGGTTTCACCATGTTGGCCAGGCTGGTCTTGAACTCCTGACCTCAGGCGATCTGCTTGCCTCCGTCCCAAAGTGCTGAGATTACAGGTGTGAGCCACCTCGCCCAACCTGCAGTTTATTTTAGATGGGGAAAAGACCATAATCAAAGAAACACTTAAATAAACAAGATTCTTTTATTTTATTTATTTTTTGCAAGTGGTTTTATTTACATACTGCCTTTTAAAAGGTCACTAAAGTTAACTGGACAATAAACTAGGCAGACATCGCTTTACAGGAAAGAAAGCTCAAAATGTCACTTATAGAGAACCCACAGTTCAGTCTTATTCACAACAAAGAGAAAAGAAATTTTCGATCATACTAGAGGAAACTCAGCCGTAAGTTTGGAATCTGCACTCAAACTACACATACAGTAAGGACGATATTCTGCTGATACAATTGATAGGCTGCTGTGCTTGTCCACTGTTTGTCTGATATTGACAATTATAAACAGGGCAGTGCAACCAGTGTTTGAAACAATCCTTACAGTGTGGCAGTGTCAGGCACAACATTTCACGTCTCTTCACACCGCTGGTTCTCTTTGGGTACCTGGGCTTCCTCCTGCTCAGTAGAGTCAGTTTTGGTATCGACGGAAGACTGTTCGTGCGAATCTCCTCAGGAGCTTTCCCCTTGATCAAATAGGCAACAGTCTTGCATGGAACATCAAACAGACCTTTGATGTCTAAGTAGTTTACAGCCAAAATGACTTCAAAAAGTGTCCCTGGGTCAACTTTCAGGAATTCTTGGTCCCAAACAGGGATAGCATCTGTTCGCTCTTCTTAGTTCTCATCAGCTTCTGGAGGAGAGGAGGGTCATCCTTTTGGTTGGTGAACCACTGAATTGCCTTTTTTTAAAAAAAGAAATTGTTATTATTATTTATTTATTTTTGAGATGGAGTCTTGCTCTGTGGCCCAGGCTGGAATGCAATGGCATGATCTCAGCTCACCGCAACCTCCAGCTCCTGGGTTCAGGTGATCCTCCTGCCTCAGCCTCCTGAGTAGTTGGGACTACAGGCATGCTGCCACCATACCTGGCTAACTTTTGTATTTTCAGTAGAGACGGAGTTTCACCATCTTGGCCACGCTGGTCTCGAACTCCTGATCTCATGTGATCCGCCGGCCTCAGCCTCCCAGAGTGCTGGGATTACAAGCGTGAGCCACCGTGCCTAGCCTGAACAACCTTTTTAATATTGCTGCATTAACATTTGGCAGAGGAACTGGGTCATTATCTCCTTCATCATTCATTCCCAAATCTTCCAACATGATCTTGAGAGTCACAGATTGTTTGGCAATTTCCACATCAACTTCAAATATCTCTCCATCAGAACTCAGCAACTTAATTGAAGGTATTATGGGTGTTGGTTCTTAAGGAGACAGCCAGCCAGAGGCTAAGGAGAGCTTGATGGCCTCAGCGGAGAAACAGGAAAGGCAGAGGACGGGGCCTCTGCAGCGACGCAGCATCTGCTCAAGCAGGATCATTTTAAATAGCAATGTGTTATACTATATATGGAAATATATCAGAGTGATATTATAGTAGATAGCGCCTGGGTGGGTGGGGGGGAGATAAATTATATTGGGTGATCTGAGGAAGAACATTTAAAGTCATTCCTTTCTCCACTTTTTTATTTTTTGAAAATAATTTAGGACCGGGCGCTGTGGGAGGGATGACCTGGGAGGAATGATCTTCCCAGCACTTTGGAAGGCCAAGATGGGCAGATCGCTTGAGCTCAGGAGTTTGAGACCAGCCTGGGCAAAATAGTGAGACATCATCTCTACCAAAAACATAAGAAATTAGCCGGGCGTAGTGGCGCATGCCTGTAATTCCAGCTACTCGGGAGGTTGAGGTGGGAGAATCACTAGAACCAGGGAGGCAGAGGTTGCAGTGAGCCGAGACTGTGCCATTGCACTCCAGCCTGGGTGACACAGCGAGACTCTGTCTCAAAAAAACAAACAAACAAACAAAAAACCTATTTTTAATTATTATGCATACATTAAGTTGTACATAGTTATGGGAACTTCCTGCGTTTATACCCTCCTAAATCCCAGAGGTACCTGTTTTCGGCTGGAAGACTCTGCCTCAGAGAGCTATTGACAGCGTCCCTGAGCTCGAGAGAAGGAAACAAAATAACCACATCCTTTTGTCAAAGAGATAGTTGAGTAAAGTTAAGAGTCCTGGCTTGTAGAAGGAAGTTTTTTTGCAGTCCCTAGATCAACACATCCTGTAGCCAATCTGAAAGGCTGTCCAAGCAGGACCCGGAACATAAGTCAGCAATGGGTTAAGGGCTCTCAGTGGAGAAGGCGGTTTGATTCCCCTGGTTTAGCCGTCAGGGGCTCGGCCCCCACATGCAAGAGTTGATAACCAAACAATGATTGTCACTAATTCACGGAAGGTTTGTAGCTGTTTTAGCCCCGATGTGCTCTGTGCTCAGTCATCCAGAAGTTACCTAGGGTGGAGGCGTTTCATGGTCTGACACTTTGACACAGAGCCATGTGACGAGCAATCTCTCAACGATTCCTCCAAGGCCAGCAACTGTCCCACCCTGGCTGCCAAGTACAGTCTATGACCCCTATGCATGCCCTCCAGCTGCCGACTCTCTCAGCAAACTCACTTCTTTGTCCGTCAGAATATCTGGCATTTTCCCCTAAAGGCTGGTTATAAAACTTCCACCTGCTTCCAGCAAAAATATTCAAGCAGATTCCAATTTTGCTTCACATGCCGCAAGAATGTGAATAATCCCATTTAGGAAGATGCTTGATTAAGTTTTGAGAACCCGAATCAACTTGGTCATTCTTCAACCCCTAGAGCAGGGCTGTCAAGAGAAAAAACACTTCTTCATCAACTATTGCCCAGAGAGGAGTCTCGTTAGGCTGGTTCCAAACACAAGGAGTTCCTGTAAGAGGCAGTAATGTGATTTCCACACGCGAAGTCCCTCAGACCAGTGCAGACTCTTTGGCCCCAGTGAACGTGTGCTCCGGGAGACAGCTGGCCTCTGACAAAAACCAATGTCCCCAATGCAGAGAGAAGAGAGGGCCTGTATCATCAGGGCTGTTATGTCATTCATCCTTCCAGCTGCCCAGCCTTTTAGGTGGAAAGACTCATAAACCAAATTCACTGAGCCATTACCTATATGAAAAGTGTGTTATCAGCTGAGTGCAATAGCTCATGCCTGTAATCCCAACACTTTGGGAGACTGAGACAGGAGGATCATTTGAGGCCAGGACTTCAAGACCAGTCTGGGCAACATAAGGAGACTCTGTTTCAATATTTTAAAATTCTAAAGAAAAATAAAAATATGTTATCACATTATTTAACAGGTTGGTAGCAAAGTCTCCCTCTGATCTGCCCCGCCAACTGCTGTGGTAACTCCCTCCTGCAGGAAGTTATGAAAGAAGAAGGCTGGGCCAGGCACGGTGGCTCAAGCATGTAATCCTAGCACTTTGGGAGACCAAGGTGGGTGGATCACCTGAGGTCAGGAGTTTGAGACCAGTCTGGCCGACATGGTAAAACCTTGTCTCTACTGAAAATACAAAAATTAGCTGGGCATGGTGGCAAGCGCCTATAGTCCCAGCTGCTCGGGAGGCTGAGGCAGGAGAATTGGTTGAACCCGGGAGGTGGAGGTTGTGGTGAGCCGAGATCACGCCACTGTACTCCAGCCTGGGCAACAAGAACAAAACTCCGTCTCAAAAAAAAAAAAATGCAAAATTAACCGAGCGTAGTGGCAGGCACCTGTAATCCCAGCTACTCGGGAGGCTGAAGCAGGAGAATTGCTTGAACCTGGGAGGCAGAGGTTGCAGTGAGCTAAGATCGCGCCACTGCACTCCAGCCTGGGTGACAGAGAACAACACCATCTCAAAAATAAAACAAAATTAAATTAAAATTAAAAAATAAAAGAAAGGAGAAGCCTGGCAGCTCTGAGAACAGGTACCTCTGTCCTTGTAGTTCCCTGCGTCTGTCTCCCAAACCTGAGCTAAGACAAGCACATGGCTTCAAGGTGGCAGAGTCCTCATCACAGCTGGGAAGAGAAGAAAAGCCCTTGCTTTAAGACCTGCACTGGGTACCTTGAAAACTGGTGTGTTTCAACAGACAAGAATTCCTTTGCTAAATTCTTTTTTGTTGTTGTTTTTGTTGCTGTTTTTGAGACAGAGTCTCGCTCTGTCACCCAGGTTGGAGTGCAGTGATGCGATCTCGGCCCCCTGCAACCTCTGCCTCCTGGGTTCCAGCGATTCTCCTGCCTCAGCCTCCTGAGTAGCTGGGATTGCAGGCGTGAGTCACTGCACTTGGTCCCCCCTTGCTAAATTCTATCAAAGGAATATTTCCCCCACAGGGGTACCCGGTGTGATCTCGCATATATGAATATCTAAATAGTTTCCCTCCATTACTGCCGAGGTGGAACTAAGGGGCCTATAAAGTGTGAAATGAGAAATGGTTGCTGCGTGGTTTAATGCTAATTACCACTCAGGTGATGTGGCTAAGGCTTCCACATTCTTACAGCTCCTGAAATCAGAATCTGGTTAGCGGCTATTTTAAGACTGCATTATAAAACCTGCCTCCAAATGCTTTCTAAATAAGGAGACTATTATGGGCTGCCACCCATCTTTCCCTCCTGTTAATCATTTCAAGGATTTATGTTGTATACACAGGGTGACTACTAACCAATTAAAACATTAAGGACATTTTTTAATTTGAATAATTTAGTTGAACTTTAGAAGAATCCTCCTTCCCCACCATCCCTCTACATCTTTTAATTTAAGTACCTGAATTCTATCACAGTCTATTAAAAGTATAAATAAATAAGTTCTAAGTCTACTGATAAAAGCTAGGGAAATGGTTTTTATTTTTAAATAACATATTTGTGTTAGAATGATTGGCTTAATTACAGAACTAAAAACAATTGTGAACCCTAGACTTTCTCTTCCCGAGTTGTGCTGTTTTAATTGCTTCAGTGGTAGGATAGCCAATCCACTCATTTTGTTCTATTTTCCAGGTTTCCAACCTGCCATATTTATACTAAAAATCATTGGTGATTCTGCAAGACAAAAAAACATTTAGTGACATGTAGTTCTCCCAATATCTTTACTGAGTTACAAAATTACTAATAACATGCATAGTCTTTCCCTCCAAGCTAACTTTCTTGTGTCCATATATCTGACCAAAGTCAGAATCCAATTAGTCATCTTAGAATATTGTTTCGACTTTGCAAAAAAAAAAGAACATTGTTTCAACTCTAATACCCACTCAACCTGCACCTAATCCAATCAATCAACAGCCCAAGTTGATCCCATCTCTGAATTAACTCTTTTTTTGTTTGTTTGTTTAACAGAGATGAGGTCTCACTATGTGGCCCAGGCTGGTCTCAAACTCCTAAGCCCAAGGAATCCTCCCGCCTCAGCCTCCCTAAGTGTTGAAATTACAGCACCTAGGCAGCCACTGCACCCAGCCTGAATTAACTCTTTAACCCCCCTTTTTTTTTCTTTCCTGAGAGAGTCTCACTCTGCTGCCCAAGCGGAAGTGCAGTGGCACAATCTCCATTCACTGCAACCTCAGCCTCCAGGGTTCAAGCGATTCTCCTTCCTCAGCCTCCTGAGTAGCTGGGACCACAAGCCCGTGCCACCAACATCTGGCTATGTTTTGTATCTTTGATAGAGACAGGGTTTCACCGTATTAGACAGGCTGGTCTCAAACTCCTGACCTCAAGTGATCTTCCCTCCTTGGCCTCCCAAAGTGCTAGGACTACAGGCGTGAGCCCCCACACCCAGCCCTGAATTAACTATTGAATCCACACCCCCTCCCCAGGCCTGGTACCACTGTTGTAGCTCAGGACCTGGCTGTGCCTCACCAGGACAGTGAGTGTAATAACCCAATGGGTTCACCTTGGCCACTGCCTAGACAGAGCCAATTTATCAAGACAGGAAGAATTGCAAGAGAGAAAACAGTAAAGAGTAATTCACGCAGAGTTAGCTGTGCAGGAGACTGGAGTCTCATTATTACTCAAATCAGTCTCCCTGAGCATAGGGGAATCAGAGTTTTTAAGGATAATTTGGTGGGTGGGGGGACAGCCAGTGAGTCAGGAGTGTTGATTGGTTGGGTCAGACGTGAACTCACCTGGGTGAGTTCCACAAGAACACAGATGGATGGGGGCCACAGGATCAGATGAGCCAATTTATCGACCTGGGTGGTGCCAGCTGATCCATCAAGGGCAGGGTCTGCAAAATATCTCAAGCACTGACCTCAGGCTTTACAAAGTGATGCTATCTCCAGGAACAGTCAGAATCTTGTAGCCTCCAACTGCATGACTCCTAAACCATAATTCTCATCTTTTGACTAATTTGTTAGTCTATAAAGACACTCTCGTCCCCAGGCAAGAAAGGGGTTTGTTTTGGGGAAGGGCTGTTATCATCTTTGTTCTAAACTATAAGCTAAGTGCCTCCCAAAATTATGTCTAGGAATGAACAAGGACAGCTTGGAGGTTTGGCTCGCTCTCAGCTCACTGCACCCTCTGCCTCCCAGGTTCAAGCAATTCTCCTCCCAAGTAGCTGGGATTACTGGCATGGGCCACCACGCCCAGCTAATTTTTGTATTTTCAGTAGAGATGGGGTTTCGCCATGTTGGTCAGGCTGGTCTCGAACTCCTGATCTCATGATCTGCCTGCGTCGGCCTCCCAAAGTGCCAGGATTACAGGCATAAGCCACCGTGCCCAGCCTGTTTTTGGGGGCTTTGAGACAGGGTCTTACTCTGTCACTTAGGTTGGAGTGCAGTGGCACGATCCCAGCTCACTGCAGCCTCGACCTCTTGGGCTCAAGCGATCATCCCGCCCCTCAGCCTCCTAAGTAGCCGAGACTACAGGCACGCACCACCATATCCAGCTAATTTTTGTATATTTTATAGAGGCAGGGTTTCGCCATGTTGCCCAGGCTGGTCTTGAACTCCTGGCTCAAGTGGTCCACCCACCCTGGCCTCTCAGAATTCTAGGATTACAGGCGTGAGCTACCACCGCACTCAGCCACGTGATGTTCTAAACACAAATCAGAACCCTAGCTCCGTGTCCACCATATGCAAAGTCCATGGTCTTTGGAATGGCCCATTGAGGACATTTCTTGCCTCCCCCAGGCCAAGTTGGGACCCCTCTCTCAGACCTTCATGTATGTCCCGTGCACTGAGGATTCCACAGCATTTTAATTCTTTGCTTGCAAAATTATCTCCCTCAAGGCCAAGCACAGTGACTCACACCTGTAATCCCAGCACTTTGGGAGACTGAGGCAGGCAGATCTCTTGAGGCCAGGAGTTCGAGACCAGCCTGGGCAACAGGGTGAAACCCTGTGGCTACTAAAAAAAAAATACAAAAATTAGCTGGGTGCAGTGGCACATGTTTGGAATCCCAGCTCCTTGGGAGGTTGAAGTGGGAAGATCGCTTGAACCTGGGAGGTTGCATGAGCCAAGATCATACCACTGCACTCCAGCCTGGGTGACAGAAGTAGACCTCATCTCAAAAAGCAAACACACAAACTGTCTGCCTCACTAGACTATGAGCATCCTAAAGGAGGGAGCTCTGTTTTTCCCAGCACCCCACACCGAGAAAATGGTTTAAAAACAAACAAACGAAAGATTGCTTGTAGATAAAAAGAAAAGGCCAGGCATGGTAGCTCACTCCTGTAATCCCAGCACTTTGGGAGGTTGAGGCAGGTAGATCACCTGAGGTTGGGAGTTGGAGACCAGCCTGACCAACATAAGGAGACCCTGTCTCTATAAAAGAAAGAAAGAATAGAAGATGGGCAATAGGAGCCCATTGAGCTTCACATACTGTGATAGTCCACAAATATGTCTTGTCGGCCTGCTCACCTAACTTCCCAGCATGAAAAAGGGGATTCCAGTAGAGTGACCATTGCCGCATCCAGTCTATTTGGGGAGAATCCCCTAGCAGCAGGCCAGCTTTGAGTATGTGTGACCTATACCATCATACAGGATCCCACACTTAAAAAGCCCTTACATTTAATTTAACGCTCTTCTGTTACTATCTTAAAATTCTTTTTTTTTTTTTTTTTTTTTTTTGAGATGCAGTCTCACTTTGTCGCCGAGGCTGGAGTGCAGTGGAGCGATCTCGGCTCACTGCAACCTCCGCCTCCTGGGTTCAAGCGATTCTCCTGCCTCAGCCTCCTGAGTAGCTGGGACTACAGGTGCGTGCCACCACACCGGCTAATTTTTCATTTTTAGTAGAGATGGGATTTCACCATGTTGTCCAGGCTGGTCTCAAACTCCTGACCTCAAGTGATCCGCCCACCTCAGCCTCCCAAAGTGCTGGGATTACAGGCATGAGCCACCATGCCTGGCCTCAGCCATCACGCCTGGCTGAAATTCTTTGTGGGTGTTTGTTTGTTTGTTTGTTTGTTTTTGAGATGGAGTTTCACTCTTGTTGCCCAGGCTGGAGTGAAATGGTGCGATCTTGGCTCACCGCAACCTCTGCCTCCCAGGTTCAAGCGATTCTCCTGCCTCAGCCTCCTGAGTAGCTGGGATTACAGGCACGCGCCACCATGCCTGGCAAATTTTGTATTTTTTTTTTTTTTCAGTAGAGATGGGGTTTCGCCATGTTGGTCAGGCTGGTCTCGAACTCCTGATCTCATGATCTGCCTGCGTCGGCCTCCCAAAGTGCCAGGATTACAGGCATAAGCCACCGTGCCCAGCCTGTTTTTGGGGGCTTTGAGACAGGGTCTTACTCTGTCACTTAGGTTGGAGTGCAGTGGCACGATCCCAGCTCACTGCAGCCTCGACCTCTTGGGCTCAAGCGATCATCCCGCCCCTCAGCCTCCTAAGTAGCCGAGACTACAGGCACGCACCACCATATCCAGCTAATTTTTGTATATTTTATAGAGGCAGGGTTTCGCCATGTTGCCCAGGCTGGTCTTGAACTCCTGGCTCAAGTGGTCCACCCACCCTGGCCTCTCAGAATTCTAGGATTACAGGCGTGAGCTACCACCGCACTCAGCCACGTGATGTTCTAAACACAAATCAGAACCCTAGCTCCGTGTCCACCATATGCAAAGTCCATGGTCTTTGGAATGGCCCATTGAGGACATTTCTTGCCTCCCCCAGGCCAAGTTGGGACCCCTCTCTCAGACCTTCATGTATGTCCCGTGCACTGAGGATTCCACAGCATTTTAATTCTTTGCTTGCAAAATTATCTCCCTCAAGGCCAAGCACAGTGACTCACACCTGTAATCCCAGCACTTTGGGAGACTGAGGCAGGCAGATCTCTTGAGGCCAGGAGTTCGAGACCAGCCTGGGCAACAGGGTGAAACCCTGTGGCTACTAAAAAAAAAATACAAAAATTAGCTGGGTGCAGTGGCACATGTTTGGAATCCCAGCTCCTTGGGAGGTTGAAGTGGGAAGATCGCTTGAACCTGGGAGGTTGCATGAGCCAAGATCATACCACTGCACTCCAGCCTGGGTGACAGAAGTAGACCTCATCTCAAAAAGCAAACACACAAACTGTCTGCCTCACTAGACTATGAGCATCCTAAAGGAGGGAGCTCTGTTTTTCCCAGCACCCCACACCGAGAAAATGGTTTAAAAACAAACAAACGAAAGATTGCTTGTAGATAAAAAGAAAAGGCCAGGCATGGTAGCTCACTCCTGTAATCCCAGCACTTTGGGAGGTTGAGGCAGGTAGATCACCTGAGGTTGGGAGTTGGAGACCAGCCTGACCAACATAAGGAGACCCTGTCTCTATAAAAGAAAGAAAGAATAGAAGATGGGCAATAGGAGCCCATTGAGCTTCACATACTGTGATAGTCCACAAATATGTCTTGTCGGCCTGCTCACCTAACTTCCCAGCATGAAAAAGGGGATTCCAGTAGAGTGACCATTGCCGCATCCAGTCTATTTGGGGAGAATCCCCTAGCAGCAGGCCAGCTTTGAGTATGTGTGACCTATACCATCATACAGGATCCCACACTTAAAAAGCCCTTACATTTAATTTAACGCTCTTCTGTTACTATCTTAAAATTCTTTTTTTTTTTTTTTTTTTTTTTTGAGATGCAGTCTCACTTTGTCGCCGAGGCTGGAGTGCAGTGGAGCGATCTCGGCTCACTGCAACCTCCGCCTCCTGGGTTCAAGCGATTCTCCTGCCTCAGCCTCCTGAGTAGCTGGGACTACAGGTGCGTGCCACCACACCGGCTAATTTTTCATTTTTAGTAGAGATGGGATTTCACCATGTTGTCCAGGCTGGTCTCAAACTCCTGACCTCAAGTGATCCGCCCACCTCAGCCTCCCAAAGTGCTGGGATTACAGGCATGAGCCACCATGCCTGGCCTCAGCCATCACGCCTGGCTGAAATTCTTTGTGGGTGTTTGTTTGTTTGTTTGTTTGTTTTTGAGATGGAGTTTCACTCTTGTTGCCCAGGCTGGAGTGAAATGGTGCGATCTTGGCTCACCGCAACCTCTGCCTCCCAGGTTCAAGCGATTCTCCTGCCTCAGCCTCCTGAGTAGCTGGGATTACAGGCACGCGCCACCATGCCTGGCAAATTTTGTATTTTTTTTTTTTTTCAGTAGAGATGGGGTTTCTCCATGTTGGTCAGGCTGGTCTCAAACTCCTGACCTCAGGTGATCCACCCACCTCAGCCTCCCAAAGTGCTGGGATTACAGGCATGAGCCACCGCGCCCGGCCTTAAATTCCTAATAAGTTATTAACAATGAGCTCACATTTTCTATCAGCACTGAGTTCTGCAAATTCTGTAACCGGTCCTGCCTAGTGGATATGGAAATCATAAGGGCTGGGGACTCAGATCCTCCTGCTTCCTTCTCCCCGTCTCATCCTCTCATGCATATATTCACCAAGCAGTCATTATCTGCAGACTGAGGGAATACTTTTAGTGTTTCTATCTACTGCTATTTTTCAGCATTATGTCGTCAATTTTTTTTTTTTTTTTTTTTTTTTTTTTTTTTTTTTTTTTTTTTTTGGAGACAGAGTCTCTATCTGTCGCCCAGGCTGGAGTGCAGTGGTGTGATCTCAGCTCACTGCAGCATCCGCCTCTCGGGTTTAAGCAATTCTCCTGCCTCAGCCTCCAGAGTAGCGAGGACTGCAGGCTTCCGCCACCACGCCCGGCTAATTTTTGTATTTTTAGTAGAAATGGAGTTTCATCATGTTGGTCAGGATGGTCTCGATCTCTTGACCTTGTAATCTGCCCGCTTCAGCCTCCCAAAGTGCTGGGATTGCAGGCGTGAGCCACCGCGCCCGGCCATATGTTATCACTACTGAATTTAATAAAATACATATTTATTTGAAAGAGTTTCTTAATTTTATGTGACATTTTATCTATGAATATATCTTCTACCTAAGAAAGTCCTCATTAGGTACCAGTCTGTCTCTAACAGTTTTCTAACACTTGCTAAGTTCCCTTTGTAACTTAGAGGAGGCTACAGGTTGAGAACCTTTCCCAAGCAGAAATATCTGATTAGAATTGAACAGCTCCTGGTGGTACTTTTCACCTCCTGGGAGCCAGGAGCCCAGGCACACCTAAGCACTGTCACTTAGATGCTAATACCCAGGAGATGAAGAGGTGATAAGAAGCTCTCTCGGGGACATCACAGTTGCAGTATCCCTACTGGCCATCACCTGCAGGACTCCTCTCCACAGCTCCTTCTCAGCTCCCACCCATCTTCGCAACCTGCACCTTTGGGCAGCCACTGATTTCCAGAGCCCCCACAGACTTCCAGTAGATTCCATTTCCATTTGAGGAAGAGTGAGTGGGTTGCTGCTGCTGGTCACATGGGAGAACTTTCTAAAAAGTGATAAAAATCAAAACTGCTTTTGCTGCAGGTTCTTCTTCCTTTCACTTGTCCCCACCCCTCACATGGTAGTAAGAGATGAAGACAGCTGGGCTTCTGGGTTGGGTGGGAACTTGGGGAACTTTTATGTCTAGCTAAAGGATTGTAAATGCACCAATCAGCACTCTGTAAAATCTCACCAATGAGCACTCTGTGTCTAGCTAAAGGATTGTAAATGCACCAATCAGTACTCTGTAAAATGGACCAATCAGCAGGATGTGGGTGGGACCAAATAAGGGAATAAAAGCTGGCCACTCGAGCCAGCAGCAGCAACCCACTCGGGTCCCCTTCCATGATGTGGGAGCTTTGTTCTTTTGCTCTTCTCAATAAATCTTGCTGCTGCTCACTCTTTGGGTCTGCACTACCTTTATGAGCTGTAACACTCACCGCAAGGATCCGCAGCTTCATTCCTAAAGTCAGCAAGACCACAAACCCACCGGGAAGAACAAACGACTCTGGACACGCCACCTTTAAGAGCTGTAACACTCACTGTGAAGGTCTGCAGCTTTACTCCTGAAGTCAGCGAGACCACGAACCCACCGGAAGGAATAAACTCCAGACACATCTGAACATCTGAAGGAACAAACTCCGGACATGCCATCTTTAAGAGTTGTAACACTCACCACGAAGGTCCACGGCTTCATTCTTGAAGTCAGCAAGACCAAGAACTCACCGGAATGAATAAATTCTGGACACAGTAGGTAGGAGTGCCTGGTGATAGATAACACAGTTGACTGCCTCCAGGGGCCGCAGCCAAGCTCTGCCCTAGCCCCTGGCCACATGGAGCACACGTTTGGCATTTGACTCAACAGGTAGTTGTTGTTAGTTCCCCACCCTCTCTCTCTATCTGATCCACCTAGGAGTAACACCTAAAGGTTACTTTGGCCTCACCAGGTGCACAGTCTGTCCCAAACCCTTTGTGTGTGTGTGTGTGTGTGTGTGTGTATACATATGTGTGTGTGTGTGTGTGTGTGTGTGTATATATATATATATATTTTTTTTTTTTTTTTTTTTTGAGATGGAGTCTGCCTTTGTTGCCCAGGCTGGAGTGCAGTGGTGCTATCTTGGCTCCCAAGTAGCTAGGATTTCAGGCACGTACCACAATGCCCAGCTAATTTTTTGTGTTTTTAGAAGAGATGGGGTTTCACCATGCTGGTCAGGCTGGCCTCGAACTCCTGACCTTGTGATCCACCCACCTTAGCCTCCTAAAGTGCTGGGATTACAGGTGTGAGCCACTGTGCCCAGCTCAGAGCCAAGCTCTTTTACCACTAAACACTACTGCCTTCCCCGGACCATCTAGCTAGCTGTGGTCCACTGTGACCTCAGATATCTTTCTAGAACTAATGCATTCGTACCAATTCTGTGCCAGCGTCCTACATGCATAAACATGCCATCTTATAATAGTGCCTACTGAATGGCATTGCTTTTCACTAAGAGTCGCTCCAACTGCCCACCCCAATCTATTACGAAGGCTGGTGGTAAGAGTTCAGAGTGGGGGCAAAGGTGGAAGTTCAGAGCTGGAGGACCGGGTGTGTAGAAGCTAAAAGAGATGAACCAGATGGCTTCTGTGAGAAGTACATACAGTGGGTGGATCAACATTTCCTGCCTTCTCCTAGGGTGGGTCTTCCTCCATAGCAGAGGCTGGAAGGTTAAGAACCACAATTCCCAAGCTCTAGGATTCCAGATGCTGATGAGGTTCCATCAACCAGCAGGAAGCAACAAGGATAAGACCCCCCCTTCTTATCCTTATCCTGCTGCTTCCACTGTTTCTCGTGGCAAGGGTCATTCCTGTGGAATCTGGCTTTCCCACAGTGTCTTCCCAAACCAGCCAGTAACAAAAGAGTCAGTAATTTCCTTGCTGCCTGACCTCCCACTTCTTTTTTTCTTTTCTTTCTTTTTCTTCCTTTCTTTTTTCTTTTTTTTTTTTTTGTTTGGTGGAGGGAGAGGGGATGGAGTCTCGCTCAGCTGTCCAGGTTGGAGTGCAGAGGCATGATCTCCGCCCCCCGGGTTCAAGCGATTATCCTGTCTCAGCCTCCCGAGTAGCTGGGATTACAGGTTCACATTACCACACCCGAATAATTTTTGTATTTTTAGTAGAGACGGGATTTCACCATGTTGGCCAGGATGGTCTCGATCTCTTGACGTCGTGATCCACCTGCCTCGGCTTCCCAAAGTGCTGGGATTACAGGCATGAGCCACCGTGCCTGGCCTTCTTTTTTTTTTTTTAATTTTTTATTTTTTTGAGACGGAGTCTCACTCTGTCCCCCAGGCTGAAGTACAGTGGCACGATCTCAGCTCACTGCAACCTCCACTGCCCGGGTTCAAGCAATTCTCGTGTCCTAGCCTCCCAAGTACCTGGGACTATAAGCGTGTGCCACCATGCCTGGCTAATTTTTTTGTATTTTTAGTAAAGACAGAGTTTCACCATGTTGGCCAGGCTGGTCTTAAACGCCTGACCTCAGGTGATCTGCCCGCCTTGGCCTCCCAAAGTGATGGAATTATAGCCATGAACCAGCATGTCTGGCGTATCTTCCCCCTTCTAAAACTCAGAGGGGTACCTTCAGCCTCCTGATCAATTCTGTAATCAATATTAATTCTCCTTCAGCCTAAACTAGCTAGCCAGCTAGAGTAGATTATGTCTGTCACTGACTCCTGACCAATACAGCATTGAGATGAAAATCTGACCATGACTGGGGTGCAGAGGAAATTTCGTTGCCAAAGACTTCATTTAAACAAAAAGCATAGAGAATAGCATGACAAACATCTTTGTACCCCCCACCAAGTTTCAAAAATAAAATTGAGGCTGAGCGAGGTGGCTCACATCTGAAATTCCAGCAATTTGGGAGGCCAAGGCAGGCGGATCACTTGAGGTCAGAAGTTCGAGACAGCCTGGCTAACATAGCAAAGCCCCTGACTCTACTAAAAATACAAAAATTAGACTGGCATGGTGGCACCACTTGTAATCCCAGCTACTTGAGAGGCTGAGGCACAAAATCATTTGAACCTGGGAGGCAGAGGTTGCAGTGAGCCGAGACTGGGTCACTGCCCTCCAGCCTGCAATACAGAGTGAGATCCGTCTCAAACAACAACAACAACAACAAATGACCGGGTGCAATGGCTCACGCCTGTAATCCCAGCACTTTGGGAGGCCGAGGCGGACAAATCACCTAAGGTCAGGAGTTCAAGACCATCCTGGACAACATGGTGAAACCCTGTCCATACTAAAAATTCAAAAATTAGTTGGACATGGTGGTGGGTGCCTGTAATCCCAGCTACTGGGTAGGCTGAGGCAGGAGAATCACTTGAACCCGGGAGGCAGAGGTTGCAGTGAGCCGAGATCTCACCACTGCACTCCAGTCTGGGTGACAGAGCCAGACTCCATCTCAAAAAAAAAAGAAGGAAATAAAATTGATGCCTCTGTTTCCTCTTTACCACTTAAAACCCCCACCTCTTATTTCAAGGACCTATCATCTTGAAGTGCCTGTGTATGTGTTTACATTTTTACCTCTTATGTAGCCCACATATCCCTGACTTTGTGTGCCTCCTTCTACAACTTGCTTTTTTTCCTCAACATTATGTTTTAGAGATTTACCAATACTGATATACGGTCAGCCCAGTTTATTCTTTTTTTTTTTTTTGAGACAGAATCTTGCTCTGTCACACAGCTGGCATGCGGTGCAGTGGTATGATCATAGCTCACTGCAGCCTCAACCTCCTTGGGCTCAGGCAATTCTCCTGCATCAGCCTCCTGAGTAGCTGGGAGCCCAGGCATGCGACAACACGGTTGGCTTATTTTTTAATTTATTATAAAAACAGGGTCCTAGCCAGGCGCGGTGGCTCACGCCTGTAATCCCAACACTTTGGGAGGCTGAAGTGGGTGGATCGCCTGAGGTCAGGAGTTCGAGACCAGCCTGGCCAACACAGTGAAACCCTGTATCTACTAAAAATACAAAAAAGTAGCTAAGCGTGGTGGTGAGCACCCATAATCCCAGCTACTAGGGAGGCTGAGGCAGGAGAATTGCTTGAACCCGGGAAGCGGAGGCTGAAGTGAGCTGAGATCACACCACTGCACTCCAGTCTGGGTGACAGAGCCAGACTCCATCTCAAAAAAAAAAGAAAGAAATAAAATTGATGGCTCTGTTTCCTCTTTACCACTTAAAACCCCCACCTCTTATTTCAAGGACCTATCATCTTGAAGTGCCTGTGTATGTGTTTACATTTTTACCTCTTATGTAGCCCACATATCACTCCATTGCACTCCATTGCAACAAGAGCAAAACTCTGTCTCAAAAAACAAACAAACAAACAACAACAACAACAACAAAAAACAGGGTCTTACTATGATGCCCAGGATGGTCTTGAACTCCTAGGCTCAAGAGATCTTCACGTTTCAGCTTCCCAGAGTGCTAGGATTATAAGCATGAGCTACCAAACCCAGCCCTCAGTTTATCACCCAGGCTGGAAAGCAGTGACTCAATAACAACTGATTGCAGCACCTTCCTGGGCTCAAGCCGACCTCCCGAGTAGCTGGAACTATAGCCATGTCTGGCTAATTTTTTTTTTTTTTTTTTTTTTTTTGTAGAGGTGGAGTTCTGCCATTTTGCCCAGGTTAGTCTCAAACTCCCGGGCTCAAAGGATCTTCCCGCCTCGGCCTCCCAAAGTGCTGAGATTATAGCTGTGAGCACCATGCTCAGCCAGTTTATTCCTTTAAACAGTTGGATGGTATTCCATGCATGAACATATTATCTGCATGGTTACATCACAGTTTATTCTGCTATCGATGAGGGACGTAATTTAACTTTCTGAACTCTAACTGGGAATGGCATTTCAAATGTCTTCAGGACAGACAAATAAGAGAAATACATGAAATGCTTTGCAGAGCAACAATAATGACCGGTGCCCATGGTGACCAAGGCATTCACATTTCTGTCTTAAAACTGCACTGGCTGGGCACACCTCATCCCTGGAGCATCAGTGTCCACGGTGGTGTCCCCAGTCTCTGTGCTTACGGTTGAGGCTTCTTAAGACAAAGACCCATGACAAACGGTACCAGATCACTTTCAGGAAATGAAAATAAAGTGGGTGACTGGCTTCCCATCCCAACAGCATGCGCCTGAGTTCTGGGAAGATGCTGGTGATCTCACTGACCAATCATGGAGCCGTTCTAACACCTTTGCCAGGAATTCTGGATGAAACCGGTAGCTCAGTGCAAACAATTCAGGAGTTTCTCAATAACCAGGGCTGGAGATGAGTTACTTTGTCACTCAAAGCTACTGAATCATGGAAAGTGGAGATGCATTTGCTATGGTTCAGTTCCAGTCAGTAGAACTTCCCTGGACACTGTGGGAAGAAGGAGAAAAGAATGGCTTTGCAGACAAACATGCATAAATCCCAGTTCTGTCTCTTTCTTTGTTTTGTTTTTGTTTTGTTTTGGTTTGGTTTTTGTTTGTTTGTTTTTGAGATGGAGTGTCGTTGTGTCGCCCAGGCTGAAGTGCAGTGGTGTGATCTCGGCTCCCTGCAACCTCCACCTCCTGGGTTCAAGCAATTCTCCTGCCTCACCTTCCCGAGCAGCTGGGATTACAGGCGTGCACCACCACGCCCGGCTAATTTTTGTATTTTTAGGAGAGACAGGGTTTCGTGGTGTTGGCCAGGCTGGTCTAGAACTCCTGAACTCAGGTGATTCACCCACCTCGGCCTCCCAAAGTGTTGGGATTACAGGCGTGAGCCACCCCAGTTCTGCCTCTTTCTAAGTGAATGACCTTGGACAAACGTTTCCTCTCTCTGAGCTTTGGTTCCCTTATATCTAAATGGAAAATTAAAATAATAACTGGGCTGGCGTGCTGGCTCATGCCTGTAGTCTCAGCACTTTTGGAGGCCAAGGCGGGTGGATCACCTGAGGTCAGGAGTTCGAGACCAACCTGACCAACATGGTAAAACTCCATCTCTACTAAAAATACAAACAAAAACAAAAACAAAAAAAAACTAGCCAGGCATGGTGGTGGGCACCTGTAATCCCAGCAACTTGGGAGTCTGAGGCAGGAGAATCATTTGAACCTAGGAGGCAGAGATTGCAGTAAACTGAGATCACGCCATTGCACTGCAGCCTAGGTGACAAAAGTGAAACTCCATCTCAAAAATAAAAATAAAATAGTAAAATAAAATAATAACTGGACGTGGGTGATCTGGTTTCCTTTCCTTTGGGTAACAGCATCCAGATTTGCTTCTGGGGAAACACGCCTCTGCCACTTGTAGTCCATACATTTTGGATCATGCGTCACTGCCCTTAACTTCAGAGGTGATATGGGACGCTGACCACCAGCAAGACTTACCGTGTCCCTGGCCAAATCACTGGTTCACAGGCAGGCATATCATGCAGTCAGAGCCAGTGCCATACAATGAAACTTTTATTGGAACATCAAGTGCTTTTTTACTGATGTACTTGAACTTGGGGAGAGTGTACCTCTCCCTGATATACTTGAACTTGGGGAGGATGTGAGCCTACAGTTGCAGGAGTCACTAAAAGTGATTTTTTTGTTCTTGCTTTCTTGAAGACAGGGTCTCGCTCTGTCACCCAGTCTGGAGTATACTTGTGTGGCGTGTTCACAGCTCACCACAGGCTCCACTGCTCAACCTCCCTGGCTCAGGAGATCCTCCCAACTCTGCCTTCCAAGTAGCTGAACTACAGGCAAGCCACCATGCCCAGTTAATTCTTTTTTTTTTTTTTTTTTTTTAGACAATCTCTCTCTGTCACCCCGGCTGGAGTGCAGCAGCACAATCTCTGCTCACTGCAACCTCCACCTCCCGGGTTCAAACGATCCTCCTATCTCCTTCTCCCAAGTAGCTGGAATTACAGGCATACACCACCATGCCCAGATAATTCTTTGTATTTTTAGTAGAGATGGGGTTTCACCATATTGGCCTGGCTGGCCTCAAACTCCTGACCTCAAGTGATCCTCCAGCCTCTGCCTCCCAAAGTGCCGGGACTCTAGGCATGAGCCACTACCCCAGGCCATGGAGCCACCAGTTTTGACCAAGAATGAAGGCAATACAGAAGATAACATTGTTGAGAGGTGGCCAGAAACCGGGACCTAGTGTCATCATTTGAGTTTGCTGGAGCACAGAAACCAACATATGGCACTTCAATGTGGTAAACTGAAGAAGCCTCAAGGCCTCTCTGACCTTCCCCTCCCCAGCCATCCCTCCCAAAGCACAGGATAACACTGAAGTTCCTTTATCTGACTGAAATCTAGACCCGCCAAAAAAAAACCTACTGTGTTTTCTTTCCCCTCCTTGTTAGACCAAGAATGTAACCACACCTGAACAGACCTTCTCCCAAGATAATCTCCAAGTTTTTTTCTTTTTTTTTTTTTTCTGAGAGGGAGTCTCACTCTGACCCCTAGGCTGGAGGGCAATGGTGCAATCTCAGCTCACTGCAACCTCCGCCTTCCGGGTTCAAGCAATTCTTGCTGCCTCAACCTCCCCAGTAGCTGGGATTATAGGCTTGTGACACCACGTCTGGCTAATTTTGCCGTGTTGGTCAGGCTGGTCTCAAACTCCTGACCTCAAGTGATCCACCGGCTTTGGCCTCCTAAAATGCTGGGATTATAGGCGTGAGCCACCGTGACTGGCTTGTCCAAGTCCTTCTCTGTTCCCTGATCCACTCATTCTTCCTAGTAATCCCCTCAATAGATTTCCTCTCTTCCCGTCCTCCCATAAGCTATTTTACCAGGATGGTATATAAACTTCTGAACCACTGTGGGTTGGGTAATCACTCTGTGGTTCTCCCCAAATACGTACTAAGATTCGTGGCCAGGCACTGTGGCTCATGCCTGTAATCCCAACATTTTGGGAGGCCGAGGCGGGCAGATCACTTGAGGCTAGGACTTCGAACGCAGCCTTGCCAACATGGTGAAACCTCATTGCTACTAAAAATACAAAAATTACCCGGTTGTGGTGGCACGCACCTGTAATCTCAGCTACTTGGGGGCTAAGGCAGAAGAATCACTTGAACTCAGGAGGCGGAAGTTGCAGTGAGCCAAGGTCACACCACTGCACCCAGCCTAGGTGAGAAAGCAGAAACTCTGGCTCAAAAAAAAAAAAAAAAAAGATTTGTATCCCTTTTCTCCAATGAATCTGTCTTTTGTGAGTTGATTTTTTTTCTGCAAACTTTCAAAGGGTGAAGACGAAATTTCTTTTAGTCTCTGCAAGTTCCTGCTCAAGTTATACTGAAGGCTGAGGTCAATTGTGGGACTTTTTAGCTCCTCATTAGTGTATTTATTTGTTTTGCTTAAGCCAGGTTGAGTTAGGTTGTCTGTCACTTGCAGGACAGTAAGTCTTGACCAACAGTCGGCCTTAGTGTGCAGCCGTGAGGACTGAGATGACATGAAGTAGTCCTACTATGAGCAAGATTCCTTTCCTTTCCTTGTTCAGATCCAGAGCTATTTTCATCTAACTCCTTTTTAATTTCATGTAATCCTAAAATCATTCTGAATTTCTAAAAACATCTGGAAACGATGACATATCAGAAACATGAAAAAATTGGAGATGGTTAGCTTAAAAAAGATGGCTTGGCAATGTCATCACTTTCTTGAAATAGTGAAGAGCCTGTCATATGGACAAGAATCAGAGTTGGAGAGCAGAATTGGGCAACCAGGTGGAAATCAGCAGAAGACACTTTGCTTTAATGTGAAGAACTTTATTTTTGAGATGGAGTCTCTCTGTTGTCGCCCAGGCGGGAGTGCAGTGGTGCGATCTCAGCTCACTGCAACCTCTGCCTGCTGGGTTCAAGTGATTCTCCTGCCTTAGCCTCCAAGGAGCTGGGATTACAGGCTTGTACCACCACGCCTGGCTAATTTTTGTATTTTTAGTAGAAACAGGGTTTCACCATGTTGTCCAGGCTGGCCTCAAACTCCTGACCTCAGGTGATCCACCAGCCTCGGCCTCCCAAAGTGTTGGGATAGTAGGCATGAGCCACCGAGCCCGGCCAGGAAGAACTTGTTAGTCAGGAAGCTCTGGACTGCTCCTCTGGGGCAGTGGGTTTCCTACTGCAAGAGACCTTCAGGTGGAAAAAGGACAATCACTTACTGTGATTTGTAGAGGGGATTCCTATTTCTTTTATTCTTTTTTTTTTTTTTTTTTTTTTTGAGATGGAGTCTTGCTCTGTTGCCCAGGCTGGAGTGCAGTGGTGTGATCTCGGCTCACTGCAAGCTCCACCTCCTGGGTTCACACCATTCTCCTGCCTCAGCCTCCTGAGTAGCTGGGACTATAGGCGCCCACTACCTTGCCCGGCTAATTTTTTGTATTTTTTAGTAGAGACGGGGTTTCACCGTGTTAGCCAGGATGGTCTCGATCGCCTGACGTCGTGATCCGCCCACCTTGGCCTCCCGAAGTGCTGGGATTACGGGTGTGAACCACTGCAGCCGGCGGGGATTCCTATTTCAAGGAGAGAGTTACAGGGATGGCATCCAAAGCCCTCTCACTTTTAGAATGCTAGGGTTCGAAATAAAGTGCCAAATACGAGGCCAGGCATGGGGGCACACATCCGTAATCCCAGCACTTTGGGAGGCTGAGGCAAGTGGACTGCTTGAGGCCAGGAGTTCGAGCCCAGTCTGGGCAACATGGAAAAACTCCATCTCTACTACAAATATGAAAATTAGCCAGGCATTGTGGTGCTCACCTGTAATCTCAACTACCTGGGAGGCTGAGGCATGAGAATCACTTGATCCCAGGAGGTAGACGTTGCAGTGAGCCAAGATCACGCCATTGCACTCCAGTGTGGGTGACAGAGTGAGACTGTCCAAAAAAAAAAAAAAAAAAAAAAACTAATACAATGACTACTCTTATGTTTCTAATATCTCCAATGTTTTTCTTCATGAAAAAGGTTTTGAGCCAGGTGTGGTGGCTCATACCTGTAATCCCACTGCTTTTAGGAGGCTGAGGTGGAGGCATCACTTGAGCCTGGGAGTTCAAGACCAACCTGGGCATCATAGTGAGATCCCTGTCTCTAGAAAAAAATGAAAAATTAGCTGGGCATGGTGGCATGTGTTTGGACTCCCAGCTACGCAGGAGACTGAGACAGGAAGACAGCTTGAACCCAGGTGGTTAAGGTTGCAGTGAGCTGTGATTTTGTACCACTACAGTCCAGCCTGAGCGACAGAGCTAGATCCTGTCTAAAAAGTAAAATTTAATTTAATTTACAAAAAAAGAAACGGTAATTCCAGCACTTTGGGAGGCCAAGTTGGGAGGCTCCCTTGAGGCCAGGAGGTTGAGACCAGCCTGGGCAGCATAGCAAGATCCCATCTCTACAAATAAAAAATAAAAACCAGTAGTGGTGGCCTGCACCTATAGTCCCAGCCATGAGGGAGGCTGAGGTGGGAGGATCAGTTGAGCCCAGGAGGTCAAGGCTGCAGTAAGCTATGAGCAAAGCACTGCATTCCACCCTGGACAACAGAGTAAGACCCCATTTCTAAAATAAGGAGTAAGACCCCATTTCTAAAATAATAAATAAGGCCAGGCGCGGTGGCTCATGCCTGTAATCCCAGCACTTTGGGAGGCTGAGGTGGGTGGATCACGAGGTCAGGAGTTCAAGACCAGCCTAGCCAAGATGGTGAAACCCTGTCTCCACTAAAAATACAAAAATTAGCCAGGCATGGTGGCAGGCACCTGTAATCCCTGCTCCTTGGGAGACTGAGCAGAGAATTCTTGAACCCGGGAGGTGGAGGTTGCAGTGAGCCTAGATTATGCCACTGCACTGCAAAAAATAATAATAATAGTAATAATAAAATAAAATACCTTTTAGGCATATGGATGAAATAGTCAAATGTCTAGTCATACTTTTTTTTTTTTTTTTTTTGAGACAGAGTCTCACTGTATTGCGCAGGCTGGAGTGCAGTGGCGCAATCTCGGCTCACAGCAACCTCCACCTCCTGGGTTCAAGTGATTCCCCTTCCTCAGCCTCCTGAGTAGCTGGAATTACAGGCGCCCACCACCACGCCTGGCTAATTTTTGTATTTTTAGTGGAGACAGGGTTTCACCATGTTGGCCAGGCTGGTCTCAAACTCTTGACCTCAAATGATCCGCCTGCCTCAGCTTCCCAAAGTGCTGGAATTATAGGCGTGAGCCATCGCGCCTGGCCCATATTTTCATTATATCAGTTATTTACGCAAATCTTTACATGTACTTATTACATAAAATTATGAATAGGAATTTATAATTCTAAATAGGAATTTAGAAAATTTGCTTTTTCCAAATCTCTTTTTTTTTTGGAGACAGGATTTCACTCCAGTTGCCCAGACAGGAGTGCAGTGGCATGATCTCTGCTCCTGGACACAAGCAACCTCTGTCTCCTGGGCACAAGCAGTTCTCTTGCCTCAGCCTCCCAAGTAGCTGGGACTACAGGTGCATACCACTGCACATGGCTAAATTTGTATTTTTTGTAGAGACAGGGTTTCGTCATCTTCCCCAGGCTGATCTCAAACTCCTGAGCTCAAGTGATTCGCTCATCTTCGTCTCCCAAAGTGCTGGGATTACAGGCATGAGCCACCACACCTGACCTTCAATTCTCTCATTTAATGAAATAACATTATTCAAGCCTTTCACGTGCACTTAGACATTAGTTTTTTGGTTTTTTGTTGTTTGTTTGCTTTTTTGAGTGACTTTCGAACCGTATGATGTTGGAATTCTCCAATTATGTTTAACTTTTAGAGCTGTGCCCTTGTAACTATAAAAAAAGGACTTTCAGATAGACATTCCAGCATTAAAAAAATACCCTTTTTGCGGGAGTCTTGATTTTTGATCCAATGAGTTTTCTTGACAACTCAACTATTGCAATATGGCAGAACAAGCCATACTTAGTAGCTGGTAGAATGTCTTCTAAATAAGGCAAAATACCAAACTGCAAATATAGTCTGATCCAAAATATGATGAAAATTTAGATAACTAGATGCAAAAAAAAAGATGAAAAAAATAACAGAAGTTAAACAGTCATCACTAATTGCAGTTACTATGCATGTCACTGTTTTATTTTTCATACTTTTTTATATTTCCAAGTTTTCTAGAATCAGCATGAGTAACTTTTATAATCGGAAAAAAAGAAACAAGTTACAGAAATAAATGCCTGTGTGGCAGTTATAGAATCTAGACCACTATTCCAGCTTCTGAGAAGTCTACAATTTGCAGTTAGACCAAGGGTCACAAACTCAACCACTTCCATGTAACATAAGTGACAGAAGTGGGCCAACTGTAATATAATACAATAGGGTACAATGGGTACTGCGGTAAATTGAGGAAATTTGTCTAAACAGGGCGGCCAATTATTGTCACGTGAAAATGTGAGGCCAGTGTTATCAAATACTCTGATATTGGACATTTAGGTAAAATTCACTCTCCCTTTTTTTTCTTTTTTTTTTGAGATGGAGTCTCGCTCTGTCACCCAGGCTGGAGTGCAATGGTGAGATCTCAGCACACTGCAACCTCCACCTCCAGGGTTGAAGCGATTCTTCTGCCTCAGCCTCCCGAGTAGCTGGGACTACAGGCCCTCACCACCACATCCGGCTAATTTTTGTATTTTTCAGTAGAGACGGCATTTCACCATGTTGGTCAGGTTGGTCTCGAACTCCTGACCTCAAGTGATCCACCCGCCTCAGCCTCCCAAAGTGCTGAGATTACAGGCATGAGCCACCACACCCGGCTGAGAATCTGCACTTCTAAGGAGTTTTTAGGTGATACCAATGCCGTGGGCCATGGGCCACACCTTGAATCACCAGGGTTTAGAACAGCGATTCGTAGCTCCAGCTGTCCCCTAAGGTCACATAAGAGGCCACATCTAACCCTACTCCAGGTTGATTGAATCAGAGTCTGAGGTGTTCCTGAGCACAAGCATTTCTACAAATCTCCCTGCAGCCTCACCCCCTGCCCCACACCTTTTTTTCTTCTTTTAACAGTGAGGTCAAACAAAATCTATGTTCCAGTTCGCCATTGTCAGTGACCTTTAAGTTAGATAGTTTCCGGTCACTCTGACTTGATATTCAAACTTCTGACTTTTACTGCCAGACTACAGATTTTAATTGCCCTGTCCAGCCAGACATGGTGGCTCATGCCTGTAATCCCAGCACTTTGGAAGGCTGAGGCCAGATCACTTGAGGCCAGGAGTCCCAGACCAGCTTGGGCAACATAATGAGACCCCACTTCTACAAAAAACTTAAAAATATATTGTAATTGCCCTGCTCTTCTTCTCCAGCCTCTCTATTAGCGTGTTTCAACATTAACTGCTTTTTATATTTCCCAGCCAGAGATTCACAGTGTCCACTGGTGCTTTAAAATGTATGAGAAGTCCTGCAGTTTACTAAGCAAGCAAACTTTGCATAGTCTACTATTTTCCAAGCTCATGGGGCCACAGAACCCTTTGGGGGCATAACTTCTCACACTTTTTTTTTTTTTAGGTGGGGGGGATGGAGTCTGGCTCTGTAGACCAGGCTGGAGTGCAGTGGTGCAACCTCAGCTCACTGTAACCTGTCTCCTGGATTCTCCTGGGAGGCGATTCTCCTGCACCACCATGTCCGGCTAATTTCTGTATTTTTAGTAGAGATGGGGTTTCTCCATGTTGGCCAGACTGGTCTCCAACTCCTAACCTTAAGTGATCCACCTGACTTGGCCTCCCAAAGTGGTGGGATTACAGGTGTGAGCCACCACGTGTGGCACATTTTTTTTTTAAGATAGGGTCTTGCTCTGTTGCCCAGGCTGAAGTGCAATGGTGCGATGACAGCTCACTGTCATGAGGTTGAGTCTGCAGTGAGCTGAGATTGTGCCACTGCATTCCAGTTTCAGTGACAAAGAGACCCTGTCTCAAAAAAACAAAAACAGGATGGCCATGGTGGCTCACACCTGTAATCCCAGCACTTTGGGAGGCCAAGGTGGGTGGATTACATGAAGTCAGGAGTTTGAAACCAGCCTAGTCAATGTGACGAAGCCCTGTCTCTACTAAAAATACAAAAATTAGCCAGATGTGGTGGCACACGCCTGTAGTCCCATCCACTTGAGGCAGGAGAATCACTTCAACCTGGGTGGTGGAGGTTGCAGTGAGCCGAGATTGCGCCACTGCACTCCAGCCTGGGCGACAGAGGGAGACTCTGTCTCAAAACAACAACAACAACAACAACAACAACACAGGCTGACAGGCCGGGTGTGGTGGCTCACACCTGTCATCCCAGCACTTTGGGAGACCGAGGCAGGTGGATCACCTGAGGTCAGGAGTTGGAGACCTGCCTGGCCAACATGGTGAAACCCTGTCTTTACTAAAAACACAAACATTTGCTGGGTGTGGTGGCGTGAGCCTGTAGTCCCAGCTACTCAGGAGGCTGAGGCAGGAGATTTGCTTGAACTCCAGAGGCAGAGGTTGCAGTGAGCTGAGATAGCACCATTGCACTCCAGCCTGGGCAACACAGCCAGACTCCATCTCAAAAAAAAAAAAAAAAGAAACAAACAAACGGTGTTATAAATTCTTTTGGAATTTATGTAGCCCCCTAAAAAGTCAATTAAAAAACCAAAACATGTTACTGCTACAGAAGTGATAGACCATGGAACACAATTTGAGTAGCACAGATTTAGGTTACTTGAAGCTTTTTTTTTTTTTTTTTTTTTTTTTTTTTGAGACGGGTTCTTGCTCTGTTACCCAGCCTCACTACATCCTTGACCTCCTGGGCTCCAGAAATCCTCCCACCTCAGCCTTCCGAGAAGCTGGGATTATAGACATGCACCATAATGCTAGGTTAATTTTTAGATTTTTTTGTAGAGACAGAGTCTCATGTGTTACCCAGATTGGTGTTGAACTCTGGGTTCAAGCAATCCTCCTGCTTCAACCTCCCAAATTGCTGGGATTATAGCTGTGAACCACTGCACCCAGTGCTTTTAGAGTTCTTGGTGGAGAAAATAATCTAAGCTACATGGATGTTAAGTCTATTTTCCTGGATGAGGAGATTCATGGGATGTTGCAAAGGAATGAGCAGAGATTGAGAATAAAATGCTGAAAATGTGTGTGTGTGTGTGTGTGTGTGTGTATTTATTTTTGAGAATAAAATGCTGAAAATGTGTGTGTGTGTGTGTGTGTGTGTGTGTTTATTTTTTATTTATTTATTTATTTTTTTGAGATGGAGCCTCACTCAGTCACCCAGGCTAGATAGAGTGCAGTGAATGAGCCCAATCTCGACTCACTGCAACCTTTGCCTCCTGGATTCAACCAATTCTCCTGCCTTAGCCTCCCTAGTAGCTGGGATTACAGGCACCCACCACCACGCCCAGGTAATTTTTGTGTTTTTGTAGAGACAGGATTTCACCATTGTTGCGAGAAGTCAGGGACCCCGAATGGAGGGAATGGCTGGAGTCGCAGCAGAGGAAACATAAATTGTGAAGATTTCATGGGCATTTATCACTTCCCTAATAATACTCTTATAATTTCTTATGCCTGTCTTACTTTAATCTCTTAATCCTGTTATCTTCATAAAATGAGGATGTATGTCACCTCAGGACCCTGTGATGATTGCGTTAACTGAACAAATTGATTATAAAACGTGTGCGTGTTAACAATATGAAATCAGTGCACCTTGAAAATGAACAGAATAACAGCGATTTTAGGGAACAAGGGAAGACAACCATAAAGTCTGACTGCCTGCAGGGCCAGGCAAAAAAAGCCATATTTTTCTTTTTGCAGAGAGCCTATAAACAGAAGTTCAAGTAGCAGAGATACTGCTAAATTCTTTTCCTAGCAAGGAATGTGATATTAAGACCCTAGGAAAAGACTTGCATTCCTAGGGGGAGGTCTATAAACGGCTGCTCTGGGAGTGTCTGTCCTATGCGGTTGAGATAAGGACTCAGATACGCTCTGGTCTCCTGCAGTACCCTCAGGCTTACTAGGATTGGGAAACCCCAGCCCTGGTAAATTTGAGGTCAGACTGGTTCTCTGCTCTCAAACCCTGTTTTCTGTTAAGATGTTTATCAAGACAATATGTGCACAGCTGAACATAGCCCTTATCAGGAGTTTTTGATTTTGCCCTTTGCCTTATGATCTTCACTTTGCCCTTTGCCTTGTGATCTTTTTTGGCCTCAGAAGCATGTGATCTTTGTGACCTACTCCCTGTTCCTACACCCCCTCCCCTTTTGAAGTTCTTAATAAAAACCTGCTGATTTTGTGGCTCAGGTGGGCATCACGGACCTACCAATATGTGATGTCACTCCCGGAGGCCCAGCTGTAAAATCCCTCTCTTTGTACTCCTTCTCTTTATTTCTCAGCTGGCCAACAGTTAGGGAAAATAGAAAGAACCTACGTTGAAATATTGGGGGTGGATTCCCCTGATACATCATGTTGGCCAGGCTGATCTCAAACTCCTGACCTCAAGCAATCCATCTGCCTCAGCCTCCCAAAGTGCTGGGATTATAGGCGTGAGCCACTGTGCCAGGCCCTAATTTTTGTATTTTTAGTAGAGACGGGGTTTCACCATGTCAGCCAAGCTTATCTCGAGCTCCTGACCTCAGGTGATCAGTCTGCCTCTGCCTCCCAAAGTGCTGAGATTATAGGCATGAGCCACTGTGCCTGGCCTGAAAATGTGTATTCTGATAAGTTCGTGTGGCACATAGTAACCACAGATATAGTCCTCAAAGCCAGACTTCCTGAGTTCCAAGGCCTGGCTCTGCCATTTCTTAGTGACACCACCTTGAGCAAGTCACTTAACTTTACTGTGCTTAGGTTTCTTGATATATTAAATGGAGCTAATTATAGGCCCTCTTCAAGGAATTGTACAAATAATAAATGAATTATGTAAAATGCAGAAAATTCATGGCACATTGCAGGGGTTCAATAAGTGTTAGCTATTATGTTCACTTATCCGCTCACTACATTTGCTAATGCATGGATAATAATAATGGCTACAGTGATATCATTACCTATATTATATATACATATATATATGTGTATGTGTGTGTATATATTTATTTATTTATATATATATATTTTTTGTTTGTTTGTTTGTTTGTTTTTGAGACAGAGTCTTGCTCTGTCACCAGGCTGGAGTGCAGAGGCATGATCTCAGCTCACTGAAACTCTGCCTCCCGGATTCCAGCGATTCTGCTTCCTCAGCCTCCTGAGTAGCTGGGACTACAGGCGCGCACCATCACGCCCAGCTAATTTTTTGTATTTTAGTAGACATGGGGTTTCACCATGCTGACCAGGATGGTCTCGCTCTCCTGACCTCATGATCCGCCCACCTCAGCCTCCCAAAGTGCCCGGATTAGAGGCATGAGCCACCATGCCCAGCCTACCTATATTATATTTTAATAGCTAACATATATTGGGAGCTTACTTTGTGTCAGGCACTGTACTAAATAAATTATATCCCCACAATTACTGTATTTGGTAAGTATTATGATTGTTCCTAATTTATATTGGGAACTGAAACTTTGGAGAGTTGATGTGACTTGCTGTAGATTAAAGGCTTAGCATTGGTAGAGCTGGGATAAAATCCTGGTGGTTGGATTTGAAAGTCCTCCTTCATAGCTGTTACGTTCTGCTTATTCAAAGGCCCAAGTCTTGAAACTTTAGAACAGGAAGATTCCTTGAAGATGAGCTTCAGGAATTCACTGGTGCCTCCCATTTCCCTGATGCAGAAAGGCCCAGGGGTTTGAATGACCTACCTGAAGTCAAATAGATGGGAGCAGAACTGGAATTAAAGGAAAGAGGGAGGAAGGAGGGACAGAAGAGAGGGATCCAGAATGGAGAGAGAAGGATGAGACCAATACTCCCATATTGGCCATAAAGGGGATCAGAATATGCCTCTCCAAAATATGCTACCCCAAAATACGCCTCTTTGGCATGAAGATTATTTTGAAATGATGGCAGTTTAGAAATAGCAGACACAGGAAAAGCTCTCTACCGCCCTCCTTTCTGTCTAAAAGCAGGGCATACATTTCCTATTATGAAGATTTCCCCCTCCCTTCTCCAATCCAGGAAGGAAAACAACTTTTTTTTTGCTTTTTTGAGACAGAGTCTCGCTCCGTCACCCAGACTGGAGTGCAGTGGCGGGATCTTGGCCCGCTACAACGTCTGCCCTCCAGGTTCAAGCAATTCTCCTGCCTCAGCCTCCTGAGTAGCTGGTATTATAGGTGCGCACCACCACGCCCGGTTAATTTTTGTATTTTCAGTAGAGACAGGGTTTTATTATGTTGGCCAGATTGGTCTCAAACTCCTGACCTCAAGTGATCCACCTGCCTTGGCCTCCCAAAGAGCTGGGACTACAGGCGTGAACCACCTCACCCGGCCTTCTTTCCCCCATATATTTACCTTCCCAGAATTACCTTCCCTAGAAGCCCGCACCCTTTTCCTTTGTCTTTTCACTTCTCTATAAATGTAATGCTCTTTGTTATTATATAAACTCTCAGACCTAACTGCTTCTTTAGATTTTTACTTCTTTTTCTATGAGACCCCCATGTACATGTAAAAATTAAAATATTAACATCAAATAAAATGAACATGCCTTTTTTCTGTTAATCTGTCATTTGTTTAATTTGCAGAGCCCTTGTCACTGACCTGAGAGGGTAAAAGAAAAATGTTTTAATTTCTTTTTTATTTAAAAAAAGTAGAGATGAGGTTTCACTATGCTGCCCAGGCTAGTCCCAAATTCCTGAGCTCAGACAATCTGCCCGCCTCAGCCTCCCACAGTACTGGGATTACAGGCATGAGCCACCGTGTCTGACTGAGGGTAGAAGAAAAAGTTTTTTCCTCCCCTATAGCCACATCCAATTGGAAAAGCCTATTAGCTGTCCGTGAGGATGGACAAGAAGGAAGTTGGGTCTTCAAGCCTGGAGCTCAGGTACCAGCTTGGGTCACATCTCCTAACCTGGTCATCTATACTGCCAAATGCATCTAGTACCCTGGGATCCATCTAGACACTAACCCTCCCTTACTCCTCACATCCTGTGAATGCTCCAAGTTCTGCAGACCCCACCTCCACAATGCGGCTTCGTGTATGCATTTGTCTCCACCCCTTTGTCACTACCTAGGCAGGTCCATCATCATCTCTCCCATGGATGCCTAGGCCAGTCTTCAACTTGGTCTTTCTGACTTTAGGCTTGCCCCTTGCAATTCATCCTTCATACTTTAGCCAGGGCAAATCTGACCATACTTTTCTGCTTAAACACCTTCCGTGAGAGTTTTGTTTGCTTCAAACCACAGGCTCACCAATGTCCTCATTGGTCCCTGCTCAGCTCCCTGAACTTGCACCATCCTGAGGGTGTCATGTTCTTTCCCTTCCCCCTGCTTTGCCATGTGCTATTTCCTCTGCCTGGAGTTCTCTCTGTTCCTCCCACTTGCTTCACTGCACTAGTTCGCACTCATGCTTCAGGTCTTCCTCTAGAGGCGCCTTCCTGACCTTCGCTCCTGGATAAATCCCCTCCAAGGGTGCCCACAGCACCCTGTAGTTACCCTCATCAAAGCATTCATCATGTTGCACTATAATTACCTTCGCTCATCTGTCTCTCCTAAAGAGATTGAATGGAACAATTTGAGTACAGGGGTGCATCTTTGTTGCCCAATGCCTGTCACATAATAGGTGGAGAATAAATTATTTATTTATTTATTTATTTATTTATTTATTTATTTATTTTGAGATGGAGTCTCGCTCTGTCCCCCAGCCTGGAGTGCAGTGGCACAATGTCAGCTCCCTGCAACCTCCACCTCCCGGGTTCAAGTGATTCTCCCACCTCAGCTAGGATTACAGATATGCGCCACCACGCCTGGCTAATTTTTGTATTTTTAGTAGAAATGGGGTGTCACATGTTGGCCAGGTTGTTCTCGAACTCTTGACCTCAAGTGACCCGCCCACCTCGGCCTCCCAAAATGCTGGGATTACAGGCATGAGCCACAGCGCCTGGCCAGAAATCACTTTTGAATGAATTAGTGAGTGAACAGCAACTTATACTAATTCATGCCCCTACATTTTAGATTGCCATCACGCCAACCTCACTCAGCCAGCTACTATTTTTATTATCAATAGAGTGCATTTGTTGTGCACCTTCAGTGTGAACACCAGCTGCGTCACTAAGTCAAAATCACCTACCACCAACCTTCTCAGAATGTGCTAGCAGTAACATTTCTACCAAATGTTATGTATAGCTTTTTGGCTCATGTTATGTGGCTCCAGGGAAAAAATCTTTCCATGTTCAAATCTGGGCTCCCAGGTTCTAGCTGGGCTACGTTATTGGTGTACACTGTCTGGTGCCAGGAAGGAGAAACCGGTTTGCTCATTCCCATGAGATGTATTCACAGAAAACCAACTCTGTAGCCAAGGAGACAAGGAGGGTGTTGTGTCTGTCCATCTGGGGCAGTTTTAACAAAGGAACCTGAAAACCCACCATTCCTCTTGGGAGCTGCACCTGATGAAGCTGGGTGACACACACTATATCCAGATACCCTCACGCCACACACCCTGGTCGCTGGGAATGAGAATTTGGGTTACTGGATAAAAATATAGCACAATCAGTTAAATTTGAATTTCAGATAAACAACAGATTTTAAGTATGAAAATGCCACATGTATTGCAATGGAACATACTTATACCAAAATAATTACTTGTCGTTGTTCATCTGCAATTCAAATTTAAATTGGATGTCCTTTTCTTCTTCTTCTTCTTCTTCTTCTTCTTCTTCTTCTTCTTCTTCTTCTTCTTCTTCTTCTTCTTCTTCTTCTTCTTCTATTATTATTATTATTTTTGGCTGTATGTGGCAACCCTAAATTAAGTTGAAGATTGGGATCCCAGCAGGCATTCCCAGTGCAAGGCTACCCAGGGATAAAAGGCCAACTCCAGGGAATTCCAGGTCTTCGGAAGGTGGATTTGAGCAGCCAGAAGACTGTCTCCTGGCCAGACGAGGTGGCTCACGCCTGTAATCCCAGCACTTTGGGAGGCCAAGGCGGGCAGATCACTTGAGGTCAGGAGTTCAAGACCAGCCTGGCCCACATAGCAAAACCTGTCCCTACCTGGGATTATAGGTGTGTGGTGGTACACGCCTGTAATACCAGCTACTCAGGGGACTGAGGCAGGAGAATCGCTTGCACCTGGGAGGTGGAGGTTGCAGTGAGTCAATATTGTACCACTGCACTCCAGACTGGGTGACAGAACAAGATTCTGTCAAGAAAGAAAGAAAGAGAGAGAGAGAGAGAAAGAAAGAAAGAAAGAAAGAAAGAAAGAAAGAAAGAAAGAAAGAAAGAAAGAAAGAAAGAAAGAAAGAAAGAAAGAAAGAAAGAAAGAAAGAAAGAAAGAGAAAGAAAAGAAAAAATGGCCAGGTGCAGTGGCTCACACCTGTAATCCTAGCACTTTGGGAGGGCCTAGGTGGGCAGATTGCCTGAGCTCAGGAGTTTGAGATGAGTCTGGGCAACATGATAAAACCCCATCTCTGCTAAAATACAAAAAATTAGCTGGGCATGGTAGTGTGTACCTATAGTCCCAGCTACTTGGGAGGCTGAGGAGAAAGAATCGCTTGAACCCTGGAGACAGAGGTTGCAGTTAGCTGAGATCACGCCATTGCACTCTAGCCTGGGTGGGTGACAGAGCAAGACTCTGTCTCAAAAAATAAAAATAAAATAAAAAAAGAAAAGAGAAAAAAAAATAGAGAGAGAAGGCTGTCTCCACTCAGAGGACAAGACTGTCATTTGGGGCAGAAGAAAAGAAGTTGCTGGCCTCCGCTGCACATTAGAATCACCTGCATGACTTTTAAACAGTCTCAAAGCGGCCAGGTGTGGTGGCTCATACCTGTAATCCCAGCACTTTGGGAGGCCAAGGTGGGTGGATCCCCTGAGGTCAAGAGTTCGAGACCAGCCTGATCATGGAGGTGAAACCCAGTCTTTACTAAAAAAACAAAAATTAGCCAGGTGCGGTGGCAGGCCCCTGTAGTCCCAGCTACTCAGGAGGCTGAGGCAGGATAATTGGTTGAACCCAGGAGGCGGAGGTTACAGTGAGCCAAGATCGTGCCACTATACTCTAGCGTGAACTAGTCTCAAAGCCCAGGCCACGTCTATTTCAGTTAAAACCGAATCCTTAGGGCTAAACACAGGCTTCAGAACTTTTTTTGAAGATTCCATTGTGTAGCCAAGGTTGAAATTTACTGATCCAGGACCACTTTCCTCCCCTCCCACAAGTCACCTGTTAATCATCTTCCCCCTTCACAGAGTGTGGTAAGCTGTCATTCAATTAGCAAATACTTATGGGAGGCTGGTGAGCCTTATCAGTGTGGTCTGGTATCGGGTGCCAAAGAGTTGAAGTTGCAAAGCCTGATTGGACCCATACTGTTACCAGTAGAAGGTGTCCAGGTTCTCAGCATCTCGAACAAAGAATTGGACAACGGCCGGGTGTGCTGGCTCATGCCTGTAATCCCAGCACTCTGGGAGTCCGAGATGGGTGGATCACCTGAGTCAGGAGTTTGAGACCAGCCTGGCCAACATGGCGAATCCCCATCTCTACTAAAAATACAAAAATTAGCCGGGCGTGGTGGTGTATGCCTGTAATCCCAGCTACTCAGGAGGCTGAGGCAGGGGAATTACTTGAACCCGGGAGACGGGGGTTGCAGTGAGCCAAGATCATGCCACTACGCTCCAGCCCGCGCAACAGAGCGAGACGCCACCGTCTCAAAAAAAAAAAAAAAAAAGGGACAAAAAGCACTAACAAAGTGAGGAAAGCAAAAGCAGGGATTCATTGAGAATGAAAGTACACGCCACAGTGTGGGAGTGGGCGTGAGCATAGGGGCTCAAGAGCCCCAGTTACCGTATTTTCTGGGGTTTCAATACTCCAGGGGTTTCCCATTGGTTACTTGGTGTATGCTCTATGTAAATGAAGAGAATGAAGTGAAGTTATGGAGTCATTTACTAGGAATGCGCCCTATGTAAATGGAGAGGATGTTACCTGTGTGTGATCTATGTAACAGAGAGGATGAATGTGAAGTTACAAAGTATAAATGGTGTAAATGGAGAGGATGAAGAGAGCTTACAAAGCCGTTCGCATTCCTATCACTGCTGAAGTGCTTTCATTTGATTAAGCCAGAGTGGATGGGCCTTATGTTCCCTTACCACAAGGCCCTATTCTCGTGCCTCAATACTAGCTATGGGTCTTCAGAAAAGAGGCCACTTTGAGAGCCTTGGTCTCCAGTTTGTCAAATAAAACCATGAACGTGGTGCTATGATGCCTGGCCAGCCTGCTTTGCAGAGCAGGATAAGGTTGAGGGTTAGGGAAGATGCAATTAGGTCACTTCAAATGTCTGGCAAGCTCTGAATCACTGTAGAAATATCCATTATTAGCCCCCTGACCTTCTAGTGGGCCCATGGACAGATCTCAGACTTAGGGGTTTAGGGGGAGCTAAATCTGAATCTGAATCCGTATGTTAACATGATTCCAGGTAAGATGCAGGCACATTAATGGTTGAGAAGAAGTTAGGATGCAAATTTCGGCTCAGTGGGTCTTGAGTGGGGCTGAGAACCTGCACATCTAAGGAGTTTTTAGGTGATGCCAACACATGCAATCACAGGGTTTAGAACGGCGATTCTCAGCTCCAGCTGTCTAGGGCCACATAAGAGGCAACATCTAACCCCACTCCAGGTCGACTGAATCAGAATCTGAGGTGTTCCTGAGCACAAGCATTTGTACAAATCTCCCTGTGCTGGGCGTGGTGGCTCATGCCTGTAACTCCAGCACGTTGGGAGGCCAAGGAATGAGGATTACTTGAGCCCAGGAGGTCAAGACTGCAGTGAGCTGTGATCGCACCGCTGAACTCCAGAGCCTGGGTGACAGAATCAGACCCTGTCTCAAAAAAATAAAAACTAAAATCTCCCCAGGTTCAGCTAGAACATGGATAATGAAGGAACGCCTATTTTCCAGATTCCTGGAAATCTGAGCTCCAAAACCTTGAAGGTAAACTCAGTTTCTCTCTCGTGCACACTCCCTGGGTCTAACTGCTGCGGGATCCCATCAGTTGTCGCAGCCAGGTAGCTCTACCACCCTCTTCCTTCCATGGCTGCTGTCCAGTCCTCAAATCGATCCCATCTGGGTGGCGTCAGGCCCGTAGCAGGATTTGGACAATGACCCCGGCCTCCTGTGCTGGGAAGTGCTCCACAGTTGCTCCCCACCCCTGTCATTAGCCAGGAACTGTGCAAATCTTGCAGGCAGCGTCCACTCACAGCAGCTCTTGCTATTATTACTATTACAAGGAATAGTTGGCCAGGCGTGGTGGCTCACGCTTGTAATCCCAGCCCTTTGGGAGGCCAAAGCAGGTGGATCACAAGGTCAGGAGTTCAAGATTAGCCTGACCAACATGGTGAAACCCTGTCTCTAATAAAAATTTTTAAAAATAGCTGGACGTGGTGGCACATGCCTGTAATCCCAGCTACTCAGGAGGGTAAGGCAAGAGAATCACTTGAACCCAGGATGTGGAGGTTGGGGTGAGCCAAGATCACGCTATTGCACTCCAGCCTGGGCAAGAAGAACAAAACTCTGTCAAAACAAACCAAAAACCTACAAGGAATAGTCTACAGGCTGCTTCTCCCTTCCTAGAGCCCTTCCCAGCTGCCGAACTGTCCAGTTGCAATGCACGCACTTGACCCCCGAGCTAGTCAGGCTGAGGAATGGGCTACGTCCGCATTTCTAATGTCCTCATCTTCTAGAACTGCAACAAGGCAAAAACAGGGGGAGTCCTGCTCTGTGACTCCTAATTAGTGTGTGGAAAGAGTCCTTTGTGATCCACAGATGAAAGGCCACTCTCTGGGGGATGTCATTACCGTGATGAGTTTCGCCATCTATAAAATGGACTTTAATGAGGCTGCTTGTTTACGGAGTGCCTGAGATGAAAAGGGTGTGACGGGCAGGATGCTGATGAGTCTTGGCTTGGGAGCCAGCCTGAGGTTCCATGAGGGGAAGCCTCCTTCCTTCGCTCACTCTGGCCCCAGCCGGCCAGAAAGGAGCATTGGCCAGTTCTGTGGGGACAGAACGGGGGTGAGAATGGAGAGAAGGGAGGGGGGTAGGGATAAGAAAAGGAGGTGATTGGTGGCCCGCAAAGCTACATCTGAAAGGGAGGGAAGCCCAGGAGGGAAAGCAGAGGATTAGGCCCGTGTGTGTGTGTATGTGTGTGTCTGTGTCTCTGCATGTGTGTCTGTGTGTGTGTCTCTGTGTGTTTCTGCTTGTGTGTCTCTGTGTGTCTGTGTGTTTCTACCCGTGTGTGTCTATGTGTGTCTGTGTCTCTGTGTGTGTGTCTGTGTGTGTGTCTCTCTGTGTGTCTGTGTGTATGTATCTGTGTGTGTCTGTGGACATCTGTGTGTGTGTTTCTGTGCGTGTGTGTCTCTGTGCGTGTCTGTGTGTGTGTAAAGTACGGGGTGCTGTGCCTGAAGAACCCTTCATTGTTACTGGTGTGTGTGTGTGTGTGTCTGTGTGTGTGTGTGTCTGTGTGTGTGTGTGCCTATGTGCATTCATCACCAAGGTGGACAGATAAGGTCCTAGCCTTGAGGTCAGGAAGAAACCATGTGTTTCTACTCCAAATTCCAAGAATTCATTAAGCTGAAGCTGAAATTAGTTATGGCTCAGGTGATGTGACTGTTCCAGTTTTCAGCCAGCGCCCTGTGGAGCCCCTCCAGGTTTCAGATGCCTGGACTAGGGAAGAGGAAGGGGAGGGACCAGGCTGGGGCACACAGCACCCCTCCCCCTTCAACCTAAACCCCACCTCGTGGGCTGTTTTTACTTTAGACTTCCTTACAAGATTTCATTGGAAGAGATTTCAACGGCTTACAAATGCTTGTAAAACACAGTCTGGGGGCAGGAAAAAAAATAAAGGAAATGCAAAGGGCTCTCCCAGTGTCAGAATAGCATACTTGTAAGGAACACAAACCTTAGGGACAGATGGCCTGGCTCTTAGCTTTGTGATCTTGAGCAAACTGCCTCACATCTCTGTGTTGGTTCCTGAATAGTAAAGTGTGGGTTAAAAATAGTAGCTGCTGGCCAGGTGCAGTGGCTCGCGCCTGTAATCCCAGCACTTTGGGAGGCCAAGGTGGGCCGATCACGAGGTCAGGAGTTTGAGACCAGCCTGGCCAACATGGTGAAACCCTGTCTCTACTAAAAAATACAAGAACTAGCTGGGTGTGGTGGCACATGCCTGTAGTCCCAGCTACTCAGGAGGCTGAGGCAAGAGAATCGCTAGAACCCGGGAGGTGGAGGTTGCAGTGAGCCGAGATTACACCATTGCACTCCATCCTGGGCAACAGAGTGAGACTCCATCTCAAAAAAAAAACAAGTAGCTGTGTTTTGGGGTTGCTGTGAGAATTTCATGAGTTCATCCGTGTAAAGTGTGGGGTGCTGTGCCTGAAGCACCCGTCATTGTTACTGGGAACCTTTATCTCCCCCTATCAAATGTGTCAGGTGCAATACCTGACACTTACTTCCACAGATGCTTCTTTTTATTTTTAATTTTTATTTATTATTATTATTATTATTTAGAGACAGGATCTCACTATGTTGCCCAGGCTGGCCTCTCCTGACTTGAGCAATTCTCCTACCTCGACCTCCCAAAGTGTGGGGATTACAGGTGTGAGCCACCATGCCCGACCCACAGACACTTCTTTGTGAAATCCTCTACAAATATATGCTGACCCATTGCACCGATAAGGACATCAAGGCCTGGGGAGGGAAGTGGAAGAATCACATATGGAGTCCCAGCTTAGGTCTGCAAGCCAGGGCTTCCTGCTGCTACTCTCAGGACTAGAAGGGAGGGGCTGTTTCTCAGGCAGCTGCTGTCCCCGCACTGAGGTCAGTCCTTTACACTCTGGCCTTCTCCACCTTGCTCTGTCCATCTGGGCGAGCAACCAGCTCAAGATACGAGCTCATCAACCCCCAAACAACAGGAGCAGGAGGTCCCCACAGTGACTGATAAAGGCTGTGACTGATCCATTGTGAAGGGGCCCTGGTAGCCAAGGACAGGATTAAAGTTTCTTTAAACTGTGCCCACTCACTCTAGGTTAGTGTTTCTCCAAAGGTGATCTCTGGATCTTCCATTTCAGAACCTTCAGGGGCTCTCATTGAAATACGGATTTCAGCCCTGCACAGTGGCTCACACCTGCAATCCCAGCACTTTGGGAGGCTGAGGCAGGCAGATTGCTTGAGGCCAGGAGTTTGGGACCAGCTCAGCAAACATGGCCAAACCCTGTCTCTACTAAAAATACAAAAATTAGCCAGACATGGTGTCGCATGCCTGTAATCCCAACTACTTGGCAGGCTGAGGCACAAGAATCGCTTGAACTCTGGAGGTAGAGGTTGCAGTGAGCCGAGATCGCATGCCACTGCACTCCAGCCTGGGCAACTAAGTGAGACTCTGTCTCAAAAAATAAAATAAATAAATAAATAAATAAATAAAATACAGATTTCTTGGCCTCAAAAGGATTAAATTCCAACCTCTAGAGAAGAGGCCCATCTCATGGTAAATTGCTTTTGGGGAAAAAAAAAGAAAAGAGGCTGGGCGCGGTGGCTCATGCCTGTAATCCCAGCACTTTGGGAGACCAAGACTGGTGGATCACAAGGTCAACAGATTGAGACCATCCTGGCCAACATGGTGAAACCCCATCTCTACTAAAAATACAAAAATTAGCTGGGCATGGTGGCACGTGCCTATAGTCCCAGTTACTCGGGAGGCTGAGGCAGGAGAATCGCTTGAACCTGGGAGGCGGAGGTTGCAGTGAGCCGAGATTGCGCCACTGCACTCCAGCCCAGGCGACAGAGCGAGACTCTGTCTCAAAAGAAAAAAGAAAAGAAAAAGGAAAAGAAAAAGCCGAGCGGGGTGGCTCATGCCTATAATCCCAGCTCTTTGGGAGGCCGAGGTGGGCAGATCACCTGAGGTCACGAGTTCGAGACCAGCTTGGCCAACATGGTGAAACCCCATCTCTACTAATAATACAAAAATGAGCCGGGCATGGTGGCAGGTGCCTGTAATCCCAGTCACTCAGGAGGCTGAGGCAGGAGAATTGCTTGAACCCAGGAGGCAGAGGTTGCAGTGAGCTAAGATCACACCACTGCACTCCAGCCTGGGCAACAGAGTGAGACTCTGTCTCAAAAAAAAAAGAAAAAGTAGAGAAGCAGCCCCACTATCTAAATGTAGCAAGCACCCAGGAGATTCTGGTCTTCCAAAGGTAGAGATCCCTGGATTCATGCCCTGTGTGGGGTGTGTGAGGGATGGGCTTGTTCATCGCACCTTCTCCTGGCCTCTAGGCTCAGGGTTGAGCCCCCCGCCTAGAACCCTGGTTCCAGAATAGTGAGGCCTTTTCTGCCTGAGGCCCAAACCCACTTCACGTCTCAAAACCCTGCCTGGCATGAGTGGATACTCAAGCCCCAGGAAGCTGTCCTGAACTGAGCTGCATTTGCCTATCCCGGGTGGGGCTCTTGCCTACTTATCTCCTGTGTGTAATTTTGCTCTTTCTTCTATTCCCTTTTGCTATGACCTCTTCTCCAACCCTTTCTGTCCTTAGTTGCCCTTTTCCCACCTGAAAAATGCAGGGGCTGCTCTGGTACTTCTCCTAGATCCTTTCTTACAAAATATTTAAGGAGCTGAGTAACCAGTAACTGCTGTCCCCTTTTGGAGATGCAGCAACCTCTCCCTGCCACACACACAGCTTCGAAGTGATTTATGGAGAGGGATGCAGGTGGCTACTGGAAGGAGTTGTGTGCACCAAGGAGGGTTTCTATGTCTCAGCAAGAACAGCCAGAAATTGCCTTGCCACGGACTAGACTCTGGCTCTCTTCCCTACCAGAGGCTGCCAAAAAAGGAATGCTAGGGTGGGCCAGTTGAAAAGATAATTCCTAAGAAAGTGAGAGGAATATAAAATCTAAGAGGAGGGCCTAGTGCTGTGCTCCTGTAGTCTGAGTTACTCAGGATCTGAGGCGGGAGGATCACTTGAGCCCAGGAGTTCGAGTCCAGCCAGGGCAACATAGCAAGACTCCATCTTAAAAAAGAAAGATCTGAGAGGAATTTGTTGAGAGATGTTTTATAAAAAGAAAACATGAGAAGTGAACTTCATCTGTTAATTTGTTGTAAATGTTCTGATGTAAGATGAAGGTGGAATGCGATCTAATGATACGGGTCCAATTTAGTGCAGGTGTAAGCCTGTATTGAGGTATAAGCCTGTTAGATCTCATTCCTCAAAAAGTGCCCCCTTAATACAGGTATAAAGGATTGTACTTCTCCCAGAACCCTTCACGTTGCAAAACTTGGCCTGGCAAGAGTGGATTATACCTATATTAAGGGCGTGTGTGTGTGTGTGTGTGTGTGTGTGTGTGTGTGTGTGTTTGAGACTCTGTCAGCTCACTGCAACCCCCGCCTCCCCGGTTCAAGTGATTCTCCTGCCTCAGCCTCCTAAGTAGCTAGGATTGCAGGGGTGTACCACCACACCCAGATAATTTTTGTATGTTTAATAGAGACAGGGTTTTGCCATGTTGTCCAGACTGGTCCCGAACTCCTGACCTCAGATGATAAGGGGTACTTTTTGAGGAATGAGCAGGAAGCAGTGGAATGGAGTGAGGGCCTGGGGTTTGCTGTTGGATTCACCTGGGGATCAGTATAGGCCCATCACAAGCTGTGTGGCCTTAGGAAAGTTACTTCATCTCTCTGAGCCTCCATGTCCCTATTAATAAAATGGTGACAATCACAAAACCACATGGGTTTGTGGTGAAGACCTAATGAAGTCATAATGTAGTATGCCTGGCATAGTTGAGTGTCCCATAGTCCATGATTCCCTGTCTTTCTGGACAGCTCAAAACTGATGGTACAAGGGGGTACAGGACTTCTAGGCAAAGTCATTGATCAAAAGACAAATGCAGGTTCCAGTCTTCAGGTATGAAGAAGGAAAAGAAGACGGGTGATTATGAACAATGATGAGGCACTAAATAGCTTATAAAAATACATGATAATAAACTGCTCCAGTCTGGGCCTAGGCATTTATCCAACCAGCAGCAGCTTTGAGTCTGTTCAAATGTTCAAATTCATCCTCAATAGCGGCCTATTTAAGAGGCTATCTTTCTCTCTACCTGCTCATTTTTTTTATTTTTATTTTTTTCTTCTTCTTTTTTGAGATGGAGTCTTGCTCTGTTGCCCAGGCTAGAGTGCAGTGGTGCAATCTTGGCTTACTGCAACCTCCGCCTCCTGGGTTCAAGTGATTCTCCTGCCTCAGCCTCCTGAGTAGCTGGGATTACAGGTGCATGCCACCACGCCTGGCTAACTTTTGTATTTTTAGTAGAGACGGGGTTTCATCATGTTGGTCAGGCTGGTCTCAAACTCCTGACCTTGTAATCCGCCTGCCTTGGCCTCCCAAAGTGCTGGGATAATTACAGGCGTTGAGCCACTGTGCCTGGCTTTTTTTTTTTTTTTTTTAAATAGAGATGGGGGTCTTGCTGTGTTGACAAGGCTGGTCTTGAACTCCTGGCCTCAAGTGATCCTCCCATCTTGGCCTCCCAAAGTGCTGTGAGTGTAGTGACGAGATCACCGCAGCCTCAACCTCCCACACTCAAGTGCTCCTCCCACTGCAGGCTCCTGAGGACTACAGGTGCATACCACCATGCCCTGCTAATTTTTGTTTTTTGTAGAGACAGTCTCACTATGTTATTCAACCTGTTTTCAAACTCCTGGGCTCAAATAATCCTCCTGCCCTGGCCTCCCAAAGTGCTGGATTACAGGAGTGAGCCACTGCACCTAGCCTCTACTTGCTAATTTTCTGCAGGAAAGTTCAGAAATTTCAACAACAATAATATCAACCACATGGATAGCAATGATGAAGGTGCCATGACCCGGGCTGTGTGATGGGTGACCATGGTCTCACTGAATCCTCTAGACCTTCTGAAGTGGTGGTGTGACTCCCAGTCGCCATCTTCAGATGCCGGTGCTTGGAGGTCACCTTGCCCAGAGTCATGCAGCAGCAATGTGGCACCGCCAGGACTCGGATCCAGGCCTGACTGGGGGTGGGGAGGGCTGGAGGGCACTCTATCATGTGAATGTCAGAGAAAACGTCTGCAGGATAAACCTGCAGGGAAAGGGGGAGCAGGAGAGGAAGAAAGAGTCTGAAAAACTCTAAGGACTGGGTAATAAACATCCGCCTCTGAATCATCCACTCTGTCTCTGAAATGAAGAAAGGAACAACCAGCAACAAGAAAGCAGATGAGGAAGCTCTGCATCAGGGGCTGGATGGTGCTTTAATCTCTTGCTGTCACATGATCCTTGTGATCTCTGTGACTCTCCAAAGAAGCCAAACACTTTACAATCGGATTAAAAACTAAACCAAACCTTGCAGGCTGGGAGAATGTGAAGCTGGCAAGGTCAAAGGATTAAACCCAAATGCCCAGAGCAAAATTTCACCATGACAGCCTGTTTGTGCAGGGTGGCTGGGGTGTGCCCGCCTGGCGGCGGTGCCAGGGCTGAAAGGGCAACGCGCCTTCGCAGGCAGCATCCTCAAGTGTTAGACCCGCTGCCACAGGCCCCCAGAGTGGGAAGACATGAGGGACAGACAGGCTGACATCAAACCTGACCACCAGGGGCGACAGCATTGACCCTGCAGCGAGCACAAGACTCAAGTGGTCTGGAAGGAAGGGGAAGGAGTTTCCTGGATGAGAGTGTGGGGATTAAAGAAGGCCACTGAGCTTTCTGCACAGGCACTCACTGCAGGATCAGCAGCGGAGACGGGAGGCCAGGACAGAGCCGCGCTGATGGCTGTAGCCCGGCTGTTTGGTGCCTACACAAGCAGCCCCTCTCACCTCTCAGGTAGCACAGTGCCTCTTCCTCTCAGGCCACACTAAAGAAGATTTATCTGCAGGGTGTCGTGGCCCATGTCCTATAATCCCAATGCTTTGGGTGGCCTAGGTGGGAGGATCTCTTGAGCCCAGGAGTTTGAGACTAGCCTGGGCAACATGGTAAAACCTCGTCTCTATGGAAAAAAAATAAGTAGAATGTTAGCTGGGCATGGTGGCGTACGTCTGAGGTGGGAGGCTCAGTTGAGCCCAGGAGGTTGAGGCGGCAGTGAGCCATGTGTGTGCCACTACACTCTAGCCTGGGCAACAGAGCAAGAGCCTGTTTCAAAAATAAAATAAAAATAAGGTGCGAATAAAGAGGCTTTTTCTTTTTTTCTTTTTATTTGAGATGAAGTCTCGCTCTGTTGCCAGGCTAGAGTGCAGTGGCACCATCTCAGCTCACTACAACCTCCGCCTCCCGGGTTCAAGCGATTCTCCTGCCTCAGCCTCCCAAGTAGCTGGGACTACCGATGTGCACCACCACGCCCAGCTTTTTTATTTTATTTTATTTTATTTTATTTTTTGTACTTTTAGTAGAGACGGGGTTTCATCATGTTGACCAGGATGGTCTCAATCTCTTGACCTCATGATCTGCCTGTCTTGGCTCCCAAAGTGCTGAGATTACAGCTGTGAGCCACTGCGCCTGACCTTTAAAGAGGCTTTTTCTACTATCATGTAGAAAGTGGGAGAAAAAATATGCTGCAAAACAAGATCTCTTGCAGTTCTGGAAGCCAGAGTAGGAAGGAAGAAAGAAAAGAAAGAAGGAAGGAGGAAGGCCTTAAATTTAGAAAGAAAATCAATTAGCAATTGTTTTCTACAAAGAAATGGTTCAGGCCAGGCACAGTGGCTCACGCCTATAATCCCAGAATTTTGGGAGGCCAAGGCGGGCCAATCACGAGGTCAGGAGTTCGAGACCAGCCTGGCCAACATGGTGAAACCCCGTCTCTACTAAAAATACAAAAAATTCACTGGGCATGGTGGCAGGCGCCTGTAATCTCAGTTACTCAGGAAGCTAAGGCAGGAGAATTGCTTGAACCCGGAAAGCAGAGGTTGAGTGAACTGGGATCGCGCCACTGCACTCCCAGGCCACAGTGCAAGACTCTGCCTCAAAAAAGAAAAAAAAAAAGTTCGAATTTACCACAGCTTTTTTTAACTAGAAACTGCAACCGCCCTCCATATCCGTAGGTTCATCCTCAGATTCAACCAACAACGTCTGGAAAATATTTGGGAGAAAAATATATATGACAATTTAAAATAATACAAATTAAAAATGCAGTATAACAACTATTTACATTAGGCCGAGTGCGGTGGCTCACGCCTGTAATCCCAGCACTTTGGGAGGCCAGGCGGGTGGATCGCTTGAGGTCAGGAGTTGGAGATCAGCCTGGGTAACGTGACGAAACCCTGTCTCTACTAAAATTACAAAAAGTTAGCCAGGCGTGGTGGCACGTACCTATAGTCCAGCTACTCAGGAGGCTGAGGGCTGAGGCATGAGAACTGCTTGAACGCTGGTGGGTGGAGGTTGCAGTGCCATTGCACTCCAGCCTGGGCGATAGAAGGATGCTCGGTCTCAAAAAAAAAAAAAAACGATTTACATAGTATTTACATTGTATTAGGTATTATAGGTAATCTAGTGATGATTTAAAGTATATCAGAGTAGCGGGGCATGGTGGCTCATGCCTGTAATCCCAGCATCTCAGGAAGCAGGAGGATGGCTTGGACCTAGGAGTTGAAAGCTGCGGTGAGCTGTAATCGTGCCACTGCACTCACTTAGCCTGGGCGACAGAACAAGACCCTATCTCTAAAAGAAACAAAATATGCAAGAGAAAGTGCATGGGTTACATGCAAATACTATGCCATTTTATACCAGAGAACAGAGCAGGATTTTGGTATCTTCAGGGAGTCCTGGAACCAATTCCGCTCCATTTAAGCATTTGTTTGGAGATCCTTAGCTAGCAGTGCAAATGGGCACAGAAACTTAAAATTCAAGACATTTGGTCATCCACAAAAGACTGCTGAATTCCCAGACCAGCATAACAATAGTGTAGGTCACTGGGGAGGGGAAACAGTTCATGAATATGTAAATCAATGGAAATTTTGTTTCAGGAAAAATCAGAGAGAGTTCTACTCAATATACTGGAAGACAAACTTAGAGAACTCACACACACACACACGTATCCCAAACCCCAGTGTGGATGGTGCAAGAATATAAAGGTGACAGAAAAACAGAGATCCACAATGAGTTGTCTATGCATCCTAAAAATCCTTTTCCCCCAGGAACAACTGCCTTTCTGCAAAACAATCCTCAGAGCCACTGACAGAGGCTGAGAGCAACACAAAATTGCAGAATGAGCACTGAATTTGGAGGACAGTCCTCAGGTATAAACTCCAAATTCCCGCCTCACTCCCACCCTAATTTGACCTCGTGCAAGTGCCGTAACCTAAGTTGTTGTTGTTTTTATTTTATTTTATTTTTTTTTTTTTTTTTGAGACAGATTCTCCTCGCTCTGTCACCTAAGCTAAGTGTGGTGGCGCCATCTCAGCTCACTGTAACCTCTGCCTCCTGGGTCCAAGCGATTCTCCTGCCTCGGTCTCCCGAGTAGCTGAGACTACAGGTGTGCACCACCACCCGAACTAATTTTGGTACTTTTTGTAGAGATAGGGTTTCGTCATGTTTCCCAGTCTGGTCTCGAACTCCTGGCCTCATGTGATCCACCCACCTGAGCCTCCTAAAGTGTTGTAATTACAGGAATGAGCCACTGCGCCTGGCCACGGATTCATGTCCTTAACTTAAAACAAGGTTCATAGAATTGTAAGGCGGGAAAGATATTTAAATATTTACTGAGAGCACAATGGTGCACACCTGTAGTCCCAACTACTTAGGATTTGAAGCTGGAGGATCACTTGAACCCAGGAGTTCGAGGCCAGCTTGGGCAGGCAACATAGTGAGACTCTGTCTCTAAAAAACAAAACAAAGTATTTCCTGAGCACCAAGCCCTGTTTTAGGCAATGGGAACATACAGTAAACAAAACAAAGGTCTGCATTCATGGAGCTTATAACTGAGATGGCAAGATGAACACTAAACACACACAGAAGTCAATGCAGAGTGTATCAGATGGTGTTAAGAAGGGAGTGGGGAGAGTCGGGGAGGCTGCTGTTTTATTTAGGGTGATCTGGGGAGGCTCTTGTTAAGAAGACTTGAGGCAGGGCTGGGCGCAGTGCCTCACACCTGTAATTCCAGCAGTTTGGGAGGCGGATCACAAGGTCAAGAAATCAAAACCATCCTGGCCAACATGGTGAAACTCCATCTCTACTAAAAATACAAAAATTAGCTGGGCATGAAGGTGTGGGCCTGTAGTCCCAGCTACTCAGGAGACTGAGGCAGGAGAATCGCTTGAACCCAGGAGGTGGAGGTTGCAGTGAGCCGAGATCGCACCACTGCACTCCAGCCTGGCAACACAGTGAGACTCCATCTCAAAAAAGAAAAGAAAAGGCCGAGCGTGGTGGCTCATGCCTGTAGTCGTGGTGGCTCACGCCTGTAGTCCCAGCACTTTGGGAGGCCAAGGCAGAGAGAACTCCTGAGGTCAGGCGTTCGAGCCCAGCCTGGCCTGCATGGTAAAACCCTGTCTGTACTAAAAAATACAAAAAATAAAAAATAAAAAAGACATGAGGCAGTCATGCAAATATCTGAGGAAAAAGGTTTCCTGACAGAAGGAACAGCAAAAGCAGAGACCCTGAGGCAGGGACTTTTTGTGGAGTTCATGTAATGAGGAGACCAGTGTGGCAAGCAGGGGTGAAGAGGTGTTCAAATAGGAGGATGCAGGAAATATCTGGTTTTCACCCGGAGTGAGCTGGAAAGCCGCGGAAAGGCTATAGTTGGCTTCTGTTTGAAAGGTTTGCTTAGTCTGCTGTGAGAAATAGAGGTTGGAAGGATCAAGGGCCTGAAAAGAGAGACCAATTAGAGGCTACTGAAATAGTCCAGGCAGAAGATGATGGCTGTTTCAATGTGACAATGGGGGTAGGAAGACTGAGATGTGAATGGGAGAGGGGTGCATTTTGAAGGTAGGTCTAGCAGGATTTGTTAGAGTCTTAATTGTGGGTATGAGAGAAAAGAGTCATTGATAACTCTAGTGTATTTGGCCTGAGCACCTAGAAGAATGGAGCTGCCACTAACTGAAATGAGCAAAACCACAGGAAGAACTAGGTTGGCAGAGAAGAAAACAAGAGTTCAGTTTGGGCTAAGTTTGAGAAGTCTATTGGATATATTGGTCTATTGGTTTGGATGTGCTCACCCAGGGACTAGGCACAGAGGGAGAAGAGAAGAGTTCAAGGACTCCGGGTTTAGACATTAAGGAGATGAGGAGAAGCAAAGAAGACCACAAGGAGTGGTCAGTGGGGTAGGAGAAAACACCAGGTCCCCAGTGAGTCTGTGCCACGGGTTGGCAAGTTGGCCCATAAAGGGCCACATAGTAAATATTTTTGGCTTTGTGGACCATGTGGTCTCTGTTGCCACCTCTCAGCGCTGCCATTACAGTTCAAAAGCAGTCATAGACAATATGGAAGTGAACGGATATGGTTGTTCCAGTAAAGCTTTACTGGATTTGGGCTGCAGGCTGTAGTTTGTCAAACCTTGGTGAACCCACGTAGCGCCCAAGAGTTGTGCAATGAGGAGAAAGAACGGTAGCCATGGTGCTCTGGAAGCCAGGAGGACAAAGTGTTGCCAAGGGGAGCGATCAGTGGTATCAAAGTGGCTGACAGTTTGAGTCAGATGAAGAAAGAGAAGCAGCCATTGACTATGGGAACACAGAGATCACGATGGCCTCAGCAGGAGCACTTTGCCTGGTAAGAGCAAAAGCCTGATGAAAGTGAGCTCTAAATTGCAAGCATGGGCATGAGCAGAAACGACTCTTTCGAAGAGTTTTTTTAGGACTCATTCACTGGTGGAAACTGAGCATTTTTCCATTGTTTCAAGTAACTTGTGCTCTTTGGATTTGCAAGAAAAACAGCCTTAAGATCTAGAGTTAAGTCAGAAGCCATCAAAATATGGTTAAGAAGCTGGGCGTGGTGGCTCACGCCTGTAATCCCAGCACTTTGGGAGGCCAAGGCAGGCGGATCACTTGAGGTCAGCAGTTCAAGACCAGCCTGGTCAACATGGTAAAATCCCTGTCTCTACCAAAATTACAAAAATTAGCTGGGCATGGTGGCGGGTGCCTATAATCTCAGCTACTTGGGAGGCTGAGACAGGAGAATCTTTTGAACCTGGGAGGCGGAGGTTGCAGTGAGCCGAGATCATACCACTGCACTCCAGCCTGGGTGACAGAGTGAGATTCCTTCTCTTTTTGTTTTTTAATTTTTTTTTTTTTCCAGACACAGTCTTACTCTGTTGCCTAGGCTGGTGTGCAGTGGCATGATCTTGGCTCACTGCAGCCTTGAGATTCCTTCTCTAAAATAATAAAATAAAATAAATATAAGGTTAAGATTTGATGGTGTGGTCCCAGGCATTATTTATTTTATTGCACCTTTATTGCAAATCCCAAACACCCAGTGCCTATTTATCTGTATGTTGCCCTGTGATAAAAAGTCTTTTTTTTTTTTTTTTTGAGACAAGGTCTCAGTCTGTCACCCAGGCTGGAGTGCAGTGGTACGATCTTGACTTACTGCAACCTCCGCCTCCCAGGTTCAAAAGATTCTCCTGTCTCAGCCTCCCAAGTAGCTGAGATTACAGGCACCCGCCACCATGCCCAGCTAATTTTTGTAATTTTGGTAGAGACAAGGATTTTACCATGTTGACCAGGCTGGTCTTGAACTGCTGACCTCAAGTGATCCGCCTGCCTTGGCCTCCCAAAGTGCTGGGATTTGCAGGCACGCACCACGCCTGGCTAATTTTTGTATTTTTAATAATTTTTTGTAATTTTATAATTTTGTATTTTAAAGATGAGGTTTCACCATGTTGTCCAGGCTGGTCTCGAACTCCTGACCTCAAGATGATCTGCCTGCCTTGGCCTCCCCAGCTGCTGGGATTACAGGCGTGAACCACTGCACCCGGCCCGAGAAAGTCTTGAGACAACTGTCCGCATCTTGGTTAGAGGAAGTCCATGCCTGGCCAAAATATTCCATTCTGAACTCAGACAGCAGCCTGCACATTCCTGCTGTCTACACAGCCAAGCACGTTTTTCATCAACTGGGGTGAGTTGTTGGCATGAGGATCCATCCAGTGAAAAAGCCAAAATTTATGCCATACTTTGTTTCCCAGCGAGCCCAAACTATTTCATATAAATTACCTCATTGATCTCCAAAGCCCTTGTGTGAGATTTAGAATTATTACTTTTTTTTCATCTTCACACCCAGTCTGTAGGGGGGCAATAAATATTACATTCTGCTGTTCATGATGCAGGACTGAGGACCACGCCAGTGAACTTCGAATTGTGGCTTTCACCTCTGAGCAGAGTCCTGGTGCGGGGAACTGAGTAGCAGAGGACTGGTCTCACAGACTGCCCTGGGCATGTGTCCTGGGCACACTCAACCTCAGATCTTGCCTGCTTGCGGGACCACATGGGGCATCCTACGATCTTGCTTTCTTCTGTACACCCCTTGCCAACCACAAATGGATTGGGAATGGAGCCCATCCCCTTTAGCCCGTGTCTATGTCTGGCATAGCATGATGAGCTGGGGCCAATCCTCTGCCTCTCTCGGGAAAGAGTCCCCCATCAGACACAAGGAGATGAGAGGAGCAGACACCCAGAGAGCCCCCATCATATTGATGGTGCAACTCTAAGGTGAAAATCCATGAATTTCTGGATGCAAGAGGTCCCTGGTGCTAGCTTGGATGCAGCTATTTTTTATATATAGCTGAGCGTGGTATTGGGCACCTGTAATCCCAGCTATTTGTGAGGCTGAGGCAGGAGAATCACTTGAACGTGGGAGGCGGAGGTTGTGGTAAGCCAAGATCCCACCACTACACTCCAACCTGGGCAACAGGAGATTCCATCTTAAAAACAAACAAACAAGGGCCAAATGTAGTGGCTCACGCCTGTAATCCCAGCACTTCGGGAGGCTGAAGCGGGTGGATCACCTGAGGTCAGGAGTTCGAGACTAGCCTGGCCAACATGGCAAAAACCCATCTCTACTTTAGTAAACACACAAAAATTTAGCCAGGCACGGGGGAGGACACCTGTAATCCCAGCTACTTGGGAGGCTGAGACAGGAGAATCTCTTGAACCTGGGAGGCAGAGGTTGCAGGGAGCCGAGATTGTGACATTGCACTCCAGCCTGGGCGACAAGAGCAAAACTCTGTCTCAGAAAAACAAAACCAAACCAACCAAAAAAAAACCTCTGATGTAAGGAGTTTGAGGTCAGTCTGGGCAACATAGTGAGACCCCACCTCTACAAAAAAATAAAATTAGCTGGATGTAGCGGTGCACGCCTGTAGGCCCAGTTACTCGAGAGGCTGAGGTGGGAGGATCACTTGAGCCCAGGAGGTTGAGGCTGCAGTGAGAAGTGATGGTGCCACTATGCTCCAGCCTGCATGGCAAAGCACAATGTTGTCCAGGCTGGAGTGCAGTGGTACCGTCATGGCTCACTGTAGCCTCAAACTCCTGGGCTTAAGCAATCCTCACACCTCTGCCTCCCAAGTAACTGGGACCACAGGCACATGCCACCATGCCTTGCTCCTGGCTTGTTTTCCTTCTTCCAAAAGTTCTTATTATTCTAGATCATCTCTATTGTGTAGACGCAAAGACCCACCCTGCCCTAGATCTCAATTTGTTAATTTATTCAACATTCACTGGACACCTTCTATGAGCCCAACACCCTAGGCACTAAGGCCACAGGAGTGAATAAGTCAGACCCAATCTCTGCCCTTGAGGGCTACAATCTAAAAAGAAACAGACAATTAAACAAGCAAGTGCATTGTGATGTCCTGTGACCTAAGAGAGGAAACTGGGGGTAGAGGAAACCCCAGAGCAGGCAAAGCAACTTCTTGTCTTGAGGAAGTCATGGGGGCTTCCTGGAGAATGTGGCCCCTAAGCTGAGGCTTGACAGGGAGTTGGGGTTACTCAAGGAGGAGGCAGAAGGGTGTTGGAGGCAATGGAAGCCACACGACTGAGCAAAGGCCAGACCAGGTCAAGGTCCTTGGAGCAATCGCATTAAAATGAGACACAATTCAGAGTCCAAAAATGCCCCAGTAGGAGACGGGACAGCACACGCTCCCAAGTCCCTGACTTACTCATCAAATTTTTTATTCTAAATGAAGCTTAGAATCCAGTCAGGACACCTCAGAGCAGACCTACATTTCCATCCTGAGCCCAGAGAATCTTTTGGCCGGAAACCAAAGCAAATTGAGAGCAGCCCATTCATGGGACCCCAGTCGACCACATCCACAGCAGAGAAAGAGGGGCTTGCGGCCCATAGACTCGGGGCTATGCCTGCTGGCAGCACAGGAGAGAACACACCAGGGGCTGGAGACCCCAGGGGTCCCCCAGAAGAGGGGCGATGCTGTATTTCCCGAAGAGTTTTTTCTCCACCGAGTTTCCTGGATGTATCTCTGGGGTCGAGTCCACCCATCTTGCCAGCCCAAAATGAGGAGACGCAAGATCCAGCCTTTATGTGTCAAAGGATCTATGTAGCAGTGGGGTTCAGCTGCTGCTCTGCATGGCTTTAGGGATTGCCAGCACGTGCTCCCCTTTTTCCTCCCATCACGGTCAGCGACGATTATGTTTGGTGCAAGCCAAAAATATTGCATTCCAGCCTGGGCAACAGAGTGAGACCCTGTCTTCAAAACAAACAACCAAACAAAAATTAGAGGGAGAGAGGGTCTTACTGTGTTGGCCAGGCTGATCTGGAAGTCCTAAGTTCGTGCCTTGGCCTCCCGAAGTGTCAGGATTATAGGCGTGAGCCACTATGCCTGGCCCCGTCTCTATTAAAACAACAAAAAAAGAAGAGTGAAGCAGGCTGGGTCTGCATTAGAAACGTCTGAAGTTCATACCATAGGTTAGTGAGGGGAAAACAGACCAGGTTCCATCCTAGGCTATAGGCCACAGAACTCAACTTACGTCCAATAAATGATCCCTGCGTGCCAGGTAGTTACTATCATTATTATCCCCTTTTACAGATGAGGAAACAAAGGCCCAGAGAGGTCAAGTGACCTGCCCAAAGTCTCCCAGCTAGGAAATATACAAGCTGAGATACGGATTCTGGTAATCTGCTACTAGAAGTCAAGGGTTAGAGGTCAGAACTGCAGCTGTTTAAGTCCAGCTGGGAAATCTGATACACACACCTGATAAATGGGTTTTGAGGATGACATGCATCTTAAATAGCTCTTCATGGCTGAGTTTAGGCAGCTGAGACTCTGAAGAAAACTTAACAGCTGGAATTGCAAACGTTTGTTGAATGAATTAATGACTGAACCAGGGTTATTTGGGGCCTCATCTTCCTTTCCACATTCTTCCCTTAGCTTCTCTCTTCAAGGATTTTATCCTCCAAAACACTTCTTACGTCGTTTGTCCACTTCGATAGCCAGTTCTTTCCCTCTCTGACTTCTCCTGTAATTCCCAGCCTCACTGGGACTCTGGGTTAAAAAGTTGTGGCTCTGCCACTCACTAGTTCTGTGACTTGGTGCAGTTTCTTTTCTTTTCTTTTTTCTTTTTTTTGAGATGGAGTTTTGCTTTTGCTGCCCAGGCTAGAGTGCAATGGCGTGATCACAGCTCACTGCAACCTCCGCCCCCCAGGTACAAGCAATTCTTCTGGCTCAGGCTCCCAAGTAGCTGGGATTACAGGTGTGTGCCACAATGCCCGGCTAATTTTTTTTTTTTTTTTTTTTTTTTTTTTTTTGAGGTAGAGTCTCGCTCTGTCGCCCAGGCTGGAGTGCAATGGCGCGACCTCAGCTTACTGCAACCTCTGCCTCCTGGGTTCAAGTGATTCTCCTGCTGCAGCCTCCTGAGCAGCTGGGATTACAGGTGCCCACCACCATGCCCAGCTAATTTTTGTATTTTTAGTAGAGATAGGGTTTCACCATGTTTATCAGGATGGTCTCGAACTCTTGACCTCAGGTGATCCACCTGCCTTGGCCTTCCAAAGTGCCGGGATTATAGGCATGAGCCACCGTGCCCAGCCAGAGTTGGTACAGTTCGTAACTCCTCTGAGTCTCTACTTTCTGGACTGCTAAAAAGAAGTCGATGGCCCTACCCTCTTAGACCAGTGGATCAAATAGAATAACGCAGAGCATCACTTGACAGCATGACTGTGCCCAGCTCATAGGAGGTGTTTACTCCCCTCCTCTTTAGCTTTCAAGCATAATAAACCTTTGGACTTTCCCTCTATCACTCCACCCATTCAAAGATAATTTCTTGTTTCAATATATCCTGAAGGCACATGTTTCTTTGGTCTCAGATGAGAACCAATTTTTTTTCCTTTTATTTGAGACAGAGTCTCACTCTGTCGCCCAGGCTGGAGTGTAGTGGCACCATCTTGGCTCACTGCAAACTCTGCCTCCTGGGTTCAAGCAGTTCTCCTGCCTCAGCCTCCTGAGTGGCTGGGATTATAGGCAAGTGCCACCACATCCAGCTAATTTTTGTATTTTTAGTAGAGACGGGGTTTCACCATCTTGGCCAGGCTGGTCTTGAACTCCTGACCTCATGATCCCCCCGCCTCGGCCTCCCAAAGTGCTGGGATTACAGGCATGAGCCACCGCTCCTGGCCTGGCTGAGAACCAATTGTAAACCACCACACAGAGTTGCAAAACCATAAAACAATTAGCAATAACTCTGCTATCAAACAATTAATTTCCAGGGTGTGTAAATATGTCCCCAAGGCTCCAACGTACAGACTAGTAAGAGTTTTGAAGCTTGCCGTTTTTCGAAGGCTTATACAGAATAGTTTCCTGCAAACTCAAGTGGCTGGGAAGCCCAGCTGAAGGTTACTTCTACCCAAAGGCCACGTCAGCAGAAAGTGGCCAACAGGTCTTAGGCCTGAAAAAGCTCAGACTGAATTTCAGGAATGACATCTGAAACTGCTGGTTTCTCACAAGGAATAAAAGCTATCTGGGAAGCTGGAGAAGCAGCTTACTGTCTGGGGCAGGGACTTGCAAATGGGTAAGTAGATATCTGGGGAGATTAAGTGCCCAGTGCTGGCCGGGCACGGTGGCTTACTCCTGTAATCCCAGCACTTTGGGAGGCAGAGGTAGCACATCACTTGAAGTCAGGAGTTTGAGACCAACCTGGTTAACCTGGTGAAACCCTGTCCCTAGTAAAAACGCAAAAAGATTAGCTGGGCATGGTGGCACGTGACTATAATCCCAGCTTTACGAGAGGTTGAGGCAGGAGAATTGCTTGAACCCAGGAGGGGGATGCAATGAGTCGAGACTGTGTCACTACACTCTAGCCTGGGCAACAGAGTGATGCTCTGTTTCAAAAAAAAAAAAAAAAAAGAGTGAGTACAATATTGATTGGGATGGTCTTCAGGCATGGAGCTCAGATGTTCTGTTTTTCAGACTTTGGCCCAACACATGACCACAGTAGAAGTCAACGAGTCTGAGTTCTTGGAACTGTCTGAAGATGCTTACTGGTTGGATTGCAGGGCCTTCAGTTCTTTCTTCATTTCTCTGCTAGCTAAGATTTTCCAGATCAGCAGTAGGAATATCGGAAGGTCCCTCTTTCCTGCTTTGACTGAGATAACTCACCAAGGAATCTTTGGATGTGCCCAACATGAAACATTTCAATCAAACCTGAAGAGAAATTGAGATGTTTGAGAGATTAAAAGAGGACTTATGATGTCTTGGTTCCGTTCAATTTCTCTTAAGGGTCAACTCTTAATCATAAAGCAAATACGTTAGTATTTTGTAATATATTAGTATTATGTAATTTCTCCACACTTACAACCTTTAAGAAGAAGGACTGAAGATAAGTTAAATGGTTTCTATTTACTCTAACTCAATAATACAGAGTTTGACTAGAAAGTAATCAAAGTGACTTTTAGAATAAGCACTCCAGGCAGGGCGCGGTGGCTGACGCCTGTAATCCTAGCACTTTGGGAGGTTAAGGCAGGCAGATCACCTGAGGTCAGGAGTTTGAGACCAGCCTGGCCAACACGGTGAGACCCCATCTCTACTAAAAATACAAAAATTAGCCAAGTGTGATGGCACACGCCTGTAATCCCAGCTACTCGGGAGGCTGAGGCAGGAGAATCATTTGAACCCAGGAGGCGGAGGTTGCAGTGAGCCGAGATGGTGCCATTGCACTTCAACCTGGGTGACAGAGCGAGACTCCATCTCCAAAAAAAAAAAAAAAAAGAATAAACATGCCCAAACTCTCATAATAGAGCAAGTAATGGCTTTGGAGTGGATGCCTTCAGAGCATATGTACCAATCTGGAAAGTTGTAGCTCAAAACACATTCTGCAGCCCCCTCCGTCAAGATTACCTTCAAGGCTAATTTACAACACACAAGTGAAAATCTACTTTTGACTTCACATAGAGTTATGTGGCTTGTCTACTCCATATTAATCCCTAGATTTGGCCACAGATGGTTTGTGTCTGTTTCTGAAAATCAAATCTACCTCCAAAGGATGAAGATTTATCATTCCCCCAAAGACATGTGGAAATTTAAAAATGCAATGCAGGCTCTGAAGGTAATTCTCAAGCACCTTGAACATTGTTCTAAAGTTTGAACAATAGAAGCATTGTTTGAAAGTGAAGTTTTCCCAGGTGGTGACTTTGAAGACCACACACTTCATGTGTATGCACTGGGTCACAAAATGCCAGACCTAGAAGAGGCCTTGAAGACAGGAGCAGGGACTAGGTGGACAGGATCCTTAGACTTTGTGTCCCAGGTCCCTCACTCTCCTCATCCTCATCCCAGCCTTGCATCAACATTTTCTAGCGTACATTTATGCTGCCTCCCTCCACCCCATCCCATTCATGGCTTTGTTAAGAGCATCAATCATGTTATTTTACATCACATCTCATGAATGTGGTTCTAAACAATGATAATAGGAGTTGAAAGAGAAAACCAGCTTGCAGGTTTATGTTGGATTTAGTGCCTTCCACAGCCTAGTAAGATGCTCAATAATGTTGACAAAATGAACTGGACTTGAGATGTGATACTAAGAAATATATTTTAGCTATGGAATATATCATCACCGTTATCAGTGCCAGTGCTCACCACTGCATTGCAGACTGTGGTGGGAATCACAAATGTCATGCTATTAAACCACCTCAGATAGATGTCTGGTGAATTTTTTTAAAGCTTCAACTATTTCTGGTATTGATTTTCCCGAATAAGGGGCTATTACCAAGAACTGTAAAGTACTCTGCTCAGTAGATAACCATTAAAATCTAATCGCTGCCAAGTCACAGAGAGAAGAGATGGGAAAATGTGCTTTGTCAGAGGCTGGTGGAAGTCAGCTGCAGGAAGAATTTGGGGGCAAACCTTAGGAAGAGCTCAAGTTATCAAAAGCAAAATCATCAGCCTCATGCAACAGTGAATTGGCCATCCTAGAAGTATTCCAGTAGAGGTCAGATGACCCCTTTTTGGGAGATGTTGTCTATAGAACGGCTTCTACAATAAGCTACAGAGCTCCTTGGTCCCCCTCAGAGGCTGAGTTTTTTGGATTCTATAACATGGATTGCAAGATAAGGATCTATATGATACAGACACCAACACATTCCTTGACTAAATTGTTATCCTCTTTTATTCTGTTTTGATAGAACAATTTTTCTTTAGCTTCTTTCTTTCCTTCCTTCCTTCCTTTTTTTTTTTGAGACAGGGTCTTGCTCTGTTGTCCAGGCTGGAGTGCAGTGGTACAATCTTGGTTCACTGCAACCTCTGCCTCCCAGGTTCAAGCAATTCTCATGCCTCAGTCCCCCAAGTAGCTAAGACTGCAGACACGCACCACCACGCCTGGCTAATTTTTGAATATTTTGTAGAGATTGGGTTTCACCAATTGGCCAGGCTGGTCTCGAACTCCTGACCTCAGTAATCTGCCTGCCTTGGCCTCCCAGAGTGTTGGGATTACAGGCGTGAGCCACTCCATCCAGCAGCTTTTTTTTTTTTCAGTCAAAACTCTAATCCCATTCACTAAAAGGAGTCTTTCTGATTAACCAAGCGAGTCAATAGACTTCCTACCCACTTCCCAACTCAATCAGAACAGTCTTTGCCTTTTCTTCAGGATTTCTAAACAGCAATAGACACTCACAGGGAAGGAAATGAGCATCTTGTTAAATCTTCACAAATACTCCGATAAGCAAAAATTCAAGTCCATGTTATGCAAACAAGGAAACTGTGGATGAGGGAGGTCTCAAGATGTCACAGCTGGCAAAAGCTAGAGTGGGCACTCCTATGCAGGCCAGCATGGTTCCCAAGCACATGCTGCTTCCGTTATACCAGGATGTCCCCCTGTGTCCACTGTGTGTATAAACACTGCACTGAGCCATCCAGTCCACGTACTGTTATTTCAGTTTTTATCGATGCATCGACACTCTTCACAATATGATTCTTTTGTATTTTTTATTTTTCTGAGACAGAACTTCACCCCTGTTGCCCAGGCTGGAGTGCAATGGTGTGATCTCAGCTCACTGCAACCTCCTCTTCTCAGGTTCAAGTGATACTCCTGCCTCAGCCTCCTGAGTCACTGGGATTACAGGCATGCGCCACCACGCCCGGTTAATTTTTGTACTTTTAGTAGAGACGGGGTTTCACCTTGTTGGTCAGGCTGGTCTGAAACTGCTGACCTCATGTGACCCACCCGTCTCAGTCTCCCAAAGTGGTGGGGTTACAGGCATGAGCCACTGCGCCCAGCACACAATACGATTCTATGCTAGCCATGAAAGGTCATCTAGTGGTAGCATTGTGCCGAGCAAGGCTCTGGGAGCTTACTGTAACAAACTCGTGGTTCACTGGCAGTAGGTACTGTTGTCATCTCCATTTCTGAGATTAAAAACTGAGGCTGGGCCCCATCTCTACTAAAATATGAAAAATTAGCCGGGCGTGCCAGCATGCACCTGTAATCCCAGCTGCTTGGGAGGCTGAGACAGGAGAATCACTTGAACCTGGGAGGCAGAGGTTGCTGTGAGCCGAGATCGTGCCACTGCACTCCAACTTGGGCAACAGAGCAAGATTCCATCTAAAAAAACAAAAACAACAACAACAAAAAACTGAGGCTTAGGGAGTTTAGGTGACTTGCACAAGTCACATGGCTAGTAAGTAGTAAAAAGAGGGTTTGAGCCAGGTTTATTGGCTCACACCTGTAATCCCAACACCTTGGGAGACCAAGGCCGGAGACTGCTTGAGCCCAGGCTGTGTTAGTGCCACTGCACTCCAGGCTGGGTGACAGAGCAAGAGCCTGTCTCAAACAAAACAAAACAAAACAAAACAAAAACAAAAAGAGGGTTTGAACCCAGACGTTCTGTCATCCGTATCCTTCTCTGCCTTGATCACTAAACGATACTGCCTCTACCCTACTTGAGGAGGAAGAGTCACTTTGCATTTTAATAAAGCACCCACATTATTAACATAGTGTCATATTCATAACAGGAAATTAATAAATATGCTATTAATTGGTAACGGGGGGAGACAATCATGGAAGGGAGGAAATAACTAATTACTAGGCGGGCAGCTAGTCAGAATGGTCTGGTAGACTATCAGAGATCAAAGATGTTTGGCTGGGCAAAGTGGCTCACACCTGTAATCCCAGCACTTTGGGAGGCTGAGGCAGGCGGATCACCTGAGGTCAGGAGTCAAGACCAGCCTGGCCAACATAGTGAAACCCTGTCTTACTAAAAATACAAAAATTAACCAGGTGTGGTGACACACACCTGTAATCCAAGCTACTGGGGAGGCTGAAGCAAAAGAATTGTTTGAACCTGGGAAGCCAAGGTTGCAGTGAGCTGACATCACGCCCTTGTACTCCAGCCTGGGTGATAAGAGCCAAACGCCCGTTTCAAAACAAACAAACAAACAAACAAACAAAAAACCAACTGCAGGGTCAAAAGCCTTTGAGAAAAAGCTGTGATTATCCAAATGCAGTGTTGCCTTCTTGTTCCAGAAAGCTGAACTGACGGGCTGGAAAGAGGGAAGAGCTCCTGGGCACCCTCTCAAATCTGAAAAACTGGCCCTGCCTGTTTGATCTAATGCCTTTGAAAGGTTAAATCAGCTCCTTTGGCTCTCCAAGCACTCATTCAACAACAATAAAAACAATTTTTTTCAGACAAGTTCCTGCTCTGTCTCTCAGGCTGGAGTTTAGTGGCGCCCTCATGGCTCACTGCAGCCTCAACCGACTGGGCTCAAGGGATCCTCCCACCTCAGCCTCCCAAAGTGCTAGAATTACAGGCATGCGCCACCACGTCCGGACATTCAACAAATATTTGCTGAGAGATAACTCCATGCCAGGCACTGCGAACAAGCAAAGGCCCAAATACAGCCCCTGCCTCATAGAGCTTACATCAGAGGAGTCATGAGTAGAATATATCTCAGGTGAGGCTAATTGCTATGAAGGTAAACAAACACTGGGAGTAACAGGAGAGGAGTGCGTTTTAAATAGAGTACTCAGGCCAGGTGCAGTGGCTCATGCTTGTAATCCCAGCACCTTGGGAGGCCGAGGCGAGCAGATCACTTGAGGTCACGAGTTCGAGACCAGCCTGGACAACATGGCAAAATCATGGTGGCATGTGCCTGTAGTTCCAGCGACTAAAAGAGGCTGAGGCAAGACAGTCGCTTGAGGCCAGGCACAGTGGCTAACGCCTGCAATCCCAGCACTTTCGGAGGCTGAGGCAGGTGAATCATGAGGTCAGGAGTTTGAGACCAGCCTGGCCAATATGGTGAAACCCCGTCTCTACTAAAAATACAAAAATTAGCAGGGTGTGATGGCGCATGCCTGTAATCCCAGCTATTCAGGAGACTGAGGCAGTAGAATCGCTTGAACCCGGGAGGCGGAGGTTACAGTGAGCCAAGATCGCGCCATTGCACTCCAGCCCAGGTGACAGAGTGAGACTCTGTCTCAAAAAAAAAAAAAGAGAGAGAGAGAAACACATCATTAGGCAATTTCGTCATTGTGTGATCATCCTAGAGTATACTTTCACAAACCTAGATGGCGTAGCCTGCTACACACCTAGGATATATGGTACAGCTACAAACCTGTACAACTTGTGACTGTACTGAATACTGTAGGCAACTGTAACACAATCAGAAGTATTTATGTATCTAAACAAAGGCAGCTGTAACACAATGGGAAGTATTTGTGTATCTAAACGTAGAAAAGGTACTGTGAAAATACAGTATTATAATCTTATGGGACCACAATCATATACGCAGTCCATTGTTGACATGACTGTATATATTTCACTTACTTGGAAAATTGTAATATATATATTTTTTCACTTAACTTAAAAAATATGTATTTTATTAAAATACATATTTTATATATACTTTTATATGAAAAATATGTGTATATTTCACTTACTTGAAAAGACATCAAACGAAGCAATTAAGAATTTAAGGCCAGGCGTGGTGGCTCATACCTGTAATCCCAGCACTTGGGAGGCTGAGGCAGGTGGATCCCTGAGGTCAGAAGTTCAAGACCAGTCTAGCTAACATAGTGAAATCCTTTTACTACTAAAAATACAAAATTAGCCTGGCATGGTGGCGCACGCCTGTAGTCCCAGCTACTTGGGAGGCTGAGGCAAGAGAATCGCTTGAACCTGGAAGGTGGAGGTTGCAGTGAGCCGAGATCACGCCACTGCACTCCAGCCTGGGCAACAGAGCAAGACTCTGTCTCAAAAAATAAATTAAAAAAAGAAAAAGAATTTAAGAACTGGGTTCTTGAGTCAGGCAGCCAACCTTTCGCCTGAATCCTTCCTACTCTCTCTCTCTGTGGCTTAGGTAGAAATATATTCCTTTATTTTTATTTTATCTTTTTTTTTCCTGCCACCCATTCTTTGCAGAAACATATTCCTTTAACACTCCATTTTTGAGTTTGTAAAATAGAACTAACAACAGTGCTAGCCAGGCACGGTGCCTCCACCTGTAATCCCAGCACTTTGGGAGGCCCAGGCGGGAGGATCACTTGAGGTCAGGAGTTTAAGACCAGCCTGGCCAACATGGCAAAACCCCATCTCTAGTAAAAATACAAAATTTAGCCAGGTGTGGTGGTGGGCACCTGTAATCCCAGCTACTCGGGAGGCTGAGGCAGGAGAATCACTTGAACCTGGGAGGCAGAGGCTACAGTGAGCCGAAATCATGCCACTGCACTCTAGCCTGGGTGATAGAGCCAGAGTGTCTCAAAAAAAAAAAAAAGAAAGAAAAAAGTGCCCATGGAATGAGGTTATAAGGTTGCTATAAGCATGCCCAGAATAGCTGCTCAATAAATGGTAGCTACTATATTATTATCACTATTATTAATATTAAATACCTACTCTCTGTCCAACATTTTGCATATATTACCTCTATTCATTACCAAGAACCATGAAAGATAAATATTATTATCCTCAAATACAGATGGAAAAAAATCCCTCAGCTGGAGAGGTTGAGGAATTTGCCCAAGGGGAAGGGACAGCTCTCAGGAAAATCCTTCAATGGCCCTAGGTTCCCAGGACCACACCCACCGAGACTGGCTTCTCCAGGGAGCATATGTGAGTAACAGCCTGTGGCTTCCATTGTCTTTTCTTGCCGGCACACACTGCATTACGACTCTCTCTTTGTTTAGAAATCAGTCTCCTTGATTTGCATTTGGTATCAGGGTTCTTTCTTTGTTTAGAAATCACTGTGCTTTGATTAGTTTGTTTCTATTAAAGAACAAGAAATCCTTTGTCCTTGAGGTCCCAATGACATAAGAGTTGTGACTGCATGGCCCCAGGCACCACAATTTCTGCTCCATGATGGTAATAAAAGGAGTTGGGACCTATGCCCTGTCAGAGCAGTAACCCATTGGGTCTTGGCAGGAGGGCCAGGCCCCATTCTGTCTTCATCTCAGACATTGAGAGTAGTGGCAGGTGGAAGGTGCCTCAATAGGAAGGATGAAAGCAGCAAAACTGCTATTTGCATATGAGAAGGAATAAAAGACAAGGGAAATCCCTTTTCTTTTCTTTTTGTTTTTTTTTGAGACAGTGTCTTGCTCTGTCACCTAGGCTGGAGTGAAGTGGCATGATCTCGGCTTACTGCAGCCTCCAGCTCCTGGGTTCAAGCGATTCTCCTGGCTCAGCCTTCTGAGTAGCTTGGATTACAGGTGCAGCCACCACTCCTGGCTAATTTTTGTATTTTTGTAGAGACAGGGTTTCACCATGTTGGCCAGGCTGGTCTCGAACTCCTCACCTCAACTGATCCGCCCACCTCAGCTTCCCAAAGTGCTAGGATTACAGGGGCGAGCCACCACACCTGGCGGGAAACCCTTTCTCTATCCTTTGGGGCCATCTCCTTGAAATGAAACGAATTAAAGGAAGGTGTGGCCCCACGGGGAGAGAACCCCAGTTTGACAGAGCCTGGAGTGTCAAGGTTCCACCATTATGACACATGGAGTCAGGACACCAGGCCAGGGTTCTTGGGCCTCTTAGTACCATACTTCACTGCCACCTAATCTTGAGATTCTGGAATAGTCTCCTGTAAAAGATGAGCCACGTTCAAACAACAATTTGAACCCAACCCAAGCTCTTGTATACTCTTAACTAATATGAGATCAATAACTTTCACAATTCTCGCATTCTAACCATGAAATAATTTGCTCACTGGACAAAGAGCCATTCACCTGTTCCTTCGTTCACTCAGTAAATATGCATAGGATAGTATGATGTGTCAGGCACGGTTCTCAGTGCGGGGACTATAGCAGTGGACACCACAGACAGAAATCCCTGCCCCATGGGGCCCATGTGCTGTCAGGAAGAGACCAGCGATAATAAATACACAAATAAGTAAGTTATATTGGATATTGGAGATAACAAGAGATAAGAATTGAAAAGGAGAGAGAGAAAAAATAGGTGGAATGAAGCCAGGCATGGTGGCGCATGCCTGTTGTCCCAGCAACTACTAGAAAGGCTGAGGTGGGAGAATTGTTGGAGGCCAAGAGTTCAAGACAAGCCTGGGCAAGTAGCAAGATTCCGTCTCTACCTTTTTTTTTTTTTTTTTTTTGAGAAAGAGTCTCACCTATAGCCCAGGCTGGAGTAAAGTGGTGTGATCATGGCTCACTGCAACCTCTGCCCCTCGAGTTCAAGTGATTCTCCTGCTTCAGCCTCCTGAGTAGCTGGGATTACAGGCATGCACCACCACGCCCAGCTAATTTTTGTATTTTTAGTAGAGATAGGATTTCGGCATGTTGGTAAGGCTGGGTCTTGAACTCCTGACCTCAGGTGATCCACCCACCTCGGCCTCCCAAAGTGCTAGGATTATAGGTGTAAGCCACCACGCCCAGTCCCCTGTCTCTATTTTTTAGAATATGGGGGATGAAAGGGATTGAGGATACAGGTAGGGAGTGGTAGTTGATGTTTTCAGGAGGGAAGTTGGGATTGGCCACTTGGAGAGGGAACATTTAGATCTGGAGACTGTAAGGGAGTCAGCCGTGTGCACACCAGGGAAAAGACTCAAGTAGGCGTAGGAAAAATGGGCGTGTGACTCACATTTTGTAAGTCTGATCCTACTTTTCCACCATGTTACATAATAACCGAAGAGATATATTCCCAAAGAGGGAGACATGATTCAAAGAGTAATAAAATAGAAATCATCATTGATGCAGGGAATATGGGAACATATGTTTTAAAGCTAAGTGACAGCATTTAACTAAAATCTAAACCATAATTCTTAATCAGTCCCTCCTGAAAATGCCTTGCTAAAGAGATTTGCACACAGTAGCAACTGAGGAGGCATTCAAAGCTAAATGCTCTTCTTGCAGGAAGAACTTGGGGCTTGCTTTTCTTTTGCAAAAGGAACTTTTCAGAAATGTCTTGCAGGTGCCTCTCCCAAACACTGAAAAGGACACAACCTCTCACCCGTGGTTCCCTTGGCTGAGTCTAAACCACGGGCACACAGTTAGGCAAATCCAAACTAAGGAACACTGTGAAAAACAACTGGCCTGAACTCTTCAAAAATGTTAATGTCATAAAAGATATAGATAGATAGATAGATAGATAGATAGATAGATAGATAGATAGATAGATAGATAGATAGATAAGATAGGCTGGGAGAGCTGTTCAATAATAAAGGAAGCTAAAATGACATAAATCACACAACAAAATACAATGCCTGATCCTTCATTGGATATGCTGAATTAACATTTTTCTTGAAAAACCTAAACAGCTATAAAAGACATCATTGGAACAACTGGAGAAAAGTGATTATGGACTATACGTTATTTTTATTTATTTATTTGTTTTTTGAGACAGAGTCTCGCTCTGTCTCCAGGCTGGAGTGCAGAGGCATGATCTCAGCTCAGTGCAGCCACCACCTCCCAAGTGTAAGTGATCTCAAGCCTCAGCCTCCCAAGTAGCTGGAATTACAGGTGCTCACCACCATGCCCGGCTAAATTTTGTCTTTTTAATAGAGACAGCATTTCGCCATGTTGGCCAGGCTGGTCTTCATCTCCTGGCCTCAAGTGATCCGCCCGCCTCGGCTTCCCAAAGTGCCACTATATGTTAAATAATAGCATCTAATGATTACCAAATTTACTGAGTAACAATTTATCGTGTTTCTGAGGGAGAATGCCTCTGTTGTTAGGAGATGCGTGCTGAAGAGTTTAGGGAGATAGTTTAAGATTTCTGCAGGTTATTCTCAAAAGGTTCAGCAAAACCAAACAAACATAAATAAACAAGAGTGTATACATGTACAAAGAGAGAGAGAGAAGAAATGTGGCAAAAATGTTAACAGTTGGTAAATTTAGGAGAAGAGTGTAAAAGCATTCATTGTCCTATTCTTGCAATGTATTTGAAGATGTAAACTTCTCATTTAAATTTTTTGAGACAGGATCTGTCTTTGTTGCCTGTGGCTGAAGTGCAGTGGCACTATTCGTAACTCACTGCAGCCTCAAACTCCTGAGCTCAAGCCATCCTCCTGCCTCAGCCTCCTGAGTAGCTGGGACCAAAGGCATATGCCATTTTTCTTTTAAAGTTGGGGAGAAGGAATCCTTCAACCAGTCTTCACTCTGTCTAGACTTCCTTGCAGTGGTTTTTCTCACTGTGTGACCTTATTGCTGCCTTATATCCTTTTTTTTTTTTTTCTTTTTGAGATGGAGTTTCACTCTGTCACCCAGGCTGGAGTGCAATGGCATAATCTCTGCTCACTACAACTTCTGCCACTAGTTCTAGTGATTCTCCCACCTCAGCCTCCTGAGTAGCTGGGATCACAGGCACACACCACCATACCTGGCTAATTTTTGAATTTTTTTTATTAGAGATGGGGTTTCCCCATGTTGGCCAGGCTGGTCTTGAACTCCTGGCCTCAAGTGATCCACTCATCTCGGCCTTCCAAAGTGCTGGGATTATAGGTGTGAGTCACAGCACCTGGCCTGCCTTATATCCTTTTTGCAATAAGGAGTGTGGGGCATAAATCATTTAAAAATAGCAGCTTCTTTCCAGACATTTTTATTTATTTTATTTTATTTGGTCTTTCCAGACATTTTTAGTGGCGAACATGTGATTAAAAAAAAAAATTAGCCGCCTTGCCATTTAAAGTAAAAATACCTACTGTAAAAAAGACACAGCTATAGGACAGGCACAGTGGCTAACGCCTGTAATCCCAGCACTTTGGGAGGCTGAGGCAAGTGGATCGCTTGAAGTCAGGAGTTCTAGACCAGCCTGGCCAACATGGCGAAACCTTGTCTCTACTAAAAATACAAAATTAGCTGAGCGTGGTGGCGCATGCCTGTAATCCCAGCTACTCGGGAGGCTGAGGCAGGAGAATCGCTTGAACCCGCGAGGTGGAGGCTGCAGTGAGCCAAGATCATGCCACTTCATCCAGCCTGGGCGACAGACTGAGACTCTGCCAAAAAAAAAAGATACAGCTACAGAGGCAAACACCAGGACAGTGGCTGCCAAGGATTGGGATGGTGAAGAGATTGACTACAAAGAGGCGTGAGGGAACTTTAGGGAGAATGATGAAATATTATCTATCTATTATCTATCATAATTGTAGTGATGGTGGTACAGCTTACATTTGTTAAAACTTTAGATGTGTAGACTTAAGAAATGCAAATTTTACTGTGGCAAATTATACCTCAGTAAACCCGACTTAAACATATACACACACACACACACACACAACAACAACAACAACAACTGTTTCTCAACAGGTTGAGATGAGTCTGTATTAGAAACTTGTTCTAGGCCGGGTACAGTGGTTCACACCTGTAATCCCAGAACTTTGGGAGATCAAGGTGGGAGCACTGCTTGAGGCTAGGAGTTGGAGACCAGACCGGGAAACATAGTGAGACCCCGTCTCTAAAAAAATTAAGAAATTAGCCAGGCATGGTTCTAGCTACTCAGGAGGCCGGGATCACTTCAGCCCAAGAAGTCTAAGGCTTTATGAGCTGTGATTGTGCCACTGCACTCCATCCCGGGTAACAGAGTGAGATTCCGTTGGTTAAGGAAAAAACAGAAACAAAAAAACCCAAAAAAGTTATTCTAAATGAAGCCTTACAATCGGTACTCTCCTTAAAAGGCAGAGGAAAGAAGATAGAAGTTTTTAACAGCAAAAGCATTTTCTGAATGTTTGAAAAATGCACACAGCATAAGCTGTTCATTGTCTGGGGCTGTTTGGAAGTCTAAATTAGTAGATTAAATCTCAACTCTCTGAAGCAGCCAGGAGGCACTTTCAGGTCCCTATCGTAAGTTCAACTGGACTCCATTGGTCAGGTTAAGACCCTTTAGGGATCTGCTGTATGGAAGAAATGGAACAGTTTTATTTACCAAATCAATATGTTGGTATGCAAATGAGGGCCTCTGGGGTGGTGAAAAACAGATTACTCTCAGAAAGATCAAAAACTTCATCTGCAACATCTTTTGGACCATTAGGCATTGCACACTTATAGAACAGGCTGGATTCAAGTCCACCGCCTCTCCCCCAGGGCTAGGCATGTAGAATACTCAAGCCAGTAACTTATAGTCATTGCCTTTGTTCAAAGCCGGAACGCTTGGTTCTGCATTGCAGGAACAGTGAAGACAGACAGCATCTCCTTCCTCTGAAGATTCTGTTCGGAATGAATAAAGTTTTAGCATTCTCCCTGGATGGGGCAGCTTAGCAGGTGAGTTCCTGACATTTCTGAGTAGACATGGGACTCCTCCTTCCTCCAGTCCTAAACTGCACACCAACTTTACTGGTCAGAGAAGCAGGCACCACACCCCACACCTTTGCATCCAGGTGACAAACAGCCAGCACTTCTTCTAGGTGAGTTGAAGTGTTTCCAAGAGTGTGGAAGGTGAAAAACACCAGGGATTAGTGTCTAGGCTCCGGACTCAGTGTCTGAATTTGGTTCCACCATCTTGGGCCCTTAAGCAAGTCAGTATCCCTACACTTGCCTGCATTTTGCCATCTGTAAAATGGCAAAGATAATACTAACAGCAAATGCTTGCATGTATCTTCTTCCAATCAGACACGGTTCTGAGCACTTTACATATACCAGCCAGAGAATCCTCACATAGCAGTAGTTGAAGTCAGTAGTATTATTCTCCTCCCCCTCCCCTCCTCTCAGTGAGGAATAAATAAATTCTTACCATGAAGGGCTTGGAAATAGTTCAGGGCCCAAAACACTGAATAAGTTTCAGCTATTATTTGAGATGGTTTCAAAGGTCACATGGATAAGCATTTTTAGGTCCAGAGATGTGCATTTATAAAAATAAATGCAGGCGGGCCAGGCACAGTGGCTCAAGCCTGTAATCCCAGCACTTTGGGAGGCTGAGACGGGCGGATCATGAGGTCAGGAGATCAAGACCATCCTGGCGAACACGGTGAAACCCCGTCTCTACTAAAAAATACAAAAAACTAGCCGGGCGAGGTGGCGGGCACCTGTAGTCCCAGCTACTCGGGAGGCTGAGGCAGGAGAATGGCGTAAACCCTGGAGGCGGAGCTTGCAGTGAGCTGAGATCCGGCCACTGCACTCCAGCCTGGGCGACAGAGCGAGACTCCGTCTCAAAATAAATAAATAAATAAATAAATGCAGGCCAGGCATGGTGGCTCGTGCCTGTAATCACAGCATTTTGGGAGGCCAAGGTGGGCGGATCACCTGAGGTTGGTCAGGAGTTCAAGACCAGCCTGGCCAACGTGGCAAAACCCCATCTCTGCTAAAAATACAAAAAATTAGCCAGGTGTGGTGGGCATACCTGTAATTCCAGCTACTTGGGAGGCCGAGGCATGAGAATCGCTTGAACCTGGGAGACCAAGGTTGCAGTGAGCTGAGATCATGCAACTGTGCTCCAGCCTGGGTGACAGAGCAAGACTCTGTCTCAAAAAAGAAAAAATTAAAATAAAATAAAGAGATTCAGCAAAAATTACAAAGGTGGAATGCAAATGCCGAAACACTGGAAAATACTGCTCTAGATCCAAAACAGCCAAAATAGTGCCTGCTTTTATTTACGTATTATTTACTTATTTATTTATTTATTTATTTTAGAGATAGGGTCTCTCTCTGTTACCCAGGCTGGGGTGCAGTGGTGCCATGATAGTTCACTGCAGCCTCAATTCCTGGGCTCAAGTGATCCTCCCACCTTGGCCTCCCAAAATACTGGGATTACAGGTGTGAGCAGCCACCCTGCCCAGCCAGTGCCTGCTTTTACTGGCTGTCTTCCCTCCTCTCCTCCCTTACAAATGTCCACCTCTCTGTGGTCCAGCAGGCAAGAAAGAAGTCAACTGAATTTCTTCTAGAGAAATTATAGAAAGAAAGAAAGAGAGAGAGAGACCACGCGTGGTGGCTCACACCTATAATCCCAGCACTTTGGGAGGCCGAGATGGGTGAACGGGTGGATCACTTGAGGCCAGGAGTTCGAGAGACTAGCCTGGCCAATATTGTGAAACCCTGTCTCTACAAAAAAATACAAAAATTAGCACAGCATGGTGGCACACACCTATAGTCCCCACTACTCGGGAGGCTGAGGCAGGAGAATCAATTCAACCTGGGAAGCGGAGGTTACAGTGAGCTGAGATCACACCATGGCACTTCAACCTGGACAACAGAGCAAGATGCTATCTCAAATGAATAAATAAATGATAAATTAATAAGAGGAAGGAAGGAAGGAAGGAAGGAAGGAAGGAAGGAAGGAAGGAAGTTAGTTCCAGCTCAAGGGTCAAGACTGTGTCCCCAGGAAGAAGCAAAGGCTGTGTTTTCCACACCGTTATCTAGAGGTGAGCCGGCAGAAGCTCCTCCCAGACCGCATCTATCAGACAGGCAGACAATAACTGCTTGGGTGAGGAACCAAGGGAGGAGACACCACCTGTCCCCACTAATGACAGAAGACCTGGCAGCCTGAAGCCCTAATATTGGCTCTGGCCCTTTAAGATCCCACCCCACTTAACTGTAACACCCCCCTTCTCCAGGAAATTGGCAAGGAACCTTGGGCTGTTGGCCTTAGCGCTTGGAGACAGTGGGACAGAGTTGGCAGGACTGCCTCCCCTGCTTTGAAAATGTTTAACAATAGGTAACTTTGGCATTTCGAGCAGGTCTTGGATCACGGGAGTTGTGGAGGCCCTGGGAGATGTAGAAAAGGCATGGTGAAAGGTTTTGTTTTGCCCGGAAGGAAAGCATGTGGATATCTCAGTCAGCTCAGACTTCTACTCGGGCTGAGGAGTAAATCAGGAAGAGCTTCTGAGTGTTCACAGAACGCCGCCTCTACCTTGTAGCTGCCCAGGCGGAATCGTTCAATCTCTCATCTGACATCACCTTCACAGAGTCAGTTTCATTCGCAAGGAAAACATTGACCAAAAAAAAAAAAAAAAAAAAAACCACACACAACAACAACAACCAGAAGTAACTTTCTTTTAAAGGGCTTCAAACCTCCTGCTACCAAAAACTAGAATTCCCGGTCTCTCTGGTTTACTGTCCCCCAACCCAAGCTTTGTGATGGTTTTCACTTCTTCCAGCGACACTGAAGGCAGCCCCAGCAGTAATTTTCTTGCCTTAACCTCTGCAGACACGAGCTTCAGGCTCATATTTTGGCTCTGCGAAGTGCTTTTCACGCATCCTCTCATGCAAATCTCACGACAACCTCGTGAGTTTGGGTCTCTAGTTTTTGCCCTGTGTTACAAATGAGGAAACGGAAGTGCGAAGGGCTTGAGCAACTCGCCACAAGTCGTGATGCCATTTAAAAGAAGGGGTGGGATTTGAACTCAAGACTGTGCCCCAGAAACTGTTCCTGCCATGCCATATGGAATCTCTAGGGGTGGGATAAGGGGGTAAGGATGACAGAAATATGACAGCTCAGCCTTCAGGACATGGGCAGTATCCTCAGCCTGCTGAATCACACTTAGACCCCAGATGCAGGGAGGGCTTGGACTGGGAACCAGGGGCCAGTTAAGGGCTCCTAGTTATTTTTGTTTTTATTTTTTTATTTTTATTTTTTTACTTTTTTTTTGAGATAAGGTCTCACTCTGTCACCCAAGTTGGCGCAATCACCGCTCACTGCAGCCTTGATCTCCCAGGCTCAAGTGATCCTCCCACCTCAGCCTCCTGAGTAGCTGGGACTACAGGCGGTGCCACCATGCCTGGCTAATTTTTTAAAGTTTTTTGTAGAGATGAGGTTTCATCATATAGCCCAGGCTGGTCTTGAACTCTTGAGCTCAACTGACCTGCCTGCCTCTGCCTGGGATTACAGGAGTGAGCCACCGCACCCGGCCTAGTTTTACTATTTAGTTTAATTTTTTTTTTTTTTTTTTTTAAAGAATAGGGATTTGCTATGTTGCCCAACCTGGTATCTGTAACTCCTGGCTTCAAGTGATTCTTCTGTCTTGGCCTTCCAAAGTGCTGGGATTATAGGCATGAGCCTCCACACCTGGCCCCAGTTAAATTTGAATTTCACATGCACAGGAAATGATATTTTATTTTATTTTATTTTATTTTTAATTTGTTTTATTTTGAGACAGTCTCACTCTGTCGCCCAAGCTGGAGTGCAGTGGTGCAGTCTCGGCTCACTGACTGCAGTCTCCACCTCCTGAGTTTGAGCAATTCACCTGCCTCAGTCTCCGGAGTACCTGGGACTACAGGCATGCTCCAACAACCCCGGCTAATTTTTGTATTTTTTGTAGCGTCAGGGTTTTACCACGTTGGCCAGGCAGGTCTTGAATTCCTGACCTCAAGTGATCCACCCACCTCAGTCTGCCAAAGTGCTGGGAGTACAGGTGTGAGCCACCGCTCCCAGCCAAGGAATGATATTTTAGTATAAATGTGTACGTCCATTCAAGGGAATAACAGGCAGGTTAGCAAAGATGAGTCATAAAATAATATTATTATAGTTTTGTGACCTCTCAGGAAACAAATGATATAAGCATAAAATATTATGACTTTACTATTATTATTTTATTTTTATTGATATTAATTGAATCTTAGTAGACCAAAATGACATAGGTATTAACCAAAGTCATGAATAAACATAGAGTGTGAGATGTTAGATACTGCAACACAGATAGGTTATGTTGCAGTGCAGCACTAAGAATGAATGTCTGTGTATAGTATATATTAATTCTTTTCCCCATATGATTTTCTAGAGCTGGAGGGATTAAAAAATAGATCTATGAGGCCAGGCATGGTGGCTCATACCTGTAATCCCAGCACTTTGGGAGCCCAAGGCGGGCAGATCACTTGAGGTCAGGAGTTCAAGATCAGCCTGGCCAACATAGTGAAACCCTATCTCTATTAATAATACAAAAAATTAGCCAGACGTGGTGGCACCAGCCTGTAGTCCCAGCTACTCAGGAGGCTGAGGCAGGAGAATCATTTAAACCTGGGAGGCGGAGGTTGCAATAAGCTGAGATTGCACCACTGCACTCCAGCCTGGGCAACAGAGTGAGACTCCATCTCAAAAAGAAAAAAATGAAATTTGCCTTTCCTGTCTGAACACTTTCAGAATTTTCTTTTTCAACAACAGCATCAACAACAACAAAAATAGCATGCCAAGGATATGAATAATTGAAGAAATGTGCAAGCTGTATGCAAAGAACATTGTAAAATCTTACTGAAGGTCACCAAAGACTTGAACTTGTATTTTGTCTCAATCCTCATCACAGTGCTTTGAGGTGGATATCATTTTATCTTTCTGCACCCAGAAAGATTAAATAAATTGCTCAAGTCCACAGAGTGGCAGAGCTGCAGTTTAAACCAGATTCTCACATTTGTGCTCTGTATGGTAACTAATGCTAGCCCCAAGGAACTGATACAAATTAATGAAGTAACCAAATGTGACTTCGATTATTACTTTAGGTCAAGATTATTCCTACACGCACCATGCACATGCTGGCTCACAAATTGTAGGTTTCTCCTTGGTTGTAAACATAGCATGAGTCATATTTGTGGCAAGAACCATGTAACAGTGAAAGGAAATTTTGAGATTTTTGGAGTAGATATTCCTCAGATTCTGAAATGCCCAGGTGAGATAAGCCTGTGCCTCCAGGCCCTCGCACTTGCTGTTCCCTCTATCTGGAAAGCACTTCCCCAGATTCTGGCAGAACTACCTTCCTCATTCCTTCAAATCTTTGCTTAGATATTGCCATTACAAGGAGTTCTTTCCTGGCCACCCTACTTATAATTACCATCTCTCCTGGCTTTATTTTTTCCCACAGTACTTATCACTATCTACTGTGTGTATAGTTTACATTTTTATTTTGTTTACTGTCTCCCCCTCATCCTTTACCCACCCCTCTGCCCCCCAAAAAATGTTAGCTCCAGGATAGAAGCAGAATTTTGTCTTTTTGTTTTGCCATCAGCACTAAGAACAGTGCCGTATGCAGAGTTGGTACTCAGTACTTGTTGAATGAATGTATGAGCAAATGAAACCAGAGGAATAAAGTATATATACCCCTCAAAGGAAGCCCTGCACTAGCAAATTACGAGTTTGACTCCAAGGGCATCTCAAGATGGCAGCAGAGAGGGACAGAAACAGAGAGGAACATAGAACTGACTGGCTGTGACTATAGGTTCATTCTACTGTTATCTGTTTTTGCATTTTCTATAGAGAATTCATGATTTAGATGTCCTTTTGTGACTTGCTTCTGTTATTTATATTCTGATTGCAGGATTTATCCATGTTTTCGTGTGCAGCTGTAAAATTTTGTTATTACTCTAGCTGTATGGGATACCATTGCAGGAATAATATGCAATTTATTTATCCATTCTACTACTTTGGGCATTTGGGTTGATTCTTCTTTGGGACTATTTTGATCCCTGCTGGTGTGACCACTTTGTCAAGCTTCAGGTGCACATGAGTAAGAATTTCTCTAGAAGGACAGGAATTTCTTCTCTTTTGCCAAATAATAGCAAACTGTTACCTAAAATGGTTGGGCTAATTAACACTCCCAATAGCAATGTGTGGGAATCACCATTGCTCCACATCTTAGCCAACACTTGTTATTATCTGACTTTTTTTTTTTTTTGAAGATAGAGTCTTACTCTGTGGCCCAGGCTGAAGTGCAGTGATATAATCTTGGCTCACTGAAACCTCCACCTCCCGGGTTCAAGCGATTCTCCTTCAGCCTCCCAAGTAGCTGGGATTACAGGTGCCCACCACCATGTCCAGCTAATTTTTGTATTTCCTTTTTTTTTTTTTTTTTTTGTGAGTCACAGTTTCGCTCTTGTTGCCCAGGCTGGAGTGCAATGTGCGATCTTGCCTCACTGTAACCGCCACCTCCCAGGTTCAAGTGATTCTCCTGCCTCAACCCACCCAAGTAACTCGGATTACAGGTATGCACCACCATGCCTGGCTAATTTTTGTATTTTTGGTAGAGATGGGGTTTCATCATGTTGGCCAGGCTGATCTCGAACTCCTGACCTCAAGTGATCTGCCTTCCTCAGCCTCCCAAAGTGCTGAGATTACAGGTGTGAGCCACTGTACCTGGCCTATCAGATTCTTTAATTTTGCCCTTCTGGTGAGAATAAAATGGTGTCTCCTGGTGGTTTTATTTTTATTTTCCCTGATTATAAATGAGATTGACAGCCTTTTTATAAGATCAGTTTGTGCTTTTTACATTTATGTATTTATTTATTTTGAGACGGAGTTTCACTCTTGTCGCTCAAGGCTGGAGTGCAGTGGCGCGATCTTGGCTCACTGCAACCTCCACCTCCCCAGTTCAAGTGATTCTCCTACCTCAGCCTCGTGAGTAACTGGGATTACGGGTGCCCACTGCCATGTGTGGCTAATTTTTGTATTTTTAATAGAGAAGGGGTTTCACCATGTTGGCCAGGCTGGTCTCAAACTCCAGATCTCAGGTGATCACCTCGACCTCCTGAAGTGCTGGGATTACAGGCATGAGCCACAGCACCCAGACTACTTTCTTTTTTTTTTGAGACAGAGCCTCACTCCGTTGCCCAGGCTGGAGTGCAGTGGCGTGATCTCAGCTCACTGCAACCTCCTTCTCCCAGATTCAAGTGATTCTCCTGCCTCAGCTTCCCAAGTAGCTGGGCATGCGCCACCCCGCTTGACTAATTTTTGTATTTTTAGTGGAGACGGGGTTTCACCATGCTGGCCAGACTGGTCTTGAACTCCCGACCTCAGACAGTCTGCCCGCCTCGGCCTCCCAAAGTGCTGGGATTATAGGCGTGAGCCACCATGCCCAGCCTTCTTTCTTTTTTTTAATTTAATATTATCATACACTGTTTGCATGCAGCCATCTGTATCTTCTTTATTCATATGCATTAGTAAAGGAATAAGAATGTAAGTAAATACAAAATAATTTTAATTCTAGTCGGGCACCGTGGTCTATATTAATAATACAAAAAGTTAGCCGGCCGTGGTGGCACATGTTTGTAATCCCAGCTACTCAGGAGGCTGAGGCAGGAGAATAGCTTGAACCCGGCAGGCAGAGGTTGCAGTGAGCTGAGATCGCACCACTGCACTCCAGCCTGGGTAACAGAGTGAGACTCCGTCTCAAAAAATAATAATAATAATTTTAATTCAACTTTGGAATGATCGCTGTTTTGCCTCCATACTTCCCTTTTGAAATCAATTCAGCTTAATCAGTCATTAAATCTAATTTAGAATCAAAGACTTGGCCAGGCGTGGTGGCTCATGCCTGTAATTCCAGCACTTTGAGAGGCCGAGGTGGGCGGATCGCTTGAGCCCAGGGGTTCAAGACCGGCCTGGGCAACATGGCGAAACCCCATCTCTACAAAAATTACAAAACATAGCTGGGCATGGTGACACATGCCTGTGGTCCCAGGTACTCAAGAGGCTGAGGTAGGAGGATGACTTGGACCCGGCAGGCAGAGGTTAGTTACAGTGAGGAAAAGTCATGCCACTGCATTCCAGCCTAGGTGACAGAGCAAGACTTTGTCTCAAAAAATATATAAATAAGAGAAAGAAAGAAAGAAAGAAAGAGAAAGAAAGAAAGAGAGAAAGAAAGAAAGAAAGAAAGAAAGAAAGAAAGAAAAGAAAGAAAGAAAGAAAGAAAGAAAGAAAGAAAGAAAGAAAGAAAGAAAGAAAGAAAGAGAGAGAGAGAAAGAAAGAAAGAGCGAGAAAGAAGAAAGAAAGGAGGGAGGGAGGGAAGGAAAGAATCACAGACTTTAGAAGTGGAAATCATGATATCGTTTTAGCTTAACATTTGTTGAGTGTTTATTTTGTGCTAGTTATGGTGCTTTACATACAAAGGAATGAAAGACTTGGTATTTAAAATAGCAACTTCCTTCTAAGGACAGGGAGTCTCTTATCTGGAAAGTTCACTGAGCACCTTGGCTCAATTACACAAAGTGAGTGCAGTAGGAAATTTGGTGCTCAAAGCTAGAGAAAGCCAAACTACTCTGCCTCATGAAATGAGAAGAATGTGGAGTTCTAGGGTAAACACAGAGAGAAGGAATGAGGAGGAGAGACGAGAGGAAACATGGGAGGTGGGGGTAGGGGGTTTCAGTCAATATGTGGTAGATGGATCTCAAGGTGCTAAAATGATCAAGGGATCCTTCCATTTTCGGTATAATGTCTTGCATTGTATCTGTAACAATGCACAGAGAGGGTGGCTTATGTTTTGGTGATTTTTTTTTTTTTGTAACATTTTTCCACATGGGCTGGGCGCGGTGGCTCATGCGTGTAATCAGAGCACTTTGAGAGGCCGAGGCAGGCAGATCACCTGAGGTCAGGAGTTTGAGATTAGTCTGGCCAACATGGTGAAACCCCGTCTCTACTAAAAATACAAAAATTAGTCAGGTGTGGTGGTTCATGCCTATAATCTCAGCTACTGAACCGAGATCGCGCCACTAAACTGTAGCCTGGGCGACAGAGTGAGACACCGTCTCAAAAAAAAAAAAAAAAAAAAAAAATTCCCACATAGGGAAACCCATTATGGAAGAGGACCAGCATGCTGTTTTGTGTGTTTTGTTTTTGTTTTTTGTTTTTCGTTATTTGTTTTTGAGATGGAGTTTCGCTCTTGTCTCCCTGGGCAGATCTCGGCCCACTGCAACCTCTGCCTCCTGGGTTCAAGCGATTCTCCTGCCTCAGGCTCCAGAGTAGCTGGCATTACAGGCGGGCACCACCATACCCAGCTAAATTTTCTTGGTATTTTTAGTAGAGACGGGGTTTCACCACGTTGGCCAGGCTGGTCTCCAACTCCTGACTTCAGGTGATCTGCTGACCTCGGTCTCCCTAAGTGCTGGGATTACAGGCGTGAGCCATTGTGCCCGGCCCAGCATGTTTAAGACATAGAGGCAATACTTAAACAGAATTAATTCACCACAGGCAGAAACTCAAAAGCCAAGATGAGCAGAAGAAGGTAAGCCCCACCACCTCCCCACTCACCGCATGAGGGCTGGGGTTTAAGAACATTTTATCTAAAAATAAGGGAGTAGCAAGACGCTAGCTCATCTCTAGGTAACACTTCTATTATCTGCTTTCTTTAATCTTCACAACAATCCTAATAGGTAGATATTAACATTATTCCCAAACACAGTTAAGGATCTCAAGGCTCAAAAGGGGCAAGTAATATCCTATACACAAAAATGGAATCACTGATTACTGAACTTCTCATTAATTTTGCAGATGGGGAGACTCTTCCATTCTCATCACATAGAAATGCTGGGTAAAATTTAACCCCTTTGTCCCAGTTTTTAAATACCTGGCCAATTCTGAAAATAAGAAAAGAATATCCCCCAGACTTCAGAGCAGGGAGCAGGAGCTAAAAAGAAATAGTCCATGAGGGTATTTGGAGCTAGATGAACACAGCAGAGACTGGTGATTAAACAAATCCTCAGAACCTCTCACCCTATGAGAGGTGGGGAGCTGGAACTGACCATCCCCTCACCCCAGCGTAAAGCTGAGCACCAAGAAACAGGCAACAGAAGTCCTTTTATTAGCCAGAAACACAGAAAGAAAGTTGACCATATTCCAGGGCCATAGAAAGTAAGAGAATCAGGCTGGGCACGGTGACTCATGCCTGTAATCCCAACACTTCAGGAGGCTGAGGCAGGAGGATTACTTAAGTCCAGTTGTTCGAGACCAGCCTGGGCAAAATAGTAAGACCACATCTCTACTAAAACTTTAAGAAATGAGCCCAGCATGGTAGTTCATGCTGGTAGTCCCAGCTACTCAGGAGGCTGAGGCGGGAGGATCACTTGAGTCTGGGAGGTTGAGACTGCAGGGAGCTATGATCACACCACTGCACTCCAGCCTGGGTAAGTGAGACCCTATCTTAAGAAAAAAAAAGAATCACTCGAAAAAGAGCAGAACATCCACCTGCATCATATACAAACCTGTGGTCTTAATCCATGCTACTAATCAGTCGAAAGAACCCATTCTAAGAAACAAACATAAAGCTGGTCGGGCAGGTAGCTCCCACTGGTGACCCCAGCACTTTGGGAGACAGAGGCAGGAGGATCACTTGAGCCCAGGAGGTCCAGGCTGCAGTGAGCCGTGACAGCACCACTGCATTCCAACTTGGGCAAAAAAAGCAAGACTCTGTCTCAAAAACAAAAAGCAAAACAAAACAAAAATCCAACAAAACAAAACAAAAAACTGGTCCGGAATCTATAAGGTCTGGAACAAGCACATGCATTTCACAGAAAACCACTCCCCGCAAAGATAAGCTCATGGTAAAAAAAAAAAAAAAAATTACTAAGTTCATGAAGTAAATAACCGCTGTAAGAGAAAATTAGTAGGTGCAGCACATGCAACAGAATTTAGAACCAAGAACTGTACATATGAAGCAATCTCAAAGAGATCTTAAGATCATATATTCAAACAGGCAATAGTATACAGGAATAAAACACATGAAAGAAAGAAACAAAAGAAAATGAAAGAATACAACACAAAGCTAGGAGTGGGGGGAACTGTGAAATTAAAAAAAAAATTCAACTTAACTAGAAATAAAATGAGAGTCATTAAAAATAAAACTTCAACGAACACATTATACAATACACTAAAGAGAGAACTAATAAACTAAAAGGTAGATTTGAGGAAACCATCCAAAATGCAGTTCATAAAGAGGTGAAACGTGTGAAAGAAAGTCAGAGAACAGTTCATATAGAAGGAACAGATTCAGCATATATTTACCAGGAGTCCTAGAGGGCCGATAGAGACAAGAGGAGGGAGGTAGCATCAGGCATACATGCCAAATCACTATGCAAGAGTGAGCAGAAAAAGATATTACAGACACAAAAGTTTAGGGAATTTTACTGCAAACAATTCCTTATTAAGAGAAATAACAAAGATGATATCTCAGCTAGTAAGAAACCAAACCTATAAGGAAGGTGTATAACGCGAAAAGCCAATGATGAGTCAGGAATTGATTAAAAAGTTGATAAATCTAAATAATCTTTGCTGTAAAATCATGGTAACTAACAATAATGAAGAACAACTGGGAGGATTTATTTTTATTTTGTAAGTGAAACTAAAATATTGCCCAACAATATTACGGAAGACGGGAGAAGGTTTTAGGAGTAAAAGCATGCAAAGTTCCTTGTACTGTTTGAGGAAATAATAGAGGTTTTCGTTAGCTCTAAACCTGTAATCATGCATGCTAATAATTAACCACCAATGAAAATAAATCAAATGTTTAACTTCTAAACAAGGGAAGGGCAAAGAGTGGATGAAGAAGCAAAGAAAAAGCATGGTACACATTACAGGCGGTGGCTCACGCCTGTAATCCCAACACTTTGGGAGGCCGAGGCAGGCGGATCACCTGAGGCTAGGAGTTTGAGACCAGCCTGGCCAACATAGTAAAACCCCATCTCTACTGAAAATACAAAATTAGCCCAGCGTGGTGGCGGGCGCCTGTAATCCCAGCTACTCGGGAGGCTGAGGCAGGAGAATTGCTTGAACCCAAAGGGGAATTTGCAGTGAGCCGAGATCATACCACTGTACTCCAGCCGGGGCGACAGAGTGAGACCCTGTTTCAAAAAAAAAAAAAAAAAAAAAACTATAAAAAAAAGCTAAATAAGTAAAAAGAAGCCCAAACATATCAGGAATCATAAGAAATATGAATGACTATAGAGAAATTCTCACACATATTCCCCCCAAAAAATATGCCAAGATGTGCATTACAGCTTTATTTTTAACGGGAAAAAATTAGAAACAATCCAAACTTATCAGCCTTAGGGCACTAGATAAATACATTGTGGCATATTTATAATTTGAAACTCTCTAGAGGGGTTAAAAGTGAATAAAACTTATTTAGATACAAAATTTGGGGGTTTTGTTTGTTTGAGACAGGGTGTCACTCTGTCATCCAGGATGGAGAATAATATGCAATCATGGCTCACTGCCGCCTGGACCTCCTGGGCTCAAGGGATGCTCCTGCCTCAGCCTCCTGAGTAGCTGGAACCGCAGGTGTGCACCACCACACCCGGCTAATGTTTTATTTACTGTAGAGACAGGGTCTCACTACGTTGCCCAGGCTGGTATTGAACTGCAGGGCTCAAGCAATCCTCCTGCCTCAGCCTCCCAAAGTGCTGAGATTACAGGTGCGAGCCACTGTGTCCAGTCTGACATTTGTTTTTATGTATCGAACCTAGGAGGTTTGCTAAACATATGTATACGTATAGATAGGGCCCAAAATTATAACAACTGAAAAAAAACAAGTTGCAGAGTTTTGTATATATATGTAGTATTATATATATAACATATACTATATATTATATGTTAAGAATATAGTATATATTATTATGTTATGTAGCTGTATTACATATAATGTAGCACAATATAATATACTATATATTCTATATATTATATAAAATTGTTATATATATTTTACATATTATAATATATTATATTATATATTCATGTTTTTATAGTTTATGAGCAATATATAGCTTTTTTGAATATGTAAACAAATGGCATATTATATATAATATAATATATATTTATATTAATAGTATATTAGTGTAATATATTAATAACATATTATCTATAGTTTATGGCATTATACTATATGTAATATATTATTCTATTAGTAATTATATTACTAATATGTTATATTAGTATAATAATATATTTAATTATTATACTGTAATCCCTGACGCCTGTAATCCCAGCACTTTGGGAGGTCAAGGCGGGCAGATTACCCGAAGTCAGCAGTTTGAGACCAGCCTGGCCAACGTGGCTAAACCCCGTCTCTACTAACAATACAAAAAAATTAGCCAGGTATGGTTGTGTGCTCCTGTAATCCCAGCTACTCGGGAGGCTGCAGCAGGAGAATTGCTTGAACCCAGGAGAGGGAGGTTGCGGTCAGCTGAGATAGCACCACTGCATTCCAGCCTGGGGGACAGGGTGAAACTCAACCTCAAAAAAAAAAAATTATATGTTATAATATAATTATTTTAGTACTATTATATTCCTAATATATTCTAATATATTAATACTATATTATATATAGTATAATGCCATATACTATACATAATATTAATATTAATATGTTAATAATTATATATAGTATAATGCAATTTGTTTAAATATTCAAAGAATGCTACGTGTTGTTCATAAATAAACTATAACGACATGGATGAGAAGGATACAGAAGCTTCTGGAATGGGGAAAGAGAGGTTTTCAGTTGTATCTTTTTTTTTTCTTTTTTGAGACGGAGTCTCATTCTTTCACCCAGACTGGAGTACAGTGGTGCGATCTTGGCTCACTGCAACGTCTGACTCCCAGGTTCAAACAATTCTCCTGCCTCAGCCTCCTGAGTAGCTGGGATTACAGGCACCTACCACGACGCCCAGCTAATTTTTGTATTTTTAGTAGAGACGGGGTTTCACCATATTGCACCAGGCTGGTCTCGAACTTCTGACCCTAGTTGATCCCCCTGCCTTGGCCTTCCAAGGTGCTGGGATTACAGATGTGATCCACTGCGCCCGGCCATTCAATTTTATCTTTAATGCATTACTTCTTTAAAAATATCTGAAATAAAGACATCAAAAAATTAACAATGTGTTCATTTATGTAGGTGGTTTATCATACTCTGTACTTTTCTGGATGTTTAAAATATGTCATAATAAAAATGCATTCATGACTCAAAATATTATTGAGCTGGAATATTTAATAAATTTACATTCACATTTCAATTAAATTAAAATTTTAGTTTCAAAGTGGCTCTAGCCACTTTTCTTTGCTTTGCTTTTCTTTCTTTCTTTCTTCCTTTCTTTTTCTTCTTCTTTTTTTTTAAATAGATACAGGATCTCGCCATGAGCCACAGCACCTGGCCACTTCTCATTTTTAAAACTGTAGGGAGATATTAGTGATAGCAATAGGCAAAATATAGACCAAATGAGTCCTGAGCATACAGCATGGATATAGACCCTTACGGGAACTTGGTTAAATGATGTCATTCTGTCGTGTTATGTTTTATCAAATTACTTGCAATTCCTGGAAGGCTCATGTCCAATTAATTGAGATCTTCCTATAACATTTCAGCTGATAACAGCCACAGTCATTTAAAACTGGTAATAATGATAGGGTTGTTCCAGTTACTATATATTTGATTCCCAAACTGTTCCAATTCCACGCAGTGACTTGCCAAGGTATAAATCTGGTAAAATTAACACAAAGGAAGACATTTCTCAGATTTTCTCATTTACTAAAGTAAGGGCTATAAACAGTTGTCTGAATGGCCAGTATTTCACTAGGAATTTCAACATTAACAACAACAACAACAAAAATGCTTTACAAAAGCATTGAGAAGGTTGGAAAACCCAGCACTGGCTTTAGGGAGGGAAAGATTTGAGACTTTGCCCTCAGACCACAGAATTACTGCAGGCCATTAATTTCTTTCCATTCGGGCTTTAATTGGCTTTCTCCCTGGCACAAATTCTCCTGAATCTCCTCTAACTGTCTAATCAAGGCTGAGCTGTGAAGTACAGCAAAGCAAAGTGAACTTTGTTCTGTACGTAGAGAGCTCCCAAAATATAGCTGTTTTATCAGTCATCATCAGGTTAGCACATGGAAAATTCCTTGGGCTACAGAAAGCTTTGGGGGATATAAAACTATTGATCATATCCTCCTAAGTAGCAAGTCAATTTCAATACTATGATTCCATGAATGGGCGAGATATATTCATTCGTTTGGCAGTTATATTTTTGAACACCTACTAGGTATCAGGCACTGTCCTAAGAGATACAGCGATGTAGACAGACATGGCCCCTGGCCTTATGTTGCTGATAATCCACATGGAAGAGCTGTCATTCTGGCCTGTGGAACAAGGTAATCTATAAGTGAATCCTGGACAACTAAAAATGCTAAGTGCTTTGCAGCTTGATGAATGGTGTGGAGTCTGGTTCTCTTTGTAAATAGAATTGGGGTCTTTGCAAAAGGTAAAGCTGAATTTTTTCCAAAATTCCAGTCACTGGAAGTCTTAATGAAGAAAATCTCACTCTTTGAGCCATACCTATATTTTTTCTTTTTAATTTTTAAACTATTCTTTTTTTTTTTTTTTTTGGAGACAGGGTTTCCTCTATCACCTAGGTTGGAAGTACAGTGGTGCCATCACAGTTCACTGCAGCCTCATCCTCTCCAGCACAAGAAACCCTCCCACCTCAGCCTCTTGAGTAGTGAAGACTACAGTGGCACACCACCACACCTGGCTAATTTTTGTATTTTTTTGTACAGACAGGAGTCTCTGCTATGTTGCCGAGGGTGGTCTCAAACTCCTGGATGCAAGCGATCCTCCCAGCTCGGCCTCCCAAAGTGCTAGGGTTACAGGTATGAGCAACCATGCCCGGCCATCCATGGTTTTTATTAAACACCCAAATCTCCCTAGTTCTACTGGAATAAATATGCAGTCACCACCTTACAGACTTTCTGAGGAAGACCCAAATTCTAACAGAGAGATTGAATTAAAAGAGGAAATGAGATGTTCCAGTGTGGTTTAAGGCCAAAGATAATGTGTAAGGAGTAGAAGAGAGGAAAGCACAGTGATTGTGCGTCCCTTTGGAGAGAAAGCTAACCTTCGTTGAGCATTTCCTTGGTTTCACGCGCCATTTATCCATCGTTCTTTCAATTCTCCCAACAACCCTGCAAAGTAGACACTCTTACCCCTATTTTACCATTGAAGTAAACGAAGTTCAGGTTGGGAGCGGTGACTCACACCTGTAATCCCAACACTTTGGGAGGCTGAAGTCAGAGAATCCCCCCAGCGCAGGAGTTTAAGACCAGGGCAACATAGGGAGACCCGGCTTCTGTTAAATTTAAAAGAAAGAAAAGGAAGTTCTGACGGGGGTGCCTCTCTAAGGCCTCAAACTAAGGAGTCAAGAGCAGAATCCACTCGTGCAGCTTCACCTTGGTGACTTTGAACCCACCTGGTCTGACTTACAGGTACGGATGACCTCTAAGATTCCTGCCAGTGTCTCTGAGTCAATGAGTGCACCCTGTCGCTCAGCCTGAAGTCAGATAGAAATCAGGAGAGGCAGTTAAGCTGCTGATAATTAAGGGGTTAGAAGTATAAATCAAAATGAGCGTTGTTTTATGAGTCTCTTTTTATTACTTTCAAGTTTTATTCACCTGATAAGGTAAAAAGAGAATAAAAACAATCAAGAAGGCGAGTCCTTCAATACCCAGATTGCTGCAGCATCTTTTTTCTCATTGTGTTTTGTGGACAGATTAAGTATTAAATTATAAAACTAATCTGTTCAGATATCAGGAATAATGTCAACTTTGATAAAGGTTCACTCGCTCTGAAGATTACTTTCAAAATGACCTGATCTGACTCAATGAATAATTTAACAATTGATTTCCTGGCAGAAACACTAAAGAATGAAAGGCAAGGCCTCCTAAGATCATCTTGGGAGAAAAAATTTCCTTTTCCCCGAGACCTTTATTTCACCTTAGTTTGCCTGTGATTGGCTTTGATGGGAAGATTCCGCCATTAGTTCCTGATGTCCCAGAGTTATAGTTTTTCAGAGAGATGCTATCTCTCTTGATGTGAAGATATATATCGAGGGAAGGGTTGCTTATCATGTGCCTCACCCTGGGTCAGGCACTAGGGATGCAGAAGCCAGCAGTGTGCATGGCTCCTTACCCTGGCAGAACTCAAGGTCTGGTGGCAGAGGCAGCAGACAGACAGAGACTCAGATGCAGTGTGAGCAATACTCTGGAATCGTGGAGGAGGGACTCCTCCTTCATACTCAGGGGCACTCCTCAGAGAAATGCAGGAAGCACAGGAAGTGCAAAGGCCAGGGGGAAAGAGAACGATGGCGCCTGCAGGGAGTCGCATGCATCTGAGCAGTATTTGGGTGGGAGTTTACTGGAAGCCACAAAGGAGGAGTCAGATGTTCTCACTGTAAGTGTAACAGCCACAGATACCAACCAATACAGGAATGTGTTACTGCATCAATGATGAAAATACTACAGCAGCCATTGTCATCAGAAAATTTCATAATTTTCTAAATTATTGAACAACCCTCAGGTAAGTTCACAATCTGTGAAAGTATAATCAACATTCAATTTGTGTAGTATTTGCTTTTCTAGAAAATGCAGTATATAGTGCGTATAAAAACTGTAAAAGGCAGGGCATGGTCGCTCATGTCTGTAATCCCAGCACCATGGGAGGCCGAGGCAGGTGGATCACTTGAAGTCAGGAGTTTGAGACCAGCCTGGCCAACATGGCGAAACCCCATCTCTACTAAAAATACAAAAATTAGCCAGGTGTGGTGGCTTACACCTGTGATCCCAGCTATTCAGGAGGCTGAGGTGCCGGAATCGCTTGAACTCGAGATGCAGAGGTTGCAGTGTGAGCTGAGATTGCGCCACTGCACTCCAGCCTGGGCAACAGAGTAACACGCTATCTCAAAAAGAAAAAAGAGAAAAGAAAAGAAAAGAAAAAAACTGTGCAAAAAGTTCTTTCAGTATGTAAAAATGGAGTAATGTTCTAGAAACAGATAAATTTTTTTTTTTTTTTTTTTGGACGGAATCTCACTCTGTCGCCCAAGCTGGAGTGCAGTGGCACAATTTCAGCTCATTGCAACCTCCGCCTCCCAGGCTCAAGTGATTCTCCTGCCTCAGACTCCTGAGTAGCTGAGATTGCAGTCGTGCACCACCACACCCAGCTAATTTTTGTATTTTTAGTAGAGGCGGGGATTCACCATGTTGACCAGGCTGGTCTTGAACTCCTGACCTCAGGTGATCCCCCTGCCTTGGCCTCCCAAGGTGCTGGGATTAAAGGCATGAGCCACGGCACCCAGCCTAGATACAGATAATTTTACCCTCATTCACTTATATATGGAATGTCCGATGGGATTTTCAAAGGTCATGCAAGATTCAGGAGAATTCTTTTCTTTTTTTTTTTTTTGACGGAGTCTCACTCTAGCCTAGGCTGCAGTGTAATGGTGCGATTTTGGCTCAAACCTCTGCCTCCTGGGTTCAGGTGATTCTCCTGCCTCAGCCTCCTGAGTAGCTGGGATTACAGACACCTGCCATCCTGCCTGGCTAATTTTCATAGTTTTGTAGAGATGGGGTTTCACCATGTTGGCCAGGCTGGTCTTGAACTCCTGACCTCAGGTGATCCACCTGCCTCGGCCTCCCAAAGTGCTGGGATTACAGGTGTGAGCCACCGCACCCGGCTGATTCTTTCATGTGTTGAGTTGTTCTATGTCTTTGAGGATGCCTGGTAGCACGGTTCCTCGTACACTAAACGCCTCAGTGCCTCACAAACCACAAGACACCCCCAGGGAGTGAGCCATCTTTGTTGGCTGAGGTTAGTGTTCCTGGTGTCTGTGCCCACTCTTCCCCATGGGAGAAAGAGTGACTTTTGATTGGTAAGTTTGGGAGAACTTCATCCCTTCTCTTCTGTATAAATGCCCGGGAATTCCCGTTCTGCCCAGGACTGATGGGAGAGTTAACTCTAGGAAAGAGAGCAAACCCATTAAGCTAATGATTTAAAGACATTCTCTGTGCAGCTTTGTCAGTAATAAAGCTGACATTTTTCACTCTCCGTCTGCCTCTTAAGTCTCATTTTTCAAATGCTTGAAAGAAGCATTGAAGAAAGAAAAGAGCATTAGTGTGCTCCACATACAGCCCATTTGGAGTAAAGGATAGTCATTGTCATGCCAGGAGGGTTGGGGCCATCCAGGACGCATGAGTGGAGTGAGGCATGAAGACCCCCATAGAACCTCATCACATAGGCTGTGGCTTCTCAGAGACCCAGGATTCTGGAGGGGAGCTCTTGGGGATTCTGCGAGACGAGATAAGAGGAGGGAAAGTGCCACCCACTATTTCAACCATAGCAACTGTGGTTTTCTGTGTTTTATATTGGGTTCAAATATACGTAAAATCTCATTTTTTTTTTTTAAAAAGGTTCCACGGCAGAAAGAAAAAAAGAAAGTGTTTGGCAACATCTGAGCTGAAGAGTTGGCAGAGAAAAGAACAGCCCAGGAAGAGTGATAAGGAGGTGCCAAAAATGCAAGAGGAAGGAGGAATATTTGCAGACCAGGAAGCTGAGGAATGGAACTTTTCAAGAGGCAGAAAGTGACTGCAGGTTGGGTAACACCATAGGGAGGTCAGAGAAGAGGAGAACAGAAGAGTGACCACAGCGTTTATTGACATTGTGATCTTGGCAGGAACAGGCTCAGGGCAGTGTCAAGGGCCAATCCTAAATGGTAGGGGATTAAGAGGTAAGTAAAGAAGTGAGGAAGTTGAGACCATTTGAACTTCACTGTAAAGAAGATGATGGAGACCTGGCACAGTGGCTCATGCCTGTAATCCCAGCACTTTAGGAGGCCGAGGCGGGCGGATCACCTGAGGTCAGGAGTTGGAGACCAGACTGGCCAACATGGAGAAACCCTGTCTCTACTAAAAATATGAAAATTAGCTGGGCATGGTGGTGGGCACCTGTAATCCCAGCTACTCAGGAGGCTGAGGCAGGAGAATCACTGAACCGGGGCAGGTAGGGGTGACAGAGTTTGCAGGGAGATGAGATTGCACCACTTCACTCCAGCCTGGGTGAAAGAGCAAAACTCCATCTTGGAAAAAAAAAAAAGAAGAAGAAGATTATGGACCCTGGATGGTATCAGTTTCTCCAGTGCCTACTGGTTGTCAAAAAGGTTCACGCACAAAAGAAATTAAGTTGCTGCAATGTGCTGGACAATAGAGTACTATTTGTGGTAGAAACAGAGAAATCCTTTTTCAAATGTGGTCGAAATAGGAGAAGCAGGGGGTCTGGGAGGAGTACAACAGCAGATCCTTGCCTTCTTTGCTGAAAGGACTGGTTGTAACCATTTTGTTGTTGTTTCATATTGAAGAGAGCATTAATCTTTCTAGAAGTCCGTAGCTCAGATGGGAGCTGCAGTTAACAATGCCTCCTCTGTTGCTAACACGTTAATGAATGTTGAATCAGCAGGAGAGAAATGACTTCTCCTCCGCCATATTCCATACCCTGCTGATAGCAAGGACATAAGTGCTGCTGACTGGCTGCCTAATGGTCCATGGAAGTCACTGAGGTGACATGGTTAGTGCTGCAGAACTCAAAAGGGCTTCTTCTTTCATTCTTAGACCCAGAGAAAAGCATTGGGAGGAATAAGAAAGTAGCAACTAGACAAAAATGAAAACTCTTTAAGAAGCATTGCTGAAGTTACAGGGGAAAAAGATAAGAGTCTTAGTGGTCATTTTCCTAAGTGCAGCTCTGAAATTGAAATGATGTTTGACCACTCCCACATAAAGACATGGCGAAGAGTGAGATATGCTTGCATGGCCTTCTGAACTCCACTGGGCGGAAGACCTACATGAGACATGTTAGACCACTGGAAGCAACAAAGACCCATGTTCTTCTTCTGGCTCTAGTTCTGAGCCCATAAGCCACTGTGTTTTCCGCCAGTTGCATTCTCTGTGTCTTCATCTACTCATCAACAAAACCAAATTACAGGCCACTCTGTGGATAATTCATTCAAGCCTGCCATGTTGCTCAACCAACAGAAGAGAGGAGATTCAAAGGTCAGATGGGAAAGGTGCTTCATGCTCTTAAGTTTAATCTCTTAACAACACGGACAGGCATTATTACCCATCTTACAGATGGTAAAACAGGCCAAGAGAAACAAGTCACTGGCATAAAGTCCCTCAGCTGGTAAGTGACAGAGTTGAGTCAAAAGCCCAGCTATGTCTAGCTGTAAATAATATAAAATGAATGAGTGATAATTGAGTGAATGATAAGAATAAGGAATTAAACTTATAATACGTTTTAGACATTTTAAGTCTAATTAGGGACTTTTTTGTTTGTTTGTTTTCTTTTTTGAGATGGAATCTCACGCTGTCGCCAGGCTGGAGTGCACTGGTGCAGTATCTCCACTCACTGCAATCTCCACTTCCTGGGTTTAAGTGATTCTCCTGCCTCAGCCTCCGGAGTAGCTGGGATTACAGGCTCATGCAACCATTCCCAGCTAATTTTTTTTTTTTTTTAACAGAATCTTGCTCTGCTGCCCAGGCTGGAGTGCAGTGGTGCCATCTTGGCTCACTGCAACCTCTGCCTCCCTGCTTCAGTCTCCCTACTAGCTGGGACTACAGGGGTGTGCCATCACGCCCGGCTAATTTTTTGTATTTTTAGTAGAGATAGGGTTTCACCATGTTGGCCAGGCTGGTCTTGAACCCCTGGCCTCAAGTGATCCTCTTGCCTCAGCCTCCCAAAGTGCTAGGATTATAGGCATAAGCCACTGCGCCTGGCCTAATTAGGGACTTTTGTTTCTTTCCCTGTTTACTTTCAGAATCACTTCTTTGCCCATAAACAACTAGGAGCCAGACAGTCCTGTCAGTGGTCAGAGATTCAGTGCTCAACAAATGATAAGTAGGCAAGTTCTGGCATCTCCTTCCTGTGGCACAAAAATCTGTGCAAGATTTATGAATCTTAAATGTCCACAAACCATGGGAAATATTAAGTGGAAAGCAGATAAAGAATGCTATTTTGTTGTTAAATACATTTTGATATATCCACAAAATGGAATGCAACCATTAAAAAACATGATGTTAAAGAGCTATGAATGGTTTATTATAATGTAAAGTGGGAAAAATGTGTGTGGACATTGTTAATAATAATTGACATCGGGAGATGAGATCATGAACAACGTTTTTCTTCTTTTCTGTACTTTCTTGTGTTTCCAACATTTTCTTTACTTAGTATTCACGGTTTTTATAATTGAAAAATATGGGCTGGGCATGGCGGCTCATGCCTATAATCCAAGCACTTTGAGAGGCCAAGAGGGGCGGATCACTTAGTCCAAACCTAATGACAACTCAACTTTTCAGGGAAATGCAAATTAAAATTGTTCTGAGATCATCACTACGCATTCACCAGAATGGCTAAAATTTTAGAGCCCGACAGTAGCAAGTAGGAGCAAGGAAGTGGAGCCAGGGAACATTCAAGCACTGCAGATGGCAAGGGTCCAGTGGGTGATTGGTAAAACCATTTAGCATTATCTTCTGAAAACAAATGCCTGTCCAACACCTGGCAAACCCACTCCTAGGTATAAACTCAAGAGAAATAAACACATATATCTACAAAAATATGTGTACATGAATGATTATAAGCAGCTTTAAAATTGAAAGTAATTAGTAGCCAAAACCAAGAAGCAGCCCAATGGCCATCAACAGGAGAATGAATATTGTGGTCTGTCCATACAATAGAACACCACACACCAACAACAAAAGAACAAATGACTGTTACACAGAATGACAGGAATGGGCTGGCATGGTGGCTCATGCCTGTAATTTTAGCACCTTGGGAGGCCGAGGTCAGAGGATTGCTTAAGGCCAGGAGTTCAAGACCAGCCTGGGCAACATGGTGAAACCCCATCTCTACAAAAAATACAAAAATTAGCCCAATATGACTGCAGGAAACTGTGGTCCCTGCTAGTTGGGAGGCTGAGGTGGGAGGTTCACCTAAGCCCAGGAAGTTGAGGCTGTAGTGAGCCTTGATTATGCTACTGCACTCCAGCCTGGGCAACCAAGCAAGATTCTGACTCAAAAAAAGAATGACAATAATGAATCACACAGAGTGTTGAGTGAACTAAGCCCACACAAGAGAATAATACACAGTGTGCATGATTTGGGAGTGTGATAAAGACAGCTCATACTAGCTCATGAGAACAAGTTATTCCATACATTTTGAGGAATTTTGCAATCCAATCATTAAATACATGCTTTATTTAAAATTAAATTATATAAACTTACAACTAAATAAATTGCATATAAAATAAAGGTAGTAAATACTCAAACCTCATCACTTCCTAATTATTTTACAGCATTTTTACTCTTCTCTATGCAATTGAGATTATTTGCATCTATTGTATCCATTTGGTGGAAATAATATATATAATTGTGTTCTACTGTACATATATTTCCAATACCATGTTCAATAATCACACCTTGATAGCTTCAAATCGGCAGTGGCGATTGCTAGAAAAATTGACAAAGGTACAGATCAGGGTTCCTCCTCTTCCTCCTCCTCCTCCTCTTCCTTCCTCTCCCCTCTTCCTCCTCTTCCTCCTCCTCCTCCTCCACCTCTTCTTCTTTCTTCTCATTCTTCTTCTTCTGCTGCTGCTTCTGCTGCTTCTTTCTGTTTTGAGAGCTGGTTGTCAGACATTTATCAGTACACCACTGCTATGATTACATTTGCATGAAACTCACGTATGGGGGTTAGAAGGCAGAAAGGAGATTGCCTGGGGTGGTGCTGGGGAGCTCCTTCCCAGGATGAGGCAGGCAGGAACCTTACAGAGTGATGGTAATATTATTCTACATTTTGATAATGGTGGTGATTCCATGGGTATAAACATCTGTATGCAATTTATCCAGGTGATACCTCAATGTTTAAAATAATCTTTTTAAAACATGGGATCTTGCTATATTGTCCAGGCTGGTCCCTCAACTCCTGAGCTCAAGTGATCCTCCTGCCTTGGCCTCCCAAAGTGCTGAGATTACAAGCATGAGCCACTGTGCCAGGATAAAATAAATTTAAAAAAATTTTCAAAACAGTTACCCTGAAAAGACCTTCCTCTGTAGGAAGGTGGGAAGTCTGGCATCCCCACAAAATTTCATGTTCCATCTTCATGGGGCAGCTGATTTACAAGGGACCCTGGAAGGAGGAATAGTCCTTTGTAACGATTTCCTGTGACTAAACCATAAGCTTGGAGGACAGGACCTGCATTGGCTTAAACTTTATAATTGGCCAATAGTCCCCCTCAGTGCAGATAATAATGATGGCTAATGCGTTCTATAGAGCACTGTTCTGAGTACTTTGCATGAGTGAACTCAATCTCCGCAAACTGTGAGAGGATTTTATGATTCCATTTTTCAGATAAGACAACTGAGGTTAAGGGCCTGACTCCAGATCACACAGCAAGGGAGGTGGCAGAATCAAGATTTCAACCCAGAAAACCTGCCTCGCATGCCTATGTTAATCACTACACCCTTCCCACAATAAATAAACAAATAAGCTACTAAGTTGTTAATTAATTTGCACTGGATAACATGGTGTGGCCCCCACTTCTGGGTCTTCTGACTTACATCTGTGAAAGATAGATGAAGGTTCAAACACATGGGCTCAGTCACCTGCATTCCACCCTTTCCCACACGGCAGGTGTATTGCAGGACTTACTGATCTGAAGTTAAACAAAGGGGCAGTAGACATAAGTGACTGTGAAAGACCCAAAGGAGGAGACTCAAATGGCTGTTCTGGGTGCAATTTGGTTGACTGTGCCAAGGGAGGCCCTCCGTTCCATCAAGGAAGTGGAAGCCCAAAGAGAACACATCACAGCGCATTATCGCTGAACTTGCCAGTTGAGTCCAGCCCCAGCAAGGAAAATATCGAAGGCTAAATGTGTAGTCCCATTGCCCTTGGAAATTAATTAGCCTAAGCCCACCCTGTCTGAGCATGTGACTCTCCTCACACACAAATAAATCTGCAGCAGGACCCGGGCACCATGAAATCCACTCTGAAATCACCTCTTAATTAGTTTGGGATGACTGATGGAATCAGTCAGACCTTGGATTTGCTTTAGGATCACAGAGCCCTAGCTTTTATGGGTGAGAAGACTGACATGCAGAGAGGAATTGTCTAAAGGGGGGTCCTCATGAAATAGATCAGAGACCCACCCATTTAGCTGCCACACTGTCCAATGAGCATGGTGCCAAAAAGTGCTGCTCCAGTACCTAAGATCATGCCCTTGGAGTTATGACCATGGCCTCCACCAAAGCCCCACGCCACCGTGACTGCTCGGTCTCAGCAATGGTATTTGTTGAGTGCTAACAAAATCTGGGAAAGCAAACCAGAGCCAGTCTCAGGGTGCAGGTGGTGGCAGGGCTATGCAGTGTGCTGAGGGAAGATTGCAGGGGTCCACTCCTGGAGCTGGGGCCAGGGCTCAAGGGAGGACAAGGCAGAGCCCATTTGGATCCTGACAGGGTGAAATTTCCATATCCCCTTAGACTTCCTCCAAACCTGCATGCAACTTCTTCTCTTTTGGACGCTGTCTCCTCTCTCCTCCCCTCCCTTCTCCTTCCCTCTCCTTTCTTCCCCTCCCTTCCCCTCCCTTCTTCTCTCCTCTCTTTCTTCTTGCTGTTATTTTGCCTGTTTCCTCATGAGACAGCAGAAATAAATCAGAATGCTACAGTGCAAACAGGTTCTAGAATTACATATATCTGCCTGAGTCCCTGACCAACCTACTTACAGGTCCTAAGTGTTCCGTATCTATCAAATGGGGAGGCTTATGGGATTACTAAAGGGTTTGGAAGAGACAAACGTAATATATACACGCATGCATTGCTTTTTTAAAAATGTGATGGACTCACCAAGAAAAATAATAACAAAGTCTCCCTTATCATCTCCATCCTCATCCTTCTCCCACCCCCAGAAAAAGAGGTTATGCTTTCAATTCAGAAATGTTGCCCCTGGACCCAATTCAAGGACTCTGGATTTTCAGGGCCCTTGATCTCTCAGTCTTTACATAAGACGGTCCCTCGGCCTGGAACTACTTTCTCCTTCCCCTTCTTTATCTGGCTAATTCCTACTGACACATTCAGACTCAAGTGTCTTTTCTTCCTGGAAGCCATCCATTCTCAAGAAATCCTCCTGGCCGGGCGCGGTGGCTCAAGCCTGTAATCCCAGCACTTTCAGAGGCCGAGACGGGCGGATCACGAGGTCAGGAGATCGAGACCATCCTGGCTAACACGGTGAAACCCCGTCTCTACTAAAAAATACAAAAAACTAGCCGGGCGAGGTGGCGGGCGCCTGTAGTCCCAGCTACTCGGGAGGCTGAGGCAGGAGAATGGCGTGAACCCGGGAGGCGGAGCTTGCAGTGAGCTGAGATCCGGCCACTGCACTCCAGCCTGGGCGGCAGAGCGAGACTCCGTCTCAAAAAAAAAAAAAAAAAAAAGAAATCCTCCCCATTCCAGAGTCCCTGAGCTGACCTTTTCCTAATCACACCTGTAAGCCTGAGGACACAGACACATCATTGAGAATTTCTGCTTGGTGGTCCCTTTCTCAACTGTCATTTGATGGAGGACACGAGACCTTCATTAACCACAGTAGCCACAGGTCTAGGAGGGCACTCGTGCAGAGTGGGTGCTGTGGTGAATATCCTAGAGCCCAAAACAGGGCTATGAAATGTTAGAATTCACCCTGAGGTGTTAGTGCTTAAGATTGCCTTTTCCTAGTGACAGTGCTTATAGCAGGATGAAGGAAACGCAACACAGAAAGATAATCCGCTAGTGGTAAAATTTCTGGTACTAGTGGAAGATAGATAAGCACAAAGATGGGGTCTTTGCTAAGGCCCCTGAGATAAGAGACACAACTTCTCCACCTGGAAGGAAACTAAGCAGCCATCAGATTTATTTATTTATTTATTGAATCTCAATAAATAAATTCAATAAATATATTTTGTTTATTCATTTATTTATTGAGACGGAGCCTTGCTCTGTCACCCAGGCTGGAGTGCAGTGCAGCAATCTCGGCTCACTGAAACCTCTACCCTGGGGTTCAATAGATTCTCCAGCCTCAGCCTCCTGAGTAGCTGGAATTACAGGCACACACCACCACACCTGGCTAATTTTTGTATTTTTAGTAGAGACGGGGTTTCGCCATATTGGCCAGGCCTGTCTCCAACTCCTGACTTCAGGTGAACCTCCCGCCTCGCCCTCCCTAAGTGCTGGGATTACAGGTGTGAGCCACCAAGCCTGGCCAGATTTCAGTTATTTTTCAGCTGTGCTTTGTGGATTTCTTAGATTCCTGGAAAGCATGGGGAGTGGGAAGGGCGGTTCGAGATTCCCTTCCCCCAAGTCTAGAAAGGAAACTCTGCTACAATCTGAGCTTGTGTGCAAGATTTTCCATTCTGGGCTTGTGTGCAAGATTTTGTTTGAAGAAAGAGTTCTGTTAATGGAAAAACCAAACTCTGTAAAATATTTTAAAGAGCTTTGTTCTGAGCCAATAGGAGTGACCAAAGCCTGGGAAAAACACAAACCCAAGAAGCCTTGAAAGAGTGGTCCCGAGGCAGTTAGGACACAATTCTGTTTTACACATTTTAGGGAAGTATATGTTATAGAAAAACTCATAAAAAATCAATACATAGAAATTACGGGCCGGGCGCGGTGGCTCAAGCCTGTAATCCCAGCACTTTGGGAGGCCGAGGCGGGCGGATCACAAGGTCAGGAGATCGAGACCACAGTGAAACCCCGTCTCTACTAAAAATACAAAAAATTAGCCGGGCGCGGTGGCGGGCGCCTGTAGTCCTAGCTACTCAGGAGGCTGAGGCAGGAGAATGGCGTGAACCCAGGAGGCGGAGCTTGCAGTGAGCCGAGATTGCGCCACTGCACTCCAGCCTGGGCAACAGCGTGAGACTCCGTCTCAAAAAAAAAAAAAACAGCCAGGCGCGGTGGCTCAAGCCTGTAATCCCAGCACTTTGGGAGGCTGAGACGGGCGGATCACGAGGTCAGGAGATCGAGACCATCCTGGCTAACACGGTGAAACCCCGTCTCTACTAAAAAATACAAAAAACTAGCCGGGCGAGGTGGCGGGCGCCTGTAGTCCCAGCTACTCCGGAGGCTGAGGCAGGAGAATGGCGTAAACCCGGGAGGCAGAGCTTGCAGTGAGCTGAGATCCGGCCACTGCACTCCAGCCTGGGCGACAGAGCCAGACTCAGTCTCAAAAAAAAAAAAAAAAAAGAAAGAAATTAGGTTGGGCACAGTGGCTCACGTCTGTAATCCCAACACTTCGGGAGGCCAAGGCGGGAGGATGACTCGAGCCCAGGAGTCTGAGACCAGCCTGAGCAACATAGTAAGACTTGTCTCTACAAAAAATTTAAAAATAATCAGGTGTGGTGACAAGCATCTATAGTTCCAGCTGCTCAAGAGGCTGAGGCAGGAGGATTGCTTGAGCCCAGAAGGTAGAGGCTGCAGTGAGCCATGATCACACCACTGCACTCCAGCCTGGGCAACAGAGCAAGACCCTATCTCAAAAAAGATAAAAAGAAAAGGAAAAACAAAACCACATGGGGGTTATACACTGGTTTGGCCCAAAAAGTCAGAATATCTCAGGGCTTACAGGTTATATAGATTTTTTTTTTTTTTTTTTTAAATAGAGGCAAGGTCTCACTGTTGCCCAGGCTGGTCTCAAACTCCTGAGATTAAATGATCCTCCTGCCTTGGCCTCCCAAAGTGCTGGGATTACAGATATGAACCACTGCACCCAGCCTAGAAATTCCTTTTTTTTTTTTTTTTTTTTTTGAGATGGAGTCTCACTCTGTCGCCCAGGCTGGAGTGCAGTGGCACAATCTCGGCTCACTGCAAGCTCTGCCTCCTGGGTTCACACCATTCTCCTGCCTCAGCCTCCCAATTAGCTGGGACTACAGGCGCCTGCCACCACGCCTGGCTAATTTTTTGTATTTTTAGTAGAGATGGGGTTTCACCATGTTAGCCAGAATGGTCTGGATCTCCTGACCTCGTGATCCGCCCGCCTCGGCCTCCCAAAGCACTGGGATTACAGGTGTGAGCCACGGTGCCGGGCCGAGAAATTCTTTAATGTGCAATTCGTTGAAGCTTTGTCTAAAAATTTGGAGTCTGTAGAAAGGAATGTTTTAAGTTAACATGAAGAAGTCTCTTGCCTAATGAACTGTGTCAGAATGACCTGTAGCCATGGTAAGAGTGTATGACTTCACTTTTGCCTGGCATGGCCTTAGGTCCTGTTTATAATTTGGTATTTTATCATCATAGTCTGTTTTGTTAATCAGATGATCTCTATTTTAACATAATGTTGATTAATTGCCTACACTCCAAAAGGGAGGGGATGTAACAAAGGCTTGTTTGACCTGCTTTCCTGTCATGACTGGGAATTAAGTTTTTAAGATTTTTTAATTTTTTAAAATTTTTTATTTTTGAGACAGAGTCTTGCTCTTTCGCCCAGGCTGGAATGCAAGTGATGTCATCTGCAACCTCCACCTCCCAGGTTCAAGCGATCCTCCCGCCTCAGCCTCCTGAGTAGCTGGGACTATAGGGTGTGTGCCACCATGCCCAGCTAACTTCTGTATTTTTAGTACAGACAGGGTTTCACCGTGGTGGTCAGGCTGGCCTAGAACTCCTGATCTCAGGTGATCTGCTCACCTTGGCCTCCTAAAGTGCTGGGATTACAGGCATGAGCCACTGAGCCTGGCTGGGTTTTTAAGATTTTCTAAACATTTTTAGAAATGTTTTAGTAGAGGCCAGGCACGGTGGCTCACGCCTGTAATCCCAGCACTTTGGGAGGCCAAGGCGGGTGGATCACGAGGTCAAGAGATCGAGACCATCCTGGCTAACACGGTGAAACCCCATCTCTACTAAAAATACAAAAATTAGCCAGGGGTGGTGGCACGCGTCTTAGTCCCAGCTACTTGGGAGACTGAGGCAGGAGAATCACTTGAACCCAGGAGGTGGAGATTGCAGTGAGCCAAGATGGCTCCATTGCACTCCAGTCTGGGTGACAGAGCGAGACTCGTCTCAAAAAAAAAAAGAAAAGAAAAGAAAAGAAAAAGAAAAAAGAAAAAAAAAGATTTTTCTAGAGTCTTCTTGGCTAAGAGGGGGTCCATTCAGTTGGTGAGGGCTTAGGATTTTATTTCGAGTTTACAGTTCTATTGCACAAAAAAAAAAAAGACGACCTTGTCCAACTCACCCATTTTATAGATGAGTATGCCAGTAGCCCAAAATGACACAGTAGATGCCCAGATCTTTCCATTTTCCCACCAGTGCTTATTTCACTACCTGCATTGGTCTCCAAAGCACACTGCACTCAGCAGGCCGCCCGCGGGCAGGATGGACTCCTAGCATACTCCACACCTCCAGGGCAGTCTTCCGGCCATAGGCCTCCCGGGTCCCTTTCCAAAGTCATCCTCCCTTAAAGAGGAGGGGCAAGCTGATAGGGTAAAACCATCTGATCTTACTATTCTCTTATTTATTTATGTATTTGAGACGAAGTGTCGCTCTGTTGCCCAGGCTGGCGTGCAGCTCACTGAGTAGCTGGGATTACAGGCGCCTGCCATCACACTCAGCTAATTTTTGTAATTTTTAGTACAGATGGGATTTCACCATGTCAGCCAGGCTGGTCTGCAACTCCTGACCTCAAGTGATCTGCCCTCCGTGGCCTCCCAAAGTGCTGGGATTACAGGCGAGAGCCATCACGCCCGGCACTGTTCTCTTTTTTAGATGATGAAACTGGGGCACTGGTTCTGTAGCTCATCCTTAGTGAAACCCGGGTCTTCCTGACTCTGCTATCACGCAAGGCTGAGTGTTCACCAGGTAATGTGGACACTGTGTGTTGAAGGAGCTCAGAGAAGGCTCTGTTTGGGCTGGAGCTGAGGAGGAGAGAGGGAGGGCCAGATGAGGGTTGGGGAGCAGATTCCTAGGCCCATTAAAAGTGAGGGAAAACACCATGGCCTGCCGGGCGCGGTGGCTCACGCCTGTAATCCCAGCACTTTGGGAGGCCGAGGAGGGCGGATCATTTGAGGTCAGGAATTCGAGACCAGCCCTCTGGCCAACATGGTGAAACCCTGACTCTACTGAAAATACAAAAAATTAGCTGGGCGTGGTGGCGGGCACCTATAATCCCAGCTATTCGGAGGCTGAGGCACGAGAATTGCTTGAACCCGGGAGGCAGAGGTTGCAGTGAGCTGAGATCATGCCACTGCACTCCAGCCTGGGCAACAAAGCAAGACTCCATCTCAAAACAAACAAACAAAAAAACACCATGGTCAAGGGTGAGCTTCAGAATTACAGCCGCTGCTTCCTGAGCCTCTGGGAAAAAAAAAATTTCAGTCATCACTGTTTCACTGTTCCTCCTGCTACCACCGTTTGGAATAATTCTCTCTGTAAATGTTAAGGTCCTTCCGGGTGCTGATATCAAATTAAATTTGCCTACTGACACAGGCCTGCCTGCAACAGAGCCAAAGAAGCAACGCAAATAAAAGGCACACAGGGCTCTATCATCCTGGGGGATGTTTTCTTTATTTGTGTCTTCTGGAAACCAGCTGACCGAAGACAATAGTCCTTTAAGGATTTACCAGCAACTGGGACTGTAAATTACCATAGGTGCCTCCTGAAAGCCCAAGACAAAACCCTCCCCAGAGAGAAAATAAACAAGAGCTATTTCTTTTTATGTGAATCCTGACTCTTAAAGTGCCCTTTCCGTCTAATAAGTTTTTTTGCATTTTTCTCCAGGCCTCCAGTTTGTCTGCATTATTGTTAAATGTGAGAAATACAGTCCTGTGAACTGAGCTCAAGTCAGGAGCCAACCGAGGTGTGTGAGACGCGCTCAAAAGAAATAATGGTAACAGCTAGTGCTCCTCTAAATACTTACCTGAGAGAATGTATTTAATGCACAGGAGAACTCCGTGGGGTGGATGCTGTCCTCATAATCCTCATTTTAGGGTGAAGGAGACGGAGGCACAGAGAGGTTGAGCCACTTTGTTCAAAGGCAGAAAGTGTGTGAGAGGCAGAGCGAGCTTCAAACTCAGGCAGTCGGGATCCCAAGCCACAACCTAAACTACCGTGCTCCACAGTCTTTTTTATTATTATTATTATTTTGAGACAGGGTCTCACTCTGTCACCCAGGCTAGAGTGCAGTGGTACGATCATGGCTCACTGCAGCCTCGACCTCCTGGGCTCAAGCCATCCTCCCACCTCATTTTTATTGTTGTTGTTGTTGTTGTTGTTGTTGTTGTTTCTTGAGGTCTCACTATGTCACCCAGGCTGGTCTCAACCTCCTGGGCTCAAGTAATCCGCCTGCCTGGGCCTCCCAAAGTGCTAGGATTACAGGCATGAGCCACTGTGCCCGGTCCGCCCCAGGCTTTTTTTTTTTTTTCTTTTGAAACAGAGCCTTGCTGTGTCACCCATGCTGAAGTACAGTGGTGCGATCTCAGCTCCCTGCAACCTCCGCCTCCTGGGTTCAAGGGATCCTCCCAAGTAAGTAGCTGGGGTTTCAAGAGGTGCACCACCACACCCGGCTAATTTTTGTATTTTTAGTACAGGCAGGGTTTCACCATGTTGGTGAACAGGCTGGTCTCAAACTCCTGACCTCAAGTGATCCGGCCACCTTAGCCTCCCAAAGTGCTGGGATTATAAGTGTGAGCTACTGTGCCCAGTCCACCCCACAGCGTTTAGTGTAACTGCAGGTCAGGGTGCTCCTGCTGGAACAAAACAGAATCCACAAGAAGTGAGATGACTGGGCCTCGGGACCTTGGCCAATTTCATTGAGAAGGGTGAGTAATCATTCCTTTGGACTGGGACCAGTATCGACTGGAAGGCTGACTCTGACATTTACTAGAGGTGTGACCTTGAGCAAGCGGCTTTCTCTCTGAGACTTCCTTTCCTAATGAGTGAAATGGAGGTGTTAGTATCCCCATCTGTGGGGTCCTTGCTGAGGATGAAAGCATGAGCACACTGTAAGCAGTTAGCTGCTGCGAATTCCTCCCCTGTCCTCTTGTGCCCACCCCACTCCTAGCCTTTATTAAACTAAAAGCTGCTTCCTTGAAACCTTCACCTTTTGACACTGCTTAGATCCTATATTCATTTGCTAGGACTGCTGTGACAAAGGACAACAAAGTGGGTGGCTTAAACAACAGAAATGCATCGTCTCAGTCCTGGAGGCTAGAAGTTCAAAATCAAAGTGGTAGCAGGGCCGGTTCCTTCCAAGGACTGTGAAGGAGAATCTGTTCCAGGCCTTTCTCCCAGTTTCTGGTAACCTCAGACACTCTTTGTAGATGACATTCCTTTTCCCTGTGGCTTTGTAGCATCTTTCCTCTATCTTGACTGCCTCATCTGTCTCAGTGTCTGAATTTCCCCCCTTTATGAGGGCACCAGTCAGTAGATTAGGACCCCCTTTAGTGACCTCATCCTAATCATCTGCAAAGACCCTATTTCAAATTAGATCACATTTACAGGCAGTGGGGAGTTAGGACTTCAATATCTCTCTCTCTCTCTCTCTCTCTCTCTCTTTTTTTTTTTTTTTTTTTTTTTTCTGAGACAGGGTTTCATTCTGTTACTCAGGCTGGAGTGCAGTGGCACGATCTTGACTCACTGCAACCACCGACCGACTTCTGGGCTCAAGCGATCCTCCACTTTGGTCTCCTGAGTAGCTGGGACCACAGGCATGTGCCACCACACCTGGCTAATTTTTTGTATTTTTGGTGGAGATGGTGTTTCACCATATTGCTCAGGCTGGTCTCCTGACCTCAAGTGATCCACCTGCCTTGGGCTCCCAAAGTGCTGGGATTATAGGCATGAACCACTGCACCCAGCCCGGGACTTCAACATCTTGTTGGGGGACACAATTTGACCCATAGCATGACTGAAGAATTATGCCCAAGAAGTCGCCTTCCTGCTCCAAACCTCAGTACTTGGAACACCTGGACACAGCCATTATGTCTCCTGTTAGTCTCCCCACCCCGTTTCTGGAGAGATCTTTCTTATGGTTAGATCTCTATAGGATCTCTTTTTAAACGCCAGTCCCAGGGCACAACAGGTTTCCCCATAGGCAGCCCATCCACCAGGCAACATGAGGGATCTACCACTTCCCAGGAATGAAAAATTTTTGTTCAATTAATGCAGGCAATCAAGCTGGTTTCCCCAGCCTATCCATGCAGTTGAATTTTTGAACTTGGGTACAAGAGTTTACATTTAAGGCTAGGTGCAGTGGCTCATGCCTGTAATCCCAGCACTTTGGGAGGCCGAGGCGGGCAGATCACTTGAGCCCAGGAGTTTGAGACCAGTCTGGCCAACATGGCGAAACCCTATCTCTACTAAAAATACAAAAATTAGCTGGGTGTGGTGGCTATGACTGTAATCCCAGCCATGCAGGAGGCTGAGGCAGGAGAATCACTTGAATCCGGGAGGTGGAGGTTGCAGTGAGCCAAGATCGCGCCACTGCACTCCAGCCTGGGCAGCAGAGAGAGACCTTGTCTCAAAAAAAAAAAAAAAAAAAAAAAAAGAAAGAAAAAAAAGAAAGAAAGAAAGAGTTTACATTTAAAATTGGTTGGTTAGAATAGAATCTAATGATCCCAAAAAGTTTTTGTTTTGTTTTGCTTTGTTATTGTTTCTGTTTTTTAATTGAGACAGAGTCTTGCTCTGTTGCCCAGGTTGGAATGCAATGGCGCGAACTTGGCTTCCCAGATCCTCCGCCTCCTGGGTTCAAGCGATTCTTGTGCCTCAACTTCCCAAGTAGCTGGGATTACAGGAGCCTGCCACCATGCCCAGCTAATTTTTTGTATTTTCAGTAGAGACCTGGTTTCGCCATGTTGGCCAGGCTGGTCTCGAACTCTTGACCTCAGGTGATCCACCCGCCTCGGCCTCCCAAAGTGCCGGAATTATAGGCGTGAGCCACCACAACCAGCCTCAAAGAGTTTTAAATCTGCATTTCATCATCTGCTATGTCCCCCATCCCTCTCAATGTTGTTTCATCTGAGGGTGGCATCAGTATACCTTTCCTGCCCTCCTCTTATTGTGACCAAGCGAGTTACAGAGAAATGTCACACTTTGAGACAAATTAAAGAGGCCTTTATTAGCCGGCAACCGAGAGGCAGCTAACGCTCAAACTTCTCTCAGTCCCGAGGAAGGGGCTAGTTTTGTTTTTATACTGTGGTCTAAATAGAGGAGGGGGTTTTTAGCTGAAGTAATTTTTACAGAAGCAGAACTGGCAAAAAGTTAAAAAATTAATTGGTTACAAATGCAGTTACAAAAAAAAAAAAAACAGTTCCAGGTGCAGGGGCTTAAACTATCACAAAGAGATAAATGCAGGGGGTTTGGGTGCCATCCACCATGCGCGTCCCCAGGAGCAGATGGTGCAGCTTGCCTCAATATCTTTTCAGTTGGTGCATTCCTGAATGTGCTTTGAGTCAGTTTACACTAGTTATGCCATAAGGGAGAGAGGTGAAAGGGGGCTGCAAATAAAGAAACTAAAATGGAGTCTGTTCGGCTCTCTCTCTGCTAGGATAGAGTCACTCAGTTTAAAACAAGGTAGGGTATCACACTCTTTAAGTCATCAAGAAGAATATTGGGAGTATGCAACCCCACAAAGAGGGTGACATCTCTGCAATGGGACAAAAAACCTTTTATTCTTTTTATATAGAAAGCACAGATATGCATACAGTCCATAAACAGATTGATGGTATATCATCTGTGGTGTTAAAATTTCATAAGGGAGGTGGGTATTCAGGAAAAACAATAAGGGTCCTCAGGGGAATGATAATTTTTTAAAGTTTGAGAAACAGTAATCTGGAGGATAAAGCTCTGGACCAGTATCACATGAGTCTGCTGGACATCTCCCCAGAGCTGCCGAACCCCTCAAATGACATGGCTCTAGCTGCAGCAGGGCCTTCGGCTCCATCAGGGCCAGCTGACCATTTTCAGATAGGTAGGGATGCAGGAAAGTTTTCTTTTGTTTTGTTTTGTTTTGTTTTTTTGAGATGGAGTCTTGCTCTATCGCCCAGGCTGCAATGTGGTGGCAAAATCTTGGTTCACTGCAACCTGTGCTTCCTGGGTTTAAGCAATTATCGTGCCTCAGCCTCCCAGGTAGCTGGGACTACAGGTGCCCACCACCCACACCTGGCTAATTTTTGTATTTTTAGTAGAGACGAGGTTTCACCACGTTGGCCAGGCTGGCAGAAATGTTTTCATAAACACTAAGACGTTGTGCAACAATGCCTCCAACAACCAAGAGGGCACAGCGATCAACGATCAATTCACTCGAGCTCTAAATGGGCATTAAATCATTATCAATTCATGCACGCATTCATTGATTCGACAAATTTGAGTGTTCTAGGAGCTGGGGGTACAACAATGAACAAAATAGATTTTTTTAAAAGGTTCCCACTTTCATGGAGCTTACAGTCTAGAAAAGGTTGAGATTTGGGGAAGACAGAAAATAAACAAAAACTAAATTGTATTGTCAGATGGAGATGAAGTGCCAGTAAGGGAAAAAAAGCCTCTTAAAAGCTGTGGTCTGCAGGGTTTTTAGGGAGGTAAGACCATTCTGTATGACATAGTAGTGACAGATACATGTCATATTGCATTTGTCAAGACCCACAGAGCCAAGCAACATAAAAAGTGAAACCTCATGTAAACTATGAGCTGTAGTTAATAATGTATCAGTATTGGTCCATTAAGTGTAACAAATGTACCACATTAATGGAAGATGTTAATAATGGAAGAAACCGTTAGGAGCTGCAGGGGAGATGGGGAGGGTATGTTGAACTCTGTACTATCTGCTCAATTATTCTGTAAATCTAATACTGTACTACATAAATAAAGCCTAGTAATTTTTTTAATGCTATAGTCTGAGCCCATGCAAAAAAAAAAAAAAAAAAAAAAAAAAAAAAAACAGAAAAGAAAGGGCACTACTGGTATGTTTGGAATCAGAAAATTTGGCAAGAAGAGAGTTGAAAGGGGTATGTGTATGGGCGAAACTGACTTTGGCCAGGTGAAATGAATCCGTGTGCCAATAGGAGTCAGGTGAAATAGTGCAACTAGGAAGAAACAAGAGGAAATTGATTCCAAAAGATGCTGTGGAACAATGAGAGCAGAAGAGCTCACAGAAGCAGCACATAGCAGTTTTGAAAAGAGCTTTAATAATAAAATATAGCAGCCACAACTACACAAGGAGGAGAAAAGAAAGAAGTCAAGCTGTGATCAATTTTAAAGGGAAGTTCTGTGCTAGAAACAGGGGCGATGGTAATCAATGCACATAGCAGAATTTAGGAATTAGGAGTGGAGAGGAAATTACATGCAATTTTTACCCTTCTCCCAGACACGATTTCTAGCTTATAATTAATTAGAATTAGTTTTCTGAGTCTTCCCAGCTATACCGAACTGTGAGAAATAATAATGAAGAAAAGGAACATTTCATTATACCTAGATTAATTCATCACAGGTGTCTAAACAGCTGACAAATTTTTCATTGCAGGGACTTGAAAGGCCACACACTTGCAATAACAGAAGACTTGTGAGGAAAGGAATCAGACCTATGGGTAAGCTAAAGGCAGGAGTGACTTTATCAATCCATAAGCAGCACAAGTGAACATTAAGTCTCTATGCCCTATGTATCCCAGAAAAGCCCTAGGGACTGTCAGTTACGTAAGAGGGGCACAACCCTGCCCCTGCCCTCAGGGGGATTATAGTCTTATTGGAAAGACTAGACTTGCTCACCTGAAATACAGAGAATAAAGGTGAATAAAATAGTGTTTCACTGAACAGATAGAAGAGAGTGAGTGCTATGGACTGCAGGTGTGTGTCCCCTGCAAATTTGTATGTTAAAGCCCTAGTCCCCACTGTGTTCCGTATTTGGAGCTGAGGCCTTTGGGAGGTAATTAATGTCAGGTGAGGGAAGAGGGTGAGTGCCCTCATGATGGGATTAGTGCCTTTGTAAGGAGATAAAGGGACTAGTGCATGCTCTTTCTCTCTCTGTCTCTCTGTCTCTCTCTCTCTCTCTCTGCCATGTTAGGATACAGCAAGGTGTCTTTCTGCAAACTAAGAAGAGAAACTTCTCCAGGAACCCCAACAGTTGGCACCTTGATCTTGGACTTTTCAGTCTTCAGAACTGTGAGGAAATGTCTGTTGTTAAAACCACCCAGTCCATGGTGTTTTTGCTGCAGCAGCCGAAACTATAGCTCAAAATAAAAAGGGAGGTCAGATTATGTGGGCTAAACTATGGTTCTACTTTCTCTCCAACAAGAGAAAGTGCACAAAGAATAGAGACTTCAGGAGGTGAGGACTACTGCAGCGACTATGGTCCTTTGGTCGAGGAACCCAACGACAACATTGAGATAGAGACACCAACCAGATCAGCAGTTCTCAAATGAGAGAGGCAACCTCACATCACCCCCAACCCCAATATACTTCTGCTCTCCCTGCCATTAGCCAAGTCTTCCCTTCTGCCCAGAGAGCCCTCAGCCTTCTCTGTGCTCTACACAACCTTTGAAACCAAGTTCAAGTTCCAACTCTTTGGCAAAGCCTAACATTGATCTCATCTTTCTCAGAATTCCATCAATACACATGATGTATACCATTTGCTTACTATCCTCATATGAAACGTGGTGTGACAGGCAGCAATGAATTTGCAGTAATATCTGGATTCCATTGGAGAGTCACTTCTCACTAGCTATGTTAACCTGAGTGGATTATTTAGCATTCCCAAGCCTCAGTTTCCTGATTTACAAAATGGGAAAAATGAGAGGATTCAAAGCCTCTATCCTGAGGACAAAGAGCAATGGGAACTCGCATATATTAGTGGTTGGGTGTAAATTGATCCAAGCCCTTTGAAAACCATTTGCTAGTGTCTCCTAAAGTTAAATCTATGCCTATTCTATGAGCTAGCAATTCCACTCCTAGATGTATAACCAATAGTAATAAGCACTTAAGGCTGGGCGCGGTGGCTCACACCTGTAATCCCAGCATTTTGGGAGGCCAAGGCAGGCGGATCACCTGAGGTCGGGAGTTCGAGACCAGACTGACCAACATGGAGAAACCCAGTCTCTACTAAAAATACAAAATTAGCCAGGCGTGGTGGCACATACCTGTAATCCCAGTTACTCAGGAGGCTGAAGCAGGAGAATCGCTTGAACTTGGGAGGTGGAGGTTGTGGTGAGCTGAGATTGCGCCACTGAACTTCAGCCTGGGCAACAAGAGCAAGACTCTGTCTCAAAAAAAAAAAGAAAAAAGAAAGAAATGAATGCTTAACGAAGGTGCCAAGAACATACACTGGGGAAAGGACAGTCTCTTCAAGATACGGTGCTGGGAAAACTGGATATTCATATACAGAAGAATGAAACTAGACCCCTATCTCTCACCATATGCAAAAATCAAATCAAAATATATTAAAATGGATCAAAGACTTAAACCTAAGACCTCAAACTATGAAACTACTACAAGAAAACATTGGGCACATCAAGTTAAAAAGCTTATGCTCAGTAAAGGAAACAATCAACAAAGTGAAGAGACAACCCACAAAATGGGAGAAAATATTTGCAAACCACCCATCTGACAAGGAACCAGAATATATAAGAAGCAATGCTATAGGAAAATATCTGATTTTAAAAAAATTTAAAAATTGAAAAATTAAAAAAAAATTAAAAATCTAATTTAAAAAATCTAATTTAAAAATGGGCAAAAGATCTGAACAGACGTTTCTGAAAAGAAGTCATACAAATGGCAAACAGGCATATGAAAAAATGCTCAACATCATTGATCATCAGATAAATGCAAATCAAAACTACAATGAGATACCGTCTCCAGTTAAAATGGCTTTTATGCAAAAGACAGGCAGTAACAAGTACTGGCGAGGATGTGGAGAAAGGGGAACCCTTGTACACTATTGGTGGGAATGTCAGTTAGTACAACCACTATAGAGAACAGTTTGCAGGTTCCTCAAAAAACTAAAACTAGAACTACCTTATAATCCAGCAATCTCACTGCTAGGTATGTACCAAAGAGTAAGAAAATAAGTATATCGAAGAGATACCTGCACTCCCATGTTTATTGCAGCACTGTTCACAACAGGCAAGATTTGGAAGCAATCTAAGTGTCCATCAATAAACAGGTGGATAAAGAAAATGTGGTATGCATACACAAATGAGTACTATTCAACCATATGAAAGAATGATGTCCTGTCATTTGCAACAACATGGATGGAACTGAAGGTCATTACGTTAAGTGAAATAAACCAGACAAAAAAGGGCAAATTTCACCTGTTCTCACTTATTTGTGGGAGCCAAAAATGAAAACAAGTGAGATAGAGAATAGAAGGATGAGTGCCAGAGGCTGGGAAGGGTAGTGGGGGGTGAGGAGTGGGGATGGTTAATGGGTACAAAAATATAATTACATAGAACGAATGAGGTCTAGTAGTTGATAGCACAACAGGGTGACAGAGTCAACAACAATTTACTGCACATTTTAAAATAACTACTTGGGTGGAGTGGCTTATGCCTGTAATCCCAGCACTTTGGGAGGTAGAGGTGGGCGGATTGCTTGAGCTCAGGAATTCGAGACCAGCCTGGGCAACATAGTGAAATCTCATCTCAGCTAATTTTTAAGTTTTTCTGTAGAGCTGAGGTCTCACCATGTTGTCCAGGCTGGTCTTGAGCTCCTGGGCTCAAGTGATCCTCCCACCTTGGCCTCCCAAGGTGCTAGGATTACAGGTGTAAGTCACTGCGCCTGGCCTATTTCAACTTCAAAAAGTAAATAAAAAGGGAAAAGAGCATCTGGCCTTAGCCAGAATGTGGATCCTCAAAATATGTACCCATGATGGCCAAAGGGGAGGGATGGTCAGTGGCCAGGGGTGGGAGAGGAGCGGGGAGCTGCCTGCCTGGCTCCTTCAAGTCCCAGCAGCATGGAGTCAGAAGCCACCCTCCCACCTCCACCCCAACCTTGATATGGTGCTGGATCTTAGAAATGCGAAGATCCATATGACACGTTTCCTTCCCATGAGGAGCTCACAGTTGTCCACTGTGGCTGATTCAACCTTAAAAGGTCCATAGAATCCCAGTACTCCCCGCTGCCTGACACCCATCGTCATTCTCCAGGTTTGTTCAGCAACCTCCTACCTAACCTGCCACTCTTGGGGAGCCGCTGCACTGCCGCCACTGACTTGCTGCAAAATGCTTGTAACCACACTGCCTCCTGCTTCAAGCCTCCTTTGCCTCCTCCCACCAAGTTTGAACTGCTCAGGATGGCACAGGATGGCTCCCAGCCACTGTGTCTGCCCCGTTTCCCTCTGCTCTCCTCCCAGCCCCGAGTAGCCCCTCTTTATCTCCACGCCTCTCTCCACAACGTTCAGCCCTTGCATCCCCCTCTTATCCTCCTGGGCCTTTGGCCTCTTTTCCAACCTCCCAAACACCCTGCGAGACATCTCCCTGACCAAGGGCTCTATCACTTGAGGTCTGGAATCACTGGAGGGAGGCCAGACACCATGGGAGGCTCCTCTCAAGTTATTTAATAAACTTTCAGGCCAGGAGTGGTGGCTCATGTCTGTAATCCCAGCACTTTGGGAGGCCAAGGCAGGTGGATCACAAAGTCAGGAGTTCGAGACCAGCCTGGCCAACATGATGAAACCTCATCTCCACCAAAAATACAAAAATTAGCCGGGCGTGGTGGCATATGCCTATAATATCTGCTACTCAAGAGGTTGAGGCAGGCGGAGGTTGCAGTGAGCCGAGATCACGCCACTGCACTCTAGCCTGGGTGATAGAGCAAGACTATTCTCAGGAAAAAAAAAGAAAAACAAAACACAAACTTTCATTGTTTTTCTTCTGCTTTTTCTAAAATACACACACATATTTTAGATTATTCAGAGGCCAAAAGAAGAAATCAGAAGTCACATTTCACCATCCAGATATCATAACTGTTAACGTTTAGGTAACCAGAATGGCAATGACAATGATCCAGGGTCACTGTCTCTTGGCTGTAGTTTCTTATGGCCACCTTAAGATGACAGTTGTCCACTCTTTGCTCTGTCTATGCTTTTTCAAAAAAGGGGATTATAGTGAGCATTGTTTTTTGTAAATTGCTTTCTCTCCCGAAGTATACATAGTAGTTGTTTGGTTCAAGGGCAGAAGAGTGTGTAGCAGATGTTCAATCCAGTCAGATCTAGAAACTCAAGCCATTTAAAAAATACAGCTAATAGCAAATTATGCAAGAAAATATGTTTCAAGGGCATTTCAAGAACAATGAGTACTTTCTCAAGACAGACAGACAGAGAGAGGAGGTCAAATTCATTTAGGTTTTCAGCTTGGGCTTGGTGGTACACGCCTGTAGTCCCAGCTACTCGGGAGGCTGAGGCAAGATAATCATTTGAACCTGGGAGGTGGAGGTTGCAATGAGCCGAGATCCCACCACTGCACTCCATCCTGGTTGACAGAGCAAGACTCTGTCTCAAAAAAAAAAAAAAAGAAAGAAAGAAAAAAGAAAATATTTGAATAAATATATTACACTGACATGTAAGTATATTTAAAATTTTTGAACTGAAGTAATTCATTGACGTGTTAATGTGTAACATTAGGAATAATGTTTTCGACCAGGCGTGGTACCTCACACCTATAATCCCAGCACTCTGGGAGACCGAGATGGGCAGATCATTTGAGGCCAGGAGTTCGAGACCAGCCTGGCCAACTGGTGAAACCCCGCCCCTACTAAAAATACAAAAATTAGACAGGTGTGGTGGCAGGTGCCTGTAATCCCAGCTACTCAGGCAGCTGAAGCAGCAGAACCGCCTGACCTGGGAGGCAGAGGTTGCAGTGGGCAGAGATCATGCCACTGCACACTGCACTGCAGCCTGAGCCACAGAGTGAGACTCCATCTCCAAAGAAAAAAAAACGGGAAAAAAAGAAATTATGTTTTCGCCCTACATGTGAGCTACAATAATGATATCTTATGTAATGCAATGATTAATGTGAAATGCAGTTTAGCAAAACAGTAAACTGTGTTCATAGAAAAATATTATACATTCTTCATTTTTTAAATTAAAATTAAAAATTCTGGCCGGGTGTGGTGGCTCACGCCTGTAATCCCAGCACTTTGGGAGGCTGAGGTGGGCAGCTCATGAGGTCAGGAGTTCAAGACCAGCCTGGCCAACATGGTGAAACCCCATCTCTACTAAAAATACAAAAATTAGCAGGGCATGGTGGCATGCACCTGTAATCCTAGCTGCTCAGGAGGCTGAGGCAGGAGAATTGCTTGAACCCGGGAGATGGAGGTTGCGGTGACCTGAGATCACACCATTGCACTCCAGCCTGGGAGACAGAGCCAGATTCCGTCTCAGAAAAAAAAAAAAAAAATTCAGTTCTGCAGTCTCACTAGCCTCATTTCTTTTCTTTTTTCTTTTTTTTTTAAATTTTGAGACAGACTCTCGCTCTGTCCACACTAGCCTTTTTCCAAGTGCTCAGTACCCATCTGTGCCTCTAGTTCGTCTACTGACCAATTATAAATCTGGGTTATGCAGTGCTGTGAACATCAGGCTAAGAAATTTTTTAAAAATTTAAAATTTTTATTTTATAGAGACAGTGTTTTGCCATGTTGCCAGGCTAGTCGTGACAGGCTAAAGAATTTGACCTGTATCTTTGGCAAAGGAGGCAGTCACGCAGGTCGGCAAAGGGTGCCAGAAGGAATTCCTGTTTGGGAAGGTTGAGTGGCATTAATTTAGCTGTCCACAGGGTCAGGGAGAGCCCAGAGACCAATCAGGAGCAGGGGCAGAAATCTGGACTTGGGTTTACAAGGGTTATACAAAAATGCAGGGAGCACAGAGCAGAAGATGCATTTAGAGGGCCAGAGAGGGAAGAATCAGCTGGTCTTGGGAGATTCGGTGGTAAAGGACAGAAAGAAAAGGGAGTCAGTTTTGCAGTGCGAGTCACTGGAGAAGAGCGAGGGTCCTGGACCTTCAGTTTGAAGTTCATTTTCATTTGGGTGCTTTTCAACTCAATATTTGTTTTTCGTGTCTGCTCCGTACTGGCCCTGTGTTGGTTTGTGGGGTACAGGGTGGTGAACCTCAAGCACTTAGCTGAGAGGGAATGAGCACGATGGTTATCCTGACTCTAGGAACTCAGCTCTCGAAGTCAATCCTGAAGGAGTAAAGACTAAAGAGTAAAATCTTAATTTTTTTTTTTTCTCTTGAGACGGGTTCTTGCTCTACCACTCAGGCCGGAGTGCAGTGACACAGTCTCGCCTCACTGCAATCTCCGCCTCCCATGTTAAAGCCACCATGGGCCGGGCGCGGTGGCTCAAGCCTGTAATCCCAGCACTTTGGGAGGCCGAGACGGGCGGATCACGAGGTCAGGAGATCGAGACCATCCTGGCTAATATGGTGAAACCCCGTCTCTACTAAAAATACAAAAAACTAGCCGGGCGAGGTGGTGGGCGCCTGTAGTCCCAGCTACTCGGGAGGCTGAGGCAGGAGAATGGCGTAAACCCGGGAGGCGGAGCTTGCAGTGAGCTGAGATCCGGCCACTGCACTCCAGCCTGGGCGACAAAGCGAGACTCCGTCTCAAAAAAAAAAAAAAAAAAAAAAAAAAATAGCCACCATGCCCAGCTAATTGTTTTGTACTTTTCGTAGAGATGGTGTTTCAGCATGTTGGCCAGACTGGTTTCGAACTCCTGACCACAAGCGATCCGCCCGCCTCGGCCTCCCAAAGTGCCGGGACTACAGGAGTGAGCTACCACACCCCGCCTATTCAAATATTTTCTGCAGGCCCAGCGCGGTGGCTCACGCCTGTAATCTCAGCACTTTGGGAGGCTGAGGCGGGCAGATCAACAGGTCAGGAGATCCAGACCATCCTGGCTAACATGGTGAAACCCCCTCTCCACTAAAAATACAAAAAATTAGCCAGGCGTGGTGGCAGTCTCCTGTAGTCCCAGCTACACTGGAGGCTGAGGCAGGAGACTGGCGTGAACCCTGGAGGCGGAGCTTGCAGTGAGCCGAGATCGCACCACTGCACTCCAGCCTGGGCGACAGAGCCCGAGACTCCGTCTCAAACACAAACAAAACGAAACAAAACAAAAAAACAAATACTTTCTGCAGACAGTAAGAGGTAGATTGAAATACTGATTTTAATTATGATGCAATTAAATTTGTTTAGTTTAAAAAAAGTATGGGCAAATTTAGAAGTTATAAGCAAAGGCATTCTATGGATGCAGAATTGAGTGGAGATGCAGAAACTAGTACCTGAAGAGTAAAGCCAAAAAAAGATGACAAAAAGCAACTGCAATTTGCTGCAGCAATTTTTTTTTATGAGAGAAAAAATCTTATTAAAATAATAAAGTGGCCAGGTGCAGTGGCTCACGCCTGTAATCCCAGCACTTTGGGAGGCTAAGGTGGGCAGATCACGAGGTCAGGAGTTTGAGACCAGCCTGACCAACATGGAGAAACCCCATCTCTACTAAAAATACAAAATTAGCCGGGCTTGGTGGCAGATGCCTGTAATCCCAGCTACTCAGGAGGCAGAGGCAGGAGAATCGTTTGAACCCGGGAGGCAGAGGTTGCCGTGAGCTGAAGTCATGCCATTGCGCTCCGGCCTGGGCAACAAGAGCAAAACTCCATCTCAAAAGAAATAAATTAATTAATTAAATAAAATAATAAAGTGGATAATATTAAGAGACATTTTCAGCATATGATAGTGGATTTGATAAGAAGTTTCCTCTCAATAGTAAAAAAAAGAATCCACAAAATCAGTTACCTAAAGGCATATTTAACATTAAACAAAAATTTGTTGAATGTTTTTGGGTAACTTAAACATTCGACAAAAATTTGTCGAATATTTAATTTTTTTTCCTATGTGAGAAGATATCAAGCAATAATGCTTATTTTATTTGACACAGGTTCTCATCCTGTCACCCAGGCTGGAGTGCAGTGGTACAATCTCGGCTCATAGCAGCCTCTTCCTACAGGGGCTCAGGTGATCCTCCCAACTCAGCCTCAAGTATAATAGCTGGAAGTATAGGCATGTGCCAACATATCCAGCTATTTTTTTTTCTTTCCTTTCTTTTTTTTTTTTAGACATGAAGTCTCGCCACATTGCCCAGGCTGGTCTCAAACTCCTGAGTCAAGGTATCTGCCCGCCTCAACTTCCCAAAGTTCTGGGATTAGGGGAGGGAGCCACTGTGCCAGGCCATCAATAATGTTTCATTTTAAAATAATTGTTAAACAAATCTAAACAGGATCTGTGCTTATAAACTTGGCCAGCTATAAAAAGACTGGAATTCTTTCACAAAAGAAAAACACTTTAAAATATATTTATTTACTTATTAGAGAGGGGGTCTCACTATGTTGCCCAGGCTGGACTCGAAGTTCCAGGCTCAAGTGATCCTCCCCATCTCAATCTCTCAAGTAGCTGGGACGACAGGCACGTGCCACAGTACTCAGTTGAAAAACACTTTTAGGTGAAAAAATGGTAAAATAAATTATTTTTTGACAATGAAAATATTGTTAGAAAATTCTGAGGAAAAGATTTTAAAAGATACTTCACAAGAAGAGAAAGCTCTTCAATTGAGCCCTCAAATAATTGTCCATAAAATATGAAGACTTTTCTAACAATTGCAAAAACCAATCAATAATCTTGAAAAATCACAAGTACTTTAGCTTCAGATGAGTCATTTGATATAATATACACTGCGCAATTAATACATTGGTTATATTTTGTCTCAAAGGACTTCAAATTTATGAAGAAATGTCAATTCATAGCCTAAAAGAAACTAACACACGGCATGGATATTTTTAAATCTTTCATAACTGTCAAAGAAGAATTCCAGCCAGACAAGAAAAAAATTAGTCTCTTTCACCACAAATGGTAGTTCCATTATGCTGAATCAAAAATTTGGATGTATTAGAATTTTCAAATAAGAGACTAACATTTTCCTTATTGCTTATCCCATTAGGTGATATATTTTGAAAACAGTCATGCTTAGTTTTCTGCAGCCAACTCTGTGAAAAGCATCATAGATTAACATTGTTCATTGTATTCATTCAAATGCTATGAATCATCTTCAGTTTAAGGAACAGTTGAAAGAAATAAAAGATGACAGATTTAATGATCTTGTGGTCTTTGTCAATGCTCTTTGAGTCACAGAAGAGCTTTACAAAGGGTTACTGTATTTTTAACTCCAATTCAAGATTTTCTTTAAACAAAGGGAATGCTTGGCAAATTATCCCATAATCAAAGACAAAAAATGGCAGCATGATTTATGTTTTCTCATCAAAATTACACTGCATATCTGGCCGGGTGCAGTAGCTCATGCCAATAATTCCAACATTTTGGGAGGCTGAGGGAGGCAGATGGCTGGAGCTCAGGAGTTTGAGACCAGCCGGGACAACATAGTGAAACCCTGTTTCTACCAAAAATACAAAAAATTAGCTAGGTGTGGTGGCACATGCCTGTAATCCCAGCTCCTCAGGAGGCTGAGATGGGAGGATCACTTGAGCCTGGGAGGTGGAGAGTTCAATGAGCCCAGATCGTTCCACTGCACTGCCACCTGGGTGACAGAGCAAGACCCCATCTCAAAAAAAAAGAAAAAAGAAAAAATTACACTGCACATGGATGAACTAAACTTGAAACTCCAAGGTAAGGAAAAGTTTATTTGTTACATAGCTAGACATTTAATGAATGTTGGAACTGAAACTTTTCTTTTTTTTTTTTCTGAGACAGAGTTTCGCTCTTGTTGCCCAGGCTGGAGTACAATGGCTCCATCTCAGCTCACAGCAACCTCTGCCTTCCAGGTTCAAACGATTCTCCTGCCTCAGCCTCCCAAGTAGCTGGGATTCCAGGCATGTGCTACCATGCCCGGCTAATTTTGTATTTTTAGTAGAGACGGGGTTTCTCCATGTTGGTCAGGCTGGTCTCAAACTCCCGACCTCAGGTAATCTGCCCGCCTCGGCCTCCCAAAGTGCTGGGATTATAGGAGTGAGCCACCACACCCGGCGAAACTGAAACTTAAAATACAAATCAATAACAATGATTTTATACTTTTTTCTAAATGAAATTAATAGGCAAGTTATTTTCATTTAATTAAAACATGTTATGTAAGTTAAGCTGCAAAGACAGAAAAAAATGTGAAGGACATGATTATCATTGATAAATTTTGAGTTATTTTTCAATTATGTAGTATGCTTCAGATTTGACTCAAGAGTTGGTTAATTTACTTAACTTGGACAGAGACAGTTTTGAAACTGATAAACTTTTGCTCCAAAGTCAAATCCTTCTAGAAAGGATGAACAAGTTTTGTCAATATGGATGCAAATATTAAGGAAAAATTGTTTTTGGTACTTTTTTTGGCTAGTGGAAAGTATTTAAGTATATCTGGAACCTCTTAGTGATGAATCTACTTTTTCAACCATAAATGTAATGAAATGTAATACAGATGAAGTATTTCCAATAAAAATTTTGCATTGAATCAAGATGTACTGTAAGTAAAAACTAAACACTAAATTTCCAAGACTTAACATGAAAAAAGTACACAAAAGTCTCATTAATCAATATTTATATTAAGTACATGTTGCAACGATAATATTCTGAATGTGTTAGGTTAATTTCACTTATTCTTTTAATATGGATACTAATTTTTTTTTTTTTTTTTTGAGACAGAGTCTCACTCTGTTGCCCAGGCTGGACTGCAGTGGTGTGATCTCGGCTCACTGCAACCTCTGCCTCCTGGGTTCAAGAAATTCTTCTGCCTCAGCCTCCTGAGTAACTGGGATTACAGGCACCTGCCACCATGCTCGGCTAATTTTTGCATTTTTAGTAGAGACAGGGTTTCACCATTTGGCCAGGCCGGTCTCGAACTCCTGACCTCAGGTGATTTGCCCACCTCAGCCTCCCAAAGTGCTGGGATTACAGGCATGAGCCACCGCACCCGGCCAGATACTACAATGTTTAAAACACACATGTAACTCACATTCTGTTCGTATTGGATAGCTCTGATAGAGAATATAACTGCCATGATAATAACACAAAGGTGCAGGACCTTGGCCTTGTTCATTGTTATATTTTCAGAGCCAAAAACTAGTACCTGGTACATTCTAGGTGCTCAGAAAATAACAACTAAATAAATGAATCTACTTGTACCTCAGTAGTATAAGGAAGAGTCAGTCACAGGAAATAGAAACCACTCCAATTATTTTAAGCAGAAAGGGATTTCAAATAGGAAATTAAGAATTTACAAACAGGTGGGCATGGTGGCTTATGCCTGTAATCCCAGCACTTTGGGAGGCCAAGGCCAGCGGATCACTTGAGGCCAGGAGTTCCAGACCACCCTAGTCAACATGGTGAAACCCCATCTCTACTAAAAATACAAAAATTAGCCGGGCATGGTGCGGGCACCTGTAGTCCCAACTACTCAGGAGGCTGAGGCAGGAGAATCTCTTGAATCGAGGAGGCAGACATTGCAGTGAGCTGAGATTGTGCCCCTGCACTGCAGCCTGGGTGGCAGAGTGAGACTCCATTTCCAAAAAAAAAAAAGAATTTACAAATATCACTGGAAGGGCTGGAGCAGCGGGCTCTAGACCGGGCCCCAGGACCAGCCTACCAGGGACGCTGCAACCACTAGGAAGGCAGGACTGCTGAAGCTGCTGGCTTCAGGACCACACCTCTTCAGCTGTTAAAACTCGGAGTATTAGATTTAGAGCCACACCACACCTGAGAGATCCAATCCAACAAAAAACAGATGAGCCTCATCCTGCCTCTCATACCCAAGAAGCTGGTACCCAGACAATGAAACATGTTCCAGTAAAACCAGCAATGATATACTATTCATGGCACCATGCACGTGCCTTCCAATTCTCATGCAAGTGTATCTGATTTATAAAACCAAAATCACACCCAAAAGCAACTACAAAGAAGCCTCTCCTACCTTCACATTTCCCTCACTGGATAAACTCTTTCATATTAAACATCCCTTCCTCCAGGAAGCCTTCCTTGACTTCCCCAAGACTATGTTAAGTTGGCATTCCATGTGCTTTATCTACATTCTTTGTCAAATTTGTTTATTCTAATGACAGGCTATTAGCTGCATGAGATGGGGCTGTGTCTGTTTATTCCCCATCGTATCCTCCCTACCTAGTGGTAGATGATAAATTCACATGTGTTGCATGAATTAATGAACATGAGCACAAAGATTTTTTTTTTTTTGAGACAGTCTTGCTCTGTTGCCCAGGCTGGAGTGCAGTGGCATGATCTCGGCTCACTGCAACCTCCACCTCCGGGGTTCAAGCGATTCTCCTGCCTCCGCCTCCTAAGCAGCTGGGATTACAGGCATGGGCCACCATGCCCGGATAATTTTTGTATTTTTAGTAGAGACGGGGTTTCATCATTTTGGCCAGGCTGGTCTCGAACTGCTGACCTCAAGTGATCTGCCTGCCTTGGCCTCCCAAAGTGCTGGGATTACAGGCGTGAGCCGCCGCACCCAACCGCAAAGAGCTAATTTTTTTTTTTTTTTTTTTTTTTTTTTTTTTTTTTTTTGAGAGTGGCACCGGCTTTATTGTTTTTGTGGGCGCCTGGAAAGGTTGGGTCCTGGGGTGCAGGCGGGGAAAGGCCGGGAAGTTGTGTGACCAGGGCCTCAGGTGGTGTGCATCTGGGGTTCCTCCACTTGTGGGTGTCCATTGGTATCACCGGTGCAGCCATTGGTGGCAGCGGGTCCCGGTCCTTTCTTGTTTGACACAGGGCAGGTGGCAGCCACGGGTCCGACTCGCTTGAGGCCAGGCACCGGGAGTTCCATCGTGTGCTCCTGGACCACGTGGTTCTGTGGCGGGAGCCCCACACAGGCCCTGACGATGTTCTCAATGCAGCTGCACTGGCGGAAAAGTGCATTGACCACCCGGCTGCCCAGCAGCACCAGCGGCGCCTTGAAGAGGAAGCTAAGCAGGGACAGCATGGGGTGGAAGGTCTGTGGCTCGATGTTGTCATCAGTGCAGAAGCTCACGCAGTGGCAGGGCTCGGTCAGCAGCGCCAGGTCCAGCATGACAGGGGCGGCCAGCAGCAAGTTCTCGCACATGTGCAGCAACAGCGTGTTGGTTGCGCCCAGTATCAGCTCCAAGGTAGACTCATCCAGCGCACGCTTGGGGTCGCCCGCATACGGCATGTACTTGATGACCACGCAGTGGTCAGGCTCCTAGCTGGGCGCGTAGAGCACTGGGTGTCTTTGCACCATGTCGTCCACCACGTTGCTCTTGGACACCTCCTCAGAGGGAACCGCGATGGTGCCGACAGGTTCTGCTGGTCTTTATTCCGCAGGTGGTTATAATTCACAGTCGACTTGGTCTTGAGGCCGGAGCCGATGAGGAAGTCCACGAGCACGGACTTGACTTTTGTCTGGCCTGACTTGAAGTCATCTCCGCCCACGTAGCCCGGCGCTGCCACGCGAGCTTAAGGGCTCCGGACACCAGGGTTTTCTGTGGGGACCCACTGAGGAAGGCAGAGCCCTCCAGGATGCTGGCCACGGCAAAGAGCGTGGAGGGCGACACCTCCAGGCCAAGCTCGATGGTGCGCAGCAGGTTCTCGGCCGTGTCGTTGAGACCTGGGACCACCTCACAGAAAGAAGCACTCTGTGTTCGCCGTTTCACAGCGCGATGACTTTGTCCAGCCCTGAGCTAGACCGGAAGTCTCGAATGTCTCTGCGGATCTGCCCCAGCCTCTGCGCGCGCGTGCCCGGGATGAGGCCGTCCGCGCGCGCGCGCTCCGGTTGGCCGCGATGAACTCTGGGATGTATACCGAAGGCCGGGGCTGCAGGGCCTCCATGTGCGGCCGCAGTTGCTCCTGCAGTCCCCAATGCGGACCTTCGCGAGCCGCATCGCCTCTGCCAGGTTCAGCGACGAGATGTCCCAGCCATCGAACATGAGGTCGTTGGGTGCCACCATGGGCAGCAGCGGCGGAAGGGCGCGAACACCTCCTGACCCTTGGCGTCCAGGCCCGAGCTCACGGTGCCCGCCTAAGACAGCGAACCGTAGTAGTTGGCCTCCTTGCGATCCCTGCGTGTGGGCCAGGACAGACACAGTAGGTTGGCCAGCACCGCGGCGGTGAGCGTCGAGCCGTTGTTCCCACCTCAGCCGACAAGCATGACCCCTAGCCTGGGCACCTGCCGGCCAAGCGGTCCGGAAGGTGAAGCTCGTGGACTTGAGGTGCACCTTGAGGACGCCGCCCTCGCTGCTGACGCGGTAGACCACGTCCGGGCTCTGCACCAAGAATTGGACGGCGGTGGCGGTCGTCAGTGCGAAGTCGGCTCAGGCAGCGGCGGTGGACAGCGCGCTAAATTCTTTACCTGAGATTATCTTTCAGTTTTAACAACCCTGTGAGTTAGACTGTATCCCCTTCATGTGATGCATGAGAAAACGGAGACTCAGACTGTGACATGCCCAAGGACATCCAGGTGAAAGAGGACTTCGATCTTGGCCCTGTCTGATTCCAAAGCATATATGGTAACCACAGCACTATGTTGCCTGGGTTCAAGACCTGGACTTGACACTTGTCCTGGGACAAGTTGCTAATCTTCCTATGCCTTAGTTTTCTCATCTAAAAAAATGAAGAGAGGGTAATAATGGTGAATGAGTCAATGCCAGGGAGTTTCATAAGCTGTGAAACTGTTCAAGTACCACTGTTTGTATGACCCCAGTTCTCTTCCAGGTCCCTCACGTGGGCCTGCGTGACTTGTAAAGAAGACCTGAGACCAGCCTGGGCAACATAGACCCTGTCTTTACAAAAATAACAATTAGCTGGGCGTGGTGCCTGTAGTCCCAGTTAGGAGGCTGAGGTAGGAGGTTGAGGCTGCAATGCTGAGACTACAACACTGCACTCCAACTTGGGTGACAGTGGGACCCTGTCTCAAAAAAAAAAAAAGGAAAACCCAACGTCCTTACAAGCCACTCTGGCACCTTCACTCAGATTTATTGTTCATAGCACTTCCCACTACTGCCTTGTTCATTCCTTCAATTTCCTCTATATTGTTTTTCTCTCCTGCTATAGAGAAAAGCCCTGTGAGAGCAGGGGCTTCGTTTTTTTTTCACCAAAGTCTCCTAGCACCTCCAATAGTACCTTGCATAGAGAAAGCTCTGGAAAGACATTTGCCTAATGAATAAATGAGTGATTTACATATTATTACATCTATGTGATGTATCAGTGTTAAAACCTGTTATAAGAGGAATGGAGAAAATGTATATTCATATAATGGAGTAGTACTCAGCCATGAAAAAGAGGAGCAGCTGATGCACACACAAGGAGACTGAGGCTCAAAACATGTTGAGCAAAAGAAGCCAGGCACAAAAGAGTATGCGCTACATGAGTCCACCCATGACATGCCAAGGATAGGCAAAAATCAATCTTCGTATCAGAAATAGAACAGTGGGCAGTCACCTCCAGGGCTGGGAACTGGCTAGGCAGGGCATGAGAAAATTTTCTGTAGTGATGAACCTGTTTTATCTTGATTGGAATTTAAGACAGATTTCTGTGTTTGCCGGAACTCACCAAATCTGTACATTTCAGATCTGTGCATTTCCATGTTATGTACATTTTTCTTAACAAAACAAAACAAAACAGCTGGGCATGGTGGCTCACACCTGTAAGCCCAGCACTTTGGGAGGCCAAAGTGGGCGAATCACTTGGGGGTCAGGAGTACAAGACCAGCCTGGCCAATATGGTGAAACCCTGTCTCTACTAAAAATACAAAAATTAGCTGGGCGTGGTGGTGGGCGCCTATAATCCCAGCTACTCAAGAGCCTGAGGCAGGAGAATTGCTATAACTCAGGAGGCGGAGGTTGCAGTGAGCTGAGATTGCACCACTGCACTCCAGCCTGGGTGACAAAGTGAGACTCCATCTAAAAAAAAAAAAAACAACAAAATAACCCTATTCTTGAAAGTAGAATGGCCAGCTTCTTCTTATCAAATAATTTCAAATGAAATAGTTTGATTTAGTTCCAGTTAAGAGAGTATTTTGGAATTCTAGGTTCATTTGTTTTAGAATTTCTACCTCAGGAGGCTATTGCCACAGTCCTGAGCACATGGGCTTTACTTTGTTTTGTTTTTGAGACAGGGTCTTGCTCTGTCACCCAGGCTAGAGCACAGTGTTGTGATCTTGGCTCACTGTAGCCTCTACCTCCTGGGCTCAGGCAGTCCTCCCACCTTAGCCTCCTGAGTAGCTGGGACCAAAGTCACACACCACCACCCCTGGCTAAGTTTTTGTATCTTTTTGTAGAGATGGGGTTTCACCATGTTGCCCAGGCTGATCTCAAACTCCTGGGCTCAACCCATCCTCCCACCTCAGCCTCCCAAAGTGCTGGGATTACAGGTGCGAGCCACCACACCCGGCCTTGTTTTTTTGACAGGGTCTCACTCTGTCACCCAGGCTGGCATGATCATGGCTCACTGCAGCCTCAACCTCCTAGGCTCAAGTGATCCTCCCACCTTGGCCCTCATGCCTAGGATTACAGGCATGAGCCACCATGCCAGGCCCATGTGGGCTTTAGAGTCAGCCAGACCTGAGTCCAAACCCCACTATGTCACTTACTGGCTGCATCATCTTGGGCACCTTCTGAAACTCTCTGAGCCTCAGTTTCCTCATTTGTAAAACGGAAATAATAGCAGTGGTTACCTTTCAGGGTTTATCATAAGAACTGAGTGTATGCAAATCACTGAGCAGTGCCTGGCACATAAAAGGGTTGCATAGATGTTATACATTTACTAAGCAAATACTTTAATAAGTAGCTCCCATAGCACAGGTGATTAACAATTTGATTTGATGTGACTGGGGGATTTAATTAACTAGATGCTAAATGGATTTTCCTGAATCACTAATCCAGGAACACAGCCTCTCTGGTTTGCTGAAATGGAGCCATGCCTATGGTAATTTCTGGGAATATTGCTTATTCATAAAGGGACTTTCTCAGTACAGTGTGTGGAGAAGCCTAAAATTGAGGTAGGGAAGGAAAGCCAAAAGGCTATATTGTCTTCAATTATTCAAAAGACTGGTCTGCAAATTAAGGATTAAGTTTATTCTGTGGTTCCCTGAGGGGTGGAATTAAATCCAATAGGAGAAAATGACAGAGAACAGATTTCTACTCAGAATAAGGAAGGACATTTTGTCCATCAGAGCTTTCAAAAAAAAAGGAGGGGGGTGCTGTCTCTGAAAGTAATGAGCCTCCTGTCACTGGAGGTGACCAACCCTAGGCTGCATGAGCCCTTGGCATGAGCCCTTAAGTCCTATGTCTGTGTAGTGTTTTAGAGCTTCATATACATGCATAAGCTCGAAAGGTAGTTTATTGTCCTTATCCTCTTTTTACAGTGAAGAAATTGAGGTTTTGGGGAATATGCCCCTTGCCAGGTGTCATACAGGTGGGAGGTGGCACCATCAGGATGGGATGTCAGGTTTTTTAACTTCAACACGGGTGCTCAGTCCACTCAGGCAAGCCCCTGTGAGAGCGGTTATTCACCAATCCTGGCTCATCACTGGGTCACTGGGAATACTTGGGAAACTTTTTTTTTTTTTTTTTTTTTGAGATGGGGTCTCACTCTGTCACCCAGACTGGAGTTTAGTGGTGCCATCTCGGCTGACTGCAACCTCTGCCCCCCAGGTTCAAGTGATTCTCCTGCCTCAGTCTCCTGAATAGCTGGGATTACATACCACCAGGCCCCGCTAATTTTTATATTTTTAGTAGAGATGGGGTCTTACCATGTTGGCCAGGCTGGTCCTGAACTCCTGACCTCAAGTGATTCGCCTGTCTCAGCCTCCCGAAGGGCTGGGATTACAGGCGGGAGCCACTGCGCCCGGCCTCCATTTCTTCAGTTAAGTGGAACACAGGATGATGTGGTGACTCAGCCCCTCCACTGTTTTATATGACTGAGCTAATTCACTATAAGAATTTTAAGGCTTCTCATTGATGCTGTAAGCAACTAGGTTTGGGATCCATTAGGTGATCTCCAGGGTCTTTCTCAACCCTAAAATTATCTGACTTAAAGCAGCTGGAATGTGGGGGCAATTTCTGTAGCTCTACTGTAATTAGACCTGGTTCCCGCTGGGTTTACTAGTCACGGCTATCGACGCAGCGCCCACCAGCCCGCTCCCTGGCAAAGAGTCAGAGGTTTCACTGTTGATCCAGACGTTCAGCCATCCCTGATGAAACCAGCTGCTCTCAGCAGTTTCAGGGCCATCACCACCTCTCTAGAGCTGCTGGAGCATCTGAGGGTATCCCGCAAAGTTTCTGGGTTGGCCCCATGTCAAGAAAAGCAGCTGCTGGCAGCAGGGGACTCGGCCAGTGTGTGTCCTACAAACCTATCTTTAGGTAATTCTGCTTTAATCTGCAGCTGTCACATTTGGTTGCAAGGATGGCTGGTTTCACAGCACAGACTGACATGCAGCTGTCCCCACCGGCCACTGTCTCCAGGAGTTAAGCTTTGTGGGAGTTGCTTAAGCACAGGGTGGCAGATGCAAGGCAAGAGGCAGAGCCCATGCAGCCTCCATACTTAGGAATGACTGGGTAGGACTGGCAAGGAGCCTGCGACTCCCGGCCCCACACTTCAATCCTATTTGATTACTGTTTACAAGCAGAGAAGCCAAGAGGTTTGTGCAGAAATGAGAGTGTGCATAATCCAAGCATGGAAGAATCCGCCCACCCACAGTCCTCCAAGCTTTACAGAGCATCTCAAAAATCAAAATACCCGGGGACATAGTATGTTCCTATCATTGCTTAAGCCAGCAGTTTCCAAAGTGGGGGTGTATACACCCCAGACATCACAAGACAATTCATGAGGGTGAAGGGACATAACAGAACCTCTGTAACATTAATCTCTTTTTGTTCATTCATTCGTGCTTTTTTTGTTTTTTGTTTGTTTGTTTGTTTTGAGACAGGGTCTTACTCTGTCACACAGGCTGGAGTGCAGTGGTGCGATCTTGGCTCACTTGAACCCACCTCCCGGGTTCAAGCGATTCTCCTGCCTCAGTCTCCCGAGTAGCTGGGATAACAGGCACATGCCACCATGCCCGGCTAATTTTTTTTGTATTTTTTGGTAAAGATGGGGTTTCACCATGTTGGCCAGGCAGGTCTTGAACTCCTGGCCTCAAGTGATACACCTGTCTCGGTCCCCCAAAGTACTGGGATTACCGCCTATCTTAATCTTACATTTATAATTTTAAAGTATTTTATAAGGTACCTATTTTGCTGCACAGTAATCATCATAATAGGTAATGTCAATGAGTTTTTATTCTATGTCAGGCAACATTCTAATAGCTTACATACATCATTTCATTGAACCCCTACAACAACTCTATGAGGTAGGTATTATTAATTCTACTTTCCAGGCACTGAAAAGTCAAGCTATCCCTCTAAGATCATATAGTAGACAGGTGGCAGAACTGGGATTTGAACTCCATGGTCTGGCTGGAAAGCTTACATTCATAACTACTACTCTATTCTGTCTGTCATACGTAAGTATAATTTTCACATTTTAAGTAAATACATATTGGGGTTTCATGTTCAAGTTGTTCAGTGCTGTTGGTTTTGTTTTTGTTTTCTCATTTGGCTTATTGAAGAAGGTGTTCAGAAGAAAACAAGCAAATAAAAACAATGTTTGGAGAATATTGCCAAGTTGAGATAAAATTAAACTATGTTGGCCGGGCACGGTGCCTCACGCCTGTAATCCCAGCACTTTGGGAGGTTGAGGCGGGTGGATCCCGAGGTCAAGAGATTGAAATCATCCTGGCCAACATGATGAAACAAACCCCTTATCTACTGAAAATACAAAAATTAGCCGGGCATGATGGCACACACCTGTAGTCCCAGCTACTCGGAAGGCTGAGGCAGGAGAATCGCTTGAACCCACGAGGCAGAGGCTGCAGTGAGCTGAGATCACGCCACTGCAGTCCAGTTTGGGCAACAAAACGAGACTCCATCTCGAACAACAACAAAAAAACTATTCATTCCATGAGGGTTTCTGGATAAGGAAGAATACTGGTCAGGTTCTTCTTAGAGTGCCATTATGAACTCAAGAGCTACTAAACTTGTACCTCTAAAGATCAGTCATTTGTATGCCACCATCACAATGCTTGCCATGCTTTCCAACACTTCTGTCTAATTCATAGTTTTATTTAATTCAGCTTACTTTTTAAAACATAAATTAGGAATTTTTGAAATGAACAGTGCATTACCACTATAAATGGAAACAAGTATCCCTTGCAGAGAGGCCACCATCTCATTAGAAAGAATTATAAAATTCTACTCTAAAGGTCCTGATTTTGTAAAAATAATAGCTAATACACACACACAAACACAGACACACACACACACACATATAGTACCAGGTACTGTTCTATAGTATTAGAAATATACTGAGCTTATCACAGCCATACTGGGTAGGCATTAACATTCCCCGATTTTACAGATGAGGAATGGGGACTTTCAAAAATTTGCACGAGTTCACACTGCTAGTGAGGCAGAGGTAGGATTTGAACCCAGGAAGCAGAATCAATGTGGTGCCCACAACATACACAGTGTCAATGTAGCCCATAGCACTTGGTGCACCGAGAGAGAGTTGGGAGGGGAGTGCCCTCCTAACCTCAACCCAGGGAGGGAACCTTCACCTGACCTTGCATAGAGCTCAGGGCACCTGTAGCTGGGCCTCCATGGACCAGCCTCACTCCCTATGGCTGAACATCTGGGAAGTCTCTTCACTCCTCCCCTCCAATGGTGGGTCAGAAGTGGCTGAAGTTCCCTCTAACGCAAGGACCAGACATGAGCTTGCAGTAAGAATATGGCTCGGGTCATTTTAGAAGAGATCCTCCCAAGATGGCGGCCTACAGCCGGAGAGGACCCTGGTGGTAAGAGGCTGTGATGTGAACCATTGGAGGTAGAAACTGAGGCTATGTCAGGAGCAGCCAGGGGCAAGAGAAACACTGCCTGCCGCTGTGGAGTTGCTGTTGAACAGCCCTAGCAAGGGAGTCTCCAGAAAATCCATAGAAATGCCCATGAGAGAGAGTCAGCTCCACAAACCTCCCAGGTCTAGAAAGCATGGGGTCAGATTATTCAAGTACCAGCCAAATAAGAACTCTCTATCCCTTACCTCTCTTCCTTCCTCCTACTTCTAGCTCCAAGGGAAGAGAGGTTTAAAGAGACAAGCTGACCACTACTACTCCCCTTCCTAGACCAGAGGTCTGAAGACAGAGATATGACTGAAAAGGACAACAAGGCTTTTTATTACCAAGAACTGCCAGAAATGTCATGCCTTTGTTTCCATATAGGGAAAGGAAAATCCCCACAGACACTTTAGAATGGACTTGCATGATTATATGCAAAGAATCATGCATGTTTCATTTCTAAGAATCTTTTCTCCGCCATATCCTGAGGCCGTAGGAATTCATGGAGCTAGACTCATGGAAATTGCGACACTTGGCAATAGACTGAAAGGGAGTGAATGAGAATACACCCCTCCTGTCTGGCCCTCTGCATTATGATATTTCTGACACACACCATGACTCAGGAAACTGTCTGACAGATGGGCCAAGTGGGGCACTAGTGACAATCAATATACCAGCTATCTAGTACCCAAGCTGTTTCTTTCTTAACTTTTGGATTAAGAATAAATAGAATGTCTAACACTTCCTGGACCGCGATATAACATCCATGAACCTTATTTTGAAAATTCACTGGTGGACTCTTACAGGTTCTTAAGCAAAAGAAAAATGTGATAAAATCTGTGCTTTAGGAAATTGAACTTGACCTTGGAGACTTGGAAACTAGGAGTAGGAAGGCACAGAAGGAGTTGATGGGGGAGAGAAAGGGATAATGGCAGAGGAGATGGACAGAGTTTGCTAACTGATTCAGATGCTCAAGGGGCTCCGAGAGGGACTGACAAGCAGTCACCCTTTCCAGAACATCCTAAATAACAGTGACTGCCCCTCTCACAGAAACACAGGACAGTCTACATCCTTCAGTCAGAAGGCTGGGCGCGGTGACTCACACCTGTAATTCCAGTAATTTGGCAGGCCAAGGTGGAAGGATCACTTGAGCCCAGGAGTTCAAGAACAGCCTGCGCAACACAGTAAGATCCCACCTCTACAAAAAAAAATTTTTTTAATTAACCAGGCATGCTGATGTGTGCCTGTAGTCCCAGCTACTCAGAGGATGAGGTGGAAGGATCAGTTGAGCCCACGAGGTGGAGGCGGCAGTGAGCTGTGATTGTGCCACTGCACTCCCGCCTTGGTGGTGGAGTAAGACCTAATCTAAAAAAAGAAAAAGTGGGGGACAGGAAAGGAAACAGGAGAGCAGGTCAAGCCAGTCAAGCCAAGCCTGGCCTGGCCTGTCCACAGCACAATCAGATAATTCAGAGGGTTCACCCACACTCCGTTCTTTCTCCCTGTCACAAGCAAATGAGAAAGGGGAAGAGGGTGGGCATGCTATGGAATGGGGCAACCAAGCCCAGCTCTCCACTGGCTGGAAACTGGGGCCACCCCAAGAAATTCAGAAGCCAAGGAAGAAGGCAGAAGAAAAAGCTGAGGAAAAAGATTGCGTCTCAAGAGTTCATGAGAAGGAAGGCATGTGACATCCTTGTCACCCATTCTCCATCTTCACTTCAGGACCTTTCCACTGAAAAGACCCTTTCAGGCAATCTGTCCAGAAACAAACACATCAAAAGCACAAAGAATAAGTTAAGTGACTTTAGGAGATGAGGAATCATGCTAGTTCCTGGAGAGATAAATGGTGGCAGGTGTGGGAGCCAGGTTAGCTCCATGTTGGAACCCTAACTCACTTCTGAGCTTCTGAGCCATGAGATTTGGGCAGGGTGCTTAAATTCTCCAATTTTTAGTGTCTTCTTCTGAACAATGGTGTCAGTCACCACTGCCTCAGAGACTCGATTTAAAGATGAAATGAGGGCCAGGTGCAGTGGTTCACACATGTAATCCCAGCAGTTTGGGAGGCCAAGGTGGCTGGATCACCTGAGGCCAGGAGTTTGAGACCATCCTGACTAACATGGTGAAACTCCATTTCTACTAAAAATACAAAAAATTAGCCAAGTGTGGAGGCGTGTGTCTGTAATCCTGGCTACTCAGGAGGCTGAGGCAGGAGAATTGCTTGAACTCGGGAGGTGGAGGTTGCAGTGAGCCGAGACTGCGCCATTTTGCACTCCAGCTTGGGCAACAAGAGCAAAACTTCATCAAAAAAAAGGGAGGGAGGGACGGAGGGAGGGAGGGAGGGAGGGAGGGAGGGAGGGAGGGAGGGAGGGAGGGAGGAAAGAAAGAAAGAAAGAAAAAAGAAAGAAAAGAAAGAAAGAAAGAAAGAGAAAGAAAAAAAAGAAAGAAAGAAAGAAAGAAAGAAAGAAAGAAAGAAAGAAAGAAAGAAAGAAAGAAAGAAAGAAAGAAAGAAAGAAAGAGAAAAGAAAAGAAAAGGAGATGATACAAGTGATAGGTCCAGCACAGGATTTCATGCACAAGACGTTATCAAGTACTTAAATATTATTCTCCAGGGTCCACAATATGTTACAAATATTTTCTTCTCATCGGTCACTTGTCTTTATATTTTGTGTGCTTATTTGTCATACAGAAGGGTATTTTTGTTATTTTTTTTTTTTTAATTAGAGACAGATTCTTGCTCTGTCACCCAGGCTGGAGTGCAGTGATGTAATCATAGCTCGTTGCAACCTTGAACTCCTGTGCTCAAATGATCTACCTGCATCAGCTTCCCAAGTAGCTGGGACTACAGGCACATATCACCATAAGTTTTTAACTTTTAGGTAGAGATGGTGTTTCACTATGCTGTCCAGGCTGGTCTGGAACTCCTGGGCTCAAGTGATCCTCCTGTCTCAGCCTCCCAAAGTGCTGGGATTATAGGCATGAGCTACTGCACCTGGCCAAGTTAATGTAGATTCATACTTTTCTGGATTGCTAAGATTTTTAATCTTAGGTATTGGTATTAAATTTAATTAAATACCTTGTCAACATTTATTCAGATGATCATAATTTTTTTCTCCATAAATCCATTGCTGGAAAAGATGGAAATAGTTTCCTTCCTTCCTTTCTTCCTTCCTTCCTCTCTCTCTCTTTCTCTCTTGCTCTTTCCTTCTTTCCTTCCTTCCTTCTTTCTTTCTCCTTCTTTCCTTCTTTCTTTCTTTCTTTCTTTCTTTCCTTTCTTTCCTTTCTTTCCTTTCTTTCTTTCTTTCTTTTCCAGACAGTCTTGCTCTGTTGCCCAGGCTGTAGTGCTGTGGTGTGATCTCGGCTCACTGCAACCTCCATCTCCTGGGGTCAAGCAATTCTTGTTCCTCAGCCTCCTGACTTGCTAGGATTACAGGTGCATGCCATCATGCCCGGTTAATTTTTTTTTTTTTAAGTAGAGTTGGGATTTTGCCATGTTGCCCAGGCTTGTCTCAAACTGCCTGCCTTGGCCTCCCAAAGTACTGGGATTACAGGCATGAGCCATGGCACCCAGCCTGTTAATGTCTTATTTAGGCTATTTGCATCTCTGCTTATAAATATATTGACCTATCATTTCTTCCCCTCTTCTTTTGCTTTTGTGAGCTCATCATCCTGTTTTATTACATTGGCAAGTAATACTAGCCAAGTCAAATGAGTTGGGAAGTTTCCCATCTTTCTCTATGCTCTAAATACGATTTATAAAGCGTATGGAAAAGTTTAGAGGTTTTATATAGTTTGACTCAAAAACAGTCTGGCCTACTATCTTTGTCTCAAGCTAGATGGAGCAAGTAGGGGGAAAGATTTTTAAATACCCTTTAGATTTATTTTAGGATTATTCGACTATTCAGGTTTTTGCTTTCTTCCTGAGTTAATTTAAAAATTTTCCTTGGCCAGGTACAGAGGCTCACGCCTGTAAACCCAGCACTTTGGGAGGCCGAGGTGGGTGGATCACTTGAGGTCAGCAGTTCGAGACCAGCCTGGCCAACATGGCAAAACCCCATCTCTACTAAAAATACAAAAATTAGCCAGACATGGTGGCGCGCTCCTGTGGTCCCAGCTACTCAAGAGGCTGAGGCAGGAGAATCGCTTGGACCTGGGAGGTGGAGGTTGCAGTGAACCAAGATTGCACCACTGCACTCCAGCCTGGGTGACAGAGTGAGACTCTGTCTCAAAACACATTTTTTTCTTCCTGAAAAGTCACCCATTTCATCTTTTTTACAAAACAAAGTTTTACTGAAATATAATTCACATATCATGCAGTTCATCCATTTGAAGCGTATACTTTAATGATTTTTAGAATATTCACAGAGTTATGAAAAAATCCCATTTTAGAACAGCTCCATCATCCCCAGAGGAAATCCGTAGCTGTCAACAGACACTCTCGTTTCTCCTCTACTTCCTGCACTCCTGTTCCTAGGCAACTACTGATCTACCAGTATATGTAAAAAAAAAAAAAAAAAAAATGTCATCTGCAAGTAGAGATAGTTTTATTTCTTCCTCTCCAGGCTACATTTCTTTTATTTCTTTTTGTAGCCTAAATGCAGTACAATGTTGAATAAAAGTGGCAAAGGTGGACACGTTTATCTTGTTCCTATCTTAGGAGGAAAGCCTCCAGTCTTTCACCATTATGTATGATGCTTGCCATTAGTCTTTCATACATGTCCTTTATCAGGTTGAGAAAGTTCCCTTCTATTCCTAGTTTATTGAGTGTTTTTATCATGAAAGATGTTGGATTGTGTCAGAAGCTTTGTCTGCATCTATTGAGGTGATCATGTAATTTTTTTCCTTTATTCTATTAGTATAGTATATTATCTTGATTACTTTTTATATGTCAAGCCAACCTTGCATGTCTGAGATAAAGCTCATTTAGTCATGGTGTATGATCTTTTTTTTTTTGAGACGGAGTCTTGCTCCATTGCCCAGGTTGGAGTGCAGTGGCGTGACCTCGGCTCACTGCACTTCCATCTCCCAGGTTCAAGAGATTCTCCTGCCTCAGCCTCCCCTAGTAGCTCGGATTACAGGCGTGCACCACCATGCCCAGCTACTTTTTTCGTATTTTTATCAGAGACAGGGTTTCACCATGTTGGCCAGGCTGGTCTCGAACTCCTGACCTCAAATGATCCACCCGTCTTGGCCTCCCAAAATGCTGGGATTACAGGCACGAGCCACTGCGCCCGGTTTTATAATCCTTTTTCTATGCTGCTGTAGTCTGTTTGCTAGTCTTTTGTTGAGAATTTTTGTGTCTATATAGATAAGAAGTATTGATCTGTAGTTTTCTTGTGATACCTTTGCCTGGTTTCGGTATCAAGTAATTACTGACCTCATAAATAAGTTGAGAAGAGGCCAGGATTAATATACATTCCAGCCATCTGTTTGCCACCAGTACTGAACAGATTACTTGGCATTTGACAGATATGAATAAATGTTTAGAGATGAATGAATTGACTGTGTTGCTACAGACTAGATATCTTTTTTTTTTTTTTTTTTTTTTTTTTTTTGAGACAGGGTCTCACTCTGTCACCCAGGCTGGAGTGCAGCGGCATGATCTCGGCACACTGCAACCTCCACCTCCTGGGTTCAAGTGATTCTCCTGCCTCAGCCTCCTAAGTAGCTGGGATTACAGGTGCCCACCACCACAGCTGGCTAATTTTTGTATTTTTAGTAGAAACGGGGTTTTGCCATGTTGGCCAGCTGGTCCTGAACTGACCTCAAGTAATCCGTCCACCTCAGCCTCCCAAAGTGCTGGGTTTATAGGCTTGAGCCACTGCACCTGGCCAAACTGGATATCATATATATGATATATATGTGATACATATATATGTATATGTATGTATAAATAAAAGTGATAGAAAATATTTTTTATTTACTTTTTTTTTTTTTTTTTGAGATGGAGTCTCACTCTGTCACCCAGGCTGGACCTAGGCTTCAAAGAATTTCAACAGACAAAGTTCCATCAAATATCAAAAACTCATAAAATATACACGAAAAAAACCAAGGTGTGAACCGTAGCACCAAAACAAGTAAAGAGAAAATTAGTGAGTTAGAAGATAAATCTGAGGATAGAACAGAGATCAAGGTGGAAAATACGAAAGATTAAAAGGCTTGTCGGGTAGGCTGATGAAGTTTAAAACATATTAAATTGCAGATCCACAAGAAAAGAATAAAAGCTAAACAGGAAGCCCCAAAAAGTAAACACAGGGTTTGAGCAATTTCACAGCGGTAATGACACTAGTCTTACAGTCCAAGATCTACTAAAACAGGCACCATGCTTAAGACCCTAGATTCTCAGTCGGGACTCCTGGAGGAATCTACCCTCGACGGGGAGGAGGCAGACAGGGCTTTCTGCAAACTGCCACACAGTCTACATTTAGCTCAGTCTCTGTCTTAGGATAATCAGTCCCCACTCTGCCTGACTGGCTAATGAAATGATAATGATAACTCTCTCTGGAGGAAGACAATATCATTTAGCGCCTCAAATTTTGTTTTTGTTTTTGTTGTTATTTGTTTCTTTTTTCTACTACTTGTAAGTGTAGCATAATCTTTTATTTGATTTTTTACTTTTATTTTAGAATCTGGGGTACATGCGCAGGTTTGTTAGAAAGGTATATTGCGTGATGCTAAGGCTTGGGGTATGATTGAACCTGTCACCCGGGTAGTGAGCATAGTACCCAACAGGTACTTTTTTTAGCACCTACCTGCCCCACACTCCATCTAGTAGTCCCCAGTGTCTATTGTTCCCGTCTTTATTTCCAACATTGGGTTTGTTTTTTTTTTTTTAATTTATTTAATTATTTGGTTTTCTTTCCAACTTTTATTTTATTTCAGGGGGTACATGTGCAGTTTTATTACACAGATAAATTGCGTGTCATGGGGATTTGGTGTACAGATTATTTTGTCACCTAGGTAGTACCCAACAGGTAGTTTTTTTTCTTTTTCCTAATTTTTTTGAGACAGAATCTCACTCCACCACCCAGGCTGGAGTGCAGTGGCACAATCTCGGCTCACTGCAACCTCCGCCCCCCAGGTTCAAGCAATTTTCGTGCCTCGGCCTCCCGAGTAGCTGGGATTGCAGGTGTGTGCCACCACACCTGGTTAAATTTTTCTGTATTTTTTAGTACAGACAAGGTTTCACCATGTTGGTCAGGCTGGTCTCGAACTCCTGACCTTAGGTGATCCACCTGCCTCGACCTCTCAAAGTGCTGGGATTATAGGCGTGAGCTACTGGGCCCGGCCTCCCAGTAGGCAGTTGTTTGTTGTTGTTGTTGTTGTTGTTGTTGTTGTTGTTGTTGTTTTGAGACGGAGTCTCACTCTGTCGTCCAGGTTGGAGTGCAGTGGTAGGATCTTGGCTCACTGCAGCCTCCACCTCCCAGGTTCCAGTTATTCTCTTGCCTTAGCCTCCCAGGTAGCTGGGATTACAGGCACGCTCCACCATGCCCAGCTAATTTTTGTATTATTAGTAGAGATGGGGTTTCACCATGTTGGCCAGGCTGGTCTTAAACTCCTGACTTCAGGTGATCCGCCTGCCTCAGCCTCCCAAAATGCTAGGATTATAGATGTGAGCCACTGCGCCCGGCCCCAATAGGCAGTTTTTTGATCTGCACCTTCTTCTCACCCTTCACCCTCAAGTAGATCCTAGTGTCTACTGTTCCCTCCTTTGTGTCTTCTAACATTGTTTTTTATACATGCCATTAATTTAAAAATCACCAGATATGCTAAAAGACAAGTCCAAATAACCAAAAACCAAGATGGGGGAAAAGACAATAGAAATAGTCTCCAATATTCACTAAGTGAAAAAAAGCAAGAGAAGAGTTTATATCATAAATTCTCATTTATTTAACCAAAGCATTTATGTATATGCCTAAATATAAATATCTTTGCAAGAATATACAAAAATGTGATAAATTTTTGGCCCTATTTGAATTTTTTTTATCATGTGGATGTATTACCTTTTAAAAAATCCCTTAAAATATCTTTTAAGGAAGAATATCCTTCACTAGAGTCACACTCACCTTTTAATCATTTGGAAAATCAGCTTCCTCTCTCTTTCTCACCTTGTTTCACTCTCTTAAAAATAAATCATCAGCCAAACTCAACCTCTTACTTAAGTGTACTTCAAAGAAACTTTAATAAATCAAAGGAAGAGAGACCAACAGTGGATCCAGATTTCAATGTAACTTTGCCAGATTTCTATGTAACTTTCCTTTTTATCAGCAGAGATAATTCTCTTACAGATTGATAAAGCTTCTTCAGCGAACAGGAGATCAGGAACAGAGTGTTTACATTCTTTCCCCACCCAATCCTACCCTTGGGTGAGTGTCACTTAATTTGTCTGTAGCTTTTCAAGCTCTCTAGCCATTTCTGGTTTGGATACATTTCTGATCACCTCTTGCAGTGAATAAGTGAGGCTGAACATAGATTGCACTCCCTCCAAAACAGCTAAGGGGTTAACTATCACCCCACCAAACAACATGGACATAAAACAGATGGTTTCAACATCGTCTTTACCCACCAAAAAGAAATAGGACTACATTTGAGAATATGTCACCCCTTTGTCTAATGAGGACTGTGGGTGCCATTACTGGCCATGTGTCTCTCTTTGCCTTGGTGTATAGGAAGCTCAGACATGTATTTTCTTCCTATTTTGAAAATCTTAGTACAGCCCTTGTGGTACCTGCATCTGCATACTGATTCTCTGTGCTTTATCATCTTAGGCAATTCTCTTTGTCATTTAGACTTGATTTTGTTTTGTTCTTTTAATATTATATATTTCTGGAGTCACCTCAAATGCTTTTTAGAATGAAGTACATTGTATCCATAAATGAAAACAGGAGTTGATCAACCATATTGACCTGTTGATTTCCAGAGTGGGAAGAACCTCAAATTTTATTTATTTATTTATTTATTTATTTTTAAAATCAGCAAACATTTATTGAGCACTTACTATATACCAGGCACTGTTCTGGCATCAAGGATATAGCAAATAATTAAACAAAAACCTTTCCTGTATGGAATGTTCATGCTAGTGAGAGAATAGATAATAAGCATCTGAAAAGTAAATATATCATATGACTTCATTTGACAAAATGTCACGTCCTTATCCAATGAACACTGTGGGTGTCATAACTGGTCTTGTTTCTCTCTTTGCCTTGGCTTACAGGAAGCTCAGACTTCTTTCTTCCCAGATGTACTTTCTTCCCAGATGCAGCCCTTTTGTTACCTGCATCTGCATTCTGATGGTGATAATGCTAAGGAAAAAAATATAGCAAGTGGAGGAAGGAAAATGATGTGGATGGGTGATACTTCTACATTATTTTCTATCCTATTTTCTATAGAGTGGTCAAGCCAGGCCTCTTCAATAAGGTGGCATTATTGATGATGAGGAGGTTTTCATCTCTCTTTTCTTCTCCTCTCCAACTTGCCATCATCCTCCTTTATACTACCCTGGTATTCTCTGAATGTGCACAATAAACTTCAATAACTCTTCTCCCCACGTCCTGCTTGTCCTGCTTCTTAAAGTCTATTCTGTCCTCCACACTACAGCCAGAGGGATCTGATTAGGTCAAACCCCTGATAAAGTTCACATTTTTTTTTTTTTTTTTGAGACGGAGTCTCACTCTGTCACCGAGGCTGCAGTGCAGTGGCGTGATCTCCACTTACTGCAAGCTCCACCTCCCGGAGTCATGCCATTCTCCTACCTCAGCCTCTCAAATAGCTGGGACTACAGGTGCCCACCACCACATACTGCTAATTTTTTGTATTTTTAGCAGAGATGGGGTTTTACCATGTTAGCCAGGATGTCCTCTATCTCCTGACCTCGTGATCTGCCCACCTCAGCCTCCCAAAGCGCTGGGATTACAGGCGTGAGTCACTGCACCTGGCTGATAAAGTTCACATTTTCAGCTTGGCACTTAAGGTCCTTCGAGATCTGGTCCTATCCTGCTTACTCAGAAAGCACTGTAATACTGGCATATTTGCCCTCCCCTAAACATGCTCCCAGTCGTCCCATCTCCATGTCTCTGTTCATGCCATTTCCTCTATCACCCTTCAGGATCCAATTCAAACATCATCTCCTCTGGGAAGCCTTCCAGAGTGACACAAGCAAAATTAATCGGCCTTTCCTTGGAGGTCCTGTAACTGTCCAACGGGTTTACCTTGCTCGCTGCCTAGACAGAGCCAATTTAACAAGACAGGGGAATTGCAATAGAGAAAGAGCAATTCACACACAGCCGGCTGCGGGGAGATGAGTTTTTTATTATTACTCAAATCAGTCTCCCTGAGCATTTGAGCATTTGTGGATCAGAGTTTTTAAGAGTAATATGGTGAAAGTGGGGGCAGCCGGTGAGTCAGGAGTGCTGATTGGTTGGGTCAGAAATGAACTCATAGGAAGCTGAAGCTGTCCTCTTGCACTGAGTCAATCGGTTCCTGAGTGGGGTCCACAAGATCAGATGAGCCAGTTTATCGATCTGCATGGTGCTAGCTGATCCAACAAGTGCAGGGTCTGCAAAATATCTCAAGCACTGATCTTAGGTTTTAGAAAGTGATGTTATCCCCAGGAGCAATATGGGGAGGGTCAGAGTCTTGTAGCCTCCAGCTGCATGACTTCTAAACTATAATTTCTAATCTTTCGGCTAATTTGTTAGTCCTACAAAGGCAGTCTAGCCCCCAGGCAAGAAAGTGGTTTGTTTGTTACCATCTTTGTTCTAAACTATAAGGTATAAACTAAGTTCCTCCAGAGGTAGTTCAGCCTATGCCCAGGAATGAACAAGGACAGCTTGGAAGTTGGAAACAAGATGGAGTTGGTTAGCTCAGATCTCTTTCAGTGTCTCAGTTATAATTTTGCAGTGGCAGTTGGAACCTTTTTCATGTAATTATGACAGCACTAAAGACATCATCCAGTGGTCAGCTATGTTTCTGCATGTGTGTGTATTTTCCCTCCAGGATTATGGCTTTCGGAAAAGTATTGGATGTAGCAGTTATTCAATAAATTATGACTACATTAATTAATTGTTAAAATTAATAACTCTGCAGCTCATGTGCATTATCTCTTTTCATCTTCTTATTAACCATATGTAATAGTGAAGGTACTTATTTTTTCTATATGTCAGATGAGGAATCTGAGAGCCAAGACAGGCTAAGGGATTCATGGCTGAATACATGGCAGAGCTCAGACTAGAAATTCTAATCCACTTGTTGGATCTCACATGCTGGCTCAGTTTAAGCAAAAACATTGTAAGGAAACAGGGACTGCAAACCACAAAAGAATTGCAAACATTGCTCCAAATAACAATGAAAAGTTCAAAGGTACTAGAATGATTCAACTAGACCGGCCTTAAAAAGAAACCAGGAAACAAGGAAAGAAACCTATTGTAATGCGTACAATCACACCAGAGTTGTCTTTCAGTAGAATTGCTCAGAGCCTGTAACCCATGGGAAGTAAGCTAGGATGAGAAACTCTTGGATTATCGTGTTACAGGAGCAGGATCAAAGTCTTGTGAACTGGAGGAATATGACTGCCTCATAAGTTCATCCCTCCCAGTTCATTCAGGATTGAAGAGGTCCCGGGACACGGGACTTTCAGCAGAAAAACAGAAAAAGTCCTGGAAAAGCATAACAATTTGGTTACCTACATAGATGACTCTGTTGTTTCAGAAAAAGACGAATGCTCACCCTTGAGAAGTCTGCTTTAGAATTCCTTCCTTAGGGTTGTCTTCCAAGCCAGTTCATGATCCAGGCAAGAAATATCACTTAGGTTAGTGGCACCTTGTTTTTGAATAAAAATGGCATTACCTCAAGGAAATCTGAATGACTTCCAAATATTTTCAAAAATTCATTCTCTGGGCTGGGCATGGTGGCTCACGCCTGAAATCCCAGCACTTTGGGAGGCCAAGGTAGGCAGATCACCTGAGGTCAGGTGTTTGAGACCAACATGGTGAAACCTCGTCTCTAAAAATACAAAAATTAGCCAGGCATGGTGGCACGCAATTGTAATCCCAGCTACTCGGGAGGCTGAGGCAGGAGAATCGCCTCAGCCGGAGGTTGCAGTGAGCTGAGATGGCACCACTGCACTCCAGCCTGGGCAACAAGAACCAGACTCCGTCTCGAAAAAAAAAAAAAACTTAATCTCATCAAAGGAAAATATTTTTTAACCAATAAAGATATCTGAAAGAATGTGCCAAGAACTAGGAAGGCAATTCCCAAAAGACGTTTTAAGGTGTTAAGAGTGTTAAAAAAAAGAAAACACTTCAGGCGAATTAAATTTAAAGGGTTTAATTGAGCAACGAATGATTCGCGATCAGGCAACCCTCAGAATCACAGCAGATTCAGAGAGACTCCTCCAGCAGAGCCACGTGGTGGAAGAAGATTTATAGACAAAAAAGGGAAGTGATGTACAGAAATCGGAAGTAAGGTACAGAAACAACTGATTGGTTACACCTTGGTGTTTGCCTTATTTGAACACAGTTTGAACACTCGGCAGTGTATGAGTAGTTGAAATATGGCTGCTAGGATTGGCCAAGACTAAGCTATTGTTCCAGGCACATACTCCTAAGTTAAGTTTTCAATCTTGTCTACCTATAAAGTTAGGTTGTGGTTCCTCCACAAGGACTCAAATATAGAAGTACAGTGTCCTTCTGAGGCCATCCTTAGTTTGTTTTAACAGAAGCATCCTACTCCTAAGGCTCTTAGGATATCAAAGTGGCTCTTCTGAATGGATCATATATTTGAATGCCTGTATCTGGAATATCTGTTTCTGAAAATAAAAAATAATTAACTTTATTTTAATTACTTTTTATGTAAATATTTAGTGGATATGAAAAGACCTGTGAGTTACACTGACATTAAAGCAATAAACAAAGATGGCAGGCTGTTAGAGACTCAGCCACTTTGCTGGTGTCCAATAAATGGCAATATTTTAATATGCATATACATCTCAATTTTCTTTACAATCCTTTTCTTTTACGATTAGGAAAGATCAGAGCTGTCTTTTGGGGAATCCACAGAAAGGAAGAGCTGTGGCCAGATTCATTAATCATGACTGGTTTATCTGACCACAAACAAAACCAATTGTTCTTGTGTTCTTACAAGTGAGGTAATCCATCTTAATGAAAGCCATGTGTCACAGGTAAATGAAAATGTTTGAGGCATTTGCATTTCCATTGGCTTGGCTCAGTTTCACAGATCTTGCATTTCAAAGCAAAAACTCAGATTTGGGTAACACTTTTATGTACTGAAACCTGTAATTAATGCCAGCGATCTTAAGTCAGTGAATAGCTGTCTTTCATTATATCAGTATAAAGGAGCTTTCGTGCATTGGAATACTAATTTACCTTCCCTGGTATTACTATACATAAGCCCCTGTCTGGTGTTTGATTGTAAATGATATGTGCAGTAATAGCAAGTCAAATAAATAAAGCACATAAGAAAAGCCACTGTGAGAAGCCCCGGAAAAGACAAACTCTTGTGATTCACCTTCTAATTCTAAGAATATGTATTCGTTGGGTGCTTACTGTGTGCCAGGCATGGTTCTGAGAGTTGCATGTTTATTACTTCAACTGCTCTCCCTAACAGTCTAATGAAGTAGGTTCTGTTTTTTATCTTTAAAATAAAAAATTTTAAAAAATACGAAAATTAGCTGAGTGTGGTGGCAGGTGCCTATAATCCCAGCTACTCAGAGACTGAGGCACGAGAATCGCTTGAACTCGGGAGGGAGAGGTTGCAGTGAGTTGAGATCACGCCATTGCACTCCAGCCTGGGTGACAGAGTAAGACTCAGTCTGAAAAAAAAAAAAAATTCTGAACCAAAATTTGGTATTATTTGCCCTCCTAGTGAAGAAATACATCTTACAGGTTATTCTCTCTGATTCTACAAGGAAGCTAAAAAAAAAAAAAAAAAATAGATGTTATAGCTGTTCTCACTTTCCTTGTTTTTTCCCCAAAGGATTCCTTAGTTAGTCCATTAAGTGAGAAATCCGTCACATTTTTATTAGAAGAAAATGTGCAAAAGTGTGACTAAAGGGCTCTCACAGTAAAAAGACTTCCTGCAAGTGTACAGAGTTAAACTAGATACTCTGAGCTAATATGCATTTCCTTTTGAACCCAGGGTGGTGTTGGAGTAGGGGTGGATTGGATGAGTGTCAGGGGAACCAGGTGCAAGCACCAGAGTGTAGGTCCCTGGGTAAGGGTGTGTTTCTTCATTACAGTGAAAAGTATTCACTAATTCTTTTCCATTTTTAAAATAGATTTTATTTATTTTGTTTTATTTTTTCCAAACAAGGTCTTAGTCTGTGGCCCAGGCTGGAATGCAGTGGCACGATCATAGCTCACTATAGCCTCGAATTCCTAGGCAGAAGTGAACCTCCTGCCTCAGCCTCTGAAGTAGCTGGGACTACATGTGTGTGCCACCACAGCCAGCTAATTCATTAACGTTTTTGTAGATATGGGGTGTTGCTATGTTGCCCAGGCTGGTCTCGAACGCTTGAGTTCAAGTGTTCCTACATTTCCCTCCCAAAGTGCTGGTATTACAGGTGTGAATCACCACACCTGGCCAAGACTTAATTTTTTTTAGAGTAGTTTTCGTTTCACAGCAAAATTGAGCAGAAAGTACAGAGATTTCCCAATTACTCCCCACGGCCCACATGTATAACCTCTCCCATTATCAACATCCCCCACCAGAGTGGTGCTTTCTTTTTTTTTTTTTGAGACAGAGTTTCGCTCTTGTTGTCCAGGCTGGAGTGTAATGGCATGATCTCGGCTCACTGCAACCTCCACCTCCTGGGTTCAAGAGATTCTCCTGCCTCAGCCTCCTGAGTAGCTGGGATTACAGGCATGTGCCACCATGCCTGGCTAATTTTGTATTTTTAGTAGAGACGGGGTTTCTCCATGTTGGTCAGGCTGTCTCGAACTCCCGACCTCAGGTGATCCGCCCACTTCGGCCTCCCAAAGTGCTGGGATTACAGATGTGAGCCACCGTGCCCGGCCTTGCATTAATTTTTTAACTGGGTATAAATTCCTCTAAATTCTACTGTTTCTAGAATATAAACTCCGAATGTTAAGTGAGGAATTAGTGTACTCCATACTCAGCCAAAGCAAGCTTGTTGCTGTTTCCAAATTGAGCAGCCCTGCCTTCGGGCTACCACCGCTTTTCATTTCTACATCCCACAGTTTGAATAATCCTTTCCGGAGTTTTTTTGGGCATTTGGCAAAATTTTCTCCATGCCTGTTTCTCATGATTGGTAATAATAAGAGGCAACTTGAATGAGCACTCACTGTGTTCCTTGTGCTAAGTTTCTTACAGATCTTGCTTCATTTAATTCCATAACAACCCAAAGAGGGCTGTTATATTCCCATCTTATAGCTGAAGAAACAGAGACCCAAAGAGGTGAGGCAACTTGCCTGGAGTTCTACAGCTGTTAAGTCCTACAGCTGAGATGGGAAGCCAGGCCTGTCTGACTCTAAGCCCCTTAAGTCCTAAGAACTCTTCTTAAAGGGATGCTTTTCCTTTTGAACCCCAAAGACTTTTAAAGGAAGTACTTCCTATTCATATGAATGAATACAATGTCATTCATTCCCAGCGCTCAAGCTGGGACACAGTTTGATAAACCTAGGTTAGTGTTCCCCATGGTTATGTCTAAAAGATCTTAAATTCTGCCTGATTCATAGTCTCTGCTTAAGTCCTATAGTATATCATGCCTCTTTACAAATGTTGAAAATGCTCAGGTTGATTTAAAATACCTGCTATGGACTGAATTGTGTCTCCTACAAAATTAATACGTTGAAGCACTAACTCCCCGTGTAGTTACATTTGGAATAAGGAGCAATTAAGGTTAAATGAAGGCATATGGGTAGAGTCCTTATCTTACAGGATTAGTGTTTTTGTAGGCAAAGACACCAGAAAGTGTGCTCTCTATCTGTCTGTCTATCTGCCTGTCTCTCTCTCTCTCTTGCTCTTTCTCTCTCTGTCTTTGTCATGTAAGGACACAGCAAGAAGGTGGCCATCTTTAAGCCAAAAAGAAAGCCTTCACCAGGAACTGAATTGGCAGGCACTTTGATCTTGGACTTCTCAGCCCCTAGAACTGTGAGAAATGAATTTTTATTGTTTAAGCCACCCAGTCTGCAGTATTTTGTTATGGTAGCCCAAACAGGTTAAGATAATACCCAAACACTTTTTTTCTCAGTTCATTCCTCTAAAAATGCTATGTCCCCAATCCTGATATATGAGCTTCCTACATTTACAGCAAAGACTTTCTGAGACAATCTTAGAAACACTGCAGAGAAACATCACCATTTTACATGACACAAACTAAGCATAAATCTGGCTAACTGGTCCCCTTGTTAACAGAATTGAGCCCATTCAACTGTCTCTTTATACTCAATGGGTGCTGAATATATTTTCATTTACTGTCTGCCTTCTGCCTCTGAGACAGGTAAATGATGTTGAGAGGCATGATGGCTTCAGTTAATCTCTCCCTCACTCTATAGAATGGATTACCATATTTCAGCTTAAATGCTTGCTCAGGCTAGAAGTGCTAACATTAAAAGAATATTTTGGTTTGACAATGTGAACTTTATTTTGTTTCACAACAGTTATGTTTTTTTTAATGTTTATTTTTGAATAGTGTTGTGGGTTGAAGTGCATCCCCCCAAAATTCATATTCATTCAGAACCTCAGAATGTGACTTTATGTGGAAATAGGGTCTTTGTGAGTGTAGTTAGTTAAGGACTTCAAGATTAAATCATCTTGGATTTAGGGTGGGCTCTAAATCCAATAAGTGATGAGCTTATAAGAGGAAAGGACACAGAAACGCCAAACAGAGGGGAATATGAAGATGGAGCCAGAGACTGGGATGACACATCTATAAGTCAAGGAATGCCAGGAGCCACCAAAAGCTGGAAGAGTCAGGGAAGGATTCTCCCCTAAAGTTTTCAGGGAGAACAGGCCCCTGCCAGTGCCTGACCTCCAGAACACTGAAGGAATCAATTGGGTTGTTTTAAGACAGAGTTTATGGTAGTTTGTTATGGCAGTGCTAATGTAGGTAATACAGGCACATGGTTAAATGATACATAAAGGTAGACAGTGAAAAGTCTGACTGTCCCCCATCTACCTGGCACTCAGCCCTCTGCCCCCTACACCCCTAACTTTCTTGTGTATCTTTCTAGAATTTATATATATATATATATATATATATATATATATATAAAATTATACATATGAATATATAAGCACAATCAAATGTGAATATATTTTTTTTAGTTTAATTTTTATAGAGCATTAGCCTAGATATGGTCTATGACATCATTTACATTTTTTTAACTTTTATTTTTTAACTTCTTATTTAGTTTCAGGGGTACATGTACAGATTTGTTATACAAGTAATTGCGTGTCACAGTGGTATGTTGTACAGATTATTTTGTCACCCATGTAATAAGCATAGTACCTAATAGGTAGTTTTTTGATCTACCCCACCCCCGCCCCCTCCACCCTTAAGTAGGCCCCAGTGTCTATTGTTCCCTTCTTTGTGTTCATGTGTACTCAGTGTTTAGCTCCCACTTATAAGTTAGAACATGTGGTATTTGGTTTTCTGTTCCTGCGTTAGTTTGCTAACTAGTTCCTGCCCCATCCATGTTCCTGCAAAAGACATGATCGTGTTCTTTTTTATGGTTGCTTAGTAGTCCATGGTGTATATGTACCACATTTTCTTTATCCAGTCCACTGTTGATGGGCATTTAGGTTGATTTCATGGCTTTGTGAATACCACTGTAGTGAACATATATGTCTTTATGGTAGAATGATTTGTATTCCTTTGGGTATAGACCCAACAATGGAATTGCTGGTTTGAATGGTAGTTCTGTTTTAAGTTCTTTGAGAAATTGCCAAACTGCCTTGCATAGTGGCTGAACTAATTTACATTCCCACTAGCAGTGTTTAAGCATTCCCTCTTCTCTGCAACCTTGCCAGCATCTGTTATTTTTTGACTTCATAATAATAGCGATTCTCAGCCTGCCCAACATGGTGAAACTCTGTCTCTACTAAAAATACAAAAATTAGCCAGGCATGGTGGTGGGTGCTGGAATCCCAGCTACTGGGAAGACTAAGGCAGGACAATTGCTTGAATCCAGGAGGCAGAGGTTGCAGTGAGCCAAGATCACACCACTGCACTCCAGTCTGGGCAACAGAGCAAGACTCCATCTCAAAAGAAAAATAATAATAGCCATTCTGACTGGTGTCAGATGGCATCTCATTATCGTTTTTATTTGAATTTCTCTCATGATTAGTGATGCTGAGCATTTTTTCATATGCTTGTTGGCTGTGTATATGTCTTCTTTTGAAAAGTGTCTGTTCATATATTTTGCCCATTTTTTAATGGGGTTGTTTGGTTTTTTTGCTTGTTAATTTGTTTAAGTTCCTTGTAGATTCTGGATATTAGACTTTTGTCAGGTGCATAGTTTGCAAACATTTTCTCTTATTCTGTAGATTGTTTACCCTGTTGATAGTTTGTTTTGCTGTGCAGAAGTTTAATTAGGTCCCATTTGTCAAGTTTTGTTTTGGTTGCAATTGCTTTTGGCATTTTCACCATGAAATCTTTGCCAGGGCCTATGTTCAGAATGGTATTTCCTAGGTTTTCTTCAAAGGTTTTTATAGTTTTAGGTTTTACATTTAAGTCTAATCCATCTTGAGTTGCTTTTTGTATATGGTGTATATGGCTAGCCAGCTATCCCAGCACCATTTATTGAATAGAAAGTCCTTTCCCCATTGCTTGTATTTGTCAACTTTGTCAAAGATCAGACAATTGTAGGTGTGTGGCTTTATTTCTGGGCTCTCTATTCTGTTCCATTGGTCTGTGTATCTGCTTTTGTTCCAGTATCATGCTGTTTTGGTTATTGTAGTCTTGTTGTAGAGTTTGAAGTTGGGTAATGTGATGCCTCCAGCTATGTTCTTTCTGCTTAGGATTTCTTTGGCTGTTCAGGCTCCTTTTTTGGTTCTGTATGAAATATAGAATAGTTTTTTCTAATTCTGAGAAATATGTCATTGGTAGTTTGATAGATATAGCATTGAATGTGTAAATTGCCTTGGGCAGTATGGCCATTTTAACAATATTGATTCTTCCTATCCATGAGCATGGAATGTTTTTGTTTTTTTTTTTTTTTTTTTTGGAGACAGAGTCTTGCTCTTGTCACCCAGGTTTTAGTGTGTAGTGACGTGATCTTGGTGCACTGCAATATCCACCTCCAGGTTCCAAACAATTCTCGGCCTCTTGAGTAGCTAGGATTAAAAGTATCCACCACCATGCCCAGCTAATTTTTGTATTCTTAGTAGAGACAGGGTTTCACCATGTTGACCAGGCTGGTCTTGAACTCCTGACCTCAGGTGATCCAACCACCTCGGCCTCCCAAAGTGCTGGGATTGCAGGTGTGAGCCACCGTGCTGGGCCAATATATATTCTTATTTCTCCCCTTTTCTTACCCAAAAGTTAGCCTTTCCTGAAACATTCTTCCCTACTTTCTTTTTTCACTTAGTAATATATTTTAGAATTTTTTCCATATTATTACATACAGTGTGTCCTCATTCTTTTTTCCAGCCACATAGTATTTAATTGTATGAGTAAACCATCATTTATTTAGCCATATTCTCATTGATAATTTTGTTGTTTCAAATATTTTGAAGCTTAAACAGTGCCACAGTGAGTGACTTTGTGTGTACATTTTTGTACACATACGCAAGTATCTGCAGACAAATTCCCCAGAGGTAGAAGTGGTGAATCAAGCAAAAGCATTATATTCCCACATGCCCCCACAGGATGGATGTGGATGGATGCTGTTTAGCCGTCCAAAAGCAATGTGTTAGAGCATGTGTCTCCCTACAGCCTCACCGACAGAGCGTGTTACCAAATTTGTGACATCCTGCCAATCTCAAAGATAAAAATGCTAACTCAATGTCATTTTAATTTCTTTTTCTTATTATGAGTAAAGTTGGGCATATTTCCATCAATTTAAGAACGACTTATACTTCTTTTGCTTTCTTTTTCTTTTTTTATTCTTTTGAGATGGAGTTTCATTCTTGTTACCCAGGCTGGAGTGCAATGACACAATCTCAGCTCACTACAACATCTGCCTCCTGGGTTCAAGCAATTCTTGTGCCTCAGCCTCCCAAGTTGCTGAGATTACAGGCACCCACCATCACACCTGGCTAATTTCTTGTATGTTTAGGAGAGACGGGGTTTCACCATGTTGGCCAGGCTGATTTCGAACTCCTGACCTCAGGTGATCCACCCGCCTCGGTCTCCCAAAGTGCTGGGATTACAGGTGTGAGTCACCACGCTGGGCCCTTCCTTTGCTTTAAACTACCTGTTTCTTTGTTCACTTACTTACTTATTTAACTTATTTTTGCTCATTGAAAAAAAATGACACAAAACCTATATTCATTTCTGACAAAAAGGCATGAATTATAGGAGTAGCGAAAGACTCATAGAGAAGTTTAAAATTTATCTGAAAGCCATCTTTAGTCAGGAAGACTTCTTCACAGACAAATAACTAGTTAAATATATAAATCCTAAATATATCACACCATAAGCTACTTTTTTTCTTCCTTTTTGGTTATGAGCTATTCCAGGAAGATTTAATGAGAGCTTTTTATTTGAGGATTTCCAAAAATGTCTACTCTAAAACATAAAGTAAAATTACTCTTAGAAAAATGTTGGTTTGATGAAAAGATAGATTTTTAGTCTGTTTTAGACAAATTTGGTTAGTTTTTATTTATTTATATTTAACAACCAATGCGATACTATAGTTACAAACTATACTTCATCTTACTACCATCACTTATTCAGAAGGCTTTTTTTAAAAAAATACTTTTTTTTAAAAAAAGGGCAAACTAAATTTTAAATTAGGTATCAAAATTCTACTCATAAATAGCCAATCAATATTGACACAGATGCCATCAAGTATGCAAAGATGAACAGAATTTCAGTTACAAAATTTGGAGGAAAAACTTAATAACATATAAAAATATTGACAAATTTAAGCTAGGATTGGCTCTAGGACATTTTATCTTATTTTTGTCCTTTTAAAAGGACGGATGACTAGACATCAGCAGAAATGCTGCCAAACCTATTGTTTGGTAATAGTTGTTCATATTATTATTATTATTATTTTCTTAAATTAGAGGTAGGGTCTTGCTTTGTTGCCCAGGCTAATCTCCAACACCTGGATACAAGCGATCCTCCCACTTCAGCCTCCCAAAATGCTAGGATTATAGGCATGAGCCACTGAGCCTGGCCAGTTGTTCATATTAATGAAAAACAGATCAACAGGCTGGGTGCAGTGACTCATGCCTGTAATCCCAGCAGTTTGGAAGGCTGAGAGGGTGGTGATCACTTGAGGTCAGAAGTTCAAGACCAGCCTGGCCAACATGGCGAAACCCCATCTCTATTAAAAATACAAAAATCAGCCAGGTGTGGTTGTGGACACCTGTAATCCCAGCTACTTAGGAGGCTGAGGCAGGAGAATTGCTTGAACCCAGGAGGCAGAGGTTGCAGTGAGCCAAGATTGTACCACTGCACTCCAGCCTGGGCAACAGAGTGAGACTCTGTCTCAAAAGAAAAAAAAAGGAAAACAGATCAATAGTCTCTAAGTTACATTTCACAAAAGGAAATCAATCACTGTCTTCAGGGCAAAATCCAAGTATCATATGTTCTATTTCTGTCCATCAACGCAAATAAAAGTCAACAACAATACAAATTCACAACAAAAACGTATGGTTATGTTTCAGGTTTTACAACATAATATAATGTGATATAACCCTCCTATAGTAAATTCCCATTTTTTTCTGGAATAATAGATTATTAGAAATATGAATTTCCAAAAATTCAGGTAATTTAGTAATTCATTTTGATATTGACACCATGTACTATTATGTGAAAAGCTATAAAACACTAATGTTTTCTTTCTTTCTTTTTTTTTTTTCTTTTGTTTTTGAGATGGAGTTTCACTCTTGTTGCCCAGTCTGGAGTGCAACGGTATGATATTGGCTCACTGCAACCTCCACTTCCCAAGTTCAAGCGATTCTCTTGCCTCAGCCTCCCAAGTAACTAGGATTACAGGTGTCCACCACCACTCTTGGATAATTTTTGTATTTTTAGTAGAGACGGGATTTCACCATGTTGGCCATGCTGGTCTCAAACTCCTGACGTCAGGTGATCCACCCACCTAAAACCCTAATGTTTTCTGTGTCTTAGAAGATAAAGGACAGGGAGAATGCTGTGCTGAACTTCAGCTGCTGCTTCATTCTAGACCCAGTTTCTGTTCACCCATTCGGTTCCCATTCTACCAACCTGTCCATCACTCCACCCAGCCTCTCCCCAGCTCTTAACTCCTTTTACAGAGTCTAGTTTCCTTTCTGTTAACTAATTCCCAATGTCCTAGAAAACTCTGCTTTTCTGCTTTAACGTTGATCCTAACCCATTTTAAATAATAAGAAATGCTATGATGCTTAAAATGTAATTAAATTGGAGCTGGAACTCAAATTACTTCAGTGTTATGAAAAATATATTTCAAGGGCTCTGTAAATATTTGGAACAATAATAGCAAGAATACTTAGACTTTAGACTCTGCATGGGTTCCTTAATAACTTGGACTAGTATAACCTTACTTTGATTACTAGTAATGACAAAAAGGTGGGCAAAGGCCATGCAACATGCATTTGTTTGTTTGTATGTTTCTTTGTTTTTATAGCTACAGGGTCTTGCTATGTTGACCAGGCTGACCTCGGCCTCCCAGAGTGCTGGGATTACAAGCATGAATCACTGTATCTGGCCCCTAAAGCATGCATTTTTTGGAAAGAGAATATCACTTGAAGATTTCTTGGAGTTGATCAAGGCATTTTTATATCCATAAAGATTGGAAAAGTACATATCACAGTTATTAACAATGGAAAAGACAGGGATGCCCCTGCTTATCACTGAGTTTTGCAGAAACACATTTATAAAATCTTCTCTTATAATCACATAGTCCTTTACGAATAATGAATATGGCTGTGAGCAGTGGCTAACGCCTGTAATCCCAGCATTTTGGGAGGCTGATGCGGGCAGATCACCTGAGGTCGGGAGTTCAAGACCATCCTGGCCAGCATGGTGAAAGCCCATTACAATTATCTCTACTAAAAATATAAAAAATTAGCCAGGCAAGGTTGGTGCATGCCTGTAGTCCCAGCTACTCGGGAGGCTGAGGCATGAAAATCGCTCGAAGCCAGGAGGCTGAGGTTTCAGTGAGCCGAGATCGTGCCACTGTACTCAGCCTGGGTGACAAGAGCAAAACTCCGAGTATGCCTACAAAGCAGAATGAATGACAAATGTGTAAAGGTTCTGTGACAGAAAAGAGATCTTCACAATCTACCTAACAAGCTTACAAAACACTCCCTTTACCCAGGCATTAAGCTGTGTATCTCTGAAACATCTGAAAAATACTTTTCTGTGAATTACTAGGCTGTAGGGAACCAGCACTTTTAGATTCCTTACAATTATCTCTAGTGGAACTTGGCATCTTTCCTCCATTAACTGAATGCTTCAACTGGATCTTAAAAGAAGGTTGCCATTTTTTATCCCTTGAGTCTCTCCAAGGTTTTGAATGCTCTGAATCAGTTTGTCTTTTGAGGTTCCTACCTTTGGAATTCTTCCTCTCTCTATTTAGCAATTTAGGGGTGAGGATGTAGGCACATAACCGATATTCATCTGGGAACTCTTTTTGCCAGTTTGGCTTCATTTGCTCTTTATCCATCTCTTTCTGAGGCTGTAATGCTAATAACCTATCTAATTCTTCTTGTTTATGTCTCTCAAAGAATACATGTTCCAGGCCCAGAGCACTGGCTCATGCCTGTAATCCCAACACTTTGGGAGGCCAAGGCAGGCAGATCACCTGAGGCCAGGAGTTTGAGGCTAGCCTGGCCAACATGGCAAAACCCTGTCTCTACTAAAGAAATACAGAAATTAGCCAGGTGTGGTGGCTCACAGCTGTAATCCCAGCTACTGGGGAGGCTGAGGCACGAGAATCGCGTAAACCCGGGAGGCAGAGGTTGCAGTGAGCTGAGATGGTGCCACTGCACTCTAGCGTGGGCAACAGAGAGACTCCATCCCAATCAATCAATCAATCAATCAATGTTGCCAAATCTATGAATCTTTTTTTTTTTTTTTTTTTTTTTCTTTTTGAGACAGAGTCTCGCTCTGTTGGCTGGAGTGCAGTGGCACGATCTTGGCTCACTGCAACCTCTGCCTCCCGGGTTCAAGTGATTCTCCTGCCTCAGCCTCCTGAGTCGCTGGAGTTACAGACATGCACCACCAAATCCAGCTAATTTTTGTATTTTTAGTAGAGATGAAGTTTCACCATGTTGGCCAGGCTGGTCTCAAACTCCTGACCTCAAGGGATCCACCCACCTCAGCCTCCCAAAGTTGAATCTATGAGTCATTGAATAAAGTTTATTTCTGTTTCCTCTTGACCTGAGGAAGATTTGGGGAACACTTTCCTTCTTCTTAAAGAAAAGCATGGATCCCTGACTGCTTCAGATGAAGATTCCTGTTTTTTTTTCTTTGGAAACATCCTTTCTGATCAGTAATTTTTACTTATTTTTTCTAATGAATTTGTTCTTTTTCACATCAATTTCTAGAGGATTTTTATCCACTTGAGAGATTAGTCTTTTATCTATGCTAAAATTTTATCCAGTTGGTTGTCTTTTTTAATGATGTTAATAACTTTTTAAAGTTGGAAATACATTTTTTTCATATTTTCTTTTTAAAAAGAAAGAAATTATTTCACATTTTCCTCTATGTTTTTATGATTTTATCTTGTACAATGAAATCCTTTATCTCTTTGAAATTTATCAGGTTGAATTTTCCTGGACCATTCAACTGGTGAGAAATGGGAATAGGCCAGGATAGCTCTCCAGGCTTTATAATCTAAAAGGTCTATCTCTCTCAACTGCCACAAAGACAGACTGCTTCCTGCAAAAATGGCTTCACAATGTATTTCTATAATATTTCCTTCACTGCGTCTCTAAGTATAATTGAGTCTATGAGATCTTCTGCTACAAGCTGCATATCTGAGTTCACTTACAGGTGGTTGCAAATAAGAGCAATAGTTTTCACATTTTAGAGCCCCTCCTTCACGAAACAAATTTTTGGCAGCACTTTCTAACATATGAAACCACTGGGCCATTCCATCACTCTGGGTGCTACTCTAGTACCATCCCTAATCCAAAAACCTGAGATCTGAAATGCTTCAAAATCCAAAACTTTTCAAAGGCCAACACAATGCCACAAGTGGAAAATTCCACACCTGACCTGCTGTGATTACCACACCTGACCTGCTGCGATAGGCTGCAGTCAAAATGCAAGTACACAACACACAGTTTATTCAGCATCCCCAAGGAAAAAAGACTTCTCAGCCACCTTCAACTTTATATCTGGCATATATCTTTTCCATGCATGCCCAGATCCCCCATGCAAGCACACCCACAAAGGGTAAGAAAATGGCACGTGTGCAGGCCAGAAGCACCAACAGGAGGTTCCCCATGATATCCTACATATGACCAAGACTTATGTGCATTACTCATTGTGGTTTTTGTTTATTTTATTTTGTTTTGCTTATTTTCTGCTCTGTGGTATAAAGATATTGTTGAAACTGTCGGAAAAGCCTGCAGAAATCCCTTTAGGTAACAGTCATAAGAAAAAAAATGGAAGCATTTATGTTTATCTATAGCACAGACAGTCAGGCTATTGCATAAACTAGACAGGGGTGAAAGTGTGAAATGTCTTACAGAAGACCTTGGTGTTGGAGTGACCACCACGTGTAACTGAAGAAACAGAAGCGTAAGCTATTCACGTTCTGTACTGAAAGAGATGAACAGAAGTTAATGACAAAAAGTAGAAAAACCCTGCATCAAGCTAAAAGGGAAGATCTCAATCATGTATTGAAAGAGTGGATCCATCATCATTGCAGTGAACACATGCCACTCAATGGTATGCGGATCATAAAGCAATCAAAGATCTATCACAAAGGGAACTGTGAATATTCGACAGGCTGGTTTCAGAAATTTAAGAAAAGACAGCAGTAAAGTTTTAAAGATTTGTGGTGATAAAACATGGATTGATCATGAAGCAGCAGAGGAATTCATTGCCAAGGTCATCATCACTGATGAAAATCTGACACCAGAACAAGTCTATAATGCTGATGAAACATCAATGTTTTGGTGTTATTGCCTCAGAAAGGCACTGAATACAGCTGATGAGACAGCCTCTGTAGGAATTAAGGATGCCAAGGACAGCGTAACTGTGCTGGGATGTACTAATGTAGCAGGCAGAAATAAGGGTACACTTTCTGGGATAGGCAAAAGCTTGCATCCTCCTTGTTTAAGGAGTGAATTCTTACCAGTCCATTACTACACTAACAAAAAAGCATGGATCACCAGGGACATGTTTTCGGATTGGTTTCACAATGATTTTGTACAAGCGGCCTGTGCTCACTGCAGGGAAGCTGGACTGGGTGATGACTGTAAGAATCTTTTATTCCTTAACAACTGCTCTGCTTATCCTCCAGCTAAAATTCTCATCAAAAATAATGTTTGTGCCTTATACTTTCCCCCGAATGTGACTTTGTAAATTCAGTTGAGTGACCAGGGTATCAGAGAAATGAAGACTAAATATAAAAACACATTCTTGAGCCAGGCGCAGTGGCTCATGCCTGTAATCCTGGCACTTTGGGAGGCCGAGGCGGGCAAATTACCTGAGGTCAGGAGTTCGAGACCAGCCTGGCCAACTTGGCAAAACCCCATCTCTACAAAAACTACAAAAATTAGCTGGACGTAATGGCAGGCGCCTGTAGTCCCAGCTACTCAGAAGGCTGAGGCAGGAGAATTGCTTGAACCCAGGAGGTGGAGGTTGCAGTGAGCCAAGATGGTACCACTGCCCTCCAGCCTGGGTGACAGAGCCAGACTCCATCTCAACAACAACAATAACAAACAACAACACGTTCTTTTTTTCTCTTTTTTTGAGACAGTCTCACTCTGTTGCCCAGGCTGGAGTGCAGTGGCACGATCTCGGCTCACTGCAACCTCCACCTCCCTGGTTCAAGCAATTCTCCTGCCTCAGCCTCCCGAGTAGCTGGAACTACAGGTGTGTGCCACCATGCACAGCTAATTTTTGCATTTTTTAGTGAAGACAGGGTTTCACCATATTGGACAGGCTGGTCTTGAACTCCTGACATCGTGATCTGCCCGCCTCGGCCTCCCAAAGTGCTGGGATTACAGGCATGAGGCACCACGCCCTGCCCACGTTCTTCAACAGCATGCTAGCAGCAGTGACTAGAGGAATGGGTGTGGAGGGTTTTCAAGAGGAGTGTGGCATAAAGGACGCCCTATATGCTGTTGCCAATGCTTGGAACACTGATTAAAGACACAGCTGTGCATGCCTGGCACAACCTCTGTCCTGTGACTATTTTCAGTGATGATATTGAACAAGTTGGAGATTTTGAAGGATTTCATATGTCAAGTGAGAAAAAAGTGATGTCTGACCTCCTTACATATACAAAAAATATACCTTCAGAGTCTATCAGTCAGTCAGAAGAACTGGATATCAAAGACGTTTTTAACGTCAATAATGAGGCTCCAGTTATTCATTCATTGACGGATAGTGGAATAGCTAAAATGGTTATTTATTTATTTATTTGAAACAGGGTCTTGCTCTGTTGCCCAGGCTGGAGTGTAGTGGCATGATCTTGACTCAATGTAACCTCCACTTCCTGGGTTCAAGCGATTCTCTTGCCTCAGCCTCCTGAATAGCTGACATTACAGGCACACACCACGAGGCCTGGCTAATTTTTGTATCTTTAGTAGAGACGGGGTTTCACCATGTTGGCCAGGCTGGTCTCGAACTCCTGACCTCGGGTGATCCACCCGCCTTGGCCTCCCAAAGTGCTGGGATTACAGGCATGAGCCACTGTGCCCAGCCAACTTGACTAATTTTTTAATTTTTGTGGAGATAGGGATTCACTATGTTGCCCAGGCTGGTCTTGAACTCCTGGGCTCAAGTGATCCTCCCACTTTGGCCTCCCAAAGTGCTGGGATTTCAGGCATAAGCTACCACCTCTGGCCCCAAATTATTCTAAGTCAAGGTGATTGTGATAATAGTGAAATGAAGATGATGTTGTTAGCACTGAAGAAAAAGTGCCTATAAATGACATGGTGAAAATGTGTGATGGACTTATTGAACGACTCCAGCAGCCTTCATTCACAACAGAACAAGAAATTATGTCAGTCTATAAAATCAAAGATAGATATCTAAGACAAAAGCCATCGTTAATGGGGCAGACGACAGTAGATGAAGCATTTAGAAAAGCCTGTAATCCCAGCACTTTGGGAGGCCGAGGTGGACAGATCACGAGGTTAGAAATTTGAGACCATCCTGGCCAATATGGTGAAACCCCATCTCTACTAAAAATACAAAAATTAGCCGGGCATGGAGGTGGGTGCCTGTAACCCCAGCTACTCGGGAGGGTAAGGCAGGACAATTGCCTGAACCCAGGAGGTAGAGGTTGCAGTAAGCCAAGATCGCACCATTGCGCTTCACCCTGGGTGACAGAGCAAGACTCCATCTCTAAAAACAAACAAACAAAAAAGAAAGCCATCTTCATCATCCTTAGAGGACCCACTTCCTGGTCCCTCAACTGTTTCTGATGGTTCTTCTTACCTAAAAAAAAAATTTTAAAAATACAGTGTACATTAACCTTTGAATCAAAACACAGCATCGCAGGTGGAGACTGAACACCTGCTGTTAAGCACTTGTCGCTGTTGTTTAACAGCTGACGCAGGTATTCTGGTGATGCTAATCTTAGCTATTCGGAAGGCTGAGGCAAGAGAATCGCTTGAACCCAGGAAGTGGAGGTTGCATTGAGCCAAGACACAGGTATTCTGATGATGCTACTGTGCTGCTTAGTTACCCTGAACTTTGTATTTTTTCACTGCATTAATGGTGTGTCATATTTTTTACTGCTAAGTACTTATGTGTGAATAAGTTTCAGAAAATAATTGCTTAGGGCCAGGCATGGTGGCTCATGCCTGTCATCCCAGCACTTTGGAAGGCCGAGGCAGGTGGATTACTTGAGGTCAGGAGTTCGAGACCAGGCTGGCCAACATGGTAAAACCCTGCCTCTACTAAAAATACAAAAAATTAGGTGAAGGTGGTGGGCACCTGTAATCCCAGCTACTCAGGAGGCCGAGGCAGGAGAATCACTTGAACCTGGAAGGCAGAGGTTGCAGTGAGCAGAAATCACGCCATTGCACTCCAGCCTGGGCAACGAGAGCGAAACTCTGTCTCAAGAAACCAGAAGGGAGGGGAGGGGAGGGGAAAGGAGAGGAGAGGAGAGGAGAGGAGAGCAGAGGAGAGGAGAGGATCACTTATCCATAACATATAAACTCAAGAGTCAGGAATGATGGTGATGCCAAACGACCACAGATCATCTACATGGACGGCGGGGCTAGGGACAGTTTTGCTTTCTGATGGTTCAGTATACACAAACTTTGTTTCATGCGCAAAATTATTTAAAATATTGTACAAAATGACCTTCAGGCTAGGTGTATAAGATGATGTGAACCATAGATAAATTCTGTGTTTAGACCGGAGTCCCTTTTTAAAGATATTACATGATGTCTATGCAAATATCTCCAAATCCAAAAACATCTAAAACACTTCTAGTCTCAAGTGTTTTGGATAAGAGAACTCAAGCTCTGCTTCCTCCCATGTAAGGTCTCACCTCGGATGTTTTGGGCAGCCCTTACAGGTATTGTCGAATTTGTGGATTATTTCTGCCTCTCACATTCTTGAAAATGTGAATCGTGGGAAGGGTTAGAGATCTTCATCTCTAGAGGAGTGTGTATTGCCTTGTTGCTTTTGCGTAATTTGCAGGAGGAGAAATGGAAAGGTCTTGGCTTCCATTACCATTGTCATCCTATAAGTCTTCCAAGTGAGCCACCACGCCCGGCCTATTTCTCCTATTTCAATCATCAAATTGGCCTTCTCCCTTCTGCAGCCCCCTAATCTGGGCTGGAGCTCCTGGTATCAGACAAGGAGCAAGAATGGTGACGTGAAAACATTTGGGTTTCAGTCCAATGACCAGGTTCAAATCCTTCCTCTTTCCTTTCCTATATGGCCTTGGGCAAGTCAATTCAACTTTCGAGCCTGTGATTTTTCTTATATGAAGTGAGGATGAAAATGCTTACCTCATCCAGTTACACACGGAGAGTAAATCAGATGATGGATGTAATGTAGTAATTATCCAATGAATATCTGTGCTCTGGAACTCAATGGTGCTGGCATCTCCAGGCCCCTTCCTAAAGAAAAGAAGGCGAGGACAGATTGTAAAAATAATAGTACTGTCCTCTGCAGTGCTCATTCTGTTACTCATCAGATACTGTGTGAAGTATCACACACACTTTGCCTCATCACGTTTGCTTATCTAAGGCCAAAATCAACAACAAAAGGAAACTGGGATATTATTGGTCTTGAGATGATCAGAACACTGGGAAACTGCAGAGCACACCAGGCTTCCCGCGATGAAACGGCTTGAGGACGAAGTCACGTGGACCCATAAGGGCCGTCCCTACTGGGAAAAGTGTCCCCCACTGCTGGGGCTGGGGCTGGGGCTGGGGCTGCTCACCTAGTGAAGAAGGAAGAAAGGAAGACAGACAGTGAAAACAACAGCCACTGACAACACCTCAGGCTGGTGCTGCAGAGGGGTGTCCAAGCCCAGGCAGGAAAGAAGGCAGAAATGGAAGGCCGGGTTACTGGAAGAGGAAGCCTACAGGATGGGCCTGAGACTGAGGGAGTGTTCTCCCAGCTCCTGGTGCTTTAGATGAGCTAAGACAAACCAGCACTAAACCCCTTCTCAGGGCCCATGGATCATTCTTGGTTTTTTGTGTGTTTTTTGTTGCCGTTGTTTTGAGACAGGGTCTCCCTCTGTCACCCAGGCTGGAGTACAGTGGCGGGATCTCAGCCCACTGCAACCTCCACCTCCCAGGTTCAAGTGATTCTCCTGCCTCAGCCTCCCAAATAGCTGGGATTACAGTCCCCCGCTACCACTCCCAGCTAATGTTTGTATTTTTAGTAGAGACGGAGTTTCACCATGTTGGCCAGGCTGGTCTCAAACTCCTAACCTCAAGTGAATCTGTCTGCCTCGGCTTCACAAAGTGCTGGGACTACGGGTGTGAGCCACTGCACCAGGCCCCATGGATCATTCTTATGGGATGAACTATGTCTCCGCCCAAACTTATATGTTGGAATCCTATCCCCAAGGACCTCAGAATGTAGCCATATTTGAAGACGGGGTCTTAAAAGAGGTAATTAAATTAAAAGGAGGTCATTAGGATGGGCCTTAATCCAACATGACTGGTGTCCTTAGAAGAAACAGAGGAAATTTGGACACAGAGAGCTACAGAGGAAAGATGATGGAGACATACATAGGGAGAAGGTGGCCATCTGCAAGCCAAGGACAGGAGCCTGGGACAGGTCCTTCTCTCATGACGCTCAGAGGGAACCAACCTTGGCTACACATTCATCTCAGACATCAAGCCTCCAGAACTGTGAGAGAATAGATTTGTTTTTTAAGTCACCCAGTGTGTGCTACTTTGTTATGGCACCCCTAGCAAATTAATGCAGTCATCGCTTTGGAGGAGGCTCAGTAAGGCAGTGACCTCCAAGTAGAGTCATAGGATCAAGAGCGTGGAGCCCAGACAACAGGGGCAGAGCATCTGAGACTGGAGTTTCCACCCACACAACCCCAATGATCTGCAATAGCCAACCCCACCCACCCAACTAACAAAGGGACACCATCCCTGCCCAGCCCTACCAGACCCGTCCAAACCCCATGACTTCTCTTCCCTCTTGACTGTCCTAGGTGTTTGCCTGACCTGACTTCCCACCTTTTACCTGTTAACCACTGCCACCTGGCCCCCACTGCCATCTGCCACACAGCCACTACTGTAATACCTCCTGGGTAACCACCGGTTCCACTCTTGCCCACAACCCGCTTGCACCCATCTACTCTCCACACAGCGGTCAGAATAAACCTTCTGCAACCTACACCCTCCTGTGGCTCCCATCCCACTTAGAACAAATCCCAAGTCCTTCTATGGCCTAAAAGGTGGTATGAGGTCTGGTCCTGCCGACCTCCCCACTGCGGTGTGTGTGCCTTCTCCCCCTGCCCTCCTGGCTCGCTGCCTTCCTTGCTGTTGCTTGGACATATCAAACACCTTCCCATCTCGCAGCTTTTGTACTTGCTGTTCTCTCTACCAAGGAATGAGCTTCCTCCTGATAGCCACATGGCTCCCCAACTCCACTCCACCATTCTACCTCTTTGTCTGACACATGATCTTGGGTTCCTGGAGATGTCACATGCTCAAAGGTTAGCAATGACCTTAACACCAGTGAGCCCCGGGGCACTAACCTTTGCTGAATGATCACCATGTTATATACACAATCAGATTTCCTCCCCATAGGTCCCTGTAGCAGGTGGACACCCATGCAGCTCCCTCCCTCCCTGGATCCCTCTCTGCTCAAATGTCACTTGCTCAGAGAACAGGTGACACCCTGTTCCCTGACCACCCTGGCGGCACACACTGGGCTTTTTATTGCTCTCCTCCTCTGCGATCTAATTTTTCTCCCTAGCACTATATAGTTATTGGTTTATTTATCCACTGTCTAGCTCCTCCTCTAGAAAACAAACTCCTTGAGGGCAGAAGGCCCAGTGCCCAGGTCAGTGCCTCACACAGAGCTGACATCCTATAATGAGTGGGTTTCCCAAGAGCACATAGACTTTTACTCCCTGGCCTAGAAGAAGGATTGACTTTTAGTCAAAATCTCCTCATGCGTGAACGCTAACTAACCTAAAGCTTGCTACAATATGGCTTATTATAAAAATCAAGCCATAAATGTTCATTGTTTGTTAAACACTTAGTTAATTAATCTGATTAAGCTGATGTTTCAGGGTAAAAGTACCGCATGTAAATATGCATCATATGAATGGGTGAATTTGTAAGTAAATGATGCTGGGGTGGGGTGGGTCACCAGCCCACTACCCCCATTTCTCCAGACCTGCTGCAGGACAGAAGGTCACTTGCCGCAGCCAGATTTGGTTTTTTATTTTTGAGACAGAGTCTCGCTCTGTCACCCAAACTCCATGTCTCCATGTACGGTGGCATGGAGATAGTGATCATAGCTCACTGCAGCCTCCACCTCCTAGGTTCCAGCAGTCCTCCTGCCTCAGCCTCCTGAGTAGCTGGGACCAGAGATGCATGCCACTATGTCCAGCTACTTTTTAAATTTCTTTTAGAGACAGGGTCTCACTATGTTGCTGGTCTCAAACTCCTGGACCCAAGTGAGCCTCTCACTTAGGTCTCCCAAAGTGCTGGGGTTAAGTGAGCCACCGTGCCCAGCCTGCAGCCAGGTTTTATAGCCCGGCTGTGAAGATGCTCCTGGGCCACTCAGCCCACAATGACCCTCAGCCTTTGAGCACCAGCAACCGCTTCCCGAGTGACTCCGGGTGGTGGACTGCATTAAGTGCTTGACACACCTGTCACATGGAACCTCCCTCGCTACCCAGGAAGTCCAGATGCTCTCTGCCTATGACCAGCTCCTCCTAACTCCAGGTGCTTCTCTGTTCTGCTCTTTGGGCACTTTGAGCCCTAAGGTGTTTCTCTGTTTGTCACTGGGCGTGCGAGGGTCTCTTATCTCCTTGATTTGACCAGGCTGAGGGCAAACTCTCGCTCCCCGCCGTGTGGAATAAGCACCCAGCAAAGGCTCTGTCTTCAGGAGGCCTCAGCAAGTCCCTGCTGATTGAGCGACTCACGGCCTGGCTGTTGTGAGGGAAAAGGTGCCCTCCCTTTACTTTTATTTATTTATTTATTTATTGAGACAGAGTCTCTCTCTGTCACCCAGGCTGGAGAGCAGTGGCAGGATCTCAGCTCACCGCAATCTCCGCCTCCCGGGTTCAAGCGATTCTTCTGTCTCAGCCTCCCGAGTAGCTGGGATTACAGGCGCAGCCACCCAGCTAATTTTTGTATTTTTAGTAGAGATGGGTTTTCACCATGCTGGCTGGTCTAGAACTCCTGGCCTCAGGTGATAAGATGCCCGGGCCTCTCAAAATGCTGGGATTACAGGCGTGAGCCACTGCGCCCAGCCGCTCTCCCTTTATAAGCCATGACCTCACCCATTAACAAACTGGCCCCAGCTGGCAGCAAATGATTCCAATAGAACATGAGCTCCTTCCAGGCAGTGACTTTGTCTCATTACCCGCCACACCCCAAGCCCCTAGAAAAGCCCCTATCAACATCTTCCCGCTGACATCGGGGGGCCTAGCGGTCAAGCAGCAGGTGGCTCTGGTCACTCCGGGTTCCTTCTCCTCTTATTGCCTCACCCATAATGCCTGCCTCCCCCATTCAACAGCGAGGTTCCCAGGGCACAGGCTATGCTCATTCACCTTTGTATCCCAAAGCCTAACATTTGCTCCTTCGGTTCATGGATTCTTTCAACAACTATTTATTATGTGCCTATGTAAGGGCCAGGCACCATCCCAGGCACTAAGGATACATTAGGAAACAAAACAGACAAAATCCCTGCCCTCACGGGGCTGGTGCCTCAGCCAAGGTTTACTACAGGTGTTCTGTACGCCAGGAACTGTGCTGGGGCCGGGTGACATGACAATGAGGAAGGCCCCAGCCCTCAGGAGCACTGTATTCCCAAAGGGATGGAAGATGTCGAGCCGGCAAACCAATGAACGAATGAATGGTTAAAGACTCTGATACCTGCTAGCCCAGGGCACAGCAGGGGCCCAGCTGTTGTTTGAAAGGGAGTGGTGTGGGGTGCTTGCTACTATAGACCAAATGTGTCCCATCCAAAATTCATGTTAGCTCCTAAACCCCAATGCAATGGTATTTGGAGGAGAGGCTGTGCGGGTAATTACGTAATAAAGGTGGAGCCCTCATGAATGGGATTAGTGTCCTCACAAGAGAGGGCCCAGAGAGCCCCCTCCCCACTCCTGTCATGAAGACACAGCAAAAAGACGGCCATCCATGGGCCAGGAAACGGGCCCCCATCAGACACTAACTCTGCTGCCTTGGCCTTGGATGTCCCAGCCTGCAGAACTGTGAGAAATAAAATTCTGTTGTTTATCAGCCCCTCGGTCTATGATAGTTTGTTACAGCAGCCCAAACGGACTGAGTAGCTAAGAGAACAAACTCTGAAGAGACAAACACCAAGGCTTGACATTGAGCTCTGCCACTCACTCACCAGCTGAGTGGCCTGTGCAGCCCCATCACCTTTCCAAAACCAGGTTTCCTTGTCTGTGGTACTCATTTCATGGGCTGCTGTCATAACTTAATGAGATTAGTATAGTGAGAGGTAGAGAGAGATGGAAAGCCCTTAAGAAAACAGGCAGCCCAGTTCCAAGGCAAGCAGGAAGGGAAGCCAGGTTAGAGGTTCATCAGGAGGCCGAGTTGACAGTGACTATTGTGACCTGACACCAGTCAAAGGTGACAACTTTGCAATACCCCACCCCACTCACTCCACCCCACTCCAGGCTTCATGAAACACCTGGGACTGGTTTTGCAGGAATTCTACCTCCAACATTCAGATGTCAATTAATATTAATATTCAGCTGAAGAAGTAGGGCCAAGCCCTTCCTGCACCAGATCCAACTGGGCACAGCCAACTTCAAGTCTCTCTGTGCCAGCCAAGCTCAGACATTGCCCATTCTAACAATATCAAATGCAGAACAACCCAAGAAGCAGAGAGAATCTTGCCTAGGGGAGCATCCTTGTTGATATCTGGGATCCCAATTAAAGTCCTCAAAGAAGCTCCTCAGAAGCAACATATGACCCTGCCATGTGCCGTGTGGGAAGACCAGGAGGCAGCGGCTCAGATGCCAGAGTCCTGATTACTAGAGGGCCTCTAGCGTAGCTCATCCATCATTCATTCTTTCAACAAATACTAATTTATTACCTACCATGGTAGGTACTACTATCATAGTGCCTAACATGGGCACTATGTTGCCCAGGCTGGTCCCGATAAAATCAAATTTGTATCTGATCATCCATCCATTCAGCAAATTTTTATCCTCACCTCTATGTACAGGGTGTTGTTGGGCGAGGGTAAAGGATGGCAACACGTCACCATGTTTCTGCACATGCCAGTCCCTGGTTTTAAAATATCCTTATGGTTTTTGCCACCATCACCACTTCCCCATCTGACTGCTCTTCTTTTATGTAGTTAATGTGATCCCTCAAGGGTAGATTCAGGTGCATCTTGGCCACACCTCCTGGTCCAGATGCCCCTCAGCTCTGCCCTAAATGGCCCCACCCTGTGATTAGCTCTGTCTTGTGCTTGGCCTGCTGTTTGGTAATCACCTGCCTCCTGGTCTTCTTTTCTCTCTAGATTGTGACTCCCCCTTTTTTTTGAGACAGGGTCATGCTCTGTCACCCAGGCTGGAGTGCAGGGGGGTGATCTCAGCTCACTGCAACCTCTGTCTCCCAGGTCCAAGCGATTCTCCTGCCTCAGCCTTCTCAGTAGCTGCGATTACAAGCATGCACCACTCCGCCTAGCTAATTTTTTTTTTTTGTATTTTTAGTAGTGATGGGATTTCACCATGTTGGCCAGGCTGGTCTCAAACTCCTGACCTCAGGTGATCCATCTGGTTTGGCCTCCCATAGTGCTGGGATTACAGGTGTGTGAGCCACCATGCCCGGCCTCTTCTTTTTTTTTTTTTTTTTTTTTAGAGACAGGGTCTCACTATGTTGCCCAGGCTGGAACCTAGCTAAATAATTACAGCTAAATTTCAGGCATGCACCACCATGCTTGGCTAATTGTAAAATATTTTGGTAGAGGTGGGGGTCTTTCTATGTTGACCAGGCTGGTCTCAAACTCCCGGGCTCAAGCAATTCTCCTGCCACAGTCTCCCAAGTAGCTGGGATTACGGGTGTAGGCCACCACACCCAGCCTTCCCCCTTTTCATTTGTATTCCTTTACTTATTTGTGTTTTTCTAATTTGGTACAAAACATGAAAAAAAATTGTGGAGTTTTGTTTCTTTGTGTCACGTAGAAAATGAAAGAGGAGGGCAGTAACAAGGAAGACAAAATACACCTTTTAAGGTCAACACTGTTTGGTGTTTATTTGGTGAGCCTGAGGGCAATTTTCATTCTCATTTCTTTTTCTTATTGATGTTTCCAATCCTTTCAACAGTGACCATGCATTGCTTTTGTAATTACAACAACAAGAATCCCTATACACAAAGCAAAAAACATATAGTTTGTCTTGTTTTTAAGAAACAAAGATTAAACTACACTAAAATATAAGGCCATCGTCTCTGAATGATAAGTTTTAGGGCAGTTTTTTTCACCCTCATCTCTGCTTTCCAAATTCCAAAGATAAAAAGATATTACTTGAATAAGAAGAAAAATAAAGGGAGTCGTGTTTCACGCCTTCCCTCTTCCCTTCTTCCCACCCTATCTAATGCCTGGAATATCCCATGAGGGTCTCCAACTTCAGCAGGAGCTAAGAGCCAAGAGTCATCTGAGAGATGATTTTAGTTTGTTTCTCTCCTTTCTTTTTTATTGTGTGGCGAAGAAAGGAATCATAATCTGATTCCTAAAGAGGACTTCACCTTTGCTCTTGGTTGGACTCTAAATCACACTGGGACAATTTAAAAACCACAGTGAGAAACATCTTACACCAGTCATGATGACTATTATTAAAAAGTCAAAAATAGGCTGGGTACGGTGGCTCACACCTGTAATCCAAGCACTTTGGGAGGCCAAGGTGAGCGGATGAGGTCAGGAGTTTAAGACCAGCCTGGCCAACATGGTGAAACCCTGTCTCTACTAAAAATACAAAAAAAAAAAAAATTAGCCGGACGTGGTGGCAAGCACCTGTAATCCTAGCGACTCGGGAAGCTGAGGCAGGAGAATTGCTTGAACCTGGGAGGCGGAGGCTGCAATGAGCCGAGACCGCGCTGTTGCATTCCAGCCTGGGCGACAAGAGTGAGACTTTGTCTCAAAAAAAGAAAAGAAAGAAAAAGTCAAAAATAACAGACATTGATGAGGATGCTGAGAAAAGGAAATGCTTATATACTGTTGGTGGGAGTGTGAATTAGTACAACCTCTGTTGGAATGAGTATAAAGATTTCTCAAAGAACTATCATTTGATCCAGCAGTCCCACTACTGGGTAGCTACACAAAGCGAAAGAAATCATTATAACAAAAAGATACTTCCATTCATATGTTATCACAGCACTATTCACAATAGCAAAGTGATGTGGGTTGATGTGGAATCAACCTAAGTATCTGCCAACAGATAACTGGATAAAGAAAATGTGGTATATCTATATATATCAAAAAGAATAAAAAAGAATAAAATCTTGTCTTTTGCAGCAACATGGGTGGAACTGGAGGGCATTATCTTAAGAAAAGTAATTCAGAAAGTCAAATATTACATGTTCTAACTTGTAAGTGTAAGCTAAATAATGGGTACACATGGATATAGAGTGTGGAATCATAGATATTGGAGACTCATCAGCCTGGGCAATATGGTGAAACCCCATCTCTACTAACAATACAAAATATTAGCCAGGCATGGTGGCTTTAGCCTGTAATCCCAGCTACTTGTAAGACTGAAGTGGGAGAATCACCTGAGCCCAGGAGGCTGAGGTTGCAGTGAGCCAAGATGGTGCGACTACACTCCACCCTGGGTAACAAGAGTCAGACCTTGTCTCCAAAAAGAAAAATAGTAAGACGCTGGAGATTCAAAATGGTGGGAGGGTGGGATGGGGGTGAGGGATGAGAAATTACCTAATGAGAACAATGAACACTATTCAGCTGATGGTTATACTAAAACCTCAGATTTTGTCTCTATGAAATATATTCATGTAACAAAACTGCACTAAGTCTATAAAAATAAAAATAAATGAATAGATAAAATAACATTGGGGAAAACATTCTTCACAGAGTTTTAAAATTCAAATCAATACGTTTTTTTCCCAAATAGACTGTAGGATCTTTGAGAGAAAGAACTATTTCCCAGTTGTTTTGATATGCCTCATGCAGTCTATTAAATTACCTGTAACAGATAATCAGGGCTTCATCATTCATTCAGCAAACCTTTCTTGGAGGCTGCACTGAGCACCACCAGTTCAGCGAGATCCTGGGAAATGAAGAGGTAATCAGGGCTTCCTCATTCATTCAGCAAACCTTTCTTGGAGACGGTACTGAGCACCACCAGTTCAGCGAGATCCTGGGAAATGAAGAGATAATCAGGGCTTCGTCATTCATTCAGCAAACCTTTCCTGGAGACAGCACTGAGCACCATCAATTCAGCGAGATCCTAGGAAATGAAGACCAGGGCATGGGCTCTGCCCTAAAGGGTTCTCCCCTCCATCGTCTCCCATCTTTGTGGAGGAAACTGATCAGATAGATCAAAAAATCCAAGCTCGTCTCCTACCCTCATCCCATGGGAGGCCAGGATCCATCCCTCAGTGAGGATTGATAGAATAAAAGCAGAAAACTGGCATTCTAATAGAAAAGACAAAATGGTCTAAGAACATCCTTGTTGATATGTGGGATCCTGATTAGAGTCTTCAATGAAGCTCCTCAAAAGCAACATATTACTCCTGCCGTGTGCCATATGGGAAAACCAGGAGGCAGCGGCTCAGACACCAGAGTCCTGATTACTGGGGGCCTCTAGTGTAGCTCATTCATTGTTGATCCTTTCAACAATGTTGATTTATTACCTACCATGGGCCAAACACAGACTTGACTCTGGAAGCACAAAAATAAAAAGCCACCGGGCGGGGTGGCTCACACCTGTAATCTCAGCACTTTGGGAGGCCCAGGTGGGTGGATAATGAGGTCAGGAGTTTGAAACCAGCCTGCCCATCACAATGAAACCCTATAACTACTAAAATACAAAAAAAAAAAAAAAAAAAAAAAAAAAAACCCCAAAAAACCATGACAGGCTGTGGTTAGTGAGAAGAAAAAACAAAATACAAGCAAGGCCAGGTGGGGTGGCTTGCGCCTGTAATTCCAACATTTTGGGAGGCCCAGGTAAAAGGATCACTTGAGCCCAGTAGTTTGAGGCTTCAATGAGCTATGATCATGCCACAGCCTGGGCAACAGAGTAAGACCTTGCCTCTTCAAAAAAAAAAAATCATGCACGCAAACAATTATGCAATATGAAAATCCCCGGGAAACAGATGGGCCAGATAGCAGAGAGATTGCAATAGAGGTGCAGGAGGCTTCAGACTCTGGGGCTGCGACAGAGTCTAGCACAAAGAAGGAATGCTATAAACATTTGTGGGAAAAAGATGAGATAACAGACTTGGAAGATGAAGTGGAGGCAGGGGAGGGAGAAGGCATCCAAGCCAGAGGAACCCTTGTGTGCAAAGAGAGATGGAAATTCAGAAGAACCACAGGGGCTAGGAGAGAAATTCAGAGGAAAGAGGGGTAAGGAGGAGAGGCTTAGCAGGGTCCGGAGCTAGATCGTGAGGAATCTGGTACTCCAGGAAGAGAGATTTCACTGTGTCCTGTAGGCGCTGGAGTCACTGAAGAATTTTGAGCGAGGAAGTGACACATCTAAGTTGAGAGAAAGTTTCAGGAAATGAGTAGTCAGTAGAGGAGTCAAAAAATAAATAAATAAAAAGGAAGAGCTTTAAAATTCCCAGACATTGGATTTAGAGGCTAGGAGGTGATTGCGTCATTCTGACATCTGTGAGGGAAGCAGTGAGGGAATATTTGGGGAGGGGAAAAGCTGTAGCTGGGAGAGAGGTAAAGAGGGCATTTATTATAACAGGGAAGGTAAAAAGGGCTAAGGTCTGAACTAGTGAGGGGCAATGTTGACGGAGAGGAAGGGGACAGATGGGCGAGAGATTTAAGGGCCAGAATTGACAGTGTTTGGTGGCTCATGGCATGTGGGGAGTAAGGAACAGAAAGGACTAAGATAAGACCCTGGATATGGCCAGGGAGGAGGGAGTCACTGCAATCCTTGACAAGACACGTTTCTAGGTGGTGGTATGGGAACAAAGGATAGCTTGGGGTGAGTTCAAGAGAGAATTGGAGGACAAGAAGTGGAGACAGCTGCTTCCAGGAGTTGTGTTAGGAGCAGAGACATAGAGCCACAGCTGGAGGCTGCTGGGGTCAAAGGCGGGTCTATATCTTAAAGTTGGGGGGCTTATAGCACACATGTATATTGATGGGAATGAGCCAAAAGAGGGAGGGAAACTGGTGATGCAGGAGAGAGGAAGCCCCTGCAGGGTGAAGGCAAGCAGGACTTGCCAAAGAAAGTGTGCAGAGAAGTCATGGGTGGGGAGGCAGAGAGTGCAGATGTGTGGACAGGAGGCTGGCAGGAGCATCTTCTCTGTTGGCATCTATTTTCTCAGTGAAACAGAAAGCTACATTATGAGCTGAGAGTGAGGATAGGAAGGAGGTGTTGGAGGTCTAAGGAAGGAGGAGAAGGTATGTTAGAGCATACCAAGAGAGGGAGCAGGGCCTGAGCAGTGATGACCAAGAGAGGGAGCAGGGCCTGAGCAGTGATGACCAAGAGAGGGAGCAGGGCCTGGGCAGTAATGCATCCAGAATGGAGAAGAAAACAGTGAGCCAAGTGCCTGCAGTGCCCATGGATGCATGTGGGAATTACCAGGAGGCCAGCAAATGACAAGGACAACAAGAGTGCAAGGGGGCAGGGTATGGTGGAAATGGGCAGAGCCCCAGTGGAACTCAAAATCCCAATGAGGAGCATGGGGAATACACCTGCTCTAAGCTGGGTTGTTGAATGCAGAGAAAGAAGCTCCCTCCTCTCAAAAGAGCTGTGGGTAAATGAGGTCCTCAAGCTAGAGTCTGGTTTCCCTTTGGGTTGGCAGGTGGAGAACTGAAGGGAGTGTCAACAATTAGGGAGATTCCAGGGGCCACCATGGGAAATATCGGGAGTGAAGTCAGCAATTATAGGAAATCCACTGACGTGTTCCTTTCTGATTGATAAAAAGGATGCTTTCCTTTCAACTTTTGCAACCAAAGCCAATATATATCTGTTGAATGAATGATATGAATGGATGAGTGATGCAATTATAAAAGGGGTGGGTCCAGTCATCATGGGTCATTGCTATGGTTTGAATGTGTCCCCCACTGTTCATGTATTGGAAACTTGATCATGTGTCACATCCCAATGAAACCATGTTGAGAGGTGATTAGGCCACGAGGTCTCTGCCCTCACGAATGGATTAATGCCATTATTGTCAGGGTGGGTTCATTACTGGGAGAGCATACTTTTTATAAAAGTGAGCTCGGCCTTCTCTTGCTGTCATTCTCACCCCATTTTGCCCTTCTGCCTTCTGTCACTGGATGACACAGCACGAAGGCCCTTGTCAGACGCTGATGCCATGCTCTCAGACTTCCCAGCCTCCAGAACCATGGGTCAAATACATTTCTATTTACTATTAATTATCTAGTCTGTTAGTATTCTGCTACAGCAGTATAACATTGACTAAGACAGTCATTTAATACCCTTTTCCTCCTCAAACTAAGAACTTACCCCCAGATAAACCACAAAGCTCTAATCTCTCCCTCCTCAGGAGCACCAAGATGAGGCAAAACTGCGTCTGCCATTGATATGCACCTATCCCCCTCTCTGCATCCCTCTCTACACAGACACAGGGCACCAAGTCTTACTGAAGAAAAATAACTCATCCAGACACAGAAACTGAGAGCACCTCCTCGCCTTCTTTCCTGGAGGGCAGGCTGGGTGTTTCCATCTGAGAAAATACACAAATGTCAGGAAAGAACCAAGAACTGACAGCAGCAAACACAATGAGGGTGACTATTTACATAGTTCCATCAGGCATTAAGATGGTATTAATTTTCCATCTACTTCTGGGTTTTAAATGCCTAGCCCCTGCCCTCTGTCTCCACCTTATTAGCTGGAGATTTTCACTGTGTCTAAATCTTAGTTGCATCTGCCACCCTTTATTTCAAATCACTGAGACCTGGGGCCACTCACATCCTCATAGCTTTACTCAGTGTGCCACAAGCATGACGCAGCCTTTCCCTGGCCAAGCCCTGGCAAAGAAGAAGCACACAAGCACCCCAAGAGAAAATAATTTCTCTCCAGGCTGCAGGATAGGTGCCAGATTCCTAATTTTATCAGCAAAACCCAGGTGTCCTCTTTGCTGCCTGCCCAGTTGACAAAAGCAAAGAAGAGTGTTAGCAATGGTTCACAATCATCCAAGAGGCTTTGGAAAGAAGAACTGGTATTGCAATTGTCTGATCGTCTACACCTAACATGTAGATAAGGTTCTGCTGTCACTGCTCTTCAGAGCAAGGAGAATCAAGTGATCCAAGCCACTTGGAGTACTCAGGGGAATGAGGAAAAGCAAGAACAGAGAAGTCCATTCTTCTCACTGCAAGAACACCCAGGTTCTGGGATAGGTGGACTGAGTTCAAATCCTGACTCTACCATCTGTGTGATTTTGAGCAATGACCTCTGAGCATCAGTGCTCCAGCCTGTAAAATGCACTTGTTAATTGCACTCACCTACTCACTGCTCAGGGTGGTTGTAGTGATTCCATTGTTTATGCAAACTAAGCTTCAGACACCAAAAGGGAGATACTCGATCAATGTCAGTCTTCCTCCTTTTCCTGGTAAAGTTTGTATTTATGATGATTCTAAACATCGCTGATGGAATTTGAGTGCAACCAAGCTAGAAATAGGTTTCACATAAACCGAGGCACCTCCTTGGTACATAGGAAACAGGAAATGATGGCATAGGAGATGAAAGAAATAGCTCTCCAGGCCTTTCGGGGGTCCTCTAGCAGGCAAACAAGGCCCTTGAAGATCTGCCTCAGTTTCCTCTTTTTAAAAAAAAATTTTATTTGGCAGCCTTCAGAATCACAGCAGATTCAGAGACTCCAGTTTCCTCTCAATACACTTTGGCATCCCTCCCACTTAGTGACTGGGTTCTCCTGAAGGCCAATGCCCTTTCAGGCCTCTAAGCCTTTGCATATGCTGTTCCCTCTACCTAGAAAGCCCTTCGTCCTCTTCTTCACATGGACATCCCCGACTCATTCCTGAGAACTAAGCTCAAGCGGCTGTCTCGCCTCCAGGCATCCTTCCTGGCCCCAGCAAAGCTGGGCAGGGGGTTCCTCCTCTGTGCTTTCTACTGTCCCAGTGCCCTGTGGAAATAGGATCATTAAACGGCTCCTTGCTGCTCCATCTCTCCACCAGACCAGGAGCCCTGGAGCCAAAAACTGGACTTCATTTACATATTAGCACTTTCAGTGTCTGGTACAAATCCATGTTTGGTTCAGTCATTCAACAAGAATTTACTGAGCAGCTGCTATGTAAAGCCTGATACACGGATATCATGGCAAACAAAAAGTGAAAATCCCTGCCATCATGAAGCTATATCTAGGGGATAGAAGATAAAAATGGAATCGAATAAGTATATTACAAGTCGAGTGCCAAGAATAAAAACTATCTTTGGCTAGAGTCTCAGAAAATAATAATAATAATTAATAAATAAATAAAAAATAAAGCAGGGAAACAGGAATAGGGAATGTCTTGGAGAGAGGGGACAGCTATTTTATGCAGAATGATGACAAAAGGCGGGAAGATGGGTGGGCATTTGCGTGGAGCCTGGAGGAGGTAGGAATGGATGTGTGGACATTTCAGGGAAGCACACTTACCAGATTCACATTCCAGGTATGTCACTTATTATCTGTGTTTTTTATTTATTATTATCGTATATATACATTTTTGAGACAGAGTCTCGCTTTGTTGTCCAGGCTGGAGTGTAGTGGCCCAATCTCAGCTCACTGCAACCTCTGCCTCCCAGGTTCAGGCGATTCTTCTGCCTCAGCCTCCCAAGTAACTGGGACTACAGGCATCCGCCACCATGCCTGGCTAATGTTTGCATTTTTAGTAGAGATGGGGTTTCACCATGTTGGCCAGGCTGGTCTCAAACTCCTGACTGCAAGCGATCCACCCGCCTTGGCCTCCCAAACTGCTGGGATTACAAGTGTGAGCCACCGTGCCCGGCCCTGTGTGATTTTTAAGGACATCTCCTAACCGCTTTATGCCTCAGTTTCCTCATCTGTTAAATGGGAATAGTAATAGTACCTATTTCATAGAATTGTTGAGAGGTTTGGTTTTTGAAATTGTGGTGAAATACACAAAATTTACCCTCATGACCATTCTTAAGTGTACAGTTCAATGGTATTAAGTACATTAAGTTGTGCAACCATCACCATCATCCATCTCCAGAACTCTTTTCATCTTGAAAAACCGAAGCTCCATTTAACACTAACTCCTCAATCCCACCCCACCCCCGAGACCCTGGCGACGGCCATTTGACTGTCTCGGTGCGTTTCATTACTCTAGGCACCTCACATAAGTAGGATCATATATTTGCCCTCTTGCGACTGGCCTATTTCACTTAGCGTAATGTCTTCAAGGCTCGCTCACGTTGTGGCGCATGTCAGAATTTCCTTCCCTTCTAAAGCTGAATAATATTCCACTGTATGTAGAGACAGTATATTGTTTATCCATTGATCTGTCATGGACATTTGCGTTGTTTTCCACCTTTGGGTTATTGTGAATAATGTTGCTATGAACATGGTGTACAGATATCTCTAGCTTTAATTCTTTTGGGTATATACCCAGAAGCAGCCTTGCTTGGTCACATGGTAGCTCCATGTTTAATTTTTTAAGGAACCAATTACTATTCTACACATTAGTGGCACCAATTTACATTTCACCCACAGGGCACAAAGGTTCCTATTTCTCCACATCCTTGACAATTGTTATGTTCTCTCTCTTTTCTTTCTCTTTCTCTGTCCTCCTTTCTTCCTGCATTCCTTTCTCTTTCTTTCCTCTTCCTTCCTTCCTTCATTTCTTTTTTCTCTTTCTTTCTTCCTTTCTTTCCTTTTCTCTGTCTTCCTCTTTTCCTTCTTTCTTTTCCTCTCTCTTTCCTCTTCTTTCATTTTATTTATTTATTTATTTTAGAGACAGGGTCTTGCTATGTTGTCCAAGCTGGTCTAGAACTCCTGGGTTCAAGCAGTCCTCCCATCTCAGCCTCTCAAAGTGCCAGGATTACAGGCATGAGCCACCAAGCCTGGCCTCTTTTTCTTTTTTTCTGTCTTTCCTTTTCTTCCTCTCTTTCTTTCCTCTCTTTTCTTTTGTTCTTTCTTCCTTTCTTTCTCTCTTTTTCTTTTTTTGCCTCCCTCTCCCCGTTTTCCTCTCATCCGTCCTTCCTTTCTTCCTTCATTCCTTCCTTAGTAGCCATCCTAGTAGGTATGTGTTGAAAGGTTTTGGTGAGTTCTTTTATTTATTTGTTTCTGAAACAGGGTTTCACTCTAGTGCCCAGGCTGGCGTGCAGTGGTGCAATCACAGCTCACTGCAGCCTCAACCTCCCGGGCTCAAGCAATTCAAACTGCAGTATCACCTGAATCAGAATCACTTCAGACAATTGTGTAAAATGCACATTTCTGGGCCTCAGGACAATTAACTCAACAGCAGGAGCCCAGAAGTCGGTATTTTTTACAGATACCTTGTGGGCCTCTTCTGTACAGAGAAGTTTGAGAAAGGAAGGACTAAGACATCTTTTCTGAAGGTGCTCATCTCTTTCCCCAAAACGTCTGTGGTCCTAAGAACCCCTCTGTCACCCAGGTGGGGAGGATGGAGACTTCAACACAGCCTGTGGAGGAGGCTGTGAAGGAGGACACAGCCCAAGAATGGACATTTTGGGACCAGGAGGGAGCCAAAGGGCTGGGGCAGTTGGTGAAATGGAAACTATGTCAGAGGGTGGAAAGGGGGCCTCGGGGCAGGAGCCACGTGACAATTGTGAAGAGAAAAGTGGTTCAGAGAGAGGACATATGCAGGCGAGAGGGAGCAAGGCTCTGTCCTGGGGAGGAACAGCTGCTGGGAGTTAGGACGAGGGCAGCCCCAGGGAGAGTGGCCTAGTGGAGCGAGGGACACCTGCTGCCTTCAACCCCAGCCCTGCGGCAGACCAGCTGTGCAGCACCTGGTAAGTCACTGTCCTTCTCTGAACCTTCGTTTTTCTAACTATAAAAAGGGGTAGATAATGATGCATGTGCTTCCTACTTGGCAGAGCAGCAAATGACAGGAAGGATATGAAATTGTAAAGGGCCTTGGCAGCTTTAATTCCAGGGCTAAGGGTGGTGGAGGTGTTATTATTAGTGCCAGAGCACAACAGGGGCCTGGAGAAACCAGAGGCCAGGAGGCCACACAGCACGTGCTCAGGAACACAGACTGCAGCCAGACCCCTCTCACATTTTTTTTTTTTTAGGCAAGGTCTCACTCTGTCGCCCAGGCTAGAGTGTAGTGGTGCAATCATGGCTTACCACAACCTCTGCCTCCTGGGATCAAACGATCCTCCTGCCTCGGCCTTCCAAGTAGCTGGGACTACAAGCATGTGCCACCATGCCCAGCTGATTTTTGTATTTTTAGTAGAGACGGGGTTTCTCTTTGTCACCCAGGCTGCTCTCAGACTCCTGGACTCAAGCGATCCACCTGCCTAGGCCTCCCAAAGTGCTGGCATTACAGGCATGAGCCACTGTCCCCAGCCTCCCCAGCTCCTTAAGTGTGGACTGTGTATAGTGGCTTCCTTCCTAAGAGCACAGTATGAAAATGGGGAGAAAAGAGTAACTTTATAGTAGAGAAACATGACAAACATTACATCAGCCAGGTGATCAGAGTTAACAGCAGCAGGGATGAACCATGTTGCGGGTGTGCCCGCTTCATATACTGTGGCGTGGTGACAGGGCACTTTCCCTCTGGGGTCTCCCTCCTAAAAACCCATAACCCCAGTTGAATCATAAGAAAAGTCTCAGACAAATCATAACTGAAGGGCATTCTACGAAATACCTGGCTAGTACTCCTCACAACTGTCCAAAAACCAAGGAAAGTCGGAAACATTTTCACAGCCAAGAGGAACCTACAGAGCCGTGATGACTATGTGGTATTCCAGATGGGATCCTGGGGCAGGAAACAGACATTTAGGTAAAAATTAAGGAAATCTGGCCAGGCACGGTGGCTCATGCCTATAATCTCAGCACTTTGGGAGGCCAAGGTGGGTGGATCATCTGAGGTCAGGAGTTTGAGACCAGCCTTGCCAACACAGCAAAACCCTGTCTCTAGGAAAATACAACAATTAGCCACACATGGTGGTAGGCGCTTGTAATCCCAGCTACGTGGGAGGCTGAGGCAGGAGAATCACCTGATCCCAGGAAGTGGAGGTTGCAGTGGGCCAAGATTGAGTCATTGTGCTCTAACCTGGGTGACACAGCGAGACTCTGTCTCAAACAAACAAAAACAAAACAACAACAAAACAACTAAGGAAATCTGAGTAAAGTATGGGCTTTAGTTATAATATTATAATTAATAATACTGGTTCATGAATTGTGACAAACATACCTTGCTAATGTCACATGTTAACTACGAGAATCTGGGTTTGGGGTATATGGAAACTCTATATCAGCTTCGCAACTTTTCTGTACATCTCAAACTATTCTAAAGTTAAAAGGTTGGAGTTTTTTGGTTTTTTTTTTTAAGTACAGTTCATTTTAGGAAAAGAAAAAAGGAATGGCATTTAACACTCAGCTTGGAAGAGCCTTGAGCAGAAGCAGTAAAATGAGGCTCATCTCCCCAGCTATTTCCCTCCAGGCACATTTCTGGCATTCTCCTGGCTGGAAAAGAGAGTGAGAACGTGGGGCTTGAGGCCAGGGTGTGTGAGTGGGAACAGCATGGGGGAAACGAAGCTCTCTGAGTTTCATCTCATCACCTGCAAAATGGAAATGATGAGGATATCTAGGTCATGTAAGTACACCACATAGCACACCTCCTGGCACATAAGTGACAGCTTGTAGCTAACATCCCCCTCTCCCAAAGGCCAGGAGATGGGGCGGGTTCAGGAACTGGGCAGTAACAAGGACGTTGCCCTGTGGTGGTCCTGCTCAGGGTATGTGGATGCCACAGGGCCAGGAGAGCCAGGAGACCTTCCAGGGAGAGCTCTCACAGGTCGGTCACCCCTATGGAGCAGGCTTCCAGTCCTCTCTGCCACCTGCGCATTGTGGGACAGTCACGCTGCCTTGCCTCTCTAGAGCATGATTTTCTTCTCTGTGGAGGTGAGACATGTGGACTATGGAGAAGTTGGTAAGGGGAGGGCGGGGTTTGGGGGACAGACAGAGCTGAACTCGAATCCTGGCTCTTCCACCATCAGTGGGACCCTGAACCAGCCTCGATTTCCTCATTAGTGAAAAGAGGATGTTCATATCAAGTTAGCAGAGTTTGCTAGGAGAATTCAAGCAGATGGTGTTGCAGTGCCTTGCCCAGAGCAGGTCCTCAAAAACTGTCAGTAACCTTCCCTCTTAAGCATTTCCTAGCTCTTGAGTCCTCAAATACTGAACAGTGAGTTTCCTACCCATCAGATTGGCCAAAAATTACACATTTTGGCAACGCTAAATGTCTGGTGAGCAGGCAGGGCCACAGGAACTGTTCCACACCACCAGTGAGAGTTTATGTTGCTATTGATCACTGTGAAATCCAATTTGGTAACATATGGTGAGGCTGGATATTTGCAGATCCCTTGACCCAGCAATTCCACTCCTAGATACGCGCTCTAGACACATTCTAGCAAGAAGACAAGCAGACTGATAGGAAACTGTTAATTGAAGTAACAGCACAAACTTGCAACATCCTAAATGCCCACAGCAGAAAAATGAATACATAACTGGTGGTGTATTAACCCGGTGGAATACTCTAGACTTCAGACTTGAACTGACTGAACTGCAGCTCTCTGTATGAACACAGGCAAACCCCCAAAGCATAACCTTGAACAACAAAAAGGGTAAGCTGGCCAGGCGTGGTGGCTCACGCCTGTAATCCCAGCACTTTGAGAGGCCAAGGTGGGCTGATCACCTGAGGTCAGGAGTTCGAGACCAGCCTGGCCAACATGGTGAAACCCTGTCTCTACTAAAAATACAAAAACAAATTATGTATGGCATGGTGGCAGGTGCCTGTAATCCCAGCTACTTGAGAGGCTGAGGAAGGAGAATCTCTTCAACCAGGGAGGCGGAGGTTGCAGTGAGCTGAGACTGGGCCATTACACTCCAGCCTGGGCAACAGGAATGAAACTCCGTCTCAAAAAAAAAAAAAAAAAAAAGGGTAAGTTGCAGAAGGCTGTCTGTATAAGGACATAATAGTTTGTAATTTATATATATATACACATATTATATATTATATAATAACAGCTTTATATTATATATTATACATGAACTTTAAGAACATATACAGTAATATAACTATTTATGGAGACAGTATTTGTAGTAATAAAATAAAAACATGCCTGGGAATAATAGCCGTGTTCAGAGGGAGGGAAGAAACAGAAAGAATTGGGGAGGGACACACAGGGGACTTCAATTGTGTCTGTAACAGTTTCTATTTTTAGAAAATAAAATCTGAAGAAAATATGGCAAAGTGCTAAAATGTCCTAAACCTAGGCATCAGGTACATGGTACTCACTACATTACTGGTGAGCTTTTCTGCTTGCTAAAATCATGCATCAATTTTCAAGGTCTCTAATATTTGATGAATTTCATTCCGGGACCCTTGGGTGCAATATTTTAAACCACCCTTTAATTAAGGAACTTGACTTGCTTGACTCTAAACACTTTCCTCCTACTCTCAAATCCTGCCCTGTCTGTCTGTAAGAAACACTCTTGGGGCTCTCATCCCACTTCCCTGAAATCTTGGAGAGTCCCCTTGGTCCTCGCCCCACTTTTCTGGAATGTTGGAGAGTCCACTGTGGTTCCATTGAGTGTCTGCTTCCGTTTGTTTTAGGAGTCATCTGACACCCAGTCCACCCCAGGAACACTTGACATACTTTTCCCTCACCCCTGGAGAGGCTTTGAGTGTTGTCACTGGACCAGAGAAAATACTGTTTTCCTCACCAGGTGACTCTTCTCCATCACAGGTACCGGGAAGCCTGAGGACACTTGCCCAGAATCGCAGGCTTTCCGGGTCATTGTTGCCAGGCCATACCCAGAAGGGGAGACACTGTGTCCGTCATCGGGGGGTCTGCTGGGGCCCCCGCCTCATCTGCACCCTTAGGAGGTTTCTGGGGGCTGCTGCCTGCCTTTCTCAATAGCGAAAACCAACTCCAGGGTTTTAAGAGCTGCACAAGTGGGGGCAGAGAGCAATCATCCCTCCAAGTTCTTTCCCCAAATCCACACTAAGAAAGCACTTAAGGAAATATCTAATAGCTTGGTCTTTGGTCCTCACCAGAAAAAACAAAATCATCTTTCATTTTTCTATATCAGAGGTCCGCCCCACCCATGCCCACACGCATGCGGTTCTCCTCTGCCTCCTCCAACTCCTTCTAAACATGACATGAGAACTCATTATCTCCATATGGAATTCTGGGAAGAATCAACGGAAAGGTAGGAGGGCAGGCAGGTGGCTGAGTCTGTCCTGGTCTTGCCGCCTCTCAGCACTGGACTCCACTCACCATTCCAGAGGGCACCTTTGGAAGGGTGTTCCCTGCTCCTGGCTTTCCACACTGAGCACCTACAGGGGCTACTCTAAGTGCTGGCCTGATGGCAGCAAGTCAGGCAAAGAACTCCTTGCCCTCACGGTGCTTACACTCTAGTGAGGAGAGAGATGATTTACTAAGCAAACAAATAATCACATCATATAGTTGCAGGGAGAGATGCATGCTAGGCAGAAAAGCAACATGGGAGAATGAGAGAAAGCGGGCTTGGGTGAGGCAGCTAATGCCCCATCTGTAGGATTAGGAGGCCTCTAGGATGAGGCAGTTTTGAGTAGAGGGGACATTTCAGCACAGGGTGGAGGTCAGGCATGTCTAAGAAGAGGGACCTAGGAGGAGGTTGTGGGAGATGCGGGTGGCAAGACAACCAGGGGCAGACTATGTCACACATCGTGCTGTGAGAGCAAGGCCATGGCTACCACTTACAGAAGAAGAAACAGATGGTCTAGGTGGTTATAGGGTTCACCAAGACCACACTGCCAGTTTGTGCTAGCTGAGCCAGGTCATCTAACTCTGAGAGCTATGCTTTGAGTTACTCCATGCCGTCTCTTGGCCCAGGACACATATAGGTCCATGTCCCTTATGCACAACCCAGCGCTGGCCGTGGGCTGGAATCCAGGATGCTCACATTTCAGAAACTTCATACAGTGCAGGCACAGCATCATCTTCGACACTCCTGGGAGATCTGGGATACAGGGCACACCACAATTATATTAATATTTATGCAGCAAACATAACGATCTTTACACTCAGTATGCTAAATAAATAATAGCTCAGGACAGGTGGGCTTTGGTCACCAAATCCAGGGCACATGCCAAATTAGTTACTAAAACAAAATAACAACTTTTGGTTTCCTGAGCCTCCTGGATTTCCTCTAAAAGCACTGGGGGGCACCATTTTAAATTCTGAAAATGATGGCTCTGTGTGGACAAAAGATAGCAGAGCCAACTGGAAACCAGGTCACACACATTTATATCTTGGCAAGGCCCAGACGATGGGAAAAGCCACCAAGGGGATAGAACGCTGAGATGCAAACTTCCTCCTTGGCAAAGGAGACAACAGCAGCTGCAGAGCTGCCGGCAACACGCAATCGAAAGGTGACGTGGAAGTCCAAGTCCAACAGCCAAGTGAGAAGGGCAACTAGTTAGAAAGGTGGAAGCCCAGCTCTACAAAGGAAGCTACCACATTTCATGTCAGCTCTTTGTCTTGTACTCTTGCTAGACCTGGGTTGGGTTTGAAAATGTGGCCAGAGGCAGAGAAATTATAGGTGGGAGAGATAGAAAAGCATCATAATTTAAACAACAACAAAAAAAATCACCTTGGCCAGGCACAGTGGTTTACACCTGTAATCCTAGCACTTTGGGAGGCCAAAGTGGGCGAATCATTTGAGGTCAGGAATTCGAGACCAGCCTGGCCAAAAAAGGTGTAACCCCGTCTCTACTAAAAATACAAACATTAGCCGGACATGGTGGCACGTGCCTGTAATCCCAGGTATTCAGGAGGCTGAGGCAGGAGAATCACTTGAACCTGGGAGGTGGAGGTTGCAGTGAGCCGAGACTGCACTATTGCACTCCAGCCTGGGTGACAGAGTGAGTCTCCAAAACAACAACAACAAAAACAAAACAAAACAAAACCCCTTAGCGTCGGAGTGTTGGCGCCCCTCCTTGAAGTCTGAATTAATTTGCATTTTTCAGAAGTGCCGCATTTCTTCAACGCTTCTGAGAAATGCAAACCAATTCAGAGACGCCTGCCTGGGCTCCCCTTCTTCCCCTTCTGCCTTACGCCTTTCTCCTCTGCTCCGTGGAAGAGCCAGAAACTGACGGCAGTTCTGGCCAGATGGTGGCACTGTGGATGGGGAGTGGGGCATAAAATCTAGGAAATATTTCAAAAGTATAATCCAGACTGGATACAGTGGATAAGCAAGAGAAAGGAGAAAGTGAGCCTTAAGCTTACAATCAGGGCATTTGAAGTGCGGTCTATCTTAACCAAATGCCAGAAAATTAACACACCAGCATTAACCCTCTTCAGACGACTCCCTCAAACCTCGTGCCAATGGTCATCTCCACCTGTTACACACTGCGATGTTCAGGGCCTGGGTGTGCTCTGCCTGTGTTTCAATTCTGTCTCACTGATCAAACTGTGTGGTTTTCTTTTTGTTGTTGTGATTTTTTTCTTTTTTTTTTTTTTTTTCAATTTCGGTCACATCTACTACATAAACTTGCCATTTTAGCCATTTTTAAGTGTACTATTCAGTGGCATAATTACATTCACAATGTTGTACATGTCATGTTCCTTTTTTAACTTCAGAAAGCCCAGTCCTCTCATCTGTTATGTGGGGGTAACAATGGCACCCACTTTCGAGGGAAACTGCAGGATTATCCGGGATAATTAGAGTGAAATGGCACAGTGCTGGCATATAATTGACCCTCAACAAATATGAGCTATTTCGTTGTTTTTGTTTTTGTTTGAGACGGAGTCTCACTCTATCGCCCAGGCTGGAGTGCAGTGACACAGTCTCGGCTCACTGCAACTTGCATTTCCCGGGTACAAGCAATTCTCATGCCTCAGCCTCCTGAGTAGTTGGAATTACAGGCACGCACCACCACGCCCGGCTAATTTTTGTATTTTTAGTAGAGATGGGGTTTCACCATGTTGGCCAGGCTGGTCTCGAACTCCTGACTTCAAGTGATCCACCCGCCTCAGCCTCCCCAAGTGCTGGGATTACAGGCGTGAGCCACCACACCCAGCCAATATTCGCTGTTTTATATAAGCTTTATTACCCACTTCCTCCTCCGTGTGCTCCCAGTTACACTGGCCATCTTGGTGCCCTTGTCACCTCCTACTGATGAACACCTCCCCCCGCGCCCCCCCCTCACCTCCACAGTGACCCCGGGCTCACCCTCCTAATGGGTAAATCAGATCCAGTCCGGTTTCTGGCTCACAATCCCTCCCGCCTACTCATCCTCCTCAGTGGACGTGGCCCTCTCACTTGAACGTGCACCCAAACCACCTGAAGGGTAGAACCACCTGGAGAGCGTGCTGACCACACGTGGATTGCTGAGCAGGGCCCTGCGCCTGCCGTCTCTGATTCAACAGGTGTGGGTGAGCCTGAGATTTTGCATCCCTAACCCCTTCTCAGGTAAGGCGGATGCCGCTGTCCTGTGACCCCACTTTGAGGGCCACTGAGCTGGAGAATGAGGTATGCAGAACCTGACGACCTCTCGTCACTCCGTGGCCACCACCCCTCCCCGTCGGGAGGCAGCTTCTGCTGGGTTATTGCAATAGGCTCCTCACCGGCTTCCCTTGTTCAGCCCTTTCTTCCCTACAGTGGATTCTTAACACAGCTGTGAGTGATTCTTTTACCACAGAAATAGGATCCTGTTCTTCCTCTGCTTAAAATGCTCCAGTGGTGGGCCAGACACGGTGGCTCATGCCTGTAATCCCAGCACTTTGGGAGGCTGAGGTGGAGGCTTGCTTGAGCTCCAGGAGTTCAAGACCAGCCTGGGCAACAAAACAAGACTCCATCTGTACAAAAAAATAAAATAAATATAATTAGCCTGGTTGGTGGCGCACACCAGCTACTCAAGAGGTTGAGATGGGAGAATTGCTTGTGTCCAGGAGGTAGAGGCTGTAGTGAGCCGTGATTGTGCCACTGCACTCCAGCCTGGGAGGCAGAGCAAGACTCTGTCTCAAACAAACAAAAATCCTCCAGTGGTGTCCCATCTCATTTAGGATAAAACCTGCTGGCCTTACCATTTCCTCTGAGGTTTATTGATCTGGCCCCTGCATCTCTGCGTACCTTGGGGCCTTTGCTGTTGCTGTCCTCTGGCCCCCCCAACCAACCCCCACCCCACCCCCCATAATCCCAGATATTCACCCAGCCTCCTCTCCCACCTCACTCAGATCTCTTCTCAAATGCCCTGCCTAACCTAAATAGTAACTTCTTCCCTCTTCCTTCCTTTCTCTCTAGCTCCTTAACCTGCCTCACCTTTCTTTGTAAGCTGTGCTGTTATGTGAAATTAGCTTGCTCATGTATTTGTGTACTTGATGATTGTCTATCCTTCCCTCGCCATTAGAATGTAAGACCATAAGGGCAAGGCTTGGGTGTTGATCTGTGCCCACAATGATGATGGCGTGTCAGAGGCACACACTCAGTGTTTGTTGAATGAATAAATGACACCCTAACTTCCTAGTATGGCACATCATCTCTCCATGATCTCTGCCCACCTCTCTGGCCAGACTTCTTGTTCCTCTCCCTAAGAACACCCCAACCACACTCAACCTGACTTACAAGTCGGAGGGGGTGACCCAATCATTGACACCTCCAAGCTTTTGCACACACTGTGCTTCTGTCTGAAATGCCTTTTCCTACTTTGTCAGTCTAGGGAACAACTTACCCATATTTTCAGTTGAACTTGAGCGCCACCTCCTGGTAAAGCCTTCCCAGGCTCCCACAAGCCGAGCTAAGCCCAACCCCTACACCTCTCATCTCATCTAGGTGCTTGTCCATCTGTGTCCTCTCCAGCCACTCAAGGGCAAGGGCAAAGTCTTCATCTTGCATCTGCGGGAGCTGGCACAGAGCCTGGTTCATGGCACATGCCCCGGGAATATTGGCTGAATAAAAGAAACAATCAGCAGAAATCAGCCAAATCTCCTGAGTTTTATTTCTCTTAATATTACCCTTAAAGTGACAGAAATGATAATGCTAATTATCTTTAAAGTAAATGCCTGAATATATGAAAGAAAAGTGAAATTTTCTTTTTCTTTTCTTTTCTTTTTTTTTTTTTTTTTTTTTTTTTTTTTTTTTTTTGAGGCAAAGTCTCACTGACTCTGTCACCCAGGCTGGAGTGCAGTGGCATGATCTTGGTTCACTGCAACCTCCGCCTCCTGGATTCAAGTGATTCCCCTGCCCCAACCTCTGAGTAGCTGGGATTACAGGCACCCATCACCACGCCCAGCTAATTTTTGTATTTTTAGTAGTATTGGTGTTTCACCATGTTGGTCTGGCTGGTCTTGAACTCTTGGCCTCAGGTGATCTGCCCGCCTCCCAGTGTGCCGGGATTACAGGCATGAGCGACCTCACCAGACCTGAAAAGTGAAATTTTCTAAACTTTCCAGGATGTTCTTGAGCTGCTCCTGACCCCCAAGTACTTCCTCATAGCTTGTGGGAGCCCAGGCAGAGGGCCAAGAAGTCCAGGGAGTGGAGCAGGCACCAGGACCCCACCAGCTTCCTAGCAGGGCTCCACCTGTGTGTCAGGCAGAGGTGGGAGTGAAACCCACTGGAGGGGAGGTTTCAGGCTGACCCAGCAGACTCTAGGATTGAGCCCTTTCCTCTAGGAGAAACAGGCACCATCCTCTGCCTTGCCCTCCTCCAGGAATTGAGAAAATGTGTGGGGACACTGCTTTCTTATCACTGCGGAGTAGTCTAAGTTGAATTTTCCCAGAAAAGTTAGCAGCATTAGTATCAGTAAAATGAATGTGCTGAATGTTCAGTTTTTTCTTTTTTTTCTGTCTGTTTTTGGCCTTATCAGAAACTCCAAAAATAAGCATTCTTTCTCAGGCTTGACCCTCACATGGCCTTGGTGTTCCCCTTCTGCAGAAATCAAACACAACAATGGAAGGGCTTTGCACAGCCCTGGCCACATGGCTCCCCTCCAAGGCAGGCCTGTCCTCTGGTGGACGTGGGCAGGTCAGCCAACTTGTGATTTAAAAGTTGGCATTTCATGTAATTGCACTACAGAGAAAAGAGATCCTGGTGGGTAGACACAGGCTCTGGATTGCTAGATAATTACATTTCTCATTGTAAATTGTGATTTTTAAAAGCAATTGTTACACTCCTAAAAGAAGGCAAAGAGATAACAAGACTAATGGATAGGCAAAGACTAGGATGATGATGGTAGTGGTGGTGATGTTGAGGAAGAAGATAATTTTTTAAAATCAAGAGACATAGTGTCAAGCTTAGTGCTTTTTTCAGACCTACAGATGTGAAATCAAAGCGGCAGGCACCATGAGGATCTTTGCTAAATATAATAGAGGCCCATCTGATGCCCAACCTAATGTATGGCTCCCTCTAGTGGTCAGAGGAATTTCTGCATTGGCTCCGTCACTAACAGACGCTCAGGCTCCAGCTTTTGATGCAAGCCAACCAGGAGTTGAGACTTGGTCACTGGGTTTCCAGGGTGTAATTTTTCCCACTTTCACCTCCTTCCCTATCTTCCATGGCCTCTGGCTCCCAGCCCTACAATCTTCCAAGATCTCCTTCTGTAGGTCCAAAACTAATATAAATCATAATACTGATTTGGCCAGTAACGTAAGGTTTACAGTTCGCTTTTGCATCAATTATCTGAATCTTAGCCTTGTAAGGTAGATGTACCCATTTTATAGGCAAGCAGATTAAGTCTCAAAAAGGTAAAGTGACTTACCCAAAATCACACAACTAGTTAAATTTAGCACTGGGAGTTAAACTGATATAGTCTGAGCCCAAATCATGAGCTTTTCCATTTACACTGCAGCAGCCTTCAAAAGGGGGAAATTATGTGGTTGATTTGAAATACAGAGAAGTAGAAAAGAGGTACTGAATTTCATCATTTTCATAAACATCACACGGGGAGAAAATGTACTTAAATGAGACTTGCCTCTAACCAAATACGTGAACTTGGCCCTGAGGGGCTGATTCATATAGGTTCAATAGTGCTATAATCTACAACTCGATTGCAAGGTTAAGGTCTACTGAAACTGGTGGTGGTAGCTAGGAACTCAAACGGCCTAGGAAAAGCAATAGCCTTTCTGTGATCCGGGCTGGGACATACTCCCTAATGTATTCCTTATGTGTTCTAGCATACCCAAGCAATAGAGAGCCTCCCTGCAGGCATCTTGTCATACAAGGGAATTGCTCAGCTGTGGACATCCCAGAATCACATCACAGTGACTCCAGAATGATTACTTGCAGGTATCAAAAGTTTTCAGTAAAATGGTGAATCCCAAAGTTCTCCCTGCTTCACCTTCATCTATCTCTAGACTTCATCCTCTTCTTACTTCCCCAGGCAAGACCCTTAATTAGGTTCTTTGCAAAAAAGGATTTACAAATGGCCAATAAACATATGAAAACGTGCTCAACTTCATAAGTCATATGCAAATGCAAGTAAAACCACAATGTGAACCCACTGCACACCAAACAGAATGGCTACGATGAAACAGGTAACACCAAGTCTTGGCAAATAGATGGTGCAACTGAAACACTCAGACACTGCTGGTAGGAGTGTAAATGGCACAACCGTTTTGAAAAAACTGTTGTCATACACCTTATGACCCACTCCTAGGTATATTCTCAACAGAAATACTTACACGTATGAACCAAAATAAAGGTACAAGAATGTCATAGCAGTTTATTCCTAATAACCTAATAATGAAAACAACCCAATACCCATCAACAGAATAGATAAAATTGTGGCATATTCAGGCAATGGAATATGATAAGGCAATTCGAATAAATGGATGGTTGTCACACACAACACAGATGGATCTTACAAAGACAATGTTGAGAAAGAAAGTAAACACACAAACACAAAAATACATGTACAGTGTGGATAAATCTACTTATAGGAAGTTCAAAGGCAGACGAAAGTAAGATATGGTCAGCATAGCAGTTATCTTTTGAGTGGGGGGCATAAAGCGGGCTTCTGGGATCCTGATAATATTCTGTTTCTTGACCTGAGGGTTGATCACCTGGGTGTTTTCACTTTATGATCATTTATCAAACAATATTGTGACAATTTGCTTCCTTTTCTTAATGTATGTAATCCTTTGATAAAAATATTTTAAAATGCTATAATTTTAATAGAAATACAGGATGAGTATTTTTAAAATCATGGTGGATTGGAAATGTGTGGATACCGTGGCATATTTTCAGGTTGGCTGAGTAGCCTGGCTGATGACTAGAGTCATTGAAAGCTGGAAACAGCTATGGTACTGCAAATAGGAGTTGAAATAGGAGTCAAAACACAGTGCAGATGGCAAATGGCAGGAACAGCATGTGGCTGGCTGTTGGTCCAGACCATGCCTGCACCTGCAGATATGAATCACTGTTATGAGCCTCATCCAACAGAAAGGAAGACTTCCATAGACCCAAAGAAGTCTCTGCCAAAGCAGGTGCCTGCTGCCCATATTTATTCATTTGGTATCCATCTAGCAACCTATCCAATGCACTGTTTCTCAAACTGGGGCCTGAGGATGTTCCAAATGTTCACTGATGGAAGATTCTTGGGGGTCTGTGAACTGTTTCCTGTAAAGGAGGCCATAAGTAACTTAAGTTTGACAGTATGGAGATTCCTCAAGGAACTAACAATAGAACAACCCAGCAATGCCACCACTGAGTATCCACCGAAAAGAAATCATTATACCAAAAAGACACCTGCACTTGTGTGTTTATACACTATTCACAATAGCAAAATCATGGAACCAACCTACATGTCCATCAGTGATTGACTGGACAAAGAAAACGTCACACACACACACACACACACACACACACACACACAAATACTACACAGCCATAAAAAATGAAATCATGTCTTTTGCAGCAACTTGGTTGGAGCTGGAGGCCATTATCCTAAGTGAAATAACTCAGAAACAGAAAATCAAATACCAAATGTTCTCACTTACAAGTGGGACCTAAACAGTGTGCACGGACACAAGGGTGGAAATAACAGACACTGGGGTCTCCAAAAGAGAGGAGTGGGAGGGAGCGAAGTTTGCAAAGTTCAAGGGTACAATGTTCGCTATTTGATTGAAGGGTACACTAGGAGTCCAATCCCCACCAGCACATAATATACCCAAGTAACAATCCTTCACAGGTTCCTCTTGAAGCCAAAATGAAATAACTTTTATTTGAAAAAGAAGTTTAACAGTAAAAACATTATAATAATAACTGAAGATTGAGAAACCTTGAACAGGAGGGCAAAACTTTGCTCTAAAAATCAGCAAGAGATACAAAGATATCTAAGAATCCCCTGAAAATCACATCACCATATACTGGGTTTTTGTTTGTTTGCTTGTCTTGTTTCATGTTTTTTTGTTTGTTTGTTTGTTTGCGATGGAGTCTCGCTCTGTCGCCCAGGCTGGAGTGCAGTGGTGCTATCCTGGCTCACTGCAACCTCCATCTCCTGGGTTCAAGTGATTCTCCAGCCTCTACCTTCTGAGTAGCTGGGACTACAGGCACCTGCCACATCTTTGTATTTTTAGTAGAGATGGGGTTTCACCATTTTGGCCAGGCGGGTCTCAAATTCCTGACCTCAAGTGATCCTCCCACCTCAGCCTCCCAAAGTGCTGGGATTACAGGCATGAGCCACCATGCCCAGCCTTCAGCGTACTGTTAAGTAGAAGAGCAACTTACAAAATGATATGTATTGTATAATCTCAATGTTGCCAAAATATTTATAAGTATGTGACAAAAACTGGACGGATACACAGCCAAATGTGTTCTCTCGAACTAATGGGATTGTGAGAGATTTTGTTCTTCGCTTTTCTGTATTTTTCACATTTTCTACCACAAATATTTATCACTTTGAAAATTAGGAAAAAAATTAAATGTTAATTATGAAAGGAAGAAGACCCAATTCTACCTTGGAGGTGTATAAAAATCACACAGCTCCCGGCTAAATGTACTTAAGCCCTCACAGAAGTAATAAAAACAAGACTTAGCCATGTGCCTTGATTTCATCTCTCTCACAGCTTTTCTATCTTGATCTGATCTTAGCTGCTCAGTTTCTGGGAGAGGGAAGGTGAGGACCACTCAGAGGAGTGCTACCAACAGGAAAGCCCTGTGCACAGAATAACCATGTCATTGTCATAGAAGCAACGGCGAATGCAGGGGTGTCTTGCAAATGCCATCACTGTTACAAGCACATCACATCTCTTAACTCATTCAATATTCACAACAAACTTCTGCAGCAGGTAGCATTATAATCCTTAGTGAACATACTGGGAAACTGAGGCATGGAACTATCAAGTAACTTGCTCTAGGCCCCAGGCATTGTGTGATAGAGGAGAGTCAATCCACGGCAGTCCAGAGCCAGGGTTCTCGGCCCGTTCACTTGCCCGAAGTGGGAGCAGGGGCTGTTGACGCTGCCAAGCGCCCTCTCTGTGAATGCAAGGAGTCTTCTAAAAGCTTCACATCTATTATGTAAAGCTTTTACATCCACTATGTCATGTAATTCTCCAAAAACCCATGAGATTCTGTCCATTGGTCTTCCCCGTTCACAGCTGGAGCAGCAGAGGCTTCGCGATGTGCCCAAGATCTCACAGGAAGTAGGAGAGGCCAGGCCTCACATCTGGGCTGTCAAGGTCCGCAGCAGCCGTGGCACCACAGCCTCACAGGCAGTGGGATTTCAAAAGCAAGCCTGAGGCCTACTCTGTGTGTGTGTGTGTGTGTGTTTGTGTGTGTGTGTGTGTGTGTTTGTTTGTTTGTTTTGAGACACAGTCTTGCTCTGTCCCCTGGGCTGGAGGGCAGTGGCACGATCTGGGCTCACTGCAACCTCCGCCTCCCGGGTTCAAGTGATTCTTGTGTCTCATCCTCCCAAGTAGCTGGGACTACAGACACCTGCCACCACACCCAGCTAATTTTTGTATTTTTAGTAGAAACGGGGTTTCAGCATGTTGGCCAGGCTGGTCTTTAACTCCTGGCCTCAGGTGATCCACTCACTTTGGTCTCCCAAAGTGCTGGGATTATAGGCATGAGCCACTGCACCCGGCCCTGAGGCCTACTGTTTTTATTCAATTTTTTGAGGGGTGGGAGGGGAATGGACAATGAGAATCTTGTGACTATACCTGGGAAAGGAAGTGAAAGGAAAGGGAGAATCGAAGGTTCTCTTTAGCTCAGCCTCCAACCCAAAGATCCGTGACTCTTTAGCCTTGTGACAAACCCCTGCAGAGTTCCAGCAGGCCTGAGAATGCAAAGCATGAGACATTTCCTCTAAAAGCTGGACAGAAAATATCAGGCACTGTGATTCAAAGAAGCCACACTGAGATACTCCGCTGGAGTGAGACTCCGTTGTCATCACTAATGACAATGTGGTATTAAAAAGGACACTCAGGTTGTTCAGATATCTGGGGATATGATCCTGCAGAACCTCTCACCAGTCGTGCGATGTCAGGCAAGTCAGTTTTCCACTCAGCCTCAGTTTACTCAGCTGTGAAATGGTGATTGTAGTATTGTAGCAAGGCATCAAGATGGTGTTCGCAAAGTGCCTGGCCCTGCGACTGTCACCGGAGACACAGTCCAGAAATAGTGTCAGCAGCAGCACAATGATGGCATAAGGAGGGCTGTAGTGTCTGCACGCGGTTGGTGCTAGTAAGTCTGATGACCCAGAAGAGCCTGAGGCACGTGAAAGCGAGGCGCACGCCGGCATAGAAATACTGCCACTTGAGGAGGGCAAGCTTGACAGTCATGTCATGGCTAGAGGCAGAGACTTGGGTTTAAATGATGAGCCACAACCTGCCTGATGGGATCACTCACTGGGGAGTTTTCTCTCTCATCTTGCTGGGCCTCTCAGGGTCTCCTTGAAAACCCTGTGTCCGGCTTCTCTGACACGCATGCTCCAGGCTTCCTCCTCCTTCCCCAGCTGCCCCTTCTGGGTTTTCTCTCCAGGGCTCATTCCTTTTCCAGAGTCCTGCATCTAGGGGGTCTACGGTCAGGTCTACAAAGACCCTATGTTCTCTTCCTACTCTCTGCTCTCTTGTCAGGAGACCTCATCACACTCCGGCTGATTTCCAAATTTAGATTCCAATTTAGATCCGTCTTCTGAGTGCCCCCAGAGAGCAGGCGCCTACCCTTGGATATATCAAAGGCACCTCCAATTCAATGTGTCCACATTCAAGCTGGATATTTTTCTGTCCCCATCCCCACTACTAAACAAAACAAATCTCTGTCCACTATCCTGCCAACCTCTTCCAACCTGGGAGCCATAGAAATTGGGGGGAGGGGGGAGGGATAGCATTAGGAGATATACCTAATGTAAATAACGAGTTAATGGGTGCAGCACACCAACACGGCACACATATACATATGTAACAAACCTGCACATTGTGCATGTGTACCCTAGAACTTAAAGTATAATAAAAAATTTTAAACAAAAATCTCTCTCCCCCAACCTCCTTACCCAATCACCTGTTCAATTCTGCTCCCTCCTTCACCTGAGTCCAAGCCACCATCTGTTGGCTAGACTCCTATAACAGCGTCTAACAGGTGTCTCCATATCCACTCATGACTCTCCCAATTTAGTCTTCACAGCAGGCCCAGAGGTCTCTAGAGAATGCTGATCTGATCATCTCTCTGCTCCTCATAAACTGCTTCAATAGCTTTCTAATGCCCTTAAAGGAAAATACAGTCCAGGCGCGGTGGCTCACACAGGTAATCCCAGCACTTTGGGAGGCCAAGGCGGGCGGATCACCTGAGGTCGGGAGTTTCAGACCAGCCTGGTCAAAATGGCGAAACCCCACCTCTACTAAAAATACAAAAATTAGCCGGTCACGGTGGCGTGTGCCTGTAATCCCAGCTACTTGGGAGGCTGAGGCAGGAAAATAGCTTGAGTCCAGGAGGCGGAAGTTGCGGTGAGCTGAGATCACGCCACTGCACTCTAGCTTAGGTGACAGAGCAAGACTCTGTCTCAAAAAAAAAAAAGAAAAAGAAAAAAAAGGAAAATACAAAATCCTCAACCTGGCTTAAAAGTGCTGCATGATCTAGCCCTTGCCTACCTCTTCACACACCACTCTCCTCCCACACTTTTGCTTCCAGCCACACAGCTCTCCTTTTAATTTCTTCAACCAGCCAGTTCCTCCCTGCTTGTAATGATAAGAAAAAAACCGAAATAATTACAAGACCTCTAGTTAATTGTAATGACAGATTAGGCATACGTATTTACCTCTACCTCATGTAAAATCTCACTAAAATGAGGGTACGAGGATATTTTTTAAAGTACATAAATCCACAAGGCCAAATAGAACAAAGCCAAGATGTCCTAGGCAAAGCCACCCTAGAACACCCAGGCTCCAGCTAGCCAGCACCTGATGGCCAACACATGAATGAGCACAGCTGAAATTAGACATGCGTGGGCCAGATCACAAGCCACCGAACCAACCTACAGACTTGAGAAATAATAAGCAGTTGTTGTTTGGACCCACTAAGGCTTGGAGCTGTTTGTTACACAGCAATAGCTAACTGATAAAGGACTTTCCCAACATAATGGTCCAGCCAGATTATACTACAGTGAGGCCCAAAGACAACAAGCCTCTTCACATGCAGAGAATATCCCAGTCAGATTTGTTGTACCTCCCTCTTAAAAATGAGCAAATATCACCAGATATCTGAAGTAAATGTCTTACATGAAAAGCAAAACAACTTGGAGAGGCCTGACGATGAATGAAAATAAAAACTAAACACAGCACACACACACACACACAAGCCAATCCCCCATATTTTTAGGAATATGAGACAAGATATTGTATCCTTGAAACAAGAAAAAGATCTACAAGAAGGAAGAGGAAAATAGTAATGGTAATCAAGGAACAAGGAAAAGCTAGAAAATTAAAATATGCTAGAAAAAATGAAAATTAAAAGGTTAGAAGACAAAAGTTGAGGAAATCTTTCAGAAAATAGAATGAAAAGGCAACTAGAGCAAAAATAGGAGAGAAAAGATTATTTAAAAAGACAATCAGTTCACACAAATTCCAAAGAAAAAGAGCAGAGAAAACAAAGAAGAAAAAAATAAAAATAAAAAATCTCCAGAACGGAAAGGCTTAAGTTCCAGTAGGAAAGTGAAGCTGTCCTGTTCTGGCTCCTGGAGTCACTTTTTTTTTTTTTTTTTTTTTTTTAGATTGAGTTTTGCTCTTGCTGCGCAGGCTGGAGTACAATGGCACAATCTCCACTCACTGCAACCTCTGCCTCCTGAGTTCAAGTGATTCTCCTGCCTCAGCCTCCGAGTAGCTGGGATTACAGGCACCCACCACCATGCCCAGCTAATTTTTTGTATTTTTAGTAGAGATGGGGTTTCACCATATTGACCAGGCTGATCTCGAACTTCTGACCTCATATGATCCACCTGCCTCGGCCTCCCAAAGTGCTGGGATGACAGGCTTGAGCCACCGCACCTGGCCTCCTAGAGTCACTTTTTAAATTTTCAGGTATTTTGCAACTCAGTTGTTAAATACAGCTACTATTAAAAAATTACATTCCAGGGCTGGGTGCAGTGGCTTATGCCAGGCAAAGGCATTTAGTGAGCACTTATTGTTTTTCTCTGGCTACTGTGAACCAAGGTGAACTCAAGTGTTTGCAAAAGTGGCGTGACCGCGTTGTCCCATGTGTCACCCATATGGGTGCCAGACAGATGCAAGGGTCTTCAAACTGATGGCAGCATGGGGCTTCCCGGCAGGAAAGACACTGGGGGGCAGAGAGAGTTGTGGTGCACATGGCTGCTGGTTAGTGCTTGGCACCATCTATTGTGCCCATGGCATGTCCCAACACTCTGCCTTAGAGCTGCCACTAGACAGCAAAGGGACTTCGTCCAAAACACTCCTTCAAAACTGTGCCTGCCAGTGAGCCCTTCCCCTTGCAAACAGCCACCTTGGGAGGTCACACACGTACTCCAGCCCATATTACTGTTTTTCCAAAAGTTGCGTGAAGACATCCTTGGCAGCTGCCAATGGCCCCTGGGGAATGTTCTCTTGAATACACTCCATGGAGAAAACTGTTCATTCTTTGAGAGTTTGGAGGGGATTCAAAGCCAGAGCTGATGTCAGAGATGATAGTTCAACAGGGAAATTTGCTTTGACCAGAAAGAAAAATTGAACCAAAGCAATGGGGTGTGAGGATGCCTATGGAGAGCTAACAAAGTAAGCAAGTGAGAGCATCAGCTGAGTTCCTGAATGTGAATCTGGGCCAGCGCGTTACACAAACATTATCCCATTATCATCTCATTTAGCTCTCACCTGGATGCTACTCAGGGGAGGATCACTGTCACCATCTCACAGATGAGGAAAACCAGACTCGGAGACATTAAACAGCCTGGTTAAGGTCTCGCAGTGGCTAAGTGGCCTCAGAACCTGCTCTGTCTCCAGAGCTTTTGGTTGGGGGTGGGGTGTGGGGTAGAGCAGTAGCCTTAGAGCAGGGAGGTGGCATGCACTGGCCAAGGGACTGGCCCAGAGGAGGGAAGGGAGGGAGCAAGTGCTGCAGGGAAGGCTGGGCACCCACATGTGCTACATTGACCTGGGAAGCCTAGGGAAGCAACGAGAAAAACAGAAGCACTTCAGTCTGAGGGCTGCAAAGCTCTGCTGCTTTTTGCAGGGACCCGCAATGAGCAAATCACCATAAAAGGATTTGGTTGTCCTGCTTTTGAGTATTTCAGGGTGCCTTGACCAGGTTGTCTCCAAGTAGAGGGCTGGAAGAGCTACTTCATAAACAGCAAAGAATGCACTGAAATTAGATTTTTATACTTAAGAGGTAATGGGCTTTGTCACATGGTGCTCTGCAGGTCCTGGAAAGTTTTGCTCTTGACATTAAATATTGCTCGTCCCTGCAAACTTTTCACACAGGACATTTGACTAGCAAATCTTTTTTTATTTTTTCAAAAATAGATCAAAGTTTCCCTATGTAAAATGAATGGGATCTGAATTAGTGTGATGTGGCCCAAGAGAGACATTGGCTTCAACCTGCACTCTCTGAGTCCCCACACTGCCCAGAAGGCCCTGGTGGAGAAAACACAGCCCCTGCCTGCCCTGGAGGGGCATCTGGGTGCAGCTGGGAGGCCCTCAGTACTTGGTGACAAATAATCTCCCATTCTAAGTAAAAGCTTGAGAACTGCAGGCAGATCAGGTGTCCGCCCAAAGCCACAGTGTCAGGGAAGTTTCCTTGTTTATCAGTGTTAAGGTCAGCCCAGGAATGGCTGTCATTCACAGGACCCAGCTTAAAATGAAAATACAGGGCCCCCTGTTTAGAATTTCAAGACGGCGATAGCAGAGTGATACTGAGTATACACTGAGTATACAAAGGGCCAATGGTCAGACCTTATGTAAAAACAGAGCTTTGATTCACAACTTGCCCAGGAAACCAATGCTTTATCTATAGTAATCAGCCCAGGAAGCCAGCCTGCTATACGTCATTCTTCAGGAAGTCAGACTGTTATCTCTAGTAACAACCTAGGAAGCTAAACAACTTCTGTAATGATCATCCCATAATGTCCATGACTTTAATAACTGACAGCTTCGCCAGGTGCAGTGGCTCACATCTGTAATCACAGCACTTTGGGAGGCCAAGGTGGGCGGAATACCTGAGGTCAGGAGTTCAAGGCCAGCCTGGCCAACATGGCGAAACCTCATCTCTACTAAAAATACAAGTTAGCCGGGCGTGGTGGCAGGCAGCTGTAATCCCAGCTACTTGGGAGGCTGAGGCAGGAGAATCGCTTGAACCTGGGAGGTGGAGGTTGCAATGAGTCAAGATCCCGCCACTGCACTCCAGCCTGGGCGACAGAGCGAGACTGTCTCAAAAAAAGAAAAAACTGATATCTTCTTCTTTTTTTTTTGAGACAAGCTCTCTCTCTGTTGCCCAGGCTGGAGTGCAAGTTGTGTGATCACCGAGTACCTGGGACTTTTGGTACATGCCACCGCACTTGGCTAATGTTTTCCATTTTTTGTAGAGATGCGGTCTCACTATGTTGCCCAGGCTGGTCACGAACTCCTGGCCTCAAATGATCCTCCTGCATCAGCCTCTCAAAGGATTGGGATTACAAGTATGAGCCACTGCACCCAGCCATCCCTAAATTTTGTCCCTGCTTCCAACTTAAGACCAACTTGGAAAAAAGACAATTACACATTCTGAAACAATATATAAGATGCCCCACTTCCAGTTAGAAGCCTCCTGCTTCCACAGGCAAAGAGCCTCCCACCAGGGCACATCCGAAGCCTTTCCCCTTCCCCCATAAAGCTTCCCCACTCCTCTGCCTGCCTTTGAGTCTCTGCCAATGCAAGTGGTGGTGGCTGTCTCTTGCTATACGCAAGTTCTAAATAAAGAGCCCTGGCCTGTTCTCACTTGGTCTTCATTTATTTCCAAAGAGCATTTAACCAAGCACAGACCCTGATATGGTTTGGCTCTGCGTCCCCACCCAAATCTCATCTTGTCGCTCCCATAATTCCCATGTGTTGTGGGAGGGACGTGGTGGAAGATGACTGAATCATGGGGTCGGGTCTTCCCTGTGCTGTTCTCATGATAGTGAATGGTTCTCACAAGAATCTGATGGTTTTAAAAAATGAGAGTTTCTCTGCACACGCTCCTTTTTTTTTTGCCTGCCGCCACCCATGTAAGATGTGACTTGCTCCTCCTGCCTTCTGCCATGGTTTTGAGGTCTCCCCAACCATGTGGAACTGTAAGTCCAATTAAACCTCTTTCTTTTGTAAATTGCCCAGTCTCAGGTACGTATGGACTAATACAGGCCCTCAGATATGGGCCCTCGAAGACTGGGCCCTGCGTGATTGTACAGATCTTCCACCCAAGAAGCTGACCCTGCAATGAACAGCACAAACAAGCAAAATGCTGCCCTCTGCAGAGGGTTCCAACCACCCTCCAACCTTGCAAGCCAAGACCTCTGGAATCCCAGAGTCTCCTGATGGGGAGCCTCCCAGACGGCCTCCCTCTTTGGGATGTACACCTTCCTAGCTCCGCACCCAGACCTGTACCCCTGGGTCTGGCGGAGTAATGCCCGGCAACCCCCCGACTCAGCTGGGGAAGCCTGTGCTTCGCCTGGGCTGCCTGGATTGAGACATTCTCCACTTCCACCACTTTGAAACCTGCCACCAACCTCTCCCACAAAGTACCCTCAGAATCCCACGCGGTCAAAGCTGTGGGGAGCAGCTCCCTCCTACTTTGGGTGGCTCAGCTCTGCTGACTTGACCCTAAGGGCTGGGGAGGCTGTGGCATTGGCCGGCTGACGGATAAAGGTAGACTTCTTAGGCACCAGGGGGCACTAGAGCCTCCAAACAGGATGCAGGGTGTATAGACCTCATCAATTTCAGGAGCAGGGCTGCCCATATGGCAGATATATTAGTGAGGATCCATAACCAGGCACTTCAGGGTGCCTGCCCTCAACTTAAGGAGTTCACCTGCCAAAAGGGAAATGTGCATTACCTATAATTAAAGGGAGCAGGTAGTAGATGTCAGAAATACACAGCATGACTGAGAATTTGGACCCCACTCCTCCCTAGCTGTGTGACCTTGGGCAAGTTACCTAACTTCTCTGTGCCTCTTTGTCGTCCTCTGCATAAAAGGATCAATAATGCTTTCTTCCTCATGGGTAGTGGGGTGGGGGCAGCTAAACAAGTAGTAAACCTGGAGTGTATTCAGCCGAGGACCTTACCATGGTTAGGACTCTGAACACGTGAGTTACATGAAAACTCCACTGAGGCACAGATGACAGCTAGTCAGGGGCTGAAGTCGGGGAGGTGCTTGGAGGAGTGAAGGCAGGCTGTGAAAAAGCATTTGAATTGGACTCTGGGGCAGAGGGAAGGCAATGACAACAAATTTTTACTCTAGTTTAGGTGGACACATTTCATACACTTCTGTCTTGTTTCAACCCAGAGACTTTTCTTTTGTAAAGATTTGCATAATGTCATCTACTCAACCACTTTCTGGCAGTAAGCCATCAGCCATCCCTCGGCTTCTGGAAGTGCAATGGACTAGGTAGTTTGTATCACTTGCCAATTGCCTAGTCCAGAGTAAATCTAGTTATAAATTAGCATTATATTTAATTAAACGTAAATGGACCCTTGCAATAACTTGGACACTTTCGAGTGAAAAGTACTGGACTAGAAATTCGAAAGATCTAAGGCTCATGTTTTAACTGCATTGCTAAGTTGATTTGCAAATTTGCTCCTTCAATTTCCGTCTCTCAAATGGAAACTAAAGTATTACATTTCCTCTTCCATCCCAAGACTGTCTCACCCCATCAAGTCCCTTTTATATCTTGGATGGATAACTAGGATATTTGGCTTGTGATGCCCTATTTGGTATAAAAACACTTATTTTCTTGATACTGTATTATCGTAGTTCCTAGATCCCAATCAATGCACCAAATGTGTGCTTTGCTGGTCTGTATTTCAGAGAGTCATACAGTATTCCTCAAAGTGTTCAGGGCTTAGCATTCTATGATTTTTTAAGTTTCTCTATTGCAAACAACAAATTTGCCATCTCTTTCACCCATGTATTCATTCTTAAGATGATTTCTCTCCCTCTTCCCAAGCGCGCCATTTCCCCTGGAAGCTTTACCCAATAGAAGTCTGTAGACCAACAAAATGCAAAATCATCCCGAAAAATTGGGAAAGGGGACAGAAAACATGGCAAAAATACAGTAGGAGGCCGGGTGTGTTGGCTCTCACTTGCAATCCCAGCACTTTGGGAGGCCAAGGCGGGAGGACTGCTTGAGTCCATGAGTTCAAGACCATCCTAGGCAACAAGCAAGACGCCATCTCTACAATTAAAAAAAAAAAAAATGAGTCAGGCATAGTGACACACATGTAGTCCCAGCTACTCAGGAGGCTGAGGTGAAATGCTGTGATCATGCCTGCGTGACAGAGCAAGACCCTAAAACATACATACACACATACACACACACACACACATACACACACATGCATGCGCACACACTCTGGAGTGGGAACTCTCCCTTCTTTTAGCCTGGAAAGCTGATAGCCTCTCTGGGGAGAGTACAGTTCTGTCTCCGCGAGACCTGAAGACACACAAGAGATCTCTTAAGGTGTCCAGCCTGGTCAACAGAGTGAAATCCCATCTCTAATAAAAATACAAAAATTAGCTGCGTGTGGTGGCGGGCACCTGTAATCCTAGCTACTTGGGAGGCTGAGGCACGAGAATTGCTTGAACCCAGAAGGCAGATGTTGTAGTGAGCTGAGATTGTGCCACTGCACTCCAGCCTCGGTGACAAAGTGAGACTCTGTCAAAAAAAAAAAAAAAAAATCTTAAGGTGACAAAAGCATGCATAAGTAACACTGGCTTTGCACAAGCACTGTCTTGGAGGCAGGCACACTAAACTATGGGGTCAGAAGCCCAGGTTCTGGTCCAAGGTCTACCAGACATCATTTCCATGTCAGCAGGGAAAAAGCATGACTCCTCACGGCCTGTTTCCACAGAGCTGATGGTGGCTACGAATGAAGGAGCTCTGAGAAAAACAAAGCTCATCAAAAATGCAAGCCTGGCCATCACTGCTGGCCTGTGCCACAAAAACACTCAAGTAGTGCCACTGCAGGAAGACCGAGCTCAGCGAGTGCGGCCATGGGCAAGGCAGATGGGGGCCAAAGGATCCAGGTCCCAGAAAGGCAACATGTGCAGTGGCTGAAGGCATGAGTCCTGCATGAGTCCTGCGGCCAGACCGCCTGGTTTCCCATCCCACTTCCACTCTGCTGCCCGTGTAATTCCTGTGGACAACTTAGTCAACGTCTCTTGGCCTCAAGTTCTTCATCTGTGAAATGATGCTAATAATAATAGCACTTAGCTTGTAGGACTGTGATGAGGTTTAGATAAGTTATCCACGGAATGTTCTTGGCATGATTTCTGACTCTTACTAAATAATCATGTTAGCAATTATTTTTATCTGGAGTCAGACCACCTGTTTTGCATCTGGGCCGTTCCGCCTACTAGCTGCGTGATTTGGGACATGTCAAACCAAATCTCTCAACTTTTCTGTCAAATAAGATGAGCAATCCCTTTATTGCAGAGTTAGTTGTTCAGAGAATTCTGTGAGGATGTATATAAAAAGCACCTTGCAATCTCTCCCACGCTATTTCTCTTCCACAACCAACTCTGCAGAGGAGAACCTCAAAAAGCCAAATGCAAACAGGAAGAATTTGGGGGAGGGGCAGAGGCAGGTGCAGGTAGTAACCCTTCAATCATGAACCTCTTGTATGGCCAAGCGCACAGGAATTTCATGTACAATTTGGCAGCTCCAGAGGCTCCCAGGTCCAGCTGGGTCTGGGCCCTCCTGGACCTGCTAAGTAGTGAGCTGAAGCCCAGGGCCAACTCCTAGGGGCCTGGGAACCAAGGCCAAGCTGAGACTTGCCTGCCTCATTCCCCAAATGGCCAGAGGTGCCTGGACTGGGCAGTTCCTCTTAAGAAAATCTTCAGACTTCCCAGGAAAGGTTTGGCAATATGGACCACATCGGCGCAGAGCTGGGAAGGCCTTGGACTGCACCTTCACAGAGCAGGAGACTGATTGTTCAGTTCGTCCTGCCTCACCCAGCTTCCTGCCCTGGACTACGAGCAGCGGCTCACGCAGGCCCATTCTCCACATAGTCATCTTGGGCTGTCTCCTCCCTGTGCCACACACATAATTGTGTGGTAACCAGCAATGCACTAAAGACAAAATTAGGCAGAACAGCCACCATAAACACCCCCTTCCTAGAACACCTGGGGATTGCTACTGGTTCCAGATTTAAAATAATCAGAACTGACCACTTCTCCCTGCCTTGGGGTTAAAAAGAAAGGAAGAAAGAAGGCCAGGTGTGGTGGCTCACACCTGTAGTCCAAGCACTTTGGGAGGCTGAGGTGGGACAACTTCTTGAGCCCAGGGTTTCAAAACCAATCTGGGTAACATGGTAAGACCCCGTCACTTAAAAAAAAAAAAAAAAAAAAGAAAAGGCCAGGCATGGTGGCACATCCTGCTAATCTGAGGTATTCAGGAGGATTGCTTGAGCCCAGAAGGTCAAGTCTGCAGTGAGCTGTGTTAATGCCACTGCACTTCAGCCTGAAGCCTGGGTGACAGAGCAAGATCCTGTCAAACTAAACTAAACTAAGCTAAACTAAAAACTAAACTAAATAAAATAAATTAATTTAAATAAAATAAAATTAAATTAAAAAGTCTACCACCATTAGAGCCCTTAGTCTTACCTCCCAGGTGTGGGGAGCACTAACCTATAGTAGACAGGGATTCAAACGCAGTGGCCACGCTTGCAGGTTGGCTTAGTCTTTTTATCCTGTTCCCATGTCCTTTCTTTTTTTTTTGGAGACGGGGTCTCGCTCTGTCACCCAGGCTGGAGTACAGTGGCCGGATCTCAGCTCACTGCAAGCTCCGCCTCCCAGGTTTATGCCATTCTCCTGCCTCAGCCTCCCGAGTAGCTGGGACTACAGGTGCCCGCCACCTCGCCCGGCTAGTTTTTTTGTATTTTTAGTAGAGACGGAGTTTCACCGTGTTAGCCAGGATGGTCTCGATCTCCTGACCTCGTGATCCGCCCGTCTCGGCCTCCCAAAGTGCTGGGATTACAGGCTTGAGCCACCGCGCCCGGCCTCCCATGTCCTTTCTAACCACAGGTGTCTGCTAGGAGCTCCTCTAGGGCAATCCAGTCCACCTGGGCTTAGATCCCAGCCTTGCTACTAACTGACTAGGTAGGTGCCTGACCCTCCTCTGGGTCTTTCAAGGTACCAAGAGTCTTGGAAGCAGTTTTTCCTTCCCCTCTCAAACCCCCACTGATGCCTCCTCATTCACTGGTGACCTCAGGACCCAACTCACTGTTATCGTCTCCATCTTTTTTGCAACTTTAACAGCCACACAGATGAGCCATACAAAATCCCGGCCACTCAGCTCTGAATCTACTTGGCTCGTGACTTTCTCCTTCACACCAATAACAGCTGCCAACTGCCATGGTTATATCTGTCATCAGAGACTTCACCACCTCTCTAAGACTGCCAATTTTCCTTCACTAGTCATAGCCTCTTCCTTTCTATCCCTCTAAAACTCCACAATTCTCTCACTTTCCAATTTGAGACACCTACTTTCTACCTCTCCTTTCCTCATCACTCTCCATAAAGACCTGAACGCCTCTCCCCGAGGGAAAAATGCTACACCTGTCACCCAGGGCTGCACCCACCAGCATCTGTCCCCACAGACTCCCATTAGGGTGGAAGAAAATCATATTCCACCACCCGACGCCCGATCTCTGCATTGGTCACTGGGCCCTAGCCCTTTTAGCCTTCTCAAGAATCTCTTTCACATATCTTCTTTTACTCTAGAATGCTCAATTTCTCCTTCTTTGGTGGCTCACTCGTATTGATGAATAAAGATGCCTAGTATCATCCATCTTTTTTAAAAAAAGTTCTCTGGTGCCATTTCCCTCCCCTGCCACCACTCCGTCTCTGTGCCCCCGACAGCAAAATCCTCCAGTTGCCTCCACTTGGCCTCCACTGACTCACATCTATTCTACACCCATTTCAATGGGGCTGCTGTCCTCAACATGCCTCCAAGTTTCTATCAGGGTCACAACTGACGTGCAGCTTTTCAGAGGTCACGGGCAATTTTCCATCCCACTGTTCCTCCGTAGCATCTGACATGCCTGACTACTCTAGCCTGCAAGATGTCTGTTGAACTGGTCTCTTGGGTGTCCTCCTGCCACCTGGGCCATTTAGTGTCCTCCTTCTTCAGTGGAGAAAGTAGGCCCTACACCTTGCAGGACCCCTGAACAATGGTCTCAGCCAGCCCCTCTGCTATCCACACTCTGCCGCTAGATCTTAACCTTCCATCCCAAGAGAACAAGGAAATATATATATACATATCATACATATAATTTCTTTGAGACAAGGTCTCTGTCATCCACGGTGGAGTGCAGTGACACAATCAGAGCTCACTGCAGCCTCGACCTCCTAGGCTCAATCACTTGCACCTCTGCCTCCTCGGTAGCTGGGACTGTAGGCATGCGCCACGATGCCCAGCTAATTTTTGTATTTTATAGACACGGGATTTGCCATACTGCCGAAACTCCTGAGCTCAAGCAATCCACTCGCCTTGGCTTCCCAAATTGTTGGGATTTTAGGCGTGAGCTACCATGCCAGGCCCATAAATATTTTTAATGCTTGAATGTCTTCCTGCAACAATTTGGCAGGACAGAGTAAATGGTGGAAAGGAAAAAGGGAAGTAACATATTCTCAAGGTTAGCAAGTTTTGTAGCATCATGAAAATGCTGACAATCACGAGGCTCGTTTACAGCAAGCGGGCCACTCTTCCAGTTTGGGCTCCACTCAGTTTTACTATCCGAACAGTGGACAGAAATATCACTTGAAAGAGTAATATTCACTCTGTAACAGGAATCAGGAATGCAGAAATGAAGAAAAACAGTCCCTAAAGTTTTCAGTCATAAATCTGATGGCAGGAAGCACAAACAACAAACTTGTCTTGTTTTACTGCTTAAAACATAACAAGCTGGTAAACGTAAGTTTCACTTATAGCCATGTTGTAGGACAGATTTATCATCCGTACTGTGGTAACTACACATTACACCTCGTATCTCGAGCAGTGAGTTCAGTCTGACTGCACACACCAGAGAAAAGGTGACATTTATTAACTAGAATGGCTGATTACCAGCACAGCCCATACATACCCAACTATCTCCCACTTGGCTGAACATAATCTTGTTAGGGCTGAAATGTGGCCCTAAGGGATCCATTGCTACAATGCTGCAGTGCAGAGAGGGAGTTGGGGTACAATTATGCTCACCATCATTTAAACAGATTTATTGAAGTGTGAGCAACTTGCATGTGTAATTAACCACCAGCTAGGGTCATTTTTAAAGAAAAAAAATACATCAATTTTCATTGCATCCAAGGGAACAGCTTATGAACCTACAACTAAGAAATTATAACCATCTAATTTCTAAAACACAGCTTTCATAGAAAAATAATGTTTCTCAAGCTTAGTGGGTGTAAGAATGATCAAGTGAGTTGGTTAAAAATGTAGTCTTGGCCTCACCCTCAGCTTCTGATTGAGTAGGCGTAGGGTAAAATCCATACATTTTTAATCACTGGCCTTGGCACTTCTAATGTACTAGTGTGTGCTTCATGAGAAATCCTGTTCTAGAAATTTTCATTTCCTCAGAACAAGAAGTGGAAAGTAAACATTGGCTATCAACCACATTAACAAATCATTTCCCGGGTCCATTTAATAATCGAGTTTCTGAACTGAATATTTCCCATAAGAGATCATTTCTATGCTAATATGTTATTTGCTCTCATATTATAAGGTTTTTGTGACCTTGACTTAGTATAATCCTAAGTACTATCTCCTTGTGCTCAGTGAGGACTCAAAATATTATGCTGGATAGTCAACTGTAGGTTCTAGTAAATGTAAACAGTCTGTAGATAATCACAACATTGCAACTTCAAGAGGTATCAAAGAAACTGATTTGCTCCTGGTGAAATGCAACCCATGATTTCAATTATAGCATCCTTTAGAAAGAAGTGTTTAGCGCATGTCTGCTTGCTGGACTTCCCTCAAGAATGGGAAAATATTTAGATCAACTCAGATATATATAAATTCCCCTAGTTACGGCATCATAAACTCAAGGCTATACCATAATAGTTTTCTTCACATTTACATTCAAATGTTCCAAATTAAGAAGACAGAATATTTTAGCATTTTGCTAAGTGTACAATTTTTACATTGGAAAAAAATCAAGAACACAACAACAAAAAAAACCCTACTAAGCCAGAGAATTAGAATTCTATTATAGTTCTATCAAGTCTGGCCAAAAAAGAGGCTAGTTAAGTTTCTAAAAAAATCAACAGAATTTATGTCAGCAAAAACCAGAAGATTGTAAATAGAAGTGCTAGTCTTTATCGGGTATCTCACATGCGCTAACCACAGTGTTCCACAAGTACCCCTCATTAGTCCTTAAACCCTGAGGCACTCAATTACCACACTTCATGGAGACAAAGTGCCAAGATCCACAAGAGCCAGGACCTGGAGGCTCCTCTTCCCAGGGGCCTCACATTCCCACCCTTCACTTGCTGCTCACTAAATTCAAAGCTCAAATTCAGCATCTGCAGCTAAACATACTAAAAGTAGTCAGTGTATAATGATCAAATTGTTCTACATATTAAAAGCAAAGTATCTATATTGTATGCTGTACCAAAATATCTCATGTACTCCATAAATATACACACCTACTATGTACCCACAAAAATTAAAAATTAAATTTCTTTTAAAAAAGCAAAATGCCTAATGGTGTCAAGAATTAGAGCATGTATCTAAAAATACAATAAATTCTCTGCTCTATGCATCTTATTAAAACTTAAAGAGATTCAGATGTCAATTTAAACTTTTTCACTTTAATACAATTCTAGTTCCTATTTGCTATACATATTAAAACCATTACTGAAAAACCAATTCTCCCATATTTTATGTCTACGCTGGAACCACAGAAAGCAAATGTATATGTATCAAAAAATCTTTGTAAATCTAATGCTGAGGTCACAAAGGACAAATTACTAACTAATAAATAACTTGTTGCTGATTGTGAAATTGTCGTTCTTTCTAAGATCAGGCTACAATTATTGGTTCCTAAAATCCATTAAAGCTCTTTAAATGTTACGTGGTAAATTTGCACAATGCATTCATTCTAAAAATGCTCTACATACCCACAACCTGTAATTTTTCAGTAATGTCATCTGACAGTTCACCTTTCTTGCTCACAAAAGCTAATTCAAGACATTCTGCACTACACCAAGAACAATGCTCAACCATCAGTAAATATTTACATACATTTGTTAATCGAGTTTAAGGCCTATCATATGCAAGGCTACAGACCAATATAGTCAGCCTCCTGATCACAGTCCTAAATACTGCGTCACCCAACAGTGGCTTCCATTCACAGAGGTACCCTGGAGTACTCAGAAACAGCTACCTATTAAATAGACAAATGACACTGCAACCCTGTAGTTACCCATTCACCTGGTTATAGTATGTCCTCCTGCCTAAAGATACCTAAGCTTTAAAAAGTGACTATCAATGAACTGATAGTGGAATTCATACATTAAATTAATCTCTTTGAAAGTCACACAAGAATACTATTGTACTTTAGGAATGAACGAGCATTAGGAAATCCACAGTAGCTTATCTGCACTAATGCTAGATAACATTTAGTTACCCCATTATTTCTCACTCTCTCAAGGAGTCAACCAGACAGCTACTGTATGTCCTTGACCAAGTCTGAAAAGGTAAAAGGGCACATCTAAGCACTGCTGATTCAAATAACTCAGAGCTCAAATGCAGGGACAGAATGAGAAAAGATAACCATGTAGGTGTCAAGCAGTGTTTGTTATTTAAACTATAAAAGACAGGATCCATCCTTTGGTTTAGCATTACAGTAAATCAGTATAATTTATTCTAAAAACGTAATTTTAAAATCATTCTGGAGATCCAAAATAAACTAGAAGGGGAATTGGAAAAATAGGAATGTTGTCTATAGTTTTAAAATACTAAATGCATTAAAATTTCCAGTGACGAATGACTATTTCAATGTAATTTCTTCCTGATACAGAAACAATTCCTGATACCTACCCTTCTGACAGAAAATATTAGACTTTTTCTTCACATTCAATTTGTTCACTTTCTTTCTTTTTTGAGACACAGTCTCACTCTGTCACCCAGGCTGGATGGAGTGCAATGGCATGATCTCAGCCCGCTGCAACCTCTGGCTCCCGGGTTCAACCGATTCTCATGCCTCAGCCTACCAAGTGGCTGGAATTACAGGTGTGTGCACCACGCCCAGCTCATTTCTGTATTTTTAGTAGAGTTGGGTTTTGCCATGTTGGCCAGGCTGGTCTTGAACTCCTGACTTCAAGTGAGCCACCCACCCAGACTCCCAAAGTGCTGAGATTACAGGTGTGAGCCACCATGCCTGGCCCTGTTTTCTTTAAACACTAGTTCTGTACATAGCATTAAAGAGAAATCTCAGAAAAAATAAAGTGTATCAGAGTGACTGTATCACTAAGAGAAGATGAAGCAGAATATGAAAAAATAAAATTTACTGTTTATTTCTTTGTTACACAAAGAAAATTAAAGGTGGTCCAAGACATCTTAGTCCATCTCCTATGTCCTTCTGGCCATAATTACACACACAACAATGGCAAGCTAGATTAAGAGTCTAGCTCAGGGTCAAGTTTTTCCACTTTAATGACTATCTCCGGAGCGAAAGCAGCAGCACCAGCTTGTTGGTTCTCTGTCTCTGACTCCGACAACACTTCTTCCTTTATTTTTACAGGCTTATTACCAGCCTCCTCCTCTTCATCTGAAGACTCATCGAGCTCCCATTCATCATCTATGTCCATTTCAAATACTCTCACATGACGAAGATTTGAGCTTAACTAAAAAAGAAAGGCCATAAAAGCACTTTTAAATTAATGGCTTAACTAATATATCATATATAAGGAATTAGAAATCAGAAGTCTGAATCAAAGAATGGTTTTATAGGAAACATATTCCCATCAATTTACAACAAAATCAATAAACTCAGCCTTCATTTTGTATAAAAAGGTCTCCACATAACAACAGTGGCAATTTCATGAGATTAAAATCTAGAATTATTAACTGCTTAGTAAGCTTTATCAGAACGAGAGAATAGCTAAGTCCACATGACCATAATCAATACAAGCTATAAATCACAGCAAAAATATTTGCACAAAAGGACCTTACATGTCATGTATTTGATGAAGGTTCCAAAGAAGCAATGTTACTTCTTGTAATTTCTTAGTTGCTGAACGATCTGTAAACACTTACCACACAGGATACTTTTCGAAAACCATTCCCAGCAACATACTGTGCTTTCATACTTTCCAGTAATCTCCAATGCTTCTCGAAATGCATGGTACGGGTGGGAATAGCACTACATTGTTCATCTAGCCTAAAGAGGGAAAAAACCCACCCAGGAATGAAAAGGGGATCTTCTCCTCCCTAGTTTGCTACAGGTGGTATTAGGGTCAATTATGGCTTTGACTTCTACTCATACTTCCACTTCCAATATAATTTTAGCAACTGTTGTATTAAAAAAAGAGCTGTGATATAATATTCTATAAAAATTCCATATTCTATATTCTGGCTGGGCACAGTGGCTCATGCCTGGAATCTCAGCACTTTGCAAGGCCAAGGTGGGAGGACTGCTTGAGTCCAGGAGTTCAAGGCCAGCCTGGCCAACAGAGTGAGACTCCATCTCTGTAAAAAATAAAATAAAATTAGCCAGACAAGGTGACACATGCCTGTAGTCCCAGCTATGAGAGGCTGAGGCAGGAGGGTCACTTGAGCCCATGAGTTTGAGGCTGCAATGAGCTATGATTGCATCACTGCACTCCAACCTGGGTGACAGACACAAGCTCTGTTTCAAAAAAAAAAAAAGAAAATACTGCAATTCCAAATAGGCAGAATATCATTTTAGCAAGGTTTCTGACTCCCTTTCAAGGAAAGCAAATGGATACATTTTTAAATTAGAGATCTGCTTACTTAAGTCTCAGTTAAAGCCATCTCTTGGAATTGACAGTATACTTCCCACATGGGCACTGAGGTCTTAATTCTGGAAGGAAAATACTGAAGGCAAATCAAAAATAACTAATTCCAACCAACTAGGGTTAATGCAATCCTTGAAAACGTAACTAAAAGAAGTCCCATTCTCCACTCCAAATAATTCCCCACCTTGATTCCAGCAAATACTTCCTGATTTACTAGTAAAGCGAAGGGATAAAAAAAGCTATTAAGGCCAGCATATTTTGAATGAAAAATTGGAGCACTTCTGCTCAGCTACCTCTGTGGTTACCCCTAGTAATGAAATAACCATTATCTAGCATGCCTGAAAGGTTGGAATTTACAATGTGCATTAAAAAATATTTAACTGTAATATCAAAAAGACAATTTTACCAGTTACCTTGTAGAATAAGTCCCAGTGAACTGATATTCTGCAGAATCTTCACTGTTATATACTAAAGACAATGGCAGCTGGACCAAGAGTCTATCTCTTCCTTCACGTCCTACAGTGTCTTTGAGAACTACTGTTACAGTTTCATCATCATAAAACTGTGCATCTAAACAACTGTAGATGCTAGAATTAAAATAAGTTTCGTTATATCAAAGATGATCATGACTACTGAGAAAATACTGTATGCATGTCATACTGGCAGCAAGCAGAAAAAAATTTTAAAATTAAGTGACATTCTGTACAGTAACATTTAAAATATACCATTGGTTTGTATTAAAATCAGTTATTTTTTGTACTGATTATTCACATATATAACCAAATCTTAGAAATGGGTAATCATGACCCCCCAAAATCTGTGAAGTTGTTTCAGTTCTAGAAAACCCCTGGCCATCGATGGTTAGGCCTTAAGAAATTCTATGAATGACATACAAATTAAACCTGTGGAAATTCTATGAATGACACCTTATATACATGTTCAGCAAACAGAGTTGACTAGACTGAGAAATAAAAATAAGATACTACACATGAAAAATAGGCACAGCAACTCCAAAGACTTTATCATTAAAAAAACTTCTTTTATGTGAGGAAACAAGTGAGAAAAAGATCAGCCTATGATTAGTCACTTCTTTCCCTTGCGAAGTCTCAGGGATGGCTTAGGTACTGTTACCCTTTTGAATCCTAAGAAAATCTCCCATCACTGAGAATGGCATCACCTCATAATTTTTTTGGTCATAACAAGAACTTCAGTCCCGCAGGCCATCTGCCCACGGGAACCACATTACTTTCTTTGTCAACAGGGAGCTCGGGAGTAATTATACGAAACCATATGACATAAACTGCAGGGCAGTAAGGTTCTATTCAATCACAAGTCAAATCATTCTCTATGTATAAATACACAAAGAATCCTGCCCTCGATGTGGGAAGTGACAAAGCCCTTTTACCTATATTATCACCGTAACCGATCTGGCCCGATTCCTAAACATATACACACATCACTCAAACAAGATTCAAGACTTACCTTCTTCTGACTTTCTCCGTTGTGGCATATGTAAAGCTCCCAAATTTAATAGCAATTAGTCCATTACTCACGGATCTCCAAGAAAGAAGGGGGGAAAAAAAGACTCAGTGGAACAACCTGGATAGTCAATAATCCAAACACTTAAAAGAACATGATTGTCAGGGTCAGTACATTTACTTCTCTAGAACACTGAGAACTGGTTTAAACGCCTAGACAGATAAACCAACTTGGTTTAAAATCATACAGTCACCAAAGTAAACAGATTTATCCAAAGACATTTGGCATTTGGAATAGAAATAACCAAATTCTTTCTTTTTGGTTACATCTTGGTCTCAACATTTTCTTCAAATTCGGATTTAAAATCATTTTTAAGATACCAATGGCATTCTAAATATGATTTATTTTTCAGAACTTCTACTTTGAATTTCTGAGTAAGTCTCTGTTAGGCAAGGCCTCTTGTTTAATGAAAAGCATACTAAACCCTAGGCAAAAATCATTTCTATAAGGCAGCCACTTTTAGAAGTTTTTAACTACTAAAAAGTTAAAACTTCTTTAACTTTTAACTTTCTGTAAGCTTTTAACTTCTAAAAAATGAGATATAATATTCTGAGCTGTCATATTTTTCCTAACTCTAAAAAAAAAGTCCTACATACGATGACTATATGCCAATAAAAATAAAATAATCTGGAACAAGATCATATAACTTCCTAATTCAGTGTTACTCTTAATGACATGAAAACTAACAATTACATGACAAATCTAAAAGTCTCAAGGTAGTTTAAAATCTGAAATGCTGGAAGGCTGTATGCTTTATTCTTAAAAATAATAAACTCCTCTCTCTGAGTCAAACTTCAGATTAATACTTACTGGGAAATATCCGTATGTCTCCTTAAGATGCACATTTTATAAAGTGAATCTTCTAGAATAGTAAAAAGAAGATAATGTAGATTTGAAGTTTTATTATTCCACCTAAGAAAAAAAAATTGTAATATTTTTTAACTATTGATGGATAAAACGAAATTGTACTGTTCACTCAAGATAGAGAAGAAACATACTTACAGAAAAGGAAATTTGAACAATCTACGTGTAGAATCCTCACTAAAATAAAAAGGAAAAAGAAATGAGAAAAATTTAAATTGGCTGCTGAATTACACCACCCAATAGGTAAACGGAATTACCTTCTGGTATCTCTATACAATGGAATACAGATTGCTTGATTCATCGATTTTCCAATTACATCCTATATAAAATAAGATTTTAAAATATAATTAGAGCATTACTATGCACACAGGTAACTCTACAGAAAGTGACTGACCATCACTGTTCAAATGTAGTAAAAAATCGCCTATATCACCAAACCTTGTACATAAAAAACTTTAATGACAATTGTAACAGTAAGGAAAAAGAGAGAAAATTCTGAGCTGAAAAGGACCTTGGTGCTAAGCACATGGCAGGTTTAAGACCAGCTGCCTCTGGTCTCATAACAACCATTCATTCACATCCTTCAGTAGTAAACAGAGACACATCAGCTCTGTAACCAAGACTGTTTACAATGAACTTCTTCTGGGAACAAATAAAATACTCAAGATGTCAACACCTTTAGTAATCTTTATACACACACACACACACACACACGTGTGTGTGTAAGAAACTTAAGTTGGAGTATTAGGTTGAACCATATGAAATTGTTATTTTTCTTAACCAAAAACAGTTGAATATCAACATTTTCATAGTTCATTCTAAAAATTAAGATGGTTTACATTAAGTGAGCCACATACTGTAGACACTATTGCTCCTACATAAAGACATGCATTTCTTTTAAACTTACTGCTGGCTTTTGCAAACACTGATCAATAATATTCTCCATCCGCCTTTTCACAAAATGCAATGATTTTCGAGGATAATAAGGAAACAGCAAAGGACTTTCTGGTTTCAAACAAAAACAGAAACAAAAATAAAAGAAGCTATAGCAAACTTATAATTAGAAGAAAATAATCTAACATTAGAGCCAGTCTGCACAGTTTATCTCAAGGTAGAATTTCCACTGACCACTTCATTGGATTTTCACACGACCTCATTAAAAACGACCATGGCCTTCTGCCTTTCATCAACCCCCACTGACAGCTCACTAAAAACAATCTCTCTCACTACAAGCTTAGACTCACCAAAATCCAACTGTAGGTCTCTGCTGGCTCTAAGAAGAAAGGAATGATTTGGGAACCATCAAATACATGATGAAATACAGTTCATTCTTCTATTCTTTGCCACAGTGAAACGACAACAGCAGTCCAGTACTGCTCAGCACTGTTTTTTAAGAGTCTCAAAAACAAGAGACTGGAAACTAGCTCTATATAAATAAGCTCTTTACTTTTTAAAAGATTACTTTATCAGGAAAAAATAATATATAATTTAGCACTTACACCTGCTGTGCTAGGTTTCTAAAATAAGTTTTGTTTTCTTTTATTGCTTACAATAGCCATATGAAGTAAACACCATATTCTCCAATTTATAGATGAAAAAAAAAAAAAAAGAAGCTCAACAGGTTTAGGCAACTGCCCAGTGTGAAAATAACTAAGTATCTAGATCTATCAATCAAACCCAAGTCTGACTCTAATGCCCACCCTCTTCCACTGTGCTTTGTAGGCCCTCCCTTAGATAAAGTCATGCTGGATAAAATGAATTATAATCACATTAACATTTTAAGTTCTCAAAGTGACAGATGCTATGGTATCACAGAAAGACACTGATCTTTGTTTCCAGTTCCTAGAACAGAGCTTCCAAAACCCTTGGAATTTCCTGAGTGATAAAGGTGACAGGAACATTTTCTTTTTTTTTAAAGACAGAGTCTCATTCTGTTGCCCAGGCTGGAGTGCAATGGTGCAATCTCAGCTCACTGCAACCTCTGCCTCCCGGATTCAAGCGATTCTCCTGCCTCAGTCTCCCGAGTAAAGGGACTACAAGTGCATACCACCACACCCAGCTAATTTTTAGTAGAGACAGGGTTTCACCATGTTGCTCAGGTCTGGAACTCCTGATCTCAAGTGATCTGTCCACCTCACCCTCCCAACGTGCTATGACTACCATGTTTTGTTTTAGTGAGGCAACTCTTGGCTGGCACCTAGACAGCTTTAGGATAGGGGCTGGCCACCAAAAAGACCAAGCCTTGATTAGAAGTTTGGAACTTTCAGCTCCACCTGCCAGCCTCCAGGGAGGAGAGAGGGGCTTGGAGGTTGAGTTCAATCACCAACGGTCAACGACTTCATCAATCATGTCTACATAACGAAACCTCCATAAATACACTGGGACAATGAGGTTCAGAGAACTTTCTCGGTGGTGAATATGTCCAGGTGCTGGGAGAGCATGGAAGCTCTGCTCCTTTCCCTCTATACCCTGCCTGATATAGCACTTCTATGTGGCTATTCCTGAGTCATATTCTTTACAATACACTGGTAAACAAAAATTAAATGTTTCCCTGAGTTTTGTGAGTCATTCTAGCAAAACTATCCAACCTGAAAGGGAGGAAAGTTCTGGGAACTCTTGACCTTATAGTCAAGTCTGACAACAAGCATGGCTACCCAAGAGACGTGGGTGATCTAGAGACCTGACATCTGACTCGAGGGCAGTCTTTTGAGACTGCGCCCTTATCCTGTGAGGTCTGCGCTGTCTGTAATTAGCGTCGGGATTGAATTGTAGGACACCCCGTTGGTGTCAAAATTGGTTGGTGTCAAAATTGGTTGGTGTCAGGAGGAAAAAAGTTTCTCTCATTTTGTTGTCAGAAACACTGAGTAAAAACCGCTCAGATGCAAACCTACAGACTGCTTCTGTGCTAAGTGCCAGGCATTAGTCTAAGTGCTTACGCAGATTAATTTATTTAATCTCCACACCAGTTTCTTGAGGGAGGCATTATTACCACCTTCTTTTTACAGATGAGAAACTATGGCACAGAGAGGTTAGGCAACTTGCTCTTAGCCACATTACTACGAAGCAGGAGAGCAGATTCCAACCCAGACAATCCAGCTTCCAGAGCACCAGCTTTTACCCATTACACAATACTGACCCATGTACCCTAAAGAAACTACACAGATCAAGTACTTAGCACTTGATTTTTGCAGTGTAAGAAAACAGTTGCACTGATATTTCCTCACTGGAATTCAGTGTGGAACTCAATAGTGAGTTCCATCAGGTCTGTAGCTAAGATCAGGCCTTTCTTATTCAGACACATAAGATGTGGGGGGAAAAAAAGAGAGTAGGACCTATTTTCAGCCTGGCAAAGATCAATAAGCCAAAAGAGCAACAGGGTCCAGGTGCCACTACTCTTGACACACCGCCACTGGCCCTCCACAGACATCCTGCCTTACTCCCTGGGCATCCTGATTAAATACAGTAAATGAGTAGCATCTCCTGTACCCATATCCTCCCTCCATTCAATAGCCAGCTTGCACCAATGCATCTCCCTACTGACCTCAAGACTCTCCGGCAATACAAAATAGGTTCTGCTTTGAAAAAGAATTTGGACCATATGTAAAGTTCTGGGCATCAAAGAATTCTCTCCCTCATTCATGCATTCATTCATTCACAGAAGCAGCAACCAAACAGAAGTGGCAGAAATGACTATAGGTTGAGTTTCACTTATCCAAAACGCTTAGGTCCGGAAGTGTTCTGGATTTTTTTGGAATTTGGAATATTTGCATATACATAATGAGGTATCTTGGGGATGGAACTCAAGTCTAAACACGAAATTCACTTATGCTTCATGTACATCTTATACAATATATTTAATAATTCTGTGCTTGAAACAAAGTCTTGACTGCACTTTGACTGGGACCCATCATATGAGGTCAGGTAGGGAATTTTCCACTTGTGGTGTCATGTCGGTGCTCAAAAAGTTTTCGATTTTGGAGCATTTCAGATTTTGGACATTTGGATTAAGATGCTCAACCTGTACTGCTAGTCTAGTTAAAACCTCAGGCTTTCACATTAACAGAATCCTAGCTCCATCACTAACCAGCTTGTGTGATCCCAGGCTTCTCTAACCTTCTGTTTCCTCATTAGTCAATGGGGATACCAAGTATCTACCCACAGAATCTTGTGAAGACTGAAGCAGGTATTGTGTGTATATACGGCAGATTAAGCAACCCATAAATGTTAGTTACTACCTTAAAGATCTAAGAAATTGCTAAATCTGGTCAGATTATTCTTTCAGACAGCAAAGAAATACAAGCTTTAAAATATTTTCATCTAAAATAGTAAGATGTGCTGGTATATTTAACGGCTGCTATTATGTGCTGCATCCCTCATAATGCTGGACAGCTTTACTGTATTAACATTCTGACATCCTAGAAAATGAAAGGCATAACAGTACACACACGCACACGCGCACGCGCGCGCACACACACACACACACGAAACTACAACCCGAGAATACAGTTGAGCATCACTGTGCTTTTAGAAGATAATAAATTGGAATTGGCAAAAAAGACTTTTCTCACTATTTGGCTCTATAGTTTCTCCTCAAAATCCTATTTTTTACAGGGTGCAAAACACTTAAATAAGAATACTTAGGAATAAGCAATCTTGCTGTAGCATAGTTAACTTCAGAGTGTCTATCTATCATGATGATGTCATACACGATTGGTTATTTTGCTGTTCCTATAATTAAATAAAAATAAGTCTAATAAACTTAGATAAGTGTTCAGCAAGTTTTCAGCAAAACTGTTTATTCAAGACCTAGTCTTAAATAAAAATAAACATGGCCCAAATCATGTTTATTTTTGGTTGGTTCATGAAATACCTTTAAGGTAGCTGCTATTTTGAAGAAAGTCATACCACTGGTTTCCTTCTGTGTTAGGGGGTGACACAAGATCATCATCTTCATCTTTCAAGTACTAGAAATACAGAATTAGAAATTTAAGTTTATTTTTAATAAACTTATTTCCCTTCCATACCTGGAAGGGAAAATGGAAAAAGAAAAAAAGTAAAAGACAAAAAAAAAGTTTAGTAAATTGAAGAATTACAGTCTAAAATCTGTTCATATTTAACACTTTTTAATTTAACAAGCTACTTTGTTTTACTGCCAAGTCCTCTGAAAGTGCATTACTATTATTCTAAGTGAGGTAGCCAAAATCTGCTATGTGTATGTGGCAGAATTAGTCAAGCAACTAAACAAACTGCAATATATTAAGATTACTATGTTGTAGATGTAGAGAGACCACAAATCGAACTTAAATTGTGTTTTTCATAAACATATTTTAATTTTATATATGCAAGTTATAAATTAGTTTCATAAGTTACCAACTGTCAATATACTGTCAATATACTCTATGGCAGTTGTTCTCCAAATGAGGTCCACAGGCCCCTGGGAATCCCCAAGATGCTTTTGGGGATCCACAAAGTCAACACTAGTTTTATAAAAATGTAGATGTCACCTGCCCTTTACACTGGGCTAACATCTGCACTGATGGTGGGGAAAACTGTGTCTCAGTCAAGAATCACGGCAGTGGTTCCAAATCATACCAGCAGTCACTGTATTCTTTTTCTGTCACATACTCATACTTTCATTTATCTTTAACGAAGTCATTAAATTATTAACTTTATTTTCAACTTTTGAGTACAAATCTTTAATATTCTGTGTGACAGAACTGAGAGTTATACATAGGCACTTTTGCTACACAAAAACATGGTGGTTATCTTGAGGAAAAGCACTTCTGTTAAAAGCAAAAACAAGCTGGGCATGGTGGTTCAGGCCTGTAATCTCTGCACTTTAGGAGGCCATGGCAGGCGTATCACTTGAGCCCAGGAGCTCAAGACCAGCCTGGGCAACATGTCGGGTCTCTACGAAATAAAGACAAAAATTAGCCAGGCATGGTGGTATGTGCTACATTGTAGGCCCAGCTACAAGAGGCAAGTGGGAGAGGTGGAAGCTGCAGTGAGCCATGATTGCACCACTGTACTCAGAGGAAGCACCCTGTCTCAAAAAAAAAAAAAAAAAAAAAAAAATTTTTTTTTTTTTTTTTGGAAAACCTGCATCTGCCCGTGTGCTTCACAACACAAAAGACTTTTCTGATTAAATTGGTGGTGCTATTTAAGGTGGTAGCATTTAGAACAGCTGCATGACTCAGGGAACCAACATTTCCAAAATGACCAAAGCATGATGTTACAAAATTATGCATGGGCAAAAGATCCGTTCAAAGTGCGAGGGAGATGAATGAATTTTAATGTAAAAAATGTTCACTGATGCAATCTTAGATTCCACGCTGAAACGAACCTTTAAGATGTTATCACTTGTCCAGATTTGATGTAATAAAGCAAAGTCGCAATTATCTGAAAAAGCTAATAGAATACTTCTCCCTTTTCATATACACACCTATGTGAGGCCAGACTTTTTTCATATACACTGATACTATAGAAAAAACATATCAAAACAAACTGAATGTAGCAGCAGATATGAGAATCCACCTGTTTTCTATCAGGCTGGACATCAGAGAGGTTTGCAAGAATATGAAACATTACCACTCTTCACTAAATTATTTTTATTTTGTAAAATATCCTTTTTCACTAAAAGTATTTATATTAACATGTAACAGTAAGTGGGTATATCCTTTTTTTTTCTTTTGTTTTCAGACTGAGTCTCACTCTGTTGCCCAGGCTGGAGTGCAGTGATGCAATCTTGGCTCACTGCAACCTCCGCCTCCTGGGTTCAAGCGATTCTCATGCCTCAGCCTCTCGAGTAGCTGGCAAGTAGCTGGGATTACAAGTGTGAGCTTCAATGCCCGGCTGTTATATTGTATTTTTGAGTGAATTAAGGAATAATTTTTTATTATGTTTAATTTTTAATACCTAATAATGCTATCAGCAATAGCTAACTTGCATAAACAAAAGCTCTTTTCTAGTCCTCAATAATTTTTTTTTTTGAGACGCAGTCTTGTTCTGTCGCCCAGGGTGAAGTGCAGTGGCTTGATCTTGGCTCACTGAAACCTCTGCCTCCTGGGTTCAAGTGATTCTCCTGCCTCAGCCTCCCAAGTAGCTGGGATTACAGGTGTCCACCACCACACCCAGTTAGTTTTTGTATTTTTAGTCCTCAATAATTTTTAAGAATGTAAAAGGGTTCTCCGATCAAAATGTTTAAAAACTGCTGCTCTTTGGTAACTTTACTAAAAGGGCAGAGCTCCTGTATTACTTGGTATCGTGTTACTTTCCAGAAACTTTGGATAACAAAGACGAAGACTGCTAAGGTTTTAAAATGAGTTCAAAGCCCATACCTGACCAACTCTTTCAACGTTGAAGTATTTTCCTTTTCGATTATAAAGGTCTGGAGCCTGGAAAAAATAAACATAGTTTAATTCTTAAGTCAACTCACGAAGAAAAGTATCTTAAATTTAAACCCCAAACTTTCCTTTTCAAGAGAGCTGTGAGTGGCAGTTATTATTTTCTTTTGTAGATTATAAGACACACAAACAAAAGTCTGGTTTACTGACTATGTTTAGAAACATAATTAGTTCAACAGTTTAAAAAAAGTAATTGCTATGGACTTCAATAACATTGGGTTAAATTTAATTATATCTTGTCATTACCCAGGTTTACTACAATTTTTTTTTAAACTGCATTACAGAAATATCAACTTCTTACCTCATTGAAATGTTCAGTAAGAAATTCAGCAACAAATGTGATATCTTTCTGAGTCATCTATCAACAAAAGGAACAAAAAGAAAACAAATCAAGATAAAAGAAAGCTGCTCAATAAAAGAAATGGTACATAATAATAAATGTGACATTTTCACCATCTACTAAAGGCCACGGGAAAACCGGCAAAGTTCTTTCAAAGAAATATAGATTATGCGACTGTGAAAATATGAACGCCTGGGGTTCCAAGAATGTAATTAAACATGTGAACTCATCTTCCAATCAGTTAATCCAATAGCTACAAAACTCTTTATGGCCTAAGGTTATTTATTATTTCAGGCCTTGTGCTAAGACCACACGTGCTGAGGTTCCTCCTTTGGGCATGGGCACTGGACCCCAGATAAGATGTGTCACCCTTAGTTAAGGGCTGCAGGCAAACAGTGCTGTCTGCTTCAGTGCAGGCCCCTGCTTCTTATGATGACCTGCATTTATCCCAATTTAGTTCTTCAGCCGTCAGAAAATTATACCTTAGGATTCCTTCCAACAACTGACGTATTTTACCTCCCAAAATAAAGCTAACAGTGATGTCAGAAAAACAACTATTGTGAAATTTTCCTGGTTTGCAAGGCCAGTCCCCCACAGTGCAAAAGATCTACTTAGCAAACGAGTTGTAGACAGTGGAGAATCCCTTTCTCATCTAGTTCACGAGGCTAATTTTAATGCTGTCCATTTTTTCAGGCTCAAAACTACCCAACCTATCTAACCAGTTTCAGCAGGGGTGAAGAAGAGTGAGCTGCAGGAATCAAGTGGAAATTCCGCCCTATTCTGTAAGGCTTCCCTGGAAGGAGACTCCATCGCCGCTTGTCACAGTCTTTACAGGAACCCTTCCTTTCTTTCTTTAGAAAGAAACTGTTGCTTACCAGACTTCAACACAGGGACTAATATCTAAGCACTTGATTTCCAAGGAAAATAAGAAGCATTTAAAATTTAAGGAAGTCAAAGTAAGGAATACAAGGATGCTGTCTTACATGGATTATAAAACCTTATCGAAACATGAAAACTATAAATTTAGATAGTCATAATAAAGGTATTCTATGAGAAGAAACAATACACAAAACATGCAAATTTCTTTTTTAAAAAGGTGGTGCTTAAGGGATCTAATGTCTACATCCTGACTTCCTGTTAACGAATACCTGAGGAAGAGTACCAAGATGACCAGCACAGCAGAGTTCAAACAGGACAATGTGAACACTGTGAAAATGCACTAGTACATACTACCTTATTCAGCTCAGGAAGCACATGGTCTTCTGTCATTCTCAACATTGCTGGAAATACAAAGTTAAAAAACGATCTTTAAAAGCAAACTACAAACATAATTTTAATTTTAAATACATTTCAAAGACAAGGTGTTTGACTGAACTAAATCTTCAGTTTTACACAGCTTTTCACCAACAAAAACATTTTTCTTCCAAAAACTAACGGGTGCCAGAACTTTAATCTGCTTCATATTTTCAGGTTCAAAATTGTTGTTCTAACCATTCTAAACTATTCTTTTTCTTCTTCAATTCAACCTGTTGCCACTCCAGACAAATCTAAGTGCTGTCTGTACTAAGACTACGTGTGTAAGGATCCCTCCTTTTAACCTGGTGATGTTTCTGCTCTTAAAATCTGCAAGCCATCCTTTCCTCCAAAGTCTTACGATACCAAAGACATCTGTTTATTTCCCTTGGTCTTTTCTGCTACGCACTTACAGTATATTTATGTACTTTTCTTTGATCTAGTATCTGTAGTTGACTCTCTTTGTCCTTTCATAGGACTGTCCTCATCAGTACTATGTGTTTTGTATTATGTTCCACCTAAGTCAAGACAAAGTATGTTTCATGTACTTCTGCATGGTATTTGAACATGGTTCTTCATTGCATTTGGTCAGTAATAAGCAAGTCAGAAGTACTTTTGCAAATACATAACTGTTTTTAATTAATTTAAACGTCTTAAGTTATCTGAAAGGGGAGCTAAAATCTAGTTCCACTCATTCTTTCCATCCAAAAACACTACTTATGGAGCATACCCTAGGTGCTAGCGATATATCAGTATAAAAGATGTCCCCGCCTTCATGGAGATCACATTTTACAAAAACAAAGTTATACAGCTACTGGGGACAGAGCCAGGATTACAAGTAGATCTCCACTTCTCCAATCCAGTGTGCTTTCTACAATGTCCTGCTCTAATGAGAAGGACTGAGCAGTAAGTCATCTCTCTTCTAATCCTGATTCTTACTACAGTTAGAATGTGTAGTAAGGATAGACACTGCCTCAATTACCTCCAGCAATTATAAGTAAAACCAAACTACCTTTGCAAAAAAAAAAGTCTTGTAAGTTCTCATTCAGTTTTAATATTGTAATTTATTCTAATTAACAACATGGATCTTAAACAGGCCCGCCTGATAAGCACTCTGGTTCCTCATTCTGGTTAGTATTGGTACAGTTTTCAGAAATATCAAAAAGTATCAACATATGCAGATCACATTCAGTTTTTAAACAAAAGCAATTATGTTAGGTTGAAAAATATAAAGTCTGTTTTTACAATATTAGAACTGAAGATCTGGACATTTGTTTAAAGGATATCAGCACATTACAGGTAATTTACATTCTATTTTACTCTTTAGAGTTTCAACAAGTGTGAGATAAACTACATTAAAACTAAATTTTGTATACGTTGGAGGGAAATACATGCTGGATTATTTTAAGGATATTGAGAGTTCACAAAAATAGCAATATAAATGGACCTAAATAAAATATGCATATACTGCAGAGTGAATATAAAACATTTAATATCAAGTCAACAAATACTTATTAACTACCTGCCCAAATGTAAGGACATTGTGAAGATACAAAGACAGGCTATAAGTGGTCTGCATTCTATTTAGTTGGAACATCAATACACAATAGAAGTGGTAACGGAAATGTTCTACTTCCATGCAGCCACTAACCATTTGTGGCTGCTGAGAACCTCAAATGCGGACAGTATGGCTGAGGAACCAAATATACAGTTGTACAGCATTTCAATCTACTTAAATAGCCACATGTGGCTAGTGGCTACCATAGTGGACAGTAGAGATCTAAAGACAGAAGACCAAATAATCAAACAGAAGATAAGCTACCCAAGGACTCTTATTTTTTTTTCTTTTTTTTAATTTTAAAATCTAGCACCTAACAGTGCCTGATACTTACAAAATTTTTTTTAAATGTTATTTTAACCTATGGAGACATTAAAAAGTTAAAAAATGTGAACTATCAGTGAGCAAACTGGGATAACACAGGCTACAAGTTAGCTTTAATAGTTCTGTGAGGAATGTTTCCAGCACAGGGAAAAATGTTTACGGTGACACATATTCCAATTATACTGATTTGATCTTTACAAATTATATGAATGTATTAAATTATCGCGAGTACTCCAAAAATATGTATATTATTATATACTAATAAAAAATAAATAAATATTTCTGTGGGGAGGTGGGTGTATGAATAAAGTAAGACTGGCCATGTGTTGATAACTGCTGAAGCTAGGTGAAAGGTACAACAGGGATCATTATACAATTCTCTCAATGTATTTGAAATTGTACTAGATTTATTGAAACCATCTAAGATAATACTCCTATAGTTTTTTTAAAGTGTTAAAATAAAAATGCATTTACTCAATGCATACAAGTTTACTGTATGTAACTTACCCACATACAGCCACCGAAAAAATGCTTTGAAGTTTTTCATACTACTGTCTATAACTCTAAAGAGATAAAAACAAAAAAAATCAGAAATAAGATTATTATGTGGGGGGTTCATATATCACTGCTTAACTATCAAGAAATATCATAATCCTTACTGTTCTATTTTATTCTATCTGGGTGACATTTAAGTCTTTAGAACAGCAGATGTTACAAATTGAACACATACCTAAAAATAAAATTTCAAAAAAGAAAATACTGATTCTAAAAATAAAGCAAATAACTTAGATTCTAACTGGTTACAACAGCCTTGCCACAAACTGTGTAATAGTCTTTCTTATTATTCAGTAAAGCATGAACTCCTTTTCTAACTTTGCAAATAAAAGAACTCAGAAAAAAACAGTTTTCAGCATTATTCTCATTTTAAAAGAAAATACTCATTGGTCAGTAAGAAGAAAAAACATCAACTTCAACAGAAAACCATTATTACAAATTTGTGCTATGTCATTACCTCTGATATCAATGGACCATTATTTTTGGAAGCTGATTTTTTATTCTAACAATTGAGATCTCAGAAGTTGAATTTTCCTTGGCTTTACACATATGCCCCCCCCCAAAATTAAGTGTTATATAAATGGAAGCCATCTTCATTTTGATAAAACTGTTTCTGAATAGAGAGATGGGTTATCGCTTTTTAAACTATCTCTTTAAGCTCACATGTATAAGATAATTACTCTAGACAAAAACCTGTGCTTTTCATTCCCAAATCTCAAAGCCCTTTCCAAGCATTAAGTTTCATAATACCACTGGAGAGGTAGGTCAGCATCATTAACCTTTTGGAACAAAGTAAAACGCCCGGAATAAAAGACTGAAACATCTCTTATGTTACTAAGCAATAGAATCAAAACCCTCTTGCAGCAATGATAAAAGAAAGAAAAAAAGTTCCTTTGTGCAGTCAATATGTTCAACCCTATCCCAGGCCACCAGACCAACATCGAAATGCTCAATGCCTCAGTTTCTCCATCTGGAACCTGTAATAATTCTACTTACCTGAAAGAACAATAAGTTAAACTACCTTTCATTCATATTGAGAAGTGATCATAGAAAGCACAATATTTTATATTTGCTCTCTGCAAATATGGTGAACCAAAAAATACTTCAAAAATACAGGAAAAGCAATGCCATTTCTCCTTGTGTTTTTTTGTCTTCTGAGCACACACATCTACAGCCTCTACCTTCTAAAATACCATGAAAATGGCCATGGGAGGAGAGGGGTACATGTGTTAGAAACTCACAAAAACAAAAAGAATAAAAAAGAAATTAAATTTCAGAAACGTCAAAAGTGACAGAGGACTGATGCAGCTCAACAGCAAAAGTGACTGACGCAGATTAAGAGCGGAGGCCCCTTGCCAGGCAGTGCACGGAGAGGGCACCTGGGAAGGAGCCTCCGCCCTGGAGAAGCCCAGGGATGCTCAGACCTTAGCAATGTCAGCTCTAACAGAAGACCTCAGGGTGATGTGTGGGGCTGGACACAGGGACAAACTGGAAATATAACACAGAGTGGTCAATATGTTCTTTCCTCCAACACACGAAGAATGCTTAGCGGGCTACTCTCCGGAAGAGCTAAGGCACTTCCACGTGGGCACCAGTAGCCTGAAGCAAAGCTCCACATACTCTGGCACCTGCTCCCTGCTGCCCCAACCTACAGAGATTCCAAGCAACTTTAAACTGCCTCCTGAATAAACATGAGTAAGTAACCAAGCATCTGGTATTTAAAGAAACCTTGCGGCCGGGCGCGGTGGCTCAGGCTTGTAATCCCGGCACTTTGGGGGGCCAAGGTGGGCGGATCACGAGGTCAGGAGATCGAGACCATCCTGGCTAACACGGTGAAACCCATCTCTACTAAAAATACAAAAAATTAGCCAGTCGTGGTGGCAGGGGCCTGTGGTCCCAGCTATACTTGGGAGGCTGAGGCAGGAGAATGGCGTGAACCCGGGAGGCGGAGCTTGCCGTGAGCCAAGAACGCGCCACAGCATTCCAGCCTGGGCGACAGAGCGAAGACTCCGCCTCAAAAAAAAAAAAAAATTAAAAGAAAGGAGTGCTATAATAAGAAACTGAAGAGAATGGTTCAGTTTAATGATCCTGTCTTCCAACCCGACCTTAGACATTTACTCCAAAGTTCACATCCCAGACCCCGTCATCACCAACTGCAACCCTTCTAAGTCTCAATTTCAAGCATCCCGCTGACCAAACACCCCTCCTATCTGTCCAGTCTCTCTCCAGGGGCCCTACCTTCCTCCCACCAGGACGCATCATCTACTGGTTCTACTGCCTTTCACCGTCTCTCGGCCTCTATATGTCCTCACTTCCTTCCTAAAGTAGTTCAGATTCAAGGGCCATCATTTTAATCTGGTACTTGCTTCAATTCCCTTGCTCCTCTTGCTTCATTTTGCTCATGAAGCCTGGTAAATCTAACTGCTCCCCTGCTCTATGCCCCACTCCTGCAGCAGACCTGCAGTCAAGCTGGCCGGCCTCACTTTCCCACTCCCAGAGCCCTCCTGTTCCATTAGTGCCCTTGATCTCCTGCTGGACTAGACAGCTGCTTCACAGCTCTCTTTGTATTCTTAAACCTCCAACACTGCCTCCCCATCCTTACTCTTAGCTGATGACAGATGTCCTGTTAAGATAATAAAAGCACCTTGAAGGGAACGTCCCCCAGCTCCCACCTGCTCATACACTGGCCTCTGTGACCCTCCTCTCTCAGCCTTTCCTCCCACAACTGATGAGCTCCTGCTTCTGCTTTTCCAACCCTTCCCCTTCTGTACTAGGTCCCACCTCTCTCATACTCTTTAGAGCCTCTCCTCTCTCATCTCAATTTTTTACCTTCTAGATCATTCCATCCATAAACATGCTCCAGTTCTTCCCAAGATAAAAAGAAGAAAAAAACCCAACAATTCTGCTTCCATCTACTGGCCACTCCCTTTACAGCAAAACTCCTCAAGAGGCTATACTTGCTGTCTTCTCTGCATCTGCTTATTCTGTATCGTACCAGTTCCCATCACTCCTCAAGGTGGTTCTTATCAAGGTCACTATCCTAATAATATTCTAAGACTCTATTCTATTCTTGGTGTTTCCCTTGCTTGACTTAGCATCTGTCAACCGATCCCTCATTCCTTCTTGCAATGCCTTCTTCGCTCAGCCTGCAGGACGCCTACTCCTCTGGTTGTTCTGTCTCTCCCATCTCCTTTGCTAGTTCTTCATTGTCCCCATTCTGAAATCAGGTCGCTCCTGTTCTCTACGCACACTCATTACCTCATCCAGTCCCATGGCTTTAAATAACACCAATGTGCTGATGGCTTCCAAATGCACATTTCCAGCCTGGACCCCTCCCCCTTGAACGCTAGTCGCACATAACTAACACCGTGCCGGACAGCTCCACCTGCAGATCTAATGGGCATTTCAAATTCCACACGCCTAACACACTGACAGGGTGGCCAAAATTAACATCACTGAGAGGGGTGGATGACGGACACTGTGTGTGCTGCTGGATATGGTAACTTGAGAAGGACACACCAATTATGTAGTATTTCTGGCCAGGGATACATAACCTAAATATAATCATTTTTTTAAAAATCAGATAACACTAAAATGAGAAACATAAAGATATACAGACATACATATACATACATACACGATGTGCTTCTTAAAGAAATGTCAACTTTTATAAAAGACCAAGAAAGTTTGAGAAACTGCTGAAAATTAAAAAGATACAGCAACTAAAACAAATACGTGATCCTGAACTGCATCTTATCATACTGGACATATTGGGATAATTGCTAAAGGGAAATTGAACTGTAGGTTAATATACTGTATTAACGTTAAAATTCCTAAATTCGTTAATTGTACTATGGTTATGTAAGAAAATAATTTTATCCTTAGAAAATATGCACTAAAGTATTCCAGGGAAAAGGCACCTGACAGAAACAACATATTCTCACATGTTTCAGAAAAGATGAAGTATATGATAAATATAATATTTTTAAATGATGAATTAAGTAAAGGAGTACCATCAGAGTTGTCTTTATTATTCTTGTAATTTTTATGTAAAATTACTTCAAATGCTAAGTCTAAAGAAGAATCCAGTATGTCCAAACCAAACTCTTGATCTTATTCCACACTCCCCCTCCCTAAACCTGCCCTCACATTTGTTCCCCCTTTCAGTAAATGTCAATTCTACTCTTTCAAGTACCAAGGCCCTACACTCATAATTATCTATGACTCCCTTATTACCACCTTCTACAAAGAAGCATTGAGAAAATCTTGTTAATTATACTCTCAAAATACATCCCAATCCTGACCACTTCAGATTCTGACCACCATTTCTCTCTTGGCTTCTGTCCTTGCCTATCTATGAGCTTTTCTCAACTCTGAGCAGCAAGAGGGATCTTTCTGAAGCCTAAATCATATCCTTTCCACGACTCCTAACTCCCCAAGGGCTTCTCTTTACATCGAGAGTAAAGGCCAAAGTCCTAACAACTGCCCCACAGGCTCTATGCAACCTGGCCACCCTCTATCACCGGTCAATCTACTCCCTACCTTACTCTCATTCAATCCACTTCAGCTATAGTGCCCTTGTCCCTGCAACATGCCAGCCACGCTCCAAACTCAGGGCCTTCACACTTTCTGCCCCTTCCACCCCCAAACATCAACAGTGCTTGCTTCCTCCTGTCTCCTTCTCTCTCAGTGAGGCCTCCCTGACCACCTATATGAAGTTGAATCCCCTACACCTTATCATGCTTTAGGTCCTTATTTCTTGCTTGGTTTTTCTCAACATTACTTATCACTGTATTTAGAACATAGTTAAGTGCTCAACAAATATTTACTGACATTTGACAATATTCAAAAAAAACTCAGAAAATAAAAAAGACAAAGATATGAAAAATATAAGAGAAAAAGAAGAGACACAGAAATCAATCCACCACAAATTCTAATATCTGACCAAACGGATTTCTAGAACACAAATCTAGTTCAAAACAAAGAGAAAGCTTGGCGTAATGGCATACTCCTGTAGTCCCAATTACTCGGGAGGCTGAGGCAAGAGGATCACTCGAGCCCAGGAGCTCAAGTCTAGCCCGGGCGACATAGAGAGACCCTGCCACAAAAATAAATAAATAACAATAAAGTAAATAAAAGAGGGAGGAGGAAATTATTAAAAGAATAATACAAGAGAATTCAGGTTAAAATGGCTTTTTATGGCACAATGAATTAAAAGGCCCACACCTAAAAACAGTTATTACATTTCAACATATCAAGAATAAACAGTAATGCTTTACAGCTTTTTCAAAAGGAAAAAAAACAACTATAAAGGGCTAAGAATCAGAAGCACCAGACCTTCCATCAGCAACAAAAAGCACAGAATCCTATGGAACTCTGCTTTTGAAGTTCTATGTGAAAATAACCCTCAGGGAATCCTAAACCCAGCTGTCAATTAAGTGTGAGGGTAGGAGAAAAAACACAAAAGGAGATAAAGTTTACCTTCTATGTCTGCTTTTTGAGAAAGTTACTAGAGGATGTTTTCCAGCAAAATGATTAAATAAGCCAAGAAACAAAGGCAATCCTAGCAGTTCTGGGTCTAACCCAGGAGAATAACAAAGAAAATGCCTAGGTGGTAGCCGTGCAGGAGAACTGGAGCACAACTGTGGGCTGAGGCAGAGGGGTGGGAGGCTAAAGAAGGCATCTGGAACAGGGGATTCCAGAGGTACTATACCACCCTTCAGAAGGGAAAGGACGGAAGGATGCAGAAAAGACGGACAATGCAAGAAAACAAGCAAGCCAAACAGTCTAAGAAAAACAAAACAAACAGAGTTAATTTCTAAAAACTGACAAAAGGAATGTGACACAGTCATACAATTTAGAAATATGGAGGTAACCCATAGAAGAACTAAAAATAGAAGAGTTAAAATGATTCCCTCTGGGGAGAAGACCTGAGGTGAGGATGACCAGGACAGGAAAATACAGCTTTACTTTATAAAATCTCTGTGCTGCTGGCTTGTCGGAATCATATAAAGACATAATTGTGATAAAAATTTAAAAACTGATTTTAAGAGACTCGTAATAGCTTACTAGGTTCTTATTTAGGTCAAAAGTGATGTATTCTTAGGTCAATGATTCCAGGTACTGCCAATACTTACTGAAGAAGTTCATTTGCCTTGAGTATAAAAGAACCCACAGCAGTTATAGCATCTAAAGGGAAAAAATAAATAAACGTCATTTGTCAAATTAAGTAAACTGTGTTTAATGTATTCCACTGAGAGATTAAATCACTACCTTCGATTCCTGCAGCATCTAGTCCAAGAGGTTCATATTTTTGCTTCCATGAAGCCATTCCTTTCAATTCACTTAAATGGTATAATAAAGACTCCGAGCCACTATCCAAACACAGCAGAAATAAATTAGTATCATGATGATCATCAAGTGACTACCTTGCCTGAATACTTCTAAATTTTCAGAAATAAAAACTGAAAAGTAACTTTCATTTTCTTTCCATGAGAAATAATTATTTCTCAAAACTGTTCCTAAAAAGTGCAGCAGAACCATCTGGTTAATGTGACTACAGAGATAAACAAATGACAAGATTGAATCTTGTAAGATGATCAAATTGTGTTCCACAGTTAGTCCTGACCCTTTTAAGATAGTCGTATGGCCATCTTGTTCACCCAACTACTACACAGTCAATGCAATAAATATTTCTTAAGTTCCCATTTTAGGTCAGGTACCGTGCTAGATACTGGGGACATAACGGTGAGCACAATCAAGGGTCTCATGGCACTGACAGTATAACAGGGAAGACAGTCATGACCACACAGTCATACAGTGTACCATTCCAACTACCATAAACGCCTTGAAGGAAACACACAGGGTGCAGGCATAACAGAAGAACCTGAGATAATCTGGGATTCAGAAAGGCTTTTCTGAAGGAATGAATTGGAGCTGAGAGCTGAAGAATGCATGTGAAGAACAAGGTGGGACAAGAGGAATATACAAAAGCCCTAGGTGGGAGACAAAACGTCAAGCTGGAGAAACTAAAAGGCCACCAGTGTTGGTGAGGCAGAGAGGCAGGTATGCTAAAGGCCACGCAAAGGTCTCCATTCTAGGGGAAAGCATTAGAAGTTTTTAAGCAAGAGAGAAATATGTTTAGCTCCACTGGGGAAAACATTCAAAGGGCAATGTGTACTGAAAGAGCCCAACTAGTCCAGAGGGTACTACAGTGGTCCAAGGGAGGGGTGATGTAGTTATGGCCAAGGACTCAGCATAAATGAATTTATCAAAATTTAAACCAACCACCACCTGGTGTGCTGGCTCACGCCTGTAATCCCAGCACTTTGGGAGGCCGAGGCAGGTGAATCACTTGAGGTCAGGAGCTCGAGACCAGTCTGGCCAACATGGTGAAACCCCATCTCTACTAAAAGTACAAAAATTAGCCAGGCATAGTGGTTCGCGCCTGTAATCCCAGCTACTTGAGAAGCTGAGGCAGGAGAATCGCTTGAACTCAGGAAGCGGAGGTTGTAGTGAGGTGTGATCACACCACTGCACTCCAGCCTGGGCAAGACTCCATCTTGAAAAAACAAAAATCCAAAAATCAAACAAAATAAATCAAACACTCAGCATCCACTTGTAAACGGCTTCAACGAAGTCGCTATGGATAGAAAAAGCATGAGATTTGAAAATCTAGGATGAAGTCTCGGCTCCGACACTTAGTAACTTTGGGCCAGTCATATAACCGATTCTAAACTTCTGTTTCCTCTTGTGTAAAATCACCAACACCTTGCCAAGATATTAAATACATAAATATACAATATTCTTGATAAACTATAAAATGTTAATCTCACTGTTCAAAAAAGGGATACATGCCTTATTTCAAAATATACTTCATGCTCAGTTGATTAAGAAAAAAACCCAGATAGGGTCTAGCCTGGTGAAAAGATGTTGGAAAATTACTTCGAAAAGCAGAATTATTATTGACTCTTTCAATCTTGGGTACAGGAAGATTCTTCTCAAATGCCATGCAACAATTTTAGCTAGAAGATGCTTAAAAGGAGAATGCCAGATGAAGAGAAGGCGGCAGAAGAAGGCCAATGCCAGGTACGTGTGGATACAATATCAAAAAATTCTACGTCACCTTCATACCTCTGTAAGTGACTTATGACCAATTTTTGTATACTGGAGTATGATGACTCTATAGACTGGCCAAGCTTTTTTAAGCCCTAATTAAAAGAAGAAAACATATTTAGCATAAAATCAGGATATTATATGCCACTCGAAAAAAAAATTAAGAATGTGTTCATAGCCATTTAAATACATAGATACATTAACTGCACCTTTACTGTTAACTGATTCATCAAGAGAGTCTGAAGTTCAGCACTACAATGAAAAACAAAGTATTTTTAGTCACTTCTCTACTGGAAATCTGAATGCATCACTTACAACTTTTAAATGTCAAAACACAAACAAGAAACAAAATAAAGAAATGGCTCAACAAAAATTTCTATGCATGTGACATCACATATACCCCATAAATATGTAAAACATTATATATCAAATAAAATATTATGTATGTATCAATAGAAAAATCACATGCTATGACTATCAACTACTTTTCAAATAAATAGTTACTGTTAAAAAAAAAGCAGAAGCAGGAGCACCTAATCTGAGTTTACTACCTTGCTTTCCCCCATAATAGCAAGTGCATGAACTCATCTTGCACTGATGTGGTTGTGTTCTTTTCCTAGAAAAAAGTGAAAAAAAAAATTGTGTATATGTATCTCTTAAATTATAAGCATGTTTATTCAAAATTATAGGAGCATGACTCCCTTTCCTTGCCTTAAACTTGGATCAAATCCATAAAGTGATCATCTGAACATCAGTGACTAGAAGACAGCCAATCAGCTGTTCTAACACCTGCCCTTATTGCCAAAGCCCCGCCAGCTCCACTTCATAATTCTGTCTCCACTTAAGTTGTACCAATGGGAAAAGAGCTCTTTTTTCAAATCTAAGAAAGCAGTTTGAAGTTAGACGAAGCCATTTGAAAGAAATCATGATCTTAACCTTTTATGAATCAAACTGATTTTTCTCATGTACCTCAAAGTAAATACATACATAATGCATTAACTCTCTCCATGGGAAACTTCAGCGGCTTTACCTGCACAAACTTGGTGAGACGAGAATCCATCTGCATTAGTATTTCTTCCCATGCTTCACACATACATGTTAGTGACAAATTTATATACTATTAGCAAAAAAGAAAAAAAATTGAAATGGTAAAAAATATTTAAACCAACTTGCTATCTAAATAATATGTACTTATGCTCAAGTGTTTCAAAGAAATCTAGAATTTACTTTCAATCACTGTTTTATTTTTTATTTATTTATTGAGACAGTCTTGCTCTGTTGTTCAGGCTGGAGTGCAGTGACGCCATCTTGGCTCACTGCAACCTCTACCTCCCAGGTTCAAGTGATTCTCCTGCCTCAGCCTCCCAAGTAGCTGGTATTACATGTGCGCGTCACCATGCCCAGCTAATTTTTGTATTTTTAGTAGAGACGGGGCTTCCCTATGTTCGCCAGTCTGGTCTTGAACTCCTGGCCTCAAGTGATCCGCCTGCCTCAGCCTCCCAAAGTGCTGGGATTATAGGTGTGTGCCACTGTGCCCAGCCTCAATCACTCTTTTAACTCAGTTAAGATGAAGAAAAAGACTATAGCTTGGTCATCACTTAACAAAGAAACATTCCACTGATTCTTAGGATTTCATCATAAAACATTCTTAAATTTTTATCTGTTAAAACAAGTATCTCCAAAGCTTTTTAGATAAGATATGTCTTATCTACACTGTCAAAATACTGGTTTGGCCAACTATTTAATTTTCAAACAGGATCCTTAAAAAACAGGATCTCTAGAAACTTTTGATATCAAATAAATTAATGACTGTGGTAGAATGAAAAACATGGCCACAATTTTTTGTAGCTCCTCCAGTCAGATGTAGTAGAGTCAATTTCTTCAGCCCTTGAGTCTTGCTTTGACTAACAGAATGCAGCAGAAATAACGCTGTTGACTCCAGGGCCTGAAACGCTTTTGTAGGCTTCCACTTGCACCCTCGATGCCTCATTAACCACCACCATGTGGAAAAGCCTGTGCTGGCTTGCTGGAGTATGAAGGATGTGGAGTAGAGACAAGACATCACAGCCAAGGGACACATATCAGCTGGCATGACCAAGTCTAGTCAAGATCAGCTGAACCCTCCCCAGGTCACCCAAACATCTTGGCTGAGCTCAGCCTAAATCACCAACCTACAGAATTGGGAGGTAATTTGGGGTGCGGTTATCATGAACGAGTGTAAACTCATGTGAAGACTGTTTTTCCCACAATACTTTATAATGTAAATGGTATTTTATTTATGGGAGTATTTTAAAAGATTTAAACTCTTTTGGAGGTGGAAAATAGGGTGGGGTGGAAGTAGGTTCTCAATTAAATGTCCCTTTCCTGCTTTAATAGACCTTATAAGATTACCTATCAGACTAGACACCCCTACTTCAGACAGCTTTACAAAACAAAATTTTGAAGTGTTTTATTTACAGAACTTTAGAAGCCAATAATACACATTCACACAAAACAAGCTCTAAATAAATACCTGTAACAGAGCTGAAATATGAGTAAACTTTCTGGCCATCCGAGTTACTTCAGGTAAGAAAGAGTATAACAGATTGGTTTCAAGCTGTAAAATCAAAAGAGTAAAGTGAGTCATCATCAGATGCACTTGCTGCCAAGTATATAATTTACAGAATGTAGGTCAAACTATGTATCAGAAAGACTATGTCAGAATTGTGCCCTCTTCGAGCAGAACGGTTTGGAAACTAACAGCACATAGCCTTATGATTTCCTAACCTACACACAACCACACACAAATCACTCTCTCTGGGTCATCAACTCCTTCCGTGTAGATAGAATAAATGTAATATAACCTATTTTGCAACAGTATTACAAAGAAATTTTTTAATCACAAATATATGTAAAAACTTAAAGGAAGTATAAGGAATTAAAGGCTACTGATAAATATTGGGAAAATGTCTATCAATGGTATATGAATTGTATCTCAATAAATTTGTCATCAAAAATTATCTGTTACCAACTTCACAGTAGTAGTGACTCATTTTATTATAACCCAAATGCAATCCTGGTGGTCATAGTTTCACATAACCTTAAGATGATGAGCAAGTATGAATAACCATTACTATAGTGAATAGTAAATGAAGAGTTCTCTGATGCTCTGAATACAAAGAGAATGTTGGAAGGCATCACACACATTGCATCTTGCATCTTTTTTGTTCTACTTTTGTTTGAGAGTTCACACATACTTAAGTGGCTAGGATATTTAAGATGAAAACTTTGAGACGATTTCTTGGCAAGGCTATGATACTCTATGGGAGCCCAATTAGTTTCGTCAATCTACAATGCAGACAGCACACAATAAAGTGTTTTCCCAATATTAAGTGATCGTTTTACACAAGATGCAATGTGCTAGTTAAGAGTACAGACTATGCAGCCAGACTGCCTAGCATCACTTTCCCATCCTGTGACATCAAGCAAGTTCTGAAGTATTTGTGTGTCCAAGTACTTACTTATAAAATGGGGATAACAACAGTATCTGCCTATTACGATGCTGTGAAGATTCAAATTAATTGTTCTGAAGCATTCAGTATATGGCACATATTAAACAATCAATAAATATAAGCCTTTATTATTTTCAGGGATAGTAGTCCTAAGCAAACACTTGGTACGAAGTCAAACTGGAATAGCAACAAATTAATATGGTCATTAATAGACCATCAAAACACTTTTTATGAAAACTGTATTGGAGCATGGGGAGAATAATATGGTATTCACTATAATAACACTCAATATATTAGGATGTAGAAATTCCAAGTCGATTTTTTTGTATTATTTTAAGGATCATTACAATACAGTGAGATGTGGATAAAAACCTATATAAAACCTGTTAAATACATATTTACTCTCTACTGTTATCAAGTTCCAATACTCACCTGAAAGTATGAAACTTCTGAAGCACCACTGGTAGAGACTTCTGTGACCACTGATAATGATTTCAAATCACTTGATAAACATAATGCAAGACAAGTTCCAGCAATCTGTAAAAGAGTCAAACCCCTTAGTATATTATCATTGCTAGGTTGAATCTGATTATCATGCAGAAAGCAAAAATTCAGAGCTTTAAAAAGCAGAAACATATACTCCGAGCTCCAGCCACACACATGGAGCAGATGAAGGTAGGTGTCTGCCTGCATGGGCCTTTCTAGTTACAAGGCCACAAAACCAACCTGGTTCCCTCACCCCTACCCGAGTCTCAAATCAGGTGCTGGAGAAACAACATATTCCACAGAGCCTACCATATTTTCTACCCCTTTTGGGAGTGGTAAGAGTCAGATGAAAAAGCTATGGAGAAGACTGCGACGTAGCAACTACAGTAGATTCAGTACTGGACTTAAGAATGCTTCTGAAGATTTACATTCCAATCACAAATTGAAGCTCTTTTACATCTCACACTAGAAAAACATTAAATCATAATCAAGTGTATCATACTAATCTTTCTGTTAAAGAAACAAACAAACAAACAAACTTGACTAATTCCACAAATAGCTCCCAATCTTTATAGACATATCACAATTATTTTATCTTAGTAAGAAAATCATTCTCTGAACATTTAATTCTAAAAACCGAGACTGAAAAAAAAACCTGGTGTTTTATTCTTTTTCCATAAGTACTTAGTATATTCTAAGAGAAACAATTTAGAAAGAGAAAATTTTAAAGAAATCTTACCCCCGTGACTCGAGCAATTTTAAACATTCCATAAGCATAAAGCTCAATAAATCCAGAGCTTCCTCCAAGGACAAGAATATTAAGCCTAATTAAAAATAATGCAACAAGCTGAGAACGAATCAACAACACAGATGATTACATTCTTAAACCAAGATATAAATTATTACTGCTTTCATATAATCTACATGCTAAAGCTCCCCTGCAGAGGGAAGTGAAATATCAAATCCACTAACACTCAATATTCAATCGTATCAGGTTTATTCCTTTTTTCAAAGAACATAAATTTCCTCTAGCCTAAAAAAAATCAGCTTACGGTAAAATAAGAATACGTTATTTTAATAACAACTATATTTATGCACCATCAATAACAAAACAATCCTTTTACCAACTAATACGAAGTGCCATCAGTTTTATCATGGTTATGATGCTAAATATATTAAACGGGCTTAAAAAACATGAATACTTAAATTTTAGAAACTCTAGTACTTATATCCTTTTATTTAACATATGTGCATATTATTATTAAAACTTGATAAAACGAAAGGCCACACAATAAAAACAATAATAGATATTAAAGTCTATATGTCGTTTGAAGGTATTAATGTCAACAATGAGGCCAGGTGTTGTGGCTCATGCCTGTAATCCCAATGCTTTGGGAGGCCAAGGTGGGTGGATCTTCTGAGGTCAGGAGTCTGAGACCAGCCTGGCCAACATGGTGAAACCCCGCCTCTACTAACAATACAAAAATTAGGCCGGGCACAGTGGCTCACGCCTATAATCCCAGCACTTTTGGAGGCCAAGACAGGTGGATCACAAGTTCGAGAGATCAAGACCATCCTGGCCAACATGGTGAAACCCTGTCCCTACTAAAAATATAAAAATTAGAAAGGCCTGGGGGCGGGCGCCTGTAGTCCCAGCTACTCGGGAGGGTGAAGCAGAAGAATCACTTGAACCAGGAAGGCGGAGGTTGCAGTAAGCCGAGATCGCGCCACTGCACTCCAGCCTGGGTGACAGAGACTCCATCTCAAACAAAAACAAAAACAAAAAAACAATGAAATAAAATGGCAAATAAAGGATTTGCTCTTAAAGCTTCTGAAAACTGCCTCAAATATGAAATAACTTTAAGAAATTAGACTTATTTATCCATAAGACTTACCTGACGTCTCCCAAGAGCTTAATAATTTCATCAGAATTTTCTTCACTAAAATATACAAATAAATTGGGTCATCTTTCAATTCTATCTTTCAAATAACAACAGATTATCTTACTTGAAAACAAGAAAAGGCATATCTTACCTAAATATTTTTGAGGTGTTGCTATAGCTAGAAGGAAACAGAGATTAAGGTAAAAAATACTCTCAGCAAAAATACGTATTTTAAAATGCATGAGAAAATTGTCGGTGTTAAAAGCAGAAGAAAGAGAAATCTGCAAGATTAATTTCAAAGAAACCAGTGATACATACTTTTTTGGCAGTGTAGGTAGTTTAGGTAAGAGGAGATTTGATTCATCCTCAGCGTTATAAAATGATGTGAGAACACTAAAAAGGAAAAAATGAAATTATAAAAACACCAAAGATTTTACTTCTCTTACCATTAAAAATGCTAATTTTTTAAAAAGATACCCAGTTTTACAACATTATCAAGTAAACAGATGCCACAAATACTATACAGTTATAGTCAGTTTAACAGTCCCAAACGAGAAATTGAAAAGTAGGAATTTCTTTGTTATTTTAGGGGAATAAAAAACATCAGCCTGCACACTTTAGAGAAATGATAATAAACATTTTTCTTAGCATATCAAATGCATTCATACATACTCAGATACTGAGAATTTATGATTTCTTAACTCTTATTTAAGAACTCACACTAAACATATGACTACTAAGAGTAATTTTAAAGAACACTGCAATTACCCTATCTTTTATTTATGAGACAGGGTCTCACCCAGGCTGGACTGCAGTGATGTGATCATGGTTCACTGCAGCCTCCACCTCCTGAGCTAAAGCCATCGTCCTGCCCCAGCCTCCTGAGTAGCTGGGACTACAGGTGCAAACCACCACACCCAGCTAATATTTTTTATTTTTTTGTAGACATGGGGGGTCTCACTATGTTGCCCAGACTGGTCTAAAACTCCTGGTCTCAGGCAATCCTCCTGCCTCAGCCTCTCAAAGTGCTAGGATTACAGGCATGAACCACTGTGCATGGCCTACCGTATGATTTAATTATTGAATCTATGACTTATATACACTTGTGGATTTAAGACTCCAACAGGTGTATGAGATTACACCATGCCTTTTGAAATAGTCTCATTTTCCCCCTTTTCCTTCCCAATTCTAACTCCAAATAAGGTTGGAAATAAATGAGTGAGCAAGTAAAAAAGTGGTGATTTAGCAAGTATTTTTTCCTACTTTAACAAAAAGGAGCTGTCTTGAGAGACCCTGGAATCTCCATATAACTTTTCTAAACTGTCAGTAGGAAGTATGTTGGGAATACACATAGCAGATAACTGGGCTGGAATAGGACTTCCATGGTATGCTCTGACCCTCTAACCTTCTACAGAGTCACATAACCATTTGTAATCCTTCATGATCTGATGATGGATTTGTCACTCTGGTTTATCCGCAGTGAATTTCAAACCCCAGGTCAAACCCTTGTTATCCAATTCTTTCAGGCTTCCCTTAGGAAAGCTGGCAATTAATATTCAGGATTTACAAATTCATTTGATACTAACTTAGTATAACTTAATTAGAAAGGAAAAGTTAATACAAAGAAAATTACCATATTGCCCCAAACAAGAAAAACAATTTTTGTTTTCAGCATTAGCCAAAAGCACTAATTCCTCCGGCCTTCTTCACTGTAACCCTGGTGTATTACTTGACTACACAGACTAAGGCAGAATTATTTTTATGAAACAAGGAAACTATCAGGACCATGGACAAAGAAAAAAACCTGTCCAGCATTAGAACAGAAGGCTCAACTTAGCACTTTCCATATTCTAAGAATATGGAGACAAAAAAAAAGTTTACCGAGACAAAAAAAAAGTTCAGATGATATAAATCATGAAATGGAAATTAATATATGTATTAATTAACATAACTTTAAAATTACTGATTGGCAAACTGAGGTTGTTTTCCATTTCACCATTTTATGGAGCTTTGTTTTTTGTCTCAGTAACTATTTTTGGAGTAGGAAATGACTAGAAAGAGGAGAAAACTCTTAGCTATTCAGGTTTACTGCTCCAATAAGAAAATACAGGCCTATCTCCTTCAACTGTGCTTCCCTTCATCCTGCTTCCCAGATACTGCATTTTTCACAAATTAAAAGTTTGTGGCAACCCTGTGTCAAACAAGTCTATCAGCCAAGCAAGTCTATCAGCCAAGCAAGTCTACTGGAGTCCTTTCTCCAGCAGTCATGTGCTCACATGTGCTTCTGTGTCACATTTTGAAATATTTGCAATATTGCAATTTTTTTCATTATTATAGTATTTGTCACGGTGATTTGAGGTCAGTAATCTTTGATGTTACTATTGCAATTGCTTTGGGGGTGGGTACCACAAACCATGGCCATATAAAGTGGTGAGCTTCGGCCAGGTGTGGTGGCTCACACCTGTAATCCCAGAGCTTTGGAAGGCCGAGGAGGGCAAATCACTTGAGAGGAGTTCGAGACCAGCCTGGCCAACATGGTAAAACCCTGTCTCTACTAAAAATATAAAAATTAGTTGGGTGTGGTCGCGCATACCTCTAATTCCAATTACTCAGGAGGCTGAGGCAGGAGAATCACTTGAACCCTGCAGGCAGAGGCTGCAGTGAACCAAGATTGTACCACTGCACTCTGGCCTGGGTGACAGAATGATAACTGTGTCTCGAAAAATAAATAAATAAGGCCAGGCGCTAAGGCTCATGCCTGTAATCCCAGCACTTTAGGAGGCCGAAGCAGGAGGATTACCTGAGGTTGGGAGTTCAAGACTAGCCTGACCAACAAGGAGAAACCCCATCTCTACTAAAAATACAACATTAGCTGGGCATGCTAGCGCATGCCTGTAAACCCAGATATTCGCAAGGCTGAGGCAGAAAAATCACTTGAACCTGGGAGGCGGAGGTTGTGGTGAGCCGAGATGGCGCCACTGCACTCCAGCGTGGGCAGTGAGAGCGAAACTCCGTCTCAAAAATAAATAATAAATAAAAATAAATTTTTTAAAATGGAGAAATGTGAGTGTTCTGACTGCTCTACTGACTGGCCGTTCCCTCTCTCCCTTCCTTTGCACAGGACTCCCTATTCCTTGAGACACAATATTGATACCAGACCAGTTAATATCCCTACAATGATCTCTAAGTGTTCAACTGTCTCACTTTAAATCAAAAGCTAGAAATGATTAGGCTTAGAGAGGAAGGCACGTCGAAAGCCAAGATTAGGCCAAAAGCTAGGCCTCTTTTGCCAGTCCGCCAAGTTGTGAATTCAAAGGAAAAGTTCTTAAAGGAAATTAAAAGTGCTACTCCAGTAAATCCAAAAAAAAATAAGAACGTGAAATAGCCTTACTGCTGATATGGAGAAAGTTTTAGTGATCTGGACAGATGATCCAACCAGCCACAACATTCTGTTAAGCCAAAACCTAATCTAGAGTAAGGCCCCGACTCTCTTCAATTCTATGAAAGTGCTGAGAGGAAGCTGCAACAAGTTATCCAGAACATCCAGCTAAATTACTGAAGGTGGTGGTTAGATTCAACAACAGATTTTCAATCTTGAAGAACAGCCTTTTATTGGAAGATGCCATCAAGGATTTTCTATTTATTTATTAAAATATATATATATATCATATATGTATATGTATGTATATATATGATGTATATGCATATATGTGTATCTGTGTGTGTGTGTGTGTGCATATATATATACGTATTTTAAAGCCAGTGAAATATAGCACCATCTGGGACTTTCATAGCTAGAGAGGAGTCAATGACTGGCTTCAAAGCTTCAAAGGTATAAGCTGATTCTTTTGCTAGGCGTTAACACAACTGGTAACTTTCAGTTGAATCCAAAACTCATTTACTGTTCTGAAAATCCTACAGCGCTTAACAATTATGCTAAATCTATCCCATCTGTGTTTTATAAATGGAACAACAAAGCCCAGACGACAGCGTATCTGTTTACAGCATGGTTCACTAAATGTTTTAATCCACTGTTGAGGCCTATTGCTCTGAAAAAAGGTTCCTTTCAAAATATTACTGCTCATTCATGACTGGTCACCCAAGAGCTCTGACAGATATAAGATTAACGTTGTTTTCATGCCTGTTAACACAAAAATCCATTCTGCATCACATGGGTTAAGTAGACTGTCAAGTCTTGTTTTTTGTTTTTTTCTGAGACAGGTCACTCTGTCACCCAGGTTGGAGTGCAGTGGTCCACTTACGGCTCACTGCAGCCTCAACCTCCTCAGGGTCAGGTGATCCTCCCTCCTAGCTTCCTGAGCAGCTGGGACCATAGCTACCATGCCTGGCTAATTTTTAAGAGGGTTTCACCATGTTGCCCAGGCTGGTCTTGAACTCCTGAGCTCAACAGATCTGCCCATCTTGGCCTCCCAAAGTGCTGGGATACAGGCATGAGCTGCCATGCCTGGTCACCTTTCAAGTCTTATTATTTCAGAAAAACACTTCATAAAGCTAGAGCTGACATAGATAGTGATCACTCTGATGGACCTGGGCAAAGCAAATTGAAAACCTTCTAGAAAGGATTCACCATTCTGGATGCCATTAAGAACATTCACAATTCATGGGAAGAAGTCAAAATATCAACATTAACATGAGTTTGGAAGAAGTTGATTCCAACACTCATGGATGACTTTGAGGGGTTCAAGACTTCACTGGAGGAAGTAACTGCAGATCTGGTGGAAAGAGCAAGAGAACCAGAATTAGAAGTGGAGCCTGAAGATGGGACTGAATTGCTGCAATCTCATGACAAAACTTGAACGGATAAGGAGTTGCTTCTTATGGATGAGCAAACAAAGTGCTTTGTTGAGATGGAATTTAGTCCTGGTAAACATGCTATGAGCAATGTTGAAATGACAAAGGATTTAGAATATTCCATAAACTTAGTTGATAAAGCAGCAGTAGAGTTGGAGAGAGCTGACTCTAATTTTGAAAGAAGTTCTACCTTGGGTAAAATGCTATCAAACAGCATCTCATGCTACACAGAAATCTTTCCTGAAAGAGTCAACTGATGTGACAAATTCCACCGTTGTCGATGTTAAGAAATTGCCACAGCCACCTTAACCTTCGGCTGCCACCACCCTGATCAGTCAGCAGCCGTCAGCACCAAGGCAAAACCCTCCACTTCCAGTGAGATCACCACTCACTAAAAGCTCAGATGATCGTTAGCATTTTCTAGCAATAAAGTATATTTTAACTAAGGTACATACTTAATTTTTTTAGATATGATGTCATTGCACACTTAAATGTACCATAGCATAGTATAAACATAACTTTTATATGCACTGAGAAACCAAGAAACTCAAATGACTTGCTTTTATCGCAGTGTTCACTTTATTGCAGTGGTCTGGAACCAAGCCCACAATCTCTCTGAGGTATGCCTATAGATGTTTATCAGAAGGAAAAAAAATCTAAGAAAGCATTAAAAAATTTCATCTTGATAAACTGAAACCAAAATTTAAATGCAACATACATACACTTAATACTCAAATACTCCTAAGTTTCCATTTAAAAAAATTAAAATCTCATGAATATCCAATGACTACATACGTTCTTCTAATTACCTGCTTTCTACTGTCACTTCCATCCAATGCATACAGGAAACTGGAGCCTCCACGGAAAAAGAGTGTAAGCTCTCAGGTTTTTCTACATCACACAAAACAATTTTCTTGGTATCAGCAAGAGCAAAGGCCAAAACTAAAATAAGAAAAAACAATCAGAATAAATTAGTGTAACATTTGAGAAAAATAAATGGATGTTTCACTTATTGCCCAGTTTTACTCTTTTGAGTGCATCTTAATCATGGCAATTTTTGACCTAAACATCCTTCAATATTTTAAAAACTAAAAAAGAAATACTTGCATATGCTGTAGTTACATTACTATCTAAGCTTATTTTCAAGTGCTCAAACTTTATAGGATATCTACTACTTTCTCATGTATCACACTTAACGTCTTACACATCAAAGTCTCCAAACTGAAAACCCTCTTGTCAAGCAGAAAATACAAAAGAGGCTTCCACAAATAAACAATTATATCTTATCACATGTCTAAAAGGTAAGCGGTGATTCCATCTGCTTTGTTCTTGGAATGCTTTTTATTCTTCTTTTATGTTTCTAAACCATGGTGGGAAACGAGGCCATTAAACACACATAAATCTTTCTTTGAGTGCGGCTGAATTTTCTAGTATGGTTTCTGTACGCAAGTCATTATTTCTTCCTAATGCACAATTTAAGAATTTAAGAATTTCCAAAAAGAGGGCAGTGAGTTTCACTGCATATCACCATCACATGCAACTTTGCCGGATGTGAACCAATCCCAGTCTTCTTTCTTAAAAACAATTTAAAACAAACTTGATCATTATCTAACAAAAAACATATTTTACTGTCCAAAAACATGAGATTTAAAAAAAAATGAATAACACAACTACTTAAATACATTTTAACACACACTTTTATGATTTATCTTTGACATTCCATGTTTTTGAATGATTTAGAGCAAGATCTCATAACTTTACTTATAAAAGTCCTCTAATTGTACACATATTCTACCTATACTCCAAGCAACATGACTACAGAATGCACACAGAATGTTTAAGACATTCTTGGAAATTCCATTTTGGGACTTAATCTAAGGAGCTACTGGCAAAGTTCTTCCCAGTGTTCAGAATGTTTACACAGCATTGCTTATCAAAGCCAAAAATTGAAAACCATCTAAATACCCACCAAGGGGGAACAGGTTTAGTAAATTACTAAATTTACTAAATTTAGTAATTTAGTAGATAAATATAGTGGGTTAGCATGCAATTAACATTAATGTGGTAAATCTATCCACACTGATGGGAAAAAGTGAGTGGGAAAAAGAAAAAGCTATACAACAAAATGGCATGCACCAAATAACCGTCTTTTGATAAAACTACATCTAGATCTCTACATGTATGTATTTTATCGGGAAATATTGGAAAAGATGTTCACCAAAACAGAACAATTGTCATCTCTAAGTGATCTGCTTTCAGGGATTTTTTTTTTTTTTTTTTTTGAAACGGAGTCTCACTCTTGTAGCCCACGCTGGAGTGCAGTGGTGTGATCTCGGCTCACTGCAAACTCCACCTCCTGGGTTCAAGCAATTCTCTGCCTCAGCCTCCTGAGAAGCTGGGATTACAGGTGCCTGCCACCACGCCTGGCTAATTTTTGTATTATTAATAGAGATGGGGGTTTCACCATACTGGCCAGGCTGGTCTTGAACTACTGACTTCGTAATCCACCTGCCTCAGCCTCCCAAAGTGCTGGGATTATAGGCATGAGCCACCGCGCTCAGCCTAGGGAATTTTTAAGTACTTATTTATATTTATCTAGGGACAAAATTAAGCAATGAGAGCCAGGTGCAGTGGTTCACGCCTGTAATCCCCAAACTCTGGTAGTCCAAGGTGGGCAAATCACTTGAGGCCAAGAGTACAAGACCAGCCTGGCCAACACAGTGAAACCTTGTCTCTACGAAAAAACACAAAAATTAGCCAGGGATGATAGTGCACACCTGTAGTCTCAGTTACTCAGGAGGCTGAGGGAGGAGAATTGCTCGAACCCAGGAGGTGGAGATTTCAGTAAGCCCAAGGTTGCAGTGAGCCGAGATCGCACCACTGCACTGCACTCTAGCCTGGGCGACAGAGTAAGACACCGTCTGGGGAGGGAAAAAAAAAAAAAAGCAATGAGGAGCACACATGTTACAAAAACAATTCACTTTTTTCTTAAAGCACCAATAAAATTTTTAAATAGTTTATATTTATCTACAGAAAAATTAAGCAAAGAACAACACATATTTTACAAAAACAATTCGCTTTTCTCTTAAAGTACCAATGATATAAATGAACTTTAAATTGTAGTTTACAGCATTTTACTGCACTGATCGTATGTGTACAACAGTTCCAATACGGACTGTCACTGTAAAAACGTTACATGGAGAAGGAGAGTTCAGTCACCAGAGCCCTAACAGGCGATAACATAAGAGGGTGCCAGAAGAAAGATCACACACAGAAATGGAAGGTATGGGGCCAAAGCTGATAGTGCCTCAGGTGAGGCAAACACACATGCACCAAGGGAATATGTGCCACCCATTTCGTGCGAAAATATATTGTGAAAGAAAAAGGCCATGATGGCTTTGAACTAACTCACTGGCGAGTGGCAAGTGGTGCTTGGGCCAAATAATACAGGACAAGATGACAGTGGAAAGAACAAAACCAAAACATTTTGTATATTCCATCAGATTTCACTTTGGAGTTTTCTCTGCCGAGAAGCTAGATTTTATTTAAGAAATATCTTTGCTAAGAAACAAGATAGCAGAATTACTCTGAGTTCTATAAAAATATTTTAAGGCATTTTTTTTTTAAATTCTCAAACTGATCTTTATAACTCTAACGTATACAAAGAACAATAAATCCTTTCTGAAAATGGGCTTTACAGAATACTCTTTGTGAAAATAAAAACATATTTTTTGTAATATTATCATTACGTTTGCCATCTGGTCTCCATGCCAGACACGTCACCTCCTTTCCTGTATTTTCATTTGGCGGAAAACTCCAAACTCGATGAAAACTGGCCAGCCGATGAAGTAAAACCTAAGACAAAGCAGATAGAATGGCAGGAAATTAAAAATCCATTTCCAAAAATAAAATAAACTTAGAGCCTTACTAAAAAATTTTTTAAATGACCATCTCTCACTTAGCTATCAGAAGAATAGAAAAAGACAACAGTGTCTGAATGAACACAAGGTCTTTTAAAACAAATGGGTGAAACAAGGTCTAATTTAATCCTGTACCTAATCTTTTTTTTTTTTTTTTTTTTTTTTTTGAGACAGAGTTTCGCTCCTGTTGCCCAGGCTGGAGTGCAGTGGCGTAATCTGAGCTCACCGCAACCTCCGCCTCCTGGGTTCAAGTAATTCTCCTACCTCATCCTCCCGAGTAGCTAGGATTACATGCATATGCCACCACACCCGGCTAATATTTTATTTTTAGTAGAGATGGGGTTTCTCTATGTTGGCCAGGCTAGTCTTGAACTCCTGACCTCAGGTGATCCACCTGCCTCGGCCTCCCAAAGTGCTGGGATTACAGATGTTAGCCACTGTGCCTGGCCCTGTACCTAATCTTTTATGTCAACGGGAGACTTACCTTTTATAAAGAAGGCTGTCCAAGGTGACAACCAAAAAAAGAAATAAAAGAACACAAACACCACTAAAAAGGTAGCTAGCTGTAATATAGTCAAATTATACGAAGCTTGGAATTAGTCCACGTGGCACCTAATTTCAGCTGTGTCACTCACTAGCCATGGATCTTAGACAAATCACTTAACCATTCTAAATCTCCATTTCCACACCAGTAAATTCCCACCTTGGAAGATCAAAATGTTGCCCAAGAGCTCTATGACTGCCCCTGTAGCAGCTTCTATACAACCACTGACAGTAAGGAAGAAAAGGCTTCACAAAATGCACATGCTCCTCCAAGACCCCTCCCCATCTCCACACTCAGCTTCACCACCATGACCCTGCCTTATCTCACAGATCACAGCACCCTTCACTCCGGGTTACATCATCTCCTGGACTTGACCCTCTCTTTTCTGAAACCATTCCTGCCATTCCTTACTTCTGAAACCCTTCCTCTGTGCTTTCTATAGCTCACGGTCAGGTGTCATCATGAAATTAATATCTTCATACTTTTCTCTGAAATGTGCCTCTCACCTGAGGACAATGCTTCCCTGCAGCCTTGCTAGGTGGTGGCCATTTTGTATCCCACAGCCCTTAGTACTGCTACTCTTGGGCAGGAGATGAAGTAGGTGTCTTCCTTGATGCCTGATGCCATTTCTTCTCTTCTTGAAAATCTCCTAACTTTGAATCACATGTAATCACACCATACGACCGCTATCCCTCTAATTGCAGTCCTCTACAGACCCCTAGGCCATTCCCCTCATTCCTCGAAAATCTGGATACCTGGCTCCCTTATGCTTTCAGCAACACACTCATCCTCATTTTTGGTGATTTCAAGAGCTATGATGCCCTAGCTCTCAATTGCCTCTCCTCCAGTGATCACATCTTCTACTGCACTCAGCCACTCTCAGGGTCATACCCCTGGCCTGGTCATTACCAGCAACTGCAGGGCCACCAAAATCTCCATTTCACACTTCCCACTTTCCATCCACCGCCCCTCTTTACAGCTCATCTCTACAATACTCAACTCCAATTCTTTGACCTCACCAGGATACAGTCTATTGATTCTACCACCTATTTACTGTCCCTCTCCCCTGCCTTCGCTTCCCTCCTTCATCAAGTTAGAACCCAAAGTTCAGAAACACAATCACTCCCCTTGCACATAACTTCAACTCTCTTTCATCTTTCTCTTGCTTTGTCATACTTGCAAAACAACAATCCTGGTTAAACCCAACGATGCCTGCACCCACACAGCCAAACAGAACGGAGAGAGACACATACAACCTCATTCAACCAGTGTCTCTCAAATAACAACACCGATCTTGTGTGGCTCGTAACACTGACAGGCAATCCTATTAGGCTTCCTAAGTCCACCTGCCTTGTTAGCTTTTTCATACCTCTTCTTTCTCAAACTTCCAATATATTCTTCTCCATCTTCACCCATAGACAATACCCTTGCTTCTTCCTTCACTGAGAAAATGGATATAATAGTGCCCTCTATCACACCTACCCATCTGATTGCACGGATGTGCCTCCTGTCTACCTTCCCTCCTACTTCTGTGGCTGTATCACCTGCTGCTCTCTAGAGCCACAACAGAGTTTCAAAGCATCCCGGCAGTGGAGGGAGACTAGATTTCATGGAGGGCCCTGAAAAATGAGACATCAATACCCCGGCGACTGGATCATGGCAGATAACATGGTGCTGTAGTCTGCAGGGTGCTACGATTTCCTTATCACCTAGTTTCCAAATTTGACTCTATACAACTCTCACCTGGCCAGATAACTCTCAAGCCAGAGGCGGAAAGATGCACAGGTGAAGGTTTCCTTACAAAATGGCTGGCAGGTAGTAACTCTCAGCAGAAAGTTGGGTACAACTGGCTTATACTCGATGAAATTTAATGTGAACAAGACATGGTGATAACATTCATGCACGTTCTCTCTGGAATCCAATGCATCCCTTCCTTGTCCAATTTAAAGGTATTTTTAGTGGTGGTTATCCAACCCGTAGTATAAAACGTGGACAAGAGAAGCCAGATTCTTAAATATATCCTCTGTGGCAGCTACATGCATGCACTTCTGCAGCTGAAGTTTGATAATAACTCTTCCTTCTGCCATTAAAACTGTAAGCAAACTTAGGGCAGGGTCCCTGGATCTACCACTATGTCTAGCTCATGAGTGGCACATCGTGCGCTTTTTTAAAAGTTCATTTAATTAATAAACCAATGACTGAAGACGACTTGGGGAAGCAGGATTGCGTGACGGTGTTAAGCTGTGTGAAAAATGTTACTTTAGCCATGAAAGTACCGAAAATAGCACAGACATCACCTTTCGCATACATACTTAAAGTTTGCTGCCGTCCTGGGAGGCAAGGGTAGCAGGTGGCCCACCATGTCTGCAGAAGGGGAAACTGAGACTACGGCCGCCTATGGCCCGAAAGAACAGGCTCGGGCTCGGTGTTCTTGGGACCCCGGGAGCAGACCCAACACACGCGGGCTCCCGCCGGCTCACTCACCTCGCCCGCTGTGTTGGCCAAAGCAATGAGATCCCGCTTGGGCGACCAGACCAGGAAAATAATCTCCTGCGGGAGCTGCTTCTCTCCCACCACCCGGAAGGACGGGAAACAGGTCGGAAAACGCAACATGGGGACGGCCCTGCAACGACACCCCAGTAAGAGGCCGGCAGAAGCTCCCGGCCCTCCACGAGGAGCCCCGACCGCGGCTGTACCTGAAAGAGTCCCCACCGGTGACTAACACAGCCCCAGCGACCTCACCCCTCCCTCTGCCGGCCGGGCGCCACAGCTTCCAGACCGCCCCGCCTCGCCGCTGTCGCGCGCTCCAGGCACTTCCGGCGTCGAGACTGCCTCGCGAGAGGAGGAGGCGGGGCGGGGCGCGCACCGGGCTTGGCGGGGCTGAGAGCCAGACCCGGCGGACGGGGACCGGGCGCTGTGGGCGAGGCAGGGAGCAGCGAGGGGCGGAGCGAGGTGGGGATAGGATGGGGCCCGTGGGCGGGGCAGGGAGCAGCGAGGGGCGGAGCGAGGGAGGGTGGGGCACGTGGGCGGGGCAGGGAAGCCCGAGTGCCGCGGAGAGGGAGGGAGCGGAGCCCCAGACCCAGGTGCGGGTGGGATCGCTGGGCGCGGGGACCCAGAAGGGCCCGAGAAGGGCGGGGCGGGCCCCTGGGGCCGCACGCGGGGCTTTTGGGAACGCGTTTGTGCACGTGTGTGGGCATGCTTGCATAGGTTTCCCGTTTTCCCGGAAATTCGCTGCTGTGGACGACGGGACGTTAGGGGTTTATGGGGAGGCTTCAGCAACAACGGGGAGATGATAAAGAATATGAACTTTAGGTCCTGATCAGCTGGAGCCTCCTCTGACAGTTACTAAGCAAGTAGTTCTCATGTCATTCCTGGTGGGTCAGTATAGAATTTTAAAAGTCCCCCTCTCCAAGCAGCACCCCAAACCAATTAGAAGAAAATTAACCCTGGATGGGCCCAGTATTTACTAAAACTCTTCGGGTGATTCCAGTTTGAAGAGAGAAGAGGCGCCTGCCTAAAACCTCCCTAACAGGAAAATAATACTGTGACACCTCATCCCATTTAACCCTCAAAACATATTGATAGTTGCAGACCCATCATAACGAAGAGAGTGTAGGCTCATACACGATTTCTTCTTGGCATTTACTATGTGGGGGAACTGAGGCTACACGAATGCATGGGACAGGAACTCTGCCCAGAGGCTCACGGGTCAGCCTGGCAGACTTGTACATCAGAATTCATCTGATGTTGCTTTATGTAGGACACATTTAAATGAGTCAACATGTTCACAGTTCCCACAGCTATGACCTCCCTAAGAGAATGTGACAGTGTCATCCTAGGGTTCTTAAACCCTCTGGTAGAAAGTCTACTTTTCACTACCTTTGACTTGTTCAAAGAAGAAAGAGACCGCAGGACCTTTAACTTTGAACAGGCCCCATCTTCTAGACCTTTGTCTGGATCTAGCCCCTGGGAAGTAGATGACGGAGGGAGACTAATTCATTCAGCATCAAGTAACTATTTTGTGCCAAGTACTGTTCTTAGCCTTTGACTTTATACCTACCCTGTTTCCTTTCAGGGGCTTTGCAACCCTTGCCTTTGCCGCAGACAACTTAGCATGTGCCCCCAACTCTTCCAGAATCAACATTTCTAAGGTAAAAATGCATCCGCCTTTGTTTTTCACAAAACGCATTTTCAGGTGTTAATGTTTTGGGGCGGTTATAATGGATCACCTGGTGGGGGTCCAGTATCTATGCACTTGATATTCTAATGGAAATTGAGTGTCCATTTTCCTGGAATTTACCTGAATACAAACACCCACACAGCACGTGAAAATGACTGTTCCCAGAGGCATAAACACCGTACTGCAAAGGACTGAGTATAACCACCTGCACATTAAGTCTTCACGGAATATGAATTTCCTAAGCCTTACAGCAAAGGAAACAGCATAGCTGTGGAGTTCCAGGTGTGGGCAGGAAACAGCAGAGTTTGATGCTGCTATAGACCAGGGGTGTCCAATCTTTTGTCTTCCCACATTAGAAGAATTGTCTTGGGCCACACATAAAATACATTAACACTAATGACAGCTGATGAGCTAAAAAAAAAAAACTCATGTTTTAGGAAAGTTTATGAATTTGTGTTGGGCTGCATTCAAAGCCCTCCTGTGCCGCAGGCTGCGAGTTAGACAAGTTTGCTATAGACCCTCAGGTGTGTTGGTAGGCAGTAGGGGGCAGGAATTGTTCTTGGAAATGATCCAAAGTAGCCGTAAGGCAAGAAATATTAACACATCGTGTTTCCAGCCTTTTCTTCTTCCCACTGCCCCATAGAGATTTTAGCTTTACCTCCTCTGTTTTTTTTGCCTCCCCCATCCTTAGGAAAATACTGCTTTGTCAAACTGGCTCATTTGTGCATTGGTGACACAGAATAAAGAGAAAAAGGGAAGAAGGCTCAGGGATCAGGCATCAGTGCTTTTTAAGGAGGCAAGGGCAGGAGAAATAAATATTTGCTTACGTATGTTCATTATGAGGTTATTTACGAAAGTGAAAAAATGCAAACCACCTAGATGTCCCATCATAGATTTTTGAAAAATGTATCTATCCCGAAGAATACTATGCAGACATAAATCGATGTTCACAATATACTTATGAAAAAGCATGGGACATAAAACAGTATGTAATTAAAATTCCATTTTCTTGAGGGAAATTTGTGCATGTGTCTGTAAACCTACTTATGCAAGAACCTATCTTTGGAAGAGTAGACAGGGAAGTTATAAGAGGGGTTACCTCTGGGTGGTAGGATTAGAGATGCTTCTATTTTTCCTTGATTTACCTGGCTCATGTATTAACTGTAAAGTTAACAGGCAGCAACCTTTGTTTTCCTATTTTTGTTTGTTTGTTTGAGACGGACTCTTGCTCTTGTCGCCCAGGCTGGAGTGCAATGGCGTGATCTCGGCTCACTGCAACCTCTGCCTCCCAGGTTCAAGCGATTCTCCTGCCCCGAGTGGCTGGGATTACAGGCACCCGCCACCATGCCCAGCTAATTTTTTTGTATTTATAGTAGAGACGGGGGTTTCACCATGTTGGCCAGGCTGGTCTCGAACTACTGACCTCAGGTGATCCACTCCCCCCGACCCCCCTTAGCCTCCCAAAGTGCTGGGATTACAGGCGTGAGCCACCGCACCTGGCCTGTCTTCTTTAAGCATGTGGAATGTTTGGGGTGACTTCCTCTAGTGTTCTCCCACTCCTCCTCTCCACACTTGCAGATGAAGAAAGTGGCCCATCTATTCAGGCCTACCATCTTAGAGGTCACCAGGTTTCACCTCTTCTAGTATCCAGTGGTATCAAGCAGCTAAACCAGGGATCTTGTAACTAACTGTCCCGCCAAAGACAATTGAGATAAAACTCAGCCTCTCAGAGATCTGAGATCTTGTTGCTCAGTGTTGGTGCTATTTGCCTCATCTTGCTGAGTTAACATTTATACTATTGCCTGAAATCAAATAGCAGAGATCTTATCTTTACTTTATTGCAATGACCTTCTTAGCTGACCCTCAAGTAATTTCAACCCAGGTCCTCATGGTCCAATTAAAATCACATCAAATAAGTAAAACTGGATTTTCCTTTAGATTTTCTGGAAGCTGTCCTACCTAGACAGCTCGAAGTGTACCTGCTTCTTACATAGCATAGTTAGGGTGCGAGGCATAAAGCAGGATATTAAATGGCATTTCCATTCACTCAGTTGTATTTATGAGCACCTACTACCTAGAGGGGGAAGATATGTGTTAGCTTGGCTGCCTGCTTCCCATTAACTGAGGTCACAGGTGATGCGGCTGGTAATCTCTATCACTGTAGAAGAGGCACAGTTCTCGTGCCTAGTAAGCAAACACAATGATGTCCACAGGCACTGCCATCAATGAGCTTCTAATCTGTACAGGGCTAAACAAGTATGTAAAGTCATTCTTATACAGGGCATGATTTAAGTACCATAAAAGAAGCATAAAAACAACACACAAGCATACACATTTTTATTTCTCTGGCAACAGATGTACTACTCCAGTGGAGAGACCAACAGGGACACTGTGAAGGCAGTGGGAGCAGACCAGGACCCTTTGTAGGTTGTGATTTTATATTTCAAGATTAGTCAAACTTCTCCCAGATGCCTAGTATTTTGCAGTTTACTTTGAAGGGGCCTTGCAGATAAGGCTACTCATCTTCGCACAGCATATCCCCACGTTTAAAACTTCAGTGTTAGGGTGGTCCTCATATTGACTCTAAGTCCCTCCTAATATAAATCTGTTTTCTTTTTCAGTACCTAGAAGCAGCATATTAGAGTGGGTCCAGTCCGTATTTCAGGCATGCCTACCACTTCAAAGACTCTAGAAAATTCCATTCTTACATCAAATTTTTTTTTTTTTTTTTTTTTTGAGACGGAGTCTCGCTCTGTCGCCCAGACTGGAGTGCAGTGGCGCGATCTCGGCTCACTGCAAGCTCCGCCTCCCGGGTTCACGCCATTCTCCTGCCTCAGCCTCCGGAGTAGCTGGGACTACAGGCGCCCGCCACCACGCCCGGCTAATTTCTTTTTGTATTTTTAGTAGAGACGGGGTTTCACTGTGTTAGCCAGGATGGTCTCGATCTCCTGACCTCGTGATCCGCCCGCCTCGGCCTCCCAAAGTGCTGGGATTACAGGCTTGAGCCACCGCGCCCGGCCCATCAAATTTTTATTGAGCACCAACAAGGCACAAGATGCACAAGAGCAGATGAAATGGGTGCTGACATTAAGAGACCTAAATCTTTGAGGGAAATAAAATCTGTAAAAATAATCACAGAATAATATGTGAAAGGCTTTAAATGTAGTATAGAACGCCAAGGTGCCAAAGAAGGTTTCAGTATCAGGGACTCGTGGAAGATTCCCAAATGAGAATGGACTGGTCACATGGAGGGACATATTCCAAGCAGAAAGAACAGTATCAGATGAAAAGAATGGGGCATATGGAGTAATAAACTAGTCTAGGTACTGGACTAATGTAGGAAAAAAATATGAAATCGGGCCTACAAAAAGACTTTGTATCTGATTAAATTTCATAATACAAGAAGAAGAATGAAATTTAGCTGTAATTATTTATTAAAAGTGTCCTTTTAAAAAGCTTAGAAAATGTTATCTGTCAAATGTCAGGGATTTTCTTCTATTGCTATTTTGAGAAGGTATCTTAATGTTCAGATGTTCAGATCTCTATTAAGAATAAATGACCTCATCCCGCTTCACATTCTACCTCCCAGAGACACATTTTTACAGCCTACTAATTAGTTTATTCTCTGAAAAAGGAATAGAGATTAAGTCCTTAAAATTAGTATTAACTGAATGTAAGTGTAAAATCACCAGATTTCCTATTTTTAACTTTCTAAGACAGTAATAAAGTTTTAAAGTACACTATTCCTGGCTGAGTGCAGTGGCTCACGTCTGTAATCTCAGGACTTTGGGAGGCCAAGACGGGCAGATCACCTGAGATGAGGAGTTCGAGACTCGCCTGACCAACATGGAGAAACCCAGTCTCTACAATAATACAAAAATTAGCCAGGTGTGGTGGTGGGCACCTGTAATCCCAGCTACTCAGGAGGCTGAGGCACGAAAATCGCTTGAACCCGGGAGGCAGAGGTTGCAGTGAGCCAAGATCCCACCATTGCATTCCAGCCTGTCTGACAGAGCAAGACTCTGTCTCAAAATAAATAAGTAAGTACATTATTCCTGATTATAACTATTTCCTCAATTCTAAGATGTGTCTTTTTTATTTGCATTTCAGTATTTCTGAAATCAGATAATCTAAAAATTAATTAATGAAGTATTATTTCTCTTCTCCCCCGAAAAGCTATGATAAAATCAATGGTGTATTTTACAACTGATGGTATCTTAAAATTAAGGAAATATAGTGATGAGAATAACTTTGGCCTTCAGAACTCAATTTTTCAGTAGTCACAGTCCCTCAGGTGTCTTAGTTTCAGAGATTTCAATAGATTTTATCATGGAATGGTGAACACCATAAAGTCAGGCAATGTCCCTATCCTTGCTTGAATCAGAGAGGGGAACTCTCACAATGGTTTTTACAAAGTTCATATCTCACCCAGTCACCTCCAAATGTGCCCCTCCTATCATAGCACTCCATGTAACAAAGGGGAGAAGAGCAGCTTTCTGATGCTTATGAAGTCCAGGGGTATAACTCATCTTTTGATGTCAACTGAGGTATACCACTGCCACACGGATCTGGGCCACACTTGAGTATTCTACACCAGGCATCAGTCCTAACTTACCTGGAATTTAAATACCAGGTAGAGTGCAGTTCCTCTACCCTTCCTTACAGGGCTCTGGCTAACCCCAAACAAAGATGCCTTCAAATCTGCTTTATAGCAGTTGTTTGGAAACAAGAGAAAAGTCATTATGCAAATATAAGTCATTCAAAACAATTCAGTCTTAAGGAGATAATAACTAGCAGAGAAATGGGGAGATGAACTGTTTGTTCTGGGAGTTCAAATTACTGCAGTTAAGTGCTTTGTTTTCGGGCCAAAAGATAATCACCATTAGACCCCAGTAACAATCTTTATTGTTAACATAACTCACCAATGACAGAGGAGAACTGAGAGCCAAGCACTTGGGTCTCATTTAAAATTTAATCACAAAACAAACCTCAGGTATAGCTGATATTCTCTCCATTATAATAATGAAGAAACCAGGGCTTTTAGAGAGAGAGTGGCCTGGCCAAGATCATACAGCCAGGAAACGTTAAGGGTAGGAATGAGGAGTTTAATTACTAAACTCTCCTGACTTCTGCTCCGAACTACTTTTACAAAGAGAGAAACTGACTGCATAGGTTAAAAGACACTGGAATGACAGAGCAAGTCTTAGTTCTAAACATCTCACTCATTCAACAAGCATTTAAGTGATTCTAGACCATCAAAAGACAACTGCAAAAAGTACATGGAAAATAAATATTTAATAATAATGTAATTAAAATTACAATCTCTATATCTATACAGTGCCTTTGTAAAAACTCTTTCCATCATCTTCAAATTCAGTCTAAAAATAATTGTACACTGTACTTTTCAAGTGGGGTTTAAACTATTGTTTCATATTTAACATAAAATATTTTCCTATTTAAATGAACATACTTTTATGTTCAAGGTAGACAAACTTCATAGGTTTTCACTTTCGTTTTCTTCTGACATCTTCTGCAAAAGAATGCTGTCTGCATTTTCTAGATTAAAGAGGCTAGAATAATGTGACACAAGCTGGGTGAGGTGGCTCATGCCTGTAATCCCAGCACTTTGGGAGGCCAAGGCAGGCAGATCCCTTGAGGCCAGGAGTTCGAGATCAGCCTGGCCAACATGGTGAAACCCCGTCTCTACTAAACATACAAAAATTAGCCAGTCATGGTGGCATGTGCCTGTGATCCCAGCTACTCAGGAGACTAAGGCAGGAGAATCGCTTGAACCCGGGAGGCAGAGGTTGTAGTGAGCTGAGGTCATGCCATTGCACTCTAGCCTGGGAGACAGAGCAAGACTCCGTTTCAAAAAAAATAAAAATAGAATAATGCGACTGGGAGAGACTTAAAATGAGGAAAAATGAATGCTGAAAGAACTAGTAAACCGGCTGAAGATGGAACAACTCCCAGTCTCCAGAGAGGCAGATAAGGGACTGTAAGCCAGCAAATGCCACCTGCCTGTTATCTAGCTCAGAAAGGTGCATACCTCTGGAAGCGGCTGAATTTAAGTCCAGTGTGGCACTTTCAGAAAATGGCATCAAAGGTTGGACCATAAATCTTTCTTATTCTCAAGTCACTGGACATTTAAGAGCCAAGATATTGATGGGCTCTTTCCCTCCTTTTCTTTCTCCTTGTAGCAGATGTATGATTCATGGATTGTCCTTTCGTGGTCTCCATTTTCATCTTATTACTTTTTCTTTGCTTCTGCTTTCCGACAGCTCTGGAAAACAAGGTGCTAAATTATTTCACAGAATGAGCACAGTGAATTATGTAATTATGTTGAAGTTTAATTAACTAGCTAACCAAATAAGAAAATAGAAGAAGGGAAAGAATCTACTGTATTGCAAGCATAAATCCTCAGTCTCTTAACCATAACAACAAGGAAAGAGCCAGAGGCCTGACCAAGCAAAATGCTTGAGAAAAAAAAATTATTTAAAAGATGGTTACTATGGATTTAGAACAAGCTGTCTGGGGCAAACACCACAGAGGTAAATGCAAAGGCAGTGAGATTGGACTTTTTAAAGAAGTTTTTTGTACATCTGTACTGCTCAACTCAGCACTTCGATCTCCAAATCCTTGAATGCCGTTTTTTCCGGAGAGGAGCTGATACATGGGGCAGTTAGCAGAGGTAGAAAAATGAAACAGCACAATGGAAAAAACCAACAAGCCTTGAAAGGGCCCATTTCCTAAGTCCTACAGATTTTCCTTTCCTCAGCGGATCTTAAAGTCCTGACAAGTGCCACGCAGAGTATCAGCATTTTGTGGTCCTTATAAGATTAGCTTCAAAATAAACAAGCTGGAACTCACCCTCTGAAAACACTGAACCACACCAGACAAAACAGATTCTTTGTTTCTGGTGTTCTCCGCACTTACAGGCGACCTGTGGCTAAAAAAATTACTGGCCCATCCATTCACTTTCTCCAAGCTAGCTGAATCATGTCATGACACTCATCACATCGAGAAACAAGGAAGGGGCTAGAGCTACAGCACCGCCAAACCAGGACTCTTCCCCTGATTACCCAGCAATATGAATTGTTAGGTTCACCTCTCATAAGCTTCTCCATAGGAAAAGCTTATTCGTGATCTTGTCAGGAATAAACCTGGGAAAAGAGCTTCATGAACAATGTATCCCCCAATGGGTTCAATTTATGCCTCACTTTTTGTTTACTCAGCATATATGTTACCTGATGAGAATACAAAAATGAATGGGCACAATCTTTGACTTCAAGGAGCTGGGAGACAGAGATATAAGGGGGAGGATAGTCACCCCCTCTCTATCCCTACTTTTTTAGGTGAAGATATTGAGGCTATGAAATCGATGAACATTCCATGAGGAACTGGCAGAACCAGCTTGATTCCAGGACCTGTGCTGTACTATATACTCTAAATTATTTATATATATGCAAACTGCTAACCATATAATAATCACTCAATAAATATTAGCCATTATTAGTTCCACATGACTATTCCACAGAATTTTGCTTGACAACCTTAAATTTTTTCATATTTAAATTTTGCACTGTGGACTAGGGATACCTTATCAGTTCAAAATAGAACAGTTTACAGAAGTAGTAGGATTGAAAACTTAAACAAAAAAGTTATCTTTATAGTATTATACTGATTAGTGCATACTATATAAATCTATTTCCCCACTTTTTTGAAGTAGGATACTTTCTTGATAAGTGATGATTTAGCAAACTTAATGAAATACAGCATAATCTCTAATGGCAAAGTCAGTGAAGCCATGTGTGCCTGTACACAAAATTTAAGTTTCTCTTTGGCTCATCCACTTATAAGCAGGACTAAAAATGAATGAAGTTTCACTAGGGGATATGGTAAACAAAAACAGGAGGAAAATATTTGAAAATATTCATTTGTAATATGAATATACAAAACTTTCCAGAGATAAAGTCTTTGAATGGTGATGAACTGACTATAAGTCAGTTTTATTTTTTCTTAAAATTAAATTGACCTAGTATTTGTCCTTTAAATTATAGATATTTATGTAACTGATAAAATGAGCTTTAACCACAAGAGGGAGCCAGCATCATTCCAGTTAGCAACTAAAGAAAAATTAACACCAAGGAAAAACAAATTAATATAAGACAGCTGTAAAAAGCCTGAGATGGAAAGACCTTTTATGTCATGTATGCTAAAAAGGTTGTTATTTTTCACTATTGTAAATAAAAAAATAATTTTGCTTTGTCAATTTCAAAATAATTTTTTTTTAAAGCAGTAACTATTAATAGGAGTTTAGGTGTCTTCTCTGAGGAAAAAAGTAATATTATTTAAGAATTATCAGGCATCCACATCTCAAAGGATTTGCTCTTGGAATTAAACTTGATAAGATCTAGTACTGAAAGATACTAGATGATTTCCCCTAATGAAATAGTATATTACTGCCAAATAGACTATATTTAGGAAGCAATGAAGGGCCTACAATAGAGTATCAAAATGCAAATTCAGTTTCCATGTAAGTTCACAGAATTAAAGGCTGAGCATGTTACTGACTACCACCCAGCATCACACTGACAATGGTACAGCAATCCCAGACCAATATGATTATGAGGTTGTATTCAATTTCTGAAGGTTTATTCTAAGGGAAATATTTTATAAGATGCTTCAGTAAGCTTCTTTAATTAAGTTTTTAAAACTTTACTTTATCCTGGATTACTCAGTGGAAATAATTATTTAAAGTAGAGTAAATGTAGGAACGAGGCAGTTGTAATGGTAGCCAGAATTCAAGTGGTTGGACCACAATGGAAAAAAAAAATTTCACTGACCACAAATAAATAAAACACATGGGAAAGAATTGTAATATTATCATAAATAATTACCAAAGTATCAGATATTTCTAATAAGAATACATTTTTCTTTAATTACAAGTCATAGTCATATGGTAGCCCAATCTGAAATTTCATATGTCACATAATGTCAAATTTAGCTATCTGGTAATCTCCAATTAATAACTGTGTGACATTAGTTTTCTTAGCAATAAAGCAAGAGCACTTAATCGCTATCATCCCTTTTAGTTAGGAAAAAAGTATAATCATTCAAATTAGCCCTGTTAAAATAGCAGTGTTTTTCTTTTTTTGTTTTGTCTTGTTTTATTTTGGGGATAACTATTCTAGAAGCAATGCCTTTTCTAAATATGCTATTGTCATTGCTCTCCCTTTACTCTGAGTTGTAATCGATAACTGTAACCAAATATTGGTAAGAGATGTGAAAATAATCACAGGAAAAAAAGTAATAAAAATTTCAAATATTTAAGTATTAAGCATGTCTAAATATTTTTCTTAAAATCTGATATAAAGAAATAGCTCTCTTACAATTTGCCTACTGTAGAATTACTTGATATTCAATCTGAAATGGCTTCTCCAGCCTTTCCTGCCATCGTGTGTCTAGATCTGATCTGTTCCTCAAAGCCTGACTTAAATATCATGTCCTTCAATAAAGCATGAACTGTCAAGCCCTGTAACTTTACACATGAGACGTAAAGCTAAGGAGAGGCAAAGTTAACCACTTTCTACCTCATATTTTGGTTATTTTCATGTCTAAGCTATAGAACTGTAAGCTCTTTGAAAGCAAGCTCTTTGAATCATCTTTCTCTCCTCTCTCCATCCATCTATGCAACCAGTACATAATAGTGAAAGTGACAATTAACTTGGCACTTTAAGATCCTCCAAATGTTGCATGCTTTTATGGATTACCCTGTATAAAACACAGATGGAATACATTTTTCTAGTTAAGTATTCGACTGACTTGTTAGCTCTTTTAGATGTAGCAATGTTAGGACAAGTACTGCGTTTATGATCCAATTCACCACAAATAAAGCAGCCATCTTTGGGGCCCTCGCAAGAGTGATCTGGAACAGCACAGTGATTGCAAATGCTACAGTGGATCCAGGCTGTAAAATAAAAATTAAGTTTTAAAAGAAGTTCATGTAACGTAATTTTTCATCTTATTAACTTTTAAGGTAGGATATACGAACAGTGTTTACTTGAAATATTGTGGCTAGTTTGCACAGCTAGTTTTAGTTTGGCTAAACAGACCAGGGAGAAGAGGTTAGAATTCCACATAAACTAGCTAACTTCTATCTGTTACATGCAACAAATTCAGCCCTTCTCCAGTAAGTTATGAGCTGACAGCTACTGTCACAATGGAGGCTGGCTGAGTGACACAATGCCTTATTAAAATTAGTCAAACCAAATGCCACACTGAAACAGGTGAGCAATCATCTCTCCTGCAAGGCAGAACAAGGCAGAACATACATGTTGATAACTATAAAATTAAAAAGCAAATAAATTACAAGTCTCTACCCTGATTAGTTTTTCCTTTATAAATCCAATGAAAAATCCCATTTAGATGGAGAAAAACTCTAAAATGTGTTCATAGGATCTCAAACATTAAGTCTCAATACTTACAAGGCTTTACACACTTTTTACAGAGAAAGCAATGGTTCCATTTCCTGCCATCCTATCAAAAAAAGAAAATTTTTTAATTATATTTAATTTGTTATTAAAAATCAAGTTCTACAATTAAAAATTAAAATGTCTTATTAAAATCTGTGTAAATTATTCATTCCTTATTTCTGCCTTTTCTGGGCTTCACAATTAAATACTTTGATTTTAATTTATGCATTTCTCCACTCAACTCAAATGCCTCCTTGATGGGCCTCAATTTCCTTAACTGTAAAACTAGGAGATTTATCTAAATGATCTTGAAAATCCACTCCAGTTCAAGCAACCCAATCTGCACAAAGAAGGACTCAAATGAAAATTTCAAGAGAATTAATGATTCATAATTTTATGTGTCTATACTGCATAATCCTTAATGAAATTCATATTTAAGAACTTTACATAATTTAGAAAGATAGATTATAGGTTACTGTTTGATTAATTTTAAAACTATGAAATAAAAATATCTAGGAAGGTGCATAAAATATATCCAATTTAATGAGTATTGTAAAGCAAACACGGATAAAACCCACGAGGTCAAGAAAGAATACCACCAGCCCTCTGGAAACTGTCCCGTGCCCCTACTCAGTCACAGCATTCCTCCCGTCCCCTCCAAATGACACCTCTTTAAATTGTGTGATTGTCATTTCCTAGCTCTTGCTTCCTTTTACTACCTTTGTGTGCATCTCTAAATAATAAGTTTGTTTCCCTCAACTTTAAACTATACAATCTGGGCATAATTTTTTTTAAATGAAGAATACACAGCATGTCTCAACTAATAAAAACTAAATATAAACAATCAGATGTATTAACATTGTTAAAAACAAGTATAACCAGTAATACCATTCTATAATCATGAAAAATGTACTTTCTAATGTTTATATAAATGCAGCCTCTTCTTTAGAGAATAATTTGTGCTTATGAGCCAAACTAAACTTCACATGCCCTTTCTGACCAGATTTAGTTAAAATAAACAAAACAACTTAAGGGTCACCCTGCCTTCCTAAAAAATTAGGGGGTTTATTTATAATTGCCAAAACTTGGAAACAACCAAGATATCCGTCAGTAGGTGAATGAGTAAACAAGTTGTGGTATATCAAAGGAATAGCATTCAGAGCTAACAAAAAATGAGCGATCAAACCATGAAAAGACATGAAGGAACCTTTCATGCCTATTACTAAGTGAAAGAAGCCAATCTGAAAGGCTATATACTATATAATTCCAACTGTGTGACATTCTGGAAAAGGAAAAACTACAGAGACAGTAAAAAGATAGTGGTAGCCAGAGACACCCTTCAGGAAGAAGGATGAATAGATAGAACACAAAAGATTTTTAGTGAAAACAGTGAAACCACTCTGTATGACACTGTAATGGTGAAAACATGTCATACATTTTTCAAACCCATAGAATGTAAAACACCAAGAGTGAACCTAATGTCAACTCTAGGCTCGGGGTGTTAATGATGTGTCAATGCAGGTCCATCACTTGTAACAAACGCACCCCTCTGGCGGAAGATGCTGACAGTTGGGGAGAATGTGCATGTGTCAGGACAGGGGACATATGGGGAATCTCTGTACCTTCTGCTCGATTTTGTTGTGAACCTAAAACTCCTCTAAAGAACCAAGTGTATTAAGACAAAATAATACCTAAATAAATAAATAGGAGGTATGTCCCTTTGCAGTCCTTCATCTGTAAAAAATCAAGGAGTAACTGTACCTAATAAGGCTGTTGTGAGGATTAAATGAGTTCATCCATGCGAAGCTCTTAGGAAAGTGTCTGGCATATTAAAAGTGCACAGTACATGTTATTAATTATTTCGCCAGAATGATGATGGTACCTAATAGGTCAGTGCCTTATTTGAAACACCATAATTTTTCCCTCAACATACACATAATTGAGCATGCATTTAATGCCTTATTTGAAACACTGATAATTTTAGTAGTCCCAAGTACCATTTGAAGATGAATTCAAATGACTGTTGGTGATGATGAAGGCAGTTAAGTATTTTTAAAAGCTGTTGTACTCTATAATTTAAAATATTGTATTACAGCATAATTAATAAATGATAATACATATTAATACAAATCGTATTAACAAAATAACATTTAAAAGGTAATAAAACTAGTAAGCTAAAATAAAATGAAAATATTTAAATAAAAATACATTCTATAAGAACACCATACCTTGGATGTGCAAGAATTACAGTGCTCACAGTGTTGATTCTCTAGAGAAACATATCGTTGACACAGAGAGCAAAATCTACAGAGTAAAGGACAGAGAAATCAGCTGCATACATTTATTGAAATTTACAGAGTAGATAAAACTTTACAAAGCACTCATTACAAAAACTGAGTGCAATCTGAATTCAATTCAGTATGAAATTATGGACCTAATTTAAAAGTAATAGAAGAATAACATGATTCAACACTGAAAGCATTTGACTGATAGATATATGTAACTTTATTTTCAGTGACTTGTGTACCTCAAAATTCCACTTTGATCTTACCTGTACCCTTCTTCAGTAGGAAGGATTATTTTGTTGGGCGGAATGTTGGTGAAAATACGCACAGGAGACTGTTTTCGACCTGTCTTTCCGTGTTTATAAAGTGCATGATTATCATAATCTACCTAGAAAGTTAAAAATTAAAGCAGAAAATTTACTCAAATTAGTCAACATTAAGATTCTTTAACCAATAAATGAACAAACTGATGCCAATATATGAATTAAAGTATTTGTCATGCCAAGTGTCAGGTTCCAGTCCAAGCTGAGGACCAAGGGGAGTAGGTGGACCAGTGGTGGGCAGCTGGAATAACACTCAATGATCATAGACAATTTCGACATGGCTTTTACTCTCTCTCTGGGCATAAGCAAGACTGGGCGTAAGCCGTGGGTGCAAGCCGACCTGGGTGAAGGCCGTATGTACAGCATTCGCAGGTAATTATACCTTTTACAGACAACAATGGCTCCAAGCCAAGCACGAGCACATGTGTGTGATCACCTAATGAGCCTCACATGGCATGGTTACATAACGTGTGGAGTTGTGCAACTGCGCTCCAAACCTGCTAAGTCACGCTGTGCCAGAAAGCCACCTCAGCCTACTCCTGACTAAAGCGCAGCCATCTCTCTTACACTCCACCCCCTAGGCCAAGGGTGTCCTCTGGGCAGGGACACATGCCCATAGGGTGGAGCCCTGAATTCATAACACACAATACCACAGAAAGCAACAGCTCCAGGTTATGGCAGGCAACCACCTCATGGTGACATCACCCCAATGTTGCTTTATACATTAAGCCGGGTTTTTATTCCCCTACCTTTAAAGGCATTGGGGCAGGCAACAACAGATTACCTTTTGTCCCCATACTTGGTAGTAGGAGGTCATCCTTCCTCCTATAGGGTCTTGCCACATGGCCTGGCCCCACAGGGGCTGGTGACCAACTAGTCACCTTTGTAACTTCTAGGTAGTTAACCACAAGGTTAACCCTTGATAGACCACCCAGGTATTAGTACAGATTACCATAGGTGTCACCTCCTTGGTGATCACCATCCACAGTGCTCTACGTTCAGCCCATTGGCTACTTTGCCATGCCCGGTTGCAAACCATATAGTATCAGTACTAGGTTGGACTGCAACAGCACCTTGGCTAGACCCATCTGTGTATCATGCCCCTCATCAGGAATGGGGGGATGCCCTTCCTTAAATAGCAATGGCTCAAGGTGTAGGGTTGCGTCAGGCTATGCCTTAGGCCCCATGGCCTTATCTTGCATTAGGATGACAGGTCCCAAGACATCTTGCAACTCAGATGCTAAGGGACTTGTACTCAGCATACTCTGCTGCTCCAAGTAGGTGCCCCACTTTGCCAAAGTGGATGTCTGCGCTGTCTCAGTTTGGGAGGTTGTTATCCACGAACACACCCATCACACTATCAGGCAAGTCATACACACAATGTCTGTCGCCTGTCCTGCCATGCTGTCATGAATCTGAAGGGCAGCATATGAGTTATGAACTGCTTCTTTATCAATCAACAACGGGGCTCAGCTCCCTTCCACAGCTGGGACCAAAAGCCCATCGGTGTTCTCAAGTGCTCCATGCACTGATATTGGCCCCAGCCAAAACTATCTGTGGTCACGTGTACATCCAGCTCAAATGGGCGCCCCTGTCAACTATCTATAGGGCTTATGCCTGCTAAATGGCCCACTTGGCTGCCAGGAAGGCGGTCTCAGCCGTACCATCTTAATTCTAGGCAAGGGGAGTGTTGCTGCTTCTAAATCTGCAAGAGAATCAGAGGTGGGCATAATATCATTAACAAAACCATGGCTAATGGCGGGGCTATGCAAAAAGCCCTGCGGCAACCTGTGTCATCCTCCCATGAAGGCAAACTGTTCCTGGCTCTCTGGAAAACAATGCATTAGCCAACTCCACTATATAGTGATACTATCCCAGTTCCATCTAGTGGTCCATCAAGTCCGTGATAGATGGCACAGCTGCCAAGTCGTGTAAAATATCCAACCCCAGAATGTATCTGCACTGGTGTCTACCAGCACCAGCACTTGCTGTACATTGGTGGGAGACCAGTGGATTACTAATTTCACATGTGGCCTCCTCGGGAGGGGCACCTCGGCCAGTTCCCTTATCAAACAGAAGACTTTACACCCCCACCTGGCCACAACATGGGTTGCCTGCCATAACCTGGAGCTGTTGCTTTCTGTGGTATTGTGTGTCTTTGGGCTGGAGTGCCAGGGTGGCACCAGGTCACGCAGAAACGTTCTTCTCCTGCTTGGGTATTTTCTAGAATTGTTGCTCTGGAAACAGCTGTCTCCACAAAGTTCACTGGGCTGCTTATCAACTTTCTCTTGCTCCACCCTGGCCAAAATCAAATCTATCCACACCTGTGAGCATGTCACTCACTGGGACGCCCTTTTCTCCCATTGGGGGCACCCCTGCAGGTGGGGCACCTTTCCCTTCTTTATGGCACGGAACCCTCGATCCCACCAACAGCCTCCTTGGTATCAGACCAGGTGGGGGTCTCTGGCCAAGACAACAGACCCAGGCCTGCATCCAGAGCAGGCCCAAATTCCTTTTCCAAGCTCTGTAGCCAGGCCTCCAGGCGCACTGTGTGTGCCTGGAGGTCCCCATTCATGGCAGCTTCTAACTCTTTTTCTGAGTTGTGTAGCCAGGCCTCCAGATGCCCCATCTGTACCTGGAGGGCCCTTACCTCTACCGCATCCCTCAGGGACTGGGTGTGTACTTCTCGTAGCACAGTCAAAAATGCCCATCCAACTCTGCTGGCAAAAGCTCATTCCTCCTCAGTGCTCTGCATTTCTAGCTGCTTCAGTGCCTTCTCCATGCTCGCAGGGGACCCATCTACCGCTGCCCAGGTTTCCACTGGAGCCCATTCAAGCAGTACAGCTGACACCGGGCACCACAACCCATGTTGTGGCCACATGGCTGACCCAGAATCACCAGGGAATGAAGGCTCACTCTCCCCAGTATCCTGTTCGTAATGTCAATTGTCACGCCAAGTGTCAGGTCTCAGGCCAAGCTGAGGACCAAGGGGAGTAGGTAGACCAGTGGCAGGTAACTGGAAAAATACTCGAATTGTAGACAGTTTCAACATGGCTTTACTCTCTCTCTGGGTGCAAGTGAGCCCAGGCATGAGCCAACCCAGGCACAGGCCATATGTACAGCGTTAGCAGGTTAATTATACCTTTTACAGACAATAGTGGCTCCAGGCCAAGCACGAGCTCACATGAGTGATCACCTAATACACCTGCAGTGTGGTTACATAACGTGCAGAGTTGTGCACCTGCGCTCCAAACCCGCTGAGTCATGCTGCACTGGAAAGCTGCCTTGGTCTACTCCTGACTAAAGCACAACCATCTCCCTTATAGTATTTAACAAGAAATTCTTAAGAGCAAGAGTTTACTTACAAACCAACAGCTTCTGTAGCAGTAAAATTTCATTATTAAAAAGATCTGTTATGACAAATTTACATTGTCTAGTATTAAAGGAACAACTCTAAGCTTTTATCTAATACAACAGACTTTATGAGAAAATCTATCATGTATTCAAGAACTTAGCTTTTGGCATTAAAAAATTCAGCCTTTGAAAATGTGTGCTCATTTGGTCAGGGCTTCCCATTTTGTGTGTGAAATTTGCTCTGTGTCATCTTACGTAAGAAGAGGGTACCGGTACTTAAAGTTGCTGTGAAGGTTAAATGAGATAATGTTTGTAAAACACTTGTTCGAGGCCTGGCATAAGGCAGAAAAATGGAGATGAAGACACAGGCTCACAATTATAGTTGTTCTCTCCATAGTGACTATTTCAAATAGGTACCTCTCTCCTCAAGGTCCCTAACTCAACTTTTAGTTTCAGCAGATTATCTTGAAAGCAAATCGAAGTGAATAAGCATGACTTCTATTAGCCTCTTGCTTCAGTCTCCTCCTGCAACCTATTATCCACAAGCATTCTCAATTTGGTTTTAAGACTGCTATGAATCCACCTGGTCATTAAATCCATCTTTCTTTACATCAGTAGCTCTCAAAGTGGTGTCTGGATCAGCAATATCAGTGTCAGCTGGGATCTCATTAGGAATGCAAATTCTCACCTTACCTAGGGCCTAATAAATCAGAAACTTTGGGAGTAGGGCCTGGCAATCTGTGTTTTATCAAGTCCTCCTGGCACACTAAAGTTTAAGAACCACTGCTTTAGATTATCCACGAGAATACCATGAGGTTTTTTTATGAAGTTAGTACAGGTAAGCCTGACATTCAAATAAGTTATGTACTGAATTGTTTCTATTATAAACAAGAATACAAAAGAACTTACAACAAAACTGGCTTGTAAGCTAGCTATTTAATAAGTGAATCACAAAAATGTAAGAAATTGAGGGCAAGGGAAAGAGAGGCCTTTAAGGGGAGATTCCTAGGCTTGTTCTCCAGCCCTGTCTAGTTTAAGGCTAAGCTTCAGCAGTGGGAAAAACTAAGTACACTGTAGCACAGGATGAGGAGACCCAAGGGACAGTGTGGAAAAGCCCTTAAGGGTTTCTGGCTGTCTATGGTGAGTCTGCAGTCCAGCATAAACTGTAAAAGCTGGCACGGACTCACAGTTGGCCTATTTGGAAGTACAGTACCACAACAAGGAAACTTTCAGGTCAGATCACATTTGAAGCCCCGCGTTCAGTCACTACATTTCAAGAGAGACGTTGATAAAACTAGTTCATTTCTTTGAAAAATAATGGGAATGAACAGAATTTATAGCTTAACAAATTGGGGATGTGTATCCAGGAAAGAGATGACTGGGAGGATCTGATAGCTATTCTATAACTGAAGGGGTGTCATATGGAATAGAAATTGGACTTATCCTTTATTGCTTCAGAGAATAGAACTAGGACCAATGGTTGGAAGTTAATGGGGAGCATATTTTATCTTCATATGAGAAAATTTTCTAACGATTAAAGCTATTAAATAAATTGCATTGCCTTCTAAGGCTGTAGGCCTCTGCTCACTGGAAGCATTCAAGTGAAGCTGGATGACGGCTGGTCATGAATTTAGTGGAGAGGATTATTACGTTGGGAAGTCAGCCTAGGTTACCTCTGTTTCTTTCCAACTTTGAAAATTCTATGAATATATGTTATCTATTAGAGGCTAGGGTACAAAAATAGATTTTACTACAAAATCACCTTAAAATAGTACCGTAAGTCATTTTCTTTTAAAATCATTTAAATTCATAATGTTTCCCCTAATGCACTCCTCTGTGTACTCAATAAATATATGGTACCTTATTAAACCAACAAAGATATTTTGAACATTTATGAGTGTCATAAGAAAAAAATTCTTCCCAAGAGATTCATATGAAGCTTTTCAAATGTTGGAGAATAATATTTTAGAAAGATTTCTAGTACATGGAATATTCTATGTAACATACTAGATAGCAGATGGAAGAGAGGGAAAAAAAAGAACAATTTCTTTATGGTTACCCAAGGAGTCAGAGAATGTATGTGTCAGGAAGGTGGTTGATTGCTTGATTTTGCATAACCTAATTGAGATTATTATTATTTTTAAATGCGGGTTTGTTGTGCTAATTAACTATAAACATATGGTATGTAAAATGCATGCTGCTAGAGTAAATTAATGTACCTCTAACATACATCCATATTTCATAGCTTCAGCCACACAAATAAACCTCCTATGGAAGTGCTGTAAAGCAAACACAATTTTGCAAATTGCCTATCACTAGTAGTAGAGCTGATACACCATTTTCCCATCATTATCCCTGACATTTCACTCACAATGATGATGAGAGGCATTTTCAAATAGAAAATTTCTCTCATGGAACTGATTAATGTGATGAAGTACTGTATAGAAATGAGGGAAAGCACAAAATCTCTGCAATTCCTAATTTTTAATTTTATCTATACGCAAATGTCTTCTGTAACATGAGACTGAAACTAGTTAAATGGAGACCAAGACATCGAAGTCAACATTTATTTTGTGCCTACTATGTTCCAGGTATCAGGTCAGGAAAGAAAGATTAAATAAGACAGAGTACTTGCATTTCCATAACTCCCTAAGGATTGTCTTCTACTGGATTTCAGCACACACAAAAGGTCCCCAGTACCTTCTTCTGCTCCAGCAACCAGCTTCTACCACAGCAGTAAAGTCTATCGTAATCCCCATATCCCATAACCTCTTATTTAAAAGTAACATGTGAACATCTTATACCCCTTTTTACTTCAAACCCACTACATGTTTTATGTTTATTATAGATTAAATTTTAGGACTTTTGGTAGCCATCTTTTAATTTGCAATAATTTCCAGAAACTGCTGCCAAAATATCTTCATTTCTGACTGTGAAACTAATCTTGAAAAACACAGTGTCCTAACAGGCTGATGTTTAAAAAAGGAAAGCTTTGACAAAAGCAAAGAGCTATACTTTTAACACCCCAGACAAGTGTCCCATATTAAGTACAGACAAGAGAGAACAGAATGTCCCAGGTGGAAAGGGGGTGAGATCATCTAATTCAGACACAGAAAATTCAGGACATGAACACCACCACTCCCTAACCCCACCCCCATGGCAGACACCACTAATCACATTACTCTTTGCTACTGAACCTGGTATTCTCAACAAATTCTCCAGAAAATCACTAACAATTTATCAGGCTTAGTACCAAAAGAGAAACTTACCTGCCATCTCTTTTCTAGTTCAATCATTTTATTTTACAGGCAGGGAAACAGAACCTAGAGAGATAAAGTGACTTCTCCCAAGATTAAGTAGCCTCTAAAAGGCAGTGCCAGGACTCAGACTTCTGACTCGAAATCAGAGTCTCCTTTCATCATCACATCCTTCCTTTCTAATCTGTTGTTAATAGAACTCTTGGTTTTCTAGGTCTTGGATGACTGTTTTATTCCGTATTCATCAAGTGTTTGACCACTGAAGAGTCTACATAATTTATGTTTTATGAAGATTTGCAGCATTTCTGCCTTCCTCTTACCTGGGAAGTATTTCCAAAAAAATAGATTTCGTGATTTGGGGATTTTTACTGCATTGTGGTTTGAGGGCTTATAATCATCTCAGGTGATGTCCCCCCCGGCAAAAAAAAAAAAAAAAAAAAAGGCCTAATCAAGGTCTATGGGAAAAGATCTGTGAAGGAGGAGAGGGGACTCAAAGTTTTCATTCAATGAAGGCTAATATAAAAGAAAAAAAAGTACCACAAAATGAAGTTAGGCCAGGCATGGTGGCTCACACCTGTAAACCCATCACTTTGGGAGGCTGAGGTGAGAGGATTGCTTGAGCCCAGGAGTTCGAGACCAGCCTGGGCAACATACAGAGACCCCCCATCTCTATTTAAAAGAATTTTTTTTCCTCATGCCTGTAATCCCAGCACTTTGGGAGGCCGAGGCGGGCAGATCACAAGGTCAGGAGATCAAGACCATCCTGGCTAACATGGTGAAACCCCATCTCCACTAAAAAAAAAAAAAAAAAAAAAAAAAAATTAGCCAGGCGTGGTGGCGGGTGCCTGTAGTCCCAGCTACTCGGGAGGCTGAGGCAGGAGAATGGCGAAAACCCGGGAGGCGGAGCTTGCAGTGAGCCGAGATCGTGCCACTGCACTCCAGCCTGGGCGACAGAGCAAGACTCCATCTCAAAAACAAAAAACAACAACAAAAAAAATTTAATGAAGTTAAAGTAACAAAAGAAAAAGAGGAAAGCAAAATGTTCAGAAAGGAGTAATAGGTCTAGAGAAATGTTCAAAAAATAGAAAAATTGTCCAAGAACGTACATCAAATAATGTTTATAAATACATGAGGAGATATGGCAAAATCAGTTTCTCCAACATGAGCATGTAATCACAGTACTGTTCTTCCCTTTAGCAGGAATCAGGAAAAACAAATTTGCTTTGTTTTAGATTTTATTCTCATTTTTCTTTCCAAAGGTTGGCTTTCTTTTTATTGAGAAGACTGCTTTTTAGCCTGTCAGACACATATGACCTAATCAGAACCTTTCTTCATCAATACACTGAAGTATATAATTATTGTCCACACTTGGACCTTGCAACTATTTCTCAAAACCAGAACCCTAATATTTCCAAAAGTTCTGTCCTAGTAACACAGACTGCCTAACAAGTGACAGTTACTCCAAAGTTGCCTCTCTCATCTGCTGTATTCTGGATCTGTCTTCTTTTGCCCTCTCACCATTTCAAACTCTTGTCCATAGTGGGGGAAAAACAAACAAACAAACTCCTCTCTAAATATGGATGCAACAGTTTTCTAAGGGCACGAATTATTAGGTTGGTGCAAAAGTAATTGCGGTTTTTGCCTTTTTTTTTTTTTAATGGCAAAATTACTTTTTCACCAACTTATACAATTATGCAGTTTTAATCTCTCAGATGTATCAAAAAAGGACCTGAGGAAGAGTTTTACCCCTACCTTGGGACTATCTGAATGATGACAATGACACTGATGGTGATGACAATGCCGACAGCAAGAACCTAAACTTAATACTTGCTGTGTGTTAAGGACAGGGCTAAGCCTTTCCATGCATTATTTCATAAAATCCTTAAGACCTTAAGAGATAACTATATTATTGCCATACTCATTTAACAGGTAAGATAAGCTTCAGCGGGGTTAAGTAAGTGCCAGCACCAGGATTAAAACTCAGATCCTTTTTGACTCTAGGGTTCATGCCTTTTCACTCAATTATCCATTTGACATACACATGGCACCTACTGTGTGCCAAACATTGCACTAGATAATTATCCATTGCCAAAGGCAGTAGTGCTGCTGAAAACTAGGACCTGTTTACACAGTTAATATTTTTAGAATATGTCGGCTATCTCTGCATTGCAAATGTCTATATTAGAAGCATCCCTCAGACAAGAAACAGGAAACCTGATGCCCCAAAAAGGAGTTAAATGAGCTCTGAGAAAACTTACGATATAAATTTTGCCCAAAGCAGAGCTCAAGAGGTCAAGTTTAAAATAGCTTGTGCTACACACTTTTAGAACAAAACCTGTTAATACTACTTAATAGCCATAAAAAAAAATCCATTATATTTGATAAAGTAATCTCAGTTTTGGAAATCTATTTTAAGCAAGTTATATAAAACATGAAAAAACTATATGCATAAAAGGTGTTTATAGCAGTGTTATTTATAGTACCTTAAAAGGTAAAAACAACCTATAGTCCAAAAAGTAGGGAATAATAAATAGCCTGCATATGAAATAATTTAGTTATTAAAGCATAAAGATTGGGTAGCTATGTTTAAAAATGTATACTTATAAGACATAGTGAAGAAAGCAGAATTCAAAATTGCCTTCTATGATTACAAACCTGTAAAAAGTACTTTTAAAAAAAGATTAAAAGTGAACACTTTGAAAGTATAGTGTCTGCTGTTTGGGAGGAATCACAGGTAGAGTCTTTTACCCTCATTTTTGGTAACAGTTTCTTTCAGAATTTTAAAATAATTTTCATAATGGTATATACCTTCAAGATTAGAAAGATTAGAACCAAGTGCCAGCTTGCAACAGCAAGTGAAGACATTTACGGCTAAAACTCTGCCTTAATCAGAGGCTAGTCGATTATTCAGAAAACTTAAATAGAAAACTCTTACAAAAAGAGGAAGCAGGCTGGGTGCAATGGCTCATGCCTGTAATCCAGCACTTTAAGAGGCTGAGGCGGGCAGATCACTTGAGGCCATGAGTTCAAGACCAGCCTGGCCAACATGGCATTGAGGCCATGAGTTCAAGACCAGCCTGGCCAACATGGCAAAACCCTGTCTCTACTAAAAATACAGGGAAAAAAAATTAGGTGGGCATGTTGGCACATGCCTATAGTCCCAGCTACTCAGGAGGCTAAGGCAGAAGAATCACTTGAACCTGGGAGGCAGAGGTTGCAGTGAGACGAGGTTGCACCACTACACTCCAGCCTGGGTGACAGAGTGAGACTCTGTCTCAAAAAAAGAAAAAAAAAAAAAAGGAAGCAGTACCTGCCTGAAGACCGTACATGGTGATGGCAACAACAGGGTTAACTTCAAACACAAGGGAAAAAATTACAGGAAAGTGGAGTTTAAAGCAGAATGAACTTAAAAGGCCAGGTGGAGCTACTGTGGACACAAGCCTCATTCTCATTTCAGGCATGGGGAAAATTCCACAGGCATCGCTGTGAAGGAGGAGGTCTACTCACTCCAGTAGCTTCTTCCCAGAATCAACACATTCACACAGAACCATCTCTGCCTTCTCCGACACTCCTGACATCCCAAGAGTGACGCAGTAAAGTATGCATGGCATTTCACCAACTAGAAAGGTGATTTACTTTTCTCTACCCTCTGAACAGAGGAAACCAACATTCATAATGATGAACCTGGGGGGCTGCAAAATCTCCTAGTGATGATGAAAGATTAAATCAGCCGCTCTAAAACCCAGCACACTGAGAATCACCCAAGGAGCTTGGTGAGATATTTTTTCTTGGGGCTTTGTCCTCTAATTTTGATTTAGTGGGTTTATTTTGGTACTCAATCTGTATTTTCAACATGCACTCTAGGGATTACAGACATTTAGGAACCACTGGACTGAGCTACATATGGTATAATTTTAGTGTTTAATACAGCTCATTGTATTTTAATTTACTAAAATCAATGAATAGTCTTATACCTATTTAAGTAGAATCTCCATTCCCCAACCATGCGAGAAAACAGAATCGGTACTCTACCTGGTAATCCAGCATCCGGAAGCTTGGAAAAAACTGACAAATTCGGGATTCAAAAAAATAGGGGAAAATCCAGAAAATGGGTAGTTCTTTGTGACTGTCATCTAATGGATCACAAGAAGGGAAAAATAATAGTAAATTAAAGAAAAAATAGAAGGTTACAATAGAAAAACTTCTGCTAGCATGAGAAATTGCAATGATTCAACACATTGAAATCTCATACAAAAACAGAAAATGTTTACCAGAGTGCCATTTCAAACCTGACTATTCCCAAAGGTCAGTGGAAATATTCCTTTATATTGAAATATAGCTATTAAGAGTATGTAAAAGTAACCCATATGTATATTTCTATTGTCTAGGTAAGGCAAAGATGTTACCTAAAAAGTTGAAAATAGAAAAGGAGTGTCACTTTTGAGGCACAAAGGCAGTCATGACGTAGTGGAAGGACCTCTGGACTAGAAGGCAGTAAGTAGGCCTTGGGTGTGAATTCCAGCTCTGCCACAACTCTTTATCTTAGTTTTCAGGGATGAATCAACCTTGACTGCATCACAGAAGATTCTTAAAAACAGTTTTACCAAAATTAGTGTTTGTGAGAGACAGGGAACACAGCTGTTACTTACAAAGCACCTAGTATAGGCTAGTACTTATTACAGCACTATTACAGCTAAAACTCCAACAGGCTGAAAAGTCATAATTCAGAGGCAAGCCTAATCATAGTGCTTACACTAAGCTATAATAAGTATTTTCTATTTACTGTCTCCTTACAATAATCCCTAGAATTAGATATTATCCCATTTTACAGATAGGGAAACTGAAGCCATAAGCTATGAAGTCCAACGCAGCTAATAAGTGGCAGAACAGGAATTCAAGCCCACAAAGCTCTTTATTGCTTCCCCAATGACACTGACTTTATCCACTCTAATTAGTGGACTTAAAAACAGCAAATAAGTGAAATACTTAACAATATCAGTCACATTTTATATTTCATTTGCATTCTGTCTCCCAAAGCACTATTAGTGGAGAAGCATGATCACAAAATTCCTGACACTCTTAACAAATTTATCAACTTGCGAGCTAGAAAATATTTCTAAAAAATGAATATACCAACTAATTAGATAATTTTATAAAATACTTTGAAGCCCTAAGTCACTTTAAACTGAATAATAACCCCCAGCCACTAGACCACCTCTAGGGCTGGGAATCTGTGTATTGATAACCACAATCAGTCTATGGGATGTCTAACCTCCAAACTCATATCCTGGCAAAGTGTAGAGCCCTGGACCTCAGGCTGAGTGCCTTCTTAGTGTTCTGGGCCAGGCTTCAGGAACAGGGAATGTATGGTCCACAGGGCAGAGGTATGTGTCAGCTTTGTTCAAAAATCTATTCCCAGTACCTAAACAGTGCCTGGCACACAGTGGCTACTAAGTAAATATTTACTGAATGAATGACAGCAGTTCACTGCTGTTCTGCATAATGTCCCATTATCCCCATCAAAAACATAGTATTTTTCCTATAAGCCATTAAAAAAAATCCACATGATTAGAATAATACAAAGTATATCATGATAATGAAGTTTGCTGCAACATCAAATAAACCTGTTTTTAAAAAGAGAACTCAAGACATGTATATTCTATCAGTGCTCTGATTCACTGAGCTCAGCTAATATTTGACAGGAAGTAGATACACAGATACATGTTTACTTTGCAGTAATAAATTAGACACCTTGGCTTTGAACTTCTTTCCACATAGCAATTAACTTCCTGAATGTAATAGCCAAAGGTTCAACCAAGCCACCAAACGGAGGATCCGTCACCATAATGATTCCTTCGCCTTTATCTTCCTGTAAAAATGCTCTGCAGACTTCAAGGGCAGTCTGGAACAAATAAAAATTCATTTCTAAATTAGGACTAGAGAGAGGCACTTCATCCTACTTGGAGGAGAATGCATTAGACTCAGTCTCACTCTTAATACTGGAAACTTCACGGAGTCATCTTGCCACCGCAGCATCCCTCAGTGACATTCTGGAGCCTCTCTTTGCCCCCAAAAGATTTTATCTTTGGGTTCCTTGATAAGCAGGTTTTTAAAATTGCAAATTCAAACACCAGCACTATCAGAAGACTACACATTTCAAATGGTTAAATTAAAAGGCTAAATTTAGTGTCCTAAAAGAAACTCATTACTCATGAAAACCATCTAAAATGTTAAATTCAATTCAACAAGCCGGGATGGTGCTAAGCACTAGGGACACAAAGACGGAGAAGACATTGTTTTCCTATCTGGCTTGTCCAATGCCATGAGTTCGTTTAATAACAGCTACAAATTACCAGTTAAATATGCACATGTTTTTGAGTATCAGGCAGACATATTTGAACATGCACTGCAAGTAAATAAAAAAGGAAAGTTCACAAATGACAAAGCACATCTGGTCCATGAAACCATGCTATTAACACATTTTCCCAAAGGTTAATTTAAGCTTTTTTAGTAATTGCAAAGTAAACATTAACAGGGATATTTAACGGTTTTTGCTATGGGTGAAGTTATTAAGAGATACCATATAACAGTATCTCCAGTCAACTGACTTGCAAGTAGCTTTCAAGAACAGTCCCCTTGGTATCCCTGAGGGATTGGTTCCAGGACACCCGCATATACCAAAATCTGCAGGTGCTGGAGTCCCTGATATAAAATATTGTAGTATTGTACTTAACCTATGCACATCCTCCTATATAGTTTTAATCATCTCTAGATTACTTATATAACCTAATACAATGTAAATGACATATAAACAGTTCTTAGACTCTATGGTTTAGGGAATAATGACAAGAAAAAAGTATACATGCTCAGTACAGTCACCACCACCCTCTTTTTTTTTCCTAAATATTTTTGATCTGCAGTTTGTTGAATCCACAGATGCAGAACCCACAAATGGGGAGAGCTGACTGTACTCATCTACAAAAATAAGTCAACACAGTATACAAAATGGCATGAGATTTAAAAATTTAATGGCATTTTAAACTTTAATAAGCCTATATGTACTTTATAATAAAATATATTTTGTTCTACTGCTAAATCAATTTAGAAGACCCCACTGATAAGAGGAAAACCTTTTTCCCTAGGAGAGTCTTCATTAATTTCCTACTGGAACTCCTATAGCAGAGGATGACTTGTCAAGAAGGTTAATCATTTTTCAAGTGCTGTCTGGCACTTCCTTAACCTGCTTACAAGAACAAGGACTGAAAGCACAGATGATGATATTGAAATCTTCAAACTCCTTAGAGTTAAAAGTAGAAAAGAGAAATTACACAAGTAAATGATGTCTAGCTCCTAACCTAACTTTAAAAATATTTTTAAAGGATTTTTTTTCCAGGTAAGAATCAATGGCATCATAGCCCAACACGAGTTGCTGATTATCTTAATGTTGATCTTCTACAGGAAATAGATACTTGCTTACACCACCAATGTTCACAGTAATTTGACTCTTTATCTCAGTTATCATTTAAAAAGTGCCCGGTACTTTAATTAGCCATCCTCTCTACATACTTTAACTGACTTTGCCATTAAGGCCGATGACATTTTTTAAATACTATATGATTTGTGATGAGAAATCCTATGTGGGGAACTCCCACTTTTGAATCTAGTGGACTGTAAAATGCTGAGGTGTACTAGCAGAGTCTTCTATTCTCCTAAGCACCCTGGACAGCCTCACAGGCACTGAGCGGACACTTAAATACTTAGTGATTGATTAGTGGATGGTAAATCTCTAGTGAAAAACTTGACTCCGGGAGTAGGTAGAAAAAAGGCAGATAGTAAAATCATTAAAACAATGGGTTTCTGCAGATCAATCTCTATAGCTGCAGTGCTATTTAGAGGCTGCTGCTGAAATATAGAGTAAGAAAAGCCTGAGCTGGACGACTCTTTTCTTCAGGGAAGATAAAGTGGAGCTCAATCTTGGCAGCTTCTTCCAACCATTATTGTAGAAACTTATAAGGTAATGCTGTACACTTCCTATAAGCTACAAAGAGTTTCGAAGAAAAACCCTAATTACCTGTTACCCTTTAAAAAAATAAAAAATTGCTAGCCAACCTTTAGGTATTTAATTTTATCCTTATTTTGTATTTATGGTTCAAAATAAAAAGCAAAACCATAGTATGGTATTAAAACAGACAAACAACAAGAAAATCCTAACTCACTAGTGTAGCATCAAGCAGTGATTCAAACTCGATTACTTCCTCATTTACTACGACACAGCCCTGACCTCACCTGACATCAAGGTCCTGTGGTTTCAAGTAGGCTGGATACCGCCACATCAATATCCTACCAGCCCCACAGACTCAACCTTTCCAAACTTCACTTCCCTCTGTTTAGATGAAAAAATACAAATCCAGGCCATTCCACCAAGTCAGCTTGGACTTCTCCCTCAGTACAGTCTTCTCACTGCCTCTGTGAATGCCTAGACAACCCAGTTCTTTCTTCTCCTTTTCTCACTGCCACTGTCCCAGCTGAGAAGTCCCTCATCATCCACTGGCAAGTGACTTTCAATTCCCACCTGCCTTCACATTCACCTCAACAGTTCTCAATTCTTAGTGATTACCAACCATATAAACGCTTTGGGAAACAGCTGAAATACATCTAATTATAACTGCTGTTTATTTCAATACCTTGCTTTAATGGCTTCACAGCTGAAAAATATTAATATATATCCCAATGCTAAATTGATTCAAATGGAAGGAGTGCTATACTTACTAAATCAGGGGACTCATTTTTCAATCCCAACCAACAATTTAACATTTGTTTTCATTTCCTGAATGCTGACTTTTATAAAGTCTTGCTTGGTTTTCATCCTCCTATCATGAGTTAATATCTCAAAGCACAATACATAGTAAGCATGGTTCACAATTTTTACAAAATTGATATATATGCATATATTTATGGGTATGCTTCAAAGTGTCTTGATAATTTCACAATATTTTTGGCCAGCGTCCTGGCAAGTGTGATTACTTGGTTGGTTACAGATTTTATTTTATAATAGGCCTGACACAGAGCTCAAACTAAATGTATCAGCTCTACTATGCTGTTTATTCTGTGACATTATTAGCCTCATATTGAAAGAAGCTTTTTTTAAGCTGCTGTCCTTTTTTATTTTTAAAGATCTTTTAGTTTTTAGAGCAGTTTGAGGTTCGCAGATCCGTACACTCCCAGCCCTGACACATGCATTTAATTACAGTGTGGTAAGTCTACAAAGGAGAACGTGACCCTCTGGGGAGTGGGGGTCGGGGAAGGCTGGAAGAAGTGATTTGGAACAAAGTTCTAAAACATGAGTGGAAGTTATCAAGGCAAAAGACAGCAGAAACCAGCAGGAACAGCACGGGCCTTCCCTGTGGTGCAAAGGCGTCTGACCAGTTCCAGATGAAAGCCCTGTTCCCTGAGCACAGACAGCAAAGGGGAAACAGGGAGAGGGGAGGCTAGAGTGGAAATCGGGGTCAGATCACACAGAGCCCCATGGGCCTTCTAAGAATATGGGCCTTCATCCAAAAAGTAGTGAGAAGTCTTAACAAGGGAATAATAAAATCACCTCTAGGTGCTCAATAAACAGTGAAAGAACAAAAATAAATACCAGTAAATAGTAGAACAGTCACAATTTGACGTTGAGGGAATTTAGCAAAAGAACAAGGGAGGCACTCTGAAATCTGTTATTCCACAATAAGAGAACAATGAGATAATGGTCACAACTCTTACCTTTCCATCAAAGAAATGATGGTTAAACATATTATAATGGCAAAAGCTATCTTCCATATAAAACTGTGAATACCTGTAAAATAATTACAGAGTTATTTGCCCAGTCACAGCAATAGAGTAAACAAATATAAGCTAAATTTTAAAACTAAAAATCACACCTTTATTTTAAAAATTTCATCATTCTTTAGTTTTTTGAAATAAAGAATAATTTCCAAAAATTTCAGGTAATTTTTAACAGTGAATAAATAACAAACATAAATGATTTTCCCATGTTTAACCAGTAGTAAAACTACAGAATACGCATATATAAAACACACATGTTCCTATGTACCAGGAGGTTATACATAAACAATGAGGTTACTGACAGATGATTATGCAATTTAAGCTTGCAATGGGTTGGCAATTAAGATACATCTCTCATGGTTAATAATTTTAAGGAGAATACTAAATCAACATTTCTGCTCAACAGCTGTTCATTTATTTTCTTCTGTAGGTGATTTTTTTTAAGTATTTAATACAGACCAGGCACAGTGGCTCACACCTGTAATTCCAGCACTTTGGGAGGCTGAGGCAGGCAGACTGCTTGAGCTAATGAATTTGAAACCAGCCTGGGCAACATGGCAAAAGCCCATCTCTACAAAAAATACAAAAATCAGCCAGGCATGGTGATGCATGCCTGCGGTCCCAGCTACTAGGGAGGCTGAGGTGGGAGGATGGCTTGAGCCCAGGAGGCGGAGGCTGCAGCGAGCCAAGATCACACCACTGTACTTCAGCCTGGGCGCTACAGCCAGACCATGTCTCAAAAAAAAAAAAAAAAAAGATAATACAAATTACAAATTTTTTTTTGTCTAATGCAGGCTAGCTTAATAAAATATGCTTTTCAATATAATAGGAAAAGCATATGGATTTCATATTTACTAAATTAGTGTGAGGAAAGAGGAATATTTATTTACTGATAGAATTATTTTGTTTTGCTAACACAGTATTTTAAAAAGCCACTGGCAGTGAATGAGAGTACCACCTTTGGGTATTAACATTTTATAAATTCCCGCTAATTTACTAGGAAAAACTCATTATCACATTATGACTTAAATCTGCATTTGATTACTTACACGGCGGAACTTTCTATATTTCTTAACTGTATTTGTACTGTCTGTCCATATGTTTTCCCCATTTATGTATCTAGGTCTTAATGTCTGTGTTGCTGATTTCTCAGTTTTCCATACAATATAGAAACCTCTTTGTTATCTCAATAGGATTTTGAACTTCAACTATTTTATTACACATAATTTACATAAGAATCACATCGTCCTTCTTGGGAATTTGTAACCTGGTGAAAAAACTGAAAAAAATCTGAGACACATCCTTACTTACTACGACTTCTTGAACCGAATCATGATACTGGCAACTTCTTTGCTTGTGTTTCTACTCAGTTATCCATTACTGTCTGTAACTGATCGGTCGCCCATGGTGAGTATTTAATGTAAGGGCAGCACTGGTTTATCCTCTTCCCATTAACTGTGGCTAACAGCACAGGCTCCATAGTCGGATGGTCTGGTTTCAAACTGTGTGTCTCTCGCTTACTGACTGGGTATCCTTAGTAAGTTATTTAACCTTTCTGAGCCTCAGTGTCTTCATCCATAAAATGGTAAAAGTAATAATTTCTACCACATAGGACTGGATAACAATGAGATAATGTATGTAAAGTACTTAATACAATGCCAGCTACATAGCATGTACTAAAATGTTAAGTACTGTTACTGTTATTTTAATAATTATCAGCTGTAAATATTTATGCCTTAATGCCCCTAATATTAAGAAATTATGTTTATGTTCACCAAAAATAATCCAAGCCTCTTTCTTCTTGTTCTGTGGAGATGGACAAAGAGCTGCCAACCATTCTCGGTGTAATATCCTTTAATGTCATTTAAGACACTGTTAGCACATTTCCTAAAATATAAATTTGCGCTGAAGAAATAAAAGGTTTAGATAACTGGAAAATATTTAAACTATATACCGTAACCTAATGAACATTCCAAAAATTGACTGTAGGCAATGTCAAATGACCATTAAACAAATATGTCTTCCTATTTAACTAAATCTCACATAACTGCCTTTAAAAAAGAGTGTATTAGTACTAGTACAGCCATGTGTAAACATGGTATCATTTGAGGGTTTTCTTCTCTCTTGCACTGCTTTATGAGTATGACCAAAGGAAAATACAATCCCTTTTTAACTTAATCCATATTATTTTCATTCCTTCACAAAGATACAATAGTCAGTTTTAAAAATTAAAAAAAGAAAATTTGATTTACATGAAATTCAGCACAGCACACCTGTCCAAAACATTCTGGGCAGCAGTGTGCAGAGGCAGAGAGAAAGAAAAGCGAAGATTTCAGTTCTAAGTTTCCATCAAATACATAATTTGAGAGCATAATTATTCATATTTTAAATTATGAAAAATCACTCAACTTCGCCCTCTTAAAATGAAATTGGCCACAAAGAATTATTCTCTCCATTGAATAACGCAAACAAAACCAATCAGAAATGCATGCACTTGAAAAATGCTCAAAAGGACATTCATTTGGCCATTCATTCTCTTTAAATGAGAGTCAGTTACCAAGTGTGAAACATGCTCTACACACAGGAAATGTAATCAAGAGCTGAATAAAATTAGTTCATGAAATGAACCTAAGAAATTCATTTTTTGACATAACTTTATTTGGATAATAGTTTGCCAAATAGAGTTTCACATCTTTCATGCTAAAATTAGAGCATATAGAAATCCATCTTAGCAAATGTGAACTTCGTATCTTCTACCCCCTAAAAAACATATTTATAGCACATCTATAGAGAACACTGGAGTTTCAGGCAGTTCTCCAACCTTGGATAAACCTGTTGTAAGGCACCAAGAAACCAAAGTCAAAGTGCCAAAAAACTACTCATTGTCACTCTATACTACGCAGAATTTTTTTTCTGATTTAACTGTGGTCTTTATGAGAAATCCAACCACACACTCCGCCATGCTGAAAATACAGGTAACAGCCTCAGAGAATTCCAGCAACTTATGTGTTTCAATAAACCAGCTCTCTCTTTAGTGTTGACTTTCTATAGAACTGACTCAGTAACAGACTACGTTATCAAAAAAACTGAGCTGTGATATCCCCAATAGAACACCATCAGTTTTTGTTTGCAAGGCACATGCAAAAGTTTAGAAGTATGAAAAAAAAGTATCAATATATTCCATACATTATAAAATAACTTTATCCACATCCCCTAACCCCTACTGTGACCAGGACATTACAACTACAGGTGCAAGAAAAGGAAAACTAAAAGGCATGGCATTAAAGGTGAAATAGTTAAGGGGCCATATAAATCTTTCAAATTAAATCAGGCAAGATGAGTTCTGGAGATCAGTTGCAAACAACGTGAATTTACTTAACACTACTAAGTTGTATATCTAAAGATGGCTACTATGGTAAATGTTATGTTTTATGTATAGTTAACCTTTGAACAACACAGAGGTTAGGGGCACAGCAGAAAATCCAAATATAACTTTTACCTTCTGTGTCAGTCCATTTTGCATTGCTATAAAAGAATACCTGAGATTGGGTAATTTGCAAAGAAAAGAGGTTTATTTGGTTCACGGTTCTATAGGCTGTACAAGCGCAGCACCAGCATCTGCTGGGCTTCTGGTGAGGCCTTAGAAGTTTTCACTCACGGTGGAAGGGAAAGGAGACCTGGCATGTCACATGGCAAGAGAAGGCGCAAGAAAGAAAGGAGGAGGTGCCAAGCTCTTTAAACAACCAGATCTTGTGTGAACTAATAGAATGAGAACTCACTTATTACCACAAAGACAGCATCAAGCCATTCATGGGGAATCAACCCCATGATTCAAACACCTCCCACTAGGCCCACCTCCAACACCGGAGATCACACTTCAACATGAGATACCTACTCCAAACCATATCAACTCCCCGAAAGCTTAACTACTAATAGCCTATGATGACTGGATGCCTTACAGATAACAGTCAATTAACACATATTTTGTATATGTTTTATATACTGTATTTTTACTATAAAGTTAGCTAGAGAAAAGAAAATGTTATCAGGAGAGTCATTTGGAAGGTCGAGGTGGGAGGATTGCTTGAGGTCAGGAGTTTAAGACCAACCTGGCCAACCAGCAAGACCCGTTTCTATTAAAAAAACATCATAAGGAAGAGACAATATTATTTAATATTCATTAAGTGGAAGTGTGTCACCATAAAGGTCTTCATCTTCATAATGAGTAGGCTTAGGAGGAGGAAGAAGAAGAGCGGTGGCAGAGGCAGAAGAAAATCCATTTGTAAGTGAACCTGAGCAGTCCAAAACCATGTTATTCAAGGGTTAATTGTATTTTTGAACAATTTTAAAAAGTAAATCAGAGTACTAGCAATAAACACCACAAAATAAAATTCAGAAAACCATTTAAATTATAATAGCACCAAAAATAATAAAACATCTAGAGATAAATGTAATAAAAGAAGCAAAAAACTTATATGCTGAAAACTACAAAATATCATTTAAAGAAATTGAAGACCTAAAGAAATGGAAGGACATCTCATGTTCATGGACTGGACAACTTAATATTAAGATGGCAATATTCCCCAAATTAATCTACAAATTCAATATAATCCCTGTAAAAATCCCAGCTGGGTTTTTTTTTTTTTTTTTTTTTTGTGGAAATTGACAAGCTGATCCTAATATTCATATGGAAATGCAAGACACCCAGAACAGCCAAAACAATCTTGAAAAAGAACAAAATAGGAAGACTCATACTTCTCATTTTCAAAATTTACTATACAGCAACAGTAATCATGACTGTGTGAGAGTGGCATAAGGATGGGGATAGATCAATGGAATAGAATTTAAAGTCCATAAATAAACCTATATATTTGTGGTCCTTTTGTTTTCATTGTGGTACCAAGCTAATTCAATGGGAAAAGAAGTCTTTTCAAAAAACGGTGCTAAAGCAACTAGTCATCCACATGCAAGCAGTTAGACCACTACCTCATACAATAAAAAAAAAATTAGCAGGCCAGGCGCAGTGGCTCACGCCTGTAATTCCAGCACTATGGGAGGCCGAGGTGGGTGGATCACGAGGTCAGGAGATCGAGAACATCCTGGCTAACACAGTAAAACCTCGTCTCTACTAAAAATACAAAAAATTAGCCAGGCGTCGTGGTAGCCCTTGTAGTCCCAGCTACTCGGGAGGCTGAGGCAGGAGAATGGTGTGAAGCTGGGAGGCAGAGGTTGCAGTGAGTCAAGATGTGCCACTGCACTCCAGCCTGGGTGCCTGGGTGCCTGGGTGACAGAGCCAGACTCTGTCTCAAAAAAAAAAAAGAAAGCTCGAAACAGACTAAGTGGTGTAAAAGCAAAAATTATAAAACTCTTTGATGAAAACATGGGTATAGATACTTATTGGATTAGGCAAGACTTTCTTAGATATGACACCTAACACACAAGCAACTGAAGAAAAAAGAAAAACTGGACTTCATCACAAGTGAAAAGACAATCCACAAGATGAGAGAAAATATTAGCAAATCATATATCTGATAAGGGTCTAGTATCCAGAATATATTAAGAACTCTCACAATTTAACAAAAATACAAACAACCAATTAAATAGTGGGCAAAGGATTGATATTTCTCCAATAAGATAAACAAATGGCCTATAAGCACATGAAAAGATGTTCAACATTATTAGCCACCAGTGGAATCCAAAACAAAACCTCAAAGAGATACCACACTTCAAAAAGACGGATGATAATAAGCATTGGCAAGGACATGGAGAAATTAGAAACCTCATATATTCCTGGTGAGAATAAAATATGATGCACCTACTTTGGAAAATAGTTTGGCTGTTCCCCAAGAAGGTAAACATAGTTACCACATGACCTAGCAATTCCACTTCTAGGTATAAGGGCTGAACTGTTTCACGCGCAAAATCCTTATGTTGAAGCCCTAATCACTAGTACTTCAAAATGTGGCTATTTGGAGACAGTCTTTAAAGAGGTAATTAAGTTAAAATGAGGCCATTAGTGTGAGCCTTAATCCAATCTGAGTGGTGTCCTTAAGAGGAAATTTGGACATAGTAAGAAACACCAGGGATACTCACACAAAGAGGCCTTATGAGGAGACAGTGGCCATCTGCATGCCAAAGAGAGAGGCCTCAGGAGAAACCAAATCTGCTGAAACCTTGATCTTGGACTTCCAGCCTCCAGAACTGTGAGAGAATAAATTTCTGTTGTTTAAGCCACATAGTCTGTGGTATTTTGTTATGGCAGCCCTAACAAACGAATACCCAAGAGATCTGAAAACCTATGTTCACGTGGAATTTGTACACAAATGTTCATCGCAGTATTATTCATAATAGCCAAAAAGTAGAAGCAACTCAAGTGTCCGTCAACAGATGAAAAGATAAAAACAAAATTTGGTATATCCATATAGTACAATATTATTCAGTCATAAAAAGGAATGAAGTACTGATACATGCTACCACATGGGTGAACCCTGAAAGCTTTACGCTAAGTGAAAGAAGTCTGACACAAAAGGCCACACAGTACATTACTCCACTTATATAAAAAATATCTAGAATAGGCAAAGCATATCCATACAGATAGAAAGTAGATTCATGGTTGTCAAAGGCTGGGGCATGGCAAATGGGGAAGGACTGCCCACAGGGAGAGTGCTTCTTTTGAAGGTGATGAAAATGTTGTGGAATTAGATAGTGGTGATGGTTACACAACCATGTGAATATACTGAAAACTACTGTTTTATGTATGTAAAATATATCTCAATTTTAAAAAAAGAAACGGGCTGGGCATGATGACTCACACCCTGTAATCCCAGCACTTTGGGAGCCTGAGGCAGGCAAACTGCATTAGCCCAGGAGTTTAAGACTATCTTGGGCAACAGGGTGAAACCCCATCTCTACAAGAAATATAAAAATTAACTGGGTGTGGTGGCACATGCCTGTGGTCCCAGCTACTTGGGAGAGACTGAGGTAGGAGGATCGCTTGAACCCAGGAGGTCAAGGCTGCAGTGAGCTGAGATCACGCCATTGCATTCCAGCTTGGGTGACAGAGCAAGAAGTTGTCTCAAAAAAAAAAAAAGAAAGAAAAGAAAAGAAATATACCTAAAATATCACCAGCAGGAAAAGTTTTCAAGGTTATGTATCTACTTTTTAAAGTGTTTGTATGCATAAAAAAGGTTTAAAAAGCCAAAACCCATAATGTTTTGGATGGCAGAATTAAAGATCATTTTTCCTTTTTTAAAACCAAAGTAAACCAAGGGATTCTTGCAATTTTAACAAGTTATTTGAGAAGACACAGTATGAGATCTACTCTGTATAAATCAGTCCACTAAAACTAGCTTGAAAAAGCTTGTCTTTAATAACTTAGAATCATTATATAGCTTTTTGGTTTTTTGTTTTTTTTTTTGAGACGGAGTCTCGCTCTGTCGCCCAGGCTGGAGTGCGGTGGCCGGATCTCAGCTCACGGCAAGCTCCACCTCCCAGGTTTACGCCATTCTCCTGCCTCAGCCTCCCGAGTAGCTGGGACTACAGGCGCCCGCCACCTCGCCCGGCTAGTTTTTTGTATTTTTTAGTAGAGACGAGGTTTCACCGGGTTAGCCAGGATGGTCTCGATCTCCTGACCTCGTGATCCGCCCGTCCCGGCCTCCCAAAGTGCTGGGATTACAGGCTTGAGCCACCGCGCCCGGCCCATTATATAACTTTTAATGTAAATTCAAAACCGTACTATTAGAAAGATCACACTGTACCATTTTCACTGAAGTAAAAGTGCCAAAGGTAGGAATATGAGTGCTGCTGACAACTGTATACGTTGTCTTGACTAGTTTAGTTATGGACATCTGGTTTTTTGTCTCTCCAGCACCTACATCCCTACTCTTTAAGTTGAACACCTTTTTCCTGTGGAGAACCGACTCCATGTGATTGGTCAGAGGCTGGCTGGAGTACCCCATCTGCCAGGCCACAGTGATGGCTCTGGAATCAGCAAGTGACCCCAGCCAGGCTAATCCGAACACTCTCTGGAGTTTGGCTGCTGGAGCTCTCAGGAAGAACTGCCTCTTTCCACTGGGCAGTTAAGCCGAAGACCAGATAAGCTTAAAGCTTCCCACCACCATCCCTGGCAGTAGGAGGGAAGCTGTCTGCAGAACAAAATCAATACACAGAGAAAGACAGAATGAGAGGTGGAGAGAGAAAGAGGGAGCCCTAGCAACACTGTGTGAGGCTCACTATCTCAACTAGACTACAGCCTGCTATATCCCAGACCTCAGGAATGTGAACCAATAAATTCTCTTTTACGTGATTGTATTTCCAGGTCTCCAAGGAAAAAATTCCTGAGTGCCTTATTCTAAAAATACAAATAACCTAGAAACCAGTTTTGATTCATCTGAAAATCTCTGTAGAACAAGGCAGGATGATACAGGGAGAAAGGGAGAGATGGAAGGATGACAAGAAAGAAACTGACTATATGAGAAAGGCATATATACAAGTTCAAAAGCAAAGTTATTTCCAAAGGATAGCTTAGTTTTTGAAGCCAGACTGCCTTGGCTTGAATTCTAGCTTGGGCACTTATAAACTGTGATTTTGATCAAGCTATTTAACCTCTTCATGCCTCAGTTTTCTCATCTGGAAAAATGAGGATGATGATAGCATCTATCTTACAGGGCTAAATGTGAGGAATGAGTCAGGGCAAGGCCTGAAATATAACAGGCACTCAAAAAACACCGGCTATACCAGGCACAGTGGTTCACACCTATAATTCCAGCAATTTGGGAGGCCGAGGGAGGTAGATCACTAGAGGTCAGGAGTTCAAGATCAGCCTGGCCAACATGGTAAGATCCCCTCTCTACTAAAAATACAAAAATTAGCCACGCATGGCAGTACACACCTGTAATCCCAGCTACTGGGGAGGCTGAGGCAGGAGAATCACTTGAGCCCAGGAGGCGGAGCTTGCAGTGAGCTGAGATCACACCACTGCACTCCAGCCTGGGCAACAGAGCCAGACTCCGTCTCAAACAAACAAACAAAAATACCCGTTATTAATAATACATTATAAGAACCCAAAAGTTAAACTTCTACCTTTAAAATCATGCATTTAGAATAATTTAATACTTTAGGAAAGAAATACAGGATTTAAAAAAAGAAGTTGCTATCTCCATGCATACTCATACAATGGAATATCATACAGCCAGCCATAAGAGGCATGAAGTGCCGCTACATGCATGGGTGAGCTTGAAAACATGATGCTAAGTGAAAGAAGCCAACCACAAAGGTCACAGATTTTATGATTCTATTTATATAAAATATGCAGAACAGGTAAATCCAGAAAAGAGAGACAGAAAGTGCTTGTGAGGGGAAGTGAACTCTAGGTTTCTTTTCAGTGTGATAGAAATGTTCTAGAAGTACCCAGTGGGGATGGTTGCACAACACAGTGATTACAACAAAAACCACTGAAATATGTACTTTTAAATGGTGACTATTAAATGAATTATACCCAATTAAAAATAAATTGAGTTTATCTTTAAGAAGTCTATATCATCATTTGTCAAGGATCACTCATGTTAAGCAGATGTTAGTAAAGTGTGCTAGTCCTGTTAACAAGGGATGAGTGGTTACCAGGCCAGACCTATTCATAAGGAATGAGACAGTATAGGTAATTTCTGAGTAATGTGCTTGCGTATGTTAGATAACTTAGAGTTGACTCAGAAATCTAAAGGAAAATAAATTATTAAAGTTACACTTCATTTTATTTTATTTTATTGAGACAGGGGTCTCTGTTGCATAGGCTGGAACGCAGTGGCATAATCTCAGCTCACTGCAACCTCTACCTCCTGGGCTCAAGCAATCATCCCACCTCAGCCTCCGGAGTAGCTGGAACTATAGGCACGTACCACCACGCCCGGCTAATTTTTGTATTTTTAGCAGCAATGGGTTTTCACCATGTTGCCCAGGCTGGTTTTAAACTCCTGGACTCAAGTGATCCACCTGCCTCAGCCTCTCAAAGTGCTGGGATTACAGGCATAGGCCACTGCACCCAGCCAGGCTACACTTTTATTATTATTATCTTTTTTGAGACTGAGTCTTGCTCTGTCACCCAGGCTGGAGGGCAGTTACATGAACTCAGCTCACTGCAACCTCCACCTCCCGGGTTCAAGCGATTCTTCTGCCTCACCCTCCCAAGTAGCTGGGATTACAGGCGTGAGCCACCACGCCCAGCTAATTTTTTTTATTTTTAGTTGGCATAGGGTTTCACCATGTTGGCTAGGCTGGTCTTGTACTCCTAACCTCAAGTGATCTGCCAGCCTTGGCCTCCCAAAGTGTTGGGATTACAGGCATAAGCCACCGCACCTACCCAAACTACACTTTTTAAAGTGACATTTTACACTTTAAAAATCTGTTTGGTGCTCAGTGGCTCATGTCTACAATCCCAACACTTTGGGAGGCCAACGCAGGAGGACTGCTTGAGGCCAGGAGTTCCAGACCCCAAATCTGCAAACCTTTCTTTTTTTTAAATTACCTGGGTGTGGTAGTGCTGGCCTGCAGTCCTAGCTACTAGGGAGACTGAGGCTAGAGGATCGCTTGAGCCCAGGAGTTTGAGGGTACAGTGGGCTATGACCATGCCACTGTACTCCAGCCTAGGTGACAGAGCGAGACCTTGTCTAAGAAAGAAAAAAAAAAAATCTGTCTGCTTTGTTTTTAGGAAGCAGAGCTAAATAAAAGGAAACACAAAGCCTGATTCCTTCAAGAACACATTAAAAATACTAAGAACATTGTGTCTTATAAATTCAGCATGAACTCCTGGTATTAAACAATTACAGAAACTGAGAATCTAGAGAATTATAGACACAGTGGACGATGTATTTACCATCCATGTTATAAGTTAAAGGTTTGTATCTTCCAAATTACCACCAGAGGGGAGATTCAAGACCTGTTCCTCCCTTTGTGTCAACTCAGAAATCATCAGATGCCTTTAATGCCAACCCTCTCACAAAGTCTATCTGATGGCTAATCCTCTGCTTTGGCACCTGTCTATCCCCTACTTAGCACTCCCTTCACTCCAGGCTATGTTCAGTAAAAGACAACATGTACAACATCCACTAAAATATACTAAAAGAAATATCTGAGTTCCCACACTTCAAAGATCTAATGAAACAAAATCCTGGAAGTCTGATTAAGTATGAAGCAGTTTAGAATTATCTTCGAACATAACACATGAGAAGAAACCTCACTCAATAGGGATTCATCTCTAGATTATAAGCCAAAGACAAACTAGACACATTCATAGAGAAAATCTAGGAAGCACGCCAGCAAAATGAGAAATCAACTGCCTCCCTGTTTGAAATACAGATTACATGTTGAATTTATTTGACTAAAAAGTTTCCTCATAACAAATTACTACTTCCAAATGTAAAGAGTTGTAACAGAGTATAAACAATTAAAAACAGAAAAGCATTAAAAAGAAACAGGAGACAATGAAAGGAAATACTGTATTTTGTAAACCTACCGAAAATCAATATCCAATAAAAGGCTTTTAATGTTAGACTTCTTGTCACCTGATGCTGTCAACCTGATCAGCTCATGCAACCTAAAGCAATTAGTGAAAGCAAATGTAATAAGAAATTACAAATGTCATAGATAATAAGCAAACAAACAACAAAACCATCAATGTTCTTCTGGTATTTATGATATTTCAATGAAACGCTGAAGAGAATTTCGCAGGTATAATCAAGGTTTCAATTTTGCAAACATTCTTTTAAGAGCAGAACTTATCTGAAACAGAGAGGTCTAAATTATAAACAATTTAGGAATTAAATCAGAAAGAATCTTCTCCCATGTATCAGAAAGAAATCTATGAAGAGTTTTCTCAAATGGAATACAGGTTGCAAACTCCTTAAAAGAGGGACCGTGCTTTACATTTTAAATACTCATGCTTCATGCTATACCTTGCATAGAGCAAATAACTACTTAATAAAATCTTCATACAGTTTCAATCGCAGTGAGAAGATAATTCTTTAAAAAATCATATGACATACCTTGGTGTTCCAACACACAGTACTCTTCTGAATCCAAGGGTAGAAAGTAAGTCTACCAAGAACTGACAGCTCCGATCAGCAAACAAATACTGGGCATTTGTCTTCTTGTTTTCCAGTGGATAAAGGAGTTGACTGGGCCTTCTTAACTGGGTGATGGACACGTCACCCAGAACCTGATGCTCACTATGTTGCCCCCAGTCATCTGGTAACAGCAACTGCTGACATCTTTGACAAAACTTTCTCTGAGTCAAGGGCAACTCAATAAACTTCAAGTACCTTCAAGAAAAAATAAAACACAAAGAAATACGTTTTAAATTTATTTTGTAAATACAACATGTTTTGCTATTTTTAGCATCCAAAAAGTATTCTTACTTCCTAAAGAGTACTGCATAAAGAAGAAAGGAAGAAATCTGTGGAATGTTGGCTAGAATTTATGTCTGGCTGCATACTTGCAAAGAGGAAAAGCATCAGCAATTTCATAAGAATTGAGACGCTCCAATTTAGTCACTGAATGAAGATCAATATCCGTTTAAAATGTGAACATAATATATTACTCAAACAACTTAGTAGTAATGACAACTACTATCAAGTTTAAATTTATTGACAAATCCATGTGTTCTAACTTTTATCTGTTAAACAGTCTGGCTCACTTGACAGTCATTTTAAAATGAGAAATTAAGATCATTCTTCAAGTTCTTATGACATACTTAGCAAGAAAAATCACCTCCTAAAAGAAAAGATGTTTCTCAAAGCTCCTCTGTTCTTAGCAGTACTGATGGAGTTATAAGCTCATCTCCAAAACAGCAAGACAATATTCAAAGCCTTAAAACAGACTACACTGAATATCCCATTTGATTTCTTCCAAGTCACCCTTATATCCTATTTCAAAGTCACCATTTCTTTTTTCTTTCGTTTTAAATTTTATTAGAGATTATTGAAGAGAGAAAATAATCATGGTCAGTATGTTTAAAAACTGCTGGTTTTGTATATGTGATGCCAGCTATGATATCAGAGTAAGAAAACAAAAGAAAAATAAATAATATGATTGAGGACCGTGGAGAGTCAGAAATGTCTAAAACTAAGCAGGTGAAAATAAATAGTGCACTAAACAATCCTTATAGTTTGGGAAGAGTCATATCATTTTTTTTCTTTCTTTTTGAGATGGGAGATGGAGTCACCCAGACTAGAGTGCAGTGGCACAATCTTGGCTCACTGCAGCCTCTACCTCTCAGGTTCAAGCAATTCTCCTGCCTGGGCCTCCCAAGTAGCTGGGACTACAGGCGCGCACCACCATATCCAGCTAATTTTTCTATTTTTAGTAGAGACAGAGTTTCACCATGTTGGCCAGGCTGGTCTCAAACTCCTGACCTCAGGTGATCCACCTGCCTCGGCCTCCCATAGTGCTGGGATTACAGGCATGAGCCATCATGCCTGGCCTAGTCATACAGTTTTGATGGAACTAAATTCAGGAACTGCAACGTAAAAACTGTGAACTTAACATGTAATCAAAGTGAGTTTTAAATTTTTTATATCTAAGCACAGTTTCACTTCAAAGCACCCAAGGCAGTGACAAATAGATATTCTGAATGGCTGCAGCAAGAAATAAACTATCGTGCCAGTAATTTAAATGTTTCTATTTCTACGATAACTGTTCTTTTGACAGCTTTATCTAAAACTAGAAAAAAAAAAGAGAGGGATATTAGAAGAAACTTCTAAGCAATTCAAAGTGAGAATGCCAGTAAAAGAAAGGGCCCTATGACATGAAATGCAAGGGAAAGCACTAATAAACACTTTGGCAACAGAGACACTGAATTTACTACTATTACCTTTCATCACTAAGTACTAACAATGTTGAACAGGCCAGGAACAGTGGCTCATGCCTGAAATCCCAGCGCTTTGGGAGCCTGAGGCAGGAGGATCACTTGGGACCAGGAGCTCAAGAGCAGTCTGGGCAACATAGTTGAGACTCCATCTCTACAAAAAATTTTAAAAATTAGCCAGGTGTGGTGGCACAGGCCTGTAGTCCCAGCTACTTAGGAGGCAGAGGCAGGAGGATCACTTGAGCCCAGGAGTTCAAGGCTGCAGTGAGCTATGATGACGCCACCACACTCTAGCCTAAGCAACAGAGTGAGGCTCTGTCTCTAAAAGAAAAAAACGTTGACAGCTTCCACAGACAGTTATGATGGAGTAAGAGAGACCAGATTTACCATTCTGGCCTTCAAAAGAAGTTTTAAAAAGACAAAATATATGGAAACAGCAGTTTTAAGATATCGGACAACTAGCAGCCCAAAACAGTGAACCCCGAGGGAAGGGAACAGAGGTGAGTGGTATGGCTGCCCAGCTTCCTGCCTGCGGAGAGCCGGCGGCACAGGGATGGGGAACCGACACACAGCCTGAGGAATTGATGAGACAGAGCTGAGCACTCCAGGAGACTAGGCGGCCAGAATTCACAGGAAGAGTACTGGGGGAATAACCAGGGAGGACAGGAGAGCAGAAAGCTGTACACCGAGAGAGAAAAAACGCTCCAAGACTAGCTGACGATTCCCCTCGAGTCTTCGGCTGAGTACTGAGCAGCACACGCATGTGCAGAAACTCCCCAAGGCGAGGGAAAGAACCACTGGCCAGAAGCAGGTGGAATCATCACTGGAAAACACACATAGGTCCAGAATGGTTTGTCTCCCAACAAGCCAACGTGGAAATGCCTCAGAATACCCAAGTACTCAAGTACTCAGAAGAGCACTGCCTCAGTAGGGAGGAAAAATTAGCCCTAGAACCACGAAAGGTTGCTCAGTCCTGCCTAAAAAGCTTAAAGACAAGCCTTCAAAAGCAGGGTCAGCAAACTCTCTGTAAAGGATCAGATAATAAATATTTTGAGCTTGGCAGGCCATAAAGTCTCAGTCACAACTACTCTGTAGTGATTAAACAAAAGCAAACACAGCCAAGGGAAAAGGCATGGCCAGAGTTGGCCACAGGTAGTAGTTTGCTAAATCCTGCTCAAGAACGTCAAACTACAACAAGTAACTGTCCCAGAACAAAATAAAAAATATATAAAGGAATTAAAAATATCCAGTATACAACATGGTAAACTCCACACTACTAGTATCCAATACAATATTACCAGATATGCAAAGAAACAGAAAAACATGACTCATGATCAGCAAAAAAAAAAAAAATTAGCCAGATGTGGTAGCTCACATCTGTAATCCCAGAACTTTGTGAGGCTGAGATCGGTGTCAGCTGAGGTCAGGAGTTTGAAACCAGCCTGGCCAACGTAGTGAAACCCTGTCTCTACTAAAAATACAAAAATTAGCCGGGCGTGGTGGAGCACACCTGTAATTCCAGCTACTTGGGAGGCCGAGGCAGGAAAATCACTTCAACACAGGGGGCGGAGGTTGCAGTGAGCTGAGATCACACCACTGCACTCCAGCCTCAGTGACAGAGTGAAACTTTGTCTCAAAAAAATAAAAAATTAAAAAATCAAAATCAAAAAGTCTAAACAAACCCAGAAATGACATAGGATGATATTTGTAGAGACATTAAAGCCACTCATTGTAACTATACTCCATGTGTTCAAGAAGGTCAGGAAAGCATGAGCCTGTTAAGCAAAGACATACAAAATATAAAAACATCCGGCCGGGTGCGGTGGCTCACGCCTGTAATCCCAGCACTTACGGGAGGCCAAGGTGGGTGGATCATGAGGTCAAGAGATCGAGACCATCCTGGCCAACATGGTGAAACCCTGTCTCTACTAAAAATACAAAAACTAGCTGGGCATGGTGGCACACGCCCCTGTAATCCCAGCTACTTGGGAGGCTAAAGCAGGAGAATCACTTGAACCCAGGAGGCAAGAGGTTGCAGTGAGCCGAGATCACACCACTACACTCCAGTCTGGTGACAGAGCGAGACTCTGTCTCAAAAAAAATAAAAAAGGAAACTATAAAAAGACCAAATCTACAAAGGTTTGTTAAAATTATTTATTTAAAAGAAAAAAAAAAAAAACCCCTACATGGGAATAACAGTAGTTCAGGGGCTAAAGAGAAAAGCTTTGTGACCTTGAAGGCACGGCCTCAGAAAGATATAAAATGAAAAACTGAGGGGCCTAAATATGTGGAAATGAAGCCCTCAAAATAAAGGGGAGGGTGGATTTTGAAAATATAATAAATGATAACTTTCAAAATTACATCAAAAGATCCACGAAGCTTGGAGAACCACAGTACAAGAAACATGAAGGAAAACTACAAGACACATCATAATAAAATTATTTATTTATTTTCATTTTTTTGAGACAGAGTCTCATTCTGTCACCCAGGCTGGAGTACAGTGGTGTGATCACAGCTCACTGCAACCTTGACCTCCCAGGCTCAAGCGGTCATCCCACTCGGCCTCCTCAGCAGCTGCAACTACAGGTGCTTGCCACCACACCTGGCTAATTTTTGTATTTTTTGTAGAGACAGGGTTTTGCCATGTTGTCCAGGCTGGTCTAAGCTCCTGGGCTCAAGTGACCCACTTGCTTTGGCCTCCAAAAGTCTTGGAATTATAGGCATGAACCACTGCACCTCGCCAGAATTATTTAAAATCAATGATAGGCCAGATGCAGTGGCTTACACCTGTAATCCTAACACTTTGGGAGGCCAAGGTGAGAGGATCGCTTGAGCCCAGGAGTTCGAGACCAGCATGGGAAATGTGGCAAGACCCTGTCTCTACAAAAAATACAAAAATTAGCCAGGTGTGATGGCAAGCGCCTGTAGTTGCAGCTGCTCAGGAGGTTGAGGTGGGGGGACTGCTTGAGCCTAGGAGGTCAAGGCTGCAGTGAGCCGTGATTGCGCCAAAGCACTCCAGCCTGGGTGACAGAGCAAGATCCTTTCTCTAAACAAACAAACAATGATAAAGAGAAACCAGAGGAAAAAAGATAGATTGTGGACTGAGCACGGTGGCTCAAGCCTGTAATCCCAACACTTTGGGAGGCTGAGGTGGGTGGATCACTTGAGGTCAGGAATTCGAGACCAGCCTGGCCAACATGGCGAAACCCCTTCTCTACGAAAAATACAAAAATTAGCTGGGCATAGTGGTGGGTGCCTATGATCCCAGCTACTCAGGAGGCCAAGGCAAGAGAATTGCTTGAACTCGGGAGGCAGGGGTGGCAGTGAGCCGAGATCGCACCACTGCACTCTAGCCTGGGAGACAGAGTGAGACTCCATCTTGGGGGAAGAAAAAAAGACAGATTATGTACAGAGGAACAGAGATAAAGATAAAAATGACATCAGGCTTCTCACTGAAAACAATACAAGCAAGATGACATTGGATCAATACCAATTCTATGCAAATTCTTTCAAAAAACTGGAGAACACTTCCCAATTCATTTCATGAGGCCACCATTATCCCAATACCAAAACCAGGGGAAAAAATACAAGAAAACTACAGACAAACATGCCTCATGAACACAAACTCAAAAATTATTAACAAAATGTTAGCAAATCAAAACCAGCAATATATAAAAAGGTTATTACATCATGACCAAATATAGTTTATCCTAGCAAAGCAAGGTTGTTTAAAAGTTTGAATTCAATCAATGTAATTCATATTAACAGGTTTTTTTGAAAAAAAGATAATTTCATTAGGTGCCCCCCCAAAAAAGCACTTGACAAAATCAAACACCCACTGATGATAAAGATCCTCAGGCTAGGTATGGTGGTTCATGCCTATAATCTCAGCACTCTGGGAAGCCTGAGTCAGGAGGACTGCTTGAGCCCAGGAGTTTGAGACCTGCCTGGGCAACACAGTAAGATCCTCATCTCTTCAAAAAGTAAAGAAATTAGCTGGGTGTGGTAGTACGCACTGATAGTCCCAGCTACTGGGGAGGCTGAGGTGGGAGGATCACTTGAACCCAGGAGGTAGAAGCTACAGTGAGCCATGATTGTCCCACTGCACTTCAATCTGGGTGACAGAGCGAGACAGATAAAAAGAAAGAAAAGAAAGAAAAAACAGACAGGAAGAGAAGGAGGGAAGGAGGGAAGGAGGGAGGGAGGGAGGGATAGAGGGAGGGAGGGACATTCTCAAAAAACTAGGAACAGAGGGGAACTTCTACAAGCTGATAGAGGGCATCTAAGAAAACCTATTACTAATACCATACAGCTGAAAGACTGAATGCATTTCCCCAAGATGGGGACAAAGCAAAGATGTCTGCTGTCAGCCTTCTACTCAACATTGACTAAGGGTTTCTAGCCAGTTTGATAAGACAAGATAAAAAAACAAAAGACATAAATTGGAAAGGAAACATTAAAACTTACTTATTCACAGACAACATGATCATACATGTATAAAATCCTAAGGAAATCTTCAAAAAGCCTGCTAGAACTAGTAAGTAAGCTTATCAAAACTTCTAAATAAAAGATCAATATATAAAATCAACTGTATTGTTAGAGACTAGCAATAGACAATTAGAAACTGAAATTTAAAAAAAATTTATAACTGTATTAAAATACACGAAATACTTCGTGATAAATCTGACAAAAATGTGTAACCGTAGTACACTGAAAATTACAAAACATCACCAAGAAAAATTAAAGATGACTTAGTAACTGAAGAGATACACCACAGTCACAGACTAGAAAACTCAATATTATTAAGATGTCAATGCTCCCCAAATGTATCTATAAAATCAACACACTCTCAATCAAAATCACAGCAGGATGTTTTGTAGAAACTAAAAACCTCATTCAAAAAATGAATATGAAAATAAAAAGGACCTAGAATAGCCTAAACAACTTTGAAAACAATGGACAAAGTGAGAAGACTTACACTACCCTATTTCAAGAAGACATTATAAAGTCACAGTAATCAAGACAATATGGTATTTATGTAAAGATATACCTATAGGTCGAGGGAAAAAAATAGTCCAGAAAAAAACCCACATATAAAGTCAACTGATTTTTGAGGAAGGTGCTGCAGTAAGCTGAATGATGCCCCCTCACTCCCCACATCCTACCAAAGACAATATGGAACCTGTGAATACATGTATAGGACCAAAGAGAATTTACAGATGTCATGAAGTCACAAATCTTAACATGTGGAGATTATCCTGGGTCATCTGGGTAGACTCAACATAATTACAAGGGTCCTTATAAGCAAAAGGCAGTGGAATGAGGGAGAAGATGACGTGGTGACAGAAGCAGAGACTGGAGTGTTGTGCTATGAAAACGGAGCAAGGGGCCACAGCCAAAAGATGTAGGTGGCCCCGGATGCTAGAAAAAGCAAGAAATGAATTCTCCCCTCAGAGTCTTCAAAAGGAACGAGCCCCGCCAACAGCTTCACTTTAACCTGCTTTAGTTGATTTTGGACATTGGGCCAGAACTGGAAAAATAAATCTATGTTGTTGTAAACCACTAAGCTTGTGATAAGTTTCCCAGCAGCAACAGGAAAACTAATGAAGGTGCAAAATCAATTCAGCGAGGAAAGGATAATACTATCAACAAATGGTGCTGGCAAAGTTTTTTGTTTTTTGTGTTTTTTTTCACTCTAATCCCACAGCAGATAAGGTGCTGGAAAAGTTTGAAAGCCATAGGCAAAGCAATGAACCTTGACTCTTACCTCACTTCATATAAAAGAAAAGAACCCCGAATAGATCATAGACCTAACTCTAAGACCTAAAACTAGAAAACTTTAAAGAAAACATATTAGAAAATAATAATGACTGGGTTTGGCAAAGATTTCTTAAATAAGACTCAAGCACAAAGTGTAAGAATCAATAAACTGAACTTCGTCATGACTTAAAATTTTTTTCTTCAAAAGATACTCAAGTGACAAAAAATAAATAAATTGGACTTAATAAAAAATTTTAAACTTTTGCACAGCAAAGGACACCATTAAGAAACTGAAAAGACAGCACAGTGGCTCACGCCTATAATCCTAGCACTTTGGGAGGCTGAGGCAGGCAGAGCACTTGAGGTCAGGAGTTCAAAATCAGCCCGGCCAACATGGTGAAACACCATCTCTACTAAAAAAAAAAAATTAGCTGGGTGTGGTGGCACACGCCTGTAATCCCAGTCACACAGGAGGCTGAGGCACGAGAATCACTTGAACTCGGGAGGCGGAGGTTGCAGTGAGCCGAGATGGCAACACTGCCAAAAAAAGAGAGAATGAAAAGATGACCCAAGAATGGTAGAAAATATTTGCAAATTATATGTCAGCTAAAGGACTGTATCCACAATATATAAGGAATAACTCAACAATAAAAAGACAATTAGCCCAACTCAAAAATAGCAAAGGAACGGAATAGACATTTCTCCAAAGAGAATACAAAAATAGTCAATAAGCACATAAAAAGATGCTCTATGCCATCAACACAAATTAAAATCACAATGCAATATCACTTCACGATGGCTACAATTAAAAGGACAGATAATAACAAGTGTTGTAGGAGACAGGAAAAAATCTGATTCCTCCTACATTGCTGATAGGAATGCAAAACGGTGCAGCCACTTTGGAGAAGTTTGGCCGTTTTGGAAAAATTAAACGTATATCCACCATATGATCCAGCCACTCTGTTCCTAGTATTTACCCAAGAGAAATAAAAGCATGAGTCCATACAAAGACACATACATAAATGTTCATAGCAGCTTTTTTCTAAGAGTCAGTAGCTGGAGGAAACTTACACGCCTACAAACAGGTGAATGGAAATATCCATGCAGTGGAACATTATTCATGAATAAAGGAATGAACTGTTGACAAACACATCAACATGGATGAATATCAAAAATATTTATGCTAAATAAATGAATGCACCTGCCCTTAAAAAACAGTACATACGTTACATACTGGCCAGGCACAGTGGCTCACGACTGTAATCCCAGCACTTTGGGAGGCCGAGACGGGCAGATCACGAGGTCAGGAGATAGAGACCATCCTGGCCAACTGGTGAAACCCCGTCTCCACTAAAATACAAAAAAAAAAAAAAAAAAAAAAATTAGCTGGGCATGGCGTGCACCTGTAGTCCCAGCTACTCGGGAGGCTGAGGCAGGAGAATTGCTTGAACCCTGGAGGCGGAGACTGCAGTGAGCTGAGATCGTACCACTGCACTCCAGCCTGGCAACACAGTGAGATTCCGTCTCAAAAAAAAAAAAAACAAAAAAAAAACGGACATACTGTACCTACTGTATGATTACCTTTATATAAACTTATAGAAGATGCAGACTAATCTATAGTGACAGAAAGCAGATCAGTGGATGTCTGGGGACCCTAGGGGTGCAGGGATATAGAATAGGGGGGCAGGCAGAAACTTCTGAAGGTAACAGTATGTTCATTATCTTGACTGTGGTGGTGATTTCACAGGCAGATGTATACGTCAAAATTCATCAAATGGTACATTTTAAATATGTGCAACTTATTATATGTAAAGTATCGTACCTTAGTAAAGGTAAAAATGTTGGGGGAAAAGTGAATTTTCCGCTAACAATCCCCATATCACTAGGGTGACCACACATCCCTGGTTGCCCAGGATAGTCCCAGTTGACATCTTCCATCCTGGAGTTCCATCTGGTTATTGCCTCCTTCCCCTCCAGTCTCAAAACGTATCTAGGTCTGGATTTGAATTCTACAGTCACCCTACATACAACCCCCATAATATTGTGAAAATTAAATCAAATTCCAAAAGTGCTATATCACAAACAGTAATAATCTCGAAGAACTACAAAACACCAAATTTTAAAAATACATGTTTTCATAGTGATATTTTTTAAAAAATGATCCTGATTAATCAACTTTGGAAGTTGCTGCAGTACCGAATCATTTTTCTAACAACTAGTTAAAAAGGAGGGGAAGGATGAAACATTTATCTTTCCTTTCCCACATCAACGCTAACAGTTGATGAAACCAAGTTCTTTTTTACAGAAGAATTACAGCTAATGAATGCATAAACAATGACAAGATTCCAAAACCCTTTACAACCTCTGGGCAATGATCATCAGTTACCACTAAAATCATTAGGCAAAGGGCTGATGGGGAGCTTTGTAATGGATGCTTTATCGCTGGCTAATACCTGAACACGTGATTAATCTTAATATCACAAAAAGTGAAAAACCAAACATTATCTGCCTTTTGATGTGAGGCAAAGAATTAGCCTTAAGAGGCGACTATAGTTGCTACTGGAGAAGGAGAAATGCAGAGGTGGAAACAGGAGTGTTGATTGTTCTTTGCAAAATGCGCTCTCATAGAATGATTTGATTCTCCTACCACATATAGATTTTTTAAACAGAGATACAATTCATGTACCATATAATTCACCCTTTCAAAGTGGACAATTCAGGTCAGGTGCAGTGGTTCATGCCTGTAATCCCAGCACTTTGGGAGACTAAGGTGGGTGGATCGCTTGAGGCCAGGAGTTCAAGACAAGCCTGACCAACATGGCAAAACCCCATCTCTACTAAAAATACAAAAATTAGCCGGGCGTGGTGGTGTGCACCTGTAATTTCAGCTACTTGGGAGGTTGAGACACGAGAATCTCTTGAACCCGGGAGGCGAAGGTTACAGTGATCCAAGATCACGACGCCACTGTACTCCAGCCTGGGTGACACAGTGAGGCTCTGTCTCAAAAAAATAAAAAAAAATAAAGTGTACGATTCAGTGGTTTTTGAACAGAAGTCTTTTATAAATTAAAAAAAGGTTAAATCAAAAGTGATATGTGGCTATCGTATGATTCTGTTTATATGAAACGTTTAGAATAGGCAAATCCAATGAGACAGAAAGTAGAATAGTGGTTTCTAGAGGTTGGGGTGGGGAGTGGGGAAATGGGAGTAACTGCTGACAGGCATGAGGTTTCCTTTAGAGGTGATGAAAATGTTCTGGAAATAGATTGTGATAGTTGTACATCTTTGTACAGTGAGCCATGATCATGCCACTGCATTCCAGCCTGCGTGAGAGAGCAAGACCCTATCTCAAAAACAAACAAATAAATAAAAAGAGAGCCTGTCAGCCTGCATCACAAAGCAAAATCCAACCACCCTATGTCATCATTTCTAAGGTATATATTTTTTCATATTTTAGCATCTGCAATATGGAGATAAGATTTATAATTGCTGTTAGCCAGACAGAGGCCAAGATGTAGTTCAAAACTCGTGAAAACTTGGTCCTTGCTCTTGAAGCTGTCATGTCTTCAGGCAAGTGTTGTGCATGGCTGGAACTACGGGTGGAGAGTTAATTGCCATCACCCTGTGATTCATTACTGAAACACATCATGTACATTCAGTCAGCCACCAGAACAGAGCAACAGGACATACATTTGATATCAGAGAAGTAAATATCCCTTGGCCAGGTACTGTGGCTCACACCTATAATCCCAGCTACCCGGGAGGCTGAGGCAGGAGGATCACTTGAGTCCAAGAGTTCCAGATCATCTTGGGCAATATATTGAGACCCCCAACTCTAAAAATATTTTAAAACATTAGCCAGAGCTGGGCGCAGTGGCTCACACCTATAATCCCAGTACTTTTGGAGGCTGAGGCGGGTAGATCACTTGAGGCCAGGTCAGCCTGGCCAACATGGTGAAACCCTGTCTCTACTAAAAATACAAAAATTAGCTGGGCATGGCAGTGGGCACCTGTAATCCCAGCTACTCCGGAGGCTGAGGCAAGAGAGTCGCTTGAACCCCAGAAGCAGAGGTTGCAGTGAACCAAGATCACGCCACTGCACTCCAGCCTAGGCGACAGATGAAGACTCCATCTCAGACAAGCAAACAAACAAACAAATTAGCCAGGAAGACCCCTTGATCCCAAAAGTTTGAAGCTACAATGAGCTATGAATGCACCACTGCACTCCTGCCTGGGCAACAGATGAAACTCTGTCTCCAAAAAAAAGAAAGAAAAGGAAAGAAGAGAAAGAAAGAAAAGGAAAGGAAGAAAGAGCGGCAGCAAGAGTGAAAGAGAGTGAGCAAGAGAGAGAGAGGGAGAGAGAAAGAAAGAAAGAGACAGAGAGAGAAAAGAGAGAAAAAATATTCCTGGTTGAAAGAATAACAACAATAATTAAGGCCTTTAGAGGACCTAAGAAAGGAAAATACCACAAGTAGAGGAAGTTGTATCGGGTTTTGTTACTCAAATATGGTCAAAAGTTCAAAGCAATGAGGGGCAGATGTGGAGATGATTCACTCACCATGAGGAGCTGAGTTTAATCATTTTTAAAAGAAGGAACAGAAGAACACTGCAAATGAACCTCCACTTACATGATACATCTTTGTGCTTTGTCAATTACCTCTTTCCTTTACATATTTCCAAACTGCCCTTCAGAAAGCTTCACTGCTAGTTTATTAACCTTTTCTTGATAAAAGATAAACTGAGATCTTGTGCATATTTCTCTCTACTCAAAATCACAACATAATCAGCAACTATCATGCCTTAAATTTAACATTCAGACATACGGCCTTCTAAAAGTTTGGTAGACAGAACATGAGAATGTGAAGCGCTCAAGATTACTCAGCTCTCCCCGCTTATTCATATTTACAACACATTCCCCAAGGGGAGGGAAATTCATTCTGCTGCATGGCTCAGCATGATTCACAAATTGCAGGCTAGCATTTTGAAATGTCATTTTTATTGATCTCCATTTGATGTTCCATTTGCCTTTCCTGGAGTACACAAATTATGTTTATGGCATTTCTCTAATAGCAGACTTTGAAAATCTCAGTTTAAATGAGATCTGAAAAAAAATAACCAAATATCAACGAAACAAAACTATTTGGATGCACATAAATTAATGCTGATTTTAGCATTTAAATATCTTCCCTGAGACCTCATAGGTCACAACAAGGGTGCAAACATACTATATAATAAACATAATAACACATTTCAGAGCATAACAGGCAGCTAAAAACTATAAAACAAAGCAAATCTCAGGCAGGAAATGTAAATATGTCAACTGAACACATATGAACCATAAAGCATGATTCAAAGAGTGAGATTAGAAAAATGAAAATCAAATCCTATTCTGTAAACCTAGAAATCTGTGCAGCGCCACCAGTCCCGTAATAAAAATCAGCTACCAGGTCAATTTATCTTGCTAGCTACTGTAAGTCCTTACGAATGATTTTAAAAATAAATTAGTCAATGAAAAGCTATTGTAACCACACAAAAACATGAAAATTTTGCTTTATAGAATATGTACAATTTTTTTAAGAATCAGTACAAAGTTCAAATGCAGTTTAATATTTTCAAATATAATAGTTGTTTAATAAGCTAACTTATAAATGAGTTATACAAAATTAAATTATCCACATTAGAAAATAATTACACTCTCAAGCAATAGTACATCATCCTTAGGTCTATTCACACGTAAGAATGAACTGCTAGTCTCAAGCTGAAGACAAAGAGAATAGATTATTTACTATGCCTTTGATTTCAAAAAGCCAAAGTCATAATAGGACTCTTTATCTTAAGACACTGAATATTTTCAGAAGAATGACTGATTTCAAACTGCTCCATAGAAAGCATATAATAAAGCATAGGAACATCGATTACAAAGTGATACAGTGAAATCAATGATATTAAATTTCTACCCATCTTCCAAAACCTGCTCAGATGCCCTCTCCTTACTCTGTATTGATCACCTAAGCCACAAGTTACCCCTAAGACATCTGACTTCCAAAGCACTTAGCCTTTTCTACGAATACTGTGGATACTTAACGCACCTTACTTTATACTAAATAATCTTTATCTATATATCTCCACCCATTACTAGCATTTTAAATGTTATTTGAGCCTTCAATAAATACCTGCTGAATGAATGAATGAGTGAATGACTGACTAGGTGGATAGATGGTTGTTTGGAGACTTCTGGCAACAAAATCCAAGGTAATGGGTCACAGATGGTTTAAGATATTGAAAAGCATTTTATTGAGACATGCTGGCAAGAATTAGCACTAGATAAAAGATGAAATTATGGCCCCCCCAAAAAATAACCTTTTGGAAATTCTTTAATAATTCTTATTTTACCCAGTTTTTATGTTCTAATTAATATAAAATATGAATTTCAATTTTTTATCAAAAAAACATACTCTGGCACTACAAAGATAAGAACAGTGGTTTAGGCCTGGCATGATGGCTCATGCCTATAATCCCAGCACTTTGGGAGGCCAAGATGGGCAGATCACCTGAGGTCAGGAGTCTGACACCAGCCTGGCCAACATGGTAAAACCTCGTCTCTACTAAAAATATAAAAATTAGCTGGGCATGGTGGCAGGTGCCTGTAATCCCAGCTACTCAGAGGCTTGAGACAGGAGAATCACTTGAACCCAGGAGGTAGAGGTGGCAGTGAGCCAAGATCGCGCCACTGCACTCTAGCCTGGGTGACAAGAGTGAAATTCTCTCTCAGGAAAAAAAAAAAAAAAAAAAAAAAGGTGGAAAAAAAAAAAAAGAACAGTGGTTTAGCTCCAAACTAAAATTTTACTATGCATAGAAATAAGATCACTTAGATTTTCTTACAGAGTTTAATTAAATCACCAATATCCTTCTAATAGAAACATGCTTATCAGATAAAAGTGTTAAGAACAGAATACAAAACTATGTATACATTATGGCCACAAACAAACCTGGCATAGGAAAAGAAGCCAGAAGGAAATAATACAAAATGACCAAGGTGATGACTTCAAAGGAAGAAACTACGGGCCATGTGTTTCTACTTTCTCCATCTTCAATACTCTATTTTCTCTCAATAATCATTATGATAGATCTCTACATAATAGATCCTTACCTTTTCTCTCCTTACATATCCTCAAATTAAATCGCTATGCATCATAATTACTATCTGCTTTTACATTTAAAAATAACCTTTTAGAATCAGGCATAAGATGAATCACAGCTTAGTACTTCTCATAGACTGAACGTGATAAAGTATAACTCCTACAAGCCTCAATTTTCTCATCTAAGTAAACCACCTCTGCAGGACTAAATAATATCTCATGTAAAACACCTAGCAGCACAGCGCCAGCCTCACAGTAGTGCTCCATTTTCTTTTCTTTTCTTTTTTTTTTGAGACAGGGTCTCACTCTGTCACCTAGGCTGGAGTGTAGTAGCATGATCTTGGCTCACTGCAGCCTCTGCCTCCCGGGTTCAAGCGATTCTCCTGCATCAGCCTCCCAAGTAGCTGGGATTACAGGCGCCTGCCACTACGCCTGGCTATGTTTTGTAATTCCACTGGAGATGGGATTTCACCATGTTGGCTAGGCTGGTCTTGAACTCCTGACCTCAAGTGATCCACCCACCTCAGCCTCCCAAAGTGCTGGGATTACAGGTGTGAGCCACCGCGCCTGGCCTTGATTTTCTTTAATTCCCTTTTCAAGATGTTCTGGGTGATGACTGAATTCCCATACAGTAAATACACAGACATCTCTGATTAACCACTGTAGTTAAGGGGTAATCAAATTATCTTGAGAAATGCCTCCTGTATCAAAGGACTTTAAAATCTACTACTAAACAGCTCAGGAAAAATATAAATAGACCCCAGTACTCCTCTGTGCTTAGTTTAAATGAGGCCTCGCAATCTTTCTGAACACAGCAGCCCAGGTAGAATGAAGGAGCTGCCATAAAAGTGAAAACCTATTTGTCATCAGTAACCTAGACAAGAGGCTTTTTAAGGAGCTTCTCCCAGCACTTACTGTATAATGTCAGTGACACCGGTGAGAGACAAATTCTTTTCACAAGTTTGTTGAAAAAGTAAATCTATGACTCTAATCCACCCAATAAAACATTTCAACAATGTAGATTTTTAAAAATAGATGTTTAGAGATTTTTCAAGTTTGGTTTAGTATTTCAAAAAAGAAACATCACAGCAAATCTTCATGACAATGGATCTGATAATGGATTCTGATCTGTACACCAAAAGCACAAGCAACAACAAAAAAAATTGATAAACTGAACTTCATTGAAATTAAAAACTCTTGTGCTTCAAAGGACATCAAGAAGGTGAAAAAACAACCTACAGAATGGGAGAAAATATTTGCAAATCATATATTTGATAAGGGTGTAATATCCAGAACATATAAAGAACTCCTGTGACTCAACAACAAAAAGATAACCCAATTAAAAATGGAAAAAGGACTTGAATAGACATTTCTCCAAGATCATACATAAATAGCCAATAAGCACATGAAATGATGATTCACATCATTAGTAATCTGGTAGAAAACAAAAATCAAAGCTGCAATGACATACCACTTCACATACACTAGGATGGCTATAATCAGAAAAACAAGAAATAAAAAATGTTGGCAAGGATGCGGAGAAATTGAAACACGTATACCCTCCTGGTGGGAATGTAAAATGGTGCAGCCACTATGGAAAGCAGTTTGGCGGTTCCTCAAAAAACTAAACACAGAATTACTGACAATTCCACTCCTAGGTATATACCCAAAAGAATTGAAGACAGGATCCCAAACTGTATACCAATGTTCATTGAAGCATCATTCACAACAGCAAAAAAGTAGACACGGCCCAACTGTCCATCAACAGATGAACAGATTTTTTAAATGTGGTATAGACAGACAATGGATATTATTCAGTTGTAAAAAGGAATACAGTTCTGATACATGCTACAACATGCATGAACCTTGAAGACATTATGCTACGTAAAATAAGCCAGACCCAAAAGGACAAATACTGTATAATCTCGTTTATATGAGGTACACAGAACTGTCAAATTCATAGCAACAAAAATAGCTGGGCACAGTGGCTCATGCCCGTAACCCTTGCAGTTTGGGAGGCTGAGGTGGGCGGATCCCTTGAACCCAGGAGTTCTAGACCAGGAGTTCTGGGCAACATAGGAAGACCTTGTCTCTATGAAAAATAATAATAAATTAGCTGGGTGTGGTGGCATGTGCCTTAAGTCCCAGCTACTCAGGAGGCTGAGGTGGAGGACTGCTTGAGCCCAGGAGGTTGAGGCTATAGTGAGTCGTGACAGCACCACTGCACTTCAGCCTGGGCAACACAGAGTGAGACCCTGTCTCGAAAAAAAAAACCACAAAAATAAATCAGAGGTTACCAAGGTTTGGGAGGAGGTGGAATGAGGAGTTACAGCGTAATGGTGGCAGTTTCTGCTTGGAGTGATGAAAAAGTTTTGCAAATAGGGACGATGGTTACACAACACCATGAATGTACTTAATGTCACTGAATTGCATGCTTGAAAACGATTAAAATGGCAAATTTTATATTATATATATAACTACAATAAAAATAAATAAAAGAAAGTAAACTTAAAGGCACAGAAAAAGGCAACAACAAAGAAACATGACAGCTAAACTAATAAAGAAAAATGACACCGCATCAGTACCTTTCCACACACTGCCTTCGGGACAGGGGAGGCTGACATCTTCGGTTATGAGCTTCTCGGGCAGCAAGTCTAGCTCCTGACAACTGAAAGAGAGTACAAAACCCATTGAATAAACTGGGAAATCTCTATCATCCTAGAAGAACTGGCAACACATTCTGACATCAAGAAGCCAGAAATTCAACCAATTCAACAGGCATTCCTTTTAGGGGAAAACAAAACAGTGAAAACTGGGTAAATTCTAGAGCAGCTTGAAGCAATATCCAGCATATTAAAGCACTGACATTAACATATGTTCACTGTAGCATCATCCACAATAGCAAAAAGGTGGACACAAGCCAAGTATTCACCTTAATGGGTTTGTCGAAGAGTGGTATATGATACTGTTTTACCACAAACCTAACAAAACTGAAAATTCTCTCGTCAAAGCTTTCAGAAACTTCAACTGAAGCCAAGTTCAAGAGAATACCAAGTTCATAACTATATCTCTAAATGTCTTCATTGGTCATCTAATAGCTGTATAAGGGATGTTCAATGCAAATGTTCAAAAAAAGTGTTTTTAACACTTTCTGGAATGATCATGATTTCTCTTTAGTGAGAAATCTATATTTGCCAACAGTGCTATTGACTGAATGCTTGTGCCCCCTAAAATTCGTATGTTGAAGCCTTAACCCCAATGTGATGGTATTTAAATGAGGGGCCTCTGGGAGGTAATTAGGTCAAGAGGGTAGAGCCCTCGTGAATGAGATTAGTGTCCTTCTAAGACAGACAGTACTTGCTTCCTCTCTCTGGGAAATGATATAATGAAAGGATGGTCCTCTGCAAATCAGGAAGAGGACAGGACCTACACCAGACACCAGATCTGCCAGCATCTTGATCCTGCACTTCCCAGTATCCAGAACTGTGAGAAACAGATGTCTGTCGTTTAAGCCACACAACCTATGGTACTTCTGTTATAGAAGCCCCAGCTAAGACACAGAAGATCAGTCACCCAATATTACCGCCTCAGAGTCTTATGGAGAATTAAGACTTTGAGACAGTAGTTTAAGGTTTCAGTATTCAGAGTAAGCATGAACTGCAGTTTTCTGAACCAACAAACATAATATCTCCATCTCTCTTAAGAGATTTTCTTATATGTTCAGACCGCATATTTTTATTGGTTTACACATTCTCAACAAAGTTGTCACATACACCAAAAATAAAAAATAAATATCCAAAAAGTTGATATACCTTTTCATCTTCCCACTGAAAAAAATTACAGTCTTTTCTATCTCTACAGGCTGAACAGGCATAAAACCTCCGAGTTTCTTCTTTCCCTTGGGTCACCTTTACAAACAGAAGAGTGGGTCCTAGTTCCAGAATAGAAAAAAAAACCAAAAAGTGTCAACAGTCATCTGCGTCAAGTTCTTAGTTTTCACCGCCCTTAAATAAAATTTGTTTGAGCTTTACGCACAATTTATCATAATTAAATCCATTTCTTTGGTTGGTTGTTTTTTGTTTTGTTTTCTTGAGACAGGGTCTCCCTCTGTAGCCCAGTGGCAACATCATGGTTCACTGCGATCTCTGCCTCCTAGCCTCAAGGGATTCTCCCGCCTCAGCCTCCCGAGTAGCTGGGACTACAGCTGCGTGTCTCCAGCTGTTTTTATTTTTTGTAGAGACAGGGTATCACCATTTTTGCCTGGGCTAGTCTTAAACTCCTGGGCTCAAGCGATCTGCCCGCCTCGGCCTCCCAAAGTGCTGGGACTACAGGTGCACGCCACCATGCCGGCTTCTGTTTAATGAATGTTTCTTTTCTCTCTGTTACAACATTCCGGCAGTGACTACTCATAAATAATTTTTGGAAACAGGTCTCTCCAGAAAGAAAATGCTACTGTCAGTATAGCTGCTGACTACGTTGTGAATGTTACAAACCTGAGACTAAAACAAGGAAGGGACTCAGAGAATCGAGGACTTTGACATCTCCTGCGCGTTTACCCTTGCAGCGAAAACCTGAGCTTTGAGTTGGACACGCCCACTTTCTGTAAGTTAGACAAAGTCTAGTTCGCAGGCAAGGATTACACTCTGTCTTTCTCCCTAATTTTTTATTTTTGAAGGGACAGCAAATCAACAAATGAAATCCCCAAGTACTTGTCAACGAGAACTATTCAATACCATGCATCCTTCTCTTTGCCTACCTTTCTGCCCCTTCCCCCCCAAAAAGAGATGAAATAGTCCTGGAGCCAAAACCACAAGAGTGGAGACTTGCTCTGAATGTTTCTCAAGTAAGTTGAAAAACACCACGTTCCGAGGAAGGACTATTTTCTAGACTGCACACTGGTGAGGGAAAAGAGGCTGATAAAAATACAGGAGCCCCAAAAGCCACTTCCAAGCCAATTCACACCCTCAGCGCCCGGCAGTTAGGCTGAGCCCAGACTCTGACCCACCGTGAGGGCACAGCGGGGCGGGGACGGCGGGATCCGAGGGAAGCACCACCTCCATTCCCGAGCTCCCCCGGCACCCTGCGCTGCCCTCTGCCTCCACGGCTTCAAACCCATCCCTGGGGGCCGCCATCTTCCCGCCGCCGTCCCGAAAGCCTCAGTACGAACCAAGAATGCTGAGAAAGAGCGCCCCCGCGACCCAAAGCGACCGACAGCGCCCCCAAGCGCTTAGGAGGAGCTGGGGCGGGGGCTGCCGCGGCGGAGGCCACGCCCCGAAACGCAGTCCCAGCTCACCTGGGGGCTGCACATAAGCGGCCCCTAGCGGTGGGGCTCGCAGGTCACTCGTGGGACCTGTGCCATGAGCTCAGCGCCTGAAAGCACCCTCTTTTCTTAAGAATATAGCCAGGAGGTGAGATGATTCGAACAAAGATTTAGTTGTATTGTAGGTCCAAAAGGCAGCATTACCACCTCTGCCAAATAGCTGAAATGGCTGCAGCAGCTGCGATTGATGGACCATTCTTTGTTTTTCAGAATCACAGTCACTGCATCATCCTCTGTAACTTTTGAACAACGCTGAAAGTTGCACATCATAATTGCACACTCATTGACACTTATACATTAGAAACAAAGAAAACCGTGCCGATTTGCAGATGACATGACTGTCCACATTTAAAAAATCCCAAAGAATCTATCAGGAAAACACCTCCGATTTAAACTGAGTTCAGCAAGGTTGCAGGATATGAGATAAACATACAAACATCAACTGGATTTCTAAATACTAGCAATGATCACAAGAACACTCAAAAATAGAATACCACTTACAATCATTCAAATGAAATGGGTGTAAATCTAACGAAATATGTACAGGGTTTTATGTATGCTAAAAACTCTAAAATGCTTGATTAAAAAAAATCAAGGCTGGGTGCAGTGGCTCACACCTGTAATCCCAGCACTTTGGGGGGCCAAGGTGGGAGGATTGCTTGAATCCAGGAGTTCGAAACCAGCCTGGGCAACAAAGCGAGACCATATCTCTAAAATAAATAAACAATTTTTAAAGTTTTTTAAAAATCAAAGAATAGCCGGGTGTGGTGGCTCACGCCTGTAATCCCAGCACTTTGTGAGGCTGAGGCAGGTGGATCACGAGATCAAGAGATCGAGACTATCCTGGCTAACACGGTGAAATCCTGTCTTTACTAAAAATACAAAAACAAAAAAAGTAGCCGGGCATGGTGGGGGGCGTCTGTAGTCCCAGCTGCTCGGTAGGCTGAGGCAGGAGCGTGGCATGAACCTGGGAGGCAGAGCTTGCAGTGAGCCGAGATGGCGCCACTGCACTCCAGCCTGGGCGACAGAGCGAGACTCCGTCTCAAAAAAAAAAAAAAAATCAAAGAACAACTAAACAAATGCAGAAACATGCTGCACTCATAAATCAGAAGACTCAACATAGTAAAGATATTGGTTCTCCCCAGGTTTAATGCATATACAGGTTTAGCACAATTGCTATGAAAATCCCAGCCAGATTTCTTTGTAGATTTAGACAATATTCTGTAATTTATATGGCAAGGTGAGGGAACTAAAATAGCTAAAACAATTTTGAAAAAGAATAATGAAGTGGGAGGAATCAATCTACTCAATTTCAAGTCTTATAGTGCAGTAATCAAGATGCATCCACATGTCTGTGATTGTAGACAAAATAGTCTCCTTATGTTATTTAAAGAACCATTGGGGCATGTGCCTAGTTAACATCACACATTGATGCTATGGCTTATTACTGTAAAAACATGGCTGTTTTTCTCTCACATTTCATGTAATGGTTTTACTCAAATTCTCCATCTGCACCAGTAGTATCTGTGTGTTTGATGTACCAGTGTCCCCTTTTTCAAGTTGTCCAGCACACTTTTTCAGTGTACATTATCTGCACATATCTGGTCTTTTGAGATAGGCAATTTTCTACAGCTATGAGGATGATACTTTTGGACACTATCTCAAGACCTAACTAGCTGGGCACATGTTCTCAGGACCTCTTGAGACAGTGCCCCAGGCAGAATAAAAATTAAGAGACCTAACTACCTACTCACATGAACTCTAGCACTTTTATTTACAAATTTGTTTTAGATGTACAAATTTGTGATCTTAAAAGACTTGTTTATAAAATTTGCAACTGAATTTGTGAACTCATAAAACCAGAGTTACTGAGTCCATATTTCCTCTTTCTCTTTTAAATAATGCTGATTCTGTGAGGCAACCTCTCTAAACAGCCAAAACCAGTATGGATGTGCAGCCTTTACAGATAAGCTTCCCCAAACAGTAAAAATACAACAAAGGTTGATCCAAATAAGGTAAATGGGAAGGCACTGCGAAATGTGAGAGCTGCCGAAGGTTTCAAACATCAGGCCATTTTCTTAGCAGAGGGATAATTTTGGGGAGAAAAAAACTCACCTTATTTTCAGATATATATGGTAAATAGCCTGTGTTAAATATTACTGATGGGGTTATGAATACGACCAGTAAGTTATAAATGTTTCATTTAATTTCCTGATAGTGTTTTGAGTCTGTACAGGAAAATGCTTGAGTAGAAACATACCGAGAGATTCAGCAAGGTTCTCAAAGGAAGCCAAAGACATAACTGAAAATAGGTCCGTTGAGGCCTAAGCACCAGGAGAGACCTAGATTACACTTATCACACAGAGCGTGATCCTGGGCTGCTAAGATTGCTGGAACTCAGCTACTCTCCCAGCAGACTGTCTGGTCAAAGTGGTGAGTTTTCTTTCTTTCTTTTTTTTTTTTTTGAGACAGAGTCTCACTCTGTCGCCCAGTCTGGAGTGCAGTGGATCAATATTGGCTCACTGCAGCCCCCACCTCCTGGGTTCAAGCAGTTCTCCTGCCTCAGCCTCCCAGGTAACTGGGATTACAGGCATGTGCCACCATGCCCGGTTAAATCTTTTTTTTTTTTTTTTTTTGGTGTTTTTAGTAGAGATGGGCTTTCACTATGCTGGCCAGGCTGGTCTTGAACTCCTGACCTCGTGATCCACCCGCCTCGGCCTCCCAAAGTGCTGGGATTACAGGCGTCAGCCACTGCGCCCAGTCCAAACTGGTGAGCTTTCTAACAGGGCTGGTAGTCTCCTTCCTTGGCTTCATCAATAGAACAAATCAGTGTCTTTTGAAAATCTTCAATTCCCAAACCTCCTTCAGAGAAAATGGTGAAGCCAGAGGAGAGTTCTGTAGTGGAGCTCTGACCATCTTCTCTATCTTCTGGTAACAGGACTCCAGTTTTCCTTTGGGAAGCCAACCCTCCCGATTTTAGCCCATGTAGTTGTGAGAGGTGTAAAAAGTGGCAGGGACTGGCTTGGATTTGGGCAGGTGGCTTGCAGCTTCTGCTGGAATGGCTGAGAAAAAAGGTGTCTTGGTTACATGTTTTCATCTCCGTGGCATTCATGATGTTGATTCCTTATGTGTCTGAGGGGTTCAGCTCTCCAGTGTTACCTGGGCTGAGTCACACGTCTAGTGGTTGGCTCATCCAGGATCATCTTAACCCATTTATGCCTGAAGTTGCAATTTTGTGAATTTTTGCAATCAGACCTTGGCGATGACCTTGAGCATTAGGATATAAATAACTCCCACATGCTTAGCGTTCCAATAATGCAACACTAGTCAAACATGGGTTGGGGCTGGGATAACTCAGCTCTGCTCTGTGTATCTTTCCTCCTCCTCCTGGAACCACCAGAACAGCCTGGGCATATCTTTTTCATGGGGATGGCAGATGCACACGAGAACTAGCAGAAGCAGACAAGTTCCGTGAGGCCTGGGGTTGGAATTATACCACTCTCACTTCCATCTCATAGTTTTGGCTCAAGTAAGTCACATGGACCAAGCATTGCAAAGTTACATGACAAGGAATGTGATCAGGAAATGGTGAAGAATCAGGGTCCATAACACAATCGACCACATAAGCCTTCTTCACCAGGGTGACCAAGGAGCCAGTGGCAATATTCCCCACCCCTTGAGGAGCACCTGCCTTAGAAGGAAGCCAATAAGAAAAAAGCAGAACCGGGAGACAGGAAGGTCTGAGGACACCATGTGAGCATCTAGATTCAGCCATGCCTGAAGTTTTCTTTTCTTTTTTCTTTCTTTTTTTTTTTTTTTTTTTTTTTTTGAGACAGAGTCTCACTCTTGTCTCCCAGGCTGGAGTGCAGTGGCACGATCTCCACTCACTGCAACCTCCGCCTCCTGGGTTCAAGCAATTCTCGGCCTCAGCCTCCCAAGTAGCTGGGATTACAGGCACCTGCCATCACACTAATTTTGTGTATTTTTAGTAGAGACGGGGTCTCGCCATGTTAGGCAGGCTGGTCTTGAACTCCTGACTTCAGGTGATCCGCCCGTCTCGGCCTCCCAAAGTGCTGAGATTACAGGCGTGAGCCACCGCACCCGACCAGCCTGAAGTTTTCAGTTACACAATTCATAAATTCCTCAGTGGCTCTTTAAGCCAGTTTGAGATGGGGTTGGGTTCTATCACTTATAATCAAGAATGCTGATTAATGCTCTGTGGCTGCAGCCATAATATTGGATGGGTGTATCTGTCCTTGAAGTCCTTCTCCAGTCAAGATCAGGTTACTCTGACCTTCCTTCTACCTGCCACACTCCCTGTAGACCTGCCTGTTTCCCTCCCTCCATCTTTCCTCCCTCCATACTCTCCCGCCTTTGTGGAGGAACCTGGACTCTTTGCTGCTTTTTGTCTTGCTGCCCCAAAGTAAGCACTCACAACTGTTTTTTGTTGCTGTTGTTCTGTTTTAAGGGGAAAGCGATCAGGGAAGACCAGCAACAAGAATAAAACCTGCAGAGACCCTACCACAGCAGCCTCTGCTTCCCAGTTCTGGATCCCGGCACCCCTGCTGAGAGGGCCCCGCAATCCCCTTGACTTTATCTCTCTAATTTCCAAGAGTAAAGCTCACCAAACCTTTTTCCAGCCCTGAAAAGTCTCAACTGTGAAAACTTGGCTGGGAAAGGACTTGGATACAAAGGGACTCTGTGTAGCCTTCCTTGGATCTTTGAAAAACAGCGACAACACTGCTGAACCAAACACCCTGAAACTAAGGACGCTTTCTGATAAGCTATTGAGATTCACTGGTCATTTCTGCTGTGCTGGACAAGAGCCTCAATGGAACAGGACTTTCAGAAGCCAATAAAGACCTGTGGCATGGAACTCCTGAGACTTTCTCCATCCACATCTCAAGGAGCTGCCCTGTCCCCTGTCTTCCTGCCTGAATAGGATACCTCTCTGGCATGAAAGCAGGGAATGAAGTGCAGGAGAGAACGTGTGTGTGTGTGTGTGTGTGTGTGTGTGTGTACGTAACTGCTTCTTGTAAACGCATAGAAATTAAACCTCAAGGCCGGGCGCGGTGGCTCAAGCCTGTAATCCCAGCACTTTGGGAGGCCGAGACGGGTGGATCACGAGGTCAGGAGATCGAGACCATCCTGGCTAACACAGTGAAACCCCGTCTCTACTAAAAAATACAAAAAACTAGCCGGGCGAGGTGGCAGGCGCCTGTAGTCCCAGCTACTCGGGAGGCTGAGGCAGGAGAATGGCGTAAACCTGGGAGGCGGAGCTTGCAGTGAGCTGAGATCCGGCCACTGCACTCCAGCCCGGGCTACAGAGCGAGACTCTGTCTCAAAAAAAAAAAAAAAAAAAGAAAGAAATTAAACCTCAAGATAAATACATCTGGCTGGCATGATGGCTCGCGTCTGTAATCCCAGCACTTTGGGAGGCCGAAGCAGGCAGATCGCTTGAGGTCAGAAGTTCAAGACCAACCTGGCCAACATGATGAAACATTGTCTCTGCTAAAACTATAAAATTTATCTGGGCATGGTGGCAGGCCCCCTGTAATCCCAGCTATTGGGAGGCTGAGGCAGGAGAATCACTTGAACAGAGAAGGCAGAGGTCGCAGTGAGCCGAGATCACACCACTGCACTCCAGCCTGGGCAACAGAGTAAGACTCCGTCTCAAAAAAGAAAAAAGAAAGACAAATAAATCTGCTGAAAAGTAAAATACCATGTTTAGTGGGTTGTTCTCCAAATGTTCATGTTCACTCAGAACATCATATGTGACCTTACTTGGCAGTAGGCTCTTCGCAGAAATAATCAGTTAATGCTCGAGATGAGATCACACTGGATTAGGGTGAATCCTATATCCAATGACTGGTGTCCTTATAAAAAAGAGGAAAGGACACAGGGAGACAAAGGCCATATGAAGACAGAGGTGGGCAGAGATTGGAGTTATCTGCCACAAGTCAAGGTACGCCTGAGGTCTCCAGAAGCAAAAGGCTTCCAGAAGCTTCTAGAGTTCCTCTAGACACTGAGGCAAGAAAGAGGCAAGAGGTGGTTTTAGCTGAAGGTGTGGCTTCCAGCCTCAGCCTGCTCACACAGGAGGCTCTGGGCACTGCCATATTGCCTTCTTTGAGGCTGGGGCTTTTCTAAACCTCTATCAGTCAGTCACAGGCTGTGAGTCTCCCTGTCACAATCCCAGATGTAAGCAGAAGTCCTGCATGGGACTTTAGAGAAGCCCCTTATAGGAACTGACTAGGTCTATCTCCTTGTTCTTTCCCCTCTCCTCCTCCCTGCAGTGTGGATGCAGATCTGAGGACTGAAGCTCTCTGGCAGCCACCTTGGATCATAGAGTCACCTGGAGACAGAGGCCAAAAAGATAGGAGGAACTGGACTACCTAACGTGGCTTCTTTGATATGAGAATAAACCGTTGTTCGGCCAGGCGTGGTGGCTCACGTCTATCATCCCAGAACTTTAGGAGGCCAAGGTAGGTAGATCACCTGCCTGGTTAGGAGTTTGAGACCAGCCTGACCAACATGGTGAAACCCTCTCTCTAATAAAAATACAAAACTTATCTGGGTGTGGTGGCAGGCACTTGTAATCCCAGCTACTAGGGAGGCTGAGGCAGGAAAATCACTTGAACCCGGGAGGTGGAGGTTGCAGTGAGCGGAGTTCGCACCTTTGCACGCTCCAGCCTGGGTGATAGAGCAAGACTCCGTCTCAAAAAAAAAAAAAAAAAAAAAAAAAAAAAGAATAAATCCTTGTGTATTTAAGTCACTTGTATTTTGTGTTTTCTGTTACATGCAACCCAATATAGGCTTGGGTTTTTTTTAAAGCCAAAAAAGTGTGATTTGTAACTAAAATTATATATACTGTATACTCTCCAAATGATTACTTTCCTCCCTTAAAAAGGGAAGAATTACACCAGTACACAATATATACATGTAACCAAACTGCACTTGTGCCCCCTAAATCTATAAAATTAGAAAAAGAAATATAATATGAAACACATATGTAATTTCAATTTTTTCAGTAGCCACATTTTTAAAAATACAGGCAAAATTTTTTTAAGATACCAATAATGGAAAAATTAGAACTTGGATAATTAAAATTTTTTTAAAAATTCTACCAATGTGTCTGGTGCTTTAAATATAGAAACGACTTCATCCATGTATAAATTCACAGGAGCTGTGATTGCACTCATCTCAACGAGGAAGTAGGATCAGAGAAGGTTGCCGTGTGGGGCAGTGGTAAAGAATGTTGGCTCTCAAGTCACATTGTCTTCGTTCTTTGTTTGTTTATTTTTTTTGTTTTTGTCTTGGTTCGAACCACAGCTCCACTACTCCTAGCTTAGGCAAGTTACTTAGTCTTTCTGTGCCTCAGTTTCTCATTCTGTAACATAGGGATGATAACCATAGTAGCTACCCTTTTAAGGTACCATTGGGAGGATTAAGAGTAATAATTCATATTAAGTACTTCCCACAGAGCCTGGAACATAATAAGCAATTAATAAAGTTTAGTCATTATAAAGGCTCAGGATTGGAGTTGAACCAGAATTTGAATGGAAATCTATCCAAGGCTGAGGCTGCTGCCCCTTTTGTAGTCTCAGTAGGTGCATTATAATGACCCTTTCTATGTGGGATGGAGTGTGCTGCCCGCTCCCTCGCCTCCGTTCCACCTCTCACCGCTGCTGGCTTGATTAACACCTACTCGTCCCCCAGGAGAGGGAAGCATTCTCTGAGCCCCAACATTGGGTTAGATGCTCGTGGGCTGTGCTCCTGCCGCATCCTGAATGTACACTCCTGGTATGAATTATCACTCCACATTATAATTGCCTAATTGCTGACTTGCACTCCCCTCTACACTGTAAGCCCTTTGAGAACAATGGTTGTGTATTTTTCTTATATCAACAGTACTGGCCAGTGGCTCATAGTAATCCCAGTACTTTGGGAGGCCAAGGCAGGAGGATCGCTTAAGCCCAGGAGTTTGAGACCGGCCTGGGCAACAAAGTGAGACCTCATCTCTACCAAAAATTAACAACAACAACAAAAATTAGCTGGGTGTGGTGATGTGTGCCCATGGTCCCAGCTACATGGGAGGCTGAAGTGGTAGGGTCACTCGAGCCTGGGAGGTTGAGGCTGCAGTGAGCCGTGTTTGTGCCACTCCAGCCTGTGAAACAGAGTAAGATCCTGTCTCAGAAAAAAATTACTGGCACATAATATTTACTATCTATGTATTGATTAAATTACTACTATAATCACATTTTTAAAATCTGCAAATATTTGAGCTGGAAGGGACCACTTAGACATCTCATCTAGTGTTTCCACCAAGGCCACCTGGGGGAATTTTGGAAATGTGTGGAGGTGTTTTTGGCTTTCACAAGAATTGGGGGACAGTTCCGGTATTTGGAGGGCAGCTGGGTGCTGAGTGACCTATAATAGTTAGGACAGTTCCACCTAATGTCCCACATACTTTTATTGTCTGCATATTTATGTAGATCAAAAAGCTGTTATAACGTCTTTAGCCTAGAAGACGTTATAACAGTTTTGATTTACACTATACAAAAACAAACTATTTTTGTTGTTGTTGTTGAGACAGAGTCTCGCTTTTTCACCCAGGCTGGAGTGCAGTGGCCGGATCTCAGCTCACTGCAAGCTCCGCCTCCCGGGTTTGCGCCATTCTCCTGCCTCAGCCTCCCGAGTAGCTGGGACTACAGGCGCCCGCCACCTCGCCCGGCTAGTTTTTTTTTTTTGTATTTTTTTTTTTTTAGTAGAGACGGGGTTTCACTGTATTAGCCAGGATGGTCTCGATCTCCTAACCTCGTGATCCGCCCGTCTTGGCCTCCCAAAGTGCTGGGATAAAACAAACTATTTTTGTACAGTTTTAATGTATCTGAGTATTTCAGGAACACAACTACTGTGTGTGTGAAGGGGAAATGACACTGTGTTTTATCCAGAATGCTCGCTATCATGGAAAAATCACATGAGCAATAGCACCTGGGCCCATGGTATCTGAATTCCCAGTACAACCTTCCTGTATCATCTGCATCTGTAGCCACTGCATTCATGATCATTGTGTCTGTCAGCAATTTTTGCATAATAAGCCATTCCAAGGCAAATAATGATCATTCTCTCCCATGCATGACTGGGTTTGCTGGGGGTTGGTTGGTCTTGGCTGGGCTCAGCTGAGCAGTCCTGCCTCAAGCATGGTTAGCTTGGCTTGGCCCCTTGCTTGTGTTGGACCCAGGTCTGTTCTTAGTATCTCATTGTGAGACCCAGGCAGATGGGGCCGCAGATTCCTGGGAGAGGCTCTTTTCATGACAGTGGCAGAAGCAGGAGAAAGCGAGCCTCCCTGCACAGCACATTTCAAGCTTTCATTCAGTCTTGTCTGCTGTTAGCCCAAGCGGCCAAAGCAGGCCCCATCGCCAAGCCTGAAGTCAACACGTGGAAAAGTAAAAGCACACGCCTGCCGTGGAGGTGGAGGAAAGAGAGTAAATACGTTTGAGCAAAAATCTAACCTACCTTAGTGATTCGACCTGATGGTCTTAATGTAGCCCTGATCTCAAAATGTCATAGACAAAAAAAAAAAAAAACCCATTTTGCCTTACATATCTCCAGTACTAATGTACTCTGATAAGAAAGTCCATGCCTCTGATCATTTCATTATAACTTAACCACGTGGTCATGACTATTTACATACAAAATACAGACAGTCGTGTGTCACCGAATGACAGGGATACATGCGGAGAAATGCATCACTAGGCGATTTCATCACTGTGTGAACATCATCGAATGGACTTACCCAAACCCCAGTGGTATAGCCTACATCCCCCTAGGCTACGGGGGATAGCCTCTTGCTCCTAGATTACAAACCTATACAGTGTGTTACTGGACTGAATACTAAAGGCAACTGGAACCCAGTGGGAAGTATTTGTGTATCTAGGCATCTCTAAACATAGAAAAGGCAAAGGAAAAATGCCGTAAAAAAGATTTTAAAAAAGCTACACCAGTCTAGGCACTTACCACAAATGGAGCTTGTAGGACTGGGAGTTGCTCTGGGTGGGTGAGTGAGTGAGTGAGTGGTGAGTGAATGTGAAGGCCTAGGACGTTACTGTACGCTACTGCAGATTTTGTAAATACTGTACACTTAGGCTATGCCAATTTTACTTTTTAAAAAGTAATTGCATCCCAACACTTTGGGAGGCTGAGGCGGGAGGACTGCTTTGACCCCAGGTGTTCAAGGCCAGCCTGGGCAATAGGGCAAGACTTCATCTCCGCTGAGATTTTTTTTAAAAATTAGCTGGGCATGCCGGCATGCGCTTGCAGTTCCACTGTGGGGGCAGTGGGGTGGGAGTGGGGGGTCATGGGGAGGAGGGGTGGGATGAGGTGGGAAGATCTCTTGAGCTCAGGAGGTCAAGGTTGCAGTGAGCTGTGACTGCACCACTGCACTTCAGCCTAAGTGATAGAGCCAGATCCTGTCTCAAAAAAAGGAATGGCAAATAGAAATTGCACCACAACAGCCCAATGGCTACAATGTCACTAGGAATTTTTCAGCTCCATAATCTTTTGGGGCCACCATCGTATATACAGTCAGTCACTGAGTAAAACATCATTATGCAGTTCATGACTATATTTTATTATAAATAACTGTCCTTTTATTTTTAATATATGTATTTTATTGGAAATTAGGTGTTTAGATACATTGTATAATGTATTAATTTCATTTCAAGAGAGTCAAGAGGTTTGCCAAGTACTTTTATGAAAAGGGGGCTGTGAACTCACACGTGTGAGACTCACAGAGGTAATCCAACAGAGCTCAGCATAGCAAGAGGCAGGAGAGCTGAGCCAGAGGGCATCCCTTGGAGTCCTGCCCTCCCGTGTACAAAGTGTGTCACTTCAGACATGGTGTTTCACATCCCTGAGGCTTTCTCAGCTGTGCTATGCGGTAATAATACAAAACTCTTCCTGGCTGCAGTAAGAATTAAGTAAGGTCTGGGCTGGGTGCGGTGGCTCACGCCTGCAATTCCAGCACTTTGGGAGGTCGAGGTGGGCAGATCACGAGGTCAGGAGATCGAGACCATCCTGGCTAACATGGTGAAATCCCGTCTTTACTAAAAATATAAAAAATTAGCCAGTCGTGGTGGTGGGTGCCTGTAGTCCCAGCTACTCGGGAGGCTGAGGGAGGAGAATGGTGTGAACCCGGGAGGTGGAGCTTGCAGTAAGCCAAGATCGAGCCACTGCACTCCAGCCTGGGGGACAAGCGAGACTCCGTCTCAAAAAAAAAAAAAAAAAAAAAGAATTAAGTAAGATCACATGTGTGACATTCAGGATGCTGAAAGGACACAGATGACACATTCAAGTGGGTTAATTGAGGGGTATTTCACAGAGGGACAATTTGCCAGGTTGTGGGCCAAGTTAAAATAAACCACTTAGAGAACATGCATTATCTTAAGGCTATTACAGCAGGGAGCCATTTCTACCCCCAGGTCTACAAGGCCAAAGCGACCTGGAAGTCTCTGGAACTTTCTTAGAACCCAAAAAGAATAAGTATATGGAAAACGCAACTCTACAACGGCTGTGGCCTTTGGTAGAGGGCCTCAGCCAACCACGACAAGCCCACTGGGCAGAAGCTGGTGAGATAAATGCTTCAATCTCACTCTCCTCCTTCTGCCTACAGATCTTTCTTCTGCGTGTCTCCTATTGGCAAAAAGCAACCAGAAGTGAGAAGTGTCCATAAAAGTGCCGCATAAAAGTCAGCCTCCCAGAGCACAAGGCAGGAGGGAAGGATGGAGAGTAGATTTGGAGGAGAAAACAGGAGATGTCCAGTGTAGCACGGACAACAGTTAGCACCCAGTAAAGTAAGATATACCAAGATACATGTGATAGCACCATGAAAGAAATAAGGAAGCACACACACAGACATGTACACATACAATACATATGCGTGCACAGGAAATTCAAATAACCTGCCCCAAATTATAAGGAGAACCGCCACTAGAATCAAGTTAATCTCTTCATTCAAAGTCAAAGACTTTTTCCACTTCATTCCTCTAAGGATTACATTAAATTTCTGCATCAACCATGACAACTTGTCCCAAGTTTCAGACTTTTGAAACTTAAAGTAAAGGTAATAATGTTTGTCCTCAAGACATATTAAGGGGATACTGTCCCAGTGAAGGAGCAGGACTTTAGCCAGAAATTCAGGGAATGAAGCATTTCCAACTCCTCACAGACAACACGGATAGCAAGTGTAGTTAGATGTTAAATTGCTTAGAAGTCATACTAGGGCAGTTACTTCCCTGATTTAAACTAGCACTTGGGTTTAAATGCAGTTCCTGGTTACCTTTAAGTACTGCAATTTAAAACAAACACTTGAAGCCTACAGTAGCTTTCTAGATTGTTCCCAAAGCCACCCTGAGATCAAAGGCAGTGTTGTTCTCCCAGACTGGCGTCCAGGCAGAAGCACCTGGTTAAACCAGTTCCATCGGCTATGGGATCAGCCCAGCCCAAGATGTTTATACAACGTTCTGACTCTTGGGGGAAGGCAAGTCTACTTGATTTTTCTGCTGCTTCTGCGAGTCTCAGAAGTTTCCGAAGCTTTACCTGTCAGGTAGGAATTGTGCAACCAGAGCTTCTGGGGCAGGCAGAGTTCTGGGAGTCAAAGGGAAAATAAACACATCTCTTTGCTTACAGAGATTAGCGGCTTCTTTTTGAAATCACATGCTTCCAATTTCCAGATCTTAAAAAACCCAGAGAGAACATGCAAGAGCACCAGCCACTGACTGCCAGGTTAGCATTTCACTGGCTAGACCCAGGCGCCAGGACTCTGAACAAATACATTTGGAAATGTCACTTGGTCTCTCCTGGAGTCAGGTTTGGATCAGTCTCTAGCTTGGGACCTCAGGTGCCTTTTCCTCTCAACCCCAGATTAACTCCATATATGCCATGGAACAGAAAACTTTAATAGCTTTATGACTCTAAATTTGTCACCATGCTCCAAGAAAGATGTCATCAAATCTAGAAATTTGCATGCACACATATTCACTTTATGCAATAATCCAAACCCATAAACACGGGTGTACGCCTTATTTCATCATCTAAAACCAAAGATCCAAAAGTGCCGTGAACACACAGACTCTGCTCAGTGGAGACCAAGACCGTTCGTGCCACATTTTTCACAAAACAACCCTCATTTCATCCTTGGTACAAACGCCACGAGCTATTTGCTCATGTCTTTTACATGTGGAGAAAGAGCTGATGTAGGAGATTGCAAGATCTGCCCTAAGACATGAAACTAACAGAGGGCAGAACCAAGATTTAAACTCAGATGCCTATCCCAAAACCCAAACTCAAAACAGAATTGTACATACTTTCCATCCACTTATTGAAGACAGACAATATTCAGAACATAAAGTAAGTAAGTTTACAGTATTTTTAAGTGACAAAAGTTAAATCGATTGTCATTTGCTTAGTGGTAGAATAAAAACTTTAAAGCTTAAGGATTTATTTCATTGAAGAACTCTTTATATGGTTTCTGAAGTAGGTTAAAAATTAGTAAACAAAATGATGCTGATTAATAATGCAGTTTGCCTAGATAAATGTATTTTTGTTATGTATTTTTAACCATTCAAGCAATAGGCTCACAATATTTAGGAATCTTCTTATGAGAAACACTGGGTAAAAGCAAAATAGCTCACATTAGTGAATGAGAACTCACAGATTAGAAGTCAAATACTACATTGTTGCATGTTATGTATTTTGTTCCTCTGAGATTTTATCCTTAATTAGTATCAATCATGACAATATTCTTTTGATATTGTGAAAAGAGTAGTAGGTTTGCTTGATGAAAATCAAAAGAGCATGGTACTGGCATAAAAACAGATGCACAGACCAATGAAACCGGATAGAGAGCCCAGAGAGAAAGCCACACATTTGTGGTCAATGGATTTTTGGCAAAGATGCCAGGAACACACAATGGGGAAAGGACAGTCTCTTTGATAAATGGCACTGGGAAAACTGGATATCCAATGAAGAAGAATGAAGGCAGACTCTCACCTCACACTATATACCAAAAATCAACTCCAAATGGATAAATATTTAAAATATAAGTTCCGAAACTGTAAAACTACAGAAGGAAAACATAGGGGAAAAGTTCCATGACGCTGGTCAAGGCAATAAGTTTTTGTGTGTAACCCCAAACGCACAGGCGACAAAAGCAAAAATAGATAAAAAGGATTCCATCAAACTAAAAAGCCTTTCAGAGCAAAGGAAACAATCAACAGAGTGAAGAGACAACCTGCAGAATGGGAGAATATATTTACAAACAATACATCTGATAAGGTCTGAATAGCCAAAATACATCAGGAACTCAAACAACTCAGTAACAAGTAAACAATCTGATTTTAAAATGGCAAAGGATCTGAATAGACGTTTCTCAAAAGAAGACATACATGGCCAACAAGTGTATGAAAAAATGCTCAACATGATTAGTCATCAGAGAAATGCAAATTGGAACTGCAAGTGATGGAAAGATGTGGGGAGAAGGGAACCCACATACACTGTTGGTGAGAATGTAAATTAGTACAGCCACTATGGAAAACAGTATAGGAATTCCTCCAAAACTTAAAAATAGAACTACCATATGATCTAGCAATCCCACTGCCGGGTATATATCTAAAGGAAATGAAATCAGTATGTCAAAGAGTTATCTGCACTCCCATGTTAATTGCAGAACTATTCATAATAGCCAAGGTATGGAATCAACCCAAGTGTCCATCAATGGAAGATGAATAAAGAAAAGGTGGCATAATACACAATGAAATGCCATTCAGTCTCAAGAAAGAAGAAAATCCTGTCATTTGTGACATGAATGAACCTGGAGAACATCATACTAACTGAAATATGTCAGGCACAAAAAGACAAATACGGCATAATCCCACTTATATGTGGAATGTAAAAAAAAAAAATTGATCTCATAAAAACAAAAAGAAGAACAGTAGTTAGCAGTGGCTGCGGGGAGATGTCGGTCAAAGGACACAAAATTTCAGTTAGATAGGAGGAATAAGTTCAAAATGTCTACTGCACATCTTGTAACTGCAGTTTGTATACTATGTTGTTTGGTTTTTGTTTGTTTCTTCTGTTCTGTTCTGTTTTGAAACAGGGTCTTGTTCTGTCACCCAGGCTGGAGTACAGTGGTGTGATCCTAGCCCACTGCAACCTCAACCTCTTTGACTCAAGTGATCCTCCCATCTCAGCCTCCTGAGTAGCTGGGACTGTAGGCATGTGCCACTGCACCCAGCTAACTTTTGTATTTTAAAAAATGTTTCGGAGACGAGGTTTCACCATGTTCCCCAGGCTGGTCTCAAACTCCTGGGCTCAAGCTATCTGCCCATCTGGACTCTTAAAGTGCTAGAATTACAGGTGCAAGCCACTATACCCAGCAATACTGTATTGTATACTTGAAAATTGCTCAGCCTGGCACAGTGGCTCACACCTATGATCCCAGCACTTTGGGAGGCTGGAGTGGGAGGATTACCTGAGGCCAGCAATTCAAGACCAGCCTGAACAACACAGAAAGATCCTGTCTTTATTTTTTAAAAAAATAAAAATTAGCTGGGCATGGTGACGTGCACCTGTAGTCTCAGGTACTCAGGAGGCTGAAGTAAAAGTATCCCTTGATCCTAGGAGGTCAAGTCTGCAGTGAACCAGGATCTCGCCACTGCACTCCGGTCTGGGCTGCAGAGCTAGACCCTGTCTTTGGAAAAAAAAAAAAAAAAAGAAAAGATCAAAAAGCAAATTGCTAAGGGAGTGGATTTTAAATGTTCTCACCACACACACACACACACAAAGTGAGCTAATGCATATGGTAAAAGCTTAATGGCCAGGCGCGGTGGCTCACACCTGTAATCCCAGCACTTTGGGAGGCCAAGGCGAGTGGATCACCTGAGGTCAAGAGTTCAAGACCAGCCTGACCAACATGGTGAAACCCTGTCTCTACTTAAAATACAAAAATTAGCCGGGTGTGGTGGCACACACCTGTTATCCCAGCTACTCAGGAGGCTGAGGCAGGAGAGTCATTTGAACCCGGGAGGTGGAGGTTTGCTGTGAGCCAAGATCGTGCCACTGTACTCTAGCCTGGGTGACAGAGCAAGACTCTATCTCAAAAAAAAAAAATTTAGCCATTTCACAACGTGTACATATACCAAAACATAATATTGTACACCATAAGTATATACAATTTTAACTTGTCAATTTAAAAGAGAAAATCAAAACACCATCATCATTTAAAAAGAGCTAAATAAAAACAATTCATTGGTGAAGCTGGGACAAGAACTAAGTTTTCAAAGAAGTGGGGGAAAGATCTAACAGTACTACACAGACAGGAATATTTTATGATTGTGAACAGAGCTCCTGCTGCTACAGCTCTCTGGATCCTTTGGGACTTCTCTACCATGATGAATTACTCAATCAAAATTAAAGATCTCTTATCTAACTCCTAGTGTAAAGGCGATATTCAGTTTATAGCACCATTAATGAAATACTTTGCCAGAAATATTTAACCGGTACCTATTTAAGCTTTTAGATGTCACTTCCAGTTTATAGAATATAGATTACAGGATCAAGTTGAACATCAAGAGGAGATAATTATACAAATCCAGAACCAAGAATATTCCAAATGTTAATGTCAGAGGAAAGCAAAGGAACTGTTCTAGATTAAAAGATAAAACAAGGCCGGGCCCGGTGGCTCATGCGTATAATCCCAGCACTTTGGAAGGCCGAGGTGGGTGGATCATTTGAGGTTAGGAGTTCAAGACCAGCCTGGCCAACATAGCGAAACCCTGTCTCTACTAAAAATACAAAAAAATTAGCCAGATGTGGTGGCACGTGCCTGTAATCCCAGCTACTCGGCAGAATCGCTCGAACCTGGGAGGTTTGAACCAGGGAGATGGAGGTTGCAGTGAGCTGAGATCACGCCACTGCACTCCAGCTTCAGTGACAGAGCGAGACTCCATCTCAAAAATAAGAAAAAAAGAAAAAGATCAAACAAAATGCATTGTATAAAATTTCATTGGATCCCAACACACACAAAAAAATCCAGCTGTAAAATATGTATTTGGTGAATAACTGAAGAAATTTTAATACGGTCTATATAGTGGAGTGGGAATTTTTTGTTAATTTTCTTTCTTTTTTTTTTTGACAGAGTCTTGCTCTGTCACCAGGCTGGAGTGCAGTGGCATGATCCCAGCTCACTGCCACCTCCACCTCCCAGGTTCAAGCGATTCTCCTGCCTCAACCTCCAGAGTAGCTGGAGATATAGGCACGTGCCACCACGCCCAGCTAATTTTTGTATTTTTAGTAGAGACAGGGTTTCACCATGTTGGCCAGGATGGCCTCGATCTCTTGACCTCGTGATCCGCCTGCCTCAGCCTTCTAAAGTGCTGGGATTACAGGCGTGAGCCACTGCGCCCGGCATGTTAATTTTCTTAGTAGAGATGATGTTGTAGTAAGTGGAGAATGACATTCTCTTTCTCTTCCAACATGGCCTCTCCATGAGACTAGTCTGGACTTCCTCCTAGCACAGTGGGCTCTGGGTAACCAGACTTCACACGTGGCTGCTGACTTCCCAGGGTGACAGTGGAGGCTCCGTGGTTTCTTAAAGGGTAACGTTAAAGCAAGCTGCAAGGCCAGCCCAAGTGGAAGGTGAGCAGAGGTAGATCCCACTTCATGATGAATGAAACAACTCATGCTTACAAAAAGGGAAGGAATTGATAGGGGCCATCTTTGGAGACTATCTACTCCCCAGTGCCAAGGACCTGATTAAACATATCAAGAGGTTGAATGAAAGCTTCGCCCTCCACAATACATGAGAAATCCAGACACTGAAAATATGTTTCTATTATAAATAAGAAAAATGTAGAGAGTTCACATTAAAGAGAGTCAATAAGCATTTGGTGTATAGAACATTTAGGTTCTTTTCCTTATATGCAAGGAATTTATCATCTATGAGGCAAAGGTAGAAATATGCAGGTATAAAACATGTAAGAGCAAGGATTAGGATATTATTCCCTAGAAGACATCTGACTTTAGATCTATTACCATTTTCAGCTTCCCCTCCCTCACTTTGAACAGTATTTGAGGAGTGAATCCCAGAAATGAAGCTATATTTTACTGATTTTTGCATTCCTACCAGTGTTTTGAGAATCTGGCACACAATGAGCACCCAATGTTTGTTGAATTCAATGAGTGAATCGTATCTATCATACAAACTGTTATCCATTCAGGAGTGGGAATTTTAGGAAATACACAAGGGCTGCAGCAAATACATATACCTGTCATAATTGAAAAATGAGCTGTTCTGGTTCACAACTCTGTAGAATAGAACCATGAGCCCAGTAATAAGAAACAACTTGATCTCAATAGTCAAAATAGGTACTGCAAATGCAGGTTGAAAAGTTCCTACGCGTAAGTAAAAACCTCTCAGATTCACTTTAGGAAGGGTTTATAGGTGGGTTGAAGACTCGATAGTTTCAAGATCCTTGTCCTATCTCAATCTTCCATCTGGGATATGACTAAGAAGGGGTACTGGCTAATGCATACACAGGTGCTTACAACTTTTATATAATACTTTGGGTGGTGTTATGGCTGAATCATGTCCTCCTCAAGTTCATATTTTGAAGCCCTAATCTCCAGTGTGACTGTAATTGGAGACAGGGCCTTTAGAGTTAAAGGAGGTCGGAAGGGTGGAGCCCTAATTCAATATGACTGGGGTCCTTGTAAGAAGAGAAAGAGACAGCAGGGATGTGCATGCAGAGAAAAGACCCTGTGAGGATACGGACATACAGCAGTTGTCTCCTTGGTCTTGGACTTCCAGCCTCCAGAACGGTGAGAAAATAAATTTCTGTTGTTTAAGCCACCCAGGCTGTGGTATTTTGTAATGGCAGTCCTCACAATCTAATAAAGCTGGCAAACAAAACATTCAGGTAAATGTGCTCTTTCATATTACACAGGCTTTTTAAAACAGTATAATAATTGCAACTTGGAAAATAACAGAATATAAAAACATTTACCTACCACTCGGATTTTAACAAATGTGGACATCTTGTCATATTTGCTTCAGATATCTTTTTTAACTTTAAGAAATAAATTTGTTTTTGTTTTTGGTTTTTTGAGATGGAGTCTTGCTCTGTTGCCCAGGCTGGAGTGCAGTGGTGCAATCTCGGCTCACTGCCATCTCCAACGCCAGTTCAAGCGATTCTCCTTAGTGTCCCAAGTATCTAGGATTACAGGCATGTGCCACCACACCTGGCCAATTTTTGTATTTTTAGTAGAAACAGGCTTTCACCACGTTGATCAAGCTGGACATCTGTGGGTTTTTTGTTTTGTTTTTGAGAAGGGGTCTTGTTGTGTCACCCAGACTGGAGTATAGTGGCATAATTACTGATCACTGAAACCTCTGCCTCTGCCTCCTAGGCTCAGGTGATTCTCCCATATCAGCCTCCTGAGTAGCTCAGACCACAGGTGCACACCACCATGCCCAGCTAATTTTTTGTATTTTTGGTAGAAACAGGGTTTCACCATGTTGTCCAGGCTGGTCTTGAACTCCTGGGCTCAAGCGATCTGCCTGCCTCCCTCCCAAAGTGCTGGGATTACAGGCATGAGCCACTGCGTACAGCCCAGAAATAACATTTTATACTTTTATACTTAAAACTTTATATTTTGGTACCCTTTGGGTCTGCTTCCATACTGTCCTAGCCCAGAGGTAATCACAATTCTGAAGAAGGAAACCATTCCTGTCCACGTATTTATATACTTACATATATGCAAATGTCAAAAAGCAACAGATAGTATTGCTTTGTATTTACATGAGTGATATGGTTAAATATTTGTGCAAGTTTTTTCCTTCAACATTGTTTTGAGGTTTACGTACACAATTTGATACATGTAGCTATAGTTGATTTATATTCACTGTTCTATAGTCTTCCATTGTATGAGCACACAATTTACTTATCCATTTTCCACTGACAGATCTTCAGGTTGTTCTCAATGTTTCAGTGTTATAAACACCACGGCATGGAACAACCTTGCATATGTCTGCTTGCATGCATTAGTACCACAGAGTATTTGCACCTTCAGTTGTACCAGATATTGCTCTCCAGAATGAGGCTGAGGTAGGTAGATCACTTGAGTTCAGGAGCTTGAGAACAGCCTGCGCAACACGGTGAAACCCTGTTTCTACTAAAAATACAAAAAAACTTAGCCAGGTGTGATGGTGGGTGCCTTTAGTCCTAGCTACTTTGGGGGCTGAGGCAGGAGGATCACTTGAACCTGCGAGGTGGAGGCTTCAGTGAGCCAAGATTGCACCACTGCACTCTAGCTTGGGTGACAAAGTGAGACCCTACCTCAAAAAAAAAAAAAAAAAAAAAAAAAAAAAAAAAAAAAAAAGGACTGTACCAATTGTCAGGGTTTAAAATTTCCCCATGTGAAATGGTAAATCATTTTTTATTACTGTGTGAAGGATAATCCACATACAATGAGCTGTACAATTTAATGGTCTTTCACAAATGTCTTCACTTGTGAAACCAGAACCATGATCAAGATAAAAACATTTCCAGGGGCCAAGATGGCTGACTAGAAACAGCTGCCGTCGGAAGCTCCCACTGAGAAGAAGAAAAACGGCAACTGAGGTATCCAGGTTCTCTCCTTGGGACTGGCTAGGAGGTTGGTGGGACCCATGGAGGCGGGTAAAAGCAGGGTGGTGCGACAGTCCACCTGGGAGCCACATGGGGTAAGGGGAGCTCCCACCCGTCTAAACCCAAAGAATGGACTTAGAGGCATGAAGAACAGCGCAAGTGAGACTTTTAATAACAGTCTTGCAAGAGTGGGTGTCTGGTGAGCAGGCACATCCAGGGCAGTCGCAACAGGTAATTTATCTCCTAGCAGCAAGTCCCTCCCCCAGTTCCTCGTTTGTTGAGTACTATGGGGTTACAATCTTCCCAGATGTCACCCAAGTTTCATTATCCCTCTTATAAGGTTATACCCCGTCCCCTTCTCCGCTTCAGTTTTGATTTCCCAATAACGAAACTGTCTTCTCTCTCTCTCTTTTTTCTTTCTTTTCTTTTCTTTTTTTTTTTAACGAATGAGGCAATTTATTAACCCAGCATTGTTTGTTCGAATGCTTCTTGTTGGCAGCTGCCACCTGCCCGGCAATTCTGTCCAGATCTCTCTGTCCCTGAGGTGTCAGTTTGCGGCCCCCATCTTGGTCCTTTTCCACCATTTTCAGCCCCTCCAGGGCTTGGAGGACTCGGCGAGCCACACTCTTGGAGCCTTGGCTGACGTGGCTGGGCGTGACGCCGTTTCTCTGACGTCCCCCATAGATCTTGGTCATGGAGCCAACCCCAGCGCCACCCCGGAGGTAGAGGTGCCGCGCTGTGGAAGCAGCTCGTGTGTAGAACCAGTTCTCATCATGGGGAGCAAGCTCTTTGTGCTTGGCTAGCTTGACGGTGTCCACCCATTCGGGGACTTTCAGCTTCCTGGACTTTTTGAGGAAGGTTGCCAGAGCTCTGACGAACTCCTGCTGGTTCATGTCTTTTACAGTAACTCCAGGCATCATGCGGCCTCGCGCTGCCAGTCAGGGGAAAGGGAACTTTCTTCTCTCTTATGGGTTGACCCTCCTCTACATTCTGTTCGCTTATTGTGACCTTCTAGGTGCATGAGCCATGCGGTTTGTCACATTTGCAGACTGGCTGCCATACTTAGATTTATCATGCCTTGCAAATGGACCATTTAAAATATTTTATCACAGAAAACCACACTTTTTCCATGGATCTGTGCAAGCTGCAGATCAGAAGGTCCCCCTTGTGAGCCCATGCCACCAGGGCCTTGGGTCCCAAGCACAGAGCTGTACAGATTCTCAGTGACCACTCAGCTGGAGACTGCTGAAGACTACTGAGCTACTGAGTTCCGGGTTGGGGGAGGCGGGGAGCCATCATCCCTACGGCTGCCTTTGGCCTAAGATGACTGAGCTGCTTGGGGGAGGGGCAGCAGTCACCACTGCAGCTCTAGTCTGCAATTTGGATCCATGAGGAATTTTCCACAGTGCAGCACAGTGGTTGTGGTCGATTGTGGCCAGACTGCCTCTTTAGGCCAGACCCCTGACCTATCCCTCCTCACTAGGTGGGGCCTCCCTGCGGGAATTTCAGCAACTCCAGCCAGGTGTTTATGGACAAAACTCTAATCTTCCTGGGACGAAGCCTCATGTGGAGAGGGATGGTCACGGTCTCTGGATCAGCTGACTCAGTCTTTCTGCCAGCTGGCTCTGAGAAATCCAGGCAGTCCAGATGAGTGGGCTTCCCCACAGCACAGTGCACCATCTCCGCTAAGGGGGCAGCCAGAGTGCTTTGTTAAACAGGTCTCTGATCCTGTACCTCCTGACTGGGTGAGACTTCTCAACAGAGGTTGCCAGACACCTTATGCAAGAGCATTCCTGCTAGTATTAAGTTGGTGCCCCTCTGGGACAGAGCTCCCAGAGAAAGGAGCAGGCAGCCATCTTTGCTCTTCTGCAGCCTCCACTGTTGACACCTTCAGGTCCAGGAGGGACCCAGGAAAATAGGGTCTGGAGTGGACCCCCAGCAAACTGCAGCAGCCCTATGGAAGAAGGGCCTGTTAAAAGAGAAACAAGCAAACAGAAAACAACAACAACAATGGCATCAACAAAAAAGTCCCCACAAAAACCCCATCCCAAGTTCAGCAGCCTCAAAGATAGAAGCTAGATTAACTCACAAAGATGAGAATCAATGAAAAATTGCTGAAAACTAAAAAATCCAGAGTGCCTCTTCTCCTTCAAATGATTGCAACGCCTCTCCACCAAGGGCACAAATTTGGGCAGAGGCTGAGATGCATAAATTTGACAGAAGCAGGCTTCAGAAGGTGGGTAATAACAAACTTCACTAAGCTAAAAGAGCATGTTCTAACCCAACGCAAAGAAGCTAAGGACCATGCTAAAACAATACAGGAGTTGTTACCAGAATAAGCAGTTTAGAAAGGAACATAAATGACCTGATGGAGCTGAAAAACAACACGGGAACTTCACAATGCAGCCACAAATATCAATAGCCAAATAGAGCAAGTGGAGGAAAGAATTTCAGAGCTTGAAGACTATCTTGTTGAAATGAGACAGGCAGACAAAATTAGAAAAAAAAAAAAAAAGAATGAAAAGGAACAAACAAAATCTCCAAGAACTATGGGATCATGGAAAAAGACCAAACCTACAACTGACTGGAGTACCTGAAAGAGACAGGAAGAATGGAACCAAGTTGGAAAACATACTTCAGGATATCATCCAGGAGAACTTCCCCAACCTAGCAAGACAGGCTAACATTCCAATTCAGAAAATCCAGAGAATTCCTGTAATATACTCCATGAGAAGATCAACCCCAAGACACATATTTATTTACCTCCAAGGTCAAAATGAAGGAAAAAATGTTAAGCACAGCCAGATAGAAAGACCAGGTCACCTACAAAAAGAAGGCCATCAGTCTAATCGTGGACCTCTCAGCAGAAACCCTAGAAGCCAGAAGAGATTGGGGCCCAATATTCCACATTCTTAAGGAAAAGAATTTCCAACCCAGAATTTCATATCTGCCTAAATTAAGCTTCATAAGTGAAAGAGAAATAAAATCCTTTTCAGACAACCAAATCCTGAGGCAATTCATCACCTCCAGGCCTGCCTTGCAAGAGCTCTTGAAGGAAGCACTAAATATGGAAAGGAAAAACCATTAACGGCCACTACAAAAACACACTGAAGTACAAAAACCAATGACACTATGAAGCATATACATCAATAAATATGCAAAATAGCCAGCTAGCATCATGATGACAGGATAAAATTCACACATAACAATATTAACCTTAAATGTAAATGTGCTAAATGCCCCAATTAAAAGACACAAAATGGCAAGCTGGATAAAGAGTCAAGACCCATCAGGTGCTGTATTCAAGAGACCCATCTCACATGCAAAGACACACATAGGCTCAAAATAAAGAGATGAAAGGAAATTTACCAAGCAAATGAAAAGCAGAAAAAAGCAGGAATTGCAATCCTGGTTTCTGACACAACAGATTTTAAACTAACAAAGATCAAAAAAGATTAAGAAGGGCATTACATAATGGTAAAGGGTTTAATTCAACAAGAAGAGCTAACTATCCTAAATATATATTCACCCAACACAGGAGCACCCAGATTCATAAAACTAGTTCATAGAGACGTACAAAGAGACTTAGACTCTCACACAATAATACTGGGAGAATTTAACACCCCACTGTCAATATTAAACAGATCATTGAGACAGAAAATTAACAAAGAGACTCAGGACTTAGACTCAGCTGTACATCAAGTGGACCTGATAGATACCTACAGAACTTTCCACTAAAAACAACAGAATATACATTCTTCTCAGTGCCACGTGGCACTAACTCTAAAATTGATCACATAATTGGAAGTAAAACACTCCTCAGCAAATGCGTAAGAACTGAAATCATAACAAACAGTCTCGCAGACCAAGCACAATCAAATTAGAACTCAAGATTTAAAAACTCACCCAAAACCACACAACTACATGGAAACTAAACAACTTGTCCTGAATGTCTCCTTGGTGATTAATGAAATTAAGGCAGAAATCAAGAAGTTCTTTGAAACCAAGGAGAACAAAAAGACAATGTTCCAGAATCTCTGGGATGCAGCTAAAGCAGTGTTAAGAGGGAAACGTATAGCAGTAAATGTCCACAACAAAAAGCTAGAAAGATCTCAAATTGACATCACAACTAAAAGAACTAGAGAACTGAGAGCAAACAAACCCTAAAGCTAGAAGAAGACAAGAAATAACCAAAATCAGACTGGAACTGAAGGAGATGGAGACATGAAAAATCCTTAAAAAAAAATCAACTAACCCGGGAGCCGGTTTTTTGAAAAAATTAATAAAATAGACTACTAGCTAGAGTAGCAAACAAGAAAAGAGAGGAGAATCAAATAGACACAATAAAAAATTATAAAGGAGATATCACCACTGACCCCACAGAAATGCAAGCAACCATTAGGGAATACTATAAACACCTCTATGTGAATAAACTAGAAAATTTAGAAGAGATGGATAAATTCCTGCATATATACACCCTCCCATGACTGAACCAGGAAGAAGTTGAATTCCTGAATAGAACAATAACAAGTTCTGAAATTGAGGCAGTAAGAAATAGCCAACCAACCAAAAAAAGCCCAGGACCAGACGGATTTACAGTTGAATTCTACCAGAAGTATAAAGAGAAGCTGGTACCATTTCTTCTGAAATTATTCCAAACAACTGAAAAGGAGAATATCCTCCCTAACTCATTTTATGAGGCCAGCATCATTCTGATACCAATACCTGGCAGAGATACAACAAAAAAAGAAAACTTCAGGTCAATATCCCTGATGAACATTGATGCAAAAATCCTCAATAAAATACTAGCAAACTAAATCCAGCAGCAAATCAAAAAGCTTACCTACCATGATCAAGTTTGCTTCATCCCCAGGATGCAAGGCTGGTTCAGTGTATGCAAATCAATAAACATAATTCATCACATAAACAGAACTACAGACAAAAATCACATGATTATCTCAATAGATGCAGAAAAGGCCTTCAGTAAAATTCAGCATCCCTTCATGTTAAAAACTCTCAATAAACTAGGTATTGATGGAACATACCTCAAAATAATAAAAGGCATTTATGACAAACCCACAACAATATCATACTGAACAGGCAAAAGCTGGAAGCATTCCCCTTGAAAACCAGCACAAGACAAGGATGCCCTCTCTCACCACTCCTATTCAACATAGTATTGGAATTTCTGGTCAGGGCAATCAGGCAAGAGAAAAAATAGAGTATTCAAATAGGAAGAGAGAAAGTTAAACTGTCTCTGTTTGCAGATGACATGATCCTATACCTAGAAAACCCCATCGTCTTGGCCCAAAAGCTTCTTAAGCTGATAAGCAACTTCAGTGAAGTCTCAGAAAACAAAATCAATATACAAAAGTCACAAGCATTCCTGTCCAAAAACCATAGACAAGCAGAGAGCCAAATCATGAATGAACTCCCATTCACAATTGCTACAAGGAGAATAAGATACCTAGGAATACAGCTAACCAAGGAAGTGAAGGACCTCTTCAAGGAGAACAACAAACCACTGCTCAAGGAAGTCAGAGAGGACACAAACAAATGGAAAAGCATTCCAAGTTCATGGATAAGAAGAATCAATATTGTGAAAATGGCCATACTGCCCAAATTAATTCATAGATTCAATGCTATTCCCATTCAACCACCTCAGACCTTCTTCACAGAATTAGAAAAAACTACTTTGAACTTCATATAGAACAACAACAACAACAAAAAGCCCGTGTAGCCAAGACAATCTTAAGCAAAAAGAACAATACTGGAGGCATATTACTCAACTTCAAACTCTACTGCAAGGCTACAGTAACCAACACAGCATGGTACTGGTACAAAAACAGACACATAGGCCAATGAAACAGAATAGAGATCTCAGAAATAAGACCACACATCTACAACCATCTGATCTTCAACAAATCTGACAAAAACAAGCAATGAGGAAAGAATTCCCTATTTAATAAATGGTTCTGGGAGAACTGGCTAGCCATATGCAGAAAATTGAAACTGGACCCCTTTTTTACACCTTCTATAAAAATGAAAGATGGATTAAAAACTTAAAAGTAAAATCCCAAACTGTAAAAACCCTAGAAGAAAATCTAGGCCATACCCATTCAGGACATTCGCATGGGCAAAGATTTCATCACAAAAAGGTCAAAAGCAATTGCAACAAAAGCAAAAATTGACAAATGGGATCTAATTAAACTAAAGAACTTCTGCACAGCAAAAGAAACTATTATCAGTGAGAAAGACAACCTACAGAATGGGAGAAAATTTTGAAGCTAGACAAAGGTCTAACATCCAGAATCTACAAGGAACTTAAGCAAATATACAAGAAAAAAACAAACAACCCTGTTAAAAAGTGGACAAAGGACATGAACAGACACTTCTCAAAAGAAGACATTTATGTGGCCAACAAACATATGAAAAAAAGCTCAACATCATTGATCATTAGATAAATGCAAATCAAAACTACAGTGAGGCTGGGCACGGTGGCTCATGCCTGTAATCCCAGCATTTGAGAGGCCAAGGCAGGTGGATCACTTGAGGTCAGGAGTTCAAGATCAGCCTGGCCAACATGGTGAAACCCTGTTTCTACTAAAAATACAAAAATTAGCCAGGCATGGTGGTGTGTGCCTGTAGTCCCAGCTACTTGGGAAGCTAAGGCAGCAGAATCGCTTGCACCCAGGAGGCAGATGTTTCAGTGAGCTGAGATCACACCCCAGCTTGGGCAACAGAGCAAGACTCCTTCACTCGCACACACAAAAAACTACAATGAGGCCGGGCGCGGTGGCTCAAGCCTGTAATCCCAGCACTTTGGGAGGCCGAGACGGGCGGATCACTAGGTCAGGAGATCGAGACCATCCTGGCTAACACGGTGAAACCCCGTCTCTACTAAAAAATACAAAAAACTAGCCGGGCGAGGTGGTGGGCGCCTGTAGTCCCAGCTACTCCGGAGGCTGAGGCAGGAGAATGGCGTAAACCCGGGAGGCGGAGCTTGCAGTGAGCTGAGATCCGGCCACTGCACCCCAGCCTGGGCGACAGAGCCAGACTCCGTCTCAAAAAAAACAAAAACAAAAACAAAAACAAAAACAAAACTACAGTGAGATAACATTTCACGCCAGTCAGAATGGTGATTATTAAAAAGTCAAGAAACAACAGATACTGGCGAGGGTATGGAGAAATAGGAACACTTTTACACTGTTGGTGGGAATGTAAATTAGTTCAACCATATGGAAAACAGTGTGGGGATTCCTCAAAGATCTAGAACCAGAAATACCATTTGATCCAGCAATCCCATTACTGGGTATATACCCAAGGAATACAAATCATTCTATTATAAAGATACATGCACGTGTATGTTCATTGCAGCACTATTCACAATAACAAAGACATGGAATTATTATTATTATTGTCAACCCAAATGTCCATCAATGATAGATTGGATAAAGCAAATGTGGTACATGTATACCATGGAATTCTATGCAGCCTTAAAAAGGAATGAAATCATGTCCTTTGCAGGGACATGGATGGAGCTTGAAGCCATTATTCTCAGCAAACTGTGCAGGAACAGAAAAACAAATACCACATGTTTTCGCTTACAAGTGGAAGCTGAACAGTGAGAACGCAGGGACACAGAGAGGGGAACAACACACACTGGGGCCTGTTGCAGGGATGGCATGGGACAAGAGACAGCACCCGGATAAATAGCTAATGCATATAAGGCTTAATACCTAGGTGATGGTGATGGGTTGATAGATGCAGCAAACCACCATGTCACACATTTACCTATGTAATAAACCTGCACGTCTTGCACATATATCCTGGAACATAAAATACAATTAAAAGAAAAGAAAAGTAAAAATATTTCCATCATCTCCCAAAGTTTCCTTATGCCTCCGTGCAATCCAGCCCTCCTTCAATGTCCATGCCGAAGCAACCACTGGACTGTTTTAACAATAGTTTTCATTTTAGAGAATTTTATATAAATGGAATTCATACAGTATGTTCTGTGTCTGGCTTTTCCAGTTACCGTAATGATTTTGAAATTCATCCATGTCACTGTGTATTAGTAGTTCATATCTCTTTACTGTATGGATATGCAGCATTTTGCTTATCCATTCACCTATCGGTGGACACTTGGGTTATTTTCAGTTCGGGGTCAAGGCTGTTATGAACATTTTCATGTGGATGTTTGCTTTTATTTATCTTGGGCAAGTATGAAGAAGTGGAATGACTGGGTGGTATGATAAGTGTATGTTTAATTTTACTCATGGTTTTTATTTGCATTTTCCTAATGACTAACAATGTTGAGTATCTTTTCATGTGCTTATTGGACATTCATTCCTACGTCTTCTTTTGTGAAGTGTCTATTTAAATATTTTGTTTCTTAATTAGGAATATTCTTTTATTATTGTTAATTAATTTTTTTGAGACAAAGTCTTGCTTGGTCATCCAGGCTGGAGTACAGTGATATGACCTTAGCTCACTGCAACCTCCGCCTCCCAGATTCAAGGGATTCTCATGCCTCAGCCTCCCAAGTAGCTGGGATTACATGCATGTGCCACCAGCCTGGCTAACTGTATTTTTAGTAGAGTTTTGCGATGTTGGCCAGTCTGGTCTTGAGCTCCTGGCCTCAGGTGATTCATTTGCCTTGACCTCCCAAAGTGTTGGGATTACAGGCGTGAGCCACTGCGCCCGGCCTGGGAATATTCTTGAGTTGCAAGATGACTTCATGCATTCTAGAATTCTGGATACAGGTACTTTAACAGATATGTTTGGCAAACATTTTCTCTCAGTTTGTAGCTGCAAACTGATTCTCTCAGTTTGTAGCTAGAAATGTCAGTTTCTTAAAAGTGTCTTTTGAAGAGAAGTTTTTAATTTTCATGAAGCCCAACTTCCTTTTTTTTTTTTAATGGTTTATGCCATTTGTAGTCTAAGAAATCTTTGCAAACCCAAAGCCATTAGATTTTCTGCTCTTTGCTTCTGGAAGTTTAGCTTTTATTAACTCTTTTAAGTCTATGAGGTGAAGGTGATGATTCATCTTTGATTTTTTTGCCTATCTCCCCCTACAGCACCATTTGTTGAAATGACTATCCTTTCCCATTGAATTGCCTTGGCACCTTTGTTAAAAAATCAGTTTACCACATGTATTGGGTTTATTTCTGGATTTTCTATTCTGTTTCATTGATCTATGTGTTTATACACCAATACTACAATGTCTGATTATTGTAGCTTTTTAAGTTTTGAGATCAGGTAGTATAAATCCTCCAACTTCATTCTTCTTGTCCAGCTGTTTTGGGCAAAACATTTCCATATACATTATAGAATTAGCTATCAATTTTTACAAATAAATTCAGATAGGATTTTGAGTTGAATCTATAAATTTGGGAAAATCAAGGTCTTAATATTATCAATACCTAAGCATTGTATAGCCTTCCACTTATCAGAATCTTTCAGTTTTTCCAATGCTCTCTTATGGCTTAGTGTAGAGATCTTACACATCTTCATGGACTTATTTCAAGGAATCTAATGTGTTTTGATGCTGCTGTAAATGATATCTTTTTAAATTTCAGACTAATGTTGCTCACATGTAAACCTTGCAAAATTCACTTATTAAGGCTAATAGGTTTCTGTAGATATTTTTGAATGTTCTACATGCATAATTATGCCATCTGTAAATAATAACAATTTTCTTTCTTCCTTTGACTTCTTGTTGTCTTACTGCACTGGTTAGGCTCTAGAGTATAACACTTGAGTAAAAATAGCAAGAGCAGGTGTCCTCGTCACATTACTGATCTCAGGAGGAAAGTGCAAAGCCAGAATAATAGTTCCCAAAGATGTCTCTATCTGGGGAATTAAAAAGTTGCAAATGGAATTAAGGTTGTATATTGGCCGACCTTAAAATGAGGAGATTATTCTAGATTATCTGGGAGGGCCCAATGTAATCACAAAGGCCCTTAAAAGTGGAAGAGGAAGGCAGAAGAGTCCGTTTAAGAGCAATGCAATAAGAAAAGGATTTAACCCACTGCCTCTGACTTCGAAGATGGAGGAGGAGAAACAGAGCTGAGTAATGTGAGTGGCCTTAAAAAGCTGGAAAGGGCGAGAAAATGGATTCTCCCTGAAGGCCTCCAGAAAGGAATGCAGCCCTACTGGCACCTTGATCTTAGCCCACTGAAACCTGCATCAAGACATCTACCTACGGACTGTAAGATAATAAATCTATGTTGTTCTGAGCCAGTAAGTTTATTATAACTTATTAGAGCAGCAATAGAGAACGAACACCCAAAGCTTTCGATTTTTCAACACTAAGTACGAAGTTTGCTGTTGGTTGGTTGCAGATATGTTGTCTATTTGCACTTGTGTCCCTTCCAGTTTACTTATTTTGTAGAGATGGGGGTCTTCCTATGTTGCCACGGCTGGTCTTGAACTCCTGGGATCAAGGGATCCTCCTGTCTTGGTCTCCAAAAGTGCTGGGATTACAGGTGTGACCCACCAGGCCTGGCCTTATTTTTATTGAGACAGATCTCACTCTGTCGCCTGGGTTGGAGTGCAGTGGTGTGATCATAGCTCACTGCAGCCTCAAACTCCTGAGCTCAAGTGATCCTCCTGCCTCAGCCTCCTTAGTAGCTGGGACTATGGGCATGCACAACCACACCTAAATTTTTACATTTTTTTGTAGAGATCGGGGGCTTGCCATGTTGCCCAGGCTGCTCTCCAACTCCTGGCCTTAGGGATCCTCCCACCTCGGCCTCCCCAAGTGCTAAGATTACAGGCATGAACTACCATGCCTGATCAGAGTTTTTCCAATTTTTGTTGTTCTTTCTTAGCTTCCATGGCTTCTTAAATTCCTTCAGCATGTTTTAAAACATGAGGTTACTGTTTTCCTCTGCTTTAAAGATGTTTCTGGGATACCTTCATTTTCTGTGGGTATGTTATGCAGATTGTAAACTTTTTTTTCTTTGAGCATATTGTAAGATGTAGTCTTACAATTTGTAAGATGTTTAAATCAGATGGATTTTCCTATATGTTTCTTCCTGTATTTTTTTTTTTTGAGACGGAGTCTCGCTCTGTCACCCAGGCTGGAGTGCAGTGGCTGGATCTCATCTCACTGCAAGCTCTGCCTCCCGGGTTTATGCCATTCTCCTGCCTCAGCCTCCCGAGTAGCTGGGACTACAGGCGCCGCCACCTCGCCCGGCTAGTTTTTTGTATTTTTCAGTAGACACGGGGTTTCACTGGGTTAGCCAGGATGGTCTCGATCTCCTGACCTCGTGATCCGCCCGTCTCGGCCTCCCAAAGTGCTGGGATTACAGGCTTGAGCCACCGCGCCCGGCTTCTTCCTGTATTTTTAAAAGATTCCTGTGTAGGAGATGAGGGTGGGCCAGGACAGTTTCTGAGCTTCCTGGCTCTTAGGGCTCTCTCTTCTGTCGTTACTACAGAGTATTAGATAAGACGGTTTTGTGTGTTCCTCCCTCTTCAGTACTTTGAGTTGTCTCATTCATTTGGTCCCCTCTTCTCTCATTATCTGAGCCACTCTCCTTTACCCCTGGGGTCCTTCCCTCATCTGTGCATGTTCTATTCCCAGTAGTTTTTCTCAATATAGCCCTATGTCCTCTCACTGGTTGTTTTTGAAAACTACAAAGACCAGATTGCCTTAGTACCTTCATACCTTTCTGCAGGCCCTTTTATTAGCTACCAGGTGAATGCTGGACAGCCTTCTACTAATTTTGATTACGGTTTTTGGTTTTACCAATTGAAATTTCCACCGCTAGTGGGGATCCTTCTTGTGGGGGCTTGGTACATGGTGGCAAATTCTGGGTTCTTTAGCTCTTAGGACCATCAAGAGTCCTAAATCCCCCTTCCCTTCTCTCTGCTTGATCCTCCGAAGCTGCTATTGCCACATGATCTTGTTGGTATTGATTTTATTTATTTTAAGAGATGAGGTCTCACTATGTTGCCCAGGCTAGTCTCGAACTACCTGAGCTCAAGGGATTCTCCGCCTTGGCCTCCAAAAGTGCTGGGATTACAGGCATGAGCTGCCATACCTGGCCATGTATTGATGGTTTTAACCCAAACTATTCATATTCTGGAATTCAAAAAGACAATCTTTCACCTAGCTTTAGTGAAGAAATGTTACGGTATGCCTCCTATATTTAACAGTGATTGGTACTTTTCTATTTACATCCTAATGTCTGGGATAGGATAGACTAGGCTAGAGTAACAATTACATTCAAAACTGTAGTGACTCAACACAGCACTTCTTTCTTGCTCATGTCACCGTCCAGTGTAGTCAGGAGGCTCTCCTGGTAGCTTTCCCCAGCAGTGCCTCCTGTGCCCTGGCTGCTTCCATTTTGCAAATTCTTTGTTCATAGCTGAATGGAAAGACAAGAGAGTGGTCAATCCTGACAGTCTTACTGCCAGGCCTGGAAGTTGCATATATCACTTGTCTCCACATCTCACTGGCCAGAACTCAGTCACGAGGTCCCAAACTAATTGCATGAGAGACTTGGAAACACAGTACAGCACTAAGAATCTCTGCTACAACTCTGTACAGTTGCCCAAGCAAGTTGGTGAAAGAAGGCAGGCTATAAAACCTAGGATGCTGCCTGTCTCTTCAAACAGCTGTACAAGGATTTCAGATGTAATTTGATCAAAGAACGTGGCGCCATCGTTTTTAAAAAAGGTTTTAATTCCATATAATACAGTACTTCTGTTGTTGTTGTTTGTTTGTTTGAGACAGAATCTACTCTGTCACCTAGGCTGGAAGCAGTGGTGCGATCTCGGCTCACTGCAACCTTGGCCCTCCCTCCCGGGTTCAAGTAATTCTCGTGCCTCAGCCTGTCAAGTAGCTGGGATCACAGGTGTGTGTCACTACGCCTGGGTCATTTTTGTATTTTTAGTAGAGATGGGGTTTCACCATCTTGGCGAGGCTGGTCTCGAACTTCTGACCTCAGGTGATCCGCCCACTTCGGCTGCCCAAAGTATTTCAAATTTTGGAAAAGTTTTGTGAATCAAATTATCTTCAAGTATGCAAAAACCATGTCTCCACAAACAGTCTTCAATTGCTGACCAATTTTGCGGTGATAAGGTGTTGGCATATTTAATTAGGTACAATTAAAATGTCTTTAATTATAAAGGTTTCAGTTAAATATCTTTTGGAATTATAAAGAATTAGGCTAGGCGTGGTGGCTCACGCCTGTAATCCCACCACTTTGGGAGACTGAGGTGGGCAGATCATTTGAGGTCAGGACTTCAAGACCAGCCTGGCTAACATAGTGAAACCCCATCTCTACTAAAAATACAAAAATTAGCCGGGCATAGTAGAGCACACCTGTAGTCCCAGCTACTCAGGAAGCTGAGGCAGGAGAATCGCTTGAACCTGGGAGGTGAAGGTTGTGGTGAGCTGAGATTGCGCCACTGCAACTCCAGTCTGGGCAACAGAGTGAGACTCCATCTCAAAAAACAAAACAAAACAAAAATTAAATTATATCTTTAATATATGAAGAAAATGGCAGTTTGGCCTCGTTTATAGTAAATGTGTTCACAAACATTCTAAATATTCCAAACACATACATACAGAAGAACATAATCTTATGACTTTTATTACCTTTAGTCTATCACATTTGACACTATAAATATACTCATTGAAGAAAAACCATACTATTTAAGAACTCAGTTCATGAAAGTTTACAAAATACAACCAATGTACTCTGACTTGTGGTTATAGCTTAACTATCTCAACTTCACTTTTCTGGTATGGTCAGATCTTTTGCAAATATTTCCATAGTATTGTAATTTTATGATATAAAACAGTAGCAATTTATTAAGCTTTCCATTATAAAAATTAATATGGCAATTCTCAAAATACTGAAAAAACTGTTTGATGAAAGGAGTACCCACATCACTGCAAAGTATTTCCTTTCTCTTAGAAAACATCTTCAAAAGGCACATTTTAATTACTAGTGTTTATCTAAAGATAGTAGTTTGAGTTTTGAATTTCCAGTCAATTTTCCATTACCTCAGAATCGAGCTAATGGAGGGTTGGAAGAGGTAGGAAAACGCAGGTTTCCAATGAACTCCCTCAGGGCAGCAGAATCCTCATTCATCTCATCCACGAAGACCAAAAGGAAGATGTAAGGGAAGTGGGAATGGCAGATCTGTTTTGCATCCTAATTTAACCTTCTATACAAAATACTTCATTAAAAGCAAATAAACAAACACAAGACAGTAAGCTTAGAAAACAAAAGGCCTAGACCACAAATTGCCCGGTTAAGCCCAAGTGGTGATATTGGTTTTAAGCCTCAAGAAAATGAAACTTCTGCTTCTGTAAAATCACATCTTCATCTGTTCAATTTAAATCACTTAGTGCAGTAACAATGTTACAAATTCCAATATGTCAGACATATGGATGATATTCAAAATAAAGTACAAAAATACATTTCAAAATCAAATATAAATGACTTTATGGTTATCTGCCATGCTCCCCTTTAATTTGACCTGATAGTCTATATTTGACTGTAATTATAATAACATCTGTAATTTCAAGTACAATAGTACAATAATAATAATTTTGAAGAACGTATGACCTAGGACCCCAAAATGCAATCCAATATACAATCTGGAGTATGGTTTCCTTTTTAGTGAAGTTTAATACTAATTGAAGTACTAAATTGAACAAGGCCAGTACTCTGAAGTACTAATTTCAAGTACTTGATCCCATGTAAGAAACAGAAGGGAATTTTTAAGGCAATTTTGGTATTCCAAAATATTGAGGATCTACCTTAACTTTCTATTATTCCCCTCAAGTCTCAATTGAGTGTTTCCACTTTTTTTTAAAAAAGGGGAGATTTCTTTAGTTTTTTTCCTCACTACAACAAAGTAATTCACCAAAAATATTCTCAAGTACAAAAACCAAAATGGTCCTCTATTACTTAGCCAAGATAAAATTTTCTGGTCCCTAATAATGGTCACTTTAGGAGTACTTATTCAAATTCTAAAATAGCAGCTTTTAAAATTAAGGCAACATTGCTTTATTCTTACCTGTTTTTCTATTAGCTAACTATTAAAGTTTATAAGAGCAATTTCAGACATAGGCATCCTCAAAGGCCTTTTGTAATGTAAGAAGAGTTAACATGAACATTCTTCTAATATTAAAAGTTACTGTATTCTACTTGGAATTCTAGAGTAATTACAGTCATTCCAGCATGTGTAAAATTACCTTTTAAACTAACAACAACATAAAATACAAATTTTCTACAAAAATACAATATTGGAGATACAGCACTTCTTCCCTGAAATAGAAATTTAATATTTGGAGAAAAAACTGTAAACTTTTGGTTACATTCAAAATATAACCTTTTAAAGACTTAAATTATTTGAGGTTTTAGCAACTGGAGCTCCTAACAGCAGATTTACATTACTACAATGTTTTTACACCACAATAATTCTAAACAGTTTGTTTATCTTACTCTTATATTTACTACCAGGAGGAAAAAAATGGCTTCCTGCAATTGACAGTCTGGGTAAAGGAATTGCTCAGGTGGACAATCCGACCCTGACTTCCACCTTGACTGCGTTCCACAATCACGCAAGGCATCTGTACTAGCTGGAAAGGACTCTTCCCGTCTCTCAATGCCTGAGTAAGATTTAAGATCTGTGGGAAGAAGAGAGATTTTTACCAATTTAAAGAAGATAAAAAGCTTCACTTCACTGACATTTTTTAAACCATTTATTTATTGTAATTTTTATTTCATCCATTTATGAGCAACAGAGACTGTGATGATGAGTACCTGTTATAAATATGTATTATAAGAATGTGTGTATGTTTACACACACACACACACACACACACACACACACACACAGCATTAACTTTTGCCAGATGGTAAGTTTAAAAATATTCTAGAATATCCTCCCTACGTCCAGAAGCAATGGAATCAAAGAACAGCAAGTGAAGAGGTCTACATACATATTCAATTTAACATAAAATCTCAACAAATACTGGTTTAAACAGTCTGGTTTTAACTAAATACTTGCCTTATCCATTCATTCAACAAATTTATTGCATGCCTACTATGTGCGAGGTTCTGCTCTAAGTGCTGGGCATACAATAGTTAAAAAAAAAAACAAGCAAAATTGCTGCCTTCGTAGAGCTTACACTTTAGCAGGGAGAGGAGTCAATAAACATGAATATGTAAATTATGCCATGTATTAGAAGGTGAAATTGCTATGGGAAAGCATGAAGCAGGGCAAATAGGTTAGACAATTTGGGAAGGGAGCCATTTCAAATAAAGGTACATTTAAGAGTTTACTCTTAATAAGAAAAATAAAATTAGGGAAACTAAAATATATTATATATCATGTTCAAAGATACTCTGAGAATTTATACTTCAGCATGCAAATAAAGTTATGAAACACAATACATAGATTATAGCTTATTCTGTTCTCTGTTCAGGTAAAATAAAATTATAGCAATTCATTTTCTTTTTTTGCTGCATATTAGGAGAAATGTTCTTTATTGTATATTTTAGAAATACAGATTTCTCCTTCAGGTATTTGAAAATATCTAATATATACATCCTATGCATTTCACTGGTTCTTGTAAAGACTAGTCAATAGTGATAAGCACAAATGTTTTCACATAAAGCCATACTAATAAATAAACTTCACAATACTTTAAGTATAAACTAGATGGTTTATTGATTGATTGATTGATTGATTTGATTGATGATTGTAGAGATGGGATCCTGCCATGTTGCCAGGGCTGATCTTGAATTCTGGGCTCATGTAGTCCTCCCACCTTTGCCTCTTAAAGTGCTGAGATTACAGGTGTGAGCCACCACAGCTGGCCAAACTAGATGGTTTCAGTTTGTAGAATATTTGGAGTATTTAACACATCAGGAAAATAGATCTTTACTGGTAAGGTGTTACAGGGTTATAGGTTATATTTATGTTTTAGGATCACTTTTAAGTTCTTCCCTTAAAATTTTCTTTTTCTTTTTTTTGAGACAGGGTCTTGCTTTGTCACCCAGGCTGGAGTGCAGTGTGCAATCACAGTTCACTGCAGCGTCTGCCTCCCAGGCTCAAGCGATCCTCCCACCCCAGACTCCAGAATAGCTGGGACTACAGGCACACGCCACCTCAGCTAATTTTTATACTGTTTGTAGAGACAGGGTTCCGCTTTGTTGCCCAGACTGGTCTTGAACTCCTAGGCTCGAGAGATCCACCCGCCTCAGCCTCCCAAAGTGCTAGGATTATAGGCATGAGCCACCACACCCAGCCTTCCCTTAAAATTTTCTAAATTGACTACATTTGGATAACAAGAAAAAAGTAATTTATGAAATTTGAGTTTATTATAAGCATTGTTCCTACCATGAATATAAAAGTGTGCACTAGCACAGTTAAGGAAGGAAATGTTTTGGTTAGTTTCCTCTTTGGGTTTAAAAAATTCTATTCTAAAAATGTTAGTCTAAATATACCAATTTAAGTAACAGCTAATATTTTCCTGACTCTAAGAACAATATGTGACTCTTGCAGAGAATATGGAAAACAGAAACGTTGGCCAGGTGTGGTGGCTCACGCCTGTAATCCCAGCACTTTGGGTGGCCAAGGTGGGTGGATCACTTGAGGCCAGGAGTTTGAGACCAGCCTGACCAACATGATGAAACCCCAACTCTACACAAAAATACAAAAAACAAAAATTAGCCAGGTGTGGTGGCACATGCCTGTAATCCCAGCTATCAGGAAGGCTGGGGCATGAGGATCGCTTGAACCCGGGTGGCAGAGGTTGCAGTGAGCTGAGATTGCGCCACTGCATTCCAGCCTGGGTTAAAGGGAGACTCTGTCTCCAAAAAAAAAAAAGTATAGGAAAACGAAAATTGCCCTACAAATTATCAATTTTCAAATAGTTACAGAAATTGCATAAATTATTAAATCCTGAAATTAATCTATTAATATTTCTCTGAGAATTCAGAAGACACTTAATAATTCTGCATTTATTTACTAAGGAAACACTTACTGAGCACTCACTGTGTTGGGGAGAAGAGGTGACCAAATGAGGGAAAAGCTATGTAAGCCCTTAAAGAACTCAAGTTCTAGAAGCAGCCACATGAACAAGTAATTGCAGTATAGTGTGATGGAAAGGACCTCTGCCCTGACTTTAAAATCTGATCCCCTCCCCCCCATACCACCTATTTTTTCATTTCTCAAAGAATAACCAATCTATTACTCTGTTTAAATCAGAGAGGATTATTTAAAAAAATAGAATGGAGCAAATTCTGCAGGCCAGGGGAGACACTAGACTTCTCCACCCATGCCATAATGACAGCTTGATAGGGATTTGACAGTTGTGGTCCAGGCAGGTGGTATAAACTCGTGGGCTTCTACATATTGACTTTGCTTTCCTTTAGATTAGTTCACTGGTCTCTAAATTTCAGGGGGCCTGAGAATTACTGCACTATATACATCAAACCACATATATCCTACGTTATCGTAGATTTTAAGCTATCTCTCTATAGCAATGTACCCCCTATGATGATTTAAAATCAAATTTCTGAGTAAAATGTGACACCAGCATATTCCCAGGGAGTGCTGCAAAAATCAGAACAACTCCCTGTTGGCAGGAGGAGTTTAGGAAGACTGACATGGGGGCTGAAAGAAAAACTCTTTCCTAGATAAAGAGGGAAAGGCATCAAGGGGGAGAGAATGGCATGCACAAGGGCACCACTGGGAAAGGGGAAGGAAGAGCAGTTCAGATTTGCCCAGCCCAGGGAGAGGGGCAAAACGGCAAGAGATAAAGGTAGACACACTGTTTGGAGCCTGACTGTGAAGGGTGTTGTTGACTGTGCTGAAAGCCTGGACTTGAGCCTGTATACATGGACAAATTAGAGGAGTTTTAAACAACAGAAGACATGCTCAGATTTGTTTTTAGAGATTGTTCTTGTTTCAGTGTGGAAGAGGAATGGGAGAAGAGGTAAGGTCAACTTAGAATGTCAGTAAATCCGGAGAAGAGAGGATAAGGGCCCCGGGCAGAGGCAATGCCTGCATGCTGCCAACTGGCCAGGCTGGGAGCCCCCTCATTTCACAGATACATGTTATTCAAGCCCTTTGAGCCACAGTCGTTCCACCTAAAATGTAGATTACTCTGTGGAGGTGTTGTGAGGATAAACAATAATAAGCATCATTAAAGTGTCCAGTAAGGGGTCAAGCACCAGGAGGTACTAAAGGGTTAGTTTCACTCTCTTTAACACCAATTATTATTGAATCTGTAAATGAGTTTCTGGTATATAAATCTCTGAATATAAGTTCATTGTGTTTTCAGAAAAAGTTTTAGTTATTATTTCTGCATTTTTTCAGGTCACATGGAAAATATATTTCACATTGCTTGTAAGAAAATATATTCTCAGTTTCAGTGTTCCAAATTAGAATATTAGATGAATTTTACCTACCCTGATTATGACCTATTGCTATTTAATATAAAATTCAAAACATGGTTTATCTTTAACGTTCATAAACATTGCTACCAGCTCTGAATTAAAAAAAAAAAACAAAACTTTCATATTGTTTCAGTCCACATCTTTAAGTGAAGAATTAGAGCATGCCATTGATTATATGTGTAAAACTCACAGCTTACTACAAACTAGGGCAAAAGACTTGGCTGTAGAAAGCACAAATCATTAAGTTAATAGGTAAAACTGGAAGGGAGAGGGATTTAAATTATATTTATAAATGACAGAAATAACACAAGTATTTCGACTCCAGGAATTCACTGAAGTAATTATTCTGTTGTTTGGAATACAGGTTAATTTTTTTTTTTTTTTTTTTTTTTTGAGACAAGGTCTTGCTCTGTTGGCCAGGCTGGAGTGTAGTGGTGTGATCACAGCTCATTACAACCTTGAACTCCTGGGCTCAAGCAATCCACCCACCTTGGCCTCCCAAACTCAGATTATAGGCATGAGCCAACACACCTGGCCCAATACCTGATTTTTTTTAGATCTTTTTTTTTTCCTTAAGAGATGAGGTCTTGGTCTGTTGCCCAGGCTACAGTGCAGTGGCTATGCACAGGTGTCATCACAGTGTACTACAGCCTCCAACTCTTGGGCTTAAACAATACTCCTGCCTCAGCCTCCCAAGTAGCTGGGACTACAGCCGTGAGCCACCACACCTGGCCTTAGACTAACTTATTTTTAAATAAGTAAAAAACAGCCAAAACCAGAGAGCTACACAATCATGTACATAGTCAGGACATATTATCTTTTTTGGCTATCAGAAAGTTCAAAATCAAATTAAAATTAAAAAACAAAACAAAATCAAATGACAACGTGTAATAACCAAAGTATCATCATTTTATTTCTTTCTCTCCTAAGTTATTGACCCTGTCATCTTCATATTTTATTACATTCATTTTTATAATGCCTTTTTCTTTTGTGCATGAGATAGGATATGAGTAAATAAACCTGAAATAGGAGACAGCCACGGACACATCTTTGTAACAGATCTCAGAACTGGAACACTCCCACACCTTCTTAGACAGGCTTTTTTTTTGAGACAAGGTCTTGCTCTGCTGCCCAGGTTGGAGTGCAGTGGCACAATCTCAGCTCACTGCAATCTCCTCTACCTCCGGGGCTCAAGTGATCCTCCTGCCTCAGGCTCCTGGCAGCTGGAACTACAAACACATGCCACCACGCCCAGCTAATTTTTGTATTTTTTTGTAGAGATGGGGTTTCGCCACGGTGCCCAGGCTGATCTTGAACTCCTGAGCTCAAGCAATCTGCCCTCCTCTGCCTCTCAAAATGCTGGGATTACAAGCATGAGTCACTACACCCAGACAGGCACTTTTTTTTTTTAATTTAAATTCCTCGGGTGTTAACTTTAAACCACAATTAAAGCTTACAAAATTATTTACAGCTTTTATTTACTTCTTTATTTTAAATCAGATTCCTAAAATAAAAATAAAGCTTTAGGGATAAGAAAGTTCCAGAAGATGAAGCATATTGATATGTCAAGTCAATTTGTTTCAAGCAAAAAGGTCAAATCAAGGCATACTTATCTATGCCTAAAAAATTTAGCTCAAATAAGTTTTGGGATGGCAAAACTCTGCAACATAATTATGATCATTGATCACCAAATCCTTTCACTGATGCCTGAATTACCAGAAAAAAGCCTCTTAGTGAGGCTGCTTGGCTGTCGTCTCCTCATCTACTAAGCAAATCTGTACCCCACTGTCCAGCCCAGCCTTCTGCAGCAGTCCTTAACTTTTTTTGAGGGATATAAATATTTTTGCTGAGATATAAATCCTATCTTCTCTCACACCCAACCCAAAATGCACATATTAACATTTTATACATAGTTTCAAGGAGTTCATAGAAGAATCTCAGAATTAAGATCTCCTCTTCAAAAACTTCTGTCTCACCACAGCCCTTCTTTAATGCGGAATTTCTAACTGCTCCAATGCCTTCTTTGTGGAATCTATCTACATTCTGGGGTTTAAGGCCCTCTATACTCTGGCTCCATCCTATTTCTCGAGCCTTCACTTAACTACTGGAAACTCACGACTGCATTAAGCACTGCATAAATGTGACAGAGCAGAGAGATGCATGAGCTGATAATCACCTGTCCCTTTTCACCGAGCCCTGACCTTCTCTGCAGAGCAAAACTCCATGACAGCAGAAACTTGGTTTTGCTTACTGCCTTATCTCCAGTAACTAGTTGCCAGCACTAGTTCTGTCAATAAATACTTGGTGAATGAATGAATGATTCTCTGATGTAATTATATGTACTTGTTAAAGTTGTATAATATAATAATCAGTGCAAAAACTTGACCCACTTTGTTTGCTACAGGTATTGTGGCAAACAGCTACCTTAAATTAAATGTATATTTTAGGAAGAGAGTGTTAATTTATAAGACACTAAAAGACAATGTTTACAGTACAATTTATTTCTGTTTCAAGCTTTCCTTTTGGAATAGAAATACCATTCATAGAGTCCAAGAAGCAGCAGTCATCTGAGAGTGAGCCCGGCCTGCAGGCCCACATCAGCAGACTTAATGCCTTGTACTTCTAACCTTTAACTAAAGGTGAGGAGGGGCTGGGCATGGTGGCTCACGCCTGTAATCCCAGCACTTTGGGAGGCTGAGGCGGCTGGATCATGAGGTCAGGAGTTCGAGACCAGCCTGACCAACACGGTGAAATCCCATCTCTACAAAAACATTAGCCGGGCGCGGTGGTGCACGCCTGTAATCCCAACTACTTGGGAGGCTGAGGCAGGAGAACCGCTGGAATCTGGGAGGCAGAGGTTGAAGTGAGCCAAGATCACACCATTGCACTCCAGCCTGAGCGACAGGGCAAGACTAGGTCTCCCAACAACAACAACAAAAATGTGAGGGGGGGATCAGGGAGAGGACTGAGTTACAATTAGTTTTTTCATGTTACAATCGACGCTCAATCTTGGTGACATGGTTATTCAGTGACTGCTCTAGCAAAAGCCAAACATATTCCGCAAAACAATAATAATAAATAATAATAATAATAGTAATCTATTGGCAACAGAACTTGGTACTGAAATGTCTAAGTGAATGGATCTGAGGGGGAAAAGGTAGTGATGCCCAAAATAGCTACCAAAATGGGGACCAACAATTCACAGCAAGGGAAACATTGAGCTAAATAAACAGTACACAACAAGGTCAGAACTACCTGATTTTTTTTTTTTTTTTTTTTTTTGAGACGGAGTCTCGCTCTGTCGCCCAGGCTGGAGTGCAGTGGCGCAATCTCGGCTCACTGCAAGCTGCGCCTCCCGGGTTCACGCCATTCTCCTGCCTCAGCCTCCCGAGTAGCTGGGACTACAGGCGCCCGCCACTGCGCCCGGCTAATTTTTTCTATTTTTAGTAGAGACGGAGTTTCACCATGGTCTCGATCTCCTGACCTTGTGATGCGCCCGCCTCGGCCTCCCAAAGTGCTGGGATTACAAGCGTGAGCCACCGCGCCCGGCCAGAACTACCTGATTTATAAGATAATAGAGGGAAGAAACCACTGAGCTAAATAAACAGTACACAACAAGGTCAGAACTACCTAATTTATAAGATAATAGAGGGAAGAAACTATTGGAGTCAACTTCATTTCTTTTTTTTTTTTTTTTTTTCTGAGATGCAGTTTCGCTCTTGTTGTTCAGGCTGGAGTGCAGTGGTGTGATCTCAGCTACTGCAACCTCCGCCTCCCAAGTTCAAGTGATTCTCCTGCCGCAGCCTTCCAAGTAGCTGGGATTACAGGTGCCCGCCACCACACCCAGCTAATTTTTTTGTGTATTTTTAGTAGAGATGGGGTTTCACCATGTTGGCCAGGCTGGTCTTGAACTCCTGACCTCAGGTGATCCACCCGCCTTGGCCTCCCAAAGTGCTGGGAATACAGGCGTGAGCCACTGCACTAGGCCGAATCAACTTCATTTCTAATCATCTGGGCTATTTTGGTTCAGCATAAGAGGTAGTATTAAAAATTCCATCTCCAGATCACAGTGGAGAAAACAGTTGACTACTGTTTCAAAGAGATTTTTTCCTTATGAACAAATAAAAAGGTAACTTACCTGACCCCTCATCACAGACATCTGACTTTCAAAAGTGGCTTTGTCAAATCCTTTATCAGTCTATTACAGAAAAGAAAAAAACAATTCCCAAAATAAAGACTTTGATATAAATATCTGAAAACAGATGAACTCTTCAACTCAGCAAATAAGGCCATTAAAAAGCTTTCCTAATCAATAAAATAAAACAAAAATAATATTTTTACCTGAGGTATTTTTGTATACTCCCAGAATGACATGAATAGACTTATTTATTTGTACCCCAACTTGTTCCAGAAAGGATTTAAGATGACTTTCCAGCCAATGAATTTAGGCTTTTTAAGAGAACTAAATCATAGCAGGTCACCAAATATGTATTATAATTTATAGAGTCTTCTTGTAAAAATTCAACTTTTGAAGAAAACAGCAAATTAAATTTTAATGTAGTCTCACTTCAAAGAATGCTCATAGTAAGTATAGCTTTATGAATGTATGCTCCTGTAAATAAAACTGCTAATTCCTCTCTCTCCTGTCAGGTTTTATGGCAAGCAGCAATACAAGAAATAGTGCATTGCAAATTAGCTCTATTAAGCAGTCTCTTCTATTTTAAGATTTCATTTTCTGCAATAATCAAACTAAGCATTAACTTACCTTAAAAAGTTCATAGAGATCTTCACATAAATCTTGCACAAAGTTCATGTCAGAAATATATGGTAGAATCAAGCTTCTTATTTCTTCAGAAAAAGGAACTTTTGCTTGAGGAAGCCAAGCCCAGTGAAATGGATCTAATAGGGAAAAAAGCATTCTCCTCATCAGTGGTAGGAAATGGTTTATTTAGACTCACATTTTTCCTGGTTCTTTCCTACAACTCCTAGGTTCTCCCCAAAAAAGGACAGGATAAGAACTTAATCAGAGTAAAACTATGCACTGCAATCCAAATTACTCAGATTTGGACAGTCAATTCAGATAGTAAACTCGTAATGTCTCTGAGTTTTAGACAGTAAAGAGTAAGAGTTTGGATAATGAATCTATCTCAAACAGTTCTAAATGTATCTCAATCTATCTGGTTCCTCAGTTCAGAAACTGATGAATACCTATACTTTGCACACAGCCCCAGATTGTTTTTATTATTATATATTTCTAAGAGAATGGGTCTCACTGTGTCACCCAGGCTGAAGGGCAGTGGCATGATTATAGCTCACTGCAGCCTCGAACTTCTGGGCTCAAGGGATTCTCCCACCTCAGCTTCAAAAGTAGCTGGGACTACAGGTACGTATCACCGCACCCAGGCACAGACTGAATACCACGGCTGAGGTCTGCCTGCCCTCCGCAGCTACAAATCATCAGGAATTGACCACTGACTTGTACACAGATGTTCTGAACTTTGCAATCATTAGGAGGTAAACAGGTGGGTCACTTTAAGAGACAAAAGATCCACGACTCTGAGCTAATTCTAGTTCTCCCTCAAGAAGACCATTAAATCTACACCGTGCCAAGACTACAGAGATTTGTACAGGTTTAATCTTCTAGAGAGGGTGCATATTCAGATTCCTGCAAGAGTGTAAGGTTTCTGACATGATCATCCACAGAGCTAACGTGAGCATATCCAATGAGAATCCCCAGCTTTTGGTGGATCCTACCACTTTGAAAGCCCTGAAGAAGAAATCTGCCTTTGGAGTCATTTCTCCTCAGTCACCCAGGTGGGGTGCAGTGACACAATCATAGTTCGCTATAGCCTCAATCTCCTGGGCTCAAGCAATTCTCTCGCCTCAGCCTCCCAAGTAGCTAGGACTACAGGAGCTCACCTCAATGCCTGGCTCTCACTTCTCGATCTATCTCATTGCACACAGTAGGAAGGTTACTTTGCATTCTGAAGAAAGTGTTTCCCCTGGCTCACATCTCCTTGTAGATATGTCCAATTTTTTTTTTTTAGTTTTCCCTGAATAATTTCATAGAAGAAAGGCCCTTATTTTTCATCTGCCTCTACCTTTAATCCCAACACTTAACTTCTAGTACTACCATCTAAACTCTCTCTCCTAAGGCCACCAGTCACCAGACCCAAGGGTCTGTCCAAAGGCTCACTTGCTGTTGTCATGCTACTTAATCTCTCTGTTGTATGTAGCACTGTTTTCTATCATCTCCTTTATGAAATTCTCTCCTCTGTGGCGTTGGAGATACCACTCTAAGTTTATCTTGTCTTGCAAGCTACTCCTTCTCTCTTTTGCTAGTTTTTCCTCCCCTCTTTCAATGTCACCATTAGCCGTGATTCCAGACTTAGTCCTTTCTCTTCTCTATTTGTTTAAGCATTCATAAAACATTTATTGAATACTTATGTACCTGGCATTGTGCTAAGCAATAGTGTTTGTTCTCTGTGATTTTCCTGGGTAATAGCAAACACACCATGGCTTCCACCAACAAGATGATAGCGTTTTGTTTTGTTTTGTTTTGTTTTTTGTTTTGAGACGGAGTCTTGCTCCGTCACCCAGGCTGGAGTGCAGTGGTGTGATCTCGGCTCATTGCAAGCTCCACCTCCTTGATTCACACCAGTCTCCTGTCTCAGCTTCCCGAGTAGCTAGGACTACAGGCACCCGCCACCACGCCCGGCTAATTTTTGTATTTTTGGTAGAAATGGGGTTTCACTGTGTTAGCCAGGATGGTCTTGATCTCCTGACCTCATGATCCACCCGCCTCAGCCTCCCAAAATGCTGGGATTACAGGCGTGAGTCACCGTACCCAGCCAAGATGACAGTTTAAAAGCTGTTTCCTCTCTCTCATATCCCAGGAATCAAAATAATAATAATAATAATAAATAAATATATGTCATACTGATTAAAAAAAAAAAAAAAGAAGAAGCCACCAGGAAGATAAACCACTGGACCTCTACACGTGAAATACAAAGCAAAAAATGCATAGAAATTGAAGAAAAAACTGGCAAAATCACAATCACAGTGATCATTAATTTCCTCTGAAAATTAACAGATTATATAGTCAGAAAATAAGTAAAGGATATGATATGACTAACAACCTTTAGGTTAGTAGACAGAATTTTGTGCTCATTCTTTTCAAATACTATCCTCTAAATAGGCCATATATAGGATCATACAGAAATTACTAACAAACTGTAAAACAGAATTTACACAGGCCATATGCACAGATCACAATGCAATAATGCTGGAAAATAACAACAATGAACAGTTTCTTAAAAATAGTAATAATGTACAATTAAAATAAGCTGACATAGAAATTTTAAGATCAAACAAAATACTTCTAAATTATTCCTGTCAAAAAGAAAATCAGAAAAAATGAGTATGTAAGGCAGAGTCATAGCGTAGCACCTGTGCAATCCGTGGTTTAGCCAAAATTATACCCAGAGGAAAATATGAGGCCTAATATGCATTTATAGGAAAGCAGTATAGTATGAACATAATAGGAAAAAAGAATAATGATGGAAAACATAAATCTATAAAAGAAAAAGCAAACAAACTAAAAGCCTGATCTATAAAATAAATAGGCAATTATCTGGGGGGGAAAAGCATAAATAATTAAATAAATAGAAGAGCCAATGCTTAACAACAGACAAATCTTTGGCAAGCCTAATGAGTAAAAGGCTCACTAATAAATTGAAGGAATTTAAAAGAGACATATCATGGATATGAAGATTTTTAAAACATACTATATATTTTTTATTTTATTTTTGAGACAGGGCCTTACACTGTGTCACCCAGGCTAGAGTGCGGTGGTGCCATCTTGGCTCACTGCAACCTCCACCTCCCAAGCTCAAGTAATCCTCCTCACCTCAGCCTCCCAAGTAGCTAGGACTGCAGGCATGGGCCATCACACCTGGCCCATTTTTGTATTTTTTGTAGAGATGGGGTTTCGCCATGTTGCCCAGGCTGGTCTTGAATTCCTGAGCTCAAGCGATCTGCTAGCCTCAGCCCCCAAAGTGCTGGGATTACAGGTGTGAGCCACCATGCCTGGCCCATATATCTTAAACACATACAAATGTCAGAAAACGACTATAATAAACTCCCATGTTAATTCAATTATTACCAATTTTTTTTGCAAAATTGGCTTTATTTATCTCTCCTGTCCACACCACCACAAGTATTTTAAGGCAAATTTCAGACATCATTTCATTTCACTCCCTAAACACTCAATATGCACAGAGGGAATTGTTTTAATTATAAGATAATTCTAATAAAATGCTATACTCATAAATTTAAAACTCAAGAAATCATGGAAAATTTTAAGCAAAATAAAAGTGTCTAAAACTGGTTCAAGAAGATGTAGAAAATGTAATCATTTACCACAAAAGAGACTGGGAAGGCAATTAAAGCACTACTCCCTAAGAATGAGGTCAGGTGGAGGGCAGGCCTAAATTGTTTTATAAGTGAATACAACCAAAAACTTAAAATATAGTTCTACCAAAATATTAAAATAATTTCAATGTTATATATATATTTAAAACTGGAACACTACTAAACTCATTTTCCAAGGATAACACAAAGCCTAAAAATCAAAACCAGTCATCCCAAACTAAGCAAACAATTCATAGCAAGACCCTGTAGTATACATTTGCATCCCTAATGCCTAAAACCGAGCCTTAATGAATAATCATATTTCATCTACTTTTTCCTCTTCTATGGTATCTGTAAATTTTTTTCCCTTCTCATTCTGGAAAAAAGATAATTATAGAATCCACAGAAGGTTCTAAATACTCACATGCTCTCCATTCATCAGGATGTTTAAAAGGAAATGCTAGACCATTATCAATTGCAGCTATTTTAATAAGGAATTCTTCATCATCAATCCATTTTGATTCCTATAGAGGAGAAAAATGATATGTTGATAAAAGAACCTATATAAATATTCCCAAAGGATAAATTATTTATAATAATTATTGATGTTTAAGAACATATTCTCTCTGAAAAGCCTACAAAAATTAACAATGCTACCAGAAAAAATACAAATTCACACAGGAATGGAAGAGACTGTCTGAAAAAACATGTATTTCCTAACCACTGTTTTTTAAAATTTGATATTATACCATTACTCAGTAATGGTTTTCTCTTTAAAAGGCTTGAAAATATTGTGACTTTAAAGTGATGTTCTAGATAATTTACTGCTAGATGCATTGCTTAAATGTATGATGTAAAATATTACTGATTTTTTTAAACACAAAAATCACCTTATTAAGACCTAGTCTTTCTTAGGGTCCCAAAGAAATAAGTCAAATACAAAATGTTTCTAAATGAAATTCCTTCAAAGACCATAATTAAATATAATAAGATCTAGTAGAAGGAACCTCAAGATATTCTTGAATGTAGGTGTTATCGTTTGGCCGTGTCCCCACCCAAAATCTCATCTTGAATTGTAATCCCTGTAATCCTTATGTGTCAAGGGCAGGACCAGGTGGAGGTAATCAGATCATGGGGGCGGTGTCCCCCATGCTGTTCTCGTGATAGTGAGTGAGTTCTCATGATAGTGAGTGAGTTCTCATGAGATTTGATGGTTTTGTAAGCGTCTGGCATTTCTCCTACTCGCACTCATTCTCCTGCCGCCCTGTGAAGAGGTGCCTTCTGCCATGATTGTAAGTTTCCTGAGGTCTCCCCAGCCATGCAGAATTGTGAGTCAATTAAATCTCTTTTCTTTATAAATTACCCTGCCTTGGGTATTTCTTCATAGCAGTGTGAGAATGTACTAATACAGTAGGCTGTTCCTAACTTCTGTATTCTTCCATAACAGAAATAAAGATCTCAGGAGAAAGAGGGTTTTCATGATAAAGAGTATTTCTGTGGAAGGTGATTTATCAAGCTGAACTATCTTTAGATGTAATTATTGTGAATATCTGTTTTATTTTATCATGGTGGTTCACATGGCCCTGATGTTAACTTCATATTTTTGGAATTGCTTTACTTAGAAATTAAAACAGACTAAAGTGAAACGTGTGTATTTTTTAAAGGAAAAAAAAGAGTATTCTGATTACTTAAACACAGATGGCCATTACTACTAAGTGGCCCAGATAAAATAAAAAAAAGTAAAACAGAAATTTTTTTTTTTTTTGAGACGGAGTCTCGCTGTGTCTCCCAGGCTGGAGTGCAGTGGTGTGATCTCGGCTCACTGCAAGCTCCGCCTCCCGGGTTCACGCCATTCTCCCGCCTCAGCCTCCCAACTAGCTGAGACTACAGGCGCCCGCCACCACGCCCGGCTAGTTTTTTGTATTTTTAGTAGAGACGGGGTTTCACCATGTTAGCCAGGATAGTCTCGATCTCCTGACCTCGTGATCCACCCGCCTCGGCCTCCCAAAGTGCTGGGATTACAGGCTTGAGCCACCGCGCCCGGCCAAAACAGAAATTTTTTAAGTTAAAAGTACTACAGTGAAGGCTGATGTGAGGTATGCCAACTTTATTTCTTTTAGTATATATCAAATGTCTTACACCTCATTGAAAGTGCACAAAATACTCGAGCAAAAGAATTTTCAGCAAAATCTAACTGCTCAAAATATACAAATAAAATAATTTCGGGAGCTTACGTTTATTTAATTATCTTTAATTTTTTTATTTTTTTGAGACAGGGTCTTGCTCTGTCACCCAGCTGGAGTGCAGAGGCACAATCACGACTCACCGCAGCCTTGACCTCCTGTGCCCAAGCGATCTCCCACCTCAGCCTCCCGAATCTCTGGAACCACAGGTGTTTGCCACCATGTCAGGCTAATTTATTTCATTTTACTTTTTCTACTCTCTTAAAGTCTTTTATTCTTAAGTGGTGCTTTAAAAAAATTTTTTTTTAATTCTTTGTAGACACAGGGTCTCAAACTCCTGGACTCAGTCAATCCTCCCACCTTGACATCCCAAAGTGCTGTGATTGCAGGCATGAGCCACTGTGCCTGGCCCAGGAGCTTATACATATGTGCATTTATGTTTGTATTTTAAGCCCATTTCTGCTACAACTGGCATTTATTTTTATTTCTACCATCTTCCTATTTACAACTTTATTAAGGTATAATTTACATACAATTAACTTCCTATATTAACAAGTACAATGTGATGAGCCTTGACATATGTGAAACTTTCACCCCAAAGTTTCCTTGTGTCCCTTTGCAGTCCAGCCTTCCCCCTACCCCCAGACCAGGCAACTACTGGTCTGTTTTCACTAGAAACGAGTTTGCATTTTCTAATTTTTAAATATAAATATAATCATACGATATGTTCCCTTTATGTGTAGCTTCTTTCACTCAGCATAATTTTAAATTTCATCCATGCTATTGTGTGTATCAAGTTTGTTCCTTTTTATTGCTAAGTGCTGTGAATATATATATTTAAATATCCTTGATAAACATTTAAAAGTACAAACTTTTAAAAATGATGCAACAGCTTTAAGTCATTACTTGAGAACATAAATTATAAATATTGAAGAAATATTTTTAATCACTTAAAACTTTCCCAAATGTACAAACTGTTTTAAACTTGTAAAAGTATTTTGAAAAAAAAAAAAATCTTTTTTTTTTTGTTTTTTTTTTTTTTTGAGACGGAGTCTCGCTCTGTCTCCCAGGCTGGAGTGCAGTGGCAGGATCTCAGCTCACTGCAAGCTCCGCCTCCCGGGTTTACGCCATTCTCCTGCCTCAGCCTCCCAAGTAGCTGGGACTACAGTCGCCACCTCGCCCGGCTAGATTTTTGTATTTTTTAGTAGAGATGGGGTTTCACCATGTTAGCCAGGATGGTCTTGATCTCCTGACCTCGTGATCCGCCCGTCTCGGCCTCCCAAAGTGCTGGGATTACAGGCTTGAGCCACCGCGCCCGGCCGAAAAAAAAAATCTTATGTAAATATCTAAAACTTGAACTTGGTACTCAAAGTCGATAGCAATGACTCTAAAATCTGTAACTCTGATATCAGTGTTGAGGCTCTATGCAGTCCATTATATATGTTAAAACCAGCTTCTTATAAATAGTAAAAGTACTTAATAATTTTTTGAAGTTCAGTGGACGTGATTCACAGGTTAAGCACACATGTTCCATTTATTAGGTAATATTGTATTATTTAACACTGAAGGAAAAGACTCAGAAGAAAGTGAATTAGTAAAATACAAACATGGTGAACAAAAATCCCAGAAGCCTTTATTACATAAAAGCAAAATACGGGGATTCTATAAATTTCTGAAACTCTAAAAGTACTAAGCAGGTATTATTCTTCTATTCTAATATGAAATAAAAAATAAAGCTGCCCAACAATTGACAAAAGAAAAAACAGAACTGGCTGGGCGTGGTGGCACACGACTGTGTTCCCAGCACTTTGGGAGGCTGAGGCGGGTGGATTGCTTGAGGCCAGGAGTTTGAGACTAGCCTGGCCAACATGGCAAAACTCCGTCCCTATTTAAAACAAACAAACAAAAAAAATCAAGAATCAAGAATGCAATGTAAACAAGTGACAAAAATTAAAAGTGTGAGAAAAACAGAAAAAGTAGATGTAAAAACCAAAGATTAAGTGAAAGAAGGAGGAAATGGTGAAGAATAACTTAAAGGAATCTTTTACAGAAATTGAATATATATATTCACAAGTTATACACAATTATATACATATATGTGTGTATGTGTGTATATATATATAAACATATAAAATTGTAAATTTCCTTACCTTATGGTCAATTTCCTTTTCACATTTCTGCTTTTCATATCTGACTAACCAATTATCATTGCCCCTGTCTTTCAAAACAAACAAGAAAATCTGTTACTTCATTTCTATGGACATCATGGCTTAATATCAATGAGAAAAATCTAGTGATCTCCTGATTTTTGAGACTTTCACTGGTTATCCACAGCATATTAAAGGTCACAATTTAACACAAAGAAACTTAAAAAAAAACAAACCCATAAATGTGAGTTAACATTTATTGAATATTTTCTCTGGGCCAACATTGTTTTAAGTGCTTAGTATGTAATAATTCATGTAATCCTCAAAACTACTACCCTGTGAGGTGATACAATTATTAAATCGAGGTTATTAAAATCAAAGAGCTTTTCTTCACTTTAGGAAGAAAAAGCATTAACCCCTATTTCTAGGCAAATTTCTAAGCAGGCTTACCTCATGTCAGCATAGAAGTGGTCTAGACTGTAAATATATATACATATAAATTAAGACAGTAAATCTGGAAAATTATTTGATGCTTTGCCAAAAACTAAATAAGAAAACATTTTGAACCAATGGTTCTCAAACTTCAGAATGCATCAGAATTACCTGGAGGGTACCTTAAAACCCAGCCTGCCAGCACTCACTTGCAATTTCTGTTCCAAAAGGTCTAGCATAGTGTCTGAGAAGATGCGTGTTTAACAAATTGTCACGTAATGCTGACCCTGAGAGTCCAGGAACCCACAGTGGGGAGCTCCTGCTTTGGATAATCTACATCAAGGTCAACCCGAGGCCTGCAGGTCACATGCTGCCCAGGATGGCCTTGAATGTGGCCCAACAAAAATTTGTAAACTTTCCTAAAACATTATGAGTTTTTTTTGAGACTTTTTTTTTTTTTTTTAAGTTCATCAGCTGTCATTGGTGTTACTGTATTTTATATGTGGCCCAAGACAATTCTTTCATTGTGGCCCAGGGAAGCCAAAAGACTGGACACCCCTGGTCTACATCATTGCCCCTTTATAGCACAGGAAAAATTAAGAGTTTAGTGTCTTTATAGACTACACTAACAGTTACATAATGTCAAAATAAGCACCTAACATAATTTACACAATGAAGCCTTAATTACTCACACTGTGCAGATAACCAATATCTGACTTTGCCTTGCCCCTAGGAAATTCCTCCCTAGGGGACAGGAACTGATCTAAGAGCCTGCTTTGAATCAGAATCTATCCCACACAGGATGACTTCTGCCCAGGAGAGTCAATACTAGATAGACAGAGGTAGACAGAGAAAGTGGCTTCAAGACTTCAGCAACAAAAGTTTACCACTTTGGTTTAGATAACAAGAATATAGTTTGAAAATGAACAAGATTTGAGTAAACAAATGAGAGAACTTCAATACCTGTATTTCTGATGATGTAATCCAAAACAACCAATCTTTCAAATTGTGACTGAAATTGTTTTCTAATATTCTCAGGCAAAGGGTCAGCTTCAAATTTCCTAAGCCAATATTCAGCCTCCTTGTAACCTTCAACAAATAACTGAAAGGAACCAATCTATAATTTTAAGAACTATAGTTAGAAGAGAAAGTACAAGAACAAGGGGATTAATATTTATATTTCTCAGCAGTACTGTCAAAAAATACGTCATGTAAACACAATAAGAAAGAAGACTTAATACTAATTTAGATAAGCCATATTTATCAAGAAAACTATTTTTATACACTAATTTTAAATAATTGCATAAAGAATACATAGCAGATAAAAAATGCTTACCCCTAGAGTTTCAAGGAGCATAGCAGTTATTTTGGGAAAATTTTAAAAAAGAATAAACATGTATCTCCAATGTGACACTCTGAAAAAGAATGCCGTTTTCTAAAAATATTCATTAAGATGAATGTAATTATGGAGGCCAAATTTTAAACCTATTCTGCTTATTCAATAACAGTGCAATTTTATCTTACTGAATAAACTTTTCCAGATTCTTTTTCTGACATAAAATACAGTACATAATTTTTTTATTTTTTCATTTTTTCATTTTTTTTTTAGCTGTTAGACTCTTTCTTTGAATTCTAAATAAATCATTTTATTTTAAAAATAGGATGAGGCCAGGTGTGGTGGCTCACACCTGTAATCCCAGCACTTTGGGAGGCTGAGGCGGGTGGATCACTTGAGGCCACGAGTTTGAGACCAGCCTGGCCAACATGGTAAAACCCCATCTCTATTAAAAATACAAAAAATTAGCCATGTGTGGTGGCACGCGCCTGTAGTCCCAGCTACTCAGAAGGCTGAGGCAGGAGAATCGCTTGAACTTGGGAGGCGGAGGTTACAGTGAGCCAAGATGGCACCACTGCACTCCAGCCTGGGTGACAGAGCGAGATTCTGTCTCAAAAAAAAAAAAAAAAAAGAAAAAAAAGGACAGATTCCTTAACCACACAGATTCACAGATTAAATACCCTGTCTAAAATTGTAAAGAACAAATCTATTAATCATAATATTGATAGTAGTTTTGAAAAAGTCCTTTCCTTGAAGATATGACCATTTAAAAAGGCATTTTTGTTAACAAGATTACTAGTTAACAGTAAACAGTTTGTTGGAGAAGGAAATACAAATTTAAGTAGTATGTGACAAACAGGTAATAGGTAACCCTAGTTTCCTTCAAAAATACAAACAAATCACCACAAAGAAAATCTGCTTTTTATTCTAACGCTTTATGTTTTTGTTGTTGGCATGAAATTTTAATGATTTCCTAAAGGTGTTCTTCAAAATACTTATAACTAAGAACTAGTAGTCACAAATATGGAAATAATATCCTCCTTTAGGCCTTTTAAAAACTTTCAAACTCCCTGCCCACTTTGAGTAAAATTTATCTTAAAAGTTAGGTTAACGATGAATTCCTACTGAAATTCTTTTTATCTAGATAAATGTACAGAAGCAAGAAAATCATAAGCCAAATACATTTCTAAAAAATAAATCTTGGTCGGGCACAGTGGCTCACACCTGTAATCCCAGCACTTTGGGAGGCCGAGGTGGGAGGATCACGAGGTCAGGAGATCGAAACCATCCTGGCTAACACGGTGAAACCCCGTCTCTACTAAAAACACAAAAAATTAGCCGGGCGTGGTGGCAGGCGCCTGTAGTCCCAGCTACTTGGAAGGCTGAGGCAGGAGAATGGCATGAACCTGGGAGGTGGAGCTTGCAGTGAGCCGAGATAGCGCCACTGCACTCCAGCCTAGGTGACAGAGCGAGACTCTGTCTCAAAAAATAAATAAATAAATAAATAAATAAATCTTAAAGCTTTTTCTAGAATGCCTTTCCCATTAACCCTCTCTACCCTTGTTCAGCTGGCTGCTTACCATCCCTCAGGTTTATTTAAAGGTGATAAGAAAAAAGAAAATCTAATGTGTAGTAAGTAAATATAGCTGCTACCATTTACTTAACCTTTACTATGTACCAAGTACTTGACATGAATTTCTTAGTTTTATCCTCACAACAACCTAAGAGGTAGTTTTTATCATTCTCATTTTATGGAAACTGGGGCTTAGAGAGTAAGGAACTTGGCCAGGCACAGTGGCTAACACTTGAAATCCCAGCACTTTGGGAGGCCAAGGCGAGAGGATTGCTTCAGCCCAGGAATTCAAGACCAGCCTAGGCAACATGGTGAGACTCTATCTCTACAAAAAAAAAATTTAAAAATTAGCCAGGCTGGTAGTGTGCACCTGTGGTCCCAGCTACTCAGAAGGCTGAGGCAGGAAGATTATTTGAGCCCACGAGGTTGAGGCTGCAGAAAGTACCTGTTCACAACACTGTACTCCAGATGGGGCAACACAGTGAGACCCTCTATCAAAAAAAAAAAAAAAGAGAGAGAGAAAGAGAGAGCGAATAAGGAACTTGCCCAAGGTCTCAGAGCAAACTAGCAGAGAGGCTGGGATTAGGTCTGATTCCAGACCTGTGCTTTTACCCATTATTTTATAAGCCTTTCATGCAACCTCTTCCTGGAAACACCTCCCATCCCTCTAAACTGGGTTAGGTGTCCATCTATCCTCTAAGAGCTCCCTGAACTTACCATCATCTCAACAGCTTTATATTACACTGAAATTACCTGTTTACTATAAGCTCCTGGAAGATGAAAAATCTGTGCTATAATAATATCCACAGCTAACAGCACAATACGCATTCTGGCTCCTAGAGCTCGGATGTATGTGCCCGATTGCCCTCTAAATAAAGCTTATCAGAGAAACTTACCTTAGGAGGGAGTCCTATCCTATGAAACTTTCTACCCACTTTTGGCACTTTTTCTAAAGCATATTTTTTGCCTCTTGATTTTGCACGGTCAATCGCATTATAGTTAAATGTCTCACTGACAAGCCAAACCACCTAGAAACATACAATATAGAAAAATGGTTAGAATTTGTATTATAGTATCTCTATTCATATACACCATGAAATTCACTCTAATGATGAAAATTAGCAAAGTGTAACCCTGTAATAAAGGCCCTAGAAAATCTAAAACAGAAAAGCCAGGGAATTTTGCAAAGCCTTGTTAAATGAATGGCACATATTTCCTTCTGAGAGCGGTATAAAAGCCTTTCAGAGGCCTAAAATTTGCCAGTGGTGAAAGTAACAGCATTAAAATGTAGACTTAGGAATAAACATTTTAAGAAAGAAGGCTTCAAGTAAAAATTTAGAAAGGACGCCAGGTTAGCTGGGTGCAGTGGCTCACGCCTGTAATCCCAGCACTTTGGGGGTCTGTGGCAGGTAGACTGCTTGAGCTCAGGAGTTTGAGACCAGCCTGGGCAACATGGAGAAATTTCATCTCTACTAAAAATACAAAAACTGGCTGGGTGTGGTGGTGCATGCCTGTATTACCAGCTACTCAGGAGGCGGAGGTGGGAGGATCACTTGAGCCCAGCAGGACAAGGCTGCAGTGAGCCATGATTGCATCACTACACTCCAGCCTGGCACGAGACCCTATCTCCAAAAAAAGAAAAGAAAAGAAAGGATGCGGGTGCCAGGCACATGATGGTATGTGCCTGCAGTCCCAGCTACTCAGGAGGCTGAGGTGGGAGGATCACCTGAGCCCAGCAGGACAAGGCTGCAGTGAGCCATGATAAAGAGAAAAGATGTAGATGCCAGGCACATGCTAGTGTGCCAGTAGTCCCAGCTACTCAGAAGGCTGAGGCAAGAGGACTGCGTGAGCACAGAAATTTAAGGCTAGTCTGGGCAACACAGCAACACTCTGTCTCTTAAAAAAAAAAAGAAAAGAAAAGAAAAGAAAAAAATTTTGTATAAAGGCTGAAAGGACAACAATAGTAGTCTTCAAGCACATTGGCTATCTCTGCCTTCAATAGGATCTCTGGATCCCCTGATATTTTCCTGCCTTCTGAATGCTAGGTCTTTATCCTCTTTTTGTTAGCATTGTCGGATCTCACAGGGACAAGACACATTCCCTTAAATACTTTGTGGATCTACACTAGAATCAATTTACTAGTTACCAGTCACTAATGACTCTTGGAGTACTACCAAAAAAGGGGCTCCACTTTAGGTTCTATCATTAGGAATAAATACTGAAATATTCAGATATAAGCAGGTTGTAAATTAAAAGTCCATGGTTAAAAATAAAGTCTGGCTTACCTTTGTTTTAGGTACGATGCCCAGATGAAGCTTGTTGTCCACAAAATAGGCACCCGCTTCGGAAAGGTACCCCTGATTAGGAATCAGGCAGCCTCGGCCAAAGCAGCAAGGGCAGCAGACCTTATGGACATATTTGGTCCATTTTGGATTGAGTTGACCATAAGGCTCTTCTGATTTGGGTTTAAACACACCAATAATTTTCTATAGCAAAAAGTAAAAATCTTATTAGACTTTTTATATATATAGATAATCATCCATAAAATGCATTCTAATAAATTGTTTTCTACTGCTTCCCACCAAAGATACAGGCACAAATCCTCAAACTATTAAGAGGATTTATAAACCTCAAATATTAATATATTTAGTTCAAATCACATTTTCGTATTCATTCTCATTCAACAATCTAAAATCAAGACCAGTAGTTTTCAAACTGTGTTCTGACAAACCCTGGGAAGGTGAAGGCAAGGCTCTAAGACCCCATGCCCCTTGACCAGATTAACTCTAATTTCACCTGTTTTATATTGCTGGATTTCCAAGTTAAGAAAGAGTTTCACTGGGCCAGGTGTAGTGGCGCACACCTGTAATGCCAGCACTTTGGGAGGCCAAGGCAGGCGGATCACAAGGTCAGGAGATCGAGACCATCCTGGCTAACACTGTGTAACCCCGTCTCTACTAAAAATACAAGAAATTAGCCGGGCGTGGTGGCGGGCACCTGTAGCTGTAGTCCCAGCTACTCAGGAAGCTGAGGCAGAAGAATGGCGTGAACCCGGGAGGCGGAGCTTGCAGTGAGCTGCGATTGTGCCACTGCACTCCAACCTGGGTGAAAGAGCGAGACTCTGTCACAAAAAAAAAAAAAAAGAAAAAAGAAAAAGAAAAAGTGTTTCACTGATTTTTAAATGTTTGAAAATCACCATTCTAGGTCAAACAATGTTATTATTCAATATCTATTACATATCCACATTACATGTTTGCTGTTTACTTTCCCCACATTAAAGTACATTGTAATAAGCAGGGACTTGGTTTGTTAGGGCTGCATTTCCAGTACTCAGAACAGTACCTGATGCACAGTAGACATCCAAGTATGTGTTAAATTAACGAATCCAATGACAAAAACCACCTCTAAAATACAAAGATGATAAGATACAGTACACATCCATGCTGTCAGATTCTCCTACCTTAATTCTTTTCCAGTTATTTTTTCAGGAACCAACTTAAAGTAAACTCTTGGCCAGGCCCGGTGGTTCACACCTGTAATACCAGCACTTTGGGAGGTGAGCAGATCACTTGAGGTCAGGAGACAAGCTGGCCAACATGGGGAAATCCCATCTCTACTAAAAATACAAAAATTAGCTGGGCATGGTGGCGTGCGCCTGTAATCCCAGCTACTCAGGAGGCTGAGGCAGGATAATCACTTGAACCAGGGAGGTGGAGATTGCAGTGAGCTGAGATTGCACCACTGCACTCCAGCCTGGGCAACAGAGTGAGAATCCATCTTAATAAATAAATTGATTAATTAAATAAAATAAACTCTCTCCTATTAAAAAATCTTTTTTTGCTCACGAATGTCTAAAAGTCTCTATACTCTTATCGTTTGATACAATATATTCATATTCAATTTAGAAGCTTAATTATCCTTAGACAAGAACAAGTCTTATTATAAGTATATAATTGCTTTATAACACAATAAATATAATGCAATACAGTCTGAGTCACTAGTAAAAAAGTCAGCAAGATCAAATTAAGAAATCAAGCTTAGAATAAAGATTGAGAGATTGACAGTACCTACAAATACATTTTAATCTCAAAAAGGGTTTATGCTTTAAAATCATTTTTAAAATATAACTTCAATCTGCAAAAAAAGTGGGGGTGAAATTATAAATGTTATTCCCCCAGAGAAAAGAACTGCTCATTATGCATCATTCAGAAAGCTTTTAGAAAAAAAAACAATGTATTTTTGAAAAATTCTAGACTAAGTGGAGCAAAGTGCCACATCAACTTCTCTTTTCCGGTCTAGAATCATCCTGTGGTTCATTTCACTTTCACATTCCAGTACTTTCAAACTTCAGATTGCTGAGCCTCCTTCCCCTGGTAAAATGCCAGAAAAGGTATTCACTACCTTTGAAAAAAATCAAGTACTTTGGAAATGACATTAAACAAGTTTTGAAGGTTTAAACTTCCACTGTGTTTGGCTAATAAGGTTACAGACTTCCATAAGATAAGGACTTGTGAATATATATACTCAATAAGGCTACAGCGGAATGTGGGTATTCAATAAATGCTTGAAACCAAGTATAAAATAACAAAATAGCAAACTGTGACTTGAAATGATTAGCTCTGTTTGTAAACACCAGAGTGCTTTAGTAAAAGCAAAAAATTGAGGCCGGGCACAGTGGCTCACACCTGTAATCTCAACATTTCGGGAGCCAAAGCTGAGGTTTGCTTAAGCCTAGAAGTGCAAGACCAGCCAGGACAATATAGGGAGACCCCTGTCTCTACAAATAATTACAAAAATTAGCCCAGTGTGGTGGCATACTCCTGTGGTCCCACCTACTCGGGAGGCTGAGATGGGAGGATTGCCTGAGCCCAGGAGGTCAAGGTTACAGTGAGGTTATGATTGCACCACTGCACTCCAGTCTGGGTGAGAGAGGGGGACCCCATCTCAAAAAACAAACAAAAACTGACCTTTATTTTGGAAAAGAGGTTACAATCAGACTTAACAGGAAAATATCTTTAGAAACTCACAATGATTTCATATTTAAATTAGTATTTACCAAAGTTTCTATTACATATAATAGGTCTGTGAAATTCTCACCCTCTTAGGATCCTTCACAAAGTAACTTCCACTTGAACCTTGAGAGATCCTTTCTGGAAAAATTCCAACTTCTATTGCTTGCTCTGCTCTCAGTATAATATCTGCAAATTCTGGGTCATCCAAGAATGCATTCATCTCTGAAGTACCAGTAGTTACTGCATTAAGAAGAAATACCAGCTATGAGAATGCTCATGATATGGACCTGCAATATGGATTGGCTTGCTGGTATCAGGACATAAGGTACAGAAAAATGTAATCAAGATTTGTATAGACTGCTCCGATCCTCCTTCCTCTCCACTGCCTAACAACACCCACTTCTCTTCAATTTCCAAATAACATGGGGGCTGGGGCAGGCACAGTGGCTCACGCCTGTAATCCCAGCACTTTGGGAGGCTGAGGCGAGTGGATCACTTGAGGTCAGGAGTTCAAGACCAGACTGGCCAACGTGGCAAAACCCCGTGTCTACTAAAAATACAAAAAATTAGCCAGTGTGGTGGTGGGCGCCTGTAATTCCAGCTACTCGGAAGGCTGAGGCAGGAGAATCCCTTGAATCTGGGAGGTGGAGGTTGCAGTGAGCAGAGACTGAGCTACTGCACTCCAGCCTGGGCAACAAGAGTGAGACGCTGTCTAAAAAATAAATAAATAAATAAATAAAAATAATAACATGGGAGGAAGTTCACTGTTCGTTAAAATAATACTAATACTTATTTACTTGAACTTCTGTCCTGCAATGATTTATCCTCCATCCTACTTCATCCTCTAGTTCCCCAATCATACCTCAGATCTTGTCAATACCAGTAACTGCAACCTCACCACACTTTCAATGTCAAGCACCTCCTGTCTTCCCAGTTCAGTCCCTCTGGCACTCCAAGTCCAAATATTCTTCTGCCCTACTAGAACCTATGAAGGACTGCTCCCCCACGTCACTGGAATTCTCTCCCTTCAAGTCCTTGCTTCCCGCCTCCTTGGCCAGCTTAAATTATGCTGGGTCTTCACAGAAGCATTCTTTCTTCCTCCCCTCATCATGGTCACCTGCAAAACTCCCAGTCCTGGTAAAACCCAACTGTCTACCAACTCCATGCCTGCACCAGGGCAGCAGAATTGAAGAAGTGCACACAAGCCAATTCCTCTCCTCAAATTCCCAACACCTCCTCTTCCATCCTGTCTCTCAGGAGAGGATCTAGCTTCCTATTTCATTAATAAGCAGCAATCACAAAATACCACGACCAGCCCCCAGCATTTATCTACCCACTACTTAACTTTGGAATGGCCCAGGTTCCATTCATGGTCCTCTTCTCTTCGTTACCAACACTGATGACTCCCAAATTTCTAATTCAAGTCTGGACTTCTGCCCTAAACTCGACTACTGTATTCAACATCTCCACTTGGATGCTTAATAGACATCTCAAACTTTACCACCCAAAACTTCATTCTTCACCTTTGCCACACCTCCCAAAGGCTTCATCCCTACGTTTCCCATATTGCAGTTGCTGGCACCTCCAAATCTTCCAGTTGCTTAGGCCAAAAACCTTATAATCATCCATGATCTCACACTCTTACCCTCTACATCCAATCAGCAAGTTGTATTGACTCTACCTTAAATAAATACCCAAAATCCAACCACCTCTTGCCATCTCCATTCCTTCCACATGATTCAGGTTACCATTGGCTCTCACCTCGATTATTCTAAGAGCCTCCTAACTGGTCTCCCTCTCTCACCCATGCCCTCTCTATACCTAACAGAGGAGCTAGGAATCCTTTTTCTTTGTAACTTTTAAGTTCAGGGGTACAAGTGCAGGTTACATAAGTAAACTTCTATCTTGAGGGTTTGTTGTACAGATTATTTCATCACCCAGATATTAAACTGGTAAGAAGAGATGCTACACTTGATCTTAGCCAAAAGACTGAGAAGCGATCACCCGGGTATTAAGCTTAGTACCCATTAGTTACTGGTCCTGACTCTCTCCCTCCTCCTACCCTCCACCTTCCGAAAGGCCCTGGTATATGTTGTTCCCCTCTATGTGTCCGTGTGTTCTCATCATTTAGCTCCCATTTATTAGTGAGAACATGTGGTGTTTGGTTTTCTGTTCCTGTGTTAGTTCGCTGAGGATAATAGCCTCCTGCTCCATTCATGTCCTTGCAAAGGACATGATCTCGTTCTTTTTTATGGCTCTTAAAACATACATCATGTCACTCTTTTGGACCAACCAGCCCATTTATTTCCCATCTCACAATAACTCCAAGTCATTATGACCCCCAAGACCCTTATCTAATCTCTAACCTCCACTTTACTTTTCTATTTAGCACTTACCATCTAATCTACTACGTATTTATTTTGGGTGCTCCAAGAAACCAGGGAACTCCAAGACAAGAGAAACTTCAAAACAAGGATTTATTTCACCGCTGTATCCCCAGAACTTACAGAACTTATTATGTTCCTGGAACATAATAAGCACTTAATAAACACTTGCTGAATGACCTTGCCCTGACCACACCTAAGGGTTATTACTGGTCCTTTAAAATGCAGAGACTAAAAGTGGAGAATAAAAATAAGAGAACTCATTGTATAACCTTTTTTATTTAGCACAGTTGAAGTATGTATGAAGTATGTATGAAGTATGTAAGTAACTTATCGAGTTTCCATCTCAAACAAATAAATCAAAATGAACTCTCTCTTGAGGATTAGAACTATAAACCTAAACCTGCCCATCTTTACCATATCTTACCCACTAACCAGAATATTTTCTAGAACAAAATAGATGTTCACTGGCCGGGTGCAGTGGCTCACGCCTGTAATCCCAGCATGTTGGGAGACTGAGGCAGGAGGGTCACTTGTGTCCAGGAGTTCAAGACCAGCCTGGGCAACATAGTGAGACCCTATCTCTGTAAAAAAATGAAAAATTAGCTGGGTACAGTGGCATTTACCTGTAGTCCCAGCTACTTAGGAGGCTAAGGTAGGAGGATCACTTGTGCCCAGGAGTTCAAAGCAGCAGTGAGCCATGATCATGCCACTGCACTCAGCCTGAGTGTCAGAATAAGGCCCTGTCTCAAAAAAAAAAAAAGGAAACTTGAGGTGTTCACAAATTTGGTGCACTGAACCCAGCCTCAGGGCTTTTGGCGCTATTCATCCTTCAGGTCTGGAATTGGATGCCACTTTCTCTAAGTCTTCCCTGGCCCCTACATCTAGGGCATGGCTCCATGCCTCAATGCACAGCTTTCCCCATCCAAGCACATATACACAGTCTGTTAGGGCTGTTTGTTTTGACTGTTTCCTCCATTAGGCTATAAAGCTGTGAGACGATAGGGCAGGTTAACAGGCATCCATCTAATACAGGTCACTAATGTTTCCCCAAAGCCTTGATTTCCACTGCACCCAGTAGGCACTCAGAATATTTGATGAATGATGCACGTCTGCAATGGATGGAAAACAATGTATTTTATGCACTGGTTGAGAAATACTCTCCAACACACTGCCACTCACTGTCTTTCAAAAGCTCACTTATGGAGAATGGTCAAAACACATGGAACATCTACTCTGCTAAAACCTTCCTCTAAATTAAACCAGATTATCAGTACATTGAATCTAGATGAGGCAATATAAATAGCACCAATAGTTAAAAACTATTTCTGCTGAAATGGGCTTCAGGGAAGTTTTAAGAACTACCTCTATAAAATTAATCACTTTTATCACAGATATTGTTTAGCATACAGCATTCACCAAGAGACTGTGACAGGCTATCCTTTGTCCATTCTGTTTTGGTTCAAATAACCAGTTTATTTTAACTTTATAGACCTCGTGATTGTGTTTCTCTCAAGTTAGCTGATCAGTAATCTTAAAAACTAAATTGATGGGTTGCCTGCATTAAGCATCTGAGGTGCATCTTGTGTACTCTTATTCCAGGCTCCATCTTCTTCTCATCTTTCTTCCTTTTAAATGATTTTCTTACTCTATTCACGTATTTATAAGCCACCATGAATCATTAAATGACTTACAAATTCATTTTCTTTTACTTTGGCAGCTCCTTGTGAATTCCAACACTGTTTTCTAACTGTTAGGCTCTCTAACAGAAGCTAAGTGCGTCTGATTTGTATTAACTGGGACCTTGGAGAAGTCACTTCACTTCTTTGTGCTTTTTGTTGTTGTTGTTTTTGTTTTTGAGACAGGGTCTTGTTCTGTAACCCAGGCTGGAGTACAGTGGTGGAATTATAGCCCACTGTACTCAGTGTAACCTGAAACTCATGGGCTCAAGCAGTCCTCCTGCCTCGGTCTCCTGAGTAGCTTGGACTACAGGTGTGCATCAAAGAGGCCTCCCAAAGTGTTGGGATTACACGCATAAGCTACCATGTCCAGCCTCTCTCTGTACTTTCTTAAAATGAGAACAAGGCCAGGCATGGTGGCTCACACCTATAATCTCAGTGGTCTGTGAGGCCAAGGCAGGTGGATCACCTGAGGTCAGGAGTTCAAGACCAGCCTGACCAACATGGTGAAACCCCGTTTCTACTAAAAATACAAAATTAGCCAGGCATGGTGGCGCGTGCCTATAATCCCAGCTACTTGGGAGGGTGAGGCAGGAGAATCACTTGAACCCGGGAAGTGGCGGTTGCAGTGAGCCAAGATCATGCCATTACACTCCAGCCTGGGCGACAAGAGTGAAGCTCTGTCCCCCCACTGCCACCCACTGCCCCCCCCCAAAAAAAACAGTACTCACATCACAGGGTTGGTTATGAATTAATATATATGAAGCATATAGAAGTATCCCTAGCACATATTAACTGCTATGTAGGCATTAGCTATCATTACTACCCAATTCACTGATTAAAATAACTAGAACAAGGAACGCACTAATCCTTCCACTTTGACACTGATCCAACAACACTATGGTTTATGCTGTTTGTAGATTTTGTTAAATGCCTTGTTAAAGATAACAGACATGACATTCTTCCACTGGTTAAAGTACATAAACCTCTTGCTTATATGAACAAGAGTTAAGCATCATAAATGATGTTCATATTAACCTAAAGGCAATAATTTCTTGGAACTAGTGAGGTAGTTTCATGGAAATCAGATGGTAAAGGACAAATGAAGTTAATGGAGTCACTTAAAAAATAACTAAGCTTAAAAATCGAGTTAAATTACTCAATCATGAACATTTTAGTCTTTAAAATTTTTTTAAAGTTTTCACAGAAACTATTTTAAAGTCCCAATAAAGGTAAAAACCTCCAAAATAACCAGAGACACAATTATTTTATAACACTTGTGGACCCACGGCAAAATGGAAAAAGGGCAGAACATGAAAAAAGAACTAGGCTTTTTTCTGTTTTATCACTTCCTGGGTGATTTATCACTTCCTGGGTATCTGACTTCAGGCAAACCATTTACTCTGAAGTCCTACGAGCTACCAGTCATTACCAGTTTATTAATTCTGAATCCTCATAACGAGAATAAGGGTGAATAACAACTAACTTGCTGTGCTGTTGTGAGAATAATTTTTTTTTTTTTTTTTTTGAGACAAAGTCTCACTCTGTCGCCTAGGCTATAGTGCAGTGGAGCCATCTCTGCTCACTGCAACCTCCACCTCTCAGATTCAGCAGCGATTCTCCTGCCTCAGCCTCCCGAGTAGCTGGAATTACAAGCGCCCGCCACTATGCCTGGCTAATTTTTGTATTTTTAGTAGAGGTGGGGTTTCACCATGTTGGCCAGGCTGGTCTCAAACTCCTGACCTCAAATGATCCACCCACCTAGGCCTTCCAAAGTGCTGGGATTACAGGCGCGAGCCATGGCACCCGGCAGAGAATAAAAAATTTTTATTTATTTATTTACTTATTTATTTATTTATGTTTTGAGACAGAGTCTTGCTCTGTCTCAAGACAGAGCCAGGCTGGAGTGCAGTGGAGAATAAAATACTTTTTAAAAAAGATCTTAGCAAATTGTAAGCTGTGATATAAGTAAGATACTACCTTTAAAAAAGGTAGGAATTCTAAGAATCCATTTGCATTCTAACACTATATCCTCACTTTGACTTTTTGTTTTTGTTGATTTATTCTTAATAGAGATAGGGATCTCACTATGCTGCCCAGGTGGGTCTTGAACTTCCAGCCCCAAGCTATTCTCCTGCCTAGATCTCCCAAAAGGCTGGGATGGGATTACAGGACTGCCATCTCGTTGGCCTCTCGCTTTGATTTTTTTCTAGCCTTAATACTGTTTGTTTATAAAATACCTCACTTTCACAGAATAAGTGCATTTTGAAGGCTTTAGGCTCTTTTAAAAATCCAGGTACACAAGGTAGCTTACACAAGGTAAGGGGCGGAAAAAGGCAAGCTAGCTATTTTACAGATTAAATTCTAAGTAATATATGCCCAAATTGCCAATGTAGCTAGGCGAATGCAGGCCCGTTTGTGATCTGGTTCGAGCTTCACGTTATCTGGTTAAACGATAATGCATCCATCAGCAAACATTATAACGGGAGCAGACTTTGGTTAAAGCTTAAACCATCAGACAAACGGCTCCCCTTGGGCTTCTCTGATTTATTTACTCTAGAATATGCCTGAATGTAACTTCCAGCTATAACTTGAATGACCGATTCTATCCAAAATTCTTTAAACTGTAGAGGACACATTAGTGTACCACTAACAGTACATTTAAAATCTAACAACTCCAAAAAAACTAAGCAGTGTTAAAGAAACTTCCATTTTCTGTGGCTTTTAAGCTGTCATGTGTGAAGCAATAAACCAACGGGGTGCACAACATCTCATTTAATCCATCCTCACAACCAGCAGGGAGGTGTTACCATCGCCTTTTTACAAACAAATCTGTCTCACCTCTAGCTGAGAGTCTTACAAGTCTGCTATTTCCATTACATTAGTCTAACTCCACTCAACACGCCAGAAAAATCTCACTTTATTAACAAATATCCAGGCCTGCACAGCATACCTAAATTTAACTAACGTTCAACATCGTTTCAATTGCCCTGTTTCACCTGAGGGTATCAGTCCACTTAATAGCGAAAAGAGGTTTTTCGTTTCGTTTTCTTACGTATTAGAAGTAAATCAAGAAAGAGAAACTAAACTGTAAGAGGGCAGGAACAGACTTTCAACTGCTTTTTGCCCCCTGTGGCTAACGTCACAATAACAACATTTAATGGAAAAAGGTTTTAAAACGTGCCCCAGTGGCAACTGGATATTCTGGTTGTCCATCTCTCTCCTGTCATCCACTTCGCAAATTCACCACTCCAGGAACTTTCCTGAGAGTTCAAGGTTCTTAATTCAAAGTCAAGTCCAAACTTGAGCAAGGACTGACGTCATTTTACAGCGTTAACCTCTCCCCAGTGTCTGATTCTAGAAGTTTAGACTCACTTTGCGGGGAGGTCTAAAGAATCGGTTTAATGACAGCCACTGGCCTTCGGAGAGCAAGTTCCCCGAGACAGAGCGAGCAGGCGAAGCGCACGCGGTGCGTCTGCGGCTGGCCCCGGTCCGAACTTGGGAGCCGCTGCCCAGCGATCGGGGAAAGCCCGTCCACCTCGGCTAGCGCGCGCGGGAGACAGGACAGAGCCGGGCGACAAGCGCAGCCGCCTGGAGGGGCGCGGGGAGTAGGGCAGGGCCGGGTCGCACCTGAAACCGCGGGGCGGCTCCGGTCCAGGTCGGCGGGCGAACTCCGGGAGACCCCCACGTTCCCGGGCGGGAGCGGCAGCTCCTCGTCGCCGGCCGCGCCCTCCTCCCCGGCGGCGTCCAGCAGCCTCACGGCGCTGCCTGGGGCGCCTCTCCGCGGGTGGGCCCAGGCGATCCGCGATAGCAGCGGCTCCCGCTCCCCATCCTCCTCCTCCTCCGGGCTCCCGCTGTCCGCGGACGCCAGCCGGTCGGGCTCGGAGGGATCCTCCATGGACTCCCTCTGCTCCCTCCGCGCTGAGACCAGATCACAGCAGCCAGGTGCCCGAGACTGGGCTCTGCATGGCGGGGAACGGGAGCAACCGGGTGGAACGGACGCCACCTCACCAGCGCACGGGCCCGCTTGGCGCCCGCTTGGCGCCCGCCCAGCGGTTGCCCCGCCCCGCCGCCGGCCTCGCCCCATTTCGCGCCTCCGCCGGGCGCCTCCCCCGCGCCTGCGCAGAAGGGCCGTGGCAGGCGGCGGCGGCGGCGGCGGCGGCGGCGGCGCGCGTGGGAGTGAACAGAGGGCGGGGCTTTTGAGGGGGCAGGTGGGGCGGGGCCGCCACCTGCCTCCGTGAGTGCGGAGAGAAGCTGGGCACAGCTCGCTTTACTCCCAGTGGAGGGCGGGAAGCTGAGTAGTTTCCAAAGAGGTTCCCTCTTGCAACCAAAATCGGCCCCTCCGCGACAGAATTCTCTCTTAGAGTTTACCATAATCTATAACAATAGATTTAATTGTGCGACATTTCTTTCCTCCACTGGACGTCCAGGAGGGTTTGTATGTTCTTTTTTTTTTCTTACTAATCTAGGTAGAAATTTATCAATTTTTAAATCTTTTCAGAATATCATGTTTTGGTTCCATTGATTTTCTGTTTTCTAGTCCGTTGCCTTATTTTGCTCTTTATTCCTCACTTGAAGTTTGATTTCCTCTTCTTTTTCTAGTTACTTAGAGTAGAAGATTATTGATTCTAAATCTATCTGCTTTTCCAATGCAAGGATTTAAGGCTATAAATTGCCCTCTAAGCACTGCTTTAGCTGCATTCTCCGTTTTTTGTTGTTGTTGTTGTTGTTGAGACGGTCTCGCTGTGTTATCCAGGCTGGAGTGCAGTGACACAATCATAGCTCACTGCAGCCTCAACCTCCTGAACTCAAGGGATCCTCCCACCTTTAAACTGTAGAAGACACAGTAGCTGGAACTGCAGGCGTGCATGATCACACCCTGTTAATTTTTAAATTTAAATTTTTTGTAGAGATGGGGTCTCACTGTTGCCCAGGTTGGTCTTGAGCTCCTGGTCTCAAGTAGTTGTCCTGCTTCAGCATCCCAAAATTCTGGGATTACAAGCATAAGCCACCTTGCCTGGCCTGCTACTGTGCTTTCATTTTCCTTCAGCAGAAAATAGTTTTTAACTTCCTTTATGATTTCCTCTTTGACCCTGTAAAGGAAAATAAAAATCTCAGAACCATCCCCCACCCTCAACTTGTTATGTCAGGGGGAGATTTAAGCCTGGAGACTGAAGTCACCCAGCACTACAATCCTTTTCCCAAATGGATAGCGGTTACTTCCCATCATTGTATTAAAACTTTATACGTTAGCCAGACCCTCCTCAAAATGCAAAACAAGCCTTATGTATCTCAGTCTCAGGATGACTGTCCTCAACAAATTAATAATAGTGAATTCTTTACCGGCCATTAAACCTTTCAAGATGTATATCCTTCCATAAAACAAGGACATGTCAATTGTATAACTTTAAGTCTGCAACCTAAATCAAACGGGTACAATTAAAGTCTGTTAAATTTCACATGGATGATTTCAATTACAAGTTTATCTTCCCAGATGCAGAACAAGGATAAGATCAATCATTCCTTCACCTGAGATATCTGCATAATTAACTTCCTTCACTCCATTTTCTTTGAATGTTCACCTTAAGCATAGCATAGAGTTACTGGGCACTACTTAAAGTCTAGCAAAAATGTAACCATTTGCCTCACCACCTACAACCCTCTTCCTTGATGCCTTCTCCACTTTAAAGAAAGAATAGCTGGAATTACAGGTGCCTGCCACCATACCTGGCTAATTTTTGTATTTTTTAGTAGAGATAGGGTTTCACCACATTGGCCAGGCTGGTCTCGAACTCCTGACCTCAGGTGATCCACCCACCTCGGCCTCCCAAAGTGCTGGGATTACAGGTGTGAGGTACTGCACCCGGCCTGTAGCTGCCTTTTAATTGCAGTTTTGGGTCCATTTACATTTAATGTAATAATGATGTGGTTGAATTTAGATCTATTATTTTGCAATTTGTGTCTTATTTGCTTTAACCTTTTCGGTTCCTCTGTTCCTCCTTTCCTGCTTTCATTTGGATTAAATTCTGATTATTTCATTTTCATTCCATCATTGGCTTTCTGTTATATTTCTTTTTTTTTTTTTTTTTTTTTTTTTTTTTTCGTTTTTTGAGATGGAGCTTAACTCTTGTAGCCCAGGTTGGAGTGCAGTGGCGAGATCTTGACTCACTGCAACCTCCGCCTCCTGGGTGCAAGCTATTCTCCTTACCTCAGCCTTCTGAGTAACTGGGACTACAGGCATGTGCCACCATGCCCGGCTAATTTTTGTATTTTTAGTAGAGACAGGGTTTCACCATGTTGACCAAGATGTTCTTGATCTCCTGACCTTGTGATCCACTGGCCTTGGCCTCCCAAAGTTCTAGGATTACAAGCATGAGCCACCACGCCCAGCCTCTGTTATACTTCTTTACATTAATTTTCAGTGCTTTACATTAATTTTCAGTGCTTACACTGGGGTTTTCAATATGCATCCTTAAAATATCTCAATGTACTAAGAGCCGATATTGTACTATTTGACATAAGCGGTAAGAACTTAGCAAAAGTGTCATCCCATTTATGCCCCATCCTTTATGTTATTGCTGTCATGTATACTAAGCCTATATATTTAAATACAGTGAATAATTTTTGCCTTAATTGCTTTTTTAGAGAAATTACCCACATAGTTACAACTTCCGGTATTCTTCCTTCCCTTTTGTAGATCAGAGTTTCTATCTAGTATCATTTCCCTTTCCTCTGAAGAATTAAAAACAAATTCTTGTAATGCAGATTTGCTAGTTAATATGGCTTGGCTATGTCTCCACCCAAATCTCATCTTCAATTCCCACTATAATCCCAGGCCTTTGGGAGGCCAAGGCCAGAGGATTGCTGGAAGCCAAGAGTTTTAAAGACCAGCCTGGGCAACATAGTGAGACCCCATCTCTACAAAAAAACCCAAAATTTAAAAATTAGCTGGGCATGGTGTCACATACCTGTAGTCCTAGCTTATGGAGAGACTGAGGTGGGAGGCTTGAGCCCAGGAGTTAGAGGTTACAGTTAACTATGATCATGCCACTGCACTCCAGCCTGGGCAAGAGTGAGACCCTGTCTCTAGAAGAAAAAAAAAAGGTTAATTGGAAAAGCCAAGTTTCATTATCAAATCCATCAGCCAAAGAAGACTTTTTCCAATTCACATAAACATGTTAAAATATATTATTGTATCAACATCTCGGTTTTAAATTCTAAGGATCTACCACCTTCAGTATGCCTTACTGATACTTTCTTCACTTGGTTCTCATGGGGTACTCTGCTAGGAGTGCAATCTTTGATAATAGTCAGGATTTAGAAGAGGCAAGCTCTTTAAATGAAACTTGTCATCACTTCTACAACCTTGTAATCACCTGATGGTTTCTTACTGCCTACTGCACAGACAAAATCAATCCACTGAGACCACAGCCTTGCAGTAGAGAAAGAATTTAATTGACACAAGGTTGACCCATGTAGAAGAACTGGAGTTATCATTCAAACCAGTCTCCCTGAAAGCTCAGAACTTAGGGTTTTTATGGACAAATTGGTGGGCAGGGGCCTAGGAAACTGGTATTGCTGATTGGTTGAAAATAAACTCACAGGGGCGTGGAAACCAGTCCTCATGCACTGAGTCCACCTCTGGGTGGGGCCACCGGATCAGCTGAGTCATGAGTCATGAGTCCTGGTGGGGTCAGTCTGAAAGATATTTCAAGAAAACAATATTAGTTTCTTCAATAGTAATGTTATCTAGAGGCGCAATTGGGAAAGTCACACATCTTGTGATGTCCTAAGCAGAAAGGGATTTTACGTGACTCCTGAGCAGTAAGGGAATGTAGAAACTTCATATTAGCAGAGTTCAGGGCCCTCCCATAATCCTATTCTTGTGGCCATTCATTAGTCTTATTAAAATGGTTTTGGTCCCTGAGCAAGGAAGGAGTTAGTTTTAGGGAGGGACTATTACCTTGCTTTTAAGTTAAACTGTACAGCAACTTCCTCCCAAAGTTAGTTTTGCCTACCCCCAGGAATGACCAAGGACAGCTTGGAGGTCAGAAGCAAGATGGAATTAGCTATATCAGATATCTCTCACTGTCATAATTTTGCAAAGGTGGTTTCAGTCTCTCTCTACAATACATATTAGTATTCAGAACATCCTAACATAGGCCTAAATGCACCGTGTCCAATGCCACTGTCACCTTTAAAGGAATTTTTTTGGAAACAGAGTCTTGCCCTGTCACCAACCTGGAGTGCAGTGGCGTGATCTCAGCTCACAGCAACCTCCATCTCCAGGGTTCAAGTGATTCTTCTGCCTCAGCCTCCTGAGTAGCTGGGACTACAGGCCACCACGCCCAGCTAATTTTTGTATTTTTAGTAGAGATGGGGTTTCACCATGTTGGCCAGGATGGTCTCAATCTCTTGACCTCCTCAATCTCTTGACCCACCTCGGCCTCCCAAAGTGCTGGGATTACAGACAAAGGAATATTTATTTAACAAAAAAGAAAGAAAACACTGCTGCTACTTTAGGGAACCTTTGTTAAAGAGGCTTTGCCGACACACCTGTATTTCAAATCCAGCCTTTGTTGGGAGCCTCGGGTTTGTTTACACCTTGGGGCAAAAAGCCATTGGAAGATTCAGAACAGGTGTTCTGACACCAACTCATGCCCTGCTATTCAATTCTGGCACTAACTACCCAGAGTTAGTACAGAACCCACAAGTTAAGCATTTAGTTCTCCACAAGTTTGTCCTCATTTCAGATGCCAGCCATGTTTCTGGGGTCCCCTGGCCACCTCCCCTTATGAACAACTAGATACAAATTCAGGCGTCAAGCCTGACCCCCTCAGATTTGACAATTTGGTAGAATGACTCACAGAATGCAGTAAAGATCTCAAGGTTCTTGCCTTCATGAAGATTTCGATGAGATGGGATTTACAGACCAATGAACAGATGATTCCAATACAGTAAGATAAATGCTCTGTAGAGGAAGTACGGGCTGCCAAGAGGGCATAGAAGATGGACCAATATTTGGGAGGATCAGGAAAGAGAGTTAATAAAGATGAAACAAAGGTAGGGGAAGGACTTGACTGAAGTCAAACTCCACCTGAGATTTTGGTCATTTCTTTCAGAAATTCAGTTGTTTCTTTTTGCTGGTCAAATAAATGGTCAGGGTAGGCTTCAAGGGGCAGATGACATGTAAGTAGAGACTGAAAGGATGAGAAAGAGCAGTTTATACAAAAAAAAAAAAAAAGAAGAAGAAAAGAGAAAAAAAAGAAGGAAGAGTGCTCCTGGCAGAGACGACCAAAGGCTCTGAAGAGTGCTCCCTGGAGCTCTCTGGTGACCAGAGCGGGAAGCATAAGCTTCAAGAGGTGGTCCAGGGCCTCACTGTGTTTTCTTTCTCAACCTGAAATAATCCAGAGGATTAAAATCCAGTTTTGTTTTTGTTTTTGTTTTTTGAGACGAAATCTCGCTCTGTCGCCCAGGCTGGAGTGCAGTGGCACAATCTGGGCTCACTGCAACCTCCACCTCCCAGGTTCAAGCGATTCTCTTGCCTCAGCCTCCCAAGCAGCTGGGATTACAGGCACGAGCCACCAAGCCAGGCTAATTTTTGTATATTTAGTAGAGATGGGGTTTCACCATGTTGGCCAGGCTTGTCTTGAACTCCTGGCCTCAAGTGATCTGTCTGCTTTGGCCTCCTAAAGTGCTGGGATTATAGGTGTGAGCTACTGCGCACAGCCTAGAATCCAGTTTTGAAGAGGTTATTCAAATGCAAACCTGAGAGTAGTCATTCAGGTAACACACACTCCAAGAGAATGGGGTCAGTGCTTTCAAGTTAAAAGTTAAGGTCTTACTTATATAGGCAGGAAACAAAGACATTTAGTAGGATTATAATACTTTCTATAAAAGGCATGTTTATGAGCTACAACAATTTAATTAGTTACAGTTTGTTTTCTTTTTCTTACGGCTTGTTTTCATTTCCTTTTTAATTTAAAAGAGAATATTTAATCTTCTATCTTAAGACAACCTAATAGTCATGAAGTTTTTATGTGAGAGAAAAAATGGGAAGTTAATCTATAATGAAGATTAACAGTTGATATGGTTTGGCTGTATCCCCACCCAAATTTCATCTTGAACTGTAGCTCTCATAATTCCCACATGTCCTGGGAGGGACCCAGTGGGAGGTAATTGAATCATGGGGGCAGGTCTTTCCCATGCTGTTCTGTGATAGTGAATAAGTCTCATGAGATCTGACAGTTTTATAAAGAAGAGTTCTCCTGCACAAGTTCTCCCTCTCTTTGCCTGCCACCATCCATGTAAGACATGACTTTGCTCCTCCTTGCCTTCTGCCATGATTGTGAGGCCTCCCCAGCCATATGAAACTGTGAGTCAATTAAACCTCTTTCCTTTCTAAATTACCCAGGCTCAGGTATGTCTTTATCAGCAGTGTGAAAATGGACCAATACAACAGTAAATATGGAAGGGGTCTTCCCTGGCACCCTTTAGTAATTTACATTTTACAACACAATGTAGGTAAGGAAGAAGGCTAATCCACAATCAGAGAAACAAAAGTTACAGCTGCCTAGGTTATAAGTGCCTGTAATGTGACCCAGTTCCCATAATCACATTCTTTTAAGGCTCAAAATAAATTAAGGCTCCAACAGTTTAAATTTTCTATTACTTGTTTTCACATCTTTAATATAGTTCTTGTGTCAAGATTTTCAGCCTTTTGGCTAAAGATCCTGACCACCCCTCTACCCACTAGCTAGAACCTATAGGGTGAAAAATAGCACAAAATGATGATGTTAGAGATCTTGGGGATTTACAGAGCTGGAACATATGAGTCAACAACGTTTGGATTTAACTGGAAATTCAGTGGGACTTTTTGTTGTTGTTGTTTGTTTGTTTGAAACAGGGTCTCACTTTGTTGCTCAATCTGGAGTGCAGTGGCACAATCATAGTTTCTTGCTACCTTAAATTCCTGGGCTCAAGGGATCCTCCCACCTCAGCCACCTTTGTAGTGAGGCAGGAAATTAAACAAACATAAAATTAAGAAGAGAAAAACGAGCTTTCTATATTAGGCTGACTCATCCCAAAGGCAGTAACAGGCAAAGCCTAAATCCAGACGAAGTCTCAGTAACATTCTCAAAGAAGCCAGGGCTCAAAGAGATGTGCTCTGGAGACTCTCGCAGCACTCCCTCAACATAAGGATAAGAAAAAGTGAAGTTCCCCCTTGAATCCCACCCCCTTCCATGTGATTGTACCTTGCTTTGCAAGTGTTATGAGTTTATAGATTCCTGTTTTCTGTAGCTAGTAACTTTAAGTATTCTGTTTTATCTAAGCAGCACAGTGAAGGTTATAAGACATGCCTGAGCAGGCCTGGGCTGCAGCCATCTGGGTGCCATAGCAAAGGTTATGCGATAAGCCATTGCAAGGCTCTTTTGAGCAAGCCTAGATAACAGCCATCTGGGCTGCATAGCAACAGTCAACTGTCACAATTTGATTAACTGCCTTTGTTCTGCCTCTGTATCCTTGCTTTTGTGCTGCTTTGTGTCCCTGTAAGCTTGTTTCAAGCTAGCCCACCACCTTTTAGAAGGGTGTGTAAAAGTCAAGTGCTGTCTTTGTTCTGGGCCCAGTTTTCGGCTGTTAATCTGCTGGTTCTGGGTGCACTCAATAAATCCTCCTATCTCACCCCATGGTCTCTCTAGTCCTCCTTCATTCCTGCAACAGTAGCTGGGATTCCTGGCATGTGCCACCATGCCGTGCTTTTTTAAATTAATTAATTAATTTGTTTGTTTATTTATTTATTTATTTTGGTAGAGACTATGTCTCCCTATGTTGCCCAGGCTGGTCTTGAACTCCTGAGCTCAAACAATCCTTCTGTTTCAGCCTGCCAAAGTGGTGGGATTATAGGCATAAGCCACCATGCCTGGCCAATTTTAACTTAATTTTAGATCCATATATGTTCATGTAAAATCCCTGGAGCCTATTAATGTTATCTGGAAAAAGGATCTCTGCAGATGTTATTAGGTTTAGAATCTTGAGACGAGATCATCTTGGGTTAACATGGTATGCCCTAGATTCAATGACAAGTGTCCTTATAAAAGAGAGGTAGAGGGGGATTTGAGACACATAGAAGAGGAGAAGACACACACAGAGATGGATATGAAGATGCGGTGCAGATTAGAGTGATATGACCACAAGCCAGGGAAGCCAAAGAGCACCTGCAGCCACAGGAAACTCATTACTGTAGTCAAACACTTGAAGAGAGTCTTGACGTAAGGACAGAAGTGGGCTATTAGGCTATACGGGGGAAGAACATTCCACACACATTGTTGCCTTTAAATCCCTTCTATATTGGAATGGTGGAGGTTCTACTTCTGCATATATTTTCACAGTGCTTAATTTTTTTAACAAACAAACAAAAAAAGCACATCAAAATTATTTATTTATTTATTTTTGAGACAGGGTCTCACTCTGTCACCTAGGTTGGAGTCCACTAGCAGACACAGCTCACTGCAATCTCAATTTCTCAGGCTCAAGTGAGCTTCTTGCCTCAGCCTCCTGAGTAGCTGGGACTACAGGCATGCACCATCATGCCTGGCTAATTTTTTATTTTTTATGTATGGGATCTCACTATGTTGTCTAGGCTGGTCTCAAACTCTTGGGCTCAAGCAATCCTCCTGCCTTGGCCTCCTAAAGTTCTGGGATTACAGGTGTGAGCTACCATGCCCAGCCTAAAAATAATATTAGTAAAAGGTTTTTATAGCATTGGAGGGATAAAAAGAAATAAGAACTACCTAACTATGCCAAAAGTGTTAATTAAATGTGGTTGATATTTTTCCTGGGCTCAAGCTATCCTCCCACCTCAGCCTCCCAAGTACCTGGGACTACTGGTGTGCATCACCATACCTGACTAATTTTTTAAAAAAATTTAAAAAATTGTTTTAAAGAGATGGTGGTGTTGCTATGTTGCCTAGGCCAGTCTCAAACTCCTGATCTCTAGCAATCTTCCTGCCTCAGCCTCCCAAAGTGCTGGGATTACAAGCATGCACCACTGTACCTGGACAGATGTGGTTGATTTTTTAAGGCTGTGATTCAACTTGTAAGCAGGGAGAGCAGAGAGAATACTAGCCTTTGAGTAAATCTGATAATACCCCCTTGGATGATGTCTTTATTGGCTTTGTTCAGCTAGCTGCAGTGGACTTTTGATCATAGGAATCTACTGTTACCTTGCCCTTGAAGAAACTGTAGAGGTCCTCTGAGCCTGCCAACCTTTATATCTGCCCTATTTTTAATATTTACATGTATGTGTTGTGATTTAAATATACATACATTTAGAAAAAACTTAATACCTGGTTTTCTGTCATTTCCAGAATTTATTTTGCACTAATACTGGATCTTGCTTTAAGCAGTATCCTTAGGTGCAAACAAAATGCTTGTGAAACAAATGCTGCATGTAGTAATGATGAAGGCTACAGTTTCTTGAGAGCTAGACTCTGTTCTGTGTGCTTTAAGTTTACTAGCATGTACACCCTGACAACAACCCATTTAGACAGGGGTTCTTATTATCCCCTTGATATGATTTATTTGTGTCCCCACCCAAATCTAATCTTGAATTGTAGTTCCCATAATCCCCACGTGGAGGGATCTGGTGGGGGGTAATTTAATCAAGGGGGCAGTTACCCTCATGCTGTTCTTGTGATCGTGAGTGAGTTCTCACGAGATCTGATGGTTTTATAAGGGGCTTTTCCCCCTTTGCTCAGCACTTCTCCTTGCTGCCACCCTGTGAAGAAGGACAAGTTTGCTTCCCCTTCCACCATAATTGTAAGTTTCCTGAGGCCTCCCCAGCCATGCTGAGCTGTGAGTCAATTAAACCTCTTTCCTTTATAAATTTCCCAGTCTTGGGTATATCTTTATAAACAGTGTGAGAATGGACTAATACACCCCGGTATACAAAGAGAGAAACTAAAGCACGTAAAAGTTAAGTAATTTGTCCCCGATCAACCTGATATAAGAGGCAAAGGTAATGTTGAAACACAGGTGGTCTGGCTCCGTTCTCTTAGCCATTCTATTAGGCAGCTATACCCTTCACTTAGGAAACTAGTGGAAGGTTGTTTTTCAATCACAACTGTGATCGCTGTCAGTAACTTATTCTAATGTTATTCCATTGCTCACCAAAAAACAAAACAAAACAAACAAATAAAACAAAAATCTAAAAATGTACAGTCTAAATGCTAATCTCTAATATAACCCTATGTTTCACTTATTTCCAACTAAGGCCACCCTAAATGCCCTATTTCCAGAACGAGTTATTTCAGGCCTCTGTGTCTTTGTTCTTGCTCTCAGGATACCTTACCTTCTTCTCTACTTGACTAACGTCTACCTAGTCTTTAAATCCTAGTTTAATGTCAATGTCTTTGGAATGCAGTCTCCAGTTTCCTAAGCAGATCTTGTCTCTGTCCTGTGTGCTCTGCAAACTCTTGTTCTGACCTTTAATTAAACACTCTCCCACTGAAGTTTAATTATCTCCCTATCAGAAGGTGTCTTGAAACTGTGATCCCCTTGTAAATAGGAATCTGATGTTCTCCTCTCTGTATTTCTCTCTCATTTCCTTCAGTTCCTAGGGGAGTAACCAGAACATATTGTGTGTTTGACAAAAGTTTTATAACTAAATGAATGAGCAAATGAATAATGAGTAAAATTGTACTTAAAGGAGTTCTGTAAATAACTTTTATTGTGAAAGCATCCACCTCCAACTTTTCTTTGGTAATGTTGATATTTGCTGCCCAAATATCACCAAGACAAGCTATGTTGGAGGTGCCCAAGACAACCACAAGGTTGTTCACCAGAAGGACTCACAGGGCTCAGATATAGTCATATTCACATCTGTGACTTACTATGGTGAAAGAATACAAAGAAAAGCAGCAAAGGGAAAAGGCACATGAAGCTAAGTCCAGAGGAAACCAGTTGTCTTCTCTCATTTGAGTCACACAGGACACTCTTAATTCCCCAAACTACAATTTGTAGCGACATATGTGAAATGATGTCTACCAAGGACGTTCATCAGGGACTCAGTACCCAGGGTTTTTATTGTGGATGGTAATGTAGGCACACTTTACCTAGCAGGTACCAAAATTCCACACCCCCAGAAGCAAAGCAAGTGTTTAGCATAAATCATAAGATCTGCACAGTTTAGGCACAGGTTGCCATTTTTATCAGGAATGGTGGGAACCCTCCTAAAATCCAAGTTCACAACTGCAGCGAGGGACAACCCTTCCAAGCTGGCCTTTCTAAGGATAGCAGTCTCAGGTCTGCTGTGTTAACTTTTCTTTGCAACACAACCTATCAATAAGGCAAGCTGAGTTTTTGCTTACCATGGTAAGGAAGACAACCATCTTGGTAAAACTTGGCAGCATCCCAGAGAAGAAAGGGCAAGGTCAGAATGTATTGATATTGGGAGTTTTGTTCAGGTAGGTCTTTCAATGTGAGGCCTAGATTAGGATTGATGGAAACAGCAAGGCAAGGATTTTTGAGACAAGGGATTCAAAGAATTTTAGGGCTCAAACTATCTTTGTTTTTTTGTTTGTTTTCTTTTGTTTTTTTTGTTTGTTTGTTTGTTTGTTTGTTTTTAGAGACAGAGTCTCACTATGTTGCTCAGACTGATCTTGAACTCCTGGGCTCAATAAATCCTCCTGCCTTTGCCTCCCAAAGCGCTGAGTTTGCAGGTATGAGCCTCTGTGTCTAGCCTTCTGATGCTTTTTATTGAAGAGTTGGTAGGTCATTCAGAAAGTTTCTATAATGAACATTAAGTGATTTGACTAGACAACAGTCTACTAGAATAGTAAAGTTAATACCAGTGAAGACACTGAAATAGTAAAGTTCATGCAGTTAGATGTGGGAAAGTAGGTAGGTTCTTTTCTCAGTAAATATACATTTTTTAAAAAAATCAAACATCTTAATCAGAAAGTACAGTTGACCTTTGAACAACATGTGTTTGAACTGCATGGGTTCACTTACATGTGGATTTTTTTCTACCTCTGCCACCCCTGAGACAGCAAGATCAACCCCTCCTCTTTCTCCTCCTTCTCAGCCAACTCAGTGTGAAGACAAGAAGGATGAAGGTTTTTATGATGATCCACTTACACTTAAAAGAGTAGTAAATATATTTTCTCTTCCTTATGATTCTTCTCAATAACACTTTCTTTTCTCTAGTTTACTGCATTGTAAGAATACAGTAATACATATAGTATTGAATGTACTGAATACAGTAATACATATAAAATACATATACATATAGTATATGATACATAACATACCAAATATTTGCTAATTGACTGTTATCAGTAAGGCTTCTGGTCAACAGTAGGCTGTTAGTATTTAAGTTTTTGGAGAGTCAAAAATTATACTCAGATTTACAACTGTGAGGAAGGCTGGCGCCCTTAAATCCCACTTTGTTCAAGGGTCAACTGTACATTCTTTGCTAGTGAAAGTTGAAGTTAATTTATACCTGAAGTTTCTTTTTTTTTTTTTGAGACAGAGTTTCAGTCTTGTTGCCCAGGCTAGAGTGCAATGGTGCAATTTTGGCTCACTGCAACCTCCACCCCCCAGGTTCAAGTGATTCTCCTGCCTCAGGCTCCCAAGTAGCTGAGATTCCAGGAACCTGCAACCACTCCTAGCTAATTTATACCTGAAGTTTCTAAGAAACAGTAATACCAGTCAACTCAGTGTACTCCGTGGTCATGGGGAAATTAGACTGTTTTCTTCCAGATATTTGATATCCAATCTACCATCATTACAATCTGGGAATGACCTTCAACAACAAAGTGAATATGTTCTTCTGATATGAAAAATGATTTGCAGGAAGAAGAGAAATTATGAACGACAACACCAAGCATTTACAGAGACCCTACAACACAACAAACACACACTTTATTATATTGCCTCCATCTTTACCCAACCCTGACAGGTAATTATCATCTTTATTTTACAGATGAGGAAGCTGAGATTCAGAGGAGCTAAATAACTCACTCATCTTCCCATAGCTAGTAAACAGAAGAATTGGGATTTGAACCCAGGTGTCTTTATACCTCCAGAGCTCATGATTAATTTGCTTTTACATAGTTACATCCCATCAACTCAGAGCACTTTGATTTTCATACATACCCACAGGTGCTGCATTGCTTGGACAATATTCAACGATGTGACTTTTCTCCACCTTCCATTTGACCTCTGCACAAAAAATTCACCTGTCCTCTGTTTGATTGGCTTATTAATCAATCACACTGTGAAAAAGGGTACCAAAATGCAAAAGTGGAGGATTTTCTTTCCACTGAACTAAACATGTATCTACCACCTATTGTGTATCAGGGACTTTATCAGGCAAAATCCTGGTCTGTGATGAGAACAGGTTCATGGGATGTGAGGCTATGGTGGTGATTAAAAATGTATATACTTAATTATAATGCATTGGTATTATACAGCTTGTGCTGTTTTATATTATTTTTAAGAAAGTTTTTAAATTTTATAACTATATAAGTATATAATTCAATTTTTGTTTGTTTTTCATTTTAACAGAAAACTAAAATATCCAAGGCTAATTTAATTTCATATGCTGGACAAATTCAGGAACTAGAGTGCAGGAACTGAGGTTTAACAAGTTATATAGGCTGGACACAGTGGCTCACGCCTATAATCCCAGCACTTTCAGAGGCTGAGGTGGGAGGATCACTTGAGCTGAGGAGTTTGAGACCAGCCTGGGCAACATGGTGAAACCCTGTATCTACAAAAAGAAAAAAAAAAAAATTAGCTGGATGTGATGGTGCATGCCTGTAGTCCTAGCTACTCGAGGGGCTGAGGTGGGAGGATGGCTTGAGCCTAGGGAGGTTGAGGCTGCAGTGAGCTGTGATTGTACCACCACACTCCAGCCTAGGCAACAGAGTGAGATCCTTTCTCAGAAACAACGTGTATCACTCTGCTGCTGGACTGGGTGAGAGGAAAGAGTGAGTGATGGCAGTTGCTGAAGTAAAAGGAAAATAAGCCAAATCCCTAAACCTGTGGCAGAGAGAAAGAATGGAGTGAACAGGTCTGGGCCTGCAGAGAGGCCTGTGGCTCAACCCTCGAAACCTATGTTAGTTTCCTAGGGCTGCCATAACAAATTACCACAAATTGAGTGGCTTAAAGCATCAGAAATTTATGCCCTCACAGTTGGAAATCAAGGTGTTGGCAGGACCATGCTCCCTCTGAAGGCTCTGGGGGAAAATCCTTCCTTGCTTGATGTGGTTTGCTCTGTGTCTCCACCCAAATCTCATCCTGAATTGTAATCCCCACATGTAGAGGGAGGGATCTGGTGGGAGGTGATTGGATCATGGGGGCATTTTCTTCATTTTTTTTTTTTTTTTTTTTTGAGACGGAGTCTCGCTCTGTCGCCCAGGCTGGAGTGCAGTGGCGGAATCTCAGCTCACTGCAAGCTCCGCCTCCTGGGTTCACGCCATTTTCCTGCTCCAGCCTCCCAAGTAGCTGGGACTACAGGCGCCCGCCACCATGCCCAGCTAGCTTTTTTTTTTTTTTTTTTTGTATTTTTAGTAGAGACGGGGTTTCACCGTGCTAGCCAGTATGGTCTCGATCTCCTGACCTCATGATCCGCCCGTCTCGGCCTCCCAAAGTGCTGGGATTACAGGCTTGAGCCACCGCGCCCGGTGGGGGTGTTTTCTTCTATGCTGTTCTCATGACAGTGAGTGAGGTCTGATGGTTTAAAGTGTTTTACAGTTCCCTCACTCTCTCTCTCCTGATACCTGTGAAGAAAGTGCTTGCTTCCCCTTCCCCTTCCACCATGATCATGAGTTTCCTGAGGCCTCCCCAGCCATGCAGAATTGTGAATCAATTAAACCTCTTTTCTTGGCCAGGCATGGTGGCTCACTCCTATAATCCCAGCACTTTGGGAGGCCAAGGCGGGCAGATCACTTGAGGTCAGGAGTTCAAGATCAGTCAGGCCAACATGGTGAAATCGTCACTACTAAAAATACAAAAACAAATTAGCTGGGCATGGTGGTGGGTGCCTGTAACCCCAGCTACTTGGGAGGCTGAGGCAGGAGAATCACTTGAACCTGGAACACCGAGGTTTGCAGTGAGCAGAGATTGCGCCACTGCACTCTAGCCTGGGCAATAGAAAAAGACTCCATCTCCAAAAAAAAAAAAAAAAAAAAAAAAGCCTCCTTTCTTTATAAATTACCCAGTCTCAGGGTGTATCTTTATAGCAGTGTGAGATCAAAACTAATACAGAAAATTGGCACCAGGATAGTGGGGTGCTGCTATAACGATAATCCAAAAATGTGGAAGTGGCTTTGGAACTGGGTAACCAGCAGAGATTAGAACAGTTTGGAAGGCTCAGAAGAAGACAGGAAGATGAAGGATGAGGGAATATTTGGAACTTTCTACAGATTTGTTGAATGGTTTTGACCAAAATGCTGACAGTGATATGAACAGTGAAGTCCAGGCTGAGGTGGTCTCAGATGGAGATGAGAAACTTCTTGGGAACTGAAGTAAAGGTCATTCTTGCTATACTTTAGCAAAGAGACTGGTGGCATTTTCCCCCTTCACTAGAGATCTGTGGAAATTGAAACTTGAGATTATTTAGGGTATCTGGCGGAAGAAATTTCTAAACAGCAAAAGCGTTCAAGAGATAACCTGGCTTTTTCTAAAAGCATACAGTCATATGTGTTCACAAAGAGATGGTTTGAAATTAGAACTTAGTTCGAAAGGGAAGCAGAGCATTAAGGTTTGGAAAATTTGCAGCCTGACCTTGTGGTAGGAAAGAAAAACCCATTTTTGGCTGGGTGTGGATGGATCACCTGAGGTTGGGAGTTCGAGACCAGCCTGACCAACGTGGAGAAACCCCTTCTCTATTAAAAATACAAAACTAGCTGGGCATGATGGCGGATGCCTGTAATCCCAGCTACTCGGGAGGCTGAGGCAGGAGAATCACTTGAACCTGGGAGCTGGAGGTTGCAGTGAGCCAAGATTGCACCATTGCACTCCAGCCTGGGCAACAAGAGTGAAACTCTGTCTCAAAAAATAAAAAAAGAAAAGAAAAGAAAAACTCATTTTCTGGGGAGGAATTCAAGCTGGCTGAATAAATTTGCATAAGTAATGAGGAGGCAAATGTTAATGTCCAAGACAATGGGGAAAATGTCTTCAGGGCATTTCAGACCTCTTAGCAGCAGCCCCTCCCATCACAGGCCCAGAGGTCTAGGAAAGAAAAAATAGTTTCACAGGCCAAGCCCAGGGCCCTGCTGCTCTGTGCAGCCTCAGGACGTGGTGCCCTGTGTTCCAGCCATTTCACCTCTAGCCGTGGCTAAAAGGGGCCAAAGTACAGCTTGAGCCATGGCTTCAGAGGGTCCAAGTCTCAAGCTTTGGCAGTTTCGACATGATGTTGGGCCTGCAGGTGCACAGAAGACCAGATTTGAGGTTTGAGAACCTCTGCCTAGATTACAGAGGATGTATGGAAATGCCTGAATGTCCAGGCAGAAGTCTGCTGCAGAAATGGAACTCTCATGGAGAGCCTCTCCTAGGGCAATGCAGAGGGAAAATGTGAGGTTGGAGCCCCCACAGAGTCCCCATTAGGGCACTGTCTAGTGACCTGTGAGAAGAGGGCCACCATCCTTCAGACCCTGGAATGGTAGATCCACTGACAGCTTATATCATGCACCTGGAAAAGCTTCAGGCACTCAATGCCAGCCTGGGAGCTGTACCCTGCAGAGCCACAGGGGCAGAGCTGCCCAAGACCTTGGGAGCCCAGCTCTTGTATCAGCATGCTCTGGATGTGAGACATGGAGTCAAAACAGATTATTTTGGAGCTTTAAGATTTAATGAGTGCCTGGCCAGGTTTTGGACTGGTATGGAGCCTGTGGCCCCTTTGTTTTGGCCAATTTCTCCCATTTGGAATGGGAACATTTACCCAATGCCTGTACCTGCATTGTATCTTGGAAGTAGCCAACTTGCTTTTGATTTTACTGGCTGCTGGGGGAAGGGACTTGCCTTGTGTCAAATTAGACTGTGGACTTGGACTTTTGGGTTAATGCTGGAATGAGTTAAGACTTTGGGGGACTGTTGGGAAGGCATGATTATGTTTTGAAATGTGAGAAGGACATGAGATTTGGGAGGAGTCAGGGGCAGAGTGATATGGTTTGCCTCCGTGTCCCCACCCAAATCTCATCTCAAATTGTTATCCCCAGATGTTGAGGGAGAGACCTGGTAAAAGGTGATTGGATTATGGGGACCATTTCCCCCATGCTGTTCTCATGATACTGAATGAGTTCTCATGAGATATGATGGTTTGAAAGTGTTTGGCAGATCCCTCCTACCTCCTGCTGCCCTGTGAAGAAGGTGCTTGATTCCCCTTCACCTTACATCATGATTCTAAGTTTCCTGAGGCCTCCCAGTCATGCAGAACTGAGTCAATTAAACCTCCTTTCTTTATAATTACCCACTCTCAGGTAGTGTCTTTACAGCAGCATGAGAATGGCCTAACACATTGCCTCTTCCCAGCTTCTGGTGGCTCCCAGTAATCCTTGGTGTTCCCTGGCTTGTAGATAATCCCTCTAATCTCTGCTCTGTTGTTACATGGTCTTCTCCTCTCTGTGGATCTCTGTGTGTCTTCTCCTCTTCTTATAAGGAAATCAGTCATTGGATTTAGCTCCCACCTTAGTCCAGTATGACCTCATCTTAAGTAATTACATCTGCACAGACCCTATTTCCAAATAAAGTCAAGTTCTTGGGTTTCCAGGGGACATGAATGTGAGGGGGAAGCTATTCAACCCATTATAAAAACGTGTTGCAGTAACTATCTGTTATTATCAGATAGACAGTCTCATCAAAAGCCTGTGTGTCATTAGTATAACTTTCCTAGAATCTGTGACTATCACAGAAAGAGAACCACTGAGCAAACCTAAGAAGTGGTCACAACAAAGACAGTGAGCGTAAGAAAAAACACTTCCTGAATGTGACCAGATTTATGCTGTTTCATGGATGAAAAGATCATGATTCCAAATTCTGAGAACAAAAGCTCTTTGTTGAAAGAAACCTTCCATAAAATCTGCCTATGAAGTACTGGATACTGAATGTAGTTCCGTGAACTCTGCAGAACATCTTGGATGTGCTCAGAGCTTCATCAGCAGGGTCCCTTCCCTACTGGGTGTGTGACAGGCCTACTCCAAGGCAGGATAGGGAGAGAACAAGGTGTACACGTTTCTAAACATCCTAGACCCACGAAGATGCCCCAGCTACGCTAACAACGTGAGAATTTTCTTCTGCTAAGCTTTCTTATCAAGCTGGCTTCAGGATAAAAGAAAACTTAATTTGTCCAGGGAAGCTCTGGCAATGGAAACTGACACTCTTGGCTTTGAGGAAACACTCCACAGTGGCTGCAGAGTAGTTTCTGCTCCTTGAATTAGACTTTTGGACTCTGACATAGGTTAAAAACTAACCTTACATGATGATACTATTTTTATTGGTATTATTGGGCAATGGATTAGATTAGATGCAAAAGAACATCAGAAGTACAGTCATAATCATTCCTGTTTGATAAGAAATTTTCAAATGGCATTTTAATCTATTAGTTGTCAACATGTACAGAACTTTCCTAATGACTTCATCTATATGGATCCATACATTCCTAAACCCTTAACCATGTTGATTCAACTTCTGAAATATCTTTTGAATCATCTGCTTTTCTTTCTCCCTACCACTACCACCATAGTCCAAGTCATCATCATATCTGTCCTGACCACTACAACTGTCTCTGAACTGAATCTCACTTCCACTCTAGTCCTGCAAATAGTTAGGAAGCCATGGGCAGCAAAAGCAGATATCTTGATTCCAGTTGGTTTAAAGGAAATGTATTATCTCACATAGGAGGAAGGCCAGCAATAGGGCAAGTTTGGGAGCTGGCCGACTCAGCAATTCATCATTGTCACCAGAGTCCCAGGTTCTTTCTATCTTTTAACTCATCTATGCTTAGTTTGTCATCTTTACTCTCAGGCTGCTACCCTCATGGGTCAAAGATGGCTGCAGCTGTTGTCAGCAGCTTCACACCCAGACATGGCCACATTCAGATGCAGGAAGAGACTGCCTCCTAGTGCGTTCCTATGAATGAGGATACTTTTCCCAGAAGTCTCCCACAATAGATATTCCCCTCAAAGCTCACTGGTCAAAACAGGTTCACATGCCTACTACTAAACCAATCAATTACTAACAAAGAGAATGAGACCATCTCTACTAACTTAGACCAATCAGGATTTATCCCCAGTGTTGGGAATATGATCCTATTTCTGTGAGTTATCTGGAGAAAAGATGGATACCTTAACAAAACTATAATTTTGCCTGTGAGAGCTAAGAGAGGAAAAGATATTGGACAAGAAACTAAAGGTGTCATCAAGACCCTCTGCCACAAATCTCTTTTCTGTTGAGCAAGCTTGTCCAACCTGCAGTCCGCACATGTCCGAGAATGGCTTTGAATGCAACCCAACACAAATTCATAAACTTTCTTAAAACATTATGAGGTTTTTTTGTGACTTTAAAAAAAATTTTTTTAGGTCATCAGCTATCATTCATGTGTTTTATATGTGGCCCAAGACAATTCTTCCAATGTGGCCCAGGGAAGCCAAAAGATTGGACACCCCTGCTACAGAGCAACCAGAATAATTTTCTCAACTTGTATTTCCAATTATGTTCTTCCTCTGCTAAAAGCTTCAATGGCTTCCTGTGGTACATAGAATGTAATCCTGATATCCTATTTGGGTTTACAAGGCCTTGTGGACTCTGCACACTGTTTTCCTCATTAATTATAAGCCAGTCCTTCTGGCTTCCTCTCCATCTTAGGGCTTGTGTGTATCCCTGAACTTGGACTGTACAGAAACAGAACCAATAGGATATATTAGATTGGTGCAAAAGTAATTGCAAAAGCCTCAATTACTTTTATACCAACCTATAAAAGATTTATTTCAAGGAATTGGCTTATGTGATTGTGGGGGCGGGTAAGTTCAAAATTTGTAGGGCAAGCTGGAAACTCAGGCAGGAGTTGATGCTGCAGTCTTGAGGCAGAATACCTTCCCTGAGAAACCTGTTTTTGCTCTTTTGGCCTTTCAATAGACTGGATGAGGCCCACCTACATTGTGGAAGGTAATACCCTTTACTTAAAATTAACCAATTGTAGATGCTAACCACATCTACAAAATACCTTCACAGCAACACTTGGATTAGTGTTTGATTAGACTGGACACTATAGACCAACCAAGGTGTGATACTATTTTATATATATATATATATGTATAGAATGTATATATATGTAGGTTTTTATCCATGGTTCCTGGTTTATAACTCCCATAGCCATTGTAACAGCCTTGATATAATGTTGGTTGTGTTAGTGTGTTAGGCCTCAGATTAGGCCTCAGAAAACAGAATTTGTCTCTCTGATCTTCTCCTGCCCTCCTTTCACATGCCTCAAGGCAGGATTCTAATCATTCCCCTCCTTTCTTCTGGCCTATACTCCCAACTTTGTCGGGCCCTGTAACCTGGAGGAAGGAATCCTGCCGTCATGTAGCTTCCATAATGAACCAAGAGGACTGGTTACTGGTTTTGGAGAGCTTCTGGTTAGCTAAACACATGAGGGTTCCTGGAGGGTGGGGGTTCCAAGGCACGGAAGCTCCATGCACCTTGACCATACCTCACCCTATTTGTCTCTTCATCTGTATCCTTTGAAAAATCCTTTATAATAAGCTGATAAATGTGTTTCCCTGAATTCTGTGAGCTTTTCCAGCAAACTAATTGAACCCAAAAGGAGGGTTGTGGTAATCTCAAGTCGAAGCCAGTCATCAGACATTCCACAGGCCCAGACTTGTTACTGGTGGGGAAGGGGCAGTTCTGGGGACTGAGCACCCACCCTTGGGATCTGATGCTGTCTCTTGGTGGATAGTGCTGGAATTGAATTAGAGGACTCCCAGCTGGTGTCTGCTGCTTGGTGTGTGGGTAAAACTCCCCACATTTGGTCACAGAAGTCTTCTGAGTTGATTGTTGTTGTGTTGGTGTAAGAGTAGAGGATGAGAATGGTTTGCAAGATATCCCCCTTAAAAGATATCCCCCTCAAAGCTCACTGGCCAAAACAGGTTCACATGCCCACCATGAAACCAATCAATTACTAACAAAGAGAATGAATAAGACCATCTGTATTGATTTGGATCAATCAGGATTTATCCCCAGAGTTGGGAATATGATCCCATTTCCCTGAGTTACCTGGAGGAGACATGGACACCTTAACAAAACTATAATTTTGCCTGTAAGAGCTAAGGGAGGAAAAGATATTGGACAAGCAACTAAAGGTGTCACTAATTCTTTGCCACAAATTTGTTTTCTGTAGAGCAAGCTTGTCCAATCCTAAACACAAACTGACACATAACACTAATGAAGGAAATAAAAATATTTCACCAGAAAATATAGCTCCCTGGTATAATGAGTATTTTAAGGTAAAAACCCTTAAAGATCAACAAGCTCTGGAACTTTCCCCTATTTACATAAAGATAGGACTGGCCGCCAAGAAAAACAATCGCTCCTGTTCCCCTCCTTGTTATCTTATGATCCATTACAGGAAAGAAGACCAAGAATGTAACCACACCTGAGCAGACCTTATTCAAGGTATTGACTGTCTCAAGGTGTCATATACATTCCAAGGAGAACTATTTACAAGTTAATTTTTATTCTCCTATCCAGTCATTCTCCCTAGTAATCATTTATTGCCCCTCAATGAAATTCCCCTTCTCCCCATCCCATAATCCATTTCACCAGGATCCAGGCCCCTATTCTTTCAGTAAACTCAAGATGGTACATAAGCTTCTGTACCTCATTGGGAGGTTGAGTCTTCATTCTGAAGCCTCTTGTGTTAAATAAATTTGTATGCCTTTTCTGCTATTAATCAATCTGCCTCATGTCGGTTGATTTTTCAGCTAACCTTTAGGCGGCCAAGGACTTTGGCCCTGTAAACCGAAAATAAAATTCTAAGTACCCCCAACAGGCTGAATGGACCCCTCCTCCTAGTCAAGGGAATTCCAAAGAAACCTGAAAAACTAGTTCAGGCCATGATGGGAAGAGGGGTTGAATGTGCCTTATTATACTCTCCTCCCTTTGGAATTCAGGCCCATTTGACCAGCATTAATATTACAACAGAGATCTTAAGACTGAAAAAACAGGCTCTTTTTAGCAATAAGACACCAAATTCCAACCTGACTCTAGTATAGCATCACATCATTGATGACAGGCCTTGAAAGAAATTAAAGTATTTTACCTCAAAATATATATATATATATTTTTTCCTTTCTTTTTGGTTTGAGATGGAGTTTCGCTCTTGTCACTCAGGCTAGAGTGCAATGGCGCAATCTTAGCTTACTGCAACCTCCACCTCCCAGGCTCAAGTGATTCTCCTGCCTCAGCCTCCAAAGTAGCTGGGATTACAGGCACCCACCACCCTGCCCAGCTAATTTTTGTATTTTTAGTAGAGATGGGGTTTCACCATGTTGCCCAGGCTGGTCTTGAACTCCTGACCTCAGGCAATCTGCCTGCCTCAGCCTCCCAAAGTGCTGGGATTATGAGCCACCGCGCCTGGCCTCTTTTTCTTTTCTTTCTTTTCTTTTTTTTTTTTTTTGTTTTGAGGAAACGTCTCACTCTGTCACCCAGGCTGGAGTGCAGTGGCATAGATCATGGCTCACAGCAGCCTTAACTTCTGGGCTCATGTGATCCTCCCACCTCAGCTTCCCAAGTACCTGGGACTGTAGGTATACGCACTACCATGCCTGGTTAATTTTTTTGTATTTTTTTGTAGAGACAGGGTCTCACCATGTTGTCCAGTCTGGTCTCCAACTCCTGGGCTCAAGCAATCTGCCGAGCTCAGCCTCCCAAAGTGCTGGGATTACAGGTGTGAGTCACTGCAACAACCTCCAAAATATATTTATTTGACATATTTTGAAAGGGCCCTGCAAAGCTGTCTCTTGTGGGGGAAATTTACATTCTGTAGAGAATCCTCTTCCCTTTCCAGGTCTTTTTCTGATCCTGAAGAGATTAGCTGGGAGTGTAGCACCTTTCAAAGGTCTGAGTAGGAAACATTTGCCATCTATTGCCTCTAAGATGCAATAAGGGCAGCCACTTATGAGACTTCAGCTACATAATAACCTTGGTCTCCACAACCCAGACACTCACTTCTGTTTATTACAGGTCTTTAGATAATAACTTAACTGTTTCAACTAATTGTCAATCAGAAAAGTTTTTAATCCACTTGTGACCTGTAAGCCCCCACTGGAGTTGTCCCACCTTTCTGAATTGAACCAATGTATACCTTACATGTAGTGACTGAGGTCTTATGTCTCCTTGAAACATATAAAACCAAGCTGTACCACAGCCACCTTGGGCACAGGTTCTCAGGACCTCCTGAGGCTTTGTCATTGGTCGTGGTCTCCACATTTGGCTCAGAACAAATCTCTTCAAATATTTTATAGAGTTTGGCTTTTTCATCAACAGTCCCACACTATCACATGGATTATTCTTCTTTTCTTCTGTCCTGACAGAAGATGCCCACCCACTCAATGTTGTAGACCAACATTTCCTCATCCAGGTCTTAATGTCCGCTAGGAAGACCTCTGTGAGGGTCTCCTGCCCCATCCGGATTAGGTACCCTCTTTTGGCTCCAAAGATAACTCTCTACCTCCAACATATGTTAACATTATACAATTTTTTAATAACCTGTTTACCTATCTGTACTGCCAACTATGACATAAGCCAGAAGAACCAAAAAATGATGCTTAGTTCACTGTTATGCTCCTATTAGCCAGCACAAAACTAGTCACATAGTAGTCACTCAGTAAATATTTACCAAATGAATGTATCTCATCCAATTCCATTTTCTGGTTGAAGTAATGATTTAGAGATAATAAGCCCCTTATCCATGACTACATCATACACAGTAGTTAAACTGGGTTAGAATTTGCAACTCCTGCCTATAAATGTGGGCTCTTCTCCACTTTGCTAGTCCTCTTTGTGATGGAAGGTTAAGGTTCTCCAGATGTGGTGAGGTTTATTTTTAGAGGGGTGTCTGTGCTTGTGTGTGTGTGTGTGTATGTGTGTGTGTGGGTATGCCCAGCTCTTTTGTATTAAAAAAGAGAGGCACACTCAGGATCCTGCAAGTAATAGGATTTTTGGGGGGAGTTTCCTTGTTTTCTTTTTGGATATACCCATGTTAAGGATAATGGAAAGCACACGTGACAAGAATTGCCATCCAGCCAGGCCAGAAGGAAACCTGACCAGAAACTAGGTTTTCTCCTTGTCCCTGAGCAGCAAAATGTCACCAGTTCCCTGCCATCCTGAGGACTCAGCTCTGCCTTATTGCTTCTGTTCTTGTTGCTGCTATCTACCAGTGACCCGCCTTCTGTGCATGCCTTCCTGATGGCTGCTGCTTAATAGGAAGATGAGCTTGCACATGCCTTCTCTTTGCAAGTTTTTATCATCTCTTATTGCTACCCAACTGATTTTCTCTTCTGTATTTTCTAATTCTAGTTTCTGATCATGCTACTCTCATTGGCTCCTTTGGCTACAGTCTTTTCTGTTTGTTTTTTTTTTTTTTTTTTTTTTTTAATGCCTGGCCACTCCATAGGTTAGCCCATGGGCTGGTGCTTTTGCAGTCAATTGGCTATGATGTGGGAGGACAAAAGGCCGGTCATATGGAATATAACATGTTTTTTCCATGAAGATTGTAGAGGAGGCATTTTTTTCTTTCCTTGTGATTGAGAGTGAGGCAGATAACATCACTGATGTATCCAGTACAGCAAAAACCAAAAAACAAAAGAACACTTCACACCACAGTTTTTGGATAACAGTCCAACGTATTCTCTCATGGCAAGGTATAGTAGTATCTTTAAAAGGCTCAAATGCTTTCAGGTTAAGGGCCATGTGGTGGGTCCCAGTTTTCTTTTTCAGGTTAAGGGGCTGGGAAAAAAACATGCGAGGGGTGGTGTAAAGAAAATGGAAAGTAAAATAATTCAGATTGTAACATTATTTGACTTAGACAATAACAAGTGAATTTAAATGAAGCTAGATCTCAAAGTGATTTCTATGAAAACAGACAACTAAGTTTTATTTTTCTTTCTTTTTAAAAAAGATTTTAATCTAATCTGGTAGAGTAGGAGAAAATAACTCAATGTTCTGAAAATAAATTTCCCAGAGGAAGCCATTAAGGCAGCCCTTTTGTTTCCTGTCATACTCTGAATCAGCTACAAGGACAAACTCTATTTGTTTGGGTACATTAATTTTGCTCAATGGCCTTTCTATAAAATGAGCATCAAATTGATGGGACTGGACCTCAGTAAAGAAGAAGTTCCAATTTTCTCTGGATGGATTGTTCTGGACGTGCAGTGGAAAATTATTATTAATAGCAATTCATGTTTACTATCCAGTGAGCACAAGAGAAAGATGGAGTTTAGAAACACAGCTGTATCTGACTAAGCACTGAGCACCACAGGACAAGTTACTAGGGAATGATGAGCTCATCTTTGTCTTCGGTGTTGCTAGTCTACTTGGGCCATATTGGGTATGCTGGACCACAGGTTTTCTCTGACTGTGTCTTGGTTCAGTAACTTAAGGGAAGCAAGATAGGTTTTTAATATGATCTAGTCATTTGGGTTGGGTTGTCTTGTTGCAGGTACTATATGGTGCTGATGTGTTGGATGCCTCCATGTGTTAATTTCAATCATTCAACTGGACACATGGTGAGCGACTGAACAGACATGCTTCCTTCCCTCATGGAGTTTATACTGCGATTGAATCTGGTTCCTAGACCTTCCTGATTCTGATTCAGCCTTCTAAGTTCAAACCAAAGCAGAGGTATTCAATGGCTTTTGATTTTCCTTCTCAAGTTAAGGGGTTGGAAGTAAAGCATGCTGAAAGAATGTGTGAAGAAGGAAATTAATAGAAGGAAAATAGGCCAGGCACAGTGGCTTATGCTTGTAATCCCAGCAGTTCGAAAGGCCAAGTTGGGAGATCACTTAAGGTCAGGAGTTCAAGACCAACCTGGTCAACGTGGTGCAACTCCATCTCTACTAAAAATAAAAGTATTAGCCGGGTGTAGTGGCGCATACCTGTGGTCCCAGCTACTCGGGAGGCTGAGGCAGGAGAATCGCTTGCACCCTGGAAGTGGAGGTTGCAGTGAGCCAAGATCATGCCACTGCATTCCAGCCTGGGAACAGAGCGAGACTCTGTCTAAAAAAAAAGGAAGGGAAGCAAAATAACTTCATCTTCCTGGGGCTCAGTCAGAATCCAGCAAGTTCCTGCAGACAGTGAGGTATGGAGAGCTGCTATGATTCACATTTCTCATAAATGTATAAGACTTTGCCATTTGCATTCTGTGTGCTAAGCTCATTCCTGATTCTACTTATCTTCTCTTCCATGGAAATAAACAAAGACCCACTCAAATAAGAGCAGGCAAAAGCTCGTTATTTATAGCTGGTTATAGCAAGGGAGTCAGCCGCCATCACTTGGGTTTGGCAGATTCAAAGGCAGGTAGAGGAGTGGGAAAGTTTCATGGTAACAAAAAGGGAAGGCTTCCGGTACACCCTGATGGGAGGCTGTTGGCATGGAGAAGTTGGAGGCAGCAAAGCAGAAAGAGGGCATCCTATGTGATTGATTTGGGTATCATATTTGGCTTTCTCTGGTTGGCCTTGGGTTGGAAGCAGGGATTAAAATTAGGAAAGCTGGCAGTTATTAATCAAGTCTTGGCTGTTTTGGGCCAATGGCTACAGGGGTTATTGTTTAGCTTCCTGGGCTATTGGCTAGAGATAATGGGTTGTTTACTATAGACGGTGGGTCAGGAAGTTCTACTTAAAAAAAAATATATATATGTGTATATATACACACACACATACATATACATATACACATACACATACGTATATATGTAAAGAGAAAGACAGGAAGTGTCTCACTCTGTCACCCAGGCTGGAGTGCAGTAGCTCAATCACAGCTCACTGCAGCCTAGACCTCCTGGACTCAAGTGATCCTCCTACCTCAGCATCCCGAGTAGCTGGAACTATAGGTATGCACCACCATGCACAGCCAATTTTTTTGTATTTTTTATAGAGATGGTGTCTTACTGTGTTGTCCAGTCTGGTCTCAAACTCTTGGGCTCAAGCGATTTGCCCACCTCAGCCTCCCATAGTGCTGTGATTACAGGAATGGGCCACCGTGTCCAGCCTCAGAGCTCTACTTTGATAGATGGTCTCGCCATTGTCTTGTATATTCAATATCTCACTTATCATTTTACCTAGACTGCTTCATGTATTTTAACTTTTAAATCCTTTATCTTACGCATATCTATTCATAGCCATCAATTCCACAACCTCCATAGTACATTTTCTAAAAATCTTTAATTATAAAAAGAATACATGTTCATCAAATTAAAAGTTTTAAAGATAGAGCTAAACGAAAGGAAAAATAATTTCGTAAACTCCCACCAACCACATTTCTGCTCTATGTTCTTTCTAGGCATATATATCAATATAATCCCATAGTACTTTGTATATTTGTAACTCTCTTATAAATAGTTGTCGGTGTGTGCTTCCTCCCCCTCCCTGAACTGGGGATTTGCAAAGATAGGGAGTGTTTTTCATTTAACCCTTACTCTCCAAGCCTTACATGGTGTGTTAAACCTGATAGCATGTTTAATAAGCATTAAGCACAATTGGGAAATAGAGAAATTGCATGTGGTTAAACCCAGTGGATGGATGGATAAATGGATGAATGGATGGATGGATACATTGTAATACCTTTAACCATTGTCAATTCTATTCCACATAACTAATGATTTAAACATCAAACTTTTGAATGAACATGTGGCCTCTTGACAGCAATGGAGAAAATTCTGACTTCTGCTCTCAGCTTAGTTATTTCTCACATTTGTCTATGACTGATAGTTAGCCAATTACTAAATGACAGCGTCAATCCTTTTCATCCATACGTGCATTCAACATTTTTATAAAACTGCAATCTCCCTGTCACGAGTAGATAGATCATTTTCATTTTTCAATTATTTGAGATTCAGTTTAGGACTTTGGTTAATGGTTTTGCAAGACATTGATTGGAGAGGTCCTTTTCTTTCCTGATTAAAAGCATGTATGATGTCGTCTCTCTAGCTATCTTTTATTTGTATCTAGTAATTGTGAATCTAAATATATGACTATGGTGATCTGTCACATACTATATTATGTGAATTTTTCAGGAAGCAAAATAATTCTAAAAAAATCATTTCAGAAGATTGTCATTAGTCAGACTAAGGATATTGGAAATAAATCTTACGTAAAATAAATTGTTTTCAATAAAACATTATAATAGAAAATTACTGTTGCCAACTCCTATTCAATATTCCTCCTATTATAATATCTGTGTATCATATCTAAAGAGGAGTTTCTACATAAATTGTCTCTACGGCCATTGTCCTTGGGGCTTAGTCTTTGAAAAACTACAGTTGGTAGTAGCATGGAGAAGAGTACCAAGTCAGCCATCCTGAGCTCCCTCTCATTCTAGCTATCTCTTGCAGGTTTTGTGATCTCGGATATGTTATCTTCTCTGCTGGAGTCTTACTTACCTACCCTGTACAATGGGGATCAAATGTTATCTTATAAAAGATAGTCATTCATTGTTTTATTCAGCGTACACTAACTTATGTGCCCAAGCCCTATGGTAGGCAGAGCTATTGGGTGATAGCACAACTCCATGCACAATATGTTTCTCCATGCACAATATGCTCTGGGGATAAGTAGGATGGAGGCAGGCAAGGGGCTTCTTCAAATCTTCTGTTGTAGTGAAATTGGCAACTCAAAGATATAAGCCAGTTCCCGGTAACAACATGCTGTAGTTGGAGGTAGGAGTACTGGGACTCAAATCTTTGGCAACTTGATATTGGGAAACTCTGAACTGTTCCCTTTCAATTCTCTCCTGGGCAAAATGTAAATAATGGTTTCTGCTTCACTTACTGTCCAGAATTCTTTAGGCAGTTATATCTGGTAACAGTTTACATTGTTACCATATTCAAATGAGATCATCAAAAGGCATTATCTCTGCACATGACCTGTGTAAACTGTAAATATATAATTGGTGATTAAAATTCTTACTTTTTTATTTTTTAACTCAGGTTGGTTTGAGGAAAGCAATGTTTTTCAGTTTTTTGGTTAAACTTTCCCAGAGGAGTTTGAAACTCTTCCCTGCACCTACCCTAGAGTTTATCCACAGCATCGCATGTTTATTGACATCAACGAGGAAGCATTTCAAAAATCCCAAGGTGTCTTGCCCTAAGCAATTGAATTGTATGTAATCTCTGGGGGTGGAGCAGTCAAAAAACTCCCCAGGTGATCCGAATGTACAGCCGGGGCAGAGAAACACAGCCTCAAGAAATGATTTTCCAGTTTAGCACCTGAAGTTCAGCCAGAAAAACTCCTAAGCATTACATCTGTTCCAGGTGGGCGGGTAGTGGTTTATCCAACCTCCCTCTCATTTTCAGGAAGGTGGAGGCTGCAGCCATTCCGGGTGCTTAGACAGGCGGATAGAGGATCTGCCTCTGCCATTACAAAATGCCATTGCCGGCATTTAATATTTTCAACAGTAGTAATAAAATCACTTTTTATAATTGAAGTGCTTCACAGATTCCAGAGTGCTTTCAAATGCATCGACTCATTGAAATAAATTTACTTTGCCCCCACCAATACAAAGAAACAAGTGCTTTTTAATAAGAATTTTAGAAAGTATAGAAAAGCTGAAAGAAGACATCAAAAAATCTTCCAAATGCCATTACTTAAAGACAATCACATTTTGTAAATTTATTTCTAATTTTTTTAACAAATTAGTTAAAATTTTTATCATAAAATTATGCATGTTTGTTGTAAAAAAAAGTTAAATACCAAATTTATAGAGCAAAAAATGAAAGTCCCTATCCTCCCTCCAACCCCTCACCTATCCCAACTCCTACCCCACCTTATTAAATTACACTCTTCAGAGTCAGATGTTGTTAATAGTCTTTGTTTGTCCAATTTAGAAGATTTAAATTTTTTTTTTCATTTTTTAAAAAGTTTCCATAGGTTATTGGGGAACAGACGGTGTTTGGTTACATAAGTAAGTTCTTCAGTGGTGATTTGTGAGATTTTGGTGCACCCATCACCTGAGCAGTATATGCTGTACCCCATTTGTAGTCTTTTATCCCATACCCCCTTTCTACCCTTTCCCCCTGAGTCTCCAAAGTCCATTGCGTCATTCTTATGCCTTTGCATCCTCACAGCTCAGCTCCCACTTATGAGTGAGAACATACGATGTTAGTTTTCTATCCCTGAGTTACTTGACTTAGAATAATAGACTCCAATCTCATCCAGGTCACCGTGAATGCCATTAATCCATTCCTTTTTGTGGCTGAGTAGTAGTCCATCATGTATACATACCACAGTTTCTTTATCTGCTCGTTGATTGATGGGCCTTTGGGTTGGTTCTATGGTTTTGCAATTGCGAATTGTGCTGCTATAAACATGCGTGTGCAAATATCTTTTTCATATGATGACTTATTTTCCTCTGAGTAGATACCCAGTAGTGGGATTGCTGGATCAAATGGTAGCTCTACTTTTAGTTCTTTAAGGAATCTCCACAGTGTTTTCCATCGTGGCTGTACTAGTTTACATTCCCATCAGTCATGCAGAAGTGTTCCCTGATCACCATATCCATGCCAACATCTACTATTTTTTGATTTTTAGATTATGGCCATTCTTGCAGGAGTAAAGTGGTATCATGTTGTGGTTTTGATTTGCATTTCCCTGATCATTAGTGATGTTGGGCATTTTTTTGTATGTTTATTGGCCATTTGTATATCTTCTTTTGAGAACTGTCTATTCATGTCCTTAGCCCACTTTTTGATGGGATCACTTTTTTTTTCTTGCTAATTTATTTGACTCCCTTGTAGATTCTGGATATTAGTCCTTTGTCAGATGTATAGATTATGAAGGTTTTTTCCCACTCTCTGGGTTGTCTCTTTACTCTGCTGACTATTCCTTTTGTCATGAGAAAGCTCCTTAGTTTAACTAAGTCCCAGCAATTTATCTTTGTTTTTATTGCATTTGCTTTTAGGTTCTTGGTCATGAAATCCTTGACTAAGCCAATGTCTAGAAGGGTTTTTCCAATGTTATCTTCTAGAATTTTTATAGTTTCAGGTCTTAGATTAAGTCCTTAATCCATCTTGAGTTGATTTTTGTATAAGGTGAGAGATAAGGATCCAGTTTTATTCTCCTGTATGTGGCTAACCAATTATCCCAGCACCATTTGTTGAAAAGGATGTCCTTTCCCCACTCTGTTTTTGTTTGCTTTGTCAAAGATCAATTGGCTGTAAGTATTTGGGTTTATTTCTGAGTTATCTGTTCTGTTCCATTGGTCTATGTGCCTATTTTTATACCAGTACCATGCTGTTTTGGTGACTATGGCCTTAGAGTATAGCTTGAAATCAGGTAATGTGATGCCTCCAGATTTGTTCCTTTTGCTTAGTATTGCTTTGGCTATGCGGGCTCTTTTTTGGTTCCATATGAGTTTTAGAATTGTTTTCTCTAATTCTGTGAAGAATGATGGTGGTATTTTGATGGGGATTGTGTTGAATTTGTAGATTGCTTTTGGCAGTATGGTCATTTTCACAATATTGATTCTACCCATCCATGAGCTCCTCCTCAACATAGTACTGGGAGTCCTAGCCTGAGCAATCAGACAACAGAATGAAATAAAGGGCATCCAAATTGATAAAGAAGAAGTCAAACTGTTGCTGTTTGTTGATGATATGATTGTTTACCTAGAAAACCCTAAAGACTCCTCCAGAAAGCTCCTATAACTGATAAAAGAATTCAGGAAAGTTTTCTGGATACAAAATTAATATACACAAATCAGCAGCTCTTCTGTACATCAACAGCGACCAAGCTGAGAATCAAATCAATAATGCAACCCCTTTTACAATAGCTGCAAAAAAAAAAAAAAAAAAAAACTTAGGAATATACCTAACCAAGGAGGTGAAAGACCTCTACAAGGAAAAACTACAAAACACTGCTGAAAGAAATCATAGACAACACAAACTAATGGTCTTTACATACAAACACTTTCTGGCTTTTCCTTTCTTTGTGCATAAGTTTAAAAAGCTTCCTTTTTCATGGTTGTATTCTTAAAGTATATGCAACTTTTATTCAGTTTTACCTCAATGAAAATTATATCATAAGTTTTCTTAAGTATGATTTTTAATGGCTGCTTAATATCCTATTGAATATATGTATTATAATTTGCTTAATTATGTAGTGTTGAATAATTACTTTTTTTCTAGCTTTTGACTATTATAAATCCTGCAGTAACCGTCTTGCACATAAAGCCTTTTCTGTTCTATTTAGGCAAATTCTTTCTTTCTTTTTTTTTTTTTTTTTTTGGAATAGAGAAAGGGTTCTCACTATGTTGTCCAAGTTGGTCTTGAACTCTTGGCCTCAAGTGATTCTCCCACCTCAGCCTCCCAAAGTGTTGGAATTACAGGAGTGAGCCACCGTGCCTGGCCTCTTTCCACAATTTCTCTAGATATATCCATACTCTAGGAGAGCATTCCTGGGTTGCGTTGATGATTCTTTCTGTGACCCTGGGAAGTTGGCTATGCAGGTACCTACCCATTGAATACTAACACAGGAAGGAGCATGGGTTTTGAGGGTCAGACAAACTTGTATTCAAATCCTAGCTTTGACCAAATGTGGTAATTCACACTTGTAATCCCAGCACTTTGGAAGGCTGAGACGAGTGGATCACTTTAGGTCAAGAGTTCAAGACCAGCTTGGCCAACATGTGAAACCCTATCTCTACCAAAAATACAAAAATTATCTGGGTGTGGTGGTTGCACACCTGAAATCCCAGCTACTTGGGAGGCTGAGGCATGAGAATCGCTTGAACCTGGGAGGCAAAGGTTGCAGTGAGCTGAGATCACACCACTGCACTCCAGCCTGGGTGACAGAGCAAGACTCTGTCTTAAAAAAAGAAAAAAAAAAAAAACTGGCTTTGCCATTGATTAGCTGTGTGACTTTGGAAAATAACTTAACCTCTCTGACTCTCATATTGTGCATTTGTGATACAGAGATAATAACGCCTACTTAATGGTGCTACTATATTATGAAGATGATTTTGTAAAGCACTTATGGAGATAACTTCCCTGAATTAACACAGAGTAAAAGATATTTCCTGTACTTCCTTGAAAACAACAATGTTGTGGGGACTTTTAAAAAAATAAAGTGTGGCTTATATACTGTAAGGTGCACATATTTTAAACACATAACTTGACGATTTTTAAGCATATGTATAAACCTAAGTAACTACAATTCAGATCAAGAGATAGAACATTTTCATCACCCAGAAAATTCTCTTATGCCTCCCGCTTCCCCATCAGTAACCATTTTCCTTCTCAGAGGTAAGTGCTGATGTCTACCAAAATGGATTAGTTTTTTATCTTAACCTTTATTATTTTTTTCTTTTATTTCTTTAAATAAAGTCTCTGATAGATTTATTTCCCCAACAATTTTGTCATTAGGATAGCATTGGCTTTCACCTAGATGACAAGACTTTTCAGCACAAATATAAAGTTTTCTGTAAGTAGCAGTCCTATGCTGAATCCAAAACCTCTTATTTTGCATGTCATTCTTTCCTAGTCTTCAGTTGCACAGCGGAAGGGGAAAAGGGTGGAATTGCAGAGGAAGAGAGGGTGCTATTTTGTCAGGGACAATGAGAGTTCAACATGGCTGGGGAGGCCTCAGGAAACTTACAATCACGGCAGAAGGCGAAGGGGAAGCAAGGCACCTTCTTCACAAGGCTGCAGGAGGGAAAATCGTCAACCTTTATTTGAAGGAATCAAACAGTATATATTTCTGTGTTTCTGGTATCTTTTGCTCAATAATTATGTTTGTAAGATTTATCCATGCTGTTGTTTTAATAGTTTGTCCTTTTATATTGTGTCATATTTCAAGCTCTGAGCATCCCAACATTTGTTTATCTATTCTGCTATTGATGGACATTTGAGCTGTTTCCGGTTTGGATCTATTATGAACACTTTGGTGCATATCTCTAGTGGACACAGAACACTCATTTTTTGGGTATATATACCTAGGAGTAAAATTGCTGGGTCATGGGGTAAGTGAATATTTAGCTTTGGTAGATATTTCTATTATCGTCTATGAAAACAGATTTCAAAAAGTTGAAGTCGGTCAGGCGCAGTGGCTCACATCTGTAATCTCAGCACTTTGGGAGGCCAAGGAGGGCGAAATACCTGAGGTCAGGAGTTCAAGAGCAGCCTGGCCAAGGTGGTGAAACCCTGTCTCTACTAAAAATATTTTTAAAAATTAGCCAGGCATGGTGGCAGGCACCCGTAATCCCAGATACTCAGGAGGCTGAGGTAGGAGAATCGTTTGAACCTGGGAGATGGAGGTTGCAGTTGTGAGCCGAGATCGTGTCACTTGCACTCCAGCCTGGGCGACACAGCAAGACTGTCTCAAAAAGAAAAGAAAAGTCGCTTAATTATTTATTTGATAAATGGTAAGTGCTACCATGCATCAGCTACTGTCCTAAGTCCTGAGTTGGGGAAGTTCCATGGTTAGTCAATTGAGAGAATCAAAGACGTTAGGGACCACTTTTTCTTTTTACCCTCTTTAGAGTGTTTTAGGGCACTGAACTTCATCTCCTTATTCCTACCCTCATGGTCTTAAGATGGTTTCTGCAGTTTCAGGTATTATATTAATATAATTACAAGGTCTCATCCACAAACAAAAAGCAGGTGAGGAGGAGGGGAACAGTTCTCCTTGTGTGTGTGTTTTATTTTGTTTTTTAATCAGAAAACTTTCTCATAACTCCCCAGCAAGCTTTCCCTGTGGCCCCATTGGCTGGGTTGGGTAATATGCTCATGCCATAGCAGCAAAGTCTGGAGGAAGAGTTTCCAATGACTGGGTGCGATGGCTCATGCATGTGATTCCAGTACTTTGGGAGGCTGAGGGAGGAGGATTGCTTGAGCCCAGGAGGTCAAGGCTGCAGTGAGCCGAGATAGTGCCACTGCACTCCAGCCTGGGGTGACAGAGTGAGACCCTGTTTCAAAAATTAAAAAAAAAAAAGTTTCCAGCATTTTCTTTCTTTTTGAGTTTCCAGCATTTTAAACTTCTTTAATAAGAAGCATGTTCAGCCAGCAAAGAAGAAGAAAAATGGTTACAGACAAGCAACCAACAGCATCTGCCAAAGCTATTTTATAGCTGTTTAAACCTAGGTAAGTAACTTACTCACTTTCTGGCTTTTCCATCAGAAAAATGGGAACAATAACAATTGCTTTAAAGATTAGGATCAGTATTAAGTGAAAAAAAAAACATGTGATGTGATAGGTATCAAATAAATGCTAATACCCTCCCTTCATACTATTCCCACTCCTATGGTGCTTAACATTTGTGATTACATCAGTTGTCCAAATGAAAGACCAATTGAGAAAAGTGAAGAGAAGAAACTAAGAGAATGTATTTCATGTTGTGATATGTGTATGTAATTTATAAATTATATGGCTAGAGAAATTGTAGTTTATTATTTTAGGATGCAAAATAGAATGTGGAAATCTGAATCAGTTACAGGGAGATGTATTGCAGTTAAATGAATTGTTTTGCTTCACAAATACATGAAAAAATATAGTCATCTGAAGGATATTGGATACCAAATGGACTTTATTTTTAACTGTTTGTTTTAATAGCTCATGAAAATATGGTGGTGCTTTTATGGCTGCAATGAATTTTAGGAATAGGAGACTTCACTGCAGCTTTCTAGCACTAAATCTTTTTAGCAGAGACATAAGAGACTTAGTATGCTGGTGTCTCTCCATGCATCCTGGTGGTCAGTTCCTCCTCTGCTGCTATTCATGCTTTTCTAAACACTGGAGGCTGTGAGGATGGGTGGAAGGGGTGACAATTTTAAGAGTTGGTGCCTAGGAAAGTCGTATCATCTCTCATGAGCTTCATTTGCTTTTCTTAAGTTGATTCTCTTGATTGATTCACTTTTTTTTTTTTTTTTTTTTTTTGAGACAGAGTCTGTCTCTTGTCACCCAGGCTGGAGTGCAGTGGTGCAATTGTGGCTTACTCAGCCTTGACCACCTGGGTTCAAGTGATCCTCCTGCTTCAGCCTCCTATGTAGGTGGGACTACAGGCCTATGCCATGTTACCTGACTATTTTATTACTTTTTGGTAGAGACAGGGCCTTGCTATGTTGCTCATGCTAGTCTCAAACTCCTGGCCTCAAGAGATCCTCCTGCCTCAGCCTCCCAAAGGGGTTACAGGTGTGAGCCACCACACCTGGCCAATTCTCATTTCTTAAATACAATCCTTTTCCTCTTCCTGTGTAGGATATATGATGGCTTCCTTGGAATTGAATTTAAAAGGGGGAAGATTTGGGAGGCCAAGGTGGGAGGATCACTTGAGCCCAGGAGTTGGAGGTCATAGTAAGATATGATTGTACCACTGCTCTTCAGCCTGGGTGACAGAGCAATACCTGTTAAAAAAAAAAAAAAAAAAAAGATAAAAGGAAAAAAAAAGATAAAAGAAAAAAAGAGGGGAAGACTTTGTGGGTATATAAGATTATTTCGATATTAGAAATTCAGCTTAACTTCTTATCCATAAAAAGGGAATTGATGGCTGGGCAGGTGGCTCATGCCTGTAATCCCAGCACTTTGGGAGGCTGAGGCAGGTGGATCATGAGATCAGGAGTTCAAGACAAGCCTGGCCAAGATGGTGAAACCCCGCCTCTACTAAAAATACAAAAATGAGCCAGCTTGGTGGCGGGTGCCTGTAATCCCAGCTACTTGAGAGGCTGAGACAGAGAATTGCTTAAACCTGGGAGGCAGAGGTTGCAGTGAGCTCAGATGGTGCCACTGCACCCCAGCCTGGGCATCAGAACGAGACTCTGTCTCAAAAAAAAAAAAAAAAAAAAAGGAATTAATTAGCTCACACAACTGAAAATCTAGGTCATATTTGACTTCAGGAGTGGCTAGATCCAGGAGTTCCAAAGTGTCGAAGGATTGGTTTGCCTGTGTCCTGTCTTGCCTGCTTTCCTCTAGAGTGGCTTCATTCTCAGACAAGCCAATCTCTAGAGGTGACAAAATACCTGCCACTAGTTTGTCTTCTTGGCAAACTCAGAAAAAAAATACCTTCTTTCTCCAATAGTTCCAGAAAAAGATGTCTATTCTGGAGGGCAAGGCTAAAGACAGGGCTGATTCTGAGCCAGAGGGCACCAGTACGTACAGGTAGAACAGCAGTTTCTAGTTGGCATCAGATGGGACAGTGCTTATGCTCTATCTCTTGTTAACCACTTTGAAGTAAGACGTGGCAAACGACTTATCCTCTTGGGCTTTTGGTAACTTTCATTTCATTTCAATCATCTTCATCTTCGTTTTCCCTTACCTCTTTCTTTTGCCCTTCTAAAATCTCCGTGAATGGGTGGGTGAGATTTGATCCTAATTGGGGTAAAGTGAGGGTGATATAGTCATAGTGGTGGTGATTGTGCCTTTGGAAAGTGGGGCCTGGTTGTGCCAGTCCTAGTTTTCCACCACAACTTCCTTTGTCCCCTTTAGTTGTCTTAAAGAGCATGGGCAATAGAGCTGGAGCTCCTGGTCTTAAAACCAGGCATTTCAGCCCTGCCCTTATGAGCTGAGTGACTTTGAATTTCTAAGCTTATAAGGGTTTGCAGGGTTTTTTTTTTTTACCTGTAAAATGAAGATAGCAACAGGGAATTGTTGAGCGAATTAAACAAATTAATATATATAAAATACTTATATGATAGACTCGATTTTTAATTACCTATATATAATCAGCTATGGGAAGGATGTATCTCCCCATCCCATTTGAAGTTAAACTTCATCTTTTTTTTTTTAAGGCAATATCTCACTCTGTCACCCAGCCTGGGGTGCAGTGACACAATCATAGCTCACTGCAGCCTCGACTATCTGGGCTCAAGGGATCCTCCCATCTCAGCCCCACTGAGTAGCTGAGACTACAGGTGCATTGCCACCACACCAGGCTAATTTTTCAATTTTTTGTGGAGATGGGGTCCCACTATATTGCCCAGACTGGTCTTCAACTCCTGGCCTCAAGCAATCCACCTACCTTAGCCTCCTAAATTGCTGGGATTACAGGTGTGAGTCACTGTGCCTGGCCTTAGAAATTTCTTAAAGGAAGATTTACAAATGGCCAATAAGCACATGAAGATACTCAACCTCAATAGCCATCAGAGAAATGCAAACCAAAATCACAGTGAGATACCACATCATGCCTACTAGTATAGTTATAATAAAAAAGCCAGATAGGTGGGGCGCTGTGGCTCATGCCTGTAATCCCAACACTTTGGAGGGCTGAGGCAGGCGGATCATTTGAGGTCAGGAGTTCGAGACCAGCCTAACTAACATGGTGAAAGCCCGTCTCTACTAAAATACAAAAATTAGCCAGGCATGTGGTGGGCACCTGTAATTCCAGCTACTCGGGAGGCTGAGGCAAGAGAATCGCTTGAACCCAGGAGGCAGAGGTTGCAGTGAGCTGAGATCATACCACTGCACTCCAGCCTGGGTGACAGAGTAAGACTCTGTCTCCAAAAAATAAAATAAAATAAAATAAAATAAAATAATAAAAGCTAGATAATAACAAGTGTTGATCAGTATGTGAAAAAATTAGAACCCTAAGTGCAATGTCTCACACCTATAATCTCTGCACTTTGGGAGACTGAGGTAAGAGGACTGCTTGAACTCAGGAGTTTGAGACCAGCCTGGGCAACATAGTAAGACTCCCATTTCTGTATTTAAAAAAAATACATGAATGAATAATTAAAAAAAAAAAGAACCCTTATACATTGTTGAGAGCATATAAAATGGTGCAGCTGCTCTGAAAAACTGTTCAACAGTTACTATAAAAACTGTCTGGGAAACTGTGGGGCAGTTACTCTGAAAGTTAAATATAGGTTAACCAAATGACCCATCAATTTCATTCCTAGATATAGACCCAAGACAATTGAAATGATATAAATTAGTATAATATTTCTGGGATGTAATCCTATTTGACCCATAAATTCTACCTCTGGTAATATAGTCTAAAGAAGTATATATTTTCTTGTTTTTTTTTTTGTCCCAAACTATCCTCAAACTCCTGGGCTCAAGTGATCATCCCACCACATCCTCCCAAGTAGCTGGGACTAGACTAATGGCAGGCACCACTGCACACAGCTCTAATAAAATACATTCAGACAAGAGTGTAAAATATATGTATAAGATGTTTATTGATGTATTGTGTAATAAATTTGGAAATAACCTCAAAGATCTATCAATAAGAGATAAGTTATGACACAGTTTCTATTAGGCAGTGGAATACCTAGCATTTATTTAAAAGGATTTTGTTGATAGCTGAGTGTGGTGGCTCACACCTGAAATACCATCACTTTGGGAGGCCAAGGCAGGTGAATCTCCTGAGCTCAGAAGTTTGAGACCAGACTGAGCAACATGGCAAAACCCAGTGTCTACCAAAAATACAAAAAAAGAGCCGGGCGTGGTGGCAGGCATCTGTGGTCCCAGTTACTTGGGAAGCTGAAGTGGGAGGATCTCTTAAGCCTGGGAGGTGGAGGTTGCAGTGAGCCGAGATCATTTCACTGCACTCCAACCTGGGTTACAGAGTGAGAACCTATCTCAAAAAAGAAGAAGAAGAAGATAAGGGCAGGCGCAGTGGGTCACGCCTATAATCCCAGCACTTTGGGAGGCTAAGGTGGGCGGATCACTAGAGGCTAGGAGTTCGAGACCAGCCTGGCCGACATGGTGAAACCCCATCTCTACTACAAATACAAAAATTAGCTGGACACGGTGACTGGTGCCTGTAATTCCAGATACTTGGGAGGCTGAGGCAGGAGGATTGCTTGAACCCGGGAGGCAGAGGTTGCAGTGAGCCAAGATCGTGCCACTGCACTTGAGCCTGGACAACAGAGTGAAACTGTGTCTCCAAAAAAAAGATAAGAGGATTTTGTGTTACTGGACTGATGAACCTTTTACCCTGTAGTTTTGATCTTGTTTGGAGGTGGAATGAACAGACTAGGACAAACATCTGCTTTTCTTATTCACTCACCTCTGGGTCCACTTCCTAGAAGATACCACATATTCGAAGCAACAAAGGAGAATGTGCAATGTTTGCAAATTCCTTTTCTACAGTTCCTGGTTGTTGGAGGCTATGTTGAGTTGCTTTCTATGTTTCTATTTGACAATTGGGGGTGAAAGATTCCCTTCAGTGTCCCAAATGAGAGAAGAGAATTGTGATTGGGAGTGGCCAAGGTTCACAATTTCAGCCTGGAGGAAAGTTAAAGAGGTAAGGGCAGCTCCCACTTTGGAAAGACAATCTCCCCAGGCCTGCAGAAACAGACCTGCAGGATACCAGAGGCCCCTTGTCTACTCCCACATCACTGAGAGAGCTTCCCTAACTTGAGGCTCAGCAACATTTGGTATCCTACACTTAGGCAGAGGGTTGCAAACAGTAGGGGCAAATGCTTGAACTCTGCTTAGCACTGAGTGGTCTTTGCTACTTTTGGTCCTGAAATTTCTACCATGTTCCAATGAATCTAAGTACAACCTAGTCCCGGAGTCAGGGTGGGGTAGCCAGCCTAAATTTTGGGATTTTTGTTGTTGTTGTTTGTGTGTTTTGAGACAGAGTTTTACTCTTCTTGCCTAGGCTGGAGTGCAGTGGAGCGATCTTGGCTCACTGTAACCTCCACCTCCCAGGTTCAAACGATTCTCCTGCCTTGGCCTTTCAAAGTGCTGGGATTACAGGTGTGAGCCACCATTCCCGGCCTTTGATAGTTCTTAAGGTATCTATTTATTTATTTATTTTTTTTTTTTTTTTTTTTTTTTTTTTTTGAGACGGAGTCTCACGCTGTTGCCCAGGCTGGAGTGCAGTGGCGCGATCTCGGCTCACTGCAAGCTCCGCCTCCCGGGTTCCCGCCATTCTCCTGCCTCAGCCTCCTGAGTAGCTGGGACTACAGGCGCCCGCCACCACGCCCGGCTAGTTTTTTGTATTTTTAGTAGAGACGGGGTTTCACTGTGGTCTCGATCTCCTGACCTTGTGATCCGCCCGCCTCGGCCTCCCAAAGTGCTGGGATTACAGGCTTGAGCCACCGCGCCCGGCCAAGGTATCTATTTATTGAAAGGAAAGATGTCCATGATGTTAAGTAGAAAAGGAAAGCTGACTACATTAGGACATAGATACGTTCATATGCTGGACCATATTCACATGTGTATCAAAACATCACATTGTACACCTGAAATATATGCAATTGTAAAAGCTGAAAAAGAGTATGTGTGTGTATATATATACACACACACACATATATACACACACATACATATACACATATATACACACATATATATACACATATATATACACACACACATATATATAGTGATTTCTATTTTTTTTTTTTTTTTTTGAGACGGAGTCTCACGCTGTTGCCCAGGCTGGAGTGCAGTGGCGCGATCTCGGCTCACTGCAAGCTCCGCCTCCCGGGTTCCCGCCATTCTCCTGCCTCAGCCTCCTGAGTAGCTGGGACTACAGGCGCCCGCCACCGCGCCCGGCTAATTTTTTGTATTTTTAGTAGAGACGGGGTTTCACTGTGGTCTCGATCTCCTGACCTTGTGATCCGCCCGCCTCGGCCTCCCAAAGTGCTGGGATTACAGGCTTGAGCCACCGCGCCCGGCCGATTTCTATTTTTTGTATTAAAAGCATACAAGTTGTTTGTATAGAGAAAACATTTTGATGGACATATATGCAGCATGGTAACAGTGGCTATTGCTGGGTGGTGTGTTTTGGAGGTGATCCTTTTTTTCTTTTGTATTCTTCACTAGCATTTTATTTTTATTTTGCAAAGAGCATGTATTTTATAAACAGTAGAAATAAAACTATTTTTTAAAAGATGCCAATGTGAGAGGGTCAGGTAGATACTATTGGCCTCAAAAGCTGCACTTCGGAGCTTGGCAGATCAACAGTGACACGTAGAAAAGCACATAACACAGGGTGGTTCCTGATTGCAGGGCACAGGGCGCTACTTTCTGCCCGATATTTCTCTCTCACCAGATGTTTGTGGTCATGTCTCCTCCTGCATTATATCGAAGTTAAAGGAATGTCAGAACCTGGTCTGCTAAATGGAGGATTGCTATGGGCTGAATTGTATCCTGCTCCTTCAAATTCATATGGTGAAGTCCTAACCCATAGTACTTCAGAATGTGGCCCTATTTGGAGATAGGGACTTTACACAGGTGGTTAAGTTAAGATGAGGGTATGAGGGTAGCCCCTAATCCAATCTGACTGGTGTCCTCTAAGGGAAATTTGGATACACAAAGAGACGCCAGGGATTAACCTACCCAGAGGAAAGGCCACGTGAGGACACAGCAAGAAGGTGGCCGTCTGCAAGCCAAGGAGAGAGGCCTCAGAAGAAGCCAAACCTGCTGACACCTTGGACTTCCCAGCCTTCAGATTTGTGAGAAATAAATTGCTGTTGTTTTAAGTCACCCAGTCTATGATATTTTGTTATAAGAGCCCTAGCAAACTAATACAAGGATATTCATCATTCTATGTTTTTGTGCATTGAAATGTATAAATATTTCAGCCTCAATATTTTCACAGATGCTGTCTTTTTTGTCTCCATTCAGAGTAGCTTTCTTCAACAAATATTTCATAAGAACAACTTCATAATATAAATTGTCTCTATTTATGATTCCACACAATTATGGGCTTCCACAATTTCATTTTATTCCAGTACAGAACATAAATTTATCTAATTAAAAATAGGTGCTTCAGCAAAAGGTTCATCCTGCAAGTTGAGATATTCTAAAATGCAATTACAGAATTTCAGCATTAATATTGTATACTATTTGAGGGCTTATTGTTTAATTTGTTCAGTACTCACTGTGCTTATGAAAGGATAAACTTCAAGTTTCTCTGTTTGCAAATCATTTTTCCAATAACCACATTTTAGTATTTCATTTGACAAATACTTTGATTAAAACTTTTTATAAGCATATGAAAATGTGCTCAACTTTATTATTCATCAGAAAAATACCAATGAAAACTCCAGTGAGATACCACTACACACTAGAATGGGGAATCATGAAGATTGACACTACCAAGTGTTGGCAAAGATAAGTTGCAACTGGAATTCTCAGATGTTGCTGTAGGAACACAAAATGGTATAGTAGCTGGGGCCATGGCATTATGTTATAAAAGTAAATTCATTATGGCTGGGTGTGGCGGCTCATGCCTATAATCCCAGCACTTTGGGAGGCCGAGGCAGTGGATCACCTGAGGTCGGGAGTTCGAGACCAGCCTGGCCAACATGGAGAAACCCCATCTCTACTAAAAATACGAAATTAGCCAGGTATGGTGGCACATGCCTGTAATCCCAGCTACTAGGGAGGCTGAGGCAGGAGAATCGCTTGAACCGGGTAAGCGGAGGTTGCGGTGAGCCAAGATCATGCCATTGCACTCCAGTCTGGATAACAAGAGCGAAACTCTGTCTCAAAAATAAATAAAGTTAGATTCATTATCATACGATCCAGAAATTCTACTTCCAGATATTTACCCAAGAGAAATAAAAACATATGTCCGAACAAAAACATGTACATGATAGTAGGGTGTGGTGGTGGATACCTGTAATCCCAGCTACTCAGGAAGCTGATGCAGGAGAATCGCTTGAACCTGGGAGGTGGAGGTTGCAGCGAGCCAAGATCGCGCCATTGCACTCTAGTCTGGGTGACAGAGTGGGACTCCATCTCAAAAAAAAAACAAAAAAAAACTCACAACAAAACATATACATGAGTGTTTATAGCAGCATTATTCATAATAGCCCCAACTAGAAACAACACAAATGTCCATCACTATTAAATGGATAAACAAAGTGTGATATACTCATACCACAGAAAACTATTCAGTAATACAAAGAAAGGACATAATACAGACAATAACATGGATACATCCTAAAAATATTATGTTAAGAGAAAGAAGTCAATCACAAAATATTCTATACTCTGTGAATCTACTCATATGAAATTCTGTATTATGTAAAACTATAGGGACAGAAAGAGAATCAATGGTTGCCTGGGGCCAGGGTTAGGGGAGATAAATGAATATATACAAGTATGAGAAAACTTTCTGGGGTGAAGAATTGCTCCATTTTTTGATTTCGTTAAATGATTAGACACAATAACCAAAATTTACCAACCTGGACACTTAAAATTAGTATAAATAGGCAGGGCATGGTGGCTCACGCCTGTCATCCTAGCACTTCGGGAGGCTGAGGCAGGTGGATCACGAGGTCAGGAGTTCAAGACTAGCCTAGCCTGACAACATGGTGAAACCCCATCTCTACTGAAAATACAAAAATTAGCTGGGCACAGTGGCAGATGCTTGTAATCCCAGCTACTTGGGAGGCTAAGGCAGGAGAATGGCTTGAACTGAGGAGGCAGAGGTTGCAGTGAGCCAAGATCGCGCCATTGCACTGTAGCCTGGGCAATACAGTGAGACTCTGTCTCAAAAAAAAAAAAAATTTAGTATAAATATTACCTTGGTAAACAAAAAGGAGAAAGCAGTTTCCAACCAATTTTGAATAAAATACAATCAAAATTAAGAGGACTTGTTTGTACAAAATTCAGTACAATGGTTGAATATCTATATTGGTTTATAAAATAGATATTAAAAGGCTTAAACATTTTTAAACATCAGACTGATGACAGGTAGCAGAGAGAAAACATATAATGCCATATTGAAATATGTTTTTATATTCAATGTCAACATTGTCACATGATTTTGTAATCTAGTTATTCTGTGCATATGTAAAAATATTTGTAGATTTTGGCAATTACAGTTTTTTTTTTGGTTTTTTTTTTTTTTTTTTTAGACAGAGTCTTGCTCTGTCCCCCAGGCTGGAGTGCAATGGCACAATCTCAGCTCACTGCAACCTCTGCCTCCTGGGTTCAAGCAATTCTCCTGACTCAGCCTCATGAGTAGTTGGGATTACAGTCACCTGCCACCAAATCCGGCTAATTTTTGTATCTTTGGTAGAGACGGGGTTTCACCATGTTGGTCAGGCTGGTCTTGAACTCCTGACCTCAGGTGCTCTGCCCACCTCAGCCTCCCAAAGTGCTGGGATTACAGGCGTGAGCCATCGCGCCTGGCCCGGCAATTACAGTTTCTTTTTGATAATTAAAATAATTATTTTTTGAGAGTTTGAATATAATTATAAATTATGTGTGTACCAAATCCAAATGCAAGTAAATCTCTTTAGTAAGAACACTACTTTTTTCAAAATGTGTATGTATGTTATCACCACAAACATTAGTCAATTTTCTTTAGCATTGAAATTTTTATGTTTTTAAGCTGGAGTCTTACTCTATCACCCAGGCTGGAGTGCAGTGGCGTGGTCTCGACTCACTGCAGCATCCACATCCCAGGTTCAAGCAATTATCCTGCCTCAGCCTCCTCAGTAGCTGAGATTACAGGGACACACCACTATGCTCATCTATTTTTTTTTTTTGTATTTTTTTGTATTTTTAGTAAAGACAGGCAGACTGGTCTTGAGCTCCTGACCTCAGGGGATCCACCCACTTCGGCGTCTCAAAGTCCTGGGATTACATGCGTGAGCCACCGTGCCTGGCGTGAAAATTTTAATTTATTATAGAATAACAGTCATAATGATTTCATACATTAAACCTTCAAGAGAATAAACTTCAAAAGCTTTACTTTGATTCTACGCACCGGATAGAAATAATTAAATAATTACTAGACTGAACTGGTTTTCTATTTGAAGCTGATGGCAATGATATACAATTAGCGCCATTCAACCATAAAAATTTTTCTTCATCACGTATACTGCTATCACTTTTTCTATATACACAATAAAAAATGGGGGGAAAATGAGCAGAAAAATGAATGTTGTTTGATCTAAAAGCCATGCGTCATAGAGTGACAGATAAATCCACCTTTTGCAGCTACACATGTTAACAGTCAACTTTAGGCACAGACTTAAAATAACTTCTAGCTTTAGAAACAGATGTTGATGTTTCTTCAAAAATTTGTATTTATGGCCAGGCATGATGGCTCACACCTGTAATCCCAGCACTTTGGGAGGCCAAGGTGGAGTGATCACTCGAACTCAGGAGTTTGAGACCAGCCAGAACAACACAGAAAAAAAAAAAAAAAAATAGCCAGGCATGGTGGCACACACCTGTGGTCTCAGCTGCATGGGAGACTAAGGCAGGAGGTTCGCTTGGGCCTGGGAGGTCAAGGCTGCAGTGAGCTGTGTTCATACCACTGCACTGCAGACTGGGTGACAGACTGAGACCTTGTCTCAAAACAAAAACAAAAACAAAACCCAAAAAACTTTTGTATTTATTCATATTATCAGTGATATAATTACAGCCCACATGGTGATGTAAATGTTGACATGTTATGTGCAAGTATCCTATCATCGTTAACTTTCTTAGTTAACAGATACTCATTACTTAATTTTTCATTCAATACACACTTTGCAATTCTCAAAGGGGTCAGGAAAAGGAATGGATTATTATTGGCCATTCTTCAGAATTAGGGGGGGAGTTGTCCTTTCTAGATATGCATCTCATGACTGCTAGATGAGATCATGAAAGAAGCTAGAAGTACAATGTGGAGGTTTTCCAAACCCATCCCAGTTTATCATTTTAGTGAGGTGAAATGCAAAGATTTTAAGCGTATTCCTCATACAGTTTTAACAAAGGTATATGCCCATGTAACCTGTACTCAAATAAAGCATAGAATGTTCTCATTACTCCAGAAAGCTCCTTCACTTCCCCTTCCAGTTAATTCCAACCCCTATAGGTTACCTGTGATTTTTGTTTGTTTGCTTGTTTGAGACAGGGTTTCACTCTGTTGCCCAGGCTGGAGTGCAGTGGCATGATCTCAGCTCACTGCAATCTCAAACTCCCATAGCTCAGGTGATCCTCCTGCCTCAGCCCCTCAAGTAGCTGAGATTACAGATGCATGTCACCATGCCCGGCTAGTTTTTGTATTTTTAGTGGAGACAGGGTTTACTTATGTTGCCCAGGCTGGTCTTGAATTCCTGGGCTCAAACGATCCACCTGCCTCAACTTTCCAAAGTATTGGGATTATAGACGTGAGTCACTGTGCCCAGCCTATAGGTGACTCGTGTTCTGATTTCTATTGCCACGCATTTGTTTTGCTTGTTTAAAAACTGCATAAAAATGGAATTATACAGTATAAATTCTTGTAAGTTTGGCCTTTTTTTATCTCCTCAACATTATGAAGTAAGATTCAACTACAGTATTGCATGTATCAATACAGTGGTTTGTCCTTTTTTCTTTTTCTTTTTTTGAGACAGAGTCTTACTCTGTCACCCAGGCTGGAGTGCAGTAGCGTGATCTCAGCTCACTGCAACCTCCGCCTCCCAGGTTCAAGCAATTCTCCTGCCTCAGCCTCCTGAGTAGCTGGGATTACAGGCACAAGTCACCACACCCAGCTAATTTTTGTATTTTTAGTAGAAATGGGTTTCACCATGTTGGTCAGGCTGGTCTTGAACTCCTGACCTCGTGATCTGCCCACCTTGGCCTCCCAAAGTGCTGGGATTACAGGCATGAGTCACTGCACCTCGACCTCTTCTTTCAATTTTTAAACTGCTGAGTGGTATTCTGTTCCATGCATCTATCACTGTTTATTTATCCATTTTCCTACTGATGGATATTTTTCTTCAGTGGTTAATACTTTTTGTGTCCTCTCTAAAAAGAGTCATTTTTTTTTTTTTTTTTTGAGACGGAGTCTCGCTCTGTCGCCCAGGCTGGAGTCCAGTGGTGCGATCTCGGCTCACTGCAAGCTCCACCTCCCGGGTTCACGCCATTCTCCTGCCTCGGCCTCCAGAGTAGCTGGGACTACAGGCACCTGCCACCACGCCAGGCTAATTTTTGTATTTTTAGTAGAGACGGGGTTTCATTGTGTTAGCCAGGATGGTCTTGATCTCCTGACCTCGTGATCCGCCTGCCTCGGCCTCCCAAAGTGCTGGGATTACAGGTGTGAGCCACCGCGCCCAGCCAAAAGAGTCATTTTCTTAAAAGTGTTACTGGATGAGCATAAGTTTTTAATTTTGATGAGTCTAGGGTATCAATTTTGTTTTACAGTTAGTGCTTTTGTGTTCTAAGAAATCTTTGCTTACTCCAAGGTTGCAAAGACATTGTTCTATGTTATTTTCTAGAAGCATTATAATTCTAGTTTTTATACTTAGAAGAATGATCTATCTCAAATCACTGTTTATTAGTAATGTGAGGTAGGAATTGGAATGGTTAATTTTTATCTACATTAGGCAACGTTTTTGAGCCTAATTTACCCCCTCTACAAAGTGATTAAAGGCTACCTCAGAGTAGAATTGAATATAAAGTTATTAATATTAGCATTTAGCACAGAGTAGGTGTAGAATAATGTAGTTCAATAAAGATCATCTTATATTTTTGTGGATCTCTTGAATGTCCTACAATAGTCCTGCCCATTTTCTCGTGGTCCTTTAAAAGTGTAACACCCTCAATTAGCATGAACACAAGTAATCCAAACTGGCACTTCATGTAAATTCCAGTAACTCTTTGAGCAAGTATGATCTTCATTTTGAAGATGATTAAACCGGCTGAGAAAACATAAATAACTTGCCCAAGGAAACAGTAAGTGGTAAGTGGTATTCCAAATTAGGTCCAAGTTCAAAGCTCACATCATATTCACCACATTCCTTTGACTGTTTTTTTTTTTTTTTTTTTTGAGACAGGATCTCACTCTGTCACCGAGGCTAAGGGGCAGTGTGCCATCATAGCTCACTGCAGCCTCAAATGCCTGGGCTCAAGCGGTCCTCCCACCTCCGCCTCTGGAGTAGCTGGGACTACAGGCATGTACCATAACACCTGGCTAATGCCTTTGAACTCTCCATTGGGCCTGACATTCATGTTAACACGATCCTTTGGAGTCATCTGGACGTTTTTGTGATGAGCACTTAGAGATAGCCCTCATTTTCAGCCTGTTTGAAACATCGTTTTCCTGGTGCATCTTCTACCACGATCATGATGCTCTGTCAGCAGTCTGCAAATGAGCCTCGCGTGTCTTCCCTGCACCTTAGTCTTCTCCATTTGGTCACACTCCTCTCTGCTATCCATCCGTAATTCACACCCAGGGAAGTACAGCCCTCCAGGGAGGGGGTGTTTTGGACCTGCTGCACTTAGTGGGCAGGGTTCAGGGATTCTGAACATCATACCGTGCAAGGAGCAGACCCACAAAAGGAGTCCTTCAGCGCAATAGGCCAATAGTATACCTTCCCTCCCATGTTTGACTAACTCCTGACTGTCCTTAGGGACCCATTTTCCTCTGTGAGGCTTTCTCTGCCCAGCCAGGCCCCAAGTCATCTCTGCCTCTTGAATGACAATCTGCTAACGCCACCTCTGCTGCTCCTATGGAGATTTCAGTCCTGTGTTTTCTGGTTTCCTTCTCTTGTGGGTGCCTTTCTGTTGAAACACATTGAAGGCACTCTGGCCTCAGGAAGCAAGTCTGCTTACTCACCTATCTAGCACTTCATGAGTGCAATGCTTCCTTTGCTCAGTCATTCAGTCAAAAAAATGATTTAAAAAGGCCTCAATCAGTAGAGCTGTAGGAATTTCTTCAGGGGTTGTAGGCAGAGAGACGTGAACAGAGGCCTTTGTACAGAATGAGTATAAATGTGTATGCTATTGATGCCTGTGAGAGGCCTGGGCGCAGGGACGGATGCAGGGGAAGCCTTCAGCCATGGCTGACCCTTGCGTAGAGCTCAAGGCAGCAACAGAGATATGAGAGAGCCGAAACCGCCTGTCAGCACTCAATTCTGCACTGGCAGTCCCTGTGATTCATGCACCAGGCCATTAATTCAGTAAGAAGCCGCTCAATGGGCAGATGAACAAAAACAGGAGGCCCTTCTGAGAGCCATAAATTCACTCTCCTAACAGCTTTATATACTTGAAAGTGAAGGGTATTCCAGGAGCACCGTGGAAACGACTCAGAGACTCAGTTTCTAACAGAAAACCAGGAAATTCTATTCTACTGCTAACAAATTAAGGACTTACTTTGTCAAGGTGGCTAGGTTGGCACAGAGATGAATAAAAAGCCAGGGTTTACTCTTTCAGGAGTTCAAAAACTGGTATTTTTTTCCTCCTCCATTCTACTTTTTCCTCCTCCACCTCCATATCTAATCCTAAGAACTATTCCCTTAATACCCTTGTATGAATCCGTTTTCACGCTGCTATAAAGAACTTTCCGAGACTGGGTAATTTATAAAGGAAAGAGGTTTAATTGACTCACAGTTTCCTATGGCTTGGGAGGCCTCAGGAAACTTACGATCATGACAGAAGGGGAAGTAGGCATGTCTTGCAAGGCAACAGGCAAGAGAGAGGGTGTGTCAGTGCAAGAGAAACTACCATTTATAAAACCATCAGATCTCATGAGAATTCACTCACTATCACAAGAACAGCATGGGGGAAACCACCCCCATAATCCAATCAGTACCCATCAGGTCTCTCCCTAAACACCTGAGGATTGCAAGTCAACATGGGATTTGGGCGAGGACACAAAACCTAACCAGATCAACCCTCTCCAGACTCTCCCCTCTTCTTCACCCCTCTGCAGCTGCCAGGCTTTCCTAATGTCTGCATGGGTGGTCTCAACACTTCTTACCTGGTTTCTCTCGCTACCCCTGCCCCATATTCTGTTTCAGCATCACACACTGGCAGATTCATGTTTCCAAAACAACAATCTGGTCCTATCGCTCAGTAACTTATATAAAGCTCTTTACTGATGCTCTGTTGTTTTAAGGAGAAAATTCAGACCCCTTACCAAAGCCCTTCCCCATCACGGCTCTGTTTGCCTCTCCGGCCTTTCGTCAATTTAAGTCTCCAGTCCAGACAAAGTGACTCTCTGGCTGGTTCCCAGACCTCTATGCTCCTGCCTGCTGCTTCCTCCCACCATGTGTCCCAGCCCCTTATTCTGCTAACTGTGCTTTCAAAATGCAGCCTGGGCGCTATCTCCTCCTCCTCCTCCCGCTTTTGTCCCGAGTGAAGGTTGCCTCCTACATGTGCTTCCACCACCCCTACCCATTTTCACTTGTCACATGCACCATATCTGACTCCTTGTTCTTCTCTCCTAGCTGACTTTGATTTTCTCAACTAAACTTCAAGAACTAGATCCGATTCATTGTTGACTGCTCAGCACCTAGTAGAGCACCTGGCACCTGCTGGTACATTATAAGTGTTTGCTGAATGTATTTGAATGAGTGCCTACGCAAGGTCATAATAAATGAGACAAGAATAGCTTATTCAGAGATGCCTGTAATGCACATTTATCTCTCCGTGGTCCCTGGGTTGCTTCTAATACTGCACTTGGAAAAGTTGTGATGGGTAATTGAATGTCTCATTGTTCTTGAATGATGTATGGGAGTGGTATGATCTTAGAAGAGAGACAAGGTTTGTTATCTTTGGGGAAATCAAATTACAAGTCTCCAATATAATTCTGTCACACAAATGATACAAACATTCATGTTCAAAGTAATATACACATCAAAGATCTATAGGATGTAGGATGAATATTTTGGTTAAGTACTTGAGTTTGAAACATCATGTGTATTTTATTGTTATTTTAAAAATGTTTTTACTTCTCTTTTTTTTTTTTAATAGAGATGGGGTTTCACCATGTTGGCCAGGCTGGTCTTGAACTCCCGGCCTGGGATCCGCCTGCCTTGGCTTCCCAAAGTGCTGGGATGACAGGTGTGAGTCAGTATGCCCTACTGAAACATCATGATTTTATTAAGCAATCTGCCTTGCTTTTGAAACAGTTTTACTTATTTGGTGGCTCCAGACATCCTTTGGTATGTGGCTGCCCCTCTTTACCTTTGTCTTCACATGACCTTCTCCTCTTCTGCTCTCAATAAGGATACGCCATTGGATTTAGGTAATGACCTAGGTAATCCAGAATGATCTCATGTTGTGATACTTAATTACATCCACACAGACTCTTTTTTCAAATAGAGTCACATTCCTAGGCTCTAGAGATTGGGGTGACCATATTTTTGTGGGGGAGTGGTAGCACAATTCACTCCGTTGCTGAAAATACATTTATAAAAGCCATTGGGATGAAATTCCAAGAGTTTTCAATGATCATTTTATCTTAGTTATACATTACTATTTTGAAGTGCTCCAGAGGAGTCTTATTTCCTCAATTTGGAAGGGGCTGCTACTGGATGAGCATTGAGTATTAATATTGCACGGGGACGCCACCTACTGGTTGTTAAGATTCACAACTGATAGACGTTGGCGGTCACACTGAGCAGAATAACATGCATCAGCACAGTTAATAAACTTGATTACATGGAACCACATTTATTATTAGCACATTGAAAATATAGAATGGCTATTCAAATACAGCTCCCTTCCCTCTCTGAGCCTCAGTTTCTTTACCTGCAAAGGTGAAGATTTCCTCACTCATTCCTTCATTTATTAAGACACGATTATTTGGGTATCCACAAGGTGATAGTGACTGGGACTGCAATAAGCCTCTTACAGATTATTTCTTTTCATAGGTTTGTTGTATGGATTAAATGCAATAATTCAAATAAAGGGTCTGGTGCAGTAATTATTGTTAACTTTAAATTATATTTGATCCAAATATCTAATTAGAGTGGCCTACCTTGACATTGGGTCTTACTTGTTGAAGAGCTCTAGCTCTTTTTTTTTTTTCCTTTCTTTCTTTTGAGACAGAGTCTCGCTCTGTCGCCCAGGTTGGAGTGCAGTGGTGCGATCTCAGCTCACTGCAAGCTCCGCCTCCTGGGTTCACGCCATTCTCCTGCCTCAGCCTCCCGAGTAGCTGGGACTACAGGCGCCCGCCACCTTGCCCGGCTAATTTTTTGTATTTGTAGTAGAGACGGGGTTTCACTGTGTTAGCCAGGATGGTCTTGATCTCCTGACCTTGTGATCTGCCCGCCTCGGCCTCCCAAAGTGCTGGGATTACAGGCCTGAGTCACAGCGCCCATCCTTTTTCTTTCTTTTTAAAAAACTACAAAAAAACTTTTTTAGAGACAAAGGCTCGCTATATTGCCTAGGCTATACTTGAACTCGTGGGCTCAAGGGATCTTCCTGTCTCAGCCTTCAGAGCAGCTGAGACTATAGGTTTCAGCTTCTTTTTTTTTTTAATGCTTGTTAGCTCTTCCTCTCTTCTCTTCCCTCTGACCTGCAGAAGTTACACACCACCTCATCTAGTTCAGTTAACTCTTTGGATGTGAACCAATGATTGAGTACCATGAATTTCAAAGCAAAAAGAGAGAAGGGGTCTGGCGATAACCTTTCCTTTTCCTCCTTCCACCCCATTCTAAGTTCCCCTTAGTGCCATCTAGAAGAGACCTCTCAATGTGTCAACACTATTGAATATCTTTCACACATTGGATGATATACTAAATGTTGAATATACAAAAACAATGAACTCTAGTCCTTGAGGCGAAGGACTTCCAAATGCAAGTCCTAAAAATGGACCAGGCAGAACTCAGTGTCTCCAAGAGTGCAAGAAGGATGTTTTTCACTGAACGGTTGAAGCAGTGTTTGGAAAGACACAGATCTCATGATTTTTATAAATTCAAATGCAACACAGAGTCACGTGGCCATAGAATTTTCCTGGATGTCTGAAAAATTTGCCAACCAGCTTTTTGCCTCCTCCTGTGTTCACTTTTACTTCACCTGGACGTCTCCTAGCATCCTGAGAAGGAAATGTTTCTGAGCTATAAAGAACTTGGAATGTCTTTTTCAAAAGTACATTTTTCAACATTCAAGGAATTTCAAGAAATGTACTATTTGCCTAAGGGTAGATGATTTAAAAGATCTCTCTTGTGATGCCTTCAAATAAGTTGGTGATTGGAAAGCTGATACAGGAGTAGAAGGCATTATCATTCTACATTGATGTTTCAGAGGAGGAAGCCAGTTAGGGGAATATTTTCCTCCCTAACATTTTATCCCTGCTGAAATAAGTCAAAATACCCAATGTTCTTTGTATTCAAAGGTGACACTGGTACCAGCACGACTGTCAGCTGCTGTCAATCCTCGGCTTCTAGAAGCAATGTCATGGTGCTTTAACTTGCTTTTCAGTTTGCTCAGCATGTCTTTGAAGCATCACCTTTACTCATCTCTTCCAAAGCTCGCTGTTAACCACATTGCACTATTTCAGCAGGAAGTCAGCGAAATACTTAAAAGCTAGTGGGCCAGCCTCCTTCTTGTTGAGATAGAAGCCTGTTTCTCAAAGAGCAGTCCTCAGAGAGACAGTGTCAACATGTCCTGGGTGCATGTGACACTGCAGATTCCTGGACCTTGTTCCCAGACCAACAGATTCAGAAACTCGGGGAAAAGATCAGGTAACGTACATTTTAAACAAATGCCCCTGGTGATTCCTCTGCAATGATGGCTAAGACCTTTGAGTTGAGGGCTTTTGCAGTCACCAACTATAGTTTTGTTGAGCCTGCATATTCATTTACACACAGGGACATCAACAGTCTGCAGAAGCCAGTTCCCAGAAATACACCTTAGTATCTCCACAAAAGGGAGGTCTGTTCACATGATTCTAATCTTCCCAGAAGACTCTCTGAGTCTTACATATATTATGGCTTATATTTGGAAAAAGTCCCACTTGCAATTAAGTATACCTTTCCAAATGGCTACGTAGATCCTGAATAAAGAGAACACATCAAATTCAAAATGCTAACATACATTAAAAGAAGAGGAGCTTGAGTAGTGAGAATAGAATTATAACCTTCAACAGAAAGGGGGGAGAATATCCTTAGGTTGGCTGGTACACAGGCAAGAACTATTTCTGGTATATGTTGAGAAAATAAAAATAAGTGCAACATGTTGGGCATCCTTTTTAAACAGGTAGATGCCCTGCCCAGGGCAGGTTGCACTTCCTTTTCTGGCTGGCTAGATACAGTGCCACTGGCTCAGGGCTCCTTTTCTATTTGCATTGATTCTACAACCAAGATAGCGCTTCTGCCCAGTACGTTTTTTAAACTTTTTTTTTTTTTTTTTTTTGAGACAGGGTCTTGCTCTGTCACCCAGGTTGGGGTGCAGTGGTGTGATCTCGGCCCACTGCAACCTCCACCTCCTGGTTTCAAGTGATTCTCCCACCTCAGCCTTCCGAATAGCTGGGATTACAGGTACCCACCACCACACTCAGCTAATTTTTTGTATTTTTATTAGAGATGGGGTTTCACTATATTGGCCAGGCTGGTCTCAAACTCCTGACCTCGGGTGATCCGCCCATCTGGGCCTCCCAAAGTGCTGGGATTACAGGTGTGAGCCACTGCACCTGGCCAATTTCTTTTAGTTTTTGATTTTTGAAAAATTTATAGTTTTGCTGGAAATTGCTATATATATGTATTCCACATACCCTGCACCTAGCTGCCCGAATGGTAACCTCTGGCACGACTACAGCACAGGAACAAAGCCAGGAAATTGACACTGCTTATTGGTAGAATCTACAGAGTGTATTCAGATTTCACCATTTTTATATACACTGTGTGTGTGTGTGTGTGTGTGTGTGTGTGCAGCTCTGTGCAACTGTGTCACATGTATACATTAGTACAGCCACTACCACAGCCGAGCTACAGAATTGTTCCATTACCACAAGGCTCCCTCCCTTCACAGCCATACCTAGCCCCTTCCACCCATCCCTAACCCCAGCAATGGCTAATCTGTTCTTCATCTCTGTGATATTCCTCAATTATTTTTAATAGCATTTTAAAGCCTTGAGGCAACTTCCAACCATGTTGAGCTTCCTGCCTGGACTGTCCAAGTTGTCTCTCAAGGTACCAATTACTGTTTAGTTAGTGCTCTAGTTACAAAGTTGCATAAATTTTTAGTGGTCTGACTATAATCCTAATATTCCTGAAAGCAGTCTTTTTAATGTTCGCTTTTGCTGAGTGTGTGTTTTTCAGCAACATCTATTCTGCATCACCGCAGAAATATTTGTTTAGTGGCTGAAACATAACAGAGGTTCATTTATTTCATTCACAGAAGAGTCCAAGGAAGATGTTCTGTCTGGCAAGCATTTTTTCTTTTTTTTTTTCTTTTGCAGTATTCTTGTTATAAACTTTCAAACCAGCTAGGTGTGGTGGCTGACGCCTGAAATCCCAGCACTTTGGGAAGCTGAGGTGAGTAGATTGCTTGAGCTCAGGAGTTCAAGACCAGCCTGGGCAACATGACAAACCTTGTCTTTACTAAAAATACAAAAAATTAGCTGGTCATAATGGCTTGCACCTATAGTCCCAGCTACTTGTGGGGCTGAGGCAGGAGGATGACTTGAACCCAGGTCATTGAGGTTTCAGTGAGCCAAGATGATGCCACTGCACTCCAAACTGGGTGACAAAGTGAGACCCTGTCTCAAAAAAACAAAAACAAAAACCAAAAAACCCCAAAACCATAAACTTTCAAACATGTTCTTTGTTATCATCAACTTTGAACCTAAACCTAATATCATTTTTTAAAAATTACACTATACAATCTGTATTTTCATTTTAACAGATGATATCATCAATCAGTCATAATTAAAGAGCATTTCTAAACCATTTAGATTTTAAGACATTTCTAGATGATGATGATGACGACTGCATTTTATAGAACATATCTGTCTCATTACCACCACCACACAAGCCTTTCTCCATTCTTAGAGATTCCTCTTATGCAGAGGCTACTCTCCCGGCTCTCTCCAGTCCATCTCTTACTCCCATCCTTTCCCCCAACCAGTCCTTTTTTCTTCCTTCTTTTTGGGGAAGGCAGGGGTGAGACTGCCCTGGGCCACAACTGGTAATGGATAAATCTGGCTAATTCTAACTGCTATAGAGGAAGCTCATTTGGCAATGTCTCTAACTTAGACTTTAACAGTGATAAAGATGATATCTTGGCTTCTATCTGTGTCATCATTTGTCTTATTTCTTAATTGGTTCAAAACCTGATGGGAAAAGCAATTTTTATTTACTGGGGTCTACTCAAAGTTCCCAAGAAAACACACACATACACACACACACACACGCACACACACACACACAGAGTTTTGTGATGATACAATTCAAAGGATAAGGGTGGCTTTTGTTTGTTTGTTTGTTTTAGTAATGCAACGGTAGGGAGCAGGTGGAAAGGAAGGGATGTTGAAGCAGCTAAAGAAGTTTTTAAAAAAAATCTAAGCAGAGTAGAAAGAATGAGGTGAGTGCTCAATGTGGATTCTGTTTTTAGGGTGGGACAGTGCCTCTCAAACTGTGATCATGCCAGAGAAATACCTGGGGATGTTGAAATTCCTATTACGATCACTAGATCTGGAGTGGGGCTTCCATGTTTCCAGTAAGCTCCAGGTGATGCTGATGCCTCCGGTCCACAGACAGCACCTAGAGCTACAAGGCTGTAAGACATCACAAATCACTACCTTTTGCAGGCAGTAATCACTCGTCAATCTATTTATCTATTTAATTATTATTATTATTATTTTCTGTGAGGAGGAGGGATAGAGGAAGGAAGAAGGGAAAAGGAGAGTAAAAAAAAAGAAGGGAAAAAGGAGGGGGAGCTCGACCTATTTATCTTGAAGCAAATTTATGCAAATAATTATTTTGCTTAATCAAATATTTACAATGCTCCAGTTTCCTAAATGTACATCCATCCGGATGGCATTTCATACCTGCCTATGTCACTCATCTGCCCCCACTTCTAATGCCCACCCCCCCCATTTTCAGCAAGCTTTCACTTCTTTCACAACCTATCCCAAAATGTAATGGCTTAAAATGACTACCATTTATTTTGGTCACAGTTCTATGCGTTACAGTTTGAACAGGGCTCAGCTGGGCTATTCTACTGGTCTTGACTGGGCTTGCATGTGAATCTATGGGCAGCTACAGAGAGCTGGATTGCCGTGTCTCTGGCAGTGCCGGCTGTTGACTGGGATGTTGGAGAGGACTGGGCCACGTGTTTCTCAGCATCACCTGGCTAGAGCAGGCTTGTTCACATGGTGACAGAAATGTGCCAAGTACCGTCAGCCCTCCGTATCCATGCGTTCCGCATCTCTGGTTTCAACCAACTGCAGATAGAAAATACTCAGGAAAAAAACTGAGTCTGTACTGAACCCGTATACATTTTTTTCTTGTCATTATTCCCAAACAATTTTATATAACAACTATTTACATAGCATTTACATTGCATTAGGTAACCTAACCAATCTAGAAATGATTTAAAGGATGCAAAAGGATGTGCATAGGTTATATGGAAACACTGCAGCATTTTATATAAGAGAACAGAGAGTCCACTGACTTTGGGAGGTCCTGGAACCAATCGCCCATGGATACGGAGGGATGACTGCACACCCTTGGAGTCAGCCCAGATGTGCAAGCCCTTTGGATGCTTCTACCTGAATCACAGTTGCTACTCTGGCCATCCCACTGGTCACAGAGAGTTGCATAACCAAGTCCGGAGTCAGAGTGAGACAGGATTGCCTAAGGGCATGGATGCTGGGAGCAGGAAGCATTTGTGGCTGCTTTTGCAATCAGACTATTTGAGTTGAAATTGGCCTTAAAGGCCTATCAGGCTTCTTTTTATCGCCACCCTATTCCTCCTACACTTTCCTCATCCTGGAACCCCTTTTCTTCCTCTCTTTGGACAGAGCCCTGGTCTACTTTTTTTTTTTTTTTTTTTTTTTTTTTTGAGACAGGGTCCTTCTTTTGCCCAGGCTCTGGAGTGCAGCGGCGCGATCATGGCTCACTGCAGCCTTGAACTCCTGGGCTACAGTGATCCTCCCACCTCAGCCTCCAGAGTAGCTGGGACTACAGGGATGTGCCACCACGCTTGGCTAATCTTTTATTTTTTGTAGAGATGGTCTTTCACTATGTTGCCCAGGCTGATCTTGAACTCCTGGTGATTCTCCTGGCTCAGCCTCGCAAAGTGGTGGGATTACAAGTGTGAGCCGCCACGCCTGGCCACTATTATTTATTTATGCTAGTTACTTTATATATTTTTAATTCCATGTCAGGTGGGTTTTCTTACTGACTCCTTACAGATGAGGAAAATGAAGCACAGAAAGGTGAAGTAACTTGTCCAAGATCACACAGCTAGGAAGCTGCATAGCCAAGATTTGAACTCATATTTCTTGAACTCAAGAGGCCGGCCTTTTCAAGTAGTCTTATAATTGAAAACAAATGGTTACAAATGACCCACATGCAGACAATGAAGAATTGGCCAGAGAGTGTGTGCTTGCCCACTTGTTGGGACAGCAAATCAGGCTTTAGGGGTAGAAGAAGATCTCAGGGTTCATGGGTTTCTGGGTCTACGACTAGATTTGGACTCAGATCTTTAGGGTCACAAATTTTTCTCAGTTCTCTTAGAGATAATCAGGCTCTGTTGAACGGAATCATTGTAATCAGTCTCACAAGAGGCTAAAAAAAAAAGAGACTAGAATGCTAATTTATTACCGTCTATGGATTTAGAGAAGTAACAACCACAGCAGCACAGATGTCAGATGGTCAGAATGACCAACAGGGAAACTAAGTTGAGATGAGAAGGTTGCAGAGTGAGTTTATTTCCTGCCTCCTTGCAAAAAGGATTTAAGTCCAATGCAACGGGAGCTGCTATTTTTAAGGAATACAGTCACCACTGAGGCATGGTGAGTCACTCTCAATTAAAAGGCTGTATCTGCCAAACTGGCAGGAAGACTCATTGAGTCATCAATGCCCTATCTCTCTTGGACAATGCTGGAGAAAGTATTTTCTCTCAACTCTTCATTTTCAATATTCCATTAAAACATCAGTATCAGGTTTCACTTTATTGGCTTGAGATGGTGAAGTTGCTCTATTGACTCTAATTATTCCCTGCCCAGCATTACAGTTGCAGTTGGTGCAGCTATCACCAGGGAATGGCAATGCCTCAGGTTTAATTATGTAGGAATGCGGTAATTGGTCAGTCTTTCCGTTGATGTAAATAATTCAGGAAAAGTAACACAACCAAGTGAAGTGAATGATGCTTTTTCTAGAAAAAAATATTCTCACTTATAAAAAAAAATGTGGTATACAGTGGATTGTGAAGGAAAAAAAAGCGAAAATCTGGAGTAAGAGTCAAGATTGAGGGCAGGAGAAAGAAATGCCTCAAGATGTCTTAACTTCCAAGGGATTTAATTCAGGGAATGGGCTGTTTACAAAATCACTGGAAGGTCTAAGGGTATGGGCTTTAGACTAGGTTTCTAGAAATGACTCCCAGAAAAAAGCAGAACTGACCCACCAGAAGAGCTACTACCTCTGAGGCCACCACTAGGGCTACTGATTTCAACTGTGAGACTGTGTTCCTGTATCAGGAAGCCACACTAAACAAGCAGCCTGGCTTCAAAATGGGTTTCAAGATGTAACCTTGAAGCAAACCGTAGAAGCCTTTTCCCTTAGCCTTCAAAAAAATAAACTCCACATCCTTCTCTTTCTCACTGCATACACTCCCTCCACATTTCGATAACGGTAGGCTAGTATCTAATTATGTGCCTTCTTAGAAGTTCCTCGGGCTAATCTTGAGATGGGCAGGCCAAGCCTGGAGACCCAGCTGCAAAATTCCAGAGATTATCTCAAGGTGGCTAGTGAACCACCCAGCCATTGTGGAGATGATGTCAGCCCACGCTCCAGGTAGAATGAGACCCAAGATGGCCGCTGGAATGAGACACGCGGACACCGTATTCAGCACAATTCTTGCATGCCTTCCATATCAAGTTTCCCCTTTTTAATCCCTTGCCCCTTGTCTTTCCCCACAAATTCGAATTGGTCGCTTTGGATGGGAATCCAGCCACTTCCCCATTACTAGTTTTGGTTAATAAAGTCACTTTCTTTCCACTAGACCTCACTCTTGTTGAACTCTGCAGGCAACAAGCAACCGGATCTGCATTTGGTTACAGCGCTGCTCCTCATGCTTCCTCTAGACATGCAGATGACTGGAGAATGGATGCAGAACGGTTGAAAAGCCTCATGTTCCTACTACCTCGTTTGCCAATGACAACAAAGGCTTGTCATGGAACAGGAAGTTGGCCTCCACCAGATCCACCTTCCAAATCTCAGTTGAGTATAATCTTTTTTTTTTTTTTTTTTTTTTTTTTGTGACGGAGTCTCGCTCTGTCGCCCAGGCTGGAGTGCAGTGGCCGGATCTCAGCTCACTGCAAGCTCCGCCTCCAGGGTTTACGCCATTTTCCTGCCTCAGCCTCCCGAGTAGCTGGGACTACAGGCGCCCACCACCTTGCCCGGCTACTTTTTTGTATTTTTTAGTAGAGATGGGGTTTCACCATGTTAGCCAGGATGGTCTCGATTTCCTAACCTCGTGATCCGCCCGTCTCGGCCTCCCAAAGTGCTGGGATTACAGGCTTGAGCCACCGTGCCCGGCCTCAGTTGAGTATAATCTAATGGTCAAACTTGATTTGTTTCTGTAATGCTAGTTGGGAGGGAGCCTGGATAATATAATTTGTCGTTTTGTAGCCCCTGGTATAGTCGGTTGGAATGAGTTGGAGGGAGCCAGTCCACACTCTCCACACATCTAGGATCAAGTGGCTTATTCGCCACCATGGCTACGACTAGCTGTCCCAGTTGTGATCACGAGCCCTCACATTTGACCCTCCCTACCACGTGGTCATTGCCTTCCCTCTTTATTATTAACCCCTTTCATAGAAGAATCAGCTGAAGCCTAGAGGCGTGGGATATTTTGCACAAACCTATGCTGGAGGAAGAAGGGGAGCCAGGCTTGGAACTCCATCTGTCTGATTCCAGAGACTGCACTCCCCACCAGTACTTGATCCTCCCCACAGCTGCTATCTCTCCAAGTCAAAGGCCCATGAAGCTCTCCCTCACTCGGTTTCAAGTGGCAGCAAGCTCCAGGCTCCAGCCCTGTTCACGGACTCCCAACGGATCTCCTGCAGCTTTTCTCTTGCTCCTGCTTTTACCGGAAATTATAACTATTTCAGCAGTTTTAGTGCTTGGAGGAAGCTTTCTCTACCTACCTCTCCTCCCTCTGGGGACAGGATGCTTTACTCATCCCAGGGAAGGCCTTAAATTACCTTCTGCTACATCCACAGATTTTATTTCATCTCTCTCCATTAGAAATGAAGACGAAGGCAAGACCATGGTTTCTGAGTTCTCTTAGTCTCCACAGAATATAATTACTACATTTTTTTTTTCTTTTTCTAATCACAGGAGACTTCTCTCAGCAACCTAGTTACTGATTCTATTACTCCCTCACTCTCCACTTCCAACTGCTCTTTGAAGCGGCTTTGGTAGGGAAGTTATTTCGCTTCAAGTTGTTTAAGAGGCCTCATTAATGAGGTTGATGACAGTCAGATCCTGCCATGCCTCTTAAGAGACTTGTCATTTCCTCTACCCTAAACATTGTAAAACAAACGCAGGTGGAATGGTAAAGCAATGTGGTCATTATTTGTCTATTTGCATCCACCATTGGAAAACATCTCCTTTTCAATTTAAAATACTCTCAAAATACGAGATGTTGCCTATTTGTTGCTGGTCCCTGCTCTCTCTCTCTCCTGTCTCCACATCTGGGTTCATTTAGTAACCATCAAAAGAAAAGCAACCCTTGGGATCCATTATTATCATTTATCCATCCAAATCTGTGAATGCTTACTATGTGCCAGGCACTGTGCTAAGTGCTCGGAAGAGTAGGTGAATAGGGTTCCTGTCTTCCAGACGCTTCCAATCCAGACATTACACAAGCGATCAACTCATAAAATAATTTAAAGTGGGTGCCGGGTGCGGTGGCTCACGCTTGTAATCCCAGCATTCTGGGAGGTCGAAGCGGGAGGATCGCCAGAAGTAGGAGTTCAAAACCAGCCTGACCAACATGGTGAAACCCCTCTACTAAGTACACAAAAATTAGCCTGGCGTGGTGGAGGGCACCTATAATCCCAGCTACTCGGGAGGCCGAGGCAGAAGAATCGCTTAAACCCAGGAGACAGAGGTTGCAGTGAGCTGAGATTGCACCACTGCAGTCCAGCCTGGGTGCCAGGGTGAGACTATGTCTCAAAACAAAACAAAACAAAACAAAACAAAACAAAAACAAAAAATTAAAGTGAATATATAGGGCATTTCCTCAAAACTAGGCTCCTACTTAGACGAAGTAGAAAGGGAAGGCTTCTCAGAGAAGGTGACGTTTACACTGAAGGAAAAGGAGAAAGCTGCCATGCAAAATGAAGAGAACATTTGGGACAGAAGGCACAGCATATATGAAGGTGGGAAAAGAAAACGCTGGTGTATTGCAGGTCTGCAAGGAGGCGCTCAGGATGGAAGCCCATTGGCCAGAGGGAGGCTGATCCTCGAGATCAGTGGGGCCAGACCTTGCAGGGCTTTATAGGTCAAGGAAAGGAGTTACGATCGTATGCTTAGTGTGATGGGAACCGTTGGAGAAGGGAGGAAGATGTCTACTCAAGGAATTCTCACGACTGAGTGAGGAGTGGACTGGAATGAGGGGATGATGGCAAAGAGGATGCAGAGGGCATTGCACTTGTCCAAGAGGAGCAGACAGAAGCCTGGACTAGGTGGTGGGGAGTGGAGAGGGGGAGGTGGGGGACATGAGATTTGCTGATAGCTGAGATGTGAGTGGTAGTGAAGCGGAGGAGTTAATGACGCCCTCTGCTTTTTCAGATGCTGTTTGGGGCTCAGCAGTGAGGAATCCTAGCACCAAGAAGGCAGGGGTGGGGGTTAACTACCATAGGGGGGTTAATGGGCCTTATGACTTAATAATATGCCTCTTGGCAACCTACCTTTTCTCCCCTGTGGCTATATTCTTGTAATGCCATCCACTCCTAGTAGATAGAGGCTGCATATTTACCTGCCTCAAGTCTAGAACATGAAATGCCTCTTGAATCTGACAGTATCGAGGAGTGGTTAAGCACAGTCTCTGGAGCCAGGCAGCCTCATCCGAATCCTATTTCTCTTGACTATAGGTATAATCTCACCTGGCTTCTCTGAGGCTTGGCTTCTTTAGTTGTAAATTAGTGTGATGATAATAGTACCTACCTTGTGGGATTGCTGGGAGGATTGTATGAACTCCTGCAAGGGAAGTCCTCGTAGCAGTGCCTGGCACACGAGCTCAGTGTTAGCTCATATTAAAGTAAATCACAGGGGACCAGGTACTTTTGAGCTGCCTTTATTTCACTCTACACCCACCCTTATAACAGGATTTAATGCTTTAAGGCCTGCTCCAAATAGATCCAACCCCAGACTGGATTCACAAGACAAGTCTGCCTTACTAAGTATTTCTTTTTTTTTTGAGATGGAGTCTTGCTCTGTCCCCCAGGCTGGAGTGCAGTGGCGTGATCTCCACTCACTGCAAGCTCCGCTTCCCAGGTTCACGCCATTCTCCTGCCTCAGCCTCCCATGTAGCTGGGACTACAGGCGCCCGCCACCGCGCCCGGCTCATTTTTTTTAATGTATTTTTAGTAGAGACGGGGTTTCACTGTGTTAGCCAGGATGGTCTGGATCTCCTGACCTCGTGATCTGCCCGTCTCGGCCTCCCAAAGTGCTGGTATTACAGGTGTGAGCCACCGCGCCCGGCCTTACTAAGTATTTCATAGGGAGCTGGAAGTGGGGGTTTCCTCTAGCTGCAAAGTGTTTCATTTTAAAATCCCTAATGAAAATCTGGCAGCCAGGCATGGTGGCTCATGCCTGTAAACCTAGAACTTTGGGAGGCTGAGGTGGGAGGAACGCTTGAGGCCAGGAGTTCAAGAAGAGCCTAGGCAACATGGTGAAACCCCATCTCTACAAAAAAATGCAAAAATTAGCCGGGCATGGTGGTGCATGCTGGTAGTCCTAGCTACTGGAGAGGTTGAGGTGGGAGGATCACCTGAGCCTGGGAGGCAGAGGTTGCATTGAACCAAAGATCTTACCACTGCACTCCAGCCTAGGTGACAGTGCCAGAAAATCTGGCCCCTTCTCCCTCTCTATTCACTTGCAACTGTATGCACCTCTCCCCACATTTTCCTCTTCCAGTTTTTCTGGCCCCTGGGATTATACCCCGCTTCCCACCTCACCCTTAGTCTCTTCACAGAACCCAGCTTTACTAATTCTCTCCTTGTTTTCTGCTATGGTCTGAATATGTCTCTCCCAAACTCGTATGTGAAATCCTAACCTCCAAAGTGATGGTATTAGGAGGTGGAGTCTTTGAGAAGTGAGCAGGTCAGAGGGACTGACCTCTCATGAATGGGATTAGTGCCCTTAGAAAAGAGATCCCAGAGAGATTCCTCTCCCTTTCTGCCATGTGAGGATACAGAGAGAAGATGACCCTTTATGAACCAGGAAGTGGCCTTCATCAGACACGGAATCTGCCAGGGACTTGATCTTGGACTTCTGAGCCTCAGTAACAGTGAGAAATACATTTCTGTTATTCATCAGCCACTCAGTTTATGATATATTGTCACAGCAGCCTCTAACAGACTGAGACATTTTCTATTTCCTAATTTCTGATCTTATCTTTATTATTTGTTTTATTTAATTTCCTCTGGGTTTATTTTCCATTCTTTTTAAAACTTCCCAGTGTATATTTTCCATTATTTTACCAACTCTTGAGATGAAAATCTTAACTCATAAATGTTTAGCTTTTTTTTTTTTCTTTTCTGTTACATGCTTTTAAAATTATGTTTCCCACAAGCATGATTTTGGCTGCCTCTCATAAGTCTTGATGTGTGGTATTTTCATTATCATTCAGTTGAAAATACTTCATAATTTTTATTGTAACATTTTCTTTGACCTATGGATTATTTAGAATATTGCTTAATTTCTAAATAAGCCTTGCCTGTGTTACTGATTTCTAGCTTAGGTGCATTGTGTCAGAGGATGTACTTTATGTGATTTCACTGCTTTGAAATTTGTTGTGACTTGTTTTATGTTATGAAACAGCATATAGTTAATTCTGGTACATATTCCCGGTGAGCTTGAAAAGAATATTCACTCTGCAGTTATTGGGTACAATGTTCTAGGAATGTACATTAGGTCAAGTTTGCTAAACATGGTATTTCTATATCTTTACTAATTTTGTCCGTTAACATATTCTATCAGTTTCTAAAAGGTGCCTTATAAAATTCCACTATGATTGCAGATTTGTCTATTCTTCCTTTTAGACTTTTCATTTTTTGCTTTATGTATTTTGGAACTATATTACTAAGTGTATACAAATTTAGAATTATTGTATCTTCTCATACAATAGTTGATAATGGTAAATTAAACCTTTTGTCATTATGTAGTATTATTTTTCATGGTTAGTAATGTCATTTATCTTAAAGTCTACTTTGCCTAAAATTAATAATTTATGTTAGTTTTTTTTTTTTTTTTGAGATAGAGTCTTGCTCTGTTGCCCAGGCTGGAGTGCAGTGGCGCAATCTCGGCTCACTGCAACCTCCACCCCTCCAGGTTTAAGCAATTCTCTGCCTCAGCCTCCGGAGTAGCTGGGATTACAGGCGCATGCCACCACGCCCGGCTAATTTTTTTTTTTTTTTTTTTTGTATTTTAGTGGAGACGGGGTTTCACCATCTTGGCCAGGCTCGTCTTGAACTCCTGACCTCATGATCCACCCGCCTTGGCCTCCCAAAGTGCTGGGATTACAGGCGTAAGCCACCGCGCCTGGCTGTGTTAGCTTTCTTTTTGCTAGTATTTGCATGTTACATCTTTTTCCATTATTTTACTTTCAACTTTCAATATTTCTGTAGCCTTTTGTTTTAGTTACATTCCTGGTTAAAACAATATGTAATAAAAATGTTTTTCCCATAGTTTTATTGAAGACTTGTTTTTATTTGTTTGTTTGTTTTTTGAGACGGAGTCTTGCCCTTGTCCCCCAGGCTGGAGTGCAATGGCTTGATCTCGGCTCACTGCAACCTCTGCCTCCCAGGGTTCAAATGATTCTCCTGTCCCAGCCTCCCGAGTAGCTGGGATTATAGGCGCCCACCACCACGCCCAGCTAATTTTTTGTATTTTTGGTAGAGACGGGGTTTCACTATGTTGGCCAGGCTGGTCTCGAACTCCGGACCTCAGGTGATCCACCTGCCTCAGCCTCCCAAAGTGCTGGGATTACAGGCGTGAGCCACCACACCGGGACATTTTAAAGAATATAAGTAATTTGCCAGATTGGTAACATCCTGGGATTTCTATGTTACTTTGTAGAAGATCTTAATAGAACAACCCGCTGCTCTTCAGGTTATTAATAACCTAGTCTTAATGTTTCTTAGCCTTAGCATATGTGAAAAACTATAAATTGTAAATTGCTATACACATTTACATCATCTTGTATATGTAATTGTTTTTGTCTTTAAAAATCTAGTCGGATAATCATTGTCTTCTAATATGAATATTTTGCTTACTTATATTTAATTTGGTTTCTATGTATTCAATCTGTTCTGTTTCTTTTTCTTTCTTTCCTTGCTTTATTTTCAGCTGATCATTTTTTACTTTTTCAGTCTCCCCTTGTGTCTGAAAATTATGCAATCTTTTAGCATTCCTTGAGTGGTTACCATAGAGATTACAAAATAAATTCTAGATATGCAAAAATCTAGTATCAATTAGTTCTTTTACTCCCTTTTCAGATAATACACACATTTTGGGAACAATACTTCCCAAACCTTAATATGCATATGAATCACAGAGGATTTTGTTAAAACAGAAATTCTGATTCAGTGATAGTTCTGAGATGCTGCCTTCTAATAAGCTCCATGAGCCACTCTATGATTAGAAAGCCTTTAGAACACTTTACTCTCTTTAGCTCCTCTCTACTTAAATACCAATAATGTCCTTTCTCTATATTTTAAACCCTAAAACACATTACTGTAATTTTTTATATAGGTAATATTAATCTAGATTCGCCCACTTATTTATTTATTTAATGCATATTTTTTGAAATGGAGTCTTGCTCTGTCACCCAGACTGGAGTGCAGTGGCACCATCTCAGCTCACTGCAACCTCCACCTCCCAGGTTCAAGCAATTCTCCTGCCTCAGCCTTCCAAGTAGCTGGGACCACAGGTGCCCAGCACCACACCCAGCTAATTTTTTTATTTTTAGTAGAGATGGAGTTTCACCATGTTGGTCAGGCTGGTCTGGAACTCCTGACCTCAAGTGATCTGCCCACCTTGGCCGCCTAAAGTGCTGGGATTACAGGTATGAGCCACTGCACCCAGCCTCACCCACATACTTACTATTTTTATTGTTCTTCATCCCATCCTGCATTGTTGATATTTTGGGTTTTTGTTGTTGTTGTTGTTGTTTTTTGCTTTTTGGGTTTTTTGTTTGTTTGTTTTGAGACAGGTCTCACTTTGTCATCCAGGCTGGAGTGCAATGGCATGATCATGGCTCACTGCAGCCTCGACCTCCTGGGCTCAAGCAATCCTCCCACCTCAACCTCCCAAGTAGCTGGGACCACAGAAGTGCACCACCATGCCTGACTAATTTTTGTATTTTTGGTAGAGATGGGTTTTTGCCATTTTGCCCAGGCTGGTCTTGAACTCCTGGGCTCAAATGATCCACCCACCTTGGCCTCCCAAAGTGCTGGGATTACAGGCATGGGCCACAGTGGCCAGCCTTTGATATTTTGGTATTTCACATGGAACCATTTTTCTTTTGGCTTAAGAATACCTTTTAGTATTTCTTTAGTGGAGTTCTGCTGGTGAAAATTCTGTTTTTGCCTGAAAATGTCTCTAAACTTTTAATTTTGAAATATTTTTTGATTTACAGAGACAGAGCAGAGGATTCCTATATATCCTTTACTCATTTATTTTCTAATGTTAACATCGTATTTACTGTAATACATTTGTGAAAACTAAGAACTCAACATAGTTACACACTCTTGAACATACTTCAGATTTTATTTGTATTTCTCCACTCATATTTTCTTTCTGCTTCAGGATCCAATCCAGGATACTGCATTACATTTAGTTATTATGTCTCATTAGTTTCCTTTGGTCTGTAATAACTTCTCAGTCTTTTCTTGTTTTCCATGACTATGACAGTTTTGAGACATACTAGTCAGGTATAAATAGCCAGGTATTTTCTAGAGCATTTTTTTTTTAAAGGGGCTCTTCGGCATAAACTGGAAAGCCTACTAGACAAATTCTGAAAGAGCTGTAACACCCTATAACATTTTTCAATTGGAGTTTGTCTGTGTATTAATTTGCTAGGGCTGCCTAACAAGACTGGATGGCTTAAACAATAGAAATTCATTTCTTCATAGTTCTAGAGATTAGTCTGAAATCAAGGTATCAGCAGGTTTGACTTCTTCTGAGGCCTCTTTCCTTGGCTTGTATATGGCTGTCTTCTCTTTCTGTCTTCGTGGTCTTTCCTTTGTGTGTGTCTGTGTCTAATCTCCTCTTATAAAGATACCAGTTATATTGGATTAGGAACCCACGCTTAGGACCTCGTTTTACCGTAATTACCTCTTTAAAGGCTGTATCTCTATATACAGTCACATTCTAAGGTACCGATGGTTAAGAGTTCAACATATAAATTTTGGGGTGACACCAACATTCAGACCATATCATACACCTTTCCATGCTTTGAAAGCATGCTTTTTTTTTTTCCATTTGTGCAAGATATGTCCCAGCATAGTGAATTCTAAATTGGCAGTCATTTATTTCAGCACTTTTCTTAGTTCATTGCCTTCTGGCTTCCATTGTTTCATCTGTGTTCCATATGTTTTTATTCTCTTACACTCTCTTCTATATTTCCATCTTCATTTTTAACTGCTATGCTTTATTCTGGATAGTTTCTTCTGGCTATCTTTCGATTCAGATTTGAGGGTACAGTAGAGTATTTGTTGAGACTAAGTAGCCTGAGTGACCGGAGGACATCCACGGGGGGTTGGGAGGATAAGCTCAGGTGAAAATTCAGGGCTTACAGAAAAAATCTAGATTCTTCAGACTGGCAAGGGAAGCCTTTTGACATAAGGCTCTAGTTTTACTTTGTAGCTTTCCCCCCTATGATTTAAGGCCAACCAGTTAGACTCATATCTTTGTGAAATACATCTTTATTTCTGATTCCAAACTGAAGTCATTTCCTCCTTTGAAGTGCTGATTTCCCCTTGTCTCTACTGAGCTAATCCTCAAAGTTTTGGCTTACGTGCCCCTTATTCAATGAAACCACTTTTGATCATTTTAGACCAGTGGCACAGGGACTCCTGCAGGCTACTTAATGTATGTTAGCTTATAGTGTTAGTTATCTTGTAATGTTTATGCCTTGTTTTTCAAATAAATAATAATACTTGAAGGAAAGGTATGTCTTGTACCTTTCAGCACCTAACACCTTAGCCTCAGTACTTAAACCCGTGTTTGGCGCATATTATGTTAATAAATTTATATTGATTGATTTTGTTTTCCTTTGTCACTCTCAATGTACTAGAGAGAGATCCTCTAGCTACATACACAATGCATTTTAGCTTTCGGTCACTTTTTTTTCTTTTGCCCAGGCTGGAGTGTGGTGGCAAGATTTTGGCTCACTGCAACCTCCGCCTCCCAGGTTTAAGTGATCCTCCTGCCCCAGCCTCCCAAGTAGCTGGGACCACAAATACAGGCCATCATGCCCAGCTAATTTTTGTATTTTTGGGAGAGATGGGCTTTCACCATGTTGCCTAGGCTGGTCTTGAACTCCTAAGCTCAAGCGATCTGCCTACCTCAGCCTCCCAAAGTGCTGGAATTTACAGGTGTGAGCCACTGTGGCCACCCTTGGTTACTTTTAATTTTATGGAAGGTGCAGAAATAAATGAAGACCATGCAAATGAGAGCAGCTAGAGGCTATTTATTCAGAACTTGCTATAGCAGGGGATCAGTCATTTTCATTTATATTTGGCAGAAGCTCAAAGATAATGAGGACAAGGGGAGTGGAGAAACTTTATGATAGAAAAAAGGAAAGGGTTAGGTATGTGCCATATGGAGGCTGTCGGCACCAAGAAGCTGGAGGCAGGTTAACTAGAAATGGGGCATCCTATGCAATTGGTTTGGGGAGCACATTTGGCTTTCTTTGGTTGGTGCTGAGTTGGAAGTGGAGGCGAAATAAAGAAAGCTGGTGGTTACAGGCCAAGTCCTAATTGTTTGGGGATGATCACTGCAGAGTATGGTTTGGCTTCCTGCTGGTTGCTGCAGAGGTTATGGGTCGGAGTTTTATTGTCATATCTCCTGGCTATTGTTCACCTGTATATTCAGTCCCTCAGTCTCCGTTTTGGCCACTGTCTTACTTGGAAGAGTGTGACCAGTTGAAGGAAGGCTAGTGATCCAGATCTCCAGATCTTGGGGATTGTTTAGTCGCCTCCACAATCAATCTTATTGTGAGATCTTTTGGACTTTTTTGTGTTTTACCATTATGGTGATAATCTGGTAAGAGGGTGCCTGTACAGAAGAATTTAAGACTCTGGATAGAATGCAAAGGGCCTCAGGTTGAAGCATCTTTTTAGATTAACATTTCGATTGTATAGAATTCTAAATTGCTTCTTTAGTTGTGAAATGTGAACCCAGGGATTGACTTCCTGGAGTTTAATTGTTGTGTTTGCTATTAACTCTGCTAGATAAGGCTACTTTCGATGAGGTTCAAGAACAGTTTCTTTCTGTTATCACTTCCAAATACATAAAATTTCCTGTTGAAGATCATGAAGAGGCTGTTTAGGAAGATGTTGTGGGGATACTGGCATAATGATCTTGGTGATAGAACTGGGTATGGTACATGAGTTCCTTGAAATATTTTGTCATTTTTGTGTGCAGTAGGACAGAGTCTATTATCTACAGTGAAATATCTCAATGCATGGGTCTTCTAGTTACCAGTTCTCAGGGGAATATATTCCCAAGGGAATAATGAACCATGTAACCATAAAGGCTAGTGAAAGCGGGAGTAGCTTTGGTGAAGGGAGCTCGAAGATTTCTGAAAGTTCTGCTAATTTAAATTTAAGAATGCGATTGGTTTTTTTTAACCTGTCCAGAAGATTGTGGGTGGCAAGGATAGTGTAGTTTGGAGTAAGGCGTAGTTATTTTATAATAGTTCCCATAAAGTGTTTGCTTTAGTCATTTGATATAAAAGTTGTCATGCCCCAGGTTGGAAACATAAAACCATGCAGCTTTTTTAGAGACTGTAAGGACCGTAGCTTTTTGGCAGAAAAATGCTGCAGTCTACTCTGAAAATAGACATACAATAAAAACATTTTAAAAATCCATTTGAAGGTGTGCAAAAGGGTGTTGAGGCCTTGGTTCTTGGCCATGTCTCACCTTTACAGATTATTCAGGATTATGTGTTGACAGGTGACACATGACTCCAAAATAACCTCAGCTGTCTTTTTCAAGTTTCCCAACTAATGTCCATATAAGGGAGTAGGCAATTTGTCTGTGCCATGATGAGCAGTTTTCATGGCGAAATTAAGCTAACTTCCATTTGAAGTCATCTGATGTCACCAAACCACTGTCTTGGGAATTCCAGCAATGACGCAAACAGATATTTTTCATTCTTCCTTTTCAAAGATTTGGCCTAAACATTGATATTTTATTTTATTTTATTTTGAGATGGAGTTTTACTCTTTCGCCCAGGCTGGAGTGCAGCGGCGTGATCTCAGCTCACTGCAACCTCCGCCTCCCTGGTTCAAGTGATTCTCCTGCCCCAGTCTCCTGAGTAGCTGGGATTACAGGTGCCTGCCACCACACCTGGCTAATTTTTGTATTTTCAGTAGAGACAGGGTTTCGCCAGGCTGGTCTGGAACTCCTGACCTCAGGTGATCCACCCACTCCCAAAGTGCTAGGATTATAGGCATGAGTCACTGCACCTGCCAACATTGATATTTTATAATTGTCTCTTTGGATACCTCCAGAAATTTATCCTCTGAGGGCTGAGATAGGATCATATACTGGTTAAATCTGCTTGTTTGTCACAATGAGCTGCTAGAGCATTTCCTTTAAGTTTCATATTTTCTCTTTTTGCATGAGCATTTACATTATAATGACCACCACTCAAAGGAACAGGAGTGCATCGAAAAGTACATTACCTTGTTGTCTATTTTTCTGGGAGTTTTGATAGAGATGAGAAACTCCCCACTTTTTTTTTCTCAAAGAATCTCAAAGTCATGTACTATTCCAAAAGCATATTTGCTTTCTGTACATTTGTTTACTTTGGTCTTCAACTAATTGACAAAGTGTAATACATGCATTATGTTCTGGCATTTGTGCTGACTTTTACCCAGGTAGAGAACACTATATTCTAAAGAGAAATTAGTCATACCATAACCTGCTTGATAACCTCCAGTATCAGTTTTTGTTTTTGAGATGGGATCTTGCCCTGTCACTCAGGCTGGAGTGTAGTGGCATGATCATGGCTCACTGCAGCCTTGACCTCCTAGAGTCAAGAGATCCTCCTGCCTCAGCCTTGTGAGTAGTTGAAACTACAAACATGTACCACCTTACATGGCTAATTTTTTCTTTTTGTAGAGACAAGATTTCACTCTGTTGCTCAGGCTGGTCTTGAACTTCTGGGCTCAAGCAATCCTCCCACCTCGGCCAGTTTCAGTTTTGAGGTATGATCCATTAACAAATAGTATTAGGTCAGGGTTCTCAGTGGGAGTCCCTGATAAATATGAATACAGAAAATTTCCTAGCTAAGGTGAGACTATTGTGAGGCTCCCTTTCTGGTTAGGGGCAGAAAGAGTGGCAGGATTCAGGGTGCTGCAGTAGTGAATGGTAATGTGAGAGGGAGAGTAGCAATATCCTAGGAAGTTAATCAGCTGGCTGAAAAGTGTTGTGTGTTTTCAGTCAGTAGTAATGTCAGTACTATATGAGGGACCATGAGATCAAGTGGGGAAACTAGAACTATTTCAGCAGAAGTATGGATAAGTAATTTTTGTTTTTTTCTTAATTGCAGCTTTCAACACAGATGAGAGGAAAGCCTTTACAACCAGATCAAAGGTAAGGCTATATATAGTAAGTCATGAGTTTTGATGGTTCCCATCAAGTTGAGTTAAAACTCCAAGGGCTTATCCATATAGCTTATGCATAAATAGACCAAAGGGATTTTTGTAGTTAAAGATACCCAGTGAAAGAAGCTGTTGAAGAACTTTCTTCAGGCTGCAGAAAGCCTATTCCAAGTTTGGGTTTCCAGAAGAAAAAGTCTCTTCCTGAGGTCTGAATCAAGTCATAAAGGGATATTACGATCTCAGAAAATATGCAATATCTAGTTAAACCTAGAAGTCCTATCAACTGTCATTTAGTGAGAGGTCTAAAATAAGTTTGGATAATCTTTTGCCTAATGAGAGAATGTTTTTCCCTCTTTAGACACACCATGTTCTAAATAATGGATTGTACTTTGGAAAAGTTGAAATGTATCTGTTGAAACTTTGTTCCTTCTCTGTTAATGCTGAGAGCAAGTAAATGGAACCCTTTTACAAGTTTTCTTGTTCTATGAATAAAGTAGATCATCTACATATGATATCAGAACTAAATCACAAGAGAAATTCAGATCTTTTAAGAATTGTTTGAGGAATTGGGAAAAACAGGAGGGGGCTTCAATAAAACCCTAGGACATAATTGTTCAGGTATATTGTTATCTTCTCCAGGTGAAAGCTAAAAGGTATTGACTGCCCTAGAAGTGGTCTAGAGGCACATCCAATAAATAAATAAATAAATAAATAAAAAGGTAGAGCAAAAATACACTACAGTGAAACAAGTGGCTTCAGGTAGAATTGATGCCAAGATGGTATCTGAATTAGGTACTACTGGGAAGCAAGGAACAAAAATTTTGTTGATTATCCTGAGGTCTTGAAAAATGGATATTCTCACTTATTTGGTTTCTTTACTGGCAAGACTAGAGTGTTACAATCGCTAGTGCAGGGTATGAAAAGACCATTAGATATAAGGCCTTCAAATACAGCTTTGAAATCTTCCTTTGCTCTGTCTTCAAGGGATATTGGGGATGATTGGGTAACAGTTTGGTACAACCTATCTTCTCTTCGGTTTCTACTACAGTTATTTTTTTCTATGTCCGTAGACTTTTAAGGCCACAGAATGTCAGGTACAGTGTCAAGACCTTCATGCGGGGGTATGCATCAAAGATAATGCAGGAGGCAAAGGTATATCCACAGTAGGCACAACTTGATTATGAATAGAGGAGTCTTCTGGAACTTTAAGAAACAATTCCTCTCTTGCACATTTAATATTATGATTCCATTTGCAAAGAGGAGGCTATTAAATTTGCAGGGGTAGTTTCACAGACCAGGAAGGGATATTTTCACTCAAGGGCCCAGGGGTTACAATTAAGGGCTGGGAGATAGAAAAAATCTGTGGGTTATTTGAGAGACCTACCACTTGTGTGTATGTTTACTCTGAGGAGGAAGCTCAGCAAAGGTGGTGAAGTTTAATGCAGAAAGAGCAGCGCACGTACCTACCAGAAATTGATGAGATTGACCATCTGTCTTCGTTCATTTATGCTACTGTGACAGAATACTGGGTAATTTATATAGAACAGAAATGTATTTCTCATGGTTCTGGAGGCTGGGAAGTCCAAGATCAAGGCGCTGGTATCTGGTAGTTTGTTGGGGGCCTTCTTCCTATGGTACTCACATGGCAGAAGGTGGAAGGGCAAGTGGGGGCAAATGTGTCCTCACATGGCAGAAGAGAAAAAAGAATGAACTTACTCTGTGAGTTCTTTTTATAGTTGCATTCATTCATTCCTGAAGTAGAACCCTCATGACCTAAATATCTCCCATTAGTCCCCATCCCCCAACACATTTGCCTTGGGGATTAAGTTTCTAACATATAGATTCTGGGGAACACATTCAGACTATACCATCATCTATACAGTTAATTCACTTGAGTGTTTAAGAGCAAAGCAGGATACTGGGAGCATTTTTCTTCTTCTGAGAGCACTCTCATTGATTGGAATTGAGGGATTTTTTTTTGTCTTGGTTTTTCTTTTACAAGATAGGACAATATTTTTTTCTGGTTTACAATATCTGTAAGTGTCCTTGTCAAAATGGCTGATGAGAAGAGGGCCACTTACCTGTTTGATCTGTAAGACCATAGTTTATTTTGGGCCTTGTGTCGTTTTTATTCTAAAGCCCTTTCAAAATGTTCTAAGAGGTGTTTAGTTCAGGTAAAGAGCTATTTTCCATTCTAATTTCTACTTTTGAATTAGCCTTCTAGTTTTGGATTTAACTCCATTGACAAAATAAGACGAAAGGGCTGCTGTTACACTGGCACTGTTGTTAACTCCTGAATATTGTCAGGAGGTATGTTATAGTCTATCCTGAAAATCTCCTATAGTTTCATCTTGTCTCTGTTTGCATTACTGAATTATGATACAAAAGATTTTTATAGAAAACGTTTGGGATATTGCTTTTAGGAGGCTTTGTTCTACTTTTCAGGGCATTGTTTTGTTTTCTGTTTTTTGTTTTTTTTCATACTCTAAGTTTATTGGGGAAAGAGCGATCCTTGTAGATCCCTTCTCATGTCAGTCCAATCAGCTTTTCTTTAAATCCAAGATTTAACACCTGAGGATCTGGCCCATATATGTATACATTGATATATTTAGGTTAGGTAACCCTGAATCATATGCATTCAAATGAATCCTAAATTCTTTTATAAATAGTTGCTGGTCTTATCCCAGCACTCTGGGAGGCCGAGACGGGCGGATCACGAGGTCAGGAGATCGAGACCATCCTGGCTAACACGGTGAAACCCCGTCTCTACTAAAAAATACAAAAAACTAGCCGGGCGAGGTGGCGGGCTCCTGTAGTCCCAGCTACTCGGGAGGCTAAGGCAGGAGAATGGCGTAAACTCGGGAGGCAGAGCTTGCAGTGAGCTGAGATCCGGCCACTGCACTCCAGCCTGGGCGACAGAGCGAGACTCTGTCTCAAAAAAAAAAAAAAAAAAAAAAAAAAAGTTGCTGATCTTGTTTGGAAGTAGGGAAATCCTTGATTATTGCTCTTAATTCATCTTGGGTGCAAAGTTTAAATTCTGCAGTTGCCTGCATACCTGGCTTTTGAGGGGAAATGGATCTTTAGAAGCAATTAACATTTTCGAGTTTTAGGAGAGTTGTTGGGAAAAGGCAGGAGGCCTGGACAAGAGGAAGAGAAGGGGTTTGTTGATGGAAGTGACGAAAGAGAGATATCAGAAGGCTAAGGGATAAAAGGGACATCTGGATATAGGGAGCCAACCCAAAGGGGAAGATTTACTAGGAAATGAGTCTAGTTTGTTGTTGCTTAAGTTGTCAAATTGCTTGTTTGCTTTAGCCAAAGCATCTTTTAGTGGAATAATTCTTGAATCAGAATTTCCTTTGGAGGCCTCTGTGTACCACTCAAAACCTGTTGCCCATCAGACCTAAGAAATCTTAATTTCCTTTCTTTTCTAAGTTGCCCATCAAATAAAAAATTTTGTCAAGTCAAGTGTTTCCCAGAGTGGCCATTGAAGGCCCAACTCCGCATTGACAAAGTTATCCCACTTAGAGAGATAGGCACAGGCATTAGGATTGTAATGAGAGTATGTATAAGCAGCAGCAGTTTTTCCTGGTAGAGAGGATTTAGATTTGGAGCACCCCATGCATGCTGGCTATGGTGTTGAAAGTTATGCTCGTGCTTATCCTGTCTCAGCCCCCGGTCTGATTTTTGCCCCTTTTGAACACAGACCGGATAATCTGTGCCCCCTGGCAGGCAGAATATCAGAATGACCTCTTTCTTTGGATCAAAAGCAAGCCCTCAGAACAAAAAATCAAGATGAAGGGAGAACTTCCTCCAGTTTTATTGGTGACCCACAACAAAATTTGTCCAAACGGATGTAGTCTGGTGAGAACTGCAAACTCATCGGTCTGTGAAACTGGCTTAAACAATAGGGTTGTAGGGCCCATGGCCATGTTCTACCATATGATTCTCCTTCTTATGGAAAACAACACTTTTAGATAGCACAATACAAAATAGAAGTACAAAGGACAGCGCCAAGGATGAAAAGGAATTGCCTGATTCCACTAAGGATGCAAATAGGAACCAGTAACAAAATCTGAGTACCAGACTTCAAATGAATAGCTTAGGAACTCAAGGCAAACAGGGAGGAGTTCCAGGCCAGCACTGACTTACCAAGTTGGCATGGACTTGCCAAGCCATAGGCAACAAGGCACAAGGAGCCCCTGTGGGCATCACAAGTGGCCTAAGGCTGAGGTCCACCGCCAGGGACAGCACAGACCATGTTTCAGTGAAGTCTCCGGGAAAACTGGAAATTCAGAGCTTGCTAGAGAAAGGAGTCAGTCACCATCATTTGCATGTGTCAGTCGCAAAGGCAGGCAGGAGAGTGGGAAAGCTTTATAGTGAAAGATTCAGGTACAGGGAAGAATTCAGGTGTGCCGATTGGAGGTTGTTGGCAAGGAGAAGCTAGAGGTTGGCTAAGTAGAAACAGGGCATCTTATGTAATTTGTTTAAGGAGGATATTTGGCTTTCTTTGGTTGGTCTTAAGTTAGAAACGAGTAATAAAAGAGAAGCTGGCAGTCATTGTCCAAGTCTTAACCATTCTTGCCTGATTGCTGCAGAGGTGGTGGTTTGGAAGGTTAGTTGCTACAGAGGTTGTGGGTGAGAGTTCTGTTATCATATATGATCTGGCCATTGTCCATTTGTATAGTCAGTCTATCAAGAGGAAGATGTCATTGAGCAATTACCTCTCATTTAATCATCGTAACTGTCTCTTCCATATCCCTGTTTTACAGATGAGGAAAGCAAAGCTCAGGAAGTTTGAGTAATGTATTTAAGGTTATACAATTAGTGACACTAGCAGAATTTAAACCTGTGTGTTCTGGACCTATTTTAAATGATGCTTCATCTTGTAAAGACCATGAGGTTATTTTGATGTTGCCCTATTAAAAATAGTAATTACATACTATTATTAAAAATAGTAATTACATACTATTTGAAATAGTAGTTACAAACTATTTACTATTTTAAAATAGTAATTATATACTATTATTAAAAATAGTGATTACATACTATTTTAAATAGTAGTTACAAACTATTTACTATTTTAAAATAGTAATTACATACTATTTTTAATAGATAGGCAACATCAGAATAACATGGTCTTTACAAGATGAAGCATCATTTAAAATAGGTCGAGAACACACAGATTTAAATTCTGCTAGTGTCACTAGTTGTATAACCTTAAATACATTACTCAAACTTCCTGAGCTTTGCTTTCCTCATCTGTAAAATGGGGATATGGATAAATACTTGTTGGATGAGTGAATGGATGAAAGTAATTTTAGAATACTTCTCTTGAAATTGCTTCCAAAGCTGGTATCTTTTGAATACCTTTAATGAATGCATATCTTGACAATGATTAACTTTTGGAAACAGACAAACATTTTCCTGAAGATGGTGAATAAGGTGAGAGAACAAGCTGGCTCAAAAACCTCGTGTGTCCATTCAGTAATGGGATTAATTTTGGGATTTTTGCACATTTTGCATGTGATTGACAAAGCAGCTTTGAAGGCTTTTCCAAAGACAAAGTTGCAAAAATAGTTGCATTTTGAGAATAAGAACTCAAGTTTCCAAAAGTTTGAAAGATAATACTCATTTTAGAAAGAAAGCTAAATTCTTGTTGTTTTGTGGTTTACCTGTCTGTTTAGTTTTAAGTAGTTAAATAGTCTATGTCATTCAACAAATATTTATCAAACACCTATTATGTATTTAGTGCTGTGCTTTGAACACAGATATCAATATAGCCCTTGTCAACCAGGGGCTCACAGTCTAGTTGAGACAGAAAATTAACAATTGAAATGCAATTCAACAAATACCATAAATACACTGATATATATTAATAGCTGGATGCCCTGGGAACATGCAGTAGAAACAGTGATGAGCTCGTGTATGTTGAACGACTGACTTCTAGGGGAGTGGGTTGGAGGGTAAGGGCCTGATTTGCAGTGTTTACTGATTTCCATGGCGTAAATGCTTCCACCTTGGCCAACGTGACATCATCAAAAGGGGAGTTGGAAGATGTGCAGTAGTATAACATTATATTGAATTTCTACCATATAGATAAAATGCATGTAAATAACCTGAAGAGCATAGATAATAGTAAAATGTAAAATAATTAGGAAGTGATGAATTTTGAGTATTTTTACTTTGGCTTTTAATACAATATTTGAGTGGCTGTATTTAAAAACTGGCTCACAAAATTCCTGAACATTTAACAAGCAGCTCTTGCAGGTGGGTGTGAATCAGTGCAAGTGGGCATACCACCAGGTGAAAGCAATGTCAGGAGTTACTGTAGGCTCACATAAGATGAAGATTGTAAAGAAACTGAAGGCAGGGATCTCCAGCAGTGAACCTCTAGGTTGTTGAATTGTTACAGGACTGCCAGGTTCCTATGTCAGTCGTGCAGGAACAGACCAATACTCCGACAGCAGGCTTGCAGCAGAGAAAGAGTTTTAATAATCACAAGTTACAAGCCAGGAAACAGGAAGAGTTCTCAAGCTTCAATTCGTTTCATCGAGGGGTTCTAGGCTAAGGTGTTTAAGGGGATTTGTGGAGGGTGAGGGGCTGGAAAATTTGGGGTTATCGATTTGTTGGGGTAAGGGAGATGAAATCATCAGGATGTGACAATTGCATTCCTCCATGAATCAGTTTTTTATTGGGCCTTCCAGACAAGCTGGCATCCTTAGTTTTGTTGGTATGCAGGACCTAAAGAAGCAATGCAAACGAAAGCTTCTCTTCTCACAGTGTCTTAGATTTTATCTATAGAGCAGAAAAAGAATGAAATGTCTTGTGATAGGCGCCACATTCTCCTGGGGGTAGTAAGTAGCAACCAGATACAATTAAGTCGGCCATACTGCAAACTGGCTTAATAACAGCAGCTGTAAGCCTAGTTGGATTTTTTTCCTCCCTTAATCAATTTTACAAAATGTTCTTGGGGATAGTTTCCGAATGGTCAAACTAATTCATTAATTCAATATCAATTTCTTTTTTTAGGCCCTACTTTATGCTGGGCACTGTTTTAGGTGCCCGGGGGAGGGGGGCACCGCAGCAAAAACCGAGGCCCTGCCGTTAGGTTAGAGAGTTTACATTCATGGGTGCGTGTGTGTGTGTGTGTGTGTGTGAGTATAAACAAACGTCTGGCATGTCACGTGGTGAGTGGTAAGTGCTATGGCTAAACATTCAGTAGTACAAAGGGGAAAAGGAGTAGGGCACTGCTATTTCCTATGGGGTTGTGTGGCAGTAATAAGTGTGGAAATGTATCAAAGTAAAGATTGAAGGTTCTGGCATCTGACAAACAGTTTGAATAAGGCGGAAGCACAGACCCTGCACAGATCTCAACCATCCAACAGGACTGGAACACAGAACTTAGAAAACCCCACGTACCTAGTTTTCACTCTGCTCGCCCGGTCTGCACAAGTGCAAAATCCTTTCCTGAAGTTCCTATTAGGAACACCAGGGTTTAACCAGACCAATCAGCTGCAGCAGGGCGGGGCTCATTTCAGTACCTCCTTTGCCTGAAGTCACCTAAAAGCGCGGACTCCCTCGCGCATGCTCAAACACGCCAACTTCCTCCTGGAGCGCCGAGACGGTCTGCGCATGTGCAGAATCGATAAGTGTTCTTTTTTTTTTTTTTTTGTCCCAAGGCGTTGCCGTACAGTGCAGGAGGCGAGTTGCATTCTGGTTCCATCGTGAGTCTGGCGTGTGGAGCTGGTGCTCCCGCTTATTCGCCACTGTCGCCACCGCTGTCATGAACCGCGAGAGCTTCGCGGCGGGCGAGCGGCTGGTGTCACCGGCTTACGTGCGGCAGGGCTGTGAGGCCCGCCGCTCGCATGAGCACCTCATACGGCTGCTTCTGGAGAAGGTACCGAGCTGTCGGTCCCCTCCCCAGCCGCCGCGACCCCGGGGCTCTGGCTCCGCCCGCCGTTCCCGCTGGTGCTGCCCCACCGGCAGCTCTTTGCTGCTTGAGACTAGTCCCAAGTCTGTCTTAGCTTGGCTTGCCCTAGCTGACCGACTGCGGTCTGTGCCGTCTCAGCCTTGCCAAAGCCAGTGAAAGCCAAAGGGTGTTCTTAGGAGGGGGCGTTGGGGTCGGGGTTTTGAGTCCCTCTTTCTAACTTCGGGATGCGGAAGTGAGGGAAAGTCCCAGTGTACTTTTTTATTCGCGGAAAGGGCAAAGTTCGCATCTCCATCTTTCACCACGCTCAATGACTCAGAGCATATGTGGTGTTTGTAGACCACTGTATGCTAACTCGAACCACGAGGTTTCTGCCGAACCTCACAGGTCTGCCTCCTGCCAGCGTTCCTGAATTTTAATTTCATTAAAAGTTTTGTTGTGTTTTGTTTTTTGAGTCTCGCTCTTTCGCCCAGGCTGGAGTGCAGTGGCGCGATCTCGGCTCACTGCAACCTCCGCCTCCCGGGTTCACGCCATTCTCCTGTCTCAGCCTCCCGAGTAGCTGGGACTACAGGCGCCCGCCACCACGCCTGGCTAATGTTTGCATTTTTAGTAGAGACGGAGTTTCGCCATTTTGGCCAGGCTGGTCTCAAAGTCCTGACTTCAAGTGATCCGCCCTTCTCGGCCTTCCAAAGTGCTTACAGGCGTGAGCTACCGAGCCTGGCCAATATTTCATTGAAGTTTGACAACTACCGCCCTTCTCCACGTCCCCCCGCCCCAATCGTAAAGCCCTGGTTTGAAGCATCTTCATTGGGGATGTGGTGTATTGGTGTTCAATTAGTTTAGCTTACGGAAATTTAAGTATCTGAGTAGATCTCATTGTATACATTTATCATCACTTCTCGAAATCTATAAATAGTTGTAATCAAATGTATAAACTTTTTGTCTCCTTGCTGTCTCTATATAGTGCTCAATTTATGCCTGAATTTTAGAAAACAAGGAGCATGGCAAAATACACATTAAAAAGTGAAAATGTATTCCTGTAGTGTTCTAGAGAACGATAGTTTTATTAAATATAATCATAAGTTTTGTTTTTTTTTTTTTTTTTTTTTTTTTTAAGGGCAAGTGTCCAGAGAATGGCTGGGATGAAAGTACACTTGAACTCTTTTTACATGAACTTGCAATCATGGACAGCAACAATTTCTTAGGCAATTGTGGTGTGGGAGAAAGGGAAGGGAGAGTGGCATCTGCATTAGTTGCTCGTCGTCATTACAGGTATCTTTTTCTAAGTAGTATGGGAGACATCGTTTATTTATTTTTGGTTCAAAATAATGGCAGCAGTTTTCATTGTTAGATTATCAAATGTCTGTAAACCACTTTTTCCCTGCTCAAATGGATATGTAAACCAAATGCAACAGGGAGATGGAAACAATTTTATCTCAGCAGGTGCTTTTCAAAGACAATAGAGTAAAAATATGTGGGGGTTACCCCGTCAGGTTCTGGGTGACTAACACAGGCTATACATTTTCTGAGGAATGGTAACCCTAATAAACATATCTGGTTGTAAGAGTTTAAAAATTCGTTAAGGTTGTTTATAGTTTTCCATGTTTGTTTTCTAACATTGGCAGTATTTTGTTTTGTTCTGTTTTTTGAGAATGGTTTGCAGTTAGAACTTTAAACTTTGTTTTAAACTGAATCCCATTTTATAAATACCTCTCTGTTGCAATAGATACAGGGAAAGGTGTATTAGATTATTGAGTGATTTTTTTCTTTTGCATTATTGGAGAAAGCTTTTCATCAATTCTGATAATGATTTAATTGGTAGTTCCAAATATGATCACTCATTGCTCTGTCCACCAACCTTTCTGTGAAGTGTAAACTCTTTTAAATAAAACTCCTCTCTTCCATGCTTTTACATTATAATGAAAATTTCCTGGGCATAGTAGAATTTGTATTTCAGTAAAAATCACTGCAGTCAAAACTGATGATAATGCCTAACTTGGATGAAAATTTCAGTTAACAGTTTGCTGATAACATGGTTGATAATATATGTAAGAAATGTTTTGTAAATGAGATTTCAGTGGTGAGGAAGTACAACATTAGTATTCTTCAATAATCTGCCTATACAGAATTTCTGATATATTTGACTGTCAATTAGAAATTACTCAGGTTACAAAAGGGTTTTTTATTTTAAAGAGTATTGAGAAATATCTTTAAACAATGTATAATATCGTCTAATTTAAAATGAGTAAGATTTGCACACTGATTTTCTAGGAGCACATAGTTCTTTTAAAATTAAGGCAATATTTGAACCATCATTGGAACTTAGCCCACTGTGTGATTAGGGGAAAAGGAAAGAAAAAAGATAATTTGGCTGGGCGCTTTGGCTCACGCCTGTAATCCCAGAATTTTGGGAGGCCAAGGCGGGCGCATCACGAGGTCAGGAGATCCAGAGCATCCTAGCTAACAAGGTGAGACCCGTCTCTACTAAAAATACAAAAAAATTAGTCCAGCGTGGTGGCGGGCGCCTGTATTCCCAGCTACTCTGGAGGCTGAGGCAGGAGAGTGGCGGGAACCTGGGAGGCAGAGCTTGCAGTGAGCTGAGGTCGGGCCAATGCACTCCAGCCTGGGCGACAGAGCAAGACTCCGTCTCAAAAAGAAAAAAAAAAGATAATTTATTGTTTCATATATTTCAGTTTTCTATTGCTACAGAACAAACCACCCTAAAATTAAGTGGCTAAAAACAATTACTTATTATTACCTCTCATAGTTTTTTGGATTAACTGGGCTTAGCAGGGTGAGTATTGCTTTGGGTCTCTCATGTAGTTGCAGTGAGATACTAGCTGAGAGTTTAGTCATCTGAAGGTTTGCCTAGCATGAAAATTTCACACAGTCACTTCTGCTAGATTCTTCCTGGCCAAGCAAGTCACTAAGTTCAGCCCAGATGCAAGTGGAGAGGAAGTAGACTCCATGTCTTGGTGTGGGAGTAGGATGTGGGCACAGGGAGAAAAATAATTGATGGGGGCCGTCATTGAAAACTAGCTATCACAGCATAATTGATGAAGTTGTTTCAGTTTAAGTAGGAGAGTTCCACATCATTAATAGTTTGTGACGTATATCTGTAACAGCCAAATATTGCTCCTGTGTTTTTTGGGTTATTATATTTGCATATTTGTACATTGTATTACTTAGAATGCTGAATGTATTTGTCCAGTTTTTGGCCCATTTTTTGCTTAGGTTCATTCATGGCATTGGACGATCGGGTGATATTTCTGCTGTGCAACCAAAAGCTGCAGGCTCTAGCCTTTTGAACAAAATTACCAATTCTTTGGTCCTGGACATTATAAAGCTGGCTGGTATGTACGGTCTTAATCATAATACTTTTGGCTGACTGGACACACACACACCCACCCCATTGACTATTTCCTTTATTATTGCCCCTTTCCAGAAAGAGTATGAGTGGCTTTTGAAAAGACTTTTTCTAAAAATAAAAAGTCTTTAGAACAAGATAGAAAATCAGAGCCATAAGCTCAGAAGTTGAATTTGGCATTGAGCTTCCCAAGAGTGAGTACAGAAACAGAAGCACTAGGGCTACGACTCTTATTATTTTTTAGATGAAATATATTATTTCCTCAAGAAGGATGCTGGGTGCTTAGCGGGATAACAGATTTCTGTTTTGCTGCTTATTTGTAGGTGTCCATACAGTAGCCAACTGCTTTGTAGTTCCTATGGCAACTGGTATGAGTCTAACTCTGTGTTTCTTAACATTACGACACAAAAGACCAAAGGCAAAGTATATTATATGGCCACGAATAGACCAGAAGTCCTGCTTTAAATCCATGATCACTGCAGGTAAGAGAAGAAAAGTGTTGTGTATAATGTTTTAAACATCACAATTAGAAAATTCAAATTTCTTATATAAAGATAAATGAAAAATTAACTCTGTTCCCTATTGCTTTTTTAAAAGAAAAAATTGTGGTAAAATAAATGTGACAAAATTTAATGTTTGTATTGCTTTATACAACTTGTAAGTTTATGGATACCTAAATATATATGGTTCCATAATTATTATTTGTTGCCGGGCCTTTGTTTATATACTAGTTAAGTGTGCTGTTTTAATAGAAAAATGTGAAAACACTTTTTATCTTTAAATTATGCAAAATTTACTGTATACATTTTGTTTTCATAGGAGGCTTTTGTAGGCTATGCGATGGATCAGTGATCCTTAGGCTGCTGAAATTTATTACGTTTTTCTTTAGAGGTAAAACATTGAGTAGATGATTGTGATTTGTTTCAGCAAGTGAATTGTATTATTATTAATGTCCATCTCTGAAATAAAGTGAACTTTAAAATAAAACAGAAATATTGCCAGAGAATGAGTGGACTTACTTTTCTGTGGATTGAAATTGAACTGGATTAAAGTGATCCTTTTTGTCATCAGTGTCCATGTTATTACTTCTCTAGATATCCAACATTTGTTTTCCTTACTTTCTAGATTTCATTCTTGTCATATCCTAGTGTTAAATAGACTTATGGTCCTAAAATTGTGTAGTCGTCCTTCACATTATTTTGACCTGCCTTTGACTAATACCAATACTGAGCTGTGTATTTATTACCAGAGGAAGGTTAATCTACCAAAATAAATATTAAGAGTTCTTGGGTAGAATAGCATGCTTCCTAGAGTTTCAGGATCTTCCCTTGTTTTAGTTCACACTAACATTTTTTTTTCTGATTGGTTTGGTTAGGTTTTGAGCCTGTGGTGATAGAAAATGTTTTGGAAGGTGACGAGCTGCGTACAGACCTGAAAGCAGTGGAGGCTAAAGTCCAGGAACTTGGGCCTGATTACATTCTGTGTATTCATTCTACTACATCATGTTTTGCTCCAAGGGTGCCTGATAGGTAAATTATTTGTGAATATTGTCCTTAAGTTATCAGTCTTTTAAATAAAATATGATATACTAATTCTCAAATATGCTTAAATAACACTTCGTAATAAATAAGTGAATGATCTGTTCTAAGAGAATAGATTGACCTTGTGAAGAAATAGCGTAATGGCTTGAGAAAACAACCATTTGAAATAGAACAAGGGAAAACAACTAGTACAGGGTGGGGAGCTCCCTTTATCGATTGAGTAGATACAGACTGTCTCTGTTTTCTTGCTCTTTGTCCTGTTTCTGATCTCTTAGCATGTTTTTTCTTATTATTTAATAGAAGTTTCTCTTCTAAGCTAAATGTTGAATTTACTTCTTTTCATTGCTATCCGTATTAATAAATTAAAAATTTAGGATTGTTTATTTTCAAATTGCTGTAGTTGGAAGATTAACTCAGATGTATACTTATGTGTGCTTAGTGGTTGTCATTGTCTGCATTTTGAGAATAATACAAATATTTAAGAAAATAAAAGCAAAAAGGAAAGAAAAAGCAAAGGTTTACTCTTCTAAAGGATAGCCACACATTTTTCTTCTGAAAATGTAATAGGCTCAGGTCTAGTAATATAGATTTCTGTTTTTGACTACAATTTTTTTTTTTTTGTTTCATTTTAACATTTTGAATGGAAGAGGTAATAATTCATAGGAACAATATTGACTTTGGGCTTTTCTTGTAGCATCGAGTTATACCTTGGTTTTAATTCATGGAAGTACATTATTTGGCAGTAATGAATGCCATGTTGGCTTTTGTTATCTTACAGGCAAATTGTAAGAGACAATTTTTTAACTATGCTCTTAAAAATTTACCTTACTACATTCATGAGCCTGTGAACTCTATTTTAAGATTACTTTGCATATGCTGCTGTGGTTTATTCATTACTTACCAGATTTCAAATTTATATTGAAATATTAAATAAACATCATTCTTTATTGGTGGTTTTGATATATATATATTTTTTAATGTGTTAGAAATCACATTTTGAAAAACAGCTAATGGATGTTTGTATTAGTTGGATTATTTATCCTTGTGGATACTTTGCTTTTGTTTCATTTTGACTAATGTCTTTCGGATGTTTACAGTATGCCTGGCACAGTGTTAAGTGTTTTACCCGTATTATCTCCTTTAGAAAAAATTTAATAAAGCTTTTTATCAGTCAGAAAAATTCTTGTTTGTCACTGTTGTGTAATGAATATTTCTGAATAAGAGTGAAGTTTAGGAAGAGGGTGGTGCACAGTAATGTTTGAATTTCTGACTTTATTAAATTTTAAAACTACATTTTGATTTTTTTTACATCAAGCTTCATTCCTTTATAGTCTTAATTTTTTGGGTACAGTATACATTTTGTTTTTGTTAGTTAATTAGACAAAAAGTAGAGGAAATTCATTTAAGGGAAATGTTGCAAAAAAGAAGGGTATTATTTCTTCTAAGTGATAAACACATTAAATTGGCTTCTAAGTTAGAAAACAATTTGATATATATGAAAAATATTTTTTCTGCTTCTCCTTTCATTTAATACGTTTGTTTTTTAAACACACCCTAACCATTAACAGATTTAGGTAATTCAGATTATTTAAAAGTACTCTCAAGTTTTTTTTTTTTTTTCTTTTAAAAATAGAGCTTAATGTTATGGAGCTTTATTTTCAAAGTTTTTTATTAAGGAATATTTTCATTAGAACACACACATATGAAAGTACCTTTTATTTTATGAAGAAAATACTTGTGTGTATCCCGGAAGGTCTATTTTGTTAAAAACATCATCTGATTAGTTTGAAGTAACAAAAAGAATTTCTATATCAATTTGTAGGGTTTGTGAAAATGAATGATAAAATGAGTTTTTAATTCATGAGACTTCAAGCAAGCAAATTGATAACTTGTTTTTGGTCTGAGGCAAACTGGATAAAAAAAAGAAAACTTGTAACAGATGAACATAATGGTATTCCTGCTTACAGTTAAAAATATATTAATGACATCTACTAGAAATAGTACATGTATTATGCATAAATCGGTAATTCAAACTGTATATTTGAAATATATCCTGTCAAAAAGGACTTTACTTGTATAAAAATGCTTTCAAATTCTTTATACTTTAGAAAGAAAACTTTAATAGTTTTACTAAAACATAGGATTTAGTTTTAGTTTCATAGCATGAAGACATTTCTATTAAAGATGAGCTCAGTCACAAGAAGTATTTGGCTTTGTGAAAGAACATCTATTTATTATGCTGCCACTGAAATTTGTTACCTTACTTTGCATAAAGTTAGACTCTCAGATTAATATGAGAGGTGTAAAATGAAAAAGTAAGAGTAGATAAGGGTGGATTTAAAACCAGGAGCTATTTAAAAGATTCCTCAGTATCCAAGTTGTTGGAAAATGTTAGTTATTTTGGTAATGACACATTTTAATGTTCTGTATTTTTTAATACATTAAAGTCTATTTGAGTATGCATTTTTTATTTTATGAGATGTTTAATGTAAGATTTCTTAAGATTCCAGATATGCTAATTATTTTGCAGATACTAGCTTCAGTATGGTAAGCAAACAAAAGTGAAAAAAAGAGCATACCACCTTGTGAGGGGTCATTATACATAAATCTTCTGGCTTTCTATTTAGGGAATTTTTAATTTTAAAATGATTTACCATCTACATAAATTTTTGTATTTTTTTCATTTATTGATAACATTAATTTAAAAGTCTTTTAAGGTTTATTCAAAAGCGCTTGCTCTGTATTTCCAAGCTGCTGTATTACATGTCAAAATACTGCAATAGAAATTTCAGTATTTGTCGTTTTTTTCCCTTGATGTACATTAAGGATAACTAGTAAATTTTTTAAAAAGTTTCTGCACTAGCATTTATAAAGCACAGTGTGAGTATGTCTTTCTATTGAATATTTACGTTTATAGATTAGAAGAACTGGCTGTGATTTGTGCTAATTATGGCATTCCACATATAGTCAATAATGCTTATGGAGTGCAGTCTTCAAAGTGTATGCACCTCATTCAGCAGGTAAGAGAGTTTAAAATATATATGTCAAGGAAAAATTCAGTTTAACATATTATAGGATTATTACTTTTTCTTACAATCTGATATCGTAAAAACAGTTATTTATGACCATCTGCTTCAGGTTGTGTTAGGAACTTGCATCTGATAATCTCAATAAAAGTAATTATTCTTTGGTACTATGGTGGTAATTGGACTGAAAGCTTTGGTAGGCTAGAATCAACATGGAAATACTTTAGTAGTTTAGCTTTTAACTTTCTGAGACTGTTTCATTACCAGGATTCTCATTTTTCTAATATACTGGATTATATCATTTTAAAAAATATGTGATTTATTCTATATTTAAGGAATTATTGTACCTTATTATCTTAGACTAGAAGTGACTTCATTTATAAACATTCTAGTATATACCTGTGGAATTGGCAGGTTTTTTTTTTTTTTTTTTTTTAAGCATCAGCTAGATCCTGGTCATTTGTTTGAGGTTCTACTTTTGAAAATATGTCTTTGTTTCCCATGTCACTTGTAAGAACTATGGCCTACAGGCTTTGTGTATTCAGGCCTTTGCTGATTTGCTGATTTCATTTTCTGCTTTCCTTTTGCTTGCTGTGCTCCAACCACCCTTGCTGCCTTACTTTTTTTCCATTTTGTCACATGCCTGCACTTCCAGGCCTTTGCTCTTGCTCATCCCACTCACTGGATTGCTCTTCTAGAGAGTCGCGTAGTTTTCTTTTCATCAGTGAGACTTCCTCAGAAACTCTATCAATTTTTGTCATTATTGACAATCAATAACTGGTTACTGGACAAAGTGAATGAATAAATGAAATATTGTATTTATTTATGCATGTATGATACAGGCTATATAGTTTGCGTGCATAATTATGTTAATATACATACTCAGTTTTGGCAAACATGTCAAATCCTATCTAACATCTCCCCCTTCCTCACTAGCGTTTTCTACTTTTTTATTTTTTTGAGATAGGGGTTCACTCTCTTGTCCAGGTTAGAGTGCAGTGGTGCAGCCACAGTTCACTGCAGCCTCAACCTCCCATGCTCAAGTCATCCTCCTACATTAGCCTCCCGGGTAGCTGGGACCACAGGTGTGCGCTATCACGCTCAGCCAACTTGTTGTATTTTTTTCTAGAAACGGGATTTTGTCATGCAGCCCAGGCTGGTCTCAAACTCCTGGGCTCAAGCCAGCCTCCCACCTCTGCCCCCCAAAGTACTGGGAATACAGGTGTGAGCCACTGTGCCCAGCCCTTGCTAGCATTTTCTATCCCTCTTTTTGCTTTTTTACCATGTTCATTGATTTTAAGATGCAGTGTTCTATATTTTGACATCTGAAATTGTGATGTCTTATAATCAGTGGTGTCTTACAATGTTAATAGGCAATTTTTTTTTAATGTAGTGATATATAAAATAATGATGTTTCTTATAATTAATGGCTCCTTGCTGTTTTTCTCCAGAACACTTATCACCGTTTGATATAATGTTTGTTATTGACAGTAATTATAATTAAGGTTCTGTTGGGGTAGAACTTTATTTTGTTCACTGCTGTGCCCTCAATACTTAAGACAGTATCTGGTACATAATGGACAATCAATAACTGGTTACTGAACAAAGTCAGTGAATAAATGAATTATTGTATTTATGCATGTATGATATGGACTACATAGTTTGTGTGCATAATGATGTTAATATATGCATTCAGTTTTGACATACATGTGATTTGTGTTATGTGGGCATAAGTTATTTGCAGATTGCCTGTGGCCTGCTCCAATATGATAAATGCTCTGAAGCACAACAGATACTATCTACTACATTTTTTTGTCTTCTATATTATTTTTCATATACTAGTATCATCTTTTACATAAATGTGGTTTATATGAAATAGTAATCGCAGATTTGCTTAATTTCTTTACTCACCTTTGTATCAGTTAGGATGTCATTGGCAGCAAGTAACAGAAACCCAACTCAAGTTGGCTTAAACCAATAAGGAAATGGATTAATTTATGTAGCAAGTCCAGAGGTGGAGTGGGTTGTAGGCATGGTGTGTCGGGATTTCTTAAAACCTTTAGAGAAAGACTGTTTGCCACTTCCTTGGTATTTCTTTTCGTTATTCTTTAACTTTTTAAGGCTTCTTCACTTATTCTGGACTAGGTTATATCTAATTTGTATGGTCATAGAGGAAGGGTGTACTATTTTCTACACTGGAAATCTTGAAAAACATTTTATTTCAGTGATTGATTTTTATTCCTCCTTTCCCTTTCCCCCTTGCTCCTCTTCTCTGTAATTTTTAGCAGCTTCTCTTCTTTTAAAAGTCAAATACAATCAGCATTACTAAAAGTTTAGGAAAATGAGGAAGGAGTAGAAGATCATTCATAACGCTATTACCCTAACAAATATCCTTAACAATTTATGTATTTACTTTTTCTCTTTTTGTATGCATATTGTTTTTACATAGTTATATTCATTGTGTACATTTAATTTTTTTAGTGTTATATTTCTGTACCCTTCAGATGCCTATAAAGTTTTCGTAATGATCATTTTAATGATACAACATATTTTTAAATACTAGAAAATTTGGTGGTGCACTTGAAGAGGTTAAAACTAAAAGAGGCTGGGTGTGGTGGCTCATCTCTGTAATTCCAGCACTTTGGAAGGTTGAAGCTTGTGGATCACTTGAAGCCAGAAGTTTGAGACCTCCCTGGGCAACAAAGCGAGACTCCATCTCTACAAAACTAAAATTAAAAAAAACATTGGGTGATGTGGTGGTTTGTACTTGTAGTCCCAGCTATTTGGGAGGCTGAGGCAGGCGAATGGGATGAACCCAGGAGGCGGAGCTTGCAGTGAGCCGAGATAGCGCCACTGTACCCAGCCTGTGTGACAGAGCGAGACTCCGCCTGAAAAAAAAAAGAGCTCCAGAATACAATAAGAAAGGTGCCCTTGGAGTTGCACATCCCTAATACTCTGCTTTGTCATTACCTCTCTGCATTTGGGAGGTGGTTTTACTAAAATTTTAACCAAAAAATAAAACTATAAGATGGGTGAATAAACTTTTAAATGCAGATACTGTTGCAGATAATGTATTACCTTCTAAAGTTGACATCTCTTTAAAAAAATTTCTTTGATACATAATATTTAGATATATTTATGGAGTGCATATGATATTTTGATACATGTACAGATTGTGGGATGATTAAGTCAGAGTATTTAGACTATCCATTACCTGGCATTTATTACATCCTTTTGTGTTGGGAACATTTCACATCCTCTCTTCTAGGTATTTTGAAATATACAATACATTGTTGTTAACTATAGTCACTGTACTGTGCTATTGAGCATTAGAACTTACTAAAATGGATATTTCTTTAAAACCAAAAAGCAAATATATAAAGATTCTATTTTTCCCAAATTGGCCTTCACCAAAAGATGTTGTGGCACTATTGATTTAAATCAAATGAATACTTGAGTCTTGTTGAGTGCAGGTTGCTGTTTCATGACATTCTAAAAAATTAAAGTTAGCTTTAATTCATCTCAATAGTCCTTATTGTTGATATATACCATTTACTACACACTTTCCATGTGTCAGCCATCCTACTAGGCTTTTAAAGTTATTAACTGAATCCTGACAATTTAAGTGTACTTCTTATTCCCATTCTGCACATGGAGAAATAAAATAAGTGAGATTAAGTGACTTACCCAAGGTCCTATAGCTACAAAATAGCCCATCTAGTTCAGTGTGACTCCAAAGTCCCATTTTTCTGTTAAAAAACAAAATACTAGGCCGGGCGTGGTGGCTCAAGCCTGTAATCCCAGCACTTTGGGAGGCCGAGACGGGCGGATCACGAGGTCAGGAGATCGAGACCATCCTGGCTAACACGGTGAAACCCCGTCTCTACTAAAAAAATACAAAAAACTAGCCGGGCGAGGTGGCGGGCGCCTGTAGTCCCAGCTACTCGGGAGGCTGAGGCAGGAGAATGGCGCAAACCCGGGAGGCGGAGCTTGCAGTGAGCTGAGATCCGGTCACTGCACTCCAGCCTGGGTGACAGAGCGAGACTCCATCTCAAAAAAAAAAAAAAAAAAAAAAAATACTAAAGTACTAATACTCTAAGTCTCTTCTTGAGAAAATAATATTGCAATAATCAATCAATGAAGGAAAACTATAAATGTTTTTAAATTTTTATTGTTTTAACATTATGTTTTTAACTTTTTTATTTTTAAGGTGAGACCCTAGAATGCCTTAATGCTGAGCCTGTAGAGTATTCTGTATGCTCATGTAGCCCCCCTAGGGAAATTAGTTTTGAATAACCTATATTTCTGTTTATATTTACTAAAATGAATTTAAGAGATTCATGGATTATGGATGTTAGGATAGATTAATGGAGAGGGATATAGTAGAGTCCCAAAAATATGTGTATAAGACTAATTATTTTGAGTCAGAATAGATTGTAAAGCTCCAAAAGTGTGGGAAGCGGCAACTTTGCCTATTAAGAATTTGGGAGAAGTAGGTGTTACTACTGTTTATTCACAAACCTAATTGCCTCTTCATTCAACAAATACTTTCTGGGTTCCTACTTGTGTACCAGGCACCAGGGTAGGAACTAGAGATGAAATAGTGAATGCAACAAAGTCTTTAACCCTCATGGAGCATTCTATTTTTTGTGGGAAAGCAGAGAGTAAACCTTGAGTATGACAAGTCTTGGATAAATGCTCTGGTATTTGGGGAGGACAGATGTCATTAGATGGAGTGATCTAGGAATGGAGCTCTGAATGACATGAAGGAGGAGGCTTTGCAGCTCTCTAGAGAGATTCTAGACAGAAGCTAATAGCCAAGACTCTGAGGGAGGAGTGTGCTTGGAATGTGTGAGAAATAGCAAGGAGGCCAGTATGGCTGAACCATAATGAACAAGGTGAACAGTGGTTGTAGAGCTTTGAGGTGTGTTAAGGGTTTGGGATTTTATTCTTGGTATGATCATTGGCCATGGAAGGATTTCAAGCAGGAAAGAGTGACATGCTATGTGGGAAATAGACTAGGGAGACAAGAGTGGAAGGCTGTTGCAGCAACCCATATGAGATTTGTTTGTGGCTTTGGCCAGGGTGGTAGTTGTGAAGGTGATAATAAATGCTTTTATTCAGATGTATTTTAGAGAGTGGATTTTAGAGCATGTACTGGTGACTTAGATGTAGCTGAAAAAAGGGGGCTCTGTACCATTTCTGAGATTGGGTCTGGCCTGTTTGTTTTCTTGCCATAGAATGTGCTGCTTTTTAAATGCTTTCTGTGTTTTAGTGATGGAAGGGTTCTAACAAAGTCTGATGCACTGATTCCTCTAGTATTTCTGCTTCCAATTTAGGTTCCTGTTTCTCTCAGGAGGCCTTGGACAGTACTATAATATTCATACAAAGGCAACTGTCACTGTTCCACTTATTTTTATGTGCTGCTACTTCCCATGTTTTCCAGTTTTTTTTTTTTTTTTATTCTGTTAGTCTTATATGCGTCTCTCTGTTTTCCTGTGATATGGTGAGATTTTCTCTGATCATGGTTTATTAGGAAATTAGAAGAGGAAAAGGAAGGTTAAGATTTGAACAGTTGTATAATGGCCTCCAGAGCAGCCGCTCCTCTTCCCTGCTTCAGCTGCTTCCACCTGTTGCCTGGATCTGGACTCTTAGATTAGGCCAGCTATCTGCTCCTTCTATTCTCCCTCAGATAGCAAGATGTGAAAATGAAGGTCAAATATGGTTATAATATTAATAGGAATGCAGATTGTGAATACAGATTGAAAATCTGTGGCTACAGATAAAGAAAAAGGCTATCTTAGTTGTAATTTAGATAGTATCTGTATTTTTAAGAGGAGAAAATTGAAGCACATTAGACAGAAGGTCATAGACTGTGTTGGACGAGGACCGAACTTACTTTTACATTTCTAGTAGGTAAGTATTCAATTTTTCACCAGAATATTAGATTTTCACTGGAAGTTCATTTGCAATGGAATGAAGTCATCTAAGTTTACAATATTAGGGAGCAGGAGTTATGTAGAAACATTGCTTCTAAACTTGCCAAGAGTATACAAATAAAATTTCCATTAAGTGATGTTAAAAGTAAAACTTTGCATTTCTTTTTTGTTATCTGAGTGCTTAAAATGGTCATACAGGTAGTAGATTGTGCAAGCATTAAAGAGAGGCACACGTATAATTAACTGTTTGGCAACTCAGATGGCTATAGTCCCTTAGGTTATGGTGGCCACCCTCGAACTTACAGAGGGTGTTTAAAACCACTTAATAGTTACAGAACCCATTGTAGACATTTGTTGTCAAAAAGGAGCACAGATGAGACGCATGGGATGAATCCATTCTCTTTTTTTTTTGAGATGGAGTCTCGCTCTGTCGCCCAGGCTGGAGTGCAGTGGTGAGATCTCGGCTCAGTGCAAGCTCTGCCTCCTGGGTTCATGCCATTCCCTTGCCTCAGCCTCCCGAGTAGCTGGGACTACAGGCGCATGCCACCACGTCTGGCTAATTTTTTGTTTTTTTAGTAGAGATGGGGTTTCACCGTGTTAGCCAGGATGGTGTCGATCTCCTGACCTCATGATCTGCCCGCCTTGGCCTCCCAAAGTGCTGGGATAACAGGCGTGAGCCACTACGCCCGGCCAAATCCATTCTTTCTTATCAAATTTTAAGGTGTAAAATTTTGTTTCATTAAAGTTCCCACCTGAGCTGATACTGAAACCATGCTTACCTCACAGAGTTGTTATGAAGATTAAATGATTTATGTGTGAAAGCACGTTGTAAGCTTAAAGTTCCACATATAAGCAGCACCATTAAAAATTTTGTTTTAATACTTAAAAACGTTTTCTTGGCACTATTACAAAGAAAATAAAAATAAACATTTTCAATCGGTTTTTCTGTGCATTGTTTTAATGGTGTTTATTTTTATTCTAAGAGAGTTGACAAAAATTGTGTATTTTTATGGTGTACAATTTGATGTTTTGATGCATGTATATATCGTGAAATGGTTAAATCAGGCTAATATATTAATTAACTCAAATAGTTATAATTTTTCGTTGTGGTATGTATTTGTTAATAGCAATTGTCTGTTTTCCCAGCAACTAATATGTAATATTGATTCTAGGGGGCTCGAGTTGGTAGAATAGATGCTTTTGTTCAGAGCTTGGACAAAAATTTTATGGTTCCAGTAGGTGGCGCTATAATTGCTGGCTTTAATGATTCCTTCATTCAGGAAATCAGCAAGATGTATCCAGGTAAATAAATAAGTTGCTTTTCAGAAAAAGTAACTAACAAAAATCCATTTGTACATAGGCTACTGTAATAAATCTTAATTTCTACAGCTGCCCCCCCCATCTTCTTAATGTAACTTATCCTTCTTATTTCAGGAAGAGCTTCAGCTTCACCTTCTTTAGATGTGCTTATTACTTTATTGTCACTTGGATCAAATGGCTATAAAAAGCTACTAAAAGAAAGAAAGGTAAGCTTTCCCTTTATATATCGAATAACATTCTCGACTAGAACCGTGCTCCAAATCTTTGGTGTTTCTGCTTATTGGTTTCTTGCATTGGGAGGGAGACATCTAGTATGGTCCGACACTATTTATTCAGATCGATTTATTCAGATCTGTTATTCAGTTTCCTATTAGTTTTTGTCAGCCTGTCTATCCAGATATTACGAGGAATCTTGGTTAGGTGATTTTACTTTTATTTATTTACTTTTTAGAAACTCCTGCATTAGGGACTCCTATTCAGTAAAATTCAGTTCATTTATCACTTAAAGGTAGAAGCTCTTAAAAGACAAATGGACAATTCATCTTTTTAGTTTTTGGAAACGTGAAAATTGTTTAGGGGTGAGATGTCAGTCACAGGTCAGAAGTTAGCTCTATCTTTTTATACTAAAATAGTAAATTTATCTTTGTCTTTTTTTTTTTTTTTGAGAGGAGTCTTGGGCTGGAGTGCAATGGCACAATCTTGGCTCACTGCAATTTCCGCCTCCTGGGTTCAATCAATTCTCCTGCCTCAGTCTCCTGAGTAGCTGGGATTACAGGCGTGTAATTTTTTGTATTTTTAGTAGAGATTAAAATTGGCCAGGCTGGTCTCCAACTCCTGACCTCGTGATCCACCCGCATCAGCCTCCCAGAGTGCTGGGATTACAGGCATGAGGCACCGCTCCCGGCCTATTTCTTGTCACTATCGAATGCTGAACTCATTGGTTATATTGGTTGTGAAAAGAAGTTACATTTATGCTTGAAAACAGAACTTTATCTCCAACACAACTAGCTTAATTCAGGACACCTCCAAAAGACAGAGATCGTATAGCTAGGGCAGGCAGTGTTTTATTCATCTTCTATCTGGGAGAGAGTGAATCCTCTGGTGCAGTTTTTAAATCTGATAACTTTCTAGCACTTAATAACAATTGTAGTCCCTTATATTTATAATAGTACTTTATATATTCTAAAGCATTTTCATATGTATTATCTCATAGATCTTCTCACAGCCTTAGGATGAATACATAACAAGTTTAAAAATCTTGTGCTCTGTTTTACCCCGGTCCTCCTTCCCCTACTAATTCATTCCATGGGAAAGTAATTGCTTAATTGTGAGGACATTTCTTAAGATCTATGTGATACAGGAAAAGATGCTCAATGTTATTAGTAATTAGGGAAATGCAAATTTAAAACCACAATGAAATACTACTACATACCTTTTAGAACGGCTAATGTACCGAAATATGCAATAAGATAATGACTTTCAAATGCATTATGCTAAGTGAAAGAAGCCAGACTCAAAAGGCTACGTATTGTACAGTTTCATTTATATGCTATCCTGGAAAAGGTAAAATATATAAGGAAAGAAGAAAGATTAATGGTTGCTAAAGGCTAGGGATTGGGGAGGGAACTTTTTAGGGTGATGAAACGTTTTATGTCATGATAGTGGTAGTGGTTTCCTGACTGTATACATTTGTCAAAATTCATAGAAGTGGGCACCAAAAAAAGAGACACTCCGAATTTTACTATATGTGAATGAATTATACTTCAGGAAGTCTGACAATGAATTTTTATACAATAAGAATAAAACTCTGGTTTTATGAACTCCAAATTGTAATCATTCATGGTCGTAGATTGTTGTAGCCAAGAGAAGACTGTGGCAGATCTTTCAAGGAACCAGATCCATATGTCAGATGACAACTCTCTATAGATGAGGAAAATCTGTCATCTGCTTATATGTGAGTTTAGTTGTTTCAGATGCCAGTGGTTCTTAGCTCTCCTATAACTAGTCATTTCGTCCTGGAAAAGTTTTAAAGATTTTATTTCCCCATTTCATTTGTGAAAGACACAATTGACATCTCAGGCCACTTTTAGTTTTAAAAGACTCTGGAATATTTCTTAAAAGAGTTACTTTCTGGACTTTGGACATAGTAATCATGAGAACTGGCCTGTAATTTAGTAATCCACTATAAGGCATATTGGTAATATAAATTGGACATTTTGGAAATTTGAGTTTCTCTTTTTAACACAATGGTCTCTTCAGTTTCATGTTACCTCATACCCGTTTTTACCCTCATCAAGCTGTCTTGGCTTTCCTCCCTGCATCTGAATAAGCCAATTTTAAATAGAGGAGTCTAAAGTATGGAAATGCAAAGGTAAAGTTGAATGTGGGATAAGATTCATTGAGTAAATATTTAACTTACTGTGTATTTATTGACCACACGTAATGTGTCAGGCATATAGCTATAGATAGATACAGCAGTCAATACAGTAGATAAAGATACTTGCTCTTGGGGAGCACACATTGCCTATGGGGGAAACCAGCAATAAACAGGCAACATAATACAGAAATTACAAAGTTTGCTTGAAGGTGATAAATGCTATGGAAAAAAAGCAAGATTAAGGAGAATTTGGGATGATGAGGTGGTGGTGGGAACTGATTTTTAAATATAGTGGTTAGGGCAGGCCTCGTTGAGAAGGTGACTTTTTTTTTTTTTTTTTTTTTAAGACAGAGTCTCACTCTCTTCACCAGGCTGGAGTACAGTGGCGTGATCTTGGCTCACTGCAACCTCTGCCTCCTGTGTTCAAAAGATCCTCCCACCTCAGACTCCTGAGTAGCTGGGATTACAGGCATGTGCCACCACGCCCGGCTAATTTTTATATTTTTAGTAGAGACAGGGTTTTGCCATGTTGGCCAGGCTGGTCTTGAACTCCTGACCTCACGTGATCCACCTGCCTTGGCCTCACAGAGTGCTGGGATTACAGACGTGAGCCTCCATGCCTAGCCCAATACCCTGACATTCAGTGAACTTGAAGTTTGAGGGGAATATACACATATGATGGTGAAGTGCGTTTCAGGCAGAAAGCCAGTATCAGGACTCTAGGCCAGATGTGGACCTTGTGTATCTGAGAAGCAGCAAGGAGGCCATTGTGGCTGCAGCAAAAAGAGCAAGGAGGAGAACTGTGGGAGTTGAGGTCAGGGTGGTAATGAGGGTGGGGCTGATCATGTGGGGCCTTTTAGGTCACAGTAAGGTCCGTGACTGAAATAGGAAACCATTGGAGGTTTGAATTGAGTAGAATGATCTGACACATGCTTTGAATGCTCACATTGATTGCTGTTTTGATAATAGATTGGGGGGCAAGGGCAGAAGCTGGATGGATACCTGTTAGGAGCCTTTTATAGTGGTTAAGAAGTGATATTGGCTGGGAGCTAGATGGTGGCAATGGAGGTAGTAAGAAGTGGTTAGAGTCTAGGTTTGTGTTGAAGATTGAGCGAATAGGAGTTCCTGATGGATGGTAGAGAAAAGTAAAGAGTAACTCTGAGATTTTTGACCTGAGCAGTTGGAAGGATGGAACAGCCATTAGCTATGATGGGGAAGCTATAGGTTTTGGGGGAAGACTAGGAGTTCAGTTTTGGACAAAATTGAATTTGAATTGATCTTAAGATAGAGTTGCAAAGTGGAGAGTAGGATATACAAGTCTAGGATTGAGAGAGAACTGGGCTGGAAATAAAAATCTGGGAGTTAATTGGCCAAGAGACTAGATGAGATTGCAAGAGAGTAAGTCTAAACAGAAAAGAGGTATAAGGACTGAGCTCTGGGCACTACAGCATTAAGAGGTCTGAGAAAAGCAACCAGCAAAGGAGACTTAGAAGGAACATTCAGTTACGAGGAAGACTAAGAATGGTATCCTAAGTCATCCCTTGGTATCACTCAGATACCAAAATCTGTAGATGCTGAAGTCCCATATATAAAATGACATAGTATTTTCATATAAATTATGCACATCCTCCTGTATTCCTTAAATCAACTCTAGATTGCTTGTAATATTGAATACAATGTAAATGTTATATAAGTAGTTTTTATACTGTATTGTTTGGGAAATAATGACGAGAAAAACTGCATATTCAGCACAGATGTAATTTTTTTTTTTTCAAATATTTTCAAACTGTGTATTGAGGAGGGAGCGATTAGCATAGCTAATGGCACTGATAGGTCAAGTAGGGTGAGCATTAAGATTTGACCATTGGTTAGAAAGGTTTCATGTAAAATTCGTTCTTAACATAGTCTTTCCATGCAAGGTTTGTGTTTATACAAATACCATATACGTCCTTATACATTTATATACATATGAAATAATTACACGTAATACTGAGCACTATGTGGAAGGCACTCTTCTAAGTACCTTTTTATGTATACATTTAATCCTCAAAATATTCTTACAAGGTGTTGTTATTCTCATTTTCATAGGAAATGGAGATTTGTATGAGGTGAATTGTGGAATATGGACTGAAATCTAGGCAATTGGGTCTCCTGTTCTCTGTCTTAACTTATAAATTCTACTTGCCTTTTTAAATATAGATGATAATCTAGCCTGGTGGCTATGGAGCTGTTTATATGTCCGTAAAGCTCAAGATATGGGTCTACTGATATCTAAAGGAGACGAAAACAGTGAATAAATCTAGCTACTCTGGCCAAAAAACTCAGTTATATTTTAGAGAGGATAATATGTTGTTTGCTTGTGCAGAATCGCTGTCATTGGAGAACTGCTCCTCCCTGACTCCAGGTGGTCCTGTTGAGTCTGTCAATCAGTGTCCCTTCTTCTTCTTTCATAGGTTGGGCAGATGATCTGGCTAGTCTGGTTCACAGGCATGTGGAGATAGTATCCTTCCAGTAGATTTGATTGATCTTTTAGAGACGGGACCTCTTGCTTTGCAGATAGTAAGCTGTAAGGATATAATCTTACAATTGTCAGCTGCCATATTTCTAGCCATGCCAAGAGAGACTTCTCAACACTAGGGACTCTAAGAAGGAAAACAGAATTAAGTCATTTGAGACTCTCTCCAGCCATGCCTGCTTGTGGACTGGGCTCTGAGATGAAGCAGTAAATTCCCTTCTCTGTTATAAACTTTCTAATGCTGATACTTTTGATTCCTTTTATACCTTAAGCCCTTATATCATTAAGTCCTTCACAGTGTTTCCAACATTCATTTCTTTCCATTTCCACTGCTACCCCTCCCTAATTTAAGTCCTTAACACATCACACCTGATGGTTACAATAATTTACTCACATTTCAACTGTTCCCCCACCTTGGTCTACTCTGTCACATTGTAGAGCAATGCCAGGTTAATATTCTAAAGACACAACTTTCGGAGGCTGAGGCGGGCAGATCACAAGGTCAAGAGATCAAAACCATCCTGGCCAACATGGTGAAACCCCGTCTTTACTAAAAATACAAAAATTAGCTGGGTGTGGTGGCATACATCTGTAGTCCCAGCTTCTCAGGAGGCTGAGTCATGAGAATCACTTGAACCTGGGAGGCGGAGGTTGCATTGAGCCGAGGTTAGGTTGCATTGAGCCGAGATCGCGCCACTGCGCTCCAGCCTGACAACAGAGGGAGACTCTATCTCAAAAAAAAAAAAAAAAAAAAAAAAGACACAACTTTCTTCAAGTTCTTTTGCTTTGGTTCTGGTTGCCTACAAGACAAAGTTCAAACTCCTTAGCCTACCATAATCTGATCCTTTATAATCTGATTCCTTTTTTAAAAACAGTATTGGCCCCTGCTCGTTCGTTTATTCATTCAAACAAATATTTATGTGTAGGCCCTAAAGCTAAATCCACAAACAAGATTGACTTAGTCTTTACCTCCATGGAAATTATAGTTTGGGGAGGAAATCTAGATATTAAATAGTTACAAATCTGATGAGAATTGTGAAAGGAAAGCAGAGTGTATGAGAGCATCTATTACCAAACCCAACTGGGACACCTACCCCAGCTCTGGAAGGATCAGGTAAAATCTCCCTGGAAAAAAGACAGTGCATTTATACATTGACATTCGTGGTGTGGTCCTATGGTAGTACTGATGGCTAATACAACTATAGAACTATGAAAGGGTGTTTTAAACTGAGTCTAGAAAGCCAAGTACTGTGCAGTTATTTGAGAGTTTATGTTTTGAGTCACTTTATAAAATTAGCTTTCCTTTAGGATAGATTCAGATTCATTAGGTCAGAAGGAGGGCTTAGACAACTGTATTTTTAACAAAATTTTCCTAGTGAATTTTGGTGCAGATTCATGTTTGATACCCCTTGTTTTGGGGCACATAGGTCACTTGTATATATAACAGAAACTTGGAGAGGAAACATACAGTGTCATAGCATTTTAACACTTATACATAGGTGGATAATATTTCATGGCATTTGAGATGGAATGCATAAATATCCCAAATATCAAAACTTGGAAATATAGCATTAGTTATCTGTATTTATTTCTGATCTTTTATAGTCTTTTTTTCTTAGATTTTTTTTTTCTTTTTTCTTAGCTGCTTTTTGTTTTATATTGAGCACTCCTCAGATTTGGCTAAAATCATAAATTTATTTATTTATTTATTTATTTATTTAATTTTTAAGTAGAGATAGGGTCTTGCTATGTTGCCTAGGCTGGTCACGAACTCCTGGACTCAAGCCATTCTCCTGCCTTGGCCTCCCAAAGTGTTGGGATTACAGGCCTAAGTTTATTTTTAAACTAAATAAATGGAATATATTATAACTCTAAGACCATTATACAGAGTTATAAGTCATTTTAAAAGTATACTTTATTATATAGATGGTAACTTTTAAGATTTAAAAAAAAATTATTTTAGGTTCTGGGGTACATGTACAGGACGTGCAGGTTTGTTACATAGGTAAACGTGTGCCATGGTGGTTTGGTGCCCCTGTCACGTAAGTATTAAGCCCAGCATGCATTAGCTATTTTTTCTGATGCTCTCCCTCTCCCTGCATCCGTCTGACAGGCCCCAGTGTGTAGTGTTCCACTCCTTGTGTTCGTGTGTTCTCATTGTTCAGCTCCCACTTAGGGTGAGACCACACAGAATTTGGTTTTCTGTTCCTGCTTTAGCTTTCTAAGGATAGTCTTCCAGCTGCATCCATGTCCCTGCAAAGGACATGATGTCATTTCTTTTTAAGGCTGCATAGTATTCCATGGTGTAGATATGCCACATTTTCTTTATCCAGTCTATCATTGATGAGCATTTGGATTGATTCCATGTCTTTGCTATTGTGAATAGTGCTGCATTGAACATATGTGTGCATATATCTTTATAATAGAATAATTTATATTCCTTTGGATATATATCCAGTAATGGGATTGCTGGATCGAATGGCGTTTCTGGTTCTAGATCTTTGAGGAATACCCACGCTGTTTTCCACAATGGTTGAACTAATTTACATTTCCACCAACAGTGTAAAAGTGTTCCTATTTCTCTGCAACCTTCCCAGCATCTGTTGTTTCTTGACTTTTTAATAATCACCCTTCTGTCTGGCATGAGATGGTATCTTGTGGTTTTGATTTGCATTTCTCTCATGATCAGTGATGGTGAGTTTTTTTTCATATGTTTGTTGGTTGTATGGATGCCTTCTTTTGAGGAGTGTCTGTTCATGTCCTTTACCCACTTTTTAATGGGGTCGTTCGATTTTTTTTCTTGTAAATTTGTTTAAGTTCATTGTAGACTCTGGATATCAGACCTTTGTCAGATGGAAAGTTGCAAAATTTTTTTCCCATTCTGTGGGTTGTTAGTTCACTCTGATGATAGTTTCTTTTGCTGTGCAGTAGCTGTTTAGTTTAATTAAATCACATTTGTCAATGTTTGCTTTTGTTGCAATTGCTTTTGACATTTTCGTCTTGAAATTTTTGCCTGTGCCAATGTCCTGTATGGTATTGCCTAGATTTTCTTCTATGGTTTTTATAATTTGGGGGTTTACATTTAAGTCTTTAATCCATCTTGAGTTAATTTTTGTGTAAGGTGAAAGGAAGGGTTTCAGTTTCAAGTTTCTGCATATGGCTAGCCAGTTTTCCCAGCACCATTTATTAAATAGGGAATCCTTTCCCCATTGCTTGTTTTTGTCAGGTTTGCCAAAGATCAGATGGTTTTAGATGCGTGGTCTTATTTCTGAGTTATCTATTCTGTTTCATTGGCCTATGTGTCTGTTTTTGTACCAGTACCATGCTGTTTTGGTTACTGTAGCCTTGTAGTATAGTTTGAAGTTGGGTAGCATGATATATCCAGCTTTGTTCTTTTTGCTTAGGATTGTCTTGGCTATTTGGACTCTTTTTTGGTTCCATATGAATTTTTAAATAGTTTTTTTCTAATTCTGTGAAGAATGCCAATGGTAGTTTGATGGAAATAACGTTGACTCTATAAATACTTTGGACAGTGTGGCCGTTTTCATGATAATGGTTCTTCCTATCCGTAGTATGGAATGTTTTTACATTTGTTTGTGTCCTCTCTAATTTCCTTGAGCAGTGGTTTGTAGTTTCCCTTGAAGAGCTCCTTCACTTCCCTAGTTAGCTGTATTCCTAGGTATTTTATTTTCTTTGCAGTAATTGTGAATGGGAGTTCATTCATGATTTGGCTCTCTGTTTGTTTGTTGTTGTATAGAAATGCTTGTGATTTTTGCACATTGATTTTGTATCCTGAGACTTTGCTAAAGTTGCTTATCAGCTTACGAAACTTTTGGGCTGAGACAATGGGGTTTTCTAGATATAGTATCATGTCATCTGCAAACAGAGACAGGTTGACTTCCTCTCTTCCTATTTAAATACTATTTATTTCTTTCCCTTGCCTGATTGCCCTGACCAGATATTCCAATGCTATGTTGAATAGGAGTGGTGAGAGAGGGCATCCTTGTCTTGAGCTGGTTTTCAAGGGGAATGCTTGCAGCTTTTGCCCGTTCAGTATGATATTGGCTGTGGGTTTGTCATAAATGGTTGTTATTATTTTGAGATATGTTCCTTCAATACCTAATTTATTGAGGGTTTTTAACATGAAGAGATGTTGAATTTTATCAAAGGTATTTTCTGCATCTATTGAGTTAATCATGTGGTTTTTGTCTTTAGTTCTATTTGATGAATTACATTTATTGATTTGCGTATGTTGAACCAGCCTTGCATCCTGGGGATGAAGCCTACTGAGTTGTGGTGGATAAGCGTTTTGATATGCTGCTGGATGTGCTCCCGGTTTGCCAGGAATTTATTGAGGATTTTTGCATTGATGTTCATCAGGGATACTGGCATGAAGATTGTTTTTTTTTTTTTTTTTTTTAATTTCTGCCAGGTTTTGATATCAGGATGATGCTGGCCTCATAAAATGAGTTAAGGAGTCCCTCCTTTTCAATTGTTTGGAATAGTTTCAGAAGAAATGGTAGCAGCTTCTCTTTGTACCTCTGGTGGAATTCAGCTGTAAATCCTTCTGGCCCTGGGCTTTCTTTGGTTGGTAGGCTATTAATTACCACCTCAATTTCAGAACTTGTTGGACTATTCAGGGACTCAGCTTCTTCCTGGTCAGTCTTGGGAGGATGTATATATGCAGGAATTTATCCATTTCTTCTTCATTTTCTAGTTTATTTTCATAGCAGTGTTTATAGTATTCTCTGATGGTTGGTTGTTTTTCTGTGGGTCAGTGGTGATACCCCATTTATCATTTTTTATTGTGTCTATTTGATTCTTCTTTCTTTTCTTATTAGTCTAGCTAACAATCTACCTATTTTTTATTAATTGTTTTTAAAAAACCAGCTCCTGGATTTGTTGATTTTTTTTTTTTTTTAATGGTTTTTCGTGTCTGTCTCCTTCAGTTCCACTGTGATCTTGGTTGTTTCTTGTCTTCTGCTAGCTTTGGGATTTGTTTCCTCTTGGTTCTCTACTTCTTTTAGTTGATGTTAGAATGTCAGTTTGGGGTCTTTCTGGCTTTTTGATGTGAGCATTTAGTGCTATAAATTTCCCTCTTAACACTGCTTTAGCTGTATCCCAGAGATTCCAGTATGTTACCTCTTTTTCCTCACTAGTTTCAAAGAACTTATTTATTTCTGCCTTAATTTCATTATTTACCCAGGAGTCATTCAAGGCAGGTTGTTCAGTTTCAGTAGCATGGTTTTGAGTGAGTTTCTTAACGTTGAGTTATAATTTAGTTGTGCTGTGGTCTGAGAGACTGTTATGATTTCAGTTTTTTTGCATTTGCATAAGGTTGAAACTTTTAAGATTTCTATATGCTGTCATTATAATTCCAAATAAGCATGTTATTTAGTATTTCTTGCTTTTGTTCTTGAATTCGAAACCATAAATAAAAATAATAATATGCAATATTTACTACAATAAACTAATATAAGTCTTGAGTAATTTTGTAGTTAAACTTATTTAATTAGCAAATTAAACTAAGAGTTTGAGTGTATTCTTCTAAAAAATTACTATTATGTGTCTGAAATGAAACTTGGTCCTTAATTATGAGTACTTTGGTAGACTAATGCCCCCCTTGGAATTTGCCATCCATCCCTCTATTCTTAGCATCCCTTACTCGATATATAGTAGATGCTCATCATATGTTTGTTGAATGTATGAACACAGGATATTTAAGAACACCTGGATCAAATGTTGTATAATCTCATATTTTATATAGAATAAGTATCTTTCTGGAAAATTAATTTTACACACACACACACACACACACACACACACATATTTTTAAAGATATGGGGTGTTCCTATGCTGCCCAGGCTGGACTTGAACTCCTGAGCTCAAGCAGTCCTCCCACCTCAGCCTCCCAAGTAGCTAAGACTATAGGTATGTACCTCTGTGTCCAGTTGCAAATAATATTTTGATACCGATTTCCATTGTGAATTATATGTTCTTTTTTTTTTTGAGATGGGGTCTCATTCTGTCACCCAGGCTGGAGTGTATTGGCATGATCATGGCTCACTGCAACCTTGTCCTCCCTGGGGTCAGATGATCTTCCCACCTCAGCCTCCTGAGTAACTGGTTTCCACAGGTGCACACCACCTTGCCCATCTAAATTTTTTTTTTTTTTTTTTACTTTTTGTAGAGACACAAGATTTTGCCATGTTGCCCAGTTTGGTCTCGAACTCCTGAGCTCAAGCAATCCTCTTGCCTCAGCCTCCCAGAGTGCTGGGATACAGGCGTAAGCTACTGCACCCAGCCTTTTTTTTTTTTTTTTTTAAAGGAATAATCTACTGTATATTTCTATGTTCTTATAGAAACATTTCTCTAAATATTCAACTATATGGATATAGTCGAAAACTTGTGAAAAGGAATGGTGATTACCTGTTGTATATAACAGGCATTGTACTTCCTGCTTAGCAGAAGCACTTTTCTAACCTTAAGATTTTGGAATTGTTGATTTTAGGGATTTTGTCATCTTTTTGAAATTTCTGTTATGTCTTCATTGTTCTGTCTTGTGACATTTAGGTTTTTGACTTTAAGATTTTTGACAACTTGTAGATGATTGATTCCAAAGGCCCATGCCTGTGTACATTTTGCTTAGCGTGAGTGAAAATCCACCTCCTTTGAGGATGATCTGCAGGAATTGTAGCTCAGCTAGTGAATGAATCCAGCAGGCAGCTCACTTTCATTGGGATTTTGTTCTTTATTATCACTGGGTAAACACTTTATGGAGAAATTTTATGTTGGAGTAGTATTCATGAATTGGATGCCTTCATCTCAGATGTCAGGAGGTAATTCTCTTTGTAACATTCAGAACTTTGTTCTTTTCCTTTTATCTAGATATATAGAGTAGAGTAGAATAAACAGGAACAGGACAAGAACAGGATTATAGCTACAGTGTATTATCATGTGTCTGTAGGAGTCCTGCTAGCTAACTGTAGTTTTTTTTATCCTGAAAACTCTTTTAGACTAGGGGAAAAATAGGTGGGTGGGGAGCTAACGTTTTTATGAATGTCTCTGCTGTATGCGAGGAACTGTGCTAGATTCATTGTATTTATTATTTCCTGTAATACCCAGAGCAAGTGTGTGAGGTAGGAATTATCCCCATTTTGCAGATAAAATTGAGACCCAGGGGAGCTAAGTATTCGCCCAAGTACCACATATAAGTACCAGAATTGCCATTGAAAGCCAGGTCTGTGTGATGCTAAAGTCTCTCGCGCTTTCCGTCTTAGTACTCTCTTCTCACTACTTCTAGTCACTCATCCATTGTTGAGGGAGTGATCACTTGCTCTGTGCTAGGCATTTGAGCCATAAAGATGGTGATCTTGTGACCCTCCCACTCTATCTAGTGGAGGTATGTAAAACCCCAAAGGCTCTGTAATGTACTAATTGGTTTTATTTAAAATTCTATGTATATAATTTATAAGAGAGAATATCTCTAGGAGTAATTTTCAAAGTATTAAGATGCCCATTTGAGAACTCTGTCACTGTAAGTTAAAGTTTGCTTTTTTAATAACTTCATTCAGTAGGCAGGTTTTTCTGTTGAAAAATGTGGATGTCTTCCATAAACCATAATTGCATATGTGTAGCATAAATATTGTTTTTTTATTGGATTTGTTGCAGAAATAAGGGCCTCTTTTGTTTAAATGGACTTGCTTTTGAACTGTGAAAATTTAATCATGATAGTTTATTGGTTCAGCTCTGGAGAAGCTGAGGCAAAGCTATTTTGCTCCAGCCAGAGCTATTTATATACCATCACTGAGAGTTCCTTTTTATATTATTGGTGTTATTGTGTACTAAAAAAAGGAATGTTAGTAGAAAACTTAGGATTTTTTTCATTCTATGTCCTTATTCACCACAATGATATTTTTAGAGGTTATTTCATCTAGCTTTATCTCTTCCGAAAAAGCTTTTTCTTTTTCACAGTAGTGGCAGACAAGAACTCAGCTTGAAGCCATTCCTTCTTAAGCTTTCTTTTTTGAAGGGTGAAAGGATCAGAGAGAGTGGAGCTCTGTGTGTGAATTGAGCCTCTTTGCCCTTATCCCCTTCCTGATCAACACATTTGCTTCATTGAGGGGAGAAATAACCATGAATTTAACCCCTTTTAAAAAAGGGGTTAAAACGTAAGGCTGTATCTTTTAGTTTGTCTATGCAGAAAGAAAGTCTATGGTCTTAGAAGTTTATCCTCACTTTTGTTTCGCTTCTGGAGAAGATCATTATTCCGTTTAGCTTTCCTTTTAGAAGAGTGCTTTGCTGAACAGGGAAGGCAGGTAATCGTTTATTGTTGCAAATATCTGCTAAATTGGATAAGTGGAAGAAGAATAACAGCACTATGGCTGCTCGGTGGCTAGAATTTGTGAGCTAAAAACGGGGGGACAAACTAAGTTTTAAAAGAACGTTATACACTTCAGTGTCCTTATAGCAGAGCTAAGTTTGGAAACACTACTAGATCTGCAGCCCTGTAAGTGGAGTGGTTCAATCTCTGCAGAAGCATCTGATTTCAGGCCTACATATGGGGCCTTAACAACTTGAATGCAAATGGGCGTAGCCTCTGAAGCAAGATTTGCCAAGTGTGCCTGGATCCTTTTAGCTGACCACAGTCAGGGACAGCAGCATGTCGTATTTAGTACTGTTTTCCTCCAATATGGACATCTGTCTGCTTCAGTATTTACCTACTGTCAGTCATCCATCCATCCATTCATTCATGTTATCTTTGAAATAGTAGACTAGTGGGTATGTTTCTTTTGGTTTGTTACCTGCCTTGTGAAACATATTGTAATAATATGTGAGGTTCCATCTTTATTTTATCCTATAACTTGAAACAGTATGTTTTCAAAGACATGATTACATAAGACCGTTTCACTTAAAATTTAGTGAATTATGCACATCTTTGGATTCTGGGAGAGACAGGCTAAATGTCGAATTTCATGACTGCAAATCAATTTGCAAAAGGCCATATGAAAGATAATGCTTAATGTCATTCAGCTTCTCTTCCATTAACATCTTGAACTATGGTGTAAAGTTTTGTATTTTTATTCTAGAAATATAGCTGACATTAGCATTCAGGTATACAGTTCAGTTTATCTCTAGTGAAAAGTCTCTTAAAATTAAGTTAAATACAGTACAGAGAACACGGAAAATCAATAATATTTCATTTCTTTTAAGTAAGATCTTTCTATATACATTTGCTTGGGTTGCTTATAAATTTCTTTCTTTACAGAAGTATTTTATAATAAATGTCAGTTATAGATTTAACTGTAGCAAAAAATAGTACAGGTTCTGTAGTAGCTTTAATATATCAGGTAAAAAACTGCTTAGCTAAGTATTAGTGTAGAATAGTGGAATAGTCTCCTAAATGATATTTTTAAAATGTAGTAATATTAATAGGAGAGCATTTAGGAGCTTAACATGTAGAATATTATAGAATTTAGCATACTGTGCTTTAAGATATTTAAAACATTTGCTTATTGGTTTACTTATAACCCTTTACACAGAGTAAATATATTATAAATATTTGTTGATGGATGTGAACTTGCTTCAAATTTTTTTATATCTAATTACTCCCATACTAGTGATATAAGATTTAATTACTTTAGTGTTATCTTCATAGTCTAAAAATAGTATCCTAATATTACCTACGGTTCAATCGGAATTCTAGTGGCATTAGCAAGTGATTGATAGAACTGGTAAAAACTAATTTGTTAAAGTATTAGAAGTTGAACATTGGGCAAATTCACTTTTTAATAGCCATGTATGCATCAGTAAGTTTAAAAGCACCCCCTCTAGGGGTGTTGCTTAGGAAACATTTTCTCTTTTTTCAGAAATAGCTAACCTGAGTATAAATTAAGTACTCATCGGGTTCAGCTTATTCACAGATGTGACCACATTGGTATTTAATGTGGCTGCCAAAGTAGATAGAATAATATTTTAAATTGTTTTCACCACTGAAATATGTAAACTGGAAAAAATTTTGCTTCATGAATATATGCTTGAGGATAAATGAAGGATGGGTGTGGGTTATGTTGTTGTTAGGTGGTTTGTAGGGGGTAGGGCTCTGTAAAAGGCATTTCCTGCCTATGAGGTTTGTTTGTGCCTTTGGGAGTTTGATGAATTTCAGAGTAAATTGGAAAGACGGAGGCCATTTAAGACTTTGGTGAATAATATAAGTGAAGAAAAATCAGCATTTAATATCTAAATGAAAATATGTGACTGCTTTAAAAAAATAGCATTTAAATTAGTAACCTAATTACTTTATAGGAGACGAAAATGTATGGATGAAACCCAGGAATTCTCCTCTTTATTAACCCTGGTGTGTTACTAAAAAATTATGAATTGTTCTGATTGCTGGAAAAACTGTTGATTGGTTCCATTTGATTATCTTCTTGTTTCACCTTTTGTAGTATGGGAATATTGGGTTAAGAAGGAGGGACGAGGGCCGGATGTAATCCTAGCACTTTGGGAGGCTAAGGCAGGTGGATCACCTGAGGTCAGGAGTTCGAGACCAGCCTGACCAACATTGGGAAGCTGGCGCAATCTTGGCTCACTGCAACCTCCGCCTCCCGGGCTCAAGTGAATCTCATGCCTCAGCCTCCTGAGTAGCTGGGATTACAGGCTGACACCACCATGCCTGGCTAATTTTATATTTTCAGTAGATAAGGGGTTTCACCATGTTGGCCAGGCTGGTCTTGAACTCCTAACCTCAAGTGCTCCACCGGCCTCAGCCTCCCAAAAATGCTGGGATTACAGGCGTGAGCCACCACATTCAGCCCAGGATATTTTTATATGTCTAAGGAAAGATGCTTTTTTGTTTGTTTCTGGAAATAATGCCATTTGTCTCCTTAAATATTTCTCTATACTTTAAATAACAAAAGAGAAAGGCTTATCTCATGTAACAGTAACATTTATTAATAGCTTCATTAAGTATGGCCACTGTAGATGTTAACTTTTTGAATATAAAAGGAATGAATTTATTTTAGTGATCTAAGATTTTTGTAATTCCAACATTCTGAGAATTAATATTACAAAGTATCCTAAAATTTAAAAATGATTATTCAAAAATTTTAGGTGAGAATATAAAATATATGTACTGGGTTGACAGAAGTGAAACTGTTTGTGGTCTTAAGTAGTCTCATTAATAATTCATAAACCTGATAGGAGTTTTCCTCTTAATCTTTACCTAACAAAAGATGGAGTTAATCATCTGTGTGCTTCAGACATGAAAAAATTCCTCTGGGACTCAGTGTGGGATCAGGGTATCTTGGCCTTTGAGGTTGGAGAAGTGTCATTTCTTGCTGTCTCTGCTTGGGCACTCTGTTAGCCCCTGGCTGTTTGGTGTATTCTTAGAGTTTATATGTTTTGTCTGTGATTAGAGGAGCTCAGTGCAAATGGGTTTAGCTGCAGTTGTAGTTGGGCAGATACTGATTTCAACACTTTTTAAAGGTCTTGTGAGGAGAAGAAAGTAAAATTTTAGGTCAAGTAGTTGCCAACTTAATATTTACTTGTAACTGTTAAACTGCCACTTATATACATGTGACATTTGATACTTGTAAAATATATTTTTATTATATTTTCTACTATTGAATATATTTTATTTTTCAGAGTGGGACAATTTTTAGTTTTAGTTGCCTTTTTTTTGTTTTTGTTTTTGTTTTGTTACCCAGGCTGGTGTTGACCTCCTGGGCTCAAGCTTGGACTGTAGGAGTTGCTGTATTCTTTTAATTGAAGTAAGGGAATTGTTCACTTTAATGTTGTGTGATTTAAAGGAAATACATTTATAAACTACCTTTTCCTAAATAACTTGTGTACTAAAGTCTGGCACATTTTTCTTGGTGTTGGGGCAACGGTGGTGAAGAAGACAAAGTCCTTGTGGTCAAGGAGTTTTTCCCCTGTAATATATAGTAATAGGCAATACTGATTTAAGCAAATACATGAGATAATTTCAGATTGTGGCACGTATAGTGAAGGAACCAAAATAGGTAATATGTTGGAAGGAGATTGGGATTGGGAAGAAGATTGGCAGAGTTGGAAAGCTGCTTTATTAGGGAAGTTAACAAAGGCGGGTGTCTTTAGCATTTGACAAGAGGGACCACTTGGGGAATGATCTAGGAAATTCAGGGAAAGCAAGCACAAAGATTTGAACACTAGAATGATTGGAAAGGAGGCTAATGTGACTGGTGTGTAGTGACTAGGGGAAATGATAGTCACTAGGTTGAGTATATTGGCTGGGTCACATTATGTGGGGCCTTAGAAATGAAGAGTGTGGTTTTCTAATAGTTACTGGAGGAAGTCATCAGGGGAGAGGCATGAACTGGTATGCTTTTGAAAGACCTCTCTAGTCTCTGAGTGTAGAACTGATTATAGAACGGTGGAGAACAGGCAGACAAATCATTTAGGATCTATTGCTGTGTCCAGGGAAGAGGTTGATAGCTACGAGTTCCAGAGTGGTAGATCTGGAAGTTCTGAGAAGAAGATGGATTTGTGATAGATACATACTAGTGAAGGGAGAAAGCGTGCTGGTTCTTTGCCTTTACTAAAATCCTGTGGCTTCTGATAGTTGTGGCAGCTTTGAATTTCACTGTGTTGTGGCAAAGGAGAGAATTGGTGTTAAGGCACATGGGTGGGTTCATTTACAATGTAGACTTCATACCAATCAGATTTTTGTCTTATTAAATCTGGCAGTAGATATTTGATTTGTTTTAAATGTGACATTTTATTGTTGCAGGAAATGTTTTCATATTTGTCCAACCAAATAAAGAAGTTGTCAGAAGCCTACAATGAAAGACTGTTGCATACACCTCACAATCCCATATCTTTAGGTAATTTCTTTTTTCCTAAAGAAAAACAAATACTTATGATCCATCTCTAGGAGGAAGCTGGTACTTCTAGAAAGAGAGAAAACTCTTTCTAGTTATAATGATATTTCTAAATTCATCACAGTATTTTAATTTGTAAATTGAAAAAGTTTAGTTAGGCTTTTGAAATATTTTAATATATTTCTAAGATAAAGCCTATACACTGAGAGAATCAGAGTCAATATTAAGTATTATAATGAAAATGCAGAAAATAATACTTGAAGTCCTGTTTCTAACCAGAACTCTATTTATAAATAATTAAAGCTTTCTCCAGGTCGGGTGTGGTGGCCCGTGCCTGTAATCTTAGCACTTTGGGAGGCTGAGGCGGGAGATCACTTAAGCTCAGGAGCTCAGAACCAGCCTGGGCGACATAGTGAGACCTTGTCTCTATTATTTAAACCAAACAAATAAACAAAACTTTCTCCAGTTAACAGAACCCCAGCATACCAGAAATTAAATCTTATGTTGTTTTTAATGTCATTATTGCTTGTTTTCTTTAGCCTATGGATGTTAAAGAAATTTGTATTTATGGTATTTTCATTTGTGTATATAAGGACTATGTTTTTGTCATGTAATATAGGGGTTACTAAAAACAATAATGTGAATATTGACTTTTATGAACTTAATTACCTTTTAAGCTTCATAATTACCCCCTTTTAAATTGTGAATATATGTAATATAATGTTTCATATTTCACAGATATCTGAAGAAAGGAAAGTGAATCATTTGTAGCCGAAGCCTTTTTTAGGAATGGGCTTCTGTGGAATACCATTTGAACACCAATATATAATAAAAACCACCCCAATTAGTCCTTTGCTGATTTATGATCTATGTAGATGTTATAGAAGGTGATATTGTGTAGCTTGAATTCCGAATCTTCCATGTCCTAGCCTCTGACCTCCTTTTCCCTCACATGCAAAACTGTTTAATGATTGGTTGAGATTGTTTGTGAAGCATGTAGTATGGTGAGTCCTTAGTAAATGGTAGCTACGAGTGGTGCTATGTATGCAATCCAGTTTACCCACACAGCCTTAGAACGATCAATTCCATTTCTATATGCAGAATTTGATCTTACTTAGTTTTGTATATGTACTGAAATATATCCCACATTTTTTAAAAACTTTACAAGTTTTTAAAACTTGGTTGAATTTGAATAAACAGCCATACTGATCGTGTTATTGTTCCATCTCTTTAGTTGGAAAAATTTACTCTCCTGAAGGATGATATGGAAATTCTGTTTCGTATTCTGAGATGTTAATTTACATTAAAATATTTTTGTCTGATATATAAAGAAATCCCTATGATTTATTAAGTACGTTACAGTGAAATTGTGCCACTTGACAATGAATCAAAAGTAATGTCTTCATCATTATTATTGTTATTATTTGAATTATTTTTATGCCAGTAAACCAGCGCTTATTAGGGTACTTTTTTCTTTTTCAGCTATGACACTTAAAACACTAGATGAACACCATGACGAAGCTGTCACTCAGCTCGGCTCGATGCTTTTTACCAGACAGGTTTCTGGAGCCAGGTAAGTATGTTTAAAATAGATGTGGGTTTCTTTGGCTTTTCAAAGTTAACTCCAATAAAATACCTTTCCTCAACAATAGTCCCCCAAGTATATGCTGAACTATACCTGCGAATTTATCATGGAGTAAAGAATGATGAGTTAGAGAATCTGTAAGGCTACTGTATGCCCACCTGTTGACTGCTTATGCCTGAAATAGTCACAAAAAGACATGAATCTTGTTTGTTTTCATAGATGTACAGAAACAAAGTTTTATTACCTCTCTATATAGATATTTTGTCTTTATTTCCTTTGTTAGATGATCTTCGGCGTGTCACATTATGGTATTAGAAATAAACCATCTTCATCACTAAATTGAAGTGAAAGTGTTGTTAAGGAAAAGCCTTCTTCCTAAACTAAAAAAAAAAAAAAGAGTGTGCAATCCTTGCCTATGTAAGAGAAAATTGTACTTTTTCCTCTTCTGTATACATGGCCTGAAAAATGAATCTCGTTTTTCATTTTAGATTTGATGAGGTCAGAGAAAAATGACTTGAAAATATCTTGCTGTAAATACTTTACATGCTTCTATTAAAGAATTTTTCTGTAGCTACCAGAGGATAGAGATTTTATATCACAGTACAACTTTTTAAAAGTAAAATCTTAGATTAATTTACTTTTTACCTTGATGAACTCTTACCTATATACAATATAGTTTTGACACTTCTAAAATGGATTTCTTGACATTGCTTTTAGTATTGCCACTATTTGTCTTTATGTTTAAGTTGAGCCTCATTGACTTCTTTAAAACATAGCTAAATGATTAGAGTATTAGAAATCTGCTTATATCTAACATGCCAGTGAAATCAAGCTTTAAAAATGCAGGTGCCTTTGCTGAATATTACTGTTTGCTGACCACCACCCCACTATAAACAGTTACATAACTTCTTCTGTATCTTGGCTTTAAAACTATCCATTGCATAGCACTGATCAGATAGTTAGACTTTTAGTTTGTTGATTATTTGAGGTAACACGACAATTACAGTGGTTTGACTTGCAAATTTCAATATTTCAGTGAAGGGTGTATATATGAAGTCATATTCCAGATTTGACACAAAACCAAATCATTTTCTTTTTACTTCTTTAAAGAAGATGTAGAGGTGTTTAAGATTCCTAGAGCTTCAGGTAAAGAGAAAAATATACTGGCAAAAGTAAAATAAAAAGAGATTCCTAGAGCTTATAGGTCTTTAATAGGAGATAAGTAAACGATAATCAGATAAGTAAACGGTAGGCAGGACTTTTCTATGTAAAAAAGCAGTGTGTTATAGAATTTCATTTTAAAGTTGATACAGTCTATTTTCGTAGGCCATGATTTATTCCTGTTTTAAACTTCTTAATAAGTGGATGTAAGACTTTGTAACACATATCTTTTGTTTATGGGTGACATTGTGTTACCATTACCAGACATATTAAATTGGTAAATCTTTCTTCTTTCAGGGTTGTGCCTCTTGGGTCTGTGCAAACTGTGAGTGGCTATACTTTCAGAGGCTTTATGTCACATACAAATAATTACCCTTGTGCTTACCTAAATGCTGCATCAGCCATCGGAATGAAGATGCAGGATGTGGACCTGTTCATAAAGAGACTTGACAAGTGTTTAAAGGCAGTAAGAAAAGAACAAAGTAAAGAGAGTGATGACAATTATGACAAAACTGAAGATGTGGATATTGAAGAAATGGCTTTAAAACCAGATAATGTCCTTCTTGACACATACCAGGATGCTTCTTCATGACATGCGAAGGGTTTCTTCTTGATCTTTGCAAATACACGTGCAAAGGTGTATTTGAAAGAAATGATAAAGGCTGTAGTACAAGCAAGCAGTTTAAAGATAAGACTTGAGATTTTTGAATTGAGAATTTCATGGAGAATATTCAGTCAAGGAGTAGACTGTGGTCTGAACTAACCATTGATGATTGTTAAGTTTCCCATTCTTAGACTGCATCAATCCTTGTGATCCTTAACAGGTTATAATATACAGCTAGCATTTTTCTAATTGTTAAAATATCTGTTAATTAAGCATCATGACTCAGATAATTTTTACTAGTGTAACGACAGTAAAATTACCTTCAATTCTCTTTGAAATGTAGAGTGCTTCCTCCTAACCATTCTTTACCTTTTCTGATCACACAGAATTGAGAAAGATTCCTTATGCCACTAGTTACTAGTTGTTTGTTGAGATGTGTAAGTCACAGTGTGCCTGTAAAATGGACATTCCCCAGGGAAGCAGAGTCAAGGTATAAACTTCCATTTTGACCCAAAAGCAATGGCTCTCAGCTGGGGTTGATTCGCTTATCTGAACAGCATCTGCAGCCATTTTTGGTTGTCACAACTGGTGGGATGCTGTTAATATCTAGAGGATAGAGGCCAGGGTGCTGCTCAACATTCTACAATGCACCGGACAACTCTCCACAACAAAGAATTACCCAGCCCAAAATGTCATTAGTGCTGAGGTTGAGAAATACACCTCTAAAGTAGATAAACTCCTTGAGTAAAGAGAAGGTTACCATAGCAACTTTCAGTAGTACTTCAAAGAAGATAGCTTTATAAATGTCATCAAACTATACTATATGGAGAATCTTAAGTGATAACCAGGGTCACAGGTTCCAAGCATGTCATTATAAATTGTTTTATATGGCACTGGTGCATTTTTCCTTTTGGGTAAGGGACAACATTATTCCACTTACTGTTTTTGCTTTAAGCAGCCTGCATATATTGGTTAGTTTGTTCAGATGTTGTGCACAGACATCATCAAAATTAGCTAACATGAGTATTTTTGAACATATGTTTGCTAGGAAGGTAAAAATCACATAGTATAATAAACAGGTGTGTTCCCCCCTCCTTGCCCATGTGCTCATTTTTCTGAGTCTGAAATTCCAGACATACTGGCTTTAACAATAATTTTGTTGTTAATTTAAGAAATAGACTGATATGTCATAGCCTGAAGATTTACTGAAGCTTCTAAACATGCCACCATGCCAAAGCTATGTTTCTCAAAACCAGCTCTGTGGCTTCTGTTCCTAGAAGATGCTCATGGGGAGAAAGTGTTTACAAATAATTCTGGGAGCCGCCTTTGCAAACCTGCCTGTTGGCATATAGAAGGCTCTAAGAATTCCTTCACTAAATAACCAGTTTCAATATATCCTTATCCAACGAGAAACTCATTTTTTTAAAGTGAAATATTTGTTAACAGCCCATTGAACATACTTTTAAAAACACTATGGTAGAGAATGCTGTGTTGCCTTCTGGGCTGCATTTTTCTTATTGATTTGCCATTGTAACCTATGTATGAGAAAGAGATTTTCTGGTATTTTGGTGACATTGTACATTGTTCCGGACTGTAAACATGAGCTCAGACAGACACCACTTCCTTTAATGTGTAAGGTAGACTCCTGTGGTCACTGGCTTGATCACCTTGGAAGTCAGTGACTATTTTGAGATGAAGTATTTAACTATGAATATCATAAAGGTTATTTTAAAATGTATTTATTTTATCTTTGGGGTTCAAACATTAAAAAAAATTTACATAGCTATAGTAACTCATTTCAAGGGAATAAATGCTGGATTAAAAAGTGTAAATTTTTAATGAGAATTTAGGACTAAATTGCAGGACCCGTAAAACTGAAGAGTTGCAACCTCTAGATCCAAAAAAAGGGATGAAATGTTGTCGCAAATGTAAATTCTGGCAGCACGGCTTGCTGTACATGTAAGCCAAAATTGTTTTATAGAACAAGTGATCTATATTATTGTGATCATCACTTAGCTTAAGAAAGGCCGGAGCTGGGAGAGTAGCAAATGTTTTCTCATCTGCAGTGTATCAGCAGTTCTTGGGCTTCAGCTGCTGAATAGATAATAATTCTAATTGAAGATAAATTACATGAACTCACATGTGAATGATAGATATGTTACAACATTTCATTCCTGATGCAGAAAATCAGCTGTGGTTTTTATTATTAACCCTTTCTTTCTCAGTGGTTTTGGAATTCTAGCTCTATTCCTCCTGGCTTAAAATTTGACTCTGAGGGCATAAAATTCACAAGTTTTTGAAGAGTTCTGTCTATTCAGGCTTTCCTTTGTCCCCATCCTAGTGTCATTTTCACTCACTCCTATTTCCACACATAAGTATTAAAAAGGATGTGTTTATTATAATTTGCTAGTACTGATTGGTAAGCCTCATAATTGGCCTTTGTTATCTTTGTTCTGTGACGAGGGCAGTGGATGATACATTACCAGTCATTGCTGAAGATAACCTCTTCTATCTTTGCGACCCAACAATCCTTATTAAAACTATCAGGTAAAATATTGGAGTTAGGTTTGTAAAGTCATTGGGCTGTGGCAGCCTGCTTAGAAAAGAAAATTGTGTAACAGAATATTCTTTTGGTCACTACACAATGTGTTACTTATACATGGCAGGGAAAGGAATTTTAAATCAAACTCGCAGTTTGGTTCTTAGGTCCTCTGTTGATGAATTCTCGCTCTATCAGGGAATGATATGTGACGCCAGCCTTAGGAACCTGGTGTTCAACTGTAAATCTTTCTATTTAGCTTTTTGTATTAGTTGAATAAAGTTACAGATATGAATTATTGAATACAGTTCTGTTCAGCCAATAGGCACTTGATATACAGAATGGTAAATTTAAATATGAATTAAATTTTTCTATTATTATGATCACCACTTCACTGTGGTTCTGTGTCTTTAACCACCTCATAATAAGAACTGTTATTGAGGACTGGGCTACAGAATGTGCTTGTATTTTTAGACTACGTCTATGGCTTCCATAGATTTTAGTAAAATTTAAACAAAGATAATTTGTGTTTACTGCTGATGTTACTTTAATGTTGAATTAGTAGTTCATCCTGAGAGTTATATTTCACAGAGGAAAATAACCAACAGCTGAAAACAACAACAGGAAAACTCTTGTGAGTCTGAGTCATACTCGGAGAAAGTTTTTGGAATACATACACATTTGGTGCATGTAAGAGTTGGGTTTCCTTTTCCCACTTTCTGAGATGTACTAACTTCTGCCAAACCCTTCAATGATTTTGTTATGTTTTACATTTTTGAGGCCAACCTTATTTTGTAACTGAAAAAAAGTCCAGTTTTGCATACACAGAAATTTGGTCATTTTAGAAGCCTCATAACCTGAATAGTTTGATAATAATTGAATATGCTATTAACAGCTTTTAAAAATAAGGTTCTATTAGTCAGTTTTTTCCTTGTCTGTCATATTATGTTGGTTAATGTCTCTTATGGCCAATCTTGGGAGACAGACCTAACACTCACTGCATCCTTTTGTGCCTTACTTTTTACTTTCCTTTTGCCTTTTTGGTATGTGCACATGTAAGATGGTAAGTTTAAGGCTAATGAATATATGTTTGTAATTTCCTACTCACTACTCTGCAGTTAAAGCTAAGGCCTTAGGCAAAATCTAGAAATGTTTATATTGTTTTGTTTTTTATCAAGTGGTGTCAACTTGAGAAATACAAAGAAAAGCTATGCTTAACTGTATAATTGTGGGGGATTTTAGCCATGAGAATATGAAGCTGATGTCAGCCTGCTAACCTGTTTTACCAAAAGGAAAAGATGTTTCCAAAAATGTTTTCGGTGTAGACTGTTTAAAGATAAAAATAAATTATATAATTTGTTACATGAAATAAATTTTTAATAAGTCACTGACAGTACATTATTTTACCTAATCATTACGATAGATAAAATCTGAAAGTACAAATAACTGACACTAAATTACTTGCCCGTTTTTGATTCAGTCATCAGTATCAGCTTGTCTAGAAATCAGCAAGAAAAGTCATACCTTAATGAGAAGCATGAGTCATGGCTGGGGGTTAAATTAAAAAAAAAAAAAAAGAGACGATATTCCTGCAACCATTTTGCAAAGGATCTATTGACTGTAGAAAGTACTTAGAAGCATTTAATCTTTTCTAAAAGAAATACTGTCCTTTATTTGAAAGTAGATTAATATCACTTTCTCCTTTAGATTTCACATCTAAATTGTGCTATTTGAATTTTGCAGATAGTGGCCTTTGATTTGGAATTTGATCTCTGCACTAGCACTTATTAACCATGTGAGGTCACATATTCAGCCTCTTTGAGTCTCAGTCTCATCAAATATAAAATAGATACAACCTTATAGGAGTGAAGATTAAATGAGATAATATATGGCAACGTGATTAACTCAGTATCTATGCATAAAGTACTTACTGTTAATAACTGCTATTATGCTCCATAAAAAGCTATACTGTCCTAAGTTGTACTATATTTAAATTTAAATGTATTCATTATTGTGTAGTTTATTCAGTAGAACTTTTTTCGAAGGGAATCATCAATGAATTTTGTCCATTTGCCAGTGGAAATTAAGTTAAAAGTATTCAGTTGATTTTAGATGACCGTTATTTTTTATTTTCAGGGTTTTTCTATTTTGGCTTTTATAGATTTCCTTTTGTTTTGCATTTTTGAGAAGTTTTTTAAACCCGTATTTAAAGTGCATTGACTAATTACCTGAAATTTCAGATCACAACCCAGGAAAGATATACCGAAGAAGTTCACATCACAATCCTTCCATAATGATTATATTATCTGACCAAAATGTATGGTATAATAGGCAGATCTACAGGCACGGCAAATGTTCAGTATATATAGCCCTATTCTTACGTGACTTTATAGTAGAATGGCTGATCATGGCTCCCAAATGGATATCTTTAGCAGACTTCTTTCCTGAACCCCGCACTTGTATGCAACTGCCTAGTCAACATCTTTTGCGTGTCTGATGGACATCTCAACCTCCACATGCCACAGGTTATTCCTTGATCTTCTCCCCTAAAAATCTGTTCACCCACAGCCTTCCTCACCTCAGATCACATTTCTCTTCAGTTGATTAGGCCAGAAACCTTGGAGTTATCCTCCACTTTTCTCTCTCACATCCTACGCCAAATCCATCAAGAGATCATGTTATATCTATTTACTGATTTACCCAGAATCAAGCCATTTCCCACCTACTCTGTAACCAACCAGTTCTGAACTCCCAGTCTGGATTATGACAGTACCGTTGGTTCCCCTGGTTCTTCCCATGTCCCTTTACCATCTGTTCTCACAGCCAGAGTGATCCTCTGGAAACATAGGTCCTGTCACTTGTCTGTTCAAACTCCTGCAGTAGCTCCCATGTCACTCAGAGAATAAGCCCAAGGCCTTGCTGTGTCCCGTAAGGCCCCACAGCACTGGCCATAGTAACCAGTCCCCCTTTATCTTTCTGAACCGACTCTTCATCCTTGCCCACTCCATTCCAACCAAACTGGCCATCTTGCTGTTCCTCAGACACTCCAGGCATGCTTTGCCTTGGGGCCTTGGCTCAAGCTAGTTCCTCTGCCTGAAACGTCTCTTAACCCAGATGCTTGGCTAACTCAATTCCTTCATACTGTTTACCAGAGTTCTCCCTTTTCAATGAGCTCTACTTCGACTACCCTTTTTAATACTGTAGCTGTCTCCCCCTCCCCCTACTCCCACTTACCATTGTGTAAAAATGGTCTTAAAATTGAGAGTGGGGCCCGTAAGAATCATCTGGAGTTGTTAAAATGCAGATTCAAATTCACTAGGTCTAGGGTGGGGCAGCATCTCTAGCAAATCCCTAGGGCCTGCCCACACTGCTGGCCCATGAGCACACTGAGGAGCAGAGGTCCGACATAGCGTGTCATCTCCGTACTTACTATGTTGTACTGTTTGTCTCCCTCTCTGGCTATAGCATAAACGCCACTGAAGCAGAATCTTTGTTTTGTTCACTCATGTATCCCAAGCACCTAAACAGCACCTGGAACGTGACAGACCCTCAAATATTTATTGCATGAATGATTCAATAGGTATTATTAAATATTCATGTAACTATGTATGAAATCTCATCGTGTCTGATTGAAACTACTCAGTGGTTTTCCATCTCTCCTAGAATAGAGCTCTACAAATTTTACTTGGGTGGTAGACACAAAGAGGTTCTGTTCAGATCTTGCACAGAAAGACTCCTACCCAGTTGCAAGGAGTGTGCTTAGCTGACAGCCTCCCTGCTATCAGCACCTTCAAGGTTAGCTCAAGCCTGTGTTTGAGCCAAAGTCATGGCCTTCAGCCAGTTTCTGAGCAAGGCCCAGATACAAAGACCGAGCCATTTCCACCGAGTGCAGCTCTGGAACTCCCTGCTGGACTGGCAGACACTTGGTTGGGTCTGCTTCACAGTCCGAGTGCTCCCCCTGCCCTGGCCTGGTTCCCCTCTTTTCTTTTTCAGGTGTTACTCCCCAACAAACCTTTTGCGGTCCTAACTTCGCCTCAGTATGTACCTCCCAGAGAATCCAGCCTTCGATACCCGTGGCCAACAGAATGACCTACACTCTTCTGCACATCTTTCTACTCATTCTTCTCTCCCTTGCTCTAAACGTGTCTGCTAAACCCGATTGCACCCACTTGGTACTATTCCAGTGACACCAATCCTCAGTAAGGATCATTAGCCTCATGAATCTTTTCTGTGTTGGCTATCACAGATTATGCCATTGTTTTCATCTGGCTTTTTTTTTTTTTTTTTTTTTTTTAGCTATTTTATGATTTTAAACACTACTATTTTGAGGAATGGTTCATGACTTAATGATTTAGCACACCTTTGGTAAGTGGTCATATGCCGTGAGAAGGTGAATCCGTTGTTCAGTGACCACCCTTCAGGAAGAGGTTTCTCCTGGGCACTACAGTGATCACAAAGTGAGAGGCCAGACTTCAACCCTGGCTCTGCCACTTAGTGGCCGAGTGATCTTGCATAAGTTACTTTTGACTCATCAGTAAAATGGGGATAATATCTCACAGGATTGAAATAAAGATCAAATGGAAGAATCTATCGTATATAAAGTACTTAGCAAAAAGTCTCATATATAGCAAGTGGTCTGATAGTAGCTGTTATTAAATGAATCTTACTTAAAATTATTAAATGGTTGTTAAAAAAAAAAAAAAAAACTGGGAAAGATCTTCAATAAAATAGCACCAGAAACAGTCTTTGGAAAATGTAGTTGTGTTTGTTGGCCTGATCTTTATTAAATCCTGTTCTGATAAAGAAAGAAAATTGAGGCTGGAACTCTCTTCAGAGCGCTTGGCTTCAGTGGCGTTTTTGGAGGTTCCCTCCTCTTTGCTCCTGCCTGACTTGCACTGTTGGATTCATTTCTTTGTCTTAAGGCTTTTTCTCCTGTTAAATGCAGATGCCTCTGGAAATAGATAACTGCTATTTATCCTTATTAGTTGGTGACATCTTACTTTGGATGTATTTATCAGATGTTTCCTTAAGAGTGGGCTTTTTGTTAAAAAACAAACAAACACTTTTTATTATAGAAACTTTCAAGCATATGCCAAAAAATGTGATGATGCCTAGTAGCCATTAATCAGCTTGGGCACATACCAAGTCCAATTTTGTTTCACCTACAGCACCAGCCAGTCCTCCCCTCTATCGCTTCAAGCAAGTCTCATCATTTCTGGGTGTAGCTCACATTTCAATACATGTCACCAAAGGAAAGGACTAATTTTTGTTTTTTAAGTCACAATACCATTATCACACCTGAAAAATTTAACAATAATGTCTTGATGTCATAAAATACGCTGTCAGTTTCATTTCTGTAACGACCTTTCTTTTACCCTTTAGTCAGGATCCAAATAAGATCACCTAAGGGTAGATTTTAGTGGAAAAAGGGTAAGAGGAGGGAATCAGGAAGCATTAGGAACCAGTGGCAATTAGAGAAGTGCAGAGAGGGGAGATTGAAAGTACTTGAGACAGTGTTTGTTTGTTTTTAAACAGCTTTCCCCTGGGTTAATACTGGATTTACAGGAGATGTTTATACCTGCACGCAGGCTCCCAAAGATCTTTCAGGATGCTGGAGAAATTACAGTTTGACATGCTTCAAGTTTCGCTGGTTAGCATGAGAAATGGACTTGAGTCCACACTGGTGTGTAATAATTCACTTTTAATGCCAACTTTCCCAACGTGAGGCTTTAAGTTAGAACCCCAAATAGGATTAGGTCTGTAATATGCTGGTGGTGGGGTGGTAATCGTTGTAGCTATATAGAGCTAACTTTTATTCTAAAATGGACTGAAGACAAAGCAAGCTATGCTGGGCTCCCACCAGCTAGGCTCAATGAGCCGAGAAGGCAGAGCGCCATCTCAAAACCAGCGTTCAGAGCAAACGGGGGCAGAGAGGCACCCCCGGGGTGGAGCAGAGGAGCTGACTGTGGTGCTCCTGGTGGAAGAGTCCATCTGATGCGCTTCATGGATCACATGAGAGAGACGAAGGAGCTTTCTGGGAGAACTTGGAGCTTCTGACCAGATCCGAAGCTGAGAGAGTTCTATTCCCACCCTCCCTCCAAAAAACTTGGTCATGAGCAATAAGGGGGTCCTTTACACCACAGTGGCAGAAGATACTTTTAGTTAGAAACCAAGCCAGACCTCACTTTGGAGACGTTAACCTGGAAATGTAAGATCCAGAGTCCCTAGGAATCCATTGGTCTAATGAAATTCCCCATTTTAGCTTTCCCAGGTAATAAAACATTCTAAGAAAGACAACCCAAAGCCGCATAGCCCCTTCACGACAGCACTGAGGCAGGTTTCAGGCTGCAGCCAACCACAGGCCGATGACGGCCAAGGGCAGGTCTAAAGGAGGTAGAGAAACCTTTTGCAAGACAAAAAGTTGATCCAGAAAACGTTTTCCCCATTTTCGGATCAACTTTTCTTTTGTTTCCTTAGAAAATTCATCGGTTTCTTCAGTTTCCAGTGCCTCTCTCACCACATCCAGTTGATGTGCTGTTCTGTCCTTGCCTGGTGACTCAGACCTTCCTGGAGTGGGAGAGGTGAGGGTGGTGGCCGGCAGGAGCTTTTGAACAGTAATCCCTGCTGACTTTTCTTGAAGGCCAGTAAAAACACTCATCAGTTTTTATCTTCTAATGAAAAGCAAATGGACCTTTTAACATTAGGAAATTCAGCATTTTTTGGGTTTGCATTTATGATCATTGTCTGTTTTCCATTTATTACTATCTATTTGCAATAAGTGTATTTTAGGGCCAACTTGGTTTATGCTGTTCCCAGGGAAAAAAAAAGTAAAACCCACAACCAACCAAACTGCTTTATAGATCCATCCCCATGGAGCACAGAGCTTCCTAGGCGTGAAATTGACTGACGCACACAGAGGCAGCAGGTGCGGGGCCACATGCCACTTGCCGCCTTTTTTTTAGTGTGTGTTTATAATCAGTAAATGGCTGTAGATGTTTAAATGGTTGCCTAATACTGATGGAGAGCGGATGCCATTATAACTTGAACTTGTATTGCCACGCAGATGGTGGAAATAAACATCCAATTCTGCACACAGTTTTGTTTGTTTCTCACTTTTAAAAGATCAGCTGAGTGTCAGGCATCCATGGTGCCAGCAGGGGGGCTGCGGCTGGGGGTGGGGAGCGATAGGAGAGCTGGGCTGCTGTCGAGTTCAGATTGGCTTTTGTGCTGACAGTCAAAAACAGCAGGCTCCGCTGTAAATGGGAGGGGGTTCATGGCAGCAGTGGACTCCACCCCGGAGTTACCAGGCAGCAGCTCCAAATATCCCTTCACACACAGTCAAAATGTGCCTCCACAAAACTTAGCTCTGGGGCTCTGCTGCCTCTCACCCTTCTCCATCGTAGGATTCCAGCCCTAACCATGCCTGTGGGAACTCTTGCTACACCTTCTTTTCTTTCTCTCTTCTCTTTCTTAAACACCTCGAAAAATGGAGCTGGTTGGACACAGGGGTGACAACACCTGATTCGGTTTCACCCTCCTAGCTTCCCCGTCTGTCCCTCGAATGCCCATTGGTCTCCTACATTTTGTGGGACCTTAGCAAATATTTCTTGAACAAATGATCAACCGATTTGTTCACACTCTAGAAATAACCAACAGGGTTTAATGATAGCCTAGTCCAGAAATATTTGTTTTAACAGATTTGGAATAATCAGAGAAATGAATCTCTGTGAAATTTTGCAAATCAGTGAGCAGAAAAGAGCAGAGTGAATCTGGGGACAGGGAAGTCTTCTTAGTACCTTAAAATTGCCTTGTGGGGGAAGCCCACACCTTGGGAAGAAGCCCAAACCTGTGAATGCCCTGCAAGCCATTTCTCTGGGACAGTGACACTGGCTCCAAATGTAAATGTTTAAGAGATGAATCCATGCTTCAGGGTCAAAGAATATGCTCCATCGGGGAGCAAGGGCACAGGGTTTATGACAAAGGCCATTCCCAACAGGCTTGGTCTGTTTTATTAATGAATCCTGCAAAAGCAAGGCAAACCCGCCCCCACCTCCTCCAGTTGGCTTCTTTCCTTCATACCAGCCCTCTTTCTCTCAATCAAATAATGCAGTGATCCTTCCCATTTCTGTAGAGTGCTTTCTGGATTACAAAATGCTTTCATGTACATTATTTTGTTTTCATCTTCTGACAGTTTTAGGAGCCAGGCAGGGCGTGATGATTATCCTTATTTTGCACTTAAGCCCCAGAGAAGTTTGGTGACTTCCATGGCTTGTCTTGTCTGGCGTCATTCCGAGGGTAAGGTCTGGAAACCCTGACGCTCACAGCTCTGATGCCAGCCTTGGCGCTTTCTTGGAACATTAAAACATGGGGTAGGAGCCTTTGCTTTAGAGCAGGAGTGGTCGGCAAACTTTCTCTGTAAAGGGCCAGGCAGTAAATATTTTAGGCTTTGCTGGCCATACCATTTCCGTTGCAACTACTCGAAAGCAGCCACAATCTGTAAATGAATGGCCATAGCAGTGTCCCAATAAAACTTTATTTATGGACACTGACATTTGAAATTCATATAATTTTCATGAGTCGTGAAATATTCTTCTTTGGTTGCTTTTTTTCCCCCCCAATCCCCTAAAAGTGTAAGAACTATTCTCAGCTCACGGGCCACGCAAAAATAGGCGGCTGGTTGGATCTCACTTGTGGGCTGTGGTTTGCCAACCCTCCTTTAGAGCTGGTTCTGCTGTTTATCAAGTGTGTAATCTTGGATAGGTTCCCTGCATAAACCTCAGTGTCCTCAGCTACAAGATGGGAAAAGGAAGGAGGAGTTCCTCCGTCAGGGACTGGGGGATGCCATGGAATAACTGTGAAGTGTTTAGCATGATACTTACGTAGATCGCTCTTGGGAGTGGGAGGTGTCATGATAAGATGATGCTGAGTCCCTTCAAGTTGTTTGTCCTCCTGAAATATACTGATGGGGGGCTTGTCACTGTATAACAACCTCAGCCTTTTTTGCACTTATTGCTAGTGAGAAGTTGAGGGAAAATCCAACCATGCCAACAGGACAGAAATACTTTTTTTTTTTTAAACTAAAGAAAAGCCTTTTTTAAAAATAGCAACTTATCAAGGACAAGAAATGCCCAGACTAAATGAGAGCAGGCTGCACACTGGAACTGCTGACATGAAGCCAGGGCAAGGTGCTTCCCTACTCTGGCCTCAGTTTCCTCCTCTGTGGAGGAGGAAAAAATGAGAATTTTGGATTCGGTCCTCCCCCAGGTCAGTCCCCCTCTAACACTGTGTCATGCCAGGTGACAACCAAAATATCTAGATCCAGAATTCATGTCTGCAATGCTCTTGCTATTGCTAACAAGGCCCCTGCCACCAAGGGGAGATCACACGTTTTCTAGATGTCCTTTTTTACCTCCCCGCAGGGTCAGTGAGGCTTCCCTGTAGGTGAGGTCCTTGGGCAAGTCTACCTCTCTACACCTCAGTTTCCTCATCTGTGAAATGGGGATAATAACAATGGTCTCGACAGCACAGGGTTAAGGGGAAAACGAAATAGGATGCTAGGTGCAAAGCACATAGCATATGGGACAAGCACTCTGCCAAGGCCGATGAAGAACTCAGTGTTCTGCAGGTCATTGGTGCCCGCTTCCATGCTCAGGTCCTCAAGAGACCCGTGACGGTCTTCCCTTGATCTTGGCTTTTGTGTTGGTGATGGCGGTGAGGAATCATCTAGTAGCCAAGTAGAACCTTCTATTCCTGAGGACTAATGAGACTGTGAACTTTGCGCATCCTCCACTCCTAGCAGCCAGAAGATGCAGCCCAGGCCAGAGGTCATGGTCTGTGGGGCTCTGGTGGTCAGCAGAAGAGGCCAGGATAGAGCGAGGTGGACAATGACTGCGAGCACAGCAAGCTGCAGAGGAGCAGGATCCAGGTAGGAGCCAGAGTCTGTCCACTCAGCATGTGTGAACCTGGCCTAGATTTGCCCAAATCCGGCTCCCTGCTCTCTCCTTTCAGAAGCAGAAGCTTGTGACTTGGCACCTGTTTCTGGAACCCACTATGGCCCAACCTTCTCAGAAGATTTTGCACCTTGAGCCAAAGAGGATGCAGGGCTCTTGGGACCCAAGAGGCTGAGTAGGGCTCCTGCCCTCCCTCTCCAGCCTGAAGTTTCCCATTCATCAGCTGGAACCTTCACACGTGCCCAGAGGACTGCTGACTCCCACTGACGGTGGCCACAAGGTGACAGCTTGTGTCCTGTGGGGGTAGATGGTGATAACCATCTGGTAACCAAGCAGATGAAGTCCTGGGGTGACGAAGTCCTAGGAAATAAAGAAGATTGGTCTTGTCCTTAGCCATCCTCACTCCCTTGGAGCAAGCCTCCAAAGTCCCCGCCCCAGCAGGCCCTGGGCATGGAAGGGATGACTGATGACTGTCATTGTCAAGGACGGGTAGGTCAAGGATGGAAGAGTGGCTCCTTCTGCCTTGCACTATCCCCCTCTCCTGAGCCAGCCTCCTTCCTGCCTTTTGACTCCCTCTCAGGCAGTAGTCACAGCCTTCTGGAGACGAAGCTGACACAAATCACAGGTCAGCTGGCCTGCAGGGCAGTGGGAACCCCCAGGGCATGGGTGGAAAGGGTGGAGGCTGGCTGGACCATTTATCTGTCTGTCTGAGATTTACTGAGCACTGGCCAGAGACTGCTCATTTCTTCTTAATATTTCCTTCTGTCCCTTAGAACCCTAACTTTAACTGGGAATAACGCTGCCCTTCCCAGGGGGAATAACACTGGCCTTCCCAGTAGGGTAAGCTTCCTAGCTGATGTAACCGTGCATTAAGGTTAGGCCAATGAGATGTAAACTGAATTATTGTATAGAACTGCTGGAAATTTTCCCTAAAAGAAACGTGGTATGCCTTTTGCGCCTTTTTGTTCCTGACACAGAATTCAAATGTGATGGCTGGAGCTTAAGCAGCCATCATGGGCCATGAAGTAGACACACTAAACCTGCTGCAGGAGCAAGGTGGAAGGAGCCCGGACCTCTGACGACGACAGTTTCACAAAACTTTTCCTGGGGTGTACACCTCCAGACACCTCTGGTTCCTGAGAGGCAGATAAACTGCTCCCTTTTAAAGCCACTGTTGTTTCGAGTTGATCCGTTACACATAGTCAGACCTGATCCAAACCCGAAAATAAAAGAAAAAGCAAAAAAACCTGATTCAAACTGATTCAAGTCCGTGCTGTGTGACAGACACTCTTTGAGGTTGTGGTGACCCAGCAGTGAGGATAGGATGGTCCCCAGCACAGTGGCCATGGTGCCTGCCCTGTACAGCCACATTCTAGTGGAGAGAAAGCTATATATGAGGAAACAGTAATTCTATGAAATAATCGGTGGCATGGAATAAAGAAAATAGGTGATACTGAGTGAGACACAGTTCTGAGACTGTCTCATGTATTAACTAATCTAATTTTCGTATCAATTCTGTGAGGTGATATCATACCCATTTTACAGAGGAAAAAGGAAGCCCGGTGGGGGGGTAACATTGTTTGCAGAAGGACACACGCCAATGAGCAGAGGAAGCAGCATGTGACTCCCAGCACTCAACCTTCAGAGCTCACGCTCCTAGCAGCTCCCCCAACTGCTTCCATAGCAAGGTAGAGCAAGGAACCACTTCTCAGGAACTATGGCCTGACCAGCGCTGGGCCCATTGACTCTGACCCAGTAGTCATTTTTTTTTTTTTGAGACAGAGTCTGGCTCTGTTGCCCAGGCTGGAGAGAAGTGGCACAATCTCAGCTCACTGTAACCTCCGCCTCCCAGGTTCACGTGATTCTCCTGCCTCAGCCTCCCTAGTAGCTGGGACTACAGATGCATGACACCACGCCTGGCTAATTTTTGTATTTTTAGTAGAGACAGGGGGTTCACCACGTTGGCCAGGCTGGTCTCAAACTCCTGACCTCAAGTGATCTGCCCGCCTTGGCCTCCCAAAGTGCTGGGATTACAAGCGTGAGCCACTGTGCCTGACCCTATCCAGTACACTATTCCCTTCAGGTGTGACCTTTCGACCATGATGATCCTGGGACATGAGACTTAGCGGTAGCTGTCCCCAAGAGCACGCCTGGCAAGAGTACCAGCTGGAAACTGCATGACCTTTCTGGGATGAGACACGCGGCCTTTCTTCCATTGCTTTTTATTGGTAACAAGTAAGTCACAAAGGCTGACCCAGTCTCAGGAGGAGGGGACACAGACTCCCGCCTTTCTCAAAGAATGTATAGGTTTGTTTAGAACCATCACATGAATCAGACATGTTCTCAGTGATGGTCACTGGGTAGGGAGGCCCCTAGGAAGCAACTGGAACACAGACATGGTAGCTGGAGCTCAAGCAACCATCTTGGACCACGAGGACTCCACGGACAGACACCAGGAGCCAACAGCACTGCACAGACAGTAGTGACCATGCACGGTGAGTGGAATCTCAACCTGATGTGGGTGAGTCCTAGGGGCTGGGAGCTGAGGAGGCCTTGTGTTTCTCTGGGCATCAATAGCAGTGGTCAGTGCTGGCTGGGTCTCCTCCCTGTCTATGAGGGCTCTGTGGGCTGCCGACCACTGCAGCAGCTGACTTGGGAAGCACCAAGGGGCTGGTCCAGGGCAGATACGCCCAGGCAGGTGGAGGTGTCTGCGTGGGGCAGGGCCGGCCCTGGAGCTGCACTGGCCCCTAGGTAGGCCAGGTCGAGTGAGCTGGTGGGATCCTCAGTGGATTGCTTCCTAACCATTGACATCTTAGAGAGGGAGGTTTTGAAGTCAACTTCCCTTTATAGGAACCGGCCCAATTGCGGAACAGCTTTCTGGAGGGTCCCAAAAGTTGTGGAATTGCCTGAGGTCTGGGGAATATGGACCAGGGCAGGAGAAACTCAGGGACTTGCTCCAAAAGTCTTCCGATCTGTCCCACAGCCATCACCCCAACCACCACCTAGGAAACAGGAAACCACTCCCCCAAGAAGGGTCAACAGATGGCTCATGGAACAGCAAACATAGGAACACTTGCTGTTCAGTAAGGGCCTAGGCTTTTCCTGTAGTATCCTACGTTATCTCCTTTCACCTTCACAACAGCTCTGCAAGAGAATATCACTATTCACCTTCTACAGAGGAGGAGACTGAAATTCAGAAAGATGAAGTCATGTGCCTAAGATCACATGACAAGTGGCAGGGACAAGCCTGAAAGCCAAACCTGCCTGGCCGTGAATCTTACTTTCTTTTCTCTGCCCTATCCTAACTCTCACCTCTAGATACAGCACTGGGAGTTGGGCTTGGACACGCTCCGGGATCCTTGAGTGACAGCAGAAATATGTCTGCGGCTGCCTCAGGCCATTCAGGAGTAAGCTCAGCTGGTTCCAGGACAAATCCTGTAGGAGGGGAGCACTCTCAATGCTTGGAGGCCCCATGGGGGTTCCACCAGACGCTGCCCAGACCATCTGCAGCTGGGACAGCTGGGGGGCCCAGCCGCTGGGAAAATGACTGTGGAACCATTTCCCAGAGAAGAACAATGGAAAATGGGGCTTATTAGTGGGGAAAAGGGAGGAGTATGGAAATAAAAGAAGGACTGGATTTTCCATACGAAGGCTTCTCTCCCTCTCATTCTTCATCTTGCTCTGATTGTGAACAAAGCCCTGTCTTTTTCTAGGTTGAACAAATGGTTTGTCCTCAATGCTTTCTTGGGAACCCATGGCCCAAAACTCACCTTGGATGAGACCTGAGAACACAACAGCAGGGGAAAGGCTCTCCGACCCGGGCATTTTGCCTTCTTAGAAACGAGAAGTGTGAGCAGACTCCATGTTAGCCTGGCTTGGACTGCAGAGGCGCCATAACAGAGCCACGCTCCATGAACATCCTCCTAAGTCCAAAATCCTCTGCAAACCTAAAGCTTAAGAAAATCTGACCCTACTCCAACTATGCGAGGCTCTTTCTAGTCTTTGTTTATCTCACAATTGTGTGAATGTACATATATTTTTGCTGCAGAAATGCCAATGTGTGTTCGTGTACAGGAGGCTGCCCCCAGGTGGGTACTGTGCCCCACAGTACCCTCCTTAAAAATCCCCAGATTCTGAATATGGAAAACACCTGATCCCAAGAAGATCAGACCAGGAATTGTGAATCCACATCAGAAAAATGCATATTCTTCTTGTCCTTCTCTCATTCTTTGTCCTTTTTCTCTCTTTTCTCTCCCTTTTCACTCCTCCTCTTATTTTTTAAAACATTCTGCTTCTTTACCTTCCCTCTCTGCTTTTCATCTTCGTAGTTTTTGTGGTTGCTGTTGTTTGTTTTTTGAGACAGAGTCTTGCTGTGTCACTCAGGCTGGGGTGCAGTGATGCAATCATAGCTCACTGTAACCTTGAACTCCTGGGCTCAAGCAATCCTCCCTTCTCAGCCTCCCAAGTAGCTGAGACTGTAGATGCATGCCACTACAACTGGCTTATTTTTTTACTTTTTGCACAGACGGGGTCTTGCTTTGTTGCACAGGCTGGTCTTGAACACCTGGTCTCAAGATAGCCCTCCACCTTGGCCTCCCAAAATGTTGGAATTACAGGCATGAGCCACCACACCTGGCTTCATCTTCATAGCTCTTTGGCTCTTGTTTTCTTCCTATACACACATGATCCATCCATCCACCTAACAGATGTGTACGGTGGCCCCGGCATGTCACTTGGCCATGCAGATACAATGGGGGGCCAGTGGGCATGTCCTGACTTCAGTCTGGTCCTGAGGGTGAGTCTAGTGGGGGAGCCAAGAAAGAGATGATCTTCAGGCCACGCGATGGGAGGGAGGACGGAGGAAGCCTAAGGAGCTAAGGCAGGAAACATGTGGAAGGAGTAGCTTACCCGGACCTGGGGCAGGATGGAGTCTAATGGGGGCCTCGGAGGTGCCTTTATTTCCTCCTAGCCTCACAAGCTTTCCACCAAAGGCACCACAAATAAACATACTAGCATGTTATCCCTGCAACACCATATCAACGCCACATCCTGGTCTTCTCTTCTGCCAGCAAGTTCCGCCAGTCCCCTCTTCTGTAGGGCCACGGTCAATGGCTCTGGAAAGGTTTCCCAAAAGAAGGGAATCTAAGAGGAGAGCTGGAGGATTTTGTTAACTGGCATTTTCTTTTTTCCTCTTTATCATGTGATATTCAGTGTATTCCTGCCCTAGGGTTGTGTAACTAAGTACCACAAACTGGGTGGTATAATCAACAGAAGTGTATTACCTCCTAATTCTGGAGGCTGGAAGCCCAGGTCAACGTGTCAGCTGAGCTGGTTCCTTCTGAGGCTGTGAGGCAGCGTCTGTTCCATGCCCCTCCCTAGCTCCTGGTGGTTTACTGGCAGTCTTTGGTGTTCCTTGGCTTGTAGAAGCATCACCCCATCTCTGCCTTCATCTTCCCATGGCGTTCTCTGTGTGTAGATCTGTGTTCAAATTTCCCCTTTCTCTAAGGACACCAGTCTCATTGGACTGGGCCCACTCAACTCCACTATGACCTCATCTTAATTAATTACATCTGCAATGACCCTATTTCTAAGTAAGGTCACATTCTAAGGAGCTGGGAGTTAGGGCTTCAACATATGAATTTGAGGGGACAGAATTCAACTCATAATATCAAGTCTTTTCTTGGAGTCACCATGTTTCCAGGGGAGAGTCTTTGGTCCTTACCATCCAGCTCCATTGGGCCTGTGGCTCCCGAAAGGACTGATGGGGGATGAGTCAGGAGGCAGACAAGGAGCCGGATGGGCTTTGCCACTGCAGAGTGAAGAAGGCAGTAGTCCCGTGACTGATGCTCTCAACCAGGGAGAGCCTGAAAGAGGCAGGGAGGCCAGGGGCTGGTAGAGGAAGGCTCGGGCTCCATGAAGGCTGGGGCCAGTTGGGGTGCTAGAGCTATCTCAAAGGGCTTTAAAAACAACCATTTGATGCAAAACACTTGAACAGAAAAGAGAAAATCATTTCCCATAATTCTGCCTGCCAATCATGAAGGACTTTCCAAGCTAAGCTCAAAAAAAGTGACAAGGAACAGATCAGTGTAGCATGGTGGTTCAGGATGGGGTTGCATGCCAGCTCTGCCACTTAGGAGCTGTGTGACCTTGGCAAAGTTACCCTCTTTGTGCCTCAGTTTTCTCATCTGCACAAAAGGGTAAACAGCTGTATCTACTGCATAGAGTTGTTGCAAGGATTCCTTGTGAGTCCTATGAGCAGAGCTCTCAGCACAGCGCCTGACGCACTCTGCTCTGTTAGCATTTAGAGTGTAAGTGTTGAAGCCCAGAACAGACTAGAACCACACTAAGTCTGCTTTTAGATGTTTCAGAGAAGCTTACCTTTAAAGCAACTATTTAGGGAACAAGCAAACTGATCCTTTGGACCGGGAGGATAGTGAAAAAATGTCTAGCTCCTTTAAATTAGTGCCATCCACGTCCAGAGCTCAGCTAAATTGCACCCCAGGACACTGAAAAACTTACTGATATGGCCACAGAACTGCTGTGAGTATTCCCTGGGGAATCATGAGGTATGGGAGTGGCATGAGAGAGCCGGGGATGGAAAGAGCTTTTTTAGTTCCTTTTCAAGGAAAAAAGGGTAAATTCCAGAAACTCCAGACAGGAGGGTGTTAATCCCTTATAAAATTATTAGGCAGTTTGGCACACTGGTAGAAGAAAAGAGTAAAAATCACCCAGGACTTTCATGGGCTCACTGTCTCTTTTGGGATGTGGTTAATATGGATTTGCGAAATGCTCCAGACCTGGTGGACCCTGATCTTGTGAGATGTTATCAGAGATCCTCACAATATCCTTTTGGACAGGAAGGAGAAGCGTGATCTGGCACAGGTAGGTCGATTTGTTCTTGGTTGTAGGCAAAGGATGTTGAGTAACAGTTTGAAAGGAAGATCTTGAGAGTTGAGTCCTGGGTTCAAAGGTCTCCCTGTTGCCTTTTAGAAATAGATAACATCCTTCCCAGCACTGGATCGAATCTCCTCTCCCTCCCCACCCCTCTGAATATAGTTTTGACATTTTCTTGTTTGTTTGTAGAAACACATTAAAATACTAACAACAAACATAGGATAATTTTGTCTTTGCATTTTTTTCCTTAAATTTCACTCCAATGGTGAAATGTATCATCAAAATTCAAACCATTTGGTAATCATTTCACATTTCAGGGGATACTGAAGTCCTGAGTCTTGGTGATGAAGAAGGAAGCTAGTTGGTCAATAGGCGTTCTTTTCTGCTCATGTTTTCTCACACACACACACACACACACACACACACACACACACACACAGGCACACACCCCACCCCCCCACCATTTTCCTGCTTAATATCAACTATGTGCCCAGCACTGTGTTAGAACCAAAAGACTCAGAATCATAAAATCAGAAGGAACCTGGATATTTTTGAGAACAAGTGCAAAAGCCGTTTTCCTGATAATATAGGACTTGCAGAAGCATTTTAATGAAAGCTCTTGCTATACAGCCATCCTCAAAAGGTTTGCAAGCTTCCTTACCCTTTGTGCTGGGGTTTTACTTTTGAAATAAAAGCCGATCTCCTGGGAAAGGCCATAAAGACAAAATTGCAGTCCAGGCTTTTTTTTTTTTTTTAAAAGCAAGGAAGAATGTTCAGAGAGGAACTCCTGAATGATTATATTCAGCCAACCTCTGGGAAAAAAAACCAAATAACTCCCATCCCCTCCTCCAACAACTACAAAACCAGCTGGCCCCAGGATGTGGAAGGCTGGCTCATGCCCTATCTCAGCCAGGCCCTTTCCTGGCCCTTGCTGCGCTGTGTGGTGGGCCCAGCTGTGTACACTGTACCCGGCGTTTCACGGGGAAATTTGTTCTTGTAAGTGGAGTGGAACAGAACATGGATCATAGCCGTGACAAGCCAGGAGCCGATGTTCCCCAGTGTTTCCCAAAGCAGCTGCTTTCTGTTCTTTCATAGTACTATAAAGTGTGTTTTCTAAAAATGGCAGGCCGAATAAAAAAGAGAGCTTCTCTTCTTCTCACCTAGTCCATTCCTCACCCCTCACTCACTTCCTTTAAATCAGATCTCAGTTCCATCCATCAGGAGCCGGCCGAGATTGTGTAGGTAATCTAAAGGGAGGTATCTACTGAAACGTGGGGTTGCCCCGAGCTGCTGGGAGTTTGGGAGGTTGGTGTCACATGGTTTTTGTGCAAATGCCTGAAACTGCTTTACAGAAATACGAGCTTCATCCCACATGCCCTGACGAGTGGCTGTTGATCCTGGCTGCCTGTTTGCAGTACTTTGGGAGCACTGAAAAAATTCTGGTGTCTGGGCCCCTACCCCAGACCTAGGGAACCCAGATCTCTAGGGGTTGGCCTGGATCTCTGTAATTAAAAAAATCCAGTATTTCTTTCTTTCTTTTTCCTTTTCTTTTTCTTTCTTTTTTTTTTTTTTTTTTTTTTTTTTTTTGAGGCAGAGTCTGTCTCTCTGTCACCCAGGTTGGCGTGGAGTGGCGCAATCTCAGCTCACTGCAACTTCCACCTCCCAGATTCAAGCGATTCTGCCTCCTCAGCCTCCCCAGTAGCTGGGGCTATAGATGTGCGCCACCACACCTGGCTAATTTTTGTGTTTTTAGTAGAGATGGGATTTCACTATGTTGCCCAGGCTGGTCTTGAACTCCTGACCTCAGGTGATCCACCCGCCTCGGCCTCCCAAAATGCTGCGATTTACAGGCATAAGTCACCACACCCGGCCTCTTTCCAGGTATTTCTGAACCACTTAGGCAGCAAGAGCTCAGAGTTCAACATCTGAGAGGCCTGGGTTTGAAACTTGATTTCACTGCTGACTTGTGAGGGGGCCCTTGATTCTTGTTTCTTAAATTTTTTTTTTTTTTTGAGGCGGTTTTCTCAGCTGTAAAATGAGAGATCATAGTAACTACCTTTGAAGGTTGAAAGGATTAAATACAATATTAGTGCTTGATACATGGTAAGTGCTTAATAAACATTGGATGTTAAGATGATTATCATGGTTTTGAATCACTGACAGGTGCTTGTGGATTTGGACTCATGCTTTCTGTGTCACAGCCTCCTCCATGTGCTGTGGGCTGGATTTGAAGTAACCAGGACCCATCTTCTCTCTGTTTCTCTGCTCTGCCCATGAATGTATTTGGCTTCAGTCTCAAACTGAACATGGGACATTGGCTCCACTCCTACCACCTCTAGTATTCAGGATGAGAGCAGAAGAGTGAAAATACAGCAATAGCCTTGCAGTGTATAATTGGTTCCAGTGATGTCATTGTTCTTGACCAATCTCCCTGGCAGTGAGGGTGTGAGGCTGTGATTGGCTTAGGACTGCATCACATGGCCCATCTAGAGCCAGTGATGAAGTACAAACTGAAGAGTATGAGCTGGAGATTGGAGAGGGAAACCATGGTTGGGTTTAGTGGATGCTGGAGCAAACACTGTAATGCTTGCCTCTTACAACCTGGCTCACCCATTGTTAGCTATAACTGTGCAAAGAAACAAGACCACTTATTACAGGAATGGGACAGGAAAGAAGATCAAAACCCTGTGCTACCGCTGAGGCTGATATCTAGCCGGTATGCACCAACAGGGTGCAATGGCCTGTGTCTACTCTGTTGGCTGCTATATTGCTTGTTAATTCTTTCAGTATTTCCTCTGCCTGTAAGTACAATGACCTCCTGGATGCTCCCTGTACAGATTCTAATCTCTCTTTGTTCATGCTCGTCCATCTAACTGGTGTCATGTTCCTCCCTCTATGTGCATGTGCACCCATCCAAATCCTACCTACTCTTCAAGATCCCACTCAAATCCTCCTTTTCCAGAAAGCCCCTTGCTCCTTCACTTCCTCCCATGACTAAAGGAAATGCATTCAGGTTTCTAGCACTTTCATCTATGTCTATTTTATAGCATGCATCACTTTCAATCTTGTACAATTATTCTAGCACATACCATTGCTTCCACTACTAGCCTAGGACCTTCTAGAGGGCTAGGTTTATTCGGCTCAGTGCCTTCATTACTGTGATGGTTAATTTTATCCATCGGATGAAGGTTGGAAGGCTCGGAAGGGTGAGGAGGTGGAAGTGGGGAGAATGAAGAGAAATTGATCAATGATTACAATATACATTATTTGGGTGACGGATACCCTAACATCCCTGACTCGACCACTATGCAATGTATGTATGTAACAAAATGGCACATGTACCCCATCAATTTGTACAAATAAAAAGGATAATAAGCAAATAAAAAGGATTATCCATTAGCTTAGCTGGGCCATGATGCCCCACTATTTGGCCAAATATTTTTCTGGATGTTTCTGCGAGGGTGTTTTTAGATGAGATGAACATTTAAATCAGTGAACTTTGAATAAAGCAAACTGCCCTCCATAATGTGGGTGTGCCTCATTCAATTAGTTGAAGGTCTGAATAAAACAGAGACTGACCTCCTATGAGCAAGAAGGGACTCTGACAGCAAATGACCTTTGAATTAACTGCAAACTGGCTCTTCCTGGATCTCCAGCCTCCTGGCCCACCCTCCAAAATGTGGCCTTGCCAGCCTCCGTAATTTTGTGAGTGAATTCTTCAAATAAACCTCCCCATTTATATACGCACATCTTATTGGTTCTGTTTCTCTGTAGAATGTTGGTGAATATAGTTACCTAGCGGAGTGCCTGGCAAAAAGTAAGTCTTTGTGCATAAGTGAATGAATGAATGAATAAATGAATAAACGGATCCTGCATGGCCCTTGGGTGCTCTGGATCTAAGGGAAAGCCTGTTTTTTTTAAATTACAGTTGATGGGATTATGTATGGAAACAGGCTTTATAAAGGGTAGAGCTTCACACAGATGTTTGTGGTTCCAATTGTTACTTCTCCCACCACTACTGGTTCTAGAACTTTGGCCACTGCTGGCCTTCAAGTGGTTGGCAGCTCTTGCCCACATCACCTGACACCTTATTCCAAGTAACCTCCACCTCATCCTCTTTCTCCAGCTGCCTAATACTGACTTGGTCAACTGGTGTGTAATTTCGTGTCTCCCTCCCCTATCTGGGCCACACCCTTTGAAGTCGTGCCTCAGTTTGTTGGAAGAAAGCCATGAGGAAGGGGCCTTCACTGTTTTCTTTTTCATGGGCAAATCATGCATCCATTGAAGAACTGAATGAATTGGCAGCTAGAGGGGGGCTTTTTGCTAGTGCGTCTGGTGGTAGGAGGAAACCAGTTCTTCAAACTCAGTGTTTTTGCCAAGACATGTTACTGTTGCCACTGAAAAGCCTGTGCTGAATGAGAACAGTTTCTGAAACCAGTGACAAGCCCCAGATGAGAAATTGCCCCAATTTACTGCAAGTCCAAACAGCTTGGCTCCGAGGAGTTGGCTGGCACCACGTTTGAAGAACAGCTGTGAGATCAATTTGGGTATGGGTTTATTAGTCATGAACTGGGTTTGGAAGGGTGTCTGTGGGGAGAAGGATCTTGGACAGGGGACCCAAACTGCTGTGAATAATCCTGACAGCCACATGTATCGCTCAGGAAGATTTCACTGCCTCAGCTGTGCCTCGTCAGTTGGCCAGTTCAACGAAGCCTCAGTAGATAAGAAAGAACAACCCAGGCCCGGGGCCAGCCGGCCAAATCCCAGCCTGGCGTTGGGCCCGGGTTGATTGTACATGTTGTCAGATGGCAGTCCTGGCCTCTGAGATTCTCAAGTTGGAAGACAGAAGCCCAGGAAGGTCATGGAGCACTTGTCAGGTTATAGGAGACCCATGAGTCTTTCTGGGGTACAAGTGTTTCATCTCAGAACACAGCAGGAGGACAGCAGCCACAACAAAGGGACAAACGGTTATCAGATCCCCACCATGTGCCAGCCCCACTCCTACCCTCCATGAACTGAAATCCTGCAGGGCAAATAGCACGCGAGGCAGTGTGAGGAGTACCAGGCTTACCAAGAGGCTGCTTCACCCTCTGAGGCTGTTAGCACCTTGGTTGGGTTTTGGTGCTGTTTTCCTTCCCTCCCTCCCTCCCTCCCTTCCTTCCTTCCTTCCTTCCTTCCTTCCTTCCTTCCTTCCTTCCCTCCCTCCCTCCCTCCCTCCTTCCTTCCTTCTTTCCTCTCACTTTCTCTTCTTTCTTTCTTTCTTTTTCTTTCTTTCTTTTTCTTTCTTTCTTTCTTTCTTTCTTTCTTTCTTTCTTTCTTTCTTTCTTTCTTTCTTTTTCTTTTTCTTTCTTTTGTTCATTAATTCATTCCGCTTGCAAAGATAATATTTGCATTCTGGCTCCATTCTGTTGTAGAAAATTCAAAAACAGAAAGGTAGAAAGAGGAATGTGCTGGAAACAAATTATTTGAACATCTGACATCTGACAGATGATATCTTCCACACCTTTCTCCTATGTATATACTCATGTAGACATTTATATGTAATTTTACATAACGAGAATTTTTGGTTTCCTAATTTGCTTTTTTTACTCAACGATGTCATAGAGAGCCTCCTCCAACAATAACTGTAGATATACACATCAACATTTTATTATTATTATTATTATTTATTATTATTTTGAGACAGCATCTTGCTCTGTCTCCCAGGCTGGAGTGCAGTGGTATGATCTTGGCTCACTGCAGCCTCTGCCTCTCGGGATCAAGCAATTCTCTTGCCTCAGCCTCCCGACTAGCTGGGATTACAGGCATGTGCCAACACACTCAGCTAAATTTTGTATTTTTAGTAGAGATGGGGTTTCACCATGTTGGCCAGGTTGGTCTTGAACTCCTGACCTCAAGTGATCCACCTGCCTCAGCCTCCCAAAGTGCTAGGATTACAGGCATGAGCCACCATGCCCGGCCCACCTCAAGATGGAAAAAATTATTATTATTATTATTATTATATATTTTTTGAGATGGAGTCTTACTCTGTTGCCCAGGCTAGAGTGCAGTGGCACGATCTCGGGTTCAAGTGATTCTCCTGCCTCAGCCTCCCGAGTAGCTGGGATTACAGGAGCCTGCCACCGTGCCCAGCTAATTTTTGTATTTTTAGTAGAGACAGGGTTTCACCATCTTGGCCAGGCTGGTCTCGAGCTCCTGACCTCGTGCTCCACCCACCTCGGCCTCCCAAAGTGCTGGGATTACAGGCGTGAGCCACCACGCCTGGCCTATTTATTACTTTTATAGAGACAGGGTCTTACTATGTTGCCCAGGCTGGTCTTGAACTCCTGGCCTCAAGAGATCCTCTCACCTCAGCCTCCCAAAGTGTTGGGATTATAGGCGTGAACTTCCAAGCCTGGCTCACATCAACATTTTAAATGATGGCTTAATATTCTGTTACATGGCTGTATCAAAATGAATGGACTCAGACACCCATGCATGGACTCTTAGGTTGTTGCCACTTTTTTGCTCTCAGAGACCCCACCAAAGTGATCCTCTCTGCACCCATCCACTCTCGGACATCCTCTTGCTTGTTTCATTTCTACTCTGTGCCTAGTACCTAGCACCTGCCTTGTGTCTGGTAGGTTCTCCGTAGATGTTTGAGGAATAACTCGAGCAAACAGCTTCATGTCCTTGTTCTGTTATCTCCTTAGGAAAAGCATCTAGAATTAGAATTGTGGAAACAAAGGGAGCAGACATTTTAATTTTGGTCACACATTGCCCACTTGCCTTCCAGAACAGTCCTGCCCACTTATGGTCCTCCATACGTTGTGGGAGTTTCCTCCTTGCTGCACCGCGCCTGGGTCTTCTTTTTTTCAATCTTTGCCAATCAAATAGGTTTGATGCTTTATACTTAAAGCTCCATTTATCAATCTGAGTTAAAATTATTCGTCTCCCTTCTTTCTTTTCTTTACCAGCAGCTAGCACAGAGCCTGAAGCAAGGGCGGTACTTAATAAATATGTAATGCAGTTGCTTCAGAATGACTGTAAAACTCGTCACCGTCCTAGACACCCAAGAACATGCAGAGAAACATGTCATTGATTCTGCTGCTGGCCACATGGAGACCTGATGTGTTATCTTACATGGTTGGCATCCACCTTTGGAAAGAAACAAGCAATGCTGTGGGAGGGAGAACACAGGAAAATGAAGGTCCCCCACGGGATAGGTTACAGAGGGCGTGTCCTGGGAGCCGACACAATGTCTAAGGTGGAAAGTAGGAAGCGCAGGGCAGTGAGACCTCCCTCAACGAGGCAGGCACTCACTCACTGCATTGGCGGTTGGCATCCTAGCCTCACCCCTCAGGGAGAGAGTCCATGAAGGAGGAAGGGACTCTGGGCAGTGGCTGCGGTTTCTTAACCTACAGCTGAGAACTACCTGCAAGAGAACCCTGAACGAATATTTATTAAAAGTGCATTTTCCTGTCTTCACCACAAAGCAATATCGGAGCTCCTGAGATTGGGCAGGTCCTGACACCTCCAACAGGAAATTCCTTGACGTGGCGAAACTTGGGAGCCATGGCTCGGGACAACACCCACCTAGTAGATGTTGGAGTGAAATAGAGAAGGGGGATTTAGGGTTTGCCTCAAAACAAATAACCCGTTCATCTAGCACCCTCCCTGCCCTTTACACCCTCACATCAGCCCCTTTGTTCTGGTGTCAGGAGGCGAAATCACTCTCCCTGGTTCTTGTGTGACCTCGCTGTGGGAGAACATTCTTTGGTCTGCGGGATTTAGAGAACTGGCTAAGCGTGGCAGCTGACGTGTCCGTCCGCCAGCCGCCATGGGAATCTTTGTGGCTAAGTTGTCCATGAAATGCGAAATTCTCTTGGGATTTTTCAGTATTCTCAGGGGAGGACTTCCATTTGCCTACTCGGTGGCCGCAGAGGAGAGCACGCTCTTGCTGCTCTCTATCCGAGTGACCGTCCCCTTGCCTGGGTCGGGCAACTCCCCCCCTGCCCGGGGGAGTTCGCCAGGGCAGGGCACTGGAAGCAGTGGCAGCTGTTGGAACCTTCCCAGGTCGTTGCCTCTAGACCTGAAGAATGGGCCTCCCCAAAACGTGCACTGTGGAAAATGCAGTTTCTGCTTCTTGCCTCCTGCGGCTTCAACGGCTGCAGAGTTAAAGCCCGGAAGAGCTATGGACATGTCAGAAAGCAATCGAGGCGGCTAAATCCTGGCTATCACCATACAGGCGCGCCTAAGTCCCGATCTTGCTTTACCCACGGTCTTGGCTCAGGCCCCCGCTCCTGATGGAGCACGGGGTGGGGGGGTGCAGAGGGAGCTGTGATTTCCAAGAGGCTGCCAGATGGTGGCGAGAGGCCCGGCGCACACATGTCACGCCGACTGACAGCCTCGGAAATGATGCAGATGGAGCAGGAGCCCTTTAGCCACAGTGGATGGCATTTATGCCATTCACTGAATGCTTAGGCGGGAAGTAATGCGTCCTGATAACCCGCCGGAACCGCTCACTAGAGCTCTGATAGGCTGAGACCGGCGCATTTCCAGCGGCTCAGGGCTGGTGCAGTCAGCGTATGGGTGTAATGTGCGTCGGAACCATCATTCCCTGGAACCAGATAAAGCAGTTGCTCTTGATGTTGCTGACTTAAGGCCAGATGAGTGGAGGACAGGCGAAGAGCAAGCGGCTGTGCCCAGGACCACTCACTCCTCCGGGTTATTCTCTGCCACCTCCCACCAAGAAAACACTCTTCCTCTCCCTTAACCAGCGAACCCACCCCCACCTTTAAGAAGCCTTCCCGGATTTACCAAGGGCAAAAGGCCACCCGCCCTTTCCTTAGGATGCACTTTTCAAACCAGGAAGCTTCCAATACCAGAATCTCTGTTGTTTCACCCACTGACTGCGTGGCCTTAGGCAACTCTCCGGGCTGCTGGGGAGATGAAGCCAGGTAATATGCAAAGAATGTAGACCTGGCTGGGCACTGTGGCTCACGCCTGTAATCCTAGCACTTTGGGAGGCCGAGGCGGGCGGATCAAGATGTCAGGAGTTCCAGACCAGTCTGGCCAACATGGTGAAACCCCCTCTCTACTAAAAATACAAAAATTAGCCAGGCATGATGGCGCAGGCCTGTAATCCCAGCTACTCAGGAGGCTGAGGCAGGAGAATTGCTTGAACCCGGGAGGCAGAGGTTGCGGTGAACCGAGATCGCGCCATTGCACTCCAGCTTGGGTGACGCAGCGAGACTCTGTCTCAAAAAAAAGAAAAAGGAATGTAGACCTGTGCCTGGAACAAAGGAAGGCTCATTATCAGAATTATTATACATAATATATAATCCATATGTTATTACACATATTACATATACACATATTATAATATATAATATACATATACATAAAATATGTACATTGTATATATAATTTATCTATATATATGCAATTTAGTATATTTGCATGTGTGCAATTATATATTGTAATATATAATCCATATGTTATATACACGTTACATATACACATTAAAATATACATATACATAAAATATGTACATGGTATATATAGTATATCTGTGTATATGTATTTAGTATATCTGTATGTTTGCAATATATAATAGGTATTATATACAGGTATACTACATATACAATTTATAATACATAATATTAATAATTATGATTAGATTAACAAATACTAACCACCTACTATGTGCCAAGCATGGTTCTCCCATTCCTGTCAATGTGTGACAAACACCCAGAAAGGGAGTGGGCCATGTGTGCAACTTGCTCTAACATAAAGTCAAATAAAATACTTTCTAAGCAGAGCCGTCAGGGGATGAGGCTCAGGGAGAGGCCCACAAAGAAAGAAGGAGCTCCCCAAGTCCTGACTGCCAGAAAGGAAGAGAGGGCTTACTGGAAAACAGGAGTGTGTGCTGGACCCAGAAGGACAAGTAAGGTTTGCCAAGAAGAATGAGCATCCTAGGGTATGGGGGCAGAGCGAGAGGAGGGGGCAGAGGCCTTCGCTTATCTAGAGAGCAGCTGGTGAGTGCCCACTGTTTGCCCAGGACCCTGCCAGGCCCTGGGAATGGAGCAGTGACCAATACAAACCACCGTGGCTTAGCTAGGGTTAAGAAAAAGAAAATATAACATAAAGGGGATGGGAATCCCTTGTCTGTATTGGGTCATTTTCACATTTTTATAAAGAAATACCTGAGACTGGGTACTTTCTAAAGAAATTTCTAAAGAAAGGGATTTAATTGGGTCACAGTTCTGCAGGCTGTACAGGAAGCATGATGCTAGCATCTGCTTGGCTTCTGGGAGGCCTCAGGAAACTTAAAATCATGGTGGAAGGAGAAGACGGAGTGGGCATCTCACATGGTGAAAGCAAGAGTAAGCAGGTGGAGGTGCCACACACTTTTAAATGACCAGATCTCGAGAGAGCTCACGATCATGAGGACAGCATCAAGAAAATGGTGCTAAACCATTCATAAGAAATCCACCTCTGTTATCCAATCACCTCCCACCAGGCCCCACCTTCAACAATGGGGATTCCATTTCAGCATGAGATTTGGGCAGGGACACACGTCAACACTGTATCACCTTCCGTCTGTCCCTGGGGGGTGGGAGACAGTGGTTGTGGGAGAGAAATGGCAATAGAGAGAGATTGAAAAGGTCATGTACTGGGGTCTTTGTTTTTCCATTCCCAGAAGCCATGGCTGGAGTGGGTAGCTCTAGGAATATCCAGACAGGCATGAGTGTGATAGAGCACGCAGAGCTTGCACCTTTTCCACTGGGTAGTCAGGGCTCAGGAGAGGCTACAGGCCCCCAAGGGAACCCAACCCACAGCCTGTTCACAACTCGGCTCTGGAGCGATGATGAAGCAGAGGAGGGAGGGGGAGCCGGCCACCACACAAGCCTGAGGTGGTGCTTTCCAGCTTCTTGCCCTCTTTTGTTTTGAAAAAACCAAGCCCTGAAGGGAGAGAAATTGCTCTTTTTTCTAAATTCCTTCATTTCACTATTTAACATAGGCCGGAAAATGGGCAGTCACAGGAAGAAAGGGACACAGGCTGCTGGTTAGACTGTGAATTTTCTAAAGACCTATGTTTTTCTTCTGCCTCACAACCCAGGGTACATTTGGAGAGACAAAGCTTGGAGGAAGAGAAAGTGAGCCTTCAACCAGCAGTGTGGAAGCCAAGCCCAGCTGCAGAGGCCCAGAAGCTCTGGAGCTTAGGCCTGTCCAGTGGCCTGCATGTGGAAGTACAGGAGTGTCAGGGTTTGTTTCTCAGTCTGCTTTCCTGAGCTGTGTGGGTTGGACCCAGAGGTTCCAGCAAACCATGGATAAGGAAACTTGGAAGCAAGCTAAGTGCCAGTGCATCTATCTTCCAGGGTCAAGGAAGGCAGTCAAGGCCAGCAGGTGGATGCAGAAATGTTTTCTCAGCTGCAATCCCACTCCTGATACCCCTTTCCCACTCTCCACTGAGGAGAGAGCCCTGATTTTTCTTTCAGGTAGTAGTAGGTAGAGCCCCAGGGGTAGAACGATGATTGACCTCAGCCCATCATGGTAATCCCATCCTCCTTTGCTAAGTATTAAATTTACCAGCCTCTCTTGCAGCTAGGTGTGACCATTGTTTTAGCTGGGCCAATGAGATGTAAAGGAAAGTCTGTTGGGGAAATTTTGAGAAAGAGAGGAAGAGCAAGCCAAGGAAGAAGTTCTGAGAGCCAAGGAAGAAGAGATTCTGGCTTTCTGCTTTTGAATGTAGTCATGATATCTGGAACAATAGTAGTCATCTTGCTACCATGAGGTAACAAGCATGAGGATGAAAAGACAACCACCCATAGATGGCAGAGTAGGAAGATAGAACTTGGATCTTTTGTTGAGAAACTAAACCGAACTTCAGACTGTTAACCTCCAGGCCTTTTCTTGAGTAAATTGTAAATTACCTTACGGTTTAATTCACCAATAGTTGGGTATCTGATACTTGCAGCAGAGTGTATTTTTGTTGATATACTAAATATTAGGGTTCAGTCAGGAAAACAGAAACTACATATATTTTTTCTTTTTTTGAGACAGAGTTTTGCTCTGTTGCCCAGGCTGGAATGCTGTAGTGTGATCTTGGCTCACTGCAGCCTGCACCTCCAAGGTTCAAGTGATTCTTCTGCCTCAGCCTCCTGAGTAGCTGGGATTAGAGACTTATGCCACCATGCCTGGCTAAATTTTGTATTTTTAGTAGTGATGGGGTTTCTCCATATTGGCCAGGCTGGTCTCCAACTCCTGACCTCAAATGATCCACGCACCTCAGCCTCCCAAAGTGCTGGGATTACGTGCATGAGCTACTGTGCCTGGCCACATCTATTATTTTAACAGAGATAGTTTAATACAAGGAAGTAGTTGAACCGAGTATTGAAAAGGCAAAGTGGGACCACTGAGATCTCAAAGGGGTAGTAACTAAAGGAAGCAGCTTCCATCCTTAAGACTGGAGAATCAGAAGAGGTCGGGGTTATGAGGACTTAGAGGCATGGAGGAGGTGCCCTGTAAAGCTGGTATCCAGGCTGGCTCTGGAAGGGTAGGAGAAAGCTGGAACCAACCACTGCTGCAAGGCTGAAGACTGCGGCTGAGGCTGTGCAGATGGAAACAGGAAGAAAACAGGAGGAAACAAGCTCCTTTTCTCTGCTCCTCTGCCTTGTGGTTTCCCCTGAGAAAAAGAAAAGAACTTCTATCTGAGGAATGCAAGTCCTTTTAAATGATCAAGCCCAGAGAGACAAGACAATGAGACAGCACTCACATCTTACACTTCACTTTGAGCTATGCATTCATCTCTTGAAACTGCTTGCTATTACCACAAGGAACTGTAAATTAACCTAGTAATGCCACACCAGACACTATAACCCATACCCTATAGCTTCACAATGTATAGCCAATCCCTAATCAATGTTATTTCTGTAAACCAGTGAGGATTCCTGACAGTGTTGTAGCAGCCCTCTCCCTCCCTGTCCCCCTTCTTTGCCTTTCAAAACCTGCTTTTAAGAAAGGCAGAATTGGCCGGGCGCGGTGGCTCAAGCCTGTAATCCCAGCACTTTGGGAGGCCGAGACGGGCGGATCACGAGGTCAGGAGATCGAGACCATCCTGGCGAACACGGTGAAACCCCGTCTCTACTAAAAAAATACAAAAAACTAGCCGGGCGAGGTGGCGGGCGCCTGTAGTCCCAGCTACACAGGAGGCTGAGGCAGGAGAATGGCGGGAACCCGGGAGGCGGAGCTTGCAGTGAGCTGAGATCCGGCCACTGCGCTCCAGCCCTGGCGACAGAGCGAGACTCCGTCTCAAAAAAAAAAAAAAAAAAAAAAAAAAAAAAAAAAAAAGAAAGGCAGAATGAAGCGCATAGCCTAGGTTACTTGGGTCTGAGTCTTCTGGGCAGCTGTCCTCACTTTGGCTTAAGCAAACTTTTAAAATTATATTTCATGCTTCAACCTCTTCCTTTAAGGCCAACACTGTCAACCAATAGAATGTGGCAGAAGTGACAAGTAGGTAGGTTCCGGAGCCTGGACCTTGGAAGGCCTTGTGCTTCCGTCCTGCCCATCTTGGAATATTGCCCTGACATGGCCATGCCATGAAGAATGAGCAGTGAAAGACCATATGGAGAGAGATGCTCAGCCCAGACAGCCAGAGCCCAGCTGCCTCACCAGCTGCTAGCTGACTGCAGCTGCATGAGTGAGCCCAGGTGAGTCCAGCAGCCAAACCACCCAGCCAACCCCACGAACTGGGAGAACTAAATGTTAGAGTTTGTTATGCAGTGATAATAGATAACTGAAACAATGTACAATGAAGACAAGAGTCAACTAAAGCAGGGCACCCAGCAACAGGACTTGATGGTGCTAGGGCAGATAGGAGGAGAGACAGGGGAGGAGGAAGGGGCAGGGATAGGTGAGAAGGAAGGGCCTGGGTCTCTCTTCTGACCTTTTATAATTATGACTATTACTTTTGAGACAGGTCTTCTCTGTTGCCCAGGCTGGAGTGCAGTGCTTCGATCACAGCTCACTGCAGCCTCAAACTCCCAGGCTCAAGTGATCCTCGCACCTCAGCCTCCTGATAGCTGGGACCATAGGTATGCACCATCACACCTGGCTTATTTTTAAATTTTTTTTTGTAGAAATGAGATCTCAGTATGTTGCCCAGCCTGGCCTCAAACTCCTGGACTCAAGTGATCCTCCCACCTCAGCCTCTCAAAATGCTGAGATTATAGGCATCACCCATGGCACCTGGCCCTGACCTCTTATTATTGAGGCTCAATGAAACCACAGCTGTTAGTTTGTTTCTTTGAGCAACAAACCCATGACAATGTGGCTCCAAACATAGTCCAGTCCTGCTCCCTGGAATGCTGTTCCCTGGCTCCTCATCTAACTAATGTTATGCACCCTAATCCTCAGCTTCTATTGTCGTGTCTTTAAAGCAGTCCTTCCTGACCCTCAATCAGGACCCGCTGTATGCTCTCTGAAGGCACACTGAGTTTCCCTACAGAACACTCATCTACATTTATAATTATTTATTGTTGTATTTCAGAGGATCCAGGCCCACAAAACCAAAAGAACTGATGCATCAAGACCCTATGAGACATGATGAGTAATTGCAGAACTTCCCAGTCCCTCATCCTATGTATGAATTTCTTTAGACCAGCGGTTCTCCAGATGTGGTCTGGAAATCAACATCACTTGGCATCATCTGGGAACTTGTTAGGAATGTAAATTCCTGGGCCCTAATCCCAGTGATACTGAATTAAACTCCGCGGGTGGAGCTCAAGCAGTCTGGGATCCATCCTGGTGATATTGATGGTACTAAAATTTGAGAACGACTAAGCTAGACATCAGGGAGAAAGGTGAGTTGGGGAGAAGCAAGGAATGAGATGAGATCCTGAGACAAGATAGCCCTATGCCAGGTCCCTCCCTGCCTAGTGTGCCCAAAGGAGGAGGGTGGTGTCAGAAATGCGCAGGAGGTTTGGAGGGGATTGGTCGGAATACACAAGGATCTATGCCCAGTTTCCCAAAGAGATCTCAGATGAGGCATGACTGCATGCTGGACCCAGAAAGCCACCCACTGGCCCACTGTCAACAGGGCTTTGGGACATGTTGGGAAGACCTCTTAAGTTCCTCCTGAGGATCACTCAGACTGCAAAGCCAGAAAGGCCCAGATCTCTGCCCTCATATTTTGCCTGTTATTATTATTATTATTATTATTTGAGACAAGTCCTCACTCTGTCATCCAGGCTGGAGTGCAATGGTGCAATCATAGCTCACTACAGCCTCTAACTCCAGGGCTCAAGCGATCCTCCAGCCTTAGCCTCCCAAATAGTTGGGACTACAGGCACAAGCTGCCACACCCGGCTAATTTTTTTAAGTTTTTGTAGAAATGAGGTCTCACTATGCAGTCCAGTCTGGTCTCTAACTCTTGGGCTCAAGTGATCCTCCCACCTCAGTCTCCCAAAGTGCTGGGATTACAGGTGTGAGCCCCAGCGCCTGGCTGCCTGTTATATTTAACACAACTGGATTATGGGGGAACCCCAGTGATGTTTTTCCTGGTCAAACTTCAGGCGAATTGGGAGCTGCTCAGCAAATCTTGAAGACCTATGGTCTAGGGAGATAGCCACTGATACCCTGAATTCATCTTCCAATTCCTGGGCACAATAATAAAATCTACTATTGACTGGCCTGCCAGGGACTTTTCCCGCATTTTATCATTTAGTCCTCACTGTGTCCCAATGAGAGAGGAACTACCATATCCCCATTTAACAGACGAGAAAACTGATCTTTAGCGGCATTAGGTAACTTCCCCAGACCCATTCAGCCAGGATGCGGCAGGGCCAGGACTTGACCCCATGCCTATCTCTCTCCAGGGTCTGCGCTGACAGCCAGCCTGTTCGGCTGCCAGCCTCATCATTTTTTTGGAAACACATTTCACACTTTTCTTAAAGAAGTAGCAAAATGAGCATCTCGGCAGAGAAATACACAGTGTGCTGCGCTGGCTCACGAGGTGGAGGGGGTCAGAGGCTTCCCCTGCAGCTGGTAGGCTCAGCTGTGGACTCCGAAGATGATATTCATTCTCATTCTCTCTCTCTCTCTCTGTCTCTGTCTCTCTCTCGTCATCCTTTGCTCCAAGCACCAAAGCTGAAGAGAATAAACAGCGGGCAATGCATCTCCCCGAGTTTATTTACTAAAACAACATTTTTTATTACCAGGACATGTTCAGAGCGAAAATATGACAGCCCACATTTTATGTCGCCATTGATCTTTAATCCGAGCCTGCCTCGAGGTTTCCTATAAAATCAGGGCTTCCTGGTCCCAAATGTGATTCCGGCACCCGAATGAATGACGGCCGGGGCTGCTCTTTTCTCATCTGAAAAGGCTGAAATTGCTTTGTGTAAATGGGTAGAAAATGCTGATATTTGGATTCTATAAATATCTCGCCTCCCGAGCGAGCAGCGCCGGGCTTCATCTGCGCGGTCTCCTTGGAGTGTTTGGGGCCTTATCGCTTGTATCCAGGGTGCGGCATACAAATGAGCCTCCGCCCCGCGCGGGTTTGGAACATTTGGGCGCATCTGCAGTTCCTGAGCGGGGATGCTGCGGAGCGAAGCAGGACGTGGCCCACGGGAGCGGCGGGGGGCTGGAGATGAGCACGAACCTCGCTTTAGGGGAGAGAGCCGCGCACAACCCCTGCTCCCCACTTCCATTTGCAGCCGGCGCCTGCTTGCGTGGGAGAAGCTTCTATCTATAGCGCGCTATTTTTAGCTCCATCATCTGAGGAACCTGACAGCCAGTTAATGACTGGGACCCATCGCGGCGTGTCTGCCGCGCTGTGGCATTCGCACGCCAGGAGCAGATGTGCTGAGGCTCAAGGTTGTTGCTTCTGAAAGTGCCCTTCCTTCCCTGGGAGGTGGGGCTGTTTGAGAAGGCCTGTATCAGGGGGCGTCGCCCCCCACTTTCTGACAATCCTCATAGAGCAAGGAGGGGGCATCTTATTCATTTCTGCTGCAGCGAATGTCTTCTTCCTGATGCACGCCCTGGCCCCCGTTTCTAGACAGCGCAGCCTGGAGAGATGGACAGGACAGGGAGGGCTGAGTGGCAGCTCTGAGCGATGACAGAGGACTCCTATTGCACCCTGGGGAGATCGGAAACCTGGGAAGATCAGGGCACAGGCACCCTAGTTAAGAAGCTGTAATTTTTCCCCAAGGAAGGAAAATTCTGTGTTTCAGTGATTTAATGCCTGTCAGAGAGGCTGTACTCTGTGTTGGACTGAACCCCTGAGTTTATAGATCAGGGATTCTCAGAGAGGCCCAGCGACTTGTCCAGGCCCACACAGACTGACTCCCTGCTCCATGCCCTCTGCACCTGCTGAACCAGGGCCAAGTTACAAGTCGAGCGGCTGGTTCTACTCAGTGAATGACTCCAGGGCTGTGTTCGGTGTTTGTGCACTCATTCGTTCTTTCCCTTCTACATACTTGGACCTGGGGTGGGCTGACTGGCTGAGTACCAGGAAATCAGACCCAGAGCAAGGGGTGACATGGAAAAGCCGGTGTCAGGGTCCCAGTTGGGAAGCCTGGGAGAAAGTCTTGGGTTGAGAGTTAATACCACAGATGTGCCCAGGAAGAGGCCCTCTATCAGGCCTCCTGGATAACATCAACAGCTGACATAGGCAGCAGGTAGCATGTGCCAGGGCACTGTCCTGAGCATGTTACAAGGATCAGCTTAGAGTCCTCATTGCAACCCCTAAAGCTGGTATGCTGTTATCACCCACATTCTGCAGGTGGAGAAAGAGAGGCCAGAGAAGATAGCGACTTGTTTGAAGTTGCCCAGCTGGTAAGTGGAGGGTCTGCAATTGAAACTGGGGCCACCTGGCTCCCTGTTCACGCCCTTAACCATTCTTCTGTACTACATTCGGGTCAGAGCTATCTGACTTGCCTCACTCAGCCCAGCCCCGCTTGAACTTCCAAACAGGCTCTGTCACTCTCACGTTCCCCTAGAACAGCACTGTCCAGTCACAGCACTCTCTATGATGGTGGAAATGTTTTGCATCTGCTCTGTACAAAGGGTAGCCACTAGACACATGCAGCTACTGACTGTTTGAAATGTGGCCACTATGACAGAGAAACTATTTAACTTAATTTCAGTGTCAATAACCACATGTGGCTAAGGGCTAGCACTTGAACAGTGCAGCTTTAGAAGGCCACCTGCACACTTTAGGCAACGAGGGAGATTTGAAAGATAATTATGCTAGGACCTATTCTCAGAGATTCTGATTTCATTTGTCTGGGGTAGACCAGGGCATCATTATTTTCAAAGGGCTCCGGTTGATACAATGTACAATGAAGTGTTGAGAATCACGGGGCTCCATGAGATCCCAAGTCCTGCTAGCCTTGTCTGCCCTGTAGTAAGCAGCCGTCTGTTCATCCTGTAAGTGACTCATTCAACACTGTTCCTATTCCTTTTATCCCTCACCTTCCTCTACTACAGAAGCTAGAAAGCTAAACACTTCATTTCTCTAATGGCCATGCAGCTGGAAATGCCCCTGTAACACTGCTCTGGCCAAAGAAACCTAAGCAGAATTCTGCTGGCTGTGTTCCACCAGCTGCCTTCTTCCTCCCTAGGATGAAACCAGGTATCTAGTGCTGTGGCAGCCATGAGGGAAGACTGGAAGAGTTGGAGTCAACTTGCCTTGATATTGTGCTAAGGACACAAACCCAGCAACTGCCTACTTCTAGACTTTTTGTTTTGGAAAACAATAACAACCTATTTGTTTAAGTCATTCTAGTTATATTTTCTGTCTGTTACATTCTGAAGCATTTCTAGTACAGCCATCTGTATTATCCTTGGCCTTGAGATTGTTCTGAAGACCAAACATGTTAATGTATGGGAAACCACTTTGCAAACTGTAAAGCACTCAGTGAATGGACAGTGTTTGGAATTGGTTTGGAAATATTGCCAATCTCTGCTTTACATAAGGAATCTAAAAGAAAGGGCACGAAAGCCATGCTATTTCAGGGTGAGCTGGGGAGCATTTCCAGGAGGATTTTGGTGAAGGGAGGCACAGAGTCCTGGGAATAAGGTGACCAACTTGTCCTAGTTTGGCCAAGACATTCCCAGTTTTAGCACTGAAAGTTCTGTGTCCCAGGAAACCCCTGCATCCTCAGAAAACCGGGATAGTTGGCCACCCTGTCTGGAGCATGCAGCACAGAGACCTACCAGTCACTGCAAAACATCTGCTTTTGGAGCAGGTTGCTAACTCACCCCCAAGTGCCTGGCCACTTCTTACTGGGAAATCTATCAGCTGATGCACTGCGAGCCAGAACTTACTCTACTCAGCATTTCAGCTGTGGTTGCTGGTAATGAATTAGTGGCTCTTTGAAATTTTCACATACTTCCTTCATGGCCTCCATTTCTTTTTTTCTCTAAGAAGGAGGAAGTGTGTGGGAATCTGCCACTCCTGGGGAGCAGGGCTGGCCCGTGGGCTAAGTGTTCAACTGCCTTGCGCAGTGCCCTGACCAGAGCCAGCCTCCAAAACACACACTGCTTGGTGGAGATGCACCAGGCTGGTCTTTGGCTCCGGTCCTGTTCCCCATCTCCAAGGTGCTGCATCTGCATCTGGGTCACCCCCCCACCCCTGCCTCTCCTCAATTTCATTCCAGCCGGAATGACTCTTTGCCAGTAATTTTGCTCACCCCTTTCATCTGAATGGCATGTTTCCATTTGCAAAAAATCTCATGCCTGTTATCTCTTTCAGTTCTTCCAGTAGTCCTGAGAAGTGCTTATTAGTCACCTTATCCCCACTTTCTAGATGGGAAAACAGGCTCAGAAAATTAACTCCACGGAGTCCCTTTAATTTCTGTCTGCCATTGCTGAGGTGTGGCTCTGGACAGGGCTTTGGAATCTGACAGATTTGGGTTGAATTCTGTCTCTTCTCCTCCCCAACAGTGTAACGCTGAGCATTTAAGCCTCCTGAGCTTCACCTCTTGATTACTGGGAGGAGTAGATCAGATAGTGCCTCTGCAGTTCCCAAGAAGGTGCCTGATACCCATAGAGGTTCAGTAAGTGATTACTCCCTTGTCCCTTTCTCCTTTTCCCAGGTGCCACCCCTTCCACTGTGCTTCAGTGTTAACAAGCTTCTAAAAGACTAAAAGTTCAGGTTGGGTGCAGTGGCTCACGCCTGTAATCCCAGCACTTTGTGGGGCTGAGGTGGGTGGATCACTTGAGCCCAGGAGTTTGAGACCAGCCGGGGCAACATAGTGAAACCCCATCTCTATAAAAGAGTACCAAAACTAGCCAGGCAAGGTGGCACGTGCCTGTAGTCCCTGCTGCTCAGGGGGTTGAGGTGGGAGGATTGCTTGAGCTCAGGAGGCGGAGGCTGCAGTGAGCCCAGATCGCACCACTGCCCTCCAGCCTGGGCGACAGAGCAAGACCCTGTATCAAAAACAAACAAACAAACAAAACACTAAAAGGCCTTTAAGCCCTTTAGTAATAATAATAACTAACAGCCGTGTGCCCAGCACTATCCTAAGCATTTATTAATTCTTCTGGTCCTTGAAGTCTGTGCTATTTTCACTTCCTTCCATAGATGAGGAAACCAAGGCACAGGGAGGTTAAATAACTTGTTCATAGTCTCAGCTAGCGGGCTGGGGTGATAAACCCAGGCTGCCAGCTCCAGAAGCTGTGTTTCCAGCCATGCACTGTCCTGCCTCCGTGGACGTCCTGCTGAAGAATTCCAGGAGCTGGCAGCACAGGGTAGCTGGAGGGCCTTTATGGATCCTGCATGCCTTCTGTGCTGTTCTCATCGAGTATGAATTTATTTTAAAATACCATGCTTCCTGAAATGACCATGATGCCCTGGCAGGTTTTGGGGGGTGTGTTAATTTCCTGATGCTGCTGTAACAAATTGCCACAAACTTGGTAGCTTAAAACAGATTTAGCTTCCAGTACAGGAGGTCAGAAGTCCTAACTGGGTCTAATTAGGCTAACATCAAGGTATTGGCGGGGCTGTATTCCTTCTGGAGGCACTAGAGGAGACGCATCCTTTGCCTTTCCAGCTTCCAGTGGCTGACTGCTTTCCTTGGCTGTAGCCTCTTCATTGTCAAAGCTGGCAGCATCTTCTAGTCTATGACTCTGACCTCTTCTTGGTAAGGATCCTTGTGATTAGGCTCACGTGGATAATTCAGGATCATCTTCCCCTCTCAAGATGCTTGACTTGGGTTGGTCGCGATGGCTCGTGCCTGTAATCCCAGCACTTTGGGAGGCTGAGGCAGGCAGATCACAAGGTCAGGAGTTCGAGACCCGTCTGGCCAACATGGTGACACCCCATCTCTACTGAAAAATACAAAAATTAGCCAGGCATGGTGCCATGTGCCTGTAATCCCAGCTACTTGGGAGGCTGAGGCAGGAGAATCGCTTGAACCCAGGAGGTGGAGGTTGCAGTGAGCTGAGATCGAGCTGTTGTACTCCAGCCTGGGCAACAGAGTGAGACTCCATCTGAAAAAAAAAAAAAAAAAAGATGCTTGACTTCATCACATCTGCAGAGTTCCTTTTGTCATGTAAGGTAACATATTCATAAGTTTTGGGGATTAGGACATGGGTATCTTTGGGAATGCCTTACTCTACTTACTATAAGGTTGAGGCAGAGTTTGAATCCCAGCTCTATCATGTGTAGCCTCTGTGCCTCAGTTTCCTCCTCTGTAAAATGGGGGATGATGAAGCTGCTATACCTACCTCCCTCTGAAGATTGTGAAGGCCAAAGGGGATGATACATGTTCAAGTGCTTTGCAAAGTTCTATGAATGTATAACTTCTTATTGTTGAATAAAATAGTACTCAAAGAGAAAGACTGCTTCAGGCCAGCCCAGGACCAGTTAGAAATACTTGACTTCTGCAGCCCAGAAAACTCAGCTCCAAGGTTACCCACTATAACTCTTGTTTCCATTGCCAGACCTGAAATGTGAAGTAACTGCTCTCCAGCCATTTCACTCAGCGAGTCTCTTCTTTTTGACCAGAATCAAAGTCAAAGTCATGGAAAAGTCCTTTCTCATGTAGGACTGCATCAACTGAACACTGCTCCTAAGGGAGGAGACCACCCCTCATATTGTCTTATGCCCAGTTTCTGCCTCCAAAGAAAGAAGAAGTAAAAAGTAAAAGGCAGAAATGGAATGCACAGGCAGATCGCCCAGCACCGTGCCCTAGGCCTGGTAGTTAAAAATCAACCCCGATCTAACTGCTTGTGTTATGTATAGATTTCAGACATTGTATGGAAAAGCATCGTGAAAATCCCTGTTTTGTTCTGTTCTGTTCTGATTACTGCTGCATGCAGCCCCCAGTCACGTACCCTCTTCTTGCTCAATCGATCATGACCCTCTCATGTGGACCCCCTTAGAGTTGTAAGCCTTTAAAAGGGACAGGAATTGCTCACTCGGGGAGCTCGGTTTTTGAGACGTGAGTCTTGCCGATGCTCCCGGCTGAATAAAGCCCTTCCTTCTTTAACTCGGTGTCTGAGGGGTTTTGTCTGCTCCTCGTTCTGCTACACTCCCACTTCTGTGAAAGATTTAACTTCATCTGGGAACATCTGTTCAACGTGCTCCTCATACCCTTCCCCTCCTCCTAGTCCTGTGTTCTGGGGCAGAGTGAGGAACTGCAGTGGATGCAGAATGAAGTCCATGCATCTTGTCTTTCAAGGGGCTGGCACTCCAACAGGGTGAGGCATTCTGGAGGGGTCTCCAGGGAATGCATCCAGCATGGCATGGCATGATGCACCACAAATAACCAAAAGCAGTTTTCTCAGTCCTTTCCACAAAATATCTCACTGAATCCTCAGAATAACCCTAGGAGGTAGGTATGGTCATTTTCCCCATTGTGCAGATGAGAAAACTAAGGCTCAGAGAGGTTTAACTGCTTGCCTAAGGTTACACAGCTAATAAGTAGCAATATAGGTGTCTAGAGGCTGTCACCATTGCCCTTTACCACCGCTGTGGTCTCATCTTTCTTTCTTTTCCCACCTCAGGGACATTTACATTTTAACAAGACTCATAGGCCTTAACAACTACATAATAATTATGAAAAAAAGAATATAATGATGGAAATATTAATAATGCATGAGGCCAAAGAGTACAGCTATAAAAGTTCAGAGATTCATGGGTAGAAGGAAACTGAGAGAAGATACCACAGTGGACTTTGCAGGGGGTGAACTGTGTGGTGCAGTAGAGGTAGGCCACTTATGGTCAAGGTTTCTGCAGGCCAAAGCCGTGAAGTTAGGCAGGTTTGGGGGCAGTTAAGAATCCTGTTTGATTGGAGTGGAGAGTTTGTGGCCTATGTTGGAAATTGAGGTTAGTCCCACTCATTCATTCAACAAACATTTACTGAATGCCTTCTGCAGGCCTGTTGTTCTCCTTGGTGCTGGGGAAATAACAATGAAAGGACAGATGACCCCAAGCTCCTGGAACTTCCACTGCATTGAAAGAGACAGATAAGGACATACTAATGAGAAAATATCAGGAAGTTAAGTGCTGAGAAGAATGTAAAACAAAGTCAACGGGTGTTGAAAGAAGCAATCCACTGTGAGTTCTGAGCCTTACTGCTCTTGATTGCTGGGTATGCCAGGAATGCCAAACCATCCTGCTTTTACCTGGGCTGTTTCTCAGGGTTGTGTTTGCAACAGACAATCTTGTTTTCCACCAGACAAAGAGCAGGTTTGTTTACTGCTCACTTTCCCAGGATCAATGTTCTTTGGGTGTGACTGAAATCATCTGTATTGTGTGGCATCTACCTGGGCCTGCCTCTCTCACCCCCATAGGACTAGGGAGACATGGAGACCCAAGCTAACATCATGCTCTCTACTTGCTCTGCTGTGACTAATAAAAATTCCTTTGTCTCTGACCCAAGAGTCTCATATCTTCTGCCAGCATCCAAGAAACTGTAGCAGGCTAACTTTTTCTTTTTTTTTTTAGATGGAGTCTTACTCTATAACCCAGGCTGCAGTGCAGTGGCGTGATCTTGGCTCATTGCAATCTCTGCCTCCCAGGTTCAAGTGATTCTTCTGCCTCAGCCTCCTGAGTAGCTGGGACTACAGGCGTGTGCCACCACACCCAGCTAATTTTTGTATTTTTTGGTAGAAACAGGGTTTCACCATGTTGGCCAGGCTGGTCCCAAACTCCTGACCTCAAGTGATCCACTTGCCTCAGCCTCCCAAAGTGCTGGGATTATAGGTGTGAGTCACTGGACTTGGCCAGGCAAACTTACTACCTTGCAACTAGGGAATGTTTCCGACTCTTCCCAGACCCTGACAGAATGATGGTGGTAGAGTATGGACAGGGAACAGGTGTCTTAAGGTGATCTAACTTTGATCTCAAGGGGGAAGGAAACACCACCTGACCTCAAAGTCACATGTCGAAGATCTAGGAGGTAAAAAAGAACTGTAACATTATCATGTTAGTTTGTTTTTGTGTCACTATAAAGGAATATCCAGGACTGAGAAATTTGTAAATAAAAGAGGCTTAATTGGCTCAGGTTCTGCAAGCTGTACAGGAAGCATGGTGCTGGCATCTGTTCCTGGTGAGGCCTCAGGGAGCTTACAGTCATGGCAGAAGGTGAAGGGGGAGCAGGCACATCACATAGTTGTGGTGGGAGCAAGAGAGAGAGGGAGGAGGTGCCACACTCTTAACCAGATCTCAAGTGAACTAACTGAGCGAGAATTCACTCATTACCAAGAGGAGGGCACCAATCTATTCATGAGGGGCCCACCTCCATGGCCCATACACCTCCCACCAGGCTCCACCTCCAATATTAGGAATCACATTTTAACATGCAACTTGGAGGAGACAAATATCCAAACCATATCAATTACTAATTAGGTGATTTAGGCAACTTCATCTGGTGACTGCAGGGCAGGTGGGAGCATTGTTAGGCTTTTCAACATAAGAAGAAAGTTAATGTGATGGCAATGTGTTATGCTGTCTGTAATTTCACTTAAAATGTTTTAACAGAAATAGTGTAATATCTAGTGTGTGTGGGTTTGCTTTAATCTATTCTCTAGAGACAGTTAACATTTTAAGTGTTCTAATCAGAACACTGCAAGGGTGGTTGGTTAGCATTTAATAACTTCAAGCCAGACGTCTAACCTGAGGTGGCTACCACAAGATTGCAGTTACTATTTTTAAATTTCAGATCAATATCAGAGGCTTTGTTAGCTTACATAATAGGTGCTAGAAGTTATTTTTGTTATTGGTGAAATAAGAAGCATTCAAGATTGGCTTAACATATTGTAGCAGGACCCCTGCTCTTGATGAACTGAATTTAAGAATCCAAGGAGCCCAATCTTGGCTGCATATTGTAATCACCTGGTGGGAAGTTTTAAAAAATATCAATATAGTGTCTGGACTCTGCTTCTAGAGACTGACTTAATTGGCAGACTTGGCAAGGGCCAATGTAATGGTGTATTGCTGGTGTGCACCCTGGGAATTGGGATTTTTTTTTTTTTTTTTTTTTTTGAGACAAGGTCTCGCTGTATTGCCCAGGCTGGAGTGCAGTGGTGTGATCTCGGCTCACTGCAAGCTCCGCCTCCCAGGTTAACGCTATTCTCCTGCCTCAGCCTCCCAAGTAGCTGGGACTACAGGCACCTGCCACCATGCCCAGCTAATTTTTTTTATTTTTTATTTTTAGTAGAGACAGGGTTTCACCGTGTTAGCCAGGATGGTCTCGATCTACTGACCTCGTGATCCACCTGCCTCAGCCTCCCAAAGTGCTAGGATTACAGGCATGAGCACCGTGCCCGGCCGGGAATTGGGATTTTTAAAGCTTCACAGTCATTCTAATGCATGGCAAAGTTTGAGAAGCATTGCAACAGCTCACACTTAAGTCTGTCTCTGAGGAGCTATGTGACCTTGAGTAAGTTCTTTAACCTCTCTGGGCCTGTCTCCTCATCTGTAAGATGGGTATGATAATATGCCAACCCCATCTGCTGATCATGAGGATTTCATGAATTATTCCATGATGAGTGCTTAGAATAGTGTCTGGCAAGCAGGAAGTTCTCAATTAAGTGTTAGCCATTATTATATTATTCTTATTCAAACTACTTTCACTTTGATCTTTGGAACATTTCCCAAGGCATGATTATGGTGTCTAGCTGCTATCTTGGAGAATTCATGTTCCTAGTCCGCTGTAACTAATTGGCTGAAACCTGCCACTGGAATATTTGCCCTGAATGAACCTTTCATATGAGATGCTGTTGGAACTCCTAAAAAGAGAGAGGGTGCCAGAACTTGATTTTGCTTCCAGAACAAGTTGTAGGCTGGAACTGTTTTAGTGTCAGTTTGCTAATAAATGTCTGTGTGGGTGGCAGGAGTCTCTATAAAACTTGCTTTCAATAAAATGGAGTGAGAGGTTTGTGGAGTAGTGACCTTTGACCCGTCTCTGCCTCTGGTTCAGATGTTCTTATTCCTTTTTAGGGCCTTTGACCCTTTAAGAGTCTGGTAATGCCTCTGGATCCCTTTGCAAAATAATGGTTCCAAATGCATAAAATAAAATACTTATTACTACAGAGGAAACCAATTTTATTATAGTTATCAAATTATTAAAAACAAATTTATTATATAATTATGTATGTACTTCCTTGTTAGTATCTTAAACAACGAAGTCAATTGTAATGTGATATGAAAAAAATCTATGATTTCTATTAGTGACAATAGAAATCACTTGTGACAAAGCCACAAGTATTTTTATACTGCTGTGGTTTCTTGTCTCATTTGTAATGAAAGACAATGCTAAATTTCAGTTAAACATTAATGAAAATAAAGATGTTATCTTTTTCCCCATCTGTGTTCACAACTCTCTTGAATTTCATGATTCTTGGAATAAAAACCTTTGATTGGAGGCTACCAATAGCTGTCCAGCTAATTATTGGATGTGACCAAATGGGTTTAGGCCACACTGCAATACAATGGAAATACAATGAAAATATAATGCAATGCCATAATTGGACCAATTGAACTTACAGTCCAATTACAGAACCATAACAGGAAACTTTTCAATTATTATTGCTGTAATAAAACTCCAAAACCTAGTGGCTTAGAATAATGGTTTACATTTCCTCGTGATTCTGTAGGTCAGGACTCTGGCCAGGTGATATAATTTGGCTGTGTCCCCACCCAAATCTCATCTTGAATTCCCACATGTCTTGGGAGGGACCAGGTGGAAAATCACTGAATCATGGGGGAGGTTTCTCCCATGACTTTCTCGTGGTAGTACGTCTCACAAGATCTGATGGTTTGATAAGGGGAATCGCTTCTCTTTAGTGCTCATTCTCTCTTTGCCTGCTGCCATTCAAATAAGATGTGACTTGCTCCTCCTTGCCTTCCGCCATGATTGTGAAGCTTCCCCAGTCATGTGGAATTGTAAGTCCAATTAATCCTCTTTCTTTTCTAAATTGCCTAGCCTAGGGTATGTCTTTATAAGCAGCATGAAAACGGGCTAATACACAGGACTCAGCAGGGTGATTTTCTGTTGATCTTCCTTGGGTTTCTCATGTGTCTGAATTCACGTAGGAGCTTGGCTAGATCTGAAACTGCTCTTCCTCCAAGGCCTCTCTTCACATAACCTCTGACCTCGGAGTCATCTAGCCTGGACTTCCTTAAAGCGCGGCACCTGTGCTCCAGAGAGATAGTAGCATCTGCCCGTCCTCTTCAGGCCCAGGCTTGGAAGTCCTACAGAGTAGCCTCCACAACCTTCTACTGGTGAAAAACAAGCCATAGGCTGGTCAGATCCCAGGGGAAGGCACACAGACTCCATTTCTTGAACTGAGGAAGGGCACAAAAGCCCAGGGAGGGGAGAAATTATTGGAAGCTATCTCTGGATTCTTTCCACCGTAGGGACCTATCAGGATTGCAGACTGCTCAGACATGGGGGTGAGTCAAAGCTGCCACTGAGATGTTCTGCTTCGGGACTTGCTGTTTTTGCTACACATCAGACTTCCTCTCCCAGAGTTCCTAATCGGTTCTCACAGAACCATCAAAAACTATTCCTGAGGCTTGCGAAGTGTTCATCTCAATGAAAAAAAAGTGCCAATTTTATTAATACTCATTAACAGACTTAATTATGCAGTGTGTCCTATACTGTCAATACCATAGGTGGCTGTTGCTTTAGCAATGAGAATTAAATGCACACTTTCCCTTTCATTATCTCAGCATGTCTGACTACTGTTGATATCTAAGCAGAGAGAATACTCTCCTCCTTTTGGGGAGCCTTGGCTGAGTGCAACCCCAGCTGCAGCCTGAATCAGGTTCCCCTCCCTGGGTTTCTGTAACCCCTACCCTTGTCCGTGCATTTTCAACACCTTCATTTTTTTCCTTTTTTTTCTAATTTCTTTCCTTTTCTTTTCTTGTTTTCCTTCCTTCCTTCCTTCCTTCCTTCCTCCCTCCCTCCCTCCCTCCCTTCCTGCCTCCCTTCCTTCCTTCCTTCCTTCCTTCCTTCCTTCCTTCCTTCCTTCCTTCCTTCCTTCCTTCCTTCCTTCTCTCTCTCTTTTTCTTCAGCTTTATTGCGATATATACATACCATACATCACCTGTCATTTCTAGCAGCACTGGCTTGGAATAATCTTATATATGCCATTCCTACTGCTTCTCACCATGCCACACTTTGGATTCATCTGGGGAACTTTAAAAAAATTGTCACCTGGGCTGGGCATGGTGGCTCACGCCTGTAATCCTAGCACTTTGGGAGGCTGAGGCAGGAGAATCACTTGAACCCGGGAGGCGGAGGTTGCATTGAGCTGCAACCGACCACTGCACTCCAGCCCAGGCAACAGAGCGAGGCTCCATCTCAACAAAACAAACAAACAAACAAACAAACAAAATTGCTACCTGGCTTCCACCCTTAGAGATTCTGATTTAATGTGCCTGGATGCACAGATGGTTTTTAGAGCTTCCAGGTAATCCTAATAGGCAGCCAGGCTTGAGAACCCCATCCTAGGCTGTGGTGTACTTGAGGGCAGGGGGCTGCCTTACTGGTACACAGTTGGTGCTTAATAAAAGATGAACAAGTGAATGAATGATGAATGGCTCTGCTTTCCTTCTTAGGGAACTGAACCTTATGCTCCCAGCTGCTGGAAAAGGTATTGAGCCATAGTTTGTGTTTGTCCTTGCAGCTGCCAGAAGGCGTTTTTTTGTCTTTTCCTCCTCAAGAGGCTAGCAGAACTTGGAAACTTGGAGTCTTCAGAATATGTATTTTGTTACCTTTGGGGCAGAAGGAAGAGGTCCCTGTTCCTGAAAGCTTACTTAGGAGCCTAAGGGCTGGAAAGAGGCTGGGGGAGACTGGGAGGGATTGGGAGGGGCTGGAAGGAGGTTGGGGGACACTGAGAGGGGTTGGGAGGGGCTGGAAGGTTGGGGGAGACTGGGAGGGGTTGGGAGAGGCTGGGAAGTGGTTGGGGACACTCTGAGGGTTCACAATATCCACAGAGTATCACACTTACTCAGCACTTCCTTTGTGCTGAGCCTTGTGCCAAGGATTTGATATGAACTCATTTGTTTTTCATGACCCTATAAGGAGGACACAATTGTTTTCATTTTATAGATAAGAAAATGGAAGCACTGAGTGGTTAAGTGGGTGACCTCAAATTTTCAAGAACTGCAAGGGAGGTTTCCAAAGGCTGGAAGTCTACGGGTTTGGGAGAGTGGCAGGAGGTGGCACGGCCTGCACCTCAGTTCTAAGGCTCCTTTGGCCTGGGAGCTCCCAGGAGGGGATGCACCGAGCATGGACTCTGGGAGCCTCCCACATGCGGCGCGGTGCAGGAGGTCCCCAGGCTCCTCCTGGCAGAAGGCTCGGACAGTGAGCTCATCGGCCCTGTCTAGTGAGAGCCAGGCACCAAAGGACCCTTTGGACATGCTCTGTGTTACCTATAAACTCCTGCCTCCCTCCACTCAACCCTGAAAAAGATTATTCCCAAGCAAAGGACTCTGGTGGGTGGTGACTTGACCCGCATTTAATTTTACATATAATAAATAAAGCAAAATGTTGTGCCGGAATAAAACTCACACAATGTCTGGGGCCACAGGATACTGGCAATTTTGCTTCTGGGCCTTTCCTCCAACTCTGACCAAGTTCTAGGTCATGCCATCCCTGGGCGGGCCCTTGGAGCTCCATCCCAGCCTCCACCAGCTGCTGCTCCAGCAGCCTTGATGCCCCCAACAGTTCAAGTGGCCTCTTGCCTCAGCCTGTCTGAATTGGGTTTGTTTAAGGAGATTAAGAACCAGACTTGGCTTAACTCAGACTGGCTCCAACTCGTTATTACCCCACAGTCTTAAGCTTCAAGCCAGCCTGAACAAATTCCTACAATCCGCCGTGGGGAGAGAGCCACTTCCTCCTGTAAAAACAACCCTGTCACACTTCATGGCAGGTGCATGCTAGGCAGAGATCTGTATTTGATTATTTATATTCAGTTTTGGTTTTGCTTGATAGGATTTAGAATGATCTGAGGGAAGGAAAGGAGTGTGTCAAGAGAAGAGAGGTGACGGGCAGATGCGGGGTAAGGGAACACTTCAACAGAGGGGAAAGAGGTAGCCCCTTCCTTACTTTGGACAGAGTTAGGGATCTCAGTGGAGCAGGCTACAAAATACAAATCATACCATTCCTGTGGGAAAATGGCAAATTGGTCCTCACATTAGGAAGTCAGAGTAACAAGAAAACTTCACAATAACAAGTATTGAGTACTAAGTACTTAATCTGCATGCCAGGAACTGCACCATTTCCCACGAATTATCCGCTCTCATGGCCCTCATCGTACAGATGAGAAGACAGAGAGGTTCTGCAGTGTGCACAAGACCACTCAGTGACGGGGCGGCTCGGGTGGGTCTTCAGTCTGCATCTGTCTGAAGCTCCCGACTCTTAGCAGCTAGCTCTGCAGAGATGCAGCCGGGAAGAAGCCCGAACAGACTGCAGTCAGCGCTTCTCAGCCCTGGATGCGCATTCACATCAGCTGGGGAGCCTTTAAAACAAGCACTGGGCCCAGGCGCCTCCCGGAGAGCCTGACTGAATTGAACTGGGCTGCGGCCTGGGCATCAGTTTGCTTCTAAAGCTCCCCAGGTGAATCTGATGTGCAGTCAGGGCTGTGAACCACGGCTGGATAGGTCGGAGCTGAAAGTAAGTCCTGAGGTGACCTGGGCAGAAGTAAGACTCCGACACTAGGGAGCCTGGGAGAAGGAAGACAAGAATCATAATTTCTCTCTTCGTCCTTCTTTTAAGTGATAAGTGACTCTGCATTCAAGATAAAATTGAAGAACTTTAAATACCACGTTTCCCTAGATAAAGCACAGAGAGCAAACCATCTGAAACTTCTTTAATTTCATCAGTAGCTCAGGCCCAGAACCAGCCAGACTGCCGTCTGACACAAACACCACTAGAAAGCCGTCATCCTGTCCCTGGGCCAGGTTAACCCCGACCTGGAGTTAATCCAGAACTGATTTAACATATATATATATTTTTTAATTTTTAAAATCCTGGTAAAATGTACATAACATAAAATTTACCACTTTAATCGTTTTACCTATACAGCTTGGTGGCATTAACTCTATTCGCATTGTTGTGCAGCCATCCCAATTGATACGGTTTGACTCTGTGTCCCCACCTAAATCGCTTCTTAAATTGTAATCCACATAATCCCCACATAGATAAGAAAATGGTCCCTCGAGGGAGGGACCTGGTGGGTGGTGATTGGATCATGAGGCGGTTTCCCCCATGCTGTTCTCGTGACAGTGAGTTCTCGCGAGATCTGATGGTTTTCTAAGGCAGATTTTCCTGCTCTTGCTCACTCTTCTGTCTCCTGCCACCATGTGAGAAGGCCCAAGCTTGCATGCCGTTCGCCTTCCGCCATGATTGTAAGTTTCCTGAGGCCTCCACAGCCATGCGGAACTGTGAGTCAATTAAACCTCTTTCCTTTATAAATTACCTGGTCTTGGGTATTTCTTTATAGCAGGGTGAAAATGAACTAACACACTCACTATTCATTTTGTGAACCTTTTCATCTTGCAAAACTGAGACTCTGTGCCCATTCAACAATAACTCCCCATTCCTCCCTCCTCTAGCCCCTGGCAATCAGCATTCTACTTTCTGTCTCTGAATCTGACTGCAACCCAGACCTAATTTTATGACAGATTGTTTATTCCTATAACAGCTCAAATAAAATCAAATAACTAAACTACCCTTGATTAAGCAGTTCATTACAGAGCAACTATCTCAGTATGTGCTATTGCAACCTGCATTGAACAGATGACCACGCAGTGTGGCAGAGACAATTCTATGTGCTCACTCTGGAAGATCACCTTTTCTAGCCTCTATGCAGGGTAGGAGGGGCCACACTACTAGGTTCCAGCCAATAGAAAATAGGCAGAAGTGATGAATATCATTTCCAGGCCTCGCCATAACCCCCTCTGCTATCTCCCACACTCTTTCACCCTTCCACAGGAAACTACATATTTAAGGTGGCAGTGTTAAAAGATGAGAAGAGTCTGAATCTTGAGTCCCTGCTTGGACAGAGCCCTCAAGAATTGGTGTCCAACCTGCATTAAACTTGGGTATGAACAAGAAATCAAATTGAGATATTGTGCATATGTATTACTGCAGCAAAGCCTATCCTACCCTAATATAGAGAGACCCAGTGACTTACTGTATTAGTTCATTTTCACACTGCTGATAAAGACATACCTGAGACTGGGTAATTTATAAAGAAAAACAGGTTTAATGGACTCACAGTTCCACGTGGCTGGGGAAGACTCAATCATGGCAGAAGGTGAAAGGCACGTCTCACATGGTAACAAACAAGAGAAGAGAACTTGTTCAGGGAAACTGCTTTCTAAAACCATCAGCTGTTTTGAGACTTATTCACTATCATGAGAATAGCATGGGAAAGACCCACCCCCATGATTCAATTACCTCCCACTGGGTCCTTCCCACATATATGGGAATTGTGGGAGTTACAATTCAAGATGAGATTTGGGTGGGGACACAGCCAAACCATATCACTTGTTATAGCTAATAGCCACTGGAGTCAGTATTCAACCCCAGTTCTCTCTGATACCCAATTTGGTAGCCTTGGCATTACACTCTGCTACTATTGTGTTGTCCACATTGCTCTCAAACTATCTATTTGAGGTTAAATATATGGCCTTAAAAAACTGCTTATTTCTGTACAAAAAGCTAAGCATTTTAATATGTCCCTCTCTCCACACCAAACTATCCTCTGTACACCTTGCTATCCCCAAAAGAAAAATAAAACAAGCTTCTTTTGCTGAGCTCCATTCCTCCAGTTGATAAAAATCCCAGGAGCCTCTAGTCCTCAAGTCAGGCAGACGTTTAAACCTATTCTTCTTCAAGAGATGCTTCACCAGCATTTTATTTCCTGTCACAGCCTGTGTTTTCTGCCTATGAAGGATGATATTTTGTTCACCTTTGGTGCCTTTACCCCATCGTATTCTGCAGTAAATGTCCCCAAACAATGCTTGCACTATCCATTAGGAAAGGCTGTCTCGACTGGCTGTCACCCAGCAAGGCTGCTTCTCCCAGTCTTTGGTCTAAACATAATGTCATTTCTTCTTAGCACATCACCCACTACTATCTCCTGTTTTTAAAAAAGGGTTTCAACAGAAGTTTCTTCTCTATTCTATATCAATATCCATTTCATCACAACAAGCCAAGAGCTTGATAACCTTTTTAAAATTTTGAAGAGGAAAGTGTAGAAAAATGACCCAGAGATAGAACATACATCCGGGAACTTAGAAAAGTAAAGTTGGATGTAGAGTAGCAATGATAGTGAAAAGAAAATGTCAGAAAACTTTCTACATTATGAACCTCACAGAACAGAGAGGTAAATATTTTTTACTCAAGCATTGAAATAGAGTAGGGTGGACAGATTTAGCAACTAAAATACCAGATGCCTAGTTACATTTGAATTTCAGATCAGCAGTGAATTGTTTTTTTGTATGTCTCATGCAATATTGGGGTATGTTTGTACAAAAAAGGTATTTGTTATTTATCTGAAATGTACATGTAACTGGGCACCATGAATTTTGGCTGGCAGTGCTAAGAGAGGGCACAGGCTCAGGCTCAAACTCTGATTCTGTCCCTTATCAGCTGGGCCACCTTGGATAGAATACTTAACCTCTCTGTGCCTCAGTTTCCTCATCTCCACAATGGGGATAGTGAAAGAGCTATTGGGAGACTCATCTGGGAGATGCAAGTAAAGACCGTGCACTGTACCTGGTACATAGTGTTCGATAAACATACAAGAGCTGGTGGACGGCCAAAGGGAACCAAGCCTGTCAGCATTCGCCTAGGGCCTCTTCCATGTTTGGTGCCATGTTGTGTCTGTTTCGTACCTGAGTCCCTCTGTGACTCTGGGCAAGGTGTTAATCTCTCTGAGCTTTACTCTCCTTATGTGTAAAAAAGGAGCTGATACCATCTACTCTTGGAATTTCTGAAAGCATTAGTGAATGCACGCAATAGGATGACTTAATTCAAATCACCGTTCCTGTGGGTTATGCATTGCCGCTCTGCAGTCTGTCCTTCTGGAGCCCTAAAGCAACCCAAGGTGCCTGGAGCCTCACTGAGGAGAGGGAGTAGAAGGAAGGCCTGGAAGAGCCAGAGGAGAGCATGGCACCCTAAAGAAAAGCAAGGGAAACAGAAGAAACCTTCTCTTTTCCTTGCACTTCACCTGTGTGGGAGGAGCTGAATTTCTGTTTTAGTGAGAGGTCCCCGCTGAGAAGCTCCCTTCTATGTTCTCGCCACACCTCCTCCCTTCTGATTTGCCAGTGTCATTTTTTGTTTGTTTGTTTTTTTGAGACGGAGTCTGGCTCTGTCGCCCAGGTCAAAGTGCAGTGATGCGATCTCGGCTCACTGCAACCTCGGCTGCCTGGGTTCAAGCGATTCTCCTGCCTCAGCCTCCCAAGTAGCTGGGATTACAGGCACCCACCACCACACCAGGCTAATTTTTGTATTTTTAGTAGAGACGGGTTCACCATGTTGCCGAGGCTGGTCTCGAACTCCTGACCTCAGGTGATCCTCCCACCTCAGCGTCTCCAAGTCCTGGCATTTCAGGTGTGAGCCACTGCTCCCAGGGGATTTGCTGTGTCTGAAATTCCTTTTCTATAAGACCCTGCTTCTAACCCGATTTGATCCTTTAAATATTTGTTGAGCACGTACCACATACGATGGGACAGCAGGTGGTGGGAGAGACATATCTAAAATTTAAACAGCATCAGAGTCTTAGGCTAGAGGGAAAGGCTTTCATGATAGAATTTTAGGAACTTGGAGAGGCATTTCTGAAAGCAAGAGATTTCCAAGGACTCCTGAAATTATACTATCTTAATTCTTCTATGCAGCAGACAAGTTTTGAGCACCTATTACATGCCTGTCACTGTACTGGAGACTGGATAGGTAGATGAGTGAGATCCAGTTCCAGCCTTGCAGTTGCTCTGGTCCACTGAGAAATGTGTTAAGTACAATGTGGCAGGTGCTATGATGAGTATCAGAACAGGGCACCATGGGGACACAGAGTAGGGATGGCCAACCAGGACCTGTGGGGGCAGGGAAGGCTTCCTGGAGGAGGTGATATTTGACTCCAGTCTTGAAGGAGGAGTGGGTGTTAAAGAAGGGGAAGAAACAAAGGAGAGAAGTATTTCAGGCAGAAAATACAGTACCTGCAAAGCCATGCATCACCTATATAAGACCCACCTAATAATAAAATACCACCTGCCGGATGCAGTGGCTCACCCCTGTAATCCCAGCAGTTTAGGAGGCCGAGGCGGGCAGATCACGAGATCGAGACCATCCTGGCTAACACGGTGAAACCCCGTCTCTACTAAAAATACAAAAAATTAGCTGGCCATGGTGGCACACGCCTGTAGTCCCAGCTACTCAGGAGGCTGAGGCAGGAGGATTGCTGGAACCCGGGAGGCAGAGGTTGCAGTGAGCTGAGATCGCACCACTGCACACCAGCCTGAGTGACAGAGCAAGATTCTGTCTCAAAAAACAAACAAACAAACAAACAAAACCACCAAAAATACCAGTAGCCAGTGTTTCCTGAGTGCTTACTGTAAGGTAAGGCATGGTATTAGGTCATTTAACCCTCACAATAGGTGGTAATTTTCCTGTTCTCCCAGTGAGGAAACTGAGTAATGGGTTGGGTAATTCGCCCAAATTCATACAGCCAGTTAGCAACAGCTCAGCATTGTACTTGGCCTTTCCAATTCCCGAAGCTAAACTCCCAAAGCCTCTTCCCTAAGTCCTCTGCATTGTTATTTGGAGCCGTGAAGTGAGAGCTCAGCATTCCTTGGTCATCTTTCTACGTATTTGCTATTTTCTCTTTAATGAGAAAATTGGGCTCCGTCTGAGGATCCTGATAAAAACCACTTAGCCTGTGTGTGCATCAGAGTCCCTGGGCTTCCTTTCTGCCCTCTCTCTGCCCAGTATTCCAGCCATCTATCTTCACAAAGCACCGAATCAGAGAAAAGTAATGTGAAAAACAAAATCGATGGCTGGATGTCACCCCCAGGTCTTTAATGAAATTGCAGTGATGCTTGACTTGTCGTGGCCTCCCTGCTTCCCAGCCTGGCTCCCGAAGCCCTTAGTGTCCCTATTGATTCCTGGGCCGCTGCAGATGGGAGCCCGTTGCGAGGAGTTGCTGAAGTCCTGTTAATCCACCTTCCATTGTGGGTTGATTTTTCATTTGTTGAATTTCCTCATCTAATTTCCCTAGTTCCTCCATTTAGAAATAAATAATATAGTCAAGTTAAAAAAGAAAAGGATCCTATGGCTCTTGAATTCATTTCCTGTCTAGCTGTGTGCCAGATTGGAGGTAGCTGACCCTGTGGGCTGTATTTACCAGGCTCCAGTGTGGTTGACCCGGCTGGGTTTGGCCAGTGGGAGGCCAAGGTGGGAGCCAGAAGGGTAGAAAGAAGGCAGAAGCCAGGATATGTCTGACCCCTTTCAGGCCCCAGCGTGCCCAGCAGTGGCTGCATGTTCTCTGTGGCATCTTCTTCTAAGGGTCTACCTTGGCCCTGTTGGGGAGACCCTGGCCCTGGGCCTTGGTAACACCACCTCCTCCTCTGTCCCTCCAGCCTAAGAGCTGACTCACCGTCTCCCATTTGGCTTCTTAGCTCTTTCATCAACTGGGCAAACAAGGCCCTTTGTTACATTCCTTCTGTTTTAAATACTTAGAGTGGTTTCTGTTTACCTGGTTGGAGTTTAACCGATACAGAAAGGGAAGCTAATTTGCTAAGGGTAAGCAAAGACATGTGGGATGCAGCCCAGTCTATAAAACTATCAGCAATCCTATCCAGTATGATTTGGCTTAATTCAACTCAACAACTCAGTTTAACTCAATTCAAATTAATAGATGCTCACGGAGCACCTACTTTGAGAAACGCACTCTACTAGATAACAGGGATACAAAATAAAGAAGTAAAAGAAATCCCCTCAAGGAGTTGACTAGGCGTCTAGTGGCATAGTCAAGAGAATGAAGAGTGAAGGTATTCTGCACAGTGGATCGTAATAAAGGGCATTGTTAGACAATCTCTGGTGTGGGACCCTCATTAGACTGGAGGTTAAGGAGCTTCTAAGGAGGCAACTCTCAATGGGAAGGTGTGGAGTAAAGATTGCCAGCTAAGGAGAACAACCCCATCACGCAGGGAGTGGATGGATAATTACGAGGCTTGAGAAACCTAATTCCAGAAAGTATAACACTTACACCCCAGTCTCTAAAATCCATCCAAGCAGATGGATAGATGGAGCAGAAGAATTAGCCTAGGAATTAGAATTCGCTTAGGATAAGATTTTTATTTAATAAAAATAATAAAAGGTAAAGAAAATATTACAAATAAATGGTATTATGACAACTATTGAATTATTGGGGAAAATATAGATTTTGCCAAAATTATTGATTGAAGAGTTCATTCCTCTCCCCCAATAAATTATAAACTCTAGAAAACACTGTAGATTAAAGTTTATTGGATTTGGGGATGGAGAAGGACATGCTAAAGCATGGAATATATTATAAAGAGAAAAAATAGAGTTTTATATATTAAACTCCATAAGCAACATTAAAATAGAATGGAAACAAACTAGGATTAAAAGTTTGCAAAAAATATGACAAAGGATTTATATACTTAATATAGAAAGAATTTTTATAAACAAATATAAGTCTAATGGAAAATATAAGCTAATGACAATATGCAATTCATATAAAATATATACATAAAAATTTTAACCAACTAGTAATTAGAGATATGCAAATTTTTAAAAGTAAAACTTTTTGCCAATCAAATTGGCAAAGTGTATTTTGTTTTCTAAATAATACTCCACACTGGGGAGCGTGGTGTGAGAAGAGAGCCCTTATCATTGCTGGTGGGAGTATCAATTATTACATTTCTGGAAAACAATTTTGTGATGTGTATCAATAACCTTAAAAATGTTTATGACTTTTATCAGCTCTATAATATCACTTTTAAGGATCTATCCAAAGTAAATAAGCAGAGATGCAACCATCTCAGTATTCCTCATAATGGAAGACTGAACACAATCTTCTTAGGCAGCTCTGTTGTGTAACAGACAATCTCAATATCTCGTGTCATAGAATATTATAATGTGATAATTATAATGCAACAAATGCAAAGGAATGTGAACAACCAGATGAGAAAGGAATCATTCTGCCTGGAGGTAGCAGGGAAGTCCTAGCAGAGAGGGTGACATTTAAATTGGGTCCTGAAAGATGAATAGGAGTTTACCAGGCAGGGTAAACAAAGGGGCAGGCAGAAAGAAGAACATATGTTCATATGAACAGGGCTGAAAGGTAGATTTAAGGAGCAATAAGAAGTTTAGTGTGGCATGAGCTGACTTAGATCATACTGTTGGGAGAGAGAGGGAAGGTAAAAGAGGAAAGTCAATGGGTTTCAGAAGGATTTTGATGCCATCCTGAGAATTAGACAAGAGCTAGTGTATTAGTCCATTTTCATGCTGCTGATAAAGACATACCTGAAACTGGGTGGTTTATAAGGAAAAAGAGGTCTAATGGAGTCACAGTTCCATGTGGCTGGGGAGTCCTCACAATCATGGTGGAAGGCAGAAGGCACGTCTTACACGGTGACAGACAAAACAGAATGAGAACCAAGTGAAAGGGGTTTTGTAAGAGGTTTCCTATCAGATCTCGTGAGACTTATTCACTGCCATGAGAACAGTATGGGGGAAACCACCCCCATCATTAAATTATCTGCCACTGGGTCCCTCACACAACATATGGGAGCTACGGGTGGGGACACAGCCAAACCATATCAGGCAGTCAACTTGAGCTTGCAAGCAGAATTGTGGGAAGGTTCATTTTGCTTTGGGAGGTACGTGAGGCATCCTGGAGGCAGGGGGACACGTAAGAGGGTCTGGTGAGAGACCAGCCAAGACTTGCTGAGATTTGGCCCAAGGCACAGGTTGGGGAGGAATTACAGAGGTATGACTGGCAGGACTGCCACAATGAGAATAAAGACATAATTCCTGGATTTGCAAGTTTTTGAGACAAATGGGAACAAATAATTACAATAGAGTTGCCACATGCAATCAAGAATGCAAGCGGTACCAAGGAGAAAAGTGGTAAATATAGGATTAGGGAAGTTATTACCTCAAACAGTAGGAATCCAGAAGAATACCTTCACATCTCCCGTCAGCCTTATCCAGTGAAAACAAAACTCATTTTCCCTGGGAGGTATCTGGGAAGTACAGTCTACTCCTGAGGACCTGGAGGTAGGTTAGCACATAGTTCACATCGGTTTCTAGCATCTCCTGGTTCCAACTTTTTCTCAGTCAGTTTCCTCCCCCAACCCACCCCATAGTGGAAGTGGGGGAAATGAAAGTTCATGAAATGCTGCTATTGAATTTGCTACAGATGATAGAGGCCAGCTGGTGGCGGGTATGGTTTGGCTGTGTCTCCACCTAAATCTCATCTTGAATTACAGCTCCCATAATTCCTACATATTGTAGGAGGGACCCAGTGGGAGATAACTGAATCATGGGGGTGGTTCTCCCATACTGTTCTCAAGTAGTGAGTAAGTCTCATGAGATCTGATGATTTTGTAAGTGGTTTCTCCTTTCGCTTAGCTCTCATTCTCTTTGCCTGCTGCCATGCAAGACATGCCTTTCGCCTTCCATCATGATTGTGAGTCCTCCCCAGCTACGTGGAACTGTGAGTCCATTAAACCTCTTTTTTTTTTTTTTTTGAGACAGAGTATCCCTCTACCGCCCAGGCTGGAGTGCAGTGGCCAGATCTCAGCTCACTGCAAGCTCCTCCTCCCGGGTTCACGCCATTCTCCTGCCTCAGCCTCCCGAGTAGCTGGGACTACAGGCACCCGCCACCTCGCCCGGCTAGTTTTTTATATTTTTTAGTACAGACAGGGTTTCACCGTGTTAGCCAGAATGGTCTCGATCTCCTGACCTCGTGATCCACCTGCCTCGGCCTCCCAAAGTGCTGGGATTACAGGCTTGAGCCACCGCGCCCGGCCTTGCTCTATAAAAAACCTCTTTTGCTTTATAAATTACCCAGTCTCGGGTATATCTTTATCAGCAGCATGAAAATGGGCTAATATAGTGGCCAAACTCAAAGTATGGGTTTTCTGCGAGTACCTACAATAGCCCCTCCCCTAAATTGATGGACAATTGCAGACACTAACAATTGGCTGTGCAGGCACACACATGGCACTCTATCCTACCCACCCTGCATACATTTTTGCCTTTCTTTAATGGGTGACCATTTGCCAAAACTGATGTGAATGCCCATGGAGATTCCATATTTTACTGTGACATTGTTATTTAAATAACAAGTAAAAAGGAGAGGGTTGGGGGTTGGCTCGTAGGGCTGCAAGCTGTGTCCAGTAATAAGGCCCTCGGTTTATAGGTTAATTCTCCCATCGGCTGAAGAGGCTGCCTTCTCAAGCATGTCGGAGAGGAGAATTTATTACCCATGGCACTGCTGTCATTGGGAATGCAGGTAAATAACTGCATTGCAAATGTGGTGTGAAGGGGACACTTCTGAAGTTGGCAGGCAGCAGCAGGGTGTGGAGGGGAGCTCAAGGCCTAGGAGACAGGGAAGGGAAAGACCACCCAGCTTATGTGTTTGGACATTTCCATTTGGGGACACTGTCCCGGTCGCCTGGGGAGTCCAGTTATTCAGTCTCTGTTAAGCCTGGGAAAGAGAGCTGGTTGCACATTTTGGAGCCTGTTTCCAAACAGCACTGTCATTATTACTGAAGGCTTTAAATGAATGATAGCCTGGTGACAATGGGGTTTAAAATGCCAAGCATGTGACCATTTAGCAAAAGCTGGCAATTAACCTTCATGCCCCCTATTATCACTTGGTGTTTTTCAAAATTAGGTGCCAACCCCAGATGAAGTTTTGACCCTACATTATAGACTCGTGGTCTGTGGTGACAATTCACATTCCAGGCAATGCTTGGGAAACGTCTTTCCCCCACTGTACTCCACTGTCTCACCTTAAATACTCGATCTTTGGGTCCACTCACTACAGCTTCCTCCTGTGGGCTCCCCGTAATTTTTTAGAGTAAATACCAAATGATTGTAATGATACAAGAAAATGCAGAGCCTCAAACAAGATTTAAATTTATTTCTCTCTCACGGAACACTTCAGATGTAGGTGGATGCTCCAGGTTGGGTGGTCTGGTCTATTGAGACCTGGGGACTGGATCACTTCTACCCCGATGTCGACCCTCTTCTAGCAAACATGTTCTGTAAAGGGCCAGAGAGCAAATATTTTCAGCTCTGTGGGCCCCTTGGATTCTATTGTGATTATTCAGCTCTACCTTTGTAGCCTAAAGCAGCCAGGGACTATACAGAAGCCAATAGACACAGCTACGTGCCAATAAAACTTTATTTACAAAAGCAGTTGGTGGTGGTCAGTGGGGTGCAGTGGTTCGTTTCTATAACCCCAGCACTTCGGGAGGCTAAGGTGGGTGTACCACTTGAGCCCAGGAGTTCGAGACCAGCCTGGGCAATGTGGTGAAACCCTGTCTCTACAAAATATATGAAAATTAGCCTAGTGTGGTGGTGCACACCTGTAGTTCCAGCTACTTGGGAGGCTGAGGTGGGAGGATGGCTTGAGCCCGGGAGGTAGAGGCTACAGTGAGCTGTGATTGCACCATTGCACTCTAGCCTGGGCGACAGAGTAAGACCTTGCCTCAAACAAACAAAATGCTTTGCATCATGGGGTCCTAAAAAAAAAATCAAAAAGTAGCAGATAGTGGACAGGATCTGATCTGCGAGCTGTAGTTTGCTGAGCCCTGCTCTAGAGTCACACTCTTCAATGGACATAAAATGCAAACCACACATATAATTTAAAATTTTCTACTAGCCACATTAAAAAAGTCTAATGAAGCATGTGAGATTAACTTTAATATGACATTTTTATCATTTTGACACATAATCAATATAAAAATGTTTTACTTTTTTTTTTTTTTTTTGGTACTGAGTTTCTGAAATCCATTGTGTATTATACACTTACAGCACACCTCAATTTGGGCGGACCACATTTTAAGTGCTTGGGAGCCACATGTTCCAATTGTGGCCAGTGGTGACCATATTAGGCAGCACAGTCCTAGAGGGTTGCTCTTCTTTTGCATGGTTAAAACTGGCTCATTAAAGTCAAGACTCCAAATTAATGTACATCACTTTTCCTGACTTAATACTGGTGAGAATCCAGTCATATAGGCACAACCTTCTGTAAAGGACATTGGGAAATGTATTCTCTGGCTGGGTAGCCCTGTGCTTTGCTAAAATTTGGTGGGCGCAGTTCTGTCACTAAGGAATCAGGGGAGGAAAGGTGTTGGTAGACAGAAAGTTTTGCCATACCATCTAAATTGTATTAATTTTCCACAGAGTCTTATCTCTGATTCTAAAGTCACACTCTGGCCTGAGGCTGGTCCTGAAAGTCAGTCTGTTGGAATGGAAGGCATGAGAGGTTCCTGTCTGTCTTTCTTGACATCTCCCATCCCTCTACCATTCTTCTGCACCATTCCCTGCATCTGTGTTAGTTACCAGGGCTGCCGTGACATTACCTCAAACATGGTGACTTAAAGCAACAGAAATTTATTCTCTCACAGTTCTGGAGGCCAGAAGTCCAAAATCAAAGTGCCAACAATGCCACACTTCCTCCAAAGATCTCGGGGAAATTGCTTCCTTGACACTTCTGGCTTGTAGTGACTCATGGTGTTTGCTGGCTTATAGACCCATTACTCCAATCTCTGCATCTGTCTTCACATCATCTTCTCCTCTGTGTCTCTCTGTGTACTCTTCTCTTCTTTTAAGGATGCTGTCATTGGCTTTAGGACCCATCTTAAATCCAGAATAATTTCAGCTCAAGATTCTTAAGTAATTACACCTGCAAATACCCTATTTCTAAACAAGGTCATGTTGAGGGGGGCATGAATTTGTGCACTACTGAACCCACTGCACTATCTTTTCAAGACTTTGAACCACAGCCAGCCGTTTTTCAACTGCCCTCCTACCACAGCCCTGAATTTCTGCTGCATAAAATGCCTTACATTTAGGATACCGAGAGCCAGGAAAGAGTTCAGGGAGCTCCCCAAGGACCTCCCCAGTGGTTGGAAGACCCAGAAAAGGTTGAAGAAGGATACCACAGTAGAGGGCCCGTGAGCACTGGAGGAGGAAGATGGGGCTGGTGGGCAGAGGGAGTGTGGAAGCAAGCTTTGCACACTTCCACTATGAATCCATGTGTACCCAGCATGCCCCAAAGTTGGAACCCATATGAAGCACTTTGCATCCTGAGATAACACAACAACAAAATAAAAAAAATGGGATCACTCTGTTTCTAGTACCCCAAATAAATGAATCCTTGAGCATTTCCTGACAGTTGCTGATTACCTAGCAAAACACCTTTATCCTCGACTCCTGCAAGGTTGGTTTCTGAAGATGCTGAGAGGATAATCTTGTCTGAAAATGGCCGTCATTCACCAATGAACAGACTAAGGGAAAGTTGGCAACCCTGGTAATTTTGGCAAACCAAAATTTTGGTAAAGTTGGCAAACCCAGGGTTTGTCGAATTGTTTTTTTTCCTTTTAAATACCTGTCATGTTTTTTACTTTCTGGCTTCCTTCCAATTATTTGCCAATGAACTTCTTGCTTTTGCCTTGACTCTTTTCACAGTTTCTTTAGCTGTCAAGGGGTAAGACTGGCAAAGTTGACCTTCTCCATCTTCAAGTCCTGTTGATTCTGTCTTCTGTCTCTTCATTTTGTCCAGCTCTGTCTACCTCCACTCTGCCATCCTTGTTCCTATCTCACTTGCACTATTGCAGCAGTTCTAACTGGCCAACCTACAGCTTCTTGCCTCCCTACCATCCATTTTCTACACAGAGCTTAGAGTGATCTTTTCGAAATTCAAGCTTGATGATGTGGCCTTCTTGCTACTAAGCTGCACTGTCTCCCTATTGATCTTAAAATCATAGCAACTATATATGGCACTGTGTGCCAAACACCGTTAGAAAAATTTTACACACATCAGTATTAATTAATGTAATCCTCCCATGAATATCCTAATATTTCATATAAGCAAAATTAAGTAACCTAGCTATTAAGTGATGGAGCTGGGACTTGAACCCAGAGAGAGAGGCTTCAGTGTCTGCATTCTTACCTGACATTCTGTAATTGGCCAGTGGCCTCTGAAACCTGCCATGCTCCCCCACCACCTTGCCAGCTTCCTTACTTCTGCACTGAGGACCTTGCCTGCTTGTACTTGCTTGTACCCTTCTTGCTCCTACCCACCACAGGGCCTTTGCACACACACTGTCCTCTACTGAGCATGCTCTTCCTTCCTTTCTAAGCAACAGTAACTTCTCACTTTCAGACACTGGTTCAGGGATGCCGTCCATGAGCTCCTCAAGTAAGTCAAAGCCCTGAGAGAGGCTTTCAGAGCACTAAGAACTTCTGTGCAACACAGGCCTCAGCTCTACCTCCCATTGGTTTGGATGATGATTTGATAATGTCCCTGCCTCCCCTCTGTCTACTTCCTCCAACTCAAGTGTAAACTCCATGAGGACGCTGTGTTTTGCCCTCTGCTGTCCCTCCAGGACCTGACATAGGCTCTGACTCACAATATTTGCAGAATAAGGAAATGGATGAAGGGGATGTTGATGAATCGATACTTTGATTTTCAAAACAGTCCTTACTGATGCAGTTACAGAAAAGCTAACAAGGGGAGAACAGAACTAAAACTGTGGTTTTGTTGCACAGAGTTCTGGTTGTCATTCTCAGCGTGACCTGCCATCGTTGGCACCTGATGCATGCAGCAGAGAACAGGCAGGCTCTGCAGAACACAGAGTCTAGATCCTGGCATCAGAAGACCTTGACATGCGCAGTCCATTCTCAGGGCTGATGTCTGTCATATTTCTATGAATTTCAGATGCTCTTTTGTCTCCTTCAAATTTTAATGTATTTGAAAGCAAAATTCATCTTATAACAGAGCCGTACACTTAATGAAGTGCATTTTTTGTTGGTCCCTGTGAAGCGGTTATGAAATCAATGGTGAGTACCACAATCAATGGCATTTGGGAATCAAGGAAACTATTTGTGGCCCCGGGTAAATGCTTCGCCTTTCTAAGTCCTAATTCCCTTATCTATAAAAGAGCAGGGTTGTTGTAAATATTGGAGACGTATGTAATGGCCTTAGTACAGTGACTTGTAGCTTTAATTCATCGATAGAAAGTCTATTATGCGTTTCATAAAATATGTGTCAGATTAGTGTTTTGCTGGAATAATCCATATACTTGCATGGTCAGTCATATATTTGGCTACTCAATTTTAGAGAAGAAATGAGAGAGAAGATTTTGAGGGCTCTGTCTTCTTTACATTTTAATTAATTCTGTCTGAAACCTCTTGCTCATATCTGTGAGCCACCAGCACAGCCAGGGAGGGAGGCACCATCTAACCCGTCACAAGGGTGCGCTCTTAAAGCTCAATTTCGTTCACTCCTCCATTTTCTAAAGAATCTGCAAACATTCTACGTAGACCTTTGCTTCACCCTTACATTGCAAATGATGTGGAATTTGACTCATCTACAAAGCACGTCACTTTTTATTTTATTTTTTTTAACTCAGGGCAATTACTTGTTCTATTTCTGCATCTAATGCTCTTCCCAGTTTATTCTTGGTGAGTGTTAGTCAGCGCAGTTATATTTCAGTGAAAGATTCTATTTGCTCCCAAGCAGTAACGGGAGTATGGGGTATAATCTCAGTAAAGTCATCTGGAGTCTTCATTTACGTCACTGTTTGCTCTTCATCGACTTAAGCCAGGACATGAGCAATGATATAAATTAAGCCTTCAGATGATTTTGTGGAAAATTATGGCTCTATGAAGGACCTCCCTTTACCCTTAAAAATATCACAGGCCCAAGAGCTGTCTTAATCACATTTAACTTGGCAGACTAATGTGTACTAAGAATAAACTAGAAAACATACATTCCGATTAAAAACAGAAGTAGCAATTGCTGAGTTAGGGCAGAGAAAGAGTAGAGAATGGATTGATGCCACCTTCCAAGTAAAGGCGTCCGAATCCCTTTTCTGATGTTGGGGGAGTCCACCATGGTGAGAGAGTTCAAAGCAGACCTTTCCCACTGACTAACTTTTGTGTATGTTGGCAAATATTTTTCCTCTTTATTTATGCTACTATGATAAGGTTTTCTATTATTGGCTGTGGAACATATTTCTTGTCTTTTAACAGTTGATTTAACATTTGGAAAAAGGAAAAAACATCGAGAGCTAAGCCGGGTGAATGAAGTTGGTGATGAAGTAGAGTAGTGGAGCGTATGTGTGTGTGTGTGCGCGCGTGTGTGTGTGTGTGCGTGTGCGTGTGTGTGTGCATGTGCGTGTGTGTGTATGAGAAAGAGAATTTTCCCAATTGATTATAGTGGGTTGAATGATACCCTCTCCCCTCACTCAAAAAAGATATATCTTTGTCTTCATCTGTGGAATCTGTGAATGTAGCTTTGTGGCAGGCCAGGTCTCACTAACGCAGGCCTCCATAACAACTGTTTCAGCACTGACTGAGTGGTTAAGTCAAATGTTAAAGCTGAGAGAGCCAGTGCCCTTATACAAAGGCTGGAAGGTAACAAAAGCCCACCAAGAGTTTTGCCCAGGCCTTTCCTGGGACTTGAAGCATGACAAGATAATAAAGAAATTCTTAACAGGAGTTCTTAATCTGTTTAGAATTAAACAAGTTTTATTGGGGGCCTGAAGAAGCTCCCCTGGCCTCCACAAATAAGTTTATTGGGGGTCTGAAGGAACTCCCCAAACCTCCATGATTTAGCAGGAGACAAGATAAGGGGATCACCCCAGCATCTGGACCCATTTAGATGAAGTAAATTTACTGAGTCTCCAGAGGAAGGTCTTCAGGACTCAGATCTCAGTTATAGATTAAGAGAAGTTAATCACTTACATCTTTAGATGAATGCACACTTACACGTAGACATATAGCTTAGAAGGTATATAAGCTCTGGAAAACTTTGTAATTTTGAGTTGGTCTGGTGATATTTTCCAGGCCTTCTCCCTGTAACCTGTTACAGAAATAAAAACTCCCTCCTTTCCCAGCTCATCTGCATCTCATTATTGGGTCACAAGAATAAGCCGCCCGACCCTCCGTTTGGTCCAGGAACAACCTTATTTGGAAAAAGAGTCTTTGCAGATGTACTTAAGTTAAGAGCCTGAGAAGAGATTATCCTGGGTTAGCCTGGTGAGCCTTAAATCCAACGACAAGGGTCTTTACAAGAGAAAGGCAGAGGGAGATTTGAGACAGCAAAGAGGAAAAGGTCGTGTGAAGACAGAAGAAGAGATCGTGAAGTGGCTATGTTGTTGTCTACGGTATATACCCTGGGGTTCGTTGTTGCACGCCAGGAAAATTTCGGACACGGACACACAAGGAGTTTTGGAGCGGAGGTTTAATAGGCAGGAGAGAAGAGAAAGAAATTGCTCTCTATAGAGAAAGTGGTCTTGGAGCAGAAAAAGAGTGGCTGGGCGGTGAATGCACCAGATTTTATAGTTAGGTTTGGAGAGGCAGTGTTTGATTTACATAGGGTTCACAGATTGGTTTGATCTGGCATGATGTTTAGCCCGAGGGGAAGGCTGATCGCCCCACCCTAATCTTATCATGCAAATAGGCTTTCCAGTTCATCAGTGCCATCTTGTCTGCTCCCTACAGTACAGGTGGCTGGCAGAGAAGGGAAGATGAAGCCGCCATCTTGAAGATGTCTGGTCCCTAGTTCCTGCCTGCATGCACCTGCGCAGGATCCCAACTTGCTTGTCTATGTCTGCAGTTGGACTTTACAGGCTGCTCTTTGTTAGAAAATGATTTGGGGCTGCTTTTCATTAAAAAGAAAAGCCTTACCAAGGACTCCCATGCCCTTACTATCTGCCTAAGTGATTTCTTCTTAACGCCTATATCAATTGGAGTGATGCAGCCACAAGCCAAGGAATGTGTAGAACCACCAGAAGCTGGAAGAGGCAGCCAAAGGTTCTCTCTCAGAGCCTTCAGAGGGGGCATGGCCTTGTGGACACCTTGATTTTGGACTTTTGGCCTCCAGAACTGAGAGAGTAAATTTCTGTCATTTTAAGCCACCATGTTTCTATATTTTGGGGTATAGAAAAATATTGCTTTTCTATAAACAGAATATAGAGAACACAGAAAATTTTTCTTCTATAAATAAAAATTTTCTATAAAGTTAATACATTGGTTTTCTCTTCTGGCTTGAAAACTTGGTTTTAAGATAATTCCCAAAGAGAAAAAAATTTCAGAACTAATTTTAGTGATAGTGTTATTGAAATGTGTCTATTTCCCTCCAAAGTCTACTTAAAGTAATATGTCACCCGCGTAGTCCATGAGGGTCCAACTAGGAAAATAGAAACCACTTCAGGTATTTATAGGGAAAGAGTTGAATGCAGGAATTTATCATACCAGTGATAGAGGAGCTGAGAAGTGTGAACCCCAAAAATCTTAGACAGGTCTCAGTTAATTTAGAAAGTTTATTTTGCCAAGGTTGAGGACATGCACCACTGATACCACCTTGGGAGGTCCTGATAACATGTGGCCAAAGTGGTTGGAGCACAGCTTGGCTTTATACATTTTAGGGAGACATGAGACATCAATCAATACGTGTAAGATGTACATGTTGGTTCAGTCAGGAGAGGTGGGATAACCTGAGGTGAAGGTGGGACAGCTCGAAGTGGAAAGGGGGCTTCCAGGTCTCAGGTAGATAAGAGACACAAGGTTGCATTCTTTTGAGTTTCTGATTAGCCTTTCCAAAGGAGGCAATCAGATATGCATTTATCTCAGTGAGCAGAGGGATGACTGAAAAGAACGGGAGGCAGGTTTGACCTAAGCAGTTCCCAGCTGGACTTTTTGAGGCCCCAAGATCTATTTTCATTTCACAGAAGGCAAAAGGAAACAGAGAGGTAACCCAGAGATTAGCAGCCCCAGGAAGCCATGAGCACCCTAGGGAGGTGCCCAAGGGTCCCTACAGGAAGCTGGGACCTTGGTGGGCTTCTGTGGGAAGCAGCAGGAGCCAAGGGTACACTATCTGAGGCAGAGAGGGAAGAGCAATACTCCAGCCCCTCCCTTCCTCACCCTCTTGTCCCACTCCAGTCCCTCTCATTGGCTGAACCCAGCCAGCAGCTTCCTGAGGAACTGCCTTGAGGAGACAGAGCAAAGGAAGGGCGAGTAGTGGACCAAGGACAGTCGGCCCAGGACCTAGAGCCTCTGCTGAGAACACATGCTGAAAAGGCTGTTCTGGACAGTGGGATGGCATGCTCCTCCTCTCCCAGAAGACTTGGCAGTGTTTCTCTATGTTTTGTATTTCCCTTTCTGTGGCAGACGGGGTAAGGGCTGCCTGAAGATGACCATATCCTTGTCCATGGAACCTGTGAATGTATTTTCTTGTTGGCAAAAGGGACTTTCCTAATGGGATTAAGTGAAGGATTTTGAGATGGAGGGGTTATCCTGGGTTATCTGGGTGGGTCCAATGGCATCACAAGGGGCCTTACAAGAGGGAGGTAGGAGGGCAAGAGATTGAAAAGGACAGGTGACTCAGAAGCCGTGATTGAGCGAGGCACTCAGAAGATGGAGAATGGGGCCAGAAGTGCAGGAATGTGGGGAGTCTCTAGAAGCTGGGAAAGGCAAGGACTTGGAAGCTCCTCTAGAGCCCCTAGAAAGGGACACAACCCTGCTGACACCGTAGCCCAGTGACACTGATTGCAGGCTTCTGGCCTCCAGAACTATAAGAGAATACATTTATGTTGGTTTGAGCCAGTAAATTTGTGGTAATTTCTTATAGCAGCAATTAAAAAAAAAAAAAGAAAAATGAATATAGCCCCCACTTCAAATAGTAAGAGAAAACATCCAATGTTATTATCCCTCCAGCTGACACACTGTGCACACGCACTGACCTTTCCTGTTCATTCATTCCCCAGTGCACCTCTTTACCAGTAGAGTGCCCGGTAAAGTCATATGGCCAAGAAAGCAATGGCTGTGATTTCATGCACTCGGAAGAATTACAAGCCATACTATTTTGTAGTAAATGACGTTACAATTATTTTGTGTAAAAGTTTGATTTACACCTATAAAATGGTGTTTAATCCAATCTGTGCATTCAACAGGTAATCACACTAGGCTCTGACAAACGACCTTTTTCAACATTTAGGCGTAATCGCTTTACTTTGGAGAGTATTACTTTGGTGATATTTATTAAAGCTATAAAATGTCTTACGCTATTACTTGAGTGTCTTCGTTAAATGAAGCAGGCTTGATTCAGATAAATTAAGTAGGAAAGGATATTTTCTAAAATAATAGCTCATGCTTTTGCAATGGTTTTTACAATCTAATTAATGGCACAGCCCCATGGCAGCGACATTACTTTCTTCTTTCTCCATTCTAGGGGCAGAGAAAGAGAAAGAGAAGACAAAAAAAAAAAAAAAAAAAAAAAAAAAAAAAAAAAAAAAGAGCCAGATTCCTTTCACACCAAATGATAAAAGACTAATAATAACAATCTAATAATGTAATTTAATGACATAGAATCTATGTTAAGAGAGTGAGTTTGCATACGCTTTTCATTTAGTTCTCACGACCTAATGAAAGAGGCAAGATTAGCAATATTTTGCAGATAACGCAGTTTAGTCTTGGCAGGTGAAGTTTACCCAGGTGCTAAGCATTCGAGCTGGCACTCTTAAAGCTAATATTTTAAATGCCACATTCAGTTGTTGTTGTGGTTGCCTTTATTTCCAGCTTGGCTTTCTGTCATTTGGATACCAAAGAACACCTCAAATCAATCCTAATTTATACATGGTATGCATTTGTTAAATATTTATCACACTCATGTCTGAATAAATGAATGAAAATTGTTCACTCATCCGCTGCACACCTCCAGGCAAGTTCCCTGCTAATTTTTTGCCTAAGCATTGTGTTGCAAAGAGGCAAAACAGTTTCTAGTTTGGAAAGGAATGAATGGCTTGAGCTCATTCATTCATTCATTCATTCAGTCCTCATTAAACAACCATCACTGAGGACTTACCATGAGCCGAATACTGCGCTGGTCAGTGGGAGTCACAGGTATACAAAACACAGTACTTCTCTTAGGGATGTCTGATGGCCTCTCTATAGTGCCAGGAACCTCTGCCCACTGTGATAACCTAAAGAATACCCTAGACTCACAAAGCCTAGTCCTGAAAGGAACCTTGGAGTGAATCCTCATGTGAAAGAGGCTACAGCTGACCAGTTGAACTTACGAGTCCCATAAGCCTGGGAGCAAATCCTGGGTCTGTTACTTACTAGCTAGACCTCATTTACTATACATGCTCACTTGGGGACAGTATCAGTACATATTCTGGAGGGTTAGGGTAAAGTTTAAATGAGGTGACTTAAAGTGATTAACTCAGGATCTGTCCAGAATAAGCACCTGATAAATATTTAAACTGTATTTCACTATCGTTACCATGCTTTTGGTCTGAATGCATTCCCTTCTGCGATTACTGTCTTGCATGTTTAATGTTTGTGCATCGTATCTACTTGTCTATATTGTAGGTGCCTTCAAAACTGGTGAATATAATATGATGATGAGACTGGATACTTTTTGAAACTATTTAATATACAGATTCTAGCTTACAAACCTCCTAGTACCGTGGCGAGTCCAACCCCCCTCACGTCTTATCAGGCTCCTTCTGTAGCCTCACCTTCTTGCTCCCCCTCTTGCTTGCTAGAGTCTGTCTTCTATGCCAGCATGTCCTTTGGAAACAGCGTAGCCAATCTTGCCTTTCAGTGGCTTTCCATTGCAGTGAAAATGAAACTCGAACTTCTCACCGTGCTCTGTGAGGCCCCTGCTGACTTCTCTGATGTCCAGCCTGTCAATTTCCTCTTAGATCTCTCTGATCTGGCCACCTCAGCCTCCTTTCTGCTCCTTGAACACACCAAGCCCTTTCCTGCCCCAGGGCCTTTCTGCCTTCTGTTTCCTCTCTGCAGAGTGACCTTCCCAACCTTCCCGTGATGTGCCACCTCATCTCGTCAAAGGCAGCGCTCCCTGCCTCCTCTCTAAACCCTTATCCCGTGGCATCTCCTTCATGACACTCCTCCCCATGTATTTACTTGTTTAATGTCATATTCCACACTGGAAGGGAAACTTTAAGAACATCAGGGTCAGGCAAAGTGGCTCATGCCTGTAATCCCACCACTTTGGGAGGCCAAGATGGGAGGATCGCTTGAGGCCAGGATTTTGAGACCAGCCTGGGCAACAAAGCGTAACCCCATCTCTACAAAAGGATAGAAAAATTAGCTGGGCATGGTGGTGTGCACCTGTAGTCCTGGCTACTCAGGAGGCTGAAGCAAGAGGATCACTTGAGCCTACAAGTTCAGGGCTTCAGTGAACTATAATGGCACCACTGTACTCCAGCCTGGATGACAGAGCAAGACCCTATCTCAAGAAAATTAAAAAACCATTAAAAATTTTTTCAAAAAGAACATTGGCTGCATCATTCACTTCTGCATCCCTGGGGCCCAGAGTAGAGCCTGGCACATATTAGGTGCTCAATAAATATCTACTGAATGAATCCTACACAACAGTGGTTTTTCCAATTTGAGGTCTGAGGAAACATATTCTTATGGTTCAGTAACATTATTCATTTCTAATTGTTTAATCGTACATGCGTGAGCTATGACGGTTTATCAACAACAACGAAAAGCTAAAAGTTAATGACTGTTCCCCCCTCCCACAGACCAGTGGACCTGTGAACTGCACTGGACAGGGCAGCGAGAAGACATCTGTTTATGCCCCATATTCCCAGCATGCCAGTGGGGAAAAAACATCCTTGAGTCCTGGGATTACCTGTGGAGAGTCTAGGCAGTTAGACGAAACCAGGAAGAATGTCAGGGAGATGAAATCTTCACCCAGAAAGGGCAGGGTCTGTAATTTTATAAAAAGGTACAGTGTGTGTCACATTCAACAGGCATGAAGATGTGGCTTCAAATCTGCCCTTGTGTTTATGGGACACCTGAAGATGACTTGGGGGAAAATGAAGCTCTGCAGTAGGTTCTTAGCACTGATTGTCGGGTTTGGAAACAGGTGCATCTGGAACTTTGACTCAGTGGCTGATATAGAAACATTAGGCTTGGTGGCTCACACCTGCAATACCAGCATTTTGGAAGGCTGAGGCGAGAGGATTGCTTGAGTCCGGGAGTTCAAGGCCATCCTAGGCAACATAGTGAGATCTCATCTTTACAAAATAAAAAAAATTAGCTGAGCATGGTGGTGTGCGTCTCTACTCCCAGCTACTTGGGAGGCTTAGGCGGGAAGATCACTTGGGCCCAGGAGTTGGAAGCTGCAGTGAGCCATAATCGTACCACTGCACTTCAGCCTGGGCAACAGAATGAGACCCTGTCTCCGATAAATAAATAAATAAATAAATAAATAAATAAATAAATAAATGAAATAAAATACAAGATGAGGTAGCTCATGCATTTCCCATGTGAAAGCTGGTTTTGGGGTGGCAAAAAAATCATATTGTTTTATGTCTAAAGCACATATATCCATATGCATTTCATGGGAGGGGGTGATTAGGAAAAAAATATCTAAGTGATACCTGTAATTCACCTAACAACAACACCTAAGAGGTTAAGACTATTTTGATCACTTTATAGATGAGGAAACTGATTCTTGGATAGATGAAAAGCATGCGCTCAAGTTCACCCATCTGTAAGTCCGGGAGCAGGGACTGTAAGCTCCAAAGTACCATGTGGTTCCAAAAGGTTTTTTTCATAAAAACCTTAGTAGGTGCTTAGGTTCACTCATTGCTGCTGGAATACCTTGCTCACAGAGTGTTAAGCAAAACTGGGAGCTGAGTGTCCTTCCAACTTCCTGTCAGGAGGCTTTCCAACATCCCAAGGGTCCCAGATCCCCCCAGTGGAAACACATCTGAGACCTCGCATTATGTCATTAGTGTTCAAGTGTCCTCCTATGAAGACATGAGGTGATGAGGCCCAGAGGAACTAGACCGATATAACAAAACACCGAGGGGAAATTGAAAGGAAAACAAGACAGAAATGAAAGAATGCAACCATCAGCCTTCCTAACACAGGTGTCTGGGCCCATGAAGGATAATGAATCCCAGATCTGTCCTGATGCACTGCATGACCTGGACAAGTTACTTGACCTCTCTGAGCCTCAGTTTCCTCGTGTGGGAGAAGGGTATGAAAACTATAGTCTATAAGATAGTCTATAAGTCTATAGATAGTCTGTAAGAATGTCCCCACCAGCCGCTGCTAGAGAAGATGCTAATATCTAGTTGTATTAGTCTGTTTTCATGCTGCTGATAAAGACATGCCTGAGACTGGGAAGAAAAAGAGGCTTAATTGGACTTACAGTTCCACAAGGCTGGGGAGGCCTCAGAATCATGGCGGAAGGTGAAGGGCTCTTCTTACGTCGTGGCAGCAAGAGACAATGAGGAAGAAGCAAAAGCAGAAACCCCTGATAAACCCAGCAGATCTCATAAGACTTATTCACTATCATGAGAATAGCATGGGAAAGACCGGCCCTCATTATTCAATTACCTCGCCCTGGGTCACTCCCATAACACATGGGATTTCTGGAATATACAATTCAAGTTGAGACTGGGGTGGGGACACAGCCAAACTATATCACCAGTCTATAAGAATGCGCCAACAGCCTCTGCTAGGGCAGAAGCTAATATCTAGTCTATAAGAATGACTCCCCCAGCCTCCGTTAGAGAAGATGCTAATATCTAGTCTATAAGAATGGCTGCCCCCAGCCTCTGCTAGAGAAGATGCTAATATGTAGTCTATAAGAATGTCCCCACCAGCCTCTACTAGAGAAGATGCTAATATCTAGTCTATAAGAATGCCCCAACAGCCTCTGCTAGGGCAGATGCCAATATAAGAATGAATCCCCCAGCCTCTGCTAGAGAAGATGCTAATATCTAGTCTATAAGAATGTCCCCACCAGCCTCTGCTAGAGAAGATGCTAATATCTAGTCTATAAGAATGAATCCCCCAGCCTCCGTTAGAGAAGATGCTAATATCTAGTCTATAAGAATGGCTGCCCCCAGCCTCTACTAGAGAAGATGCTAATATCTAGTTTATAAGAATGTCCCCACCAGCCTCTGCTAGAGAAGATGCTAATATCTAGTCTATAAGAATGGACCCCCCAGCCTCTGCTAGAGAAGATGCTAATATCTGGTCTATAAGAATGGACCCCCCAGCCTCTGCTAGAGAAGATGCTAATATGTAGTCTATAAGAATGGACCCCCCAGCCTCTGCTAGAGAAGATGCTCATATTTATTCTCTAAGAATGCCCCCACCCGCCTCTGATAGAAAAGATGCTAATATGTAGTCTATAAGAATGGACCCCCCACTGCCTCTGCTAGAGAAGATGCTGATATCTCCATGCCTGTTCTGCCATACTTTGAAATAAATGTGTGTGTGTGTGTGTGTTTTTCACCACAAGAGTTATTCTACTTCATTCCAATGTTTGGTATATCCCCAATGACTCACTGAGTGAGGGGACAAAACCCACTGAGCCCCAGTGTAAACACAAAGGGCCATTGGTGACCACAAAACCACTAGTTGAGCAAAGAACAAATCCAGGGAGAATGATAAAATCATGCAAACTTTACACGGTTTCCAACACTCATAAGTACTTTAAGAGCCTCTATTTACATACAATTGGCACAATAATTTCTAATTATCCTTCCCCACTCATTAAAACACTCCTCTTAAGAGACTTTCTTCAGCTACCCTTTTTAGCCTAGTTATTTATACCCCATACACTTGAACATAATTAAGTTCTACTTTTTAATATACAGGAAATAAACTCTCTGTTCCTCACGTTGAGTGTTTTTGATGATGTCATTCACCAACTGGATTTACTGTTTTCTCACCTCTCCCTTTGCTTGGTTCTCACGTCCCCTATGCTTAGGAAGCAGTGGGGATGGGTAGAAATGCCCACTCCTGGTGGAGTCAGAAGGAAATGGAGGTGAATCCTACTGTTGCCCCTTCTTGGCTGGGTGAACTTGGAAACTTAAACTCTTTGAGCCTCGGTTTTCTTATCTGTGGAACAGAAGCAGTGATTCCCGATGTGAGCATTAAATAAGATCTTGGTTGCTGTAATAGTTGGCATTCTTGATAGCATGTAGCAGAAAGCTCAGCTTAAATTGACACAAAAAAATAGTATTAGCTTACAAAGCACAAATAATTCAGGGGTATATGATGCCAGTCACTCTGTTAGAGTAGGCAGATAGATAGACATGAGCAGGAAAGGCAGCCCTGGAAACCTCGCTCCACTATCAGCCAAAAACACAACAGCCACATCTGGACTTACTGTTAGGCTTATCTGGCCCTCACCAGGACTTATCTGACCCTAACAGGAAATAGTTTAGTAGGGACTTTCTCTAGTAGCAAGCATGTGCTATTTGATTTTGCTTACCCCTAAAGTAACCTGTCCTTATTGCAATAGTAAAAAACATGTCCCTGGGTGGAGATTTAATATACTCACGAGACACATGGGGTATATACTAGTATGTACACCACAGAGCACGCACACCCAGAAGACCACTCTAAACATGCTTACTAGTAACGCCCCTTCACACCCCTTTCATGAATAATCATGTAAGATCCACATAAAGAAAGCCTTCTCCATGTCCACTGGGGCTGTCTCATTCTCTTGTGCAGACTGCTCTGACCCAGCTTTCAGAGTACTGTCCCTTTAAATAAACTCTGTTACTGTGTAACTCTTGCTGCATGTGTGTCTTGGCTGAATTCATTCCTCCAAGAGGACAAAAACAGAGAACCCACACTTCCCAGTAACAACTCCGCTGATAATGTTAGCAAAGGACGCCCCTCACAAATGAGGTGGGACAGAAAGGAGGGCCATGACAGGCCTGGGTTATGTGAGGCTTTCCCACTTATTACATATTCCTTTGGGCCTGAAGACTCACTATGTGTCCACACTCTGTGAATATCAAGGAAAAATAGTTCTTTTAGTACTTAATTCAGTTATTGGAAAAATTTGAAGTGTGTTTTGAAAAATGTGGATATGCGATTCTACTTTTTCAACTGGAATTTTTTTTTAACTTTTATTTTAGATTCAGGTACATGTGCAGGTTTGTTACCTGAGTATATTATGTGATGCTGAGGTTTGGGATATGAGTGATCCCATCACCCAGGTACTGAGCATAGTATACCCAATAAGTAATTTTTCAACCCTTGCTCCTCTGCCTCCCTCCCCAATCTAGTTTTCCCCAGTGTCTGTTGTTTCCATTTTTATGTCCATGATTACCCAGTGTTTAGTTCTCCCTTATGAGTGAGAACATGAGGTATTTGGTTTTGTGTTCTTGCATTAATTCACTTAGGATGAGGGCCTCCGGTTGCATCCATGTTGTGGCAAAGGACATGATTTTATTCTTTTCTATGGCTGCATAGTTTTCCATGGTGTGTATGTACCATATTTTCTGTATACAGTCCACTGTTGATGGGCACATAGGCTGATTCCACGTCTTTGCTATTGTGAATAGTGCTGCAATGAACATGCAAGTACACGTGTCTTTTTGGTACAATGATACTTTTTTTCTTTTAGCTATATCCCCATTAATGTGATTGCTGGGTCAAATGGTAGTTCTGTTTTAAGTTCTTTGATAAATCTCGAAACTGCTTTCCACAGTGGCTGAACTAATTTACATTCCCAGCAATAGTGTCACAAAAATCCTCAACAAAATATTAGCAAACTGAATCCAACAGCACATCAAAAAGTTACCACAATCAAGTAGGCTTCATTCCTAGGATGCAAGTTTGGTTCAACGTATGCAAATCAATAAATGTAATTCACTACATAAACAGAATTAAAAGCTATATGGTCATATCAACAGACATGGAAATCTTTCAGTAAAATCCAACATCCCTTCATGATAAAAACCCTTAAGAAACTAGGCATCAAAGGAACGTAATTCAAAATAATAGGAGCCATCTATGATGAAACCACAGCCAACATCATACTGAACAAGCAAAAACTGAAAGCATTCCCCTTTAGAACTGTAACAAGACAAGGATGCCCACTCTCACCACTCCAACAGAGTATTGGAAGTGATAGCCAGAGAAATTGGGCAAGATAAAGAAATGAAAGCCATCCAAATAGGAAAAGAAGAAGTCAAACTATCTTTCTTCATGGATGATATAATTCTATACCTAGAAAACCCTAAAGATCCTGCCAAAAGGCTCCTGGAACTGATAAATGGCTTTAGTAAAGTTTTTGGGTACAAAAATAAATGTACAAACCAGTAGCATTTCTATACAACAATAATATTTAAGCTGAGAACTAAATCAAGAATGCAATTCCATTTACAATGGCCACAAAACATAAAATACCTGGGAATACATTTAACCAAAGAGGTGAAAGATCTTTACGAGGAAAACTACAAAACACTGTTAAAAGAAATCACAGGTGACAAAAACAAATGGAAAAATATTCCCTGCTCATGGATTTGGAAGAATCAATACTGTTAAAACGGCCATACTGCTCAAAACAATCTACAGATTCAAGGCTATTCCTATCAAACTACCAATGTTATTATTTACAGAACTAGAAAAATCTATTCTAAAATTCATGTGAAACCAAAAGAGAGCCCAAATGGTCAAAGCAATCCTAAACAAAAAGAACAAAGCGGAGGGCATCATGCTACTTGACTTCAAGATATACTCTAAGGGTACAGTAACCAAAATAGCATGGTACTGGTACAAAAACAGACATGTAGACCGATGGAACAAAACAGAGAACTCAGAAATAAAGCTATACACCTACAGCCATCTGATCCTCAAAAAAGTTGACAAAAATAAGAAATGGAAAATGACTCCCTATTCAATAAATTGTGTGGGATAGCAGGTTAGCCATATGCAGAAGAATGAAACTGCACCCCTACCTTTCACCATATACAAAAATTAATTCAAGATGAGATGCAAATGCATAAGAATGATATAATGGACTCTGGGAACTCAGGGGAAAAAGTGGGAGGGCAGTCAGGGATAAAAGACTACATATTGAGAACAGTGTATACTGTTCGCGTTATGGATGCACAAAAATCTCAGAAATCACCACTAATGAACTTATTCATGTAACCAAAACCACCTATACTCTAAAAACTATTGAAATAAAAAAATTAACTCAAGGTGGATTAAAGAGTTAAATGTAAAACCCCAAACTGTAACAATACTAGAAGAAAACATAGGAAACTTCATTCTAGACATTGGCCTTGGGAAAGAATGACTAAGTCCTCACAAGCAATTGCAACAAAACCAAAAATTAACAAGTGGGACCTAATTAAACTAAAGAGCTTCTGCGCAGCAAAAGGAACTATCAACACAGTAAATAGACAACCTATAGAATGGGAGAAAATATTTGCAAAGTATCTGACAAAGGTCCAACATCCAGAATTTATAAGGAACTGAAACAACTGAATAAACACAAAATAAATAATCCCCCATTAAAAATGGGCAAAAGGCATGAACAGACACTCCTCAAAAGAAGAAATACAAGCAGTTAACAAACATAAAAAAAAAACTTCACATCACTAATTATTAGAGAAATATAATGAGATACTATGTCACATAAGTCAGAATGTTTATTATTAAAAAGTCAGCAGGGTATGGTGGTTCATGCCTATAATCCCAGCACTTTGGTAAGCTGAGGCTGGAGGATCACTTGAACCCAGGAGTTTGAGACCAACCTGGGAAAGATGGCAAGACCTCATTTCTACAAAAAAACCAAATTTTTTAACTAGCTGGGTGCAGTGGCACACAACTGTAGTCTCAGCTACCTGGGAGGCTGAGATGGAAGGATCTCTTGAACCCAGGAATTCAAGGTAGCCGTGAGCTATGATTGCACTACTGCACTCCAGATTGGGCTGGGTGGCAAAGAAGACCCTGTTTTTTTTAAAAAAAAAAGAAAGTCAAAAACGAACAGATGCTAGCAACGCTGCAGAGAAAATGGAAATTTTATGAACTGCAAATACAGATAAAGTATTTTTGATGAAAATTTAGTGTTATAAGTATAAACTATTATAAGTAAGATATGCACCACTATATATTATACTATATGTATAAAATTCACCGTTGTATTTCAAAGTCTTAATACAAAGAAAAGTGAAATATTTCAATAATTTTTATACTGATTACATAATAAAATTTGGAATATTTCGATGATTGTGTCCTCCAAAAATTTATATGTTGAAGTCCTAACCCCCAGTACATCAAAATGTGACTGTATTTGGAAATAGTCTTTGCAGATGTAATTCATTCAGATAAAGTCCTACTGGAGTAGGATGGGTTCTCAATCCAATAGGATTGGTGTGCTTTTTAAAGAATGCCCAGTGAAGAGAAAGAGACACATACAGACAGAGACCATGTGGAGACACAGGGAGAACACTATTTACAAGCCAAAGAATGATGAAGGCTGCCAGCAAGCCGCCAGAAGCTAGGGAGAGGCATGGAACAGATTCTCCCTCATAGCCCTCAGAAGGAAATAACACCACTTGGATCTTGATCTTCCAGCCTCCAGAACTGCAGGAGAATACTTTTTTTTATTGTTTAAGTCACTTAGTTGGTGGTACTTTGTTATGGCAGCCCTAGTAAACTAATGCACTTGGGTTAAATAAAATGTATTATTAAAGTGAATTTCACCTTTTGTTTTTTTATTTTTAAAAAATATAGTTAATAGGTTTAAAATTTTATATGTAGCTTGCACTTTATTTCTATACAATAGCACTTTTTTAGGGGAAAAGTACAGATACTATAAGCACCGAAGACAAGCAGACCTGGCCTACTTAGGGAATTCGGGAAAATCTTCTCCCAAAGACCTGAGGTTGAGATGGAGAATTTTTGTGTGTGTGTGTGAGATGGGGTCTTGCTCTGTTGCCCAGGCTGGAGGGCAGTGGTGCAATCTCAGCTCACTGCAACCTCCACCTCCCTGGTTCAAGCAATTACCCTGCCTCAGACTCCCCAGTAGCTGGGATTACAGGCGCCCGCCACCACACCCGGATAATTTTGTATTTTTAGTAGAGACGGGGTTTCACCATGTTGGCCAGACTGACCTCGAACTCCTGGCCTCAGGCAATCCACCCTCCTCGGCCTCCCAAAGTGCTGGGATTACAGGCATGAGCCACCGCGCCTGGCCTAGATGGAGATCTTGAGATTCATTAGGGTTTAAGTGATGGAATAAGGTGAGTGAGATGTGGAAGGGCAGAGAGCCCCAGGCAGAGGAAAGGGTTTGTACAAACACTCAGGCAGGAAAAAGTGTGGACCTTGCCTGAGCTCCTTTTTGCCCACAACAGCTGGCCAAATGTTGACATTCAACTGCTAGGGGGGCGCTAAGTACTCCCTGCAATCCCACCCCTGACCGCTCAGGGGCGCTGTAGCACAAAACGGCGGCATGCAGTTGTAAAGAAGACTCAAAGACAATCAACAGTTTCTGGGAAACATCGTGTATAATTGAAAGTTTAGGCCGGGCGCGGTGGCTCAAGCCTGTAATCCCAGCACTTTGGGAGGCCGAGATGGGCGGATCACGAGGTCAGGAGATCGAGAGATGATCCCGGCTAACACGGTGAAACCCCGTCTCTACTAAAAAATACAAAAAAATAGCCGGGCGAGGTGGCGGGCGCCTGTAGTCCCAGCTACTCGGGAGGCTGAGGCAGGAGAATGGCGTAAACCCGGGAGGCGGAGCTTGCAGTGAGCTGAGATCCGGCCACTGCACTCCAGCCTGGGTGACAGAGCAAGACTCCGTCTCAAAAAAAAAAAAAAAAAAAAAAAGGAAGTTTAGCGTAAATAATCTAATTATTTACACCTGTAAACAATTCAGGCACACTTGGAAGATAAGATGAGCCTATTACCAAATTGAACAATTTGAAGTTACGAAAACACTCCCTAGGCATCACTCAAACGACACATCTCCAGTTTACCCCCATTAGCCAGTGGTGGCTGTGACTTTCAGGGTGTCCTTTTCATGCTAGGCAATAGGATCCGTTTTTATCGGGTTATCGGAGACAACAACTCCAACAACCCTGCAAGAATTTACTATAGTACCCACAGGATTCCAATGTTTGTGCCAAGAAGAGGAATGCCCCCTCCACCCTAACACAGGGTGTGAACCCAATGCTCTGAGCTGAGAGCGTGGATGAGGCTGTGCTCAAGATGACAGGATGAAAGCAAGGGCAGAGAGAAGGAGATTCGTGTATTCATTTCCAAGCTAAGCCCTGCTGCCTTAAATATATCTGGTGTCTTAACTGGGAAGGAAATTTCCTCTACACTTTGAAAAATGGAAATGTAGTTGGTTAGCACTAGAAGAACATCTTTGAGGCAATCTATTTTTGAATGCAAGCTAATTCCTCTCTACCCCCATGCTCCATTGAAAATTTGAACCATTGGAAGTCTCTATAGCACGATGTTTTCATTCATTCATTCATTTATTCACTTATTAACCCATTTGTGGAGCCCAGAGAGGTTAGTGATTAAGGTTACAGAGACAGTTAGTGACAGAATCTATCTTTTTTGGCTGAAGCCTCATTCCCTATAGTGAAAGCAGGATTTTTTTCTTTGTGTAAGAGACAGGGTCTTGCTATGTTACCCAGTCTGGTCTTGAACTCCTAGGCTCAGGCAATCCTTTCGCCTCGGCCTCCCAGCTAGCTGGGACTACATGTGTGCTCCACTGTGCTCAGCTAAGGAAGCAGAATTTAAGAAGCCAAGCTTCAAACTATGACAGGAGCAACCTTGACCTAGGCCAGATTTCTGAATGACTCCAGGGGCCTGGAGACCTTTTGGTCCTTCCTGGTTTCTCTTTGTACAACTTGTCCTTTTCATTAATGCTTATCCCAGGTGCTCCAAAACCCAATGCTGTCTAGGAAGCTTCTACACTGTGGGGATGCGGGGATGAACGCGGGTCCTTTCTTTATTCTTTCATTTATTCATCTAATGAATATTTGAGAGACTCTTCTGCACCAGGGACTGGGCTGAGCCAGGAAACCATAACAGTAAACCAGGTATCATGGACTCTGCCCTTGGGCTTCTTCAGGAACATGCAGTTTCAATGCCATCCACTCATCCACTCATTCTGCAGTAGGAGCTTTTCTAGGCCTTTGGAATTGAGCAGACAACAAGACAGGCAAGGTCTCTGCCTCTGTCGAGGTCACATTCTAATGAGGCAAACAAACATTAAATGTGTGAGCAAGCAATGTATACTATGTTGAGTAGTGGGAACTGCTTACAAAGAAAAAGCTGCGTGCACAGATGGAAGGTGATGGAGGTCCCATTTTAGATGAGGTGGGCAGGGAAGGCTTTGCTAAAAATGGGATCTTTAAGAAAAGATATGAATAAAGCCAGGGTGAGCTGCTGCTGAGTGAAGATGAATAATGGGCTCTTATTCCACCCAAGGGCGAAATTGACAATGGAAGAATCTTGTGGGGTCTCAGTCCCTGCAGCACCTGAGTGGGGGTCTTCCTGGCATCCCCCTGTCTGCTCCCCCTGGCCTAATGATGTTGTGTCTGAAGTTGCTCAATGTCCTCTTCTGCTGACGGCAGTGCAGCCAGGGGACTGTAGAGAGCCAGCTGGAATAGTCAAAGTCAGAGTGACAGATAGGAGGCTCGCCACACGAAATCGCACCCCTCCTGCCTCCTGAGAGTTCTTCATCCGTTGAGGAGAGAGGAGTGTCATTTCCCAGAACTGCATGATCAGAACCTAATTATCCTTGGAGCCATGAGTTTGAGCAGTGGGATTCCTGTCACCTGGCACTGGGAAATGGGTCAGCTGCCAGGACAGAATGTGCTGCTCTCTTGAAGTGGGCAGCCTTGCCAGGCATGTGCCGCAGGGCTGGTCCACTCAACTTTGGTACAGGAACACTTGGAGACAACTCAACACACCTATGCTCAGCACCTTATTATAAAAGGAACCATGGACACCTAATTTCCTACACAGAGAACAGTGATCTGGTTCTACTACTTACTCTCCCAAAGGCACCTGCCCTCACCAAACCCAGCGGGCCCCTCTAAGTCCTCAACCTTCTCAGTCCCAGCACATGACAGCACTGGAGGCTGTTTCCGCGTAACTCCCCTCTTTGCATCAGGACAGTGCCCATCTTCTTTCAGCTTCCACCTTCTGGCCCCTTCTCCCCCAAAGCCCACAAGCATTATAATATGCAAAGCTCTGGGATCATGAGGTCTGGAGCTCCCACATGGAGATGTGAGACCCAGAGATGTTCAGTTGATGTATCCAAAGCCCAGCACTTGGTCCAGGGCAGAGCCAGGCCCCAGGCTCTTCCTTCTATTCAAGGGCACCTCCATCCTCTCTCTACTCTTTGCTTTCTCTTTCACTGGATTTGGTCTCCTCTGCAGCTTCTTAAGTGGTGCAAAGTAAGGGAAGTTCCATCCTCAGCCTGTTCTTTCTCAGCCAGGGCGCACTTGCTCCATGAAAACTCAACAGATTTGATTCAAATCACCAGCCTGTGAAAGGCCAGAGTCCTGCCCATGATTTCTGCAAATTTTCCATGCTTGAGTTCTCAGGGTACCTCTGCCTGGGCCCCTGTTCCAGGTACACAGTCTCTGTTTCATCCAGTGTGGGGCCTGAAATGAAGTCTGCTTTGTTGACTTACACACACACACACACACACACACACACACACACACACACACACATTATTATTCGTTCAGATCATGTGTGCTTTTGGTAGTTTTTCCAAAAGCTGGGGAGTCATGAGAAAGAACTTATAGCTAGCAGAGCCTTCCTTCTCTCTCTCCATCTTACCTCTGCCTTCTCTCTTCCTATTTCTCCAGCCCATTTGCACCCCTAGCAAAACAGATTCTGCTCTTCTGCTACAAGACAGCATTGACATCTCATGCTCATGGTATTTTTCCAAACAGACCCACTGCTCTCTTTGAGTGAATAAATAGGTCTCCACCTCTAAAACTAGCAATGATCTCTCCCTCTCTCTCCAGAACTCCTTTCTAACTCCAACCTCTTGTCTGCATTTTAAATTCAAATTTCTGACAGGCTTCTGGGCATGTCCACCTAAATGTTCCACAGACCACCCAGGGGTGACTGACCACTCTTCTTCTCCACTCCAGAATGTCTCCTTCTCTTCATCCTCATCCTGCTGTGTGCCCTCCCTGGCCAATGGTATTGTCAGTCTCACATGTTAGCAAATTGTGTAGAGGTGGGAATAGGTTTTCAAGTCAGATCATCTGACTTTGAAAACTGAATTTTCCACTGCCTGTGCAACCTTAGGCAAATTACTTCATCCCTCTGAGCCTCAGAACCTTTACCTATATATTGGGAATACTAATACTGATATGGTTTGACTGTCCCCACCCAAATCTTATCTCAAACTATAACTCTCATAATTCCCTCATGTTGTAAGAGGGACCCAATGGGAGATAATTGAATCATGGGGGTGGTTTCTCCCATACTGTTATTGAGGTCGTGAATAAGTCTCATGAGATCTGATGGTTTCATAGAGGGAAACCCCTTTCACTTGGCCCTCATTTTCTTCTCTTGTCTACCGCCACGTGAGACGTGCCTTTCACCTTCTGCCATGATTGTGAGGCCTCCCCAGCCATGTTGAACTGTGAATCCATTAAACCTCTTTCTTTTGTAAATTGCCAGGTCTCAGGTATGTCTTTATCAGCAGCGTGAAAATGGACTAATACAATTAGCTCCTGGGCAGAACTGTTTCAAGTCTTAGGTAGGATAAACTTACATAAAGTGTGTGGCACATAATAGGCACTAGAAAAGTGTTAGCTATTATTCTTGCTGTCATTAATCAGTGGCTTTGCTCATTCCATTCCATGCAAAATGTCCCTCTCCTGGTATCTGTCTACTTAGGTCCTACCCATTCTTCATTGCCCAGCTCTAACATTAACAGTCCCGGAAAGCCAGTCTGACCTTGCAAAGCAATCACTGCCTCTTCTGTACATGTATAGTCCTCTGTGTTATCACCTCCTGTGAGGCGGTGAATTTATAAGCAAAATGGGCTGACACAATGGCTCACTGCTGTAATCCCAGCATTTTGGGAGGCTGAGGGAGGAAGTTTGCTTGAGGCCAGGAGGTCGAGGCTGCAGTGAGCTATGCTTGTGCTGCTGTGCTCCAGCCTGGGCAACAGAGTAAGACCCTATCTCACACACACACACACACACACACACATACACACAAAGGAAGAAAGAGAGAGACAGAGAGGAAGGAAGGAAGGAAGGAAGAAAGAAAGAGGACAAGGAAGGAAGAAAGGAAAAAGAAAAAGAAAGGAAGGAAGGAAGGAAGGAAGGAAGAAAAAAAGGGAAAAATTACTGCTAATAGTCTCTTGGGTCTAGCCAGAAAGACCTGAAGATTTTCTGTGACAACTTCTAGTGAGTTTCTTTCAGTTTTTGTCAACTGATCAAGCCCAAATGTCTTTCTTTTCAATAGCAATTGTCCCAAGCTTTCTTGGATTTCTTCAGCTATTTGCACACCATATTTATCTGTTGCAGAAGTAAGCCCTCAGAGAGGAGGTCATAAGCCTCAGGAATCTTTGTAGCTTCAACCCTTCACTCAGGGTTTACCATTTTCAAGGAGTTCAATAGATATAGATTGAAAATGCTCAGTAGATGTTTATTGAATTAGCTAGTGAAGTAGGAAAGAATAAAATTCAATAAGAGGCAGTTATGAACTCCTGTTAAGCAGTGAATTTCTAGGGAGAAATCACTGTAAATATTCTTTTGGGTCTAGAAAGGCCTGGAGATCTGTAACAGCTTTGACTGAGATCCTCTGAGCTCATGTCCTCTGGCCAAGCCCAAATATCGTTCTCACCATTTGTAGCAGACCTGGAGAATCGCAGCTCGGATCTCTTCATGAAAAGACTGGCTGCACAGCGACTGAGAGTGTGCTTAGCTCACCGTCTCCAGCTGTTCACTCCTCCGGATTTTCCTCAGTTTGCAGGGAGCAAGGGAACCCTGGTCCTGTAACTAAGCAAGACCATGGTACAAGGGCCCAGCCTCTTCCCCTGGATGTGGGATTCCTCTCGCAAGCAATTTCTGCTTCGGAGCTCCCTGCTGGGCTGGTAGGGACTTTATCCAGTCTGCAGTGCTTCTCCTCTTTTTCTTTCCTTGGTGTACTTCCTAATAAGGCTTTTGCACTGTCAATACCAGCTCAGCCTCTCATTCCCCAAAATCCCAAAAAGCACACCACTGCAGACCAGTGTCTCCAGGGAGCTTGGAAAGAGCCAGGAGGAAGACTGACCTCATTTTCCAGGAGCAGTGCTCATTTACAGCAGGTGAAGAAACATAGAATATTGAGCTGATCTGACAGCACCAGGCATATGGCCATCAGAAGCCTTGTCCAGTGGCCTGGGCTGCCCATATACCAGAAGGACACCCAGAGTCCTTTGGTTTTGCTGGGGGAATCCAGCTGTAATTACATTGTCCAAAATATGATACTGTAGCAAAATCAATCAAAGAGAATACTGTTCCCGTGGCAAACTTCTTGATTTCCCAAATGAGTCTAAACATAAGACATTATTGATGAATCCTATTATTTTTCTCAGAGGATAAAAGATAAAAATAAATAGGGCTGTCTTGGATTGTACTCCCCAGGAAGCTGCCATGGCTCATACTAGAGTGGGGAGGAATGTGCAAGAGGCTGGGCAGTTTTTCCAGCTGGCCTTTTGCTGGTCTGGAGGCTCCAGGATTATCCCTGATATCCAGGGGTGACTGTGTCTTTTCTACTGTCTGCCATTGCCAACATCCAGTGATTCTCTCTTGGCTCTCGGGAAAGCTTGTCTCTTGCCAGGTCTCATTTGGATCAAGGAGGAATTTGCAGAGGGCTTCCATTCTCCATGCCCCCTTTTGCACTCAGCTGGTGCCTCAAGGGATATTTGGACAGGTTCATCCTGGAATTCATGTGTGTCTGCAAGTCATGAAGACTCTCCCTCTGAGGGCCTGAAGAATGGTCATATTTAAGATTGCTTTTGAATGATATTCCAACATCAAAGAGATGCCTTCAAATAATTTGGGGTTAGATGGTGGAAGGAATGATAAGGCTTCTACCTTCTAGAACTTTGTGGAAAGCATTGATACTCTTTTTCCCTCCTCAGTATTCTCCAGCAGCTTTGTTGATAGAATAGGACAACTCCAACCACTATAGTCGATGACATGATGACATTGGCTACCTGATCACATAACCTGTCCAAGCCTCAGTTTCTTCCTGTGAAAACTTCTGTTCCAGGGTTATGTGAGCTGCAATAGAGATAATAGAGATGAAAAAACCTTGTAACCTAGAAAACCGCTAGATGAATATCAGATAATATTGTAACCTTAAGGGCTACTCGACTTCTCCTTCCAGGGAAGGTGAATATCGCAACATAGGGATGCTGGAGATAGGAACTCTCCCAGAAGTTTATGTATAGCAGAGGGAGAGCCCTTGTCTGACATGAGCTAAGACAGCCTACTGGTGACAGACTTGGGATTTACAACTGTCCTCTCCTTGAAATGACTGCTCCTGCGTGTCAGCATTTGGGCCAACAGACACACCCCTTTGCCCTTCCTCAAGTGATAGATCACCCACTCTCCCACCAAATTAGCAGTCTTCAGGAGCCACATAAATTCTAGGCTCCAATGTCCTTGTAACAATTGAGAACAAAGAGTCATGAGGTTTGTTTAAGGGATAGAGATTTATCTCAGCACAGTGGCGGGTCTGGCCTTGTCCTGGTGGAAGGGCAGTGGTGATTGAGTATGCTGGAGTCTCCCACATCTTGTCCTTGGGCTGGGCTCCCAAGACACTGCCTAATGGCCTGGGGGCTGCTAATCCCAGAATGTAAGAGGTACACCTGGAATTGTTGCATGTGCAGGGCAGGCTGAAGGTAGCAAGAGTCGCCTTGTTCACCAGTGGACTCCTACAATCTAGCACAGTGCCTGGCCATGGGAGCTGCTCAGGAAATACTTGCTGAACAATTAAACTAAGCTCCCCAGCTTTCAGAGAAATTCACAGATACTGTCTCTTGGGATTGTGGAAAGTGTTGGAGAAAAACTAAAACACTTCTGAGGCTCTAGGAGGCTGTTTTGACATAGAAGAGTTTTATTTTCTTGGTACATTTTAAGCTTCTTGAGAATATCTTTATCTTCTCTCTATATATATTTAGCTATATCTATCTGTCTACTGTCTATCTATCTATCTATCTATCTATCTATCTATCATCTACCTATCTGTCCATCCATCCATGTCCATATCCATATCTTATCCACATCCATATCTATATCTATAGTGATTTGTGGCTCTCAATAAACAGGGAGAGACCAACTAGCTAACCATTTGGTTAACTAATTTGTGCTGCTTATAAGAATGTTCACATTTTTCAACTGACTTCATCCTTCAAGCAATCCAAGCTAATGTCCATTGTCCTCTCCCATTTGCAGAAGAAATCAAGGCCTTAGAACTGGTGAAACTGAGATTCAAATCACGCCCTGTGACAACACAGGCCATGCTCCTTCACTGCACCACCTTCTCAGTTGGTGAGCTTTGGAAAGGGAGGCATGGGGGTGAGTTCTGAAGATGAGCTATGCCTGCTTGTCTTCTGAGCAATCCTTCCTATAAGATGTAGGTGAATCGAAGAGGAGGGACCCACAGCCAGGCCCGTAGGTAGCAGTGGAATCCTTTGTCCACGTTCTGATTTTAGGAATTCAGAAATTCCCTCCAGGGTGATTAGTTTAAGTCTGAGAGCTATATTCAAATACATACATCCCTGGGAAGTCTAACCCAATAAGCAGGCAGTCATGGGATTAAATGTGGATGCATTTTGGACACTTTTCCCAGAAGACATTTTGATGTGAGCTAGGGTAGGTTGAACAGAGGGCATGAGACCACAGAGTAACTCAGATGCTAAGGAACAGAAAAATTATAAATCTCAAATATATTTAATTTAGCCTTGATTAAAATTAAGTTGAGACCAGAGGCCACAGTCTTGAATAGCAAAAATCTTGAGAGGATATAAGACCTTTCAGAATGCAAAGCGTTGGATTAACCATGGTTTGTGGATAACAGAAGAGCTTAGAGGATATTTACAGACCCCTTATTATAAATTTAAGTTAAATCTCTGCTTATTCCACAACTCGTTCGCCTAAAGTAGAATTTCTGCTAAGTCTGTTTGCTAAGAAGAGTAAAGAGATTTCTCATAAAGTTATTATGTTACTTGTAAAGTTGAGACTGAAAGTTTGTTATATAGAAAACTGTGCTTGTCTTAGGGGGTTGACTTTACTCACAGACTCACTCTCTGTGACCTCACAGACTGGGCGCATTCTCCTAGAACTAGGAACACAGATAAAGGCATTCTGTCTTGTAAACATAAATAAAGTATAAAATAAAAAAGCATAATAAAAGATTCTGATTAACTTTTTTTGCACAGTGCAGAACTTCAGAATAAGTAAAAGAAAAGAATGAGAAAGATAAAAGCATGTAGTAATGAAATAGAAAACCAAGATAGAATACAGAAAAGCAACAAAGGCGTAACTTGATTCCTGGAGAAAACTAATAAAATCGACAAAACTCTGACGGTATTGATCAAGAAAAAAAGAGATGACATAAAGGGGAGAGGAGCAGAATTTCAAAACCCCCTTAACAAAGAGGATGGAAAGAACATTACGAAGTTGGAGAGAGAAAAAGCCCTGTTAAGGAGTTTTGTTAGCCCTGGTTGTTCCAGTTGGGTGGTGTGTTTATCTCTAAACCACTCAGTGTGGCTGGGAGAATGGAATATTCTGGAACGCTCTAGTCTAGATGACATATATACTTCTTGGAGATGAAGGTATTCATCAAGTGAGCCACATAGACTGAACCCTGAGGAGGAGTGATTCTCTCCAAAGGAAAGTCATGCCCTGTTGTCATGAGAAGGGGAAGCTGGTGCAGGGTAACAAAAATCCCACAGGCACATTACACTGGTAATGGGGAGTAGGTAACAAAGGTCACCAGAAACCAATGCCAGGGTCCTGAGGGCCTTTGGGCTGATTTAGGAATCTAACTAAGATATCCACAGGCAGCTCTTCAAGAACATGATGCAATCTAAGAGGCCAATCAGGGATAGATTCCAAATGAGTTCTAGACTTGTGACACCCACTGAGTTTATGAAGAAAACAAATGGTGGGAAGCCAGAAACAGGATCTACATTTGGTCAGCAGCCAACCACAAGAATAGCCCGTTAGGGTGATATGGTCGAGAAGGGATTGACATACCCTGATTTTTAAAAAACGGACAAGAACTTTTTTCTTTTTCACCCCAAGGAATCTCATTTGTAGCCATTCAAGCCAAGTGCCCTTGAGATTTGGATGAATAATTTTGTTTTAGTTGTTACAGCAAGCATCAGAGTTAGAAGTATTAGACGTTAGTGGAGGCTTTCCAAAGTTTCTATCTCTGGTAAGAAGACCAGGTAGGGGGTGGGGATAAAGTTAGCTTGGAAAATGGGGAGTAGGAGAAGAGAGGGAGGATAAGCAGCCTGATGTGGTATCTGAGATTCTTACAAGATTCACAGTTTGGTGTAGAGTTTAAAGCCTATTTTTGGTCTTAAAATGGAATCCCCAAACTGTGATATTCTCAGTCACATTCTTCTGTAAGATTTCTGTTGCTTCTTACTGATTGCACCTGAGAGACATTGTCCCTCTAATGTCTGTATTTCTGAAATGTCATTCATTCATTCAATCAACCAATGTTACATTGAGGGCTTGCCAAGAGGGAATCAGGGATTAGCCTTTGGTCTGAAGATTTCCCATCCACCTCCACCCATCTCTCCCTTCCTATCCTCACTGGCCTTCTAGCTGCCAACTCAACATCTGCACATGGATGCCTCATGGACGTCTAAAACTCAACATCCCCAAGACCAATCTCTTAATATTTCTCTTCCAGCCAAACCCTCTCCTCTTCTAGACTTTCTTATCTTAAGAAATGGCACCTCCATCCACCCACTGGCTTCAGGCAAAACCTGGGAGGCATTCTTGCCATTTCTTTCCACCTCCCTCCTAAATTAAACCAGCAGCTAGTCTTGCTGATCCTTCCTTTAAGATACATCTTGAGTCCACATCCACTCTTCTCTGCCAGCAGTCAAGTCCCAGTTGCCATCATCTCTTACCAGGACTAGTTCAACGGAACTAGTTCCCATTCTCTACTCAGCAGTCAGAAATAACTGCTCTGAAGTATAAAGGATAGCATGCCGCTTCTCTGACTGATGTCCTTCAGTGGCCTCTGACATTTAGAGCAACATGCAGGCTCTTTGCCTTGGCCTACAAGGTCCTGCATGATTTAGTTTCTTTCTACCTTTCAGACCTCATTTCATCTCTTCCTCTCCCTCACTCTCCATGCTCTGGCCACACTGGCCTGCATTCAGATCCTTACATGCACTCAGCATGTTCTGGTCCTAGTGACTTCACACATCCCATGCTTTCTGCCTGCTCCACCCCTCCCTTAGTCTCTGCTTACTGCCCTCCTGCACTTGCCTGCCCTTCCTCATCTCAAAGCACTCAGCTAAGTTCTCAGATGGGCTTTCATCATCCTGATGTGGTTTGGCTGTGTCCCCACCCAAATCTCATCTTTAATTGTAGCTCCCATAATTCCCACATGTTGTGGGAGGGACCTGGTGGGAGATAATTGGATCAACAGTGTGGCGGTTTCCCCCACAGTGTTCTTGTGGTAGTGAATAAGTCTCACAAGATCTGATGATTTTATAAGGAGAAATCCCTTTTACTTGGCTCTCATTTTCTCTTGTCTGCCACCATGTAAGACATGCCTTTCACCTTCCGCCATGATTGTGAGGCCTCCGCGTGAGGCCATGTGGAACTGTGAGTCCATCAAAATTATTTTTCTTTATAAATTACCCGGTCGCCAGTATGTCTTTATCAGCAGCATGAAAATGGACTAATACACACCTAAATTAGGTCTCCCCTCTTCTCTTCCTTCATAGGCTCTATCAAAATTTGCAATTGCTTACTCATTTATGCATTCTTTTAATTTAATATCTGTCTGCAATGAAGGTGGGGATCATATCTGTCTTGCCCATTGTTTTATTATGGATGCACAGCACATAGTAGGTTCTCAGTTAATACTGACAGAATGAACTGACAAGTAACTGAACGTGAGGGTACATGAATGCATGAATGAATGCCATTTTGAGCTGCCAACACATGCAATCATATAAAGTAGAACCTGTTTGAGACTTTAGAGAAGGCCACTCCAGCCAGCACCGTTTCAGCCACTGTAGGAACGTGTGTTATTCATGTCATAAAGACATAGCTTGAGTAAGTGTACATCTGAAGAAGGATTTTTACATTTTCAAAAACTCTTGCTATTTCCTGAAACAGATTGTGTCTCTCTGATTGTCTATTAAGTTTTTTTTATTTAAACTGCTGAGGAACTTGGAACACCACCAAAGTAATCTGCATTTCCATTTTTATATTTTAATTTATAAACTGCGCCTTATAATTTACAAGCACTCACTTACTTAGTGTCTCTAGCAGAGCCGAAACAAATACTAACTCTGCCAGCTATGCTACTCCAGCCTACCCTCTGCATCACTCCTATCAGGAACTTTTTAGATTTTGGGGTTGGAGAGGGTGGGCTGGAGCTAGCTCTAGCTTGGGGAAGTTAAGGTTAGTAACAATGATGATATGTCACATTTATTTAGGAAAAGGTACAGAAGGGCTCTTTATCCCCATTTTATAGATGAAAAAAATAGGAGCTAGAGATGGGACTAACATAACCAAGAAGGTTTGCTTGTGACTGATGAACCTGGCTTACAATCTGCTTCTCTGGAATTCCTCATGCCAAGGGTCTTTCCAGAACACTAAGCCGGGCTCTCTCAACCTTGGCTCTAGCAACATTTTGGCCTGGATCGTTCTTGCTGAGTACTGCAAGATATTTAGTAGCGTCCTCAGCCTCTACACATTAGACGCCAGGGGCACCCACCCCAAATATCTCCAGACATGGCCAAGTGTCCCCTGAATTATCCGCAATTGAGAACCACAATACAAGACGGTGACTCTGACTTTGATTACAATGGAAGCACAGAAGTCAGGAAAACCCATCTCCCTCCAGAGTCCTCTCCCCGTCACTTCCCTACAATCTAGTCACATAAAACTCTGCTCAAACGCCCAGTGCCTCCTTTGTGGTACTAAGTGCTTTACTTTCTCGATCTCATTTAACCCCCAAACGTGGTTACAACAACCTCTTGTTTACAGGTGAGGAAATTGAGGTTTAGAAAGATCACAACGTGCACAGCAGTAAGTGGCAGGCTGGGATTACACATTTACACAGCAGTAAGTGGCAGGCTGGGATGCAAACCAACCGGTCTAGTCCTGGGGCCAGCATTTAGCTACGCCACCCTGTCACCCCCGGCTCTCACTCACAGGTGAGAAATAGATTTTCTTTTCCTGAGTCAGCAGGGAGTGCTGTGTTTGAGAAGCCTCCCGTCCTCTGCTCTATAGAGCAGTAGCCCGTCCCTCTTAAGGCAAACGTCTTTCAGGTGCGTAGCACACACATCCATGATAGTGGGTCTGCATGTCTGTCGCCCTCCCCAGGCTGTGGTCTGTGTCCTCAGCACCTAACACTGGGGCTTGCTGAGTAAAGTATTTGTGAAATGCATGCCCACACAGCAGCGAGGGTTAGACACAGCAGCCAGGGTTAGACAGAGCAGCCAGTTGTGGAGTATGATCCCCCCGGCCATGTCTTGTGTGACCTTGGGCAAGATAAAAACTTCTCTGAGCTCAATGTTCCCATCCATAAAATGGGAGGACCCATTTCTCAGGACAGATGCAAGAATTAAATGATGATAAATGCAGACTGGTTTGCACTGATGCCTGGTGCTGGATACATGGCCACTAGCAGGGAATGTCTAACTCCCTCCATGAAGTTGCCTACACAAAGCTCGCTTTCAATTCCTGAACCTCTTTTGGTCAGTCTGTGACCCCCATGTAGCCGGTGTAGTTACTCTTTTAGGTTTGTCTGTCCAGTTAGACTTTAAGCTCCCTGAGGACAGGAGCTGTTCCTTTGTTCCCTCCCACAGCAGCCAGCCTGATACTGTCCTCATGGATCTTGTCAGCAGATCACCAACAGTAATTGCTGAAGAAGCAATAGTATGATTCCTATTTTTTCATTGGATACTGCCTTTTCAGAGTAGGTTTTAGCATCCGCAATGCTTTTCTTTGGTTTGCAGCTGGACAGTGGTGCTGTGATTCCCTTCTCCGAGCAGTTCAGGCTATTAGACATTCCTTTGCTTCTGCTTTAGCCATTTTCTTTGATTTCCTCAGCCGCACACTACCTGTGTTAAGATTTCAGCTCATTGCTTCAAACTTAAGGAGATGAAGAGGGGCTCAGGAGGGCCCGGTTAATGTGGCCCTTCAAGGCTCCGAGCCCCATCCTGCCCAGCCAGGAGCTGCTGGACCACCAGCCAGTCAGGATGCTTTCTGGACGTCAGCAGCCTCATCAGTAAATTAAGGATACAAGCAGGACCTGCCTCAAAGGGTTAGGAGATTAAAATCACAGTGGCTAGGATGTATCACACCCTCAATCCCTACTAACCCTCCTCTGACTGGGGCGGGTGGGGTGGCCCGTGGGCAGCTGAGCAAGGGGAAACTTTCCGCGGCTTTCCAGCTCTTTAGCAGGCAGCAGGCAGGGCCCAGAGCGCCGGGCGTGCAGGCTGCAGCGGCTTTGCTTCCCCACGTTCCTCCTATGGGGAAGGCTGGCTGGCTTCAGTAACCCCTGGTGCTGTGGAAACGGGAGCCAGACCTCACTGCCCCACCGCAGAAGGCAAGCAAAGACATCCCCGCTGACCCCACTGGCAGCATGCACTTCAAAATTATTAAAGGCTGCTCAAAAGTCTCTCCTCTTCAAAGCACCTACGGCTGCCTCCCTCCCCAGTAACCAAGCCGGTTCTCCACACTCCCCGCTCCGACTTTATTTGCCTGAAGGGAACCCAGTGCCCTCCCCAGATTATACCCCTGGAGGGATTGCAGGCATCGGATCCTCCACCGCTCAGCCAGGCCCCGACGGGGGTCTCCGCCGGGTTTGGCCCCTCCCCCAAGGTCACCCAACTTTTCCCTCTGTCCCCGCGCCCGGCCCGGGGCGGGAGGGGGTGGCGAGGTGGTGGCCGGGTGGGGCGCCATGGGGGCGGCGCTGACCCCCTCCCCCGCGGGGCGGGCCCCGCCATGCATTATTCATTGGCCAGAGCGGGGCTGCGGGCGCGAGTGCTGATGTCAGGCAGGCGCGAGTGCGGCGGGCGCAGCGGCGGCGGCCGCCCAGCAGCCCGGGCTCCGGTGGGGGGGCGCCGAGTGGGGGTGGCGGCCAGCATGCTGCTCGGCTGCGGCTCGGCCTCCCACACCCGCGGCGCCCTCGTCCTCACCAGCAGCGGCGGCGGCAGAGCAGCGAGAGGCGCCCTGGTCTGCAGCGGCGCCGGGTCCGAGCGCGCGGCGCGACGGTGGGGGTCGGGGCCCGGGCGGGGAGCCGGGACTGGGCATGGCGCTGCGGAGAGGCGGCGGCGGGGCGCTCGGGCTGCTGCTGCTGCTGCTGGGCGCCGCGTGCCTGATTCCGCGGAGCGCGCAGGTGAGGCGGCTGGCGCGCTGCCCCGCCACTTGCAGCTGTACCAAGGAGTCCATCATCTGCGTGGGCTCTTCCTGGGTGCCCAGGATCGTGCCGGGCGACATCAGCTCCCTGTGAGTGGGACCCCTCCAGCCCCCATCCCGCCCCGCCCCACCCTGCGTCCGCTGCCGCGAGGGAGTTGCCTCTGGCGCCGGGGCAGCGCAACCCTGACCCACTCCCCAGGCCCCTTGTTTGCCTTTGGGTGGGGGACGTGGGTGGAGTGTTGGCCCCGGGGAGGATGGTGAGAACTTGAGCCCCAGAATCTGGAAACCCAGACAAGTCCCAGTGGCAGTATTTCTCAGAGTGTGGCCCACGGGCCACCTGCATCAGACTCACCTGGGGAAGCTTGTGCCAATGCAGAATCTCGCTGCTCTGAAGCAGTCTTTGGAGTGGAGTCCTGGAGTGTGCGTTTGACGTCCCCGGGAGACTCAGGGGTGCATTAAAGTTTGAGAGGGTGTGTGTGTATGTGTGTGTGTGTTTGCGGGTTGAAGTTGTGTGTGCAGGGGCGTGCATAGGAGCAGCTGAACACGACCTGATTGAGTGCAAACTGGGAAGGGTGAGGCCTTACTGCCCCACATCAGGTCTGGGGCGAATGTTCATCCCGTGGCCTCCTCCCGACTTCTCCACGTTGCAGGTTACAAAAGGCCGAGGTCAAAGCATGCAGGCTCTGGGAGCCCGAGGGTCCGCCCCACGTGGCCTGGAAGAGAGGTCACAGAAGGCTTGGCAGAGGTTTGGGGCATATCGGGCGCCTAGCCCAGTGACCAAGTGCTTTGAAATCAGCTTTTCTTCTTGCCCTGAGGTCAGGAGGGCTTCTTGCCCCCTTTCGCCATCACACAGTTGTGTCGGCTGCATTTTTCAGCAGGAAGAACTGACAGGAAAGGGCTTCACATGACGTAGCCACCTGCCGAGGTGCTTTCACCCTGCCCTCACCTGGCCACTCAAGCCAAATGACCAGCTCTCATAAGGGCGGTGGAAGGGGCTGTTGGGCTTTATCTTTACTGCTAGGACCACTCTCTTGTTCCAGGCCAAGATGTCTGGGTGCCCATTCGGTGGTGGAGGCAGGGAATCCCCGAGGTGACGTTGCTTGTGCCCAAGATACTTTCTTGTGTCCAACGCTCCCCAGCCTCCCACCCAAGGCAAATTGTAGGGGCCTGGACCCAGGAGTGAGGGGGTTCCCGTTTGCACTTATAGAAAGTCAGAAGAGTTTGGCTGGTGGGAACAGAGGACATTTTTGATTCTTAATATTGCCAAGTCGGGTGACATGGAGGATTCCAGAAATTAGAGTTCCCCTTATTAAATCCTTCAGACCAGCAGCTGCTTAATTGACCTGCATGCGAACTGAAAGGAATTCTGAAATAATATATTCAGATCCTGCTGTGGCCAGAAAGGATAGGGGGCCTGGGGGCAGAAATAAAGCCAAGCATCTTGCCCCCTGGTTGACCGTTTTATTTGGCAGATGGCACTGTCTCTCCCCACACAGGGGAGCTCAGGTGTCTGTGAGTTTTTCCCCAGGGCTTTCATGGTGCATTTAATCAGAAGTGCTCCTACTGTCTTTCAGAGATGGGTTCCCAAGAGGAATGCTTAATCCTACCCCAGCGTTTCGTAGGCCAACAGTAACGCTGTGTCTACACAAACAGAATCATGGGCAGAGGTGAAGCGATTATCCATTTTCAGGCAAGGGCCTCCTGTAGTTAAGAAAAGGAAGTGAAGGGATTGATTTAAACTGCCCGAGATAATGTCTGTGGAAGGAGCTGATGGGAAAGGTTTCTGTTATTCAGACCAGTTTTCATATTGATCTGATTCATTGGGAAGTGGCTTGTCTCCTCGTTCCTACCCCGGGGAAGATCCTGGGCAACTGTGCTCTGCCTCACTCCTGAGAGTCAGGGTTTGAAGTACGGGCGGAGGCAGAGGTCGATCCCCCACCCTGCCTGGCACTTCCTGAAAGAAACCGAGGCCTACTTTTGTTCATCTTTTGCCCATAGGAGCCTGGTAAATGGGACGTTTTCAGAAATCAAGGACCGAATGTTTTCTCATCTGCCTTCCCTGCAGCTGCTGTGAGTATGGGAAGTTCCCTCTGCATAGTGGGGGCCCTGCGGTGCCATCCTTGAACTGCTGTCTCTGCCCCTTTGGTATCAGCCCTTCCTAAAGTACCCCAGCTCCGGGAAGAGACCATGGCTGCCTCATGGTGTTAATTTACCCTGTGATGTCCCCAGCAAAGCACTGAGGCTCTCTGCTCAGCTTTCTTTCCTTAGTTGGATACTTGTTTTCTTCAAAGACTTTATTGTAGATCCCAACACCCACATCTAGTAAATGGGGAGGTAATTGCATTGACTCATGACCTGCGTCACCTAAACGCACTGTTTCCCAAACACCTCAGTTTAAAAGAAAACTTCATTTTAAAATCTTACTGTTACTCTGGAAATAGGAGTGTTTTTAGTTTGCTGAGAACTTAAACCAGTCAGGCAGCATCCTATGAACTTACTTGCATAATTTTATTTCATCATCACATCATCCGTAGGATGAAGGCATGCTTATGATCCCATTTGATAGATAAGGAAACTGAGGCTCAGGGAAGTTAACTAACTTGCCCCAAATCACAGCCAGGATTCTGGTCCAGGGCCAAAAGCCCACACTCGTAACTATGCCTCATCCCAGCTCCTGTCTGTGAGCGATGTTCAAGTCACTGTGGTGATGCTCATGTCGTACCCTGTAACCCAGGCTGGGTAATGTTTGCTGATGACAAGAAATGTCCAAAAAGCAGTTTTCAAAAGCAAACCAGTGACAGGCAAAGTATGAGTACACACCTCATTCTCCTGATCTATGTTGGTTTCTTAAATCTGAGATCAGATTGAAATTAAAACAAGCAATGTGCTCTAGAAAAATTTGGATAAATGGAATATAGGAGATCACAATTCATCCCAAATAAACATACTCTTGATACTTTTGTTCTTGAAATGTTATATGCCTACTTTTAACATCATACTTAACATTTTAAAATCTGAGGCCTCTTAGAAATGGCAGTGCTATTAAAATATACTTTTCATGTAATAGAAATACAATTTTAGGTATTCTTTTGCCAGTAGACTTGGGTGATGACTCAAATAGAAAACTATGTAGTGACAGTCTTCTGAAAGTTTCTTAAGCGACCTTTTTTTTAAAAAAAACTATTTTTATGGGAGTGTATAATACAGTAGAAAAGGTTTTTCTGGTTTTTGTTTTTTCTTGGTCGCAGCTGTGCGACTTTGGTCAAGTCACTTAGCTTCTCTGGGCTTATATTTTCCTAAAAATAGATTTGGATTAGATCTTTTTAGATCTCTAATTTTATGATTGCTTGTGTACCATAAAGCGTTCACTGGCTGTTTAGTCGTGCTGAGCATTATGATGTTTTAAAGTAATAGCTATCAGGTCATATTTACTGAGACACAGGTTCGAAAGGAGTAGAGTTCTGGAGATGACAAGAAAATCTGGTCAGAAGGAATCTACTTGCCATCGTCTCTAAGAGCAGGCTGTGAAAATCAGGTTTCTTACAACCAAATGGGTTCTCCTTAGACTAAGAAGAGCTCATGTTTGCCCACAGACCAAAATGTAGCAAAGGAAATAGAAATGGCTTCACCATGTGACTCGAGTTTTACATCTCTGCATTGGAATCTGTCTCTTACTTTCAGATTGCTGAATTCTAACTCATTCACGATCATCCGGGATGACGCTTTCGCTGGACTTTTTCATCTTGAATACCTGTAAGTTTTGTGCTTTGTCTATGTGCTGAACATTTGGTATCTTGGTAGAATTTCTGGATTGGTTTCTGTGCTGGAACAGCATCTCTGCGAGGGTTTAGGGGTGGAGAAAATGGAGAACACCCCATTCTCTTTTCAGCACTGACCTTCTGTAGTTTACTTGCTTGCAAACATGCTGGGGAAGGAGGAGGCTGGAGACAAAGAGGGAGCGACAAAACAAAGAAGGAGAGATATTCATTCTCTGCTGACATTTAATTTGTCATGTAGTAAGCACAATTGGAAGTTGCACTGGGTATTTTTACTTCTCATAAGTAATGAGCAAATCAGCATGGATTTGCTGATCAGCCAGAAATAGAGCTGCAGGGTTCTGAGGGTTACTTACTTTTAAGAAAGCCTCCCTGTTTGGGGGGTACAACTTCATGTTGTTCATTCACTGTCCTACATCTCTTTTGCAGTATCTCCTATGAATTGCTATCGAGGGTCTAATTTCATTTTTTTTTTCCTTAAAAAAAGTCCTTTTCCCCTTTTTTGATGTGCAGGTTTTTCCCCTCACAATGAGCTTTCCTCTTGTTCTGATTTCTGCCTTTTCTTCCTTTCATGTCTTTTTTCCCCTTTAAGTTCTTTCATCCTTGTCTTTGGTAACTTTGTAATAATGTTAATCCTGCTATCAGATGGGATTTCCTCACTTAGCATTCAGAGGGATTTTTAAAGCCTTGTCTCATTATCTTGTCTGAGTTCAACAGGTAGGTATTGGAATTCTAGACACATCCCAGATATAAGAAATCTCTCTGCTGACTTTGTGTCTTGAGGAAAGATGTCCCTGGAGGAATCCTTTCTCCAGAGTATACATAATATGTGTATTCGCATAATACTCTGATATCATCATATGCATAGTATGGAAAGTGTAGCAGGACTGCAATGCTGAATCTGACTAGGGTCTGTCAAAGCACATACATATCCAATGGAGGTAGCAGTTGTAAAGCTATGAGTTTTCTCTTACGGTAGTTCATCTTATGGTCATGTGGAGAGGAAGTTGGCTGAGCTCATCAGTTTATGCTGAAGTGTGTTACTGAAAAAACATCTCACTTTTAAAAACCATCAGTGAGTTTTCAGTGCAAGAATCAAGAACTAATTCACTGATGATGTTGTGTTACAAAGCACCACCCATGGAGCATCTCATCAAAGACCCTCTTACATTTGACTTAATATGATGCTATAAACTAAAATTTAGTTCTCCCTGGGCCTAGAGAATAGTCATAGTGAATTCACATCAATTCTTTCCCACAAAGACCTTAAAGCATGGCCAGTGGTAATATTACAAGATCCCATGAGAAAACCCTGTGGGGTTTTGGTACAGAGAAAGAAGTTTGGTCCCTACTCAACTTCATTGTACTTCCTACTTCCTAGTGGCTTAGAGAGCTTGAGCTTTTCCTGCCTTGTCACCCATTTGCTTGGTGATTAGATGGTGTAGGACACGATAGACTCAAGGTTGCTGAAAACCAAGCTTGATGGAATTCTCCCCCAGCAAAAAACTTTAGTATGGAGATGTAAAACAAGGGAACTCCCTCAAGGGACAGTGACATTAACAGAAGTATGAATGGCCAGGCACCATGAAATGTGGGATTGAGTAGGGAAAATGTCTGGAAGTGCTCCAGTCTTACAGAGATATGAGAATTTCTTGCCTTTGTATAGTGCTTTCTTCTTTATTTCTCCCCAAGATGTTTTTACCCATGTTGCCAGCTCAGAATTCTTCGAAGACTTCCATGCCGCTTCTGGAAGGAGTGCAGACCACACACTCACATGCGTGTGTTTTTGCATACATACTGCTACCCCATGTAATTTGGTGCAGCTGACCTAGTCTTCAGAGATCAATTCTTACAATTCACAAATGCTTTCAGATTTTATTCTGAAATCTTACCAACATAGTTTTTTTTAGAGATACTAAGGAGAGAAAATTCATTTTAATTATACAACTTTTCCTCTTAGGTTCATTGAAGGGAACAAAATAGAAACCATTTCAAGAAATGCCTTTCGGGGCCTCCGTGACCTGACTCACCTGTAAGTCCTATGGAAAGTACTGTAAGTCCTCTAATATGTGGAGTAAGATTCGTTTCCTGGAGCCTCTCTGTTTCTTGGCTGTAAGAGTCCCCGAAGGAAACGAATTTCTAGATTACTTAAGAGGTTTCTATGTTGTCAGTCAGATACTGGCTCATTGTGAGTACTCACATACTTGTCTTATTATCATCTCTATCAACCTGAATTGCAGTTATAGACCACATGACTGTGTGGGAATTAAGGAGCAACCTGGGGTGTGAGGGACTTGTGTTGCTTGATGGAGGAGATGGGAAGAAATTTCTTTTTTTTTTAGGCAGTCTCACTCTGTCGCCCAGGCTGGAGTGCAGTGGCGTGATCTCGGCTCACTGCAGCCTCTGCCTCCTGGGTTCAAGCCATTCTCATGCCCCAGCCTCCCGAGTAGCTGGGATTACAGGTACACACCACCACACCTGACTAATTTTTGTATTTTTAGTAGAGACCGGGCCTCGCTATGTTGGCCAGGCTGGTCTCGAACTCCTGATCTCAAGTGATCCACCTGCCAAGGCCTCCCAGAGTGCTGGGATTACAGGCGTGAGCCACTGCACCCAGCCGGGAAGGAAATTATTGTGAGTCTTATACTTGCTTGGCACCAGGCACAGGGCTGGGTGCTTAGTGAGCCTTCTCTTCTTCATCTTTCATAATAATCTGTGAGTCCCCATTTTACAGATTTTGGAACCAAGTCTTAGATGACTAGGTGGAATGTTGAATCAGAATTAGGATAAAGTGGAATAGAGACATTTTCATGGTTCCTCTCATTTGAGTGCAAATCACTTTTTCTTTTATGTTGGATTAATCTGTGGTTTCAACTAAGCTCTCTGGTTCTTTAAGAGCTTTCTAGAGATAAAATTAAAGAAATTGATTTGAAATTGGCATACGAAAATGAAGCAAGTACACACACTTAGCAAATGTATAAAATTTGTAAAACTAGAAAAAATAGTGGCTGTGTTTATGAAAATGTAAAAATACTCGTTGTCTTGGTAGGAGCAATTCATTAGCCAGGAACCAGGTCCCATTTGCATGATAGGTATTTTGAGTTTGAGTAAGATAACATGTCTCATCTCTGTAGTCAGCCTGCCTGCCATAAAGACAGTTGGGAAAACTGGAGGGTTTTGACTGGAAGTGTTGGGCAGGGATGGTAGTACCTTCAGCATGTGTAACCCTGACTGGTACAGTGTGGACATAGTCATCTAATTAGGAAACCATTCACATCAAGCCCCGATATTGGCCAAGGGGTTTGTCAATAGGCTTAGCAAGCACTTGATTCTGGAACGCCCACAAGTAGAGGCTCTGCTTAAGTTAAAGCCTATGGGGTAAGGAGATGAGGGCGCAGACGTGGGAAGCCCAAACTTCTGTGTCAGCATAGTTGGTACTGGAGAATGTCCTAGGTCTTCATTTCTTCCTATAAAAGCCTTTATTGTTTTTCAGATTCAACCTAAGTGTGAAATCCCCAGATTCCTGTAAAGGCTACAGTTGTGGGCTTGGAGTCATATAGGCTTCAGTTTAAATCTCAAGGCCATGATTTATTAATATTGCTTAACTTTCTGAGATCAATTTCCTCCTCCATAAAATAGGGATAACTATACTGATTTCATAGGATCGCTGTACATAAAGGGTTAATGCTTGCTTGCAAAGCATCTAGCCCATTACCCATGGTAAATGCTCAAGGCATAGTTGGCATCATCATCATCATCATCATCATCATCATCATCATCATCATTCCTTCCCTCCACGCATTAAGAAGTCCCAATTTCCTCCATGACCCCTCAAGTATCTTTGGCAGTTTGGGTGGCCAGACAGAGTCTGCTAAGGAGACAGCTGTGGGTGTCTGAAGAGGAACAGCTGTGGCCAGATGAGCCTGGTTCCCAGAAGTCAGGAATTAGGGCTTTGTATTTGAGCAAAAGCTCTGGGCAGATTATAAACCCAAAGCCCATGTGACGGGCTGAGTTAGTCCAGATGGCAACTTTCATTTGCTCAGATGGCCATAAGCAGGAGGGTGTGAACAAGCAGGTATCATGCACGGGTATTTGCATATCTTTGTGCAGGTGTACAAAGTATCCTTGGATGCATGGACTTATATACATGAGTGTACATAACTGTGTTCGTCTGTGCATGCTTATGCGTTTGTTTCATGTGTTATCATGCATACATGTGTGCAAGAGGCACCTCCTTTTCTGTGGTATGTACAGAGAACACAAACACAGAGGGAGCGAGGGAGTCCTGCACTTGGGTCCAGAGAGCACAGAATGCATTAGAGAAGAACCAGCTCATCCCAGTGAGTAGGACCACCCTGCTGTCAAGCCTACAAGTCAAGCCCCTCTTCAGCTCTCTAACCTTATTTCTCTGAGTGTCTTCAGAACATCAAGCTCTCGGTGCTCCCCCACCTCATCCCACTGCTTTTCCTCATATCCTCTCCCTTGCCTGGGATGCTGTTTCTTCCGCCCTTGGTCTCTTGGCATCTGCCTTTTCATGCGAAGTCCAAATTAAGTTCTATCTCCCCAGTTAAGCCATTCTCCATCTTCCTCTTCACTCCTGTCATTGGCTTCATGCAGCCAGTACTTTACTGTCTACAATGACCATACTGGTTGGTGCTGTTGCCTGGGTGTTCGTTTTATCTCCCAGCACATGGGAAGCTCCTGGAGGGCAGGACTTTTAGTGATCTGCCCTTAGCTCTGTTCTTCCCCCAGTGTCTAGCGCAGGGCTAACCCAGCAGGACGTACTTTCTGATTTGCTAATTGATGGATGGCTTCTTTTTTTTTTTTTTTTTTTTTTTGAGACGGAGTCTCGCTCTGTTGCCCAGGCTGGAGTGCAGTGACCGGATCTCAGCTCACTGCAAGCTCCGCCTCCCGTGTTCATGCCATTCTCCTGCTTCAGCCTCCCGAGTAGCTGGGACTACAGGTGCCCACCATCTCGCCTGGCTAGTTTTTTTGTATTTTTTTAGTAGAGACGGGGTTTCACCGTGTTAGCCAGGATGGTCTTGATCTCCTGACCTCGTGATCCACCCATCTCGGCCTCCCAAAGTGCTGGGATTACAGGCTTGAGCCACTGTGCCTGGCCGATGGATGGCTTCTTAATGGAATTGGATTTCCCATATGTGCTCTGCTTCTGGACAAGTCAGGTGAATTTCTTTCTTTTTTGTTTTTGAGATGGAGTCTCACTCTGTCACCCAGGCTGGAGTGCAGTGGCGTGATCTCAGCTCACTGCAACCTCTGCCTCCCGAGTTCAAGCGATTCTCCTGCCTCAGCCTCCCGAGTAGCTGGGACTAGAGGCACGTGTCACCACGCCCGGCTAATTTTTTATATTTTTAGTAGAGACGGAGTTTCACCATGTTAGCTGGGATAGTCTCGATCTCCTGACCTCATGATCTGCCTGCCTCGGCCTCCCAAAGTGCTAGGATTACAGGTGTGAGCCATCGTGCCCGACCAGGCGACTTTTAACGTTGACTCCTCTAGGCTGGAGATGTATTTAGTAATTCAATAATTTAATATATTGTTTAAAGAATGAATCAATTCACCTCCCTCCGCTTTTAAAAACCTCTAAGCAAAGAGAAGATACCAAGTCTCTAAAGTTCACCCCTGTGCTTACGGAAGTTCCTATTTGGAATTTGCTTGTTGAAGTTAAGCAGCTGATTTTTATCTTTTATGAACTTTTCCAATGCTTACAGACTCACATGCATAGGAAAAGAGACATAGATCAGGTTTCAAAGCATTGAAGGAGCTGTGCCAATCTGTAACTAAAATCTAGAACATTTGTTTCCAGCAGTCCCATGAAGCCCAAGGGACAGGGAGCTGTTAAGTAGTTTTAGAAATAAAGTAAGTGCCATGATTTGTAGGCAAAATGAAGTGGAAAGGCAGGTGTTAAGCACTTAGTGTGAGTGGGGTGAATAGCCCATCTAAATAATTGTGCTTTCTGAAATCTAAATTGAACATTTGGAACGTTGCTAAACACTCTGCTTTTTTTTTTTTTTTTTTTTTGGCTTTGACCATTCTGTGTATACTTATCATATCAATACAATAACTTTCAATTAGTTGAAGTTTTTAGCTAATAATGTTAATTAGCTAAAACATTGTTGTACTTTACTTTCCAGAAAAAGTGACCATCGACCAAGAAAAAAAAAATCAAAATGAACACCCCCCCTTTTAAAAATTTCCAAAAACTCTTTCAGAGTAGCTTCAGTCTGTTTACATATTCAGCCTATTTTCCAACACAGTTAAAAATGTACAAATACATCATTTAGAAAAGAAAGGCAAAAGAGTACATGAAACTTTATTTAAATCCATTTGTGGCTACCCAGATGGAAAGGGGCATAATTCAGAAGCTATGGGTCTCCCTATATTCAATTGGTGCCTTGAAGCAAGAATGTTTGGGCTCCAAGCTTTCTACTGTGCCCAGCTAACCGACTCTAGGTAGGAAGACTCATTTCTTTAATTCATCTTTCTGGGATGGGTCATTATGATGATACAGAAGATACATTTCGTAGATATCTTAAATAGGTTGGGGATGAATTGCTTACATGTTTGTCATTTATATGTTTGGCTGTTTGCATTCATATGTGTAAAAGAAAACAAAAGTAGGCATCAGTTTCTTGGCTGACTCACATTAGAGTGCAGTGCCTGGGGAAATCACAAACTCAGTGTACATCATTTCAACACTCCGCGTCTTTCTACATCAGCCCTGCACCGTGGACATTCATCTTCACAGGATGATGACAGGGCACTGCAAAATCCTGAATCATCAGAGAAAGAGTTGATGCTGTGCATTCTAGTCTATTTCCTGGAGGTGGGGTGTGGACTAAGACGTCTTAGAATGATCTTTAACCCCACGAGCAAATGCAAAATGGTTTTGGGTCAACCTTTATTAATGTGAAAATGAAATTGATCATAGTCAATCATTCCCTACAGCTCTAACCTTTATTCTTAAAGGAGTACTTTATTATGTAAAGGAGTATTTACTGAGTCCTTTCTTAGAGTCACAAGTAATAGAATTCACTCAGATGGACCATTAGGGAACTTCTTGGGACAAGACTGTAAATCTTCTTTTATCACTCTTACTTTGGTGCTTAATACATTAATTCAGCAAAGATATACTGAGTACCTGCTGTGTGCCAGGCACTGTTCTAGGAACTGGGGATACAGCAGTGGACAGACAGATAATAATCTCTTTCCTCATGTGGCTTATGTAGAGGGAGAATACACAGCCAGTAAACAAATAGATAATTAAAATATGCAGTGTGCCAAATGATGGCGGTGCAGGGAAGGGAGGTGTGCAGAGGCCTGAGAAGGTGGTGATACTTGAGGACAGACCCAAAGGAGGCAATGGAATGCCAAATGGATAGCTGGGGAAAGAACATTCCAGGCAGATGACCAAGTTCAGAGGCTTAGAAGGTAGGAGCATGCCTCACCTGTTGGAGGCATAGCAAGGAGGCCAGTGTGGCTGGATCAGAGATCCATTGAGTAGTTGGAGACCGATGACATGGGGTCTCCTAGGTAAGCAAGAGTGGAGGTAGCCAGGCAATAAAGGGTCTTGCATGCCACCGAAGGAACTTTGGCTTTGATTCTAAGAAGCATGGGAAGCCATCTGAGGTTGAGCAAATATACATAAAGAGCTTAAAAAGTGCTTTTTGTAAAAAAAAAAAAGAAAATTTATATTATAATCCAGCATATCTTATGTTATCTTTGCATAACTAAGCTCTCTCTCAGTATTGATGACCAAAGCTGTGCTGTAAGTCAATAGCTTTATCTGAAGGGAATTGAGAGTGACAGGGTATGAGATAATAACTGCATTGCAATGTGACTTTCTTGTTCTAGTTCTTTGGCCAATAACCACATAAAAGCACTACCAAGGGATGTCTTCAGTGATTTAGACTCTCTGATTGAACTGTAAGTAATGAAATTTAGTTTATGTGTTCTTGTCATTGTGCCCCAGTTAATCATGTCTTTCAATCCCCTCTTACCTTTCTTTTATGCATTTCTTTTATGCTGTGCCTAAAAATCTATAACAAAGTAGTGCATCCTGGGAAATAGCATACAGTTTGTGTTGTGTTGGATTTTGCCATTTTATACTTAGCACCATGAGGCCAATGGTAAAATGCACTTGCTGGGTGGGAGGTCCCCTCCTTGAGATGGCGCGTTCACCTGCTTTATCTTCTAGCATTGCTTCTTACTGGATATAGTTTTGTTTTTGTTTTTTAGATGGAGTCTCGCTCTGTTGCCCAGGCTGGAGTGAAGCGGCATGATCTCGGCTCACTGCAACCTCTGCCTCTCGGGTTCAAGCGATTCTCCTGCCTCAGCCTCCTGAGTAGCTGGGACTACAGGCGCATGCCACTGCCCCCAGCTAATTTTTGTTTTTAGTAGAGACAGGGTTTCACCATGTTGGCCAGGCTAGTCTCGAACTCCTAACCTCAGGTGATCTGCCCACCTTGGCTTCCCAAAGTGCTATGATTACAAGCATGAGCCACCGTGCCCAACCTACTGGACGTAGTTTTAACAAGAGCTTGAAGTTTCAATTGTGTTTGTGAAAACTATCTTCCTACAATATCCTCTTTATATTGATGAGAACCTCTGTTGGGGGCTCCTCTTCTATCACACATCTCCCATTTCCAGCATGGCGTGGAGACAAGAGCATCTAGAGAGATGATATGTCCTCGCTGAGAGCTCCCTGGACGTTATATAGTTATGCAGTTAAATTCCCGGGTGCTGAGGAGTATTAAATAAAGTCAGTGATAGATACAAGAAACAGGAGGCATTATATACAAAATTTTTTGAACTCCATTTTAAGGGATTTTAAATATATCAGGATGTTAATAATTCTGGAGTTTCGTGTTACTACCAAAACATGTCAGACACGTCTATGTGTTTGTGCTTTATTTTGATTTTTAGAGATTTAAGGGGTAATAAATTTGAATGTGACTGCAAAGCCAAGTGGCTATACCTGTGGTTGAAGATGACAAATTCCACTGTTTCCGACGTGCTGTGTAGTGGTCCACCAGAGTATCAGGAAAAGAAGCTGAATGATGTGACCAGCTTTGACTATGAATGCACAACTACAGGTATTCAGAGCCTATCTCATCAGACATGGATATCTAGAATAATCTCTTTGTCTTTCTTTTAGACTGTCAACAGAGAGTGGGGAAAGGTGAATATAGAACTGTTTATCAAAATAGTTCTAGAGAAATTTTAAACATTCTAAAGAAATGAATTGATGTGGTAAGGAAAACATCTCGAAAGTTTGGGAGAATTTTTGTTAACTGCCCTGGCTTTAATTTTGCTTCTTTGCAAAATTCAAATTTCTCTAAGGGTTTCATTTTCTTAAGTCAAAGTATAAACTTGTGGGTTTGGCAAGAGAATGTTTTCACATCAATCTAGGTTTCATAGAAGGTCAGTGCAGGGAGGCCTAAATTACTCGGTTGAGACTGTTCTCTTGCTTTAGGAAGATGAAGTTCACTGGACATTTAACTAACAAACACCAGACTTTTTTTTTTTTTTGAGGTGGAGTCTCACTCTGTCACCCAGGCTGGAGTGCAGCAGTGTGATCTCGACTCACTGCAACCTCCACCTCCTGAGTTCAAGCGATTCTCCTGCCTCAGCCTCCTAAGCAGCTGAGATTACAGGTGTGCACCACCACACCCAGCTAATTTTTGTATTTTTAGTAGAGACGGGGTTTCACCATGTTGACCAGGATGGTCTCGATTTCCTGACCTCATCATCCGCCCGCCTCGGCCTCCCAAAGTGCTGGGATTACAGGTGTGAGCCACTGTGCCTGGCCCAAACACCAGAGCTTTAAACCCACAAATGACTTTTAGAGTCCCATGTAAGAAGAGATAACTAGGTAAATTATAACCAATGGCAAAATAGAAAATAAGAGTTAATGACTAGTTATCAAAAGGAAACAACTCATGTTGACGGAAAAATGTAAAGAAAGTTTGATTTTGTTTTCCAGGGCCTGCCACAAGCTTTCAGTTTATACATTTTTCAGGTTATAAGATAAAATTAAACTATACTTACATATATACTAACTGCTTCCACTGTCACAACATGAGGCCAAAGGTACTGGTGAGTATCTCCATTGGAAAGGCTTACGTGGGGTTTCTACAGCTTCTAAAGTCAGAGAGAGGATCAGGCCACTGTATGAAAACCTGCTTACCCGATTTATAAAAATAAACATTCAGGCTGAGAGCTGCTATCTACAAAGCCTCAAGTCATGTCAGGAGAAGCAGCAGGAATGAGAAACAGAAAATAGTTACAGAAACTCAAAAGACACCAAAACTCCAAGAACAAAATATCACATTTAGGCCAGTCCCTGCTACCACCGTCCAACAAATAAACAAAAACCCACAAAGTAAAAATCATTTCCAGGTATCTTTGTTTGTAAATAAGGGACCCCTGCAAGTTCTGTTCTTGTCTGATAGACAACCTGAAATCTCACAAAAATGACTTTTTCTTTCATCATCGAATAGGGGCTTCTTCAGCTGTGTAATTGGCAGGTGCTCCATAGTCAGCTGAGGCCATTAGGAGGTTAATTTATTGTATTTTAGGGCCAGAGCAATAAATCACTGGTCGTAGTCGATAACATTTGCACCAAAAGGTGGCATTCAAGACTATTTGGCATTAAATGCTAAATTAAATTAAATTGAATTAAACCAAAGCTAAACCAAAGTTCACCGAGAACTTCTCTCTACCTTTTCTCCATTTTCTCTGGAGAGTTCTCGAAATGCTAAGGTGAAATTTGCAGATTTTCCATTGTTCTCTTCACACCTGGCCATAGCGTGGAGAGACTCTGCTAACCTCTGATGGAAGTAATGGGCTGGAGGGCCGTGGGAATAGGAAATAATTTCTATAAGAAAATATATTTTCTGAACTTAGGGCCCTGGGGATGGTTGTAAAAGTGACCCAGGCTCTGAGAATTGTTATTGGAATGGTGGTAGCTTGGAACTGAGGTAACCTGTCCTCATCCCAACATGGAGCAGCAAGAGGCCTTAACACATTTTAGAGGCTTCTCTGTGTTATGCAGTGTTTGTCTTCATGAACAAGCTTCCTCCTAAACTTTAAAAAGTCAGCGCTAGGCTTTCTGGTGAGAGGGAGATGATAATTCTGGCTTTGCTATGGTTTTATCCCTTTAAGACTCACAAACAGAGATGAGGCTCTTGCTGACAGTTTCTTCCATCGGGAAAAAAATGGTGCAATCAAGTTGTGACCCACCCCCAAATATAGGCCCTGATGTGTAAGAACTAGGTCAACAAATTGTGAGTGTTCGGGGTTCATTATCTTCCGTTCAGATCAAACCTCAGCCTCTGTTGCTTCATTAAAAGCTAGATGGGCAGTAGGGGCGTGGGGTGGGGGGAACAAATGAGGATGGATGGAAAATGGAAAGCCAAATTCGAGAGTTCATGGTGCAGTGATTGTATTCTTGCCAAAGGTTTGGAAAGAAGCATATTTTCTAAGTACGGTTGTTTTCCTTTTCAACTCAGATTTTCAGAAAAGGGGTGAGTTTTCTCCTGTCTCACTGTTTTTTTCCCAGAGAGAGGAAGGTACTGTCCCCATTCTGTTCCTTGGCCAACGCATGTAATTCATACCACAAAGCCAACATTGGGCTGTTTCAGATCTTTAATCAGCTCTTGAACCCTTCCCTTCAAGTCTATTTTTAACCACCTCAAAAGTCCCTGTTACCTACCAATGATTCCCTGTGTTAGATGGGTAATTCACTAAATTCCTTAGAGGAAGTGAATTTTGCATCCTAATTGTCCTGTTAGCTTCCCCTTTTCGGGGCTGATGAAAATGCAAAGAGAAATAATGCATTAATGTGCAGTTTCTCTCCCAGCAGGATCGGCGTCATGTATAATTTATTTTCTGCAAGTGCTATAAATAGCCATGTAAAAATCTGTTGATTCCACTGGGAGAAAGGCCTAAATTGTAAGAGTCCCACTGACATCATGAACTTAATCCAGTGTGAATGGAAGTGGCAGCTCTTTTTGCAGAGTGCCATTAATATTTTAACACTAGTAAATTGATGTCACATCAATATGTGTATTTCTAAGATCTTTCCACAACAATGTGCTTTTGCTGTTTGTGAGAAGTAAATTTAATTGGGGGTGGGAGAAGATATTTAAATTCCTCTGGTCCTCTCTCTGATATCCACAAACATATATGCATCAACCATTTGCTTTTCATTCTCTCTCTTTTTTTTTTTTTGAGGCAAGGTCTTGCTCTGTCATCCAGGCTAAAGTGCAGTGGCACAATCATAGCTTACTGCAACCTCAGACTCCTGTGCTCAATTGATCCTTCCACCTCAGCTTCCAGAGTGGCTGGGACTACAGGCATGCACCATGACCCCTGGCTAATTTTTTTTTTTTTTTTTTTTTTTTTGAGACGGAGTCTCGCTCTGTCACCCAGGCTGGAGTGCAGTGGCCGGATCTCAGCTCACTGAAAGCTCCGCCTCCCGGGTTTACACCATTCTCCTGCCTCAGCTTCCCGAGTAGCTGGGACTACAGGCGCCCGCCACCACGCCCGGCTGGTTTTTTTGTATTTTTTAGTAGAGATGGGGTTTCACCGTGTTAGCCAGGATGATCTCGATCTCCTGACCCCGTGATCCGCCCATCTCGGCCGCCCAAAGTGCTGGGATTACAGGCTTGAGCCACCGTGCCCGGCCTAATTTTTTAAATTTTCAGTAAAGAGAAGGTCTTGCTATGTTAGCTAGGCTGGTCTCAAACTCCTGGCCTCAAGCAGTCCACCTGCCTTGGCCTCCCAAGCTGCCGGGATTACAGGCACAAGCCATCTTGTGTATCTTGCCTGGCCCCATTCTTCTTTTTTCCTTCTCTTCCTCTTCTTCCTCCTTCTCCTCCCTTTTTTTTGGGGGGAGGGGTGTCTTCTATCAAGAGTTAGATTTGTAATTCAAATGATTGAACAATCTGTGTTATGCCAGATAGTATATAGAAAATATTGTGAAACCACTATGTGGGGAAAATAGATTAAAACAGGGCCACGAAAGGCTAGATTTGTAAAATGCTCTGCACTGTGACAGCTCCTTTTCATCCTGGGATTCTTCAATAAAACCAGAAACTTTCTAGTCTACACTTTAAACAGCCTGCCTTTTAAAGCAAATACTCATGTTTCTGTGAGTTCAGAGTGCAGTAGGAAGGCTAATGGGAGGGAGGAGATGAGTGAGTGGCAGGCATCGCGGGAGTGCCTAGAACCTTTGGCAGACTCGGATTAGTCGAATGCAACCGGAGATGTAGGAGAGGAGTTTATAGCCATCTTGGTTGTAATTAAAAGAAAGCAGCTGTATTATCCAAGTCCTTTTATATCCCCAGAAAAGGGAGCACATGATGACTGATGCCATTTCCCCTTTCTTTGTCTACGTGTGAACACAGAAACCAGCAAAGCCTTGTGCAGTCAACACGCGCTTTCTGGCTTCTACGCTCGTTCTGGCAGTGCCAACAGGAGTGAACAGAGGTTCACTTTTTTCTGTTTTTTTCTTTTTTGTTGTTGTTTGTTTGTTTTTTTATCTTTGACCAAGCAATTATTATTTTGGTGGGGGGCGGGATGAGGGGGAGCCGTGACTCCTCCCTAAGTCTTCAAGCAGGCAACTGAATACTATCGTTGTTGCGTATATCAACTACTAAGTGATCACCATAGCACTGCAGTATATACTTACATGTACTCTTGGGTTTAGTCTTACAGTAACCTTATGAAATAGACACCACCCTCATTTTACAGATGAAGAAAGAACCTGAGGGTCAATTGTCTTGCCAAAGGTCATGCAGCTGAAAGTGGCAGGGCAAGAATCGGAAGCCCAGTTTGTCTTACCTTGGAGCCCCAGCCCTTCACCAGGATGTTCTGCTCTCAACTTGGGGATGGGAAGGTACCCCGTCCACTGGAGCCACTTGTCCACACTCTCCCTCAGTCACCTCCTACCTGTTGGGCTGCAGAGGCAGCCTCTTCTTTTCTCCTCCTTCTACCCAAATCTTCGTGTACCACTCAGCCTCCATCTCCTTCCCTGTAGTCTTTAGAGTGGGCTGAGAAGCAAAGCCAGTCCCCTCACACTGGTTTAGCCAACAAGTATTCAGTAAGCACCTACTCTGCCCCCAGAATGAAGGGAGGGGCACCTCTAAAAGGTAACATGTATTGAGCACTCACTTTGTGCTAGGCTAAGTGGGTAGGAACCATAATACCCCTGAGACCGTAGCAGAGGGTTTGGTTTGGTTTCCAGTGTTCAGTGTGCCATTTGGAGAGTGTACCATTCATTCTGAACGTGCAGTGGGGTTGTCTGCTGACAGGCAATCCCAAGCTAGGGGTTATAACTGGAGATAAAGGGTCAGGTAAGTTTGAGAAGCACCACATCAAACAAAACAAAGCAGACTTCTTCCCTACAAGGGCTGTTCTGAGAGAGCTGGAAGTACAGCATTTTCCAAACTCACTGGACCACAGCCCCCACCTTGTCACAGCGTGATTTGCACGGCCGTTTTGAGAATGTTGCTGTGCAACGTCCTGTCTGTCTTACCACTTTGAAAGCCAAGTCTCACCAAATATGCTTAAAACTCAGATCCTTTAGCCAAACTCGGGAAGCCGTTTCTCCACAGGAAGCTGTAGTAGAAGCTGTGCATTCTGTCTGATGGTCCTGCACAAGCCGGGACTCTTTCTGGAATGTCTCCGAGTAAAATACGCTGTGATGTTTGTGTTGCTTCTCTCCTGTCCTCCTCCTCCTCCCCAGTCCTTTTCAGAGCTGATGTGGTGATGGAAAGGTGATGGTGGTTGATAATTCCTGCAGGAGGTTTTATGAACGCTTTTCTTTTTAAACACCCGTTCCCAGATTTTGTTGTTCATCAGACTTTACCCTACCAGTCGGTTTCAGTGGATACGTTCAACTCCAAGAACGATGTGTACGTGGCCATCGCGCAGCCCAGCATGGAGAACTGCATGGTGCTGGAGTGGGACCACATCGAAATGAATTTCCGGAGCTATGACAACATTACAGGTGTGTTGTGGCTTTCATCAGATGTGTTGAACTAATTTCAGCATTCCTCAAGCCCATGGGAGAAGGAACGCCCTCTGTATTGAGGGAGAGCTTGGCCGTCTAACCTGGTTAGAGCTGGGGAACACGTCCCAGCCTACCCTCCGGGTCTCTCCAGTGATTGTCTTGGTGTGGTCCGTTACTGGGAGAGTGGAAACCTCAGGTAGTGATCCTGCTTACTACTGATGACCATTTGCAGGTTGCACGTGGTGGGAGGCATTTTTTAGTAGGGGTGAGAAGTCACACTGAGAATCCTTTGTTCTGAGCAGTATCAGAACCCAGGTCTGTACCAGCTTTGTAGCAACTAAATTATGCTTTGACTTTCGTTAAGCTGATTGTTAACTAATATGCTAACAAACACACACACATACCCTATAGCTTGTTTCTAGCGCCCTTTGCTAAGTCCTAGTGATCACTGCTTTCTTTTAGTAAGTACATACAAAATAAGAATAAATAGATCCCTAAATTAGGCATTTGGGATATGAATTAGTTAACGCTTCTTTCAGTGCTGTCATGGGATCCCAGTGCCTTAGCCTTACTAAGTGTGGACTGTCTACTTGCTTTTGAAATAACCTTTGAAACACTTCTCATTTATCAACGTGCAATCTGATAATAATACTGTGTAAACAGTGCCACAAAGGTCTAATTATCACCCCAGGAGAGGGTTTCCCTTAGAGGCTCCTGATGTGGCCTTAGAGCAGCGTTTTACTGTTGCAGCAAGAAGCATATTCAGGTAGAATTTCTAGATTGGGAGGCTCCTAAGAGTCTCCCAAGCACCAAGTGGCTTCGCAGCAGGTACGGGGAGGTGGGGAGGCGGGGAGAGCTGCTAATGAGCCTTATCTCACAGTGTATCTCAGTGTGAGATGTACATCGGATGCTCCGAGGATGCCATTTCAGATGAGCTGGCCACCGTCGGGCCATCTGGCCTCCCAGTGCTGAGCTCACCTTCCAGAGAGTAGCGCTCTTGGAAGTGCAGACTCAGCACAGAGTGGCACAGGTGAACCTGCTGTGGAAGCCAAGAACAAGGGATATGAGGAAGCGAGTCCATACCCACGTGGTTTTGTTCTTCCCTCTTCGTCCTGACATGGAAGATAGGGGAGGGGAGGATGAGCTGGCCTCTCTGCCTTTTCTCTCCATCTCTAGGGTAGGAGATGGGAGCAGAATGAAGCTTTGCTGTTTTTTGTTCTTTGTTTTTTTGTGGGTTTTTTGTTTTTGTTTTTGTTTTGAGACAGGCTCTTACTCTGTCACCCAGGCTGGAGTACAGTGATGCAATCTTGCCTCATTGCAACCTGGAACTCCTGGGCTCAAGGGATCCTCCTGCCCCAGCCTCCTGAGTAGCTGGGACTACAAGCACACACCACTGCACCCAGCTAATTTTTTATTTTTTGTAGAGACAGGGTCTCACTATGATGCCCAGGCTGGTCTCAAACTCTTGAGCTCAAGGGATCCTCCTGCCTTGGCCTCCCAAAGTGCTGGGATTGTAGGCTTCAGCCACCTTGCCTGGCTGAACTTTGCTCTTGAACAAGTTCCAGAGCCGATGTTGGCCGTGAGCCTGTGAGGCACCAGGGCCTAGTTTATCCCATTGGAAGCTCATAACAGTCCTTGGAGTTACATCTGTCCATAGGTTGGAGGACAAAAGCTCTCTTCTTTAGAGAGAGAAGGCATACATACTAGAAAGAGCTCAGCTTTTGAAAACTGATGCACACGGATTGTACTCCCAACTCTGCCGTGGACTAGAAAGTACCTGTGCCTTTGAGGCGTGGTTTTCTCATCTGGGAAATGGGGAGTGGATGTGCCTCATGTGGATGCTGTGAGGACTGAGTGCACGGAGCAGGCACTTCTCAAAGCCGCCATCCTTTTCACAGCCTTACAAATGATGAGGTCCAGGCTCAGGCGTGTCCAGTCACCCACTGTTTATTCAGGGCCGAGCCTGGGGTTTCTCATGGTTGTACCCCACTGGATTTCTCTCCCAGGTTGACCTTGGTAGGACAGCCCTGTCTTTCTTTTTTCTTTTTATTACTATTATTATTATTATTATTACTATTTTAGATGGAGTCTCACTCTGTCGTCGTGCTGGAGTGCAGTGGCACAGTCTCAGCTCACCGCAACCTCCGCCTCCTGGGTTCAAGTGATTCTCCTGCCTCAGCCCTCTGAGTAGCTGGGACTGTAGGCACCCACCACCACACCCGGCTAATGTTTTTTATTTTTAGTGGAGACGGGGTTTCGCTATGTTGGCTAGGCTGATCTCAAACTCCTGCCCTTCTGATATACGGCAGCTGGTGGCATTCTTAAATTTATTCATTTGTTCCAAAGATTTCTTGAACATTTACTCTAAGCCAGGCATGTTCTTGGTGCTGGGGACACAGCAGTGAATAAACCAGATAAAATTCTGGCCGGGCATAATGGCTCATGCCTGTAATCCCAGCACTTTGGGAGGTCAAGGCAGGTGGCTCATGAGGTCAGGAGTTTGAGACCAGCCTGGCCAATATGGTGAAACTTTGTCTCTACTAAAAATACAAAAATTAGCCAGGCGTGGTGGTGGGCGCCTGTAATCCCAGCTACTTGGGAGGCTCAGGCAGAAGAATTGCTTGAACCCGGGAGGCAGAGGTTGCAGTGAGCCAAGATCATGCTGCTGCACTCCAGCCTGGGTGACAGAGCAAGACTCCATCTCAAAAAAACAAAACAAAACGTAAAAACCTTTGCCCTCAGGAGTTTCCATTCTAATGGGAGAAAGAGACAGTAAGAATATTCGTATTGTAATAATTATCGTAAAAATAATTGTAGTATTAACAAAAAACACATCAGACAGAAATGTGCTAAGGAGGGGAAATAAAGTGAAGAAGGAAGATGTGGAGTACTGTGTGTGGGAGGATTTGAAGGCTTGGGTAGAGTGTCCAGGAGAGGCCTCGTCAAGAAGGTGCTACTTGAATAAGACCTGTGGGATCGGTGGGATTGGTTCCCATGGAGGGGAAGAGCATTCCAGGCAAAGGGAGCAGCAAGTGCATAGGTAGAGGCAGGAGAGCATCTCTCCTGTTTGAGGAACATCCGGGGGGATGGTTTGGCATGAGCAAAATGAGCCAGCGCGGAGTTGCAGTTGATGAGTCCGAAGTCAGAAAGGCTCATCATGGAGTCTCACAGATCCTAGGAAGGACTTGGCTTTTCTTCTGAATGTCCTGCAAAGCCACGGAGGGTTTTGTGCAGAGGCAGGAGGATGCAGGTACCTAGCCAAGAGGCTGGATTGTGTCCAGCTACCAGGTCGAATATAGACTTTTGGAGTGAGGGCACAAAGGTGGAAGCACCGTGGCCAGCTAAGAGGCTATGAAAAGAATCTGGAACCCAGGCAAGCAAGCATGGCCTGGACCCAACGGAGGCCACAGAGCTGGTAGGGAGGAAGTCAGTGCCATCCGAGTGGGTGTGTCTGGGGTCGAAGCCCTGCTGGACCTTGTTAGTTTCCAAGGATTCCTCAGCCCCTCAGTCTCCAAGTCTGAATCATCCCACAGCTCGGCGACCATGACATGAAGCCCACCTGGCTCCTCTTTTCACCACCAAGCCCGAGAAATGAGTACCAACATCAGACTGGCTTTTGATCATCCTGGCTCCAGCCCTTACTGGTTGGTGGCCGTGGCCAAGTGGTTTAATGTGCACGAGCCCCTTTCATCTGTAAAGTGGAGATTTTAGGAATTTCCACTTTATCTGTAAAATGAGATCAGCATAGTATTGGACTCAGGGAAACACTATAAGGAATTTTTTTTTTTTTTTTTTTTTTTTTAGATAGAGTCTCATTCTTGTCACACAGGCTGGAGTGCAGTGGTGTGATCTCGGCTCACTACAACCTCCACCTCCCAGATTCAAGCGATTTTCCGGCCTCAGCCTCGCGAGTATCTGGGATCACAGGCACACACCACCATGCCTGGATAATTTTTGTATTTTTAGTAGAGACGGGGTTTCACCATGTTGGCTAGGCTGTTCTCGAACTCCTGACCTCAGGTGATTTACCCGCCTCCGCCTCCCAAAGTGTTAGGATTACAGGTATGAGACAACGTGCCTGGCCAATACTGTAAGGATTTAATGGGGGTAAAATAGGAGCAACCCTCCTTTTCCCCCCACAGACTCTACCTTTATGATTCCCATTAAAACTGCTCCACAACTTGCATGAGCGTTGGGAATGCAGAGAGCAGCAGACTTCCCTGAGGGAGGTAGAAGGTGGTGCTACAGAAGGAAGGGGGATCGCTCCATGGAGGGAGGAGTGGAGCTGTCTCTCGGTAGCTGGCATTGAGCCTGGCATGAGGGAAAGCCCTACAGCACACGTGGATAGGCAAGGACGCTGCCCTGGGTGCTACTTGCCTAGAAGAAGAAGGAGGTAAATGGATCATTCTCCCTCCCTGTGCTGTGCGTACCTCATTTGACATCTTGTTTGGTCGTGGGGTCGTCCCCAAGTTGACAAGGGTGGGGCAGGATTTTCTCAATGCATGCACTTCCTCCTTTGCCGGCCTGGTGACCATGTTGCCAAAGGGATGGCTCCAGCTGTCCATGTGCCCCAGGGGAGAGAGAGAAACCCGTGGTCATGTTCACCGTGAGGTTCGCTTCCCCTCGTTCTCTCTACACCTCATCTCGGCTTTCTCAATTTTGGTTTATTTTGTTTGCCTTTTGATTTCTGCAGGCTAAGTATGTTCCGACCTGTAATCCCTCTTCCTACATTCACCACCCCCACCCGCCACACACACGCACACAGTGATCTGTCTGCTACTGACAACTCCACGGCTAACCTGGACAGAGTGTGTTCCAGAGCATCTCCAGGAAAGGAATTCCTTCTGTTTCACGCGGTCCTTTGGCTGTGACAGGCAGACCTCTAGGATGCTTCTGGGGGGCGGTGGCCTCCGTAGCCAGGTGCTCAAGAAGAGACGAGGAGCCTGCACTCTCAATTAGTGTTGGCAGGGTGGAAGTCAATGCTGCTTTTGAAGAGCAGTTTGGCAGTTAAAACCCAAAAGCTTAAAAATGTGCACAACATTTGCCCCAGCAATTCTTACACTTGAGAACACTGCCAGATGGTATCAAAACATGTTATTTAACAATATTTCAAAGGAAACGTTATTTTACAATAAGGAAAACCTAGAAATAACTGCAATGTCCAACAGTAGAGCATTAATTAAATACAAGATGGTGCATCTGTGCAATGAGATTCTGTGTAGTGTCAAACAGTATCAAGTTGTTGAAGAATCATCAGCATGAGGAAATGTTCACAGCATGGGCGCCAAGTGGAAAAAAGGTAGATTATAAAATATCTATGGATAACATAAACCCCAGTTTTTGAAAAAAGAATATTTGAATATGTGCATAGATTAAACGATAAATAATATAATCAAGATATTAGGTGTTATTTCACATCTATAGTACAACTAGCTTGTATTTTCTTCTTTGTGCTTTTTGGTTCTTTGGTAGCAGAGTGTAGACTGAGGCCAAACTATCTGAATTTAAATCTCAGTCTCTACCACATACTAGCTGTGTGACTTTTACTAAATTACTTAACTTCTCTGTGCCTCAGTTTTACCCTTTGTAAAATGGGGATGATGATGCTGCTAAGAATAGTATATGCCTCATATAGTTGTTATAAGGATTAAATAAGTAAATGCATGTAGAGTACTTAGAATAGTGCCTGGTCATAGCTACACATTTTTTTATTTTTATTTTTTTTTGAGATGGAGTCTCGCTCTGTCACCCAGGCTGGAGTGCAGTGGCTCGATCTCGGCTCACTGCAACCTCCGCCTCCCGGGTTCATGCCATTCTCCTGCCTCAGCCTCCCGAGTAGCTGGGACTACAGGCGCCCACCACCATGCCCGGCTAATTTTTTTGTATTTTTAGTAGAGACGGGGTTTCATCGTGTTAGCCAGGATGGTCTTGATCTCCTGACCTCGTGATCCGCCCACCTCGACCTCCCAAAGTGCTGGGATTACAGGCATAAGCCACCGTGCCCGGCCCACCTACACACTTTTTACGTTTTACCTCTTAGTATTTTCAAAATTTGCTCTGGTAAACATTTAGCACACATATCCTCAGGAAAAAACAATGCAATAATTAGTTTTAAACAAGGAAAAGGTATTAGGTCCTTGCAGGAAGGCCAGAATGGTGAAAGAGAAAAGTAAATGCCACTCTGAAAACCACCCAGTGTCAGCCCCCAAAGCCAGTCCTTAGGATAGAAATGGAATCATCCTTAGAATTTGGGATTCTGGCCAATTTCACTTTGGTCGAAATTACATAGAAAATTAAAGGAAAGAAAAAACCTTTAATCAAATGATCTAGATGGAGGATCAGTGGTCTTGTGGGTGGTCCTTTGCTTAGTGGTTGGTCTTCTGGAATGGGGAGGTCTGGGGGGCATCTGGGTGCAGGATGAGAAGGGATGGTGGGAGGTGAGCCAGAGAGGAGAGTCACCATGGAAAATGGTCCCCTGTCTCTGCAAAGTCTTAGTTTTATGACGCCTGAACGAGATCATTCAGACTATCGCTCCTTCTTTAGATATTTATGCATGCCCCCTATGGGCAAGCACTAAGGGGCAAGGTCTTGTGATTACTGTGACAATTGCTTCAATTGTCCAATAATGATACCCACTAATGATCAATCACCCCCTAGGTGCCAGTGCTCCATGCTAGAAACGCTTGCCATGAATGATCTCATTTCATCCTTACAGTCACTTGTAAGATCAGTGCTGGCAGCATCTTCAATCTCATTTTATGAATGAGGAACTTGAGCACAGAGTTGGGTTAACTGGCACAGGGTCAGAAAGCTTACAAGGTGCAGGGCTAGGCTTTGAACCCTAGGCCTCTGGTCTGTGTCATGAGGTTTAACCCTACTCTTTCTGCCTCCACTTGGCTTCCTTTGGCTCTGGAAATCAAAAGAGCCCAAATGTCTTCAAGAACACTCAGAAATCTTTTTCTCCTGCCTCTGAGACCTCAGTCCTGCCCTTTTACCATCCCTTACCCAACCCTACCGCCAGGAGAAGCCTGTTTAACTGCCTACTTCTGCCATATGGAGTCAGGAAATACTTTTTATTTTTCTTCCATGGATACACATTTTTTAACTGACAAATTAAAATTGTGTCTATTTGTTTGTGTATAAAATGTAGTTTTGAAATATGTATAGATTGTGAAATGGCTAAATCAAGCTATTTAATGTAGCTTTATTAAAAAGCATGACGATAATTCCTTTGGTGCATTAGTGAGTTTCCTGAATTGTATGCCTGCCTCTGAGGACTCCAGAGGCCCTGATGACCTCACTTGACCATTTCTATGGAAGCACATTTTTAGATAATTTTAAAAAATTGTTTTAATTGTGGCAAAATACACAAAGCACAAAATGTACTATCTTAACCATGTTTTAATATACTGGTCAGTAGTGTTAGATACATTCACATTGTTGTATAACTAACCTCCAAACGCTTTTCATCTTGAAAAACTGAAACTCTGCCATTAAATGACAACTCCTCATTTCCCCCATCCCACAGCCCCTGAAAACCACTCCTTTCCTTTCTGTCCCTATACATCCGACTGCTCTAGGTACCTCATATAACTGGAATCATATAGTATTTATCTTTTTGTGACTGGCTATTTCACTTAGCTTAATGCCCTCAAAGTCCATCTATGTTGTAGCATATGTCAGAATTTTCTTCCTTTTTAAGGCTGAATAATATTCCATTTTATGTATATGCCACACTTGGTCTATTCATCCGTTGAAGCAACCTGAGTTACTTCCACCTTTTGGCTATTGTGAAGGATGATGTTATAGGTGTCTTAGTCTGTTTAGGCTGCTGCAACAGAATACCATAGACTGAGTGGCTTATAAGCAACAGAAATTTATTTCTCGTAGTTCTGGGGCTGGGAAGTCCAAGATCAAGACACTGGCAGATTTGGTATGTGGCAAGAACCCACTGCATAGCTGACCACCTCTTTGCTGTGTATTTATGTGGTGGAAGGGCAGAGGGAGTTGGAAGGGCACTAACCCCATTCCTGAGGACTCTGTTCCCATGAACTAATCACCTCCCAAAGGCCCCACCACCAAATACCATCACATTGGAGGTGAGGTTTCATCATATGCATTTGGAGAGAGCACAAACATTTGGTCTATAGCATTAGGTGTACAGATATCTCTTTGAGTCACTGCTTTCAATTATTTTGGGTTTATACCAAGAAGTGGAATTGTTGGCTCGTAGGTTAAGTCCATGTTTACTGTTTTCCATAGTGACGGTGCCATTTCACACTCCCATCAGCAGTGTACAAGAGTACAAGTGGAGATGCATTTTTAGCTGTAGTTGCACTAATCTCCTCTCCTTTATTTTGGAGCACAGGTCAGTCCATCGTGGGCTGTAAGGCCATTCTCATCGATGATCAGGTCTTTGTGGTGGTAGCCCAGCTCTTCGGCGGCTCTCACATTTACAAATACGACGAGAGCTGGACCAAATTTGTCAAATTCCAAGACATAGAGGTCTCTCGCATTTCCAAGCCCAACGACATCGAGCTGTTTCAGATCGACGACGAGACGTTCTTTGTCATCGCAGACAGCTCGAAGGCTGGTCTGTCCACAGTTTACAAATGGAACAGCAAAGGATTTTATTCTTACCAGTCACTGCATGAGTGGTTCAGAGACACGGATGCAGAGTTTGTTGATATCGATGGAAAATCGCATCTCATCCTGTCCAGCCGCTCCCAGGTCCCCATCATCCTCCAGTGGAATAAAAGCTCTAAGAAGTTTGTCCCTCATGGTGACATCCCCAACATGGAGGACGTACTGGCTGTGAAGAGCTTCCGAATGCACAATACCCTGTACCTTTCCCTCACCCGCTTCATCGGGGACTCCCGGGTCATGAGGTGGAACAGTAAGCAGTTCGTGGAGATCCAAGCTCTTCCATCCCGGGGGGCCATGACCCTGCAGCCCTTTTCTTTTAAAGATAATCACTACCTGGCCCTGGGGAGTGACTATACATTCTCTCAGATATACCAGTGGGATAAAGAGAAGCAGCTATTCAAAAAGTTTAAGGAGATTTATGTGCAGGCGCCTCGTTCCTTCACAGCTGTCTCCACCGACAGGAGAGATTTCTTTTTTGCATCCAGTTTCAAAGGGAAAACAAAGATTTTTGAACATATCATTGTTGACTTAAGTTTGTGAAGGTGTGGTGGGTGAAATTAAAAGACATGTAGCATTAGCTCTCACAAGAGAGGACCAAGAAAAATCAACACACAAATCAAAGCCAGGCTCAGAGCCCTGAAATTAAAAAGCACTGACATAGTTAGACGTTTTCAAACTTTTAGAACTCACATTTTAATCAGGGATTGCATTTATTGGCTAACTGCATGACATGCCCCTTCTGCCATTTTAAAGAGCATCTTAAAGCCTGTAATTTCTGAGAAAAGAGTACAGCATTTACTCTTACCATCTAGAAATGTAATATGCCTTTTTTCCCCCTTTTTAATGAGGAAGAAGAAAATTGGATAAGATGGGACAGCTCTTATAATGAAATAAAAAAACAAACTTTGAGCCCCTCTCATTCCACTTGAGCAATCTTTTTGGTAAGAACTCTTAAAGCCAAAAGTCAGCTGAAAAGATTTGCTGATTATTAGTTTAAAAATCTTGTAACACTCAGCAGTGCTATTTTGAGTCATCCCAGTTTCCTAAAAGTAATGCCCAGTCTTCCTGAATCCTCCTTAATAGCAGAACCTTGGTGATTTTGTTGGCTCATATGAATGCTTGTCATGGATACGTTAGCAATTTAATGTTTGACATTGCTTCCTCTGCCACAAAGACAATATTCCGGTGACACATGTCTAGACCCAGCACAGGCGGCAGGCCCAGCAGCGACTCAAAGGAGTTTCTCCCTCTTTCTTATGGTTCAAAGCTGACCCTGTGGTGACCAGAGCAGTAATGCTTGTTTGATGCTCTTCATGGCTCATCTGCTTCTCGGAACCCACCCGTTGAGTTTGTGGGTAACCAGCAGACAGGCCAAACACTGAATGGTGCTTTTCATTTCGTCCTTTAGAGGGATGAAACAGTTATTTCCGTCTGATGAGCATTTGGTAGAATTTTTGAAGTGAGATTTTACGAAGGCAAAGAGGACTTTACACAGATCTTGACGTGCTTTGAAACCTAGAGGTGGTCCTTTGATTGGTGCGTGTCCTTGCCCTCTGGACAACTGAATATTTCAAGTAATCGAATACCAACTTCCCTGCCGGCCCACCTGCCTTCTGCCCCGCTTGTGTAACAGTCCCGTTTTGTTGAGTTGCTGCTATTGCAGCTGCCAGTGAAGCTCACACCAAATCACAACCCAAGATACTCAGATAGGAAGACTCCCTCTCCCAGTACTTTCCCAAAGGAACCCCGCCCCCCGCCCCGCCCCGGGACGCACATGCTCACAGGGCCCACGTGTTGGCCGTGGAATCAGCCTGTGCAGGCTGGGGATCTCAGGCTGATCAGTAGGGGCCAGCTTTGGAGCCAGACAAGCTGAATCCCACACTCCAGGTCTGTGCTCAAGAAACCAGATGGTGTATTTCCAAATGGGCCTCTCTGGTATGGGCAATAGGGAAGCTCCTGGGGTTCGGTTATGTGGAAGATTCTTAGTGGATGTTCCACCTGGTTAGCTGGTTCTCTTCAGAGAATATAAAGTGAATGCCTTTAGGGGTAGCTCTGAGAGAGAAATCCAACAACTTCATTCCTAGCCATGAAAGTAGCACGATCATATTGTACTGTATTGTTATTGTAAAATGATTATTTGCCATGTCATGAGTAGGTAGATGTTTTGCCACAAATATGAATGTGTTTGTTGTTTCCTGACTTTAAGCAATGAAGACTGAGACAATAAATAGCACTCAGAGAATGAAGCATTGATGTTACATCAGCACTCTTGGGTAACATTCTGGGACTGTAGGCTGAGGCTTCCAGCCTCAGAAACCACGGATTTTAGTGAACGAACTCACCCACACATAGTAGTGTTGTCACTTGAAACTTCTACAAATACCAAGCGAACAGGAGAAAAGTGGTTTGTTTTCATTTTTAAGTGCAAATTACTTTTCTTCTGCATTTTTTTTTTTTTTTTTTTTTTTTTTTGCCTTCTTGGTTTATTTGAACAGGCTACAAATGCCCAGGTTCCCCCATTAGAGGCTGAAAGGGGAAGAGCTCTGCCGTTCCTGCAGCCCTAAAGATGGCAAGCTATTCTTTCTGTTGCATGGAACCCCTCAGACAAACTGAGCAGAAAAATGGGTATTTGGCAAACTGTAGGAGATATTTAGACAGTCCCAGCAACTATGCCAGATCAAGGTAATGTTCCCAATTCCAGCCACGTGTAGGGATGGCAAGGTGGCATCTTTTCACAGTGTTGCCACTGCAGAGAGGTATCATGTTCCCAGCTGTACCTCTGAGGGTGAATTAGCGACTGAGCCCCCTGCACTCACTATTCTGATCACATTGCCAGATTCTGGGAAACCAGGAAACACAGGACGCCGGGCTTAGGATGGGGAGAGCTGTTGAGTCCGGATGGGGAATTAGGGGGTGAAAGAATGATCTAAACAGGTGATGGATGGGGTGTGAGAAGTGGGTGACCCACTCAACTGCAATCGGGTTTTCCTTTTTTATAATTTTATTTTATACAAGACTAAAGCCTGCAATCTACAGAGCGCCTATGCTGTGGAAGGAGATATTTATTCTGGCCAACTTACTAAAGGAGCATAGATGTTCTTGGCACAGGGTGGCGAACGCTTTGCTTCATTAATCTTACTGCTTCATCCCAAGAATCCCTGAAGTTTTAAACAATTCCTGCAAGAAGCATTCTTCCAGTAATAATGTAAAACACAAAACCAACCAAGCAACAGCAAAAATGCAAAGCAGAGACATATGTGGACTGTCCCCAGTGGAGATCAGCTTGAAGCGGGGGGCAGATCTTTCTTCTACTTTCCCTCCCATCACCCATTGGGTGGTCGTCTGCTCAGCTTGTTTCTTCTTGATGAGCTCTGTGGCTAGGCTCCTGGACTGATCCCTCTGTGCAGCCATGTGGCTTTAAGGCCTTTCCTTAAAGGGGGACTTGTCCCCATACTCCATAGGATCGGGAATGAGTCTGTTATCAAGACTCTAAAAATAAATCTTAGATATGAAGAGCACTGTGTTATTGGACAGTGGATGATAAGGCCACCTTACATTTAGCAAGGCTTTATATTTTTCCAATGCATATTAGTATTCACCTCATTTGTTCATAAATAGTTCTGAAGTTTATTGCAGGGTAGGTATTATTCTAATTCCAGAGAGAAGGAAATAGACATGAAAACTATATAAATTGCCTGCCATGGTTATCCAATGGGGACTGGCAAAGCAAGAACTCTCCCTCTGATCTGCAGACATTGTATTTTCTTTCTAAGACACCCTGCTATACCCTCCCAAAGAAAGACCTTCATTTCTAGCATGATTTTGAATTTGGCAGCACCTTGAGATAAAGTAAAAAGTGCAACAAAATATGCATAGCCAGAAGAAAAATCATACTGAATAGACAAGATTCAATCAACTAATCCATTTAACAATGAACAAACATGCAATTACATGCCCTACTCTTTTTACATGCAAGGCCCCACTCTTGAAAGTGGTTCAGAAATTTTGGATAGTTTTCTGCCGTTCTAAGGAGGATATCTAGCTGGTCTGGTTGTTTCTCCCCCTGCATAGCTATGGGAGGGATGTTGAGGTTGAGACACATCTGGTTCTTGTCACATTGTCCACCAGATAAACAAGAAGCGATCTGTGAAGGAAAAATTCAAAGCCTGAACGCACGAGTGGTGATGAATTGCTCTCGGCCATCAGCAGCCTTCAGGGAGCACACTGGAAATGGCAGAGTTGCATTTTTCTTCCCCATGGAGTGAGAGTCTGTGTATTTTTAGGAAAGAAATCAGCGTGGGATGCCGGAGGTTTGGCGGCCAGGAGTGCTCATGATGGAAATTTCTCCGGCCTGGGGTATAATGAAGGGGAGATGAAGATCTGCAGGAGGGCAGTCTATTTGCATGCCACCTAAAGAAAATCTCTTAAGCTGGCTTCCCGATTCTTCCGCAGAGGTATCAGCCTCTCCTTTGCAGCTGCGGAAGGAAGTTCTTTAATTAGGCGGTGGCCAAAGATTCTGTTCAACAGCTTCCTGGAGTGGAATACAATAATCTAGTTGTATGCAATGACGCAATGAGAAAGTGGTCCAGATTTGGGTGGCAGTGCAAGGGGAATGGCAAAGTGGGGCAGATGGCTCCGGAGGAAACTTGGGAAAGTAAAAACAAACTGGAAGAAAAGAAAAAAGGATAAGGACTTCCTTTGCCTCAGCCAGGCAAGCAGAGCATAGAATGACCAGGAAAATTAACAACATCTCAATTAGTAATGAAGAGAACCAACTATAATGCTCATTCAAATAAGAAGTATATTGTAAAGCTACTGAGATCTAAACCAAGTCATTATTATCCTTACTATATTCCATTGCTTGTATCAAAATCTACTTTTTTTTCTAGTAGGAAACTATGCATTCCCTATCAATCCCTTTGATTATCAGGAACGTATAAGAATTGTGATAAAATAGGCCAATATGCTATTTGGTACCATTTGTATGTATTTTAAATGCATAACCTAGGTAAAATAAGAATAGTTGCTATGTGTAAAGAAGCAAGTTTTACAGTATGCAGACTACAGTGGATGTATTTTAGGCTGTATACATATTTAGCTCTTTTTGGTAAATAGGGCGTACAAACTATATGCTTCTTAATTCAATATATTCGGTAAGCCTATTAATAAAAAGTGGTTCATGCCTAATATGGTCTTGGTCTCTGGTCTGCTTAATATGAATATGGCCACTTGAGTCACAAATTTGCGGGGACACCCATGGGCCACCGAGGGACAGCAGTATCTTTGCAGGTCACTCTCTGTTTGGATGGAAGGTAACCACCACAAGGGTCTTTTGCTTCTTCTACTTGGAAACTAAAAAATCACCCAAAAGTCACTAAAAATTCACTGAAGAGCTTCATGGTTACACTATGCCTGATGTGTGGAATTATAATTCTGACAGCTTGACAAAGAACTCTAGGAATCTTTGGATATCTTCCGATTCTACAAGGTAAGGAGGAAGTGAGATTGCAAGACTTCACTGGTTAGGTTGAACCACCATGAACCCCTGAGGACAGAGTTTTTGTCTTGTTCTCTGCATGTCTGGGATCTAACCTGGCCCACAGTAGGCATGCAGTGTTTGCCATGTATATCTTCATCTAAGACCCATCTGGTTTAGTTGGACAAATGAAGGCTCAGAAACCCAAATTACATATGACTGTGTACTTACTGTACTTCCAATTGCTATGGGGCTTTTGAAAATCTTCAAGAACAGAGTTCTTGCCCTCAAGAGACTTAAAATCTAGTTAAGAGGGAAAATAATAAGTGCATGATGCTATAGTCAACAATAAAGGTTTAGATAAAATTTTGCATCACAGTCCAGGCACGGTGGCTCACACTTGTGATCCCAGCAATTTGAGAAGCCAAGATGGTAGGATTGCTTGAGCCCAGGAGTTGGAGACCAGCTTGGGCCACGAAGTGATATTCCATCTCTACAAAAAATAAAAAAGAACTGGGTGTGGTGGCATGCACGTCTAGTCCCAGCTACTTGGGAGGCTGAGGCAGGAGGATCCCTTAAGCCCAGGAGTTTGAGGCTGCAGTGAGCTCTGATCATGTCACTGCACTCCAACCTGGGTGACAGAATGAGACTCCTATCTCTTAAAAAAAAAATGTTGTGCATCACAAAATAGTGTGTGACTAATTGTGCAATAAATGAAGCAGTTAAATGCAATCACCAAAGATCTCATCACCTTGTCTCTATTCTACTGGTTTAAAGCAGGTCACAATTTGTGTCCTCAAAGAGAAGAGATTATACAAGAATATGACTCAGGGGTGTGAGAAGTCACTTTAAGGTGTGTCCACCACAGGCGTCAACAAACAGTATGAAGGCCTACCTGCTTAGAATACACACGAACCATAAGCAACCACCCACCTGGACCCAAGGCATTCAGGTGGAATATGAGTGTGAATACAGATAATAAATTCATATGAGGAACAGTTATGTCAGATCAGGAGAAGCACCCTTTTAACCATTTTGGAGAGAATGGCCTGGTTTCTTTTCATTGCTGTTTTACCATTAAATCATTGTTTTGTGTTTGTGGAGAAGTACAGAAAAGAACTAAATTTTTTCAAACCTGCAAGTCAGAAACTAATTAAAGCAGAGACTAATCCTAATATCCCAGTGCATTTCATCTTGGAACTAAAGTGCTCTCTATAAATTGCTGAGAGCCAACCATGTACCCATTAGCAAGGCAAGTACACTTATTTTCTCTGTGTCTCAGAGAGTAAATTGAGGGCTGAGAAGAATTGGAGGCATAGTAATGTGTCACTTTCATTGATCTCCTGTCCTCGCAATTGGCTTCTGTACCCGCCTCCCACACAGGACAACACTTTCCAAACCGGGGTCTAATTGGCACAAACGATTTTTTTTTCCTGACAAATTGATAGCAAAGCTGAGAGGGAAGGCCTTGGACAAACCTTACCCTCTTGGCCTCTGTTCCGGGCAGCCTCTTGCGAAATGTGAGTTTCTCCGACTCCTGCCTTTAGCCAGACAGCAAACCAAAGCAACACAGGGAAAAGAGGCTGGCGGTCATGGAAAGGCTACCCCAGAATCTCCAGCACCTGCTGGAATATCTCTGTGGGCCCCAAAGAGCATGCTCCTGCACACACCTCCGAGTGTCTACCCTGGAAATCCACACAAAGAGAGAAAATCCAGCTAAGTTTTCTTCCTCTTCCAAGAAACAATTGTTACCGAAGGAGAAACAAGTCTAGATCTGTGTGCCTTACCTCACACCATCCATCACCCGCAGAAATGATGCAGGGCCCTGATGAGTACCTCCAGTTTTGGAGCTAAGAGATTTGAGGTGGTGCTGCCAGCCCATCAGTTCTTCCATCTCTCTGTTTGCTTTCAAGGGTGGTGTGGGCTGCAGAGCCTATGGAAGTAGGGTTGGGACCTCAGAGGAAGTGACACTCTTGATGCTTGTCCCAGGCCCCGGCTTAACTCTCTGCTCACCCTAGTGTAACTCTCTCCTCATCTCCTGCTTTTGTTTCTCTTAAACTGTCAAAGAATTCTGGACACATTGTCACTTACAAATATTTTTATTTCTGGTTTACATCATTTTCCTGCCTCTTTGGATTATAGCATCTTGGCTTATAAATCATATGGAAATCCAAGTACACTTTTTGCTTGAGTCTTTCCCATTAATTTTGACTACCTACTATGTGAACAGTGCTGTATACAAAGGTCTTAAGAAAGATACAAAAGCGTTCAAGAATCTTTTAAAATAGCGCTTTCTTGCCAGTTTGCATAGGGTGGGAATTCACAGGGCGTGTGAATGAATGTAACCTGAATAAATAATATGACCCATGTGATCCAGTCTCTCCACAGTGTAACACTTAATGAAACAGCCTCCAAACCAAATAGTCATACCATTAATTCTGATCTTTACGGTGCCCCTGAAAGAAGAGGAAAGGCTGTTCATAACCATCCAAACGCTGCCTCTGAAATCAAGTCTCCCACAAGCCTCTCGCTCTTTCACTGCCCACTTCAGTGCCGATCTCTTTCTCCACTCTTCCACAAAGCTCACCTTTACATCACCATTTCATCCACTGGCCTGTTCTCTTCCACATTTATCCACATCAGTTTTCCTGGGCAGACAATAGAGAGAAAGGAGTTCCAAATGTTCCAACATTCATGTATTTTATTCTTGCTATTATGAATTCAATAGGTTTTAATATTCTTCTGCTCTGCTTCTCTCTTTCTGCGCCATGTGACCTGCAGTGGTTTTGAAATATACTTGCAAATTATTTGGTGCCCCTCCCTTCAAGAGGTGGAGCCTGGTTTCCCTCCCCTGGAGTGTGAACTTTGCTTAGGGACTTGCTTCTAAGGAGTAGAATGTGGCAAAAGTGTTGGCGTATGACGTCCCAGAATAGGTCTTGGACTGCTCACTCGGAGGGAAGCCAGCCACTATGCTGTGAACATACTCAAGCAGCCTGTTGAGAGGCCCACGTGGGAGGCATTGAGTTCTTCTGCCAACAGTCTGCACCATGGGAGTGAACCGACTTGGAGGTGGATCTGTCGGCCCCAGTCAAGCCTTCATATGATTGCAGACCTGGTCAATGTCTTGACTCCAACTTCCTGAGAAACCTGGATTCCTGATCCATAGAAACTATGTGAGATGCTAAGCGCTTATTTTAAGATGCTGTGTTTTGGAGTAATTTGTTTTGCAGTAATGAGTAACTAACACACCACCATTATTAGCTTATAGGAATGAGGTTGCTGCCAAATGGGTCTATTAATTTGAGAAGGAACCAACACATCCACATACCACACTATATGTCACCACACACACACACACACACACACACACAGTTTAAGAGAGAGATGTCATTTCCACAACACACATACTGTTTAAGGGAGAGAAGTCATTTTCACAAATAATTTGTGCACCCAGGTGAGTAAACAGTTGTATTGAAATTAAAAAGAGGAAATGATCCATTTAGCTAAAAAGTCAAGGGAGATTTCTTGAAGGCATTTCAGCAGAGTCTTGACTGGGAATTGAATGTTGAAGAGGAATGCAGTCACTTAACTTCCTTAACCATGGCCAAGAAGACTTCTTAGTGACAATAAAGTCTCCTAGGCTGCGTTTGGTGGGTTGTGGCTGACCCCGAGGAAGATGACGATGCTCTGAAGACTATCCATGATATCTCAGAGACATCTCTGTCACCTCCTGGGGTTTGGGATGGCCCTGTCACAAGCCCCAATTCTCTGTCTGAGTACTGCAGCCCTTAGGAAGTAGGGAACATGCCAGAATAGTGCCCTTTATGACTGATAAGGGTTACATTGGAGACCACAGCTTGTTATCTGCATGTAGATGGGTTTCCTTACACTGACCTCTGAAACACACATTTTGACATACCTGGTCACATCTTTGTAGTGTGGAGGAGCGGATGAACATTTGTGCTTGACAGGCAGACCAGAGGGAGAGGGTGAGATTGGTTTTAGCGCGTTCAGTTGCTGGTCCTAATTCACCTCGTTGCACCTATTGCATCTCGTTGGTGCTGGAGAGTGATGCCTGCAGACTTGTGCCAGGAGTACTGTGCTCCTGGGCTCCCTCCATGGGGAAGGAAGCATGAGAAGTAGGAATCAAGCCTTTTCTCTAATGTCAACTACTCAGGACAAGGCAATGCTTCTTATCCTTGAGTGGATCTGGGGAGCTCGGGCTCCCTGGTGCCCAACTCTGTTTGCAAGTTATGCACACAGACCAGGAGAATATATTTTTAACCACTTAGAAAAGATGTTTCTGGTATGAAACAGACCAGAGAAAGGAAATTTGGCAACACAAGGGAGGATCTTTCTGCAGTGCAGGTGATGAGAAAGGACTTGATGTCATTCAGCAAAGCTCTGCTCTCTGCACACTTCCTTTTAGGTTTTTTATTTGCTATTTTATCAGTTTTTCACATTGAATAGCACAAACTATAGTGAAATATAATGTCATTCCGGGGTCCTGAAAAAGGAAGCAGGTCAACTTTACATTTCTTTCATTAACATAGAAAGTCAGGAGAATTTTCTGGTATTTCATATTTTCAGCAAAGTGGAGTATCTGCTCTACTTACTAAAAATGACACTCCACCCCCCATTTCCATCTGCATTTACGTTCTGCACATACTGCTGAAGTAGCTTTTTCTTCCTTATGTTTACTGCCAATGCATTTGCATTTTCTGTCGCAATAAATAACCTAGTAAAACCCTCCAATGGTAGGTTCTAGCCTGGCTCTTTCTAAGCATGGAATCATAGACAATGATTTATAGTCATGCTGGCCCAGAGAATGGAAAAAATGGACATTTGTAAAGGAAAAATAAGTGATTTCAAACAAATGCTAGCTGAGCTATTAGAAAATTAAAGATGTGAAATTAACATGAAATTTTCTATGACCATCAAAGTCATGGATTAGGGTGAGAGGCAAGGCAGGAGGAAGCTCTCATTCCAGAGGCTGTGTCTGTGGGGGTCACCACTCTTTTCCCAGCACACCTAGCCCCAAAGTGTGCCTCAATTAATATTTTCTAAAAGGATGCTGATTAAATGATTGGTTGACATTTGCAGAGTGCCAGGCACCAGGCAGAGTGTTACATACATTAACTGATTTATTCTCACGACTCTTCACAAAACAGCCACTGTCATATCCCCATTTTACAGATGTGGAAACGGAGGCACAAAGAGGTTGAGAGCTTCCCCGGGTCACACAGCTGAAGAGTGGCAAAGCCAGGAAAACAGGGCCCAGAGTGGTTAGGCAACTCCCTCAAGTTTGCACAGCCAATAAGACCTGAAACGGAGAAAACAATGATCATATCTAATTCCGTAGCCCTAGCCCAGTGCCAGGTGCTATTCTAAAGGCTTTATAGCTATAATCTCAGTTGGTCCCCACAAATTCTGTGAGGCAGGTCCAATCATTATCCGCATTTTACAACTGAATCAACAGAGGCACAGAGAAGTTAAGGAACTTGTCTGGAGTCACACAGCCAGCAAGAAAAGGAGCTTGGGTTTAAACCCAGGACACTCTGGCACCAGAGGGTGTACCCTTATCCATTGGGCTACTCTCCATTTTTAATCCATAAATATGCAAAAAGCCTCAGCGTTGTAAGTGCCAAGTGCTGATCTAGATATGTTTGACTCCAGAGCCCATGTTTTGTTCTGTAATCCCATTCTAAGGCGAGCATGTAGATGTGGCAGTAGGGTGAGGGGGTCTATTTGGCTGCGTGGGTCGTATGAGAAGCTGGATAGACCATTCTTCACGAAGGGCTCTCTAAGCCCAGCCTTTTCTTTTTCTTTTCATTTCTTTCTTTTTTCTTTCTTTTTTATTTTTTTTATTTTTTCGCGACAGAGTTTCGCTCTTGTTGCCCAGGCTGGAGTGCAATGGCACGATCTTGGTTCACTGCAATCTCTGCCTCCTGAGTTCAAGCGATTCTCCTGCCTCAGCCTCCCTAGTAGCTGGGACTACAGGTGCCTGCCACCACACCCAGCTTTTTTTTTTTTTTTTTTTTCCAGTAGAGATAGGGTTTCACTATGTTGGCCAGACTGGTCTCAAACTCCTGACCTCAGGGAATCCACCCGCCTCAGCCCCCCAAAGTGCTGGGTTTATGGGTGTGAGCCACTGCGCCCGGCTCTAAGCCCAGCCTTTTCTGCTGACCACCCAGTCACCCATGAGTAGCCAGTAGTCACTGATGTGGAGCCCTCTTGTGTGCCACCAGCCAGCCACTCTCTCTGGAGCTTAGAACATGGTGGGAGCGGCGGGGGAGAGGGCAGGCCTGAGTCTGGGAATAGTTCAGGGGGCCTGAAATCCTTTGGAGCCTCTCCCTCCAACCCCCTTGTGTTCTAGGTAGGAAGCGGAGGCCCAGAGATGATGTGTCTTGCCTAAGGGAGGGAGAGCTAGCACTTTCCTGTGTGTGCTTTATTTTCACAGTGGAAGATGATGAACATGGTACCACCTTGGAATCTGCAGCTTGAACCATCTGAGTCTCAAGTGATCAAGATGGTAAAAGCCCATGACCTTGTGATTTACAGAAACACAGCTAGGAGACCTGTGAGGCTGTGGCTTCTTGAACGGGGATGGGCTAGCCCATTTCAACACCTCCATCTCCCCTTGGAGCTCTTGTTTTCTACACAGTAGAAATGGTAAAGTGAGAGCTGTGCACCTTGTGAAGGTGACACAAAGGTTGAGTTTATGGCAGACTCTGTATTCATTGCTATACCTGCACTTTCCTGCACTTACATCTGTAATCCCAGTACTTTGGGAGGCCAAGGCAGGTGGATCACGAGGTCAAGAGATAGAGACTATCCTGGTCAACGTGGTGAAACCCCATCTCTACTAAAAATACAAAAATTAGCTGGGCGTGGTGGTGCAAAGCTATATGTTATGCACTGAGACAAGCAGTGAGAATTCAGTGTTTAACAAAAAAGACACAGTTCCTGCTCGTGTGAAGCTATTTACCATGATACTCAGACACTAAGTGGTTCCTCAAAGCCTTTGGTCATATCTAAATGTGACTGGCCTACACAGCGATTTGTAAGTTTTTAGAGGGTCAACTTTTGATAAGCCAAACAAAGTCATGAACTTTCTCAGCAGAAAAAAATTAAAATTGTATTTGCATTTAAAAATATATCCAGAGTCTGACCACATCCACTCTGACCCAAGTCACCATGCTTTCCCATCTTGATTATTGTTGTGGCCGCCACATTAGGCCCCCTGTTGCCTCCCTGACTCCTCCTTGTCTGTTTTCCACTTAGTGGCTCTAGGGATCCTGCTAAAGTGTAAGTCAGATCAGGTGGTTCAAGAAAAGTCAGGGCTTCCCATCATTCACAGAGCAAGAGCCAAATTTCTACAATAGCTTACAAGAACCTAAACTCCTCTTTCTGTCTTTGTTTCTCTGACACACACACACACACACACATCCTCTCTGACCTCACCTCCTAAACGACTTCCTTTGCTTGCTTGGCTCTAGCCACTCCAGCCTTGTCCTTGCTCTAGCCACTCCAGCCTTGTCCTTGCTATTCCTTGAATGTTCCTTAGGCATAGAAGAGCAAAATATGGAAAGAACCTGGATCCTGAATGACCACATGGAGCAGAGCTGCCCCACCAATCCGGATGGTCACCTCTAGACTGTCAACAGGGGAGAGAAATAAATTTCTGTCTCTCTTTTTGAGATGGAGTCTCGCTCTGTCGCCCAGGCTGGAGTGCAGTGGTGCGATATCTTGGCTCACTGCAACCTCCGCCTCCTGGGTTCAAGGGATTCTCCTGCCTCAGCTTCCTGAGTAGCTGGGACTACAGGCATGTGCCACCACGCCCAGCTAATTTTTTTATTTTTAGTAGAGATGGGGTTTCACCATGTTGACCAGGATGGTCTCCATCTCTTGACCTCATGATCCGTCTGACTTGGCCTCCCAAAGTGCTGGGATTATAGGCGTAAGTCACTGCACCCAACCACTTCTGTCTTATTTAAGGCAATATATTTTGGGATCTCTTTGTCATTGTGTAGTTTATATTCAACCCAAAGGATAGCGAACAAAGTCTCTTGAGCCAAATCTGTCTCTCCATATGCCTTTGTAAATAAAGTTTTATTGGAATTCAGTCTTGAACATCCACTTATCTATCGTCTGTGGCTGCTTTTGTGCTTCAGTGGCAGAGTTGAGCAGGTACAATAGAGATTGTAAGACTCCAAGGCCTAAAATATTTATTCTCTAACTTTTCATAGAAAATATTTGCTGGCTTCTCTTCTAAACAATATAAATCTGTTATTATTATTTTTCATGTTAAGAAAATGAAGCCCTCAAAGTAAGCAAGAGTCAAATAGCAAGTGAGTAGCTCAGCTGGGTTCAAACCCAGAACTGTCGGACTTTCCTATTCAGAGCAAATAGTGTCTTAGATATACCAGACTAGGAAATGAAGTCAAACCATAAATTTACTCAAACTCCACTAGAACATGCAAAAAATTGAACTTCTGTAATTTTTTGTCTAATTGACCTAATTTTTTTCTGGACCCCCAGCACTGGATAGTAGGTAAACCATGCACAGACCAACCCAGTAATGTCAGTCAAATCTAACAATTTCAGTAGTCCTGTTAGACCATTCAGGCTGTTAAGAGTTAAATGGTCAGTTTTTCAGATTTCCACCCTCTTTAGCTTCTCTTGCAAGAGAACTTTTAGGGTTCTGGTGGCAGTGGGGATGAGGTGGGATGGGGAAGGGTTTTCATGTGCATATAGTATCTTCTGGACACACTCCATCTTCTGCCCTGTTCTGGTTTGGTCTTTGACCTCAGGACCACTGAGGTCTGTTTGATCCTATCTAATCTTGCTGAGAAATTTTGGCCAGGAACTTCTCATCTGAAAAGTGGGGATCATAATAGTGCCTACCTCCCAAGGCTAATTCAAAGATTAAATATAAGATAATAAATGGAAAGCACTTAGACAAGCCTGACATTTAATAAGTGTTCAATACGGGTCAATATCATTGTTGTTGGCCAGGACCCATCACTGGATCTTGGCCATTTGCTCTCGTCGTAGGAAATGACTGGCAGTGGACTCTGTCCCCTGGCAGGACCCTCTGCCGGCCCTTTCAGCCCCTCCAGGTCTCCTCAGCGGGGCGTGTAAATGAGATCCTATGTGGCCAAAAGTGCTGTGTCTGCCATAGCCGTTGCCCCTACATTGTGTCATGTTAAAAGGGGCTGCTTCGTGGGCTTCTCCTGGACATTCTGCACATCCATCTGGGACTCACAGGGAAGCATGTCTCTGGCTGTACAGAGTTTCTGGCCCTCCCCTTCCCTCTGGAGCACACCCCCCACATCCAGAGCCTTGGCCATTCTTTCTCTGCTTTCTCGGCCTGGCTCCTCTTCCTCTCACAATCTCTGGGACTGGAAGGAATAGACTCCTCATTTCCTTGTCATCATACCATGGCTTCTTTCTTCTCTGTCTCATAGTAAAACTCTATGATCTAGGTAGCCAGGCTTTAATGAAGTAATGAGAGGAAGGGAGTTTAGAAAATCGTCTATTGACAGTGCCCAGCTATCAAGACCATTGTCTTGTTAAAGAGGTCAAGGAAGGCAGCCTAGAGACTCCAGGTGGTTAATGGCCTCTTTCTTCTGGATAGAACTTTCCCTTTCCTTCCCTGGGGCAACTGGGAATGATTATCCCCACTGGAGAAGCACTCTGGCAGATCCACTAGGTGGGGATGTTGTAGAAGGGAACTGAGTAGCAGATGTCTGGCCTAAATGTCCTCCAAGGTCCTTCCTAGCTGAGGGCACATGAGTCAGTGTCATGACTTATGGAGAGCCAAGGGTGCTTCTGGCTTTCCAGCCTGGGGACAGGACTCTGAACTCTGGTTTTTCTATTACCCCCAGGAATAATATAGGTCCAGTCTAGGGGCTTCTAAGTGCAGGTACAGCCCTGAGAAGTGGCTGAATGCCCCTGTTTCAGGGCCTACTTCACAAGGTGCTGAGATACATACTTCCAGTTGGCTAGTCATGCTTATGCTTTCCCAGGTTGGAATCTGGAACCAGCCAGCAGGTGCAAAGGTGGGGTGAAGAAAAACCTATACCAAATAAATAATTGTTTTTATCTATTAAGGCATCATGTAAAAATGCCCAAATGAACGGTCATCAAATGTGGAGGGAATGTTAGAAAAAGCCTGTTTTATATTCTGTGCTGGTATTGTGCACTTTGGGGGCTCCTCAAAGGGACAGGCAGAGGCAGACATCCTTCAGAGAGGTTCTGAAGCCCATGTGAAGACCAGTTGGAGGAAACATGCCAAGTTGACTAAGCTGATGTAGATGTAGAAAGCCAGCTGCAGTTTCAAATATGAGCTACAAATTAAAATTCAATTATGCAGGTGTCACAGGCTGTATTTTCCAAATTTGGCCCCAGCAACACCTCCCATCCCAGTGCTTAAATCTGAGTGGGCTTGTGGTTCATTTGTAACCAATAAGATGCAACAAAAGTGGCGCTGTGACTTCCTAAGCTGGGTTATTACAGATGAATTAGGTCTTTTTGTGGCATGACAAATGACCACAAACTTAGTGGCTCACCACAACATTAGTATATCACACTCTCTGTGGGTCAGAAGTTTGGGTATAGCTTAGCTGCATTCTCTGCTCAGGATCTCCCAAGGACAGAATCCAGGTGTGGTCTGGGCTGTGTTCTTATCTGAAGGCTCAACTAGGGAAGAAGCCATTTTCATGTTCCCTCAGGTTTTAGCCAGAATTTATTTCCTTATGACTGTAAAATTTGTGGCAGCTGATTTCTTCAAGACAAGTGTATTATTTTTCTAGGGCTGCCATAACAAAATATCACAGTTTTGGGATGGCTTCAACAACAGACATTTATTTTCTCACAGTTCCAGAGGCTGTTTGGCAGATTCGGTTCCTTTGTAAGCCCGTCTCCCTAGCTTACAGATGGGTGTTTTCTTGCTGTGTCCTCACAAGGTCTTTCCTCTGTGTGCACACATCCCTGGTGTCTCTCCCTCCTCTTTGTTATAAGGACACCAGTCAGATTGGATTAAGGTCCACTCTGACAGTCTCCTTTTAACATAATGACAACTTTTAAAGTCTGTCTCCAAATACAGTCATATTCTGAGGTACTGGAGGTTATGGCTTCAACATACGAATTTGGTGGTGTGGGGGGAGCAATCCAGCCCATAATAGCAAGCAATGGAGAGAGAGAGGGGACGAGAGAGAGAGAGAGAGAGAGAGAGAATTTCTGCTGCTTGGATTCTTTCACTACAGGGAAGATCTAGGTCTTCTTTTTGAAAGCCATACGATTAGCTCAGGCCCATTCAGGATTATCTCCCTTTTGATTAACTCACATTCAACTGATTAGGGGCCTTAATTACCCCTGAGATCCCCTGACACCACTGCCATATCACATAACATAATTACAAGTGTGACATCCCATTCCCTTGCCATATATGATTGGTTAGAATCAAGTCACAGTTCCTGCCAACCTCAAGGTGAGGCAGTTATATAGAGTGCAGATACTAAGGGGGAGAAATCATGGGGGCCTCTCTGGGGTGTGTCTACCACAAAAGATGTTGCAGCCTCAGTTTGGTTTCCTGGAGCACTTGCCTGGAGTTCTGTGCTACCCATGTCAGTGGTCTTACTGTCCTGAGGCCTCCATGATGTGAGGAAGCCCAAGCTAGCCCATACAGAGACCTCAAGGAGGGGCCCTGAGACTAAATGAAGAGAGAGGGAGATTCCTGGGCAGCCTCTACTGCTCCAGCTATGGTCTGACCACAGTGCCTGAGAGACTTGAAGCCAACCTGCCCAAGCTCTTCCCAAATTCCTGGCCAATAGAAACAATGGGAGCTAATGAAATAACTATGGTTTTAAGCCACTGCAATTTGGGGGTCATTCTTTATGCAGCAATAGTAACCAGAACAGCAGGCATTCCAAATGAGACATCACTCCTCATATTGATAACTCTATGGGATGAGCATCATAGGGAATTTATTGAGCAGCCTCTCCTGCTTCTTACCACCCATATTCCCTGACCCCTTACTTGTTTATTTTTCTCCATTGCTCTTACCACTCTCTGGCATACTATATGTTTAGTTGCTTGTTTGCTTACTGTCTGTTCCCCACCCCCACCAGCTCCCAAAATGTAAACTCTACAATGGACAATTCTGCCTCTTTTTTCATTGCCTGGCAGGTATGGATCCTCAATAAAACTTTAGTATTTCAGCTGTTGATGGCTGGGCTAACAGCTGGAGGGAGGCCAGAACAAGATAACAAGTGTCCTGCAAAGGTCAGAAGATCAGAAAATCATATGGAAATCAATCTGGAAAGGTCCTTAGCATACAGTTCAATGCCACACCACCCTTGAGAAAATGGATGCCCAGAAAAAAAGGACTCAAATGATACAGGAGGGTAATGGTAGAGCTGGTTACTCCAACCAGGTCCTCTGACCCTCCTTCCAGGGTTCCTGCCACGAAGTCACTTTCATAGGGATTCCATGCAAGGGGCTCAGTGTCTTTGCTCCCTTGGTTTTCTGGTAGCGTTCTGCTGGGACATTTTAATTATTTTTAAGATTATTTCCTTTTTATTTCTCTATCAGAATTCAGTTATGGCATTACATTGTGTGGAGGTAGGTTATGTTATATTGTAAATGTATTTCATTTCAGAAGATTAGCGGATCATCTTAGCCTGGGATCCCTGGAAAGCAGGGCCTTACGCAAAGGCTTTGTTGCATGGGGTTGACTATTGGAGAGGAGGATCCAGGGGAGCTGGAGTGAGAACCAGGAAGAGGAACAAGTTGGCCTGTGCTACAGGGGCTGCTGCCTGTGCATCCCACTGGGACCTTCTCAGTGGCTGTATTTGATGTATTTCAGAGCTGCATGGCAAGGGGATGAAAAGGGAAACATTTATCCATCAGCGTTCATCCCCCATTGGCCAGGGGTGGCCTTGCAGGCATTTACTCTCCCCCTCTTCTGGGTTAGGCAGGCTCTAGGGGTGCCCCATATGACAGCATCAGGATGCATGTTCACCCAAGACAGGAGGACAGAGGTGCGTGGTGAATCCCAGTAAATATGTCCAGTTGCACCTGCACAAAGCTGGTCAAAGTCAGCCTGGAACTGGTCACTGCAGTAGTGGCTGGAATAAGAGATGGGGCCCAGAAGATTTTAAGGAGTATTCAGGAAAGGTCTGTCTAATCCCCAAACCTCACAGTGCAGACAAGTGTCAGTGCTTTAGAAGGAAGCGTCTGGGAGCTTCTGCTACGAGCCTGTGGCATTTCTGGCTAATCACATGGATTTCTCATCTTAGAATCCTCTAGGAAATTCCAACTGCAGCATCAAAGTCACAGGGGAAGTTCAAGTGCCTTTATATTTGGAAAGAACTGAAACAAAATCTCACTTCTGGGAATTCCTGGCTCCTTAAGGTCTCCCACTTTTGATGCTGCAGCGGGTGTCCAACTTGTCCTCACACGGGCCCTGAGTACACAGAGGTTAGTAAGAGGGGTGCAGGGAACTTAGCCTGCCAGGGAGGATGCTGTGAGAAAATTAGCTGTGCTGACAGGGAACAGCCATCACTCACTGAGGACATACTAGTTCCAGACACTTGGCAAAGCACATAAAAGACATTTTCTCATTTACTTCTCACTGCAAATATTTGTGGTAAATAGTATTCTCAATTTACAGAGAAGCAAGACTGGCTACATAACTTACATGTCCCAGGACAAAATGAAAATGCAGGGTCCCTTGTTAAAAATTATCACACATTTTAAGATGGCAACAGCAAAGCATGAAACTAAGTAGGGAACCTTTCCAAGTGGAGGAGACCCTAAGTGTCTGCACAGTTCACAGACTCTCGAAACTAACCTTGGAGAGGAGGAAACCAAAGCTCAGAGATGTTAAGCGACCTCCCTAAGATCACACACAGCAGTTATGTTATATTGTAAACGTATGTTATATTGTAAACGTAAGTGTTGGTGCCATGATTTGAATCTGGGTAGTCTCACTTCTACATAAACATTCTCGGGCTGAAGCAGAGGGGTGTGCTGGGAAGTACACTCCATCCATAGGCAGATGACTGGTATTCCAGCAACTCCTCACTCATTACATTTCCCTACCCAGGTGTGGTCTACCCAGATTCCTCGCAAGCAGCTTGAATTCAAAAAGTGATTGTCAATACACTCTGTAAGCCCGGCACTGCAGCAGCCTCCAGAGACAGAGGAGAGTTGGGATAATAAGCGTCGTCTTGCATTTTGACAATGGCACAGATTACAATGCCCTTGCAATGTAAGGAAGGGCCTGATCGCAGAGCAGTGTTTTCTGCTGAGAAGTTAAGGATTCCTGTGTCTTTTCCTGGGGAATAGGATTTTAATAAGAGACTATTGAGGAGCAGAACCTTAACTAACTCCCAGCTGCAGCCATCAGTGCTCTAGGTTGCAGGCGATTGATGCTGGCTTGGGCTGGCTAAGCAGACAAGGAGTTTATTAAAAGGCTATTGGGGCTAAACAGTAGATCCTCTTCTCCAGTTTCTCGGAATTAAACACTGACTGGCAGAGCCTCATGCCATGAGGGACTTGCCCATTGGTGGTTTCTGAGTTCTGCCAAGTGCAGTCCCAACTCTTAATGTCAGAATTTCCCCAAACTTAGCAAAGATGCTCAAATGCTTGAGACAGACTGAAAAGCAAAAACATCCAGTGCATTGACTTCAGAATGAAACAAATGAAACCATAATGATCAGTGAGGCTCATTTTCAACTCTTGTGACAGAAACCCGACTACTGTGGCCTAACCAAACAAGGTGTTTATTCTGCTCACATAATGAAGAGTCCTGGGTGGGCAGTGCTGGGCCTGTGACGCTGCTTACGGAACTAGTCTCCTCCCTCCTTTCACCATTCCTATAATGTGACTGTCAACCTCTTGGTCCCAAAGAGGCTGCTCTACCTTCAGGCATTGTGTCTGCATTCCAGGCAGCAAAAGGAGGGGAGGGCAAAGGGCAAAAGGCACATGTCAGCCAAGTCTTCTTTTTGTCATGTTAACAACAGCTTCCCCAGATGGCCCACCCAGTTGACTTCCATTTATGCTTTTTGACAAAAACTAGGTTACATGGGATCTAAGGAGAAGCGTATTTGAACACAAGGCCATCACAAATACAATCAGGATTTTGCTAGTATAGAAGAAACAGAAATGAATATTGGTGGGCTGGCTGAGCAGTGTCCCCCACAGCCACTCTGACACCATTTTGGCTCAAAAGCCCTCGCCAGCATCCCACTGTCCATTCCAGCACTGCCTAATAAAAATAGAACACAAACCACAAATGCAAGCTCCGGCTGTCCTTTAACATTCTCTAGTAGCCACATCAAAAAAGCAACAAGAGGCAGGGCGCAGTGGTTCACGCCTGTAATCCCTGCACTTTGGAGGCCGAGGCAGGTGGATCACCTGAGGTCAGGAGTTCACGACCAGCCTGGCCAACATGGTGAAACTCCATCCCTACAAAAATACAAAAATTAGCTGGGCATGATGGCGGGTGCCTGTAGTCCCAGCTACTTGGGAGGCTGAGGCAGAAGAATCGCTTGAACCTGGGAGGTGGAGGTTACAGTGAGCCGAGATCACACCATTGCACTTCAGCCTGGGTGGCAGAGTGAGACTCTGTCTCAAAAGGAAAAAAAAAAAAGCAACAAGAATCAGGTGAAATGAATTTAAATATCTCATTTACTATAATCTATCCAAACTATTAACATCTCATCATGTAATCAATCTTTTAAAATATTAATACGATTTTTTAATACCAAATCTTCAAAATCCAATGTTTGTTTTTTCCACTTCCAGCACACTCCAATTCAGACTAACTTCATTGCAAGCCATTCATAGCCACCTGTGGCCAGTAGCTTCCATATTGGAGAGTACATATCTATACTTAGGCAATTGGTTCTCAGCTGGGTGTTTTTAAAAGCGCAGCGGAGTTGGGCTGTCTTTTGTCAGCAGCAATGATGAGGGTCCTGAGAGATCTTTGGTAATCACACAAGGCTTAGGACAGTCCCATTGACAATGAAGAATTGTCCTGCCCAAATGTTGATAATGCTTCTATTGAAAACCACGGCTTTCATACATGCAAAGAGCTTAGAACAGTGCCTGGCTCATGATAAGCACTGAATGCAAGTTTACTATTATTATAATTACTATGCAGTCAAGTCCAGACTTCATCTTCTAGCATATAAACCCTCCATAATCTCACCCCAATGCTTTTACCAAGAAACTACACACACACACACACACATACACACATACCCCATAATAATACATATCGGTACTTTCTATGTCTTCTATGCATATTGTTTGTACATGTGTGTGTGCAGTGCCTGAGTGTGTGTGTGTGTGAGTGTATATATATATATCTATATATATAGATATATATCTCAGGGTCTTCATATATCTCATTTCATTGCTCTGCAAATCTACCTTGAGAATAGGAGAGTGTATTAGTCTGATTTTATGCTGCTGACAACGACATACCCAAGACTGGTCAATTTACAAAAAAAGAGGTTTAATGGACTCACAGTTCCATGTGGCTGAGGAGGCCTCACAATCATGGTGGGAGGTGAAAGTCACGTCTCATATGGCAGCAGACAAGAGAACTTGCACAGGGAAACTTCCCTTTATAAAACCATTAGATCTTGTGAGACCTGTTCACTATCATGAGAACAGCACAGGAAAGACCTGCTCCCATGATTCAATTACCTCCCACCAGGTCCCTCCCACAACACGTGGGAATCATAGGAGCTACAATTCAAGATGAGATCTGAGTGGGGACACAGCCAAACCGTATCAGAAAGTAACTATAATTAGTTCTGTTGTACAGATAAGAAAACTAAGGCCAGAGAAGTTAAGCTGCTTGCTGAAGTTCACACAGCAACTGAGGAAGAGCCACAACCTCAGCCTTCTTTGCTAGAGATTAGAGGTTACTATCCATACATCTGGAAGCCCTAGCAATACCAAGGTTATAGGTATCAAGACTGAAGCGAGCCCATCTTCCACTGCCAAAGACCTGCCAAGCCCTTCCTTGGGCGACACACCAGAAGAACAATTCTCCCTGTGCCTGGGCCTGAGGCTCACCATACAGTTTCACTCCTGTCCTAGAAACGAGCTTGGAGCTGGTGACAAAGAGAAACATCCCAGTGCAATTTCAGTCTCAACAATGACAACTGATGATGCACAATAGCGGGATCTGGCCTGTAATCAGTTTCAAGCTATACTTAGCCATTTAAGCGTCCATTCTGCTCATTCCAGAGAGTGTGCAGGAGAGTCACACACTCCTCAGCTTCAGCTTCTGGCTCATCACCGCAGAGCACCATGCGGAAAAAGGACCCCTTTGTGACAGCACCGTAAATTACAGCCCAGGCAATCTGGAGTCTCAGCTAGAGTGGATTCTTCTGTCTCCTAAAAGAAAAATCTGTTTTAGGCTTAATTACAGTCTGTCATTACCCGCAATCTTATAATGATCCAAAGTCCCTGGAAAATGATAATAATAATAAAAAAAGAGAGAGAGAGAGAATTGATTCAAATATGAATGGAAAAAGCCAGACAAACGCAGGGCAGGGAAGTGCTGGTAGCATTCTTCAGAAACAATTGTGCCACGAGGATGAGAGCTTTACAATGGTAAATACTTATTCTGGCTCAGTTGTCAATTTACCAGGCCCAAGGGCTCAGTGTTAACTTTACTCACTTTCTGAATCTTTAATCTCGTTGCTCCAGAATTCACCTTATAAAATGCAGGAGCAGCTCCCAAGATAAATTGATGCTGAAAATCAGACGACTGAGATTTAATAGGACAATGCTACTCAGATCCCGCGAGGACGCATTGAACAGACAAAACGTGTTCAGTGATTGCTCTTAGTATGTTAGCAAGGAGATGCTGAGGTTTATCAGGAGACGCCTTTTAAATCAAGTTTTCTTTGTCAGTTTTCACGGACAGGACTTTCAGGTACAGCCGACCATTGGGAGCTCCCTCTTGTGGCCACATCAGGAATGGAAATGTATCTCTTCCCACCACCCCATTTACCTGCAAAAGCAAAACAGACCAACTGACCCAATGGTGAATCCGCGATTGCCTACTAGACAGTGGGGCCGTAGGGAGTCTCAAATGCTACATTGGAATTTTCCTGGGGTCCAGATGTCCTTCTGAATCCACGAAACCTTGTGAAGCGATGTGAACGTCAGGAAAAAAGCCTTTCTTTTCCTGTTTAACTTCCTCGTTATTTATGGACACAATTACTTTATATTATGTACAGATTATATAAAATAACTCCTTGATCATTTTTAATTTATTGCTTGTGAGAATTCCTTGTGCATCAAAGAAGCCTTTTAAGCCCATTTTGCTTCCACAACAAGATTCTCGGATGAATTCAGTTTACCAGAATTAACATCAATGCAATTGATGTGACATTCAGTTGGGAACATGGAGCTGACTGTGTTTAGAGAGAGCTGAGCAAGTTCCCTGGGCAGGTTCCTTTTACGGTAATGGTCCCTGGGTCACAATGAGAACCTGGCTACCATCCATGCAACTCCTCCTTTTCTTTCCCTTGCACTCTGGTTTCAGGAAGGAAATGATGACATGACTTACCCATCAGCCCTGTTTCCTGATTTTGAAACCACAGGGGATCTACTCAATTGTAGGAACCAGGTTAGGAAAAGAACTGAGTTAGGAATCATTACATTGCGAATAACAGAAAACTCAAACCAGTTTAAATAGCATATGGAATTTATAGGTGCAGGTAAATGACAAATCTAGACATAGGTTTCCGGTAAGGCTTGGTCCAGTAGATCAAGACTATCGCCAAGGACCCCACTTCTCTCTATGTCTTCTGTCTTTCTTCTAAGGTACAGCAGACACTGTCTGACCATTTCCCCGCAGCCTATCCTGAAGATCACTTGCAGACATTTCCTGTATGCTTCAAAGTTTGCCCGTATCTTTCTGTCTGAGGGCATTCTCTGTTCCTGGTGGTGTACACCCAAGCTGGAAATACCAGAAAGTTAACACCCCAAGACTGACCCTCAATACTAAGGAATAAAAGTTAGTTAATAAATATCCCAGGTTCCTTATCCAGGGACAATAAGGAGATATGCTCCACAGTATTTCTCAAGGTATTTCCCAAGACACTGAATCCATGTCCCCCATGGTGGCCTCATTAATTCACCCTTTATTGGCTTCCATTTGTTCCCTGTCTCACTTCCCTACTCCCTCAAAGTGTTCCCTGCAATTCCTCTCCCCCCAAACCATTTGCACGCAGTCCTTCTCAGGGTCTCCTTTTAGGGGTAATTCAGGCTAAGAACAAAGTGCACCGCCTGCAGAAAGGAGCCATGAGTGTTGGACAACCAGTCACAGAAGTCATCCTATTGAGAAATCCTAAAGACACGCCCAAGTCAGAGAAGCCAGTGGACTTCCCTTCTGGATATGGGGCATTTTACCAAAGGAAACCAGCGAGTCCAAGCAGATCTGAATCAGTGGCAAAATTGCCAGCATTTCAGCTGTGAAAAGCGCACAGGATGCTAAAACCATTTCATTGTCTGGTGGGTGGTGGGTGTGAACGGTGGGAGGAATGATGGGGAAAGGGAAGACAGTTCATTTTATTCACAGGGAAAATTAGAGACAACAACCACAGGAGAATGGGTTCCAAATGTCATCCTACCCCCATCCTTGTCGCTTCATCTGAGGTTTTTCTGATTTTTCTGACTACTCCAGAACTCACTGACCTCCCACGCCAACAACGAACCATCCCTCACAATTTAGACTAGTGGTGCCAACAGAAATAGAATGTGAGCCACATATGCAAGCCACCACGTGCAACTTACAATTTCCCAGTGCTACATTAAACGAGGGGAAAGAAACAGGTGAGATTAATTGTAACAATGTACTTTATTTAACTCAGTAGATCACAAATATCCTTTCAACATGAAAAAAAATAAAAGGTATTAATATGATATTTAAGTTATTAAAAAGATACCAAGTCTGTGAAAGCTGCTGTGTGTTTTACACTTACGGCACATTTCAGCTCAGACTAGCCACATTTTACATGCTCAGTAACAGCAGGTAGTTAGTGGCTACTGTGTTGAACAGCACAGATTTATGTATGTATGTATGTATGTATGTATTTATTTTTGAGACAGGGTCTTGCCCAGTCACCGAGGCTGGAGTCAATGGTGCAATCATAGGTCAGTGCAGCCCCAAAGTCTTGGGCTCAAGCAATCCTCCTGCCTCGGCTTCCTAAGTAGCTGGGACTACAGGTGTGCACCACCAAACCCAGTTAATTTTTTACTTTGTGTAGCGATGGGATTGTGGTTATGTTGCCCAGGCTGGAATTGAACTCCTGACCTCAAGCAATCCTCCCACCTCAGCCTAATAACCTGCTGGGATTATAGGCAAGAGCCATCGTGCCCAGCCAGGTAACACAGATTTATAGAATATCTTGTTACTATGTTCGCATTGAGCTTTTGAATTTCAAAATGCTTTCACATGCACATTATCATCTGGTCAATATTCCTAAGAGGCAGACCTATGTGGTATTATCATCCCTGTATTGGTAATGCCTTAGGGGAGGTTAAGCTATTTTATCCTCCTTAGGGGTAGCAGGGCTGAGACTAGAGCCGGACTCCAGTGCTGGGTGCCTTCTACCACGCCTTAGGTATTTCATTTGGGTCCACAACATCATCTTTTTTATCTTCTTCAACATCTGGCATTAGCTAGACAGGCTTGTTGATTCACAGATAACATTAGTCAGGATTTGTTTGGCCACAAATGACAGAGACTTGATTCAAACTGGCTTAACCATAATAACAGAGGTGTGGGGGAGTGAAATGTTGGTTTGTAAAATGAGTGCACGTGGTTTCAGGAATGGCTGGATCCAGGGAGAAATGGATGTGTCCTGACTCACGGCTCTGCTTTTGTCTGTGCTTGGTAGATCTTAGGCAGGGTCTCCACGCAAGATGGCTAAGAGGAGCTCCAACCTGCCAGCTTGGCGTCCTCAATGGAAAAAGAATACCTCTTTCCCAAAGCTCCAGCAAATGTCCTGGGAAAGGAGCTCATTGATGGGGCTTGGGTCCATGCCCATCCTTGAACCAGTCACTGCGCATCATCACTAAATCCCGTGTCCACCCCTGCAACCATGAAAGCAACACAGTGTCAAGGGTGGTCCCCCAAAGAAAGGGGAAATAATGGACTCCGGGCAAGCAGAAACCACAGAGTCTTCCCTGCCGATCCTGCATGCCTGTCTTTGGATTTTGTAATTAGAAATGAGGTTGGTTTGTTTGTTTCCTGATCAGGTCCATCCTTTAATCAAGCCTGGACAGGTGTCTCGGGAAGCACAGAGCCTGTGTTCTGGTGTGGTCCATGCACACTCCTCTAGCAGCCAGATGTTCTCCACAATCACACATAACTTCCAAATCCCCGCTTGGCTCCAGAGCCGGTGTCCATTGCACTCACCTGACAACACTTCTGGGAACATCCTTCAGAAACGACACCATACCAGCGCAGGCCAGGTGATGGCACACTTTTTGTTTTTTGTTTTTTGTTTTTTTGAGAGGGAGTCAGTCTCGCTCTGTTGCCCAGATGGCTGGAGTGCAGTGGCGCAATCTCGGCTCACTGCAGCCTCTGCCTCCTGGGTTCAAACGATTCTCCTGCCTCAGCCTCCTGAGTAGCTGGGACTACAGGCATGCACCACCATGCCCAGCTAATTTTTGTATTTTTGGTAGAGACGGGGTGTCATCATGTTGGCCAGGCTGGTCTCGATCTCCTGACCTCAGGCGATTCGCCAGCCTTAGCCTCCCAAAGTACTGGGATTACAGACATGAGCCACCGCACCCGGCCTGATGACACACTTTGGATAAATGTCCTGGTGATACCTCTACACCCACTTCTGCCTTCTCTAGCCCTTCACCCTGACACAGGTCTGGTTCCAGGGCCACACAGTGCCCAAGCAAGGAGGATACCTGCAGACAGCCTCAAGTGGGGGACTTTGCCTGTGCCCCATGTTGCTTTCCTTGACAAATGGGCCCTGGAATTACTCTACAGGGCCCAGATAGATTAGTAAAGATCCCTTCGAGCTCCAAGTACTCTTAAAAAATAATTAAACTCATTTAAGGAAAAAGGTAATTATTTGGCTCAAATAACTGAAAAATCTAAAGTAGGCACAGCTAAACACAGGGCTCAAATGATTGCCACCAGATCTTTCCTCTCTTCTCCACTTCCCTCCCTTCCCCCTCCCTCTCCTTCCCTCCCTTCCCCTCTTTTCCCTCTCCCTTCTCCTTCTTTTTCCTGTCCCCTGTCCTCCTCTACCCTCCTTTTCTCTTCTTTTCACTTCCTTGTATGCATGGACCACACTGGAACACAGACTCTGCCCTTCTCAGGACCTAAATGATGGACATGATCAGAAAAAAACTCATTTCTAATTACAAAATTCAAAGACAGACATGCAGGATCAGCAGGGAAGACATCTGTGGTTTCTGCTTGCCTGGGACCCATTACTTCCCCTTTCTTTGGGGGACCACCCTTGACACTGTGTTGCTTTCATGGTTGCAGGGGTGGACGCGGGACTTAGTGATGGTGCGCGGTGACTGGTTCAGGAATGGGCATGGACCCAAGCCCCATCAATGAGCTCCTTCCCCAGGACATTTTCTTCCTTTCTCCTCCCCTTCCCTCTCCTCCCTTCTCCTCCCCTCCCCTCTCCTCCCTTCTCCTCCCCTCTCCTCTCCTTGTATCTTTTCTCTCCTCCCCTTCCCTGTCCTACTTTTCCTTCCTTTCCGTCTCCTGTCTCCTCCCCACTTCCTTCTCCTCCCCTCCCCTCCCTCTCCTATCCCCTCTCCTCCCCCTTCCTTCTCCTCCCCTCCCCTCTTATATTCTCTCCCCTCCCCTCAAGTTCCCTTCCTCTTTTCTGCCTTTTCCTCCCCTCCCCTCCCTCTCCTTCCCCCTTCTCCTTTTGTCTCGCCTCCCTTCTTTTCCCCTTCTCTCCTATCTTCTGTTTTATCTTCCCCCTTTCCCTTCCTGCTTTAGTCTATTTTGTGCTGCTTTAACAGAATAGTTATCATAGAATACCTGAGAGTGGGTAATTCATAAAGAACAGAAATTTATTTCTCATAGCTATGGAGGCTGGAAAGTCCAAGAGCAAGGTGCTGTCATCTCATGAGGGGCTTCTTGCTGCAACCTCACAGGGCATAAGGCAAGAGAGCAAGGTAGTGCAATGCTGCACAAAGCCTATTTCATAAGAGTCTTAATCCCATGAACAAGGAGGGAGCCCTCACGGCCTCATCACCTTTTTACAGGCCCTACCTCTTCATACTATCACATTGGCAACATCTGAATTTTGAAGGGGACACATTCAAACTATAGCATTTCCCTTCCCTCCCCTTCCTTCCCCCAACCCCTCTTTCAACCCCTCTTTCCCTCCCTCTCCTGGTTCTACTCTTTCCTGCTCACCTCTTTCCCAGTCCAGAAAAAGCACCAGGATGGGGTGGCTGAAATGGAGATCTTCAGAATCAGGGAGACCCTGAGCGCCACAGAATTGGATCACCCAAGGCCATGCAGTTGAATGGGAAGATGTGATTAAGCAGACATTTATTGAGCACTTACTGAATGCAGACTGGTGTGGAGGATGTAGAGATGGATAGGACATGGCTTCCCTTTGAGAAGCTCAAAGTCTAGTGAGAAGAAGAAAAGAAAGTCACATTAGTTGAGAAATTCGTATGTGCTAGGGAATTACATTGTGAAATCTTCATGACAGAGTCACCCAGAATGATGCAGAAAGGTCTGGTGGCTTCTGGGAGCTGCAGCAAAGCTGGGAGTTCACATCAGGGCTGCTTGGCTGCAAGGTGGTTACTCTGTCCTCTAGAGCCACACATTTGCCACTTGAAAAACAACATCTCCTGGAATTGCCGAAAAAGCAAAGAAGTGTGAGTTTCCCCTGCAGAATTCAGGGATTTCACCCCTCTAGGGTTCTGGCTCGGGGCGGGGGCAAATTCATGTGGGAGTGCGGGGTGCAGAGCTGATGCCTCCCGAATCCCTCCTAGGCCTGTGAGTCTCAAACCACAGATGGCTGATTGGTGGGAAAAGCAGCCGGCACCTGCGGGTCACCTTCCACCCTGGGGAGCAAACTGTCAAAAGGAGTTGTGCCCGAGGCTGACCTAGTTAGACAGTGGGCCGCACACAGGCGCTCTCCTTTGCAGGATTTGTTCCAGGCATTTGTTTATTTGCACACCACTTTATTTGCCACTAAAAATACTCCTCCGAAGCAGAGGCGCAGTTGACCGTGACTCTTGCGAAACAGCCGAGTGCACAAACACTGAAGGGCTCCCTCTCAGGCTTCCCGGGCTCGGGGACTGCAAGGGGGACAGAGCAAGGCCTACTTGCCTTAAGGCAGGCAGCCCTATTCACTTCCATAACTCCAAACCCAATCCCTCCGTGAAGCACTTGCTGATTAAGAAGCACCTTCAGCTTGCCTGGTGGACTGTGGATGATGCTGCACAGAACTCTTCAGTTGTAACAAACAAAACTCAGTTCAAACTGGGTTAATCATATACACACACAGGTGTATTGTCTCAATGAGCAAAAATTCCAGTGACAATTGTAGGCACAGCTGGATCCAGTACCAATGGATGGCTGGAATCAGGTCTTCCTCTGGCCTTTTTCAGTTCTTGTTTTCCTCTGGGTTGGCCTCACTCTCAAGCATGTTTTCTCCGCACCATGTCAAGATAGCTGCCAGTAGCCTCAGACATGCTTACTCACAGCTCCAAGTGCAAACAAAAGGGGACTTCTTTTTCTCAAGACTTTTTTTAACTCACTTTTTTGAGGTACAATTGATATACAGTAAACTCCATATACTTAAAGTGTACAATTTGATAAGTTTTGACATATGTGTACACCCATGGGACCATCAGCATGTGGAGACAAAGAGTCAGACTCCATAACATTTTAAAAGAGGTTTATTCTGAGCCAAATATGAGTGACCAAGGCCTGAGGCACAGTCCCAAGAGGTGCTGAGAACATGTGCCCAAGGTGGTTGGGTTACAGCCTGGTTTTTATGTGTGTGAGGGAGACATAAGACATCAGTCAATACATGTGAGGTATATGTTGGTTTGGTCTGAAGAGGTAGGACAACTTGAATGGGAGGGTTACAGGTCACAGGTGGATTCCAAGATTTTCTGATTGGCAATTGGTTAAAAGAGTTAAGTTATTATCTAAAGAGCTGGAATCAATAGAAGAGAGGGTCTAGGTCAAGATAAGGGGTTGTGGAAACCAAGGTTCTTGTTACATAGATGAAGCTTCATGGGTGCCCACCCTTACAGGCCAAAGATGGCAAACGTTTCCTATTCAAACCCTTAAAAAGGGTTTGCTAGACCCTCAGTTAATCTCTTCAGGATTGGGAGGGCCTGGAAGGGGAAAGATCTAGTTAACAGATTCCTTACAGATGTAATTCCACCACAAAAATCACATTGCAGGCTATTTCAAAGTACGGCAAATAAACATACTTTGGGGTAAAATGTTTTGATTTCCTTCTTTATCTACCGTGTGATGTTATGCCAGGGTCAGATTGGAAAGTCAGTCACTTAGACAGGATTAAATAAACCTCTCTGATGAGATTTTACGGTTTGTAGTGTGTGATTCCCCAGGCTTCTTAGGAATTTGGGCAAGAGAGGAAAAAAGGCTGGGTGTGGTGGCTCCTGCCTGTAATCTTAGCACTTTGGGAGGCAGAGGGGAGTGGCTTGCTTTAGCTCTGGGGTTTGAGACCAGCCAGGGCAACATGGATAAACCCCATCTCTACAAAAAATACAAAAATTTTCTGGGCGTGGTGGTGCGTGCCTGTAGTCCCAGCTACTTGGGAGGCTGAGGCGGGAGGATGGCTTGAGCAAGGGAGGTTGAGGCTGCAGTGAGTTGAGATGGCATCACTGCATTCTAACCTGGGTGACAGAGAGAACTTGCCTCAGAAAAGAAAAGAAAAGAAAAGAAAAGAAAAAGGTAAGAATTTAGTCCTCAACCACAATCAACACAGCAAACAGGTTCATGACAGCCAGGGTTTTCCTGTGTCCCTTTGTCATCCTTCCCTCTGTCTGTGAAAATAGTCAAACTCTGTGAAATGTTTGAAGAGATTTATTCTGAGTGAAAGATGAGTGACCTGTCCTCCACAGATTCTGAGAATATGCCCAAGGTGGTTGGGCCACAACTTGGTTTTATATATTTTAGGGAGACATAAGGGACCAATTGATATGTGTAAGATGTACATTGGTTTGTTCTGGAAAGGTGGGAAAACTGGAAGTGAGAGCTTCCAGGTCATAAGAAGATTTAAAGATTTTTTGATCAGCAACTGGTTGACTTATTTTCAGTAGAAAGGAATGTCTGGATTGTGATAAGGGGTTGTGGAGAGCATGGTTTGATTATGCAGATGAAGCCTCTAGGTAGTAGGTTACAAAGAGAATAGATTGTAAATGTTTCTTATCAGACTTAAAGAGTCTGTTGTATCAGTGATTCTAAAAGAGAGGAGGATATAATGAGGCACATCCGGCTCCCCCTTCCCATCATGGGCTGAACTAGTTTGTTTTTCTGGTTAACTTTAGAACGTCCTTACCAAGAGGAAGGGAGTTGGTGGGCGAGTGGTGGATAGCTGGAAAAACATTCAAGGAATCATGCACAGTTTCTACACGGCTATACTCTCTCTCTGGGCACAAGTGAGCCGTATATACAGCATTAGCAGGGTAATTATACCTTCTATACCTTGGCTCGGAGCCAAGCACAAGCTCACATGGGTGATCACCTAATGCATCTCTTGTGGCATGGTTACATAATGTGCAGGGTTGTGCACCTGCTGAATCATGCTGCACTGGAAGGCCACTTTGGCCTACTCCTGACTAAATTACAGCCATCTCCCTTATACTCCACCTCCCAGGGCAGAGGGTATCCCCTGGGCAGGGACACATGTCCATAGGGTGGAGCCCTGAATTCATAAGCCACAACAACAATACAGAGAGCAACAGCTCACTACTAGGATCCCAGCTATGCTACTTATGACTATTAGGGCCCAGCATAGGCCAGAGTCTAGGGATGCCCATCATCTCTGTAGGGGGTCATCAGTAAGATTCCTGACCACCTTAATCTCCCATGATACCCCTTGCAGGGCTGCTGTTATGTTCTGCCAATTGTCAGGGATAAAGATACAACATTGTATTCCTAAAAGGGCACAGGTGCCTCCTTGGGCAGCAGTTATTATGTCTAAGGCCATTCAGTTTTGCAACACCACCTTTCTCATCCAATCAACCTCCTCTGTAACAGGAGGAGGGCCACTTGGGTGTAATTCAGAGCCCCGGTGGTGTGCTCTTCAAGAGCAGTAACTTGTGCTTCTACAGTTATGACACCCGCTCCAGGGATAGTCATTGCCAAGGGGTAGAACCACCAAGGGGCGCATCGCACTCATAAAAACCAAGAGCGTAGTGCCTCCTGGTTATGTGGGAATCTGGACAACATGGAGAGAACAGTGCCAGGTACATGAGGCCACCCCCAGGTACAATGTCCAGTTCAGTCCACTGGTAGGTAAGGCCACTCTGTGTCACCCAGGACCCGTAAACTCCCGGGGGCACAAAATCCACTGGGGCCTGACATTGGTGGGGCTGCTTGTTCCACCACCTTGTCACTATACCTTTGGTGTAGTGACATATGTTATGTTTACACAGGCCGTGATGGGTACCCACCCCACAGTGGTGTCACCCCAGTGTTGCTCAGTGTACCGTAATGCCTGGACTGGGGGTGCTACATGTTCTCCCACCAGCCAGCCCCACTCATCATAAACACTACAGGCCAGCCAGGGCGTGGGTGTGCCGTGGATCTTGTGGCATCCTTTGTCCAAAGCTTGCCACATTGCGTTCCAGGCATCAGCCATGGGAGTCCAAGTCTCCAGCCATGTGCAGTTCTCTGCAGGTGCTGAATGTATGTGCCAAGGCAAGCCATCCACAGCTTTTGCTGGAAGGGTGGTGCAGATGCAACAGCTGGAAACACTGGTCATCTCAGCGTAGGTGTGGACTCAGTCCACAATGCAGTTGGAGCATGTTAACCTATGGTGGAAATGACTGAGTAGGCACAGGTACTAATGGAGGTAAAGCACGTCCCTCAGGCAAAATACAGGCTACACTTTCATCTCTGGATAACAATGCAGCCACCAAGGACTTTTGCCACGGGCAATGGTACCACACCTTCTCAGCTCCCCATAGTTCCTTTGAGTCCTATATCTGTGCCAAAGTCATGGGGGAGCTCATAATAGGCGGCACAGACAGTACATATATCCCCTAGAGGAGGGTTCTTTCCCTGACCGTTCCCCTATGAACAGTCAACTGCAGGGGCCATGTATTGAACACCCAAGGAGTGAAATGCAAGTCATACTGTAGGCCCTCCCCCCAGGGAGCTACAATGGCCAACCACTGGCTGTGGGGGCTTGGAGGGTACATGGCCACAGCCAGGTTTTCTGTTCCCTGCCTTCAGGGGAGCTGTGGCAGGCAACAGCAGGTTACCATTCGTCCACATACCTGGTCGACGGAGGTCATCCTTGGTCAGATACATCCAGAATGTATCTGCAATTGAGTGGGGCAGCGGCCTGGTGTAACAAAGCCACCACTGGGGCCTGGCTGCCTTTCTGTGGCCATTCATTCCAGGTTAGGAGCACCAGGTCCAGCTTGGAACTCCAGCCCTGCAAAGACAGGGGTGTGACATGCAAGCGTAACCCATTCTTCACGAGTTTGTTACATCGCTCTATCATACTTGTAGGTTGTAGGGCACATGGAATCCTGCTTTATGTCCATTTGTTGAGCCCATTATTGTACCTGTTTTCCAGTGAAATGTGTTCCCCTATCACTGTCAATGGCCAGAGGGCAACCACACAGGGCACATAAATGTTGCAGGGCCCAGATGGTGTTCTGTTGGTTGGCCACCCTGCAAGTGTAGGTGAACAACAGGCCTGTGTCCACAGCTGTTAGTGCATGCATATACCCTTGTGACTTCGGCATTGGCCTGAGGTAGTCTACTTACCACCTGGTCAAGGGCACTCGCCCTATCATTACTTGTAACACTGGGCAGCTGCCTCTGTTTAAGGTATGCCTGAGCACATGCCAGGTATTTCTAACAAGCCTCCCAAATGTCTTGCATGGGCAGGGACAGACTCCAATGCTTATTGATCTGTTGCATCAGTTTGCCCCTTGCATGTCCCAGGTCCCAGTATAGCCACAAGGCCACATCTCATGTAGGTGCTGACTCTAACTATCAGAACTTTGGCGAGGCATCTACCTCATCATTGCCAGAGGTAGCCAAAGGCATATGGCCTGACACATGATAATAGTTATCTCTTTCTGATGACCCATTTCCCAGAGGTTGTACCACATGGGTTGCCCCCAGATGGGTCGGTGGCCAACTAGCCACTTCTGTATTTTCCAGGTAGTTAACCACAAGGTTAAGCCTCAATAGACCACCCAGCTATCAGTACAGATTACCATTACCATAGGTATCACCTCCTTGGTGATCACCATCCATACTGACCAATGGGCTACTTTGTCCACACCCAGTTTCAAGCCATATGGTGTCAGTACTAGGCTGGACTGCAACAGCAGTCCAGGCAGCAGTAACGCCTTGGCTAGACCCATCTTTGTACCATGACCCACTGCGAATGAGGGGCCTCCATTCCTTAAATGATGAAGGCTCAGGGTCTAGGGGTGCCTCGGGCCCCATGGCCTTATCTTGCATTAGGAATACAGGTCCCAAGACCTCTTACAACTCTGTTGCTAAGGGACTTGTACTCAGGGTACTCTGCTGCTCCAAGTAAGCACCCCACTTTGCCAAAATAGATGTCTGCAACATCCCAATTCAGGGGTTTGTTACCCATGAATGCACCCATCCTGCTATTGGGTAAGTCATCCGCACAATGACTGCAGCCCATCCTGTCACACTTTCACAAGCCTCAAGGGTGGCATATACAGGTGCTAGCTGTTTCTCTTTCAAGGAATACTGGAGCTCAGCTCCCTTCCATAGTTGGGACCAAAAGCCTCCTAGCATTCTCAAGCACTCCGTGTGCTGCCACAGACCTCATCCAAAACCATCTGTGGTCACATGCACATCCAGCTCAAATGAGAGCCCCCGGTCAATGACCTGTAGGGCTCATGCCTGCTGAATAGCCTGCTTGGCTGCCAGGAAGGCAGTCTCAGCTGCATCATCGCAATCCCAGATAACTCCCTTCTTTGTTAACCAATGCAATGGTTTTATCATCTGGGCTAAATGGGGCACAAATGCCCATCAATAACCCAGGAGGCCCACAAAAGTTTGCAGCTGCTTCACCATGGTGGGTCGGGGATATGCCTGAATCTTATCAGTGATAGCCTCTGGGATGGCCTTTGTCTTACCCGGCCAGATAACTCCCAATAATTTGGCAGATAATCCATGCCCTTGGACCTTGGATTCATTGGCAGCCCAACCACATGCTGCCAAATGTTGCTGCAAGAGGGGCGCCACTGCTTCTAAATCTGCAAGAGAATCAGAGGTTAACATAATATCATCAATATAATGGAATAGGTAGACCCCTTCTGGACATTGCCAGGTGGCTAAATCTGTGGCAAATAGACCATGACATATGGTGGGGCTATGCACATAGCCCTGTGGCAACACTGTAAAAGTCCATTGTCCCCCATCCCACATGAAGGTGAACTGTTCCTGGATCTCTGGACTGATGTCTGTGGAGAAAAATACACTGGCCAAGTCCACTATATAGTGGTTCTGTCCCAGTTCTGTCATCAAACGGTCCATCAAATCCATGATTGATGGTACAGCTGCACGCAAAGGGGGTGTTACTTTATTCAGTTCCTGACAGTCCACCGTCATCTGCCAAGTTCCATCAGGCTTTCTAACTGCCCACACCAGAGAATTGTAGGGGCTGTGGGTGCCACACATTTTCTGCACCTCCTCCAGCTTTTTAATTATCTCGGTTATCTCTGTATACCCACCCAGCAAATGGTATTGATGGGTGGAAGTAACCCATCAGGGTTGTGGCAGGACCTGAGGCTGGTGATGCATATGTCCGTCACATGCACTCAGTCTGAATTCCCTGGCCATGGCTTGTAATGCCAGGCCATGCAAAATATCCACCTCCAGAATGTATTTCGGTATGGGAGAGACATATATAGTATATAAATGGGGAGCCAAACAGCCGATGTCAAGGTGCTGTGATACAGGTTTCACTTTCACTGACTGACCTCCATAACTGTCAATGAAAGCAGGTTTGCCGGGAAACTTATCTGGGTTCCCATAAATGAGGCTGCAATCTGTGCCAGTATCCACCAGCACCAGCACCCACCGTACATTGGTGGGGGACCAGTAGATTGCTAATTCCACATGTGGCCTCCAGTCATCCAGTGTTTCCCCCAAGTCAGGCACTTTGGTCAGCTCCCTAATCAAACAGAAAAGGCTCTACATTTCCACCTGGCTGCAGCAAGGAGTCTTTGAACGGAAGCGTCTGGGCAGGACCAGGTCACACAGCAATGTCCTTCTCCCCCTTGGGCATTTTCTGAAATTGCTGCTCCAGAGACAACTGTCTCCACAAATTTAAGAGTACTTCATTGGGCTGCTCATCGATTTGCTCTTGGTCAACCCTGACAAAAATCAAATCTATTCACATCTGTGAGTGTGTCACTCGTTGGGGCCTCTTTTCTCCTGTCAGGGGCCACTGTGGGTGGAGCATCTTCCCCTTCTTTACAGCACAGACCCCTCAGTCCCACTGACGGCCTTCTGCCTGCCCAAGAGCCATCATAGCAGTGGTCACTTCATGTATGTGGTGCCCTATATACAGGATAAGGACAACAGCTAGGGAGCCAAAGGCACTCAGGGACACAGAACCCCACATGAGATCCCTCCTGTGGGAGGTGACATGTTCATCATGTGGCCCCCAGGTATTCAGGTCAAACATAGCCTGCCACATACCCATTTCCTGGATGACTTGCACCAAATTGGCATATGACTGCCATTTACTCACAGTTTTGGGTATTTCACCAGTGTCATTCCACACAGTCCACATAGCTGCCCATAGCCACTCAACCAGGGTATGGTCACATTGACCTTGTACTAACCACGTGCTCACCTGCAACCGCTCAGGATCCTGTTTGTGATGCCGATTGTCAGGTTCCAACTGAGGTCTGAGGGGAGTTGGTGGACAAGTGGTGGGTAGCTGGAAAAACACTTGAGGAATCATAGACAGTTTTGACATGGCTTTACTCTCTCTTTGGGCGCCATTGAGTAGTATGTACAGTATTAGCAGGGTAATTATGTATTTATAGACAAGAGTGGCTCCAAGCCAAGCATGAGCTCACGTGGGTGATCACCTAATGCACCCCACATGGCATGGTTACAGAATGTGTGGGGTTGTGGGCCTGCGCTCCAAACCTGCTGAGTCATGCTGTGACTGAAGGCCGCCTCAGCCTACTCCTGACTAAAGCGCAACCATTTCCCTACAGGGAGGTAGTCCTGGATTACTTTGAGTTAATTGGCCTTTGTTTTTCAAGGTAGAAGCTGAAGTCACTGATTTGAGATCTTCTTTCTCCTTGTCTAATGTAACTAGTGTTACAAATTTTTCCCTAACTATTGCTTTGGGAATATCTCAAATTCTGATATGTTCTGTTTTCAGTTACATTCAGTTCAAAATACTTTCTAATTTAATTGTTAATTTTGATCCATGTTATTTAAAAATGTGTTATTTACAAATGTGTTATTTAGTTTCAAACATTGGGGAGTTTTCCAGAGATTTTTCTGTTGTTAATTTCAAATTTCATTCCACTGTGGTCAGAGAACATATTTGGTATGACTTGAATCTTTTTATAGATTTTTAGTAGTTGTTCTAGGTATTACAATATACACATGCAGCTTATGACAGTCTGCTGCTATAGGTGTTTTCCCATTTGAGAGTAGAAAATTTTCTTACATTTAGGTCCCTTTATCCTCTCCACTTAAAAATATATAATTATGCTATGTATTTCTCTACATATGCTAATTAACACGTAAAATGTTATAATTTTTGCTTCAACCATCAAATATAATTTAAGAAATTCATAAGAAGTAGTCTATTGCTTCTAATAGAGTAGCATGTTTTATTTACCCCCAATATTACCCATTCCAATGTTTTTTCCCTTCTGAAGTTCCAAACTGTCTTCTATTATCATTTTCTTTCTGCTTAGAGAACTTCCTTTTACCATTTTTTAAGGATAGTCAGGAACAAATTCTTTTATCTGAAAATGTTTTCATTTTTCCTTTATTCCTCAAGGATTTTTTCATCAGACAGTCATTTTTTCCAGACTTGAAGAAAGTACAGTTCTTTCTGACTTCCATGATTTCAGATGAGAAACCTGCTCTTTTTGAATTGGTGTTCTATTAGTATTGTGTCGTTTATCTTTAGCTGTCTTCAAGATTTTAAAATTTGTCTTTGGTTTTCCGAAGAATAATTATGATGTGTTTTGGCATGAATTTCTTTGGGTTTATTGTATTTGGGATTCCCTTAGCTTCATGAATCTGTAAGTTCATGTCTTTTGCTAAATTTGGGGAGTTTTCAGCCATTAGTATTTCAAACACTTTTTCAATTCCACTTTCACTATTCTCTCCTTCTGGGTCTCTTGGTGATACAAATAACAGTTCTTTTGTTATTGTCCCACAGGTCAATATTGCTTTAGAGGTATCTCAAATTCTGATAAGTTGTGTTTTCAGTTTCATTCAGTTCAAAATATTTTCTAACTTAATTGACCCATGTTATTTTGAAGTAGGTTATTTAGTTTCAAATATTGAGAAATTTTCTACAGATTTTTCTGTCATTGGTTTCAAATTTAATTCTACAGTAGCCAGAGAACACACTTGGTTCTGTTCATTTTTGTCAGTTTATTTATTGTCCATTGTTTGGACTGGGTAAATTCTGTTCTTGGGTTCATTGATTCTATCCTGTCATCTCCACATCTCCATTCTACTACTGAGGCCATATGGTGGACTTTTTATTTTGGTTATTGTATTTCTTAATTCTATAATTTCCATTTGGCTCTTTTTGCTTGTTTTTTTTTTTTTTTTTTTTTTTTTTTTTTTTTTTTTTTGAGATAGGGTCTCACTCTGTTGCCCAGGCTAAAGTACAGTAGTGTGATCACTTCTCAAGCCAGCCTCGACCTCCTGGGCTCAAGTGATCCTCCTTTCTCACTTCTAAGTAGCTGGAACTACAGACGTATGCCACCACAACTAGCTGATTTTAAAAATTTTTTGTAGAGATGGAATCTCACTATACTTCCAAGGCTGGCCTTGAACTCCTAGGCTCAAGCCATCCTCCTGCCTTGGCCTCCCAAAGTGCTGAGGATCTTCCTACCTTGGCCTCCCAAAGTGCTAGGATTATAGGCATGAGCCACTGTGCCTGGCTTGGCTCTATTTTATAACTCATTTCTTTGCTGAAATGTTATATTCTTTACTTATTTCAAGATAAACTGTAATTGCTTGTTAAAGCATTTTCATGATGAATGCCTTAAAATCTTTGCCAGATAACTCCAACATCTCATTCATTTCAGTGCTGGTATCTGTCGTCTTTTTCTCATTCATGTCATGATTGTCTTGGTTCTTGGTATAAGCAGTGATTCTTGATTATCTCTTGGACATTTTGGATATTATGAGACTCTCCATCCTATTTTATTGTTTTTTTTAAAGCAGGCAGTCCTCTTGTTGAGATATAAATTGATGACTAGGTAGGTATGCATGCAGCTCCCTGCTGGACACCACTAACACCTTCCCAGAAAAAGTGAGACGTTGACTTGTATCACCTTGTTGCCATTGAGTGAGTGGGAATATAAACTCAGTTCCCCAATGGGTCCAGGGGAGAGAGGAAGTAGAATGTCAACTACCTTGCTTTGCATCACCTTGTTTGTGTTGGGTGAGAGTGGAGGCTCACCTGCCTGTGTGGTTCTGCTCACACTGAGTGTGTGTGTGAAGCCTAGCAGCGACTACCCAAACTGCCCTGTTAAGTTTCGCTGCTGCTGGATGGATGTGGAGGCTCTGTTCACCCACAAATGCCACTGCCACTACCCTGGTTTTGGTGATTGAAAAACGACCTACTTTGGTCAGGTGGGGAATGGAAGATCAACTCTCTGTTCAGTCTTGCTGACCCTCCCTTGGCAGGGAAATTGGTGTTCCTACTCCCACTAGGCAGAAGATGGTAAATTAGATCCACACTTCACCTTGCTACCACCACCCAGCAGAAGAATTAAAAAGTGCTTCCTGCTTCTCTGGGGTGGAAGATCAACTCCCTGCTTGATTGTGGGTGTTTTTCTATTGATGTTTGGCTAGAGTAATGAGAGTATTGCCACAAGGTTTTCAGGTGTTAGTCCACCTCTTTCTCAATTTTTTGGCTAAGGAGAGCGTGCTTTTCTTAAAGGTTATGTTTTTGTTTTATTTAATTTTTTTGTCAGTGTCTGTTTGTGGTTCTGGTTGGAGGCATCTGGAGCACCCTGTTTGGAATATATGGAGGAAACTCACCACCACCATGTCATTCCTCAAGTCCTGTGATCCTACGCTATCCACCTTCTTCTTTCTGTCCTTCAGCATCTTCCAATGAACTGGAATCCTTTTAAATTTATTAAAATTTGTTTTCAAGGCCTCAAGTATGGTCTATTGTGGTCCATGTTCTGCATGCAATTGAGAAGAGTGTGTATTCTGTTGCTGTTCTTATCCATGTAGGGTGACCAACTATTCTACTTTGCCTAGGATTCTTTTGGTTTTAGCACTGAAAAGTCCACCTTCTGGGAAACTCTCTTGTCTCATGCAGACTTGGATAACTGGTAATTCTAGTCTAAAAATTTCAATTTGGTCAAATTGGTTTTAGTGCTGTTCAAACCGTTGCATCCCTGCTGATTTTCTATTTATTCTACCAGTTACTGAGTGAGGAATATTGATATTTCCAGCTATAATTTTGTATTTGTCTATTTCTCCTTGTAATCCCATCAGTTTTTGTTTTATGTATTTTTAAGCTCTGTTATTTGAGTCTTAAACATTTAGGATTTTTATATCCTTTTGGTTAATTAACACTTTTTCATAATGAAATAGCCGTTTTATCCCTGCTAATATTCTTTGCTCTAAAATATATTTTAGGTGATATTCGTGTAGTCACTCTAGCTTTAAAAAATTATTGTTAACATGGCATACATTTTTCATCCCCTTACTTTTATTCTGTTTGTGTCTATATTAAATGTATGTCTTTTGTAGGCAGAATATAATTGTATCTTGTTTTTTTTTTTTTTTGAGACGGAGTCTTGCTCTGTCACCCAGGCTGGAGTGCAGTGGCGTGATCTCCGCTCACTGCAAGCTCTGCCACCTCCCGGGTTAACGCCATTCTCCTGCCTCAGCCTCCCTACAAGCTGGGACTACAGGCGCCGCCACCATGCCCGGCTAATTTTTTTGTATTTTCAGTAGAGACGGGGTTTCACCGTGTTCACTAAGATGGTCTCGATCTTCTGACCTCGTGATCCGCCCGCCTCGGCCTCCCAAAGTGCTGGAATTACAGGTGTGAGCCACCGCGCCTGGCCTGTATCTTGGTTTTTAATCCAATCCAACAATCTGATTTTATTTGGGATATATAGAACATTTGCATTTAATGTGTTTATTGATATGCTATTTATTTCTGCCTTCTTTGGGACTCAGTATTTTCTATGATTTCAATAGAACTGTATTTTCTATAACCCAATAGAACTTCTAAAACAGCAAAACAAAGAATTATAGCTAATAATTAACAATTGTTAAATAACAATATAAGAAAGAATTACATTACCTTTGTTGTTTTAGGAGTTCTATTAGGGTTATAGTATATATCTTTGATTTACACAATCTATCTTCAACTGGCATTATTTCACCTTATGCATAGTAAGAGAAAATCTTCACAGTAGTATGCTTCCCTTCCTGGCCTACATGCTATTGTATATATCTTACTTCTGCATATGTTATAAACTCCACAATTCATTGTGATTATTTTGTTTGAAATATTATCTATTAAAAGACATAAAGAGGAAAATAATATATTTACCCATGTAGTTAATGTTTCTGATGCTCCTCATTCCTTTGTGTAGACCCATATTTCCATCTGGTATCATTTTCCTTCTGCCTGAAGGACTTCCTTTAATATTTGTTGTAGTGCAGGTCTACTGGTGGTAAATTCTTTTAGTTTCTGTATGTCTGAAAACACCTTTACTTTGCATTTGTTTTTAAATGGTATTTTTGCTTGGGATAGAATTCTAGACTGATAGGCTTCTTCTTCCAGTTCTTTAAAGATGTCCCATTGTCTTCTCACTTGCATTTTTTTCTGATGAAAAAGCTGTTTTCATCTCTATCTTTATTCCTCTGTCCATAAAATGTATAAAAAAGTCTATTTCTCTGGCTGCTTTTAGGATTTTCTCTTTAACTCTGATTTTGATCAATTTGATTATGCTATGCCTTGGTATGGGTTTCTTCATGTTTCTTGTGCTTCTTAATGTTTTTGGGTCTGCAGGTTTATAATTTTTGTCAAATTTGGGCACATTTTTGCCAACATTTATTCAATTTTCTTTTCTGTGCTGCTTCCTCCTCTCCTTTGGAAACTCCAACTAGGTTGGTATCCAATCAAAGGTTACCAAGCATGCCAAGTAACACGGAAACAGCACAACTCATAACAAGGAAAATAATCAATCAATAGAAACCAACCCAGAACTGGGTTAGATGTTAGGATTAGCAGATAAACACAGTTGTTCCACAGGTCACTGATGTTCTTTACATTAAAAAAAAATTTTTTTTTGAGACAGAGTCTCACTCTGTTGCCCAGGCTGAAGTGCAGTGGCATGATCTTGGCTCACTGCAACCTCTGCATCCTGGGTTCAAGTGATTCTCGTGCCTCAGCCTCATTAGTAGCTGAGATTACAGGTGTACGCCACCACGCCTGGCTATATTTTTAGTAGAGAGAGGTTTTTGCCATGTTGGCCAGGCAGGTCTCAAACTCCCGGCCTCAATGGATCTGCCTGCCTCAGTCTCCCAAAGTGCTGAGACTACAGGCTAGAGCCACCGCACCTGGCTTTCTTTTTCTTCTCTATGTTTTTCATTTTGGATAATTTCTATAGCTATGCCTTGATCTTCACTAATTCTGCAATATCTAATCTGCCATGAGTTGCATATAGTGCATTTTTTACCTCTAGTATTACAGTTTTAATCTCTGGAAGTTAGAGTTGAGTCTTTTCAGATATCTTACAACATATGAAAATGATTACAATGACTGTTTTAATGTCCTTGTCAACTGTCAGATCTGGACGGTGGAATAGTTGATAGAATTAGTGGATCTCAAGGTCACGTGTCCATCTCTTTTGTTGTAAAGTGGGTCTTTGGTCTGAAGAAATGTAATGTAGGATCCCAATGGTAGTAATCAGACACTTTGTGAACTTTAGATAGTGGTTCTGTCTGAGGCACTGCAGGCAGAAAGCAAACCATCTAGAAGAAATAATCCTGATCAGGATAAAGCACCACTCTTTCCAAAAGGAAGGCATCTGGTATAATCAATTTACTTCAATGTGGCTAGTTGGACTCCTCAAGGAATGCTACCTTATGCAGGGCTAAGTATTGGTCTCTACTGTTGGCAAATCACATATTCAGCAGCATTAGTAGGTCAATGAGCCCTGGTAAGAAAGAACCTATGCCATTGGATCATAAAGAGCTTCTATATCTGCCACTGTGACTACTTCATTCATGAACCTATGGCATAAAAACTGGGATGACCAAGGACAGACATTTCCTGATGTCTACTGGCTGAGGCATCAGCCCCTTTGGTTGTTTAATGTCTCTTTTGCACCAGATACTCTCTGGTGAACTTGGGTGTACTATTTGAATATATTATATTTGATGTCTGCTCTCAAGAGTCCACCCACATCCTTCCCAGACCTTTCCATTCCCAATCTTCCAATCTTGCTCCTTCCCATTCCCTTATTAACTATGTAAGTCAGGAGTCAGCAAACTTTTTCTGTAAAGGACCAGATAGTAAATATTTTCGCTTTTGTAAGCAATCCAGTTTCTGTTGCAACTCTGCCATTCTTGCAAATGGAGCCACAAACAATATGAAAATGAATGGACATGGCTATGTTCTCATAAAACTTTATTTATAAAAATAGGCATTGGGCTGGATTTTGCCTGTGGACCAGAGTTTGCTAAACCGTGATGTAAGCATTGCTCGTTGCTTATGAATACATGTATTCCCTTAACTTAAATTTCTTACTGCTCCATGGAAAATAGATGACCCGGTGCACTGGCCCCAGTCTTTTAGGGCTGTCCCTGAATGGGATTGTACTATGGTGGTGGTCCATTTTAGGTCAACACTTTCGTATCAAGTCAATAAATCAGTGGGCTGAGTTTGGGCTTAATCCTCCTCCTTCAGCTAGTTGTAGAGAACCTCTCATAAAGTTATACATGTGAGCTGAAAGAAGAGAGTCAATGAAACACTGGTAGATTACGTGAGGATCTGTGCTACCGGTTTGGGGAGATGACTTATGCCCTCTAACCCCAGAGGTACCATTTCTATCTAACAATGGAAGGTCCCTGGATGTGCCTGATTTTGTTGCTTAGTGGATTCAACAGTTCCCAGGTTATAAAAGACAGCTCTGGCCACATAGTCACTTGATATTTCATGGTCAGATGGCTTCTACCAGAGCCCAGTTACATGCCAGGAGCTGTGTTTTGAATAGAGTTCTCTGCCATAGATTTCATGGCTTTGTTCCATAATTCTAGGGATTTGAGCTCTAATGTTGGAGCCAGAGATTCCACACAATATCTTTTTGTGATGTGTTTAGTACCGTGGGACTTCTTGGTCACATAGCTCTAATAGCAGGTATGCTTATACTATAGCCTAGGCGTAGTACAGAGCTCTTTCATGCTCTGGGCCCCATTCAAAGCTAGAAGCCTTCCAGGTCAGCTGATAAATTAGATTGTATACGCTTTCTCAAGTGTGAAGTATGCTGCTTCCAGAACCCAAAGGGACCTGCCAAGTTTCTGCTTCCTTCTTAGTGGTAGGCGATTCAAAATACAATAAATTTATTTATTTATTTGCTTTAGATGGAAGGTCATGACCTGCCTCAGGCCACTGAACACCTATACATTTAATCAATATGGCAGACCCCGATCCTTTGTAGGGTTTATTTCTCATCTCCTAGAGTGTCCTACTATGGCATCCATAGTACTTCTCACTCACTGGGCCCAATTGCTATGATATCATTGATATAATAGGCATGGAGTGCCCCAGGTAAGGTATGCGTGTGGGTGCATGCTGGGGAGAGCTGAGGTAATGGATCACTAAAGTAATTTATATTAATAGCCCAAAGTTACCTAGGTCTGGTTTAGCTCTCCCAGGAATGGCAATATAGTAATTCAGAAGTTCAGGCTGGAGAACAGAGTCAGAAGGTTGTCAGCAGCCTTTCGATGAACAAGACAGCTTTAGAAGTCACTTTGAAAGTCTTTACATATGTTAATAGAGAGTCACTGAGTGGGTGAGTTGGAACTATCAGGCCTGGGGCTAGTTCAGAGAAATTCTTGTTATGGGGTCAGGTTGTGTTAACTAGGTTTGCTGTCATCTCACAAGAACTTTGTCTTCTAAGGCAGCAGAAGGAGAAATGACTCAGCATACACCCAGTTAATTTGGGAGATGATACATGAAAACCTTGAGGCCTATATTTTTGCCTCTCAGTAGTCTAACAATTGGGCTACAATTATTTCAGAACCACTGCTAGAGTCTAATATATGCATTAAGCTTTCTGCCATCTCCTTGGATGAAGATTCAAGCAAAGATTGTGTTCCTCTATTTGGGGTAGTAGGAGGGGTGTGAATAAAGTGTTATTCGACTGAAGTTCCTATAAGAATTTTCTTCAAACTTTTTATTGTGGTAAAACACACAACATAAACTTTACTATGTAACCTTAAGAGTACAGTTCAGGGGCATTAAATACATTCATAGTGTTTTGTAATACCATTGCCACCATCCATGTCCATCACTCTTTTCAACTTGAAAACTGAAACTCTATTCCCATTGAACAGCAAATTTCCATGTCTCCCTCCCCTGGATTCTGGCAACCACCCTTCTACTTTCTGTCTCTATAATTTTGGCTACTCTAAGTATCTCATATAAGTAGAATCATACAATATTTGTTTTTTTGTGTGTGACTGTCTTATTTTACTTAACATAATATCCTTAAATTTCATCCATGTTGTAGTATGTGTCAGTATTTCTTTCTTTATTAAGACTGAATAATATTTCATTGTATGTACATATCACATTTTTCTTACTCATTCATTTGTTGATGGATACTTGGGTTATTTCCACATTGGTATGGTTTGAATGTGTCCTCTCCAAAATTCAGGTGTTGTCAATGTGATACTATTAAGAGTTAGGGTCTATAAGAAGTGACTAGGACTTGAGGGTTCCTTCCTCTTTAATGGAACTAAGGTTCTATGAAAGAGGCTACTCAAATGCAGCATTTGACTAGTCTGCCCTTTTTGCCCTTCTGCCTTCTGCCATGTGAGGAGAGAAGGTTCCATCCCTCAGGAAGGATGCAGCAAGAAGGCCCTCACCAGACATCAAATGCTAGTGCCTTGATCCTGGACCTCCCAGTCTCCAGAACCATGAGAAAAATAAACTTTTCTTCTTTATAAATCACCAAGTGTCAGATATTCTGTTACAGAAACACAAATGGAGTAAGACAAAAGTTGGTACCAGAAATGGAATGTTGCTATAACAAATCCAGCAGCAAAGCATTTGAGATACTGTGTGTCTTAGCTACTTATAATAAAATGCAAGTAGAGAAATTATTTAATTTACAATTAAAAGGGAAGCAGAATGCAGAAATTTAAAAAATTCTCAGTTTAACCACGTAAAGAATTAAAAAGCATGTTTAGGGGAGAAAACCAAGAGCGTGACCAAGCAACCATTTGGTAAGATCAGTATGAATAGAAAGCACCCAGGTGCTATTCATCAAGACAGTGGGAGAATGACCCTGAAAGCATTTTGGAGCTCTTCAGGGCTGCCGTGCTCATCACAAGTCCAGAGTGATAGGACCTTGGGGACAGAACAATTTCTAGGGAGGGGGCCTCAGGATTCACTGCTCAGGGCCGTCTTGGATCTCTGCTCCCTGCATTCCAATGCAGTGTTCCTTGCATTAGAAGAAATCCAGCTGTGGCTCAAGTGGGCCTAGGTGCAGCTCAAGCCACCATTCAGGAAAGCACAAGTGGTGAACTTTGGTGGCATCCACATGGTGCTAATGCTGCAGGCATGCACAGTGAACAAGCTGTGGAGTTATGGCTACCTCCACATGGATTTAAAAGGATATCTTGGATAGCCTCGGAGCCCAGACAGAGGCCTACGACAGAGGCAGAGCTCACAGAGAGCCCTTACTAGCACAAAGCATAGTGGAGCCTTGGGGGCAGGGCCATCCCTGAGACCTCAGAACTGTAGAACCACCAGCATGTAGCACCTGCCTGGAAAATCTGCAAACATGTGACTTCAATGCATGAAGCCTGAGCTGTACCCAGCAAAGTCATAGAGGGAGGGCTGTCTTGAGGCTGCCTATGGGTCTTTTCTGAGTTTATCCTACTTGGAGCTTGTTGAGCTTCTTGGATGTTTATATTAACGTCTTTCATAAAATTTGGGAAGTTTTCAGTCATTATTTCTTCATATATTCTTTTGGTCCCTTTCTCTCTCTCTTCTCCTTGTGAGACCTCCACAATGTGTCTTATAGGCTTTGTTCACTTTTTTGTATCATCTTTTTTCTTTCTGTTCCTCAGACTAATAATTTTAATCGTCCTATATTGAAGTTCACTGATTCTTTCTTCTGCCTGCTCAAATCTCTCTTTGAATCTTTCTAGTGAGCTTTTCATTTCAGTTATTATACTCTTCAGCACCAGAATTTCTTTTTGGTTTCTTTTTAGCTTTTCTCTCTTCTTGATATTTTGCTTTTGTTCAGACATCATTTTCTTAACTTTCTCCACATCTTGCTTTAGTTCTCTGAGAATCTTTAAGGCAGTTATTTTAAAGTCTTTGGCAAGTAGAGCTGGTATCAAGCCTTTTTCAGGGACAGTTTCTGCTGATTATTATTTTTTCCTTTGAATAGGCCATACTTTGTATGCTTTGAAGTATTTTTGTTGAAAACTAGACATTTGTATATAATGTTCTGGTACCTAGTAGTACCACAACAATACCTAGAAGTCCCCAACAATTTCTCGAAATTAGATCATCCTCCTTCCCTAGAGTTTGCTGTTTGCCAAGGATCAGGTTGAGGTATAAACTTGAGGTCTTTTTGAGTCTTTTCTGAGGTGTGCCTTTTCCTGGGTATGCGCAGTCACTTTCTAATTTTCCTAGTACAGGCAGTTGTTTTTGAATGTCTTTGTCTTTAATATTTGGGTCTCAAAAGGCAGAAAAGACAAAAATGAAGCAGGGGGCGCCCTTTTAATCTCCTGGAAGTCATTTCAGCTGGAGAGGGAGGGACTTGTAACAATGCACATGCTCCTGGAGGAAGCTGCACACAGCTTGCAAGAGCCAAAGTGGGCAAAAAGGGCCCCATCCTCCAAAATCAGGAATCTGTGTTCTGATCACTGATTGCTATTCCAGTGGAGCCCCCAGCCAGATGCTAGAGAAGTGGCATCTCTTCAATTCTCAGATGTCATCCATTTGCCAGTCTTCTCTGGACCCAATAGACAGTGGACAACAATTGGAGGGGAGCAAGTTCTGTTACTGGGGGAATGAGCACTTTATTGGAGGGTCAGGCGGCTCTCACAGGGCAGCCCAGTATTATCAGTGACATTCTACTGACATCACAATCACCTTCTAACGGATGTTCTCAAACCTAGCCTTCTCATAAAAAAATTTCCTCCTAAAAGACAGATACTCTATGATTCCACTTACATGAGGTGTCTGAAGTAGCCAAATTTATAGAAACAGAAAGTAGATGGTGGTTGCCAGGGGATGGGGAAGAGTGGGGGAAAGGTGAGTTATTTAAGGGGTACAGAGTTTCAGTTTTGCAAGATTAAAAGAGTTCTGATGACGGATGCTGTTAGTGGTTGCACAACAATATGAATGTACTTAATACCACTGAATTGTACACTTAAAAATGGTTAAGATGGTACATTTTTTGTTATGTGTCTTTTACCACTATATATACATACATATATATGGTTTTTTTGTTTGTTTTTGTTTTTTGTTTTTTTTTTTTTGAGATGGAGTTTTGCTCTTTCGCCCAGACTGGAGTGCAATGGTGTGATATTGGCTCACTGCAACCTCCGTCCAGCCTCCTGGTTCAAGCAATTCTCCTGCCTCAGCCTCCTGAATAGCTGGGATTACAGGCATCTGCAACCTTGCCTGGCTAATCGTTGTATTTTTAGTAGAGATGGGGTTTCACCATGTTGGCCAGACTGGTCTTGAATTCCTGACCTCAAGTGATCCTCCTGCCTTGGCCTCCCAAAGCGCTGGGATTACAGGGATAAGCCACCTTGCCCAGCCAAAAAATATGTTTTAAAAAGTAATTTAAACTTCACCTACTTCAGAACCAAAGTGGCTCCAAACCATTAATAATAGAATACACATACGTATAAACAAAGCCGAAGGTTTGAGGGGTGCACGTTAGCACACACTGTACACGGTGGTGTACACGTAAGCTTCACCATGCTTCCAGAGGAGTGGTGGTGTGAGTGTCCTAAAGCCTAGCTGAGAGAAACTGTTGGGGACTTCATGTGAAATGACAAGAAAGAAGATGATCTGAGAAGGGAATATTTTAATTTAACTGAAGCAAAGGCAATGAGCACCCAACAAAAAAAGGACTCTCCTTTCAAAATTGAGAAAGGAAAAATGTCTCGTCCTTCACAGAAACTCCTTTTCTTTCAAGACCGAAGGTGCCACATTAATATACAGCACTTACCTCTGCGGAGTTTCAGAGGGTGCATCTGCAGTGTGGGCTTTAGTCAAGACTTGGATTATTAACATGCAAATTAATAATCATAATGCCTGCCCTTCGAATTGCACTTCTTTCTGAAAGGCCTCAAAGAGCTTTACTGTTTACCATTCCACACAAAATGCTGCTTTCTCTAATAACACTGTGAGGTATAAATGGCCACAAAACAGATATAAAAAGAAAACAATTTAAATACAGTCACTACCACAGGTGCATTTGGGATGGGAAATGTATTTGGTCGGATAAATTGTTATCACCCAGCCTTTCCCTTCTTTTCTGCTTTTTTAAAGCCACTAGAAAAACCCAGAGTAAGTTACCATGAAAAGCTATAATAATGCCAATTTTGTTCCCATTTCCTGGCTTTTTCCACTAGACTCGAGGCTCTTTAATATGACTTTAAAATTATTTTTCCCCATTAGTAATAGCCTTTCTTTTGCGCTCTGCTCTTTTGAAGTTGTATTATTATTTTCCTCTATGACTGACTGTGGCATATTTGCTAGTTATAATCGACTCCTAATGCATGAAAGCACATTCCCAAGGGCCACGCTGTCCACCCTGAAGTTTAAAAGCTTCCAAAAACGAGAGAGGGATGCATCATTCTGAATGGAAGCACATGGGGCAGCTTGCCCTGAAACCTCCTTGGGTGCAGGCAGATCTGGACTGTGGAGTGAATTTAAATGTGGAGGCATGCATGGGATCTGTCACTTGCCGTCTGCAGTCCCGGTCACAGCCTGGGCACCCACAGAACCCACACATGTGGCGATCACCCACTACAGGTAGCGATTTCCTGTGTATCGCTGCCCGTGGCCCCCTTCCCCACTCCCCTAGCTCGATGACACCTGCTTTTAAACCCAAAGGGGTCCCCGAAGATACAGAGAGGCTGAGCTATGATGTTGAGGGAATCTGTGTCCCAAATGCTAGATTTGAGGAACACAGGGAGCAGCCAGTCAAGACGTGAGAATTAAGTCAACTTCCTGTGGCAACGTTGGCGGGGTCCTGTTTGTTAGAGGCTCTGAATGGTGGCTACACGTGCCCCAGACCCCTGAATTGGGAAACAAGTTTGTTTCCTTGGTAAACATAGCTTGCATGGTGGGGAAGAATGTATTTATTGAATACGTGAATGAATGAGTAAATGAAAAATAAAGTAACTTGTCATTACCCCCCACTACCACCCTAAGGGGTAAGTACTATAATATCCCCATTTTATAGATGAGAACACTAAGGATTGGAGAAGATCTGAGTGCTTGCCAAGATTATGGAGCTGGCTCATGGCAGGGTTTAGATTTAAATCTTTGTCTTACTCCAAAGGCTGGGATTCTCCACTCCCCTTCCAATGTTGTGCTCATTCCCATCAGCCAAATTCCCACCCCTGAGTCCACTTGATTTGGGGTCCATACTGAAATGAAAATAGTAAAATGATGTTGAGTAATAACAACTAACATTTGCATTGCACTTACTCTGTGTCAGGCACTGTGCTAAGTGCTTTGCAGATACTAATTAAATACATTTTCACAACCCTCCTATGAGGTTGGATTAGAATCACCCTTCACAGATGAGAAGGCTGAAAACAAAAATAGTATTATTTGGCAGCAAGTGACAAAGACTGGATTCAGCCCTGGGCAGTTTGGTTCCAGAGTTCATGCTCACAGCCTTTGCATTCTCACTGTTATAGAGACAGGGGCTCTGGCATACTCTCTCTGCCACCTCATGAGGCTGAGGAACGTCAGAGCTGTCCTTACCAGTTTCTACCAGGACAACAATTTCTCTCTTGAGTTCCCAGGTTGGAGGTGACCCCTGCAGAGATGGCTGTTACACACAGATGGTTTCAGCCATGTGCCTCTGGCATGAGCCCAGTTCTCTGATCCTTGGCACAACCCATCACCTCTGTCGCCATCCTTCTCTTCACGGCCACCTCTGCTGTCCCCTCTGTGCACCTGCAGGTTACTAAAGCAACCACCCACCTTAGTCACAGGCCCCGGGGAGTCCACACCTGAATCCCTGACAACATCTTGGTGAAAGATCCCATTGGTCTTATTCTTCTGCCTGCCACTTCCTTCCCGCACAGGGAATTAGATCCTAACTCCACAATGTGCTGCTCTTGCTGTTTTCTCTCAGGTTGACAGAGCCCGAGTCCTGCTTTCCTGGCCTCAGTGCTGCTGCAAATGAGAAGTATCTCAGGGCCCTTTCTTTCTGGCTCTGAGGTTTTCGTAGTTGGCTTGTGTGTTTGCAAATGTGTGTAAGCCCCCTGAGACTAGGAATTCTATCTTATTTACCCCTTAACCTCAGAACCTAGCACAGGATCTGGCTCAGTATAGGTGCTCCACTGTTATTAGCTGAATGAGTGAATAAACAAATATAGGAGCTCAATATATTTGGATAATGACAGATGAGGGATCCCCCGCCACCTCTCTACAGCTGACAATTTGGAAGGAATCTCAGAAGCTGGAAGTGTCTTTCTGCACAGGATCAGGTCCCCGTAAGTGCATGAGGGTGGGGCATAATGTGTGCAGGGAAGCCCCAGCTACACTCAGGGCAGCGCCTCTCTGGTCTGTTTTACCTAAGAAGTCTCCGAGTGTACCTGTTCCAGCAGGAAAGAGATGCCACATTTCTGTGGGGTCTTTGAGGACAGTTTAATGAAAAGGTTATTTCCAACAGAATGGACAGGGTTCCGGGAAACCCCAAAGGCATGATGAAGCCCTGAAGGCTAACAACAGCAGTTGCTAACCTTGTCTGAATGGGCAGGGTTAGGGGATTCTATTAGTCTGTTTTCATGATGCTGATAAAGACATACCAGAGACTGGGTAATTTATAAAAGAAACAGGTTTAGTTGACTCACAGTTTCACATGGCTGGGGAGGCCTCACAATCATGGCGGAAGACAAATGAAAATAAAAGGTACATCTTACATGGCAGATGACAAAGAGAGAGCTTGTGCAGGGAAATTCCCCTTTATAAAAACATCAAATCTTGTGAGATTTATTCACTATCACAAGAACAGCACAAGAAAGATCTGCCTTCATGATTCAATTACCTCCCACCAGGTCCCTCCCATAATATGTGGGAATTATGGGGACACAGCCAAACCATATCAGGGATGATTCTGGAACTCAGAGAGAGGAAGAGAGAGGTATGGTGGAAGGAGGACACTGGGCAGGAGCACTGCCACTGTCAACCAGTGGCCTGGCAGGGAGGGAGTTGTAGGTGTCAACATCCCGACCTCTATCTTATTTCATCCTCCAGTCTTCTATGGGCACCTCCTGCTGGCTGAACCTGAGTGGAAGCTAGCAGGCAAGGGAGTTTAATGATGCAGTCCTCAGCATTGTGGACCAAGAGCAGGGTGAGAATGCCGGAGCATGCGTCTGCAGAGGCAAAGTGAAAATCCAGCAGAGTAGGATGAATCCATGAGCAAAAAGCCTCCTACTATGAAAAAGACAAAGACAACACAACACTGTGAAAACCATTATTCTGCTTCAACCCTTCTATTTCACAAGGGAGGAGACTGAGGTAGAAAACAAGGACTCGAGTTGATCCATTTGCAAACCTAGAACCCTTGTCACCAGTTGGCAAATCCCTAATTTGTCCTCAAGAACATCCTTTGAACTTTCTGTCTTGGACATACTTCAGAGTCATATGCTTCTCTAAGGACTGCTGTTTGCAACCACTTGCTGATTTTTCATGACAGGTTTCTTAAATCACCTGCCGTAGCCCACTGCCTGCCACTCCTATGCCTGTGAATTTACAGTTCCAGTTAAAGTCACGTCCATGAATGGGGAGGGAACGAAGGCTCTCCCTATCCCTTCAAGCCCCCAAATTGATTTGGCACTCGAAGTCACTGTTATATTTTATACTGAGTCTTCTGAATCAGTTCATTGAATTTTAGCTGTAGCTATATACAATCCTCTCCAGTGAAATTATTTGGCCATATTGCGGATGGCTCTGCCATGATCCATCAATGCCACTAACTATCAGCAATAAAAAAAAAAATCCTCCTTCTCTTTTCATTGTAATGAATTTTCTAAACTCAGATTGAACCTTGGAAGGTACTTTACTGGCTTTTTAATTTTTAAAATGTAGCATTTTGTACTTTTTATATGAAGCCCATAAGATGGGTGGTGGCAAATTTTGAATATTTTGTATTCCGAGAAAGTTGTTGAGGATGAGGTGATTCGGGCAACCCTGGCTTGGATTTCATGGAAGAGGAGGATAGACATGGGGAGGACTTCATGGGTGTCCAGTTTGACATAGACATCTGTGACTTTCTGTAGGTTAGGACGGAGGAGTTCTCTAAGTGTATTAGTCCGTTCTCATGCTGCTAATAAAGACATACCTGAGACTGGGTAATTTATAAAGAAAAGAGATTTAATTGACTCACAGTTCAGCATGGCTGGGGAGGCCTCAGGAAACTTACAATCATGGCAGAAGGGGAAGCAAACATGTCCTTCCTCACATGGTGGCAGCAAGCAAAAAGAGGAAAAATCCCTTATAAAACCATCAGATCTCATGAGAACTCACTCACTATCATGAGAACAGCATGAGGGTAACCGCCCCCATGACTAAATTACCTCCCACCCCATCCCTCCCATGACATGTGGGGATTATGAGAACAATTCGAGATGAGATTTGGGTGGGGACATAGCCAAACCACATCACTAAGCAAAAAGCAAGGATGAAAATTCAGCTGAGATTCTTTCAATGCATTAGTAAATTAATAAAGGGGGAAAATTAACATAATTTATCCAATGATTGCAAAAATATTGTTATTGTCCTGCACAGGAACCTGATTTCCTGGGCAGAGAGGAAGCTATTGAAATCGACTTTAGGAAAGCATTGTAAAGTGGCTTGGGTGGAGGAAGCAGATGGCATTACAAAGAGGAAATAATTCACAGTTCGGAGAGGAAAATCTATAAGTACATATGAATATGTGGACACCACAAGTAATTGTGTATTAAAAACCTAAGTCTTAAACTCTGAAAGTGCATGTGTAGTTAACATAAATAAGATTTTTCAGACAAATCTTTAGATCAATCACAAAGCGGCCTTAATATTAACTTGCCCACTAGGAAGGCAGAGATGAAGCTCCTACCCACGCTAGGATAAAGTGGCCACATATTCACTGTGGTCTCCTTAGACTGCCATTTAACATATATTCCTTTCTCAAAGGAACTTCCTTTAGTTAGTCAACATTTTACTTTCTCGCTAGCTATGCAATGGTGTTTTAACCAATGGAAAGTCAATCAAAAAGATTAAAAAATATATCTTTAGCAAGTACCCGCCCTTTGTTGTAATGTTTGTATTACTTTTGTAATTAGGAAAAAAACAAAGATGTTTTAATTGAAAAGTGTTATGTTTGAATCATAGAAAAATCGAAGTAAATAAGTTCTCATTCCTCTTTAACTGAGCTAAGTACAGACCACTTCAATGACAAATGTGAAGACAAGAGATTTGCAAGCAACAGAAATGGACTCACTAATTTTATAAAAAGGGATTTATTGGAAGGATACTGGGGACTCACAAAATCTCAAGGAGCCTGGAGAACTGTCCTGAAAGTGGACAGGATTCAGGCTAGGCCATTGAACCATGACACCTCTCCACAGTGATGCCTGGTCACAGCACTGGGAAGAAGAAATGCTGTATGTTTGAGTCTGCGTCTCTTGCTAACAACCTAAAGTCCCAGAAGAGAGAGTGATTGGTCAAGCAAGCGTCGTGTGTCTATCTCTGACTGTAAAGTATGTTTTTCAAGAATACTTATCACCCAAATTCTTCCATTTTTGCCTATGGAGAGGTACTTGGCCTTCTTTCCTCTTTTCCTTTTCCTTTTTTCCTAGAACAATGGTTCTCAAGTTGTGATGCCCAGACCAAGAGCATCAGCATCACTTGATATATTAGTTTGTTAGGGCTGCCAGGCATGGTGGCTCATACCTGTAATCCTGGCATTTTGGAGGCCCAGGTGGGCAGATCACTTGAGGTCAGGAATTCAAGACCAGCCTGGCCAACATGGTGAAACCCCCGTCTCTACTAAAAATACAAAAATTAGCCAGGCGCGGTGGCAGGCCCCTGTAATCCCAGCTACTTGGGAGGCTGAGGCAGGAGAATTGCTTGAACCTGGGAGGCAGAGGTTGCAGTGAGCCAAGATCACACCACTGAACTCCAGCCTGGCTGACAAGACTTCATCTCAAAAAAAGAAAGTTTTGGCATATAACAAATTATCATAAACAGAGTGGCTTAAAACAACAGACATTGGCCAGGCATGGTGGCTCACACCTGTAATCCCAGCACTTTGGGAGGCCGAGGTGGGCGGATCACAAGGTCAGGAGATCGAGACCATCCTGGCTAACACGTTGAAACCGCATCTCTATTAAAAATACAAAAAAAATTAGCCAGGTGTGGTGGTGGGGCCCTGTAGTCCCAGCTACTCCGGAGGCTGAGGCAGGAGAATAGCGTGAACCCGGGAGGCGGAGCTTGCAGTGAGCAGAGATTGCACCAATGCACTCCAGCCTGGGCGACAGAGCAATGCAGGTAGTTTTCCATGTAAGGACAAAGGAGGGTTTGACGGGAGAGGGAATGTGGGAGTAGGGGCTGGACTCTGAAGCAGAAATGAACCTGCACCTGAGCTCTGATGACCTTACCAGTGGTCGTGAGCTTCCTTACACTTACAGTTGCCAAAAACAACTACCATCATCACTATCCTTTCAAATCATACATGGCAGAAAACAAGTCATTGAATAAAAGCTCTCAAAATTTATTTTATTTTACTTTAAGTTGTGGGATACATGTGCTGAATGTACAGGTTTGTTATGCAGGTATACATGTGCCATGGTGGTTTGCTGCACCTGTCAACCCATCATCTAGGTTTTAAGCTCTGCATGCATTAGGTATTTGTCCTAATGCTCTCCCTCCCCTTGCCCCCCACTCCCGCTTCAGAATTTATTTATTGGAGTCAAATGATGATACGTCTACCTTACCAATAGATTTAATTACTTTAAACTATTTTTTTTTTCAGTTCTTAATGCTGGTTTTTTTTTTTTTTTTTTTTTTTCCTCCCCAGGGAAATTTAAGGCTTTTCTTAATAGCCAAAGGAACAAAAAATATTCCTCTTCTAGGATTTCTAACCTCAGACTCCTCCTGATCAGGGCTTTCTGTCATTTCTCTTTAATGCCCATAATTGATGCATGATGCAGATTCACTCTTAGGGTCTGGCTGAAATGAATTTACACTATTTGGAGATCTTGATTCTGTGAACTATGGTGATTTCACCCTGATTAAACTTTACTCCATCCATCAACAAAGAAGAAATTTCAAGCATATGCTCTGTGCTCCAACACCATGTTAAGTATTTTTAGAGAGGAATAGGAAGGCACATACAGAAATATCAAATACCCCCTATACAACCATTCCGCCCCCTGCCCCCCCCCCCCCCCCGCCACGCGCCAACCACCATCATATCTGTAAGGGGCAGCACAGCATTTAGGAAAGAGTGTGAATTTCGTGTCAGAAGAACTCAGATGTATTGCCAACCTCCCTCTTCAGTTCTAGAACAGCAGGGACATTTACTCCTCACCAACTTCCATGTGCTCTTCTGTATGTCTCTGGACCCCTTACAGTTAGGAGGAGTCACGCGGCTAATTCTGGCCAATAGGTGTGAATAGAAGTGTACGTCGTCTTAGAAGATGTACATCACTTACAAGTCAGAGCATTAAAGGGCCAGGGTGTAACTCTCCAGCTTTTCTCCTCCTCTTCCTCAGCAAGCTTTGAAGCCATCAAGTGTGGCAGTACAACCAGTATGATCTTTAACAGCCTGAATCTCTGAGTGACCACATGGCACAGAGCCTCCTGCTTAACTACAAAGATTGAGCAAAAAGCAAATCTTTTTTGGCTAGGCCTTTGAGATACGGGTTTTTAACATGTCACTGCACCATAAACTATGTGTTAAGCCACTGAAATGTGAGTTTTTAATATGCTATTGCAGCATAGCCTAGTCTATCATGACTAATACAGATGCTGATCTAGAAATGGTCAACAGGTTATTCTCCCAAGACTGGGAGTCTTGAGTGAGCACCTCAATTCATGAATAAATGCTTGGAGGACATTCATCAGGACCAGTTTGCTCACCAGACTATTTATGCTACAAAACGAATACCACTGCACCTCCTTCCACCCCTCCTGAGTTCCATTTATTCCTGTCTCTTTCCCAGCCAAGTTCTCCAGATTTTTGTCAGTTCTGTGGTTTTCTTGATAACCTTCTAATAAATTCACCTTTGCTTAATTTTGGCCAAGGCCTGCTTCTGTTGGCCTTGGTAGGACTCTCTTCTCCTTGGCCTTGGCACCACCAATAACGGGATGTAAAAGAGGTCCACCTGTGCCCCTGAAGAGATTTACCATTCTTCTGCCCTGGGCACTGCCCACTGCACCACCAAAAATTACCTCAGAAACCAGGCCCCAAAGGGAGTCTGTAATTAAAACTGATTTTCCCTCTCCCTTAAGAGACCTTCAGGACTGATCTCACTACCTCCAACCTAACAGAATCATGCCAGCCTCCCAGGCCATTCCTTGTTGACTCGATTCCCATGCAGCTCTGGGCATCTCCTAATGCAAGTCAAGCCGCCAACCTTTCCCACTCTCAGGTTCTTCCAGTGAGCCTCTAAAACCCGTTCCACCAGTGGTGTCATCCCCATTGCCCTAATGGGGGACTGTGGAGGTTGATCAATGGGAACAAAGAGTTAGACAGGAAGGACACATTTTGGTGTCCTATTATATTCTAGGGTGACTATAGAAAATAACAAAGTACTATATATTTCAAGAAAGCGGAAAGAGGAGATTTTGAATGTTGTTACCACAAAGAAATTATAAATGTTTAAAGTGATAGATAGGGTAATGAGCTTGATTTGATCATGACACTATATATACATGCATTGAAACATTACATTATATCCCATAAATATGGACAATTATGTCAGTTATACATTTGAAAAATAAATTTAAAATATTTAAAGAAGATAAAGCCTGGTTTTCCCTAGAACATATATTTGATGATATATATATGTAAATATATATGTATATATATATAAATATATATATATATAATGATTGATATATTTCAATCATTGTAAAAATATGCGGTAATATTGCCCATCTTAAAAAAAAACCTCAAAAAGCAAAGCTGAAAACCTCCCTTATCCATACCCCCCACTGACCCTACTGACCCATGTCTCCCCCGCCACTTTAAGTGAAAGTCTTGGAAAGAGTTGTATATATCAGCTGCCTCTACTTTCTCATCAGTTCTTTTTTCCCTACTACTCCACTGAACTTGCTCTTCTCAAGGTTGCCCAAGACTTCTGCATCAATGAGCACTTCTCATCTGTGTTAACTAATATCAGCAACTTGGGTGAGCATTGCCTCTTTCTTGACACATTCACTTTCCATGGCCTCCTGGACATCATTCTCTTTCTCGTTTATTCTGCTTACTCACTGACCACCTCTTTTCTGTCTCTTTTGCTGGTCTCTCCTGTCCCTGACCTCTAAAAATTGAGAGCTCTAGGTTCCATTCAGTTTCATGGTTTTAAATACCAGCTATATATGGATGACTCCCAAATATATAACTTTGGTTCTCCCTCTCCCCTAAACTTTAGACTCATATATTCATTGTGTCTAGTCTTTTCTGGCTGCTATAACAAAATACCATTTACTGAGTGGTTTATAAGCAACAGAAATGTATTTCTCACAGTTCTGGGGACTGGAAATTCACAGGCAATGCCCTGCAGATTTGGAGTCTGGTAAGGGCTTGCTCTCTAGTTCATAGATGGTGCCTTCATACTGGGTCCTCACATGACCTTCATACTGGGTCCTCACACGATGGAAGGGGCAAGGGAGCTTTCTGGGGTCTTTTATAAGGGCACTAATCCCACTAATGAGGATTCTGCTGTCATGACCTAATAATGTCCCAGAGTCCCCACCTCTTTATACCTTCATATTGGGGGTTACGTTTTAACATAAATTTAAGGGAGAAACACGCATTCAGGTCACAGTATACTGCCTAACTAAAATCTCTATTTTGATTTCTAATAGTCCCCTTGAATTATTTAAAATATAAATCTTTACTTTTACTACCCTTTACCCCAAATTTGCTCTTCTTGTCTTTTCCATTCCAGAAAATGGTACCATGATTAACATGGTTGTCTAGTCCTAAAATCTTGAAGTAAGTTTGAATTACGTGCTTTTTTTCACTTCTACATCCAATCTATCAGCAAGCCTTGCTGGGTCTAACTTAAAAATACTTCCAGGATCTGGTAAATTCTTGCATCTCTGTTGTTACTGCTCTGCTCTGGTGTAAGCCACCATCATCTCTCATCAGGATGACTGATGGAGCCTGCTATCTGGTCTCCCTCATCCCACCTATCCTTCTTTCCTCTAATCCATTTTCTACATGGAAGGCAGTGGGATCCTTCAGATATATAAGCCATTTCATGTTACTCTTCTATGAGAGGTTCTCATCACATTTGTAATAAAATATAAAGATCTAATCATGACCTTTAAGTCTTGTGATAATCTGACTACCTCTGTGTCTCCATCAACCACTTACTTATTGTATTCTCAGTCGACTTTATTCAGCCATATCCCATATCTTTGCTCTCTTTGACCTTCTTATTAATCCTCAAAGACACTAAGTGTTTATCTCAAGGCCTTTGTCCTCATGTTTCCCTCTGTCTAGAGTGTGCATCTAGACCATCTTTGCTGTGGCTCAACCACCCATTTCATTTAGGTCCCTGTTCAAATGTCATTTCCTGAGATTACAATATCTAACAGGGTCCACTACTCCCAGTCACTCTTTGTAGTAGATAACTAATTCTGCCATTAGAAGGTGGAGTCCATATCTCCACCCTTGAGTCTGGGCCAGTTTTGTGGCCTGCTTTGACCAAGAGAATGCAGAATAGGTAGCAGTGTGCCAATCTGTATTAGTCTGTTCTCATGTTGCTAATACATACCCAAGACTGAGTAATTTATAAAGAGAAAGAGGTTTAATTGACTTACAGTTCCACATGCCTGAAGAGGCCTCACAATAATGGTGGAAAGCAAAGGAGGAGCAAAGGCATCTCACATGGCAACAGGCAAGAGAGAGAAGGAGAGCCAAGCAAAAGGGGAAATGCTTTATAAAATTATCACATTTCATGAGACGTATTCACTACCATGAGAACAGTATGGGGGAAACCACCCCCATGGTTCAATTACCTCCCACTGGGTCTCTCTCACAACATGTGGGAATTATAGGAGCTACAATTCAAGATGAGGTTTGGTTGGGGACACAGCCAAACAATATAACAGTCCTAGGATTAGCTTTTAAGAGGCTTGGCACCCTCCATTTTGGTCTTCTTTGGAGAGGCCAGCTGTCATGCTGTGAAGAAGATCAGGCTAGACTACTGAATGGTGAGAATGACACCATGGAGGGTGACAGAGTACACATGAAGGAGCGCTGAGGCATCAAACATATTAATAACTAATTGGACCTTTCAGCATCGTCCAGTGGCAACAGAATGCCAACAAGTGGTTGACTCCAACTGGTGTCACATGGAGCAGAAGAACCATCCAGCTGAGCCCTCCCCAAATGTCTAACCCACAATCATGAAAAATTAATGTCATTCTTAAAAGCCATTACATTTTGGGATAGTTTATTACATGCCAATTGATGACTGAAATAGTCTCTAACTCTTCATTCTGTTTATTTTTCTTTATAGCACTTATCTCAATAAGAAATCACACAATTATTCGTTTATTTGTCTACAGCTTATTTTCTGTCTCTCCCTCAAGAATATGAACTCCAGGAGGAAAAGGACTTTGTCTTGTTCACCACAGTATTCCCAGTGCTTGGAACAATGCCTGGCCTATTTCAGGACTTAATAAATATTTGTTGAATAAACTAAATACTAAGAACCCTAACATAAGCCTTAATTTTCCACAAAAAATTATACCCATCTTCACAGACACATTTTTTTCTTTAATCTCAACATCCAATTACTTTTGCTTTTTAAATCAAAGTTCTCTGTCAGTTTGCTAGAAAAACTTACCAGGCATTTGTTTTTATAAATCCAGAAAATACTTTGGTTCAAGATCTGCAGTGCATTTTAAGATGACTTGGGCATTATTACCATTCACTGAATAATCCTGTGGGTAGGTTAATGACAAAGTACCACTTAGTATCCTATCTTCCCAGGATAGATTTCTAGTGCCACCCAGCCCCTCCCACTTAAGTACATACAAGTCCTCACTTTTAGGATAGCACATCCAAGCTGGGGCTGATAGTTCCTTATTAATTCCTGAGATCCCACCAATTTTTCCATCAGGGCAACACAAGAACAGCCCCCTCTTTGTTAGTCATAGAAGAAGATCATTTTCTGGTATTTTTCCTCCCTGACTCACTGGCCCTTACCATGCATAAGACATTGGATGCTGCCACATTGGGAATGCCTTTCTGTGAAATAGGTTTGCTGTGATTTCTTTCATGCCTGGTTGGAACACAGAGTCATAATTAGAACAAGGATCCTCTCCCAGATCATTGCTCTGATGGCTCTAAATTGGTTCGCACAGTTCCATTTTCTTTCTAAACGAACAAGACCTTTGCTTTTCTGATTGTGGAGATGTGAGATTGATCACCAGGTCCCTGACACTTCCCTCTGACTAACGTTTTCCCTGGTGTTTTCAGGTATTCTGCCCTATTCATTTCACTTTGGAAGCCAGTGCTGGGTTGCAATTTAATTTTTCTAAATTTAGTCTGTAGAAGGCTCATGGCCAATGGGAGGGGATTACAGCTTACCAGGAATCCACATTCAAAGCAAAGGAAAGTCGTCTTTGGGGATCTGGATTTATTTATAGAGTTTGAGGACTCAAAAGAAGACCAAATAGACTTAGCAGCCACACTTCCCCACTTCAATTTAACAGTCTCTTAAGCACAAAATCAAACACAATATAAATAAAGTGGCCTGACTCCTTCCTGAGTGTCTTACCTTAACTTCTCCTGTCTTCTGTCTTGCTGTCCCCTAGGTGTCCCCAAAGACCCCATTCTATCTTCTGTGAAGACCTCTAGCTTTTAACAGAGAAACAATCACATCTCCTAAAGTGATTCCTGGTACAGGTGGAGCAATCTGGCAGTGCTGAAACTTAAATTACTAAAAGATCAGATCTGTTGAAGATCTTCATTAGAAAAGGTACTAATTGTGTGCAGTGTCTTTCAGAAAACCTGTTAAGTGCCTAAAACTGTACTTGGCATTATGACAAATACAGAAACAAATCAATTTTATATTTTAGTCTTTGCTAATAAGGAAGTTTAAAAGAGAAGCCACAATATAATATAATAGTTTAGAGCAAGCACTGTGGAACTAAACTGGCTGTGCTAGAATCCTGTTAGAACACTTAGCCTTTCTGTGCCTCAGTTTTCTCATCTGTAAGTTGGACACAAAAAGTGTAGCTACTTCATAGGGTTACTATGAGGATTTAAATGAGTTAATAAATATAAACAGAAGAGAGTCTGACATAGTAAGTGATTTTTATTTTATATAGACATGATATGGATTATGCATACTTCTATATATATGCGTACTTCTCTCCATACAATATAAGGGAGGAACATATTACAGTGCTGCCAGAATTCAGAGGCAGGAGACATTGTTTGTAGCCAGAGGAAACCAGGAAGGCTTTCTGGAAGATGCATAAGTGGCAAAGACAATAATGCTCACAAAATACGCACTGCATAACCTCCACCTGCTTGCTCCCCAGTGCTTTTGCAATTAGGGTCATGTGACTGGTTCTAGCCAATTCGATGTGTATAAAAGTGCTGACTCATTTGGCCTCTCTTCTCTCCTGCTTCAGTGAATGAGAAGGACACTAACCCCAGGTGTTGCAGCTAAAGATGGTAGAAAGTCCATCAGCCTGGGTACCTGAGTGGTGGTGTAGAGCAAAGACACATCCCCCCACCCAAACACACACACCTCACAATGGATATGTAATAGGAGCAAAATATAAATGTATCATGTGCTAAGGCACTGAGAGTTTAGGCTTAATTTTGCACTGTGGCATAGCCTTGCCTGTACTGATATGTGTATATATATGTATCTACACACATATATAAATACACACACATATACACAGACACATATGCATATTATACAATATATACAAATATTTTATAATACATTATATATGTGTATGTGTGTGTATATATATGATGATCATGGTGGAACAGCCCAAAAAAATAGAAATGGGACAAAGTACAACATATTGAACACATATTTGATTAGAAAGAAAAGCTGGGGTTACATCACTGAAGCCCTTAAATTCCTGACAAAAGAGTTTAGACTTTATTCCACAAGGCAGCAGGAAATCATTAAGTATGAGTTTCCTAGAATAATTACACCAAGCAGGTAGTACCAATGAGAGCCCTTTGAAGAGCAAGAGCCTTCCATAATTTTAGGTATGAGCTTGTGCCAGAGGATCCCTCCCTCCTCTAGCTCAGAACACTAGAAGTTTGTTTTATAAGTTAACATTAAAAAAAGTTAAATTTTATGATCCCTAAAACAAAAATTTTTTATCATGATTTCTAACTTATCTCTATAAACTCTCCCTGTTTAGAGTAGCAGGAACCCTCTTGCTTGCTGTTGAAACTGGAATAATGTCTCAGTATGACAACTTCTAGGAAGAACAACCAAACCCTTTTCTGCTTCCCCTCATTGAGGGACAGGGAGTTGGGGAGTGGCTGAGTGAGACATTTCTGGAAATGGGAGTGGTCTTTAAATACCTCTACAACAAAAATTAAAATTTTAAAGTGGACATATTTGTGCCCAAAGTAGAAAAAAATCATTTGCCTAAGAAAACCAAGAATCATAGTTTTTGTACTTTTTCAGCGATAGTAAAGCCTGTTTATTACAATGGTTAATGTAATCCTAGCTGCTGTAATCATTCTGTTTATGTAATCACATAAACCCAAAATTGCGCAATGACCGAAACATGGGACACACTTTTTTTTTACACAGAATCCCAAAATGGTGCTACTGAATGGTAGGTGGCTTCCCTCCATGTGATGACTCAGGGATGCAAGCTCCTTCTGTCTAGTGGCTTTGCCACCTCCTAGCTGTGGTTTCCAAGGTCACCATGCTTATCTGCACCAAGCTGGTAGAGGGGAAAGGAAATGGAAGGTCATGCATGGAGATTTAATACGGGTCTAAAAGTGATACACATCATTTCTGTTCACTTTCCACTCTCCCGGTTACAGGGTCTCCTCCAGCTGAAAAACAGGCAAGTAAATGTCATTTGTCTGTATGTCCAGGAAAAAGAGGAAAGGTGTAAAGGTGTTTGGAGAATCATAGCAGGCTCTGATAAACACTTTTCTTGCCAACACGTGTCAATTAAAAGAATAATAGTAAACTTCTAGTTTCTTGTTCTGTCAATAGACATTTGTTGAGCACCTGCATTCAAAGTGCATGCTTGTTGGTTGATGGGGGGAGAGGCAGAGAGTCAGAGAGACGGTCTAAAGTTCATAATCAGGTGGGGAAAAATATGGATATAAGCAATAAAATATAAAGCAGAAAATGACAAGAACTCCAACAAAGGCTCAGATAAGACTTTTTGGAAGTTCGGAAGCAGGGCTAGCTGGAAGATTCTGTGACGTGAGTGGGTGTTCTAGGCAAAACATAAGCAGAGGCACAGAGGGAGGAAATTAGGAAGTCTTTATGATAGAAAGTCAGAGATTCACTTGAAGGGTGTAAGAAGAGGAGAGACAGAGTTTACGTTGGAAAAGGGTGTTGGGGTCTGATCTTTCAAACTCTCCCTAATCACACAGGATGTGCATTTCTGAGAGAGGCTATTCAATCACCTATCTCCACAGTTTCAAATTTTTCCCATCTATTTTTCATTAAGCAGGTACTCTGCTCCCTTTTCACTTCAAATAATTATAAAGATGATTATGGAAATGATAGCGGTGGTGGCGCTAATGATTAGGAGGGAGAAGAGATTTTGTAAAATTTCCTCATCTACCCAGAAATCTTTCTGCCTCGCTCTGAGAAGAATCCTTGAGACCATGATTCATGAGCCACTGAGAGCCGGTTCCCACTCCCTGGGAGCCCACATGAGAAAAAGTGCTGCAGACGATGGGCTGTTTTTGAGAATCAGCAGGGCAGGGCTGCTTGGCAATCAGTTTAGGAAACGCAGAAGTCATAAACCAGCACATTGAGGCCAGCTAGGAATGGGACCAGGCACCTTCACCAGACCACGGGACGGCAAACCCCAGAGGTAGAGGCTGGATTCCCATACCTCAGCCTTTCATAAAAGAACCAGTGGATAAAAGCTCTCTGCAAAAAGGGCACTGATTCTTTGTTTAAATTAGGCGGACACAGAGCTCAATGCATGACACTGTAGCAACCTGGCAGATGAAATTTAGCAATAATGCAAGATCATTTCAGTTGACCATAAATGTCACCTGAAAATGGGAAGTGTGCTGCCCTGCCTGTCACATGAAGTTCACCCCATTCCTCTTGTTCTTTGCCTTCCTGACCTGCTGGACTCATTTCAGTTTTTGGACACATTAGGGAGTGACAGGAAGACACCTCTCTGCCCTGTGAAGACCATGACAGCACCTGTATCAGTTTCCTAGGGTTGCTGTAACAAATTACCATGAACCTAGTGGCTGAAAACAACAGAAATTTATTCTGTCACAGTTCTGGAAGAGCATTCCAAGCAGGGGATCCCTGAGAGGGGAGAGGGCCAGGCGAGTGTGATTGGAGCAAAGAAAGCAAGCAAAAGAGTAGTAGGAGTTGAGAGAGCAGTCTTGGATCACCCAGTCATAGTTAGGCTCATATATTGACAATGAGAAGGAATCAGTGAGTTCATGAAGAAAATGAGAAATACTGGTCATCCATGTTAAGCCTTCGACTTTTATACATACCATCCATTCTGTTGGAATTCCTAGGCATCCTTCAGGACAAGCTTGTGCCCACTTTCCCTCACAATGCCTTACCCTTTCCTCCCCTTCACCATCTTCTCCTTCCTGGGCACCTGCACCATCTACACATAGTATTAATCTTAACCTCTTTTGTGCTACCACAGTCCAATGTACGTGTCTCTAGAAAAATACCTAGCATGTTGCTTTGCACACAGTAATCCCCGAATAGTGTTTTCCTTCTTTATCTCTTAAGATCCTTACCACAATGTCAAGAATTTTCACTGCAAATCAAATTTGAACTGAGTTTTTAGAGAAGTCCAAGTTTATGTGCAAAGACATAAAGATGTAATAGAATCCTTTCAAAGAGCTCTCTTGCTAATGCTCAATCACAGGGAGCAATGCATTGCCTGACATTTTCAGATTCCCAGACCAGACATAGAACATGATAGAGGGAGGGAAAGGGGTGAGACATTTTGTAGAGGTCTTTTTGGTCCTATCCTTCTTCTAGACTCTATCTTTATTCATGGGGCAAAAGGAAGAAATTCACTTAGATTTCATGGATGTGCACAGGTATAAGTACCCTGACTTTTTTTTCAAGCCAAGCATACATGTATACATCCCCTGTAAAAGATCTAATAAGGAACTCTAAAGGACTGCAGGGTGATACAGGAGAGAGAGAGAGAGAGAGAGAGAGAGAGAGAGAGAGAGCGCGCGAGAGAGTGTGCTTGAGTGTAGAGAGAGCCAGAGTTGGTGTATGTTGGAGATGGGGGAGGAGGTGGCAGATCAAGTTAATATAAGGAAGTTTATTTAATAGACATTTGACTGCTTAGCCAAATATATGAGTAGTTCCTAGAAAACTACATCATTATACGGGAAGGAGGTTGTTTGTAAGTGGAATACTTCAGGCTATGAGGTTTCAGCACCTGCTTTAATCAACGTTACAACTATTTTTGTGAAGATTTACATTTACAGAAGTTTGAGTCGTTTTCTTGAGTTCCTTCCCTTTGCTTATAGTTTGGAATTTTTCCATGTTTTTGGACGCAAATAAATGCAGCTGTTTGCTCTGCAAGAGCTATGGAAAACATATATTTATGCTGCATTTGTAATACAGAGAATGTTCAATTGAGACTGAATTTGGCTTCTTGCCTTATATTTCAACTTTTCTTTTTAATAACATGAGATCTTTCATTCATGCAAATGATGCTATTGACTCATCAGCATGGTATAGTGAAAGAACAGGGGTCTGGCCATAAACACAACTGAGTTTCAGTTCTGCTTCGTCAGTAATGACCTTCCTGGATGTGGGAAATTATATTTTCAAAAGATGGCTGCAAGAACCTCACATCTCATGTACTCCTTTACAATGTGACCTTGATATTCTCTAATTAAGAGAAGTCTATGTCCTCTTCTCTCAAATCCAAATGAGCTTGGGACTTCCTTGTAACCTATGGGATATAGCAGAAGTGACCATGTGTGACTTCTGAGGCCGGGGGTCTTAAGGGCAATGCCACTTCTGCTTTGTCTACTGCAACACTCGCACTAGGAGCCGTGCTGCCTCTAAGGAGTGTGACTGTCCTGAGGCTGCCATACTGCGAGGAAGCTAAGTGGCATGGAGTGGCCCCGTGTAGGTGTCCCAGTTAACAGTCCTCGTCTCAGGTTCTCCCAGCCCAGGTGCCAGACATGTGACTGAAGAAACCTTCAGACGATCCACAGTCCCAAGCAGGGAATCACTCCCAACCTTCAAGCGTTTCCAGCTGAGACCCTAAACAGGGCACAGACAAGCTTTCCCTGTTATGCCCTTTCTGAATTCCTGACCGACATAATCTGTGAGAATAATAAAATGATTATTCTGTGTTACCAAGTTGGAAGCAATAGGAACAGAATCAGCAGCAGTAGAAACAGAAACATTGAAATAGAAATTTGGAACCTGGAAGTGGGAGACAATTGTAGCAAAAAATGGAAACATGTAGTATTAGCACTGGGACATCCCGCAGTGGGTTCTGGAAGCCCCTGAGGGAAGGTAGGACAAGCTAGAAGGGCCTCAAGGGGAGCGTTGATGAGGGTTCAAAGGAAACTGAGAAATATGTTATCTGGAAACCCAGGAAAGGGAGATCTTTGTTATGCAGTGGAAGAAAGTTCAGCAAAACTGTTCCCTGTGATAATGCATAAAATGGAAAGCATATTTATTAAACTCAATTTCCAGGCAAAGCATTGAGGGTGCTGACTAACTTCTTTCAGTTCCCTATAACAAAATGGGAGGTGTGAGAGAAGCTCAAGAATGAATTCCTTTTTTTCTTTTTTTTTTTGAGACTGAATTTCACTCCTGTTGCCCAGGCTGGAGTGCAAAGGCACAATCTCGGGTCACTGCAACCTCCACCTCCCAGGTTCAAGCGATTCTCCTGCCACAGCCTCTCGAGTAGCTGGGATTACAGGCACACACCACTATGCTTGGCTAATTTTTTTTTTTCTTTTGGTAGACATAGGGTTTCACCATGGCCAGGCTGGTCTTGAACTCCTGACCTCAGGTGATCTGCCTGCCTCAGCTTCCCAAAGTGCTGGGATTACAGGTGTGAGCCACTGCGCCTGGCCAAGAATGAATTCTTAAGTCTTCAAGCCTAATTGAAAGGATAGATAAGGTCTCAGAATAGTCATCTTAGTCAGGAAAGTGCCCCAAATTAAGAAACAGGCTCTGGGAAAATATAAATTCAGAATGGGACTGTAAGATCCCTTGTTTAAGTCTCAGAAATATCTTACATGCTACTTCAGAGAAGCTTCCAGGAAGATAAAAGTCCTTCTCTAAGAATCTATAGTGTTTGTCCTGTAGACCTTCTTCATCAAACAATATGACTTCAAAGAATCTTGAAGACACTGTCCCACAACAGTGGCACAGACACTCAAGATAGAGAAGGACCTGACTCAAAGAGATTTGTAAGTGTGATTTTTGTCTATAAAGTTGATTGTATATCTATATATATAGATAGATAAAAAATAAAACAAAACAAAACACTGCAAAGTTTTTTTTAAAATGTTAGCTTTGATGGACAGGAACAGAGACAGTATCAGATGAAAAGAATCCTTTTGACCCTACCCCACCCCCAGTCTTTTAAAGGCAAGAAGCAGGCTAAAAGGGCTATTCAATTGCATACTGAAGTATTTCTTATGGAAAATGAAGGATAACTCAGAGGGCTGAACCAAGAGCCATGAAGAAAATCTCCCAGAGAGTATGACTGAGTCCTAAGCTGTCCCCACATTTCAGAATTGCTATGGACCAGTGACCACCAATGCTTTTCATTTTCTCTGCTTTTGAACAGGAATGTCTACAGCAGTTATCCAATGCCTGTTCTACTGTGGCATGCTGCTAGTATAAGGGACAGAGAACTCATCTCTTTAGTTCATAGATCTTCAGAACAAGAGGATGATTGACCCAAAAAACTGTACCTGAGGAGCCTCAACCACACTTGGACAAGATGTAGTTGAGATTCTGGACTTATAACTGATGTAGTAACAGGAAGAAACTTTGGGTGTCTCAGGAGAGAGGTTATTCATTTTGTACATGTGATGGGTATTGTAGCCAGTGGATGTGGCCACTGTGGTAGATAGCATTTTCCAAAGGTGACTGCAACAATTTCTTCCATCCCACAAGCTTCTTTAAAATGAAACTGACACTCATCCATACTTAAGAGGTGGCATCTGGACAAGTTTTTGACTCACTCATAACCAAAAAATAATGTGGTGGAAATGATGTTGAATGACTTCCGAGAATAGATGATGAAAGGCAGTATAGTTTCCACTTTGTTAATTAGAATAGTCATTCTTGCAACTCCATGGCACCATCAGAAAAATTCACTACTCTGAAGCAGCTGTGCTGTGAGGAAGAAACACCACATGGAGAGACCACATTTAAGGCATTTTAGCTGACAGTCTTAGTCTTTGGGTCCTCCCAAAGTAGGTGTCAGGCATGCAAAAGAATGAGTCTTCAGATAACTCCAGCCTCCAGCCACTGAGTCACCCTCTGTCTTTGAATCTTCTCAGCTGAGGCCTCATGCTTCATGGAGCAGAGCCAGCTGACCCTACTGTGGCTTTTCTGCATTCTTGTACATGGAATCCATGAACATAACGAGATGTTTCACACCACTAAACTTGGGATGGTTTGTTATGCAGCAATAGTATCTAAAGTCATGGACCTCATTTGGTTTTCACATGTGTAAGATGAAGAGTTTGGATTAACTGACTTCCAAGATCCTATTTTTTTTAAGCTATAAAGACTTGAATATCTGATATCATCACTTTATGACTTAAGATCTTTTGGGTCAGAGTGGTGCTACTCCCCGTATCCCAAATCCATTTTCATCTTTCTCGGCAAATGGCCACCCAGCTAGAGTACATTTCCCTGCTTCCTTTGCAGTGGCATGTAGCCATATGTCTGTTCTTACTAATGGAATATGAGTGGAAGCGACATATGCTACTTCCCTGTCACTTGCTTAGAAGGATATTGCCTGGACCTCTTCCCTTCCCACATGCTGAAACACACTTGAGCTGCAACCCAGCTTCAAACCCACATCTGAGGGCAGTATCCGAGGTGAAGACAGAATCACAGTTTGTAAGGAATCTAGGGCTCAGAGTGGCCTTGGGGAGCAGGGCTGCCCTGGCAACCTGTCTTGTGAAGGAGAAATCAAATTCTTTCTTAGTCAAGCCACTGTATATTTGGGTGTCTTTGTTACTGAAGCTTAGCTTTAATCCTAATACATACTTCAAAGGTTCCCAGGGCTTGTGTGATAAATTCCAACTTCCTTAACACATGACTAAGGCTCCGCTCCTCACTCTTGTCTGATCTCCTGTCACTCTCTTCCCTCCTCTCTATTCTCTGGTCACACTAATCTTCACTCAAGTTCTTTTGTTTTCACCTGTTCTCTCTGCCCACGTGCTACTCCTTCTCAGCCCATCTTCTTGCCTACCTAACTTTTATACATCCTTCAGGTCTTGCTTTCAATGACTCTTCACTTAGATTCCCTATTAGATCTCTCAAAGAAAACCTTTTTTTTTTCTTTCACAGCATTTATCACCTTGGTGATTAAATAATTTTTGCATAATCATTTGATATCTGCTTCCCCACTATACTATAGACAACATGTGGCTAAAGTTTATGTCCTTCTTGCCTCTCCTACTAGTCCCAGTACTTAAACAATGCCTGGCATAGCAGGAACTCAACATAGTAGGAACTCAAGAAGTATTTGTTGAATGTTATTTAATGAACTTGCAAGATAGCTGACCAAGGTTTGCAGTTTAGGCTTGTGGCCACAGAAGTAAGCAAATATTAAACTGTCCCTGGGATTATCAGCCTGTGTGACCTTATCCCCATAGTTATTATGCTCACAAATCAGCTGAGCTCACCCCACCAGGCTGTAACCCTCCTGAGCTTGTTCCCTATAGACCATCTTGAGTGTCATCAGGGACGCTTCTGATAATAGACTCTCTCTCTTTAAAAAATTGGTTTATGGATGAAAAAGTCCCAAGTATATAGGATGCTGAGCTGAGCAGAATCTGTATGTAAATTGGTATTTCGCTGGTGATCAATCTTGTGCTAAAAATGGAAAATCAATAAAAAAAAAGAAAATCTAAGGGGAAAAATAAGTTGTAGACATTTTTGGTCCAATGATTTTCCAAGTCCGAGGACACTGCATCTGAGACCAAGGTTACTGTGTGTTTCAAAGGAGTATGCAAGAAAACCAGACAACCATCTCACACACTCAGAATATAGCAGAAGCCCCCAGCAAGAGAAAAGTTCCAAAGGTAATACCTTCCTATAGCACTCACTGGGGAAAGCCTTTGTAGTATCTCCTTGAACTAAGAAGGGATTCATCATTTGAGAATAGCAGTTCCAGAATCTCGCCAGCTGCAGAGTTCACTAAACTGCTGAAGGGACAGGAGCTGACTCACACACCAGCCCCTGATTGTATGAACATCAGTGAGCTTCAGGACGTTGGAGAAACATGAAAAAGAATAAAAATGAATCCAAAATGCCCCATCCCGCAGCCTTCAACTAGGTATCAAAATGATTTGGCACAATAGAAAGATGTGGATTGCATGGAGGAAGGGCAAATATTACTGAATGAGTGCCAATTCAAACCGCTTTGACTGAAGTTGGTGGGGCGGGGGTAAGTATTGGAATGGTGAAGCATTCACTGGGACCTAGTGGACCTACGCCAAGTGAACATTCTCTAGATGACTTATGTAAATGCCTAATTAACTTTGTTATAACAGGAGGGATGTCTCATTGAAAAGAAAGTCGCTATTAACGGCTGGATTGTGCCCTCCTCCTCCCAAATTCATATGCTGAAATAGGGTCATTGCGGATGTAATTAGTTAAGATGAAATACTGGAGTTGAGTGGGTCTCTTATCCAATATGATGGGTGTCCTTATAAAAAGGGGAAATTTAGACACAGAGACAGATACGCATAAAGGAAAGATGTTATGAAGAGACACACACCGAAAGTACCTGGAACAGATGAAGGATCTCAAAGTCTCAAAGCCCTTGGAAGGGACCAACCCTGCCGACACCTTGACTGCAGATTTCTAGTCTCCAGAACTTTGAGACAATAAAGTTCTGCTGTTTAAACACCCCCATCTGTGGTCCTTTGCCAGCCCCAGCAAACTGACACTGCAGCACAGCACAAGAGCGGGGAATAGGGAGTGTGGATTTTGGAGGCAGTGTAGCCCTGGACCCACCCCTTACTAGCTACGTGACTTTCATCAAATCTTTAAAAAAAAACTGTGTAAAGTCCCCAGCTTCCTTTTCCTTCACATATGTGGGTAATTAGGATTCCAAATATTCAACAGCCCACGAAGTGCAGGCCAGAGGCTGCCATTCCCACATGTGGGCGCTGGGGCGTGACAGCAGGTACATTGTTCTGAAAGACCCTGTCTAGTCTTGCTTAGATGGCTAGATGGGCACCAAACATTTACATGCTGAGGTACCAGCACCACCTGCACCAGGGCTTTGCCTACCTCCTTAAAGTCTTGTCAACTTGATCCAGAAATGGGAGCCATTGTAGGAGAACCATAGAGAGCTCTCAGTCATGAGGGAGGCTCCTGGGCCGTGCCCACTGGGTCTCTCCTGGACTGGGGTGTTGAATCAGGGAAAGAAGTACATATAGGGTTCATTCAAAGGACACAGAATAGCCGTAATTTACCAATCTGTATGGAAATATTTTGATATTTAAGTGACCAATAGGGCCTTCCTCGTTTTCACCTCCTGAGTATCAGGCCTGGAATCATCACATAATTATATGGTGTTGTAAAGATTTGATGCAGCGACATGTCACATGCTTAGAAAAGTGTCTGGTGCATGAAGAGTCCTTATTAAATGCTGTTTATAGTATTGATGAGGAGACTAGTACCGAAATTGAGCTCAACAAACATTTATTAAGCACCTACTATGTGCCAGGCACTGTAGGTGCAATCCCTGCTCTCAAAGAGTCTATTTTTAGCAAAGCTGAGACACTCTTTTCTACTCCCCTGTTTTTCCTGATGAAGGGAAACTGAGGCTCTTCCAGGGTCTCAGCACCTGTTGCTGACAGTCCCACCCACTTTTCCATGCTAGATGTTCTCATACATTCCTCAATAACAATTTCCTTAGGAACTCACCTATGCCATGGTTTGGCTTAAGTGACCCCTGAACTGGTAGGTTCTAAAAAAATATATAGCTATTGAGGCCTGAATTTAATTGATTTTGTTTCCATTAAGATAAACAATGCAGGCTTGGTTAATACTTGTCTAATATGTATTTTTTCCAAACAGGACATGGAAGAATAATTTGTGGTAGAAATCAGAATTGCTGCTATGGTAGCTTGTTTCCAAAGATGGAGGTCATCAAATCCTTCCCTTCCGGTACAGACATGGCTCCATTCTATGACCATCTAGAGGTGGAGTCTATTCATCCACCCTTCTGCATCTGGGCTGATCTGGTTTTGAATGCTTTCACCAATAGGATGTGGTAGAAGTGACTCTATACCAGTTCCAGGGCTAGACTTTAAGAGAACTGGTAACTTCCGTTTCCTCTCCCTTAGAACATTAGCTCTTGGGAAGCTCCTACTGGGAACCCAGTTGCCATGTTGTGAGAGGCTCCCTTGGTAAGCTGCCATGTTGTGGGGAGCCCAGCATGAAAAAACATGAGTGGGGGCTTCAGTTGACAGCCTCAGCTAAGCTCCCAGCCAATGGTCAGCCATGTGAGTGGGCCATCTTGGATGTCCAGTGTAGTTGAGCCTTCAGATAACCACAACTGTGGCCATCATTTACATTCACCCAGGAAACTCCACATGAAAACCACCCAGCAGAGCCCAGTCACAAAGCCAGAAGAGATGGTAATAAATCCATGTTTAAGCCACAAGGTTTTGGGTGGCTTGTTGTATAGCAATAGACAACCAGAATTCTGCTCTTCATGAACTTCAAATACCTTCAACTCCTAAGCATTGTGGGGGAGCCAGGGCATTGAAAGTTCCAGGTTGTAGCCACAGGCTTGTCCTTAAGATACTTTATGACCATGGGCACATTGCTTTATCTCTCTGGGCCTCTATTTCTTCTCTTGTATAGCAAGGGATCCAGAGCTTTATGATTCTTAATATTTCTATGTTCTAGGTTACTATAATCTTTCTTGGATAGTAGTAACAGTACCTTCACTAACCTTTTATACAGAGTCCCCACCCAAATGTAAAATTAATTTCGTAGAGTCACAGGCCTTCAAGATCATCTGGCCCAATCCGCCCATGGTGGAGGTAACAACACTAATTCATGGAAAGGTAAAGGTGTTATGCTTGCTGTTCCAACCCACTGTTCCCTTTTTAAATGTTTTGTCCAATTACTACGTCCTTCACCTTGGAGAGGGTCATTCGTCTTTGTTTTCAAATATTCTGAGATATGGTGAGTATAATCACCCATTCATGCTTTCCACATCTTGGTAGTCTTCAATCCTGCCTCTCTCAGAGCTTTCCAAATAGACCTGGTTTTCCTTTCCATTTCCACCCCCCACCTGCAAAGGTTGTTATTGTTGTTTACCAGTAAAATATACATAACATAAAATTTAACATTTTAACCATTTTTATGTGTATCCAATGGACCTGGTTTTATGGTTCATTTCCAATTACTGAAAGGGCTTTTTGTGTCTCACATCACAGCTAGAGTTCAATTCTGGGGTGCCTCTCTGTGTTTCTGCAATATTAAGCTTCTTGGGAACATGGCTATCATACTCCAAAAGCCTTGAGGACAGATGTCTGGGTCCTGGTTGTCATCCTCACAGCCTAGTTCAGCATATAAGAGAAGCTCAAGAAAGGCTTATTGAGTTAATGACCCATTATGTTAAAGGAGACCCTGCTAAGCCTCTCTTATAGCACCTTAAGATTGTTATTCCTGTATCATGGAAACAAATGGGGCTAGTAAGTTAGTAAGTGGCAACCAATGTGTCATATGTGGATATAGAAGGGGCATCCATGTACCTGTTTCCCAAAGGTAAGCTGCTCAGTGCAATAGCAGGGGACATGATATATTGGCAAACACCCTTGTTGACAGTGTCTATCTAGAAATCACGTTTACTTGACATTTTGAGTTTCTATTAGAGAACAAAGAGAAATTTGACTGAATGAGGACAAAGCAATGTAATGAATGTCACCAACGGCTGGCAATTTCTGCCCTACAGATATAATAAAAGTGATGAGATCACTCCCACTTTGAAACAGTTGCCCCAATACACTGACACACTGTGGCTGAGAGCTGCAGATCAACTCCTCTTTTCTACCCTCAGACCAAGGAAGCCCCAGCAACTCAGGAACCCAGAAAGTTTTGGACAGAGAAAGGAATCACAGCTTTGGCCAAAGGCAGGAACCAGTGCTGATAATATCTGTCTCTAATAGGAATGGAGGAACAGTAAAACTCTTTGGTCTGGCTTTGCACCGTAGAGTCATGAATCTCCTGTTTCAATGCAATTGTAAGATGCAGAGCAAGGCCCAGGGAGGCAATTCTCCTACTGTGAAAGGTTTGATGTGCTGTCTTGGTCACAGCCAGGCTAGAGAGGTTGCTACCAACTGGGAGAGGCACGTCATTAGATAAATGCCATGACCTGGTGTGGGGGTGAAGTTGGATTAAAAACCAACATCTGACGTTCTGAAGGACAGCCTAATGGACAATAAATATTTCACCAGCACTGGTCATTTATATGAAAGGCCACCTTTTCACCTTCTCCATCAAATTGTTTTCTTTTTTTTTTTTCCCCTTCCCCAAGCCCCGTATTCTACAGTACAGAAGAAAAATCATTTTTGTCACTTCACTAGCGATTTCTGTGTACACAGTAGGTCCTTGATCATTTTTATTGTCTTCTTTTTTCTCCCTTAAAGATTGTCCCCCACCCTAAGACAAAAATTAGGAGGGCAATGTAGGTGATCCTATTTTAGACATTCATCAGGTTTTTTTTTTTTTCATAAGGCTTCCAGAGCGACAGGGTCAGTCCCTCTTCTGGCCTGCAGGAGAGGCCAGTGGCCCCCAAGACAGACATTTCTATTTTCAGCTCCCCAAGTCCAGAGTGCAGTAACCTCCACCTCGCCCAGGGCCACACTGCTAACCCACCAGCAGCACAGGGCCTGCTGCCTCTCTGCGTTTCCATTTCCATAAATTTACATCAAATTTGTGCTGAATCATATCCCCCCCACGCAGAAGAAATGAAATACATTATCAATAAGTACAACAAATTTGAATAATCTGAGAACGGATGACTTTTCCTGTCTCTTTTCCATTTAACTCCTTCCGTGGGCTGCATCTCCATCCACTTCCCCCTCCAGCCTGGGGTTGGGTTTCTCCCCACCCCGCCGGCGCCGGTGGTTTTCCGATCTCCTCCCGTGGTTCTTTATCTTTGGGCGTCTCCTCCAGCGCCCCAGGCCCTGTCTCTCTCTGTCTCTCAACTCCTTTCTGGTCATCCTCCTTTCCTCCTGACATCTTAGTCCCCCTTCTGGGAACCCCTCCAACAGCCAAGGAGTGGCCTTTCCGCCTCTGCTCCTCCCCACCCCTTGTCTCCCGCAACGCCCAAGCCAATCATGCCCAAGCCTGTGCCCCCTTAGGGTGACAACTACGGGTCCCCGGCCTGCCAGGCCGTCATCAGCCCCACTCAGTCATTTTGAGTGCTGCGGTTCAGCAGGGAGTACAACTTCCTTCCATCCCCTGCTGCCCTGCTGATTGGCAGCCAGCGGGGCTGGAGGGGAGCAGCTCGCGCTGATTGTTTGCCGCTGGGCAGGGAGGGCTTGGCAGGGGTGGCCGTGAGAGGACCTGGGAGCTCAGGGGTCTAAGACACACAGAGGATTCCCTGAGACAGGAACCCGGCCAGAATCCCCCATCTGCCCCTTTGGTGTCTGGCTGCTGGCCTCTGTAGGGAAATGATGGATGAGGTCCCTCCCAGAGAACCTCTAGGTAGGGGGAGGAGAGAGAGGCTTATCTTCTACAGAATTGAGGCCAGTGTTTCAGGGGCCCTCAGGTCTCAGGCCTCTGCAGGAGGCCTGGCTGTGGCACTCACCAGGACCTGCAGTCTCCTGACCCTGGTTAAAACCAAGAGGAAATGAAGTAGTTTAGCAGCCAGGCTATAGGGGCTCCTGGCAGGACCTGTCAAAATGGCCCGCCTGGCTCATATAGAGCTAATTAATATATGTATGTACACACATACACACACACACACCCACACCCCATTATAAACAACAGTCATTATGAATTGTTTTCTGCCCAGATTGAGTTTCTTAACTGAGGCTGGAGAAAAGTCACTGGGGAAAAAAGTGGCCATGAATATTGCCCCAACTATACAGTTCAGAGAGAAGCCCGGCCAAAATCTCTACTGGAGATTTGCTTAGTTTCTTTTAATGAGAACTCCAACAGCCAGAATTTTGCTTGGGCAGCCAGAATTTGAACTGAAATACTGTCTGGAGAAGTCACATCAAAAGCTTTAGGGCTTTCCCGCGTGTCTGGAGCTGCTGAGACCTGGCCAGAGTCTTCGTGCAAGTCAGTATAGAACCCATAATGAAAGCTTAGGTTGCTAACAATAAGTTCAAATCATCCTTTCTTTCCCAATATTTCCAGAGATTTTTGTTGTTGTTGTTTTCATCAGTCTGTGCTGGCTCAAGTGTTTAGATTAAGTTATTTTGGAGTTTCCACATCTAAAATCCTCTCAAACTTTTAAAAGTGAAAAGCATTACTCAAAGACATCTAAGTACTTTCTTCTAACACTATAGGTGCACATAAATAAATCAATAAAACTGGTCCTGGGGCTATGAATATATATGGAAAAATTAGGTCCCTAGAGATGAGTTTTCAGAAAGCTAAGGGGATGTGAAAATAGAGGCTAAAGCAAACGTTTCAATACTTTGTAACAGGGTGGCACATTTAAGACAAGGGCACCAGGTTTTAAAGTGGTCCTGTGAAAATGGACCGTCGGATGGGACATTTAATGTAATGCTTTTATCAGGGATAAAGATAGTTGGTGTATAGGTTTATTTTTTCTTTGAAAAAAGCTAACCACAATATAATTAGCTCTCTTTTTTGTCAGTCTGGGCTGCTGTTGATGAGGTATCTAGAGGCCTTCTGGTATAGGTGCCTAAAACGTTAAACTGCATTTAATTATTATTATTACTCAATGTCAGGCTACATAAATGAAAAGAGATAAAAAAGAATCGCTTGCAGCTACATTGCCTTGGTTTGTGATTTCATCGCATCTCACAAGCGAAGCAGGTTTGAGCTGGCACTTGGGGCATGAAACCTCCAAGGAAAACCCAGGCAGCTAGAGATGCTGTTTCAACTGAGTTGAAATCTCTTCACATTCTGGGGAGGGTAGAGGCTTGTCACGCTTTGATTTTCCTCCCCAACTTTATTTTTAAGTACCGTAATAACTGTCTGACTTATTTCAGAGAAGGAAAGCAAATAGGGGAAATGGAGTCACAGGGACAGTGGTCTTAAAGGCACATAGTCTGGAATGCGAAGATTTCTTGGCTCCCAACGCTCATTGATTGTCTGTCTTGCTGCCTGAAATACCAGTGAGGGCGCCAAAGGAGCAGTGGTATATCATGAAGGGCTCAGCTAACTGTGGAAACTGGAATGGGCTTTCCCACCTGAATGCAGGCAGAGAGCAAAGTGCAGACAAGGAGGCTCAAAAGGCAGATGGACCAAGTTCTGCCCACTTTTCCTACAGTCTATTTCATCCACAGGTCAGGATGAAAACAGATGGTTTGCCAGAGGGCAATATATTGGCGAACAGTACCTTGCTTTTTAGGCATGAGACGTCAAGCTTAGGAACAAATGCTTGGCACTGAGTTAATTAACTCTAGACATTCAGCTCAAGGATGACCTTCTTTCTACCTCCTTAGATTAAAAAGATAATGAGTTAGGCAGCCCAGAATGGTCAGAAGACCAGAAGAAACTTTAGTTGCATTCTAGCTCCCACTTTTTTTCTGTTGTTCTCTAGCACATTAGTTTGCAAGCCCCCTAGGACAGGGACCATGGTGTGCAATGTTATTGAACTTCCCCAGGATGACTGCTGCAGTTGTATACAACAGGCAGAAAACCAATGTGCTGACTAATATGCCGGTTCCTTTTCTTAGCTCCTGGCCAGTCAGTCTGTTTAGATGATGCCAGCCAGTTCTTTAGATTATGATGCCAGAGACTGTTGCTTTTTGAAGGGCTGCCAGGGAGAGTTCGAGCCGTTCAGGCCCTTCATCAGTTGTGTCACAATCCATTTCAGTTACCTGTTGATACCTAGCAAATAGCCCTAAAACTTAGTGGCTTAAACTCAACTATTTATTTAGTATGTGATGCTGTGAGTCAGCTGGTTGAACAAGGCTCAGCTGGGTGATTCTTCTGCTGGTCTCAGCTGGGCTCACTCATGTGCTTGTCATCAGCTGGGGTGGCGGAGGGCAGGTAGTCAGTGGCCTCACTCACACATCTGGTGATGGTTGGCTGTTGGTTGGGAATCCTATCTTAACCAGCAAGCTATTCTGAGCTTATTTACAAGGTGGTGATCACAGGTTTCCAAGAGCAGAAGCAAGAGTAAGTCCCGATGCACAATTGATTTAAAAGCCTTTATTTATTTATTTTTTTGTTCCAGTAACACATGTACAAATGTTGCTTTGGCCAAAGCAAGTTACATGACTGAGCACAGAATGAAAGTTAGAGACTGTGGCAGGGCAAGGGACAAAGAAGGGGAATGATTGCAGCCATTTTGCAATCTACCATGTGCAAAACAAGGCCAAGAACAAACTTTCAAGGTGATACTTCATTCCTAGATTTTCAAGATGCTGGAGCGAGAAGTCCTAGTTGAGTCCCTGTTTCTCTACGTTTCAGGCCTCAGTTTCCCCATCTGACAGATGGGGATAACATCCATTTCACAGGATTGATCCAGGATCAACAGGGGCTAAAAAATTATAAATAAATGTTGGCGATGATGCTTCCACAACTGTACAATGGGTTCACAACTTCTCAACCTACTTGCTCATCTCCACACACAGCATTTCTGCGAGTACAGAGGGCTCACTATTGATGCTGGTCCAAGAGGGGATTTTAGGTGTCATAAGAACACCACACTGAATACAATTGTCTTATGTGTGAGATACACCTTCCCTCTGTCATTCTGTTTCAGTCCTTCCTCTTAGGAGAAATCTCAGCTTCATGCCAATGTCTTCCCTTTTTGCTAATTATTTTATTGTTTTAAAGAGGGGGTGTCTCGCTTTGTTGCCCAGGTGGTCTTGAACTCCTGCCCTCAAGGGATCCTCCTGCCTCAACCTCCCAAGGTGCTGGGATTAAGGCACGAGCCATAGAATGCCACCAGTGCCAATTTGTCTTTGACTCCTCTCCCAACCCATGCTAACCATCTCCCTCAGAGTTTTTGGCCCTATTCACAATTGAACAATGCTTTATTTTCAATTTTTACATTTGCTTTCTATTTATGACAGCTGAACCGTTAAAAAAGTAAATATAAGCAAACATTAATAGTTTAAAAAACAATGCTAAGTATATAATAAAACGTGGTTCATTCATTCTCGCATTCAACAAACATTCGTTCAACAAATATTTGTAGAGCATCTCCTATGGGCCAGGATTGCCAAAGGCGCATCTACGAACCTAGAAAACCCCTGCCCTCGGGGAGCTTTCATTCTACGGGTGGGAGTCGTGATGGTGGTCGGAGGAGGACTGGATTTGGGGATTTGTTTCTTGCGGGGGACACAGGACTGCCCGTGGGGCCCGCCTTCCGCGCAGAGCGCTGACGGGTCCGATGTGACCTGTAGGCTGAGACCCCGGCTTCCCCTTGCCTAGAGGCCGGGCAGGGGGCGCGGAGCCCGGGGTCGCGGGGCTGAGGGAGCGGGGCTCGTGGGCGGAGGACGCAGGGCGGGCCCGGCGGGGCTCGGCTGCGGCCCGGGCTGTGTCTGCTGCCCCAGCGGCCGCGCCCCTCCTCCCTTTCCTCCCGCGGAGGCTGACGTGGAGTCAACAGCGCGGGCGGCCGCGGGAGGCGGCGGCGCAGCGGCTCGGAGGCGCCGGGCCCTCTCGGGGCCGCGCGGGGCCCGGGCAGCGGAGGCGGCGGCGGTGACGCCGCGAGGAGGCGGAGGAGGAGGAGAAGGAGGAGGAGGCGGGGGTCCAGGAGGCCGGCCCGCGCATGGAGGAGGAGACCATGAACGGCGACCGGACCGAGAGCGACTGGCAGGGGCTGGTGAGCGAGGTGAGGCCTCGGCGCCGGCCAGGCGGGATGGGCCGGGCCGAGCGGCCGCCGTTCCGGGCCAGCGCCCCCAGAGAAACAGAGAGGGGAGGGACTAGCGGGGGGCGCGCACCCCAAGTGGCCGCGGCTGCCGCCCCCGCGCGACCCCGCCAGGTGCGCCGCTCCTCCCGCACTTTCGGGTCTGCGCGGGCGCCACTTTCTTCCGCGCCATCTGGTGTCAGCCTTTGGGGAGGGGCCTTCCCCCCAGGCAGGGGTTGGCCCTGGATTGGAGGCTGAAGCCCTGGGATCCGGGAGGAGAAGGTGCCAAGCCCCACCTGCCTGCCTGCTCGCGACTGTTGTGGAGCCAAACCATTGGACGCCTGGGACTGAAACGGGAAGGTGGTGCCTTGGGGTAGAATCCGAGCCCTGGGGTGGCACCTGGGCCAGGTGGAATTCGGTGGTTCGAGTTAGGGGAGTTCGGGGGTCCGTCGCAGCCGTTCACTCATTCACTTGCTCAATTCAGTCAGCACGTGTTTACTGCAGGCCTACCATGTGTAAGGTGGGGAGGGGCATTTATCAAAAAAGTGAAACACAGGTGCAGAAGTGATTCGATTTGTGGAAGCACAGAACAACGTGTCCCCCTGCCCTGAGACTCTTTTGTCATAAACATACCCTGGGGGTCCGCTTTCAGCCTCCTATGCTATTTGCTCTTCAGTCCCCGCTAAGAGAAGCTGCTGGCCTCTCCAGGTGAGAGGGAACGCGGATGTCTTCCTCTCGCAGGTAAGTTGCCCTGATTTGCCACCATTTGTGGGGGCAGTTCCTGGTGTTACTTACCCATGCCAGGGAATTTCTCCCTTCTGAAAACCAAGCTCCAGCCCAAGGCCAACTTGGGGCTTCCTTTTCTTTAATCCTGTGCACACAATGCGGAGTGTATCAGTTTGCTCTTATCTTTCCCTTGTAGGGTATGGGAAGGGAAACCCTCTACTGTCTCACTCCTTTCATCGTTTTCTGGGTCTCCAGGTCAGTCTGATAATAGTGCTTCATGCCCAGTGTGTGCAGAGCGTTGTGTTTCTGAAGAGGAATGACATGCGGTAGCTTCTGCCCTAGTTTAGTTTGCTCGGCGTTGGTCTAGTAGTTGAAAGCTCTCCTGTCTGGTGTTATGATCCATTGTATTGCAACCTGGCTCCATCTTCTCAAACTGACAGGCTTTATGTCAAGGGACAGATCCTCTGGGGACCTTGTTTCTGGTCCCATCAAGAATCATACTTAGTAGTCAAGGAGCTGGAGGTAGTTCTTCTTAGAAGTCCGGTGTTAGGCCCTTAAATAGCAGCAGAATCTTCACTACTGCAACAATTGCATATCAGTTGTCTGTTAGGAGTCAGGTACATTGTGAGGTTCTTGGGATTCAGTGGTGGATAAGACAACTCCCCTACCCTCAAAGAACTCCTGGGGATTTCATGATATAGTCTGTGAGGAAGGTCACACCATAGACAGTAAGAGTGAACTAAAGGATGGAATGACTTCAAGTGCTAAATGGCAGGGGTGCCCCTCAGTGGGTTGGGCTTACCTCCACCTTGCACTGACTGCATTATTGTAACAATAATGGGTTTCCTCACTAGACTGTGTGCTTTGTTTGGCTCTTTATTTCCAGGGCCTATACACTGAGCTCTGTATGCATCAGGTGCTCAAAAAATGCTTGTTGAATAAGTCAGTGAATCCTGAAGTAGGTCCTTCAGGAGTTTGCCTGCGCATCCCAGCAGAGTTTCTCCAGAGTAACGCCTCCTTAACTTCACAAACATGAGGTGAACACATAGCCAGGGGCCATGGGGGAGGTGAAAATGGGTCTTACTTCCCACCTTAATAATAACTAATGACTATTTCTTGAGTGCATCCTTCATATTAAGCATTTTACATGGCCTCATACTCATAATGACATAAGGTAGGAATTCTTTCTTATTTTACAGATAAGGAAACAGTGGCTCAGACAGGCTAAGGAACTTGCTCAGAGCCTCACCTCTGGTAAGTGGAAGAGGCAGGATTTGAATCCTGGTCTGTTGGACTCCTTGCTTGAGCCTTGGCTTGTCTGAGCCTCGCTAGGCCACACTTTCTATTTTAATCATTACTCATCTGTCTGTATCTTCTGCTAGATGGTAGGCTCCTCAAGGAAGGAGACCATGTCTGATTCAACTTTGAGTCCCCAGCAACTGGATCGCTGTTTCTTAGAGTATGGCCTACAGATCAGCTGCATCAGAGTCATTTTGGGTGCCTGTGAAAAATTCAAGTTTATGGGTCTCTCCCAAATTTATTGTAGTGAATTGAATTATGTACCCCGCCTGCCCCCCACCCCCTGCCTGCCATAGATGCATCTGGGAACTAACCCCAGTAGGTGCGAATGTGACTTTATTTGGAAATAGGGAAGATATGATCAAGTTGAGGATCTTTGGATGAGATCACCCTGGATTTAGGGTAGGTCCTAAATCTAATGACTGGTATGTTAGAAGAGAAAGGACAGAGATTTAAGCTGCAGACACACAAGGGAGCAGGCTATGGGAAGATGGAGATACATGAAAGGAAGACCATGTGAAGACAGAGGTAGAGATTGGAGTGATGCAGCCACATGGCAAGGCATGCCAAAGGTCGCTGGCAGCCCCCAGAAGCTGGAAGAGGCAGATTATCCCTCAAAGTCCCCAGAAAAAGACAACAGCTGACACCTTGATTTTGGATTTCTGGTCTCTGTAACTGTGAGTGACTATGCTTCTGTTGTTTTAAGCCACCCCATTTGTGATCATTTGTTACAGCAATGTATTAGTCCGTTTTCATGCTGCTTATAAAGACATACCCGAGACTGGGTGATTTACAAAAGAAAGAGAGGTTTCATGGGCTTACCGTTCCAGATGGCTGGGGAGGCCCCAGAATCATGCTGGAAGGCAAGGAGGAGCAAGTCACATCTTACATGGATGGCAGCAGGCAAAGAGAGAGAGCTTGCGCAGGAGAACTCCTCTTTATAAAACCATCAGATCTCATGAGACTTATTCACTATCAGGAGAACATTATGGAGGAAACTAGCCCCATGATTCAATTATCTCCCACCAGGTCCCTCCCACAACATGTGGGAGTTATGGGAATACAATTCAAGATGAGATTTGGGTGGGGACACAGAGCCAAACCATATCAAGCAGCCACAGGAAACTAATACACCTACTGCTCAAAAGTGCCTGGGGGAAGAGCCCCCGATCTGCCTTTCTTACAAGCTGAGCTGCCCAGGTGATTCCCCTGCCCAGTCAGGTTTGGCTGGCAGGGGTTCCATGGGTGTGACTGGGTCTGGTACCAGCCAGGTGAGATTCAGGGAAGAGTGTGCTCAGCAGCTGTGGTGTTACAAAGTGATTTGGGGACCTGGCAGAAGGACCTAAGGAAGACATCACTGCACAACTAATCTACACTACATGGGGTTTTCGTGGACTTGCATTTATTTCTGCAGAAGTCCTGGGTGCTGCCTCCCACCCTGGATCCTCTCTCCATCACCTCTGTTTCACCTCATCATCACCTGCCCAGAGCCCTGTCCTCTCTTTCAATCAGTTTGCTTCCTCCACTTGCCTCGAGGAAGCAGTTTTCATTTAAAACGATCCTACAGAGATCAGTTTTATTTTCATATATTTGGTATAATAAGCTGAAATTACAGCCTTTTCTCAGGCCCTGAAGTAAACACACCCATGCATGTGAAAGAAGAATGGCCGGGTTCTGTTTTGGAAATTAAATGTCTGGGGAGGGGCAGATATTCTTATTGCCACCTGAGGTAAGCTTTCAAAATTGGAGACATCTTGAAGTACAGCTGTGCAGGCAATCAATAACTTTTTATTTCCAAGATAAAAATCCTGGTCGTTGCTCAGCCCACCACTCTATGATAAACTATACATAATTCCATTTCACTGTTTGAATTTTGGTTAGATAGCAATCAATCTCCTATTCCTTGAGCATGTTGTGTACAGGAGCCAGGAGGCAGAAGACAGTTAACCGTGGGCCTCCACCCAAAGTAGAGACTGATTTTTGGTTTTTGTTGTTGTTGCTTTAGAGATGAGGTCTCACTCTGTTGCCCAGGCTGGAGTGCAGTGGTGCGATCATGGCTCACTTCAGCTCCATCTCCTGGGCCCGAGGGATTCTCCTGCTTCAGCCTTCTGAGTAGCTGGGGTTACAGGCACGTGCCACCATGCCCAGCCAATTTTTTTTTTTTTATAGAGATAGGGTCTCACTATGTTGCCCAGGCTGATCAGGAGCTCCTGGCTTCAAGGAATCCTCCTGCCTCAGCCTCCCAAAGTGCAGGGATTATAGGCATGAGCCACTGTGCCTGGCCTAGCCACTGATATTTGGAAAGGAGAGGTTGAATAGGTATAGAGACCAGCTCTGTGGTTAATTAAGGTAAAGATCCAGCTTTGGGTTTCAGTTGTTGACTTTGACTCTGAAGATAATAAGAGACCTGGGGGTAAGTCCTGGCCCTGCCTTTTTCTTGGTATGAAAGATCAAAAACCCAAACCAAAGTGGATAAGCTTAGAGGCAATTTATTGGCTGATATTGTAGGTTGTATTGTGTCCCCAAAAGAATGTGTTCAAGTCCTAACACCCTCCCCTCAACTGCCACTACACAAACACCTGTGAATATGACCTTATTTGGAAGTAGGGTCTTTGCAGATGTAATCAAGTTATGATGAGGTCATCTTGGGTGGGCTCTAATCCAATGACCTGGTGTTCTTATCAGAAGAGGCAAATTTGGCCACAGAGATGCACAAAGAGAAGAAAATGTGAAGACACAGACGGAAGAAGGCATGTGACAACAGAGGCAGAAACTGGAGTCATGCAGCTGCAAGCCAAGGAAAGCCAAAGATTGCTGGCGACCACCAGAAACTAGGACGAGGCAAGGAAGAATCCTCCCCGAGAGCCTCACTGGGGAACACGGTCCTGCCAACACCTTCATTTTGGACTCTAACCCCCAGGACTATGCAACAGTTGAATTCTGTTGTTTTAAGTCCCCCGGTTTGTGATAATTTGTTATGGCAGCCCTTGGAAGTGAATATAACTAATATGACTAATAATTCCATGCTAGGGATGGCTTTCGGCTGATTCAACACTAAGACAGTTTCTCTCCATCTTTGAGTCTGCTTGCTGCCTGGCTTTAGTCTCAGCCTCCCTTCCTCTCAAGTTCAAGTCCAGAGGGGAAGACGAGACCCTTCTCCAGCAGATCCTGTGAAACCCTGGGATGCTCCATTTAAACCCACTTAGATCACTCACCTATCCTGCAAGAAATCGCTCAGGTGGTTAGTGATCTGATTGTTTTAGGCCCGGAATTGTGTTTGGAGCCCTGCCCCAGGATACATGGACTGTGAGTGGAGCTAGGGTAGATCCCCAAGTAAAATTGGGGGGCTTCTTTCCAGAAGAGGGAGAATGAGTGTTGAGGGAATGACTGCACCATGTAACTTCTCTGAGCCTCATTTTTCTTGTCTTTAAATAGGGTAAAAAAAGTACCTACCTCATAGGTGATCCTAATTGTGAGGATCAAATGAAATAATGCTTGTGAGTACATAGGCCTCTGCCAGGCAAGGCAGTGGTAGAATAGTGAGCGTGAACCTCACGACAGAAACTCTGGTTTGTGAAAACTATAATTTGCTATAATGCCTTAATTTTGATTACAAGTTTTTGTTGTTTGAGTAGTGAAAATGTAATCTGCATATGAAGCCACACCACTCCCTTTCCCTGAATTTGTATTTTAATTCTAGGGGACTTATGAAATACTAAGACTAAGGCTAAGTCATTGGCTGAGGTGCTGGGGTGGGCTGTTTTTATCTATCCACAGGCTCCTAATTTAGTCTAGTATCTTGCCCTTGGTCACTCTAGGTCACTGTCGTGTCATCTCTCATACCCCTTCAGATGTCCTCTGGTCTTCTGGCTGTGTGCACCACGTCCATGCTACTTTTGGGTGAATGAAGAACAATGATGAACTGCTTTTTAATGTTCTGGGCATGGTGAACTTTGCTGTCTTGCCCAAGGTGGGGCAAGTTTTATTCATTTTTAAAATTTGAATAAATTTTAAAATTTTATTTTAAATTGGGCACAGTGGCTCATGCCTATAATCCCAGCACTTTGGGAGGTTGAGACAGGCGTATCACCTGAGATCAGGAGTTCAAGACCAGCCCGGCCAAAACCCCCGTCTCTACTAAAAATGCAAAAATTAGCTGAGTGTAGTGGCACGTGCTTGTAATCCCAGATACTTGGGAGGGTGAGACAGGAGAATTGCTTGAACCCAGGAAGCAGAGGTTGCAGTAAGCCAAGATTGTGCCACTGCACTCCTGCCTGAGCGACAAGGGTGAAACTCTGTCATAAAATAAAATAAAATAAGATAAAATAAAATAAAAACTTTGTTCTGCTGCCCCTGAGTTACTGTAGGGCTAAATTATTATGCTGCCCTCAAATCACCCTGGGGCTATGGGAAACTTTGGGAAACTGTTGTGCACACAGCATGTCACAACACCAAGGCTGAGTCCAAGGAATTGGGGATTAGTTTTCACTTCCTAAGAAATAAGGGTGTATTTGTTAGGGTAAAGTCTAAGCCACTGTAAGAAATATGCCTGCCTCCAAAATAGAGTGGTTTAAATAAGGTAAGACAGTTGTGTCTCTTTCATGTGAGTGTGGTGGTTCAGGCATGGAGGGCGGCCCTGCTCCGTGAGTCATCTAAGAATTCAGATTTATCTTGTTGCTCCATGATTAGGATATGGTCCTCATCTGTGTGGCTGAAGCTTGTTGCTGCCACATTTGTGTCCCAGCCCATGGGAAAAGAGAGAAGGGGGAACTCCAGGGCAAGGGGCTTTTCTTTAATTAGGGATGAGTGGAGAATTGTACATATCACATCTGCTCACATCCCATTGGTCTGAGCATAGTCATACGGCCACTCCTAGCTGTAAGAGAGGCTATAAATGTAGTCTTTAGCAGAATGTGCCCATGTTAACTTTTGTGTCCTATTAAGAAATAAGAGTAGGCTAGGCACTGTGGCTCACACCTGTAATGCCAGCACTTTGGGAGGCCAAGGCAGGTGGATCACCTAAGGTCAGGAGCCTGGCCAACATGGCAAAACCCCGTCTCTACTAAAAATACAAAAATTAGCTGGCCGTGGTGGCGCGCGCCTATAGTCCCAGCTACCCAGGAGGCTGAGGCAGGAGAATCACTTGAACCCGGGAGGTGGAGGTTTCAATGAGCAGAGATTGTGCCACTGCGCTCCAGCCTGGGCAACAAAAGCAAAACTTTATCTCACAAAAGAAAGAAAAAAAAAAGAAACAAAGAAGAATATATAGGACATGGAAAAGATAAGTTATCAAAAAAAAAATGAGTAGGTTGACATATCAAAGTTAAAAAGTTATTCTCTTTGGAGGACTCTGTTAAAACAATAAAGAGTCACAGACTGGGAGAAAATATGTGCAGAACACACATCTTGTATCCAGAATATAAAAGGAACTCTCACTAAATAAGAAGAAAGGCTGGGCACAGTGGCTCGCTCCTGTAATCCCAGCAGTTTGGGAGGCCGAGGCGGGTGGATCATGAGGTCATGAGTTCGAGACCAGTCTGACCAACATGGTGAAACCCTGTCTCTACTAAAAATACAAAAATTAGCCAGGCGTGGTGGCATGCACCTGTAATCCCAGCTGTTTGGGAGACTGAGGCAGGAGAATCGCTTGAACCTCAGAGGCGGAGGTTGCAGTGAGCTGAGATCACACCAGTGCACTCCAGCCTGGGCAACAGAGTAAGACTCCATTTCAAAACAAACAAACAAACAAACAAATGAACGGAAACAAAGAAACAATCTGAATTTTTTAATGAACAAAAGAATTAAGTAAACCCTACACCGAAGAAGAGGGATGGCAAATAAGCAATGAGTAGAGGCTCAGCATCCTTAGTCATTAGGGAAATGTAAATGGAAACCACAGTGAGATACCACAACATACCTATTAGAATGGAAAAGCAACAAATTACAAAACTCATCATCTAAGGGCTGACAGGGGCGCAGAGCAACTAGAAGTCTCATATATTGCTGGAGGAAATGTAAAATAGTAAAGTCACTTCTGAAAAGGTTTGCAGTTTCTTTTAAAGTCAAACATACACTTAACCAAACAACCCAGCAATCCTTCTCCTAGGTAGGGTCGAAGAGAAATGAGGACACATGTCCACACCTGTCTGCACATCTATGTATGTAACTCAAACAGTATACAACCAAAAAACTTTGTTTTAAAAAATAATTATTTTAGCAGCAGAGGTACTGCTCCTTGTGGAGCAGGGCTACCCCATAGGCAGTGTGCCCAGAGCAGCCACAACCAAATAACTCATTTGGGGGAAGTGGGTTACAGGGTACATGGTACAGGGTAAAAGCTGATAGTTTTAACATCTGTGATGAGTGACTATTTTGTACTCATGAATTAATGCTGTCTTATATCTTTCTAAAAACACCTTTATTAAGGTATAATTAATACATTAAAATGTGCACATATTTTAGGTGTACAATTTGATGAGTTTGGATGTGTGCATACACTGGTGTAACCATCACCACAATCAAGGTATACATGAAATTTTTGAAAAGTAAAAATTAAGGCCAGGCATGGTGGCTCACACCTGTAATCCCACCACTTTGGGAGGCCAAGGCAGGGGGATCACCAGGGGTCAGAAGTTTGAGACCAGCCTGGCCAACGTGGTGAAACTCATCTCTACTAAAAATACAAAATTAGCCGGGTGTGGTGGCATGTGCGTGTAATCCCAGCTACCCAGGAGGCTGAGGCAGGAGAATCGCTTGAACCTAGGAGGCGGAGGTTGCAGTGAGCCCAGACCGTGCCACTGCACCCCAGCCTGGACAACAAGAGCGAAACTCCATCTCAAAAAAAAAAAAAAAAAAAAAACCAAAAACCAAAAAACAAAACAAACAAACAAAACTAAAAATTAAAAAGACAGAAAACTAATCGGTGATTGCCAGAGCCTGAAGGTACAGTGAGGAAATTGGCTGCAGAGAAACATGAGGGAATCTTTTGGATTTATGGATGTATTCTGTCTCAATTGTGATGACGGTTATATGACTGTGTAAGCTTGTTGAAGTTCATGGAACCTTACACCTAGAAGGGATGAAATTTTCTCCAAATTATACCTCAGTAAACTCAATATTTTTCGAAAGGAGGTGAATGGATATTTTAAACAGCCATTGCTACAGAGAGCTTTAGTCCTTATCTCTCCAATTCCAGAGCTCATCAGGTTTCCATCAAAACTAGCTGTGCCCCCCAAATTTCAGCCCCGAGTCCTTGCTCTGCCCTCTCGACCCCAGGCTGATTGGGCCAAGCCCAGTGTTCCTCCTTGGAGACTGATAACCAGGCTCTCCTTTGTACTCAGATTCTGCCCTTTTCTCGACTTGGAAGATCCTTTCTAGTCTTTTGAGGAGTTATGGTTGAGGGCACCACTGGAGAGACTCAACTGCACCCTCGTATCTTCAGGAGCAGGCCCTCAACATGGAAAAGCCAGTCAGTTGTTACCTGTGTTCTGCTGGGCTGTGCCTTTCTTAGATGTAAAGACGGAATGTCTGGCTTCTTAAAAAGGGAGAGAGAGATGTGGGGGAGAATTAGGGTAAGGGTTGCAGGAAATGGAAGCAAGGTGGGAAGATAGGCTGTCAGTTAATATTTTAAAATGCTCTTTTTTTTTTTTTTTTTTTTTTTGAGATAGGGTCTCACTCTGTCGCCTAGGCTGGAGTGCAATGGCACAGTCTCGGCCCACTGCAACCTCTGCTTCCCAGGCTCAAGTGATTCTCCAGTCTCAGCCTCCTGAGTAGCTAAGACTACGGGTATGAGCCACCAATTCCTGGCTAATTTTTCTATTTTTTGGAGAGACAGGGCTTCACCTTGTCGTCCAGGCCGGTCTCATATTCCTGAGCTCAAGGCAATCCATCGGTCTCAGCCTCCAACTGCTGGGATTACAGGTGTGAGCCACTGCGCCTGGCTTAAAATACTTGTTCTTATTAGCTGTTATTATTAGATAAAAACACCATGCACAATAGTGAGCAATAGATCTGAGACACTAATGTAGGCAGTTGGCGAGGCTTCATGGAGTGGGGAAAAGCTTCTTAGAAGTTGAGCTTTAACTGAGTCCCTTCCCTTTGGTTGAAGAGGGCAAGGGAGATCATGAGCAGGCATGAGCACTGGGCTGAGTTGGTGGCCTTTGCAGAGATGCTCCAGATAAAGGCAGAAATCTCTGGGTTGAGGTAGAGCAGAAAATGAGATTGGATAACCAGAGAGGACCAGATGGTGAATGACTTCAAAAGCCAGGCTGCAGGATATGCCCTGATATAGCTGGTAATGGGGAGGCACTGAACGCTTTTGTTAACTGGAGTACAAATTGATGAAAATACTTGGGATAGGTTGGTTTCCACTGAATTCAGTTACTGAGGCTGTACTGTCTGCAAGGTACTATGTCAGGCTGTGATGATATAAAAACTAATTTGGTGACCCTGCCAGGAATCAGGGAAGGACAATTTAGGAAGAGATACCAGTAATCTAGCCTTTTCTGTCACCATCAACGTTCTCAATTATTTCCATTGCACCTAAGTCCTACCACTTATCATGTAGTTTTCAACCTAACCCTTGACTTATCTGTCTCTCCTCTGAACCCAAAAGATCTTGAAATCTTTGAGAGTAGGGACCATATGTAACTTTAGCACTTAGCACTGTACTTTGCCCATTGCAGGTACTCCATACACGTGGAATGTATGAATGCTTGGATGTTTGAATGAATGAGGTGTTAAGGGGTTACAGCATTGGTGGGGATAGAGAAAAAGGGATGGCTATGGGAAACATTCTAAAGGAAGACCCCTACAGCAAATCATGGCCAGCAGAATTGGAGAGATGGAATAGAATGAGTCCAAGATGGCCCTTGCTGCATGGCTGGAGGGTGGTGGTACTGGAAGTCACAGGAGGTTAGGGGATATGAGTCTGGTGAGAAGAGCATGGGTTCTCTTCAGAACTGTGCATCATTCAGAGTTTCCTGGGAGTACTTGAGCTCTTGAGAAGCAAGATTAGTGCTTACTGGGAACATTTTCGATGAGCAGCTATCTTCATAGTGGCAGGCTAATTTCAGAGTAAGTTTATTAAAATTAGTGTGTGGGGGAAAGTGAGCTCAACTGCTATTTTTAACTGATGGGATTCATGTTCTCTCCTGTGCAGGGAAATTTCGCATATGTGCTCCTAAAATTGACAATTTCCACTCTTATTATGTTAAAAAAAATTAATATAGTGAGTTTCACATTGAATAAAATACATTGGCTGAAGATGAGAAGAGGACTTTGGCCAGTCCCTGAATGAAAATGACCAGAATGAATGACATTTATTACTCACTGCCTGGTTTTCCACCCATAAAACCATACTGGGGCTTTGGTACCTCCTGGCAGAGAAGTTGCTTAAGTTTGAGAGTCTGCACCTGTCTCTGGCCCATCAGGCAGAATGGTGCCAGTGGTAGGGGAGACCTGGTTCCCAGAGAACACAAACCTTTGGTTGATTTTTACTTTGAAGTCTTTCCACTTTCACCTCTATCTGGTCCACTCTCTTCATTATCTGAAGCTATTTTATTGCAACAAGCACCCTAATACTGTTCAGGGTATCAGATTTTCTTCAAGTCTGCTTATCCTCTGTACAGCTAGCCAATTAAACCACCTTTAAGAAAAAATATTTTTCGCAACGTCCTCTTACTCAGAAAGCTTCAGCGGTAGTTCCCCATCACCTGGTGTTCGAGGCTCTTCATGCTGGCCTTGACCTATCTTTCTGCCTCTGTCTCATTGCTCCCCACATAAGCTGGCTGCTTCAGTCAAAATAATCTGCCATGTATTCTGGCTCCCCCACCTTTGTCTCACACCCTGACCTCTTCCAGGTGGGCCTCCCACTTCTTCTCTGACCACAGCCTTCACCAGTTCTTTAAGGTGGGGTGGAAACCCACATCCCTCCTAAAATCCTCCATGATGCCAATCTTGAAGTGAGCTCTTCGTCCTGTTGCCTTATGTGGCTTGGCTTAAACTGATCCTTTCACACTCACTCGCTACCTAAGAAAGAGAGAAGCCTTGTCTCTGTGTAGATATTAACTCCTGTATAAGTTGACAAGCTCCTTAGAGGAAGGACTGCGGTCATCTATGTTGGGGCAGGAGACAGGAATTCTGGAATGATGATGTATCATGCAGTGGCTCAGGTGTACAGGTCCTGAGGCAGGGCACTGATACAGAATACAGAACCAACCTGGTTCTGGCCCATTTGCAGAGCCTCTACTTTGATCTCACATCCTCATTTAGGGAAAGTAGCTCATGCATGTGCCTGCCCACCTATAGCTCTGTTAATGGCAGGCACAAAGGTAGAGGTCAGCGATGTCAGGAGAGAGCCACCATTGTAGTGAGTTGGCTGGTTGATGTGAAGGAGGAGTGAAGGACAGCCCTCATATGTCAGTGGACAGGATGTCTAGCAGAGGAAAAGGTCAGCATTCAATGTGCTGGTTATATAGTGAGCATTACTATGGGCAGAGCCTTCTGCATATGACAGTTGCCTTCAAGGAGTTTACTGTCCAGTGGTGATAGAGAATGGGGATGAGGTCACTACGCTGTGATGTACATTGTGATAAGCATTCTTCAGGTTAAGGGGAGGCTAATTTAGATTGGAGGATTGAGGAGGGTTCTTAATGGAGGTGGCACCTGGGCCAGGAAGGTTGGGCAGAATTTCAGCAAATGGAGATGTAAAGGAAGGGTGTTCTAGACAGAAGGAATGGAGATGGCAATGGTGCAGATGTAGCAAAATGCAAGACTTATTGGGGGAAATCCCAGATCATCTGGTCTCTGGTGGGGACACATAGTGGGGCATCGGGTGTTTGTTAGGCAGGCCTCAAATGCCCTGTTAACTGTATAGAGGGCGCGAGGGTCCTGAGTATGGCATTCATTCTGGAGGTGAACAATGGCACAATAGTCTCCTTTGAGTAGAAGAAGTTGCCTGGATGCACTGGGGAGGGAACTGATCTGCCAGGAGTGTATGTGAGGGACTGGACAGGGATGGGGCTTGGGGAGAGCACAGGAGCCTGTATCTGTCTGTCCCTTTGCCCTTATCCACTTTCAGCTCACTTAGGTCTCCCGTTCACAGCTTCATTGTCCCTGATAATGCTCTTGCCAGGGTTGCCTAAGACCAGCCTCCTAACTACCACACCCAGTGGTCTTTCTTTAGGACTCGATTGCTGGCTGTGCAGCCTCTGACTCCAGGCAGCCTCCTCTTCTTTTCTTACACGCTAGGCTTCTGCATCCCTCCATGTGGCTACTGGCCATGTCCCCAGGAACTAAACACCTTACTCAGTGTGCCCTCAGTGGAACTCCTGCTCCTTCTATATTACACCTTTCCTGTCTCTCTTTCCTCTTTCTATCCCGCCTCAATGGTATCGCTGTGAAGTCTACCTTGATTCTTCTTCCCAACTTACACCTCCCAACCCGATTCTAATTCTTATTCACTAAGATCCATCTTTCTGGCTTTTGAACAAGTCGTTAAATAGGGCATCCATGTCGCCATTCCCACTCTTTCACTGTGGCCAGATTCTCAACCCCTCTCCCTGGAATATCTTCTAGGACCATCTTTCCTCCATGCAGTTACTAGAGTCATCATCTAAGCATAGAAATGATTTTACCGCTCTACTGCTGAGAGCTCTCTGATGGCTTTCTAGGGACTACAGAGTGAAGGCCGTATCCCTCAGTTGGCCTCCAAGGGCCTTTCCCACTCCCCATCTCTGGTAACTCCTGTATCCCTTATTTCCACCACCTCCCCTACCCTTCATAGTACTCCTGACTCTGGCCAGATCATTCCATGCCCTATAGCATCTCTAAGGCTTGCTTATGTCCAAAGGTGACATCCTACTCATATATTAAAGCCCAGCTCAAATGTCACAGACTCCCTTTGGGTCTCCCACTTCCCTTGGGCCGCAAGAGGTTAGGCAATGAATGGTACATGACATGTGGGAAGATGGTATGGGGGATTGTTGGCAGAGTAACTGGGTTCCTGAGGATGGGGGCTCTCAGAGTGGTGGGTGGTCACCAGTGTCTAGCACAATACTAGGCACAGGATAGACACTTAGCAGTAGCTTGTAGAAGGGAGGGAATAAGAAGGAAAGGCAGTTAACCTTGTCATTTCCAGGGTTCTCTTTGAAGCCAACCTTGCTGGTGTGCCCCACTTCCAGTCTCTCCCCCAGACCAGTCATGGCCCTAAGGGAGCTGGGAGTGTCTGAAGTGCCCCAGAGCATGCCCAATGTCCTGGCCAGCTTCCAGGCTCAAGTTGCAATGGGTTGTGTACGTCACCAAGCTCCACCAGTAAGTAGCTACCTGGTTTTGAGCAAATTTCCTGACTTCTCCAATAACTCATTTTCTCTGGACTTCATACAGTGAGGATGTCTCTTGGTTAAGATGATGATAAAGTGAGATGATATATGTGAAAGTGTGTTTTAAAGCCCCCAGCCCTCTCCAGATGAGGCGATGCTCCTATCCTTGCCTGGGCTTTGGGAAAACCCTTCCCCAGGGCTTCAGAGATGCTCCTGCAGAGAGAGGTGATGTGTCAGCTGCTGGCTGTCAACATGATGCCGTGGAAAAATCATATTGATGGGGCGCAGATTGCTGTGCCTGCTTGCTCTGCCATCTGCAGACCCCATGACCAAGGCAGTATTGGAGATGGCAGGGATGGGACTCTCTCTCACTAGCCAGTTCCAATTTGCTTTTTAATTTGCTCCAACCTGGTGAGTGCTACTGGGGTCAATCTGTAACCTCTTCTTCCTTCCCAAGAGTCTCTGGCTTTGCCAGACTTTGCAGCATGCATGCAGGCTGCTCAGTCAAGCCTGGGCAGCTGCCATTTCCACGGCCTCTTCTGAGAACCTCCTAGTTACCTTCTGACTTCATATGCCTCTTATTGTGTCCAAGTCCAAACTCATGCCCAAATTGTTCTTCCCTCTTCATTCATACCCCTCTCTGGCCTTCAGAGCATCTGTTGGCCACTCTCCTTTGCTGATTTGCTGGAGTTTGAATAAGCCTTTTATTAAGCTGATTTCAGTGCTTAGGAAAGAAGACTGCAATTGCTCACAAAGAACTCATAGCAACCTCTCTCTGGGATTTTTTCGGGCCTCCCCAGCAGCCTCCCTACCTCCTGTGTCTCCTTGTACCTTTCCATTGCATTAATTACTGCCTGATCAAGTCCCTGGAAGCAAAACTCTAACCATGACCCTTCCTCACTCACAGACCTCCATAGCTCTCGTCAGCTCTCATGTTGGCCCAAACTCTGCTGTCATTTAAGGCCTTTCTTTCTTTCGTCCAAACCAAACTTTCCAGCCTTATTTTTACTTTCTCCTTTTCACACATCCTGCACTCTTGGAAAACAACCACTTCCATTTCTGTCTGAAGCCCATGCTTCCACACACCCAGCCTTTGAGCAGGTCGTGCCCTCTGCCTGGAACTCTTGTTCTCTTCCTTTTTCTTACTTCTCTGTCAAGCTTCAGTCACAACTCTCTTGCCCCCAGACTGAAAGCCCTCCTCCCCTTCTGTGATCTTACAACATCTAGCCATGCCTCTCTGACCGCATGTCTCCCGGGCCGCCGTGGGTTGGAATTACATGTGTTTGTGCCTTGCCTCCAGCTTGGAGTTACTCCAGTGCAGGAACTGACCAATTCATCTTTGAATCTCCCACTGTGACCGGCACAATGTCCTGCATATAGTGGAAAAACCTAAAAGATATGACAAACCTCACGGTTTCTCAGTTAATACTTAAATTGAAAAACTACTGAATTAACACAAGGATGTTCATTTTTTTTTGTCCGAACAACATTATCATCTGTTTCTTTCCCCAAAGTCCTTTTGTATTCATTTTTGTCCCACAGACATGACTTTCAAAATATAGATTGTGATCTTTTCAAGGTAGTAAGTCAAATCACCTTTTAATAAGCTCTAAGGGATTTATGAACTTATTATAAGTCAACTCCTTCCTCCCTCCTTTCTTTACCTTCCTTCCTTCCAAACTGGAATTTTATTATCTCAGATATATTGCTTGAAAAAAATCTAGGCAGAGGCTGTGGGTGGGAAATCATTTGTTATAAAGAGCTACTTTCTATAATGGGATCTGACCTGTATTATAGCGTGTCTGAACGTCCACCAGGCTTTAACTCTCCCCTGCTCTAGTATTCAAGCTTGCTCCAACGGTTATTTACCACCTACGGTTGACTCTCATGCAAAGAAGTCACGTAATTTCTTTGGTCCCTATGGTCTTCTTATTAAGAAAAATAATGATAAAAATAATTCTTTACATTTGTCTTTCTTCGACTGGTATTTACAAGGATTTACTGTGTCTCAGGCACTCTGCCAAAAGTTGGGGTACACAGTCCACCAGGATGTCATCACCTTCCTCCCCATTTCCTTGTGGAACCCTCATAACAAGCTTGTGGGTTAGACTGAGCAGGTGGTAGTGACCTCATTATGTAAATAAAGACATGGTAATTCAGAGTGTTCGTGAAATGCTCAGAAATTCAGCGTCCTTCTTTGTGGTCACTCAGCAAGAAGCAAGCAAGAGGAGCTCAGTTTTAACTTCCTGTCAGATGTTTTCCCCGCTGAACCCCGGGTTTGTGCTGGGAACCCTGGATTCAGGCCCCCAGCACACTCACTTCCAGATGAGAGGCGGCAGCCCTTGCATGCTGCAAGACCGCTTTCCTCATCTCTGCTTCTGCTCACCTGATCTAAACCCAATGTGAGCTGAAAAGGAGACTTTTGGGGTCTGGTTCTAGATTCCTGCCCAGACTTCAGTATAGGCTGGAAACTGAGCAACAGTGGGCTGAGGAGTCCGCAAGAGTGTGGTCAGGTCATCCTGAAGGGACGGTCTCGTAGCCCCTCTGCTGTGGGATCCTGAAGGTGGGTGTACCAGGTGACCCAGTCCCGTCTGAGCAGAGGCTCCAAGAAAGTGAGATAATCTAGTAATACCTCGGACTCACCTCCCCAACCCCATGCCTGCTTCATCCCCATTATAGAGAATTTCCTCAGGTAGCCATGAGGGGCCTGCCGCAGACTGCCTGAACCTGTGAATGAGGACACGTTTGAGAAGAAAGTGAATGAGTGAAGGTGTTATCTAGAGATGAGAAATGCCTTAGGTAACTGGATTTTAACTTTAAACACCGAGCAATGTCAATTCACTGCACCCTCCAAATTTAGAAAATATAGATACATATAAAAGAAAAAAAAGCCACCTACAATTTGACTACCCAGAGCTGACTGCTGTAATATTCCATGTTTCCATGCCCTAATTTCTAAAAATGAGTTTATAGTATAGGCTGTTTTACGACTTCATTTGTATCGAGGCTAACATGTAGACAGCAGATGCGCACATTTTAAGTGGACAGCTCAGTGCATTTTTACATGTGCACACACCTGCGTTAACCACCACCCAGAGCAAGTTCTAGAGCATTCCAAGCGCCCCAGAAGGCTTCCTATGCTCTTCTGAGCCAAGATGTTGCTCCTGCCTCATCCAGAAGCAACCATTATTCAGACTTCCAGTGCCATATGCTGTTTTTATAACTTCTTATTCCTAATCAGCAATAAGTAGTGAATAGTTTCCATGTCATTAACTCACCATCATCACCATCATTGTCGTCGTCATCATCATCATCATCATCATCATCATCATCGCCAGAGCGGCAGCTTGGGATTCCATGATATTGACAAACCATGCCTGCACTGGACTTTAAGCCTATGTTTTAGAAATGCCTACTCTATTTTTTCCCACTACCAGAAAGCCTAAATGACTGGCATGAGGGGTTCTATTTGGTTCTAGCACAGGCTGCAGGGGTGTCAGCGACTTTGACATTTTTTTTTTCTTCAAGGCCTACTTGTGCCTTCTGTGGCTTGCTTAGTTTTTTTGAATATACGTGTGTTATGCTAAACATTCTAATAACCGTTGCTGTGTATGTTCGAAAGAGCATCTCACATCCTAACATGCGTTGTGAGATGCCCTTTCAAACATACATTTGCTCTGGTGTTTACAGGAGAACAAATACGAAGGTGCTTGTTTCTCCCATTCCTCAACTTCTTAAAGAAGAGAGAAAGTCACTGGACAATTTAACCTGGGTTTAGAGAGAGGTTCTTTTAAGATGACATTGGTGAGGAAGGAAAATGACTATTTTGATTACTGGAATTTGTGAAGACACCAACAAGGAGGCGAAAAGCTCCACACATCTCCCAGAAATACCCTCCCACTCAGTGCTGAACAGCTGAGTCTTGATTATGTAGGCATTAACTGTGCACACTTGGAAACCTGCCTCTCTTCAACCTCTCTCAGTTTAGGTTTTGATTATTTTACTACCACTATCACTACAACCACTATGCTGATTGCTACCACTACTCTTATTATTATTACTAATGGCAATAAAATTATATTAAGTTTCCATTTGCGGTGTGCCAGGCACCACATGAAGACTTTTTAATGTAATTTTCAATTCAGGAACTTATATGAAGAAAAAAGGAAACATTCATTGAGCACTTTTTAATGCTTAAGTCCTGTGCTGGATGCTTGACATACGACTTTCAGTGCAGCTAAAAGATGATAAGTAAACATCAGGGAATATGCAAGGAAAGCCAGAGCTGGTATATGAACTCCAGGTTTCTCTGATTCTGAAGTCTGTATTGTTCCTACTCTAACACGGTGTCACCAAATGAATGAATGAAGGAATGAATGAGTGAATGAGTGGACCAACCAACCTGGTACACTGAAGCCCTCATTTTTAAGAAGTCTGTATTTTAGCGTTGGTGTGGTGGCTCACACCTGTAATCTCAGCCCTTTGGGAGGTTGAGGTGGGCAGAGCACCTGAGGTCAGCAGTTTGAGACCAGCCTGGCCAAATGTCTTTACTAAAAATATAAAAATTAGCTGGGCGTGGTGGTGGGTGCCTGTAATCCCAGCTACTAAGGGAAGCTGAGGCAGGGGAATCACTTGGACCCAGGAGGCAGAGGTTGCAGTGGGTTGAGATTGCCCCATTCCCTGCCAGCATGATCGGCAGAGTGAGACTTCATCTCAAAAAAAAAAAAAAAAAAAAAAAAAAGTCTGTATTTTAGATTGTGCTAGAAGGGAAACATTCTCTTATTTAAAACCTTGACTACATAATGCCCTGATGTAGTACTTACATACTTTTGTGTCTCATATAATCAGTGTCATCTGTCAGTGGTGACACAGAGTTCTGATTGTGAAGTGGATTACAAATCTTACAATATTGGGTGCCCAGTTTCCTCATACCAGTTATTTGGGTATGTTGGTATTTTATTTAGGATTAATTTTAATGAAATGCCAGAAATAATAATGGCTTAAATAATATTGAACTTAATTTTTTTCTGAAGTGCAGTAAATGTGGAGGTGGGCAGTTTAGGGCTGGAATGCAGGCTTACGATCTGTGAAGGACCCAGCCACCTTTCATTTTTCTGGTTCATCATTCCATGCGTGAAGCTTTCCACTTTGCAGACCACTATGTGGCAGGAAGGAGGAAGACATAGGCAAGAGTGAACCTGCTCTGGTTTGAATGTCCCCTTCACAACTTACACGGAAACTTAATTGCCATTGTGATCGTGTTACTAAATGGCACATTCAAGAGGTCATTAGGTCAGGAAGGCTCTGCCCTCATCAATGGATTTAATGTCATTATCATGGGAGTAGGTTTGTTATTGAGGGCGATTAGCCCTCTTTTCTCTCTGTCTTGAGTTCTTGCTCACCATGGGATGCCTTCCCTCATTTGTGTTATGATGTAGCAAGAAAGTCATTGGCAGATGCTGGTGTCATGCTCCTGGACTTCCCAGTCTACAGAACTGCGAGAAATAAATTTATTTTCTTAATAAATTACCCAGTCTCTGGTATTCTGTAATAGCAACGAAAAAATGGACAAAGACAGTGCCCCTCCCTTAAAGGAAATGTTTCAGAAGTCTAAAACATTGGAAAGGAAATGTTTCAGACACTGTTGCTTCCATCTCACTGGACAGTATTTTATATAGGGGATCCTCATAGTACCTACCTCAGAGGGCCTCCTTGTGAGGATCAAATGGGCTAATGTGAAAAACTGCCCAGAACAGTGCCTGCCATCAGTGTTTTGGCTGATGCTTCTATGGTCATACCTGGGATCTGAGCCCATCAGGCTTGGTAGGTCTTTCCCAAGGACTTGTTTTAACTGCTCTAGTCTTTGTACCCTTCCACGTAAGTGGTCAGCAAGCAGTGCTGATGTTAACCAGGAAGATGATGATTATGGATGATGATGATGAGTATAAGCTCTTAAGTAAATGGCAGCTGCGTGCCAGTTACTGGGCTAAAAGCCTTCTTTTCGTTGTCTCATTTACTCCTTTGGCAAACCCATAGTACCATGAAGTAGGTGCTATCATAGTCCTTATTTTGCAGATAAAAGATCTTAGGCTCAGCAAGCAATGGATTTCCTTGCCCAGGATCATTCAGCTAGAAGTGATAGGGCGGGAGTTGGAATCCAGCGGGAAGTCTGACTCACACCCCGGGTCTTACTTGGGAGTATCCACTGCCTTCTATCTTTTTAAGTCTCTCCGCCTCTGAATTTCATCTCCTTTTGGAATGGTCAGCCTGGACATATATTTAACAATCCATTTTGATGCTACTCTTTATGATGATACTGATGACTACTGAATTTTCTTTTGACCTTTTTATCTTTTTTGAGACAGATTCTCACTCTCTCCCCCAGGCTGGAATCCAGTGGCATGATCATGGCTCATTGCAACCTCAACTTCCTGGGCTCAAGGGATCCTCCTGCCTCAGCCTCCCAAGTAGCTGGGACTACAGGTGTGTGCCACCACACCCAGCTAATTAAAAAAAAAAAAAATTTCCTAGAGAAGGGGTTTCACTATGCTGCCCGAGCTGGTCTCAAACTCCTGGGCTCAAGCACTCCTCCCACCTTGGCCTCCGAAAGTGCTGGGATTATAGGCATAAGCCACTGTGCCTGGCAAATTTTCTGTATTGAAAGTGAGATTCCCAAACCTTGAGCTTATCTGAATTAGTGATGTCTACATGCACTTCTCCAAAGGAATTTTTTATTTAATATTAGATCTTGTAGATGCACATGCAAGGGAGTAAACGTTCAAACAACCCATTTTTGTTGTCATTTAAATGTCCTCTTGATCAATAGTGATGACAGAGGTGATGATGGTGGTGTTCAAATGGACTGTTAAGAAAAGCAGATCAAATCATGCCCATCACTGGCTTGCAGTCCACTGGTGATCTGCAGCCAGTGAAGATTTCGCCATTTTCCCAGAAAGCCATAATTAATTTGGGTCACCCATGGGAGCCTTTTGCTAACATAATCAGCCCATCACAGTTATCAGCCAGAGAAACAGACCTGGATGGAGTCCCCACCTTGAGCAATGTTTCCAATTTAGTTTGTCCTCTGAAAACTTCAGTGATTTGAATCACCAGGATTGTACACCCATCCATGTCCCAGAATAAATTTCTGCCCGACTTTTTGCTGGGGGGCTGAGTTCTGAACTGACAGTTCTTGTTGAGGAGAGTTTCTCACTAATCAGTAGTGTCTGGAGTTGATGGAAAGAAAACAAAAATGATGAAGATGAAGTGCAGGAGCAAGTTAACGGCACTCAGGAAAATATGAGCAAGGTGCAGTGAGAGGGAGAAAACAGCTCCCAGCCACAGGGCTCGGCTGGGGAGGCCTGCATGCTGCAGGCAGAAATTCAGGGCCCAAGTGGCCCTTTAGCGATGACTCTGAGGTTCTCATCCAGAAAGACTGTGTTGATCATGATTGGTTGAAATCTCAGCAGATGGTGGTAAGAGCTCTATTTACTTGGATAATTAAAGTAGTGATGGATTTGCACGGCTGATTTCAAGATCTCAAGTCTGCAGATGACTGCCTTTTGGGGCAGACTGGGATGGAACACCTCCTTGCTTTAGAGTATGTGCACCTGACTCGAGTATCAGCGAGCTGGGAGTGAGGGACTGTTCTCAGACATGGTCCATCTTGGGTTGAAGCTTCATCTTGAACACACTGGCCCTCTTATGGGACTGTTCATCCCAGCAGGGGACTCATATTTTTCAGAAGACAAGATATGTCGACACATTTAGGAATGGAGATTGTTTTCCGTCTTCAAATGGGACAGACTCAGTTCTTTTGATTACTGTGATAATAAGATTGGTGTCTTTAGAGTTTATTGAGTGCTTTTTCTCATGTGAGTAATTTTATAGAATCCTTCCAACTCTCCTGTGAGTGAATGGGGTGCTGTGGCAGAAAGGGCATGGGACAGTCCTGGGTTCAAATCCCGCCTTTGCCTCTTACAAGCTTCATAATTTTTTTTCCCCTAAAAAACTCTTAGAGCCTTAGTTTCCTCACCTGTAAAGGGGGGTAATGGTGTTTACATTTTGGGGTGGCGATGAGGATTAGTGATTAATGTATATGAAATGCTGAATCATCTGTTAGGACTGAGTAGGCTTCCAAATGCTGCTGGCTGTTTGTATCATTATAGAAAAGAAAACTGAAGCACAGAGTGGGGGAGCGGCTTCTTGTGGTCCTCGTGGTAGGAGATAGTGGCAAAACCCACATCATTTCATTGTAAAGTCCAGGTGCCACATTGCTTCTATTAATGATGCCTTCCTGTCTGTATCTCCTAAGTTTCCCTTTTGTTAAAGGACAGTCAAGGAATCAGTTTAGTTCTGCAGATGCCATCCTGTAACCCTCTCAGTACCTCATCTATAAAGTGGAAGCACGATTACAGGTCCCCTTGGCCTGCCAGGGTTCGGGAACAGGTCTAAGAAGTTAAGAGCTGATAATAAGCAAAAGTGCACTGGGCTTCATCAGTAGTAGGGGTGTTAGGGTTTTTTTTTTAGAATTTCTCTTGAGATAGATAAAGGGAACCACAGCAGTTTTACAGCTTTTAAAGTCAGTCGGACCAAAATATTGTACATGCTTTGCTGACTTTCTACTGCTACAAAGCCCACAAGGAAAGCCCTCTGCAACTGAATTGAATTACTATTCTATAATGAAGTAACCAGTGAATCTATCGTTACATTCCATATGTGACAGTTATATGTCATAATGTGTAATTGCAGTATGTGAGGGCTGGTGATGCAAGCCGCCTGTCACCCGTATCCAGCAGATCTCAGGCCCCTGGCAACCTGGATGGCAAAGAGAGGGTTTCAGATGCATGGATAATTTTAGTGCTTCATCCTGAATACATACATGATCTCTGAAACAAACCAGAGCTGCAAGGTGCACTGGCAGCATCTCGGCCTGAGGCAAGGTTGGATCAGCCTAGCACTGGGGACAGAGCAAATTCACTCTAGGCAAGCAGTGATTTTTAGAAACAGATGCTATCTTCAGCAAGTGAGTTTCCTAGTCCGTTTATGGCCAACAAGAAAAAAGCCAATCTTTTTTCCATGTGTTTCCTTCTCATCTTTATAGGCTTGCCAAGGACAGGTGTATAGTCAGTGGAGAATGCAGAGACTGAGAAGATGGTGAGAGGGAGGAAAGGAGAAGTAAGAGAAGTGAAAGAATTGAAATAGATATTCAGGCAAACCTTCGTTATTCAAAACTTCGGTTAGCCAAGACTGTCAGTGAATTTCACATACCCCCCAGCTACCATAGTTCACATCATAAACTCTTTCAATTACCTGAAATCTCACTTAAATTTCAGCACATCCCCTGGGGCATTCAAATAATCAAAGTTTGCCTGTCAAAAGTAATACCGGAGAGGCGAATGGTGAGTGAGAAAGATAGATCATAAAAAAAAAAAAGAAGTCTTCCTTCTTAGAGAATGGCATTAGAATCATTAAGCTATGGACTTGAAATTGCTGAAATGTTATCTAAAAATTACAGAGGTGAATACAGATTTAGAAAAGGCTGTGGAAATGCCCAGGGAGTCTTACAATTGGAGGACAGAGTATCGGCGTGGGCAGGAAAGGCTCACACCCAAGATGTGAGCGTGTTAATGTTGCAGGGCTTAGGGATTGCCGCAGGCTGGAGGACTTCAGCAAAATGAACATCAGCATGTGACTAGCCCCACAGAGCATTGTACTCCATAGATACCCAAATCCGTGTCTGGAGAGGTTAAACGTACGTGTATCTCCGAGTGGCGGTTCTGAATGCCTATCTGGGGTTGGTGAATCTGCAGGACTTTTAAGAACGAAGGTGCTGAATGGAGTGTATACCCCTGTAATGGCAGGGAAGTGGTCCTTTTAAGCAATAAAAACGAGGTCAACATACAAATGTCGTTTTGATGATTCTATAGGAACTGTCCTGCATCCTCTCCATACACACTCAGTTTGTGTAACTGGATATTCTTTTTTCCCCAAAGCATGATGCTAAATGAGATTTAGACATTTAGGCATCATAATAAATTGATGGCTATCTGACTAAAATATGTAAAATCTATCTATCTTTATATGTATGTATATATTCAGCTTGGTGGGAACTGAAATTTATTTCTCAAATATGTATTCAGCACACATTGCGGGCCAGGAGCTGTACCTGGCTCTGGAGGTGCAAAGATGAATAAGATGGGCCCTGGCTGCAAAGAGGCCTCAGTCAGACAAGTGGGCAGGTGGGCAGGTGCTGCGATACAGGGTGTGTGAGTGCTACTCTAAGTATACTCACAATGCCGCATGGCTCTCACTCTGCCTGAGGGCATGGCAGAAGCTTCCCAGACAGGGACTCGGGAACAGGGTGCAGGACAGCGTAGAAAAAGAGAGAGGTGACGAAGCTTGAGCGTGGGGGCAGCCGTAGGTGGGCTGAACAGGAACGTGGAGGGCAGGAATAGAAGAGCTGATGATGAAGTCAGAGAGGTGCGTTGCAGCCAGACACTGAAAGGCTCCTGTTTGCGAATCTCCTTAACATCAGAGTTTTTTTTTTTTTTTAAAGAAGAGTGGCAAGCCCTAATTTACATCCTCCAAAGGACTGGTACCCGGACTAGACAAGTAGGGAAACCAGAAGGCTGTTGTGATGATCCCTGCCAGAGATCACAGGGCAGAGCAAATCAGAGGTTCCAGGCTGGAGGGGTGGCTTGTCAGAGGCTGGGAAAGGAGGTTGATTGTCGAATGCTGTTCACCTGGAGCTGTTTGTTGGGTGGGAAGTGAGGTATTGCTGGATGGGGGATGGAGAAGAGGGGAAGGCGAGTGCAGTTATGAGTAGAGGGTGATCGGGGTGGAGGTACCTCTGCAGAAAGAATGAGTCTGCAGTTGAGAAGTTTCTAAATTATTCCTGAACATGAACCCTTTGGCCGTTGTCTGTTTATCATCTGCTGAGAAGCCTGTCTGGATTCGCAGGCATGCCCTTGCAGTGGCTAATGAGAGCTAGCCTGATCCCATTAGTAAAAATCTCGAAGGAACAGGAGTCTTTGTTTGGTGAGAGGTGACGCCACCCCATCCCCATCCCCTACCCTCCCCCGCCCCCCCGCACTACACCCCAGCTACCTTCATCTCTCATTTATCTGACTATAAAGCACCCAAATAGTAATGTAGTATGTCAGATAGCCATTTAATTATTATGATCTTTTGATCTTTGTTGTAGCAATTATGATTTGCTTTAATGCAGATAACAGTAAACGGGTAGATAAAAGCCCCTCAATGGCCAATGGTTTGGGCTCTTAGGATGATGAGCACAGGGCCACCTTCATGGTGTTTGTGTGTGGGCGTGAATTAACATCGACAAATGAGTTGTGAGCTCTTCTTTAAAAATGTAATGGAAATGCAATTCCAGAGAAATTTATTTTTGAGAGAATAATAAAAATATTTTATGATATCTAGTATTCACACTCAAAACTGGGCATATTTTACTGAGCTTATTCCATTCGCGTGTCACTGATTACCTAGTATATTTGGCGTTAGTATATACCAGGTGGTTTCTTCCTTACTCCAGCTGGTAGGTGTGTACCCAAGGGCAGCCACATGAGCCTCGCCCTGAGTGTTCCTGCAGCTCCTATGCACTCCTGTGTTTCTGTGTATGATTAATAGAGACTTAGAGGTTAATTAAAGTAAAAGGATTATTATTACATGATCACCATTTCTTTTTCAATCTTTATTCAAAAACCACAAGAAGGGGAGCCTTAGCAAGGTTGAGAAGTAAACTCAGTAGCATGGATTCTCCCCAGGTTGGTGCGGTGCACATTTGTTGTTTTCTCACTTCCCAGAATTCATTGCTTTTTCTCAATAGCACTTCCATGTGGAGGGTATTACCATTGGATACAGTCTGTGTACATTAACAACTGTGGACAGGTGCCTAGGCAAAGGCTCCCCATAATCTGCTTTAGGCTATTGGAGACATCCTTGAACAGAGAGACAGAGAGATTGAAATGTAACAGAGTCCAGTTCATCCCATTTGGCAACCTCTGATTCAACCTTTCCTGCAACAAGACCTGGTGGTTGGTGGCTCCCAAATCGTCTCCATTGCCCAGATTTGCCTTGCTGCCCACCTGTGTCTAAGTCTAGTTCTGCATTCTCTTGCCAAGTCTATAAGGGCCAGTATCCTTCCAATATATTCCTTTGTTAGAGTGTCAGTTACTGTTGCTTACACCAAAGAATCCTAATTGATATACCCAGGTAACAGTCTGGCTCTTCCACTTACTACCTTTGTGATGAAGGATAAGTTTACCTGTTTGAGGTTCTGTGTCCTTCTCTGTAAAATGGGACTAATCTTACAACCTATTTCATAGTGGCATTAAATGTAGATTAAATACGATGTTTCAAGTAGAACATTTAGCAGTTTGGAAAACAGTAATGCTCACTGGATAGTGGCTGCTACTGTTACTGTTATAATCAAATGAAGGTCTTCTTCTTACTCCTAAGAGTGCATGACACATAGTAGATATTCAAAAAAATACTAATTTCATTTCTCTGTCCCCTCTTCTGAAAACAAACTGAAACCTTCCTGAGCTGGGAAGGAGAGAGAATGTCGGTGGTCCCTACTCTACACATGAACTTGACCAGCAGAGTTTCGTCTTGACTGAAGAGAGAAAGTGGAGGCATTAGGAGAATAAAGTGTGTGTCTCTTGGCCCCTCCTAGTGACCAGAAAGTGGGGTATTTCCCTGTTTTTCCCTGCTCAAGTTGGCCCTTTGGAGTGTGTTTGGGCAACCATGTGACCCACTCACCCACTGATGTGATTCTGGCACCAGCTGTCACAGCGGAGGCTGAAACCATGCATGAGTCTGGTTGCCTGGGTAGCACCCTGTGTAACAATACTGCATTAGACACCATGATCACAGACTGCATTAAGAAACAGCAAAGCCAGTGTGTTCTCTGTAGGACTGACAGCTCAGATCAAACTGCAGGATCCAAAGGTGTATCTGTAGAGTGGGTCCTGACCCACAATCACTTTCTCTTCTCTTCTCAAGCTTGGCAACACATTCCACCCACACTGTACTGTCCAGTATAATTTACACCACAGGATGAAAGTTTCTTCCTGAGATGATTCTTAATGACACTCCCCCATTCGGAGCCCCTCGGGGCTCCTGATTGCTGGAAGAATACAATCTGAACTCCTCAGCACCACATCCAGGCCCTTTCTGACCTGGCCACCCATCTGTCTTTCTGACTTTATCTCTCACACTTCTACTCCCACCCTCCACCCCAGCTAGCCCAGGGTGTGGCTCACTGTTCTGACCACACATCTTCTGGCCTCTCACCTTTGTGCTTTGCTGTGGCTGTTTCCCAGCCAGGAGTAACATTTTCCCTGTCACTGCCACTTGTCACAACTCCATCTATCCCCAGCCAAGATGTATCCCTCTACCTCTCCCTCCTGATCCATTTCAAATACCACGTTGTCCTCCAACTCCTTGAGCACCTTCTTTGCTAAGCTATGATCACTCTCTCCTCCGTGATAACAATAGTAGTAATGATCATTAACACGCATACAACACACTGTTTTAAGTGTTTGACATATACTAACTCTTAATTCTCATACCAACCCTCTGAAGATGCTATATCTTCATTTAAAAATGGAGAAACCAAGGCACAGAGAGGCTAGGTAATTGGTCATGTCGCTAGTAAGTGACAAAAACCAAGATTTGAACTCAGGCATTTTCGGCTCCTTCTGCCATGTTCCCAACCATTAGTCTAAACTACTTTTCTCTCTTTTCTGGGAGTTTTGTGTCTCTTTTATAGCGTTTAGTGTACTGTAGTTAGCCACTATTAGTGAATGATAATCAGCTACTTATTACCATCTATTATTATCTGTGCCCATGCATTGCTTAATGACAGGGATATGTCCGAGAAATGCTTTGTTATGCCGTTTCATCATTGTGCGACCATCCTAGAGTGTACTGACACAAACCTAGATGGTATAGTCCGCTACACCCCTGGGCTACATGGTATGTCTTGTTACTTCTGGGCTACAAACCTGTACAGCATGTGCCTGTACTGAATACTCTAGGCAATTGTAACACAGTGGTAAGTGTTTGTGTATTTAAAGATATCTAAATATAGAAAAGGTGCAGTAAAAATATGGCCGCATAATCTTACGGGACCACTGTTGTACATGCAGTTTGTTGTTGACAAATCTATAGGTGGCCTCTCGGACCTCAGCCATTCCCTGTGGAATTCGACTTAGGGCCCCAGGAGAGCTGCCTCTCGCCCAAACAGGACCTGGAAATGAGTTACAGTGTATTCCTCTGAGCTGTGCAGTTACCTCTATGGAGTGACTTGTTGAAAATACTGTTTTGCTCAACACAGGTAATGTGTTGAACCACTTATAACTAATCTGGTGCCAATACAGAATAGTAAAAAGAACCTGGAATGTGTAATGGAAAGTTCTGGTTTCAGCTGACAGTTGTTAGTTACTTATCTAGGAAAGCTGCTAACCTCTCTGAATCTCAGCTATTTTGCCCATAAAATGGGGAAAGCAGTTCTTGTTCCACCTGTCATGGAGTGTTGACTGACAAATGGGAGCGTGTCTGCGAAAGTGTTCTGGATGCTTTAAATGCTCTAAAAGTCATGTGTTCAATCTTTTTTGAGTTTACAAAGCCTTTAGCATAGCACATTTCCTTTCAAGCTCACAATAACCTCAACGTAGGGGGCAGCAGGTGGTGGACAGAGCAGGGATTAAATCCCCAGAGCTGTGACTCAATCCCAGAGAATAAGTGAATGATTTCCATGACAGAATGGTCTCTATTGAGGTGCCTTTTACACCTACTCACCTCTCAAAATTCACATCGAACATCATCTCTCAAGCTTTCCTCCCTGCCCCACCCCCACCCACCTGTGCCTCTCTTCGTTCCTTTCACCAGTTATTTGTTGAGTGAATGGATAAGTGTCCAGAGTGGCTTATTAGAGAACAGTGGTTTTCAGACTTTTAAAATGTCAGCTCATAAGAAATATATGAAAATAGGCATATGTGTATGTTTATTCCTATAGACTTTTCAAATAGAAAAGCTTCAGGAAACAATAATTACCCTTACTACAGGGCATACACCCTGATATTTTCTGCTCTGTTCTGTATCTTTTTTTTTTTTTTTTTTTTTTTAAAGAAAACAAGGATTGCAACTAATGTATCATGACCCACAATTTGGAAAACACTGTCATGGAATATGCTGGAAGTTAGGAGCCTTGTTCTTTACAACTGGACAAGTCACTTGGGTTATCCATGAGGTTTATCCCAGCTCCAGCATTCAGTGCTGACTCTAAAGGATAAGGAAGTTAGGAGGCTGGGGGAACAGGCACGTAAGCATATGGAAGCTTGAAGATTTACTGCATTTAATGCACTTACAGTTTTTCTTGGCCTATGTGAGGAAGTAGAAATCTAATGAATACTTAGCTATTTGGGCAATTACTGTTGGAGAAAGATTTGATTTTATTCACACATTCATCATCGAGACTGTAGAGATTTGTAAGGGTGACTTTCCAATAAAAGATTCCATATCTGAAGTTCCTGGAGCCCAGATGTGTTTCTCATGCAGGAGTTTTGGGAATCTGAAACGAAATGCAGTACACACACTGTGTATTATATGTCATCCCCAGCAGAGTCTCAGGCAGCAGCCAGGGATCAAACACATTGATTTTTCTTCAGCAATTACATGAATATTCACACTCCGTGGGATAAAGGCCACAGACACCCTCACGTCAGCTTAGGTCACTAACAAGATAGAAACACATTTTCAGTTTTCAGAACCTTCAGGATTCCAGATAGCAGGAAATAATGTTTTGTTATCCAGGTATCATGCCTTCCCTCATCAAAATCCAATGATATCATTTATCTCATGAGGGTCCCAATACTTAGCTCAGTGCCCAGCACATAGAAGGCACCCAGAAAATATTTGACTGAATAATGAGGCCAGCTATAGCTTACAGAAAACTCCTGTTGCAATCAAACTGCTTTTGAGAAGAGAACCTTCTAGTTCCTTTCTGAGGCCCTTTAGTTTGTCCCATTTCTTAGAAGTGAATGGAAACCTTACTGTTTCCACTTGGCTCCCTCATGAAAAGGAGAGAATAGTGAGGCTTGTGGATTTTTAAACATTTTTTTTTTCCATCTTCCTTCAGGCTTTGCATCTGAGGAAATAAGTGGCAGACCCACTAGTTTTAGAAAAAGTTGTTTGAATCAATAAAACCTTTATCACTATTTGTTCTAGGTCCAGAAAAGTAGCCAAATTCAAAATGTCTCTTTCTTTGTTTCCTTGTACTAGGAATACCAACTAGATGTGGTAACCAACTCCATGAATATTCTGATTTTTGGGGGTGGGACACAGAATGTCTAGTGTGTCAGGAGCTGGGGTTCCACAGGCTTAGCTCTATAACGAGCTGGGTTCCAATTCTGGCTTCGCAATCCCTTGGCACATTATGCAAACACTTTCATTTAAGCCTCACTTCCTCATTTATAAAATGCAGATGTTAGCACAGTAACTTCATTGCATTGTCCTGAGGATTAAAGGAGATTATGCAGGTAAAGCGTGTGTTACAAAACCTTGCTTTTTGTCATCAATAGCACTACTAATAGTGATCACATGAACCCTCGTCCTCAGTGTGGCGACTCAGTGGACACACAGCCCAGGGGCAAGTATAACCTCTCTCCACCCCAGACAGTCCCGTTCTTTGATATAGACACTGTGAGTCAGGATGAGTTAAGTTATGCTTCAGTAACAAACCCTCAAATCTCAGTACTTTGACACATCAATCATTTTTTTCTGGATCACACAAAGTTCCCTGTGGACCCAAATGGCTCTCCAGGCAGTTGTCTGCTGTGCTTGCCCCTCCAAGCTCTGTTATCCTGTGGCAGCCCCATAGCGACCTGTGCTTCCACCATTGTTGCTGCAGGGGAGGAGAAAACCCAGCAATTCTCACCTCCTCTCTCAAGTGCCTTCCTCCTGAAGCAACTCACATCCCTTCCAATCCCATTTTATCAGGCAAAGCAGGTTCCGTGTTTCTGCGTTACCCAAAAGCAGTGGGGATGGACAGTCCTGCCACATGCCTGGAAGGAAAGGAGAACTAGAAATAATAGCAAGAGCCATGAATATTGACTCAATAGATGTTTGGCGTTTTCTCACTCGATTATAAATTGCTGCTGCAAATGCAGTTTCAGTCCCAGCACCCTGTCCCACCAAGTGACTGTCCAGAGATTCTGGAAATACTCTGGCCGCAGATGGTCTTTGGAAATCATTGAGCCAGCTCTGTCTTAGACAAGGCAGAGAAAGCAAGTTCTGGGTGCTTAAAGTGAGTTGTACCTTCTGGACTGGAGCCCTTACCCTGTGCTTTCCCCTGCACTCTTCACATCCAGTGATATTCAACAGTGGTGTTGAAATCGTGGGTTCCTCAAGGTGGAGAGTGCCCTGGGAACCCCCTCATCTTTCAAGTGTGGAAATGAGGCCCGGGGAGTGTGCGTTCTTTTGGTCCTTGTGTTTTATGTCTTTCCCAAGGTACCTGCAGTTCATGATGAGCCCATTGCTGGATCTGCTATCTATAGTTACTGATCCTCCTCTGGGAGCCTAAACAACCCAAGCACAGTGACTTAGCTTGTCTGGTTTTCCATTCTAATTTGGGTTCCTTCTAATGCCCCAGCCTTATATTTGGTGGTTGTTCAAAGCTGCCCACTAAGAAGGATCTTCATGACCTTTTTCTCTCCAGTTTTTTTGGTGTTTGTTTCCAATCACAGGGATAAGAAATGGGACATTTTAACAGCTGTCATTACAGGGAATATGCTTTTACTTTTTTAGAATGAGGCCAAGAAATTTCATCTCATTCTCCAACACTCCCTTATCCCCACTTCCCAGAGTTTTCATGACATATACAATCATGCGTCTCTTAATGACAGGGATGCCTTCTGAGAAGGCTAGGCGATTTCATCATTGTGTGAGCATCATAGAGTGTACTTACACAAACCTAGATGGCACAGCCGACTACACGCCTAGCCTGTGTGGTACAGCCTGTTGCTCCCAGCCTGCAAACGTATACAGCACGTTCCTGTACTGAATACAAGGCACTTGTAACACAATGATATGTATTTGTGTATCTAAATGTATCTAAACATAGAAAAGGTACCGCCACCTTTCTATGGTAGGACCACTATCATATATGCAGTGTGCCATTGACTAAAGTGTTGTTATGTGCTACATGACTGCATAAGATTTTTGGCTAGAGGCAGTAAAATGCAGTCCATGTTTGTACTTGTCTAGAATCCCAAAAGCTACAAAAGGTGGCACAGACTCTCATCGGAATGGCTCTGAGAGTGTTCCTCACCCCTGAACTCGTGGGCTAACTGTGGCCCCTCAGTCCCTCCAGACCATTGTAGTTGGTTCTAACTTTTGAGACACTGTGCAGCTTGAGGCTTCCAGAGCCTGAGTTTTTAAAGTATGGACTGGATGAGAATCATCTGAACCATGGGCTAAGAATGCAGATTCCTGAGCCAGGCACCAGAGATTCTGATTTAGTGGGCCTGGGCTGGAGCCCAGGAATCTGCGTTTTTAACAAGCATCCCAGGTGATAGAGAGCAGTGTTTTCTTTTTCTTTCTTTTTTCTTTTTCTTTTTTTTTTTTTTTTTTTTGAGATGGAGTCTCATGCTATCACCCAGGCTGCAGTGCAGTGGCATGATCTTGGCTCACTGCAACCTCCATCTCCCGAGTTCAAGTGATTATCCTGCTTCAGCCTCCCAAGTAGCCAGGATTACAGGCACCTGCCACCATGCCCAGCTAATTTTTTTTTTTTTTTTTTTTGAGACAGAGTTTCACTCTTTTTGCCCAGCTGGAGTGCAATGGTGTGATCTCGGCTCACTGCGACCTCTGTCTCCCGGGTTCAAGTGATTCTCCTGCCTCAGCCTCCTGAGTAGCCTGGGACTACAGGCACCCGCCACCACACTCAGCTAATTTTGTATTTTCAGTAGAGAGGGGGTTTCGCCGTCTTGGCCAGGCTGGTCTTGAGCTCCTGCCCTCAGGTATTCTGTCCACCTCGGCCTCCTAAAGTGCTGAGATTACAGGTGTGAGCCACCGTGCCTGGCAAGGAGTCTAGGATTCCTTATAGATGCCAAAGACTGTCGTGCCAGGGTGCGGCAGAACTACAGGGGAGGTGTCTCACCTTCAGCCAGAGCTCTGCTTCGAGCTACTTTACAAATGAGGCTTCAGCCTCAGGTTGTCCTGCTGATAAAAATAAATAACATGGAGTAAAATTGTTGGGACCTACAGAACTTTTGCTCTTCAAATCCCAGGCCAGTGGGTCTCAGCAGAGGCCTCTGTGCCTGTTTTCTACCAGGCACTTCAGACCCAGAAGCAAGGGAGGCATTTTACTGCCCTTCTCGGCTTTCATGGCCTTATCTGGACCGTGCTTTGTGAGTGAAATAGCTTTTCTCTTAGACCCCAACAGAGACTGTTCAAGGTCAAGGAACTTGAATTTCCACTTTGACAGTCAGCAGTGGCCCTTACCTGTTACTCTGCAATGGGCGGGTGTTCCCGCGGAGCTTACCTACTGCAGCTTCCAGTGTCTCTGTGCGTGAGGATTTTTGTCCCCTAAATTGGAAGGCAAGAGTGTCTCTGGGGCCTCAGGTTTGAATCTGATAAATTGAAGGGATAAAGGTGACTGTCTCTGGGTCACCGATACTCGATACTCGCAGTGCTGACAACCAAGGGTGCTGATTACGGGAAAAGAACTGGAGGAACAAGGGCAGATGTGTTACATTGTGTGTAAATGGTGTTTTTCCTGTGAAATCTCAATACATCCCTGAGGACACTGCAGTTTGGGTTTCTGAGCCACTCTCCTCTGATATTTACTCATTGGGGATTTTACTCTTGAGAAATCACTGTGACAACAGAACCATTTTGCCTCCATGAAGACGATGTCAACGTCTCAAAATCCAGGACATTTTAAGGCAGGATTCCAACCTCATTACTGCCAGAAATAAAATTCATCCAAGGTGGAAGTGTCCTTTTTTAGAACTCAAATCCGTCTCAGAATTGCCTTTTCTTTCCCCTTTGTTTTTGAAGCTAAGCAATTACTCTTTTTTTTCTTTAAGGAAAAAAAAAATTGTGCAAATGTACAAAACTCTCTTTTTCCCTCTTTCATTTATTTGAAATTGAACTTAACAAAGTCAGTTCCGAGCAAGCACTATATATGAGTAATGCTTTTTGTCCATAAAAGAGCATTGACTCTAGTGGAATGGGAGTGCTGATTCTCGCTTCGCTTTGTGTGAGCGTCCATAATGACAAAGTACTCATGTCAGAGTGTATAATGAAACTATAAATTGTTTTCATGAATGCTCTGAATTTGGTCTTTTACGGGGCAAATTCAAAAGGTATTTAGTGCCACATTTCACATATGTGAATAATACCAGACGGTGCAATATATCCAATAAAAAGTGAAGTGTCCTATTCGGGCCCATGCTGGCCAGTATGGTGGGTCAGACTTAGGTGAGGGTGGCTTGCGGTGCAGGAGAGTGAGCAGAAGGAAGGATGCCACATCACTCTGAGGCAAGAGTTCCAACCAGGTGTACTCAACTGTTTTGGGGGAATTCAAAATGTAGCTAAAATGCTTAGCTCCTAAGATTGGTCTCTGGATGGGGAGTGCCTGCATTTGAATCACAGGAAAAGTTAAACACATCAGGGCCACGTTAGTGGACAAATTTGCAAGTGAGAAAATAGCTGATGGGTTTGGTGGGCAGTTGCAATCTATTGCAATGATTTATGGTTCAATTCAATTATTTTTACTAACTTTTTTGGGCTTTTTTTTTTTTTTTTTTTTTACAAGAAAAACTATATGGACCAGGCGTGGTGGCTCACGCCTGTAATCCCAGTATTTTGTAAGGCCAAGGTGGGCAGATCATCTGAGGTTAGGAATTCAAGACCAGCCTGGCCAACAGAGCCTGGCTGTCTCTACTAAAAATACAAAAATTAGCCGGGCATGGTGGGTACGCATCTGTGGTCCCAGCTACTTGGGAGGCTGAGGTGGGAGAATTGCTTGAACCCAGGAGGTGGAGGTTGCAGTGAGCCGAGATCATGTCACTGCACTCCAGCCTGGATGACAGAGCAAGACTCCCATCTCAAAAAACAAACAAACAAGCAAACAAACAAAAAACCATATAGGTTTACTCTGGAAACTTAGAAAACACAGAAAAGCATCAAGAAAAGTTTTAAAACCTGGGTAAATAATTTGACTACCAAGAGATTATCGTTAGTAACATTTTAATAAAAGTTGTATTAAATATCTTAATAAAATTGTACATAATCTTACCTGGATATATAAATCCTTTATAAACAAAATTGGGGTCCAGTTGTCTACCTGTTTACCCGTTTATGCAACTTTTTGAAACGTTCTGGTTTTTAACTTACTGTCCAAGGTTTAGGTTCTGTCGTGAGGGCACTGTATGTTAGCACTGTGGAAGCCTTTATGTACATGTCATTTGCTGAAAAATATCTCTCTGGGCATATGAGCTCTAAAAATGAGAATGGCAAAAATTCTCCACAGGGTGTGTGAGGTACGTTGTGTGTTAAATGGAGGCCCATGGATGTTTTTAACCTGTTGCCTGGATTTTTTGCTTTGTAGTACCTGGTGTGTAAGAGGAAGCTGGAGAGCAAGAAGGAAGCCCTGCTGATCCTCTCCAAGGAGCTGGACACCTGTCAACAGGAAAGAGACCAGTACAAACTCATGGCCAATCAGCTCCGGGAGCGCCACCAGTCACTGAAGAAGAAGTACCGAGAGATGATCGTAAGTGTTAGGCTGCCCTGTTCAGCCACTTTCCTATTCCCTGAATTAAGATATAAAGAGATTTTCACATGCTGTTTCTTTAGAAATGGTTAAATGTAAACAGTTCAAAGTGGAAGAATTTAGAAGTAAAAGTCACCAGCTCTATTTCCTCCACAACCCAGTCCCACTCACAAGTTAATCTCTCTCTCTCTCTCTGTGTGTGTGTGTGTGTATGTGTGTATGTATATGCTTCTTGCTCTGGCATCTGTGAACATATACGTGTGTGTTTGCAGTAGGCTCCCCAGCTTATCCAAGGGAGGCATGTTTCAAGACCCTCAGTGGATGCCTGAAAGCACAGATAGTATGAAACCCTATATATGCTGTTGTTTTTTTAATCTGATAGCCAAATCAGCTCCTAAGTGACTAGCGAGTGGGCCACATAGACATCGTGGATACCCTGGATGAAGGGGTGATTCACATCCTAGGTGGGATGGAGGGGAATGGTGCAAGATTTCACCACACGACTCAGAACAGCATGCAATTTAAAATTTATAAATTATTTATTTTTGAAGTTTTCCATTTAACATGTTTGGACCATGGTTGACCTCAGGTACCTGAAACTGAGGAGAAGTGGGGACTACTGTATGTGTGGCTGTTTATTTGTTAATTTGATTATATAGAGTTCTTCAAAAAGAGGATTCATAAGTCTACAGTAATACAGAGGCCACTAGCTACAGGTGGCTACTTAGTTTTAAATTAATTAGAATTAAATAAAATAAGAGACTCCATTCCTCAGTCTCAATGTCACATTTCATGGGCTCAGGTGACTGATGGCTGCTGTATTGGGCAGTGTATATAGAGAGCATTGCCATCCTTCCAGAGAGTTATATTAGGCCAGATGCAGTGACACACCTGTAATCCCAACTACTTTGAGAGGCTGAGATGAGAGGATTGCTTGAGCCCAGGAGTTTGAGGCCAAGCTGAGCAACATAGTGAGAACTGTTCTCAAAAAAAAAAAAAAAAAAAAAATTCATGGAGAAATAAAATAAATTCCAAATTTATTTTTAAAAATAATAAAACATGCTGTTTTCCCTCAGCACTTTATTTTGGACATCTTTCTAGGCCTACAGATCTAACTCATCCAGATTTGAATCATCCAGATTTCTAGGCCTACAGATTTAACTCAGTCTTTTTTTTTTGAGACGGAATCTCGCTCTGTCACCCAGGCTGGGGTGGAGTGGTGCGATGTCCGCTCACTGCAAGCTCCGCCTTCCGGGTTCATGCTGTTCTTTTGTCTCAGCCTCCCGAGTAGCTGGGACTACAGGCGCCTGCCACCACGCTCGGCTAATTTTTTGTATTTTTAGTAGAGACAGGGTTTCACCGTGTTAGCCAGGATGGTCTGGATCTCCTGACCTCGTGATCTGCCCGCCTCACCCTCCCAAAGTGCTGGGATTACAGGCGTGAGCCACTGCGCCTGGCCTTTAACTCAGTCTTTTAAACAGTTGCATGGTAATACACAGTATGGACATAGCCATACTTTTTGTAACTTTTCTCGTATCCTGGGCTTTTTTATTTTCTCTAGGTTTTTATATGGCAAAACTTTTAAGGTGCAAATGATACTGAAATGGAGAATGCCAGCTGCATAATACTAGTTTTCATTCTTGCTGCTTTTGAGGCAATCTCTTTTTTAAGTGGGACACTATTACTGACATTTAACTATCTGCGCTGGCATTATTAAACAGCCCTGGAGTAGAAATAGAATAGAATAGATTCCTCAGGTTAAAATCATGTTGACTTATATGTGGACAGCATCAGATATTAGAGTGCTCATTTAAGGAGCATTCGCTTATTCACCTGAGATATTCGTCTTCCCTGATAAGGCACAAAAGGGAGAGGAATTGAATCCTTTTTTTTTTTTTTTTTTCAGAGACAGAGTCTCACTCTGTTGCCCAGGCTAGAGTGCAGTGGTGTAATCTCTGCTCGCTGCAACCTCTGCCTCCTGGGTTCAAGCAATTCTCCTGCCTCAACCTCCCTAGTAGCTGGGATTACAGGCACCCGCCACCATGTCTGGCTAATTTTTGTATTTATTTTTTAGTAGAGACATGTTTCAGCATGTTAGCCCAGCTGGTCTCAAACTCCTGACCTCAGGTGATCTGCCCACCTTGGCCCCCCAGAGTGCTGAGATTACAGGTGTGAGCCACCACACCCGGCCTGAATCCTTTTAAGGCCAAAAAAAAAAAAAAAAAAATCTAATAGGACTAGAAGTTCTCAATGTCTTCTTAACTTTGAGCAAGTACTGTCCCTCCCAACATTGATTGTTCTGCCCATAGAGAAAACTCTCTCTCTCTCTTTCTCTCTCTTTTCCTCTCTCTCTGTGTGTGTATGTGTGTCCCCATCACTGTTCTTTGGTTCTAACTATTTAAAGGAGGAACTCAAACCAAATGAAATATTATTTCAGTTTAGGCTCTGATCAAAAATAATTTTGACAAATCCAGTTTTTTTATTCAAATAATTTTAGAAAATATATAGATTTGGTCCTAATGGGATTGATTCTCTAGAGGTTTTTCCAAAATAACTCTGGTTCAGTTTGTAGTTATTTTTTTAAAGTATATTTGAGCTTGCTTCAGCACATTACTGGCTGCAGGGTGGGGAGGGTGGGGAGAATCTACATTTAGGTTCATCATTTAGTTCAACTTCTTGTTTCTAAGTACATCTATATTTTTTTACAGAGTAAAATGTAGCATGTGTTTCTTTGTAGGATGGAGATCCATCACTTCCTCCTGAAAAAAGGAAACAGGTAAGACTTATTTCTGATCTCAGATTGTTTTACTGATAACTTGCAGCAATTGGGAGGATCAGGGAATGTCATAATGTAAAGAACTTCCTTTAATTTCCTGGAATTCTTTCTGTTATTGGGAGGAGTGGGTAGAGATTCCAACTGCAAAGAGAAATTGGGAGTGGAGTGAAGGAAACCCAGTGAAGTCTGGATGGGGGAGGTACACCAGTTGACTGCATTCCCCTTCTTGTTGGGAATCCTGATGGGAAATAGAGTTGAGGGCACATGGTTACAGGACTTGAGCTACCTACTGTTCAGTGGGTACATGCTGCGGGCATATACCATTTGGTGGGTGCATACTGTTCAGTGGATACACACTGTTCAGTGGGTGCATACCATTCAGTGGACACGTACCACTTGGTAGGTACATATCATTGTGTGGCTGTATACTCTTCTATGGGTACATACCATTTGCTGGGTGCATACTGTTCAGTGGGTACATACTGTTCAGTGGATACATACTGTTCAGTGCATACCATTCAGTGGACACATACAACTTGGTAGGTGCATATCATTCTGTGGCTATATACTCTTCTATGGGTGCATACCATTTGGTGGGTGCATAGTGTTCTGTGGCTGCATACCATTCTGTGGGTACAGACCGTTCTGTGGATGTATACTGTTCAGTGGACACATACCATTCGGTGGGTACATCCCATTCTGTGGGTGCAAGCTGTTCTGTGGGTGCAGACAATTTGGTGGGTGCATGCTGTTCTGTGGGTGATTACCATTTGGTGGGTGCCTGCTGTTCAGTGGGTGCATACCATTTGGTGGACACATACCACTTGGTAGGTGCATATCATTCTGTGGCTATATACTCTTCTATGGGTACATACCATTTGGTGAGTGCATACTGTTGTGTGGGTGCATACCATTCTGTGGGTGCATACCATTCTGTGGGTTCCTGCTGTTCTGTGGGTACATACCATTTGGTGGGTATGTGCTGTTTTGTGGGTACATACCATTTTGTGGGTGTGTGCTATTTTGTGGGTACATACCATTTGGTGGATGCATACTGTTCAGTGGGTGCATACCATTCTGAGGGTGCATACCATTCAGTGGGTGCATACTGTTCAGTGGGTACATACCATTATGCAGGTGCATACCATTCAGTGGGTGCATACCATTCTGTGGATGCATACTGTTCTGTGGGTCTATACTGTTCAGTAGATGCATATGGTCCAGTAGGTGCATACCATTCAGTGGGTGCATACCATTCTGCAGGTGCATACCGTTCAGTGGGTGCATATCATTCTGTGGGTGCATACTGTTCAGTGGATGCATATGGTCCAGTAGGTGCATACCATTCAGTGGGTGCATGTCATTCTGTGGGTACGTGCTCTTCTGTGGGTGCATACCATTTGGTAGTTGCATACCGTTCTGTGGGTGTATAACATTCAGTGGGTGATACCATTTGGTGGGTAAATGCCATTCTGTGGGCACATAATGTTTAGCGGGTGTATACCATTTGGTAGATACATAATATTTGGTGGGTGCATGCCATTCTGTGGGTGCATACTGTTCTGTGTAGGTTCTGCCACTTCACACTCTTAAAAGCCGTCTTCCATTAAAATTCACATGCCTTTACTTTCTTTTGTCCTGCACCGTGGCCAACACTGTTTATTGACCAAACCAATGGTTTTAGATGCACATTTTTATCATCAAATCCTTATATATATGTGGATCTTCTTCTTAACTCTTTGTTCTGTTCCTTTGATCTCCCTGAAAAGTCCTGTGGTTCTACCACATTATTCTTATTGTTTTGCTTTATAATACTTCTGATATCTTTTTGGGCTAACCTTCTTCGCTTTGCTCTTCCTTTTTAAAGGTTTCTTATTTGTTACTTTTCTCAGATAAAACCTAGAAACATTTTATCAAGTTCTCCTCTGATCCTTCCCACACAAATCCTACTGGTATTTTGATAGGGGTTTTGTTAAATTTATAAATTAACTTGGTCTCTCTCTCTCATAGATAGATATGTTCTGTGGCTTTATAATTCAAAAATTTACATTGACTAAGGAGAATCTGATGAATTCCAGTAAGTCTGTTAAGCTGCATTCTTACAACTCTAAAAATGCAAGTTCAATGACCTACACATTGGCTTTGTAGCATTTCAAATTGCATTAAGTTTCTATCCCTTTAGGATTGAGAGTGTGGTGGTGGGAGCTTGGCCTCTGCAGGCTTTCTGCCTGGGTTGGAACCACTGAGTCACTCTTTCTTATACACGTATTTATGAGAAAGAGAGAGAGAGAATGAGAGAGCAAGCTATTTTCATATATACTTTTGTTAGAACTTTCCTTAATTTTATAGTTGTTCTGTACCGACATGCCCTAAATGGCAACTTTTTATGGACTTGAAGGGAGTCCAGATCATGGTGATGTTAATGCTGTGTGTTTCCCATTATAGGGAAGCCTCTGTGCCTGAGCAGGACTTTGAAATGGGTGGATGCGGATAGCAACCCAGGAATGATTTGCTCTCTTCCCAGCTGTCACGACTAACCCAGCATCCTGCTTCTGCTCATTGATGGTGTACCAGCATCACATGTATATTCCTTAATTCTGTGGAGTCATTACCTTGAAACTTTTTTGTGCTGGTGAACAGTATGTCCAACACACACACATTTAGCCTCAGAGATCAGCTCAGTCCTACGGTTACCCATTCATTCGTTCATTCATTCGTTCATTCAGTGTGCTTACTTATACACTCCCTCTCTATCTTATGGATTATTTTATAATGCTCCAGGTTTGATCTAAAGTCACATTTTTCTGTGATGCTCATTGACTTTTTTTTCTAAACAAAATGTAGAAATTTATCTTTAATGTTTAAAAATTGGAGTTCTTAATCCTGAATTGCCAGGTGTTTTGGGTTTTAAGGTTTCAGTGGTTATAAGCAGCACCTTTGCTGCTATTTTAGAGTTTGTTAGTATTCATGAAGGAGTTTTATAGTTTTAGGGGAATTCATATTCCATAACTTTATAATAAAAAATTTATATCAACTGAAGAGAATCTGATGAATCCCAGTAAGTCTGTTAAGCTGCATTCTTACAGCTCTAAAAATATAAGTTCAACATCCTAAACGTTGGCTTTGTAGCTTTTCATATGGCATTAAGTTTCTGTCCCTTTAGGACTGAGTGTGGTGGTGGGAGCTTGGGCTCTACCACCTTCCTGCGTGGGTTGGAACCAGTGACTGCTGCATGAGATAGGATGCTTTGGGGTGCAAGTGACAGAAATTCTAAACTGCTTGAACAATAAACGAATTAATTACCTTACCTAGCCAGAAGTTCAGCGGTAGTGTGGGCTTTAAGTACTTGATGGTTTATGGCTTCATGAAGTTGTCATGTACTCATTCTCTCCACTGTGCCAAATTTAGCAAGTAAAAATACAGGGCACCCGGTACATTTGAATTTCAGATAGGAATGTAGAAAATTGTACTCTTTTTAAGTACAAAAGTGTGTTCTATGTGATTTTGGGGATAGGCTTATATTAAATTATTATTCATTGTTTATCTAAAATTCAAATTTAGCTGGACATTCTGTATTTTAACTGACAACTCTACCATTTTGCCGATTTTAACTCGTCAGCTTCCTCTTACATTTAGTATCAGCTTCCTTCTGTGTCTGGTTCCCCTCAGGAGAAGCAGAAAATGCAGCCATGGAAAATAAGTCCTCCTCTGCAGTCTGGCTGGGCCAGTATAGGACTTGCTCCCATTCCTGGTCTAGTAACACGCACCAGGGGGCTGCTGTACACTCATCGGCTTTGATTCGTCACTTGGGATGGAAGGGCTATTAGAAGTTAGCAATGATGCCCACTAAACTAATTGTGAGACTTTGGGAAGGCTCCTTTGAGTGTCTTGAGTCTCAACTTTCTCATCCATAAAATGGGGATAAATATGGTACCCAATGCATAGTGTGGCTGTCAGGATCAAATGAGACAGTGCAAGTAGAGGCCTCAACACAGTGCCTGGCACGAGGTCAGCATCCATCAATGTTTCTCACCTGCTGCTCCTCCTCGTCATCTCTTTTTTAAACAATTGTATGTTAGCAGGTTGATTCTGTCCAGCACAGCTCTTGGCTGTCAACAGGACACACTGCCCTTGTTGGTACTCTTTTGGTTGCAGTTGCCGCTCAAAGTAGCTTGCTCCAAAGACAGGTTCTGGCTCATAGATTATGGGAAGAGTTGGTTAAGCATTCCCCGTGGAAGACAGAAGTGCCACTGGGCCCCAGGAATAGCCACAGCAGGGCCCAGGAGCCCAGGCCTCTCGTCAGCTCTCATCTCCTTTTCTGCTTCCTCCTCAGAAGCGGAGATGAGATAGAAAACAATATCACATTCTTAGTCTTTGAAACACTTCATATTTTTCAGAGACCATGTATATATGCATGCCTGCATGCAGTCTCCCAGCATTCTTCTGAGGTCACACTGGGAGGTATGTCTTTCGTAAAGGCACAGGGCAGCATCACAGTTAGCAATAAATAAAAAGAGTTTAGATTCTGGCATTTAATTGCATGGATTCAAGTTTAACCTTTCCACTTGCTGACTGGGCAAACTATGTCACCTTTCAAAGACTCAGTTTCCTCCTGTTCATAATGGACATGATATTGAGATGTGTTTGTAAAGCTCTTATGAGGAATTGATGTGACAGTGTTTGTGCTGTGCATTGCCTGTTAGTTGGAGAGTGCTCAATGAGTATTGGATATTTTAAATTTTTCCTGTGACTTATCCAAGGGCACATAGCAGGTTAATGGAGAAGGCCTAGAATCCAGACCCCTCTAGCTTGTAGTTTGGTGGTCTAGTTCAGGCTTTTTCTTCTATATTCGATTCCTAGACTGTTTGAGCTGGGGAAAACCGTAGTCAACATTCAGTCCAGCCCATTTTGGAAGTCTAAAGATTAAGTGTCTTGTTCAAAGCCTTCTGCCTAGGAGTGGTAGAGAACCAGAAATTGAGCTAGAAATTTTTACCTGCTAAGCCAGGCTTCTTTCCCGTAGCAACCAATATATATGTGTATGTGTGTGTGTGTGTGTGTGTGTGTGTGTGTGTGTGTGTGTGTGTGTGTATTTGTTTTTTGCTTTTTGGGTCTTCACATTAAAGGATAGATGAGAACTTTTACATTTGTAGTTCTAGAAATATAGTTGTTGAGGCTTTCTTTTGGAACTCAGAATCCTTTTTAAAACAACCAATTTCCAATGGCAAATCATCCGTTAAAGAAGCTGTGGAGAAATTGAGACAACAGTGATTGCACTAATAGCTTCTCGTGGGATATTGAAATGAAAATTTCTTCTTGTGACTTCAGGCAGAAGTGTACACAGAGTGCCCCTTTGCACTGCAGTGAGAGATCACCAAAAGATCTCCAACGACCCTTTAAATATTTTTCTTTTGCTAAACAAGCAGTTCCTGCAAAGCAGACAAAGGGGAATTTAAATTATCTTGGGTTAATTTTCTTATAAGATGGGATTCTTCGGGGTTACAGAGGTACATTTTCCCCACGAAAACTCCTTGAATAAACAGTCAAACACATCTTTAAGATCTTTGTCTTTTCCTTTTTTGATTTCAAACAGACATACCACGAAAGGTATCTCTCTTGGTCCAGGAGGGAGCTGTTGCTTTCTCGCCTCTAAAACGTGATGGCTTGTTTAGACAGTGACATGTGCCAAGGTGACAACCCTGGAAAAATCAGAGCATAGAGTGGTCCTTTGTGGGATGGGAAGGAGCCTTTCATTTCCGTAGAAAAGTCTCCTTGGTCAAGCTTATTTTAGTCTCCTGTGACTGCAAATCACAGTGACTTTGTATATACGTCCTGGTTTGTTGCTCAGAACCTAAAACTTCCTTCAAAGATCTCAAGTGCTTTGAGATGTTTCTTTTTATATCACTTTGAATGGTATGACTTTTTCATTACACCAGAGAAACTAGGAAGAAATCCCAGGTCCTGTCCTTAGGAGCACTCCCAAATCATAACAATAGCAACTTTATTGTGAGGACTAATGCACCTTGCCATAAGCCCTCTCAATCCTTGAAACCATTTTGTAAGGAAGGTGGAAGCACCCCCCCAATTTATAGATGAGGAAATTTAGGCTCAGTGAGTCTAAAGAACTTGGGAGCTATTAATGGAGCCACTAAGTGGCAGATGCAGAATCATAATGGCCAAGATTAAAGCAAACATTTATTTAAATAGCAACCTCCCAAGCCTATTCAAAAGCATTTGCCTGTGGGGCCTGGAAATGCATTCATTCACAAGTGTGTGTTTTGAGATTACGAGGTGGCAGTAGGCTGCTAAGGTCTCCTTGCATAGCCAAAAAATATGTACGAATAAGCTCTCAGCTGGTCGTTCTTTTTGTAAATAAGACAGCTGTCGCTGTAGCAAAGGTCATCACTTGGCAGTTGCGGTGAACAGGGGCCCCTTGCTAAGCAAAGCAAGTTTCACTCTATTACTATTAACACAGGAGTCACCATCAGACTAAAGCAGCAGAGTAGAAATTGCAATTAAGTTTGCCATCAATCACATCTCTCAAGAATGCTTGATGTGTCATCAGACTTTTTTAAAAATGTATTCTTGCTTAATCTAGTACTTTCCCATATTGAAGGGATGGACGAGGGTCCTAGAGTATCAAACTTTTTAATACCATGCAAAAATCTGGTCTCTTTTTCTCATTCTCTTTTTCCTTACTTTTCTTGAGAAAGTGCCTAGGTCAAGGGCTTGCTTGTCTCTCTCTCTTATTTTCCTCTCATTTTTGAGTTCCACTTCTGATATATGTCTTTCAGATTGAGAGGTATGTTACCCAGACTTTCTGGAATACCTCATTTTTATATTATCGTATAGAATAACTTTTCCATGGCTAGGTTACATGTACAGTCATTCCTCAGTATACAAAGGGGATTGGTTCCAGGACCCCCGTGTATACCAAAATTCTCACATACTCGAGTTCCCCAGTCAGCCCTGCAGAACCTGTGGATACAAGAAGTTGGCCCTCCATATCCATGGGTTTTACATCCTGTGAATACTATATTTTTGATCTGCATTGGGTTGAAAAAAATTCACATATAAATGGATCTGTGTGGTTCAAGCCTGTGTTGTTCAAGGATCAACTATATTTAATAAATTCTGAAGAATTTAGGATGATTTTGTGGCTGCCCGATAGGTTCATTTTGCCCACTGCCTAGATAGAGCCAATTTATCAAGACAAGGAAATCGCAATAGAGAAAGAGTTTAATTCAAGCAGGGCCAGCTGAATGGGAGACTAGAGTTTTTTTTTTTTAATCACTCAAATCAGTCTCCTTGAAAATTTGAAGACTAGGGGTTTTCAAGGATAATTTGGCAGGTAGGGGGCCAGGGAATAGGAAGTGCTGTCAGATCTGAGATGAAATCACAGGGAGTTGAAGCTGTCTTCTTGGGCCGAGTTGGTTCCTGGGTGAGTGTCACGGGACCGGTTGGCTAGTCCCAGTAAGGTTATCCAGTTGTCAGAAATGCAAAAACCTAAAAAGACATCTCAGAAGGCCAATCTTAGGTTCTACAATAGTGGCACTGTTAGCAGGAATAATTAGGGAAACTGCAAATGTTGTGATCTCTGGAATAATGGCTGGTGATTATTTGATGATACCTACCTTTCAGTAGAATTCAGGCCTTCTAACTTGCTGGCTTTTCATTAGTTTTACAAGAGCAGTTTAGTTTTTGAGAAGGGCTATTATTTAAACTATAAACTAAATTTCTCGCAAAGTTAGCCTGGCCCATGCCAGGTGTTAGAAATACCAAAATTGTTAGAAATAGATAATCGGCCCCATGAAGAAAAGTCAGCATGGAGACAAAAGATCTCTCAGCAAGGCAATCTTTACTTTCTGCAGAAAGGGTGCTCAATAGCAGATGGAACAATGGCGAGAGCACACCTGAACAAAGAAAAAGCAGACATATTTATCCCTTACGATTTAGGTCATCCTTACTGCTGTGTCCTGCATCCATTGGCTGGAGCTGAACCTCACAATCTTAAACTGATACCTGATTTGCTAATAGCCTAAAACTTTCTTAAATAGGTAAGTGCAGGGAAGAAGAAAGAAGGAGAAGAAGTTGCTTATGAAAGGTATAAGGAAGCAATAACATTTCTAAATAAGGAAGGTGCACAAGCTATGAGCTAAGACTAGCCTGGGCCTGTCCAGACATGCCTGGGCTAAAGTGTAAGAACTAATAGTTGATAGGAGGCTTTAGAGTAAGGAACTATTATTCCTACTATTTTATTTTTAAACCAAGACGAGCTTTGAAGAGAAACTTTTCTACTTTCTACACTGGAGAATAAGTGAAGACAGCCAGCCTGTGAGGTTAGAAGCCATGTCAGATTTCTCTTACTGTCGTAATTTTGCAAAGGCACTTCAACTTGCCGTACTGTTCCTGGAATATTGGTCTTTTCCTCTCTTGGCTACTGGTCTGAAATATTTAAGGACCAGGTAAAAACATGTGGCCTACCCCTTTGATTCCTATTTCCAGTGCCTGGAATAACACAAGGTTAAAAGTTTTTTCTTAAGGTTTTTTGTTTTTGTTTTGTTTTGTTTTGTTTTTTGAGATGAAGTCTTGTTCTGTTACCCAGGCTGGAGTGCAGTGGTGTGATCTTGGCTCACGCAAGCTCCACCTCTGGGTTCAAGCAATTCTCCTGCCTCAGCCTCCCGAGTAGCTGGGACTACTGGGACTACAGTTGCGTATTACCACGCCTCGCTAATTTTTGTATTTTTAATAGAGATGGGATTTTGCCCTTTTGGTCAGGCTGGTCTCGAACTTCTGACCTCAGGCGATCCTCCTGCCTCAGCCTCCCAAAGTGCTGGGATTACAGGCCTGAGCCACTGCCCCCAGCCTCTCTTAAACTTTTATCACTTTGTTTTTTGTTTTGTCTGTGGGAGAAATAAAAGTTTTCCTTTCTCCTCTTAGGTTCAGTGACTGGGGCCTGCAAACTTAAATGACAGAAGACAAATTAACAGGAGAAAAACAGCATACAATTTTATTAACATTTTACATGCAATGGAAATTCACAGAAAAAAATAAAACTCAGGAAGCAGTTAGGCTCCGGGGCTTATGTGCCGTTTTAACAAAGGAAAGGGAATTTGGGCTTTGAGTGATGACGAATTGTGGGAAAGCAACCAGGAAATATATGGGAGAAATTAATGGAAGGTAAGGGTTATTTTAGTAAGATTTGTTTATGAAGAATATTGTATCAGGTTTGAATCAGCCTAGTTATGTTAACTCCAGCAGGGGCCAAGAGGTTTCACGATGAATCAGTGGCCAACTAAATGTTTTCAAATTCACGATTTGTGTTGTGAGGCTTTCACACACTAGCAATCACGTAAGTATATTCAGTGCATAGGCAGTGATGAGAGAGAGGGGGACAAACCACAGCGAGTAGCTGGGGAGAACCGCACATCCACAGACAAACTAGAGAGGGCTGGAATCTTCTAAAATTGCTGACCAGCAGGGGGTGACTGCTCTTTTTGGGCAGAACTTCTGGTGGCCACTCCTGGTGTCCAGAGGCGGCCTCAGAGTTATCACAGACAGAAGTTCTACAGATGCTTCTCCATGGTCAGTTGCTTTGCTGTTTTCACGGCCCTCCACAGAGTGTACACACTCACTATCTCAGCTGCCACGTGACTTCAGTTTCTCGTCAGGTCTCAGGGTGCCTAGCCGCAGCAGGAATCATCACCTCAGTCCATTATACATATGTTTATCACTTTGAGGGGTCAACAGTTTCACTGTCACTTGTCATCAGTGACTTCATTTTGAGACAATTAGCATCACAAAACACTATTATCTATCAAGATTCATCTTGGTTCTGACTGTCTCTGGTGACAGTCTCTCTTTTCTTCCTGGTACTGGAGTGAGGAACACCTTCTCAAAGGGAGATGTATGCCTGCTTTTAGGCAGAAAAGGGAGTGTAGAGAACTCTTCCTGCATTTGTTGATTCTCAGTTGCCTTTAGCTCAAAAGACTTATGCCAAAGTGGCATCATTCAGGGTGGTGTATCGTGATTCCCTTCATGTCCATCTTCTCATTTCTGATAGCAGGGAGAGAAATGGTACAGAATGGAAGCTTTTCTCCCAAATCTGAAAGATTTAGGGCTGTCAAATTTGACCACTGTCAAATATTTGATCATTGAAAATAGGTTCCCTTAACATCATGGTCATTGCCAAATGTGATCCATGATTACACAGATGCTCCTCAGCTTACAAGGGGGTTACTTTTTTTTTTTTTTTTAATTTCAGTATTTTGGGGGGAACAAGTTGTGTTTGGTTACGTGAGTAAGTTCTTCAGTGGTGATTTCTGAGAGTTTGGTGCACCCATCACCTGAGCAGTGTGCACTGTACTCAATATGTAGTCTTTTATTCTTCTCCCCTATCCTGCCCTTCCCCTTCGAGTCCTCAGAGTCCATTGTATCATTCGTATGCCTTTGTTTCCTCATAGCTTAACTCCTACGTATCAGTGAGAACTTAAAATATTTGGTTTTTCATTCCTGAGTTACTTCACTTAGAATAATGGTCTCCAGCTCCATCCAGATTGCTGAAATTGCCATTATTTTGTTCCTTTTTATGGCTGAGTAGTATTCATAAAAACATAAAAACAACAAAGCAACTGACCATGGAGAGAAGCATCTGTAGAACTTCTGTCTGTGATAACTTTGAGGATGCCTCTGGCTTAGAGAGTTTTCCCTCTCTAGTTTGTGGGTGTGAGTGTGTGTGTGTGTGTATACACCACATTTTCTTTATTTGCTCGTTGATTGATGGGCATTTGGGTTAGTTCCATATTTTTGCAATTGTGAATTGTGCTGCTACAAACATGCATGTGCAAGTGTGTTTTTCATATAATGACTTTCTTTTCCTCTAAGTAGATACCCAGTAGTGGGATTGCTGGATCAAATGTTAGATGTACTTTTAGACCTTTAAGGAATCTCCGTACTGTTTTTCCATAGTGGTTGTACTAGTTTACATTCCCACTAGCAGTGTAAAAGTGTTCCCTTTTTACCACATCCATGCCAACATCTATTATTTTTTGATTTAAGTTATTATCGCATTGTGATTTTGATTTGCATTTTCCTGATAATTAGTGATGTTGAGCATTTTTTCATATGTTTGTTGGCCATTTGTATATCTTCTTTTGAGAATTGTCTATTCATGTCCTTAGCTCACTCTTTGATGGGAATATTTGTTTTTTTCTTGCAGATTTGTTTGAGTTCCTTGTAGATTCTGGATATTAGTCCTTTGTCAGATGCATGGTTTGCACAGATTTTTCTCCCACTCTGTGGGTTGTCTGTTTACTCTGCTGATAATTTCTTTTGCTATGCAGAAGCTTTTTAGTTTAATTAAGTCCCATCTATTTATCTTTGTTTTTGTCACATATGCTTTTGTATTCCTGGTCATGATGTCTTCGCCTAAGCCAGTGTCTAGAAGGGTTTTTCTGATATCTTCTAGAATTTTTTATGGTTTCAGGTCTTAGATTTAAGTCCTTCATCCATCTTGAGTTGATTTTTGTATAAGGTGAGAGATGAGGATCCAATTTCATTCCTCTGCATGTGCCTTTCCAATTATCACAGCATCATTTGTTGAATAGGGTGTCCTTTCCCTACCTTATGTTTTTGTTTGCTTTGTCGAAGGTCAGTTAGCTGTAAGTATTTGACTTTATTTCTGGCTTCTCTATTCTTCTCCATTGATCTATGTGCCTGTTTTTATATCAGTACCATGTTGTTTTGGTGACTATGGCCTAATGGTATAGTTTGAAGTTGGGTAGTGTGATGCCTCCAGAGTTGGTCTTTTTGCTTAGTTTTGCTTAGGCTATGCGGGCTCTTTTTTTTTTTTGGTTCCATATGAATGTTAGGATTGTCTTTTCTAGTTCTGTGAAGAATGATGAGGGTACTTGATGGGAATTGTGTTGAATTTATAGATTGCTTTTGGCAGTATCTTCATTTTCACAAGATTGATTCTACCTGTCTAAAAGCATGGGATGTGTTTCTATTTGGTTGTGTTGTCTTTGATTTCTTTCAGTGGTACTTTGTAGTTTTCCTTGTAGAGGTCTTTCATCTCCTTGGTTAGGCATATTTCAAAGTACTTTATTTTTTTGCAGCTTTTGTAAAACGATTGAGTTCTTGATTTGATTCTCAGCTTGACCTCTGTTGGTGTATAGCTGTGCTACTGATTTGTGTACATTGATTTTGTATCGATCTGGGAGCTTTTTGGAGGAGTCATCAGGGCTTTCTAGGTATATGATCATGTCATTGGCAAACAGCAACAGTTTGACTTCCTCCTTACCGATTTGGATGCCCTGTATTTCTTTCTCTTGTCTGATTGCTCTGGCTAGGACTTCCAGTACTATGTTAAATAGAAGTGGTGAAAGTGAGCATCTTTGTCTTGTTTCAATTCTCAGGGGAAATGCTTTCAACTTTTCCCTGTTCAGCATAATGTTGGCTGTAGGTTTGTCATAGATAGCTTTTATTACCTTAAGGTATATCCCTTCTATGCAGATTTTGCTGAGGGTTTTAATCGTAAAGGGATGCTCAAGGGGGTTACATTCTGATAAACCCATTGTAAATTGAAAACATTAGAAGTTGAAAATGCGTTTAATACACCCAACCTACTGAACATCATAGCTTAGCTCAGCCTAGCCTACCTCAAACATGCTCAGAACACTTACATTAGTGTACAGTTGGGCAAAATCATCTAACATAAGACCTATTTTATAAAGTATAATTTATTCCATACTATACTGAAACTGAAAAACAGAATGGCTATATGGATACTCAAACTACAGTTTCTACTGTATGCATAGCTCTTTCACACCATTGTAAAGTTGTCAGAGCTTCATTAAATCAGGGACTGTCTGTATTTTAAAATCTCCCATTGGTTCTTGTAAGTTTAGAAAACATGTTGCATCTGTAGTGTAAACCCTTCTGACATACTTTGCGGCATTTATAGGGGAATTGGAATGGTGATAGAGGCAAGAGCTAGAGTTCAGGGTGCAGTAGGGCTTAAAGAAAGGCTGCAAGATAGCTCCCCTCTCCCACATGGCTAACCTCCCTCCGTAAGGATTCCTGCAAACAGTTGGGAAGAGGTTGGGGTGAGGTTCGACGGCTCTGTCAATTCCCTGGTCTTTGCCTTCACAACAACTGTCAGTATTTGTAGTCATCATCCCTGTCCAGAGAAAATTTCCAGGGCCTCCCAGTTCCCACACCAGGGGCTGACTTTGGTGAATTGTTTCTGCAGGCATCATTTGTAATTGGGGATTGAGTTGTTCCTTGACAAAAGAAGGTATTTCAGAATGGAGAGCTGTCATATCCTTTTGGCCTTGAATCTCACAGCTATGTTTTCATCAAATCTCTTTTCCCTCCCTTTCCCATCACAATTTTAATGAACTCCTATCTAGAAAGAGTGACTTAAATATATGGATTCTACCACATATCCCACTATTTTCAACATTCCACTATTATCAGAGCAAAAATGTCAACCTTTAATGTCGGCTCTCGCTTGATCTGAATATTTAAAAGAGGCTTCTTTTTAAACCTCTTTATGTTTTGCTATTTATGCTGCCTCCTGCCCCCAAAAATTTAGAGAAAAGAATCTCTTGGTTTTGTTTTCCTTCCCTGTGAAACCCAGTCTTAGGCAGGCTGCCACTTTTCCCTGACATTTCCTTTACATAGTGCTGTTATTCTAAACTGATGGTCACAGAGTCCTTCTCAGTAACAGGGAGACAAAGCACTCTGCATAGCTGATAAATTATAAGCAGGCACCGTGTGTTAGCTTGATGGATTGTTATAGTGAATGTGTGTGAGTCATGGGTGTTATTTTTGGTCAAAAGAATCGTGTGAACTTTTCTCCTCTATTTTGAGCACTTTGAAATGTACTCCTTTCTTTTTTTTTGTTGTTCTTTAAGGTGTATGTCAAGGAATTAGGCACCATTATCAGAATAGTCATTTTCTAGTTTTCAAAGTTATTGTTTTGGAGTTGAGGAGGTGGAGGGACTGAATACAAAAGATTGTGTGTTGACAAGGAATCTAGCCTGTTAAATGTAAAAGAAAATTACAGTCACCTGCTTTGAAGCAGCGGCGCCGCCCCCACCCCACCGTACTCCAGGGGTCAAGTTTGAAGCTGGGGTACATTTACAGTGAACTCACTTGGAGGCATGGCGATTTTAATAAACCATTGTTTTGCAGCTAATGTAGAAACGCCTGGCTCTTCGTAGATTTCTTTTCAGCCAGGCTGCAGAGTAAATCATGTTCAATAATCACGTCACTGGGTCTCTAAATAACTGTTTCCTAAAGCAGCCCTGCCCTCTGTCCTGGTCATCGCTGGAATTATCGACTGATTTTTATACCAAGTGTCTTCCTAGTTTCCACATCCCTGGGAAAACCATGTGAGCTCAATGCTTTTTAAAGTGAGGCCCAAGGACCAGGGCCAGGCTGCAACCTAATTGTTTCTGATCCATGACAAGATACATACAGAAATTGAGAGTAAGTGTTCAGAAACTTTCATAGCAATTTGACAGCATGGTTTTATGTCTGTTGAATCTAATGATACACATTTGGGGTTTTATCTTCTTGTCTTCTTATTTGCCTAGTAATTCATTTTTATTAGATTTTACAAAAGTATTGATCTGTTGTGGATTGGAAAAAGAGAACTGGTCTTTCCCCACCAATAGATTGAGTTGTACTGGTCTACCAATACAGTAGCTACCAATGTAGCCACTGCAGTTACATTGGTCAGTGAATGTCAGGATCTTCCCACCCACCAGAGACTAAGGAAATATTGATTTAAAAAGGGAAGGTTAGGGAGGTTGGAGATTTTTTTTCCCTTGTCTTTTGTTACATTTTCATTGTTGCCCTTACAGACATTTCTTTGGGCCTCTCTTCTGCTAAATGAAGGTTTAGGTGGATTTTGCTGCATTTCCTCCAGATGGGGATGCTGAGATTCACCTGAATGTGCAGTTGGCAGCCAGCTCCCAGACCGAGCAAGCGCTGGGCTGCTCCTCCTGCCTCTCCCCAGGGATAGTCACTGCTGCCGAGTGGCCTGGCCCTCCATCTGGTAGAGAGGGATTATGTTTGCTGCCAGGGGAAAGGATCAATGAGCTAATGTCTGGGGAATGTTCTGGAGTTCTGTGGAGGAAAGGCAGAGTCCACCCACATGTGACACCTTGAGCTAAGGAAGGAGAGCTGTGGATGGAGAGGGGGAACCAGGAAAAGAAAATCAGGAATTGAGTCATCTCTTGACTTCACTGCAGTCCCTGTGGTCAGCCTGCTCTTGTGGCCTTGAGCTGTGCTTCCAAATGGAAGTTTTGAGATGTGATGGGGAGAGGGAGAGAGGGAAGCCTGTTTGCCTTTTCCTCTGTCTGGGACTTTTTCTCCAAGATATCTACAAGGCTCTCTCCTTTTTCAAGTCTTGACTTAAATGTGACCTTCTCAGTGAAACCTTCTGTGGCCCTTTCTTCCAGCACATTCTGTTCCCTTTGCCTGCTTTATTTTTCTCTGCAGCATGTTATCCTCTAACGCATGGATTCATTGTATATTCTATTGTAATATAATGCAGTTAATGTAATGTCACCCATTCAATGTCAGTTTCCAAGGGTAAGGGTTTTGTCTGTATTGTTTGCTGCTGTATCTCCAGGTCTAAAACAGTGCCAAGCAGATGCCAGGTGTCCAATAAATATTTGTCAGATAAATGAATGAATGAACAATCAACAGTGAAGGGGCAGGATTGCAAAGGAGTCAGCTGTGTCCAAGGAAGCCTTCACTGCATCTACACAGCTCTGTTCACTGAGTGTTAGAGTAGGAGTCACGGGGTGGGCACAGTTGAGGGAGGTATCCCACCTTTAATGAGTGCACACTGGATGCTGGGCACTGTGGTAGGCATTCTGTGTTCATTATTTAAAGATCAAATCACTATGTGTTGCTAGCTCCACCTTACAGATGAGAGACCCAAGAGATTAAGAAACTCCTGCCAGGTCATCGAGCCCAGGAAGTGGCATGATCAGAATGCAGCCTCGTCTCTCTGATTCCTCCCATTCAGGGAAATTTCCAAAGGCAGTCATTTGTTCACAATGTCTCTTGTTTCTTTGCTTTCCTACCTACAAAACAGGTTTTGATTTTCCACATCCATCACTAAATTTTTGTCTTGGGAGAACAGAAATCTGGGAAAATTAGAACTCAAATATTACAAGATGGGAGCTTTGCAAATAGGGGGCTGAAAAATTGGATGGAGTTACTGAGTAATATTCTCAAATAAGTGAGTGGAGATCAGGGCTTGATTACATCCAGCCAATGGGAATGAATGTCTTTCTTTCTTTTCTTTTGTTTTCTTTTCTTTTTTCTCTTTTCTCTCTTTTCTTGTCTTGTCTTGTCTTTTCCTTTCCTTTCCTTTTCTTTTCTTTCTTTCTTTTTCTTTCCTGCCTTCCTTCTCTTCCTTCTCCCTTCCTTCCTTCCTTCCTTCCTTCCTTCCTTCCTTCCTTCCTTCCTTCTTTCTTTCTTTCTTTCTTTCTTTCTTTCTTTCTTTCTCTCTCCCTCTCTCTCTCTCTCTCTCTCTCTCTCTCTCTCCCCTTCCTTCCTTCCTTCCTCCTTCTCTGTCTCTCTGTCTCTTTCTCTTTCTTTCTTTTTCTTTCTTTCTCTTTCTTTCTTTGACAGAGTCTCTCTCTGTTGCCCAGGCTGGAGTTCAGTGGCATGATCTCAGCTCACTGCAACCTCCACCATCCGGATTGAAGGGATTCTCCCGCCTCAGCCTCCACTGTAGGTGGGACTACTGGCATGTGCCACTATGCCTGGCTAATTTTTGTATTTTTTAGTAGAGACAGGGTTTCACCATGTTGGCTAGGCTGGTCTTGAAATACTGACCTCAGGTGATCCACCCGCTTCGGCCTCCCGAAGGGCTGAGATTACAGGCATGAGCCTCCGCAGCCAGCCAGGAATGAATGATTTTCTATGCAAGTCTCCATGCCAGGCACTGGTTTCAGTCTTGGTGCCCGCTCTTATTATTCCTGATCTCTCCTGGTGAGAGCGCAACCTCCACACGCAGCTTATTGCCTCTTATTTTAAAAATAGTTATGGAGCATCTACTACGTGCTTGGGAGAGGTCAGTAAAGACAACGAAGTTCCTTGCCCTTCATGGAACTTACGTTTTAGTAAGGAGAGGGAGACAAGGAGGCAACAGTAAGCAATGAACCATGAAGTAAATGATATGGTATATTAACAGATGGCAAGTGCTCCAGAAAAAAAGATAAGGTAGCACAGGGGAAGGTTTCAGTATTAAATCAACCGGTCAAGATGGACCCTGTTGAGATGGTGACCTTTGAGCAAAGACTGAAGGAGGTGAGGAAGTGAACCAAGAGGCTCTCTGGAGGGAGAGCATTCCAAGCAGAGAGAGCAGGGCCCTGGCACTGAAATAGGATCATGCCTGGTCTGTGTGGGGGACCACAGGGAGGTGAGCATGAGTTGGGGAGACCTGGTAGCTAAGACAACAGGATAAATGGGATAAGGCAGGTCAGCCAATATGTAATCATTATCTTTTCCCTTTAATTCTCTTTTTAGTACCCACCATAGGTGCATATTCCCCAAAGTATTAGCATTGAAGTATTTGGAAATGTCACCATTCCAGTCTGGCTAGTTCCCTAACCTCTCTGGATTTGGGTTTCTTCAGCTGTAGCAGGAAAGGATTCTTTCATATTAAGATCATCTCTAATATCCCTTGTTTGACTCTCCTTGAATGATTTCCCCTTCCAACGGGACTGTTTGGATTGCTTACTGCTTCCTTCCCTCCTTTCTTTCTTCATTTATTCATCATGAGCTTTTAAAACACTTGTCAGTACCTGAGCACTGTCTGGAACAACACACATGGAAGGGGAGGAAGCAGAAAGCAGAATCTCTGCCTTTCAGTAGCTTGCAGTCTCTCCCTGCTAAGTTTCAATGAGAATGTGGTAAGTCAGGTGAGAATTAGGGCAAGTCCATTAGCTAAATAAGAATAGTACAGGAGAACAAGAAGCCATGTGCGCGAGGAGGAATATGAGTAAAAGGCTGGAGTAGGTAGTTAGATGGGCAGCCAGGAATCCCAGGTTCAGGAAATGTGGGAAAGGGGTGAGGATATGGCAAAAGGTGTCTGCATGCTCTGGGAAAAGGAATGATGAGGCTGTGAGATGGAGCCACACCGAAAGGGGAGGCTGGCTGATGGACCGGCCGTGGAGATCGGAGGGACCTGGATCCCAACAGGAGGCAAATCTTAAGGAAAGGATGATGTCATGAAGATGGGAATGAAAGGCGACTATCCTGGCTATTTAGTACTTCTCCCGGATGTGAGGTAAAATAAGGAAATAAAGAGGGGGAAAACCAGCCCAGGAAACTGTTGCATTTCTTCTGGATCCTGATTTCAGAAATTGTTGCTCGTCCCTGACCTCTTTTCTGGCCGCCCACTGGAATTGTAATCAAAATTCTAGGCATTGAGGTCACACACAAAAACTCATGAGACAAAACACATATATTTGAAGAAAAACAAAAGCTATCTAAACAAGAAAATGAAGCTTTTTCTATATTGTTGGCCTGGCCCAAATTTTACAATTGAACGCTATGTCCATTTTCAAGATTTTTAGTGATAAACTCTCTCTCTCTTTTTTTTTTTTTTTTTTTGAGATGGAGTCTTGCTCTGTCTGGAGTGCAGTGGCACAATCTCAGCTCACTGCAACCTCTGCCTCCCAAGTTCAAGCAAGTCTCCTGCCTCAGCCTCACAGTTTTTTTTTTTGTTTTTTTAACTCAAATAAGACTGACTCTTCCATTGCTTGTCCTAGTGCCCTCTGTGAGCCATTCTGGAAACAAAAGAATATCCCCAAATTGAGGTTCATGGCCAACTTCATTTTCCTGCGTGCCATTGTAGTGGCGTGATTCACACACTGGCTGCATTCATATATGTGTTTACTATAACAGGCTTTGTGGGGTTCAGCTGGGGTTGGACGCCAGCATCCACAAGCCCAATAGAGCCCTGCATTTATCTACTCCTCCATTTCTCATTCTGTTTCATAATGTGTTGATATTTGTAGGCGAATCTTGCACAACTATTGAGAGATTCTCAGGACCGAAATAAACATCTCGGAGAAGAAATTAAAGAACTTCAGCAAAGGCTTGGAGAAGTCCAGGGTGACAACAAGGTACTGTGAGTATTTACAGGGAGAAAGCTCTGCTGCAAAACTGTGCATTTGAGGTTTATATATTGCACATTGGAAAAATGTAATGCAGCATTTGTTGAAAAGTTTGTTATAGATTTTTAAATTTATAATGAAAATTCGCAGTTTAGTGTATCTTGCCTTTTTACATTCCCTTTATGTGTGTGCATGCATGTATATGTGTGTTTCTCAGTGGCTCTAAAATATTTCCACAACCCATTGTGGAAGTTTCATTCTGTTCAGCTTGGTGGTGAATAACACTGTGGTTGAGGGCAAAATAAAACCCAAATGTTATACTTTCCCCCTTATATACACATAATGGATTTGTGGCTCAGATGATTTGGAATTATTCACATTCGGTTTTGAATTTTAAATAGTCATCCTACTAATTATGTTCGCATAACCAATTTATTTTATTGCTAAATTTGGCAATTTGTATGGAACATTGCTCAAAATCCACTGCTTGGCATTAATCAAACTCCCCTGTTGGCAACGTTAATTATAAAATATGAACTCATAAACTCCCAACTAAACGTGTGCACTCTCTCTCCCAGCTGAAGCTACGAACAAAAGTACAATTGAGAAAGGAAAGAAAAACTACCCAAGTTTAATTCTGTCCCCCAAAATCATTTCCCGTTTTGCCAAGATTGATTCATTTCCAACTCCTTGCCCGAGGCGGCTTTTGCAACAGAGATGGCTTTGAAAGTGGACTCAAGAAAACTATAGTGTGTGTATGTGTGTGTGTGTGTGTGTGTGTGTGTGTGTGTGTGTGTGCGCGCGCGCGCGCGCAGTGTGTTGGAGGGGAGCAGTTCTTAGGGAACTGTTTTTAGATGTTACCAAATTGCTTGACAAATGATGGTGACTTTCATCATTGCTGGGAGTTGTTGGTTATTAGAAGGAGCCATTTTGAAAAATGCCCACTCTTTAAAAAATGCATAGAATTGCCTGGGTCATCCAGAGAGCTCTTCCATAACAAGACATCAGAGAGGGTGCTGCATACTGCTGGCTTGAGAGTCCTGACTTGAGGGCATATATACATCTAGTAACCCTTCTTTACACAGCTTCTTCTCCACTTAACTGGCCTTACATTTTTTTAACCTCTTGGATTTAACATAAATTTGAAAACTTAGGCTTTACTATTCCTGGTCATGAAATAAAGGGTGGGAAAGAATGTGCAGGAAAGGCTCTAATTAACACTGGACAAGCTAATCCGGCCCCTTGTGTGGTTTTATGCATCATTAAAAGGATTTAAGCTCTGTAACCTAGGTGTTTGGTCAATAATTAAAGGACAGACCTTCTTACTCACTTCCTCAAGTGATAGCAGCAGGGCAAGATTTGCTGGAGAATAAAACAAAATGTATGCAATAGTTTTCTTTAAGCCCATGAGAATACTAGAGGAGTTTATAAACCTGTGAAATACTGAAACATATTTAAGATGTGACTTCTGGAGCCGTGACTCTTCTTGACTGACTGATAACATATTTTTTCTATTTCATTTTTTTTTTCCTGAGCTGCTCCTCCCCTCAGCTTTCCTAAATGTGCTCCTGTCTCATCTATTGATCACTTTCAATTCTTTTGCCTTTTAGGTATGAGAATTTTAGGAATTGACGTTCGCAACTGACAGTTCACGGAAACAGAGAGCAGCCAGGCGTGGTGGCGCACTTGTAGCCACAGATAGTCAGGAGGCTGAGGCCGGAGGATTGTTTGAGCCCAGGAGGTTGAGGCTGCAGAGAACCATGATCATGCCAATGACCTCTAGCATGGATGACACAATGAGACCCTATCTCTTTCAAAAAGAAAGAAAAGAAAGGGAGGGCATGTGTGTGAGTGTGTTAGTGTGTGTGAGAGAGCATGTTTGTGTGTTTAACACTGAGCACAGGTTGTCACAGTCTGAACTTTGTGATCTGCATGCTCTCTGGGTCTTTATTCCTGTACCCGGGCACATTTATCAAACTTTGTCTTCTCACCTTAGGTTTAGAATTTAATGACTCCTATTCATGGCCTGTGAAGAAGTTTGCCTGCCAAAAGGGGCATGAGAAGATGTTCTATTGTTCAGCAAACCTCCCCATTTCAGTATCTGGCCTCTCTCCCTTAAAAAAAAAAAAAAAAAAAAGTCTAACTGCAGTGAGCCCTAGAGATTCCATTTATTCTCATTTGCCTCTAAAGTTACAGGGCTGGTTTATTTTCAGGCTCGTGTGAGTCACGATCATCCTTCCCCCATCCCCCACCTAGAGGCCAGATTACTCCTTCCATAATGACACCAGACTTTCTTGAGAACCTTGGACGCCCCTGTTCCCAGGTTCCTGTGGCTGTGTGGTACAGAATGAGTTAAACCTTCAGTGTTTTTTTTTTTTTTTTTTTAATTAATGCACTTTCTACTCCAACTTTTCCATCACTTTCTGCATTCAGTTCTACCTCCTGGTGCGCTAGGCCTCCATGACCATGGTGTGCTAGGCCCCCATGGTCTGACCCCTACTGATTTCTACGGCCACATCCTTGCTCCTGGTCACTTCATACTTGAGCCCTAGAGCACTACTTTCAGCCCCTTTGCTGTGCTGCACTGCCTGTGGCCACAGGACCTTTGCACCTGCTGTTTGCTCAATCTGGAATACTCTTCCCCTTTACTTCCCCTGCAAGCTTCTGTTCCTCTCCCAGGTCGTAGATCAAATGCAGCCTTCTCCAGCTCTTAGGCGTCAGTCCCGTGCAGCCTGAAATGTCTTGCTCTGCCCCTCTGCTCACACTTGCGTGGCACCGCCAGCCCCAAAGGGAAGCTCTTTGAAGGCCGAATTTCCATCTGTATCCTATAAATTAGCATTCTTAGTTCCTGATAGGGAGGTATTTTATAATCTCTATTGAAGGAGTGGAATGGAATAAACGAATGAATGAATGAAGAGGAGAAAAGAAGAACGAAAAGAAGAGCAAAAGGATTCAAGGAAGAGGAAGAGAAAAAGAAAAAAAGCATGCAAGAAATAAACAGACCAACTGCCATCTGGTTGTCATCAGTACTTTGTGGAGTAAGAAGTAGTTTAGAAATTTGGAGAAAGGAACCTTCCTTGAAAATGACAGTTCTTAAAGATTAACAAGGTTAGAGGAGCCCTCCGGGAAAAGGAGGGCTCACGAAGCCACACATTACCCTGGAAAAGCTTTGCAGAAAAGCAAACTGTCCCAACAAGGGGGGAACTAACCCCAGATACGTGTCTTTGAGGAGCTTCTGTGGAGAGAGCAGAGGGTCAGTTGCTGAGCCTTGGGGGACAAAGGATAAGTGTCCTGCTCATTGGCTGGTTCAAGTCTGTTAAATCAAGAATACTTAATAATTGTTGTTTTTGGACTCCTAACTCTGAGGCCAAACAGCAGGGCTGATGGCGTCATTTTATGAGTGACTGTTAAAGTGGAAGATTTTTATCTCTGAGTTGCCATTTTAACTGATGACCCTTATCCATATTTTGAGAAGCCGAGATTCTAGATGTTAAGTACATTTGAAAAACAAGGTGATAGGAAATTACTTGCCTTGGATATTTTAGGGTAGACTAATTTTTCCATTTGTTCAGCTAGAGCCTTGTAACCCTGTGGGCCATAAAGCATTTCCAAACAGCCTCCCGAAAGATTTGTTGCCACCCTGGCTCCCAAGCAGCTTAGCTCTCCCATGGGGCAGGGGGCAGCGTTCTTGTGCCAACATGGGCATCCTGTGATGGGGGACCTGTGTGATCGATTACCTCCTGCGATCTCTGTCCAGTGCCCAAGAATTTCTCAGGCTCCCAAACTAACCCAAACTTCCAAGCCAAACCAGATGAGAGATGTGAAAAGGGAAACCTACTGGATACCCTCCCCTTCCTTAAAAATTACAGTTGTTAAAGATTAACAAGGTTAGAGGAGACCTCTGGGAAAAGGAGGGCTCATGAAGCCACGCATTACCCTGGAAGAGCTTTGCATGTTGCCCAGGGCTCTCAGTGTATCAGTCTATAAGGAACGAGGAAAGACTCAGGCAGTGCTGGGGCCACAGAGACAGCTGCAGCTCCCCTTGGCCTGCCCCAGAGGTTGGCCTGTTCCTCTTCTGGGCATTAAGAAAAGAATAGATTTAGGGAAAGGGGATCAGGAGGAAGAAAGGGGTCTCAGAGAATTGAAGGATTAGTAGGTCAAACAGCAGAACTAGCAGAGGACATTGGAATCACAAAGACGGCAGTCCTTCCTTATCTGGGGGAGACTTCCCAAGACCCCCAGTGGATGCTGAAACCTGGGTTAGTGCAGAACTTGGTTGCCATCAATCAGAGCCTGTTTGTCTTCATGTCTTCTACCTACAAATGTAATGCCATTTCCATCTTCACCGATCATTTATGCACGGTGGCCGTAGCTTTTGTAGTTTTGAGGTGCAGCAGCGAAACTAGCACAGATTTCTTTTTCCTTCTTTACAATTTCATGGATAGAAGATTGGTTCTTATTGCAGATCTTAGCAACCTCAGCATATGAATTTTTTTTTTCCTTAAGTTGAGAACTTTCACCTTTTCACTTAAAAGAAGCAGTATGTGGCTTCTCTTTGGCATGGCCAAGTTGCCAGCATCACTGCTCTTGTGTTTGGGGTCATTATATTTTTATTGTATGTATGTCTGTATTTATTTATCTATGATGGAGTCTCGCTCTGTTGCCAGGCTGGAGTGCAGTGGTGCAATCTGTGTTTGGTGTCATTCTTTTTTATTTTATTTATTTATTTTTTTAGATAGAGTCTCACTCTGTCGCCAGGCTGGAGTGCAGTGGTACAATCTCAGCTCACTGCAACTTCTACGTCCTGGGTTCAAGTGATTCTCCTGCCTCAGCCTCCTGAGTAGCTGGGACTACAGGCACGTGCCACCATGCCCAGCTAATTTTTGTATTTTTAGTAGAGACAGGGTTTCATCATGTTAGCCAGGATGGTCTCAATCTCTTAACCTCATGATCCACCCACCTCAGCCTCCCAAAGTGCTGGGATTACAGGCATGAGCCACCATGCCTGGCCAGGGCATTATTAAGTAAAATAAGGGTTCCTTACACAAAGGCACTGCAATACCATGACAGTTGATCTGATACCTGAGATGGCTACTCAGTGACTAAGGGGTGGGTAGTGTAGACAGCGTGGACCCTGGACAAAGGAAGGATTTGCATTTCTCCAGCGGGGCCAGGTGGGATGGACCAGGACACGAGATTGCATCATGCTACTTAGAACGGCATATGATATAAATCGTATGAATTTTTTATTTCTGGGATTTTCCATTGAATATTTCCAGACCACGGTTGACCGCAGGTAGCTGATACCAAGAATTAGGGGGACTACCACTCCCTGAAGTGTGCTCCTGAACCAGTTCTCTGAAAGAAGAAGCCTGACTTGTAACATTTTGCCTTTGCCACTGTCTGTGTGATAGATACTGTTGCCATGACAAATGTCAGGTTACCAGAGTGAAGTCACTGAACTTGGAAATATTTGGACTCCAGGAAAAGATAGCTCCAGCCTGCCTCTGTGAAGTGGAGCAGTGTAGTGCAGTGCAAGAGGTCCACCTTTTAAAATTGTCAGACCCAGGTTTATGTTCTCGTTCTGCCAATTATTGTCTGTGGCCTTCGGCAAGTCAGTTTTCTCTCCAGGCCTCAGTTTCCTCATCTGTAAAGTGGCAATAATAATACTTCTCATAGAATTGTTTAATCATTTATTCACATCATTTATTCCCCACGTAATTGTGGACTTCCTACATGCTAATTAACATTCTAGCAGCTGAGGACACATCAAAGAATAAGAAAGACAAGGTACTAGCTCCCATGGCGCTGATATTCTAGTTGGGGAGTAGATAATAAGAAAATAAAATACATAAGTAATTTCATCAGACAGTGCTTAGTCTGAGAAGAAAAGAGAACGGACAATGAGATTTAATGATTTAGGGATGGACTTGCATGCAATATCGTTTGTAGAGGGTGTTGCATGGTTCATAACACCTAGCAAGCACTTACCAGCGGGTAAGTGTTGCTGTTATCTTTAGCACAACACGCACCCGTATTGACTGAGAATCCACTTGTGCAAGAATTCCACCAGAAATCTTAAGATCTTCCTCTCTATTTATAAGCTATTTCCAGTGAACTAGATATGTCCCCCCGCCCCAGTAGAGACAATGATCCTGGTGAGACACCTGGCATGTGGCAGATGGATCCCCAAAAGTCAGCCCTCCTAATCACCAGCCTCGACTTCGCCGGCATCAAGCATTATTGCTTTGGTGCCGAGCTCCTGGGAACTTTCTTGCATTTTGTGTGCCCCTTGTGGAATAAGCATCTAATAGGATACGTCAGAAGCAGCAACTCATGTTCCCATTGGGACAGATGGCAGTTGGTCTTCTTGTCTGTTTGCTTTAAAGATTATGGCACTTTTGTGCAGAAGGCCAATAATACAGTGCGATGTGTTCAAAGGCAAGGAAGTTTTCGGTAGGTGAATGCTCCTACCAATGTCATACATTTATACTTCCTGGGCCCCTGCTGGCAAATTTAAATTTAGCTGTTGTGATATTGCATAAACACAAGGTTTTGCCCTTAATAATGAGTTTTATGTTACGCCAGCTGAAGGTCTTTAGGTACCTCTGTTTTATCTGCGTTGGTGCCATAAAATGATAGAGACCTTCTGTGAACATACCTCTATTGACATGGGACTTTTGGATGAATTTGGTGAGCAAACCAATTAAGATACAGCTACAAGCCAATAAAGACAGAGCAATGAGTGTGCAGGTGACTAATTAAAGTACACTTCACTGAAAAGGAGTGCTCAGCTGTGGATGTTCGTAATGGTCCAGGATGAGGGATCAGAGAGCTCTTCGGAAGCTGTTTCACTTTATGCTTCAAAGGGAGCAGAGAGATGTCCTAACCTGCAAGAAACCGAAGTAAAGATGGCACTCTAATGAAAAGCTCGGACCTTGGGGCACTATAGAAGTTAATTATGAAGAATTACAATGAGTGAGAAGGGGCCTTCACCGCACCCCGCCTCCCCACCCTATCATGTCTTGTTCTACGTGGGATCTTGATTATGAACTATAGGCAATGCTCAGTGAGTCCAGCAAGCAGCCAATCTAGTTCAGCAGTCTCTCATGTTTTATTTGTAAGTGAATTGGATACACTTGGTCTTCAGATACCTTATTTGAGCCTGCCATGGCTTACATGAGCTCATAGTCTGGGTAGACCATGTGACCAAAACAGCATGATTTTCAGATATTCATCCCATAGACTGTGAACATAATTACACTTCCTAGTGGAGAACTGAAAGATATCTCTGCCCAAGACTTGTTTTATCATACACCATGTCCAAATTACACACTAAAGTGAAAGTAAATCAGAGCTTCTTTAAAACTGCTTGATGCAACACTAAAGATTTTGGCTCTGGGAGCAACATGTGCTGAACTATCTGACAGTAATTCAGGGGCTTCTTAGCTGTGTGATCTTCGGACAATTCCTTGACTTCTTTGTGCCTTAGTTGTTCTCATCTGTACAATGGGGATAGCAGTAGTACTTGCCTCATGGAGGTTGGTTCAGTGCAATTCGTTTCAACACGTATTTGTTGAGGATGGACTGTCTGGTCTAGGGCTAACAGCAAACAATATCAGTGAGTCCCTGCTCCCACGGGGGCTTCGTTCTAGTGGGGGCAGATGGACAGTAAGCAAATAAATCATATTTCACAGATTCCGAGATGCACAGTTTTTCCCATTTGGACATCTCTGATGCAGTCGGTGTATTGTGTAGTTATGATTGGCATAACTACCTCTTTTTAGAGGTGCACAGTGGTGGCTCTTAAAGTTGATGGAGTCTTATATTTGATGAACTGTGGTATAATATGTCAGGAGGTGATAAGTGCTAAGTAAAAAACTAAAGCAGGATAAGGGGCTAGAGAATACAGCTCAGGTGGGGCAGGGATGCCGTTTATATCAGGTGGTCGGGGAAGGCCCTCTGCTCATGTGGGTGACACAGAACACTGAAGGAAGTATGGTGGGAGGGGTCAGATATAGGGACGAGGGGTGTGAAATCCAAAGACCCTGTGAGGGGAGCGAGCTTAGGGAGTCAGGGGCTTGGTACGGAAGGCATGCAGTTTGCCTTTTGTGAGGATTAAATAAAAAAAGTTCTATAAAGCACTTGACATAGAGCACGTTCTCCAGGGGAGCTGCTGTGTATGAATTGTTGCCACAGTTGTGAAGAGAGGCAGCACAGCATAGACTTCAGAGCCCTGAACTGCCAGGGCTCAATTCCTGACTGCCATTTATAAGATGTGTGACATAGGCGAGTTCCTCCACCTCTCTCTGTCTCAGCTTCTCGTGCAAATAAGGATAGCAACAATACCTGCCAGGGTGCTTGGTGGACTTAAATGGGTGAATGGGGATCAGCACCTAGGACAGTGCATGGCATGGCACATTAGTGCTAAGTGTTACCTGGCCAAAAGCTTCAGGCCCAGGCACTGTGGCCCACTGATTTTTATTTTTATTTTTATTTGAGATGGAGGCTCGCTCTGTCACCCAGGCTGGAGTGCAGTGCGTGATCTCGGCTCACTGCAACCTCCGCCTGCAGGTTCAAGCAATTCAACTGCCTCAGCCTCCTGAGTAGCTGGGACTACAGGTGCGCACCACCCATGCCCAGCTAGTTTTTGTATTTTTAGTTGAGATGGTGTTTCACCATGTTGGCCAGGCTGTCCTCAAACTCCTGACCTCAAGTGATACGCCTGCCTCAACCCCACAAAGTGCTGGGATTACAGGTGTTAGCCACCACACCTGGCCTGGCCCACTGATTTGTACATGGTTCCCAGTGGGTCACAGTGCCCTCGCCCTGAAGCTTTTGGCCAGTTAACACTGGCCTCAGAGCCCTGTGCCAGCTTCTCAGGGGGTTCTCTCCACTGTAAAGAGGAGATGACAGTGTCTGCCTCTGAGAGTTGTGGGGAGCCCAGAATGCGGACTTCCTATTTAATAGATCTAAGAAGCATTTGAGGACAGGCTATGGTTAGCCAGACACGGTTGTGGAGACCAAGGTGTTTCAGTGCATTTGACAAGCAAGGTTCATGCCTGATGGAGCTGACAGTGGGGTGGACACAAGCAGATGAATGTGATTGTTTCTGGTAAGTATGATGAAGACAGGGAGGCAGGGCAGTGTGGGTTGAGAGTGGCTCAGGGTGAATGCCTCTGGCGATAATGTGCAGAGAAGACTTCTCAGACAGTAGAGATCTGATCTGACCTGCATGAGACAAAAGAAGTGGGCTCTGGACAGACCTGTGAGTGGGCTCTTCCAAAGGCAGAGGAAGTGCAAAGGCCCGGGACAGACATGAGAGTGGCATGTTTAGGACAAGGGAGGGAAGCCGGCATGGCTGGAGCATAGACATAGGGGGATGGTTAGAAATGGGGTCAGGAGGCAGGTGGGAGCAGGTAACGTTGTGCCTCTTCAGCCCTAGTAGAGGCTCTGTGCGGATCTCAGTGCTGTGAAGAGCCACTTGGGGTATCTATCAGTGGTGTAAGAAAAGCTGCTAGCACATTGCTTGCTTGGACGACACTGGGAGCTTGTTAACTGGGCGACATCCGTATACACACTAATGAGTGCGTGCGTGATGATCTCCAGGGTAGGAGACAGAGGATGAAAACTACTGTTTTGATTTGTTTTAAGTGACAAATTATTTTGTTTGAAACTAAAACTGGAATGTCATATAAATCGAGGAATTTGGACTCTGGTGTACACAATAGGTGGCCCACTTGGAGCCTTTTTAATCTCTCACGTCCAGTTTTATTGAAGGTATTTCCAAAAGGTAAGGGGGCATTTGGAGAGGATGTGGAGGAAACTAACAGGTAAAGTAAAGAAATAATAGGCAGAGTCTTGTTTTTGAGTTGCCCAGCGCAGTGCCACTCCAAATGAATGTTTAATAAATGCCTTTTGGTGCTGACCTCTCCCCAGGTGAGCTATCTACAGCAGTGCATGAGGACTGGGGGCAACGAAGGGCTAGCCTCCACTTCCTGTTAATGATGCTTTCATTTGACCCTCTCAATAGCTCTGGCAAATTGACAGCCACTGTATAAGAACTGTACCTATACCAACTGTAACTGGGGATGGCAGTTTGAAAGCTCATGAAGTTACATGGACAGTGATCATTGCATTGTATCTTCCCATTGTGGTAATGTGATCTCCACAGATGGAGTTGTGCAGTGCACAGCCTGGGCAGCCATACATGGCTGTCCTGCCTACAAGATAGATTTTATCCTTTTTTTTAAAAAAAACAAAACAAAACAAAACAAGTCACATGTAGCCCCCCAGCGTTAGAGAGCTTGCCAAGGGCACATAGCTAGGATTAGTAGAAGCTGGATCTGAATGTAGATAATACCCAGAGAATAGCTGCTCCTGCACCTGGCTGCCTCTCACTGTTGGGTAAAACAGATTCAGGTAAATGAAAATAGGATGAGGTAGAGAATGTTGAGGACTGTGGGAGACGAAGGCTGAGAAGAGATCGAGGAAGGAGCAAGTCATTCCGACTTGGAAGGCCTGGGCAGGCTTCATGGAGGACAGATTGAGCAGGCTCTTGGCAGAGTTGGGGGCAGGGCACCCAGAAGCCATTTTACCACATTGTTTTGCGGCCATGTCCCTCAGCCACTTCCCAGCTGCAGCTGCGCCTCATCCGCAAGCTGACGACTCACACCCATAATTCATTCATAAACATTTATTTCTATCTAAATCAGCAACTGAATGCGTCTATTGGCGGCGGCGCGGGTGCTGTGCAAGGCACTGATCCACTTTGTGGCTTGGCACGGGGAGGCTGGCTGTGCAGCTTTGATGGCGCTGTTTGAGGAAATTAAGTGCCCTGAGCAGTTGCTTCATAGCCATTTTCCAAGGTGGAAAATCAACATCATTTGCCTGCACTACACAGATAAGGTTGGCTCGGGAGCTCTGCTTTCTCCAGCTTAGAGGAAAGGTCGGACTTCCCTAGTGGGCTTCTGTGTGGGGAAACATACATGGAGGAGGATGATGATGATAATTACAATAATCATAAGAGCCCCTAACATTTATTATTTATTAAACACAGTATATACTCCAGGGCCTGTGCTAAGTATTGAAGAGAAGTCCCGTCTTTTCTTACTTAGGGTTAGGTTCTGAAGTCAGCACGTAAGAGGCAGAAACTTGTATGTAGCCAAAATTCCCCCGATTGTCCTTTGAAATTGTCCAAAACTTTCATGGTGTATGTATGCTTCGGAATAGTGGTATTATGTAAAAATAGAACAGTGTGACTTTGCATAAATATATTATCAGTCACCCTCTCCCCCTCACTCTCCAGCAGGGATATTGAGCATAGGAATTGGGAGAATCACCCAATGTTTTGGTTTATTTCTCTCTCATCCTCTCTTCCCTCTTCTATTTAATCCCCAAACTCGTATATATGAGTATTTGAACTTCCCTGAGTTCAGTGTTCATTTAACTCAACCCTGCTCTCTCATTTCATGCCTACAGCACTTCTCTGAGGCTACACTTTTACTGCTGTGTTTTTACAGAGGAGGATACTGACACTCCAAGAAATTCAGACAAGGTCCTGAGGTTGCACAGCTCACAGACTGTGGGACCAGGATGCAGGCCCTAGGTGGGCCAACTCCAGCGCACACCAGCTGTCAGCTGGGAAGGCAGGAGCCTTCTCCCTGGGGCTCTGCTGTCTCCCCTGCAGTGACTTCTTAGACCCCCTCGGCTGACTGCACTTGAGCTTCAGACCCAACTAATGATCTAGCTATTACCAACTTGGGCCTCACTTTTAAAAATAAGTGTTTCAACCAGTCCAGCCCTGAGATTTAACAGCCGATATTGTATGCACATTAAACACCAAATGATTGTTAACGTATTTATTGAAGCTTAACAGGCATCCAATATATAAACGATGACTCTCTTATATGGCTGTCAGACCTCAATAAACATGTTTAATAATTAATTGGCATTAAGCAAACATAATTGTGCAATTCTAAATTAAGTGCTCAGTGAAGCATATTGGGAATAGAAAACCACAGTGTTTTATTACTTAAAGTTCAGGCTGTCAGTATGGCTTCATAGACCAAGAAAAATACCCTGCTTTCAAAGACACGACCTGAGCCTCCTGTTGGCCTTGTACTGAAAGCCAGGAGTTGTCTTGTTTCTAGACCCTCAGATCTGATAGACCTTTTTTTAATTTGTCTTGCTGTTTGCCTTCCTGTGTATCCACTTTTGGGATTCTGATGTCCCAAGCCAAGAGTTGTGTGATGTAATAGAGTTTTTGTATATCAGCTTTCAGTGGAATTACCAGTTTTGCTACAAATTTGTTCTGTGAAGTCACTGCCAACTACTGGATTAGTGAATACCGAACCACTGCTCCTAGGAGAAATGCAAGGTTAGGTTCCTGTAAGCCTCCGGTCACAACATTTTTGTCAACTGATCAGTCATAACCTTGTTTTATGTGTGTCTGTGTTTAACATCACCTTATTTGACATATACAGTTAATTCATGAACACTGAACTGAGTTCAACAGCACTGTCACTCATACCTGGAGGAAGCTTCTGTAACACACATATTGTCTCCATCAGGCGCTTCACAGCCTTCTTGCACTGATAACACTTAAGGGCAAGCACGTCCAGCCCTTCAGCACTATGTGTGGGGGCCACTTGAAACAGCAAAGTCACCAATGGAAAGCACAAAAATGTGACAAATGTGGTGGCACTCACTAGATCATGAAAAGGACGTTTGTCTACAGTCCAAGGGCTGAAACAAGAAGGCAGAATGTGGCCTTGTTTGACCTCCATGGGAACGTGTGTGTCGGGCGACTGTAATTTTTTGCCACTATCTGCATGTCTGACAGTGACCATGAAAGCACTGCAAATATTGATTTTGGGGTTAAAAATAAATTTCAGCAAGTAGGCAGATTCACAAATACAGAATCCATGGATAATGAGGATCGCTTGTAACCAGATTCCAGGAAGTGCAGCCATCTGCACATCTAAGCGTCCTGCATCTTCTGCCTGCCTTTGCACGGTCTGTTCCACCTGCCTGGGACACTGTCCACCCGGTCCCAATGGTGCTTTTGCTCTTGGTAGGGACACAGCAAATATTTGTTGAGTTCAACTGAGTAGTTTTCAAATAGGGACCCAAAGTAAGTGTCATTTGAAAATGTACTTTACTTTTCTTTAGTCATCATTTCTTTCAGAGTTCCTTGCTATTATTTATTATTTCAATTTAGTTAATATTCTTCCTTGGCTTAAATTAACTTCCTATCTCTCACCTGCCCATAAATCCTTCAGAGACTCTGAAAATTAAACCATTTTCTCGACTGGCAATGAATCCCTTAAGATTCATGCAGGAACAAGGAAAAGCATGCCCCCCGCGGGCACTCCTGCCTGGGTCGGATCGGTGTGACAGTGAAAAACTGTCCTCAGGCTTCCGTTCATATATGAAACCCATCCACATCTGCCCTATGGGGAGGCGTGGAATCAGATTAAAACCTTCATAAAAGAAACATTGGAAAGCGCTGCCATAACTTTTGAAAGTCACTCTTCAGTGGTGATCCTTGGAGTTGTGATGGGCAGGTAGGGGATGCTCTGAGACCATTGGGGTCTTCTTGGGCCTCTCACACAGTTTCCATTGCAACCCCACCTAGAAGGTTTGGAGCTGCAGGTGGATCTTGGCTCTGGAGTCCAGGAAAGCTATGGGTTCTGCAGGGATCTTTTGGAAAATTATGTTTTGGAAGACTGCAATTTTATTCCTGAGGATTTTAAAACATAAATAAAGGCATATTATGAAATTCATGCAGTGAATGAATATTTTAAAAGTTAGAAAGTAAAAAGCAGATAGCAGCAGTCTCACCATCACCAAAATATATACATTTTTTTTTTTTTTGAGACGGAGTCTCGCTCTGTCGCCCAGGCTGGAGTGCAGTGGCCGGATCTCAGCTCACTGCAAGCTCTGCCTCCCGGGTTTACGCCATTCTCCTGCCTCAGCCTCCCGAGTAGCTGGGACTACAGGTGCCTGCCACTTCGCCTGGCTAGTTTTTTGTATTTTTTAGTAGAGACGGGATTTCACCGGGTTAGCCAGGATGGTCTCAATCTCCTGACCTCGTGATCCGCCCGTCTCGGCCTCTGAAAGTGCTGGGATTACAGGCTTGAGCCACCGCGCCCGGCCAAATATATACATTTTTAATATTTGGATGTATTTGGTCATTCTCTGTGTGTGTGTGTGTGTGTGTGTGTGTGTGTGTGTGTGTGTGTGAGAGAGAGAGAGAGAGAGAGAGAGAGTTCTTAGTATAATTTTAGTCATACTGCATAGAAACATTAGTATTCTTTTTTTCCCCCACTTAACGTGGCATCATAGACATGTTCTCTGGTGTTACCTAGTTCACATAAGCCTCATTTCAGACAGCTGCAAATTAGCCACTTGGTTGGTTGCACTGTAGTTTGCTAAACATTCCACTATTGTTAGACATTGTTTCTAGTTTTTTTGTGTTTTTTTTTTTAACTCTTTAAATAACAGTGCAATCTACTTTTTCATTTTTTCCTAAAGTTAGCAGCCTGGAATTATTCTTGGCCCAGATTTTCAAAAGTAGAGTTACTGGATCATTGGGTAGGGACACTTTTAAGGCTCTTGATAATGTCACCTCATTGTTATGAGTGTGGGAGTGTGCCCATCTCAGCAGAATCTACCAGCATTGGGTTATCATTTTTGAATCTTTGCTAAATTTTAATGGGAACCAGAGTTTGTTTCCTCCCAGTAGCAGTGCTCCACCAGACATCCAGCTTAGAGTGTCCAGGCCTTAAGCAGTGTATACATGTGTACACTACAATCTATATTTTTAATTTTTAAAAACATTGATGATACTGGCAAGTAATTTCTTTGTTTTGTGCTTTCTCCAGTATTTCTTGAAAGTATCTTATCTTCCAAAAGTTTCTTAGTGTCCTTTGGTTTTTATTTGGATCTGTTTACTCTCTGTCCCTTTTTCTTTTCTACCAATGGAAAATGCAGCTGTTGAGGATGACAATTGCCAAACAACGGCTCGGAGACGAAGAAATCGGCGTGCGACACTTTGCAGCCCATGAACGTGAAGACTTGGTGCAGCAGCTGGAGAGAGCGAAGGAACAGGTTCTCACTAACATCTATTTGGAGTCGGGGATGCGTTTACACGGCTGGACACAACACAAACAAGAGTGGGCCCTGTCCCCCGTTTCTCAGAGGGTGGGGTGGCTGGAATGCACGTTGAATGCTTTTACTTCCTTGGCACTGCACTAGGGTCCCAAGCTGACTCTTGGGTTTCTGGCCTCCAGCAGGCAGGTCTGCTCCCTGCCATTGAGTACCATTGTTCTGAACACAACAAGAAACTTTCCTCCTACCCAGGACAGACAGGGAGAGAACAGCACATGACAAACTTGGCCTTACTTTGCAAGTTTCTGCTAAAATGCTGAGCAATGCCTCTTAGGCAAAATCTCAACAAGTGCAAAATCTCAACCCTAGTTAGGTAACATCTAAGAGAACCTAAAGTTCATTTTCTTCCTCTTACTAACTGAAGAGCAGAACAAGATTTCTGGGTCTAGAGTGGATTTGAAAAAGTATGGATTTGTAAGACACTGGCAGCTGCAGGGCATCCTGAAGTAGTCGAGGGTTCAGTTCTGGTTTTCCAAGCTGCTGCACCTCTCCTATCTTAGATATAATAAGTGTCTGGCAGGAAGTCATCCCTCACTTTTAGCTGTTACTGTATTTCAGTGTGTGGCGCTTATGGTTTTAGGGCAAGCGGGTAGTGTTAATAAACTCTCTAAAAATCAGTCAACCAAGTGGAAGGCTCCATCTCTGGCCATAAATCCGGTGCCTGAGGAACATCTTGGGTAAGGGTGCTCCCTGTGGTTTTAGATTGAGTCTCTGGAGCATGACCTGCAGGCTTCTGTGGACGAGCTTCAGGACGTTAAAGAAGAACGGTCTTCCTACCAGGACAAAGTGGAGAGGCTCAACCAGGAGCTGAACCATATCCTGAGCGGGCATGAGAACCGCATCATTGACGTGGACGCCCTGTGTATGGAGAACAGGCAAGTGGCCAGGCCCAGGCCTGTGTGTGGGAGGAAGGCTGGCTCTGTACAGGCCTGCAGGCTGGGAGTTATTTGCAGCCCTATTTACTTTGGAAAAAATTGCCTTACAAGTGAAAAGAAACTTACTCCCCCAAAATGATGACATCAATGCCATGTATTAGTTGGAAAAGTGAAAAAGGAAAACAGCCCACACCTGCACAGCTGCACACGTCTCCCTTCTCTTTCCCTACACCTTCCTTGGTAGGTCAAGAAGGGCGAGGAACCCATGAGAGTTGCTTGTTATTGCCATCAAGGAGAAAGAAAAGAATAAGAAAATAAATTGAGAAATTCCCTTAGCTGTTTCTTTTCCCTGAGGCAAATTTCAGTATGTGTGTGTCTAACTTAATGTTATGTCTGGTGTCGCCTCTTCCTGCCTCTCTTCCCAGTGGAATCGTCTTAATGAGAATTATGTGAAAACTGTGTTGATATCCCTTAGGGGATCTCTGTGAGGGCTGTTTTAAAGTGGGGTGTGTGTGATTTGGGCATGTTTGACCTTGATTGCATTCATTTAAGAAAAGGTCACAAACATGCACGTGTTTCTCCTTTCTGGTGAGCAGGCAAGGTGTTATGTGTAAAAGATAGCTCTTCTGGCAAGTGATTTTTGTTTTTTCCTCTTATACTTCAGTGTGTGTTTTTTGTTTAGCCCTTAAACACTTCCTAGTTTTATATATTCTTTTCCAGGTACCTTCAAGAGAGATTAAAGCAACTCCATGAAGAGGTCAACCTCTTGAAATCAAACATTGCCAAATACAAGGTAGCAAAATCATGATGACAATGATGGTGATTCACTATTGTGCATCTAAATGTCATTCTATTTTAATTCCCTTTTATGTGCCAAAGATATTTTAGTACTTGCCTGCCATCCCAGATAGAGTCTAATAAGAGCTTTAACTGGGTAACCAGTAAAAACTAAGAATCCAAAACAAAAACCCAAAGCAGCTTTTCACAAGAGCTCTTTCTGCGGCTGTTATCTGAGCAAGGCATGCCCACCCAGGATGTGTTTTAGTGCCTGGTGTAGCCTCTCCACTAGAATCTAGACTTGTGTATTACACAGCCTTGGTCTATTTGCAATTAGGTTTCTTACCCGTTTTTTCTATAACATGTTCACTCATCAGATGCCATTTCTCTCATAATCACCCATAAGAAAATGGTTTCCGAGTGATGAAGAAACAAAGATTGGGAAGGCACAGTCTAAACCATAATGTTCACGTCACACTGCAAGGACAGAATGTTTAAATTCTCCCCACTGTTGTTTAGTCTAATTCCAGCACCATTAGTTTGATAATATCTATTTCTGCAGATGTTAGTTGTAAGTGTTATAATTAGAAAAATCTCCTGGGTTTCTCTGCTTGGAAAATAGATTGATTTCTCTTCCTGAGGGTGAAGTTTTACAGCCATCTAGATACTTGGAAGAACCTTATTTTCCTGGCTTTTGACATTAGCATTTGTTCTCACAAGTCTCCATGCTGTTCTTCCTTTCCATTTTGTGGGGGCCACACATTATACCAGTCTATCTATATGCATTCAGCCAAAGAAGGATATAACTTTTAAAGTTGTATAATTAATCCATAATTTTTAAAAATGTGTGGATGCATTCATTTAACAACATTTATTCAGTTCTATGTGCCAAGCACTGACTAGATGCTACATATCAATTTTAATGTAAGTCTGTTCTAGGAATGACATGTAGGTGGCACATATGTACTTCCCTAATCTGTATCCACAGCAGACATCACTAATTGATCATGGCTCTCTTTCCTTCCAGAAATCACCATTGGTGCATGAAAATAAACCTAGTCACCATCTCATGTCTATTCAGAAGGAATTTTCATTACTAGTGACTTCACATGTTAGGCTGCATTCTTGCTTCAGATTTGATTTAATTTAACATGTATTAAGTGCTTTTTGTATACAGGGGACTGTAATTGCTATCATTCTGCCATGCACCACCTTTGTTGGGAAAAAAAAAGTCTTCTTACCAGGCTGTAAAAATTATAACTCTTGGGCATAGACTTGGAATTCTAAATATTAGGCTAGCACTTGGAGTTTGCAAGGGGTTCTTGTGTGCCGATGAGAGGAGACATCTGCTAGGTACTTTTCCATTGTTGACTTTTCTGACGGGTTTTTATTCTCTCCCAATCCTGTTTTAGAATGCTCTGGAGAGACGGAAAAACTCGAAGGGCCAGGGTAAATCCAGCAGCAGTGCTCTGACAGGAGTCCTGTCTGCAAAGCAAGGTAGGATATCATGCTCCAGGAAAGACCACTCATGAGCGTAAAATACTACAACTGCAAGGCCACATCCCATCCAGGATGCTGCTTTTGTGGTCTGGGAACCAAGGCGATCCATAGAACAGTGGCTCCCTGACTTCCACGTGCATCAGAGTTGCCGGGAGGGACTGTTAAAACACAGATTACTGGTTCCACCCCAGAGTTTCTGATTCAATAGGTCTGGGGTGTGACCTGAGAATTATGTATTTCTAAAAAGTTCCCAGGTGATGCTGATGCTGGTTCCCACTTTGGGAACCACTGCATTCGAGGTTTTTCTAATGACTAGACCCCATTTGGGCATATTCCCCTAGATTGTGTTCGCCTTTCCAGAATGTTCTCTCTTTCCTCATCACCAATTCAGCATCTCCAAGGATGCATTTCGACCTCCTTGAATTTCCCCTTTTCCTGGCCTCTAGGATCAGAAAAGTCTCCTAGCTGCTGAAATCATTTTCTCACATGACATGTGCCTTTTTCGAAGAAGCTTTTATTGATTGCAATTTTGTTCCTCCTTCTTGTCGATTCCAATGAAAAATAATGATCTTCCAGGAACAGTCCAGGGGAATAAATAGCAGCACACTGGCTTCTGACACTTAATATTCAGAATTCAATGCTAAACATAAGTCTCAAGTTGAACATGCTCAGCTGGCCCACTTTTTGGTTGTTGATAGTGCAGACCAGCAACTATCATATGGCAGTCTTAATCAGCACTACAGTGGCTTAAAAAAAAAGTGCTGAGTCTCCAGCCTACATAACAACCAAGGCTCTTTTCCAAGCAACTTCTTTTTTCCACTCAACCAGAAAAGAACACCCTAGAATTGTTTTTCAAAAGAAAACTACAATACTCTATAAAAATGTGAAGTAGCCCATCTAAGTTTAGCTCTGGATACCATATATAGCAAGCCATCTTTGAATGTTGATACCCAGTGTTATCATTGATGTGGAGAATGCCAGCCACACTCAAAAACACTGTGGCAGAACCATCAATCTGGCACAGCCTTTCTAGAAAACCTATGATGAAAAGCATTCTATCAAGAATCTATTGGTATTGGTAAACGAAATCTATGACTCTATGGCAGCGTGCTATGGAAAGCCTTAAACTGGCCCCCTTTGAACCAACAAAAAACAATTACCGATAAATGCAGACATTTTGCTACAAGACAGTTCTTCATACATTGCTTATAATAAAAAATATTGAAAACACAATAAATGTCCAGCAGTAGTTAAATAACTCTGTATCTTTTTTTTTTTGAGACAGTCCCTCTGTTGCCCAGGCTGGAGTGCAATGGCGCGATCTTGGTTCACTGCAACCCCTGCCTCCCAGGTTCAAGTGATTCTTCTGCCTCAGCTTCCTGAGTAGCTGGGACTACAGGCGTGTGCTACCACACCCAGCTAATTTTTGTGCTGTTAGTAGAGATGGGGTTCCACTATGTTGGCCAGGCTGATCTTGAACTCCTGACCTCAAGTAATCTGCCTGCCTCGACCTCCCAGAGTGCTAGGATTATAGGCGTGAGCCACCACACCCGGCCAAATAATTCTGTATCTATACACGGACTACAAAGCAGCCATCCAATTTTATGTTTTAAGGGAAATTAATAATGAATAATATTGTTAAGTGAAAAAAGCAGGGTTTTTTTTTTTTCATTTTTGAAAATAAAATTTGTGAGATTTTTATTATTATTATTTTTTAATGTCTGGTAGGAATATCAGTGGTTGTTGTCCTTTTGTTTAACTCTTAGTTTGTCTCCCTTTGAAGAGTGCTTTTGAAATACCCAAAGCAGACTTGAAGAACAGCCATTCAGAGTCAGGAAGGACACATACGCAGGAGCACCTGAGTGACCATAGGGTAGAAAAGAACGGTGGGAGAAGAAGCAGAAGTTGCAGATGTAGATTGGGGCCATGCTATGGATGGGGCTGGTGGTTTCTGAGAGCAATTTAAGCCATTTCAAGCCCAGCCAAGCATAAATGGGGAAACATAGTTGTAACAGCATCACGTGTGAAAGAGTCACAGATGTTTTAGTAGATAGTATTGTCATATTATTCATTAATAGTGTTTTATTGCCAAAGAAGCTAAGGAAATCTTACGTTCTATTCACAGAAGTAGGAAATTTGGGATAAAGGAGGTGACAGTCCTATTATGTGCTAAACTAGTATACCACACTGTAATATCCCTTTATGTATTTGTAAGTGGCATGCAAACAAATTAGGAATTTTTTTAAAGTATACACTTTAGAAACTAGACAAAAAAATAATTTTCTATCGGAGCCATCCCTAGATGACTGGAGACTTGTTAGCAGACTCATCCAGGGCAGGATATGCACAAGGGGTGGGTCTCTCTCATGTGGGTCTCAATCCTTCAATTACATGGAACTGTGTATGTTGTTTGGCTTTCATTTTGAACTTGGCCGTGAATGGGATTTGGCAGTTTGTGGAGTAACAAACATCCAAGAACAGCTAGATTTTGCATAAGGTACTCTTTCCCAATATTTAGATATTTGCTATTTGCAGTCTGTTATATATCTTTTTGCCATATCTTTGTGCCACCTTGCTATTGTTTGCTTAATGTTTTTCTTTAAGTCGATTTTAAAGTGACTCATTTTACTTGGCCTTATCCTAAGTAGTAGCACCTGTGAAATCACTGGTTTATTATGCCATATATAACCTTTTCTATAATACCTTCAAACAAATGCATAGCTACTAAAATACAAAACATATTTTGAACTTTAAATAATCTCCTAAATTATCTTATCACCTGCCAGGGGTATCACATGGTGGGAAACTGACACAAAGCAAGGTGCTTGGAGCTAGGAGTCATTGTCATTTGCATGGCTGTGTGACCTTCAGCCAATGTTCTTAACCCATCTGCACCTTGTTTTGTCCATGAAATGGAAAAAATCAATATTCCGTAGGGTATCTTTTCCCCAAATTTTAAGACTTTATGTGTTAGTCATTATGAAAGTGTTTAAAATACTAGACAAATGCAAATATTATTATCCTCTTAAAAATTGCTGATAAAAGTCCTGAGAACTTCCTCCTTTCTGTTTAGTCCTCACACTGGATTTTACTTTGTTGTGTTGACACTTGAGGTGGACTCTCAATACAACACAGTCGCATTTTGAAGCTGGGGACATACCATTATCCAGGAAGGATTGACATTGGTTTGCATTCCAGTGTTTCAGAAGAATGACAACTGAGTTATATATTTTGTATCCTATCTAGTTCAGGATCTGCTATCTGAGGATCATGGATGCAGCCTCCCAGCTACTCCGCAGTCCATTTCTGACCTGAAATCTCTGGCAACAGCCCTGTTGGAAACAATCCACGAGAAAAACATGGTCATTCAGCACCAGAGGCAAACCAACAAGTAGGTGGCCTAACTCTTGGGTTGGGGTGTGGGCGCGAAGGAAGTGGGACGAGGCTACCAGAAGTGAATGTCAACCAGGTGGAACCACGGACCTGTAGGGAAGGTGAGATCCCTCAAATCAAGAAGGAAACTCACTAAACTAGAATGGTGCTTCTGCTTTATATCAGCATCTTGGCTCTCAGCTGGAGCCAAGCAAGGAAAGAGTACCAGCCACATTGAATGCTTACTCTGAGCTACGCCCTGAATAGTATGTATTTCCTGGGTGAGTTCCATAAAATAATTGCCTGGGTGACTTGACCCACCTCTCCTCCAGCTCTTCTTTTAGGGGAGAAACTGTCTCAGTGCCATTTGAAACTCCCAGCATGACTTTGAGGGTCTTTGAATGGCAGAAACCGCCCAAGCATCAACTTCCGTAGGCTGCTGGACCTAGAAAAGAATCTCATGTCACTCTTCCAGATCAGCAAAAAAGATGGTGAAAAGGCAGGGTAATTAAAATGGAATGTCTTATTTGGTTTTTATAGCATGTTGACTATATTATGTAAAACCAGGCAGGTTAAAGTAGCCATTAGAGATGACAGAGGCAATATAGAGAGTGTTCAGAGAATGGTGAATAAACAATAAATTAAAGTAGCAAATACTACACATGGTGTTGGCTTCGTGGGCATGCAACCTGTGCTCAGAAGGACCCCACGTTAGGTCTCATCCTCCACTGTCACCATCTTGGAATTCTTAGTCATTTTTTTTAAACAAGAGGGCCCCACATTTTTATTTTGCACTGGACCCTGCAAATTATGTAGCTGGTCCTGCTTGCAAGACAGACGTACACCCAGAACCAAAATGCAAGTGTGAGAGAACTGAGTGGGTCCTGGAAGGCTAGGCTTCAAACTTCAAGTGACAAAGGGAGGGACCAGAGAATCCGGGGCCTGACAAACGCAGGGGCATGGGAGAGAGGCAAGTGGAAAATGATTGAACGTATTATAAAAACAAAATAGAAAAAGAGAAGCTGGAGTGAAGGGAAGATCGCACCAGAGATGAAGATGTATGTGGAAGAAAGCAGAGAGCAGCAAAGGGAAGCAGGGCAATCTCGAAGGGATGACAAGGGTAATTTATTGACAGGAGAAGGTTTAAATGTTCTTGAAAAATGAAATCTTAACCAAGGAATGAAAAGCCAGATGCTGAAATGCAGATGCTTCTCAGGGGAGGAAGAAGGAATGGGCATCCCCCGCAGCACGAAATGTCCTCCGTGAGCTGGCTTCGTCGTTCCCTCTCTACAGAATACCTCATCTTTCAAGCCTTCTCAGGTCTTCTAAACCCTGGTCCATTCTCAGCAGGTGACCTCAGTTCCTTATTCACTGAGAAAACAGGGCTTCTCACCCTGAGCCCCTCAGCTTGCAGCTGCCCCAAAACCAGTGTCTCCCCATGTTCTGCTCACTCCTGTCTCCAGGAAGTACACCAGCCGCCATCTTGTTGGTCCCTGGGATCGTTTCTCTTCTGGGCCTCTGCTCCTCTGGGACCTCCTCTCTCACCCTCTTCAACCTCTTCCCTTCCTCTGGCTTTTGCCTCTTTGCCCCGAGCCCCCAAAGCCTTTCCTCAACCCTGCTGCCTTCTCAAAAATACCACCAGCCTGGAATGTTTGTGAAGAAGGCCTCCTCTCCTTCCTCAACAGCCACCCTGTCTAAATGTGTTCTGGGAGGTCACTTATGTTGGAATTGCTAGGGTGCAGCAGCTGGGGGGTGGGGACACTTTTTTATAAATGCAGAATTGAGGATTTGTGGGAGGGAAGGTTAGAATTCTGGATTTTAGTAAGTCCCAAATGAGTCCATGCACAGGAAAGAAAGATAACCTTGGCTTTAATGCCTCCCAAGACCTCTTCCTACATTTCCCACGGCATTCTTTCTTTGCAGGTCACCAGTATCCCCAAACTCCACCTTTGAGTCTCTTTCTTCTTTAATTTCTTCACATTGAGATTTTCATCTTGAAATCCAAGTAAGATGGATTTCAATGGGGAAACTCCAGCCTTCTCCATTGTCCCATTTCCTTTTCCCACCTCTTCCCCTGACCCCTCACCCCAGACCCACTCCATCTTTTTTCTTTGTCTTCGGTGCTTTTTCCCCCACCTGGGAGACCTCATTCCCTGTCTCTGTCTTTGCCTCTCATTCTCTGCAGACTCTTCTCAGATCTCTTATGCCCACCACCCCGTCAAGAGCAAGACCAAGACCCACATTTCCAACTTCTGGTTGATGGTTTCTCCGGATATTCTTTCAGCTCCTCAAATTCCGTCAGTCAACATCCATCCTAGTATGTTTCACAAATGGTTATGCCCTTTGACCATCACTTCTTCCTTGGGGAGACCCTCCCACAGCTCCATCCTCAGACCCCAGCCCTACCTCCCCCCGCCTAACCCACCTTCCTGCTACAGTTCTGAGCATGCCACTAGCCTTCCCTGCAAAGCAGGGTGAGTCCCCATTACCTGCCAAAGGTAGCATCCACAGCTGTCGGCCTGACATGCCTCTGCAGAGGATTCCAGCCTCCTCTGACAGATTGGTTCCCTAATGTGTTCCTAACCATACCCACTGCAAACATGCCCATTCCCCAGGTTCATAGCACTCTCTCGCTCCATTGAGAAAGACTGACATTTTCATTTGACCATGTTTATTTTTGTTTCCATGTACTTTTTCATGTTTATTTTAAAAATAATTTTTGAACCCTCCTCTGGGTTGGTTTGTTTGTTTGTTTATTTATGACAGGGTCTTGCTCTATTGCCCAGGCTGGAGTGCAGTGGCACAATCTTGGCTCACTGCAACCTCCACCTCCCGGGTTCAAGCGATTCTTGTGCCTCAGCCACGCCTGACTAATTTTTTGTATTTTTTTAGTAGAGATAGGGTTTCACCGTGTTGCCCAGGCTAGTCTCAAACTCTTGACCTGAAGTGGTCCGCCCGCCTCAGCCTCCCAAAGTGCTAGGATTACAGGCATGAGCCAGCATGCCTTGCCTCTGTGGTTTTAATTTAATATTAATTTAAGGTTAAACAACAATGTATTTCCAAACTACTCCCAGCTACCTTAATCCCCTTCCTGGAAGAAACGTCCATTCCTCATTTGTTATGTATCCTTCCAAAGGATGCATAGACAGTATAAGCAAATGCACAATACATTTATGTACATACACATACTCATATATTTACATAGATATACTGTCTTTTTTTTTTTTTTTTTTTTTTTTTTTTTTACAAATGGTAACTGGTATTCATTTTTTAAAAAGCTTTCTTTTCTCATTGTTCTGCACCTTGATTTTTTTTTTCCCCTGTAATAATGGATCTTGGAGATTGCTTTATATCAGTACATAAGTTGCCTAATGTGCCGTCTTTAATACTTAGAAGGTCCTCTGTTTCATACTTTTAATAAATGTTTTATTTGGGGGCGTGTAAAGAAACTAATTATACTACACATGGAATGAGGGCTGAGAATAGAATGTGGCTTTGGTCTCTGTGTGTTCTCCCGCTTGATTTAGCCTTGTGTAACTGAAATAATAAAATAGCTTTTGGAATACACTGGAAACTACCTTGGTCTCTGTGTGCATGCCCCAATTGCAGTCTTAGAAAAAAATAATTAATTAATTTTAAAAAGAAAAGAAATGGCTTTATTTTGCTGGAGCATTATACATAGCAGTAAAGGTGTTCCTTCCTGGCAGCGTGTGCTCCCCTGCTGGTTTTCCACTGCCCAACAGTTACCACCCTCGAGAGGCTCCAACCGGAGCCATCTCGAAGAATTGATGAAGAAACCTAGGACTTTACATCTTGAGCGACGTTCAATTAATAGGCAATTTGCTTGAGCTACTTCTTGCCAGCAAGTTGGCAGTTACCTGGTGATCGAGAAAGAACGGATGTGAGGTTCATTTGTCTTTCAAACCGGGTGGCAAAGCATTTGTGGACGAGGCGGTTGTTCAAGGGCTGTTTCACTGTGCACCACATTTAGTTCTCCAGGGTGGGGAGGTGGTGGTGAATATATGAGGACATATTGGCCTTTTGCTATCCTTCCTGCTATGCCTGAAACCGTTTCCTCTTCTCTTTCCCTGGCCAATGGTGAATGAGCTTGGAAGTTCAGCATCTTGGGGAGCAGCAGCAAGAGGGTGTCATGGATCAGAGGAGAGACGCCAAAGGAGGCCACTTGGGGTGGGAGGAGGCAGGGGCATCTCCAGGTGTGTAGAGACACAGTTACCTGCTTCCCCTTTAGAGCCAATCTTTCCTTAAAGACCCTCACTCAGGTATTCCTGCTGTCTGTGTTGTCCAGAGAGCAAGCACAGTAGTGCAGTTCCTATGTGAGTTCTGTCTTCGCAGACTCCTTGTCCTACCTTCAATGATGTCATTACTGTCTAAAACCACTGCAGGGAAGCCATCTGGAGTCCTGGCGTCCTGAGAGATGTCCCTAGACTACTAGGTAGATATATGCTGAAATCTACCCCAAAACAACCCATAACTAAATAAAAACTTTAAAATCTCCCTCATCCTGCAAGAAAAACGAAAAACAAAAAAACCCCAAACCTCTCTCAAGTTTGAGTTTGCCTCGAGCTACTGCCGTTTGTCTCCTGCTTTTCCCTGCTAAGCTACTTGAAGAGTCGGCTATATTCACTTTTCCCAGAGTCTGCTTCTGTCTCAGCCCAGTCCCTTGGACTGTGGATTTCATCCCCTCTACTGTCCTGAAACATTCCTCCTTCAAGTGTCAGGCACATCTTCTAAGCCGCCTCTTCTCAACTCCCATCCGGTGTGACCACTTTCTAGAATAAGACAATATTGACCACGCTTCTCATCTGCACCCCTCTCAACTTGGCTTCCAAGGTGGCACATTGTCCTGGCTCTCCTCTGCCCCCTCCACTGTTCCTTCTGACTTCACACCTTCTGGTGGTGAGCTACTGACTCCGCTCCCCCAGCCTGCACTCTCAGATCTTTGCCTTTCTTCCTGTGTCCAGTGTGTCTGCACAGATCTCCCACAAGCATCTCAAGCTCATCTACCTCCTTGTTATTGCCCCATTCCTGTAGCACCCCTGCATCCCCACTGGCTTGATTTGGACCATATCGATCCCACCTGGACAATGCCCTTCTAACTGATCTTTCTGCTTCTACTCACACTCCTTCCACTCCATTCTCAACTAGGCATCAAGAATACTTTGCCTAAACTTCCTCATGCTGCTTCCTTGCTTAAAACTCTTCACTGAGCTGGGCACAGTGGCTCACACCTGTAATCCTAGCACTTTGGGATGCCGAGGCAGGCAGATTGCCTGAGCTCAGGAATTAGAAACCAGCCTGGGCAACATGGTGAAACCCCGTCTCTACTAAAATACAAAAAAAAATTAGCCGTGCGTGGCAGCGTATACCTGTAGTCCCAGCTACTTGGGAGGCTGAGGCAGGAGAATTGCTTGAACTCAGGAGGCAGAGGTTGCAGTCAGCTGATACCACGCCACTGCACTCCAGCTTGGGCAACAGAGTGAGACTCCGTATCTTAAAAAACAAAACAAAATGAAACAAAACAACAACAAAAAACCTCTTCGCTCTCTCCCCATTGCCAATATAGAAAAGTCTGAATGCTGTCAATATGGCAGATAGGTCATTCATTGTCTGGGTTCCTACTGGTCTCTCTCAATTCATCTTCCACGTAGCTCTTCATTTCTGCTCTACAGTTTTAATAAGCATGTGTGTGTTTTCAAGCCCATGTTTTTGCCTGGCCCCTCTGCTCATTAGCTGTGTAAGCCTGGGTGAATTAAGTGACCTTTCTGAATCTCAGTTTTCCTATCTACAAAATAAGGCTAACAAGAGCTGACGCATCAGTTGTTGCAGGACACTAAGGGAGTGTGTGTGCATACCTGGTATACAGCAAGTGATTAACAAATATCAGCTGTTATTAAAGCCTTCCACTGCACCGTCCATGTATGTTTTTGTGTGTATGCATCAGTCAGTCTCCCACGAGACGCTTAGTCTCTCAAATGCAGGGACAGGGTCTCCTTCTCCTCATTATCCCCTACAGCCTGTAGCACAGTGCTTTACAGAGCTGGATCTCAGGAAATGTTTGTTGAATTGGTCAAACTGAATTTAATGGAGTCGGCTCCTGCTGTTCTCTCCACCTATCCATGCTGCCGGCTACTAAGACGTAAATAGCCCCTCTTCTCTCCCTGGGCTGTGTCACACCAGGTTCAGTGGGCTCCCTGCCACGTTCTTTCAGTGTGAAGCTAACAGAGATCCTCTTTGCCATTTGAAGCATTGTGGCTTGTATTTTGCAAGGCAGCTGCGGCCACATCCATGTTTCAACATGAACCGTTTTTAAGGAGCACTTCATGCAGACATGAGAAAGAATGTGTCAAGGTTGGTTTTAAAGTGCCATTATGGGGCATTGGTTAAGAGCATGTGCTTCAGAGGCAAGTCCAGGCTTACATTCCAATACAGTCTCACCACCAGCTGAGTCTTACTTATGGTTTTGGTCAAGTTAACTAACTTCTGTTCCTCACCTTCCTAGTGGGAAGAGGGGAGTATGGTGGATGAGATTGCTGGGGGCTGGGGAAAGAGAACTTTGAGATAAACTGTGCATCCTTGGGCAAGTTGCCTAACCTCTGTGTTCCTTAGGGTCCACGTGTAAAAGGAGTACAACAATACCATGCATACCACAGGGTTTTTGTCAGGTTACATGAGGTAACACAGATGAGGTGAGTGTTCAGCATGGCCTCTGATGTGTGTCAAGGACTCAGGAAAGATTAGTTGTTTGTGTTAACAGTAACGCAGTTGCTATTGTTGTCGGTGGTACTATTGTTATTATTTCTACTGTCGTAACTTCTACTGAGTCCATTTTACTACCTCCAGCCCTGCATCAGACGCTGATAAGAGTCAGGTCAAAGAAGAAAGCACTGACAAACTTAGGCAGGGGCCCTGAAAGTAGATTGCTGGGGACACCAGGAAATTCACTTCATTCTATTTCTGAGAGAAATGGCTGTGTTATCCCGAAACATCAGAAAAAATATAACCCAGTATCTCATCACCACACCTTCAAATGCCGCTCAGACGACATCCCTCCACCTCCACGGAAGAGTTAAGCCTTATCTTTTGTTTCCAAGAAGCAGCCACCTACAGATGATCTGATCTCGTTAAGAAACAGGCATCAACTTGAACACTGTTGTGATTGCATCTCAAACTCATCAGCTGGTAAAAAGGGAGCTTGGATCAGAAGGTCTGAGCAAAATATGGAAAGCGAGATTACAAAAGGATAGCGCCTGTTGAAGGGTCAGGGACATGAAAGCAAAAGAGACCCAACAAATGGAATGAAAGTGGAAAGTAATTGATAAAGACTATGCATAATTTTAAGACTTAGGGAAAAGAAGAAAAGCTCTAAGTACCTAGATGGAAGAAAACCACGTAGAGTAATTCCTGAGTTTTCTGTGAACTCAAAGGGAATATTAATTAAGATGATACAAGTCAATTCAGGTAAAACAAGGATGAATCCACAGCCATATGTATGTGCAGATATATACATATTCATGCCTCTGTGTGTATGTGGGTGTGTGTAGCTATCTCTGGAATATAAAGAGAGATAGGAGAATAATTCTAGTGTTCTGATTTATCTTGCTGAAAGGAATTGAAACTTTGCTATTAAGGTGATTTCCACATTATTTTAGCACAGCAGTGCCAAGAAAATCCCCCAAATAAAATAAAGGCTGGTTTTTCAATTTCCAGCCCAATGGGAAGTGATTCAAGTTTTAGAGGACTATTAAATCATTTCCCAACTATATTTAATTTTTTATAGAGTGATGTGGGAGTCTGTATGCCCACATGTCTGTCCATGCATGTAGTGAGAGTTTGGCTTCCAAGTAAACATTATGGTCTTTTCAAATACACACATTCTAGAATTTATATATCTTAGTGACTCAGAATGGTCACCTTGGAAAACAATGTAATTATTCTAATGATTCTGCAATTACTGAAAACTCTTTTGAAATATCTCTTTTCATTCTTCCCATAGCTAATTATGAGTCATGAAAAAAGAAAGGCATTTATTTAATCAAATATATTTATCAAATACTTCCCATGTATCAGGCATTGTGCTAAATATCAAGAATGTGGACATCAGTAAGACATGGGTCTAAGAAGGCTGATGGTATTATTTATTGACTCAAAACAACATTACCAAGCGTGTCCATCCATCTTATTTTTCAGACCTGATTGTTTCCAAAAATCAGATTCACCCTCAAAGAATCAAGGTGTGATACTATTAAGGGTATTCAAAATTTATTGTCTTCTCTGCAATGAGCATTTCTTAAATAGAGATTCCATCAAATGATTTGGGCAGCGGTGGAGTCATCGTTTAGCTTCCCAGGAAAACTACCTTTTGGGAGAGGGCTCACTTTCACGGTATTTTAGTATTGTTTTTAATCATTCATGTACTTTCTATTTGCATATGCACTTGCAATAGAGCACATATTATTTACACACACATACATACAAATGCTCCATTTTTAGCATATATCATAAATCTCAAAACTTTTCTACTAGGGCACCAGTGGGATTTCCAGGGCTGCGGGCTGACAGGAGGCTCAATAATCGACTGTCATCTTCTCCCCTTTTTTCAGAATCCTAGGGAATCGGGTGGCTGAGCTGGAAAAAAAGTTAAGAACTCTGGAAGTTTCTGGTTTGTGGAGTCTTCCAGGTAAACAGAACTTCATGAAAACTATTTTCCTTTTTTAAGAAATGAAGCTCCCACATAATTTACAAGAATCTTCTACCTTTTTAAAGTCCTTTTATTCTACCTTATTTAAAGTAGATCATTGCTGAAAAAATCTACAAGTGTTCTAAATTTAGAAACTACGTGGCAGGCTGGGGGTAGAATCAGAAAAATGCAATAAATATTCAGGGTCTCATCTGTGGAACTATGAAGTTTAGCAAGCCTGAATTCTGAAATTGTCACTGTGTCTATATATTTTTTTTAACTTTTGTGAATGTAGTGAATTGTTTCTTTTCTTTTAATCTGTAGATATCCTATAAAGATTTATTCAATTTGTTTAATTTAATTATCAGCCCTAAAAGTTAATACAAGAACTTAATAAAGATTTGTGTGATTTAATCACCAGTCCTAAAATTGAATCTAAGAACATACAAAGATTTGTCCAATTTAATCACCAGTACTAAAAATGAATATAAAAACCGACAATTTTTCTAACCCAAAATGTACTCCACCACCTCCTTCTCTTCCCTTCCTCCATCCCGTTTTTACTTAGTCTGAAAATCTGAATTTCCTGTGTTTTTTTTTTTCCAGTTGTACACTGTATTTGGAAGCTCTGGTGTTCTACTTTAATTAGCTGTATTTATCCCACTTGTCTTGGTAAAATACTCCTTTTGTGAGACCCCAGTCAGCCATTCCCCATTGACTTTTTACTCTTCAGAAACTTGTATTTACCATTTCCACCATCTCCCCTTTCCCTGGAAACCATGTTGTACCTATAGTTTTAGTTAGTTCACCTTCCGCACAAACCAGTCTCCTTCATCCTTGAATCATATGGGTGCTTCCCTGGAATGGACGATAAGTAAAAGTCAGCACAGGGAGGCAGGTGGCCAACAACACATTTTCTGAAATGTAAACCTGAATTGCTGCTTTAGGTTGCCTGGATGTGTGTTTCAAGAATTGGAATTTTTAGCCGTGATTCCTTAAATTTGATGTCAAAAGACCTAACAGAACTAATTACTGCCGGGTACAGTCCTGGGGATTTGAATGATCCATTTCTGCACAAGAATCTTTTGACGCTGTTAAAGCCTCATCTTCTAGGAAGGCCTTTCTTTTATTGCATTGAATTTCAACACAGTTGGGCAAATTGATCATGTATTTGTACATTGAGATTGCCATGTCTGTGCGTGTATGGGGGGTTTGATTTTTTTTTCTCAAAATGACTTGGTGAAATTTCTCACTGTTTCGCTTCTACAATTTATATTAAAAGATGGAAGTTACTTGAGTGAACAAATGCCGAGAATTTTCTGTGGTTTTGTTTGGTCTGGGTACAACTTCAAATGGCTATTATGCAATAACAACTATTTCCTTTTTTCCTTTTGCTGCCTGAAGGCCTGAGCTACAATGTTTCAGTAGGATTTGGGAGTATGTTCTGTTTAAAATATCTTGTTTTTGTGGCTAACGTCAGCAGTGCATTATGTCATCCCTGCATGTAAATAAGTAGAAATGCATTATCTACCTTTCCTTGAACTTTTCTGATTAGAATAGTCAATTGAAATAGAGAATTCAATTAGTACAAAACAAATATTAAAGGATGAAATTAGCTTTGGGGACTTGGCTGAATGAATTTTATGCTGTGGCCCTGTTTGTTCTAATCTCTGGTCTCCACATAGATACAAAATGGGAGGACAGGAAAGAGTGGCAGCTCCCCAGATCTGATACAGTTTATGTCATGGCAATAGCATTGACCTTCTGCAGTGGTGAAGGGTGTTAGGATGAAGAAACATGTTATGATATTTTCAAACCATGTTGAAAGTAAAGGGAAAAAGAGCCTCTTCTAGTATAAATAAGATCAGTCTGTTGTGTCTGCTCATTGTTTTTTTGTGTCTCCATTTAAACTACTGAATGGTGGAATAAGACACAATACAATTTTTTTCTCCTCCTCCTCTTCCTCTTCCTCTTCTTCTTCTTTCTTTCCCAAAGTAGGAGTCAAATCATAGTGTTTAGCCAACTGGAGAGCAGAGTTCCAATGACATCAAAAAATTGCCAACTCTCTCTCATTTACCAACACCTGGGAAGAATCAGTGTCTCTTCCAGTAATAGCCCACCAATGTGTTGTTACCCTTTTGAGCATTGACTTTGTGAATTCAGTTCTGTACCAGGCATTCTAGACATGCTTATTGCCCCCTTCAAGAACCTGTGGTCCACTTAGGGAAGCAAGATGAATATACATCAAGCAGTGAGAGGAAAGTAAGAAATGGCCTATAATTCAATACTAAATTAATGATAAGGATTGTGTGTGTGTGTATGTGTGTGCAAGGGCTAGGGCTAGGATGGTGCAATAGTGTAAAGAAGTATGGAGGATGTCAGCAGTCGTAGCAGGCTTCCCTTCAATGGTAGTGTCTGTGGGCAGCCAGCCCTGAGCCAGTTAAGTGTGTGGGCCTAAATGTAACCCAGCTCCACTGATGATATAAGACATCCATTTTCCCCTTTTCCGCAACAGGGGGAAAGGACACCATACTGTTCAGCGACCCCACTCTTCCTAGTGGACAGAGGTCGAGATCCCCACTGCTGAAGTTTGTCGAGCAGCCCACTGAGAACAAAGCAGATCCCAAGGATGGTAAGTGCACCTCAATTTCTCCATCTTTACCTGGACTGTGCCTGCCACAGAGGAGTGGCTCAATGAACATCGGTCTCTTCCACTTCCCTTTCCTGCTGCTGCTTTGGCATCATTGGGACATTCCTCAGATTTCCTCTTGTTGCTTCTGTGGGTTCATGTTGTTGGGAGGTTTCAACTGCAGCATGCAGGCCCCTGCTCTCTAGGCATGTTGGCAGAGAGGTTAAGAATGAGGACCCTGCGCCAGGTGCAGTGGCTCACACCTGTAATTCCAGCACTTTGGGAGTGGAGGTGGGTGTTTCACCTGAGCTCAGGAGTTCAGGACCAGCCTGGCCAACATGGTGAAACCCCGTCTCTACTAAAAATACAAAAATTAGCCAGGTGTGGTGGGGCATGCCTGTAGTCCCAGCTACTCAGGAGGCTGAGACAGGAGAATCACTTGAACCCAGGAGGCAGAGGTTGCTGTGAGCCAAGATTGTGCCACAGCACTCCAGCCTGGGAAATAGAGCAAGACTCCATCTCAAAAAATAAATAGTGAGGACCCTGGAGCTGAACAACCTGGGTTCATGGCCAGTTCCATATCACATTGGCTATGAGAACTTGGGCTGGAGACTTCAGCCTCAGTTTTCTTCCCTTTAAAACAGTGACACGATCATGTCAACCTCAGGGAAATCTTGGCACGTTGCCTGGTACATGGGAAGTCTGCAAAGCAGTAGAATAGAGAGAAAAGCTCCTCCTCTACCAGATAGACTGTTCTGGAGGCAGGGTGTTCTGGAAGGGATCAAAGACCTATATAGAGACCCGGATGAACCAACAGGTTTGAGAGTCTGATCTCTACTCGTGTGGGAGTCTTGTCTTCCCAACAAACTTCATATCTGTTGAAGTTTTGCTTGTCTTGTTCTGCCACCCCAGTGTGGCAGCCAGCTTCCAAGAATGCACCAAATGTTCCCTATCCCTTGGTATTCATGCCCCTGTGTAACCGTCTTCCGTGTCGTATCAGGATCAGTCTGTCTGATTAATAGAATACAGAAGTGAGGGTATGTGACTTCTACATCCAGGTCATAAAAGACATGAGACTTGTCCCTTACGCTCTCTCTTGGGTCATTTACTCTGGAGGAGGCTGGCAGCCATGTCATGAGAACACTCAAGCAGCTGTCCACACTGTTCACGTGGTGTGGAGCTGAGGCCTCCAGCCATCAGCCACTTGGGTGAGACATCCTGGAAGGAGATTCTCCCGCCCTAGTCAAGCCTTCAGATGCCAACGGCCCTGGTCAGCATTTCATGGGTGCCTCGTGAGAGACCATTAGCCAGAACCACCCAGCTCAACTGTTTTCAGACTTCTGAGTCTTAAGCTGCTAGGTTTGACGTAATTCATTACACAGCAATAGATAAACAATAGACATCCACATTTCCATCTTCTCTTGCTCAGACTCATGCCTTTAATCATTACCTCCATAAAATACTCTCAAAGTATTTTCCCCTGCAGGGTTCCATCTGCAGAGTTACACCCCACATTTCCCAGAGCCCCAGCTTCCCTTGCCGTGAATACTCTGTGGACTTCTCAAGCATGGCATTGCCAACTCTTCCTGCTTTCTTCCTTCTTTTTTTGTCACCCTCTCAGCTTTTCAGGCTTAAAACCTTGGAGCTGTCAACCACTGTCAACCTTCTGTCTCCATCTACATGTGGTCTTTCACTCAACTCTTTCTGCAGAGTTTTTACACCTCGGGAGCTACCGCCTCTGGCATGGTTCAGGCCCTCATTTTCTTGTCAGGAGGGCTCCTCTCCTGGTTTTCCATCCTCCCTGACTGTCTTTCCTTTATTCTCATCTTCATCCTGCTACTATAGAATAAAGCTTTTGGAGTACTGTTTCATCACATTTGTGCCGTGCTCAAAAATCCCAAGTGGCTCTCCACTGTCTTCCACTTAACATCTCTGCAGCCTGGCCTAGCCTGCCTTTCCAACCTCATGATTGTCTGCCCTAAAAACTGTGCTTTCAGCTAAATGGACTAACCAGCTGTGTCAGTTAGCTATTATTGGGTAACAAACCAACTCAAAATGTGGAACTTAAAGCAACAACTATGTATTGTTTTTCATGAGTCTTTGGGTCAGATGGGTAGTTCTGCTAATCTAAGCTAGGCTCTGCAAGCTTTCTCTTGCGTAGGGATGAGGGAGCCTTGCCGAGCTGAGCTTAGATTAGCAGAACCGGAACCACCCATCTGACCCAAAGACTTGTGGAAAATAATGCATAGTCATTGCTTTAAATCAGTCATAATAGCACATGGAGTGGTAAGAAGACCACTTCTTATCGCTGAGTAAGAAGACCCAGATAAGCCAGCAGGGTTGAGAGCCTGATCATAAGACCATAATAGTTCATGGAGTGGTAGAAGCCAGGACATATCTGGGATTTGAGCAGAAAGGTTACCCCTCAAGTACATGTGGGGAGAATTTCTAGAGCGAGACCCTGACTTTAATTGGTTCCACACTGGCCAGAAAGCCTCATATGGCTGCTTATAAGGCTGGCCTGGATCACCGTGGCCCCCTGTGTGATTTGGAGCGTGTCTTGGATGGTGGTTATGCCATGCCGGCATCCAACGTCCACGTGGAGATCCAAAGCTTTCTGTCTGTTCTGGGCTTGCTGAGCCTCAGGGTGGACCTGGGCCTGCTAACCTGAAATGGAGCATGAGCCTGGCTTGATTTTCACAAGGGCGGTGTAAGTCACGGACTGATTCAAAATGATAACTTCCAGAGTTGCATCATTAGCTCTCATTGTTCCTATCCCATCCTCCGACAGCGCTGGGTGGGAACAAGGAAGCATTTACGCCGTGGCTGTCAGCGTCCGGGATGGCCTCATCACTGTCGCATCTGTGATCAATTCCAACTGAAAGCAGCGCACACTTGGGAGGACAAAGCCTATCAGAGAGCAGCTAACAAAGGAAGATGAATCGCCCCTTCGGGCCAGTGGCAGTGGGGAGTGGGGGACACACTTTTGGGTGATTAGCAATCTTTTAAGCAAAGAGATACTGTTGCTTTATCTTTTAGAGGAAATATTTTTTCTTTCCACATTATTTGTGTCATAATGCGTTTGTAGCCGTTCACTGCCTCCTCATCATTGATATGTGTATCATTATTAATAATAAGTGTTAATGATTCTGTTTGCTAAAACACCAAATAATTACGATTATTTGTAATATTTTCCTATTCTTGGCTGGTTCAGAAATATTTTATAGAAATAGCAATGCTATGTGTCTGTCCTTACAAATAAAACGCCCACAGCTTAAGAGTTAAGATTCTAGAATCTTCAAAGGAGGATTTTGCTCCCACAGCAAGTAACCAGAGGTCCCAGTGATAGCTCAACGCTCGTGACATTTTTAATAACTTTTTTTGGTCTCCGGATAATGACTTGAGTATAATTTTAGGTATCTTTTGGATTAAAAAAAAGATAGTCTAAGGGTGGTTCATACTTGTCATCCCAGCACTGTGGGAGGCTGAGGTGAGAGGATCACTTGAGGCCAGGAATTTGAGACCAGCCTGGGCAACATAGTGAGACTCCATTTCTAAAAAAGAAAATGAAAACATTAGCTGCAAGTGGTGGCACATGCCTGTAGTCCCAGGTACTCGGGAGGCTGAAGCAGAAGGATCCCTTGAGCCCAGGAGGTTGTGCCTGCAGTGAGCTGTGATCGTGGCATGGTACTCCAGCCTGGAACAATGTGAGATCCTGTCTCAAAGAAAAAAAAATTAAATTAAAAATTAAAATTTAGATTTGAAAAGAATGGGGGAGTGGGTTGGTAAATCCTGCTGTTGACTTACAATCCAGTCCTAGATCCTGGCTCCTGTAGCTCTGTGGTCCTAAGGCTCTAAAAATCTAGCCTTTCTCAGAAAAAGTAAACAGAGTAGGATTACAGCCTGAGTACATTCCTCTTATTGTGGCTGTGTTTTAACCCCTAATGAGGACAGCGGTGTTGGCACCACACACAACCCCCCACACCCGCTGCTTAAAAAGTTCTCCCTGCTAATCTCAGAGGTTTACCATATTAAAAGAGACTCATACCTTTGGACATGAGCAGAATGTCATCTAACGAAATGGCACAAGGCAAAATACCAGCAACTGAAAGTCCCCTGTGTAATTTAGACCACCCTCACTTAGATGTAAATTAAGGTAGAGAAGATTAAGCTGACCTCCAGTAAAAACACACCACAGATGGTTTAGGGGTTAGGTTGTTACGAGTAAGGTTAATTAATTTTTCAGGGGCACTAGAATATACTATTAAGTGTCCTGGAAGAAGTAATTTCATAAGAGTAATTTCCAGAAGGAGTTTATTCGTCTCACGTTGGTGGAAAATTTAGCTGCTGCAAGTACCATAATTTACTCCTTTTAAATAAAGCCTCCCCACCATGCTGGAAACCTGCTCATTTTGACCCGCTGTTTCTCATGTCCCCTGTATGACCACTATAAAAATTTTCATCTGTGAGTATGAAAATTATGTGATTGCTTCCCTGAGCTACCTTAGATGTAGATAAATGTTTGTGCAAGTCAGAAATCTTTGTCTTTCTTTTTCAAAAGTACCATTTTAAGAACTTTTAGAGTAGCAACCTGAATACAACCTTAAATGAATACCGTAAATTCAAGGATTGCTTTCATATATTAACGAGTGGTATTTAAAGAGATGTACTCATATATTCATGGATTCATGCATTCATGTATATTGTTCATATATTCAAACATTTAATAAGCTATTTATTATTGAGTCCCCACTATGGAACAAGGTTAAAAAATTAATCAGGCAAGTTTCTATATTTAAGGTAGGAGTATTACTTCTGGCCAGATTTAATCAAATAGGCATCATGGAAGATGTGGAGGTGGAGGTGACTCTTGAAGTTCATCCCTGGGACATACAAGAGAGAATGATAGTCATGGAGGAATCAACTTTCTAAGTTATAGGTGCTGGGGACAGGGGTGGGCGACATGAAGGGCCAGTGTGGCTGGAGTAGAGGGAAAAAGAAGAGTTGGTTTGCCAGGTAGAAATGTAGATGGATGTTAGTCGTGGAAGGCCTTGAATGTCAGGTTATGAGCTTAGGCTTTGTTCCTGAGACACTGGCAGCCTTTAAATGATGTATAGCTGGGCAAAGACATGGTGAGATTTGTGCTTCAAGCTTGCAGTGCTGCTCAAACTGAAGTGCGCACCCACATGACCCAGGATCTTATTAAAGTGAAGGTTCAGAACCAGTCATTCTGGAGCAGAGCCTGAGACCCTGCATGTTTAATAAGCCCCCGGGTGATGCTGCCACTACTGGTCCATGAACCACACTTTAGGTAGCAAAGCTTTAGGGAAGGTTCCTGTCTCGCAACAGGTTGGATTAGTGCAGGAGGAGACTAGAATCAAACGAACCTGTTAGAAACCAACATACCTCATCCTTGCTAAACAGATCTGAATAGTTGTTTTTTCAAAATCCAGGCTTGATTTATTCACACATCTATACATCTATACATTGCGCATCAGGAATAACATACCTTATCCTGGCTGAACAGATCTGAATAGCTATTTAAAAAAAAAAAAATCAAGGCTTGCTTTATTACATTCATGTATTTCATTGTAAGTACAAGTAATGGTCTCCTTTGCAGATATAATGCTTACTGAGGTCAGTGAATTCTTAGGAGAGTGAACATAGTTGTCTGTGACTAAATGCAGTCTTCAGAAAGCATAAAGTAGATTTGGTCAAAATTCTGTCCCTGGGATTTGTCTGTGGTCATCACAAAGGCTAAAGGAAATGGAAACTTATTTTGAATATGAAAAGCAAATGTATATCAGGAGAATTAGAGCTATAGGGTGTGGTGACAGCAGCCAAGATCCACCTTACTTAGCTGAAACCCACAGTCCCTTTCTCTGTTGATACTGATGTTTGTTATCACATTGCTGCTTCTGTCTGTGATCATTTTCTCTTCCTTGTGCTGCACCCTTCATCTTGGTAGTTTCATTTTAGTCCTAAAGTCCCTCTGATTTCACTCTTTCATTTCTTCTAGAGCTTCTCAGAATTTTTACCAAGGTTCAGTCTTTAAAAACTTTTAAACATTTGATTAAATAAATAAATGCTCGAAAGTGTATTCAATTATGTAATTAAGAAATGCTCACCACACACCATGCATATCAATAAATACTTTTATGTCATATCAATACTTTTATGTTGTATTAAAATTAGAGTGGATCACAGATGTAATAACATTATTACATGTTGCAGAAATTCTAAGCTCCATTTTAATTCAAACTTGTTAGATTATATTTCTTTTTTAGGTTTTATTTATTTATTTATTTATTTTGAGACGAAGTCTAGCTCTGTCACCAAGGCTGGTATACAGTGGCTCGATCTTGGCTCACTGCAACCTCCACCTCCTGGGTTCAAGCGATTCTTCTGCCTCAGCCTCCTGAGTAGCTGGGACTACAGGCACACGCCACCAAACCCAGCTAATTTTTTATATTTTTTTAATAGAGACAGGGTTTCACCATGTGAACCAGGCTGGTCTTGAACTCCTGACCTCGTGATCTGCCTCTTTAGCCTCCCAAAGTGCTGGGATTATAGGCGTGAACCACCGTGCCCAGCCCTTTTTAGGTTATATTTAACCTAAAGTAACCACATGCTTAGTCTCATGTGTTTTTAAATATACATTTTTTCTAAATTATGAAATAATCTTTGTAAATTCATCTTATAAATTGTCACCACATACCTGTCACCTGCCAGGGTCTGAGTTCCGGAAATATTGGGCATTGTTTGCACTTGCCTTCTGAATGCTTACCTGTTCATTGGCTGGGGGGATGGTCTAAAAGTCACATCCAGCTGAACCATGGGGAAATATGCCTCAGCAATTTATCTAGAAACCTTAGAAATCCAAGCAATGTTTGGTGTTGGGCAAAGAGAAGAGTGGGCAGATGCAAGGAACATTTCTGAGTGTCTTAGTCAGTTCAGGCTGCTATAACAGACTACCATAGACAGAGTGTTTTCAATAATAAGCAGACATTTGTTTCTCATAGTTCCAGAGGCTGGGAAGTTCAAGATCAAGGTGCTAAGAGATTCTGTGACTCAGGAGGGCCTTCTTCCTGTTTTGCAGATGGCAGCCTTCTTGCTGTATCCTCAAACAGCAGAGAGAGAGGGGGTTCTGGCCCCTTCCTCTTCATATAAGGGTACAAATCCCATTATGAGGGACCTGTTTCATGACTCTTCTCACCCTGAGTACCTCCCAAAGGCCTCACCTCCAAATACCATCACACTGGGGATTAGGGCCTTAATATGAATGTTGGGAGGACACAAGAATACAGTCTCTAGCACTGAGGCTGATATGGTTTGTCTGTGTCCTCACCCACCTCTCACCTTGAATGGTAATCATCTCCACATGTCAAGTGTGGGGCCAGGTGGAGATAATTGAATCATGGGGGTGGTTTCCCCCATACTGTTCTCTTGGTAGCAAATAAGTCTCATAAGATCTGATGGTTTCATTAAATGAGAGTTCCTCTGCACACGTTCTCTTGCCTGCCGCCATGTAAGATGTCCCTTTGCTCTTTTTTCATCTTCCGCCATGATTGTGAGGCCTCCCCACCCATGTGGAACTGAGTCCATTTAACCTCTTTCCTTTATAAATTACCCAGTCTTGGGTGTGTCTTTATTAGCAGCATGAAAACAGACTATACAGAGGGACAAAGACAGGACTTAGCGTTGACTGGTCTTCAAGGTCTTAAGCCCATGTGACTATGAAGCATTACTGAAACTGCAAACAAGAGGTTACTCTATGGGGGAAAACTATCTTCTGGAAAGTGCCAGCAGATTTTCCAGGTAGAGGATCCTATTTGCAGCCAGAAACGTGGGTCTGTCTCTTCTACAGGAAGCTAGCAGAGCCATCAATATAGATCTGGGAGCTGTACTCAGAGGCAGGAATTAAGGTCATATGATAGCCAAAGAGTGAGAATGAATGAAGAGAAACAGATGGCAGATCACTGGGGAAAGTGCCCTCAGAGGGGCCAGAAGAAAATATCAGAATCAACAAAGGAAACTGGGAAGGCATGTGTAGGAGGTTGAATACTGACCCTCAAAGAGTTCAGGTCCAATTCCCTGAAACCTGTAAGTGTTACCTTATATGGTGAAATGACTTTGCTGATATGATTGATTTATGGATCTTGAGATTAGGAGATTATCCTGGATTATTTGGGTGGGCCAAAAATGCAATATCATGTATCCTTTCAAGAGGGAGGCAAGAGAGAGATTGTGCACACACAGATGAAAAGGCAGTGTGACCATGGCAGCAGAGATAGCAAGGATGCAGCCACAAGCCAAGGAATCCTGGCAGCTGTCAGAAAGTCGGAGAGGCAGGAAATGGATTCTGCCCCAGAGCTGCCAAGGGAGCACAACCTTGGTTTTGGCCCAGTGAAATTTTTTTTTTTTTTTGAGTCAGAGTCTCACTCCGTCACCCAGGCTGGAGTGCTTTGACACAATGTCGGCTCACTGCAACCTCTGCCTCCCGGGTTCAATTGATTCTCCTGCCTCAGCTTCCTGAGTAGCTGGCATTACAGGCAGGCGCCACCACACTTGGCTAATTTTTGTATTTTCAGTAGAGACAGGTTTCTCCATGTTGGCCAGGATGGTCTTGAACTCCTGACCTCAGGTGATCCGCCCGCCTCAGCCTCCCAAAGTGCTGGGATTACGGGCGTGAACCACTGTGCCCAGCCCCAGTGAAATTTTTTTGGACTTCTGATTCCAGAGTTATAAGGGAATAAATGTGTTTTAAGCCACTACATCTGTGGTTATTTGTTGCAGCAGCTATAGGGAACTAATACATCATGCTCACAGAACTAGATTGAAGGAGAGATTACAGGGAGAAACAGCTTGTGAGGAGCATGTGGCCAATGGGAAAGTATGCTACAGGGTGGGGAGGGAGATGTAGGAGGCCTCACAGGCAGGGGGGACGCAGGATAGACTGAAGGATTGAAGGTGTGAATCAGCACTGGGAAGTGGAAGCAGTGGATATGGGTTCCTAGCTTTACAGATCAGTGTAGCAAAGGAAAGATGAAGTGATAATGGATGGTAGAATCTTGGAGGTTGCATATCTTGTTTTATAAAATAGGAATACAGCACATGTTAAAAAATATAAATAGCACAGAAAGATGGAAAATTAAACTTAAAGTCTTCCTCCACCCTTGCTTCTTGCTGTGGTCCTCAGTCTGCTTTCCAAAGACAACCTACAATTTTTAGTGCATATTATCAGAAAGAATCTCGCAACTTGGCAAGTAAATCTGTATACATAATCCCCTGTTGATGAGCACTTGGATTTTTCCAGACTTCTGTTTTTAAAAACAGTGTTGTAGTGAGTATCTAAGAACAATATGTCTTGAAATATCTGGCCTATAAAAGAGTCTTACTAAGTTTTATTTTCTTCATTAACATATGATTGTACCTGTTTCCCTGCATCCTTCGCCACACTGAGCTTTGTCAAACCTTTTCATTTTTGCCATTCTGGTAGAGGAAAAACTACATTTTGCTAGGACTTAGATTTCTGCAATTTTGAGTGATGGTGTAAATCGTTTAATATGTCTGCTCTCCATTTCTATATCTTTTTCTGTTTCTGGCTTACCCATTTTCATTCAACATTTACATACCTGTTGGAGATTGTGGTACATTCAAATGAACAAATTCTGTACTCATAAACATGGGTAAATCTCACAAACATCATGTGAAGTGAAAGGACCCAGCACAGTAAGATTCCTGAATATAAAGTTCCAGGACCAGGCAGTTCTCATTTCGGAATTTTAAATAGGCTAATGGTTATCCTTGGCAGAAGAAAAGGGACTGGAAAGGGGGTCCAGGAGTCCTGGACTCTAAAGTGTTTGCAGGGGTTGGTAATATTTTGTTTCTCATCCTGGTTATATGGGTGAGTTTGCTTTGCGAAAATTCATTGAGCTGGATACGTGAGTTCTGTGCACTTCTCTTCATGTGTATTATACTTCCATTTATAAAAGAAAGGGAACTATTTTTTAAATATTGTTGAATGCTTAGAATGTGTCAGACACTGGATGAGTCAGATGAGGCTCCTGCTCTCATGGACTTAAATTTAGAATGAGATAAACACGTCAAATGTTTAGCGCAGTGCGTAGCGTGGAAAAGCACCCAATAAGCATTAGCTGGGAGGATTTATTTAAGACAGGGGGGAAACTGATCAGTGTGTGTGGAGACCTAATGGGCGCATGGCATGGCTGGGAGGACATGTGTGATGGAATTGTGGGAAATGAAGCTGCAGAGTGAAACAGGAGCGCATCAGCAGGACAGGGCCTAAGTGAAAAGAAATTTATTCTGAAAGTGACAAGGCTCCAGTAGAAGGTTTTAAGCAGGAAAATGGCATGGCCAGATGATGCTCAACATCCTTTCTAACCTGCTGCAGTTCTCCAGCTCCCCAAATTCCAACTTACAGCCTGAAAACATACCTGCACATATCTGATAGCAAGCCCCACTGCAGTAGGGTTCTGCTGTGGTTCCATTCAGGGGTACTAGGAAGTGTTCCTGGGGTCCCCTTATTCCTAGTCTAGGACCTGCACCCAGGCTAAACCCAGTCCCACTGTGGCTCTATCATACCTTTCTTCACTGTTTAGCCTGAGGGCTGAGAAGAGATTGGCTTCTGGGGAAACTCAGTGTCTGTTGTTGAATGCACATGCCCGGGTACTAAGAGCTGGCTCCACCATGCTGCTCCCCAGTCATGCAGAGCAACCATTGCTGGTTAGGTTCAGAAGGAGCATCAGAGTCCTGTCCTGATCACAAAGCAAGTGAGTAGGAAAATGAGGGCTGGATGTCAGCACTTCAGGGCTCACCCTTCTCTCCCATGCCCTTCCTGTTGCAGTGCTAGAATTTCCATCCTATGGCAAAGGGGTTTAGGGACAACAACTCAACAGGGGAGGAAGCTTGAAGCTGTATTTGCATATGATTTATTTTATATTGAGGAACACCAGGTGTCTGCATTAAGGAATGAGATGCTGATGGAGAATTGTGGAGAAGGGGTGGCACTAAATCCTTCCCGAACTATCCTTCTGCTTCCCACCCTCAATGCAGCCGGAACCTTTTTTCATTACTCACAAGACCCAGTTCTGAGCTGCAGAACCAACAAAACCTTTGTCCTCAATATAAATATTTAATGGGCACAAGAAGCGGCCATTAGAGAATGGAACAGAAGCTAACCAGGTGCCTGGAAAGGATGGATTATGACATGGCCCAAGTGCTCTCTTGCCCTCTGTTAATAATGCAGGAATCACTAGAATGCATGTTCACTGGTTTCACCTGGGTCCTGTGTTCCCCTTTGTCTCCAGTTCCCTACACAGGGAGCCAAAAAAAGTCTTGATCCTTTTTCAGAGGCCCTGTGCTGGTAGGCTGGGTGGGAGGTTGGCAGAAGAGGGGCGGTGAGGGTTGACTTGCTGCCAGAGGTTTAATGCTGTCCTCGTTCTGTTTTCAGGGGAGGCTCAGAAGCAAGAAGGAGATGAAAGTTGTGCCGCTGCTGAGGCGTTGACAGCGCCTGAGGATGCTGGGAGGCCCGCTGTCAACTCCCCAGCAAATCAGAGCCACGGGAACCAATGCAAGCTCTTTCATCCTTCATTACCCCAGTTACCTTCTGAGGAAGAAGTAAACAGCCTTGGAAGGGAAATAATTAAACTGACAAAGGAACAGGCAGCTGCAGAACTGGAAGAGGTCAGAAGAGAGAGTCCCATGGAGGGTCAGAGGAGTGAGACGGGGCCAGCCCCACCGGACCTGGCCATCCAGGGGGAGCTCCCCAGATCTCACCTGGACTCCATCGAGGCCAGCCAGCCAGCAGCCGAAGCTTCCACACCGGAAGACGGCAAAGGGATCCCAGAGGGCAGAGGCACGAGGAGCACCGTGAAAACCTGAAGGGGAGAGGGATCTGACACAATGACACATTGAAAGCCCAGAGAGGGTCAAGAATGAAGCATCAGAACGGCGCGCCCACGTCGCCTTCTCCTGAAACACCTCCGAGTCTGCAAGTGAGAAAATGCTCTGATCCTGTTGCAAACTGTGAATATTCTGATGATGCCAGTTCAGTTTGATTTATTAAACGTAGGTCCTCAAGCTTCTCAGTGTCATCTCTTTCTGCCAGAGAGTGCTACTGTGAACAGGGCCAGGCCCAGGAATTGTGTCCACCATATGGCTGGTTGTCAGCATCCGTCTTTCTGTCAGCTTTTGTTTTATCAGAGATAAGATGTTTTCGTATTAGCATTTAATGTTGTCAATCAAAATTACGGGAAGAGCTAGAAACTGATGGGGTTTTTAATCAGGCCCCCATCTTGGTCAAGGTTAGGCAGCTGGAGAGGAAGGTGTAATTGAGCAGAACATGTCCAGAGGGCCCATGGCTGCACCCCATCAAGTCAGGACCCGCCCGGTAGGACTGCCTGGCATAGGTGTGCTTGGCATGGAGCCCACAGCACTGCTGTTGTGCAGACTGGCAGGTGGAAGGGGCCCTCAGCAGGCTGAGAAGCTTGGGCTTCTGGGTTGAAATCCATAGCCCCTGTTGAGGCCTGTGTGCTGAGTGCCAGAGCTGAGTTTTCTGGCTCGTAAATCTGAAGAATTAACTGATCTGAAGTGATTGGGAGGGGTGAGCTTTTGTAAAAGCCGGGGAACAGGACTCCCAGTGGTGGTCTGGTTTTTTGTGAGATGAGATGAGAGCTACAGCCTGGAAATGCTCCTTCTCTGCATTCAACCTGTCTCACATACAGGATCGTATGGCCATTTCAGGTTTGGGAAAGATCTACCTGCTGGGAGCCAGTCTAGTTCCCCGCACCACCTGGAACTTCCAAACCCTTCACTCCTTCAACAGAATGTGGAGGCTGCCTCATTTGTGCCATCAAGTATTAGAATTTCAAAGACCAGACACAGAGCTCATAACCTTATATGGGAAAGAGAGAGGAAAACAAAAAAGTTTCACCACAGCATGGCGAGGGGGGATGTGGAACCAAGAACATGATCCAGGGGTGGGAAAGGGGGGCGTGCTCAATCCCAGCTGGTGCTTTCCTTGCAGATAAAGATTAGCTTTTCTAGGTGGCATCCGGCACCGCAGAAAATTAAAAGGTCATCCAGCCATAGCTTTTTCCTTCCCTGGAAAGCCTGAGACTAGATCCCAAAGCTCAGAATGCCTCTGAGAACCAGAGTCACTCCTTTGAGAGGCGCTCCTTGCAGGAAAAAGAGGCTCCCAGAGTGGTAGGCTCTCTTAGTGAAAATGCATCCTAAAAATTCAGTGTGTGTCCCAGGCTCATGACACTAAGATGTGACATCTGGACACGAGGGGCCAGCCACACAGATACATCCCTCCCAGATTGCATCTCCAGGAATCAGTCTGCTAGCAGAATGGGCTCCCCATCCCTTCCTGTGCTGCTCCTCTGAAGTAGGCCAAAGTGCAGCCCAGAAGCACCCATTCCTTTGTCTGACGCACACTGGGTGGGCCTCCTGTTACTGGAGTTGAAATGGGAGCATGCTGGAGTCAGCGTTCTCTTGCTCCTGGTGAGAAGGACATCCCATTGACCCCTGGCCACTGGGTCCAATGTTCCATCCTTCCTTCTGTCCCAGCCTATCCCTCTCCCCACCAGGCCCACCCCACAACCTCTCCTCAAGGGCGGTTGCTCCCACAGCTGGAGGGCTTGCACAGACCAGCAGTCAGTCACGGAAATCATTCTTCCTGCTGGAGTGGGCCTTAACTGCCTGCAAATGTCCAGCACTACTGCGTAGAATGCCAGAGCCACCGAAGGAAAACACAGCCACGTTTAATATAATAATAATAAAAGGAAAAAGCTCAGCCTGCAGAACTCTGGTTTTGACCCACCGTCGGCCAGATGCACATCTTCAGGGCCTGTTCAGCACCTTCGGAAAAGCAGGGCTCGTAATAGACTCCAGCACATTCCATCAGAGTGAGGAAAACTGCGGTGAGTCCCAGAGAATCTAGGGTGCAGGGCAGGGAGCAGGAGTCATAGGGAGTGATAACCTGAACTGTGTATAGTCAGCTGGGAGGGTCTTATGTTATTAAGTGAAATGAGAGCCAGTTAGTTGATCTTGTCACAGATGTAACCATGATAACACCCCATAGATATGTGACACGTGTGTCCTGCCCCTGCTTTCCCCATCCAACATGGTTCTTCTGTTCCACAGGCATTAAAGGGAGTTTCTGCAATTACTTACAGCTGTCTTTTGTCTTTTTTAGGATCATTGTTTAAGGGTGTGGCATTCTCTCCCCTACTTCACTAGATAACCCTGCATCAGGCATGGTCCTCTCAGCTTCAAGCCACACTTAACAGAAACTTAAACAGTAGGGATGTGAATTCTGTTCTATAACAAGAACTTTGGAAGTAGGGCATTCCAGGGCTATACATTCAGGAAAGTCATCAAGGTGTTCTAGGTTTCCATCTTCCTTCTCTTCCTGCTGTGTCAGCTGCTTCCTCATAACAAGGTGACTGCAATAGCTCCAGATAACATCTGTTCAAAGGCAGAAGGAAGTTTCTTTCTCCCCACAGACATGTGTGTGTGTTTCAAGAGCGAGAAACCCAGTTCCTATCACATTTTATTGGTCAGAATGATCACCTGGGGCTTGTGGTCGCATGCGACGTTGTCACATAATGATGTCACATGACAATGTCTTAACCATTCCTTAGCAAGGGAGATGGTATTACCATGATCCGTTTAGGTTCACCAAGATTCACCCTTAAGAACTGAAGAAGGGCCCTGTCCCTAGACATTCAGACTCTAAAACACCAAAACAGGATCATATCTTGGGATGTGTAAGAGAGTTGGGAATAGACAACCAATAGCGTTGTCTCTGAACACCATGTCTTTTTGTTGCTGCATAAAAAGCCAGAAAATCATGTTTCTGATGACTTTGGAGTTAGGGGGAGGGGCTATGGTTGTTTGCTCAGAAAAATGCCATCTCATCCCCCTTCCCTGGCATCTTTCTGATCTGTCCTGTTTTGTAGGTGGAATGTTCCCACCTTCGTTTGCCTGTTCAGACGTGTTTGTCCTTCCATTATTTTTCCAGCTGGGTTGCCAGCAGAATGCAGAGCAGTCTAGAGAAATGAAACAGAGCTGACAGGTCTCTTAATGAAAGCTTGTTTGCACACCTTGCCTTTCCTGTGATCGCTCTGTGCCTGAGAGCCTCTGGGTGTGGATTTTTACATGAGCGTTTGTCTTTCTTTTAATTAAGGCCTGTAGAAATGGATTGGTTTTTATAAACCAGGCATTTCTCATCCCCTCACTCTTGCTCTTCCTCTTTCCACACCTTCTCTGCCCATCTTCCTCTCCCCTCCCCCTTCCTTCTCTTGCTCCCGCAGCATTCCCAAAGCCTCTCTAGCTGGGAGGCTCCTGATGGCCTCAGCTCAATGCCAGCTGGACCCTCCCCGTTTTTGGCAATCTTAAGCAAGCTAAATTAGTTTGCCCATTGTTGCCCTCTTCTGTGACCTCCCTCCCAAACATGCACCACCATCACGACGCAAAGTTCTAGAAAAGGGCTCTGCTATCAGTTATTCACATGTTGGAGTAAATATTTTGGTGTATTATTCCTACTGGGAGCCTTTGCATCCCAGTTCACCACATGACATGAAAAGTTCTGTCTCTTCTTTAAGAAATGGCAAAGACCAGCTACTTACTTACAGAAGTGATCTTCCCTGTCTCTTTAAAATTACAACATGCCTTTGCCCCTATTGGTCTTCACTCCAAAAAAATGGGGTGGCCTCCTGGCTTTGTTGGTTTCCCACAGCCCTATGGATGACTTGGTACCCTACTTTTTTTTTTTTTTTTTGAGAGTCCCACTCTGTCAGCCAGGCTGGAGTACAGTGGCATGATCTCGGCTCACTGCAACCTCTACTTCCCGAGTTCAAGTGATTCTCTTCCCTCAGCCTCCCGAGTAACTGGGACTATAGGCATGCACCACCATGCCTGGCTAATTTTTGTATTTTTAGTAGAGACGGGGTTTCAGTATGTTGGCCAGGCTGGTCTCAAACTCCCGACCTCATGATATGCCTTCTTTGGCCTCCCAAAGTGCTAGGATTACAGGCGTGAGCCACTGCCCCGGCCTGTACCCTACTTCTTTTTGAAAAAGCACCTTCTTCCTCTACTTTCGTTCTGAAACCTCCATTTAAAACACTTCGCCTCCTTAGCAATAGTGAGAATCCCTTCAGACTAGATAGGGTGTCAAAAGGCCAAAGCATTGCCCCCAACACAGTCCTTTGATGTATTCCCTTCTTTCCAGGTGTCTTCCTGAACAGAGAAAAATGTATAGATCAGAGAGATGCAATTGGGAGCTCCGTAGTGAATCTAGTTAGAAATGAGAAGCAGAAAAAATAGGAAAGACCCGTCTCTCAATATTATGGTTGCTTCCCAAAACAAAACAAAACAAGTTGATACGGCATGAAGGCAATTTAAAATGATAGATACGGACATGCTGCCTTACATTTCATATCACCTCTTTTCTAAATTGAGAGGTTTTTTTGGATGCAGAGAGAAAGTTTGCATACTATTGAAAAGTTTGACTTTCTGGAATCTATGTGAGCTCAGGAATAGATTTGGGGATCTTAGCAGAGGCCGGTGGTAGCCTATTAAATGTAAAACAATTGGCTTTGTTTTTAAAACCAGCTGCCATTTTGTAGTTTCATTTAAAGAAAAAGTACCTTCTATTCATTTGCAGAACTTGCTTTATTGGATTCTATGGTCACTGTGTATCATAACTCTTATCTTTTTTTGTTACCTGAAATAAAAATGTGGCAATTTTCCTGATAGAGATGATTAATTATCTTTATTGTTTACTTCCTATTCCACCCTCACCACAGGGCAAGCATGGGGGCTGAGCATGACTTGTGGCATACTACAGCAACTTATCAGTTGCAATCTGTCACCTAAAACTATTTGATCATATGGTAGTCATGAAAAATATGGAGAATGTAAAGATTTTATGCATTCAGTCAAAAAAAAAAGGCAGATCTAAAATCAGTTGGTTTATTTCCTGCAGTCTTTCAAGTTGACCAAAGCGCTCACTGATTTGCTCTATTTTCTTACATTTTTAGTATTTCTGTATATATGCACTAAAAAGCCCCACTCGGAAAAAAAAAATCAGTGCAATTCTGAGAAAAAGCTTATCCTAAACATCTAAAGATAGCATTTCTAATTATTGTCTACATTGTGTTTAAACTGTGCAAACTTGAGCATTATTCTCACTTTACCAGCTGTGTCTAGGTAGAGTCATTACATCAAACGCTTCTAATTTTACAAAAAGAAATCAAAACAAGCGTGTGTTTCAGTCCCAGTGACAAATGCAAACCCTGTGAGTCAAACAGGCAAACTGATTAGCAAGCTGGCTGGGAAGTCAAAACAGCAAATATAAGGAGATTAACAAAATAGATCTGTAAGATGAGAGGAGTAAAAATAGACTCCAGGGGCCAAGTGGGGTCCGGTGGGTGGCTTTGGTGGCACACATATGGTTCTGTGCCAGGAACCAGATGTCTGCCTTTATGGCCCACAATCTTCCCTTCATCCTAGGCCCCCTCCCCGCAAGACATGGGATCGCAGAGTTCATGTCATCTAGTCTCTCAATGGATGCAGAAATCCTTCTCGGGAACCTCAGAGGTAGCAACTGTCCTTCATTTGAATCCTGGTTGCATGATGCTCGCTGCCTTACAAGGCAGTCCCATCTATTTATTAGTAGGTAGCTATTTTTTGGATCTTAGCCGTTGTTATTAATTAGATACTTATTAGGTCCTTATTTATTGTGCATGCAATGCTATGCACCTCTCATGAATAACCCTTGATTTAATCTTCAAAACAATCTGGTATGATGATCTTATTTTACCCATGCTCAGAGAGGTTAAGTGACTTGTTCAGGTCACACAGTTTGTGAGTGTGGCAGAGCTGAGGTTCAAATGGGCCTTTCTACCTGAGTCTGACCTGTTAACCATCATGCTAGACGCATATCTTTGCCCTGACAATGAACTGTAATTTGTCCTCCTATTATTTCCTCTGTGTGTGTGTGTGTGTGTGTGTGTGTGTGTGTGTGTGTGTGTTTCTTGTTTGTTTTTTGCTTTTTTTTGTTTTGGGGATTTTTGTTTTGTTTCGTTTTGGTTTTTTGGCTCTGGAGGCCCACAGGATAATTTATCCATCCCATTCCTGGAACAGAAATGGAGTGAGTCTGCTAGGGTGCCTCTTCAGACTCCATCTACAGGGTCAAGGGTTGTGAAGAGAGAAACTAAGAACAGAATGCAATTGACAAGAAGTGTCAGCCTCCTTCTGGAAAAAAAAAAAAAAAAAAGGTCCACACCTCCCTTGATGGTCGTGAATTTACCATAATCGAGACAGCAGAGTAGATGATGGGTGTTTGACATTTTAATCCTCTCCATCCTCTGTCCCCATGTAATAGCTGCCTCGTCGCAACTTGTAATTGGGGGGATATTTGAGATCAGGATTGGGAGGTTTAGAGACACTGTTTGCTCATCCCCTTTCAGTGCTGATGAGTACAGTTCAAGTTAGTATTCAAACCAGTAGGAACCAGTTGGTGGAAAAAAGTCACCAGGCAATAGCCTTTCGCTCCAGTTATCACTTGGGTTCAAGGAAAGATTTTAAAATAACAAGTTAGTGCTAGTTAGAGGTAAAAATAACCCCTGGGGACGGGTTTCTGGCTGTGGTTCAGTTGGTCGCACTGCCTTAGGAGTCTGGGAGAAATGGAAGCTGCCTCCCAGTAACCAGGATGGAAAAGTCACAGCTAGGAAGTGAGGCTACCCTGAGAGGCTAAAAAGTTATTGCAAGTAAGTTTATTCTGTGAATGAAGGTGTATGCACAAGACTGTTCTAGCATGGGTATAGATTGTAAGTTTCAAAAGAAAGCTAAACTCCCAACAAGCCTTCATCAAAATCAACCACCTTTCCATCCCAGTGCCTCTGTTTTCCTCTGGTTTTGGTCCTGCCAAATGCTAACAATGTCACATTCCAACCCTACTCTTCTGTGCTTAGGCAAGATGCAGTCACCTGGTTTCCCTGGCACTGTCTCTGATATCTGGGAAAATGGACCTAAGGCTGTACTCAGAGGCAGATGTGACAAGCTGCCAGCCCAGCTGAGATTGAAGGTTTCTTCCCCTCTCAGGCCAGAGGTTCCAGTGTCAGAATCATCCTGAGGCTTGTTGCAAATAAACTTTCTCTTCTCCCTTTGGATTCCACAGCTCTGGGATGTAGCCCAGGAAGCTGTATTTTTTTTTTTTTTTTAACTGCCCTGAGTGATTCTGGTGATGTTCCTCTTGGAGCCACACGGAAGGGCAAGACAAGCAGTGGCTGAACGTTGTTGCCAGCAGGGTTAGTGGGGTGGGGGCAGAGGATAAGGAGAAGTCCTGCAGGGATTTGGGAAGTATGTTTGCCACTTCCAAAAAAAAAAAAAAAAGGAAAAACAAAACAAAAAGCTCAGCTTGGGAGAGAAGCCTAAAACAAATAAAGAAAAAAAGTAACCAAGGCCCCGACGCAGTACTGAATTGCTGAATTTTTAATGTGCAACACAAAGATTGCCAAACTTTCCCCCCAAAGGAGCAGGTCTCAGTGGGGCGGCGGTGGATGAGAAACAGCTGAAGACGCGGGGCATTTGGCCTGGCTTCCGCTGCACGGGCTGGCTGGCCGCGAGAGCGGTGGTGGGTGGGGAGGGGTGGGGGTAGGGGGACTCGAGACAACCCTCTAGAGCGGCCTCTGAGCTCCTAGGAGGAACCTGAAGGCGGGAAGGAGGAAGATCGTCAGGTCAAAGGCGGTAGTCTCAGGGCTTATGGGGTGGAGAAGGAGGGTCCGGATGGAAAGGTACCTCAGGGAGCCTAGGAGGCCGTCAGCGTGGGTGGGGTGTTTCGGTACAAATGGAGGCCTTCAGACCTACTGAGTGGGGGGCTCCCAGGGTTGGGGCGGTCCTCAGGATGGAAGGTTGGTGGGTCTCGGTATAGGGGAGACCTCTGGGTGGAGAGGGCTGCGGGGAGACTTCAACAAAGGCGAAGGTGAGACCTCAGGGTGGAGGGTGTCTGTTGGAGCAGAGGAGAAGCTCAAAGGCAGACGGGGACCTCGGGAGTCCCTGGCCGCCGCCGGGTGGGGGCTCCGCTCAGGCGGCCTTGCACTCGCTTTCGCGCCGCCGCTTCTTGCGCTCTGAGTGCTCCCGCGCCTGGCGCTCCCAGAGCCCGGGCCCGCACACGCCCACCACGCAGCAGGCCAGCCGCCGGCCCGCGTTCCCGTTCTCCACGCTGGCCTGGTTGCCGCCGCGGCCCAGGTCGTCCTCGCCAGCGTGGACGACCACGGCCCGGCCCACGATTGAGTGCGGGCCCGCGAGTGAGGCGGCCAGGCCGGCGCGGTACTTCCAGAGGCTGCCGTCGCGCACCGCGAAGTTGCCGAAGTCGCCCGGGTGCCGCGGGTGCGGCACGGCCAGCGGGTTGTAGTGGGGCCCGGTGGACTCGCAGCCCTGGCTCAGGTCCCCGAACTGGTGCACGTGGATGGCGCGGCTGGAGTTGTTCGGCTGAGTCGGGAAGCCCTCCAGGGCGAAGAAGGCCTCGAGCTTGGCGCGGGGCGCGAGCTGCCGGAAGAGGACGACTCCGGTCACCCGGGGCTGCGCGGCGTCCAGCGTGGCCGACGGCTGCACCTGGCAGGCGGCGTGGAGTGCGCCGTCGTCGTCCCGCCGCTGCGTGAGCTCCTGCCAGATCTCCGTGATCTTGGCGTGCATGTCTCGGATCGACTCTGCCAAGTCAGAGTTGGGCTCCGCTGAGTCCTTGCCCGTCCAGGCGTCCGACGCACCGGCTGCCAGAAGCAGGCAGGAACACAGCAGCGCCAGCATGGCTGGAGTCGCGCACCTGCGGGACGCCCCCGCGGAGATGGGGGCAGAGTGAGGCTTAGTTACTTGAAACATGGACTCTCAGGGACCCCACTGTCGCAGACCCAACCTCCCAGTCCCCAGTGGGCTTCCTGGCCCAGTGGGCATTCCTTCGTGTGGCAAAGGTTTGTCCACGGTCTGCTGTGTGCCGGGCACTGTGTTAGGTGTTGTGGCTGTAAAGATGGCTGCGACCCAATCTGAAGAAACCCACAGGGATCTGAGTCGCAAATGATCATGGTCCTCTCCAGTCCCATCTCCATAGCGTGGAGGGGGTCTCAGGGAGCATGAGGGGTGTCTCATGGCCTTCTCTCATCTCCCCACCTGGTCTCCTGTTACCCTCTTCCTCCATCCTCCCCCACAGACAACCCTGTCCCTGCCTTCTGTGGCTTTGCATGTGCTATGCCTTCTCCCTGAAGCGCCTTCTCCATGTTCTCTGCTACACTCAGTAGACTTGGAGCTTCTTGAAGACAGAAACTCAGTTTTATTCATCGGTATCCCCAGCACCTGGGCCCACACCTGGCCATAGGAAACATATAATATGTGATTTTGCATAAGGAGTTAAGTGAGGGACAGACTTGGCATCCAATCATTCCAGCACAATCCTACGGTTGAAGACGGGCCTGTGCTGGAGAAGGACTGAGGAGGCAGTACCCATCTCCCTAGGAGCCTCCGGGAAGGCTTCTCAGAGGTGGTGACTTTTGAACTGGGTTCCACAAGATGGGTAGGAGTTTTCCAGCCAAGTAAGTTTCCTTCTTACTTAGGAGTAAGAAGGCCATCTCAGCAGGTAGTGCAGTGGAAGTTTTTAAGAAGAAAAGTGGGTGATGAGGTGGTCTTTCATTCCTTAAGTCCTACAGGTAAAAGGATATGTATGGGTTGGACTTTGGGATGAAGAGGAAAGGGGAGAAAGAATGGGAGTAGCCTAGGAAGAGACAGAGAAGCAGAAATAGAGACAGTGAGATGAGTTAGGGGGCATTGTAGTAACCCAAGCAGGAAATGAAGGCTTTTACCAAAGTGGAGGCAGTGCACACAGAGGAGGCATGGGTTTAAGAGACACACCAGGCAGCACTGGCAGGCTGGTAGATGAAGGCACAGTGCAAATGACCAAGGCTCCCAGCAGGAGAGACTGGGTGGAGGGAGGGTGGGGCCTGTTCTGGAGAAGCAGGGAGAGAGGATGAGTTCAGCTGGAGTCTCCTGAGGGTGAGATGCTGGCGGGTGCCCAGGTGGGGAGACAGGTGGGCAGACAGTTGGAAAATTGGGTTTGGCACTTGGAAGAGGAGATGAAGCTGGCAGGGGTTCTCAGTGTTGACTGCACATCAGATTCTGATTTTTAAAAATCAGATGCCCAGGCGCCACCCCAAGAGATTCTGATTCTGTGAGAAAGAAAGGAGAAAGAAAGAAAGAGAAGGAAGGAAGGAAGGAAGGAAGGAAGGAAGGAAGGAAGGAAGGAAGGAAGGAAGGAGGGAGGGAGGGAGGGAGGGAGGGAGGGAGGGAGGGAGGGAGGGAGGGAGGGAGGGAGGGAGGGAGGGAAAGAAAGAGGAAAGAAAGAAAAGAAAAGAAAAGAAAAGAAAGAAGAAACCTCCATCAAAGATTCTGGAGCCCAGCCAGGACTTATAAAGTCAGGTACATATTTGAATCCCAATTCCAACCTATACTAACTGTAACTGTGACTTCATGGGATTACTGATGCTTAGCTTCAGGTTCCTTACCTGTAGCATAAGGCCAGCCATACCACCAAGATATGTCCAGAGGGATCGGTGCTGCCTCCAAAGAACTGCTTTAAAGGTCAACTGCATTTCCAACACCAAACTAGCTGCCATTTAAGAAACTCCAAGATTGAGTAGATATGCTTTATATAACCATTTCAGAAAGCCAATTTAGTGTGGTGATTAAAGGGATGGATTCTAGAGCTACCTCATGAATCTAAAGCCTGACTCTGCCACTTACTCTAAGGGTTAGCAGTTATTATTTTTATTGCTGAGTAGCAGAGTAAATGCTGGACTGCAGACTGTGCACTGCCTCATCCCCTGTGAACCTCAGTTTTCTCATCTGCAAATAGGGGTACTAATACAGACTTACCTTAGAGGCTTGCTGCGAGGCTTAAAAGATTATTAGAATTGCTAAAACTTATTGAACAGAGGTGCCAGACGCTATTATAAGTACTGTGCGTGGGTTAATTCCCTGCATCCTCACAAGAACATTATTCAGTAACTGTTATCCCCATTCTAAAGTGTGGGAAACTGAGGCACAGAGAGGCATGTGTCCTGCCCAAGGTGACATGTTCAATAAGGAGCCGAAGGCAGGATTTGAAAGTGTGTGTCTGCTCCAAGCCCAAGGTTTAGGCACCACACTGCACATCTCTCATCTAAGGCACTTAGCACAGAGCCCAATACCTAGAAAGTTCTCAGGAAATGGCAGCTCTTAGCTATCAGAGAGAAGCTGCTGGTAGAGATTTTAGGACCATTAGCTAAGAGACGCTGTGGACACTGTGAGAGGAGGTGCCCTTGAAAGGCTCCAGGAAGAAGTATCCAGAAAGAGGGAGAAGCAGAGAAAGTGATGTTCAAGGACTCACCTAAATGACATGGCCCAATGTGGTACTACTACCCCAAAGCCCCAGGGAGTAGGCAGGAAAGTGGGGTAACTCTCCTGCCAGACCTGGACATGAAGTTCCCCATCATCAAAGACATCTTCCTCCTAAGACAGCCCTGCCACTCAGAAGGGCTCTGCTGCTTAGAAAGTTCTCCATAAAAACACAGAGCAAAACCAGATTGTTTTGGGTGTGTCAGTGAGCTTTCTTTTTCAAGAATCCTTGGGAAATAAATATTTTAAGGAGATGTTTTTCTCTTAAACCAAAAGAAGAGCCGGGCATGGTGGCTTCTGCTGTAATCCCACCCCTTTGGGAGGCGGAGACAGGAGTATCATTTGAGTCCAGGAGTGTGAGACCAACCTGGGCAACATAGAGAGAACCCCATCTCTAGCAAAAATAAAAAAATAGCTGGGTGTGGTGGCATGTGCCTATAGTCCCAGTTACTCAGGAGGCTGAGGTAGGAGGATCACTTGAGCCCAGGAGGTGGAGGCTGCAATGAGCCATGATGGTGATCATGCCACTACATTCCAGCCTGGGTGCTAGGCGACAGAATGGGTGACAGAATGAGACCGTGTCTCAAAAAAAAAAAAAAAAAGAAAAGAAAAGAAAAAGAAGAGGAAGAGGAGGAGGAAGGGGGGAAAGAAAATTCTCCCTTAAACCCAGGTAAACTCTGACTTCTTGTTTCTTAAGCCTTTGACACCTCTTCCCCTTGGGACCAACTTCATTTTTCTCCCACAGCCTCCTGCTCAGTTTGAGCTGTGAAATGACCAAGTGCCTTTTTAAGGGCCTCCTTTGTACATGGATCTGGAGGGGAGGACAGTGTTATCAAAGAAAGAGGACAGGGGCCTGTATCCTGAACCAAATGGAGGCACCAAGCCTTTATCTCCTTCCTGGGTCTATATCTGGGAAGAACCTGCCCCTCTTGAGCCTTGGGTATATTTCATCCCTCAGCTCGCTCCTAGAAGGAGCTCTTTTTCCTAACACTAAGGTCCTCTTGGACTGGTCTTTGCAGATCCACAGGAGGAACGGTTTCTTCCTCCCCTCATTGCCTTCCTCTCCCTTCACTCCACCTCCCTACTAACCCCTCAGAGCAGCCAGAGAAAGTCCATTTCCCTCCCAAGAAGATGCAATTTGTTCCCAAGAAGAGGCCTGTTGCCCCAACCCAACTTCAGACTCAATAAACACACTCCAAGAAGAACAAAATGAACCTCAACTTAGCACCCACCTTTCCAGCTCCTCCAAGAGAGCTTTCTCTCCTGAAAAGAGTGCTGCACCCAGCCGGCCCAGGAATGCTGGCTGTCCCTGGAGCCTGGGCTGTTAGCCCAGCAGGAGGCCAGCCCAGAGGAGTGGTCAGCGTGAGGGAGGCAGGCCATTGGGCTGGTTTACGGAGGAAAAGCAGGCCAGACAGCCCCGGCTTGTAGAATTGGTTCGCCTCCACCTCCTCCCGCTCTGTCCCCACCTCCCCTGCCCCTCCCATTTCTGGGGTTTTGGGCCAAAGATTTCATTCCGTGACTTCACCGGCTTGTAGCCAGTGACCTTCAGTACACAGCAGGGGAATAAAAATGAGAAAGAAAATCGCCTGTTTGGAGAGATGTACAATGACCTCTTTATTGAGAGGCCCTTTGCTTTTCTCTAAGGCGGTAACTTATTGACTTATTTTTGCTGCATGGAAATGGGCACCTCGCAAATGTGCACGGTGTTTGCTGCGGAGCTGTGCTGTCATACCTGAGAGCAGAGCAGCGGGTGGGTCGTGATGACACAGGCTGCAGAGTCCCAGCCTTGTCACTTCCTATCTGTGTACGCCTGGAGCAGCTGCACCGCTCCCTGTGCCTCCTTTTCATCATCTGTAAAATGGGGATGTGATGCTGTCCACCCCGCACGCCCACCGTGAAGATCCAATGAGATCATCACTCGCCCAGTGAGAACACAGTGGCTGGCACTAGCCGCACTCATAAATAATCATCATTGTCATTGTCGTTACTGTTATTATTAAAGAGATGAAGGAGTCTTTTTAAAAACTGTGTTGTCTGGGAGAACTCGGAGTGTTTCCCTCCTGATGTCCGTCCTTTTTTTGCTACCATGAACTTTTCTCAATCATAGCAGCCCTTTCCAAAAATAGAAGCTCTTCTTTCCCAGAAAAGCCCATGTGGGAACAACCAGGCAGCCTGCTTGCTGGCCTGCCCCTCCTCCCGCATTCCTTCAACAAATGTTTATTGGGTGCTCATCCATTCCAGGCACTATGCTGTGTGCCGGGCACCCAAAGCTGCATGAGTCACCTTGGAGGTTCATACTCTGGGGACGGAGACAGCAGCATCAATAGATGCATCCAGTACAGAGTGGGGAGCGCAGCAACGGAGGAATGAACAGGGCCTCGTGAGGTCCCAAACACCCGTTTTGGTGGCAGGAAAGCTTATAAAAAATCTAAGTCTCTGAACTCCACCCCAGGCTGGGTGAATTAGTTACCAGCAGGAGCTTCCTAGAATCATCTTGGAAAAACTCAAACTAATGATCTTTATCCAAGGGCAGGCATTCTGTGAGATAAGAGGGAGACTTTCCCAGAACTCAGAGACTCCAGCCCTTCCACCCTACCGTCCTTCCTTCCGGCCTGCTGAGAACCCAGGCACCAGTAGCTCAATCTTGCAGCTCTGCGTTCTGTAGGTAGGTGTAGTTGTCCTCGACTAATGAGTTTTCAGAGTTCCACATGCCACCCACCACCCCACCCCCACCCTGCAACAGTCTAGTTGCTTATTGTCAATCGTTCATCCCATTTTAAAAACATTTATATTTTCATTCAGTTCTTGAAATCATAATTATATACATTCATAGCTACTATTTTTATTATTTTTTAGTTTATTTTATGTTATATTAAAATGAAAGCCAGTTTATTAAGAAAGTAAAGGAATAAAAGTGTGGCTACTGCATAGGCAGAGCTGAACATTCCTGAAAGCAAGAGGAAGAATGCATCCAACTTAGGTACAATATTTCTTTATTTATAAGATAACAAAACAAAAAATCATAGGGGAGATGTGTTCTACTACAAGGGCTTGTAACAAAGGATTGTTAATCTTTGTGTAACTACCGTCTTCCACAAGAATCTATATTATGATTTTTAAAGTGAAGCTTTAAGAATGCTTTCGTTCTTAAGATAGCTACTATTTTAAATGACACTTTCTTCACTTGACCGAATTTTATTTCTTTTCGGGTCCAAGAAAGCATGTGTCCATTCTGGTATTCTAGGACTGGTGCTAAAGCCTAGACTTACTTTCATTTTGATGGCATTCTAAAGGAAGTCTGCCTTTTTCTCGTCCCCTACCATGGCAACATTCATTTCCTCTTCCTTTGGTAACAGCATCCCAATTTCCTTTCTGAGAAGCCACTATACTTTCAGTCCAGCAGGTGGTGTTGACTTCATCTCCTGCTCCGGAGGTAGCTTGTGGCTTCGATATGATAAATCATACTGTTGCATTGGTTCAGGGATGATCCACCTTCACAGCCAATGAGACGCAATGCCACTTTCACTGGTACTGTTGAAAGAGATGCATTCTCTCTTTCTTGCTGGACTTGAAACTGGAGAAAAAAGGCTGGAGTTATTACAGCCATCATGCTCCACTAAGGGAGAAGCTGTCTGAGGATAAAGCCAATGCAGAAGGCAGAGAAATAAAAGTAGAGTGAGAGCTCGGTGCAGTGATAGGTGCATGTGTAGTCCCAGCTACTAGGGAGGCTGAGGCAGGAAGGTTGCTTGAGCCCAGGAATTCAAGGCTATAGTGTGCTATGATCACTTCTGTGAACAGCCACTGCACACCAGCCTGGGCAATGTAGCAAGACCTTGCCTCTAAAAATAAATAAATACATAAATAAAGGGTAGAGTGAAATCTGAACCCACTGGCATGGGTTCAGATGCTCTATTTTCATTATATGAGTCGATACATTCTTATTTTGCTTAAGGTGTTTGCGTTGAGTTTTCTGAAGTTGCAACTGAACACTTTATGAAGCACTTTCTCACATAGTATCATATTTCATGCTTCCAATACTTTTTGTGGGGTGGATATTAATTTGGCAACTTTATTTATAAGAAAATAAGGTCCAGTAAGAAAAGGTAATGGACCCCAGGTTGGAGAGGTAGAAAACGGCAAAGTCAAGATTCAACCCTAGGACTTTGATTCCTAAGCTTGGATTCTTAATCATATGCTTTACTGCCACCTAACCTAATGAGAAGATGAAAGCAAAGTTAGAAACAAGTAACAGAGGAGTCAGAGGAGTTCACATTTCACAGTGATCTCTGTAACATCAGTGACTGCCACGCAAGCGAGACACTAAACCATTGACCTCTTATCCTTTTCACATTTGTTAATGTATAATACACTGGAAAGTCAAATGAGCATTGTCGAGCACCAGTTTTAGGAAATGCATTGAAAAGCACTCTTCCTACCCACGTGGAAGAGCTCTCTGCTACAGAACTTTGTACATTTTGTACAGGAATGCCAGTTGTAAATAGTTTCCTCTTCATGTGTTCAGAAAACTGATAGACTTAAATTCCGCCAGGAAATAGAGTGGTTAGCCTGAAGAGAAAATTTCTGAAAACAATTAAGGTTTCAGGTTAAGCTCCCTAGAAAGCCAGGTTTTGTGTGATCACTGTTTACCCAACCAGATTACTTCAAACATGCCTGAAAAAACTTACAGCATGTTTTGCCTGCCCGGGGTTCTCCCAGAAGCCCCCTGGGGAGTTAAAGTAAAACCAGGGAACTGCACAGTACAATCTTGAATCTTATCATTTTATCTAGAAACATCTGGGTAACAAGAAAAAGTGGATCCTCACTCGGAGTGTGAGCAGGAAGACAAGAAACATCATTCTTATTATGAATAGAAATAAAATAATGGGCCAGACACAGTGACTCACACCTGCAATTGCAGCAATTTGGGAGGCTGAGGAAGGAAGATTACTTGAGACAAGACCAGCCTCGACACCACACGAGATCCCCATCTCTACAAAACATTTTTAAAAATTAGCTGGGTGTGGTGGCACATGCCTGTGGTCCAAACTACTTAGGAGGCTGAGGTGGGAAGATAGCTTGATCTCAGGAGATTGAGGCTGCCGTAAGCTATGATTATGCCACTGCACTCCAGCCTGGGTGATAGAGCAAGACCTATCTCAAATAAAGGAAAGAAAACAATCACGTCTAACATTTATTAAGTGCCTCTTCTGTGCCAGGAACATGCACCCTTCATGTGCACCTCTTCTTTTGTATTATTAGTGCTGTTCCTCAGTGAAGAGGAGAAATTGCATGCTGTCCTGTGCCCCATTCTGGCACGTTTGCTTTCACTGTCAACATGTCAACCCTGCCCTTTAAATGTTGGAACAACGTGTATGAAGGAGAAGGTAATGAAAACCTGTCAGAACCAGTAATTTCTCAACTAATTACACATGAGGCCACATGAAGAGAATGACCAATGGCAGAATACAGAAGAAATGCCTTTTCTGATCCAAAGGTGAGTGTGTGTAAAATATTCCCTTAGGAAAACATCAGAGTTAAATCCCTCCACACTGAGTTCTTCATGAACTCTGACTCTCCCTCCAGTTCTACTCCCTGCCCCATGCCTATGAGAAGACTTGGGCTAATTCTGGTTTGCCCTAGGGAAACAAGATAGCATGGCTCGGGAATGTCAATAATAATAATAAAAGAGTTGTGTCACATCTTAAAAGCAAATCCAATTTAGTGCTTATTTCCTCAAAATAACGTCATAGTACACTCTACTTGGGGAAAAAAATAAGACTTTTCCAGCTTATTTTCTAATTATATTTATTTAGCAAACATTCAGTGGGCTCAACAACCATATTTGCCCCAATTCTTACTCTCTCCTTCCCAAGAAGCTGAAAAGCTAGACATTTGCTTTCCCAGAATCCCTTTCATCTGACATTGGTCATGTGACTCAGCACATAGTCCATGAGACATAACCTGATGTGCATTTGGAAAAGCTTTTTCTTTCTTTATAAAAGGCAGAAACGGCTGGTGTTTTCCCCCTTCCTTCTGCCTAAAATGTGGGTGTGATGCCTGGTAACATGGTAGCTACTTTGGGTCCATGCGATGACAAGAATGAGAACATAAGGCCAACATGTCCAGGATGGTAAAAGGGAAAGACGGAAAGAACCTCGGTCCTCAAAGACCTCACTGAACACCTTAACCAACACCTGCACAGCTCTAATCTTCTTGTAATAGAAGAAAATCAGCCTCAACACATTCTACTATTGTGGGTTTCTGTTACTAGCAGCCAAATGTATGACCAGCTGATGCAATCATGTGTCAGACCCTATACTGGGCACCATGACTATGAAGATGTGGAAATCACAACCTCAATTCAAGGGACTCATAGTCTATTTGGAGAGACATATGTGCAAGGGACCATAGAATCCTCCCAGTGTCATACTCTTATTTTACAGGTGGAAACCAAAATCTAATTGATTATTCCAGTGTCATCCCCATTAGATGCAGAGGAGGCACTTGAAGCCTTCAGGCTGCTGACCTTCAATCTCACCAGTTCCAAGGCTCCATTGACCATATTGACCATCTCTTCACCTGTCTCCCTGCTCATCCCATCACACACACACCCCGCAATTTCACCATGAGGAAGAAGTACTCTCCCCACTCTGAAAGCCAGCTTGGCCCAGGCCCTTTCCTCCACACTCCTAGAATGAATGAAGTAATAGAAAAGATGGGCAGAAGATCTCCAAGGAGCTGTGTAAAATGCACAAACATTGCCAAATGTAGAAAATAGAATCTGAGGACAGAGGTGAGACAAACTACTCTTGGAATTTTAGAAAATTGATGTTAGAAGCAAATGTAGAGGATAGAGAGATCCTCTTGACTCAGAGTTTATTTTAGAGAAATAATTAGGAATTCTAAATGCTGACAGGATTCAAAACGAAGCCTCAGATCCAAGGCCTAGGGAAGAAAATAGGGCAGCAGCCATGTGTCTCACTCAGAAATGAATCCAGGGTGGTTCTGGCCAATCTTCAGGGATGATTTTAAATGAAGTGGGTCATAGCTTCCATCACAGTCCCCAAATCACCCTCACCCACCAGGGTTACCTAAAGAGGAGCAGCTACAGCAGAACTAGCATCTGGAAGATTAGAAGATTCTGTGTTATAGCTAGCTCTGGTAGTATATATGGAATTTCACTTCACAGAATATTGGAGCAAATCATACAAAGCAGCCCACCTCCTCGTAGTGTTCCTGGGCCATGGTCCAGCTGTGCAGACTCCATCATGCCCTTCTAGAGAAAACAGAGGGAATGTGGTTGAGTTATAAGACATCCTCTGCACACTGGGGATATACTGCAGGTTTAGCATCCTTCATCCTAAAAGCTCCTAAATCTAAAATTTTTTGAGCACCAACATGAGACAATGACACCTTTGTTTCTGGTGGTTGAATGTATATGAACTTTGTTTCATGCACAAAATTATTTTTTAAATTGTATAAAATTAGCTTCATGCTATGTGTTTTAGGTATACATAAAACACAAATAAATTTCACATTTAGACTTGTGTTCCATTCCCAAGATGTCTCATTATGCATGTGCAAATATCCCCAAATCTGAAAAAATCCAAAATCTGAAACAATTCTGGGCCCAAGCATTTTGAGTAAGGGATACACCACCTGTACGAGCTGTTGGCAGCCTTAGCCTGGGACAAAGGCATGAACTTTTAGAATATCTCTCCCAGCTTCTGTCCACTTTAGCAGAAGAAACTTATCATACTGGCCATTCTCCCCCAAACTGTTACACCAAAGCAGGAATTTATCACTCATTGGCCAAGCCATTGCAGAAAAGATGGACTCTAACTACTGGCTCAACTAGTTTATTTCACTTAGGAAGATGAGATTTAATAGATCAAAACATTCCTCTGGTTGGGCACTAGTGACCAAAATGAAGTTATCTTTTCACTCATGAATATATTCATTATTTAAACACAAGTATAGATTTGCAACCTCCTTAAAAATGTATTTTCAGAGAGAGAACAACTACTTCTATAAGAAAATGCCAATGCATAGGCTGAAACTATCATCTCCTTTTTATATTATTTCCCTCAAAGCTAGAAAATCTCAAATTTACTACTACAGGAATTTAAAACTCAGTGCCTTTGGGGGCCATACAGGTCACATAATGAGTAAAGTTGGCTGGATATAGACCTCTTATTTGTTGATGTGATTTGGATATTTGTTCCCTCCAAATTTCATGTTGCAATCTCATCCCCGGTGTTGGAGGTGGGTCTGGTGGGAGGTGTTTGGATAATGAGGTTGAATCCCTCATGAATGGCTTAGCACAATTCCCTGGGTGATGAGTGAGCTCATGCAAGATCTGGTTATTTAAAAGTGTGTGACTCCTCACCTATCTCTCTCTTCCTCTTGTCACGTGACATGTTGCTCCTACTTTCACTTCTGCCATAAGTTCCCTGAGACCTCACCAGAAGTCAAGCAGATGCCAGCACCATGCTTCCTGTACAGCCTGCAAAAAGATGAACCAATTAAACCTATTTTCTTTATTAATTACCCAGCCTCAAGTATTTCTTTATAGCAATGCAAAAATGGCCTAATACATTTGCCCTTACACTCACAAACTGCATATCTACATTTTGTCTTTCTATCTTAGTGGAGATACTAACCTAAAAAATATTTCTCTTCCATGAGAAGAAGAACAGCAGCTCATTGAAAAATGGCAATTCAGCCATTCTCAGATTGGATAAAAAAACAAAACCCAACTATTTGCTGCCTCTATGAGATGCATGTCAAATATAAAGACACAGACAGACTGGCAGTAAACGCATGAAAAGAGGATTTACCATGGAAACAGTAAGCAGAAGGACATAGTTACATTAACATCATTCAAAAATTGACATCAAAACAAAAGCTACTGCTGTAGATAGTCATAGCAACTGGACAGTTCACAATGATAAAAGGCACATTTATCAAGAAAACATAATAATCCTAAATTTTATATATCCAACAACAAAACTTCAGAATAAATGAAACAAAAATTTTAAAAACTAAAGACAGAAATAAACAAATTCACAGTCATAACTGGACACTTTTAACATGCCTTCTCATTAATTGGTAGAAGAAATAGACAAGACAATCAGTGATTATTTGAACAACATTATCAACTGACATGACTGAACTTGTGTTTTCCCAGTAGTTCCATAATAAATATTCTTTTCAAATTTACATGGAATGTTTACCAAGATAGATAATCTCTTAGGCCAAAAATAAGTTTTTATTAAATTTAAAGAGGTTAAAACTTTTCATCAGAGTATGTTATATGAGTACAATGAAGCTAAAATACAAATCCAGGAGATATGCAGAAAATCCTCAAATATTTAAAAATTAAATAATGCACTTCTCAATAACTTATGAGCCAAAGAATAAACCACAGGGAGATCAGAAAATATTTCACATGAATTATAATGAAAACAACATATCAAGCCATAGAGGATGGAGCCAAAGCAGTTCTCAGAGGAAAACACATAACTTTCAATGCATATATTAGAAAAGTAAAAAGGTTTAAACACTAAGAAGCTAAAGAAAGGAGCAAATTAACCCAATGTAAGTAAAAGGAAATAAGTAATAAAGAACATAAAATAATAAAACAGCAAACAGATAAACAATAGAGAAAAAATTTAAAAACAAAAAGTGGATTATTTTTAAAGATTAATAAAATTGATAAATTTCTAGCAAGACTAATAAAAAAGAAAGAAATCAAAATTACTAATATGATAAATAAAAGAGGGCACATTATTTCATATCCTATAGCTATCAAAAAGATAAATAAGTCTTGTGAACACATTTATGCTAATAAGGTCAATCACTGAGATGCAATGGGAAAATCTTTGAAAAACGCAACTTACGGAATTTACACAAGAAAAACAGTGTGCATTGCCCTGTGTATATTTAAAAATTTTATTTTGTTATTTAAAACATCCTTCTCACAAAGGAAAGTCTAGGCCAGATGGGTTTGCTGGTGAATTCTATAAAATGCTTATGAAATGTTTAAGAAATAAGTAATACCAAATTTACACAAACTCTTTCAGAAAATAGAGAGAAGTAACGTAGTAACGTTCTTCTCAATTTCTCTTCTGAGACTAACATAACCATGAAATTAAAAGCCTGACAGATAAGTATATCTAATGAACATAAATAAAAATTCCTGAACAAAATTTTAACAAAACAAATTCAGAAAATACACAATATGGAAAATATATTGTGACCGATTACAGTTTACCCCAGAAATGCAAGCTTGGTTTAACATTTGAAAGTTAGTTTATATAATTAACCACATTAACAGAATGCAGTGAAAAAAATCACATGATCATCTGGATTGATGAAGGAAGAGTAGTTCACAAAATCTAACCTCATTCATGATAAAAAGAAAAAAATTCTTAGCAAACTAATAATAAAAGACAACTTCCTCAGTTTGATTAAAGGCAGTTATGAAAAACCTACAAGTAGCAGCCGACTTAATGGAGAAATATTGAATGTTTTCCATCTAAGATTGAGAGCGAGGAAATATCTGCTCTCCCCATCTCTAGTCAATATTGTACTGGAATTCCTAGACAGTGCAATAGAACAAGAAAAAATAACAATAAAAAGCCTGGAGGCCAGGCACGGTGGCTCACACCTGTAATCCCAGCACTTTGGGAGGCTGAGGTGGGTGAATCACCTGAGGCAGGAGTTTGAGACTAGCCTGGCCAACATGGTGAAACCCCATCTTTACTAAAAATACCAAAAAAATTAGTCAAGCGTGGTGGCGCATGCCTGTAATCCCAGCTACTTGGGAGGCTGAGACAAGATAATTGCTTAAACTCAAGAAGCAGAGGTTGCAGTGAGCCAAGATCAAGCCACTGCACTCCAGCCTTAGCAACACAGCAGGACTCCATCTCCAAATAAATAAATAAATAAATAAATAGCATGGATATTGAGGGGCATATTTAAACTTTATGCAAACATGAATACCTACACAGAAAAGTCTAGGCCAAGTGCAATGGTTCACGCCTATAATCTCAACACTTTGGGAGGCTGAGGTGGGCAGATCGCTTGAGCTCAGGAGTTTGAGAGCAGCCTGGGGAACAATGGCAAAACACTGTCGCTACAAAAAATTAAAAAATTAGCCAGGCATGATGTGCACCTGTAGTCTCAGGTATTCTGGAGGCTGAGGTGGGTGGATCGCTTGAGCCTGAGGGGAGTCAAGGCTGTGGTAAGCTGTGATCGTGTCACTGCATTCCAGCCTGGGTGACAGAGTGAGACCCCAAGAAAGAAAGAAAGGGGAGAGAGAGAGAGAGAGAGAGAGAGAGAAAGAGAGAAACAGAGAGAGAGACGAAGAAAGAGAAAGAAAGAAAGAAAGAAAGAAAGAAAGAAAGAAAGAAAGAAAGAAAGAAAGAAAGAAAGAAAGAAAGAAAGAAAGAAAGGAGAAAGAAAGAAAGAAAGAAAGACAGACAAAGAAAGAGAGAGAGAGAGACAAAGAAAGAAAAAGAGAGAGACATAAAAAGAAAGAAAGGGAAAGAAAGAAAGAAAACAGAAAGAAAAGAAAAGAAAGATAGAGAAAGAGAGAAAGAAAAAAAGAGAAAAGAAAATTCTAAGGATATTTTTTAAACACTACTGAAAATAATCAGGGAATTTACCAGAGTCACAATATACAAAGTCAGTAAATAAAACTAAATTGGGTTTCTAGATACTAGCAACAAACAATTTGAAAATGAAATAATTACCATTCATAAGACCAAAAGGAATGAAATATTTAGTAATAAATTCAGAAAAAAGTTTTAAAACTCTACACTTAAAATGTGCAAGATATACAAAAACATGAAATGTTTCTGAGAGATATTAAAGTAGATCTAAACAATTCGAAAGATGTGTCATATTTGTGGATTAGAAGATTCAGTATTAAGATGTCAGTTATCTCAAATTTAATACAATGCCAATCATAATCCCAGTAGGCTTATGTGTAGAAATTGAAAAGATTATTCTGCAGTGTATGTGGAAAAGTAAAGGACTTAGAATTGCTAAAACAATTTTGAAATACATACACACAGTTGGAAGACTGACACTAACTGACTTTAAGACCTATTATAAAAATTTAATAATCAAGTCAGTGTGGTATTGATATGAGGACAGACATATCGATCAATGGAACAAAATAGAAAATTCAAAAATAGACCTATACATATATGGTCAATTGACTTTTGCCAACAGTGCCAAGGTAATTTAATGGGGCAAAGGGTAGACTATTCAACAAATGGTACTGGAACAACTATATATCAATATGGAAGTAAAACAAACTTCTGCCTTTATCTTAAACACATAAAAAAGCTTTTTCAAAATGGAGCACAGACCTAAGTGTAAAAGTGAAGCTGTAAAACTTCTGGGATGTAAATATTGCTTACTAGAACACCAAAAGCATAAACCATACAAGAAAAAATTGACAAAGTGGACTTCATCACATGTAACAATGTTTGCTCTTGGGCCTATCATGGGGAGCGGGGAGGGGGGAGGGATTGCATTGGGAGTTATACCTGATGTAAATGACGAGTTGATGGGTGCTGACGAGTTGATGGGTGCAGCACACCAGCATGGCACAAGTATACATATGTAACAAACCTGCACGTTATGCACATGTACCCTAGAACTTAAAGTATAATAATAATATAAAAAATTTAAAAATAAGATTTATCAAGTATTTTACTTCCCCATATACAATACTTTAGAGAAATTTTGATGGATAAAATTACCCTTTTTATAAAACACAATGAGTGATGGGATTATAGGTGATTAAAAAAAATCTTTATTATACATTCCTGTAATGGAACAATAAAAAACATGTGTTCCACATTAAAAAAAAAAAAAAAGAAACCTTTAAGAAACTGAAAAGACAAATCACAGATTGGGAGAAAATATTCTTAATACACGTATCTTTAAAAGGACTTGTATCTACACTAGAATTCTTATAACTCAATAAGAAGAAAGACAATCCAATTGAAAAACTGGAGGAACGTATTTAACCAATGCTTCACAGAAGAAGATCTACAAACAACCAATAAGCATATTCATTGATTGTCAGGAAAATGCAAAACACAATCACAGTTTAACATCACTCTATGTCAATTTGTTTGACTGAAAATAAAAACACTGACAATGGCAATGTTAGCAAGGATATGGAGTAACTAGAACTTTCATACATTAATAGTGGGAGTGTGAAATGCTACAACTACTTGGAAAAACTCTGTAGAAGTTTTTTATAGGTTTAAACATGCCTTTAACATATGATTCAATATTTTCTTTCCTAGAAAAATGAAAATGCAAGTCCACAGATTTATACATAAAAATACACAAGAGCATTATTCATAATGGGTCCACTGGGAACATCGCAAATATCCATCAGCAGGTGAACAGATATATTATTTGCGTTATATTTCCACAATGGAACACTATTCAGAAAAAATATGGAATAAACTACTGGTACATAGAGTAACATGAAGGAATCTCAGAAATATTAGTCTAAGTGAAAGCAGCAAGATGCAGATTGGTATATGCTGTGTGATTCCATTCATATGAAGTGCTAGAATAGGTAACCTAATCCTATTGTCGTGGAAATTGGAACAATGGCTTCCTGGGATGGAGGCAGAGGAACATTGAGAGAGGCAGAGAAAGAGAAAAAGAGAGAGAGAGAGTGTGTGTGTGTGTGTGTGTGTGTTTGTGTGTGTGTGCGTGTGTGTGCATGCGTGTGTATGTTGAAATTAGCTGCAAAGGGGCATGAGAAATTTCTCTGGAGCGATGAAAGTGTCCTATATCTTGAATGTGGGATGCTTACATGAGTGTTTACATGTCAAAGAGCATGCATTTTATTGCTTATAAATTATCTCTTAATAAATTTGAAAAGCACAGGCATCTTGTAAGCATTAGCAAAGTAAGAAGGTTGGCAACTCTTGGGCTGACCTATTGGCATGAGGATGACCTCAAGTTCAAATCCTTTCAAGGCAAGGTCATCCAAATAAAATGTTGTATTATGTTGTTGGTCCTTCAGATTTAGTCTTGCAAAGTTTGAAGTCAGAACTCTAATGAGTAAGCCCTGGAGAGTAAAAAGAGAAAGCTTTCTTATTCATTGGTGGGACAGTTGTCCTGTTGAGACCCTCCTCTGAGGTCTCCTGGGAGAGCATGCTCCTGACCTCAGGCTAACTAAATTGACAGTTCCCACACAGCACTGATCCACTCCAAGCCTCACTGTCCCCACCTGTAAAAACAAGGTAGGATTTTGTGAGGATTTTTTTTTGAGGATTAAATGAGATAATTATGTAAGGAAACCAACTAAGTGCTTGGCATGTAGCAATCATTGAATTCTGTAATTTTATTACCTGTTTTTTGAGGATTAAACCTTTTGAAGTTTTTTTGAGGTTCTTCATTTTATAAATTGAACTGGAGAACACAAAGGTATCAGGGTGGAAGTAGAAAGACTTGTGAATGTAGAATCAATTTCTTTATATTGTCATGGATTTCTGTTTCTTCTTTTTAGGACTCAAGACACTGGTTCCTTTTGTTTCTGTGTTAGCTAGATTTCCTTAAGCTGCAAGTGACAGAAATGCAATTCATGCCAATTTCAGTGAGAAGGAATTTTACTGGCTCATATAAACTGAAAAATCCAGGATCTTCTATTTTCATAGCTCTAAAACTTCTAATAGTTCCAACAAAATTGCCCGATGAGTCCTGTTTCCATATCTGAACCAATCACTGTGTTGCTGAGGATGGAATACAGTATTTCATCATAGGCTTACTCTGTTAGCCAGAAGTAGGATCAGCACCACCGGAACCGCATGGGGAGAAAGGAAAAGACACTGTTTCACAAAGAAAAATACAGGTGCTGCTCTGTTTTGTCCTAGTTTTGTATGTCTGACAAGTGGTTTCTCTGGCACTACAGATTGTTCTTCCTGTGCCTGTGTTTGCAATACAATGGTGGATTACGCACAAGCAGCTTAGTGTTCTGTGGGGGAGATTCACTCCTGCGAAGCTGCCTACGCATTGCATGATCCTGCTACGCAGTTTTCACATCTATTCCCAGTGAGGCACCGGTTCTAAAGAAAGAACATTAGCTCCATCCACACGGGGATGGAGGGGAAAGAAACTATTCCTACTAAGAATCTATGACTTGGTCTTGTTGTTAAACAGACTTTGGAATCTCTTTTTTTCCATTTATACAGAGTTTGAGTTCATTTTGGCACCACCCTTTTGTATACTGAAGGTGCCTTAGTTGGGAGGGCGAGAAGGATGAAATTATTTGTTTTTTCAAGTATTCAGTTTTTACAAGCAGGCTAGTTGGTCACTTGGAACACTTTAATTGCTTCCTGTTATGAAACCAGTCAAATTGGATGAATGAATTAGACCATTCATTTAGAAGCCATAAATGCCAACTGAATGGAAAGAAACTAAACTCCCCTTTTCCAAATGGCAGCCAGAAAGTGTCCAAACCAATGCTGATGGTAGGCTGGCATCATCCTCACCATCATTTTGTGTTTTGGGACTTCGCACATTTTGCAAAGTATTTATATAACATGTGGGTAGTAGACACTGATGGTTTCCTGTAACGTTGATCCCTGCTTTTCTTTTCTATCAGGGATCTGTTTTGTTCAGGTATAGAAATCTGCAAAAAATGCAGGGGGTCGCCAAGAAAGTTCCTGATTAATCTTGTTCAATCAGCACAAGATGCTGAGGATGGCCAAGCAGTGAGATGGAATGATCTGGGTCCTTGAGGCCCTGATGGCTCTGCATCTGCCTCTTTTTTAACCTCTGGACTTCCCACTCTGGGAGTCTGTTGTGTAAGTTAGTGTAAGCCAAGACTTTCTTTTCTTACAGCCCAAACTAATACAGTGTGCCCATCATCATCATCCATCCATTCATTTATTCATTCAATCTAACATTTCTAAATCCAGTTGAAGAACAGTCTTGTCAACAATACTTCTGGCACTTTAGCTTTGCTAGTGCCAAGACTACAGAGCAGGTCTATGTAAATGTTCCTGTAAATACTCTGTGAGAAACTGGCCTTTAGTCAGGTAATGTGCAATAAAGAAGGCATATTCCTTCCACCTTCCAGACACTGGAACCAAAACAGTAGTTCTCAATTGGATCAACCCAAGAGTATCTGCCAGGAATGCTTTTGGCTACAAATAAGGAAAGTATGACGAAAACTTGCTGGAACACTTAGGCATTTGTGGCACGGAACAAAAAGTCCAGAGCTGGTAGGGTGGCTCCATGATACCTACAGGGCTTGCAATTTTCCCATCTTTGCTTCCCATCATTGTCAGTGTGCGGGCTTCTGACCCATGAATGTTGCCTGAAGGCTGCAAGGTGGCTTATACACCTCCAGATATGGCACCTTCCTTCAGGCGGGAAGAAGGAAAAGGGAAGTAGCAACACCCTATTTCCCAGACAATTTCAATTTATGTCTCACAGTCAGAAATGTGGCACAGGGCATCCCTAGGGGCACAGGAGTCTGGCAGAGTAAATGGTCTTTCATTGAACATATTGCTACCCTAGCAAAATCAAATTTTCCTTACTATGAAGGAAGAAAGGATTTTATTGGCTAGGCAACCAGCAATACTCGCCACACTGGTTCAGATATTTACCTTTAGTTCTTAAGGAACTACAGACATTCTTTAATTTGAGATTTTATAAAGAAAGCAAGAAAATTAGTTGGAAAGGACCAAACTCATTTCATGGAATTAACTGCTTACAGTTAACTTGAGCATGAATAAAGAGGCTCCAAACTACAAGCAATGACAACAATAAGGTCTCATATAATCCTTACCTGGAGGGAGTGATGTAACTCTTAACTGGGTTCAGCACAGGGAAATTTTTCTGCCTGGATATTCATCTCTCATCATCTTGGTTCTGAGCCATTCACAGGTCTTCAGGTCCCACAGTGATACCCAGTGGTTTCCCTCTAGCAGAGCTGGTGGATAAATTATACTCTCTCTGCCCATCATCATCATCCATCCATCCTTTTATTGATTCAATCCAACATTTCTAAATTCAGTCAAAGTACAGTCTTGTCAACAATACTTCTAGCACTTTAACTTTGCTGTGCCAAGGCTATAGAGCAGGTCTATGTAAACGTTCCTTCAATGTGGTCTCAAAATGCTTTGTTTTTCTTTCTCTCCTTCAGGGCTGCACAGATACTTTATGTCACTCTCTGTTATGAGCAAGCTGTGACCTTCACTACAAAAGTTGAAGTAGTTTTGTTATCTACCCCGATTTTTGACAGAAATGCAAAGCTTTTTGCTTGAAAAAGAAATCCCCTTTTCAGAGCCATCACTGACTCTCTAAAACTTAGGGAGATGCTCAGTACAGCATAATCAAGCAATGTCTCTCGTCCTTCCCCCAACCAGCACCACTAGCCCACAAGCACAGGGTTTTGCTGTTTAACTCCATGGTGGAGAATAGGTGGAGTTCCTATTTTTATACAGAGAGAAAACAAGAGCAAGAGAGTAATGGAAAAATTTAATATTTTTCTTTTGGCTTGCACAGGGAAGTCAGGAGTCTCATCTCTGAGCATCATAGTGAATATGAAATTTTTCTAAGAAACAGAGGGAGACTTTCTTCCATGAACACGCATGAACACACATGGATGATTTTCCTAAGGGTGCTGGGAGATATCTTGGAAATACACAGATAGATGGTTTCTTAGTCAGCTTGGGCTGCTGTAACAAAATGCCACCGGGTGACGTAGACCAGAGACATTTGATTCTCACAATTCTGGAGGAAATCCAAGATCAAGGTGTCCACAGATTTGGTTCCTGGTGAGGGCTCTCTTCCTGGCTTGCAGACAGCTGCCTTCTTGCTATGTTCATATATGGTGAAGAGAGCGAGCTCTGGTTTCTCTTCCTCTTCTTGTAAGGACATTTGTCCCATCATGGGGGCCCTCACCTTCATGACCTCATCTAAACCTAATTACCTTCCAAAGGCCCCAACCCAAAATACCATCCACTGGGGTTTAGAGCTTCAACATATGAATTTTGGGGAGACACAAACCTTCAGTTCATAACCAGTGGTCAAGGGTGGGTGAAAGGGGCATCCTAACAGGGATAATGCAAAGAGGCATTTTGGTTATTTATTGTTTTGCAACATCCACCCCAAATTTAGTGGCTTAAAACAACAATCATTTTATCATATCTCATGATTCTGTGGGTTATCTAGGGATGGGATGGCAGTTCCTCTACAGGCCTCGCTTAAGTTCTTTCTTGCAGTTGTAGCCATTTGGCAGCTGGGGCTGCCACCAGGCTGAATGTCTAGGCCTCAGGTGCTTAGAGGCCATGTGGCCTGTCTCCAGGCCATGGCTCATCCTCCAAGGCCTCTCCCTGTGGCCTGGCTCTACAGCAGGGGAAATTGGACTTCCTCCATGGTGGCTCCAGGCATGGCCAAAGATTTCAGGTCTTTGCAATGCCTGGGCTCAGAAACCCAGAAACATCACTTTCTCCAAATTCTATGGGTCAAAGTAGTCACAGGTCAAACCCAGATGAGGCAGCAGTGAATGTATAAACATGTCAGAGGAGTTTTAATGTTTACAGTGCGAAAAAGAAGAGAAGAAAAGGCACCAGACCAAACTTGGCTATTGCGCAGCTTGATGTGTAGCCAGCACCAATGCCCCACAGCACATCATTTGTGAGACAATCCTGATGTTGAGTGTCTGGATTGAGAAATGGGGTTGTGTGAGATTTTGGAGTCAGGCTCAGAGCCAGAGAGACTCTAACTAATACGCTCATTTCCTCTCTGCAGCTCCACATATGTTTTTAATAATCCTTTCCTTGGAATGAAGATAAGACCTACTTTAAAGCATCTGAAAAAAATGTGGAAAAATGGCCTCATTCTGCTATGAAGGAAGCCTTCGTGACCACCTGTAACAGCGCCTTATTTAAACAAAATGTGTGGATTATTTTTAGCATAATTTAAGCCCCAGGAGACTAATGAGGTGTTAACAGTGTGTGTTAATTATGTGGTTTTTGTTGTCTTCATTAAAGTTAAGATTCTCAATCCTATTTGCCACCTGAAGTCCCAGTGGAGCCACATTTTACTCTTCTGACCCTGGCATCTTTTAGTTTCCTGCAGTTCACACAATCACGTAAACATATTCTGCTTCCCCTGCAGAGAACCAGATGAGCACGACTCACACACTTAGAGGACCTTGGATTCCCCCTTTTTAGTTCTTATCCATTTTTAATCTCCATTATTAGTTGTTAGATCTTACCGTAAGTTCATGGTGTGGGAAGCTAGCAACATGAGCTCATATTTCATCATTTAGACCTGACTGTCCTTCACTCAACAGAAAACTGCCAGAGAAGCTGAAAACCAGGAAGAAGAAACACAAAAATCAGCTTTCATTGCTTTTTGCAAGCATTTTAATTAACCAAGGAATTGTGTTGCATACACACGACTCTGATTATTTTAAACTTCTGCAATATATGCTGTACTTACATATTGTCCCGAGTGACAATACATCCCACCCAGCATAACCTTTCCTTAGAAAGAGATAATCACCTATCCCACACTCATTTGAGGTTGCAATCAACATCCCTCTCATGACTTTGTCTGCATCACTGATGTTCTGGAGTAACTTTATTTGGCAATGGTGTTAGGGGCCTTATTGCAAGTCCAGGAGGTAATGGAGTTCAGGATTTCAGCCAAGGATGTCTTAATAATGGCCTCATCAGGGTGTATGAAGTTGTAATGAAAATAGCAGGTGAATCTGACTGGCAAATAGCACATTATGAGTCTTTCTAGTAATTAGAGTTGTCTAAAAATGGAATGGGCTGTCACATGAGGTGATGAGCTTTCCATCAAAGAGTCAGGATGTTGAAGTAGAGCTTTCTTATGAGGTGAGGGTTAGACTCAATAATTTTTTGGGCCCCTTCCACCTTTCATCTAGATTCTACAATTGTTTTAGGTCCACACAGTCCACTAGTCTTGACTTTGGCAATTTGCAAGCCGGGTTCCATGATGGAATATGATAGAGTGGAAAGCCAGGCAGTCCTGGGTTCAATTCGCTGCTCTAGCACAAAGTAATGGTGAGCAGGTTCCTTAAGCTCTCTCTGTCCCTATAAATGATGATTGAAATATATTGCTTCTAGGGTTGTTCTAAGTGTTAGAAATAATGCATTTAAAATATGAGGCCCAAGGTAAGCACTCAATAAATCACAGCTCTAATTACCCTTAAGAATCTAATTCTCTTACTTTTTTATTGACTCTCCACTTCAATGATACTGTCTTGGTTTATAAAACAGAAGAAATGAAGGGCTTGTAAAGACACAGGAACAAGGTTATGCTGATGCTGGGCCAGTTGAACAAAGCAGGCTGAGGAAATCTTCAGGAGTCATCAGGGAGAATCTCCTGAGCAGGCAGAATCCCCCTTCCCAGGAAAGGATATCAGCATTGCTCAGTGCCTACAGTGTGTTGGGCACACGCATGTGTTATCTTAATTCTCCATACCATTGTCATACCATTTCGGAGAGGTGGACCTGATCATCTCCGTTTTACAGAGGAGAAAACTCATGTTCAGACAGGTTATGTGCCTAACCCAAGGCCATATGGCTGTTCCCAGATCCACCTCACCCACTCTACGACTAAGTACCCCCAGCATTACTCTGCATCCTGCATTCGCAGGGCAGAGTAAATACAGGTGTCCAAGTGCTGCCTGGGAGAGATACTCCCACCTGATGGGATATGGTGATGGAAAACCAACCAATGAGAGTCTCTGGAAAGCTAGTGCTTTCAGTTTGTAAATTCTAAATTAATTGTGATTTGCCATTAATTCATTTTTTATCCATTTACCTTGGGCTTTACAGAGGGGATGTACACCTTCCTATCCCCTCTTGTCCATATGGTTCAAACAATAAGGCATACAATGAAATTACTCCCACACCCTGTCTCCCAGCTACCCAGTTCTCCTCTTTAGAGACAGCTTACCAGTTTCTATGTACAGCCTGCCAGAGATTTATGTTTTTGTTTTCTTTCTTTCTTTCTGTTTTCTTTTCTTTCTTTCTTTTTTTTTTTTTTTTTTTGAGATGGTGTCTCGGTTAGAGTGTGGTGGTACAGTCTCAGCTCACTGCAACCTCCACCTTCCAAGCTTAAGCGATCCTCCCACCTTAGCATCCTGAGTAGCTGGGAACGCAGGTGCACACCACCATGTCCAGCTAATTTTTTGTATTTTTGGTAGAGATGGGGTTTCACCATGTTGCCCAGGCTGGTCTCGAACTCCTGTGCTCAAGCGATCTGCCTTCTGTCCTTCCAAAGTTTGGGATTGTAGGCATGAGCCACCACACCTGGCCTGTTTTTGTTTTCTTAATTGAAGCAAAATTTATACAACACACAATTAGCCATTTTAAAGTGTACAATTCAGTGGCGTGTAATGTATGCATAATGGTGTGCAACCACCACCACTTTTTAGTTTCAAAACTTTTTCGTCACTCCAGAAACACACACACAAAAATTACCCATTAAATAATCATTCCTCATTCCCTTTCCTCCATCTCCTGTTAACCACTAATCTGTTTCTGTCTCTATGTATTTGACTATTCTGCCTATATCATTTAAAAGGAATCATACAATATGTGACCTTTTGTGTCTGGCTTCTTTCACTTAGCATAATGTTTTTGAGGTTCATCCAAATTGTAGCATTCATCAATACTTCGTTGCTTTTCATGGCTGAATATTATTCTAGTGTATGTCCATACCACCGTGAATGTATTCATTCATCCGCTGATGGACAGTTAGGTTGTTTTTACCTATTGGTTCATATAAATAATGCTGCTACAAACATTTGTTTTCATGTTTCTGTGTGGACATATGTTTCCACTTCTCTTGGGAATACATACAGTAATTCTATGTTTAAGTTTTAAAGAATCTAGAGGTTTTTTAACGCACAATAATTTCCCCTATTTTTACCCAGTTGCTCACATACTATGCAGATTGCGCAACACCTTGCTTTATTCACGTTAAAGTGGGTCTTAGAGATCTTTTCAGTGGCGTGCTAGTAAATATTTAACAACTGGCTCTTATGGGGTGAGCTATGCTCTGATTCATACCATTTATAGATTTTCATAGTGTAACTCCCACCATGGCAAATTTCAAGTTGTCGCTGACTGCAAAATTAAGAAGAGACGCTAACAACCTGCCCTCGTGAACTGGTCCAAACTGGCTGTAGCACTGTACCGGATCATCCTATATCAGAGCATGAAGAACTGCCTCATTCTCCTTTATGTGTGCATAGCACACCATTTTTGGAAGTGCTATAATTTTTTAACTTGTCCCTGATGGCAGACACTTAGGTTGTTTCCAGTCTTTTACTTCCACAAACCAGGCTTTAATGGATAACCTTGTGTGCATGTCACTTTGCTCATGTGCAAATATAGAAGTAGGCATGGTTCCATGACTTCATAAGAATCACCATGGGAGGAAGATCTTAAAAGGCAATTTATTACTTCATTGGACAGTTATGACTGATAGGAAGAATTCCATGCAAAGAAATAATCATTTTTGCCCCAGCTTCCTTGCAAATAAAATGGATGCAAACTAACTAGCCACTTGCCAACGTCAAAACGTTGTCATAAAACTTTGAAATGAAATTGAAAAGCATGCTTTTCTTTGAAAGATAGGAATTTCTGTAAATACAAAGTAGCATGGTTCACAGTTAGTAATCTAAAGAACTTTCATAAGTAGGTTGGTGGGGGAAAAGTACCTGTTCCTAGGACTTTGTGATTCTGCTCTAGAGTCTCATAAAGGTAAGATTCACAGCAAAGGAATTCAACAACTGATTGGGAAATAGGATAGTTGAAGAGCTTTAGCTCAGTTCTTATTTAGATTTTTTTAAACCAAGGAACTCTAAGACAATGTTTCTCAACTGTGCTTTTACAGATGCTCCTCAACTTATGAGGGGTTATGTCCCAGTAAACACAATATAAATTGAAAATATAGTAGGTCAAAATGCATCAGGTTACATTCTTATAAACCCGTGGTAAAGTCAAAATACTGTAAGTTGAACCATTGTAACTCAGATGGTCCTCAATTTACAATGGAATGACAGCTCAATAAACCCATCGTAAAATCAAAAAACTGTAAGTCAAAACAACATAAGTTTGAGGTCATCTGTACTTTAGAATCATCTGGGAAGCTTTTAAAATCTTAGTACCTAGGCCACAGTCCAGATTAATCAAACTGAACTGTCTGAAGATGGAGACTCAGGCATCTGGGGTTTTTTTGGTCTTTTTTTGTTTGTTAGTTTTCTGAGATGGAGTTTTGCTCTTGTTGCCCAGGCTGGAGGGCAATGGCACAATCTCGGCTCACCGCAACCTCCACTTCCCAGGTTCAAGAGATTCTCCTGCCTCAGCCTCCCAAGTAGCTGGGATTACAGGCATGCACCACCATGCTCAGCTAATTTTGTATTTTTAGTAGAGACATGGTTTCTCCATATTGGTCAACCTGGTCTCAAACTCCCGACCTCAGGTGATCTGCCTGCCTCAGCCTCCCAAAGTGCTGGGATTACAGGTGTGAGCCACTGTGCCCAGCTGTATCTGTATTTTTTAAAGCTACCCAGGTGATTCCACTGTTCAACCAAGGTTGGGAAGAGAATGTAAGAAAGGAATCAAATTAGAGAAGTACGGAAACACATTTGTCAGGATTCTCTGGAGAAATAGAACCAGTAGAATGTGTGTGTGTGTTTGTGTGTGTGTATATATATACACACACACATAAACAATTGTATACACACATATACAATTTACATGTGTATATATATGTACATACATATATTACAATTTACATACACACATACATATGTAAATTGTATATGGTACATATAATTGTAATTGGCTTACATGATTATGGAGGCTGGAAAGTCCAAACTCTGCAGGGTGGGCTAGGAGGCAGGAGACCTGGAGGCAGGAAGAATTAATACTACAGTTCAAGTCCTGAGGCCATCAGGTGGGGACCCAGGGAAGAGCTGATATTGCACTTCCATCTTAAAGACTGCTGCTGCTGAATTCTCTCTTGTTCAGGGAAGTCAGTTCTATTTGGACCTTCAACTGATTAGATAAAGCCCACCCATTTTATGGACGGAAACCTGCTTTACTCAAAGTCTCCTGATTTCAATGTTAATCTCATAGAAAAACACTCTCACAGAAATACCCACAATAATGTTTTGTTTCTTTGTGTGTTTGTTTTAAAAAGACATTTATTCGGCATCATGATCAGACTGTTACATTTAGGAACTAACAGCATGCATGCAAGAAAAAAGTCTACATTTAATGCTTTTTGTGGGAATGCTTTATGCTTTCCACAGAACAGAAACTAAAATAACCTATTATGCAATTAATTACAAATACAGTCCTTGAGTTTTTTGCCCATACACATGAGTATTGTCTAACACATGTCTTCTTTGTGGCAGCTAGGCCCTGCCACCACTGTGCTTGGCTGAGTTCACAAATCTGTTGCAGCCTGTAGCTTCCCTGTCACTTCTCTGGCTCGCTCTCCTGCCGAGCTTTGTTTCCTGGCAGTAATTAAAATCTTCCCCCACTGCCATAGCTACTGCTGCTACTGAAACCTTGGTTTCATGGTTTGGCAAAGTATTGGCCTCCACCACCACAGGGGCCAGAGCTTCTGCCTCCAAAGTTTCCTCCCTTCATGGATTCAAAATGTGAAGACCGATTGTTTTAATTGCCAAAATCATTGTAGTTTCCACTGCCTCCAAAATTACTTTCATCATTACCAAATTCCTTAGAGCCATCGCCACTGCCACCACATCCACCACCACCGTGGGTGCCACCAAAGCCACCACAACCACTGAAGTTTCCTCTATGACTGAAGTTGTCATTCTCACCAAAACCACCTCTATGACCACCACCAAAGTTTCCAGAACAATTTTGACCTCTTTGGCTAGATGAAGCACTAGCCATCTCTTGTGTGACAGGGCTTTCCTAACTTCACAGTTGTAGCCATTCACAGGATGGCATTTCCAAATGACAATCTTATTCTTGGAGTCATGGTCTTCAAAACTTACAAAAGCAAAGCCCCTTTTCTTGCTACTGCCTCATTCAGTTATGATTTCAATCACTTCAGTTTTCCCAAACTGTCTGAAATCATCTCTTTGGTGATGTTCTTCAGTGTCTTCTTTCATGCCACCAACAAACACCTTTTTCACAGTTAAGTGGACACCTGCTCTTTGAGAATCTTCTCTTGAGACAGCTCTCTTTGATTTCACAGCTCTTCCATTCACCTTGTGTGGCCTTGCATTCAGGGCTGCCTCCACCTCCTCCACAGTGGCATTGGTGACGAACCCAAAGCCCCTGCAGCTCTCGGTATCTGGATCTGTCAGACCACACAGTCTGTGAGAGTGAGCCTTCCCCACTGCTCAAAATGGCTCGTCAGACTCTCATCAGTTGTTTCAAAGCTCAAGCCCCTAATGTAGAGCTTCTGCACCTGTTCAGGCTCTTTAGGAGACTGGCTTACACACGATGCCCATGGGAAGAGAGACTTTGATGATGCTTCCTCAGCAGCATCCCCAGGCAGAAAGCCAGAATAATGTTTGACCGCATATCGAGCACCATGGCCCCACCAAGTCGGCACATAAAATTAACTATCACAATTTAAATTGTTTGGAAACACTCAAAAACCTCATGTTTAGCGAGTGAAGACAGAAGTTTGGTGGTTATTTGAAGTTGTGCTTCTCTTGTTTGGTTACAAACAGATTCTCTCTGAAATTCTCCTGCGGCTTCCCCAGGATGAAGCTTTCACCTGTCATTTGTAAGCTCTGTTCCCAGAGCCCATAGATTTTATTAAAATTAAGGATTATGAGAAGATACAGTGTTTTTTTTCCAGTTTTCATTATCTCTGAATTGGATGTTTTTATTAGAAGATTATCAACTTTTTTGTCAGTGGTAGCGAGTGTTGTAAAATGTGCAAAGAGATTCATTTTAAGTCATGAATATATCCTCTTAAGAAAATCTGATTCTTTCTGTCCTCTTGAAAGAACCTCAGTGTCCAAACCCAGAACTCACAAAGATTGGTGGCAAGAGTTCTGTTGACCTCAATAGGAAGGAATCCATGATTTATTGGGAAAATCCTGGACAACCAAATTATCCCTTCTCTCCTTTATAAAAGAGCTTTGGAGACTTTCCATGTCACCAGCAATAGGATTTGCTTTCTTCTATAAATGATTGGATAGTGTATTTAGAATTGCTTTTTATAAGCAGCTGGCCATCAGGTTGTCTGGATTTCCTGAGGTGTTTCATCTCAGGTAACAGGTGAGAACTTGGAGGCCTTTGGCTAAGCAACAATCTCAGTACTGCACGTCCAGCTGGCCTTGCATCCTCTACCCTTGTTCAGGCTCCAGGTTCAGAGTGCACACGTCAAATATTCAGTCCAGTGAGAAGGCCCAGGCCATGTGGAAACAGCAGGGGGTCGGAGGACTCATGCTAAGCCTCTTGCAGTGGCCACATGCAGCACTCTGGTTCCCAGGGATCTTGGGTTCTGCCTGGAGCCACTTTTAACCTGGGGAACCAGCTGACTGGTAAAGCTGGGACTGCCGTGAGTCAGCAGGAAATTGAGTCAGCCTCATTGATTTGGAATAGGAGGGTGTGGGCTGAGTTTGTGGGGACCCTGAATGGGTTTTTGTGGTCATGGAAATAGCTTCATTTTGCCAGCTATGAATTGACTAGCATTCATGCAGGCCCAGAAGCAGAAGAGTTCGTTAAAGGTAAGTCAACCTTTTGGCAGATCGCAGCCCTAAAAGAGGAGCTATGACATGTGGATCTGCCTTGTTTTAGAGACTTAAGAGCAAGGGGGCATAACATGGGGTCTCTCCCACATGGCTTCTCTGCTTACACAAGGGGTACGTGAGAAGAGCTATCCAACCACTAGAGACAGCCTGAACCAGCGCAGTGTTGTGCTCCTATCCTGTTCCCTGCTAAAGTTCAGCAGAGTCTCAGTTTTCTATGTAAAACCTCTCAGGAATGACACGGGTGTGAGAACAATTCTGCTGTGTGTGTGGTCCTGGTTGTGTAGGCAGGACGGGTGTGCACCAGTCCCAGATGCTCCGGTTGTTAAAACATTGGAATATTTTCATACAACCTGGTAAATAGACATTGACTGAAGCTCTCTGTTTGCTTCCCCACTGTCAGCTATCCAGCCCCTCTTCTGGAACCTCATAAACTTCTCCAGGATCCAGAAACTAAAGGGTTAATTCCTGGCACAGTGGGACATCCAGAAAATCTGATTCACTCTTTTTTGAAAACAAAAATAAAACAAAACAAACAAACCAATGAAAAAACCAGTAACAAAACCCAGAATTCAGTAAGATTGGTGGCAAAAGTTCTATCAGTCTCAATAGATAGAAATTATAGTTTGTTGGGAAAATGATGGAAAACCCAAATACCCCTTCTCTCCTTTATAAAGGGACTTTGGAGATCTTCCATGTCACCAGCAATAGGATTTGCTTTCTTCCATAAATGATTGTAAGCTTCAGCACCAGGACCAGCTACATCCTTTTGGACTGGTCTTTGACGACACAGTGGTGGTTAAATACAGTGTGACCATCCCCACTGACTGTGTGTTCTGTTAAATGAAGGTTTTGGGCTAGTAACCCAAGGACTACATCTATGGTCCTGCCCACATAGTTAGCAGAAAATATCCCATCATCGCATCCAGGGAATTGCAGCTATTTCAGGGTTTTGGGCATCTCTCTCAGGTACTCAGGCAGACTCTTGTGTTCTGTCACTTGGGTCTCTTCACCATACCACCATGTGGTGCCTCTGCCACCAATGATCCTCTTCTGGTGGCCTCACTGCTACCTCCAGCCTGACCTCAGGAAGGGATTGCTACCTCCTTGTGTCCACTTCATCTCACACGTGGGCAGGGCCACCTGCTTGTTTGCCACAGCAAATCAGAGGCCAGGGCGTCATTCTTATTGAGAACTAGCCTAGGTATAGGAATAATCGCAGGAAAGTAAAAGTTAGATTAAAAACTCACAGATCTGATGGACCCAGGCCTATCCCCACATTTTTACAGGTCAGTTTCCTAGATTGCATCCTGATGGCCACTTTGGGTCTGGGCTGGGCTTCCCTGAGCAACTGTCAGAAGCACCGCAGATGTCTCCACACCTTAGAGTCCCGGCCAAGCTCCAAAAAGAGGAAGTGTTTTTCTCACCTACATCTAGGCCCAAGACCAAGAGCTTGATCAAAGTAAAGTAACACCAAACTCATCAGTCTCTCTTCAAGAGTTCAGACATTTTGCAAAAGAGTCAGACCTGGAGTCAACCAGGTATAGAATGATCTTCAACTCCCATTTACCACAAGGATGTGATATTATTATTTCCATTTTGTGGAAGAGAAACAGAAGCCCAGAAACGTTTAATAACTCAACTAAACTCACACAGCCTGTAAAGCTTCTCAGGCCTTGTACCTGGATGATCACTCCAAAATCCACGCTTTTAACCACTACAAAAAGCACTTTTCTCATGGGGATGAGGAGAGTTCTTTAAAGTCTTTAATCATCAACAAGTTGCAAAAGTATGAAAGGCATACAGAGCGTTTGAGTTAGGCATGAAGGCAAGCTTGAAGAGCTTTACTGGATTTCATATGAAACGGAAGCCAATAACGAAAAGCTTAGAAGAGGATACATCAGTGGAACGCTTTTGAAATTTCCCAGTTAACTTTTTCACCATCTTACCTGTGATGCCAGGACAGGTGGCTTCAATCACAGCACTAACGTTCTCGAGTTCCTCAATTGCTCTGTTCCTGCTAACATTATCCACACACAGCTGTTTAAGATCAGCAAACACAGGTGCAGTGGCTACAACCAGCTCTGTGTTTTCACAACACCTTGATCTGCCACGTTCTGTTGTTTCTTTTCTATCAGGCATCGTTCCATTGTGATAAAGCTCCATTTGGGATGAGTATGATTGTCCCAGCTGATCTTCTCCAATCAAATTTGTCATTGCTATATTTCTTCCTTCTGTCCTTAAAATCTACGCATCAGCTGAATCAGTACATCAGTCTTCTGATTTACTTGCTAGCACTACAAAATGCCCTTATGTATTCTAGGTAATCTCTTTGGTTTCCCATGTAGGTGAGAAAATATCCCCAGATTGAATCTTTTGAGGACAGGGGCCATGTCTTAAGCATCTTTGTCTTTTTCTCAGCCCCTGGCACTGCACCTGATGTAGACACGTTGGAATTTCCTTACCACCCACTTCAAGTCCATCCTATGGCAACTCTAAACCATTTCCGTGTATCTCTGCTGTGCAGAGAAGGTAAGAAGCAAACCATTCTCATCCCCAGACAGCCTTTTATTTTCTTAAATTTCAGTTAAATTTCTTCTCAATATTTCTCTCATTAGGCCAAGTGACAAATGTGATTTTCCAAAAATTTTTTCTTGCTACTCATGGAAACTAATTTTACATGGTAGCATATGCACTGGGCCAAACACCTTTAAGGCAACTTATTCACAGGTGCAGGGAATTCCTATGTGGACCTCTTTGGGAGGCCATCATGCAGCCTACCACAGGCAGAAAAGGTACTAAATGACACAGATCATCTTATTGTGCTGGAAAGTAAAGAAATGCTCAATAAATGATCAGGGCATGCCGAAAGGATACCACGAATCAGCTTGAAGGACTTTGTATTAGTTTTCTAGGGCTGCCATAACAAAGTACCACAGTCTCAGTGACTTAAACAACAGAAACGTGTTTGAGCACCGTTGAGAGAGCTGGAAGTCCAAGGTCAAAGTGTTGGCAGGATTGACCACTCCTGCAGCCTCTCTCTGCAGCCTGCAGAGGGCTGCCTTCTCTCTGTAACTTCACATGGCCTCCAATGTGCATGCACTGAGAGAAAGAGGAGAGATATTTGGTGTCTGTCTTCTTAAAAGGACACCAATCCTGTTAGATTAGGGCCTCACCCTTATGACCATATTTAACCATAATTACCTCTTTAAAGGTCTTATTTTCGAAGGCAGTTACACTGGGGCTTCAGGTTTCAAGATACACATTTTGGGGGAACATAATTCAGTCCATAACAGGCCTCTGGATCTGTACTGGGATCCAGGTCCTGCTGTGTGAGCAAAACCAGGTTAAGAAAGTTCTCTGGACATCAGCAGGTGGAGAGAAGTCTGGGTGTGTAGTGTAGAGCGTCTAGTAATAACACATGGCTTTTAATTCCACATTGCTTGAGTGACTGAATGCAAAAACATTCTGTTTGGACAGATCTGTACCACTTTTCAGTTTCAACATTTGACCTCTGTCTCGTTACTTTTTTCATGGGGTAAACATAATTTGATGGCCATGAAATGTGTGAAGCTACTTGGGTGTCTTGATCCTGCACATAAGAGATAACACTTTTGGGCTTCTTCCTGGCCCTAATTAGTCCTTGAAGTGTCACATAATAGCCCTGTGCATTACCACTCAATCCGTCTTCACCACAGCCAGGGCTACCTTCGTATGCAACTGGTCACGTTCTCAATGCTCCCTCTCACCCTCAAACCCAACTTAAAGTGATTCTCATCGTTATCCCAAAGATAAACTATAAGATAAATGGAGCAGAGGTTATAAAGAAAAAGCATCGAATCACTTAGAAATATGTTTTCTTTTCTTTCATTCATTCTTTCCTACTACAAAATAAATGGGAAAAATTATCTACAGTAATGAAAAAAATGCAATATTTTTTGCATTTCTTTCCAATGTTTTCCATATGTCCATTCCTGGATACTGCTTTCAATCCCAGGGCATACACAATTATATATTCTGCTTTTTATCCCTAACCTTAGAGAATTTAGTATGTTGCATGGCAGTTTTAAAACACACCTGCAAATTGTTTGCCACTCATCTCATGGAAGGGTGGTATCTATGTCCCCTACCCACGAATCTGGGATGACTTAGCAAGCACTTTATAACCAATAGAATGCAGCAGATGTGACACTGTTTTTAACTTTCAAAACTGGGTCAGAAAAGACCATACAACTTCTGCTTGGTCCTTTTGGGATGTTAGCTCCAGGGGAAACCAGCACCATGGAAGAAGGCCAAGTATCCTGAGAGCACTGTGCTGGAAAGCCCACATGTAGACACCGAAGATAGCCTAGCTGAGCTCACAGCTGACAGCAGCGCCGGCTCTTAACCGTACACGTGAGCCATCTTGGACATCCAGGCTGGTCAAGTCATCAGATGTTTGCAGCCCCAGCTGACATCTTACTGCAACTGCATGAGTAACCTCAAATGAGAACTGCTCAGCTGAGCCCTTTTCAAATTTCTGATGCACAAAATTATGAGCAAAATGAAATAGCTGTTGTAGGCCACTACATTTAAAGACAAATTTTCACACAGTTAATAGTAACCAGAATGAACTGTGGTATCTGGAAATGAGGGTCTGCAACAATAGAAATCTAAACCACATGCCATTGGTTTTGAGGCTAGGCAGCAGGCAAGGGCTAGAATGTAAACTGAAACCTGATGGGCCTTGAGAAGTGCAATGTGTCAGGGAGGGCTTAAAAGAAGGTGAGGGAGATTTACAAGAAGCTGAAGGAGAGGAGACCGTGGTTATGTAGTGGTGGAAAGTTTGCAAAACTATCACCTGCAGTAATGTGGAAAATAGAAAATGTACTAAAGGAACGCAATGATCTAGCTAAGAAAATTCCCAGGCAGAGTGTTTAAGATGCCATCTGGCTTATCTAATTGCCTATGATAAAATGAAAGTAGAGAGAATAAACAAATAAAATTTAAAAACTAACTATTTTATTTTCAAGGGAAATTTGAAAGAAATACAAAGGGCTCAAGAGAATATTTTCAGTCAGCAAAGGATTCTTAAAGTAAGAAAGGACCTTAGGGAAAAGATCAAACTCAGGGCTCTTTCAGGAAAACACCATCAAAAGGTAAAAATAAAGCCAGAGGGGCAACTTCAAAACACTTTTTTTTATGATTTCAGAAAGATTTAAAGCGGTATCTCCTAGACCCGGTCTGCTAGATAAAATGTCTAAGGATCTTAAGATCATGCTTTGTAGTAATCATCCCTCTTAAGTCATAGATCTTCTAGGCTCTGAAGGACGTTGCAGCCTTATAGAGAATTAAAGATAGAGAACAGTCTGTCCCAAAGACCCTTTATGGTCTTTGTCCAATGAAGGGACTCTAGTAAGATTCATAAAAGCTGACAAATATTTCAAGAGAATTATATTGGCAGAAGCAATACCATCTTGGTCGGAAAGAGACAGAAGCAGCACAAAATGAAAGTGGTTCTGATCCACAACCTTCTGTGGGAAGGCAGCCAAATCAGACAGCCACCCAGCTGCACTCACAGGCTGTTTTTCGTGAAAAGGGAAGGACGACTTAGAGGGAAAAACCAGGAGCCCAGGTGGAGGAGCCGAGAACCTAAGAGGAATTCCCTAGTACAATCAGTACAAATCAGTACTAATGAACAGTCCCCTAGTATAATTAGTACAAATCAGTACTAGGGAATCAGTACTGATGTACTTAGTACTTAGTACATCAGTACAATCCACAGTACTGGATGACATGAACCAAGAACTGGTGACAGGTACCCAGTTGAATTTCAAGTTTCTCTGGACTAGTGACTGCTCTGTGCTTGCCATCCCTTCCTTTTTGAATAGGAGTGTCTATTTTATTTATGCCAACCCTTGATCTCTTTAGTCCTGAGGTCTTCAGAAACTTGAGCAGGTGCATTTACACCTGGATGTGACTGAGATGATGAGATCCTGAACGTCCAGCCTGAGCCTGATGCTGTCACAGTTGAGCCTTCGGGAGGTCTTGATAAGGGAGAGGGTATGTTGCACGTGGAAGGAATGCAAATAAGACTGTAGCAATTTTAAAACATGTCTGTAATTCCTCTGACATTCCTCCCATTGATGGGTGGAGCGTGTATCCCCTCCCCTTGAGTTTGGGCCAGCATTAATGACTCACTTTTAACCAGAAGAATACAGGAGACATGACGCAACATAACTTTCAAGATCAGATCAGAAAAAGCTAGGAAGCTTCCACCTGGTGTTCTTGGGACTTTACCTCTGGGAGAAACAAAAACCCTGTAAAGAAATCTAATTATCCTGAGACTGCTATGCTGGAGAGGCAGGGTGTAGGTGCTCTGGATGACAGCCCAGCTAAACTTTCAGCTGAAACCAACTGCCTGTCGTGTGAGTGATCCATCTCAGATGACAAGCCTAGTCATGCCATTGGAGAACTACAGCCCCAACAGAGATCTGAATGCAGTCCACGGCAGACTCCAAGTAAGAACTTCCCAACATTTTTGAATTTCTGACTCATAAAACTGTGAGCAAATGAACATGACTGGTTTAAAAAAAAAAAACTGATTTTTTAAAATTGTTTTTGTTTTGAGACACAGTCTTATCCTGTTAGCCAGGCTGGAGTATACTCCAGCAATCATGGCTCACTGCAGCCTCATCCTCCCCAAGCTCAGGTGATCCTCCCACCTCAACCTCCCAAGTAGCTGGGACTACAAGCACACACCGCCATGCCTGGCTAATTTTTGTATTTTTTTTGTGAAGAGGGGGTTTTGCCATGTTGCCTAGGGTAGTCTCCAAACTCCTGGGCTAAAGTGATCTTCCCATCTTGGCTGCCCAAAGTGCTGGGATTACAAGCATGATCCACATCACCCAGCCTAAACTGCTATGTTTTCAAGTAATTTTAATATGCCCCAATTATAACTAGATTATATTGTTACATAAATATCATTTGAATTATATAGCTGCTTTCTGTGGTTTTCTTCTTCTCCAATATAGGTAATGAAAACAATCATCTCCCTTGTTTTCCTTCTTGTGGATTATTTCCTTAGAATAACTTTCCAAATGAAGAACAATCAAGTGACAGAGTATGAATATTTTCATAATTTCTAATTCATGCTGCCAAATTACTTTCCTAAAAGTACCAATTTGCCACCAGCAGGTTATGATATAGAACTTTTATTGCAACTTCACCAGTTTGGGTGTTGTCATCTTAAAGCATATTTAAAAGCATCACAAATTCAAAAGCTGTTCTGGTGAACCTGTCGTAAAATTTCAGTACTCTAATCTTAGGAGGGAATTTACACTCGTCGTAGCCATAGAATCTTCCCCTGCTCAGTCTAACTCAGCCCTTTACTATCTAGTTAGTGCTTTTTTTTTTCTTGATAAAATTCTTCTGCTGTGTTCTCAGGCTCCTTCTGGAAAGTTGGCCCAGGAGAACATTCGTAGCTTGGGCTAGATCTTCTCCTCAGAATTGCTTACATGTATCTCAAAAAGAGCCCTGAACTATGCTGACATCCTGGTCTATGTCCAGCCTGATACCAAGTTACCATTGATTGAGAGTTAACCATGAGTCATGCATACATTCATTTCATTCATTCTCTCAAGCAACTTGCAAGGTAGACTTTATCCGCCCTTTTAAGATGAAGATACTAGGTATCAAAGACATTCAATAACTTGCCAAGGTCACACAATTTGTAACCGATGGAGACAGGATTTGAACCCATGCTTTTGGCCACTACATTTCACTGCCTCACCTAGTCTGCTGCTTTCCCAGACTTCCTGGGAGGAACCTAGAAGGCAGTGGAAAATCACCCTTGGCTCCCTTAAAATACTATCTACTCCCTCTAAACACTGTCTTGATCCATATTTTTGAAGCACCCCAATTTAAAAGTCCATATTCATGTCATGCCTCTGTCTATATCCCCATATGGCAAGAACATTATAATGTGTCTTGATGTATATTTTGTTAGAAATTATTTGGAGGAAGTATAAATGAATATGCCTGTATAAATATATGAACATCTTTTCAAAAAATTTATTTACAAGTCTAAGAAATGTTCAGACTTCTTAAATAAAATGGAAGAAAAAAGTACTTTGAGTTATTCTACTTTTCTCTAGTCCTTTATCTTTCTCCTTCCTCAGGATAAGCTGTGATATGAAAAATTGAAGCCAAAAAAAGAATCCTCTGAGAGATTGAAGAGTGCACTATGAACATGATTTTGCTTCTCAGGAATGGGAATTCCATGAAAGCAAGGACTTTGTCTTGTTCGCTGCAGTGTCCCAGCACTTTAACAGCACCTGGGACAGAGTAGGTGCTCTGCTCATATCTGCAGAGTCAATGAGTGAGCTACCTCGTTCCCTGCCCAACAATGTCTGGTCTCTACAGCTGCAATAATTTGTTATGCAACTACAAGCCCTGCATCTGCCACTGAAACCAACCCTAGACCCTTGATGCTCAAAGCCTGGTCCCTGGGCCAGTATCTGGATGCTTGCTCAGGAGTGCAGAATCTCAGGCCCCACCCCAGACCCACTGAATCAGAATCTGCATTTTAACAAGATCTCCAGCTGATTTGCGCCTACATTAAAGTTTGCAAATTGACTGTCTAAGCCAATCTCAAGATGTGGTCTCTGGCCTAGCAGCATCAATATTACCTGGGGACCTGTTAGAACTCCTATGAAATCAGAGACTCTGGGACCAGGGCCCAGCTCTATGTACTTGTAACCTTTAGGAGATTCTGATGCATGCTGCTGTTTGTAAACCACGTTCCCAAGCTCAGCTTCACCAATTTTGCTCCTAATTCCGCTTGGACCTTAAATCTTAGTTGTAGTCACTGGGCTATTTTCTTCCATCCTATAACCAAAACTTTGCTTAAACTTTTAATTATGGGGAATAACTTCCTCCTAATATGCTTTGCATTTCAAATTTGGATAGTTTTGAAAGTTCTTCTTTGCCATTTGTGTGGAGTTTGATATATTCCATTCCATTCCAAACAAAATGAATAATCTCATCCCTGTGACCCAAACCTTAGAGTCTAGATAGAAAATTCCAAACATGAGTTTCAGAAAATATGAATAGATGATGTGGAGACTATTCATATCCATAGGTACAGCTATTCCCTGCATGAAGGTGCTCAGCAGATGGCCATGTATGAAAGCCGAAATCCAGCCTATATTTTATTCCCCAAGCAATTCACCTACAGAACTACATCCGCCCAGTGTGTGCCTTTTTCTGATTGACCCAAAGTTATTGGACAAGCTAGCTGTCGTCCTGAGTCTTATGCCTGTGACTGGGGACCATGATTTAAATGGCTGTATACAGTATAGTACTACTGTCCAAGATCAATGTAGTGCACACCATTCTAACAGCATTTTCTATGCTATGCCCATCCACCTTGATTACAGTGATTGATTATTCTCCTCTACTCCTTCTAACGGACAGTCATAGAGCTGTTTGCTCTTCTTCTAATTCCCACTCTTTCCTCCAGGTTCACTGTTAGTCTCTCACTTGTCAACTATTTGATCTTTCTTCTAAGGCTTTATTTGTGTATCTTGTTTCATTTGTCAGAGCTCCTATACGTGGTTCTGCAAATTTTTACAAAACTCCTAAAATAAATAAATGTTAAAAATATACATAGTCATTTTATAAATAGGGTTTGCATTATATCAATTTCAAAATAGAAAATGCATATTTGTTACTACAGATTACAACTTGTGAAAGAATCACTGCATTTAATTTTTAAAACAGTAGGCGAACAAAACCTTAACCAAACACACAATTCTTACAGCTTTCACCTGCCTGTCACTCATCAGTGTCAGTATTTATAAATTAACAGTGTTAGTCCTCACAATTATACATACTTTAACTAAAATTACAAAATGAAAGCCCACTTCTACGTGACCTTATAGAAAACATATTTAAGTATTTTATATAGAGTCATATGAAATTAAAATGTATCTACTTGTAGCGTCTGCCTGTTGATCCTAGATCTGTCACTGGAGATAGAGAGAACAAATGCTATACTTCTTCCACATCTCATTTCTGCAGATTTTGAAAATAGCTATGTTACTTCCCATTCTCTATTATTTCTACCCCCTTGTTTTGTACTCTGCAAATTAAATGCTCCTTCCAGTGTTCATTAAATGGTGGCCAAAGTCAATTCACCACCTTGATTGTTGTCCTCTAAATGTGTTCTTGATAGTCTCTAGCACATAAAATGTGTGATGTCTCCAATGAAGATATAACTTTGAGTACTCCAAGCAGGATGAAACAGAGCAGGACTACCAACTTCCCTGTTTAATATAATATACCTCTATTAATGCTGTTTAATAACACAGATTGCTTTTTTATCAGCCACATTCTGCTGCTGGCCCACATCAAACAAAACCCAAAATTGTTTTATACCTGATGTTGATAAGCAAACCATTGCTACCCACTACTCCTTTGAATGGTTCTTTCAACGATGGCCTTCTTCTCCCTGCAACTTCCTGCCCCTCCAGAAAAGACTACCAGTAGCCAGTTCTCACTATGCCATGTTCTTAGGACCAGTCCAGATCCCATGTCATACAGGCCAGGACAGGCTTTATAACTACTGCCGGCTGTTTATTTACCAGCAGACTTGAAAACTTGATTTTTAACAAGAGCAACAACAACAAAAAAGTGTGCTATCAATGAGGAAATCTGGTGACAATGATTTGTTATTATTACTGCTATTCCCAGCCCAGATGGTTCTCCAGATGAAATGGATAAAAATTGGATTCTCTTTGTGACTGGTGACAGGTGCAGACTTGGCCCCTCCAGTGGGATTTCATCAGGCACACAACATACCGTCGGCATAGGAGCATCCCACAGGCACGCGTGTGTTGTAGCAATCCCAAAAACTGTCAAGTGAATAATTGGCCTCTTATCTGGAGTCTTTAGAAGATTCCCTTCTGCACATCCTTTGAAAAGCTGTATCAGTCAGATTCTTTGTTTGCCAGCAACAGAAACAGGCTCTGGCTAACTTGAGAAGGAAAAGTATTTATTGGACAGACATGGGGGTCCTTCTAGAATTGATGAAAGGCCACAGAACCAGGCTTTGTACATGATGAGAACCAGAGGAGCCCTAGAAGTAGAGGTAGCATGAGATAATTTAGAATCCAGTCAGGGTGCTGCTAAAATGAATGAAGTATAACACTTTATTTTCAGTTTTTATATCACTCCTATTTGAAAATTTGGGACGAGAGTGTTTGATGGCTCAGCTATGTCTTAGGTGTATTTCTTGGTGAAAAAAAAAAAAAGGGTGGGGTCTCTGGTTGGCAATCCCAGCAAAGCAGCACACAATAAAGCAATAACAACAAAATTACATTGAATAGGTGAAACTTTGAGAAAGGTAGAGAAAGGAACTCAGCAAATTCTTCACCAAAGAAACAACCGAACAAAATTGTCAAAAAACAACTTTGAGAAACTGAACATTGACCAAAGTCATGCAAAAAATTGAGAAGAGTTTTTTCAAATAAACCTACTGACACTGGGCTGAGGACACTGGAAAGCTGATATTTTAACCTGGGGCTGCACCCATCATCCCCTCAATTCCATCAGTGTAGTAGATCTACCAGGTCAGGGCACACTGCAAAACCCAATAGCTCTTCAGAGCCAGAGAATACTGACTTGATTTGAAATGAATATGGAAAATATCCCATGCCCCCAGACATCATGGAAAAGAGTAGTTGATTCACAATAGTGATTTCATTAGCAAACAAATGGGGAAGGCCAAGGTTGCAGCTAGTCTGTGGTTATAATATTGGTTAGGATAAGCAACAGATCAGAAGCATAGCCAGAAATTTGACAGGGAGCTCTAAGTAACTAGACAGCCATAGTGAGCCTTGTTAAGCTCCAAAATATCCCTAACGGTCTGAAAGGCTGTGGTTATGTGCAAGGCTGACTGCATGTGCAAAAAAGACTGAAGAGGACATTAGTTATGTACATATGCCTGGCTGAATGTGAGATCTTGTGTACATGCAAATAAGGCACAAAATCTCCATAGAAGGTAAGAGCAGGGACAGAACTGTAAACTGCCTGAACTTTAAATGTGTTCTGCAATCCATATAGTGATCCATCAGCAAAGGGTAGAAGCCTTACTGACTTGATGTGTTTGAGCACAACCTCTGATCAATTAGTAAGCTATGCTGAACCAAGGACTAACAATAGGAATTAAAATTTATGGAAAAAGTAAGAACAAAAAAGAAACTTTAGCAGAGATATCACAGCCACACATTATAGTAGAGAGACTTTACAGAATAAGTCCAGGAAAGTCAATACACAATCAAAATCAGCAGTAACAACTCCTGGAGAGAGGGTGAGAATTTACAGTTGCTAAAATATATTATTTAAAATTTCTAATTTCCAAAAAATGTTGTAAGACATCAAAAGAAACAGGAAAGTGGAAAAAGCTCAGGGGAAAAGTCAATAGAAATTGTCTCTTGGAGGTCTTCTAAGATGTCAGAATTTGCAGAAAAAATTTCAAAGCAGCTAGTAAAATTATGTTCAAAAACTAAAGGAAATTATATTTTATAAGTTAAGGGAAATTATAATGACAATGACTCATCAAATAGAGAATATCAACACACGGATAGGGATTTTATTTTAAAAAGAACCAAATGGAAGACTAGAGTTGAAAAATAAAGTAAGTAAAATGGAAAGTACACTAAAGGGGCTCAACACCAGATCTGAGATGCCATAATAAAAAATCGGTGAACTTGAAGATAAATCAATAAAAATTACCCAATCTGGAAAAATTTTTAAAAATGAAGAAAATTGAACAGATTCTCAAACAGCTGTGGAACTCCATCAAGGATAACAGCATTCATGTAATGGGAATCCTGGAACAAGAGAAGTGGGAAAAGGGGCATAAAAATATTTGAAGAAATAATTGCCAAAAACTCCAAATCTGATAAGAGACATTAATCTACACATTTAAGAAGTTCCATGAACTCCAAGTATGATAAGTATAAATAGATCTACATCTAGATACACAATATATCAATGGTTGAAAGCTAAAGACAAGCTTGAAAACAGCAAGGGAAAAATAACGCATCATGTATAGCGGGGCAACAACACAATTAACAGCTGACTCCTTATCAGAAACAATGGAGGCCAGAAGACAGTGGGAGGACATATTGCAGGTGCTGGGGAGGAAACATCTGACCACAAGAAATTAAATTAGATGTCCTCAACAGAGAAAACTGGGAAATTCACAAATATTTGAAAATTAACAATCCACTTCAAAATAACCAATGAGTCGAAGAAAAAAGTCACAAAGGAAGTTGAAAAATGTTTTTAAGTAAATGAAAATGAAAACACAACATATCAAAAATTTATTAAGTACAGCTAAAGCAGTACCAAAAGGAAAATGTATAGCTTTAAATGCTTACGTTAGTAAAAAAGAAAGATCTTAAATCAATATTTAAGCTTTTGTCTTAAGAAACAAGAATGAAGGAGGAAAGTAAACCCAAAGCATGCAAAGAAAGGAAATAATAAAAAATTACAGTGAAAATCATTGAAATAGAAACAAAATAATTCTAAAAATCAATGAAACGAAAAATTTGCTCCATGGAAAAAATCAGTAGAATTGGCAAATTGTTGACTAGACTGACTAGGGGATAAAAGAGACAGACACAAAAGACAAAAATCAGGACTGAAAGAGGTGAATATTACTACATATCCTACAGAAATTAAAATAATTACAAGGGATTTGTGTAAACAATGTTATGGAAACAAGTTAGGTAACTTAAATGTAACTTAAATGAAACTAAAGGATGCACATTATCAAATGAACTCAAGAAGAAATAAAAACGTGAATAGACCTATAACAAGAAAAGAAATTGAATTTAAAATCTCTTAACAAAGAAAACCCCAGAGACAGATAGCTTTATTGGTGAATTCTATCAAATGTTTAAATAATAAAAATACTAATCCTTCCAAAATCCTTCCAGAAAATGTAGAGTGGAAACACTTTCCAAAGCATTCTATGAAGCAAGCATTATCCTGATGCTAGTCAAACATATTACAGGGAATTAAAACTACAGACTAATAGTCACATGAATATAGATACAAAACTCATCAACAAAATATTAGTAAAATGAATCCAGAAACATAGAAAAATAATTAAATACCATGACTGAGTGGGTTTATCTCAGTATTGCAAGATTGATTTAATATCTGAACATTAATTAGTGTAATACACTATATTAATAGAATAAAAGACAAAAGCCACACAATTATCTCAACACATACAGGAAAAACATTTAACAAAATCCAGCACTCATTCAAGTAAAACATTTTCAACAAACTAGGAATAGAAAGGAACTTTTCAACCTGCTAAAGGGCATCTATAAAAATCTTACAGCTAATGTCATACTTAATAGTGAAAGATTTAGTGCTCTCCCCTCCAGATCAGGAACAAAGCAAGATGTCTCCCGCCACTCTCTACTTAACATTGTGGCTAGAGGTTCTAGCTAGTGAAGTAAGAAAAATATTTTTCATTGAAATGGTTCAGATTAGAAATGAAGAATAAAATGGCTGAATTTTGGTGACGGTTCCAAGACTCTAACATTTACAAAAATCATTGAATCGTACATTTAAAACAGGTGAAGTTTCTGGCATATAAATTTTACCTCATGAAGTGGTTTAAGCATTATAGTTGAGTGATGATTCCAAAAGAAAGAGGCCTGGTGGCTCACACCTATAATCCTAGCCCTTTGGGAGGCCAAGGCAGGCAGATCATTTGAGGTCAGGAGTTCTAGACCAGCCTGGCCAACATGATGAAACCCTGTCTCCACTAAAAAACACAAAAATTAGCCATGTATGGTGGTGTATATCTATAATCCCAGCTACTAGGCAGGCTGAGGCAGGAGAATCGCTTGAACCTAGGAAGCAGATGTTGCAGTCATCCATGATCGTGCCACTGCACTCCAGCCTGGGCATCAGAGCAAGACTCTGTCTCAAAAAAGAAAGAAAGAAAGAAAGAAAAGGAAGGAAGGAAGGAAGGAAGGAAGGAAGGAAGGAAGGAAGGAAGGAAGGAGGGAGGGAGGGAGGGAGGGAGGGAGGGAGGGAGGGAGGGAGGGAAGGAAGGAAGGAAGGAAGGAAGGAAGGAAGGAAGGAAGGAAGGAAGGAAGGAAGGAAGGAAGGAAGGAAGGACTCCAAACCCAAAATGTCCAGTCTCGTCGCAAAACCTCTCACTTCTATAGATCCCGTGCCAGGTTTGACTGGGCCAAAGCTATCAGCTCCTCATGTCCTCTCCTTGTGTCCTCTCATAGACTTCGTCATAATCACCTTTGTACCCTCAGCTGTCTCCCTCTCTTTCTCTGCTGGAGGTATCTGTGTTACAACATAATGTTTGAGCTGGATAATACCCTAGTTACAAAGATCAGTGGTTTTCTAATGTTTTTAAGCTGTTAATGCCTCTTTTTTCCAAAACAAATTCTTATAAAAGCACAATATATGATGCAGATATTAAAAGAGACCTGAATAGAATTAGGAGTGGGATCCAAAAGTTACTTTTGCCCCCTTTTCCCTTCTCACCTGGGCAGCTTTCTCCAGAATTCCTAGAGCTCTGAAGAACATAGTTTGAAAACTACCAACATAGCCATATGACCCCATGGAAGCCACTGGCATAGCCCTACTCCTTCATGAAAACCACTGGTGTAGCCCTATGCCCTCATGAGAACCAGTGGCATAGCCCTACTCCCCCATGGAAACCACTGGCATAGCCCTGCTCCCCCATGGACACCACTGGCATAGCCCTACTCCCTCATGAAAACCACTGGTGTATCCCTACTCCCCCCATGAAAACTACTGACGTAGCCCTACTACCCAATGAAAATCACTGGTGTAGCCCTACTCCCTCATGAGAATGACTGGCATAGCCCTACTCCCTTATCCTGTGGGCAGAGCAACTGAGCCCAAGAGAAAAAAGGACTTCCCCAGGACTCCACTACTTCATCAGTGTCAGACACTGGAGCATCTTCTCACTCCCTATTTAGTGCTGGTGCAACTACAACATGGAGCCTCCCACGCCATATTCCCCTTAGCACCAATGTTCTTCTAGAATCTGAAAATATCCAACCAAGCAATAGCAGGACCAATCAGAAAAGGCCCTTTGGAGGAAGGAGTGGCTGAGCTGAGGCCTGGAGAATGAGTTGGTGTTAGGCAGGCCAAGGGAGGCAGCTTGTATTCTAGCTCAAGGAAGCTGTCTGTGCAAAGGCCCTGAGGTGAGACAGACAGTGGTAACTTCAGCAGCTGACAACTCTAACCAAGTCATAAGAGATGAGGTTGAAGGGCCGGGCACGGCGGTTCACACCTGTAATCCCGCACTTTGGGAGGCTGAGGTGGGTGGATCATGAGGTCAGGAGATCAAGACCATCCTGGCTAACACGGTGAAAACCCGTCTCTACTAAAAATACAAAAAATTAGCCGGGCGTGTTGGCAGGCGCCTGTAGTCCCAGCTACTTGGGAGGCTGAGGCAGGAGAATGGTATGAACTTAGGAGGCGGAGCTTGCAGTGAGCCAAGATCACACCACTGCACTCCAGCCTGGGTGACAGAACGAGACTCTGTCTCAACAAACAAAAAGAGAGAGATGAGGCTGAAACTGCTACCAGGGACCAGATCATGAATGACATCATGCTAAGGAGTTTGAACTTGGCCTTTGTCCTAAAGGCAATGAGAATAACCTGGAGAAATTATATATTACAGAGTCTTACCCTGGCTGTAGTGAGGAGGATGGTTTAAGTTGACAAAGACTTGACAGAGACAGCACAGTTCGGCTGCTGTGATAACACATAAGGGGAAACAGGAAAGCTTAGTACCAGGGCAGTGAAGGCATGGGCAGACTAAATAGGGAGGCAATATTGGCGGGGCCTGATGAATGATCAAGTCGGGAGGATGACAGAAAGGAAAGCACCAAGGATGGAAGCTGGGTTTATCTCGTGGGTATTTGGGTTAACGGTGATGCCATTCACTGTGACAAGGAACAGAGGAGCAGGGAGCCTGGAGTAAAGAAGGTATGAGAGCCATCCATCAATCAGATGCACTTGTCTCTAAAAATCAGGAAACTCAATCCCAAACGGTTGAGACAATAAGGGTTTGTACGATCTCGTATTACAAGAAGATTAGAGGCAGGGGAATTTCCAAGCTGGTTAATCCAGGAGCTCAACAAATGTATCAAACACCCAGGTTCTCCTGACTGTGCTGTCACTCTCAGTGTATCTGTGGGCACACCTCATGGTAGCAGGATGGCACAGTAGCCCAAGGAGTGGCACTGTCACACACTGAATCAATTTCCTAGGGCTGCCCTAACAAAGTGCCACAAACTGGGAACTTAAGACAATAGAAATGCATTGTCTCACAGTTCTGGAAGCCAGAAATCCAAAATCAAGGTGTTGGCAGAGTTGATTTCTTCTAAAGGTTCTGAGGGAGGATCTGCTCCACGCCTTTCCCTGAGCATCCAGTGTAGTGTAACATTTGGTCTTCCTTGGCTTACAGCTGCAGAATTCCAATCTCTTCTTCCATCATCAAATGACATTCTCTCTGTGTCTGTATCTTATAAGGGCACCAGTCATATTTGATTAAGGGCTCACTCTACACCAGTACGACCTCATCTTAACTAATTACATCTACAATGAAGTCATTCCCAAACAAGGGCACATTCTGAGGCACCAGGGTTAGAATCTCAATATATCTTTTTGGGGGGACATGATTCAATCCACAAGCCACACCAAGTTAAAACGGGGATATGATGGTTCATTTTCTGTGTCAACTTGACTGGGCCACAGGGTGATATTTGGTCAAACGTTATTCTGGGTGTTTCTGTGCAGGTATTTTTGGATGAGATTAACATATGAATCAGTAGACTGAGTAAAGCACATTGCCCTTCCTAATGTGGGTGGGCCTCAGCCAATCAGTTGAAGGTCAGAATAGAGCAAAAAGGATGCCCCTCCATCGAGTAAGAGAGCATTCTTCCTGCCAGACTGCCTTCCAACTGGAACACTGGCTTTTGTCCTGCCTTCAGGAAACACGAACTCTTCCTGGGTCTACAGCCTATCAACCTTTCAACTGGAATTTACACTGTCAGTTGTCCTCATTCTCAGATCTTTGCATTTAGGCTGGAATTAAATCATTGGCTCTCCTGTGTCTCCAGCTCACAGATCTTTGGACTTGTGAGACTGCCTAATACATAATAGCATGAGCCAATTCCTTATGATAACTTTCTCTCCCCCCCCCCGCCTCTCTACACACACACACACACACACACACACACACACACACACACACTGTGATGGTTAATATTGAGTATGAACTTGATTGGATTAAAGGATGCAAAGTGTTAATCCTGAATGTGTCCATGAGGATGTTGCCAAAGAACATTAACATTTGAGTCAGTGGGCTGGGGAAGGAAGACCCACCCTTAATCTGGATGGGCACCACCTAATCAGCTGCCAGCAAATATAAAGCAGGCAGAAAAACATGAAAAGGTTAGACTGGCCTAGCCTCCCAGCCTACATCTTTCTCCTGTGCTGGATGCTTCCTGCTCTCGAACATCAGACTCCAGGTTCTTCAGTTTTGAGACTCGAACTGGCTTTCCTTGTTCCTCAGACTGCAGATGGCATATTTGTGGGACCTTGTGATCGTGTGAGTTAATATTTAATAAACTCTCCTTTATATATATCTATATATCTATTTCATTAATTCTGTTCCTCTAGAGAGCCTTAATACACACACACACACACACACACACACACACACACACACATCTTATTGGTTTTATTTCTCTGGAGAACACTGACTGATACAGGGATAGTAGCTCTTCTTCTTATCACTTTTACCCCCTTTTTTTTTAGAGCTAAGAAGCCTTACTCAGAAGCTCTATTCTCATTGGCCAAATTTGGCGAATGAGGCTCCAATGATTGCCTTAGACCAATCTGAATTAATCCAAGCGACCCAGGGGAGATGTGGCTACTGGAACAAGATTAAGACTCCAGCATGGAAGAATGAGGAAAGGCCTGCCAGTGCTGGATGCAGCAGAGGGCAGAGAAGTTCAGGGCCAAGCACACCTTGGTCAGGACCCAAGCAGACAGGCACAGCAGATAGGAGTCCGCCAGAGATCAACAAACTCAAGTCGAGGCTCTAGTCCAGCGAAACATTTCCTGGTGTATCTTTCTCAAGGCCAGGGCTCATCCCAGCCAATGAGTCTGCTGGAATCTCTAAGTGTGTGGAAATGGGGAGGTGCTGAAGGCAGGCCCTGTCATCCAATCTTAACAGGAAGAAAGATTTCCCCGGCTAGGGAAATGTAGAGATGTCGAGATTTTGCTCACATGTGTCCTATGACTCATTCTTACCCTTCAGATGAACCTGAAGATGCTGCTGCCCTTCAGCAAATCCTCAGTGGCTGGTACATCATTTGTCCCTGAGAGGCAGGCTGAGAACATCCATTATCACAGAAAGCAAGTCCATCTCCAAGCACTGGGTGTGGCAAAGAACCGCAAACGTGGGGTCCCTTCTCTTCGGGCACTTATACTCTACTCCAGATCCCAAAACATAACGCTATAATTAGCATCACTCCTCTCTATAAGGAATACTTTCTAAATGCTGATGACCTGACACGTCCATTGCCATTTCTCTCTCACAACAACATAGCGGGTTACCTTTATAGTTATTCCCATTTTGCAGGTGAGGAAGTGGAAGCTCAGAAACATTCTCTCCCTGTTCAATTTACACGAGTGGCAGAGTTGGGACTCACACTCAGCTGTGACACCAAAGCCTGTGTTCCCACCCACAGTATCTATGGGGACAAATAATGCCTATTGGAGTTTCAGAAAGAGAGAAATGCTTGCAGATGGGATAGGGGTAAAGACCACAGATTTCCTGAAAGGACAGTAGTTTAATGAAGCTCACCTAGAATGATGAATTGAATTTATTCTACACTTTCTTTCCCTTCTCAGTGTGAGCTAGTGAGACACAGTAGGAGCAATGAATCTCCCAAGGTCATGCCACAAGTCACTGGCCAAGCCTGGCCTGTCGCTCAAAGCTCTGAATTCCCAGCTCACTGAACTCAGCGGATGAAGCCACTGTGGTGGGTCTGCGTCAAAATAAGTCTGGAATAAAACACCCACCTACAATGTTTCCCCTTCTTCGACTTTTCCCCACTGTGTCCCCTGTCTTCTCCACAAACAACCTTCTTATGACCCCCTCCCACCCCATAAACTGTCCCAGGAAATGCCAGGATCTGAACATCGTATTGGCCACGAGGGACTCGGTCAACTTCTTTGCCTTCTGGCTGTTCTAAATAAACAAAGGGCAGTTCACAAGTTATTAGTAAATACCAAGGCTTAGTTTATTGTATAAAACTTCAATCCAACAAATAAATGAGCCATCAAGTTTGAATTTATGTAGCATTCAAAACACATTAAAGCCATTTGACCATGACAAAGGCCTTTCCTGCTTTGAATGATGAAGCCAGCACTGCAAATACCCTTCGGATGAGACATTAAGCGAGGTCCTTTCAGTTTGTCTCTGGGGACTGCCAAGGTGGAAAGTAAAGATTCTGAAACTGTTGCTAAAGAATTCTTTGGGGAAAATCCCATCCTGGCTGATACCACCTTTCTCAAAAAAAAAAGAAAAAAAAAAACTAATTTAAAAAAGAGTTTGTAAACCTATAACAGTCAGAAGAATTAGTCACTCATCTAGCTGACCACTCTTATGCCCTTATTTCCCTTAAGATATCCCGGAGAGACACCAGGGAACACATGGGTTCTCACTAAGGGATGCTGGTAGCTTATTCTTTGGGGCTCCAGCTGCTATTGTGGCCTGTCTCTGAGCAGTCTCTCCATCTGCAAATTGGCTGTAATACCTCAAAGTGCGTGATGAGCAATGAATGAAATAATACAGGAAAAAGCATGTTTTAAATTCCAAAGTGCTGTTCAAATAAAAGCTGTCATTATTAATAATATGTAAAGATAAGGCCAGGCCCGTGGCTCAAGTCTGTAATTCCAGCACTTTGTGAGGCTGAGGCAGGCGGATCACAAGGTCAGAAGTTCGAGACCAGCCTGGTCAACATGACGAAACCCCGTCTCTACTAAAAATACAAAAATTAGCCGGGCTTGGTGGCGGGTACCTGTAATCTCAGCTACTTGGGAGTCTGAGGCAGGAGAATCGCTTGAACCCGGGAGGCGGAGGTTGCAGTGAGCCGAGACAGTGCCATTGCATTCCAGCCTAGGCAACAAGAGCAAGATTCCGTCTCAAAAAAAAAAAAAAAAAAAGAAGTAAGGATAATAGTTCAGCCTTCATTTTAATTTGCTTTCTTTTGCTATAGGCAATAAAAAGTTTCTCATTTCTGTGGCTGTTTCTACTTTTGCAAGGAGCTCTTGGAGCTTGCAGCTGCTATTAATGATTATGGGAGTCTTGGGATTTGACACATTGGAGTTGAGCTCCCTCTACAAGGCCCGAGCCTCTGCATAAGCAGGCAAGTTTTAGGCAGGCATCCCCTAGGGATATAGAGAGCCTAGAGGAATTCTATTTGTGTGACCTCCTTCCCAATGCACCCCCCAAGCCCCACCCAAGTGAAGATCAAAGACCACATTGAAAGTATCCCCTCCAAAAAACACCAAAAAAGTAGAAATCCAATGAGTCTTAGTAGGAGGGGTTGAGAAGGGAATATTTATTCAACAAACAGGAATTGGGCACCCACCATGCAACAGCACTGTGTTGCCTTGTGAGTTACAAAGATGAGTAAGACGCAGGCCCTGTCCCCCAGGGGAGTCAGACATAACTAAATATACTCTGTAAGTACTCTGGCCAAACACCATGAGCGACCAGCTGTGTCTTCCTAGAGTCCAGTTCCGTTCCCTTTGCTTCAGGGCCTTTGGGGTTAAGACTCAAATGTGTGTGTAAGTTTCTGGTCCATTTCAGCACCTCTTTCTTCCACTTGCAGGGCTCTCAGTCATCACTCCTCAGTCTCAGCTTGGGGTGACCAATCTCAGTGGGTGCACCATAAAGATGCCCAATACAAATTCCCTCCTTGAAGGAACTCTGGGTGACACAGCGAAGGGTTTCAAGAGGACAAAGAAGACACAGAAGTCAAAGAGAGTAAATCTGGTTCTTGGTCTCCAGGTTTCTGAACTTTTTTGTATAAAAGCTGGAAATAGTTACTAATATTTACTAAATTCTTTTTGTGCTATGCACTCAATCTTATTTAATCATCACAACAACCCTGGGAAACAAATATTCACATCCTCATTCTACAACTTAAGAAATGAGGGCCTGGAGCAAATGTCTTCTCCAAGATCTATAGCTGGTAAAGTCAGGATTCAAACTCAGCTCCAACTGATTTCAAATATGGACCCTAAAATGTACACTGCACTGTCCCCAGCCCAAGCTTTTGTCTTGGACTCCTTGTTAAAGGCTTGATCTTTTGAAAAACATGCTTTGAGGCTGAGCACGGTGGCTCATGCCTGTAATCCCAACACTTTGGGAGGCCAAGGTGGGTGGATAACCTGAGGTCAGGAGTTTGAGACCAGCTTGGCCAACATGGTGAAACCCTGTATCTACTAAAAAATACAAGTATTAGCTGGACATGGTGACATGCGCCTGTAATCCCAGCTACTAGGGAGGATGAGGCAGGACAACTGCTTGAACCCAGGAGGCAGAGGTTGCAGTGAGCCAAGATCATGCCACTGCACTCCAGCCTGGGTGGCAGAGTGAGACTTCATCTCAAAAAAAAAAAAAAGAAAAGAAAAGAAAAACAAAAAGTTGCTTTGAAGGTTAATGTTCAAGTGAGATGATGAGGGTAAAGCCTCCAGTATAACATCTGGAAACTACTAAATATTTGCTACAGACTGAATATTTGTGTCCCATCCAAAATTCATATGTCAAAACTGAACCCCCAATGTGATCGTATTAGGATGTAGGACCTCTGGGAATGATAAGGTCATGGGGTGACTAAGCCCCTGAATGGGATTAATACCTGTATTAGTCCATTTTCACACTGTTGATGAAGACATATCCAAGACTGGGCAATTTACAAAAGAAAGAGGTTTAATGGACTCACAGTTTCACATGGCTAGGAGGCCTCACAATCATGGCAGAAGGTGAAAGACACATCTCACATGGTGGCAGACAAGAGAAGAGTACTTGCTCAGGGAAACTCCCCTTTACAAAGCTATCAGATCTCATGAGACTTATTGACTATCACAAGAATAGCATGGGAAAGACCCAGCTCCCCATGATTCAATTACCTCCCACTCCATCTCTCCCACAACATGTGGGAATTGTGGGAGCTACAATTCAAGATGAGATTTGGATGGGGACACAGCCAAACCATATTAGTACCTTATAAAAGGGACCCCAGAGAGGTCCCTCACTTTTCTCACCATGGGAGGACACAGGGAGAAGATAGCCACCTATGAACCTCCTTCAAAAGGAAGCCAGCCCTCATCAGACACCGAATCTGCTGGCATCTTGATCTTGGACTTTGCAGCCTCCAGAAATGTGAGAAACAATTTCTGGTGTTTATAAGCCACCTAGTCAATGGTATTCTGTTGTAGCAACCCCAAGAGACTGAGACAGAGTTGAATATATGATAGCTATTTCTCCTACTACTATTATTATGCCATGGTGGGATCTCAGAGAACAGAATCCAGCTCTGGCAGAAGGCACTGAGGAAAGCCATGGAGATTATCAATATATTCAGGACATGTCCCACGTCCTAATGGAAAGACACAGCTAAGCAAGTTCCTGAGGCTGCCTATGAAAATAAAGGCAGATCTTTCAGCTAAACCACGAGATTCCTGAGTGTGTGTGTCCATCCAATCAACAACATATTTTTAAGCACATCACGTGTACCTGGCACTGAGTATAAAGTGGTGAACAGATGTAGCTCTGCCCCTGTGAAGCTATAGGTGAGGAGGATGGAAAAAGCTAACACATAAGTAAATAAATATGTCATCACAAATTGAGAAAAGCTTGATGAGTATAATTTATAGAGTGCTGTGCTAGAGGATAATCTAGGAGGTAACCTATTTAGAATAGATGATCAAGGAAGACCTGTCTGAGGAGGTGACATTTAAAACAGACTTGAAGGATAAGAAGCCAGTCAGCAGAAAGGATTGGGGCAAAGTGACTTGAGACTTGCCCAGGAGGCTTCTTAATAGCAAATCTGGTTGGAAAAATGGCCCAACTGCAATGTTTCAACCAATGTTGCACCAAAAGCTGGTGACGGACCCCTCCTCATCATTGGTGCAGAGACGGGATCATCTGGCTTTGAAGGTGATCCTAGAGAGATCCCACCACAGGGAGCTGGGATATACTAAACAAAGACACCCGTAGGGGCTGATGAGTTGCGGTTCAAATTGTCTCCCAATTCTTCATAAGATGCATTGAATGAAGGGGTTGGAAGTGAATCAGAGGAAAGTGGAGACTGGTCATCCAGTGACCTCGGGTCAGTCTATTTTCCCAAGCCCCGAAAGGAGCACTATTGCTATTTATATTTCAATGTAAATCAAGCCAACTTCAACCAGCAAGGCTGTGTAAACGTGTGTTTAATGTCAGGTTTATATTAATATTTGCATTAACAAGATTGATCGTTTACATAACAATGCATACGTAAAGTCTGGGCTAGGTTTGGGTTTACACACATTTACATAATGTTTACAGATTGATTGATTAGACAGACTGTGCATAAATCCAAGTAAACTGCTAGTTGTTTATTTTTTCTATTGGGGCTTGGTAGCCTATATCTTAATAAATGGCTAAACTGAACCTAAGTCCTCTATTATAACCTTCACAGAAGATTTAATAGTCCTGCAAAGTAATTTTCACTGAAAAACAGTGAGATGAAATCACTGGGGCTATTTTTTCCCTTAATCTCCAGCATTGAGTGGTTAAAAAGGAGGACACTGGCTTAAACTGTGCTCTAATAGAGGTAAAACCAGGCCGGAGGGGGAATATCTGGATTCAAGACTCCTACCTGAGACATTGCTGAGAGTTTCTTAGAGAGGCTCAGGTTTGGCAGGGACCTTTCTGGGCCCTGGGAACCTCCACTACCGGCTGGTCAGAGGAGTGAGGTGGAGTGTGGCTTCCTTCCTTTCATGCCCTGAGTGCTCTGCCGGGGGAGTAACGATCTGGATACTTAGTCCCCAAGCAGAGGGAAGCTTGAAAAAGGGCAGGAGGAGTAGAAGAGATTTCAGAAGAGAAAAACATCATGCAAAAAGAAATAAAAACAAGCTTTTTTTTTTTTTTTTTTTTGAGATGGAGTTTTGCTCTTGTTGCCCAGGCTGGAATGCAGTGGCGCCATCTCAGCTCACTGCAACCTCCGCCTCCCAGATTCAAGCAATTCTCTTGCCTCAGCCACCCAAGTAGCTGGGATTACAGACACGCAACACCACGCCCGGCTAATTTTTTTTTTTTTTTTTTTGTATTTAGTAGAGACGGGGTTTCACCATGTTGGTCAGGCTGGTTGCGAACTCCTGACCTCAGATGATCCACCTGCCTCCGCCTCCCAAAGTGCTGGGATTACACTTGAGCCATCGCGCCCGGCCCAAAAACAAACTAATTTTTAAAATGTTTGTCTGTATTTTGTGTGGACCTCCAACAGTTTGGTGAATCACTTCCTCTGCTCATGGCACATGGTCTACAGGTTCGTGCAAGGCCCTGAGCTCCATTCTCCAATCCAGTTCATTCCCACCCCTCAAAAGGCACCACTCATGTGCCCTGCAAGTCTCTTTGGAGACTGTAGGAATAAACAAAGACCTACCAAATGAGAACAGGCAAGGGCTCTTTACTCAGAGCTTGTTGTATAGCAACAGACAGCCAACGCCACTTAGGTTTGGCAGAGACTCAAAGGCAGGCAGAGGAATGGGGAAGCTTTATGGGGGAAAGGGAAAGCTTTGGGTGTGCCCTGATGGGAGGCTGTTGGCCTAAAGAAGCTGGAGGAGACTAAAAGTGGGGCATCTTATGTGATTGGTTGGGGGTGTATATTTGACTTTCGTTAATTGACCTCGAGTTGGAAGTGGGAACAAAAATTATGGAAATTGTCCGTTGTTAATCAAGTCCTGGCTATTTGAGATCAGTTGTTACAAAAGTTACTGCTTAGCTTCTTGAATTGTTACTAGACATGGCATCTGACTTTCTAGATGTCTGACTTACAGCAGGCTGGCTTCCTGGGCTGGCTATTGTAGATAAAGGTTTGATTTCCTGGGCAGGTTGCTGCAGGTTGTGAGTCCTAGTTCTATTTTCAAATATGGTCCTACCACTGTTCATGTGTACATTCAGTCTCTCAAGATACAGATATCTTACAAAATATGTAGTGTCGTTTTCTGTGGGTATGTTATTAAATAGTATTGTGCTAAAGATCTCTTGATTTTCTTAACCTTTTTTCTTACTCAATAGTATAAGTTAAGGATATATCTGGGTTGCTGTCCATACATAGTTCCTTGGACCTTATGGTTGCAGGTGCTACATACTGTGCCCCCACCAGGACACGCTTTCCACATTTTATAAAAAGTTGCCTCTGGTATCCACCATCACTAACAGCACTGAGATTAATATCTTCATATTTGTTCAATTAAAGGATGGTTTGCCAGAGTTCCCTATTTATATACCCAGGATAGGAGGGTTGAGTCATAATGTATGTGTTTCTTAGTGTCAGTATATACCACCAGATTGTTCTCAGAATGGTTATAAATGTTTATATTCTACCAACAGTGCATGAGAGTTCTCATTTTCCCACATCCTTGCCAATGCTTGGTAGTAGCAGTCTCTCTTTCTTCCTTCCTTCCCTCCCTCCCTCCCTCCCTCCCTCCCTTTCCTTCCTTCCTTCCTTCCTTCCTTCCTTCCTTCCTTCCTTCCTTCCTTCTTTCTTTCTTTCGTTCTTTCTTTCGTTCGTTCTTTCATTCTTTCTTTCTTTCTTTTGTTATACCCAGTCCGTTTATTCCCCCAAAGAAGACCACCAGAGACTGCAGTCAAAGCCAAGCGGCAAGGATCTTTATTGCAGGTTCAAACCTGGACCCCCGACCAAGTGTCGAGCGAGAGCCCTGAGGAGGGGTAGGAACTGTCTTTTATAGTCAGCAGTAAACAAGTACAGAGTCATAGGGGTCTTTTGAACAACGCAAGCTTGGGATTGGTTGATATTTGAACAGTGCGAGTTGGCTGTTCTTGATTGGTTCCCGCCATCTCCCGCCATCCGAGCTATTTCAGTTACTCTTCTTGACATGTTTATGACCTCTGGCAGGGACTTTCCTAACCGGTTTGTCCCGGCTTCAGTTCCGGGAGCCAACTGTACTGTTCCCACTCTTTCTTTTCTTTTCTTTTCTCTTCTCTTCTCTTCTCTTCTCTTCTCTTCTCTTCTCTTCTCTTCTCTTTCTTTCTCTCTCTCTCTCTCTCTCTCTCTCTCTCTCTCTCTCTCTCTCTCTCTCTCTTTCTTTCTTTCTTTCTTTCTTTCTTTCTTTCTTTCTTCTTTCTGACAGGGTCTCCCTTTGTCACCCAGCCTGGAGTGCAATGGCACAAACTTAGCTCATTGCAGTTTCAACTTCTCGGCTCAAGCGATCCTTCCACCTCAGTTTTCTAAGTAGCTGGGACTACAGGCACACGCCACCATGTCCAGCTAATTTTTTGTATTTTCATAGATACGGGGTTTTGCCATGTTGTGCAGGCTAGTCTCAAACTTCCTGAACTCAGGCAGTCTGCCTGCCTTGGCCTCCCAAAGTGCTGGGATTACAGCCACCACACCCAACCAGTGGTAACAGGCTTTCTATTTATGGAAAATAGGATGGTATTCAGTATCTACTTCATTGATTTTTAATTTTCCACTCATTTATTACAAGTGAGTGAACATCTCATCACATAGCTATTACACATACAAGATTTTCATTTCCGTGAAGTGTCTATTCATACATTTTTACTTGGTTTTCTTGTCCTTTTCCTTGTTGACTTGCAGAAACTCCTCATTTATTCTAGATGTCAATCTTTTGTTGGTTTTGAAGGTTGCAAATGTTTTCTCCTAGTCTGTCATCTTATTAAACAAAATTTCTGAATTTTAAAGGAAACAAATCCATCAATTCTTTGTGCATTTTGGGGCCACTATCTTGGAAGTTCTTCCCTAGCTTTAAGGACTCAAAAATAATCTCTTCTACTGCTATCAGCTTTATTGAAGGGGTTTTTAACCAGATTGGCATTAACCTGGAATTCAAGATGTCAGTGAACTTGGATGGGAAAAAAAATACATTTTTATTTTCAGTAACCTCTAATGGACATTTAGTATTTCTTCTGATTATGAATGTGGGCAACAAGCCACAGTGATAGTAGTAGGCTTTCAATTTTGTCTCCAAAAAAAGTATATTTTTAGCTTACATTACCATTGTTGTATATGTTTCAAAATTGTTTTTGAGTGCCACATTTCAAAATTGCTATAGTTGTTAGATTTGCTGCCAGATCTGAGTAATGCTTGTATTATTCCATTTTCACGAATATTAGTCCATTTTCATGCTTCCCAAGACTGGGAAGAAAAAGAGGTTTAATTTGATCTACAGTTCCATGGCTGGGGGTCCTCAGAATCACAGCGGGAGGCAAAAGGCACTTCTTACATGGCAGTGGCAAGAGAAAATGAGAAGGATGCAAAGCAGAAGGATAAAACCACCAGATCTCGTGAGACTTATTCACTACCATGAGAACAATATGGGAGAAACCACCCCCATGATTCAAATTCTCTCCCACCAGGTCCCTCCCACAACATTTGGGAATTAAGGGAGTGCAATTCAAGATGAGATTTGGGTGGGGACACAGAGCCAAACCATATCAATGCTTTAATACAGAAGCATGTATTTTTCTTCACAAGTTTTAAAATTTGTACATAATTGTTTCTTTTGATAATCCTATTTTATTTTATGCATTTAAAAATGTTATTCTGAGGAGTCTATAGTTTTCTCAGATTACCAAAAAGCTATATATTAACAGCACTGTTTTATAGCTATACCTTTCACAATTAGGTCTTAATCTGAAGTTCATCTTTGTATATGGTTTGAGTCAAATTCCTGATTCACACCGTATGCCAATACCATATGCAGAGTAATCCTTTCCTTCCCCATGGACTGATTTCTGGTGCCATCTTTATTATGACAAACTTTCCATTCATACCCAAGTCGTCCCCTGAGTTTCTGTTCTATTCTATCAATCATCGCCTGATCCAAACTTTTAAGATGTAGACCAGGAGGGATGGAGAGTGGAATTGGGCACACCCATGATGTCTGCATTTGGAGGTTTATTTTATTTTGGTTTTATTATTACATGTTAATTTTTTCTATATTTGTTTTTAATACAAAAATTAAAGAGAGACTTTTTAAAGTCTCTCTTTTTTTTGTTGGATTTTGGATAAGATTACTTAGTTCTCTGACACTCTACATCAGGAAATCACAAACTTTTTTTTTTTGTAAAGGGCCAGACCGTAAGTATCTTAGGGTTTACAAACCCGAGCTTCTCAATTCTGCCCTTGCAGCATGAAAGCAGTCACAGACAATGTGGGAGCAAATGAACTTAGCTGTTCCAATAAAACTTTATTTACAAAAACCTGCTGGCTGGATTTGGCTTACAGGCTATAGTTTTCCAACCCCTATCCTGTATCACTTGAAGTATTTTCTTCCCCATATAAGGTAGCAATGTTCTTTACTGTGAAACTCATCAAAGAAATTATTATCTTTGATTAAAGACCCGTATCTGTGGAGCTGGGCATTAGATGTCCACATTTGCTATCCCAGCACTATTTATAACAGATAACGTAATAGAAAATTACATCATAAAAGATAACCCAGGCCGGGCGCGGTGGCTCAAGCCTGTAATCCCAGCACTTTGGGAGGCCGAGGCGGGCGGATCACAAGGTCAGGAGATCGACACCACAGTGAAACCCCGTCTCTACTAAAAATACAAAAAATTAGCCGGGCGCGGTGGCGGGCGCCTGTAGTCCCAGCTACTCAGGAGGCTGAGGCAGGAGAATGGCGGGAACCCGGGAGGCGGAGCTTGCAGTGAGCCGAGATCGCGCCACTGCACTCCAGCCTGGGCAACAGCGTGAGACTCCGTCTCAAAAAAAAAAAAAAAAAAAAAAAAGATAACCCAAATAGCCAGAAGTAAGAAAACTATTAAGACAATTATGATAAATCCAAATAATAGAATATTACGTAGACATTTAAAATGTTTATGGAATTTTTAAATAAGATGCACATGCTTATAATATGCCTACTTTTAAATGAGAATAAAAATAATACATATAAAATATAAACTATGTTTTAAAATTCATAGAGGAAAGCCTAAAAGGAAAAACATTAGTGACAGATCTGGGTACAGATCTGAGTGAAATTATGAATGATTTTTATTATCTTCTGAATATGTGTCTGTATTTTCTATTTCTACAGCAGACCTGTATTAATATTAAAATAAAATGCTGTATTGTTTTAGTGTAAAGAAAGTTTAAAGGATGGCACCCACAAAAAATCTGCATAAATCCACTTAACATCAAGGAACATTGAGCAGATGGACAATGGAAATGCTCATTTAGTAACAGCCCAATAATTCAGAATATCAAGTCAAACCAAAGCCATTTGTAACTTTAATCTGGGTATTGAAAAAAAAAGTAATAGCAAACAATATTTCAGAAAATATTTACTAACACTGGGAACTCTTATCAGAGTCACACATAGTATGCTAAGAGTTTCTCAGGGATTGTCTTGATTAATCTTTCCAAAAGCTGTCTAAGATAGGTACTGCTAATATCATCATCATCATCATCATCCCCATTTTATAGAGGAGAAAACTGAGGCTTATGCCCTTAAGAACTTGGTTCAAGCTCTATGTACCTAGAAAGTAATGGAGATTGGGTGCAAATCCAGGGAGATATGATGCCCAACCAAGCACTGAAGAAATTGAACTCTTATAGAACTTCAGAAATAACTAATAGAAGCATGGCATTTCAGGCCAGGCACAGTGACTCAGGCTTGTAATCCCAGCACTTTCGGAGGCCGAGGCAGGCAGATCACCTGAGGTCAGGAGTTCGAGACCAGCCCAACCAACATGGAGAAACCCCATCTCTATTAAAAATACAAAATTAGCTAGGCGTGGTGGTGTGTGCCTTTGATCCCAGCTATGTGGGAGGCTGAGGAAGGAAAGTCACTTGAACCCAGGAGGCAGAGGTTGCAGTGAGCTGAGATTGTGCCATTTCACTCCAGCCTGGGCAACAAGAGCAAAACTCCATAAAGAAAGAAAGAAAGAAAGAAAGAAAGAAAGAAAGAAAGAAAGAAAGAAAGAAAGAAAGAAAGAAAGAAGAGAGAGAGAGAGAGAGGGAGGGAGGGAGGGAGGGAGGGAGGGAGGGAGGGAGGGAAGGAAGGAAGGAAGGAATTTCCATCAGGTGAGGTGGTAGTTTCAAGTGGAGTTATTAATTATTCACAGCAACAGTTCCCAACAGGATCTCTGTTTGCCAAAATTTGATCTAGATGTCTTTATGTTCTGATCTCTGGAAAAGCTGCATTTCTTTAAAAATGCTCTCCAGTCAGACCTTTCACTGGTTCAGACACTGGTGCAGACAGGAAGTCACCATGCCTTCCTTCCAGCTCACCCCTTTGCATCCCTTCTGCTTCAGAATTACAGAGCTTGTACTTTCCAGCAATGCACTGCAGTGGTTACAGTGGGAGGGCTTTGACTTTGGATGGCTTCCTCAGGAAGGCACACACTAGGCCTTATGTGCCATACTCCTTATATTAGTCCATACTCACACTACTATAAATAATAACCCGAGACTGTGTAATTTATGAAGAAAAGAGATTTAATTGACTCACAGTCTCACAGGCTGTACAGGAAGCATGGCTGGGAGGCCTCAAGAGACTTGCAATCATGGCAGAAGGGTGAATGGGAAGCAAGGACATCCTCATGTGGTGGCAGGAGAGAGAGAACAAAGCGGGAAGTGCTATACACTTTTAAACAATGAGATCTCATGAGAACTCACTATTGTGAGAATAGAAAGGGGGAAATCCACCCCCATGATCCAATCACCTTCCACTCTGTCCCTCCCTCAACACTGGGGGTTACAATTCACAATGTGATTTGGGTAGGGGCAAAGAGTCAAACCATATCATTCCAATCATTCCACCCTGACCCTTTCCAAATCTCGTGTCCTTCTGACATTTCAAAATGTGGCCCTCTTTTCACAGCATCACTAGGCAATACCCTAGTGAGGACTCTGTGCAGAGGCTCCAACCCCACATTTCCCCTATGCCTGCCTGAGTAGATGTTCTCCATGAGGGCTCTGCCTCTACAGCAGACTTCTGCCTGGACATCCAGGCATTTCCATACATCCTCTGAAATCTAGGTGGAGGCTTCCAAATCTCAACTGCCTTCTGCGCACCTGCAGGCCCAACACCGCATGGAAGCCACTGAGCCTTGGGGCTTGTGCCCTCTGAAACAATAGCCCAAGCTGTACCTTGGCCCCTTTCAACCATGACTGGAGCTGGAGCAGGTGGGATGCGGGGCACCATGTCCTGAGCATGTTGTACAGAGCAGTGAGTCCCTGGCCCTGGCCCACCAAACCACTTTTCCCTCCTAGGTCTCCAGGCCTGTGATAGGAGGGACTGCCATAAAGGTCTCTGAAATGCCCTGGAGTCGTTTTCCCCATTTTCTCGGATATTAACCTTCAGCTCTTCTTTACTTATGCAAATTTCTATAGCCTTAAATTCCTCCGTAGAAAGTGAGTTTTTCTTTTCTACCACATGGTTGGGCTGTGAATTTTCCAACTTTTATGTTCTGCTTCCCTTTTAAATACAAGTTCTAGTTTCAGGTCATTTCTTTGTTTATGCAAATGAGCATAGACTTTTAGAAGCAGCCAGGCCACATCTTGAATGTTTGCTGCTTAGAAATTTTTTCTGTGAGATACCCTAAATCATCTCCCTCAACTTCAAAGTTCCACAGATCTCTAGAGCAGGGGCACAATGCTGCCAGTCTCTTTGCTAATGCATAGCAAGAGTGAACTTTACTCCATTTCTCAGTAAGTTCCTTATCTCCACCTGAGACCACCTCAGCCTGGACTTCCCTGTCCATATCACCATCAGCATTTTGGTCACAACCATTCAACAAGTCTAGGAAGTTCAAAATATTCCCTCATCTTCCTATCTTATTTTGAGCCTTCCAAACTGTTCCAACCTCTGCCCATTACCCAGTTCCAATGTCACTTCCACATTTTCACATATCTTTATAGCAATACCCCACTTCTTTGGTACCAATTCTCTGTATTAGTCCATTCTTGCACTGCTATAAAGAAGTACCTGAAACTGTGTAATTTGTAGATAAAAGAGGTTTAATTGACTCACAATTTCACAGGCCATACAGAAGCCATGCCTAGGGAGGCCTCAGAAAACTTACAATCATGGAAGACAGTGAAGAGGAAGCCAGTACGTCCTACATGACTGGAGCAGGAGGAACAGAAAGTGAAGAGGGAAGTCCCACACACTTTTAAACAATCAGATCTCATGAGAACTCACTATCTCAAGAACAGCAAGGTGAAATCTGCCCCATGATCCAATTACCTCCCACCAGCCCCTCCCCCAACACTGGGGATTACAATTCAACATGAGATTTGGGTGGGGACACAGAGCCAAACCATATCACTCCTCACGTGTACTTGTCACGCTGACTTCTCTCGCCTTGCTCCAACAGGCCCTGCTGCCTCCTACCGGAGGCATTTGCATTTGCTGTTCCTTCTGCCTATAATAGCTGTTCCCAAAATCGTCTAATGGCTGACTCTTCATCATTCGGGTCTCAGCTCTAACGTTACCATCCAGAGCCCTCCATTCTATCTGTATCTAATATCACCCCCAATCCTCTGCCCAGCATGAGCAATTCTATTCCTGTTATTTGATGCATTTTGTTTCTTCATAGCACTGCACCTGTTTGTAACCATCTCGTTAATTTTTAAATGCGTGTTGTTTATGCCCTCCATTAGAATATTAGTTCTTTGTGGACAAAAACCCAATATGCAGTTTTTGCTACAGTCCCTGTTCCTGGCACCTAGGAGGGTCTCAGTAAAGATTGACTCAGTAAGGCCAGGCTTGGTAGCTCATGCCTATAATCCTAGCACTTTGGGAGGCTGAGGTGGGCAGATCACTTGAGGTAAGGAATTCGAAACCAGCCTGGCCAACATAGTGAAACCCCATCTCTACTAAAAGTACAAAAATTAGCCAGGTATGGTGGTGTGTGCCTGTAATCCCAGCTACTCGGGAGGCTGAGGCAGGAGAATCGCTTGAACTCAGGAGGTGGAGGTTGCAGTGAGGTGAGATCACACCACTGTACTCCAGCCTGGGCAACAAAAGCAAATCTCCATCTCAAACAAACAAACAAACAAACAAAAGATTAACTGAGTAAATGATCTCATTTAATTTTCCCAAAAAACTCATAAAGCAGATGCTGCTCTACAGTTGAGGGAACTCAGAGAAGTTATTTCCCAGGTCACACAGCTAAAAACTGGGGAGGACAGGGGTTTGAAGACAGGGTTTGTCTACCTCTCATTATTTCAATCACCTCCTATTCATCCCACTGATGACAAGCAGATTCTCTCCCTAGGGCTACAGGAATAGCTGAACATGAGACACCTAACACTGGACAGCTAAGATCAGCAGCAGTTTACTAGTGACGTATGCTCACACTCAAAGAGAAGAATTGCTGCACCATGCAGGGCCACACAGGAGGTGCAGTCGAGCACAGAGTGAACCACAAGAGGTTGTGGAAGGCAGGCTGTGTAGTATTAAGAGGGTGGAGTCCCCCTTGGTTCCCATGAGAGGATAGATTGGCTTGTTTAGATAATTCTGCAGACCAGCAGAGAACTGAAACTTGCTACTCAGGGATAAGCAAGAGCTACACCTGGCTCATTTAACAAGAAGGTTCCTTTGGTCACTGGACTTTATCTGTGGGACTCTAGAGTGGGAAGGGGAACTTGTGATTAGGCATTTGAGACCCTCCCAATATTATCAGATGTCAAGGAACAGATAATATTGGACCTTAATTTTAAGCCTTACACCAACCCCATATTAGAAACCACATGAATATTAAAAGAGAAAACAGGAGGACTGGTAGTAAGGAGATGAGGTAGAAGTGGCCTTTGAATAAGGCAGCCTAAAAATAGAGTCAGTCAGCGCCCCCTCAAGAAAATGCATGGTTCTTTCCAAATGCCTTACAATCTTCCAGAAATTCTTTCTTATTTCAACAATACTGCAAAATTGGCAAGGCTGGTCTCTCTGGGAAGAACCTCAAGGGCAATATTTTAGGGCATTTGAGCTCATGAGCATGATAGACGATGGCTGACTTGCATCCTGGAACCAGTTCAACACCTACCCATAATACCAATGGGTTTTGCTAGTATGGTTTTAAACACCCATAAAAATCAAGCTTTATTGATGGGGAAAACATAATATCTTCTTGGAAGTGGGCCCTGCTTTGTGCAAAGAGAGTATACACAATGTTCCAACTATAGATAACTGACCCAGGAGTCCTCTAGGGCTATTGTGGCCTCAAACATAAACACAGCGGAAGAACTCATTCAAAGCAGCGTGATTGGCAACTAAGTCATGTCACTCTTGCCTGCATTTTAGATACTTAGTTGTGTCAAATATCAAATTATTTTCATCTGTGTGGGATGAAGAGCTGTTTGAAGCTCTTGCTCATTTTGCTTTGGGCATGTGTGTGTTGTTGTCATTGTGATGTTCTTATCTTCATCTCTGAGATTAAATTACTTCTGCACTTTTACACACCCATGCAAAAGAGAGGAGGTGAGCATTGAGGCCAACAGTCCTCTAACTGGCTGGGGAGATATGCAACCTTTTTAAATGCATTGCTTGGAGATGTATCTCCTATGCGCCTTCCCTCCGCACTTAAGTGTGCACATGTGCACACATCACACACACACCACACACACACACAGCTGTGCACTAATGCCACAGACAGTCTGGGTCGAGCCTACCTTTGCCATTTACCACCTCCCTCTTTCACCCCTGCTGTAGAGAATATTTGCAGACATTTCAGTGTCTTCACCTCCTGACAGTCCTGCTGTTTGGAATGCTTTTCCCCACCACTCTCCTCTCTCCTGCACCTGCCACCTCACTCTGTTTCACTGGTTGACTCACACTCACCCTTCAGAGCTCACTTCTGCACAGAGGTACACGCTTTAATTAGAACCCTGCATTTCCCCTTTGTCATTCTCTGTGTTTGGAGGCTGCCCTGGGGTTGCACACAGCAGGCCCTTCAGCTACAATATGGAACGTGGTCAGACGACACGGGCAAGACCACAGCACCAGCCAGAGGGTTGCACCTGTTCATTTCCTTCTTTTTTTTTTTTTTTTTTGAGACAGCATCTTGCTCTGTTGCCCAGGCTGGAGTGCAGTGGCATGATCTCGGCTACTGCAACCTCCACCTCCCAGGTTCAAGCAATTCTCTGCGTCAGCCTCCTGAGTAGCTGGGATTACAGGTGCCCACCACCATGCCTGGCTAATTTTTTGTATTTTTAGTACAGACACGGTTTCACCATCTTGGCCAGGCTGGTCTTGAACTCCTGACCTCGTGATCCACCCACCTTGGCCTCCCAAAGTGCTGGGACCACAGGCGTGAGCCACCGTGCCTGGCCACACCTGTCCATTTATTTCCCTGAATTGTTCTCAAATTGGTCTTCTTCCTTTCGACCCTGTTTCCTGCCCGTTTCAGACCACCACTGATATCCTATAAAATACTTTAGCAGCCTTTTAACTGGCCCGGCCTCAAGGGTTGTCCTGCCCAATCTGATGAGGCAAGAGGCACAATCTTTTGCCTTGGGCTTCATTCCTGGATTCTGTACTATAGAGGGCCCAGCTCTGGCTCTCAGCGCTCTTGGGTCTCAGCTGCACCCCTCCCTATGGAACAAGGAGTCTGCAGGCTAAAGGAATGTTCCCAACAAAGCGCTATCTCATCCTCCACCCCCAGAGGATTCCAGATTAGAATGCAGATACCCAGGACGCTGCATTCCTGATATGCCAGCCCTGAGCCAATTCTGGGCTTGCACAGCACTCCTCCCCTGAAGGTGGAGCCACTGCTAGTGTCCACACTACCAGGCCTTGAAGCGTGGTCAAGGGGTAGCAGTTTCCCTGGGAGTGGGCTGTGGAGGGAGACTGGACATAGGACGGTAAAAACACACACCCGCCCAAGTCGGGAGAATCTGGGGAGGGAAAAGACAAGAAGCAGGCAGCAGGCTGTAGGCGCTGTAGATGTGAGGACAGGCTGAGGTTGCTCCCTGTCTTGAATCCTCAAGGACTCCCTACTTCTTTCAGGAAATAATGCAAACCGCTTAGCATCGAAATAAGGCCCCAAGAGAGCGTTCCCCTTCTGTACTTCTCCAACTTCGACCATGTCTCACAGTTTTTCTTTCAAATTCTCATTCCAGACCCACTAAACAATTTGCATGCCCTTAGCGAATAATTGATCCTATTTTATCATGACTCCTTTACTTTCTGGCCCACTTTTCCCCACTAGACTGTGTGCTTCTTGTCATGTCTTATCCTCTGTGGACGTCTCCCCAGCATCCAGGATCGGGCTTGGCACACAGTAGAGTTCTGCGAAATACGGTATGTTGGGGGAGGAGAGAAAGCAGGAAGGGGCCACAAGAGCTGTGTTTCTGCCTGTAGGATTTGTACCCCTGAACCTCTGAGAGCAACGCCAGACCACATGGCAACACTCTGGGATGCTTAGACTTCAGTAGAGTTCAGGAATAGGGGAAACAGTGAGTGGGAAGAAGATAGAATTAGTAACGAGAAATATTTGTATGGAGATAATGATGAGAAACAAGCCTTCATTAGAAATTCTTCCAGAATCAGAAGCTGCAGTTCCCACCCTGGCTCTGCCAGGAGCTTGATGTGTGGACTCTGGTTCAGGGCATTGCCTGGGAGCCCAAGTTCTGAACTATCTTAACCTCTGGATGTGGGACACTGCTGTGCACACTATGATAAGAGATGAAGAAATATGTTTTAGGTAGATTAAAAACATTCAAAAACAACTTCAGAATTATTTTGCTGTCTGCTGCCACCATTGCTTTTTTCATTTAGAGAAGGCACATTCCTGATGTAACCCTGGACTGAGGCATCCGTAGACAGGTGCATTATTTCAGTCCTGGTTCTACCACATATCATCTATGTCAGAGGTCAGTAAACATTTTCTATAAAGAGACAGATAGGAAATACGTCAAGTTTTGTGAGCCTATACTTCTCAACTGTGCCTTTGCAGTGCAAAAGTGGCCACAGAAAATGCAGAATGGAATGGACATGATTGTGTTCCAATAAAACTTTATTTACACAAACAGACAGTAGGCCGGATTTGGTCCACTGGCCTTAGTATGCAAACCCCTAATCTCTATGATCTCCAGCATCTCAAACATTATCTGAAAAAAAAAATGGGATATGATATCTGCCTCTATAGAAGATGAAGAAATGATATATGAAATTATTTTGAAAACTAGAATGAACTAAAGCACTAGCAAAATGTACATCCGTGGTAGTAGCAATAGTGTTACTATGCTGTAGTTAGTCTCATTAATAAATCACGTTTGTTAAGTACCACTATATACTAGCTGCATTGTATTGATGATATTACTCAATCTTCACAAAGATCTTGCAAAAGAAAATGGTTACAAACATACAGATGAGGAAACTGAGGCTCAGAGGCTGTGACTCAAGGGTTACATAGGAAGTCAGAAGTAGGACTGAATTCTAACAGCAGTTCCTGGAACCAAAACAAACAATGACCTCAAAAAAATATATAATGTGTTAAGCATGTAAATAACAGATATATATAGATGAGTACATGGCTACCAACAGATGGGCCGCTGCTGCATTTAGTCAGCGGGACAGGATCAGGTAACATTCCTGTTGCTATCAAATGACAGAAACCCCATGCTTGCCATGGCATTTGGGTGCTGGACACTCTTCCCTGGAGGAAAAAGGCCTTTTGTGGCAGGGTCCCAGATTTAAATCCTAAACGAGGTGAGCTACCCGTGATGGGCTCTGCCAGTGGTGCAGGGCTGACCATCTCTGCAAAGGATTGTCTGAGTCACAAGGCAGCCCTCCAGAACTTTCTGGGCCTGCCTGAAGCCAGGCCTGCATCAGCCCCACAGGGAGGCGTGAGCAGCCGGCACCACTTGAACGCCGAGTCTCCTGCTTGGAGGAGGCCAGATTTAGCAATCTGTCACACACAGCCCGCCTCATTGTGACACTGGGCTCCAAGAGGCTGGCAGCGCGGGCAAGCAGAAAAGCATCTGTCGGCATGCCACGCAGACAGGGATTAGAGAGGATGGGGGAGGATAATTATGGCATTTGCTTTCCTATAAAGTGCATGTCAGGAGGAAAGGATTAAGCTAATTGAAGAAATCTCCAGCACTTACGTCAAAGGTGGCTGAAAAGCGATTGCTTTATCTTGCATCTCACCTGCTTCTGAGAGCCCGGCTCAAGGAGGCCTACCCACATCTCCACTTTGTCCCCAGCAACTCTTTGCAGAAATAGTTTGAGTTGGCGTTAGCCATTCTGCAAAGGAGAGAGGAGCTAAAAATAAGAGCATGTGAAGGATGCTCCCCACTTTTTTTTTTTTTTAAATTTCCAAAGCTCACATCAAGTTTCTCAGAGAGATGGAAAGCTGATTTTCCTGAGGTTTACACATTTGTGTACGTGTGACAGGTGAAATAAATGGCACCTGTAGTGCACGTACTACACGGGGACAGGTGGCGGCCGCCCTCAAACTCTATCTCTTTTTCATCTCTCTGGAACATTAGCTTATGCTCCTGAGGGCCAGGCTGCATGCAAAGAGAAAGCTTGGGCTTCAGGATCATTTATCATCACTCTCCCCCATGCAAAACCCAAACATCTCCAAACCCAAAACCAATGGAAAAACACAGGAATAGTCTTTTGTCCTCTGTCATCCAGATGGAACTTGGTTTTTGAGTTCCAGGTGACAGGTATTGGAGTTGTTGTGATAATGAATTTGGAAAGGAAGCAAATAGAAAGATTTCCTCTTTCTTTTAATTCCAAATATTATACTACATCTACACAAATATGACTTGCCCAATGGACTATCATTTTTCAAAGAATAAGATATCACATCTGGAAAACATAGTTAGCTGCCTAATTTTTGCCGTAAAGCATCCTTAGACAGCTTAGATAATGAATTGCCAGAGGAATCTTAGAAATATTTGTTCCAGTGGTTAGGACCAGAAAGCTGGCTCTATTCTCTGTCGCTTTCTAGCTCTCTGACTTTGGGTAAGTTATTTCAACTCATTTTCATTTCTTCATTTGTGATAGCTCAAGAAAAGTATCTGGCATATAGTAGGGACTAAAAACTGGGCACTGTCATTGTCATTATCACCATCATCTTCATCTACCAGAAAGGCATAAGGTATTGTATTAGTCAGAGGTTGCCAGAGAAACCGAACCAATAGGGTGTGTGCATATATCCTATTATACATGATAGAGATAGAGACTGAGACATAGAAAGAGATTTATTTTTAAGGAATTGGCTCACACGATTATGAGGGCTGGCAAGTCTGAGATATGTAAGGCTGGCCAGCAGGCTGGAAATTCTGCCAGGATTTGATGTTGCGGGTTTGAGTGCAAAGGCAGTGTGGAGGCAGAATTCCTTCTTCTTTGGAGGATCTCAGTCTTTTTTCTTAAGGCCTTCAACTGATTGGATGAGGCCCACCCCCATTATGAAGCATCACCTGCTTTACTCAGAGTCTACTGATTTAAATGTTAATAATTTCTTAAAAAAATGTCTTCCCAGCCACATCTAGACTGGTGTTTGACCAAGCAATTGGGCACTATAGCCTAGTCAAATTGACACATAAAATTCACCATCACCAGTATGTTATTTCAGGTTTTCATCTTATACAGGTTTTCAGGGAAAATCTATGCAGTAAACATTGAATAAGCCAGATGTGGTGGCTCATGCCTGTAATCCCAGCACTTTGGGAGGCCGAGGTGAGTGGATCACTTGAGGTCAGGAGTTCGAGACCAGCCTGGCCAAAATGGTAAAACCCCAACTCTACTAAAGATACAAAAATCAGCCAGGCATGGTGGCAGGCACCTGTAATCCCAGCTACTTGGGAGGGCAAGGCAGGACAACTGGTTGAACCTGGGAGGTGGAGGCTACAGCGAGCCAAGATCACTGCACTCCAGACTGGGTGACAGAGTGAGCCTCTGTCTCAAAAAACAAAACAAAACAAAATAAATATATCTTAGACTTACAACATGCTATCTTAAAAGGAACAACAACAACAACACCACAAAAGGTACAACAATCACCTGCTTAGCCCCCTTGGAACCTACCAGAAATCATAGCTGGCGTCCCAGTTTCCAGCCCCCTCTGCCTTTGGGTTAGTGTGTGGTTTTAGGCAGGTTCCTGAGAATCTCTAAACTTCCACAGCTGCAACTCATACTGAACGTATCTGCCCTGCCTTCATAGGGGAAAGGTGAGAATAAAATTAAGCAACTCTTGGGAAGGGCTTTGTAAATAAACTTTAAAATGTCTCAACATAAGACATTATCCTACGAGAAGTGTAGTGCTCTGGACAGGCTGAGTCCAATTATTTGTACTAAAGCCAATAAAAGGCAACTCTAACATGTCATAAGTTTGACCTAACTCTAATATGTTAGCTAACAAAATCATTAATGTTTTCAATTAGAATTAATTTCCTTGCCTTTTGTTAATCACATCCAATTCACATCCAAACGCCATTCTTGGGATTTAGAATGGCTTTTGGATATGAATTAGATGACCAAGTTGTCTGAACACTAGCCTTTCCCCCGCTTCCCTCAATAAATTTTCACATGGAAAACATGTCATTGCCTTTGAGCAGGGCTCAAAGCAGCAGGTCCAACAAATGTTTGTTGTAGGATAATTCATTCATTACAGAGATATTTATGGAGCCCTCGCCTTGCACCATGCAGCTTGCGGGGATCTGGACGAAGAGGGTGGTGACTTTAAGTGCTGAGAGTTCAGTCATGGGATAGCATAAGAATTTGATAGATGTCACTATTTATTATTGGTTCATATATTATTATGTGACCATTTTTATAAAAGTAAGACAGGATTAATGATTTAAAATAAAGGCATGGCTGAGCCCAACATTCTTTCTAACATCGGCAGCTTTTTCAAAGTTCCCAGGCTTGCGCTCAGCATCAGTATAACATCACAGCAAAGCCAAGGCACCAACAGACCAGAAGAGTGAGGCAATTGTTCTTTGGAAAACTTCACCATCAAAGGAAATTGTCTTGTGTTGTCTCTCAGAACAATTCACACTTCATTGGGAAGCTATAAAAACAATTACCAGGTCATTAGTAAAGGTGATTATTTCTTTTTAAGATTCAAACACCCACTCTCAGAATGACCTTAGCTTGCATTTCAGTGGGAGGCAGTTGCTGTAGTGGAAAGAGTGGAAGCTTGGGAGTGGAAGCCAAACAGCCCTGCAGCAGGTGTTTAGTCTTTCCCGGGCCTCAGTTTCCTCAGCCCTACACTGAAGAAGCTAGGAGTCCCTGCCTATCTCACTGACTGTAAAGAGGTTGAAATAAAATGGCTTGGAACTGGATGCAGAGGTACAAGGCAAGCCTGGGCAACATAGCAAGACCCTGTCTCTTAAAAAAAAAATGGCTTGAGAATGACTGCCACCACCAGCCTGGCACTTGGAAAGTGTTCTGAAAATGCAATCCTTTCCATTCCCAGGCTCCAAGTTACCTGTGTTTGGGGCTAACGATATGAATCAATAAAGCAGGAAAGATGGAACTGAGCTCTGGATTCACTGGAATAGGCTAGGTTGTGCTACAGTAACAACCTGAAAACCTCAGCAGCTGAAAACAACCAAGTTCATTTCTCACCACAGCCCACGTCCATCCATCACGGGTTGACAAGCGAGCTATACCTGCCTTAGCCACTCAGAAACCCAGGCTGGCAGAAGCTCCATCTGGACTCATGACTCCAAGATCAGGAGGAAGAAAGAAGGCGTATAGCAAACAATACACTAGCTCTCAAAGTTTCTGCCTGGACGTGATACACATTACTTGCACTCACATTTCATAGACTGAAGCAAGTCATATTGCTGCACTGAGTAAATGGCATGGGGATGTATCATCTTACCACAGCCATAAAGACTGGAGGTGTAGGAAGGGACTATGGTACAGGAACTTGGCTCAAGGCAATTTCCATATGTAATAAAAAAGTACATGGAATTCTAGCAAACGTTTAGGCTTTGAATCCTGTCACAGCAATTAAAATTATTTTCTATACGGGCTGGGTGTAGTGGCTCACACTTGTAATCTCAGCACTTTGGGAGGCTGAGGCAGGTGAAACATTTGAGGCCAGGAGTTCAAGACCAGCTTGGTCAACATGAGAAGACCTGATCTCTACAAGATTTTAAAAAGTAGCCAGGTGTGGTGGTGTGCACCTGTGGTCCCAGCTACTCAGGAGGCTGAGGTGGGAGGATCACTTAAGCCTGGGAGGTCGAGGCTGCAGTGAGCCATGATCATGTCACTGCACTCCAGCCTGAGCAACAGAGCAAGACCCTATCTCAAAAACAATTTTTCCTATAACCCATAGTTTGTTTAAACATTTAGACCTGTGTTTATTCAATAATTTGGTTATGTTATCCTCAATGCTCCAGGCACTGTTCTACGCTCAGTGAACATGATCTAGTCCTGCCATTATGAAGCTTACCTTCTAGAAGGAAGGCAGATGACAAACAAGTAGAACATATATACTTACATTTCAAGGCTTATGTGCTAAAAAAAAAAATAATAAAGTGGGTAAGGGTACTAAGGATGACTAAACTGAAGTGAGGGACTCAAGAGGATGTTGAATGAGTTGAATGCTATTCCCTTCAAATTTTATTTTATCACCTCCTCAGTTCTCTAAAGCTTTCTGGAAGGCAATGTGACTGCCTCAAAATAACAACAGCAATAACAATTTTCACAAACACAAGCGCTAACACCTTTCTCCCACCACCACCGCCTTGATCCAACTCCTTCCTCACAATGTGAACCTCAGATACTGGGCAGTGCTCCCGGGCTCGTGCTGCACCATTGCCCCACGGGACACAGAGTGTGGCAGGTTAGCCCAAGGCAGGACAAGAGTGGCCTCCACCAGGGCCTGGGGTTACCATGTAACCACTGTTGAGGCCTCAACTTCCCTGTGCATCTGTACTGATGGAACTATTCCATGTATTCACCCACACCTGTGCATGAATGTTCAGGTCACCTGTTAGGAGCCAACACAGAACTGAGACGGAGGGAGGAGGACCATAGGAGGGAGGGATAGCCCATTTCCTGAACACCCCACTGGGCCAGTTGCTGTCCACACACACCTTTTCTTATCTAACCTTCTCAATATCCTCATGAGGTGAACATTATGATCTCTAGTTTGAAGATAAGGACATTTAGGCTCAGAGAAAGGAGGTCATTTGTTCTAGGTCACAGAGGAGTAAGTGCCAAAGGCGTGCTCTTTTCTTCTGTGCTAACTTCCACCTCTTGACCCTCACCTGTGTTTTCTTCCTATCTTTGCCTCAGGTCCCTCCATTGGCATCAATAGTTTAGCCCTGCAGGTGATTCTCAAGGTCATTGGTTATGACCTTGAGATGCTAATGACTATGCTAGTGCATTAGACATGATAAAATCATTTTGTATTCAGTGAATTACTATACACCACATTAAACCTATGAGATGAATCCTTATGATCCCATCTTTTGCATTAGAAAACAGAGGCTCTCAGAGGCAATGTCAAACTCTAAAAGCTACACTTGCACCTACGGTGCCACGTTGCCTCCATTAACCCAAATTTCTTTTCCGATAAGGCTACAAGCTACTGTAACTCTCTCACACAACAGCCCATCAGGTAGACTTTCCACAAGGGAACTTTTTCTTTCTGTCTCAAATTTTTTTGAGGATCCGATGAAGGGTATAAAACCCTTCTCCAGAAAAATGCTCATTAAAAACACAAGAGGGAAAAATTAGTACACTAGAAATGGATTTACTTTATAAATGTTCAGCCTTATGGTTTAATATATCATGTCTCTCACTTTTATTCAATGATGCAGCAATTAATGGTTCATTCCAGAAAGAAAAAAATGCACAATAAAAGTTTATCCTAGGCCAGGTGCAGTGGCTCACGCCTGTAATCCCAGCACTTTGGGAGGCCAAGGCGGGTGGACCACCCGAGGTCAGGAGTTCGAGACCAGCCTGGCCAACATGGTGAAACCCCCCTCTCTACTAAAAATATGAAAATTAGCCAGGCGTGATGGCTGATGCCTGTAATCCCAGCTACTCAGGAGGCTGAAGTAGGAGAATGGCTTGAACCTGGGAGATGGAGGTTGCAGTGAGCCACGTTCATGCCATTGTACTCTAGCCTGGGTGACAAGAGTGAAACTCTGTCTCAAAAAAAAAAAAAAAAAAAAAAAGAAAAGAAAAGAAAAGAAAAAGAAAAGAAAGTCCATCTTAAATATGCTAAAAAAAATCAATTTTTAAAACATGACAGTGCTTGCTTTGAAACAGAAGTTGAAATGATAATATGCAGCTTGACATGGTCCATGCATATCATCTTTGATATCCTTTCAGTCTGACTTTTCCTTTTGAAGATATTAAATGCTGACTCACAAAAGAATCAGTGCTCCCAAAGTCTCTGCTGAGAGACTTGTGCCAAAGAGCACCAACATTGTCCAAAAGAGGATGAAAAATCAAGGATTCTATCCACGTTTTTTAAACCGTGATGGAGAAAAAGCAACAAAATATGTAACTAAATTGATTTAAACCCTAAGAATGTATTTTTTTCCCAGGTAATAAGTCTGAAAATCGCACTATTAATTCAGCAGGTCAGCAGCATCAAAGTTCTGGGTAAGCGTCTCTGTAATTCTCTTCATGTCCCCTTCACGGTCACAAGATAGCTGCAGCAACTCCAAGCAACACATCTTCATAGGCTATCACATTAAAAGAAATGGTGATAATTCCAGATGGCTGGTTCCATCTGACAGAACTGTTGCTTCCATTTTCTTTATCTACCTCAAGTCCCAAATAAGCTACGTCAGCTCCACAGAACAAGGATTTCCCCAAATCTCTTCAACTGTATATGGCTGATTTTATTTGAAGGGTAAATAAATAACTGTGTAAGATGTTTCAACCAAAGGATTTTGTGTTGAGACAAATACAAGTTTAAATATAGGTCCAGCCTTTTAAAATTAAGCTTTCTCATGAAAAAATGTCTGCATTGTCCAATGTCACGATGGACAAACATTAACTTTGCCACACAAGAAGCACCGGGGTTCGGAGAGGTAGGGAATCCCTATCATGTTCAGTCATATAAATGGAAACAATGGATATATGTAAATTTGGACCTCATCTCTTTTCATTGATATTTTTCCACTCAAGCTAGACCTGATGTGCACAAAGGCAGGAGTGCCCATTCACAATGATAGGGTGTGTTGTCATGCATTCCTATCAATAGGAATCTCCTCTCATCAATGGGATGTCAGGGTAATTACTATTATATCTGTTACTAACCACATACAGAAACATCTTTTCCATCCTACATTCATTGCAGTGAAACTATCACATCAACAATATTTTTACATTTAAAAAGCACATTGCTTTCACAAAGATAATTTAGCACAAAAAAGAAATTAAAGAAAATACCTATCTTCCCACCGGGAGGCTATTTATGGACTGCAGGCTAAGGAACTGTTTGCAAACAGTTCTTCTCTTGTCCTGGTGTGACAGAATGGTAGATGATACTTTTCACGTGATCTCGGAGTTCTGCCTCTAAGAACACCACCCACGCCGGACATGCTAAAAGGACAGGATGCAACTGGTTGGCAACCTTTCACACATCACTTGCTCAGGGGTCGATACAGCAGGTGAGGGAGAAAGGTGAGAGAGTGAGGGTGTCTCTTTGGAGGCACCTGGTAGAGAGGGGGAAGTACGGCCTGCTGAGTGAGACAGATATGGGTTTAAATGCTGGCTTTCCCACTTCTTGGACCTTTGTTAAGTCAATTACTGTCTCTCAACTTTCATTTTCTTGCCTGAAAAAATGAGGCTAATCATTACCTCCAATGGGAGTGAACTTTTTTTTTTTTTTTTTGAGATGGAGTCTCGCTGTGTCGCCCAGGCTGGAGTGCGGTGGCACGATCTTGGCTCACTGTAACCTCCGCCTCCCGGGTTCAAGCGATTCTCCTGCCTGCTGAGTAGCTGGGACTACAGGTGCCTGCCACCTTGCCTGGCTAGCTTTTGTATTTTTAGCAGAAACGGGATTTTGCTATGTTGGCCAGGCTGGTCTTGAACTCCTGACGTGAGGTGATCTGCCTCAGCCTCTCAAAGTGCTGGGATTACAGATATGAGCCACTGTGGCTGGCCAGGAGTTAACATTTTTAAATTACCCAAGTTGATCTGTGTCTGTGACTAAAGGTGACCAAAGAAAGTTTTACTGTCTAAGAGCTAATGGGACCAGCCTGCGTTTCTACTAGGAGGGTGAGAGAAAGACAAGGTTGGTTGCGTAATTCTACCCCCATCACATAAATATAAATACACGTGAGAGGTCACTGGAGTCCACCCGCCATCCTGCATGCTCTACCCCTCTTTGGAGGCAGCAGGGTAAGGGAGAGTAGTCAAGGCTTACATTTGTAGGCCATTCACACCCAGCCTCCAAACCCACCAGGAGGAGACATTCTGCCACCCTGTGGTCCAGGGACGCTTCAACAAGTAGGATGGGCAAGGCAATGTGGGAGGCACCAACTTTTGATTTCTTTACCTTGGTCTTGATCAGTCTAGAAGGAGAAACAGTAGCCATGTAAATCCAAGCTCATACCTATATGTCTTGGGTTAGTCGCTCAACCACTTGTTCTCTCTCATTCTTTCCATTTACTTTATTTGCACATGTTTTTGCTCATTATAATGTCAGTAGCATGACGTACTATTGGGGAGCCAAGAGGGCTGAGACCACTAGCCTACAAGATCACAGTCTTCATCTGTGTCCTTAACTCACTTCATTCAGTGGGTCGCCAGATTGTAAAGTCTTACGTTTTTACTACATCATTCATATATCTTACTAACCAAACATATTCATCTAAATCCACATATTGTATATACTCATTTCCACATTCATAAGCACATGATTCTTTGCATGTAGAAATGAATGTTGTATGTGTGCCATCTCATGCATACCAAACACACTTTAAAAATGCATTACTTAACCTAATAAATTGTCCTTCTTACTATTCAAAAGATTAAATTCTTGACCACTCCCCATCAATCTCTCTGTTATACTAAGGGTCCTGACAAATGTGTATCTTTATATAAAAGAAATCCATTTCTGCCCTTTTCTATATTCTGAGCAAGACTTCACATCTCTCAAAATGTTAAAGAAATTGGATCACATTTCCTACATTTCCAAGAACTGATGGAAGTCAAAAGGTGAGGAGGATTCTGTGAATTCCTATGTGACTACAGGCTCTTGAGGCCACCTGCAGAGTCCATGTTTTCTCATGCTGCCTCAGATCTGCTGCTTGCTGTGAAACTCAGGTCCTTCCTCCGATTCTCCCTCTACAGTCAGTCACTCACATCAAATATAACCAGAAAATATTATCCAAAAATGCCAATTCACAGCTCTTCTACCACCCCCTCATCCTGAGTTAAAGGGAAAATTTGGATGTGATATACTCTGCATTTTTCTTTCTTATTCCTCTCTCACCCCACTGTGGGCTCTTATTATGCAAATGTGGGTACTACAGAGTTGGAGAATCAAAGGTTGGGGACTGCATTGGAAAATGCAGAGATTCCAAAGAGAGAGTAAAAGAAAAGAGTAGAAAACTGATTAGAGAGAGAGAGAGGAAAACTAGAAATGGTCTTTTAGGTCAAGTGTTAGGAAAATATATCTTAAGATGTATTATTTATTTAGCAACGATTTGTGTAGCTCTTCTTATGTGCCTAGTACTATCTTGAGGGTACAACAATTATTAATGCAATTACCTGTCATCACTACCCTATGAAGTAGGTACTATTATCATCCTCATTTTACAGATGAGAAAACCAAAGTATAGAGAGGTTAAGCGACATGCCCAAGATTCCACAGCTTGTAAGCGAGAGAGCCAAAACTCAAACTTAGACTGCCTGGCCCAGATTCCATACTTGAGAATCCTTGCTCTATCCTCCTTCCCATGTGATTTGTGATCTGCATTTCCTTTTATGATATTACAGATATTCAAGTAAACTTTGGAGTGAGCATTGGATGACATTATTTTGCCCATGACATCCACTTGAGACTAACCCATGAGGCCCCAAAATGTATTTGGCTTTTGTAAGAGCATCTGATTTGATAGGTTTTGCTGAGAATGGAAGGTGTAGCTCACAGAGAGGAATCATAACATAATGTTACAGACTTCTGCCTCCCTGGCATCCTCCTCCTTCTTTTCTCCTCCCTAGTCTTCTTATCTCTTTCCTCTGGGATTGCCTTGGGAGCTCCAAATTCTTCTCTCTTTATTATATAGTTTTTATCAAGCTGCTTCTTTCAAATATGCATGCCCTGACCCATCACTGGACCACTCTCCTTCAGACAGTTTTAAAAGTTTGCCTTTGGTTGAATTCCTTTGTTTCTGTAGTTTCTGAAAAGATGAATTAAAACTCAGTATTACTAGGGTGTTATCCATAGGGTGCTGATAAAGCATGAATACCCAGAATTATAAAGAAGAGACATTTAGAGCCACCCTCAAGAGTCTCCATGGAAAAATACTCTCATCTGTAGCATGCTTGGCTTTTCTACGTTATCCGGTTTACCTTCACTTCACTCTTCTGATAAGCAGAATCTAGAGGTTGGTGCTTCTTAGATATAATTGCTTATTGCTGAAGCTTTGAAAAGCCAAGGAAGAGATACTTTTCAAAAATCTGGTCATTTTGATATCAACAGTGACTTGAACCCAGTAGAGAATGTTACTTCCTGTTGCCAAATTGCAAAAACGCCCTCTTGAGTTTCCAAAAATACCTCTTTGCTGAAGAGTTCTTTGCCACAAAGAAGGGTGACGGGTCACAACAGCCACTGAGTAGAAGGCAGCAGGCATTAGTCACACAGGGGAGAAGTTGCAGATAAATTTTAAGAGCTGCCACAAACACGGGACCAAATGGTGTCCAGGGGCATTTTTGTTTTAGCAGATATATCTTGGGATCTTAGAAGGAATGGTTGCACTGCCAACTTGTCAATTAATCAAGCCTCCCAAGGTCACCTGGGATGTTCTGGATTGGGTTCGGGCAACAGGGGCCTGGAGGAACCGGCTTTAATTAAAGGATTTGTGCAGTAATGGAATCCTCAAATCCTTTGAGCAATGTTGCATGAACTGGGCCTTTCAATCCCTGTGTGCATTTTCCATGGCTGCAAAAAAGTGACAAATATCCTGACCAAGCACTTCTTCCGGAGGGTGTTATTGTTAAACCATTTAGAAACCCCACTGAAGGACACATGGTTGGGAAACAAGCCCAAGCAAATGAAAAAGAAAAAAGAAAACTGCACTCTGCAGCATTGGGAAGGATATTTATCCTCCAAACTCTTGTGATAAAGTCCTGACATAGTCATTACTACTTTAAGGAATAATTGTTTTGAGGAACCTTAAGTATTTTGACATTATCTGAAGTCCAAATTCTCAGCAGCCATCTTCATTTTAATTATTACTTAGGATTTGGATAGGATAATTAATATCTGAGAGTTAATAGTCTTGCAGTTTGTGCGACCCATTGACGGGATCCTCTTGCAGAACTCTGCCCTTAGATGGCTTTCAACATGCACAATATTCTTGCAGGGCATCTTTTGACTTTTGAAAGATCAGCTACTCTCTTTTGACCAAGTATACACTCTCTGGGCCACTCCATACGCAGCCTCTGGCTCCTGAACATATTTTTGAGTTTGTGACTGATGTGATTTGGATCTGTGTCCCCACCCAAATCTCATGTTTAATTGTAATCCCCAATGTTGGAGGTGGGGCCTGGTGGGAAGTGATTGGATCATATGGTTGGATCCTTCATTAATAGTTTAACACTATCTTTTTGGTGCTGTTCTCATGATAGAGTTCTCACAAGATCTGGGTGTTTAAAAGTGTGTAGCACCTGCACCCATCTTGCTTCTGCTCCAGCCACGTAAGATGTGCCTGCTTCGCCTTCCCCTTCTACCATATTTGTAAGTTTCCTGAGGCCCCCCTAGAAGCTGAGCAGATGACAGCATCATGCTTCCTGTACACCCTGTGGAAGGATGAACCAATTAAACCTCTTTTCTTTATATATTACCCACTCTCAGGTATTTCTTTTTTTGTTTGTTGTTGTTGTTGTTGTTGTTGTTGTTGTTGTTTAGACAGAGTCTCACTCTATTCCCCAGGCTGGAGGGCAAGATCTTGGCTCACTGCAACCTCCGCCTCCCAGGTTCAAGTGATTCTCCTGCCTCAGCCTCCCGAGTAGCTGGGATTACAGGCATGCACCACCAAGCCCGGCTAATTTTTGGATTTTTAGTAGAGACAGAGTTTCACCATGTTGGCCAGGCTGGTCTCAAACTCCTGACCTCATGATCCACCTGCCTCAGCCTCCCGAAGTGCTGGGATTACAGGCATGAGCCACTGTGCCCGGCCCCTCAGGTATTTCTTCATAGCAATGTGAGAATGGACTAATACAGTGACCCTGATCAGACACTTCTCCAAAGCCATGTTCATCCCCTTTCTGTCATTTGGCACTTGTGAAATTCACACATATGCCACCCTTGTACCCTCATGCTTGTCCCATATTATGGGTTATAGCACAGAAAATATGGGCTAGGAATAATGCCAATTCCCAGTAACTAACGGGAAGTCCACCTCACTGCTGATTGCCACACATCTTTTATCAAGTCCCATCACCAAAAAGCTCAGAGCCTGTGTGACACTACTCAGTTCTCTAAATCTTTTCAAAGAACTATGATTTAACTTTCAGGCACCCGCTTTTTATCAGGAACTGTTATAAGGTCATCTGTATGTGTTTTGAGAAACTGCTATCAAATTCTAATATATTGTTCAATGTCTCTTATCGAAGCAACCTGCAGGTTGGGTTACTTGCAGAGCTCAGAACTGGATAACAGTTTGCTTTCTTGATAACTGGAGATACACAGTACGCATGTCATCGTCTACTCAGGCTGCCATAATGAAATACCATAGAGTGGAGGTTGAAAAAACACATTTATTTTTCATAGTTCTGAAGACTGGAAGTCTAAGATCAGGATGCCTGCATGGTCAGTTACTAGCAAGGGCTAACTGCCTGGTTTGCCAATGGCCTCCTTCTCTCTGTATCCTCACATGGTGGACAGGGAAAGAGAGTGCTTTCTTATGTCTCTTCTTATAAGGATACTAATCCTCTAGGATCAAGGCCTTACCCTTGTGACTTCAATTAACCTTAATTACTTCTAAAAAGTCTCTATCTCTAAAGTCATTCACATTGGGGACTAATGTTTTCACGTGTAAATTTTGAGGGGACACAATTTGGTTTATAGCAATATAAGTTTCTGTCTGGTTTCTTTCTCCCTAGGAATATCACAGCAAATTTTGGACTCAATTCCATTTGCTTTTTAAATATAGGTTTTCATTTATAATATTTCCAGATCCCCTTAGTAGGCCCATCCCAGCACCAGGCCCCTATTGCCCCAGCAATAAGCCAGTGCCCATGGCCTCAGGGTCAGGGCTGGCCCCTACAGACCCATGCTCCTGGTTGGACCTCCATAGCCCTAGGCTCCGAGCTCATCCCTGAAGACCCATGCTCCAGGCCCACTCCAGTACTAGGCTATCTTCCACCACCCTAGGCCAGCACTCATGGCCTCAGGCTCTAGGCTGGCCCCTGTAGACTGAGTACCAAGCTTTCCCAAGTACCAGGCTGGACCCATGGCCCGGGGCTCCAGGTTCAACCCATAGAGTCAAGCTCCAGGCCCACCCCAGTGCCAGGTCAAACCTTGAACCCCAGTCCTTGTAGACCTGGGCCCTAGGCCCACCCTTACAGGCTCAGTCTCGAGGCCCACTCCAGGATTGTGTTAATCCCCATGGACCCAAATTCCAGGGCAGCCTCATGGATCCAGGCTCTAGGCCCAACCACTGGACCCAGGTTCCATGCCTGGCTATGTGGATCCAAGCTCCAAGTTGACCCTTGTGAATCCAGGCATCAGGCCCATCCACTCAAGGGGTCCAGGCACCAGACCAACCAGCCCAAGCACTCTAGCAGCAAATTGGCCCATCCAGAATCTCTGGATGGGCTGACCGGTAAAGGGCTTTCCCTGCTGAAGCCAATCTGTAAAAGCTAAAAGAATTGCCTACTTCTTCAAATACACAGATACCTATGCAAAGCCACAAAGATCTTGAATAATAATAATAATAATTAATAATAATAAAATGATACCACAAAAGAAACAAAGCACCAGTAATCAACCCTGAGAAATGGAAATTTACAAACTGCCTTACCAAGAATTCGAAATAACTGTCTTCAAGTACAGTGAACAACAAAAGAATATAAATAGACAACTAAACAAAATCAGGAAAACAAAACATGAACAAAATGAGAAGTTTAACAAAAAGATAGAAAACATAAAAATGAACCAAGGAGGCTCAGTGCAGTGGGTCAAGCCTGCAATTCCAGCACTTTGGGAGGCTGAGACAGGTGGATCCTCACCTGAGGTCAGGAGTTCGAGACCAGCCTGGCCAACATGGTGAAATCCCATCTCTACTAAACACACAAAAAAATTAGCTGGACATGGTGGCAGGTGCCTGTAATCCCAGCTACTTCCAGGAGGCAGAGGCAGAAGGATCAGTTGAACCCAGGAGGTGGAGGTTGCAGTGAGCCGAGATTGCGCCATTGCACTCCAGCCTGGGAAACAAGAGTGAAACTCCTTCTCAAAAAAAATAATAATAATAATAAAATAAATTAATTAAAATTAAATTTTAAAATATGAATGAAGGAAATTCTAGAGGTAAAGAACACAATTACTGAACTGAAAAATTCCATAGAGATCTTCAATAGCAGGCCTGATCAAGCAGGAGAAAAATCAGCAAGCTAAAAGATAGGTATTTGAAATTACCCATTCAAAGGAGCAAAAAGGAAAAAAAATTAAAAAGAGCAAAAAAGTCATATAGAACTTACAGGACACCATCAAGTGACCCACATATACATTATGGCAATTCCAGAGGAGCAGAAAAAGAGAAAGGGGAAGAAAACTTATTTAAAGAAATAATGACAGAAAACTTCTCAAGTCTGTAGAGGAAAATGAACATCTAGTTTCATAAATCCTAAAGAATCTCAAATAGATTAAACATGAAGAGATCTTCACCACGACACATTATAATTAAATTCCCAAGGGTCAAAATAAGAGAATTTTTAAAATAGTAAGAGAAAAAAAATTGTCATTTAAAAGGAACCATCATAAGATATCAGCAGATTTCTCAACAGAAACCTTGCAGGCCTGGAGAATTTGGGATGATATATTCAAAGTGCTAAAAGAAGAAGAAAAAAAAATCTTTCAACTGAGAATACTATAGCCAGAAAAGCTGTCCTTTAGAAATGAAAGAAATATAAAGATGTCCCCAAACAAATAAAAGCTGAAAGAGTTCATCACCACTAGGCCTACTTTACTAGAAATGGTAAAGGGAGTTCTCCAGGCTAAAGTAAAAGAATGCTAACAATATGGAAACATATGGAAGGATCAAACTCACTGAAAAGGTAAGAATACAGTCAAATGCAGAATACTATAGTACTATATTGACTGTGTGTAAATCTCATCTAATTCTAGTATTAAAGTTAAGAGACAAAATACTAAAAAAACTACAGCTATAATATTCTGTTAATAAATATACAACATAAAAGTGTAAACTGTGACATTCATAACATAAAATGTTGGGGAAGGGAAAGTTGAAGTGTAGAGTTTTTGTATACGGTAAAAGTTGAGTTGTTACCAGCTTAGAATAGACAGTCATAACCTTAAGATGTTTTAGATCAGCTTCATGATAACCACAGAGCAAAAACCTGTAATAGCTATACAAAGATAAAAAGAAAGAAATCAAAGCATGCCAATATTTTAAAAAATTATTCATATCAGAAAGAAAGACAGCAAGAGAGGAAGAAAGGAAGAAAGGAACTACAGAACAGTCAGAGACAATTAACAAAATGGCAATTCTAAGTTCTTACCTATCAATAATTAGTTTAAATGTAAATGGATTAAATTCCTCATTCAAAATGCATAGATTATCTGAATGGAATATGTTTAACAAATAGGATCGGCCGGGCGCGGCGGCTCAAGCCTGTAATCCCAGCACTTTGGGAGGCCGAGACGGGCGGATCATGAGGTCAGGAGATCGAGACCATCCTGGCTGACACGGTGAAACCCCGTCTCTACTAAAAATACAAAAAACTAGCCGGGCGAGGTGGCGGCGCCTGTAGTCCCAGATACTCGGGAGGCTGAGGCAGGAGAATGGCGTGAACCCGGGATGTGGAGCTTGCAGTGAGCCGAGATCTGCCCACTGCACTCCAGCCTGGGCGGCAGAGCGAGACTGCGTCTCAAAAACAACAACAACAACAACAACAAAAAAAAAACAAATAGGATCTAATTGTATACTGCCTACAAGAAACTCATTTCAGTTTTAAGGACACACTTAGGCTAAAAGTGAAGAAATGGGTGAAAATATTCCAAGTAAATGGTAATCAGAAAAGAGGAGTAGTAGCTATACTCACAATAAACAAAATGGACTTTAAGCCAAAAACTGTCACAAGAGACCAAGAAGGTCATTAGATAATGATAAGGAACCAATTCATCAAGAGGATATAACAATTATAAATATATATGCAACCAACATTGGAGCATCTAAGTACATAAAGCAAATATTAACAAAGCTGAAGGGAAAAATAGATAATGCAATGATATGAGGGGACCTCAATATCCCACTTTTAATGATGAATAGATTATTAAGGCGGAAATTAATTAAGATTATTAAGACAGAAAATTGATAAGTAAACAGAGGACTTGAACAACATTATTGACCAAATGGACCTATATATAGAACATTCTATCCAACAGCATCAGAACACACGTTCTTCTCAATTGACCACAGAATATTCTCCAGGATATTAGGATATTCTCCAGGATATTAGGTCACAAAACAAATCTTAGTAAATTCAAGAAGATTGGGATTATATCAAGTATCCTAAACCCTAAAGACTCCACCAGAAAAAAAAAAAAAAAAAAAAAAAAAAACCCTTAGAACTAATAAACTAATACAGGCGCATTGCAATAATAATAGAACTTATACTATAAGTTCCATTACATAAAAGCGCAGTATCATTTAGCCTTTTTTTAAAAAGCAAATCCCATCATTTGCAACAATGTGGATAAATCAGGAGGACATTATGCTAAGTGAAGTAAGCCAGACACAGAAAGACAAATATTGCACAATACCACTTGTATATGAAGTCTGAGTCAAACTCATAGAAGCAGAGAGTAGAACAGTGGTTTCCAGGGTCTGGAGATTGGGGAAAATGAGAAAATATTGGTCAAAGGGTACAAAGTTTCAGTTATTTGGGATAAACAAGCTCTAGAGATCTAATATACAGCATGGTAACTATAGTTAATAATACTGTATTGTATATTTTAAATTTGCTAAGAGAGTGTATATTAAATGTCCTCAACACACACAAAAACACACACACACACAAAGGTAACTATGTGAGGTAATAAATGTGTTAATTAGCTTGATTATGGTCATCATTTCACAATTTATATCTGTATAAAAACATCACTTTGTACACCTTAAATATATACAATTTTTACTTGTCAATTTTGCCTCAGTAAAGCTGGAAAAAATATCAGGAAATTCTAGGGCTTGTCTGCTATCCTCTAATAAGTTGTGCTCTACTAAAACTACTGTGAGTGGTTTTCTGTTACTAAGAACTCTATGTCAGACAGGATCTTAGTTTTAAACAACAGAAGCTGACTTTGATTGATTAAGTTGAAAGTAGTTGAGTTAAAGGATGATGAATTGCCTCCACTTTCAGTAAGATAGACATACTTTCCCCTATTCCTCCCATCAAGTATGACTAAAAACTCTGAACATTATATGAATAAACATAAGAAGTCTCCAAAAGGTGAAAAAAAGAAGGTAGACTGTCTAGGAAACCTGAGATCCAAGGAATAACACAGTGATAAGGGTTTTATTTTGACATGGGCTTTATTTTGCCTCATATACCCTAGATTGGATACTGGAGAAATTGGAAACCCAGAAATGTCAATGAGTATAGACAAAAACATCCCCAAGGAAACCTGCTTTCTTTTGCCAAATGACCAGAACAGGGAAAACCAAACATACCAGAAAATGTTAGACAATAACCACCCTAGTTAAACACCACATACACACACAACACACACACACACAACACACACACACAAAACACACACACACACACACATGAAAAGCCCTGCAACCCCACACTTACCTTTCCTGCAAAAGCCTATAGCCTAGACTCTCACTCTTGCCAGACTGTAGTGAGGTACCCCAACTTCCTCCCTGGGGTAGTGTCAGAGAAAGCCAAGTACAGAGCCAAGATGTGTATCTCCCTCAGCATCAGGCAGTAATGACTCCTCTCCAGCAGTATTGGTGGAGGCCATTCAGGAGGCTGTATATTCACCCCCACCCAGCCATAATGAGGTACCCTTCCCCGTCCTTTCACCATCACCCAGTAGTAACAAGGTCACTCTCCCACAGTGTCCGCAAAAGTCACAATGTGCCCCTCCCCCTCCCAAGTATCAGGGGCCTAGTGAGGAGCCTAAAAGCCCCTTCCACCCGGCAGTACCACGGAGCCCCTCAGAGAAAAACCTGGACTCCCACCCCCAGGTGGCAATAATGAGGTCTGCTCCCGCTTCACTCACTCGGCAGAGCAATGTCAGAGGAGGCCTGCCAAATTCCAATATTTATTACACATAGATCCAGAGTTGTATCATATAAAAATAAAAATATTGAGACTGCAATAAAAAATCATTCTTCATACTGAAGATCAGGAAGAGCACAGAGTAAATTTAAAAAGGCAGTCAATAGACATCAACACCAAGATGGCATGTGTTAGAATTATTAGATAAGGAATTTAAAGTAAAAATGTTTCAACAAGCAATTGCGAGCATGCTTAAAATAATTTTTTAAGACTTGGCAAAAAAAAAAAAAAGAAAGTCTCAGAAATAGAAGACCCACAGAACTGAATAAAAATTTTATAACTAAAAAAGGCAATGACTAAAATTTTAAAACTCAGCGGGTGGGCTCAACAACAGAATGGAGAGGACTGAGAAAAGAATCAGGGAACTTGAAGAAAGAACAATAGAAATTACCCAACCTGATATCAGAGAAGAAAATGACTAAATAATAAAAGAGCAAAGCCTCACTTTTCCACAGGACTATAACAAAAGATCTAATATTTGGGTCATCAGAGTTTCAGGAGGAGAAGAAAAAGAGTGTGGGGCTGAAAAAATATTTGAAAAAATAATGGCTTAAAATGTCCTCAATTTGGCAAAAGACATAAACTTATATTCAAGAGGGCAGGTGAACCACAACCAAAATTTAAAAGTTCTCTGTAAGACACCCTAGAGTAAAGTTCTGAAAACTAAAGACAAAAAGCAATTTTGAAGGCAGTCAGAGGGAAATGACATTACCTACAGTAGAAAAACAATTCAAATGTCAATGGATTTCTCATCAGAAACCACACAGGCCAGAAGGAAGTGGCAAATTTTCCTTTTTAAAAAAATTATCGTTTTTTATTTTTATAGAGATGGGATCTCACTATGTTGTTCAGGCTGGTCTCGAACTCCTGGGCTCAAGCAATCCCCCCCTGCCTTGATCTCCCAAATTCCTGGGATTACAGGTGTGAGCCACTTCATCTGCCCCACATTTTTCAAGTGTTGTTGAAAGAAAAGAACTGTCAACCCAGAATTCTACATTCAGGGAAAATATCTTTCAGGAATAAAGGGGAACTCAATACCTTCCCAGATGAAATAAAACTGAGAATTGGTCATTAGCCAACCTACCCTAAAAAAGATGGCTAAAGGAAGTTCTGTAAACAGAAAAGAAATGACGATAGAAGGACTTTAGAACATTAGAGAGAAGAAAGAACACTGTAAGAGCAAAAATATGTGTAAATACAATAGACTTTCTTTAAGTTTTCTAAATTATGTTTGAAGTTTAATGCAAAAATTGTAACAGACTAGTGTGGTTCTCAATGTATGTAGAGGAAATATTTAAGAATTATTGGTAATGGAGGAAAGTGAAGAGACATAAAAGTAAGTAAGGATTTTATACTTCATGCAACTGGTAAAATATCAATACCAGTACATTTTGATAAGTTATGTTTATATAATGTAGACCCTAGAGCAACTTTTTAAAAGCTACACAAAACATATACCCAAAATATTATGGATAAATGAAAATAAAATTCTAAAATGTTTAAGTAATCCAAAGGAAGGCAAGAAAAATAAAATAGACAAAAAAGAAAAAAACAGAAAACAAACAAATCAAAAGGCAGACTTAAGCCTTAAAATGTCAGTAATTACATTAAATGTAAGTGTTCTAAATATACCAATTAAAAGATGGAGAATGAAAGAGTGGATAAAAAAGTAAGAGAACTATATGCATACATTATATATACACACAAAAATTCCACTTCAACTATATTGATATACATAAATTGGCAGTACAACATGGAAAAAGTGTTCCATGTGAGTATTAATCCAAAGAATGCAGGAGTGGTTATCAGATAAACTATACTTTAGGGCAAATAAATTTTCCAAGGACAGAGAAGGACATTACATAGTGATAAATACATAGCAATCCTAAATGTGTATGTACCAAACAATAAAGCTGCAAAGTATATGATACTGATATATTGAACTGGTAGCATTGAAAAGAGAAATGGACACATCCACAATTATAATTGAGGACTTCAACACATCTCTCTCAAAAATTAATTGGAATGAAACAGAAAATCAGCAAGATTGTAGAAGAACTCAATACCATCAAGCCATCAGGTCTAATGATTATTTATAGAACATTCAACTCAAAACAGCAAAATGTGTGTTATTTTCAAGTTTTCACAGAACATATCTCAAGGTAGACCATAACCTGAGCCATAAAAAAAAACCCTCAACACGTTTAAAATAATTGACATCATTATGTTCTCTGACCACAATGAAATAAAACTAGAAATCAGTAACACAAAGATAAAAAGGAATTTTTTTTTTTTTTTTTTGAGACAGAGTTTAGCTCTGTCTCCCACGCTAGAGTACAGTGGTGCAATCTCGGCTCACTGCAACCTCCGCCTCCAGGGTTCCAGCAGTTCTCCTGCCTTAGCCTTCAGAGTAGCTGGGGTTACAGGTGAGCACCACTATGCCCAGCTAATTTTTGTGTTTTTAGTAGAGACAGGGTTTCACCATGTTGGCCAGGCTAGCCACAGTGGCTCATGCCTATAATCCCAGCACTTTGGGAGACCAAGGCAGGTGGATCATGAGAAAAAAGGAAATCTTAAAACATGGTTATATTAGTTTGCTAGGACTGTCATAGCAAAGTACCAGAAACTGGATGGTTTAAATAACAGAATTTATTTTCTCACCATTCTGGAGGCTAAAAGTCTGAAATCAAGGTGTTGGCATGGTCGATTTCTTTTGTAGCCAGTCTCTTTGGCTTATAGTTGGCCACCTTCTCCCTGTGCTTCACGTGGTCCTCCCTCCGTACTTATGTGTGTTCTAATATTCTCTTCGTATAAGTGCCTCAGTATTGGTTTGGGGCCCACACTAATAATTTTAATGTAACTTTATTTTCTCTTTAAAGACCTGATCTCCAAATATAGTCACAGTTTGAGGTACTAAGAGTTAGGACTTCAATGTACGAATTTTGTTCATATGTTGAACAAATTGTCTATGGAACATAGCTGAAGCAGTGCTGAGAAGGAAATTTATAACACTAGATGCTTAGTGTTATACGAAGAAAAAGCCTCAAATCAATAACCTGAGCTCCCACTTCAAGAAACTAGAACAACGAATGAACAAAATAAACCAAAAGCAACTGAAATAAAGAAATAATGAGGAACAGAAATCAATGAAATTGAAAACAGAAAAACAATAGAGAAAATCAATGAAACAAATCTAACTGTTTGGAAAGATCAATATCACTAACAAATCTCAAGTAAGACTGCCAAAGAAAAAGAGAAGACACAAGTTAATAAAGTCAGAAATGAGGCCTGGTATGTTACCACAGATCCTGCAGTCATGAAAAAGACAATGAGGCAATACTATGAACAATTCTACATATGTAAATTTGATTTTTGACAAAGATGCAAAAGCAATTTAATTGAGGCAGTATATAGTCTTTTCAACAAATGGTAGTAGGGCAATCGGATATTCACAGATTTAAAAAAAATTGCACTTTGGGAGGCTGAGGTGGGAGGATCACAAGGTCAAGAGATCAAGACCATCCTGGTCAACATGGTGAAATCCCATCTCTACTAAAAATACAAAAAATTAGCTGGGTGTGGTGGTGCGCACCTGTAGTCCCAGCTATTCAGGAGGCTGAGGCAGGAGAATCGCTTGAACCTGGTAGGCGGAGGTTGCAGTGAGCCAAGATCGCGCCACAGCCTGGCAACAGAGCGAGACTCTGTCTCAAAAATAAAAATAAAAAAATAAAAATAAAAATAAAAAAACCAAGAACTTTGACTTAAACTTCACAACTTATACAAAGTTAACTCAATGAATTATACATTTATTTAAATGTAAAATGTGAAAATTTTATAGGAAATATTATAGGAAAATATTAGAAAATATTATAGGAAAAAACGTTTGATATCTAGGACTTTGTGGAGAGTTCTTAGCTATTATACCAAAAGAACAACCCATAAAATAAAAAATAAATTGAACTTCATCAAAATTTAGAGATTCTGCCTAAAACGACCTTATTAAGAGGTAAAAGACAAGTTACTGACTGGGAGAAAATATTGGCAAACCACATATCTGACAGAGATCTCATTTCTAGAATATACAAAGAACTTTCAATACTCGTCATTAAAAGAAAAACAATTCAATTAGACAATGGGCAACAGCCATGAAGACAATATATGGATGGCAAATAAGCACATGAAAAGATGTTCAACCTCACCAGCTGTTAGAGAAATACAAATGAAGACCACAGTGAGCTATCACTGTGCACCTATTACAAGAGATAAAATAAAAGACAGTGACAATACCAAATGCAGGGAAAGATGCAGAGAAATTGGATTTCTAATGCATTGCAGATGGGTATGTAAAATGGCACATCCACTCTAGAAAATAGTTCAGCAGTTTCAAAAAACAAAAAAATAGGAAAAACGAAGCCTATACTTACCATGTGACCAGTAATTGCACAGTTGGACATTTACCCTGGAGTTATGAAAACCCATAACTACACAAAAGCCTGAACATGATTGTTCATAGCAGCACTATTTGCAATAGCCAAAAATGGGAGACAACAAAAGTATCCCTCAATAGGTAAATGGTTAAAGAAACTGTGGTACATCTACATCTATACAATGAAATGCTACTCAGTAATGAAAAGGAATAAAGTATTGTTACAGACAACACTTAGGATGGATCTTAAGAGCATTACTCAAAGTAAAAAGTAAAGTCGTTCTCCAAAGAACACATGCTGTATGATGGCAACTGAAAAAACATCCTCAAAATGATAAAATAGTAGAAATGGAAAACAGATTCGTGGTTGTAATGAGCTGGGAATGGAGGGTTGGGGCCGGGAGAATGACCATTTAGGAGTGAGAAGCGCTCCAAAGAGTTAGGTGTCTTGATTGTGGTGGTGAATACATGAATTTACACATGCGATAAGATGACATAAAACTATGCACACATATTTACCAACATCCATTCTCTAGTTTTTACTACAGTCATCTGAAAAGTAGCCATTGGGGGAAACTGGGTGAGGAGTACATTGAACCTCCCTGTATTATCTTTATGACTTCCTATAAATGTATACAGAATTAAATTAAGTCTAAAACTAATATTATTGGGGAGGCGCAGTGGCTCAGGCCTGCTGTCCTGGCACATAAGTAGGTGAGGCTAGGTGCTCGAGACCAGCCTGGGCAACATAGCAAGCCCTCATCTTTAGAAATAAATAAATAAATAAGATTATTGACCATTTCACAGTCGACACTGGAGTATTAGAGAATGAGCTTGAGGATAAGATTTGGTAAAGGATGACCAACTCCAGGGTGAAGGCCTGATCAGAAACAGAAGAAACAGCAGCCACCACCATATGCATGGATACTACAGCCTGCACTATGTCTGCAGCCTCCACTGCGCAAAAGAGAGAGAAAGGGAAACACAGGGAGGAAGAGAGAGCTGGAGTGCAAGGGAAGGAGGGAAAGAGAAAGAGGAAGAGGGAGAAGGAGAGAGAGAGGGATAGGGAGGGATAGAGAGAAGAGGAAGGAGAAGAGGGAGGAGGAGGAAGTGGAGGGGAAGAGGTGGGGTAAGAGAAAGAAGAAGGGCAAAAGGAGAAGAAGAAGGAGGAGGAAGAGGAAGAGAAGGAAGAGGAAAGAGAAGAAGAGGAGAAGAGAGAGAGTAATTAAAACGTCACATAGGACCTTCTGATTGGCCAAGCTAAGGTTACATGGCTGTGTCCCAGCTATGAGGGAGGCTGAGAAAGTGAATGTTTATCTTTGCAGCTTCTAGCAGGTGAGGCCGTCTTTATCCCACATCAGTACTCATGAAGTGAGAAATCCCCCCAAATAAACAAGAAGTGCATCCTGATGCCGGGTGGCTCAAACAAATAGCAGATGCTGGTCTCAAACCCTGATGGAGAAGGGCCTCTTCCTGGGTCTCCCTGCCTCCAGCCGCCCTTCATCCTCCACATGCAATCTTCACCAGATTATTTCACTTTCCTTCATGGACTCTTAACCTTCAGGGCCAAGAGCAAACACCTCAGCTGAGCACACAGGCATTTTATGATGTGGCCCCTGCTAACCTTCCTGCAGCTTCACTCCACTATCACCCGCTTCCTCGGCTTATTACACAGGCATCCTAGACTCCAGCTCAACAACCATGCTAAGTCCTTAGAGTTCCCGCACAGGGTCCTGTTGCCTTGACTCTTCCCGTAGGCTGCCACCCAGGCCTAGATGGCTCCCCATCAGCACCAGGTTACTCCTATTCCTACTCAAAACGCAGTTGGTCATATCGCTTCCAGAAGGAGAAGCGGAGAAGCCACTCATTTCCCAGTCCACTCCCTGTGAGCTCTAGCCAGGCTTTCTACCCATGGGTTCGAGCAAATCTCCCCCCTCCCCTTTTTAACAAAACTCCCTTCCAGTTTAAGCCTGTTTGAAGAGCTCTCTGATTCTCACATCCAACTGTATGCTGGCTCAGACAAAATTCAAGACACCTGGTACATGGCCCAAGCACACACTTCAGGCACTCCCCAAGCCTCTGACTCCGCCTTCCTTTCTCCAGGTAAACACCACTTCATCTGAGAGGGCTTCTCTATCCTGACGATCCGAATTATGCCCCTCGTATCCCCGTCTGGCACCTCCTTGGAATCCTAAGCCTGGTGTGTAATTTGTACATTCACTTTTGACTGTCTTCACATTAGCTGCGGTTCTCTGGGAAGAGACAGCATGTTTTTGTTCAACTTCACGTACCCAGCAAGACACAAAACACAAGAAGCCTAGTAGGCGCTCAATAAATAGCATTTGAAGGAATGAGCGCCGCAACATCAATCATTCGCCGCATGCCTAACAGGCTTCTCAGGTGATAAGTGTAATGATGTGCAATGTGGAGGGTCAGCCTGTTATAATCATGTGTCTCCTTCTTCTCTCTCTCTTGCTGCTGCCAAGCCTGCTCTCCTCACTGGGCAAACTCCCAAAAAGGAGAGAGCTGATGGTGACCTCCTCTCTCCACTTATTCCGTCTTCCAGCTGTGAAGAGAGGAGACAGGAGAGGAAGAGAAAGGGCAAGGAGGAGGCAACGCCTACAAACCGGTCCGCCCCGGAGGAGGCACCTGGCTCACATTTGCGCTCAGTGACATTTTGGCAGCTCCTGCAATCACGCCCAGGCCAGAATGGCAGACAATGAACTCTTGATGACCCACAGTCATAAACTTCACACCACTGTCAAAACAACCCTTTCTGTCCTCCAGAACTCAAAATATCCGAGGTTTTGTTGTTGTTGATTTCCATCATTTTAAATTGGTCACATAAGGAGTATGCTGCGGTGGCTGTTGCTTTTAAGTAGGTGGAAGGTGCTTTTGAGCTAAGACCTCTCCTTGGCCGGTTGCTGCCTGGAACAAATGTTACAATCAAATCATCGTTCCCTGGAAATAGCAGCCTAAGTGGGAAATGCTGACAACTTCTAACCTGAGCAGTGCAAATGGCGTTGATGGACTACCTAAAATAAATGAATACAGCAAAAAGAAAAAAAAAAAAAACTCCTGAGGTACGGATTTCCTTAACACAGCAGAACCATGTGGCTCCGAGCCTTCTGTGAACAGGCAAGGGAAAGGAAAGGAAAGAAGAGATACCCAGCATGTGCAGGAACGCCTTTGCCGACCTTTGCATAGTATTGTGTTCTGAAGGCATTGTTCTAAGGAGCAAAGCTGGCTCTGTAATGAGACCTGGTCATCAGAGAGGTGTCAGAAACCGCCCCTACCCGGCCCCCTGGCTCTCCTGCAGCATGGAGAATGCCAGCCACAAAGCACCGGACTGTGCCTCTCAGATCACGAGGACTGTGCCTCTCAGATCATGCTTATGTGCATGAGGTCTTGGATTTACATAGCTTTTTCCCTTTGTCACAGTTATTTTTAAAAGAGACAAGACAGGTATTTAACACTCCATTTTATAGGTAAGGACACTAGGAACAAGTACGTGGCTCACCAGGTCTAGAGCTCAACCTTTCATATGTATATATATATGGAAGAGAAGAGACAAGGTCTTACTCTGTTGCCCAGGTTGGAGTCCAGTGGTGTGATCTCAGCTCACTGCAGCCTCGACCTTCTGGGCTAAAGCAATTCTCCCACTTCAGCCTCCCAAGTAGCTGGAACTACAGGCACAAACCATCACACCTGGCTAATTTTTTCATTTTATTTGTAGTGGTATGGTTCCACCATATTGCCCAGGGCTGGTCTCAAACTCCTGAGCTCAAGTGATCGACCGGCGTTGGCCTCCCAAAGTGCTGGGATTACAGGCGTGAGGCACCATGCCTGGCCAAGCTCAACCTTTCAGATTTCTAATTCAGTGCTCATTCCACCAAAATCATGTTTGGAAGTACATGGAAGTTTAAACAATAATGATGATCATCATCATAATAGCAATGATGGCTGGCTTTCATTAAGAGTTCACAATGTGACAGGTCTGCGGTATTTCAGTGCACATTATCCCATTCCATTGAGTAAGCACCGCCATTATCCACATTGTGTAGGTGAAGAAACTAAAGCTCAGAGAGGTTAAGTAACTTGTCCAAAGTCACACAGCTAGCAAGTAGCAGAACTGAGATTTAAATCAGGTCAGACTCCAGAGACAGAACTCTCAACTCCCAGATAGGAGGCCTTGCCAAGGGTTCAATGTTAGGGGAAAGAGTAATGTTATTTAACTTATATATTTTGTTTTATTTATTCATTTCCTTATTCTAAAAGTGATTTAGTTACACAGCTTAGAAATTAAGGTATGTTCACTTAATGGACTCTCCCAGCAAAATGTGGAAGATATAGAAAGGTGTGACTGATAAACATTTACATATAAAAAGCAGGATACAAATTTATGAATACACTAGAATTACAACTATGTAAATAAGTACAGGGGTAAAAATGTATAAAGAAACACATCAAGATAACCAGTAGTTGTGTGGTGGAATTGTGTGAGATTATCTGCGTGTTTCTTCAATATTCTCTATTTCTAAATTTTCTGGGTTTTGTTTTTCAGAAATCTTAAGAAAATATGAAAAACTTTCCAAAAATATAGCTTGACTTGTTGCTTTGAATCTCTGGCATTTGGGATCTGTAATGAAAAAAACAATGTTACATGAAGCTAAAAAGGTAGAAACAGCTCATGTTTTAAATTTTCATTGTACCAAAACTTCAAGGAATTTGTCTCAATTACGCCAGGAAAAATTTGTCCCCACTGCCCCCCCCCCCATTCCACCAAAAGAAAGAAAGAAGGAGGTAAATTTTGTTTTTGCACAGCAAAACCATTAAATTTCATTGCTTTGTTTGGGAACTGCTTAACAAGTCCACAAACACCAATCTTGCTGGGTAATTAAAACAGTGTAAATGTCACTATTCCAATCTTTGACATTTGGTTTAGGTCCTGACAGGGCGCAATGAATCATAGAGAAGGAATCGTCCTGTTGCAAGCACGTGTGTTAGTAATCCTGGCACAAGGTTTTACTATTCCTCTGAATGTTTGAAACGATCTGTATAGCTAGATATATATGTTTCTTCTGCACTTCATCACACACTGCCTTGCGGCATCTCTTCTATGGCTTTTTCGTATTGCTCTGTGTTAGTCTTGAATCATTTGAATTTCCATGAGTGTGGGTCTGGACTTGCCATAGACATGGCATTTTCCCTGAGATAATTTATTGTGTTCTATTTCTTAGTAACACAATATCATATACACCAGAGAAGGTCAGCCACATTTAGATAGTAACAATATTAATAATAACAGCTACCATTAATTAATCACCTACTATGCACTGGGCACTGTTCTTCATTGACACCTGCTTGTTTCATAAGAAGCAGTGTGTGCAGCGAGCATGGAGCCAGTCAGCCTGAATTCCAAGTCCCCAATTTACTAGCTCTGTCACCTCTGACCATTTGTTTAGCCTTTCTGTTTCTTAGTTCCATCTTCAGTACAATGAGGAAATAACAGTGCCTTACTTCTTAGGGTTATCACAAAATTAAATAAGTTGGTATAAGCATGCTTGGTCATGATAGGCACACAGTAAATGTTAATAAATATCAGTGCATCACTGTTATTGTTCATTCTTACATTCATTGTTCATTATGATGTGTTCATTCTTTTTTTTATTTTTTGAGACGGCGTCTTGCTCTGTCACCCAGGCTGGAGTGCAGTGGTGCGATCTCGGCTCGCTGCAAGCTCTGCCTCCCGGGTTCACGCCATTCTCCTGCCTCAGTGTCCTGAGTAGCTGGGACTACAGGCACCCGCCACCACACCCAGAGGATTTCACTGTGTTAGCCAGGATGGTCTCGATCTCCTGACCTCGTGATCCGCCCACCTCGGCCTCCCAAAGTGCTGGGATTACAAGCATGAGCCACCGCGCCTGGCCTGTGTTCATTCTTAAAATTCTTGCGTCTCCCCGACCCTGTTTCTCCCATAGACTTCTCCATCTCAATAGATGGCACCACCTCCCTCCTAATCATCCATGTCAGACTTCAAGGTATCGTTCGTTCTTCAAATTGACAAATGATGATTGTACATATTTATGGAATACATAGTGATGTTTCCATACGTATAATGTGTAGTGATCAGATCAGAATAATTAGCATATCCATCATCTCAGGCATTTATCATTTCTTCCTGTTGGGAAGATTCAATATCAAGGTATCATTCTTGATGTCTTTCTTTGCCCTTCTCCAAATCCCATTACTTAGCAAGAACTGGCCTCTCCAGAATACCCGGAATTGTCCCGCTGGATTCCATCCAGTGAAGAAGCACACTGCGGGGGTCTGCCTGGATTAGGAGTCTTTCTGTACCACTTACTAAATATGTGGTATTGGGCGAGGAACTTGAACTCTCATCTGGTACAATAATGGAACCTATATCATAGGGTCGTTGTGAGGATAAAATCATATAATCTATGTAATGCACTTTAAACAATGCCTGAACATAGAAACCACTCAGGCAATGTTACTTACTGTTGTTTTTGTCACTATAATACATCCACCGATTGCAATGCCAGTCCAAGCCGCCTTCTGTTCTCACTTGGACTCGGACCGTCATCTCTGAATTCATCTCTACTTCAGTTCTTACCCTTCAATCCCTTCACCACACAATAGCCAAAGGGATCTTGTAAATGGAACCATCTCTCTTTACTGCTAAGAATCTTTCAGTGCTTCCCATCACACTTAAATAAAAATCCAGAGCCTTGATCTGGCCTACAAGTCCCTATATGAGGTGACACTGTCTGCTCTGAGATGTTATTCTCCCCTCTTTGTAATCCAGGGGCACCAGCTAAAAAAGTTCCTCTAATGTGCGCAGCTGCAGCCTTCCCTGGGCCGTTGCATTCACTGTTACCTCTATCCTCAGAACATTCAATCTGGCTCTTCTTTTTATATTTTCAAGTCGACGCAGCTCAAATGTTCTCTCTTCTGCCAGGATTTCTATGGGGAAAATCTTCTAGCAGGAGTTGCCTCTCCCTGCCTTTCCTCAGTCACATCACCCTATTTTTAGTTCTTTGAGGTCATGTTTGACAATATCTTGTTGTTTACTGGCTTAGCATCTTTCTGCTCAACTTGCATACAGCTTTTTTCAGTTATAAGGGTGCCATAACAAATTACCCCAAAACCCGTGGCACAAAACCCCTGCTTATTATGCTCATAGATTATATAGCATGACGTTCAGATAGGGCACAGTGGGGATGGCTTATCTCTGGGGGCCTTCAACAAAGATCAAAGGCTGGGGCCTGGAACAGCTGGGATGCTATGGGTATCTTTCTCTGTCTCTATGTGGTCTCTCGTTAGGACCTTTCCATCTTAGCAGCTACAGGGTAGCTAGATTTCTTATATATCAATGTAGGGATTTCAAGGCATGTGTCCCAAGAGAGAAGGCCAGGAGAATTCTGCCTCACCTTTTATGATGAGCTTGAATAGTTATGCAGTATCACTTCCCTGATAGCCACAGGCCTGCTCTGACCCAAGGGGAGGGAACACAGACCACACCTCTCTGTGGAGGTGTGTCAGTGTCACCCTGCAAGGAGAGAGTGTAGAATACACTGGTGCTGCCATCTTTGAAAATACGGTCTGCCAGAGAGCTCTGTGAGAGCAGCAACTTTGTTTTGTTGCCATCGCCCCTATATTCTAGAGCAATGTCTGGCAAATAGTAGGTGCTCAATAAATACTTGTTGCATCAAGGAATGAAATGCTGTATGATTTAAGTATCTCATCTTCAGTTTACAGATGAAAAATAATTGGGCCGGGCATAGCGGCTCACACCTATAATCCCAACACTTTGGGAGGCCAAGGCAGGAAGATCACTTGAGGTCAGGAGTTCAAGACCATCCTGACCAACATGGTGAAACCTCGTTCCTACTAAAAATACAAAAATTAGCTGGGCATGGTGGCATATGCCTCTAATCCCAACTACTCAGGAGGCTAAGGCAGGAGAATTGCTTGAACCCAGGAGGCAAAGGTTGTAGTGAGTCGAGCTTGCACCACTGTACTCCAGCCTGGGTGACAGTGCAAGACTCCTTCTCAAAGAGAAAGAAAGAGAGAAAGAAAAAGAGAGAGGAAGAGAGAAAGAGAGAAAGGAAGGAAGGAAGGAAGGAAGGAAGGAAGGAAGGAAGGAAGGAAGGAAGGAAGGAAGGAAGGTAGAAGGAAAGAAGGAAAAAAGAAAAAAATTGAAGTTCAGTAAGTGGCTCAGGTAGAAATAAATCCAAGTGTGACTCCAACACCCATTTCTGAATAAATTACATACTGCGTTCATATCCTCCCCCATGTTGAATACCAAATAAATGAATAAAATAAAGGACTGAATGATTCTATTTCCTACCCTAGTGAAATTACTCTGATATCAGTAATGAACATTCAGATTCTATCAAGTCTTCCAATTTCATTCCTATATTTTTCTTTCCCAAACTTTTCAGTACTGATTCTTAACACTTATATGTACCAAGCATCTTTTTGTTCAATCAGGTCATATAACATGTGGTGTTAGGATACCTAAAACTACTCTTTCCAGGTAAAAGGCCCTAGGAATGGCTACACATGGTTCTCAATGGACTACAGCCAAGGGCTATCTAAGGAGCCTTCATAACTGAAAACACCTAAAGCCTCCTTTTCTGTCCCTTTAGGAAGGCAGGCTCTTCCTGTAGGCCAATTCCCAGTTTTAACCTCAATAGGGCGGGGTGACTGGATCGTGGTTCAGAGGCAGAGCGCCACCTATGGGTGACCGACTCCACCTCCATCACCCTACAGCTGGGCTTGGACCATCCTGCTCAGGATCCAAAGGATGTGCAGGGGTCTTCTGAGCAGAACAGTGGAATCTTAGTCTTGACCTGCAACCCAAGTATTTGAAGTAACACTAGGACAAATGGAATCCTAGCACATTCAGTATAGTGCAGGCCAGTGTGGTTCTGTTCGACAGGGAGGTAACTCAAATAGGAAAAGACTCTTTCTAAAATACCACATGCATTTTTCTGGCAAGTCTCTTCACTAAATGTTACTTTATTAAGGAGAATAATCCCATAGCATACTTAATAGCATTCTAGCAAGACATTAACTAGGTTATTATTTCCAGAACGGTGCTTTCATTTCTATTTTCACATGTTTCTGAGAAATTCCAATTTATAACATGAGGCAGGAAAGACCAATCTCAAATGGGTCTTGTTTTAACTAGAAGGCTCACCGCTGCAAGTAACAGAAAGCCCATCACAATCTGACTTAGCCATAAGAAACCATAAGCTCCTGTTAGAGAAAGTGTGGAGTTGGGATGGGGTTTAGGGTTAGTTAAACCAGTGTTCAAAGATGCCATCAAGGCCGGGCGCGGTGGCTCACGCCTGTAATCCCAGCACTTTGGGAGGCCGAGGCGGGCGGATCACGAGGTCAGGAGATCGAGACCATCCTGGCTAACACGGTGAAACCCCGTCTCTACTAAAAATACAAAAAATTAGCCGGGCGTGGTGGCGGGCGCCTGTAGTCCCAGCTACTCAGGAGGCTGAGGCAGGAGAACCGCGTGAACCCGGGAGGCGGAGCTTGCAGTGAGCGGAGATCGCGCCACTGCACTCCAACCTGGGTGACAGAGCGAGACTCCGTCTCAAAAAAAACAAAGGATGCCACCAAGAATCAAGGTTACTCTGCAGCAAGAAAACGAAAAAATACTGACAGATGCAATGACATTGTGCTGAGCAAGAAGAGAGGTACATGAAATATTTCACAGGATATGAATCCGTTTACATGAAGTTTTAGAACAGGCAAAACTAACATGCAGTCACAGAACTTAGCTCCATTATTGTCTGGGGCAAAGGATGGTAAGAAATGAATTGCAAAAGGGCACCAAGGAAGTTTCTGTGGTGATGAAAATTTTTTATATTTTGATGGAATTTGAGTTACTTGGGTACCCAAATTAGTCAAAACCCATTGAGTGGTACAGTTGAAATGTATATTTTACTTATATACATTTTATTAGAGAAAGAAAAAATGTAGTTAGTGACATGTATGCTAAAGTGTTTAACAATGAATTTATTGATGCCTGCAACTTAGTTTGAAATGCATTAAAAAATAAGATGGGTTAAGAGATGGATTGATAAAATATAAAGCAAATAGGGCAAAATGATAACCATTGTAAGATTAGGGTGTTGGGAGGGGGAGGGATAGCATTAGGAGATATACCTAATGTAAATGACGAGTTAATGGGTGCAGCACACCAACATGGCACATGTATACATATGAAACAAACCTGTACGTTGTGCACATGTACCCTAGAACTTAAAGTATAATAATAAAAAAAAAGATTATGGCGTTATGCATTTGAGTGTTCACGGTATGATCCTTTCAACTTTTCTGAATGTTTGAAAATATTCATAATAAGAAAAAAGGAAATTAAGAAAAGGAAGCCTAATGAAAATGTACCCATCGTACATTTTCCCGTCGTCAGGTTGAAATGTACCCATCGTCAGGTTGAAATGACATAAGAAAATATCAAGTTTGGTATGCTTTGGAAAGGAATTATCTCAACTTACTAAATTATCTCATCTTCGTAAGGAGGACAGATTAGGGAGTTACTGATGGCATCAATTAATTTAAATAGGAAAATTTAAAAATTCGAGGTGCCCCTGAGCTTCCTGGCATATCCCTATGGGAGAGATGAGCTCTTAAATTAAGTTAATTAAGCCAAGTTAAAGAGACTGCTTTCCCAATTCTGTGTACCTTTCTGCAACCTCTTGACTAGCAAGAATGTTTTAATGAATGCCTGGGAGCCTGCCCTTCCCCAAGTCCATCACCTTCCTAAATTTCTAGTTTTTTTGAATGAGAATCCTCCCTCCTCAGCTTCCTGCCTCTGGAAAAAAAAAAAAAAAAAAAAAAAAAAAAAAAAAAAGCTGCCTAAAAAATTCTTATTTAAAAGAGCCAACAACACTGTTTGAGCCATCAAGTGAGTTAAGTGAAGATGAAGCAGAAGTATACGAATTAAATTTCCCCTCAAGTCCCATAGAAATCCAATAAATAAATTAAGTGCATGTGGATTTAAAAATTAAAGGCCAAGAAGACTTGAGGCAAAGTGCATTTGACATTTGAAATAATAGAAATGAGAGGAGGCATGGAGCAGGATGTGCACTTACCTGATGTAATAGGGGCCCGTGGTCACTGCGTCTGCCTGACTGTGTTTACGGAGCATAATAGCATTGCAAGGCAATTCGATAAAACTCTCTGCGAGCCAGGTGTGACTTGGGTGACATCATTTAGAGGTCAATGTCAATGAGCCCCAGTTCAGTCCTCAGCCCAGGACAGCCATGATTGCTGCAGTCCATAGTTCCTGCAGTTACCATTCCCATTTGGAAGAGTTTGCCTACAGCTCCAAAGCAGGCCTGCAAAAGGGTCTGGTTCTCTCTGGCAATATGTTGCAAGAAGATAAAAGATGTTCTCTCATTTTGACCCAGTTCCACTTTTAGGAATTTAACGTAAGCAAGGAATTCTGAGATGTGGCCAAAACTGTATGTGCAAGGATAATAATCACAGTGGTATTTAAGATGGCAAAAATTTTCAAGCAGTCTTATGTCCAGCAATAGTGGATTGGATAAATAATTGTTTTGGGGGTGGTTCTACTGTGTTTTACTTAAGAGTAGCTAAAATAATAGATGTGTGTTTGAGACCTTGCTTAGCTACGTGACTAGCTTTGGGACCTTGGGCCAGTTACAAACATAGCTCGCTGAGCCTCTACTTCCTCATCTATAAAATGGGAATTATAACATTATCTCATGGGTGTGTTGGAAGGATGAAAGGAGACAATAGAAGTCAAAGGCACTGCTTGATACACTGTAAGGGATTAACTACTAGTATCACAATTGTGACTATCTACTGTAAATGTGTATATATATATAGGCTATATGTGTGTATATATATATATATAGGCTATATATATATATAGGCTATTATGTATCCATTACAAACTACATTGTTTGAAGAATATTCAGTGGCAGGGAAAATGCTTGTAATATCTTATTAAGTAACGGAAACAAAGTACAAAATTGAACATAAAATATCACTCTATTTTTATTAAAGTAGACATTTTATAGACGGAAGAAAAAAAGACTGAAGGAAACTTCACTAAAACGTTGATAATGATTATTGTATCTGATAGGGAGAATATAGATGACTTGAGTTCTGTTCTTTATGCTTTCCTCTATTTCAAAATTATCAACCTGCATCATGTATTGCTTTGTGTAAGTTCCTCTTAAATAAAATGTATTAGTTTATTTTAATACAGATGAACATAAAGAAAAGAGCGACAAGAGACCAATTATCTTACCACTCAGAATAGCCCATTGGACTTTTTTTAAGTAACATATGAACATGGCTAGAAAATTCAGAAAAGTATACAATTAATAGTAGAACTTTCTGTCTACTTAATCACCCAAAGAATCCCCCCAAAAATGAATTGTTTCCTTCAAGAAGGAAAAATCAGAAAAACTTAAACCAGCATCTATCCATGCAAACAGACCCATCTCATTCTTTTACTTTTTATCAAATTTGGTTTACATTAGAAAGACTGTGGCTTTGAAATCCCTTTAGCAGGCCAGGAGTGGTGGCCCATGCCTGTAATCCCAGCACTTTGGGAGGCCAAGGCACATGGGTCACCTGAGGTTTAGAGTTTGAGACTAGATTGACCAACGTGGTGAAACCCCATCGCTACTAAAATTACAAAATTAGCTGGACATGGTGGTGCATGCCTGTAATCCCAGCTACTCGGGGAGCTGAGACAGGAGAATGACTTGAACCTGGTAGGCGGAGGTTGCAGTGAGCCGAGATTGAGCCATTGCACTCCAGCCTGGGCAACAAGAGGGAAACTCCATCTCAGGGGAAAAAAAAAAAAAGGAAAAAAGAAAGAAAGGAAGAAATCCTTTTAGCAATCACCCCAATCCATGTCACTAACCCCTCCTTCTTCTCCCAGCTCAGGCATAGTTATCTGTCCATAAACCTCTTTCTATGCATTTACTTACATAACTCATCCTCAGACTCAGCTTATGGCATTGTTGTGGGGATTTGCTTTTTGTGTAAACGGTTTAACACTGTACACATGAGTTAAACTATGGCATACTTTTCTCTAGTATGAGAAACTCTAGTATATCACTAGTATATTTAGCATTTCTCTAGTATATCATAGTATATTTAGCATTTCCCTGATGAATAGATATTTTACCTTGTTTAACATTTTAGGTATTTTACCTTGTTTCATTTTTTTATTATTTGTATAGCAAGAAGGAAATATTAATTATTTTTGTTTCCTCTTTGCTGAACCTAAAATATACACACAAATTTTAAATGGGATGTTGGAAGCAGAGAAACCAAAGCTCGTGTGGCTTACTCAGGTATTCAGATTCATGAACTGTCTTGGGGTTTTCGTGGTGTTCATCCCACTCTGGCCCTTTTGAATGAAGTTGGCCAGTGCAATCTCACCCACACCAAACCCCCCAGGCTACCTCCAGTTTCACCTCCTCTGCCACTGTGAGTTTTTTGCCCCATCCACATATCCATTCTTCTCTGACCTCCACATAGCTGCAAAACTCAGCTCCCACTTCTCTTCCAAGCCAGGAGGTAGCTAATCCAGCATTGAACATGCTATTGCAGCTACTCATTGAGAAACAAGAAGAAAAGGGGGCCAGGAAAAAAGACCTTTGGCCTATTTTTATACCTTAACAATAGGAAAATCTATACTCTGTAGTGGACTGCTTCTGTAACATTCCTTTAACTAACACAGAAGTTTATACTTAAAGTGGGAGGCTGTTGTAACATAAATTTAAAATCTGTGGCCTTGTTTAGAGGTCTTCCTTTTAAGCCATCGCAGGTGTTTTGTCACTGCGCGAGTCTTTCCAGTCTCCAGAATCAGCTTCCGTGTGCCCACTGCTCAATTAATGGTGAGTGACACGTGATTTAAAAAAATGATTTTCGAAGCTCTAAAGGTGCAGATCATGTTACGTGGTAGCAAAACATTTGGAGGCAAAGAAATAAATTAGATGAGAACATTCTTGTTTAGAAAACAATTTTGACCATGGTTACTGGTCATGGAACTGAATGGAAGCATATAAATCAGAAGCCTAATAAGATTTTGAGGGAATGATATTGCCAAAGAAACCATGAGCCAAGACTTTGTTTAAGCCTTAAACCAGTGGTTCTCAACTGGAAGTGTTTTTGCCCTCCGAGGGACATTTGGCAATGGCTGGTGACATTTTTTGGTGTCATACCTGTGATAGAAATGCCTCTTCCCATGGCATCTTCATAAGTAGAGGCCCTTGGTGGGAGATGATGGGATCATGGAGTGGGTTTTTCCCTTGCTATTCTCCTAATAGTGAGTGAGTTCTCACAAGAGCTGATAGTTTTAAAGTGTGGTACTTCCTCCCTTGAGCTCTCTCTCTCTCTCCTGCTACCGTGTAAGATGTGCCTTGCTTCCCCTTCACCTTCTGCTGTGATTGTAAGTTTCCTGAGGCCTCCACAGCCATGTGGAACCATGTGTCAATTAAACCTCTTTTATTTATAAATTTTTAAAAAATTAAGTAGAGGCCCTGAATGTTGCTAAGCATCCTACAATACATAGGACAGACTCCCCACAACAAGAAATTATCTAGGTAAAAAGGTCCCTAGGACTGAGGTTGGAAAATCCCACTTTAAACCAATCTCAAGACCCCCAAATTGCAAAAGCTTTACAACTCTCACAGTACAAGAGGCCAAGAAGACTAACAGACCACAGAGAGCAATAGACAAGGAAGTTCAATTTCTGTCTAATCAACAAAATTCCCCGACTGACCAGCCGACTGCAGCATTCCTATTTGGCAGGAGTGTACAATCGCTATGGACCAGGGACAGCCATGTGACTCCCATTCTGCCCTTTTCTGAATGGGAGTGCTTGTTGCCTTGTGCCATCTATATTCCATCATAGCTTATGGGGGACATGCAGGATGGTGGCAGATAACTTGTCTTTTTATATCACAGGTCAATGAACATGAAATATTGCATCTGGACTTGGAGATATTACATATCACCCAGAGATTCAGAACACTGAGCTGGACACAGTGACTAAACTGGGATTTGAGTTACCTCTTTTAAGGATAAGGGTCAGTGTGTTCTATGAATGGGAAGAAGGGGGTGAAGGGGATTTAGTGATCGGAAGGACAGACTGCAGCAGAGATCCTCAAGCCCTGGCCTAGACTACGTTTCCCAGTCTCCCTTGTATTCTGGTGTGGCTGTGGCCTGACTTCTGACCTACAGAATGGAAGTACATGTCATGCTCACCACTGCCTGGCCTGGGCCATAAAAACCTTTTGCCAAGCCCTCTCCTCTACCCCTACTACCACCAAGTTGATGCAGAGAAACACAGAGGACTTGGAAGTCAAGTGTGGAAGAGGACAGAGCCAGGTCCCTGAAACACTGCCTGGAGGAGAATGGCCGGCTGATCAGAGGCAGCTGTACAGGCTTCATGTGAGCAGGAAATAAACTTCTCTTGTATTAACCACTGCTAGTGAAGGTGTATCTGTTACAGTGACTAGCATGACCTTAACTAATACACCAACATAAGGGACTATAGTCCAGCTGAAGTCTGTGTAGCCCAACTAAAGTCTGGTACCCAGTTCAAATTTTTTAGTATAGCCAACCTCATTTTATTGCACAAACTATGTGAGGTCAGCACATCGATTAACACTCAGTTGCTTGTTCAACAACTGTCTCCTTCATTAGACTATAAACTCTATCAGCAAATGTGTCTCTTATTCCCTGCTGTGTCCCCTGAACCTAACGGAGCACCTGGTACACGCCAGCCAATGAACAAATATGTTTTGACTGAACAAAGTATTCTTTATGCTCTCTCTCTCTCGTTTTTTTTTGTTGTTGTTGTTGTTTGTTTGTTTTGGTTTTTTTGTTTTGTTTTGTTTGTTTGAGACAGAGTCTTCTCTGTCACCCAGGCTGGAGTGCAGTGGTGCAGTGGTGCAATCATGGCTGACTGCAGCCTCAACCTTCCAGGCTCAAGTGATCCTCCCGCCTTAGTGCCCCACCTCCACCAAGTAGCTGGCACTACAGGCATGCGCCACCATGCATGGCTAATTTTTTGTAATTTTTGTAGAGATAGGGTTTTACCATGCTGCCCAGGCTGGTCTTGAACTCCTGGCCTCAAGTGATCTGCCCACCTCAGCCTCCCAAAGCGCTGTGATTACAGGCATGGGCCATCCTGCCTGGCCTCTTCATGGTCTCTTAAACGCTTTCTGAGGAAGCTTCTAAACCACTCATAATAGCATGAACTATGTTTATGCAGATACTGTGCTAAGCACTTTGCATGGGTGATTGTATTTTAATCAACATTCAACAGATGTTTGCTGTGTGCCTAAAATATGCTATTGTCTACCCCAGGCTCTGGGGATTCATGAGATATATAAACAGATGAAAATCTCTGTCCTCAAGGAGCTTATATTCCGAAGGATTTAAACACCTGCAGCTCTTCCCTTGTGTACACGAAAAACTAGGTACCTTGTCTGACCACTTACAGTGGGGAATGGGGGACCATGTCATCCTAAAGCCCAAGTATTAACAGCAAGAATGCAGGGCGGGCAGCCCTGGCGCCTCTCCTGGGGAGATATGCAGGAAGAGCACGGGGTGCTGTCTGTGCTGCTCTTTACAATGCACCCGACGCCCACACAGGAACTCCTTTGGAGGGACTGTCAATCCACAGACCCCAGTCTGGGGAAGATAACGCCGAAGAGGAGGGAAGCAGAGAGTGCTGGGCAGAGACTGTAAAAACTGCTTTGGGAGACTGTTGAGTACGATGTGGGATTCAGGTCCTCAAGACCCACCCGCTGACCTGTACCCCAGAATAAATGGTTAAGGCTCACTGTCCCACAGGCCTGGGTGTAAGGGAGGGGCAGTTCCGGACTGGCACAGCTGCAGATGTTTTCAGGCAGGCCTAGGAGGCCTGGTCCATCAACACAGCCTCATTAGTCGGTGGACAACTCTCGAGCGTGGCCTCTTTAGAAAAAATATGGAGCTGCCTTGAAAAGGGGAGAGGTTTGCCATATAAAAGTAGCCATGGGCCTTAGTCCCTCTGGTGTCCTTGGCCTGCTCCAGGGCACCTGATCCTCATTCCTCTAGCCCAGGCCCACATCTGGTCCCTTGTTCCATGTCAGAGCTCTTGGCTGCCAAGGCTCTGTGCTCCTCCTGTCCACTCTTATATGAGGCCGAGTGTTTCATACTCCTCGCCCATCGTTGCCTGAATTCCCTGCTTAATCTGTCTGAGCCAGCACTTGCAGCTCGAGATGGCTGGCTCTCCCAGACACCCTACTTCCCCAAGCCAACACTCACACTCACAGATACACACACATCCCAACACTTACCACCACCCCCTGGCTCTTCTTAGAGCACTCACCTCTGAGAGTCTTCATCTCCCATTTGCCTCGAAACTGACATGGTAGAAAGCCCAACCCCAACCCAAGCCCTCAGTGAGGGCTGTGTCTCATACACATAACCCCATTCTCTTGTTCCCACAGCCAAGTTCATTCACAAGACAGGTCTGCCAATCACATGAGACCAATATCAATAGGGTTGAATTTTCATGTCTTTCAGATGTGAATGTATCACCAGCTTATCTTGCAAGGCAAATCTACTTGGGTCTCAGAATGTTAACTCACATTATCCCCAAACCAGTACATGATACAGGAGATCAGTTCCGCTGCAAGAATATCTCCCTCTGCTGCAATTAACAACGTGTTTTCTAAATAATACACATCTCTTTTTTTCAAAAGGGAGGGGCTCGCTCTGAGAGGTTTAAGGACCCCTCTGAGAAATGACTAGAAATCCTCTTCCCATTAGGATGCCCCAGAGGGTCTGGAGAATGAGGCTGACTCACTGAGATCTCTGGCCCACTTGTCTAGGAGACCTCCAGACCAGAGGCGACCCCGGCTGACTCAGACCTGAGTGGAGCAGCCCTCACTCACTCACTCACTCACTCACTCACTCACTCACTCACTCCAACTGAGAGTCCTGCTGGTCTGGGGCTCTCTGACTTAATCCTGGCCCAGGCTGGTAAAGATGAGGAGCGGCAGAGGCTAGCTCAGTCAGGAGGATTACAACATCTTCCAGGGTGCCAGAGCTTGGCAGGGTTCAGAGAAGCCCTTTCTGGCAAAGCAGATTTCCTGTCCTCAAGAATATTCTCTTTGGAAGGAACCTGAGAGAGCATCTAAGCCAGCCTCGTTGCAGCGGCCTCCCCACAGATGCCAAATCTAATTCACCCTTGGCAATGACAGAAAAAGAGAACTAACTCAAATACATTGCATATTGAAAAATATTTATCAGTAAAATTACTCTGCATTTTTTTCTCAACTGTAAGGTCTTTGAGTACAGAGTATTGTACCCAATTCTCTATCCTCTAGGGACCAACCACCCTGCTTTATACACAGTCCGTGCTCAATATACTTGTTGAATTGAATCTAAATGTCCTGATTAGACATTTAGGAAGATGGAGACCACCCCATTTGGGAGTGGGGTGATCTCTAAAAAGCAGATTTCTCATTGTAGGGATCCCTCCGTTTGCTGCAATAAGAATGTATTTTCTAAATATGATAATATGCATTTCTTTTTTTCAATATGCTTTTTTTTTTTTTAACTACTTTTTCTGTGTGTTTCTGGAGCTCCGGACTTTGAAGACCTGCATCCAGATTTTACAACCTTGGGCTAGACACATATGGTCTCTGGTTTATAGCTTCAACATCCCTTAAAAAAGATGATAAAGATGCCCCATTTGCCTGCCTTCCTGGTATGTTGTCAAATCGAAGAGGCAATGTTTGTGACAGCATCTTACAAACTGTAAAGCTCTGTATAAAGTCTTCTTCCTCTCCCACTTCTGTTTCTCTTCTTGCTAACATTCACTGAACATTATTTTGTGATAAACACTGTGCTTGGCTCCTTACATTCATCTCCTCATGTAACCTCATGAAAAGCCCATGTTCTCTCCATTTTGTAAGTGAGGAAACCCAAGCTTAGACAAGCTCAGGGATAAGCCAAGAACAGGCAGCTAGAAAACAACCAAGGTAGGATTGGAACCAAAGTCTGTTTGATTCCAAAGCTGTAATTCCACCTTCTCCTCCTCTCTGCTTTTCTCCTTCTCCCCTTTTTCCTCTACACTTTCTCTTCTTCCTTCCTCACCAGTCTTACAGTGGGAGTAGGGGGATGGTAGAGAGACACTGTTAGTGGCCTTCCAGACAGCTGTGTTTCCTGCCTTTCTTCCTGGCACTCAGAATCCTAATTTTGCTCAGATACAAGGTTTACGGCACCTCATGGGGGAGGTAGAGCCTCTGCCTTCTCCAGCATGAATCTGCACTGTTTGGCTCTAAACCAACCAAAGTAATTACATTCCTTTGCTAATGATTGTTTTAGGCATGAGCATGTGACTCCTTTCTGGCCATTAAGGAGGTCTTTTGAGGGGCTTACTGGAAAATTAGCTTTACTCTACAGAAGGTACACATGAAGAAAAGTGTGCAAAGACATGATGCCTGGAACAGTGGCAGCAATTTTGTTACAAGGAGGAGAACTGGCCTATTACAAAGTAGAGAAACAGAAGGGATATGGGTCTTTGAAGACATCAACAACCTGTTGACCATTTCTAGAGTTGCTGGAATAACTCTGGGCTTCTTGTGACCTTCAAGTATCCCCTTATTTAAGATTAAGCTGGTTTGAGTTGCTTTTCTGTTATTTGTGTCCAAATTCTGATTTCCATACAATTTTCCTCCTATTTTTCTCCTTTATGCTTTATGGTTTCCTTACAGGTTGAGAAGTGTTGATCAAGGAACCTGATTACGTGACCCTCTTGTGCACTGTTGAACTGTACCAGAAACGGCAGAGGGGAGAAAGGCAAGGGACCCTCTGTGCCAGGATTATGTGGAATCTATAGATTCCTCGAGGTCCACCTTACGTTCACATGACAGGTTAGACCAGAATCTCTTTCAGCTGCTCAAAGTGGTGTCCCTAGAAATCCATGGTCATTGACATGCCTAGACACTAGACCAAAAGATCGCGAATATTGTCAGTGCTAAAGGGGAGCTAAGACATCCAAGTTCATTCCTATTATTTCACAGGTAAGAACCCAAGGCTTGAAGAGGGGAAATAATTCTCCAAGCTCCCACCATTAGTTAATACCATAGGAGGGTCTGTGTATCCAGCTTTCGGGTACCTAACTGAGGGCTTCTCCATGACCCAAAGTTACTGCAATCAGGTGAGACACTTGTCCCAGATTGCTAAGTATTCTCCACATTGTCCATGGATATGTGTAAAGGAATCCTTTTTTATTTGGATATGGTTCAAATTTAAAAACAGTAAACTGAATCAGCCATCAGGGAAGAGGCGAGGGGTGTGTGTGTGTGTGTGTGTGTAGTACATGCAAAGAGGAAATGTGAATGTTGAAGAAGGGAGCTGCTGCCACACTGGCTTTCCTGTTATGATACTATTACTGGGCTTGCTGGTCACACCAGCTGCGCTTCCCAAAGCTCATTCCTTCCCGGCCTGTACCGACAAATTGCATTGATTTGCAAAACAGACAACTCTGCAATTGCCTGACTACATTTAATCTTTTCAAATTAAGCCAACTTCACATTCGGCATACCATATGGAATTCTTCAGGGTGTTTATAAACAGTTACACTTAAGCCCTGGTCCACCCTGCTTAAACGGTAACAAAAATAGTCCAGAGAGCCAAAAACATCCCGATTGAAGGGATGATGAGCCACCAGGCCAAATCCTTTCAAAGCTGGAAAAGATGTTAGGCATCCCTGGTCTAAAGGCTGTATCCTGGAGGCCATGGGCTGAATTCGGCACACAGATGTGTTGAGTTTGGCTCACGTTGTGTTTCTGAAAAATTTTGTACTAACATTTAAGAATTGAAAGATTTCACATAAAAATCCAGACTTCCCGCATCTTACACACACACACACACACACACACACACACACACACGAAATGTGACCGCACTGAGCGCTCATTCCTACGTAACAACAGCTAAAGGTGGGTAGTAGCTTCTCCCTCTGCCAGGGGGCGCCCTTTCCCGACTGCTTTTCCGTTTTCCCCACTACCTGTCATCTTAGGCGATCTGCATCGCTCATTTTCAATACTTGCCTGACGCTTGTAGGCATTTGGGTTTGCCATCCTCATCTAAGTCAAGACCCTTGTTTTACAGAGGATGAAACTGAATCCTAGAATCCAAAATTGACTTACCTAAGGCCACATAACTGGCAAGTGACAGAGTCAGGATTTGATTCATGGATATAGTGGGAACAGTGGGACAAACATCAGGGTCAGGAGGCTGAGGGAGGTAATGAGAGCACAGCGCTGTCCCGAAACCCAGGAATTTCCAGAGGTTCCAGACAAGACCTTGGACTTACTTCCCAGGCCATAGAGTTGGGTGTGTGGAGGATGGAGGAAGACAAACCACAAACCAGTTCCCTACATTTTGAGAGCCAGAGAGACCACAGATGACTTTAGGGTTAGAGGAGAACGCAAGGTATTCGACCCTCGGCCTTGGGCTCGTTGCAGATGTTCATTCATTTGTTCATGCATCAAACTTTTATTATATATTGTCTTTCAGGAACCATTTTAGGCTCTGGGGAGACAAAGGATTAAATCTTGATTCTGATACTCAAGGAGATTACAATATAGCAGAGGAAAACAGACAAGTAAGCAGATGAATAAGCAGATGAATTCTTTTTTCTATTTTTCTCTGTTTTTTTTTTTTTTTTTTTTTTTTTTTTGAGACAGGGACTGGCTCTGTCGCCCAGGCTGGAGTACAGTGGTGAGATCTCAGCTCACTGCAGCCTCGACCTTCCTGGATCAAGCAATCCTCCTGCCTCACACTCCCGAGTAGCTGGGACTACAGGTGTGCCCCACCACTCCCAGCTAATATTTGTATTTTTTGAAGAAAAATACTATTTTTTGAAGAAATAGGAATCCCAGGCTGGTCTACCAAGCCTTCTCAAGCCATCCACCCTCCTGCCGACGTGCTGGGATCATAGGCGTGAGCCACCACACCTGGCCTGTAGGCAGATGAATTTTCAACACCCCTTCCTTCCTGCTCTCTTCCAGTCAGATCTATAGGCAGAAGGCAGTACCAGGCAGTGGTTAAGGCTGACTTACTGACTTGGACTCAAATTCTGGTCCTGCCCCTTCCTAGCTTGGGAAAAGCCTCATCCCTCAAAGCCTCAGTTTTCACATCCGTTTAAAGAGATCAAAGGCCTACCTCATGGAATTCTTACGAAGAAGCATTTGAAAAGCTCCTTGCACAGAGCAGGCATTCAATAATTAGTAGTTACTCTTCCTCTAGAATGCTTTTCTCCCCTCCTGTTCCTCATTTTTCTTTTCTTCTTTTCTTTCTTTCATTTTTTTTTTCTCTCTCTAATCTTTTCCAGACATTTTTTTAAATTTTGAGATTTCCAAATATTTTCTAGCATCACAGGTAACTCCTCTGGGTGATGGCCACACCTTATAAGGAAAAGTGCCAGTGCTTATTAAAATAAACCCACATGGCCTTGACTCTCACCAGTGGTGCATTGTTTGCATTACTTTTTTGAAGGACAGAAAATTACTAAAGAGCGAAGCATTAATTATCTGGTCCCTTATTTGCATAGAGCATCTTGGTTGACAGTCCTGCTTTGGGATTCTCACTTCTGGGCCTTGAGCATTCCAGATTCAAAGGTAAAACCAAGGACCAAGAGCCAGAAAATCTTAGATTTTAATCCCAGGACAAATGCTGGTTCCCTTGTTGGCCACAGGCAAATTACCTCCCCCTCCTCATTTTCCCCACCAGCAATGTGGAAATCAATTATTTCCTTGCCTCACTCGAGGGCTGAGAGACTTAATTAAGCTTTTGGAAGCTGATTGTTAGTTAACCTAATTCTCTTTGTAAACTAACCATCCTTTGCTCTCTTGATCACATCCCCCAAAGTTTTCATAAATTGGTCCCCCTTTCCTAAAGCTAGAATCAAGATGATTCTTATTTTTCACTCATCCACTCCTATGTATTTTTAAATTATACTGTTATCACTTTCTCATAAACAGATCCAGGGTAGAAAAATTCTGATAAAGACAGAGCACCTCAGGGATGACCAAGATCCCGGAGGTGCTGGAGAGAGGACTTCCCCCTCCAGAAGGAAAGTGTTACCTTTGACCTTGAAGATGGAGAACCATCTTGGGCCCTCTGGTCCTAGTGGGAGCCTTAAGGAGAATTGTAGAGTAGGTTAAACTTGCTTATTTTGCACTGTGGTATCTTAGGAGGAGCAAGAACTTAACAGACATGGGTTCAAATTCAAGTTCACCTCTTACCTGAGCAACCTTGAACCCTTAACCTTGAAATCTCTTCTTCTGTAAAATGATGATAATGTTTGCAAAGCTCCCCTTTCTAGGCTTGTTGAAAAGCTGAAGTGAAGTGAAGCGATATGAGATTCTCCCTTCGCATTTCCTTGCAGAGAAGTGTGTACATCTGTCCGATTTCCACAACTAGATTATCATAAACCCTTTGAGAACAGAGATTGTGCGAGTATATTCAGCTTTTCTAACAGGGGTTCCACAAGAGAATCAAACTCCATGGAAAATCATGTGAGTGACTCTTTTCTCAATTCTCTGAAAAAACAAATGATATATAACTCACCCCATTTCAGAGGCACAGAAGAGAAGTTAATTCATTACCTACATTGGATGCGTTAAGGAATTAGGTTTTTTTTTTAATTTTTTTGAGACGGAGTCTCCAGCTGTCACCCAGGCTGGAGTGCAGTGGCACAATCTCGGCTCACTGCAACCTCCACCTCCCAGGTTCAATCTATTCTCCTGCCTCAGCCTCCCGAGCAGCTGGGATTACAGGCATGCGCCAATACACTAGAGCCTGTAATTTTTGTATTTTTATAGAGACGGGATTTCACCATGTTGGTCAGGCTGTTCTCAAACTCCTGACCTCAGATGATCTGCCCTCCTCGGCTTCCCAAAGTGCTGGGATTACAGGCGTGAGCCACTGTGCCCAGACAGGGCATGAAGTCTTAATTTCTTTCTGCAATCTCGTTAAGACACCCAGGAAGGTAACACTAATCACTATGAAAGATAAACTCCAAACTTTCAGTAGTTTCATCTAATAGAAGTTTCTGTCTCATGGTGTGCCAAATTGACAGGAACAATCATTCTGAGGTTCCAAGGTTCCAAGGTCTCCACCATCATCTGCTTCAAGGGGAAAGAGCTGGGAGGAGCAAGGTTTTCAGTTCACATTCTGTTCGCTAAATTCAGGCCCAAGGAAAGTTGGGAAATGTAGTCCATCTGTGGAACTAGGAAAAAGAAGAAAAATGTAAGCAGGCTTTTGCCATAAATAAGCATGATCCATCCCCGTGGTGATATAGACTATCATGGAGTATCATCCTGTGAGCGATGGTGTTTAATAAATATTTATTAAATGGATGAATGAATGAGTGAATTATTCATTTATTCAGTCAATCGATCCTCATACACTGACTTTCTCTGTTTATCCTGTGTTCCATTTCCCTAAACCCTTTCTCCCAGCCAGCTGCCACAGTTAGTAAAGGCCTCATGTGTCGATCTTGAAACAGCCTTTGCAAAATTATGACAGTAAGAGAAATTAGCGCCGTCGACTCCATCTTACTTCTAACCTCCACACTGTCCTTGGTTATTGCCAGGCATAGGCCAAGCTAATGTGGGGAGGAATTTAGTTTATAGTTTAAACTTAAAGCAAGGATGGTAATATCCCTTCTCAAAACTAAACTACCTTTGTAAAACTAATGAAAGGCCACAAGGTTAGGATTATGAGAGGGGCCTGAATTCTGCTAAGAGTTAAATGATAACCAGCCATTGTTCCAGAGTTTACAAGATTTGTAACTTCCCCAATTACTCGAATAGATAGCATCATTATTGTAGAACCTAAAATTGGCCTTTTGAGATGTTTTTCAGACTTTTGTATTTTTGATAGCCAATTGACTTCACCAGGACCTGCGACTTGTGGGACCCGCAGCTTGTGACTCAGCCAGTCTTGTGGTCCCACCTAGAGGCTGACTTAGTGCATGAGATTTTCCACACCCCTATGATTTCATCCCCAACCAATCAACATTTGTCATTCCCTCTCCCCTGCCCACCAAACTATGCCTGAAAAATGCAAACCTCTGAGCCCTCCAGGGAGACTCATTGGACTGATAGCTCCAATTTTCCCACATGGCCAGCTTCACATTAATTAAACTCTTGCTTAACTGCAATACAACAGTCTCCATGAATTGGTTTTGTCTGTGCCGTGGGCAGGAAGAACCTGTTGGGCAATTCCAGTCTATAGAGTCAAATGGAGTGTTTGGAAAGAGCACTTGGCCTCAACTTACAGAGCCTTGGGTTTGAGCCCCAGCTGGTTCAGTTACTAGCCGGGTGCCCTGGGGCCAGTCGTTATAGGCATGCACTTCATACTCCTTTGTCTATAGTGAAAATAATGGTTCATGGCCATCTCTTGGTTTTTAGGAAGACTACAAGACTTAATATGAATTAAAGTACTTTGGAAACTACCATACAAATAGAACTGCTATTGATATTAATCTTTGTTAAATTATTGACGAAAAATACTCAAGGCATTTCTCCTCAATGGGCATCTGTATCATAAGAGAAAACCCTGAACAGATTTCTGTTGTGAAATATCAGGCACTTTCTGGCTAAGCTATGCTTTCTGCTCAATGCTCCTGTGTCCTAGTAGCTTCGTGTCAATAACGTCCATAAAGGCCATCACAGGGGACCAGAGTGCGGGGTTTCGTTTGAATCTGTAATGATGATAGGCTCCAGGATCAGAAGGAATATGCAAACATAGATTGGTTATGTCAATGAGATTCAAGTCAATTCAGAGATAGGGGCAGAATGAAAAGAGGGAGGGAGGGGCAGAGTCTGAGATGGGTAGCAGGGAGGAAGCAGGGATGGGCTACCACCCCACACCAGGTGTTGTGTGTCTCTGGCAACACAAGTGAACATCAACTAATCCAACTGGATTATTTGCTCCAAAAGGAAGGGTTATAGCGAACTGGGGGAAAATGAAAGGAAGAAAGGAAGTAATTCAAGGTTTGCAGATTCTTGTAAAGGGGAGCGGGGGCGTGCCTTTGTCATTTGCAGGGAATCTAGGTGAATTCTAAATTAAACTATTCACGCTTTGTGGAACAAGGGTTTGCAGGGTATCATGTTATCACAAACAGAACTCTTACCTCTTAGAAAGAGAAGCGATGTGGTAAAGAAAAGGCACTGGTTGTAGAATCAAGTAGACCCAGGTTCAAATTTTTGCTCTGCCACTTCTTTCTAATATGACTTTGGGAAAACCTCTCTCAGCTTTTTTGGAGGTAATAATTCCTACATCAAAGGTTTGTTGTGAAGACTAGGTACAGCAACGTGCCTGTAGCCTGTACCTATAGACCCCTATAGAAAAGGACGTGCCCACAGCCTGCCTAGCACATCATAGACATTCAGTAAGTGTAAGTTATTATCATTAAACAGACCAAAGCATTTATCTCCTGTAATGCTGTAGTGACTGACATGCCCATTTCTGGAAAACAAAGAAAGGTTGCAAATCTCAAAAACAACCTGATCAACTGCATCTGACTTCTCTAAAAACCTCATCCTGAACCATCAAGGTCATGTTCTTAAAAAGTGCGCTAAGAACCCAGATCTGCTGTTGTCCTGGCTTTTCACGTGGCTAACTCATTTCTTTAAGGTTGAAGTATAAGTAGTTATCACCAGCTCTTGGAAAAGGGGTATTTTTTTCCTGACCATCCAATTCAGAGTAGATCCCCTGATAACCTCATCATAAGGGGTGCATCTGCATACTTGGTTTTTGTCTCTTTAGTCATAATGTATGCCCTAGAGGGCGAAGAGCTTGGCTGTCTTGTGCATAGTGGTTGTGGTGTGTGATACAACATACATGATGTGTTCAGTAAATGGCTATTGGAAGGAAGGACATGGAAGGAAGTGAGGCTCCCTTAATGATTAGTATACAGTTTAACACTGGCAACCCTCACACCCCATGCGCAGGGCTGCATCCGGAAATGCAGATGGCCCTCCAGCGGCAGCAGTTGACTGAAATGCGTTCTGGCATGTAAGGGACCCCTAGGAGATCCCAGCAAGGGAAAGCGCCTCCGGAGAAAGTGAGCTAGGAAATGAGGGCCAGGAGAAGGCCTGTCTGGCTGTCCCCTGGGCACTTGGGTACAGGTGTGAGTGTGGAGTGGGAAGACGCTCTCCCCAGCCCAGCCGGCCCACACACAACCCAATCTGCAGGCATCATCTGCGTCCTTGGTGTAGTCTATCTTCTTTTCCATCAGTGGCTGTGGGGCAAGGGAGGAAATACCTTTCAAGACCACACGTTGAGTCTTGCAGTAAACGAACTGTACTCTGCCATGTTGGGTGGGGTTTAACCCTTCTTAATACCCAAAGGGCAGAGAGAAATGCTAAAGTGTGGTGCTGTAGAGACTCTCTTCCATGCGAGGCTGGGGAAACTCTAGCCAAGAGATAAACAACTAAAAAACATGAAAAGCATTTAAGAGCCCTTTTCTCCTAAGCAGCAGCACGTTAAGCCCATGTTGTTTGTTTGCCAAACCTCCTTCTCCATTCCCTTAATACCTCCTTCCCTCCCTCCCTCCCTCCTTTTGTCTCTCCCTGCTCCTTCTCTCCCTCCCATCTTCCTCCTTCTTTCTCCCTTTTTTCTCTGTCTCTATCTTTCTCTTCTCGGTCTCCTTCCCTCCTCCCTCCTCTCCTCCTTCCCTCCTCCCTCCTCTCCTCCTTCCCTCCTCTCCTCCTTCCCTCCTCTCCTCCTTCCCTCCTCCCTCCTCTCCTTCCCTCCTCCCTCCTTTCCTCCTTCCCTCTTCTTCTCCTCCTTCTTCTTCCTCCCTCTCTCTGCACCTGCCTCCCCTTCTCTCTCTTTTTCAGCAGAAGCAGTGACAATCTAAGAGGAGCCACTCTGACACAAGAACATGGTGGAGGAGACATATGTTTCCTACCAGGTGGGGACTCAGGAAGAAAGGGACCCGAAATTTATGAAGCACCTGTTGTGTGCCCAGCACTGTGCCCAGGACACCTACATATGCATATATGTATTCATTTCACTGCCCCAACAAGCCACACAGCTGTCCTTATTCTCCCTCTACAGATTCAGTGTGGAACTCGACAGTGTACTTGCCTGAGATCACAGAGCTAACTAATCAGATATCTGTCAGATTCCACCACCCATACTATCACTATTTTAAATTTTACTCAACGTGAGGAGTATTTTCTTACAAATGTATATGCCATGTTCTTTCACCCATGAATGCCATTTCCTGTGGAAATAGAGATGTAAACAGAGGTTCAAAATGAGACTGTTGGTTACAGCTTTGTTTCTGATGGAGGAAAAAAAAATTTTACTTAAACGTCCAATAACAGCAGTTGGTTAAATAAATTTTGGAATACCCGTGCAGTAGAATACTCGTAGACATTAAAAATGTTATGGTGGTTGTTTATTGCCATAAAAACATGTTGATGATTTATTATCAAGTGAGAAAGATAAACGGGTTTCAAGCAATATGTAAAATGTTATTTTGGCAAATAAAAACACAGGCGAATATATGCATACAAAAATTCAAGAGCATATAAAAGTATATCTTGGAAGAGTAGGATTGTAGGTAATTTTTAATCTTCTTTTGCTTCTCTGTATTTTTAAATGTTTTTCTATAATGAGCCTCCATCTCTTGAGCACTTTGTTTTTGTTTTTTCTTTATAAGAGTAATTTTCAGAATGATTAGAAAGCCACTTTCTGGAACATTTTGCTTGAGGGCCCAGAATTTGGAAACGTCTCTATTCTTTTCTAGCCACAACTGAACAGAGAAATAAAAATGCTAGCCAAAAACTCACATTTGGCCGATATTGTTTCTTTTTATAATTACATTGTCAATCGCTGATTAAAATGTAAGTGCCTGAAAACAGAAAATGTGTCCTTTTTTTTCCCTCTTTAATCTATGTCGATATGTGGTACTCAACGAATACTCACGATTGATTTCTTTCCTCTACCCCTTTGGGTATTTTTTCTTGTCTTTTTCCCCCTATTTTATACCAGAAGCTTTTTATCTGAACTCTTTTTAGTTATAGTTTGTGAGAATTCGGAGAATTTAGACAATATTAAAACTTACTTTTTTTCTTTGAATAAAATTAGAGTTTGTGGAGTGAAATGTCCATGTAAGCAAGATGTGGTGGGAGGGGTATGTTTAACCTACTTGGGAAAATACTTTTGAACTCTGTACAACATCCTTTTGTGCCCAGTTAATTAATGGACTGGTTAGAAATAATTATAATTCATTGACTTGATTTGGCAGAATTTCTTTCTGGCAGCATTCTGTTTTCTATTAGTTTGTGTTATTCTCAGTATTGAAAGTAACATATCTTTTCCTTACAAATAACACAAAAGCCAGGCATGGTGGCACATGCCTGCAGCTACTCAGGAGGCTAAGGTGGAAGGATCGCTTGAGCCCACAAGTTCAAGGCTGCAGTAAGCCACGATTGTGCCACTGTACGACTCCAGCCTGGGCAACAGAGACCCAGTCTCTCAAAAAACAGCAACAATAAAACTTTAAAATTAACCTTTAAAAAAAGCCACAAATATTTATTGACTCAGAACTTCTTCAATAATTTGAGTGGATCTTTCATACTCTTATTTCTAATTTTCAGATTTTTACTGTGTTTTGTAACCCACTATACCCCTCTTTAAAATAAAAGCATGCTTTTAAAAATGCAAAAGGTTTTTCCTTCACTAAAATATACAGCTGTAAAATACAGGACATACATTGAGAAATTAATTATTCTTTCTGAGTTAAAAAAATAACATAAACATGACCAAAGTGTGTAAAAGTAAAAAGTGGAAGTCCGCACCCCAGCCCGCCGCGCCTGTCTCCACGCGCAGGCGCAGATGACTTCTGCTCGTGTACAGCATTCCAAGAGCCCTGTCTACAGGGCTGGGGCTGGGCTTCCTTTCTGATTGAGTTGATGATGGCTGAATGCGTTCTGACCTCTAATAACCCAGCTTCAGAGTCTTCATGGCCACTTGGTACCAAAATGCCAGTTTGATAGAGTTGGCGATTTTCCAGTTTTGCAAAGTGCTTTCGGTTTTCTGTTTTGTTTTGTTTGCCAAAAAGCAAAGTCTTCAATATTCCGTAACAGTATGCTTATCAGGTATTTTCTCCCCTTCACTTAATAAAACAAGTATAGCATGGAAGTAACAATTGATATACAAGTACATGAAATCTAAAACAGTCCTGCCAAAGCTGTGTTGTCTAGTAAAGCAGCCAGTAACATATGAGGCTATTTAAATTTAAATAATATTTAAAGTCCAGTTCCTCCATTGCACTAACCACATTTCAAGGGCTCAATAACCACATGCAGCCAGTGGGTACCAGATGGAGAATGCAGATGGAGACCGTTTCTGTTACTGCAGAAAGTTCTATGGGACAGTGCTGCTCTAGAGCCTAATATGAGAAAACCATTAGTATAACAACTCCTTTCCAATATAGATATAGATTTCAAGCTTGGGCTACAGACATCTTACACTTCGTGCATTAGCTATAGTGCAGAAACATAGAGTATCACTGGAAGAAGGACAAAAATATACCCCAGGCAATATGCAAATCAAAACCACAATGAGATATCATCTTACCCCAGTTAGAATGGCTATTATCAAAAAGACAAAAATAACAAATGCTGGCAAGGATACAGAGGAAGGGAAACTCTTATACAATGTTTGTGAGAATATAAATTAATGCAGGCATTTGGAAAACAGTATGGAGGTCTCTCCAAAAACTAAAGATAAGAATACCATCCAATCCAGAAATTTCACTCCTGGGTATTTTTCCAAAGGAAAGGAAATCAGTGTATCCAGGGGATACCTGCACCCCCATGCTTACTGCAGCACTAATCTCAATAGCCAACATGTGGAATCAACCTAAGTGTCCATCAATAGATGAATGGATTAAAAATGTGGTGTATATATATGCAATGTAATACTATTCAGCCATACAAAAGAATAAAATTCTGTCATTTACAGCAATATGGATGGAGCCGGAGGTAATTATGTTAAGTGAAATCAGTCAGGCACAGAAAGACAAATGTCACATGTTTTCACTCATGTGGGAGCTAAAAAAGTGAATCACTTGGAGGTAGAGTACAATGTAGTTACTAGAGGCTGGAAAGGGTGTGTGGGTGGGAGATGAGGAGGAAGAGAGGTTGACTAGTAGGTATAAACACACAGTTAGGTAGAATGAATAAGTTCCAGTGTTTGAGAGCACAGTAGGGTGACTACAATTAACAATAATATATTGTTTATTTCAAAATATCTAGAAGAGAAAATTTGAAATAGTCCCAGTACAAAGAAATGATCAATGTTTAAGGTGATGGATATCCTAAATACTAAATACACTGGTTTGATCATTACACATTGTTTGTATCAAAACATCACATGTACCCCATTGATATGTACGAATATTATATATTAATAAAAATATTTAAATTTAAAAATATATATATTCTAGACACCTATTCTGGTTACTATTGTTATGAAACAAGTCACCCCAAAACTTAGTACCTTAAAGCAACAGCAATCATTTCATGATCTCTTCTGGTTCTGGGAGTGGACCTTGAGACAGTCTTATGATCTTATTATACTCCCCAGAACCAGGAGTCTTATTATCTCTCCTGGTTCTGGGGAGTAGACTTTGGGATAGTCTTAGGCTATGTCCCCACCTAAATTTCATCTTGAATTGCAGTTCTCATAATCCCCACACGTCATGGTAGGGATCCAGTGGAAGGTAACTGAATCAAGGGATTGGGTCTTTCCAATCCTGTTCTTATGATAGTGAATAAGTCTCACGAGATCTGATGGTTTCATAGAGGGAAGCTCCCCTGCTCATGCTCTCTCTTGCCTGCTGCCACGTAAGACATGCCTTTGCTCCTCCTTTGCCGTCTGCAACGATTGTGAAGCATCCCTAGCCATGGGAAGCTGTGAGTCCATTAAACCTCTTTTTCCTTATAAATTGCCCAGTCTTGGGTATTTCTTCATAGCAGTATGAAAATGGACTAATACACAGTCATCACCAAGGATCTCTGCAGTTGCAAGTTGCAGCTTGTGGCTGGGCTGAGGGTGGCAGGAAGGCTTCCCCCTTCTAGTGTCTGGCGGCTGATGTGGCTGTGACCTGGGACCTCAGCTGGGGCTTGTCCTGGAGGAAGTGGTGACATCTCTCACGACCTGGCTTGGGAAGTTACATTCTGCATCACACACAGAAGTCCTGGGCCTCCCATATTCAAGAGGAGCAACACAAGCTCTCCACGGTGGAGAACCTGGGAACTACCGCTGCATGTTCTCAGGAACAAACTGCCCTCCTGGTCACTGACCCTTAGTGCAGACGGAGCCCCAGCTAGGAATCGATCACATTAAAGAAAAACTCTAATTGCACAGATTCTGCAGTGCTTTTTCCAGCCAAAGCAAGAATTCTAAGTATTTCATACTGTGAATCCCCTTGGCATTATCATGTAATAGAATCTATGGATTCCTCAGAATAATATTTTCAAGTGCATGAAATAAAAACATAGGATTACAAAGAAAACCAATTGTACAGAAACACAGTCATCAAACCACCTAGTTAAATTATAATTTAGTCAGCTCTAGCAGCAGGTCTCATAAATTCTGTAATTTCTTTTTTTTTTTTAGACGGAGTCTCACTCTGTCACCCAGTCTGGAGTGCAGTGGTGTGATCTTGACTCACTTCAACCTCCACCTCCCAGGTTCAAGCGATTCTCCTGCCTCAGCCTCTTGAGGAGCTGGGACTACAGATGTATGCTACCATATCCAACTAATTTTTTTATTTTTAGTAGAGATTTTCACCATGTTGGCCAGGCTGGTCTCAAACTCCTGACCTCAGGTGATACGCCCGCCTCAGCCTCCCAAAGTGCTGGAATTACAGGCGTGAGCCACCGTGCCCAGCCAAATTCTGTAATTTCGAAGTTGTGATGAGCATAAATGATATTTCAAAAAATCTGTAACGATACTGATGCAATATGAAACGATTTGTGATTTCTAATGATGACAAGTTCGCAAATACTGCCAATACCACTGTGGTTTGTTGTCTGCATTCATATTTAAAGGAAATGCTGAATTTCAGCTGAAGGTCAATGAAACTAAAGATGTGATTTTTTTCCTCTCACCTAGGTATGCATTTCTCTGAATCTGCGCCGCTTAGGTGCCCCAGACCTAGAGGTGTAGGTGCTCTTTGGACAGCAGAGCAACCAGGAGTGTAAGATGAGGTCAGGCCTGGGTACAGGATGGGTAGAGGGCAGGAAGGCAGGAGCTCAACTATGCAGTGTGAGAAAGTAAGAGGGATATGGATGAGGAGTAGAAGGTTCCAGAAGGACAGAAATCTGGACACCATGGTTAAAGGTGAGGCCCGAGGGGAAAATTCCCTAGTGAGAAAATTCCTTCTGGCTAGAACGGCCAAGGAAACTTCAGGCCCTGTTGAGATTCCTTATACTTGGTTTTGTCTCCCCACCCCCAGCCAATGGCCTGAAATTACTTATGGCTGCCACACATGAGCCACTTCCCTTTTTCTGCCAGTCTAGACTCTTCCAGCAGGTACAAGCAGAGTTTCTGTTACAGCAACTTTCCTGAGCCAGTTGGTCCAGCCCCTTCTGTGGAGGCTTGAAGGAACTAATTAGCTATAGCTGTTTCCTCTGTGCCAAAAAGGGAGTACCAAGAATGAATTGGAGATGAATGTCCAAACATCCGCTTTATTGTTACTGAAATCTGGATTGAAAGGAACGGCTCAGAGGTGGGCTTCCAACTTCTCCCTGCCTCTCCTGCCACCTATGCACCCCATTCTAAAGCCAGGAACCTGCCAGGGAAAGTTCAAGTCTATGGAGCACACAGACTTACTCAGGACTGCGCCCTGGCACTGGCTCAGGGAAGGAGAGCGGAAGGGAAGAGGGCAGACAGAGGCAACACACACACATTTACCTTTAGGATTCTTGATAGGTTTGTTCCTTCCAATCTAGAAGCATGGATCGATGGCCATCACCCACCAAGCGGGTAACTCCCTCCACCTCCAAGGGAAGGAGTAAGAAGTGTAGCAGGAGGCCAGGAGCACTTCGGGAAAACTAATAGGGGGTCTCTCTCCAACACCCACATTCTGAACTCTCTTGCACAGGTACAAATAATCATCATTGTAATTACTATTGTTACAAAGAGGAGAATCAAGAGGGCTTTTTACCTTGTGATAGGGACTAGATTAAAATTTTAATACATAATCTCCTTTAATTTTCACAACAAACCCTCTATCGTAGGAGGTTGAACCACATGAAACGGTAGATGCTGGACCATTTTGACTCACAAAAATGGTAATTTTGTATCCTTCAACCTAATGATTCCCCTGTTTCACAGGTGAGGTCACTGAGACTTATAGAAGGTAAGCGACTTGCCAAGGACCTCATAGCCGATAAGTGATCCATCTGGAACTTGCACTGAGACCTGACTCCAAGACCTGTGCTTGGAACCGTGGCAGTAATTAGGATGGAGGTGCGCCACCGCCCAGAACACACCTGGAGGATTGTGGGGCTCATTTCACAGCACAACAAACACCCACCTTTTCTCTTTCAGTCCTGTGCCTGTGCCAGGGATTAAGAATAATGAGATAAATAATATACAGGATGTGCCTCCAGAGCCACCATGCACATAGTATAGTAGGTATTCAATAAATATATTTTTGACACATTAGTTACTGAGGCTCACATTCTAGGACACAAAGCACCAGGAAGGCCTGGTTGGTTGGGAGCTGGCTACAACCTTGCAGTGTCCAGCCCTTTACCATTAACAAAGTTAATGCACACACATTCCCGGAGCTGGCCTGCTTCTTTGTTAAGCGCCTGATTAAGAACTGAAATCATTACTTAGCCTGCTTCCTGAGGGCGATGAATCTCCGCTGCTCAGAATCCTGCTGGCTTACAGTAGAAATCAGGGCCAGAGTGGAAGCCGCCTCGGGCCGAGTTGGAGAAATGCTAGAGATTCAGAGGCAGGAGCAATTTCTGATTCCTTTTTGCATTTTTCCTGAGTGTAAATCACCATGGGATTCTCACCCCTATCCCAAATCACTCCTGGGAAACAGATTTTACTTCAGGTACAACCTGACCCATGGCGGCAGTAGGACCCTCAGGCAGTGAAATCTTGCACCCCAGGCTGGGAAGGTGATCTGTTCAGCCTTTCGGCACTTCACTCCCCAATTCCCCAGTACTAGGGTCTGGCGAGAGGATCACCCCAGCCTGACAGTTCTGCCTCCCCAACACTCCTAATTGTTGCTGCCACGACCCAAGCTCAGGGAGAGTAATAATCTCTTTCCCAGATTATTGATCTTTTAAAACTCGGTGCTGGATGCGGTTGCTCAGGCCTGTAATCCCAGCACTTTGGGAGGCTGAGGCAGGCTGATCACTTGAGGCCAGGAGTTCGAGACCAACCTGGACAACATGGTGAAACCCCCGCCTCTACTAAATATACAAAAATTCACCTGGTGTGATGGTGAGCACCTGTATTCCCAGCTGCTTGGGAGGCTGAGGCACAAGAGTTGCTTGAACCCGGGAGGCAGAGGTTGCAGTGAGCTGGGGTCGCACCACTGCACTCCAGCCTGGGCAACAGTGAGACCCTGTCTCAAAAAAAAGAAAAGAAAAGAAAACACAACTCTGATGACGTGGCTTCAGACTCTTCAAAGCGGTGTCATGCTGACCTTAGAATAAAGTCCAGTCTCCCTCACTAGGCCTGTGAAGCTGTCTACCTCCTGGTCCCTACCTAACTCCCTTCCTCCTCTCCTTCTCACACACCCACGGCTCCAGCCACACCAGACTCTCGTTCCTCAAGTGTGTCATTCTCAGAGAGCTTCCACACACACTGTTCACCCCACCCACAGCATCCTCCCCGTCTCCACTCATCTTCACCCTTATTTCCTGGGAGACCTTCTCCGATCCTCCTCAAGCTCCTGCACGACCCTGCACTTCCTTTTTCCTAATACTTTTCCCACACCATTGTACTTCCTTTTTCAATTATCTGCCTCTCCCACTACATCTGGTTGAGTTGCAATCTGCTTTCAGTAAATACTTGTCAAATGCATAGATGAATAAATGAATAAATAAAAGAGGAAATTAAAGTTCCGTGCTCCAGAATATGCAGCCAGTTTTGGACCTGAGAGAACTTTAGTTCTGGAAGACAGACGTACAGACCCCAGGCACCAACTGGCACACATATATCTGGGCAGTTCCAAAACCCCATGGGAGTCTCAGCACCTGAGGCCACAGTGTGTCAGGGGTGGACTCTAGAAGTCCAATATAGGGCAGTGGCTGTGAATTAGGATTCATTTTTCATCCCACAGATTGAATCCCATTCAACAACACCAGGTCTAAGTCCAATAAAAGGTTCCATACAACTTCTGGATTTGCTTTTATTATTCATCTCAAATATGAAAAAAATAAGTTTTCCCCCAAACTTGAAATGGACCGAGGATTTCTTGATTTCTGGGCTGCTCAAATGAACACTGCATGGGAGTAGCCTTCCTTATGAACAGTTTTGCTTTAACAATGTCTTGCTGCTGTGTCCTCAAGGACAGGGGCCAGGGTTGCCTGCAAACCCCTGGCATATTAGGCTTTTCTTGTATTGCTGTAAAGAAATACCTGAGGCTGGGTAATTTATAAAGAAAGGAGGTTGAATTGGCTCATAGTTCTGCAGGCTGTACAGGAAGCATGGTGTCAACATCGCTCAGCTTTTGGGGAGGCTCCAGGGAGCTTTTAGTCCTGGCAGAAGGCAAAGGGATCATGCAAGTCCCGTGGCAAAAGCAGGAACAAGAAAGAGTGGGGTTGGGGGCAGGTGCCACACACTTTTAAACCACCGGATCTTGTGTGAACTCAGAGCGAGTGTTCACTCATCACCAAGAGGATGCCCCAAGCCATTCATGAGGGATCTGCCCCCTTGACCCAAACACCTCCCACCAGGGTTTACCTCCAACATTGGGGATTACAATTCAGCATGAAATTTTGGTGAGGACACAGATCCAAACCATATCACCTGGTGTGGTGGACACTGCGATGTGCTGCTTAAGATGGCTTTTGGCACAAAAGACTCTCCTTCAGCTGCTGAGAATGCCTCTGGCATGGAGCCGTCAGCTGTCCGCTCGCTTCAGGAGCCACCTGAGCAGAGGGGAGCTGTCTCAACTAGGGTGGCCCACATCTAACGACTGATCAATGTGAGAGTATGATGTAGTTTGGATCTGCGTCCCCCACCCAAATCTCATGTTGAATTATAAAGCCCCAGTGTTGGAGGTGGGGCCTGGTGGGAGGTGATTGGATCGTAGGCGTGGTTTCTCACGGTTTAACACCATCTCCCTTGGTGGTGTTGCGGTGAGAGTGAGTTATCAGGAGATCTGGCTGTTTAAAGGTGTGTAGCAGCTCCTGCCTCTCTCTCTTCCTCCTGCACCCGTCATGTGAAGTGCCTGCTCCCCCTTCACCTTCTGCCATGATTGTACATTTCCTGAGGCCTCCCAAGAAGTTGAGCAGATGCCAGCATCATGCTTTTTGTATAGCCTGAGGAACTGCGAGCCAGTTAAACCTCTTCTTTATAAATTACCCAGTCTCAGTGATTTCTTTCTTTCTTTTTTTTCTTTTCTTTTTCCTTTTTTTTTTTTTTTTTTTTTAGACTGAGTTTCGCTTTATTCCTAGACTAGAGTGCAGTGGCACAATCTCGGCTCACTGCAATCTCCACTTCCTGGGTTCAAGCAATTCTTCTGCCTCAGCCTCCCGAGTAGCTGGGATTACAGGCGCCGCCACCATGCCTGGCTAACTTTCATATTTAAATAGAATTGAGGTTTCACCATGTTGGCCAGGCTGGTGTCGAACTCGTGATCCACTCGCCTCGGCCTCCCAAAGTGCTAGGATTAAGGCGCGAGCCGCCACACCAGGCCATAGTTATTTCTTTACAGCAGTGCAAGAATGGCCTAATACAGGGCTAAATGCCCAGCTCCCTCATCTCAGTTTGTGATAATTTGGAGGAGATATTCTAGCTTCGGGACATGCCTCAGAATTGGCTGAGGTCTCCACTGAGGCTTCATCACAGCTCAACTTCTCCTTCTGGCCAATCTTGCTTCCTTCCCTTCCTTTTTACAGGCATTGATCCCAAGAGCTCTTCCTAATGAACCACAGGCACATTCTCTCCATCTCAGAGCAAACTTATAGGAGAAGAGAAGTTCCACCTGGTCAGCAGTTATAACTGCTATGCCTCCAGGAAGTCGCAGCAGAAGAGAAGAGGGAGGAAGGATGCTCTGGTGTCCTGGTGTTGGAGAGCCTGGGTGGTCCAGCTTACCCAGCATTTCACTTCTTTCCCCTGTTGTCCTCCTGGCCAGGGGGTGCAGGATGGTTGGGCTCTCTCCCTCCTCTCTTATTATCAAAATCTAATCTTGGACTGTTTTCTTATGCTTAGAATGAGGGAAATGGACTCAATGGTTTGTAAGCGCTACAATTATGATGCTTTGAACATTTAAAAACATAGTCATGTGCTTCTAAATCTCAAACCCACATATTTCAGAGAGTCCCAATTTATGCAAACGCCAACTAAAGAACATTACAATATACTATTTACTTTTTCAATACACTCTATTTTAGTAAATAGATTTATGTCACATCATTGAAGAACATTCAATGAGTGCCCGCCAGATGCATCGTATAGCACTTGAAAAATCAGCAATTGTTGAGATGTTGACATGTTTAAATTTGGCTCATATTACATGAAGCAAATGGGAGTGCATAACTTAGATTAGGAATTACATTCATGCTACATGGCTGTTGTTTCTTCTCCCTCTTCATCTTTTTCTTCTTCTTTCAAGCTGCCAGATGGTGTGGATCAAATTATTCCAGAATGCAGAGAGCCTGGATTTCTGCAGATGAGCCTAACAGTCAGTGCCGGCTTGTGCTTCTATCACTGCTGCTCACGGTAGTGTAATCGGCTCCCACCCCAGGAGCCCCCAGCCAGTCGTACAGCGGAGGCATAAGCGTGGTTCCAGCAACAATCTTCAGTACGCTTTGAGAATTCTGAAATAAAACTTATATCTCTTTCGCTTATTTTCTTAAACTCCTAAAATTTCAGTTTTATTTTTATTCTTAAAAAATGAACTGGCCGGGGCCGGGCATGGTGGCTCATGCCTGTAATCCCAGCACTTTGGGAGGCCGAGGTGGGAGGATCACCTGAGGTCAGGAGTTCGAGACCAGCCCAGTCAACGTAGCAAAACCCCGTCTCTACTAAAAATACAAAAAGTAGCCAGGTGTGGTGGTTCACATCTGTAATTCCAGCTACTTGGGAAGCTGAGGCATGAGAATCGCTTGAATCTGGGAGGCAGAGTTTGCAGTGAGCCAAGATTGGGCCCTTGCACTCCAGCATGGGCGACAGAGCGAGACACTATCTCAAAAAAAATAAAAATAAAAAATAAAAAAAAAATGAACTGGACTGCTGGGATACTGTAAAATACAGTGACTAAAACAGCTTCAAGAGTCAAATAGACAATGATTAGATAGCCATTTTTTTCCGAGCATTTTCTATCTATTAACTTATTTTACCTTCATAGCAATGTCTCCATTTTACAGAGGAGAAAATAGAAGCACTGAAGAGAAGAAGGGCATCTTGCCTAAGGTTACCCAACTCATAAGAGAAGCAGTCAGGATTTTAACCCTGGCAGTTTGGGTTAGGCTTTCAATAGTTTCCATCCGCTAAGTGGTCAATTAATATCTTTGTCATTCAGTAACCTTATTCCGATAGGAGAGTGGAGAAGTAAGGCAAGGAAGAAAAGGTAGTCAATTAAGGGAAAATATCAAGAACGTTACCACTGAGGGCAACTGGACAGCAATCCTGCAGGTGGAAACCAGCCAACAGTGTAGAACTCCCTTTAGAGTTATCTCACCCAAGATAAGCTGGGGTATTTATCCACCAACTGTCCACCTGTCTTTGGTTGTGGGCTACTTCCAGGAGCATTACCTCTTGGGCAATTCCAGTTTGCCAAATGTGCTCCCAGGGCCAGAACAAAAACCCCTAGGCAGAAAAACTTGGATAGTCACAGAAAGCAGCCTTTGGTGTGTCGAGGTGAGCGATGAGAAGATATTAGGTGGGGCACTAACAGGCAGAGTATGTCTGGAAGGAGATGCACAAGGAGCTGGTAGTAGGGGTGGGGAAGAGGAAGGAGAGCTATTAATAAGACTGAAAGAGACAGCCATTTTCACTATGACCCCTATTGTTCTTTTGGGATGTTGCGATGTGCATATATCACCCATTCTCAAAGTAAACAAAATAATATGGAGAAATTAAATTGAGCCCCTGCACAGATGCATGAGCAGTGGGTGGCTAACAAGCATGGCCCCAGGGCACCCGGGCACTACTGACATTGTGGGAGAGATAATTCTGCCTTGTGCATTGTGGCATGTTTGGCAGCATCCCTGGCCTCTGCCCACTAAATGCCAGTAGCACGCCCTCCCCGAGTTGTGATCATCAAAAATGTTTCCAGATGTTGCCAAATGTTCCCTGAGATGGGTATGGCAGGGCAAAACCACTTCTCACCCTGTTGAGAATCTCTGCCCTAGGGAACCTGAGAAGGTTAGTTATATCCCTCCGGTAAACGGAGGCACGAGGTGGTCTAACGAAGCATATCCAGATCTCTGCATGAAGCCTGTGTACAGGAGGGACCACCCAGCCTGTCCCATAAAAGGAGTGGAGAAGCTGTTGGTGGCTCTCTCCCCTGCCCTTCGCTATGGGCTCCCCCTCCATGTACATACCACCCCTCACCTCCCATGCACACAATCAACGCAACCAACAGGACACTTGGAGGCAGCAGGTCTTGCTCACATAGACACCATGCAAGTATTTCAAGACACTGTGGCATAATCTGCTGCTCAGCAGCTTTTGGGGAAGCTTTGCATCTGACCTTGGACACAGCTGAATCAAATATGGCCCCTGCCTGAAGTAGCTCCCAGCTTCAGGGAGAAGCCAAGCGTGGAAGGTGAGCCTTCACGGCAAAGGGCCAGTCAGGCACTGAGAGGCTGGGCCCCTTCTCCTCTACCCTCCTTCCCTTTCTTTGCTCCCCTCTCCATTCTGTCTGCCCTTGGGAGCACTTCTCACTCTCCCAAATTATGCCTTTCATTTTATTTACTTGTGGGTTATTTGCCTGTCTCTACTAGAAGTAGCTCAGATGGAAATGGGGATGGGTTCAGTCCTGTTCTCGCTGTTTCCACAGCAGCGAGAAGAGCAGTTGGCACAAAGGGGGTGGCCAATAAATGCCTATTCATTGAATGGATGAATGAATATTCTGGAATGTTGGAAAAGGAGGAGTGGAAACATAAATGAGGATGAGAGAAAAGAGAAAGAACAAGGCAGGAACCAGGACAGGAGACACCTGGAAGTCTCCAGGCATAGCTTCTACTGCTGAGAACTGGAATGAGATGAAAGCTCCTCCCCAACAAGGAGAGGGGCTACCTTCCCACCGTCTCTTCCTCACGTCCTGCCAGTTGCCTTCCAGAAGCTAGAGCTGGACCACCATTTCCAGGGTGTAACACCATCAGGAGATGGTGGTATCTCTGAAATGAACTGACTTCAGATGGATTTGGATGGCTTTGTGCCCCACTTACCAGGTCCTTGCACCATCTGCCATTTTTGCAAACAAGCAGTGGGGAAAAAAGGAGTCTTTGTTTCATCGGAATGAAAGCCAGCTTTTCCTGAGGCTGTGTAGAATAGTTGTGATTGTTTGGATCACTGTTGAGCAATGCTCACGCTCCCTTCTTGTGTGGCCAAGTATATGTCCCTGCTCCACAGATGTTGGGCTCAGCATCATAGCTTCTTTTGACCAGTGGAATGCTAGCAGACACAATATGACTAGAGACCTTAAATGCACTTACCGATTAGGACTTGGTTCTTACATCTGGTATTCTTCCAAGGGAAGAGCATACCCTGTGCAGCTACTGCCCTTTCAGAGTGAGGACACATGGAGTGGACTTGAACCCAACTCCCAGCCTAGACCCTATCCCACAGGAATCACAGCTTGAAGCAGAGGCATGCAACTGAGCCCAACTTGGATCACCCAAACTGCTGTCATCCTACAGAACCATAAGCATGAGAGTAAATTCTGGTTGTAAGCCACTGAGTTTTGACGTGGATTGTCAGGCAGCATTATGTGGCAATAGAGGATTGACTCCATAGTAATTAGCAATGCCTGCTCGAAAGTCAGGCATGAGCTGTAATAATGGCTCTTTCTCTACAGTTACACAGCTTTGGGCAAGTTAGCTAAACTTTTCAGCCTCAGTTTCTTAAACTATATATAAAAAAGTAATAATAGCATGACTTTCAGCACTGTTGTCAGGATTAAATGTGATCATCTATATAAAATGCTTAGCATAGCATCTGGCCCAGAGTAAACATTCTATAAATCAGAGATCACAAATTGGAAGTGTGTCTTCAAAAAATTCAATTAATTGTCTCTATCGGGATCAGTTACCAACTGCCAACTGGGAATTTTTGTATTTTAAAAAATCCAGATTTATATCTTCTCTTGAAAAATCAGAAAATCTTGTGACACTGAGCCAGCATTCCTATACAGCAACAATGGATAGAGCTGGGGGTAGGATATCACTGTGTATAGAGTAGAAAACCTGACCACAGGGGCTAAAATAAGTAAGGGGTTAATTTTTTCATGCAGCTGGATGTCCAGGGCTGGCAGTGAGACTGAGCAATGCCAGGAGGGACCTAGGCTCCTCAGCCTTGCTGCTCTGCTGTCTTTAAGCATGAAGTGTTTGGTCCTCATGACCTCAAGATGGCTCCTGCACAGCAAGCTATGGCATCTGTGTTTCAGGCAGGAAAAGAAGGAGGGAATGGTAAAGGAGCAAAGGACAAGATCTCTCCTATTAAGACTTTGCTTTTTTTATACAAGAAAGGAAGACTTTCCAGGGACTTCCACTTACATCTTACAGGTTAGAAGTGAGGCAGCTGGGCAACATGGTGAAACCCCTTCTCTACAAAAAATTCAAAAATTAGCCTAGACGAGTGACATCCTCCTGTGGTCTCAGGAGGCTGAGGTGGAAGGATCGCTTGAGCTCGGGAGGCAGAGTTTGCAGTGAGCTGAGGTCGCACCACTGCACTCCAGCCTGGGAAACATAGCGAGACCTGGACACACACACACACACACACACACACACACACACACGCAAGAAAGAAGGGCTGGGGGAGGGAAAGCATCGGGAAAAAATAGCTAATGCCTACTGGGCTTAGTACTTAGGTGATGGGTGGATAGGTGCAGCAAACCACCGTGGCACACGTTTACCTATGCAACAAACCTGCACATCCTGCACATGTGCCCCAGAATGCAATAAAATAAAATAAAATAAAATAAAACAAAATAAAATAAGGAAAGAAAACACAGAGGAACGAAAAAGAAAGAAGGAGTTAGAAAGATGTTGAATAACTCAAGCTAGCGTCTCTAAGTTTAGCAGACTCTCCCCAGCCGTTTACCTTCCCTCCATGGCCCCTGAGTTTACCTGTGTTTGCAGCCCATGCCATATGTGGTATCTGTTTTGATTACTCTCAGCTGAATTGGGCACAGTTTTGGAGTGCACTCTTCAGTCTCTCCCTTCTGGCTTAGCCCTTCTAAGCTCATGACAGAACTGAACGTCCGAGGGCCCCCACACCCCACCTACTTTGCCACATTCTTTGCCTTTAGCCTCTCATCTAGGGCAGGGGCAATAGACAATGTGCTCAAAGGAGAAATGGGAAGTTTCTGGGCCACCTCTTAAAGATAGCTTTGACCGTACTAGCCATATTCTTGATGCAGCCTTGGCTAAAACTCAGAAAATACTTTTCCCCTCCACTCTCTTTGTCCTATTTTTTTTTTTTTTCCTTTTGATGGACATCGATAGTTTCATGCCATTTTTCAAGGCAGGCAACTGAAGTTCCAGGAGGTGACCTCTATTTACTACAATAAAATTAGTGATTTATAGAAAGTCAGAATTCTGCAATCCCCCAAACTCCCCTTTTATCCCTAACTACTGTGTCAACAAAGCACCCAGCGTCCAGCCTGGTTCAAAGGTCTGAATTGTGTAGCAAAATAAATCATTTTAAAAATCCCAATAGTAATGTATGGTGTGAGCATTCTTAACTTGAATTGAGTAAGGAGGAAGAGAGCAGATGCAGCCAACCTTGGCTGTGGTTTATTACTCAAGTTGATGTGGGGCAGAGAAGATTGGATATTTAATGTCAATGATACCGTGAGAGGGGGTGAAAAATTCCAAGTTCCAGTAGAAAATAAGAAGGTAAAATTTAGGTCCCATAAGCCCTAGCCTATTTTTTCTTTCCTCCCCTTCCCCGACTGTCACTCTCCCTGTTTTTTTACCTTCCTCCTTTCCTCTCTCCCTCCCTGCCCGCTGGTTTATTTCTGAGTCCACTGTTAAAGGCCTAGCAAATTTTTTAGTAGGGCCCTAATTTAAGTTCCACATTGACATTCTGATATATGCAGAATGCCAATCCCAAACTCACTTATTCAAATGCACTGGATGTTGTGCTTTATATCACAACGTTCAAACCTAAATCTCTGGAGTGCACAGAGCTGCCCAGGGTCTGTGCGGGGGCTGGGGGGCGGGGGCGGTGGTTTGCCTTGTTTTGACAAATTTGCACATTCAAGGTGGTTGCTGCTCCAGAGAACAGCAACCTGTTATCAGGACTCCTGGAGAGGAAAGTCCTGTCCATGAGACAGGGGAGTAAGCTTGACGACTCTGGCTGTTCGGTTACATCAGCTCACTGCAGTTCAGCAAATTAGTTTCCAGCTCCTATTACATCTAGGCTCAGTGCTTGGTGATGGAGATACAAAGACTCAAAAGATATCATCCTCCCCTCAAGAACTCACCACCTAGAGGAGGGGATGGACCCCAAAATAAATGATTTGCCCTTCCAGAAGAGCTCTACATCTCCTAAGACCTGTGCTCCTTGAACTTGAATGTGCACACAAATTCCCTGCAGTTCTGGTGAAATGTCCCTTTGGATTCATTAGGTGTGGGTTCTGACATTCTGCAGGTCTGATGAGCTCCTGGGTGAAGCCCAGGCTACTGGCTAGGGGCCACACTTTGCCCATTCTAAGGTTGGGGTCCGCTGTGAAGAGGCAGCTTAGAGGGCTGCTGAGTAAGAAAAGCCCCAGGGGCCGGGCATGGTGGCTCACACCTGTAATCCCAGCACTTTGGGAGGCCAAGGCGGGTGGATCACTTGAAGCCAGGAGTTTGAGACCAGTCTGGCCAACATGGTGGAACCCTGTCTCTACTAAAAATACAAAAATCAGCCGGGCGTGATGGCACACGCCTGTAATCTCAGCTGCTCAGGAGGCCGAGGCAGGATTCAATCACTTGAAACCGGGAGGCGAAGGCTGCAGTGAGCTGAGATTGCTGCACTCCGGCCTGGGTGACAGAGCCAGAAAAAAAAGCCCCAGGGAGCAAGTAGTGGCTGCATCTTCAAAAGCCTGTGCACTTAAGAAGTGTGTGGCTCCACTCAGGGTAAGGAGTACAGACTCCTTTTCCAGGCTTTACCCATCTTAGTAAGGCCACCTGTCTCAGTGTCTGTGGCGTGTGAACCAGAGCAACTCCATCTTGAACAGGAGCTGGGTAGAATGAAGCTGAGACTTACTGGGCTGCATTCCCAGGTGGTTAAGGCATTCTAAGTCACAGGATGAAATAGGAGATACAAGATACGGGTCATAAAGACCTTGGCAATAAAACAAGTTGCAGTAAGAAGCCACCCAAAACCCATCAAAACCAAGATAGCCATGAGAGTGACCGCTGGTCATCCTCACTACTACACTTCCACCAGCGCCATGACAGTTTACCGATGCCATGGCCACATCAGGAACTTACCCTATACAGTCTACAAAGGGGAGGCATGAATAATCCACTCCTTGTTTAGCATATGATGAAAAAATAAGCATAAAAATAGGCAACCAGCAGCCCTCAGGGTGTTCTGTCTATAAAGCAGCCATTCTTTTATTCCTTTATTTTCTTAAAAAACTTGCTTTCACTTTTTTGTATGGACTCACCCTAAATTCTTTCTTGTGTGAGATCCAAGAACCCTCTTTTGGGGCCTGGATCAGAACCCCTTTCCTGTAACAATGGCATTGCCATAAACCAAAGGAGCATTTTTCAACCGTAGGCTGAATGATGTGACTATTTCCAGAGGCAAGTATTTGAAAATGAAACAGCCAACCAGTGCCTAGGGTTAGGGGAGAGTCAGTGCATTCTAATTCTTAGGTCACCCTTCATTTCTCTTTTCTGTCTTCATTAGAAAAGGAAAGCCAGGTGCAGTGGCTCACGCCTATAATCTTACCACTTTGGGAGACCAAGGTTGGAAGATCCCTTGAGCCCAGGAATTTGAAACCAACCTGGACAGCACATGAGACCTTGTTTTACTTCAGAGAGAGAGAGAGAGAAAGAGAGAGAGAGAGAGAAAGAGAGAGAGAGAGAGAGGAAAAAGGAGTTTTTTTTTTTAGTGTCCCATAAATTCTGGAAGTCTCTGTGGAGGCTCTTTTGTCCCTTGTTCCTTGTCTCTTAAAGGTTACTGCAGACGCTAGAGCCTGTTTTGTCCTTCTGAATCTCTATTTAGAAAACTTTTCCTTCTCGTTTCTTGTAAAGGATCATGTCAGGGACCCACCACGTGGAAAACCTCAATAAGTTCCCAGTCCATAAAGCTCCAAGTGTGTGCTATTGTATCAGCTATCTATTGCCATAGCTGATGCTGTGTAACAAACAAGGCTTCACAAGCAATATACTTATTGTTCATGCATCTGGTGGTGGTCAGCTTGCAAGTTCTGCTGGTTTCATTCACATATCTGAAGGTCATCCAGTTGTCAGAAGATCTAGGCTGGTCCTGGCTAGTCAACTGGAGAGACTGGGTGTCTACTCTGGGTACTGTCTTCCAGCAGGTTCTCCCAGGCATGTTTTCATAGCAGTGGTGGAGGCTCAGGAGTGCAAGCAGACACGTAATGCTTTTTTCCAAGCTTACACTTGCATTATGTCTGCTAAAATCCCATTTGCCAAAGAAAGTCACGTGGCTGGGCAGAGTCGGAGTGGGAGTGTACTGCAAAGTTACATCAGTAAAGGGCATGGATATGGGGAGGAGAGAAAAACGAGAGCCATGAATGCAATCCATCTACCACATCTTTCACATGCAACAGTGTAACTTTACACTCCTAGTTAAGCTGATCCAAGCAATATCTTTCCATACAGCAAACAGCTACCCTTCTCTGCTCCCAGAAAGACAACAGCTGCAGAAAGTCAAGAGCAAACAAAGGCATCTGAGAGGAGGGAGAGCAACAGTATTTACTGACAATGCTCTATTCATAATCCACATTTAATTCAAACTCAAAAGGATGCATTTATAATCTGCCAGGTTTTAATATCCCCACCCTTTAAGTGGCATCTATGCAGCAGTAGAAATAGCAAGCTTTCTGCCTCCTTCAAAAGCAAGGACCTGAGCTCACAAGGTAAACAAAGGGTAATGAAACAGCAAATGGCAGAGTGTCAAGTTGTTGGAAGGTGTCTAGTGGAATGCCATGGGGACACGGTTTCATTCTGGTCTCATTTAACATCTTCATTAATGATCTGGAAGAGGGAGTAAACAACACATTAATTATAATCACAAGTGATGCTAAACTAGGATTTGTTGCCTGCATCGAAAGAAGGGACTCTGAAAGGACCAAGTGGGAGATGGAATTCCAGTTTAAGAAAGGGAACTAGCACCAACGAAAAATATCACAGCATGGCTGGGCGCAGTGGCTCACACCTGTAATCCCAGCACTTTGGGAGGCCGAAGCAGGTGGATCAGTTGAGGTCAGGAGTTTGAGACCAGAATGACCAACACAGTGAAAACCTGTCTCTACCAAAAAATACAAAAATTAGCTGCACATAGTGGTGCATGCCTGTAGTCCCAGCTACTTGGGAGGCTGAGGTGGGAGGATCACTTTAGCTTGGGAGATGGAGGTTGCAGTGAACTGAGATTGTGCTCCACTGCACTCCAGCCTGGGTGACAGAATGAGACCCTGAAAAGAGAGACAGGGAAAGGTAAGGAAAGGAGAGGAGAGGAGAGGGGAGGGGAAGGGAGGGGAGGGGAGGGGAAGGGAGGAGAGGGGAGGGGAGGGGAGGGGAGGGGATCACAGCACCTGCAGCAAAGGAAAAAGTCACTTGTAAGCAATGAGGCCAAAGGGCAAGGAAGCTGTCTGAAATTCTTTCTGGGAAAACCCAGGGTATTTGAAAACAAACCAAACCAAGGGAAAAGTTTACAGCAAGCAGGTGGTATCAAGAAGTTACAGATAGACAGTCAGCCAACTGTTCGGGGCAACAAACTTTCCATCTCAGAACAATAGCCCAATTTGTCTGTAACCTTGCAGAAAAGGCCCGGGTGCTGGTGAACGCTACTGTGACTATCCAAAGCTTGGATTGGCCACATTTTGGTACTACGCTAAGGTTGAGCTGGTTCCTCCCACCCCTGCTGAGATCCCTAGAGCTAGTCAGAGCCTGAAAACAATAGCCAATAGTGCTCAGATTGATAGCTTCAAACAGCTCACAGTTAAGGAAGCTGTGCTGAAAGGTTTGGTGGTCCCTGAGGTGTGAATGTGGTTTTGTGTCTAGCCAAGTGAGGCATCAGTGGCTGTAATGTTTAAAGACCAATTTTTTTTTCTTTTTATTGAGACAGAATCTCGCTCTGTCGCCCAGGCTGGAGTGCAGTGGCATGATCTCGACTCATTGCAATCTTCGCCTCCCGGGTTCAAGCGATTCTCCTGCCTCAGCCTCCCGAGCAGTTGTGACTACAGGTGTGCGCTACCATGCCCAGCTTGTTTTTGTATTTTTAGTGGAGACGGGGTTTCACCATATTGGCCAGGCTGGTCTTGAACTCCTGACCTTGTGATCCACTCACCTCAGCCTCTCAAAGTGCTGGGATTACAGGTGTGAGCCACAGCACCTGGCCGAAAACCAATCTTTAACATCTGATTATATATGATTTATTATTTGAGTGTTCTTCGACCATGTGTGATCAGACTGCTATCTGAACAATATAAGATTTGTCCAAAAAAAAAAAAAAAAGTAATAAGGCCGGGCGCAGTGGCTCACGCCTGTAATCCCAGCACTTTGGGAGGCCAAGGTGGGCGGATCATGAGGTCAGGAGATTGAGACCATCCTAGCTAACACGGTGAAACCCCGTCTGTACTCCAAATATAAAAAAATTAGCCAGGCATGGTGGCGGGAGCTTATAGTCCCAGCTACTCGGGAGGCTGAGGCAGGAAAATGGCATGAACCCGGAGGCAGAGCTTGCAGTGAGCGGAGATCGCGCCACTGCACTCCAGCCTGGGCGAGAGACTGAGACTTTGTCTCAAAAAAAAAAAAAAAAGTGATAAATAAGCATAAGCTGCAGCAGGAGAGGGGGAGAAACACAACGTAATTTGAAGTATAAGCTGGGGAGCAGGAGACGCTTGTCATTTTTTCCTTCATATTTCCCTTCTCCCATGGGGACGTAAGACCATGAGGGTGGGGATTTGTGTTTATTTGTTTTCTGCTACATCTGAAGCACCTTGAATCATGCCTGGCCCATAGGAGTTACTTAATAAATATTTGTTGAATGAGTGATAATGGAGTGTGACTTCTGAAGAAGGAATCAAAAGCAGCTTTCTAGCCAGGTATAGAGGTGTGAGCCTGTGGTCCCAGCTACTCAGGAGACTGAGGTGGGAAGATTGCCTTGAGCCCAGGAGTTCGAGTCCAGCCTGGTCCACATAGTAACACCCCGTCTCAAAACAAAACAAACAAAAACAAGATATTTCTCTTCATAAGGTGCAAACCAGTCAGAAGATTGACTAAAAACCAAAGAAACAAAACAAAAACGGGGGGTGAGGAGAAAATACACAAAATGAAAACCAGGCTGGGCGCGGTGGCTCACCCCTGTAATCCCAGCACATTGGGAGGCTGAGGCGGGTGGATCACCTGAGGCCAGGAGTTCGAGACCAGTCTGGCCAACATTGGGAAATCCCATCCCTACTAAAAATACAAAAATTAGCCGGGCGGGGCCGGGCGCGGTGGCTCAAGCCTGTAATCCCAGCACTTTGGGAGGCCGAGACGGGCGGATCACGAGGTCAGGAGATCGAGACCATCCTGGCTGACACGATGAAACCCCGTCTCTACTAAAAAATACAAAAAACTAGCCGGGCGAGGTGGCGGGCGCCTGTAGTCCCAGCTACTCAGGAGGCTGAGGCAGGAGAATGGCGTAAACCCGGGAGGCGGAGCTTGCAGTGAGCTGAGATCTGGCCACTGCACTCCAGCCTGGACAACAGAGCGAGACTCTGTCTCAAAAAAAAAAAAAAAAAAAAAATTAGCCGGGCGTGGTGGTGCATGTCGGTAGTCCCAGCTACTCAGGAGGCTGATGCAGGAGGATTGCTTGAACCTAGGAGAAGGAGATTGCAGTGAGATGAGATTGCTGCACTCCAGCCTGGGCAACAGAACGAGATTCCATCTCAAAAAAGAAAGAAAGAAAGGAAAGAAAGGAAAGAAAGGAAAGAAAGGAAGAAAGGAAGAAAGAAAGAGAAAGAAAGAAAGAAAGAAAGAAAGAAAGAAAGAAAGAAAGAAAGAAAGAAAGAAAGAAAGAAAGAAAGAAAGAAAGAAAGAAAGAAAGAAAGAAAGAAAGAAAGAAAGAAAGAAAGAAAGAAAGAAAGAAAGAAAGAAAGAAAGAAAGAAAGAAAGAAAGAAAGAAAGAAAGAAAGAAAGAAAGAAAGAAAGAAAGAAAGAAAGAAAGAAAGAAAGAAAGAAAGAGCCGGGCGCGGTGGCTCAAGCCTGTAATCCCAGCACTTTGGGAGGCCGAGGCGGGCGGATCACAAGGTCAGGAGATCGAGACCACAGTGAAACCCCGTCTCTACTAAAAATACAAAAAATTAGCCGGGCGCGGTGGCGGGCGCCTGTAGTCCCAGCTACTCAGGAGGCTGAGGCAGGAGAATGGCGGGAACCCGGGAGGCGGAGCTTGCAGTGAGCCGAGATCGCGCCACTGCACTCCAGCCTGGGCAACAGCGTGAAACTCCGTCTCAAAAAAAAAAAAAAAAAAAAAAAAAAAAAAAAAAAAAAAAGAAAGAAAGAAAGAAAGAAAGAAAAGAAGAAAACCAATAAAATAAAACTCCCCAGAGAGCAGAGGCCCTATTGGTTTTATTATTGTGCAAACAGTTGTAGTAGTCATGGTGCTTAAAGATGCCTGGCACTGTTCTACATATGTTGCTTGTATTATTCTACTTCATCATCACAATAAAACTATGAGGTATGTTCTATCATTGCTCTCATTTTATATTTGAGGTATAGAAAGGTTAAGTCAGTTTTTCCAAGATTCCATAGTGAGAGAGCTGGAATTTAGAGAATTGAGACGAAATCAACAAACACAGTCAAAATAGCCCAGGCAACTCCTCCTACCCTTCCCTTCAGTGAGACACAGTGAGCCTCAGTCAGAACAGGAGACTGAAGAATTAATACCACCCTTCTCCCTAACTGTGGCTAGGAGAAACCATCTGCAGTCTTCCTTTATTTTCTTCTTTATTCTTTCATCCCCCTTTTTTTTTTCTTTTCTTTTCTTTTCTTTTTTTTTATTTTTGGAGACAGAATCTCGCTCTGTCGCTCAGGCTGGAGTGCAGTGGCGTGATCTTGGCTCACTGCAACCTCTACCTCCCGGGTTCAAGAGATTCTCTTGCCTCAGCCCCCCCGAATAGTTGGGATTACAGGCACGTGCCACCACATTCAGCTAATTTCTGTATTTTTTATTAGATACAGGGTTTCACCATGTTGGCCAGTCCGGTCTCAAACTCCTGGCCTCAGGTGATCCATCCGCCTTGGCCTCCCAAAGTGCTGGGATTACAGGCGAGAGCCACCACGCCTGGCCTCATCTCTTTTTTACGTAAGTAAAAATCTGGAAATGTATGTTTTGCATGTGCATCCTTCATTACCTTCTGCGCATTACTGCAAACCTCTGTCATTTGAATGCTTTCAGAGTTCAATACATCAAACCATATACATTGTACTTTACAAGTGATTTAAGGAACTTTCAAGGAAAACGTTTGTTTTGTCCCATACTTAGAACAAAAATTTCATTGTCCTGTTTCCTCCTCCCACGAAACCACTCTCTGTTGCTTAGCATTTTGCTCGTAATTATAATTTTAAAATAATCGTTTGTTTTGTCTGATGCTTATTATGTGAATACGTGAAGGTCGTGAACTTTGACTTCTGTAATCACCTGTGTGCATGAAGGTAGCGTTGTCCTTGGTGGGAGAGACCGAAGCTAAAGTGGAGAAAAGCTGTGGAGAGAAAATTCTGGAAGCGTCAGGGCACTCTGCTTCCTGAAGCTGGTCCCTCATTCTGTTTCTTCCCCAAATGACTAGCTTTTTTTTTTTTTTTTTTTTTTTGCCTGTTAAGGTTGAACTTCTGTCTTTTAAAAAAAAAACACACACACACCAAACTTTAATAATGCAATCAGCTTAGGGTCTATTTAATTTTAAACAATCTATGCTTCGGTTTTGGGATTCTAATGCTAATATTAATGGGGGATTAATTTAGAAGTGTTCTGGGGACAACAGGAAACCATTGTTTCACCAACATGGCGAAACCCCGTCTCTACCAAAAATACAAAAAAAAATGAGCCAGGCGTGGTGGCATGCGCCTGTGATCCCAGCTACTCAGGAGGCTGAGGCAGGAGAATCACTTGAACCCAGGAGATGGATGTTGCAGTGGGCCAAGGTAATGACACTGCACTGCAGCCTGGGTGACAGAGCAAGACTGCATCTCAAAAAAAAAAAAAAAAAAAAAAAAAAGTTGCTCTCTAGAAATCCAGATAACAACAGAAAAGCATTTTCCAAAGTGTGCTCCCGTTAGAATAAGGTGACCATAAGCCAGGCATGGTGGCTCACGCCTGTAATCCCAGCACTTTGGGAGGCTGAGGCAGGCGGATCACCTGAGGTCAGGAGTTCGAGACCTGCCTGTCTAACATGGTGAAACCCTGTCTCTACTAAAAATACAAAAAAATTAGCCAGGTGTAGTGGTGGGTACCTATAATCCCAGCTACTTGAGAAGCTGAGGCAGGAGAATCGCATGAACCCAGGAGGCAGAGGTTGCAGTGAGCCAAGATTGTGCCATTGCATTCCAGCCTGGGCAACACAGCGAGACTCTGTCTCTCAAAAAAAAAAAAAAGAAAAAAGAATAAGATGACCATAAAATTTATTCTTCAAACTGACATACTTTGGGGAACAAAGGAGAATGCCTTTAGCAATTATGCAAGGACAAAGGACAAAACTGGACTAGTAGTCCTATGTAAAACGTGCCTCAGCAAAGGGGATCCTTGGCCCAATAATTTGGGAAGTCTACACATTATTCTTCCTTCTCTGAGCGTCACAACACCCATTCTATTATAGGCCCTGAGTCCTACAGTAAAAAACTCTGCTAAATGTCATCCAAACCAGCATTTCCCTAATGGATTTTATTATGAAATCTTTATTTTCAATAACAATGACTAGCATCCAGGGACTCCCTGCTTCTAAGAACATACTTCAGAAAATGTTGGCCTTGCCATAGACACTGGAGAATACTAGATGGGAGAGGAAGGGACGGAGGGAAAGGGGTAAGAATTGAAAACCTAACTGTTGCGTTTACCTGTGTAACAAACCTGCACATCCTGCACATGTACCCTGGAACTGAAAATAATTTTTTTAGAAAAGGCAAAACAAACAAAAAGAACACCTAATTGTTGGGTATTGTACTCAGTACTTGGATGATGAGACCATTTGTACCCCAAACCTTAGCATCACACAATATACTCAGTTAGTAAACCTGCACATGTACCCCGTGAATCCAACATAAGAGTTGAAAAAAAAAAAAAGCAAATGTTAACCTTGAACCTGACTTACTCAGATACAGCATAACTTGCTACCTGCATTAATGACTTGAATGGAAGGCCGCCACAACAAGAAAAAAATTTCCCACCAACTCCTACTTGACTGAAAGTGCTACCACTATTTCCTCCTTTAGAGACCTTTGAAAGAATGTGCACAGTATAATGGGGTTAGGCACTATGTCACCTGGAAGGAATAACTCATTAGCTAAGTAAACATTAGCAATAATTAGTTTATCTAAATAGCCACTTACCACCCAAGGTGTGGTGGACAACAGGTGCCCCAGGAATTGCCTTCATAAGAAGAGCAGAGGCTGGGCGCGGTGGCTCATGCCTGTAATCGCAGCACTTTAGGAGGCCGAGGTGGGCAGATCACTTGAGGTCAGGAGTTCCAGACCAGCCTAGTCCAACATGGCGACACCCCGTCTCTACTAAAAATACAAAAATTAGCCAGGCGTGGTGGTGGGTGCCTGTAATCCCAGATACTTGGGAGGCTGAGGCAGGAGAATCGCTTGAACCTGGGAGACAGAGGTTGCAGTGAGCCCAGATTGTGCCCCTGCACTCCAGCCTGGGCAACAGAGTGAGACTCCGTCTCAAAAAAACTAACTAAATAAATAAATAAAAATAAGAGTGGGGAAAAAAAAGAGTATGGAGTATGGGCCACCGGCCTGGCTTGTGCAGTATTTTAGTGGTGGGTTCTAGATTATTATGGTTCCCACACTTTACTTCTTTGAAGGTCACTTCTCTCTGCCTGCTGCCTCATATCTCTACTTCTAAAAGATGTTGCCTCCAAATAAACTAAACTTACTCACTAGAAGCTTTTGTGGCCTGTCATCTATTTTCTGGCCTGCCCTTTACCCTTCTCATTCTGAGAATATTTCTTACCAACTCCAAACATGAGGCCTTCTAACATTCAACTTTGGACGCAGCGATTAGTCTAGGGATGCATCGCTGGATGAAGTTGGACCAATCAGAGACATTCCCTGACATTTTTGACATTTGGATAAGGGTGAGAGAGTCTCAGTCCCCTTTAGGTCACCAAAGCCATTAGATCTGGGCCTGAGAGCTGCCAGCAGCTACGTTTCCAGGAGAAAGCTGGCTGCTAAAGTTTGTATGTATCCCCCAAAGTTCATGTGTTGGAACTTGGTCCCCAGTGTGGGGTATTAAGAGGTAGGACCTCTAAGAGGTGATTAGGTAGAGCCCTCATGAATAATTAATGCTGTTGTAGAAGGAATGGGTTCTGCATAATAGTACAAATTTGGCCCCCTTTTTTCTCCCTCTCTGGCCCTCTCTTGCCCTTCTACTGTGTGATGCCTTCTAGCGTGAGAAAATACAAGAAGGCCCTCACCAGATGCAGCCCCTCCATCTTGGACTTAGCCTACAGAACTATGAGCCAAATAAATTTCTTTTTCTTTTCCTTTCTTTCTGTTTTTGAGACTGAGTCTTGCTCTGTCAACCAGGCTGGAGTGCAGTGGCATGATCTCAGCTCACTGCAACCTCTGCCTCCTGGGTTCAAGTGATTCCTCTGTCTCAGCCTCCCGAGTAGCTGGGACTATGGGTGCCCGCCACCACGCCAGGCTTCTTTTTGTATTTTTGGTAGAGAGGGGATTTCACCATGTTGGTCAGGCTGGTCCTGAACTCCTGCCTCAGGTGATCTGCCTGCCTCAGTCTCCCAAAGTGCTGAGATTACAGGCATGAGCCACCGTGCCCAGCCATATGAGCCAAATAAATTTATGTTCATTGTAAATTACCCAGTTTGTGGTATTCTGTTGTAGCAGCAAAGAACAAACTAAAACACTGGTCTTAGAGCAGGCTTTCTCAACTACTATTGACATTTTTAATGAGATAATTCTTTGTTTTGGGAGGCTGTTCTATACATTGTGGGATACTTAGCAGCAGTGTTGGCCTCTACCCACTGAATGTCAGGAGCACCTTTCCCCAAGTTGTGACAATCAAAAATGTCCCCCAGATATTGCCAAATGTCCCCTGGGAGGTAAAATAGCTCTCCATCTTTGATTAAGAATTGCTGGCCTGCAGCATGGAGCCCACACTCGGAGAAGAGCACAGGTGAGACACGGAGAATAACAGAATGCCCTGGTGACATTTAGGGCCCTGGCTTCAGCTGTCCCTGAGACTCAGCACACCCCACTTATTTCTGTAGATTGATTTCATGAGCCAATTAACTCCAATTTTCCCCCTAAATTTCTCTAGTTGCACACAAGAGTGTTAATCTATATTTTCTATTAGGATTTTTGACAAACTGAAAATAGCTCACTTCCTTGTTCTCCTCCTGTGCCCATCCCCTCCAAGTCCATGATTATATTCAAAGACCTTATGAGTCAGAGTTCTCTACCCCTGTACTAGACAGAGAAGTTGGAGGCGTGAGTGAGGGCAGAAGGAGTAAAAACGAGCCCACCATCCCCACCTCCACCAAGGCATACAATGAAAACAGTTCCTCTCCTTTCCCCAGGAAGTAGCAGAAATGAGTTTGCCTAAAGATGAGGTGTTTTGGTTGTTTTGTGTGTGTGTGGTTGGGGGGAGACATGGAAGCAGTAGAAATGGGGGAAAGTATTTTTTTCTTTAATAGGAGTAATAGGCTAAGAAAAAAAAAAAAAAAAAGAATAGGAAGTTTGTGTCTCAATGTCAGAAGAAGCCTTTTCCTAGAGAAAGAGATCTATATGAGGGAATTTCCTGGGTGTCAAAGCCAGTGACTACACCTCTGTGTCTGAGGAGAGGCTGTAACCGGTCCTGACAGCCCAGCTCAGAGCTGCACAGACGTTACCTTCTTGGGCCACCAGGCCTTGGACCATTCTCTACAACCTCCATGCCTGCGCCAGGATTGAGCTCAGTGACCTGCCCCCATCAAAGCATCCAGGCCCCATGCAAAGAGAGCTTCCCTAGGCCCAACTTCAGCACACAATTGGAGATTAGAGCTAGGTGCCTGGAATTGGGTAGGGCTGGCCCTCAGGCGAGAAAGCACCAGGAATGCTGGAATACTTCTACACTGCTGGGTGAGCGGATGCTATCCTGAGCCCACTGGGTGTGCCTGTGCAAACTTAGCCCCTCCTTTGGAACCCCCGGAGGGCCTGATGATCTAGGAATTAAAGGGTTAATGCTGCACAATGGGCAGCCCCAGAGCCCCATGGATTGATTTCATGGGCAAGCCTGTTTCTTTTCTGGTTAGTCAGTACTGGTGCCTTCCTGGTTGTTAAATATTTTGAATTACACACCTGAAAAGGAAAAACAGACCTGGGGAAAAGGGATGAGAGGGTGGCAAAGACTGCACTCATTTTTACAACACCGCTTTCGAATGATCCTGGATTGCCATTTATTCTTTATGGATGCATTTTTTCTGAAAGCATTTTGGACTTGCCCCCAGTGATGGAGTAGCCTTGGCTCCCGTCAAAGATGAGGGCACTCACAGTCCAGCAGGGGCGAGAAGACATATGTGTGAGAGCTACGGGTGACGGAGAAGGTGCTCTGGCTGGAAGGCTGGGACTCAGCTGATGGATACCTTCATTTCCCGTGGAGGTCACGCTGCATCTCTGCAGTTTTCCAGAGACTTTGGATAAATTGGCAGTGTGCATCCATGCTCTCTTTCGGTCCCTCCTGACGGGCACACATCGCTAAGTTGGCTGGTATGAATTCCGCTTTTTCCTACCACAGACAAAATGCACCTGCCACCCTGGCCACATCCAGGCTTTGCTGCGACCCACTGAGCCACCAAAAGCCACGTGTGTACCACGACACTGATGTGATTAAATGGGAGCTAAATTTAGAGCAGAGAAGGGTTCTGTCGCAATTTCCTTAGATTACTTTTAGTCTTTCTAATTTAGGCAAAGCAGAGATGCTCCAGCATTCCTCCTTAATTCAACTTGTACTCAGGTCAAAGGGCATTTAAAGCCAACTATTTAAAAATGACTGCTGTTGAGAAAGCAAACGAAACAGCTGTGGATAATGGTGAGCAAAGTTCATTCTGGTCAAAATAGAAGAAAGACCCCAAAATGACCCCTTTCATAAATACCCGCTCTCCTTCTTCCTGAATCTATTTGTCCTTCCACAGCACGGTCCCATCCCTCTGCCATTCTGTGCCCCATTAGAGCAGGATCTTAATGCTCCTGCGACAGTCAACTATTAGCTGATAAGGCTTAACAACTCCCAGTAGGGATTTGCATTTTAATAGAGAATTATTGAAGACCAAAAAGCTTTCAGGGTCCAAAAGAACAAAGCACAGAATTAGAGGCTGTGAGGTGGATATTCTAGGGAGCAGAAAATTGTCCAGATTATTCTCAAGTTGCACCACATTTATTTTGTCCCCTCCGCAAGGGCCACTAAGTCTCTGAACCCTCTTCTGATGTTCTCCCCTCCCTCCCCTTCCCACCCCCTTCTCCACAAACACATTAGCTGGCAGTGGCTTGTTTTGTGGGGGTCCCTGAGGGAGAGAACAGCCCTTTGTTTAGTGAAAATTCGAATGAGCCATTCTGGTCATGGAAAATGAGCCTACAGGTGTGGAAAGCCTGTCTGGGTGGAAGGCAATAGAGAGAGAAGTGAATTGCTTGGCTTAGGAAAACATTATGAAGAGAGGGTGGTTGGGTTGGGAACTGCCAGCTAAAATTGTGACAGTTCAGAAGAGACGAGAGAAAAAAAAGGACAAGAATATGGAGAATATGGGGGATAGATTATGGTTTTATATGGAAGACTGGCCAGTAAGAAGCTCCTGGTACTGGAAAAGCCAACAGAGTTTTAGAATAGGGATGTTTAATGTTTAATGTTAAATTGGGACATCTGTGCTATGCTTAGTTAGTAGCAACGCCCCATACCCTCAAAATTGCAGTAATTAGGCCAGGCACAGTGGCTCATGCCTGTAATCCCAGCACTTTAAGGGACTGAGGCAGGCGGATCACTTGAGGTCAGGAGTTCAAGACCAGCTGGGCCAATATGGTGAAACCCCGTCTCTACTAAAAATACAAAAGTTAGGATGTGGTGGCAGGCTCCTGTAATCCCAGCTACTTGAGAGGCTGAGGCAGGAGAATCGCTTGAACCCAGGAGGTGGAGGTTGCAGTGAGCCAAGATGGTGCCACTGTACCCCAGCCTGGGTGACAGAGTGAGACTCTGTCTAAAAAAAAAAGAAAAAAGAAAATTCAATAATTAAAAACTTCTTCAGTTAATAAGAAGAGAGAGATCTGCTGGGCAAATCCTTACTGTTAAAGGTTAGGTTTCAGTGACTAAAGGCCTGTGAAATGTTTAAACTCTATAACCACTAACTCTATTTCTGGGAGTCAATCTTAAAAGGGATCATCTGACATTAAAATAAAATGTTATTATGCAAATATAGTATCATTTGCACAAAGAAAATTTAGAAACAATGTCAAAAAGTGTTCAAAAGAGCTTTTACCTAGAACACTCACCAGCCTACTTCTATCTGTCAATATCTTAGCCATCCTTCAAGGTTTCTTAGTTTGATTTCCTATAAAAGCAGACCCTGAATCAAGGGCGTGGGTGTAGGTGGCTTATTTGAAGGAAGAAGACAATAAAGTGTGTATTAATTAGCAGGTTACCACCCAGAGTAATCTGGGGTCAATCCCTATGGGGATCCTCCAAGGAACTTTGTAAAATGTGTCACCGAATTACTCCACTGTGGAATGGGGGAGCTGGGGTACTGATTTACCAGCTCCGATTCCCCTTAAGTTGGGGGTTACCATTGGACACTTTAAGTCTGACACTTGCAGACTGCCCTGCGAGGAGACTGGGCAAACCTCGATGACACTGGAAAAAGCCTCAGGCAGAGGAGCAAAGAGTCCCTTGAAATGAGCAGCAGTCAGGCTAGGCATGGTGGCTCACGCCTGTAATCCCAGCACTTTGGGAGGCCAAGATCGGTGGATCATCTGAGGTCAGAAGTTCGAGACCAGCCTGGCCAAGATGCTGAAACCTGGTCTCTACTAAAAATACAAAAATTATCCAGGCATGGTTGTGGGCGCCTGTAATCCCAGCTACTCAGTAGGCTGAGGCAGGAGAATCACTTGAACCCAGGAGGCGGGAGTTTGCAGTGAGCTGAGATCACGCCACTGCACTCTAGCCTGGGTGACAGAGGGAGACTCCATCTCATAAATAAATGAATAATAAAATGAGATGAGCAGCGTGCAGCATGTGGGAACCACCCACTACAGCTACTAGTGACCTCAGAGGTGGTCCTGGCGTGATGCAGGACATCAACAGCATCTCTAGAGTGCTAAGGTTCAAATTCGTCCCCACTCTTCTTCCACACGAGGTAGTCTTTTATAAAAGCACCAGTGTCTCCCTTTGCCAACAATTCTATAGTCTTTTGTCTATTAATATACGTTGCCATTACTTTCTACGTGAGCTTAGGTATCTCTTTATGCTTCAGTTTCCTCATCTGTGAAATGGGAGCGATAATAGTACCCGTGGTGGATTGCAAAAAATGGCTGCAATTCTTCATCCTTCTGGTATCCAGGCCCTTTACAACATAATTTTGCAGCTCCTCTCATCAAAAAGCAAAGTGTACTGCCCCATTCCCTGAATCTGGGTTACCCTTTTAAATGTGCTTAGGCCAAATACAAACGTTCAGCAGAAATGGCTGTGTGCCCATTTTGAGTCTCGGCCTCCAGAGGCTTGTGTACTTTGTGCCCTCAGGGATCTTGCCTCTGCCAAAAGAATAAGCCAGAGCTAGCCTGCTGGAGGAGGAGACATCTCCTATAACAGAGGCAAATTGTTTCATCTGAGACCCTCCTAGCACCAGCAAACCCCCAGCTGCCTAGATGCGCAAGAGAATCCAGCCAAGGTGCCTCAGCCCACAGCCAGCTACCCGAGAAGCAGAAGCTGCCAGCCAGCGCATAGACTTGTGAGCAAAAATAAATGTTGTGGGCCACTGAAGTTTTATGGTTGTTACACAGCATTATGATGATACTAGATAACTGCTACAGCCTCAATTTCACTGGGAATTAAAGAAGCATAGAAACATGTTCAGGACTTGGCATAGTACCAGAACTGTGATACATTTTCCTTAAATGGTAACTATTACCGTTATAGTCATTACGGCACTATCATAGTGTGCCATGTATTCAGATTATTTATATATATGTCGGTTTCTCCTACTAAACTAGGGGCTCCTGGATGATAGAAAACCAGATCCAATTCATCCTTAATGACACATTTCCCTATATTCTGGAGCCCATAATTTATGAAGGAGACAGACATGTACATAAAGTCTGCCGTGAGCACGGGAGATAGCAAACGTCCAAAAGTGCTGAACACAGAACTAGCACACAGAAGATGCCCAATCATGATAAAACAAATAAAACCAACGCACCCTGCATGTCAGGGCATTTGCATGGGAGGTAAGATTGATAAGGGCAAGGCTGGCCTTCACGTTTGCCACACGGAGCACAGTCAAGGAAATGAATGACGGGCTTATTTGGCAGTTTTATAACCATAGCTGTTGCTCATGTTTCCAGGCTCCCTCTCCCTCCAGAGACCAACAACCGTCGCATGATGAAAAAACTAATTAGAGCAAGCATGGTGCCCGGAATAAGCAGCCTATTAAGGAAATTTGAGTCAAATGAATGCAAAAGGACATCTATTGTAAATATACCCTTAACCAGTATTTATTTTTTGTTCTCTCCCAACTTCCCTAAAGGGAGTTTATTGTTTGAGAAAAGTCATAGTAAAAATCAGAAGGTTTTTACCATACACCTCCTGGTCCCCGGAGAGGTCCTCTCTGGGGCCAGCAGGCTGCATGGAGCAAGCTCCCGGCAGAAACACTCAGGCAGCATGTGCTAAGCCTGGCAGCAAGGTTAACAGAGACTCAGACAAATTCATCTTCATTTCATGTTTTCGACAGCCTCTCAACTTAGGTCAACTGCAAGGCAAACCAAGTGATTTTATTAGAGGCTGGGAGAGGTGATGGAGAGCACGTGGACTAACTTGAATTCCATTCCCAACTCCGCGACCCACCGGCTGGAGGACCTTGACCTACTGACTTAATTTCTCTGAGTCTCAATTCCCTCATCTGTAAAATAGGGATAATAAGAAGTCACCTTGTCAGGCTAGGATGAAGAGAAAAAAGAAATGCCGAGTGTCTGGCTTACAATGGCCTGAGTTTTTTATTCCAACTTTGCCCCTTGCTGTCTATACATAACCTCCCTGTCCCTGAAATTCTGTAAAATCTGTGAAGTAGGAAAAATCACTAGCCTTAAGGCTGTTGTGGGTATTAAATGAGCCAGCATATTTAAAGTCCTTAGAACAGTATCTGGTACACAGCAGGCACTTCGTAAGTGTTGCTATTGCAGTTATTCAAACAGAATTAATAGAAAGCTCTGATGACCAGAGACCTCCTAATCATCTCACTTTAGTCCAGATATCAGCTGCAATACATCAGCTCATATGCAGAAATGGTAAGAGTGGATTTAAGCAAATCGTAATTCAGTGAGTCATGATTCCAGTTTATAAGCAGAGAAGCACAATTCAAATTTATAGGCAGCTGGGCTGCTAATTAAGAAGAAGCCCTTAATTACAGCACCTGATGTAGAAGCCCTGTCTCATGCTTACTGGCCTTGTTTTGTCTCACTTCTCCCTCAGTCTATCACCCATCTATTTACCTGCTTATTATTTGTTTCTCTATCTCCATAGAGGGTATATATGTCTGTTGTCCAGAAACCTAAAAAGGGAAGCTGCTTCTTGGCACCAGAACTCACACGTCTCTGCTGGAAGTAAAAACAGTACTCAGTTCCCCAGGGTGGTGATTTCTGAGGACAATGGAGGAGCCATAGGACTTCGGGTGCGGGCCAAGAAGATGGGCCATAGAATTTACCCCCAGGAAATGAAAGGCTATGTTCATACAGAAATCTGTATGCAGATATTTATTATAGTGACTTTATTCATAATCACCAAAAACTTGAAACAACCCAAATGCCCTTCAACTGGTGAATGGATAAACAAACCGTGGTACATTCATACAATGAAATACTATTCAGCAATTTTAAAAAAACAACTACTAGTACCAGTACACCATCAATACATCTATATTATTCCGTTCTTGCATTGCTATACAGAACTACCTGAAGGCCGGGTGCGGTGGCTCACGCCGGTAATCCCAGCACTTTGGGAGGCCGAGGTGGGTGGATCACCTGAGGTCAGGAGTTCGAGACCAGCCTGACCAATATGGTGAAACCCCACCTCTACTAAAAATACAAAAATTAGCTGGGCGTGGTGGTGGGCGCCTGTAGTCTCAGCTACTCGGGAGGCTGAGTCAGGAGGATTGCTTGAACCCGGGAGGCAGAGATTGCAGTGAGCCAAGATCATGCCACTGCACTCTAGCCGGGGCGACAGAATGAGACTCCGTCTCAAAAACAAAAACAAAACCAAAAAAGGTTTCATTGGCTCACAGTTATACAGGAAGGCTATATAGGAAGCATCGCTGGGGAGGACTCAGGAAACTTACGATCATGGTGGAAGGCGAAAGGGAACCAAGTACGTACATCTTCACATGGTGGAGCAGGAGAGAGAGAGAGAGAGAAAAGGGGGAGGTGCTACAAACTTTTAAACAACCAGATCTCGGGAGAATTCACTCAGTATCATGAGAACAGCAAGGGGGAAATCCGCCCCCATAATCCAATCACCTCCCTGAGGGACCCTTCCCCAGCACTGGGGATTACAATTTGACATGATATTTGTGCAGAGACACAAATCCAAACCATATCAACATCTCAAAAGCGTTAGTTAAGTAAAAAAAAAGCCAGACTCAAAATATTGTCTGACTACATATTGTGTGATTCCTATTAGTATGACTTCCCAGAAAAAGGCAAAGCTATAGGCACAGAAAAACAGATCAGTGGTTGCCAGGGCCTGTTGTTGGGAGAAGGGGGCTGGCTACAAAAAGCCTTAGGGAATTTGGAGAAGCAATGGAAATGTTTCATCTCCTCACTGTGGTGGTGGTTACACAACACATGTGTTTGGAAACACTCGTAAATTCTACACTAAAATAAATGAATTTTGTAGTGTGTGAATTATACCTCAGTAAACCTAACTTTAAAATAAAATGATCCATAGGAACCATGGAGCAGCAATAAAAGAACTTTGGCACTTCCCAAAGTCAAACAAATAACCTCTATTTTTTTCTGACTTTTATTTTTACTTTATGTATTTATTGAGATCCTTGTTAGCCATTAAAATATGCGTATTTTAAAGTAGAGGGCAATTAATCTCATCAAATATAGTAGCACTAGCATAGGAAAATATTTCTTTTTTCCAACTAAAATCACTCTTGCAGAGAGAATCAGATATGAATTCCATTGGGCAAAACACATTAGCAGCCTTTATCCATGTCAGATGATGCATAGGAAGGAATGCATTGTTTCAGACTCTGGAGAAGGGGAGATAAGGGCTGTTGCCCAGCCTATTCATGACTGACCTCGATGCACAATGACCTCAACACATAGGAAAGCTGGTCCTACATAACTAAGGCAAAATTGAATAGAGACAAATGCCAGGTGGGTGCTCTCAGAAGAGTAACTTTGGCCAAGTGAAATAAGCCCAGCATGGATCACAGTCCAAGAATTTACATTCAGAATACTCTCCGACTTCTTTAGCTTCGCAGAAAGAGACCTGGTTTTCATAGTTCATCATAGATGTAGAAGAGTGTGCACTGATCGTTGTGAGCATTTTCCACCATTAAAACAAGTTTTCCTACTGAAAACACACTTCACTAATGAGTCATTAGTGTCAGCTCCTCAAAGAATGCGAGCTCCAAAACGTGTCGGTTGATAAATAAGTAACCCAAGGCTGGGTGCATGCAGAGAAGGAGACCAGTGATGTGGCTAGTGAGTATTGAGTATTTGCTGAGCCCAGATGTGTACGACATCACCTCATCCCGCCACAACCTATGAGGAAGATGTTGCTATCACCACTTTACAGACAGGAGATGAAAGCTTAGAAAGATGAGACCACTTGCTCTTAACCATCTTATATTTTCAAAAGCAAATGTTCTATGTTTCTACGGCAAGTGGAAATAGTGATTCTGAATTAAATTTAGACAGAGGGTGGGGGAGGCAAGAGGAGCGAAAATAAAATCATAAAGACATGAACAGTGGTGTGTTGGTAAGTGCTTAACATCCGGCTCTGGGACAGGGGTGCTAATTTATGCCATAAATATTCTACTATGACCAAGTTCAAGCTATCCTCATGAAGTCAACCAGCTTGCAAACTTCCTGACAATTTAACAACTGGCTCTCCTGAGAGTTGTTTGTAGGGAAGTTTTTGATAAAAAACACAATTCAAAGAAAGGCTTACAGGAACCCTGAGTGAAGTAGAAGGCAGGCCATCCACACTACAACAAAACTTTGGGACCTTGAACTTTGGTTTCATAATCTCACAACTGAGAAGAGTCCCTCCACACTCTTGGAGCTAGCTACGCACCCACTGGAATCTTTAAGGTAAAATGAACCAGGGAAATTTCTCCCAAGAAGAGAATGGCATCCTTGATGTAAGCAGCTTTTCCCAAGTTCACAGATTAGACCTCTACTATCATGAAACTCTTATCTTTGAATATTTTTCCTTGCTTATGCCTCTGTGAACAATAGAAGCGGAAAAGGGGTCTGTTGTGGGCACTAATGGAGTAGACTTTTATTTGTAAAGGAGTTTGTAGCCAGCCTTATACATGGATAACCTTCTACTTTGACAAATAAAAGATGAAGTCCCAATGTAGGTGAGAAAATTTAATGGTACATGTGTTGCCTCATAATCAGTCAAAAACAAAATGTTGGTTCGTTCCTTTTAACCCACATCATGGGTTAAAGAGAACATTGCCAGAAGGTCTTCACTCTTCTGAAAGGGCACCATTTGTTAGGTCCTTTTTCCATGGTTTAAAGTAAAAGAAGCAATGATTAGAAATCTATGCCTCATGATAGGCTCTATAGCAAATTCTAGGATAAAGGCTACAGTTACACAACAGACTTTAAATTCTCTTGTGAAAGTTATGCTAAACAATAGAATTGGCTAAACAGAAATGTACCTGCGCAGCTGCTGGCACTTGTGAACTATGGGGAAATACATCAAATGAAGATTATATAAATTCAGTGGTAGGGGATTGACAAAGAAATTGCTTAGTCAAGTGAGTAAACTCTATCTAGCTCATTCTTTGATCTATTTGATTTTAGGAAGTTTGATTTATGGAGACCTTGGGTAAGGAACATACTCCAAACTCTTGGTATTATCCTCCCAATAGTCTTAATAATAGTCTCCCTGGCATGCTGTATTCTCTCAAAGGTTTCAAATGCTTGCATGCAGCCATCTCTAGAATGTCATATGGTCTCTCTTCAACTGGAATAAGAGGTGCTGAATGAGACGTGCAACCATGAGGACATCACAACCTATAAATGATGTGCTGAGACTGGAAACCCAAAAACATGGTAATGGAGAGTGGCGCTAAGGCCCTAAGTTTTGGTTACACTCTCACCTAAGTGAGAACCTGACCAAAACGGGGGAATTTTTTAAAACAAAATTATGAGAGGCCATTGTTTTGAACTGAGCTCATGCGCTAATCCCCAACAAATCAAACCAAACCAAACCAAAGTGGAGTTGCTCACGCTAAGACTTTAAGGAAACACATAGATTCTAGAACAGACTAGGTTTTGACTTTCTCTTGCAAATCTCTATAACGAACGTTTCTGACAGCATAGGTATCCACCCTCTGAAGTTCCCATTAAGTCTTTTAACCAAATTCATTTCTTCTCACTTAGACCATCAAGCTTTAGATGATCAGGCAACAAAGGTTCCAGCCAGTTCCAGGTGAAGACACCAGCCCTGGCCATCAAGAAGCTACCTTGCCTCCACTAGACAGAACAGGGCGAGAGTTCCGTGATCCCCAAGAGGTAGGGACTCCGCCCCAAGCCAGCATGAAGCAGTTACAGAAAAAAAGAAAAACAAAAAACCATCTGTCTCTCTACTTCCCATAAAGATTTATGGGGATCACATCTCTGAGGGGGAGATAAGGCAGGAAAATAGAGTCTGGAGGCAGGGAACATAAGGCCGATTCACACTTCAGCTATAACAGGAAATATCCTCTCCACGGGGCGTACGCCATAAATGGCTTTGTAACTTTACTTCATCTTCTCCGTTTACATAAGGCGAACCTGAAGTAACCAGTGGAATCCTCTAGGGGGTATTTAAACTCCCAAAAATTCTGTAACAGGGCCTTTTGAGTTCCTATGCTCGGGCCCACTCCCACACTGTGGAGTGTACACTATCTTTTTCTATAAAAGCCCTCATTCCTTCCTTGCTTTGTGCGTTTTGTCCAATTCTTTGTTTAAGATGCCAAGAACCTGGACACCCTCCACCGGTAACAGGTACAGCAGAATGACTGAAAGAGGGAAGAGAGCTGAAGGGTATGGAGGGATAACGGAGGAAGACAGAATGCAGGTGACGGATTTGAGACCTGCTGGTGAAAATGGAGGCTCCATTGGGAGTTCAAAAAAACCAAAGAACCCCAGGTCACCTCCTGTGCCTCATGGCCCCCTGAAATTTAAGGCTATGGGTGGGTCTGGGGACGGAACAGAAGCCTCTACTTACGGGAAGGCCAATAACCCAATCATCACTGGTCAGGGTTTAGAAAAGTGATCCCTGGAACAGGAAACAGACTGAGTCACTGAGAAGGGGAAACGGTGATTTCTGGTGACCACACTGTCAAACCTACTCTGATGTCCAAGCATAAGGAAGCAACTGTCTAGCCATCTGAGCCCCTCCAATAGTAAATAGCACCCCCCGTGTCCTCCATGTTAGCTTGGACCCCCACCACTGGCGAAGGGAAGCCTCCAGTGTCACGTGCTGCTCATAGATCTTACTTCTGAGTGCCTGATGCCAGCATTTTCTCCTGTCACGTAGTTTTTGACGCTTGCTGCTTAGCTTCTGACCTTATTTCTCATTCTCCTATTTGCAGCCTCATCATCAAGCCTGAAGGGCACACAGTCCTTCCTCTATAAATTTGGCTTTCCTTTGAATTCTCCCCACTCCCACACTCATGGCAGTTTTTAAACAAAGCCGCAAATTCCTTGACATTCCTTCCTTCTAGAGGTGCCACTGTGCAATTCTGAGATTGGGTCATAAATGGCCATTCAGCCCTGTGCTGCTATGTTAGGAAACTAACTACCCTGAGGCCACCGTGATGGAAAAGCCACATGTAGGCTCTCGGGGTGGTTGTGGGGGGGGAAGTTCCAGCTGATCCGAGCTTTTCATTCAACTTGCCAAGATACCACGTATGAGTAAAGCAATCTTGAACCCTCCTAGACAGCCCAGCCTCCATCTGAACACAGCAAATGACTTTAGTAGATGCTATACGGAGCTTTTCCACTGACCTCTGCCTTAAATCTTTACACACAAAGTCCTGAGATATAATAAAATGGTTGCTGATTAAAGTCAGTAAGTTTGGGGGTAGTTTGTTATACAGCAGTGGATAACACCGCACCCCACTCACAGGCTGCTCTTTTGAAAAGCCTGGGGGCTGACAGTGGATCTAGTCCTAACTCCAGAACTGCTAAAATCCTTTGATCAGCACAATGAAACATTGGTTTATTTAATCCCATTGTATGAACCAAGAACAATTTTACTACCCTATACACTACAAGTGTGCAATAAAGAATCACAACCTTCAACACACATTTTCTTAAAATATCCGTTTCTGAGGCCGGGCGCGGTGGCTCAAGCCTGTAATCCCAGCACTTTGGGAGGCCGAGACGGGCGGATCACGAGGTCAGCAGATGGAGACCATCCTGGCTAACATGGTGAAACTCCGTCTCTATTAAAAATACAAAAAACTAGCCGGGCGAGGTGGCAGGCACCTGTAGTCCCACCTACTCGGGAGGCTGAGGCAGGAGAAGGGCGTGAACCCGGGAGGTGGAGCTTGCAGTGAGCTGAGATCCGGCCACTGCACTCCAGCCTGGGTGACAGAACGAGACTCCGTCTCAAAAAGAAAAAAAAATCAGTTTCTGGACCTAATGAACATCAGCTGTTTCTAAGATGTCCTGTTAATATTTGTTTGCTACTTGTTCATTCCCTTGTTTATGAACTACTCCCTATCACAGAAGTAGAAGCAGGTTCCCAAGATTCATAGACAATTTAAATGAGAAGATTTTATTCATTTATGTATAAGTGTTCCTGCTTGCATTTGAGAGAAACATTCTTCCAGCTGAGCAGCAAAACACCTCCATCACAATTCACAGAACAAGGAAGAATAAATTGGGAACTATCCCTTCAAACCTGTCATTCCAACTGAATTACACGAACATGTATTGTCAGTTACCTGTCTAACTTATAGCTTACCTTTACTCATTCATGCCACTTTATTTACTGAGCATGTAAATATATCCAGTGCCATACTGGATTCTAGAACCACAGAGATGAGTGAGAAACAATAGTGGAACTGAGGAGTTTATAGTCTTGCAAAGGAAACAAACACATAGCAAGTATGTTAATTTTGTGATTGTAAATGCAAACATTCGTTAAGTCTTGATATTTCTGGGATTGGAGTGTGTCTTCTCAATGTCAAATCTTACTTTCATACCAGCTGCATAAAAATACAGCTGCACTGAAATACATCATACAGCCCCATTTTCTCACCTCAGCAAATTATTCACATTGGTAACAGTATTTTAACTAAACTTTGGATCTCTAATTTGTTGCTTAAAATGTCTTTCAGAAGATTGTGTTATGATGAAACATTAAAAACAAAAACATACGTGCATACAGAAAAAAGTACCTCTCTTCAATAGGCAATGCAATTAAAGGGGGTCTCTCAGGAATAGCCAATAGAGCTTTCAAACCAGGGAGAGACAGGTGGAACCAATGCACGCCCCATGAAGGGTTATCACTCAGGCCCTAAAAGTCTCTCTGTTCAAAGCTTCCTGTTCCTTAAACAGCAGCCATTTAACTTTTAGCAATATGTCATTTGCTACTCTTGTATGATCCTATACTGGTGGATACATGTCATTACAGAGTTTTTCAAACCCATAAAATGTAGAACACCACGAGTGAACTCTAATGTAAACTATGGGTGGACCTGGCGCAGTGGCTCATGGCCTGTAATCGCAGCACTTTAAGGGGCCAAGGCGGGCAGATCATGAGGTCGAGCGATCGAGACCATCCTGGCCAACGTGGTGAAACCCCATTTCTACTAAAAATACCAAAATTAGCTGGGCATGGTGGTGCACACCTATAGTCCCGGCTACTCCGGAGGCTGAGGCGGGAGAATCGCTTGAACCCGGGAGGCGGAGGTTGCAGTGAGCCGAGATCGTGCCACTGCACTCCAGCCTGGCAACAGAGGGAGACTCTGTCTCAAAGCAACAAACAAACAAACAAACAAACAAACGGAACTATGGGTGATAATGATGTGTCAATGTAGGTTCATCAGTTGTAACACGTACACCAGCGATCCCCAACCTTAGTGGTTTTGGGATGAAACTGTTCCACCTCAGATCCTCAGGCTTAAGTTAGAGTCTCATAAGGAGAGCGCAACCTAGATCCCTCGCATGCGCAGTTCACCATCGAGTTGGTGCTCCTATGAGAGTCTACTGCTGCTGCCCATCTGACAGGAGACGGGGCTCCGGCAGTAATGCTCGCTTGCCGCTCACGTCCTGTTGCGCAGCCCAGCTCCTAACAGGCCACAGCCAGGTATGGGTCCATGGCCAGGGGACTGGGGACCTCTGATGGATACCACTGGTGAGGGATGCTGATAATGGGGGAGGCTATGCATGTATGAGGGCAAAGAGAATATGGGGTATCTCTGCACCTTCCTCTCAATTTTGCTGTGAAAATAAAAGTACTGTAACAAATTAAGGTCTTAAAAATATTACATATTATTTATCTTTATTACTGATGTCTTTGATAACCCTTTAAATTTTGTAACCAAGGCCAATGCCTCAGCAACTGCATCCCAGTCCCAGCCCGTGTGGCTCATCATGTGCTGCCAAATCATCAAAGGGTTTTGCTTCCAGTGACTCTTACATAAATACAAACATCATTTTATAAGATTTTTAAATTTAATTACAAAAAGACTGCATACTCATAAAAACTAAAAAGCAGAAAACAGCAGATGGGATGCGGTAGCTCACACCTGTAATCCTAGTACTTTGGGAGACCAAGGTGGGCAGATTTCTTGAGGTCAGGAGTTCGAGTCCAGCCTGGCCAACATGGCCATCTCTACTGAAAATACAAAAATTGGCCGAGCGTGGTAGCATGCGCCTGTAATCCCAGCTACTCAGGAGGTTGAGGCAGGAGAATCATTTGAACCCGGGACGCAGAAGTTGTCGTGAGCCGAGATTGCACTACCGCATCCCAGCCTGGGTGACAGAGTAAGACTCCATCTCAAAAAAACTAAAAAATAAAAAAAAGGGAAAGTAGCATAAAGTAAAAAGTAAGTCTCTTATATTGTGCTCCTCTCAATCCCATTTCCAGAATAAATTGTGTATTTATTCTGTTAACAAATTATGTATCCATCCAGGTAGTTTTTAGTATAAATACATGCAAAGTATGCATGTGATACATGCCCTTTAAAAAACAAATGGGATAATTTATACCACTGTTCTGAACCTGATGGGTTGTTTTTTTTTTTTTTCATTTAAGGACATAATAGATACTTTTCCATATCCTTCTGTTCTAGCTTGTTCTGTTTGAGCTGCTGCATAGAAATCCATTGTACTGTGTCTTAGTTCATTCAGGCTGCTATAATACCATAAACTGGCAAACAATAGAATTGCGTATCCTACAGTTCTGGAGGCTGGGAACGCCAAGATCAAGGTGCTGGCAGTTGTGGTATCTGGTAAAGGGCCATTTCCTGGTTCATAGATGACGCTTTCTAACTGTGTCCTCACATCATGAAAGGATCTAATTAGCTCCCTTTAGCCTCTTTTATTAGGACACTAATCCCACTTCTAAGAATTCTTTCCTCGTGACTTACTCATTTCCCAAAAGGCCCCACCTCCCAATACCATTGCCTTGGGAGTTTCAGTTTCAATATATGAATTTTGGGGGTACAGCAATATTCAGACCAGGGCATACAGCCATGTCATAATTTAATCCATTCTCTATTGATAGACATCCAGGTTGTTTCTAGAATTTGTTGTTTCAAACAATGTTACAACAACAAAATCCCCAATCATAGTTTTGCTTGTTTGTTCTAATTTAAATTTTTGATTAATATTGCCAAATTGCTTTTCTAAATATTTTATGTATTTTTTTCACCGTCCATCAACACTTTAGTGAGTATCTATTTCCTCTCTCCATGACAAAGGCTGTACGTCATTAAATTTTAAGTGCTAATCTGATAGGTAATTCTATTGTTTTATTTTGATTTTTAAATTATCTTTTCATAGATTCATTAGCCACTCACTGCTCTGCTGTGAATTTTGTGTTCATATCCTTTGTCCATATTTCTATTAGGTCACTGATCTTTTCCATGCAGATTGGTATGAATTGTTTTCATATTAAAGAGAATAGTCCTTTTTGTGTCACATATTGCAAACAATTTTCTTTCTGAAGGTTTTTTTTGCTTGTTTTTTTGTGAATTATTTTGTTTTTTGTTTTTTTGTTTTGTTGTTTTGTTTCGTTTTAGGTTTTTTTGTTTTTTTTTTTTGTTTTTTTTTTTTTTGCTGCATGGAAGTTTCAGGTTTTTTTGTTTTTGAGATGAAGTTTTACTCTTGTTGCCCAGGCTTGAGTGCAATGGCACGATCTCAGCTCACTACAACCTCTGCCTCCCAGGTTCAAGCAATTCTCCTGCTTCAGCCTCCTAAGTAGCTGGGATTACAGGCATGTGCCACCATATCCAGCTATTTTTTGTGTGTTTTTAGTAGAGACAGGGTTTCACCATGTTGGCCAGGCTGGTTTCGAACTCCTGACCTCAGGTAATCCACCCACCTCTGCCTACCAAAATGCTGGGATTACACATGTGAGCCACCATGCCCAGCCACAGTTTCAGAGTTTAAAAAAATATATTTAAATAATCAGCATTATCATTCGTAGTGTCTTAATTTCATGTCATTATTTAGTATGCCCTTCCCCATTCAAATTTTCAAAAAATCCAATTCTAGGATTGTTGTTGCTGTTATGTCATTTATTTGAGAGGTCGAGCCATTGAATTGCCTTTGGTTGAAAGAAGTGATGTAGAGATCCAGGTGACCTTTCAAATGGCTTTCTATTTTCGCAACGTACTTTATTGATGAAGTATGAAAAAGGGTGAAGAAGGCCATCTTTTACCACCATTTGAGAAGCCAGCTTTATCTTAAAATAATGTTCATATGTACTTTTGTTTATTTCTGAATTTTCCATTCAGTTTATTTAATAGAATCTTTCTGTCTCCATACTGGCCTATAGCATGTTAATTACTGTAATATAATGATACATTTAAACATTTGATGTATTTCCTCTCATAGTTGCTTTTTATCTGAAGATTTTTTATATCCTGGCTCTTCATCCATGTTTGCTTTTCTATATGTACCTTAGAACAATTTCATCAAGTTTTTAAAAGCCCTGTATTCTGACTGGCCTTATATTGAATTCATAAGTTAATTTCAGGATAATTTATATTGTTAAATCTTTAAAATAATACTTATAACTTTTTAATGCATAGAAAAAGGAACACATGTCTGTCGATGGTACTAAAGTCTTCTTGAGCAAAATAATATTGCATCACGTCTTTGAAAGTTTAAGGAAGGAGATCTTATCCATATTCTGTAATTACTATTTACATTTGTTTTAACATAAACTCATTCATTCTATAAGCAGTGTTGGAGCATCTACTGCGTGTAGTCGGCATCATATTAGACCATGAAAAACAGAACGAAGTGACTGCATGGTCCCTAATCTGCCACCTCCTGATACAGATGATTATTTCTAGTAGGGAAGACAGTCATAAAAAATTTCAGTGTAATGTAATGACTGCTATAACAGGAACAGTACAGTATGGGATTGTAGAATCATACAGATTGGAATTCCTTGTAGAATTATGGAATATAGAATGATGGAGTTTGAAGAGGAGCTTATTTTCCTAAGGATTTGTCCAGTGCTTTCAAGACATGACATGTCCACTAGATTTTGAGGTAAAGTGGACATTGGCCAATAAGAGTATTGTCCATTCATGTATGTTCTAGAGTCATGATGTTACTTAAAAAAAGTGTTTTATTTTATTTATTTATTTTTCCGAGACGGACTCTTGCTCTGTTACCCAGGCTGGAGTGGAGTGGCGTGATCTCAGCTCACTGCAACCTCCGCCTCCCAGGTTCAAGCAATTCTCCTGCCTCCTGAGAAGATGGGATTACAGGCACCTGCCACCACACCCAGGTAATTTTTGTATTTTTAGTAGAGATAGGGTTTCACCATGTTGGTCAGGCTGATCTCAAACTCCTGACCTCATGATCCGCCTGCCTCGGCCTCCCAAAGTGCTGGGATTATAGGCGTGAGCCACAGCACCTGGCCAAAAAATTGTTTCAATTGAAAATAACATCTTATGAGCTGGCACGGTGGCTCATGCCTGTAGTCCCAGCTACTCAGGTGGCTGAGGTGAAGGATCACTTGAGCCCGGAGGTTCTAGTCTCCAGTGAGCTATGATCATGCCACTAGCCTGGCCCACAGCACAAGACCCCTCTAAAAAAATAAATAACATCTTATTGCAAAAGTATCATTAATAATTGAATATTATATACAGGCAACTTTTCATATATATGAGTGAATTTTTTAGATAGTATAGATACGAATTTTTTCTTTTTCTTTTTTTTTTTCTTTTGAGACAGAGTCTTGCTCTGTCACCCAGGCTGGAGTGCAGTGGCATGATCTCAGCTCACTGCAACCTCCGCCTCCCAGGTTCAAACGATTCTACTGCCTCAGCCTCCCTAGTAGCTGGGATTACAGGCACCCACTACTATGCCTGGCTAATTTTTGCATTTTTAGTAGAGACGGGGTTTCACCATGCTAGTCAGGCTGCTCTCAAACTCCTGAGCTCAGGTGATCCGCCTGCCTCAGCCTCCCAGTGTGCTAGGATTACAGGCGTGAGCCACTGCACCCAGCCAGATATGAATTTTTAACTGTTATACATGATGCAAATACTTTCCCAGCCAACTTTATTGATTTCCATGGTACGAAAGTTCAAAAATGTTAGACAGTTAAATCCGTCACTTCCAGTTTAATTTCTCTTATTGTTTCAATCTTTCAAATGCCACCATCTCTACAAAGACCTAGTAAATGGGGTCCCATTTTGGCCACCACATTTCAGTTGTCACATGGAACATCTGAATAGGATCCAAAAATGATGAGAAATGAAAAGTAAGTTTCCATTTTTTCACAAGTAAAAGTTAAAATAGAACAGACCAAAGACAGAACTTATGTATTATCCCCAAGAATAATACAGAGGATAATGAGCAATGATTTTCCATGTTCAATAATTTTGATTAAGAGAAAATGTGTTTACAGCAAAGTTGAAGAGTTTAGAGGAACATAAGGAAAAACTTATTTGCTATCAGGGTGTTAGAACAATGAGATAAGGCTGGGCGCAGTGGCTCTTGCCTGTAATCCCAGCACTTTGGGAGGCTGAGGCAGGGGGATCATGAGGTCAGGAGATCAAGACCACCCTGGCTAACATGGTGAAATCCCGTCTCTACTAAAAATACCAAAAAAAATAAAAAATAAAAAATAACCAGGCGTGGTGGCAGGCGCCTGTAGTCCCAGCTACTCGGGAGGTTGAGGCAGGAGAATGGCGTGAACACGGGAGGCAGAGCTTGCAGTGAACAGAGATCACGCCACTGCACTCCAGCCTAGGCTACAGAGCGAGACTCTGTCTCAAAAAAAAAAAAAAAAAAACAATGAGAGAAACTCCAAAATAAGATAAGAATCTCCTGCCCCATAGGTTTTCCAAAGATAATAGAAACAATTTCTCCTTAATGGTTTATACCAATAGTTTACAAACTAGAGTTCTTATTTGGAGTAACTTGTGGAAGGTAAGAGAAAGGGATAGGACTGTTAGCAGCAGACTAGGGCTAGGGGCTATTGGTGAAACCTTAGATCTGGAAAATCTGGTTTATCCTGTCCTCTCTTGACAGGTGAGTGCTGACTCATATGATAACTCAAGGTTTCTTCTCAACAGTGCTTGATAGTAGTCAAAGTGCAAGTCACATTCTTAGAAATAATAATAGTAGTCACAGCTCTGTATAAATTCATGTTTGACTGTGGAAAATGGGCTCACAGTGAACACTTTTCCCTCCAATTCAACATAGGCACAAAATTACTTTATAGTAAAGAACCAAAAGCATTGATTCTTTAAGCATATAATTTTTTTTTTAAGGAAGGAAAAAGAAAGCGTGTTTTTCTGTGGCTTAGAAATGCTATGCTGGGGGCTGGGAGCAGTGGCTCCCTCTTATAATCCCAGCATTTTAGGAGGCCAAGGTGGGCAGATCACTTGAGGCCAGGAGTTTGAGACCAGCCTGGCCAAGATGGCAAAACCCCGTCTCTACTGAAAATACAAAAATTAGCTGGTCACGATGGAGCGCACATGTAATCCCAGTTACTCGGGAGGTTGAGGCACAAGAATCACTTGAGCCTGTAGGCAGAGGTTGCAGTGAGATGAGATCACACCATGGCACTCCAGCCTGGTCAACAGAGTGAGACTGTCTCAAGAAAAAAAAAAAAAAAAAAAAAGAAGAAAGAAAAAGAAATGCTATGCTGGTAGGAAAGTTAGATAAAAATAGTTTAGCACACTCCCAAATTAACCAAATTTCTTTCTGTAGGGCAGGCATATTCAGCATATACATCAATGGTCAAAATCTGGTCTTTAGTGACTTTGAAAACAGACATAAAAATGCATATTTTACATTTTGAAAAGTCTTTAATTGACTACTAGAGCCATGGTAAAAAGATTAGAAATTTTTTCAGCTGCATAAGATTTTCAATGAGTTCCCTAAGGATGTGGGTGGATATCTTTGATTTTAAGATTGAGTCGATTAGTAGGAAGGAAATGTCGTGTCAGGCATTAGAACCTCATTTTTATTATCTAGCATTTATGCAATTCATTTCCTCTCTGAATTGAAAAATACTTTATAATATCATGGTTAATGTAGGCAGTGTTATTCTCAAGGGGCTGGGGCTGGAGGTATTAGAGAAGTGCAGCTGGTGGCCAAGCCAGGATTCGTAAGTTCATCAGATTTACCCAGACTCAGAGAGACTGACTCACACCAACAAACTCAGTTCTCTGAGGTCAAGGTTGCATGATAATAGTCGAGTGAGACACGCATCTGCCTTTCCTTCCTCACCCAATCCTATGAAATCATGGAATTATTATTATTTTTTTTTTTTGGTGGAGAGGTATAGTCATTTATTGTTATTTATTTCATTCTATTCTATTAATTGACAAATAATAGTTGTATATATTCATGGAGTACATGGTAATGTTTCAATATATATATAATGTATGGTGATCACATCAGGGTAGTTAACATATCCATCACCTCAAACATGTGTCATTTCTTCGTGTTGAGAACGTTCAATATCCTCTTTCTAGCTCTTTGAAACTATATACCATATTATTGTTAACTATAGTCATCGCACAGTATTATAGAACACTAGAACTTGTTCCTCTTACTTAGCTGTAATGTACCTTTTAACAAATTTTTAAAAAAATCTATAGCACTGTGAGGAAATAATCAAAAGCCCCACTAATGAACAAGAAACTTGGAATTATTCCTAAAGCGAGAAAGCAACAGAGATCATATGTAAGAGAAAAAACAATTCTAAAGAACGTCACAGCTTAAAACAAACATAAGAGAGGAATTGTAGGGGAGTGGGGGAACTGGTTTGGGGAAGCATCACCCTCAGAGCCAATGCAATGCACAAATTCATTCTTTTATTCAACAAATATTTACTAAGCATCTTTTATGTGCCAGGCACCATTCTAGGCATTCAGGTAACATGAGTGAACAAAACAAGATTCTTGCCCTCTTGGAGTTGATGTCCTAATGAGATAAGACAGAAAACAGAAGATAAAGTTAATATAATAAACACCTCTGTATGCCAGAAAGGGATGTCATGCCATGGAAAACGGTAAAGTGGGTCAGGGCAAGGAGATTTGTTGTATCAGGGAAGGAGGGAGGATATTGAACAAGGTAGTCAGGATAGGCCTTGTTGAGAAGGAGAGAGTTAGCCACACAGATTATAAGAGAAAGGGTGTTCTAAGCAGAAAGAACAGTGAGTGTGAAAGCACCAGGATGGGAGGGAGTATGCCCGGCATGTTCAAGGGACTTCAGGGAAGCCAGAATGGTAGTGGGAGAGTAAGTTAGAAGAAGAGTGGAAGGAGATGAGGTGGAGTGCAATGATTCGATCTCGGCCCACTGCAACCTCTGCCTCCTGGGTGCAAGCGATTCTCCTGTGTCAGCCTCCCAAGCAGCTGGGATTAAGGCATGTGCCACCAAATACAGCTAATTGTGTGTTTTTAGTAGAGATGGGGTTTCTCCATATTGGTCAGGCTGGTCTTGAACTCCGACCTCAGGTGATCCGCCTGCCTCGACCTCTCAAAGTGTTGTGATTACAAGCATGAGCCATTACACCTGGACTAGGACACTGGTTTTCACTCTAAATAAAATGGGGCAGTGGCAGGAGAGGTGTGTAGGGAGAAGCAGGGAAGTGCAGGGCTTTGAGCAAAGGAGGGATATGATCTAATATATCTATGAAAGGGCTTGATTCTTGGTGCCTTGTTGAGAATGACTTTAGGAAGGGTGAGAATAGAGCCAGGGAGATCAGTAGTCTAGCCAAGAGAGGACAGATGGTGACCATGATGGAAGCAGTTGAGATGATTAAAGCTGTCCATTCTGAATGTATTTTGAAGGTAGAAGGAGCAGGATTTCCCTGATGCATAGAGTATAGGGTGTGAGAGGAAGAAAGTCACAGATGATCCATGTTTTCTGGCCTGAGCAACTAGTTGGATTAAGTGCCCTTAACTAAGATAGGGCAGCTGCAGATTCCTGCATAAGCTTTTCCCCCAAGGTCATGTAAGGTTTGGTGGGATTTGGGATGGAGGAACGTGGTCAAGAGTTCCGTTTTGGACCTGTTGAGTCCAAGATGTCAATTAGACATTCAAGCAGAGATGGCAGTAGCCAGTTACCCAGAGTCTGGAGTTGGGAAGAGAGGTCTGGGCTGGAGATACGTGTTTGGGAATTGTTGGTGTATGTATCTTGTTCAAAGCCATGAGACGAGGTGAGATTGTCACATGGGAGAATATAGATAACAAAGAGAAAAGTCACATTAATTGATTAAAAGAGAAAAATCAGACGATCATCTCAACAGATGTCAAAAAAGATGTGATAAACCTCAAACACTGGTACCTGATGAAGAAACAACAACAGGCCAGGCACGGTGGCTCACACTTGTAATCCCAGCACTTTGGGAGGCCAAGGTGGGCGGATCACGAGGTCAGGAGATCGAGATCATCCTGGCCAACACAGTGAAACCCCGTCTCTACTAAAAATACAAAAAATTAGCCAGGCATGGTGGTGCATGCCTGTAGTCCCAGCAACTAGTGAGACTGAGGCAGGAGAATCACTTGAACCCGGGAGGCAGAGGTTGTAGTGAGCCGAGATCGAACCATTGCACTCCAGCCTGGGTGACAGAGCAAGACTCCACATCAAAAAAAAAAAAAAAAAAAAGAAAAGAAAGAAAGAAATGACAACAAAAAGAAAGATAAAGAAACTTTTAAGGAAAAAAGGAAGACCTGAATACATATTGAAAGGTATCACATCCTTAAATGGAATGTGTGTATTTTTTTCCTTTTTTTTCCTCAAATTACAAACCAATATAGGTTTATTGAAGAAGTAAAATGGTACAATGATGTGCAAAGAAAAAGTCAATCACCATTTCATCCTCAACTCAATCCCCTTTGAGTTAACACATGTTAACATCCTGGCATTTATTCCTTCACACCTTTTTTCATAGGTCATTCAATATTACAAGCATTTATGGAGACCACAACTATAGAAGTTTGTTTGTATGTGTTTGCTTTGACAAAATAGAATCATACTTACCCATTACCAGCTCTTTAACATTTATCACCATATCATATGCATCTCTACAAATATGTAGATATGGATTCAACTCTAGCTTTTCTCCTCTCATATATATTGTAGCATATATATACACACACATTATACGTGTGTATTATATTTTAGGTATATATGCATATAATGTATTCATATACATATTAATATGCATAAATATTAACAGAATATCATTGTGGTAGCTAAAGAAATTAGATCCACTTTTTCTTCTACTCTTCTCCTTTCAGATTCTACCCAAATCTCACACCCTCACACCCAACTCGACAAAATTCCTGTTAACAACCCAATGTAGAGCTTTGGTTCCAAACTTTTTTCCCAAACTCATGTAATTATAAACAAATAGAAGTTTGTGCACAAATATTTATGTTTACACACACACACACACACTCATCCATACACAGTCATGTGCTGCATAACCACATTTTGGTCAATGACAAACCACATATACCACAGTGGCCCCAAAGAAACAAATAATTATAATACCATATTTTTGCTGTATGTTTTGTATGTTTAGGCACGCAACTGTGTTACAATTGTCTACAGTTTTCAGTACAACAACATGTTATACAAGTTTGAAGCCTAGGAGCACCAGACCATACCATATAGTCTAAGTGTGCAGTAGGAGCCTCTACCACCTATGTTTCTGTAAGTACACTCTATGATATTCATGCAACAACAAAACTGCTTAACAATGCATTTCGAGAAAGCATCCCCATCTTTCTCACTCGACACCTCGTAGCGATCCTTCTAACTCACATGCAGTAACTCTAATTCCTTCTTCTTAGTAACTGCATAGTACTTTTTTTCTTCTTTTTTTTCTTTCTTTTTTTTTTTTTTTTTTTTTTTTTTTTTGAGACAGGGTCTTACTCAGTTACCCAGGCTGGAGTGCAGTGATATGTTCATGGCTCTCTGCAGCCGCAACCTCCTGGGCTCAAGTGATCCTCCCACCTCAGCCTCCCAAGTAGCTAGAACTATAGGTGTGCACCACCATGCCTAGCTAATTTTTGTATTTTTGGTAGAGACAAGGTCTTGCCATGTTGCCCAGGCTGGTTTTGAACTCCTGGGCTCAGATGATCCACCTGTCTCAGCCTTCCAAAGAGCTGGATTTCCAAGCATGAGCCACCCTTATTCAGCCATTCCCTTATGGATGTATATTCACTTTGTTTTTAGGTTTTTGTTACTATAATTCTGCAGTAAACAACTTTATGTATAGCTCTCCATATTGATTATTTTATTTTTACTAGTAGAATCTCAGGAGTGCAATCATTGGGTTAAAGGGTATGAGGATTCTTTATTTTAATGGATTCTGCTTGGCTTTTGTTTTTCTCAAAATGTAACAATTCGCATTTTCACATGTAATGCATGAGATTGCAATAGATAATATCATTCTTTTTAACTTCTGCCAATCTGTTGCATATAGAGTAATATCTCATTATTATTTTAATTTGCAATTCCCTGGCTATCACTGAGTTGGGTACCTTTTCATATGTTTGCCAGCCATTTGGATTTGCTATTTGGTTTATTTCCTTTTTCATACTTATTGCCCTTTATAAAAATTGAAATGGTTTATCTTTTTTTTATCAATTTGTAAGAATTCATTATATATAAGAAATATTAACCCAATATCTGTTATCTACATTGTACATATTTTTCTAATGCATTTTGACTCTTGACTTTGTTTGGGTACCTTTCACCATATAAAGGTTTGAAATTTTTATGTAATAAAATATGTCTATCTTTTATACTTCAGGTTTCTGGTTTTAGTTTAAAAGATGTTCTCTGTCCCCTAGATTTGCATGCAGTCACCTAACTGTTTTTTTTTAAGCTTGTTGTTTACATTTATGTTTTTAATCCATTTGGAATTTACTTTTGGATTTGTTGTGAAATTGAGATACAAGTTCATTTTGTTCCAGATGAATAGGCAGTTATGCCGGCAATACTTATTAAGTAAGCCATTCTTTCCCACAGAATTGAAATACTACCTTTGTCACATATTAAATTATGATATATACTGAGATCTATTTTTGGATCCACTCTTCTGTTCCACTGATTTGTCTACTCTTATGCCAATACCATGTTGATTGTATTGCAGTGATTTTTATTACAGTGGCTTTCAGTTGAAGGCAAGTCTCTCATTATTTATCTTCTGCATACTTTCTTTGTTATTCAGGCACTTACATTTCCATGTGGCTTTTAAAATAGGTTTATCCAACTCATTCTACCCCCCAAAAAGAGAACTATTAGGATAATACATGGAATTTTGCTCTATTTATTTAGGGGAATATTATTAGTTTTTTAATTTGTAAAAGTTTTAGTCTTTCTTTCTTTACCATTTATTATATCTTAAAAATTAGCAATAATTTCTTGATATGATTAAATATCTAGTCACTGCTTAAATTTCTCCAATTGTCTCAGGATTGTTTAATTTATATTTTAGACTTAGGATCTAAATAGGCCATAAATTGCAGTTGGTAGTGATAGGTGTTTAAATCTTTTTAAATCTGTTGACATCTCCTTTGTTATATGTTTTCTTGCAATTTACCGAAGAAAACAGGCTGTCCAGCAGCATTTTCCTAACCTGAATTTTGATAAGCGTACCTCTATGGTGTCATTTAATGTATTCTTCTCTCTCCTGTAGTTCCTGAATGTTGGTGGTCAGATCTAGTGCTTTGATCAGACTCAGGTTCAATTTTCGGGCCAATATTTGTTATAGAAGGTGACACGGGAAGTCTGATTGTCTCTTTGTTATTTAGCACACCTATATCCACTGATTTGTTAGGACTTGCACAGTGGTGATATTTTGACTCCATCATTCCTTCTCATTGTTAACTGAAGCAGCTTTACAAGTTTCTTCTACAATGGCGCAATGTCCTCTTCAACCATCTGGTACCTAGAGGTGCAGGTTATGCAGGGAAATAAGATAAGGAACTCATTTCAGATGAATTGGTTTCCCAGAATCCTGTAACAGGGACTACTGTGTTTTATTTTGTTGGTGTGTTTCATTATAAACTAGTGGATATCAACATACATATTTGTTTTTTGTCTATGATAGCTATTATTTTTTTGTTTCATTGGCCTATGGGAGAGAACTTCTTCAGATTGGATCTTGGACTCTTTGGACACATCCCTGGGACCTTTGGGGTCAAACCAAAGAAAAGAAAGCTCAGGTACTTAGGGTAGGCTGTGTGTTTCCTGCCCTAGACCTGTCAAGGCTGTAATGCAAGGGACCCTGCTGTCTTCCAGGGAAAATGGTATTTGGGAACACCATTGATGCATTTGGCATTATGGGCTTAGTTATTGTTTCTGAGCTTTTTCAGTAGACAGAGTAGAAAATGGCATTTGTTTATAAGATTACGTATGTCGTGACTTTATACTAATAGTTGCAGGTCCTCTACAGGGTTTTTGTCTAACCCATCGATATCTTTTCTCCCACACTGAAAACTTGCAGAATGACTTGTTGACTTTAAACCTCTCTGTATACACTACAGTCTCAAAATAATGATTTTCATACTAGTTCTGAAACATGAGATCTCTGAGCAGCTTAAGATATTTTTTGCAATTCTTTTTGCCCTGAGGGAGTATCCCACTAGGGATGAGCTATCAAATTACTGTGCTTTCAAGTTGCTCTAAATAGGTTCTCTCTGTGTGACTGTGCCACCAACCTAATTCCAGTTGTGTTGGGTTCATTTGCTTTATTTTACTTTCCATTTTAAGGGATTGCTTTTTTAAAATTTAACTTTACTGGCCAGGCACAGTGGCTCTGTAATCCCAGCACTTTGGGAGGCTGAGGCAGGAGGATCACTTGAGCTCAAGAGTTTGAGACTAGCCTAGGCAACATGGCGAGACTCTGTCTCTACGAAGTAATAATAATAATAATTTTGTTTTATGATTTTGTAATATATATATAGTTTTAAAGGGTAATCTATAAGCAAGATATATCCAGAAAAGTCCAGCTTCTGTCTCTGTTACTTCCCAATAAAGTAATTCAAAGCTGCTTCTATAGTTACTTTCCATTTTTATTTATTTATTTATTTTGAGATGGAATCTCCCTCTATTGCCCAGGCTAGAGTGCAGTGGCACCATCTCAGCCCACCACAACCTCCGCCTCCAGGGTTCAATTGATTCTCCTGCCTCAGCCTCCTGAGTAGCTGGGACTACAGGCACATGCCACCATGCCCGGCTAATTTTTGTTTTTTAGTAGAGATGAGGTTTAACTATGTTGGCCAGGCTGGTCTCAAATTCCTGACCTCATGATCCACCAGCCTTGGCCTCCCAAAGTGCTAGAATTGCAGGCGTGAGCCACCGTGCCAGGAGTTCCATTTTTAAATGTAAGTAGATACAGATTTATGCACATGTATATACATACGTAGTATGTATTTGTATGTGTATCTCTTCTTTCTTAATTAAATGGTAGGAAATAGTATATGCTCCTCTCCTTCTCGTATTCTCATTTAACAAACTATCCCAGAGACCACTCTCCCTCCTTGCTCTTTTGAATTTTAATGTTTTCATCCAGTGGAGTTGCCCTCTCATTCAGCTCCTTCTCAGTCTTCAATTAGCCAGCATGTCCTGAGTTGGCTCTTCAGTTTCATTTTATTTTATTTATTTTATTTTATTTTTTGAGACCAAGTCTCACTCTTTTGCCTAGGCTAGAGTGCAATGGCATCATCTCTGCTTACTGCAACCTCCACCTGCCTCCCACGTTCAAGTGATTCTCCTGCCTCGGCCTCCCGAGTAGCTGGGATTATAGGTGCCCGCCACCACGTCTGGTATTATTAGTAGAAATGGGGTTTCACCATGTTGGCCAGGCTGGTCTCGAACACCTGACCTCAGGCTATCCGCCCATCTTGACCTTTGGTTTTTTTTTTATGTAACTTTTCTCATCCAAGGACAAGGTATATGAAAATATAAGACTATCAGTCATGTTTCATGTTAGTATATAATTTAATTCAATTTCAATCCAAATCCTAACAGGACTTTTTAAGGAAATTTAGTAAGCTGGCTAGACAATCATGGAAAAGAGAAATGGACTCAGGTGGCCAAGAAAATGTTGAAATAATAAGAAAAATGAGGGAAGACTTTCCCTACCAGATATTGAAGCACATCCTGAGAGTCTATAATGTAGACAAACTTTACTAACATGTTATAAGACATCTGCTCCTGGCTATGAGGAAGCAACAGAGCCCAGATTCAGCCTCCTCCCTAAACAACCATATTACTAGACAAAATATACAAAATAACAATTTTCAGGCATTGGACAATGGGCAACATAGAGAAGGAAAATAAAATAAGGGGAACTCTAATGTTGCCAGCTTACTGCCAGAAGAGAATTTCTCAGCTGTAGCTCATGGAAGGAGCACCCAGAGTACAGAGTCTGAAGAGGTCAAAGGAGCTAGGATTTGTGGGGCAGGGCCAAAGAGTAATGAGCCACATCGGGAGGACCCTGAAGATCTGCAGAGGGCTCCCCTTGAGAGTTTAGCTTAGTATCAATCAGTTTATGTGTGCCTTAGTCAGCTTGGCCTGCTGTAATATACACTGGGAAGCTTAAACAACAAACACTTATTTCCCACAATTCTGGAGGCCGGCAGTTTGAGATCAGGGTGCTGGCATGGTCAGGATCTTGATGAGGACCCTCTTCCTGGTTATGTCCTCACATGACCTTCCTTGTTACTTGCATATAGAGAGGCAGAAGTAACAATTCCTCCTCTTTTTATAAGGGCATTCATTTCATGATGAGGGCCCCATTCTCACGAACTAATCTAACCCTAATTACTTCCCAAAGGCCTTATCAATGAATACCATTACATTAAGGTTTAGGTTTTCACTGTATGAACTTTGAGGGGGACACAAGCATTCAGTCCATAGCAATATCTATGGGAAAATTACATGAAGTGTGGGGAAGACCACCAGAATGGATCAGGTAAAGCAACAGCCAGAACTAGTCCTAGGCTAAAGATTGTTCTGGATCCAACTAACAAAGCATAAAGGCAAGCTTTGAAAGGATTGAATTCATTCAACATGCCAGGATAGGGGCTTTCTGCCATCATCTTCACACAGAAGCATTGATTTTGACAACTACCCCTAGATGACAGTACCTTTGTGGGAGTCTGAGAGTCCAGCAGAGAAGTTCTAGTACACTGTGGAGCAAAAAGTCTGATAATAGATGCATTGAAGAGGGTAAGAAGAACAATTTCACTTAAACTATGTCACCTTTCCCCCAAGGCAGCACAGTTTAGTGCCAAGAGAGACTCCTTCAGCCTGCAATTTCTCCTATAGGGGAAAGTGAATGCATAGCAAGCAAGTACCTGGCTTATCCAGTCATGAAGAGTGCTACTCGAGAGGTCCACCTCTTTCTTACCTCACACAGAATACTGAGGTGACTGGCCCAGCCAAAAAGTTCAGAAAGTTGGGAGCAAGGAAGAGAGCTGGGGATTCGCATTAACCAGGGCTCAGAACTCAATAAAGGGCCATGGATCTTACTAGCTCCCTTGCTTGGCAGATTCCATCAGGAAGCCCTCCTATGGGTTACTGGAAATGCTTTGGTTACAGAATCCCTCAGCTTGCTCACAGGCACCCTAAACGCTTTGCATGTCCCACTCTTCTCCACCCCATGGTCCTTATGCATCTCACCACAAATACAAGTACAAACCTCGGCAGATGGCGCATGACCATGTGCAGAAAGCCATCCTAACTCTGTGAGATGGGACAAGGCACATAAACTTGACCATTTCAGAGAACAGCCTTAAAAAAAAAGATCGAGAGAAGGCATACAATCTTAGGAATCTCCGCCTCCACAAGTGGTAACAAGAAGTGTGAACCAGACCCATTAATAGGAAAGGACTGAGAAAACCTCAGAATCCCTATTCAGGCCTAATAGTGCAGGTATTTCTCTCCCAAAGTTAGCAGAGACTGGAGAGGATGATTGCGTCTTCAAATGAAAAGCAAAAACAAAGCAAAACAAACAAACAAAAACAACAATGCAAGATCCTAATGTAATTGAAAAATCAAGGGCTGGGCGCAGTGGTTCACACCTGTAATCCCAGCACTTTGGGAGGCCGAGGTGGGCAGATCACAAGGTCAGGAGATCGAGACTATCCTGGCTAACACGGTGAAACCCTGTCTCTACTGAAAATACAATAAATTAGTCAGGCATGGTGGTGGGTGCCTGCAGTCCCAGCTACTCAAGAGGCTGAGGCAGGAGAATGGCGTGAACCCGGGAGGTGGAGCTTGCAGTGAGCCGAGATTGCACCACTGCACTCCAGCCTGGGCGACAGAGCAAGACTCTGTCTCAAAAAAAAAAAAAAAAAAAAAAAAAAGAAAAGAAAAATCAAGGAAACATGATACTAACGGAGGAGACCACCCCTCATATTGTCTTATCCCCAATTTCTACATCCAAAAAAAGAAGAAGTAAAAACTAAAAGGCAGAAATGAAATCCACAGGCAGACAGCCCAGCACTGCTGGTGCCACGCCCTAGGCCTGGTAGTTAAAGATCAACCCCTGACCTAACCGGTTATGTTATCTGTAGATTCCAGACATTGTATGGAAAAGCATTGTGAAAATCCCTGTCCTGTTCTGTTCCGTTCCAATTACGAATGCATGCAGCCCCCAGTCACATACCCCCTGCTTGCTCAATTGATCACAGCCCACTCACGTGGAACCCCTTAGAGTTTAAGCCCTTAAAAGGGACAGGAATTTATCACTTGGGGAGCTCAGCTTTTGAGACACAAGTCTGCTGAAATTCCCGGCTGAACAAAGCTCCTTCCTAATTTAACCCAGCGTCTGAGTTTTGTCTATGGCTCATCCTGCTACATTTCTTGGTTCCCCGACTGGGAAGCGAGGTGATTGGTGGACGGTAGAGGCAGCCGCTTAGGCAACTTAGGCCTGCCCTATGGAGCATACCTGCAGGGGACTCCAACCAGCCTGAGTGATGTGGATCCAAAGAGTGCTCCCAGGTAGGCAATTGCCCTGGTAGGACGCCTCGCCAGAGCAGTATATGGCAGGCCCCTGTGAGGATCAACACAGTTGCTGAACACCGGGAAGGAGTTGACACTTGGAGTCCGGACATCTGAAACTTGGTAAGTCTGGCCTTTGGAACTTGCTCACTCCATTTGAATGGAAGTGTGGCCTGATCACCCACGGTGTGCCTATACCAGCACTTTGGTTTTTGTTTTTGACTTGACTTGGATTGCTTGATACTTTGGTTTTGGTGTTGACCTGGTTTGGATTTCTTGATACTCTGATTTTGGTTTTGATTCTGGCTTGGTGTAAACTGTAAAAGTGTGTGTGTGCCCTTTTTACCCGTTCTTTGTTTTGTGGTGTGTGTGTGGTGTTAGTGTGGTGTTTTGTCTCGAGGAAGCATGGGTCAGTCACAAAGTAAGCCCACACCACTAGGAACTATGTCGAAAATTTCAAGAAAGGATTTAAGGGAGATTACAGTGTTACTATGACACCAGGAAAACTTAGAACTTTGTGTGAAATAGGCTGGCCAGCATTAGAGGTGGGTTGGCCATCAGAAGGAAGCCTGGACAGGTATCTTGTTTCAAAGGTATGGCACAAGGTAACCTGTAAGCCAGGGCACGCAGACCAGTTTCCGTACATAGATACTTGGTTACAGCTGGTTTTAGATCCCCCCCCCACCCCTGCTTGAGAGAACAGCAGCATACGTGGCTGGCAGAGACAAGGAAGGACCAGCAGAGACAGAGAGAGGAAAGAGACAGGAAAAGAGGCAAAGAGAGAAAAGAAGAGACAGAGAGGAGGAGACAGAGAGACAGAAAGGGAATCAAGGAGAGAGAAAGAGAGAGAGAAGCCAGGTGTGGTGACTCACATCTGTAATCCTAGCACTTTGGGAGGCTGAGGCGGGCAGATCACCTGAGGTCAGGAGTTTGAGACCAGCCTGGCCTACATGACGAAACCCTGTCTCTATTAAAAATACAAAAATTAGCTGTGCGTGGTGGCAAGTGCCTATAATCCCAGCTCCTTGGGAGGCTGAGGTGGGAGAATTGCTTGAACCTGGAAGGTGGTGGTTGCAGTGAGCTGAGATCATGCCACTGCACTCCAGCCTGGGCAACAGAGCAAGACTCTGCCTCACAAAAAAAAAAAAAGAGAGAGAGAGAAAGAGAAAGAGAGAGGCAGAGAGAGAAGAGACAGAGTCAAAAGGAAATTCAAAAAAGAGAGAGAGACTGAAAGTCAAAGAGAGAAAGAAAGAAAGCAAGAGAGAGATATACAAGTAGTTAAGGAAAAAAAACAGTGTACTCTATTCCTTTGAAAGCCAAGGTAAATTTAAAACCCATAATTGATAACTAAAGGTATTCTCTGTAACCCTGTAACACCCTAATACCACTTTGTTGTCAGTGTAAACAATGGCGTATCCCAAAAGCACTGAGGCCACTGATAACCAATAGCCTTCCTATCAAAAATCCTTAACCCAGTAACCCATGGATGGCCCAAATGCATTCAATCTATAGCAGCAACTGCTTTGCTAACAGAAGAAAGTAGAAAAATAACTTTTAGAGGAAACCTCATTGTGAACACACCTCACAAGTTCAAAAGCATCCTAAGTAAAAAACAAAGACAAACAAACGAACAAAAAAGGCAAAAAAGTAGCTTACTAACCTAAAAATCTTAAAATATAGGGTTATTCTGTTAAAAAAAAAAAAAAGATGATTTAACATTAACTACTGAAAATTCCCTTAACCCAGCAGGTTTCTTAACAGGGGATCTAAATCTTAATTACCATACAAAGGTCTGACCAGACCTAAGAGAAACTCCCTTCAGGACAGGACAATAGATGGTTCCTCCTGGGTAACTGAAAGGGGGGGGAAGCCATCTATACCAATTCTAAGTTAATTTGAACTAAACAAGGTCTTATTAATAGCAAAGGATAATTGAAATCCCAAACTTACAAGGTTTTTAACAAAGGTAAAGTTTTGCTAAAGTTAACAGTGTAACATGTATTATAGTAACTTCTAATCTTGTGGCCTTAGACAGTCTAGTCCGCAGATGTAAAGGAAGTTTGCTTTGGAAAAGAATGATTATCGTCTTCAAAAAAAGGAAAAAAAGGTGGGGGCAGAATTTATGTAAAAAGAATGTTATATGGTAAATTCTTGTTCTGAAATAAATTAACTGGTTGTTTAAAGAAAGAAATGTTTGTAATAAGGAAGTTGAGGAATTGTCTGCGAAAGTCGTGAAAAAAACTTATAAAAAAAGAATTTATGCAAGAAATGTTGTATGATTTAAAAGTAATTAGGTCTCCTGAATGTAAAACTATTGAAGAAACAGCTTATGTGCAAGGTGTATAAGGAAAGTAAAACATACCTCTGGTAAAAGGATTATAAGGTGGCATAACAATGTGGATTTTTACCTACATTAAAATGTAAAAAAAAAATTTTTTTTTGTTTTGAAGGTTTAAGCAAGTTTTGTTTTGTTTTGTTTCTTTTAAGGAGTCTTGCTCTGTCACCCAGGCTAGAATGCAGTGGTGGGATCTTGGCTCACTGCAAGCTCTGTGTCCTGGGTTCACGCCATTCTCCTGCCTCAGCCTCCTGAGTAGCTGGGACTACAGGCACCCGCCACCATGCCTGGCTAATTTTTTTTTTTTTTTTTGTATTTTTAGTAGAGATGGGGTTTCACCGTGTTAGCCAGGATGGAGTTTAAGCAAGTTTTAAAACATTAATTGTAAAGAAAATTCTGTGTGTAAACATATTAGCTAAAGTTAAATGGGTATCATCCAGTTTTTCTGTGAACTGAACATTAAAATAAAAACACAATGGGTTTTTCTTAAAGCACTAACCTGCTCTTTAACAAAAATTATAAAAGGTTAAAAAGAGTCTATAAAAATCTTACCTTATGGTCCGACATTAAAAATTGAATAAATATGTCTATAAGATTTTATTAAAACTAAGTTTAACATTAATAACACACTAATATAAAGGTGAAATTTAGCTTATCTGGTATAAAAATCATACAGAAAGCACTGTAAAGTATAAAATGGTGTTTGGATTTCTTTGGTCTAAAAACTAATAAAAATAGGTGCTAAAGGAAATTACTCAGTAAAAAGGCATCAATGACTATAAAGTCCACTGCTGATGTCCCCACATTTAAAACAAAAGGTCAATTTCTTAAAAATTATAAACTTGGCTTAGCACATGTACCACCCCTAGAATTTCCGGTAAACCAGCACCAGCTGGTTTAAAGACTGGCAATAAGATTAAAGACTGGGAACTTCTGGATTCTGAAAAACCTCAATTATTAGGCAATATCATATAGCAAGGGTGAGGAAAGACTTCACTGTTCCTGTGGGAAGACTCAGCTGCCTTGGGCAAAAACTGTGTAACAGTACTACAAAACAGCCACCTGGTGAAGTTCAAACCACACTAAAAGAAATCCATTTAGTAAATTTCCAAAGTTGCAAACCATGTGGACCCACCTGGAGTCCCATTGGGACTGGACAGCCCCCACTGGATTATGCCACATATGTGGGCAGAAAGCCTATGCCAAGTTACCTGACCAATGGGCAGGTAGTTGTGTTATTGGCACCATTAAACCATCTTTTTTCCTACTGCCCATAAAAACAGGTGAGCTCCTAGGCTTCCCTGTCTATGCTTCCTGAGAAAAGAGAAGCATAGCTATAGGTGACTGGAAAGATGACGAGTGGCCCCCTAAAAAAATCATACAGTACTATGGGCCTGCCATTTTGGCACAAGATGACTCATGGGGATACCGAGCCCCCATTTATATGCTCAACTGAATCATACAGTTACAAGTTCTCTTAGAAATAATCACTAATAAAACTGGCAGAGCTTTAACTGTTTTAGCCGAAACAGAAACCCAGATTAGAAATGCTATCTATAAAAATAGACTAGCCCTACACTACTTGCTAGCAGCTGAAGGAGGGGTCTGTAAAAAATTTAACCTGACCAATTGCTGTCTGCACATAGATGACCAAGAGCAAGTAGTTGAAGATATAAAGATACAACAAAGCTGCCACATGTGCCCGTGTAGGTGTGGCATGGGTTTAATCCTAGGTCCACGTTTCGAAAATGGTTTCCAGCACTAGGAGAATTTAAAACTCCTATAATAGGAATTATAATAGTAATATTAACCTGCTCGTTGCTTCCATGTGTGCTGCCTTTGCGCCTTCAAGTAATGAAAAGTTACTACCTTAGCACAAGTGTACTATATGAATCACTATCGATCAGTCTTGCAAGAAGACATGGGTAGTAAGGATGAAAGTAAGAACTCCCACTAATGAGTGAGGTTCTCAAAGAGGGGAATAAGGGAGGAGACCACCCCTCATATTGACTTATGACCAATTTCTGCCTCCAAAGAAAGAAGAAGCAAAAACTAAAAGACAGAAATGGAATCCACAGGCAGATATCCTGGTGCCATCCCCTGGGCCTGGTAGTTAAAGATCGACCACTGACCTAACCGGTTATGTTATCTATAGATTCCAGACATTGTGTGGAAAAGCGCTGTGAAAATCCCTGTCCTGTTCTGTTCTGTTTACCGGTGCATGCAGCCCCCAGTCATGTACCCCCTGCTTGCTCAATTGATCACAACCCTCTCATATGGACCCCCTTAGAGTTGTAAGCCCTTAAAGGGGATAGGGATTGCTCACTCAAGGAGCTCAGCTTTTGAGACACAAGTCTGAGAAGTTTCTGGCTGAATAAGCAGCTTCCTTCTTTAACCCAGTGTCTGAGTTTTGTCTGTGGCTCGTCCTGCTACAATACTACAAAATGAATATAATAATTTTCCAGTAACTAACTCAAAGAAATAGAGATGTATGAATTACCTGATAAAGAATTCAAAACAACTGTTTGAAGGAAATTCAGCTAGCTACAAAGAAAACAGACACAACTCAACAAAATTGGAAAACAATACATGAACAAAACAGGAAGTTCAACAAAGAGATGAAAATCAAAAGAGTACCAAACAGAAATTCTGGAGCAGAAGAATGTAATGAATAAAGTGACAAATACAATAAATAATGTCAATGACAGTCCTAAGCAAAAGAAATAATCTGTGAACTCGCGAACAGATTGCTTGAAATTTTCCAGTTAGAGGAAAAGAATTGAAAAAGAATGAAAAGGAATGAAGAAAGAATTTATAGAACACAATCAAGAAAGCTAACATATGTATTATGAGAGTTCTAGAAGAAGAAAGAAAGGAGCAGAAAGATTATTTAAAGAAATAATAGCAGAACACTTCCCAAATCTGGAGAGAGATATGATCATCCCGGTAAATGAAGCTCAAAGAAACACAGTGAAATCAAACTGACAAAAAGTGAAGACAAAGAGAATTTTAAAAGCAGCAAGAGAAAAGAGACTCAGTACATACAAAGAACCTGACCCTATAAAACTGACAGATAATTTCTCACCAGAAATCTTGCAGGCCAAGAGACAGTGAAATAATGTATTCAAGGTGCTGAAAGAAAAAAAAACTGTCAAAGAAGAATGCTTTGCCCAGCAAAGATATCCCTCAGGAATGAAAGGGAGGTAAAAACTTTCTTAGACAATAAAAGCTGAGGGAGTTTATCATCACCAGACCTGTCTTACAAGAAATGCTAAGGGGAGTTCTTCAAGTTGAGTTGAAAGGATGCTGATTAGCAACTCAAAAACATCTGAAAGTATAAAACTCACTAGTAAAGGTAAGTATATAGTCAAATTGGAATATTCTAATATTATTATGGCAGTGTATAAATCACTTGTAACTCTAGTATGAAAGTTAAAAGACCACAATATTAAAAATGAGTATAGCTTTAATAAATTTTTAATAGGTAAACAATATAAAAACATGTAAGTTGTGACATTAAAAATAAAGTGGAAGGGGAATCAAAACTGTAGAGTTTTTATATGTTATTATAGTTGTTTCTATCAGCTTAAAATATACTGTTATAAGACTTGTGATGTCAGTTTCATGGTAACCACAAAGCAGAAATCTATAGTAGATACACAAAAAGATAAACAGAAAGGAATCAAAGCATACCACTACAGAAAATTATCAAATCACAAAGAAAGATAGCAAGAGAGGAAGAAAGGTACAAAGAAACTACAAAACAGCAAGAAAATAATTAATGAATGGTAATAGTAAGTCTTTACCTATGAATAAGTACTCGAAGTGTAAATAAATTTTATTTCTCAACCAAAAAACATAGAATGGCTGAATGGATAAAAATACAACACTCAACTACATGCTGCTCACAAGAGGCTCATCCACATACATACGCTGAAACTGTAAAGGAAGGTAAAAAGAAAATTCCATGCAAATGGCAACCAAAAGAGAGCAGGGATAATATTATACTTGTATCAGACAAAATAGACTTTTAGTCAAAAACTGATAAATAACTCAGTAAAGTTGCAGGATACAAAATCAACATACAAAAATCAGTAGCATATTCATATACTGACAATAAAGAATCAAAAAAGAGATACAGATAATGTCCTTAAAATGTCCTGTTAGAAAAAGAGACATTAAAAACAATCCCACTTATAATAGTAACAAAAAGGACAAAATAATTAAGTATAAATTTAACCAAGGAAGTGAACTATATATACTATTGAACTATTTATGAAAACTTTAAAACATTAGTGAAAGAAATTGAAGACAAATAAATGAAAATATATCCCATATCACTGAATTGGAAGAATTAATATTATTAAAATACCCATATTACCCAAAGCAATTATATTAGTCATTTTCTCAGTTCTGTAAAGAACTACCTCAGATTGGATAATTTATAAAGAAAAGAGATTTAATTGACCCACAGCTTTGCATGACTGAGGAGGCCTCAGGAAACTTAAAATCATGGTGGAAGGCAGAAGGGAAGCAAGGCACGTCTTACATGGTAGCAGGAGAGAGACTGAGCAAGGGCAGAAGTGCCACACTTTTAAACCATCACATCTTATGAGAACTCACTATTATAAGAACAGCATGGGGGAAACTGCCCCCATGATCTAATCACCAACCACCAGGTCCCTCCCTAACACATGGGGAATACAATTCGAAATGAGATTTGGGTGGGGACACAGAGTCAAATCATATCATCAATCTACAGATTCAGTGCAATTCCTATCAAAATTCCAAAGGTACTTTTCACAGAAAAAGAAAAAATGATCCTAAAATTAATATGGAATGGCAAAAGATCCTGAGTAGCTCGAGCAATCTTGAGCAAGAACAGAGCTGGAGGCATCACACTCCTTGATTTCAAAGCTATCTTAATCAAAACAATATGATCCTGGCATAAAATCATATATCAATAGAACAGAGAGCCCAAAAATAAACCCACACATATACAGTCAACTGTTTGACAAAGGTGCTGAGAATATGCAATGAAGAAAGGATAGTCTCTTCAATAAACAGTGTTGAGAAACTGGATATCCACATGCAGAAAAATGAAATTGGCCCCTTATCTAACACAAAAATGCAGTAAAAATATATTAAAGACTTAAACCTGACACCTGAAGCTGTAAAACTCCTGGAAGAAAACACAGGAAAAAGTTCCATGATGCTTATCTTGGCAATTTTTATTGAATATCAGGATACCAAAAGCACAGGCAACAAAAGCAAAAACGGAAATAAGTAAGTGAAACTACATCAAACTAAAAAGTTTCTGTATAAGTTTCTGCAAATGAAATAATCAAAAAATGAAAAGACAACCTCCAAAATGAGAGAAAATATCTGCAAACCATATATACTAGGGATCTCCAACCCCCTAGTACAGGTCTGTGGCCTGTTAAGAACCAGGCCACACAGCAGGAGGTGAGTGGCAGGTGAATGAGCTTTACTGCCTGAGCTCCCCCTCCTGTCAGATCAGTAGTGGCATTAGATTCTCATGGGGTGCAAACCCTATTGTGAACTGTGTACATGCAAGGGATCTAAGTTACATGCTCCTTATGAGAATCTAATGCCTAATTATCTGAGGTGGAACAGTTTCATCCTGAAAAAATTCGAGAAAAAGTTTTCATAGCCCAGTTCATGAAAAAATGGTCTTCCACAAAACTGGTCCCTGGTGCCAAAAAGGTTGGAGACTGCTGATATATATGATAAAGGATTAATACCCAAAAAATATAAGGAACTCATACAACTCAGTAGCAAAAACCAAAAACAAACCCAATAATTCAATTTTAAAATGAATAAAAGATCTTAAGAGATATTTTTCCAAAGAAGACACATAAATGGCCAACAGGTATTTATGAAAAGGTATTCAACATAATATTCAATAATCAGGAAAACCCAAATATAAAAACACAAGCTGTTACCTCACACCTGTTAGTATGGTTATTACCAAAAAGACAAAATAACAAGTGTTGGTGAGGATATGGGCAAAAGGGAACCTTTGTAGACTGATGGTAGAAACGTGAGTTAGTAGAGCCATTATGGAAAACAATGTGGTGTTTTCTCAAACAATTAAAAATAGAACTACCATAGGATGTAGCAATCTCCTTTCTGGGTATACATCCAAGGAAATAAAATACTCCATTGTTAGCTGCAGCACTATTTATAATAGCCAAGATACAGAATCAACCTAAGTGTCCATCAACAGTTGAATGGATTAAAAAAATGTGGTGCACGCATATACAGTGGAACATCATTCAACCTTAAAAAAGAAAGAACTCCTGTCACTTGCAACAAAATGGATGATACTGAGGGACATTACGTTAACTGAGATAAGCCAGGCACAGAAAAACAAATACTGCATCATCTTACTTATATACGGAATCGAAAAAAGTCAAACTCATAGAAGCAGACTGTAGAATGGTGGTTGCCAGGAGCTGTGGGTGGGGGAAATGTGGGAGATGTTGGTCAAGGGGTGCAATCTTAAGTTATAAGATGAATAAATTCTGGAGACCTAATGTACAATATGGTGACTATAGTTAATAATAATGTATTATATACTTGAAATTTGCTAAGAGAGTAGATCTCAAGTCTTCTAACCACACACAAAACTATCTGAAGTGATTTATATATTAATTAGCTTGTGGTAATCCTTGTACCATATATACATATATCAAAACGTTCTGTTGTGCACTTTAAATACATACAATTTTTATTTATATATCTTATCTCCACAAAACTGGAAAATAAAATTGCCAGGCATGAAAGATGCAGAATAATATAACTCATAATGAGGATTTAAATAATCAACCTGTAAATGGACCTGGAGGACCTGGAAATGACATAGATGATTAAATTAGTAGGCAGTGATATTAAATTATTATAGCAATCACAGATATGTCCAGGAAGTTAGGAAGAAAGCATGAACATGTTAAGGAGAGACATAGAAGTTGTAGAAAAGACTCAAATCAGACTTCTAAGGACTTGGAGACTGGGCCATTCAGTGCATCAACTTTGGTGAACTGGTTTTTTAGAAACTGGCTTTTAGAGAACTCATCAAGAACTATAGCTTGGGCTGGGTGCAGTGCTTCACACCTGTAATCCTAGCACTTTGGGAGGCAGAGGGGGCAGATCACTTGAGGTCAAGAGTTCAAGACCACCCTGGCCAACATGGCAAAATGCCATCTCTACTAAAAACACAAAAAATTAGCCAGGCATGGTGGCACACACCTGTAATCCCAGTTACTCAGGAGGCAGGCAGGAAAACTGCTTGAACCGGGGAGGTGGAGGTTGCAGTGAGCTGAAATCATGCCACTACACTCTAGCATGGGTGACAAAGTGAGGCCCTGTCTTAAAAACAAACAAACAAACAAAACAAAAAACTGCATCTTGGACCTGAGACTGATAGTGGGGCTAACATTTCTTCCCTCTTGTGGGAACAGGAGGTGGGAATAAGTGCTCTACTTTGGCAAGCTTACCCTGACAAGTAGGAAAAAGACAATGGACTCCATTTGTGGCTGTGCAGATCCAATAGAACAAGAGCCAGAAGACCAGGCCACAGAGAGACTCATTAATCACATCCAACTGAGAAACATGGACCAATGAATGTCAGGCTCTCACTGAGTTTACAGAAATAGTGATATCTTCCTTCCTGGTACTTCTCGCAAGAGGAAGGTGTGTCTGCAAAGTACATAAAGCTGGGAATGGAAAGTGAAGCTGTCCCATACACTTAACAAGGCATTTTATTGAGAATTCAAACGTGGGTATCATACGGTCCCTCTTCTGTCTTTCATAGTCTAATGGATTTGCCTTCCTCATTTTCTATTCCTTTCTGTTTTCTTTATAGATTTCCATTCTTCTTACTTGTCTCCCAGTTAACGTAGCACCTGTATGGCACTGGTAACAAGACGCTTCCCTGAGTTTCCTACTGCACACTATACACAACTATCATCAGAGGGGAAGAAACTGACACATATTACCAGAACCTGGAGCAGGACCTCCCTTAGACCCAGGTGACCAGGGCTCCTGCCATGAGATCTGGGCTATAGGGCTCCACTGTAGCTCTCCTCAGGCCTGAAGCTTTACTCACTCACATGGCAAGGTGTCTTTAGGGCCAAGGAAATGTGGCCACTTGGAGTCTCTGCCTGTAGGATCCTAGACCACAACCATTACAATTATGCTTGTGTATCCATACAGGGAAGTATGCACAGGCCTTGAGCATTCATTTATGTCCTTTCCCCAGATCCCTCATATATTAGCAGTAGACCTGTCTGGCAATCCCCAGGTAGCCTAAGAGTGCTCCATATTAATACACATCCCTTCTTGCTATGGGAACCCAATCTTATTTTTCACCAACGTGAAACACTTTCTCTAGGGCCTGGACTGTGTATCAGAACCCATGGTTTAAACTGTTGCTCTGTGTCATGTCTCTGCCTCCCTTGAAATAATTGTCTATGTGTACAGATGTGCACCTCATAACATTTTGCTAAACAATGGATGGCATATACAAGGGAGGTCTTGTAAGATTATACTATCATAATTTGAATGTACCTTTTCTGTGTTTAGATTTGTTTATACACACAAATCCTTACCATTGTGTTACAATTGCCTACATCATTCAGTACGCAATATGCTGTATAGGTTCGTCACCTAGAAGCAATAAGCCCTACCATTTAGGTTTGTGTAAGTACATTCAATGACAGTCATACAAGGAAATCACCCAACAATACATTTCTTAGAAAGTATCCTCATTGTTAAGTGACACAACTATTTTTGTTTCTAATTTACTCAACCCACTTCATTTGAGTTTTCATTGCCATCGCTCTTCTGAAACAACTCATATAAAGATCACCCATGGCCTCCATTATTCCAAATCCATGGTCTGTCCCATCTTATTTCTGTATTAGTTTTGTATTGTTGCTATAACATATTGCTATACATTAGCAGCTTAAAACAATAACAATTAAATATCTTACAGTTCTGTGAGGCAGACGTCTGACAGGGGACTCACCAGGCTCAAACCAAGGTGTCTGCGGAGCTATGTTGCTTTCTGGAAATTCCAGGGAAGAATCTTGTTTTTTTGCTCATTCAGATTGTTGACAAAATTTGGTTTCTTGTGGTTGTAGGATTGTTTCATTGTTGGCTATCAGCTAAAGGTCATTCCCAGTTTCTAGAGGTCGTGCTCATTTCTTTGCTCATGGCTCCTTCCTTGATCTTCAAAGCCAGCAATGCTGGGTTGGGTCCATCTCTTGCTTTGAATCTTTCCTACCTCCTCATCAATCACATCTCCCTGACTGACTATTCTGCCTTCTTCCATTTTTCTAGGTCCATGTGATTACATGTGCCCACCAGCATAATCTGGGAAAACCTCTCTATCTCAGAGTTTGTGACATGTGACATCAATTCCTTTTTTTTTTTTTTTTCGAGATGAAGTCTCACTCTGTTGCCCAGGCTGGAGCATGGTGATGCAATCTTAGCTCACTGCAACCTCTGTCTCCTAGGCTCAAGTGATCCTCCCACCTCAGCCTCCTGAGTAGCTGGGACTACAGGCATGCACCACCATGCCCAATTTTTTTTTTTAATTTTTATTTTTTGTAGAGACAGGGTTTCATCATGTTGCCCAGGCTGGTCTCTAGCTCCTGGACTCAAGTGATTCTCCCACTTCAGCCTCCCAAAGTGCTGAGATTACAGGCATGAGCCACTGTGCCCGGCCCTGTGACATCAATTTCATCTGCAATTATAACATAGTATTACAGGTAAAACCCTAGGGGATGAAGATCATGGGCCACAATCTTGCCTAACACACCTGGCTTCTTAGAAACATTTAAGATTTTTTTTTCTTGAGACGTTGATTTTTCTTGACTTAAAGGACGTGGTTTGGATGGTTGGTTCTTCTGTCATTTTTGCTGGTTTTGGTGGTTAATACTTCTCAGCTGTCTGTACTGGCAAATGAAAGAATACAAGAACACCAGGGTTGGTTCTCACTCTACTTCTCTATGTGGATAAAGTCATCTCACCTACTTGCATTTTTTAAATACATCTTTATGCTGATGACTTCCAAATTTACATCTCCAACCCTAAGATTAAACACAGCTGAGTCCTTGATATCTACTTTTGGATGTCTAATAAGCATCTCAAATTTAGTATGGCCAAAGTAGAGTCATGATTCATTCACTTCAACCCCACTCACCACAATCCTCCCCATCTCAGTAAATAGTTACGTGATCCACCCAGTTGATCAGACATCCTATATTTTTCTCCTTTCCTTCTATTCTCAAACCTTCTGCCGAGACAATACATTGCCATGTCCTGTTGTCTCTTCCTCTAAAGTATATCCCAAGTGCAACTACATCTTACCTGTTTAGTTGCCACCATCTTAGGTTTAGTCACTGATTTAGTCTACTCAGGCTGCTATAACAAAATATCATAGACTGAATAGCTTGTAAACAACAGAAATTTATTTCTCACAGTTCTGGAGGCTGAAAAGTCTAAGATTAAGGCATTGGCAGATTCAATATCCGGTGAGAGCTTGCTTTCTGGTTTACACATGATGCCTTCTTCCCATGGTAGAAAAGGTGATGAATCTCTCAGGCTTTTCTGTAAGGGCATTCATGCAGGCTCCATCTGCATGATCTAATGACCTCCCAAAGGCCCCACCTCCTAACACCGACATGTTGGGGATTAGGTTTCATCAAAGGAATTTTGGGGGCACAAAAACATTCAGACCGTAGCTATCACCATCATTTCTCATCTGGATACTGTAATAGCTTCCACTTTTTCATTCTTTCCTCATAGTTGACTCTCCAATGGCAGCTGAAGTGACTTATGGAAAAATAAAACAGATAATATTGCTCCCTTATTTTAAATCCTCCAATGGATTCCAACTGAAATTAGAACAAATCTGAAATCCTTACAATGACCCATTAAATCCAATACTATCTGGCTCCTGCCTCCCTCACTGACCTCCTCTCAGTTTACTTCATCTTGTTCACTACCTCCATTCATTACAACCTTTTTCATATATTTCATGGGTAGAGATGGGGTTTTGCCATGTTGTCCAGGCTGGTCTTGAACTCCTGGCCTCAAGTGATCCTCCCATCTTGGTCTCCCAAAGTGCTGGAATTACAGGAATAAGCCACTGTATGCCACCTATATTTTACACACTCACACTCCTTTTCCTCTTTATGCTTGCTTTTTTGTCTGCCTGGAGTTTCTTCCCCAGTTTTTTAAAAAACCTGATTTCATTTTGTCTTAGCTCAATGCCATCTTCTAAGAGAATCCCTCCCTAAACCCACTTTCAGTGCAGTCCTTCACACCACCAGCACCTCCAATTACTTTCTATCATACTGCCCTATATTATTTTTATAGCATTCATTAATATATTAAATTATCCTGTTTGTTTATTTACTTGCTTATTGTTTGTTACCCTCTACTAGAATTTAAATGCCATGAGCCCAGGAATCTTCTTTATCTTTTTCATCATTATAGCCTTAGCACCTGGAACTGTGCTTAATATATAATAGGTGCAAAGTAAGTATTTCTTGAATGAATGACAGAAAACATAAGCCTTTCTTTTTTTTTACTTTTTTATTTTTGAAACAGAGTGTCACTCTGTCACCCAGGTTGGAGTACGGTGGCACGATTTCGGCTCACTGCAACCTCTGCCTCTGAGGTTCAAGCGATTCTCCTGCCTCAGCCTGCGGAGTAGCTGGGATTACAGGCATGCACTACCATGCCCGGCTACATTTTGTATTTTCAGTAGAGACGGTTTTGCCATGTTGGCCAGGCTGGTCTCAAACTCCTGATCTCAAGTGATCCCCCGGCCTCTGCCTCCCAAATTGCTGGGATTACAGGTGTGAACCACCACGCCCAGCTGAAAACATAAACCTTTCAAACTCTCTGACAACTCATCCAGAATTTGTTAGGAGGTTATTCAAATTGAAAACGAAGAAACCAACCCTAGTATTTTAAATTGGGCTTCTTGGGAAGCAGTCTTGGAAACTGAGATTAGCACGCAGAAAGTTTATTGTGAAAGACTCCTGGGATTCACACCAGTGAAGAAAAAGTCAATAAAGCGGTATTGGGCAGAGGATAAAGTTTGGGTGTGATGCAGAGTCTCACTCTGTCACCCAGGTTGGAGTGTAATGGCGCGATCTTGGCTCACCGCAACCTCTGCCTCTCAGGTGCAAGCGATTCTTCTGCCTCAGCTTCCTGAGTAGCTGGGATTACAGGCATGCACCACCACGCCCAGCTAATTTTGTATTTTAAGTAGAGAGAGGGTTTCTCCATGTTGGTCAGGCTGGTCTCAAACTCCAGACCTCAGGTGATCTGTCTACCTCGGCCTCCTAAAATGCTGGGATTACAGGCGTGAGCCACTGTGACTGGCCAATGCAGTTATTTTTAAAAAGCCTAAGCTGATTCCAAAGGGAACTTTAAAGCTGGGATAGCCCTCTCAATTTGGCCCAGATTATGAAGGGAGGGGCCCGGGCATATATTCCCATAATGATCAGTCATTAGACACAGGCTATCCTGGGGAGGGGATGTGTCCTAGAATGAGGTAGCTCTCTCCAGATCAGGAAATTCTTGGAGAGGCTGACAACTGAGGGCTGTCTGCTGACAGCACTCCTTGCAAATGCTGAGGAAATCAGTCCTTCATTCTTGAAGGAGGTCTGGTTGGCACATTCCAGGATCTATTACAGTCCAATCTTTGCATTACCTAGAGCCACTTCTTCTTGCTTCTTCTTCTTCGTTTTATTTTTTGAGATGGAGTTTCACTCTTGATGCTCAGACTGGGCTGGGGTGCAATGGCTCCATCTCAACTCAGTGCAACCTCCACCCCTCAGGTTCGAGCGATGTCTCAGCCTCCTGAGTAGCTGGGATTATAGGCACGCACCACCACGGCCAACTAATTTTGTATTTTTAGTAGAGACGGGGTTTCACCGTGTTGGTCAGGCTGGTCTGGAACTCCTGACCTCAGGTGATCCACCCGCCTTGGCCTCCTAAAGTGCTAGGATTACAGGTGTGAGCCACCGTACCTGGCCTAGAGCCACTTCTTTGTATAAGTTTTAGGAACAGCTTCTCCAGAATTCTGGAGCACCTTTTCCCTGGGGAAAGCTAAGAGGATGAAGGTGAGTGAGATCATCCACAGATAGCACCGCTATAGTAGATTTCAGTGCTACAGTTAATACTCATTGTCTTCCTGTACTACTAGCCGTCTATTTGATCCTTAAGCCTGACTAGCACCTCTGCTGGTCCTGGTGGTTTATATGTAAGTATGACCCAGACCATCATCTCCTAAGGATCTGAGTCCCTGGTCAACTATGTCTTTGTCAGGCTGTCGCTGCTACACTTGTCTGCTTACTATCAACATTGCTCAACAGAATACCAAGGTACTCAAATGGATCACCTGGGGGGAAACATGTTTTTCCTTCTCATCCTTATTGTGTATCAGCAGCTTTACCTCCTTCTGGTGATGGGGGCCATTTGCTTCTGCCAGAATGGTAATTCTTCTTCTTGTCCTGGCCTTTTGGTGTGAGAAACTTCAAGAACTCAGGTCACAATCTCTGTGGACGTATTCCTTAAGAACTCGGACTCTTAATTGTTAAAAAACTCAGAGTTTTGGCCAGGCGCAGTGGCGCATGCCTGTAATCCCAGGACATTGGGAGGCTGAGGCGGGTGGATCACAAGGTCAAGAGACAGAGACCATCCTGGCCAACATGGTGAAATCCCATTTCTACTAAAAATACAGAAATTAGCTGGGCATAGTGCCATGTGCCTGTAGTCCCAACTACTCAGGAGGCTGAGGCAGGAGAATCACTTGAACCCAGGAGGTGGAGGTTGCAGTAAGCCAAGATTGCACCATTGCTCTCCAACCTGGCAACAGAGAGGGACTGCGTCTCAAACAAACAAACAAACAAACAAAACAAAAAACAAACAAACAAAAAAACAAACTTGGAGTTTCAAGAATGGAAAGCACAAATTCCTGAAATGAACCATTGGGAGTGAAGGAAAATAAGTGTACTCTCACTTTTACTCCTTGATTCCTAGACCTATGTATTCTACCTACAGGGGAAATAGCACCATGTAAAGGTCATTCCTTTAGAAAGTGCACTGCATTCTGAGGGATGGTGAGCCATCTCATAAGGCACTGTCTCTGATCTGGTGCTTCTCTCAGGACCAGCTTCTTGCTACGTGATATGAACATTGAATCTCATGATCATGTTCCTGTTTCTGTGCCTCCTTTAATACTAAATGAGTCACTTTGTCTGACACAATAGCATATGGAATCTCATATTGATGATGGAGGCTGGCTGCTACCAGTAAAAGGACATGTAGTTTTTTTGGTTTGATTTTATTTATTTATTTTTTTCCAGTGCCTCTTATGTCATGGATGCTCTGATGGGCACTGACATAGGAATAAAGATCTTTACACTTTGTGCTCACTTCCATAAGTTCATTTACTTCCATATGTTCATAGCCCTTGTTGCCCACCAATCTTCCAAGTGTTCACCTTCCAAGACTTTCCAAGACCCTGGCTGAGCTGTATCACACTGCCCATGAGTCCCTGAGTGTTTATTTAACTGCAGGGCCACTTCTCTTTCCACACAAAATGGCTGACCAAGTGGACTTCCTGGAATACTACTTATTGGGAGGATTTCCCCTTGCCACTACCTTTCAGGACTATCCTGAGTGGGGCTGTTGTACAGCCATCATCTATTTCTAGCTTGTACCAATATACCAAGTTGAGCCATTTGTGAATCAAGCTCTTACATCAACTCGTCATTTTAGATCCCCATGTAGTCATGGATGTGAGCTGAGCAGTGATGTGGTGGTAAATATTTAGCAAGTAGCCTTCTGAAAAGGAGAAAAAAAGATCCAATTCGTAGTATTAACTACTTTCCATTCTGTAAGTACTTATGGTGAATTTCAACCTACCAACGTGGCATCAACAGGCTTGCAAGATTCCTGAAAATTTAACAAGAAACTCTTATGAACTGGTACAAACCTGCTCCCGCATATTCTTAGAGCTGGGGAAGACGGGCTGTGTAACAGTGGTGGATGACATGAGCTACCTGCATGCTACCTGCTCACTCGGCTTGCTTGTGCCCTCTGGTTTTATTGATGTTGAATACTAGATGTTCCTCTTCCATCTAGACCCATCCTAATTTATCGCTTGGTGGGTGTGATAGAGCCTAGCTCATGAGAGATAGTTTTGGTGTCTCCATAGTGAGGCACTTGTCTCTATTAGGGCCTAGCTGTATTCCAACATTTATTTTTTGGAAGGTGTATAATTCTCTGTTGCCATGGTATGGCTTTTATGCAGGATCTATGTTGTGATTCTTCCATTAGGGCTTGTCATAAAATCCACATGTCATCTTTTCACAATACTGATATTCCTCATAGCATAGGGTCTGCTGGATTATGTAGTCCAAGAGGCCAGCTGCTTGCCCTGAAGCTTGGACTTGATGTGGAATCCTTTCCTGCCATGGGCTCCATCGAAAAATAGCAACCATTGTGTCATCCAGTATGTGAGCTGGAAGTGCACTTCTGGGAATACATTGCCTACAGAATCTGAAGAGGCCTACCTAGCACACAATGTGCTTCCATTCTTGTGATGGGAACTACAAGATACAGTAATTTCTCCTTTACTTTGTAGGGGATGTCCTAGCATACCCCAGACAGTCAGACTTTTCAAAATTTACCTATGCAGTGTGCTTCTGAATCTTTAAGGTTTATTTCCGTCAAGAGTGCCTGTGAATTATCAAGACCTTCAACCTCCTAGCCACTCTTGTTTATTTGGTCCAACTAACATGATGTCATCAATTTCCTGGACCAGTGTGCTATTTATTCTGCAGCACCTCCAGCTGGTCCATGTCTCTTCAGATTATGTTATGACAGAGGACAGCAGAGTTAACATAGCTCTGGGACAAAGCTGTAAATGAACATTGTTGTGCATTCCAAAGAAACATGAATCATTTCTGATTCTATGTTTTATAGGAATAGAGAAAGAATGGATTTGCCAAATCATTGGCCACATATCATGTACCTGACTCCGTGCTTATTTGTTCTAACACAGATAGATCTAGAACAGAAACTGTAACTGGAGATACTGTTAAAATAATAGGTCAGGTCTGTGATAATTCACTGCCATTTTCCATGATCTGTCTGAATTTTGCAGAGGCCAGATGGTTAATCTAAATGGAGATATAATGGCAACCACAGACTATTTGTCTTTTAGGTCTTTAAGGAGGCAACCATTTTAATATTTTTTACCAAGATGCTTTATCATGGTAAAATATACACAAATAATAAAATTACCATTTTAACCATTTTTAAATGTACAATTCAGTGGCATCAAGTACATTCACATTGTTGTGTAACTGTCACCACCATCCATCTCCAGAACTTTTTCACTCTTCCCTAACTGAAAATCTGTGCCCATTAAAACGATGCCCCATTCCCCCTTTCTCCTCAGCCCCCGGCAACTACCATTCTACTTTCCGCCTATGAATCTGACTACTTTAGGTAGTTTAAAGAAGTGAACTCATATAATATTTGTTCTTTTGTGTGTAGTTTATTTCACTTAGCATAATGTTTTCAGGATTCATATATGTTGTAGCACAAGCTTGATCAACCTGTACTCCGTGGCCCACATGAGGCCCAGGACAGCTTTGAATGCGGCCCAATACAAATTCGTAAACTTTCTGAAAACATTATGAGATTTGTACATGAACCTTTTTTTTTTTCCCAGCTCACCAGCTATTGTTAGCGTTAGTGCATTTTATGTGTGGCCCAGGGCAATTCTTCTTCTTCCAATGTGGCCCAGGAAAGCCAAAAGATTGGACACCCCTGTTGTAGCATGTGTCAGAATTTCATTCCTTTCTAAGGCTAAATAATACTCCATGTATACCTATATGACATTTTGTTTATTCATTCCACTGCCAGTGGACACTTTGATTGTTTCTACCTTTTGGCTGCTGTAAATAATGCTGCTATAAACATTCTTGTACAAATATCTGTTTTTTGAGTCCTTGCTTTCAATTATCTTGCATATATACCCAAATACAAAATTTCTGGATCACATGGTGCTATGGTTTGAATGCCCCCTCCAAAACTCATGTTGAAATTTAGTTGCCATTGTAACAGTATTTGGAGGTGGGGCCTTTAAGAGGTGTTTAGGTCACGAGGGCATTACCCTCATGAATAAACTAATGCTGTTAGTGCCAAAGTGAGTTACTGTGGGAGTTCAGCCCCTTTTTCTTTCTGTCTCATGCCCTTGCTTCTGCCTTTAGTCTTCCAACGTGGGATGACCCTTGCCAGATGATGATGCCATGTTCTTCAGCTTTCCAGCCTCTAAAACTGTAAGTCAAATAAACTTCTGTTCTTTCTAAATTACCCAATCTGTGATATTCTGTTCTAGCAGCAGAAAATGGACTAAGACATAAGGTAATTCTATTTTTAATATTTGAGGAATCTCTATACTCTACATATTTCCACAGTGGTCAGACCAATTTACATTGCCCCCCAGCAATGCACAGGTTTCCAATTTCTCCACACCCCTTACAACAGTTGTTGATTTCTTTCTTAAAAGAATAATAGGCATCTAATGGGTGTGAAGTGGTTTCTCATTGTGGTTTTGATTTGCATTTCCCTACTGATTAGTGATGTTGAGCATCTTTTTATGTATTTATGGGCCATTTGGATATCTTCTCTGCAGAAATGTTTGTTCAAGTCCTTTGTCCATTTCCAAATCAGGTTTTTTGTTATTTTGTTGCTGAATTGTAGGGGTTCCCCATATATTCTGGATATTAATCCCCTATCAGAGCTATGATTTGTGAATATTTACTCCCATTCTGTAGGTTGCCTTTTTAATCTGTTGATAATGTCTTTTGATGAAGAGACTTTCATGAAGTACAGTTTCGGAAGTTTACAGATTTTATTCCTTGAAATATTCTCTCTTCCCTTTTCTTTCTCTCTTCTCCTTCTGGAACTCCCATAATGTGTATATTGGTCCACTCGATGGTGTAGCAGGCAGACCAGGTTTCCATTAGCAACAAGAACAGTAAGTTGCCACTAACCCTTTACTAGAGTTTTGATGAATGCTGAAGTTAAACATTAAAGAACTAGAGAAACTGGCGCCTCAGTATGAGGCTGGAATGAGAAAACAAACCCATTAAGACCCTGTCTGGGTTTTCTGAGACCCTAAAGAATAATAATAGCATTCTTACACATACACCTCGCACGAGGACCCACTTAAGATTAAGAAACTTTCCAAGACTCTAGAGAAAGCTTTCCAGACCTGCGACGGTAGTTAAAGATTAGATATAGATTGAATGAAGCACTTCTGTTTGTAGTTGCAATTCCACACATAGTATGGAGGAAGTTAATATTAAGATAAGTTCATGTTTAACTTGTGCACTCATCAAAATTATAGTAAAGGTTGCTAATGGAAACCTAGCTCACCACAATCCCCACTGTCAATTTTTACATGATTTCTATCATGTTAGTTAATTTCCCAAGCACTGATTTGTTAAAAGATTAGTACAAAAGTGCAAACTATGATGTGACAAACTAAGAGAAAGTGAGCAATGTATTCTCTCTGGCTACTTCCTGCTGGACAGGGTCATTGTCAGGGGCACTGGAATAGAAGATGTTTATTTGGCATCAGTAATGTTCTCAGCTTCGGGGACTCAAAGGCAGTGCTTGTTGAAACATGATCTTATGAGCTCAAGGAATGCTTTGGAACAGCATACAATAACAATATAGTCCACAATGGCCAGGCACAGTGGCTCACGCCTGTAATCCCAGTACTTTTGGAGGCCAAGGCGGGCGAATCACCAGGTCAGGAGAGCGAGACCATCCTGGCTAACATGGTGAAACCCCATCTCTACTAAAAATACAAAAAATTAGCCAGGTGTGGTGGCAGGTGCCTGTAGTCCCAGTTACTCAGGAGGCTGAGTCAGGAAAATGGTGTGAACCCAGGAGGCGGAGCTTGCAGTGAGCCGAGATCATGCCACTGTACTCCAGCCTGGGCAACAGAGCGAGACTCCATCTCAAAAACAAACAAACAAACAAAAAATACAGTCCACAACATAATGTTATACTTATGCCCAGGAGGAGGACACCTAAGACAACAAGAATCTTCTGCCACAGGAAGGTCCCCCATCAAACCAAGATGCTATCAGTTCATTGAGAGACAGTGCAGGACTAGAGATTGCCTTGATCTGTTGGTGCATATCCTTAAAAGCTAAAACAGTGTTTCCTGAGTTATCAGGAATCGGTTTTAACTGCAGCTCAAGGAGGAACCTGTGATCATTTGAAGTTTTCTTTATAGGCCATTCTGAAATATTTTTTCTAGTTACCCCAGTCACCTGCAACCTGTTCATTGTTTAAGATCTATAAAGAAACCTAATCTTTTCATTGTATGGGGGAGACCCACCAAAGCAGTGCCTTGGTGCTAGAGAGGGATAATAGACCACAGACCCAGCATGAGTCTTGCTGTAACCTATTTGCATAGTCTTATGCCCGTTTGATATGGTTTGGCTCAGTGTCCTCACCCAAATCTCATCTCCAATTGAAATCACCATGTGTCAAGAGAGGGACCTGATGGGAGGTGATTAGATCGTGGGGGTGATTTTCTCCATGCTGTTCTCATGATGGTGAGTGAGTTCTCACAAGAGCCGATGGTTTTAAAGTGTGGGAATTGCTCTCTCTCTTTCTCCTGCCACCTTGTGAAGAACATGCTTGCTTCCCCTTCACCTTCCGCCGTGATTGTAAGTTTCCCGAGGCCTCCCCAGCCATACAGAACTGTGAGTCAGTTAAACATCTTTCCTTTATAAATTACCTAGTCTCAGGTAGTATCTTTATAGCAGTGTGAGTCCGAACTAATACACCATTGTAGGAATCGGTTAGGAGTACAGAAAGAAACAACAAAAGATGAAGTAAGAAAAAATACTATAAAGAAAAATCCTATCATTTTTTGAACAGAAATCTTAGGCCTTCAAGGGGTTCTGCCTCCCATTTGGCTATCTTGGGGTCCTCTGTTGCGAACGTTTCTTTTGGCAGGAACTTCTTTACCGTGTGTAGTGGACCCATGGCTTGATGCCCGCCAGTTTCAGTGCTGAACTGGCGGTTAGCAGCACCAGTAGGGCCCTTTCCTTTTCTCCTGTAGCTGCCGGGTTGGGCCCGTTCCCATCTGTTCTTTAGCAGTACTTGATCACAGGACTGGAATGAGTGGTGTGGCTCTGCTGAGTTCATAATGCTGTTGTTGAAAGCAAGCTTATGCAAAACGTTAAGAATGTGTCCCAAGTGAGTAACACAATGTTTAATGGTTGACTTTTTATTAAGGGGCACCCTAGTAACCCAAGATGGATTAGCAGTAAAGGGTCTCTCCTATATCATTTCATAGGACTTAACCTAATCCCACATCTGGGGAGGTCATTCTTACCCAGAGCAATGCAATGCCGAGTACCTGAATTCATTTTGGTTGAGTTTCCTGGCACGGTTTGGCAATAACTGTTTTTAGTGTTGGATTTTCCTTTCAGTCTGTCCAGAAGACTGTGGTCTCCATGCTGAGTTGCCAATTTATTCCAAGTGCCTTGTTTACTTGGAACAAGTGTAGGGCTGTCATAAGGGCAATCAGTTCTGCCTTCTGTGCAGAGGTTCCTAGTGGTAAAGTCCTGGCTTCTGTGACCTCTGAAAATGTTACCATGACATATATAGCATTTCTTTTTCTGTTGGTTACCAGGCTGCTCCCATCTATGAACAATGTCCAGTGTGCATATGGCAGGGCTGTGTCCTTTAAATTAGGGTGACTGGAAAACACCTTAGTCAATAATTTGTAAACATTTTGCATAAGTTCTTTTGGCTCTTCGGTAGAGGGAAGTAAAGTAGCTGGGTTCAAGGCTCTGGTAATCTGCAATTTTACTGTGGGTTCAGCTAGGAGTGTGGCCTGGTATTTGCTCAATCTGCCCACTATCAGCCAGTAGCCTCCCTTTTGTTCTAGTAACACTGGTACTTGGTGAGGCACATAGACAGTGACAGGCTATCCCCAAAGTCAACTTTTCAGCCTCCTTTAATAGTAGGCAGGTGGCAGTGACCCCCCTTGAACAGGGCCAGTCTTTGGCTACATTATTCAGTTGTTTAGGAAACTGAGCCTACTGATTGCAATATTTCTCCTAATTTCTGTGTAAGGATCCTAAGTGCTAGACCCAGTCTCTCATGCATGTACAATTGAAAGGGCTTATGAGGATTTGGGATCCCCAGGAATAGGGTAGAGGTTAACTTACATTTCAGTTGTCCAAATGGGTGCTGGTGTTTCGCTCCCAGTCAAAGGCATCATTGTTAGCTCCCTTAACAGACTGTATAGTGGCTTCATTGGTAGTTCATAGTTAGGAATCCAGATCTAACAAAACCCGGCCATGCCTAGAAATTCTTTCAGCTACCTTCTGGTAGTGGGTGCTGCAATGGAAGCAACTGCATTTTACCTTTCCACTGTTAGAGCTCTGGTTCCCTTCTGTAAGAGAAAACCTAAGTATGCCACAGTTTGTTGGCATATTTGAGCCTTTTTGCTTGAAACCTTATACCCACAGGTTGCTAGGTGGTTCAGAGTTTTAATGGTATTATTCTGACATTCCCATTCAGGGAGGCTAGGTATTAGTAAATCACCCACCTATTGTAACAACACACCATTTTCCAATTTTAAATTCTTTAAATTTCAAGCCAAGGCTTCCCCAAATATATTTGGAGAGTTTTTAAATCCCGGTGGGAGCACAGTCCAATGATACTGAAACCACGTTGCGACTTCAAGATCTGCCCATTCAAAGGCAAACTACAGTTGACTTTCTGTGTCTATGGGTATGCAAAAGAAAGCATCTTTTAAATCCAGCACTGTAAACCATTTATAATCTCCAGGAAGAGAAATGAACGTAGTATATGGGTTAGCTACAGTGGGATGTATGTCCTCTACAATATCCCCGTTAGGGTCCCTGTGGGGAATTGCCCCATCAGGATCTCTGTTGTCTGAATTTTCATCATGAAGTCATTGCGCCTCTTCCTTTGCTTTATTTAAAACCAGCTGCCGCTCATCTGCAGCGAGCATAATGTTTAGGAGAGCCTGCACATCTGCCCAGGTGGGCACTGGGTAGCAAATACAGTGGTATTACAGGTCCAATAATGTTGGCTGGAGCTCCTTGCTGATTGACTCCTACTGAATATTATTATAGTGGGAACTGCCCTGCTCCAGACTCAGTGACTTCCTGGCCAAAATTAGTACCTTGCCTAGTCTTAGAGGGAGACAGTAGCCCTGCTGCCTTCCTGTACTCTAGGGGCAGCATTCCCTCTCTTTCCTGAGCTGCGGCAGTAACCACTGTGGGGTTTGGGTATTCATTAACTATTCACTAAGTTGGGTTTCAGAGGTTTTTCTCTTCCTCCACTTGTGAGTCAGGACAGACTTAGCAGTGCATTGCACCATTAGCTTTTTTCCCTTTTCTATAGCATCACTAATGCCTGGAAATAAGGTATTTCACCTCATTTGCCTGACCTCTGGCAGAACAATTCTAATTGATAAATGGTATGAAAATTTTAAAGATCCAAAAACTGGCTACCATTTCTCAGACCCCAAAACATACATTGGCCAAGATGTGTTAAAACAGAAGATTAACTCTTCTTGTCACTGGTGGATAACCAATGTGCTTCCAATGGGACAAAACCCTTCCGGGAGGACTATTTGTAAGGATAGACGCAGTGTTGCCCATACTGAGTACTCTAAACTTCATATCAGACCAACAGAACGAATGAATTTCCACGAACAAATGCAAATAGGTCCTCTAACTTTGTAAAGTAGGTGTATTAATTAGGGTTCTCTAGAGGGACAGAACTCATGGAATATATATATGTGTGTGTGTGTGTGTGTGTGTGTGTGTGTGTGTATAAAGGGGAGTTTATTAAGTATTAACTCACACGATCACAAGATCCCACAATAGGCTATCTGCAGGCTGAGGAGCAAGGAGAGCCAGTCTGAGTTCCAAAACTGAAGAACTTGAAGTCCGATGTTCACAGGAAGGAAGCATCCAGCACAGGAGAAAGATGTAGACTGGGAGGCTAGGCCAGTTTTCTCTTTTCACATTTTCCTGCCTGCTTGTATTCTAGCCTCGCTGGCAGCTGATTAGATTGTGCCCACCCAGATTAAGGGTGGGTCTGCTTTTCCCAGCCCACTGACTCAAATGCTAATCTCCTTTGGCAATACCCTCATAGACACGCACAGAATCAATACTCTGTATCCTTCAATCCAATCAAGTTGACACTCAGTATTAACCATGACCGGTATACAAAGGAGTCCTATTGTTTCCTCAACAGTACTGAAAAAAATGGCTACATGAGCTCAAATAGAGAAAACAATAGACTCCCGGCTTTCGATCAGGTTTTACTTAACCCTTTGAGCAGCTCCACTCCCAGCCTCTGTTGTTCCCCAGTAATAGAGAGACAGGGGGTCTTTGCATCCCGGAAGGTCCTTGGGAGACTCCCCAGGACAAACCTTACCTGGCAGCTGTTGGGAGTCTCCCGAAGACTGTTGACTTACAAGCCACCGGCCACTGAGCACAGATCCATCCCTGTGGAGTCGCCAGATTTGTTCCTGGACAGAACAAGTTCTGGCTGCTCATTTCTATGATCCAATAACAAGATGCAGACAGGCTGAGAAAGAAGGGAGTTTATTTCTGCAACTAGTTACAGGGAGAAGGTCAGAGTAACTCACCAGACCGACTCAAAGTTACAAGTTTTTTTCTACTGCTGATACATATTTTAAGCTCCATGCTACATGTGGAATCGTATTTACAAGCAGAAGTGTTTCATTCACTCTGTATCTAATCTTTAACTAGGGTCTAGGGTCTGGGAAGCTTTCTCTGAAGTCTTGGAAAGTTTCTTAATCTGTTTTTTTTTGTTTGTTTGTTTGAGATGGAGTTACGCTCATGTCTCTCAGGCTAGAGTGCAATGGTGCACTCAGCTCACTGTAACCTCTGCCTCCTGGGTTCAAGCGATTCTCCTGCCTCAGCCTCCCGAGTAGCTGGGATTACAGGCACGTGCCACCACACCCGGCTAATTTTTGTATTTTTAGTAGAGATGGGTTTCACCATGTTGGCAGGGCTGGTCTTGAATTCCTGATCTCAAGTGATCCGCCTGCCTTGGCCTCCCAAAGTGCTAGGACCACGGGCGTGAGCCACCGCGCCCAGCTGAAAGTTTCTTAATCTTAAGTGGGCCCTGGTACAAGGTGTATGTGTAAGAATGCTTTTATTATTCAACCAGACTTTAGGGTCTGAGAAAACCCAGGCTGGATCTTAATGGGTTTGTTTTCTTACTTCAGCCCTAATACTCAGGCCCCAGTTTCTCCAGTTCTTTAATGTTTAACTTATGACTTCATCATAATTATAGTAAACAGTTAGTGGAAACTGTTCTGGTTGCTAATGGAAACCTGGCCTGCCACAATGGTGTCCCATAAGTCTCTTAGGATCTGTTTACTTTTCTTAAGTTGTTTTTCTTTCTATTTCTCAGATTCAATAATTTCCATTATTTAATCTTCAAATTTGCTAATTCATTCTTCTACTTGTTCAAATCTCCCTTTGAATACTTCCAGTGAAATTTTCATTTTAGTTACTGGGTTTTTCAGCTCCAGACTCTCTTTTAGGTTTCTTTTTAGCTCTTCTACCTTTTTATTGGTATTTCCATTTTGTTCATACACTACTTTTGACTTTCTTCATCTTTTATTTTAGGTTTTTTTTTTTTTTTTTGGCATGTTTAAGACAATTTAGTAGATCCGCCATCAAGTCTGTTTCAGGGACAGTTTCTGTTTACCGTTTTTCCTTTGACTAGGCCATATTTTCCTGTTTCCTTATATGCTTCATGATTTTTTTTTTTTTTTGTCGTTGAAAACCAAACATTTGAATTCAATAATGTGATAACTCTGGAAATCAGATTCTCCTTGTTCCCAGGGTTTGCTGGTTTTTCTTATTGTTTTTGTTTATTTATTTTTAATTATTGTAGTTTGTCTCTGGGCCAAGAGTCAACCTGAGGTGTAAACTTAAGGTCTTCTCAGGTCTTTTCTGGGCCTTACCCTGGGCATGTTTAGTCACTTTCTATTTTTTCTTATATGTGTTGTTTTTAATGTCATTGTTTTTTTATCTCTGGGTCCAGAAGAGAGAAAAAGAAAAAAATGAAGTAGGGAGGGAAAGGTGCTGTCTTTTTAAATTCCCCAGAGTCACTTGAGCTGGAGGAGTTTGCAACAAATGGGGGTAGGTGCAACAATAATGGCCACTCACCTCTTTGTAGCTCTCTGAACTTTTGTGTTCAGAAGTGACATTCAGGACCAGGCCTGGTGGCTGACGCCTGTAATCCTGGCACTTTCTAGATGGATCACTTGAGGCCAGCAGTTCAAGACCAGCCTGGGCCAACATGGTGAAACTCCATCTCTACTAAAAATACAAAAATTAGTCAGGTGTGGTGGCAGGCGCCTGTAATCCCAGCTACTCCGGAGGCTAAGGCAGGAGAATCACTTGAACCTAGGAGGCGGAGGCTGCAGTGAGCTGAGATCGCACCAATGCACTCCAGCCTGGATGACAGAGCGAGACTCTGTCAAAAAAACCCCAAAGAACGAAAAACAAAAAAACATTGACATTCAGCGATCGAGCACAGAGTACTGATATTTGAAGGACTAATTCCTTTTTGCTCAACCCCCCAAACTGTAAGCTATTTCAGGAACCTATGCACTGCTGCCTGCCTTGCAGATGTGCAGTGAGGGATAGATAGTTGCTACTGTGCTAAGTGCTGAAATTGACAGAAATTAACCACAACTTACATTCCAAACCTTCCTCTAGAAGTTTCAAGCCTTCAATAGACTCCAGGAAGTAGTTAGTAAGACAGATCCTGCCAGTGCAATTGTTGCCTGCATGGACAGACAGATTACTCGTGCTTCCTGCTTCACCATCTTCCCCAACCTGACCTCCTAGAGTTTTCAATATACATTTTAACCTACTCTTCCTCCATCCTCAAATAACATTATACTGCTCCACGTGTAGTGGAGGTAACTTACAACAACAGAACAACTCCACTTCCTCCCATCCCTCATTACATTGGTGCCATTCATTTCACTTGTCTCTATGCTCTAATCTCCCAAGACATTGTTACTCTTACTTTAAACAAACTGTTATCTGTCAGATCAATTAAGAATGAAAAAATAAAAGATTTTATTTTACCTTCATTTATTCCTTCTCCAATGCTCTCCCTTTATGTAGGTCTAAGTTTCTGACTTATGTCATTTCTTTTTCCTTGAAGAACTTCTTTTAATATTCTTTGCATGCAGTTCTGCTTGCAATGAATTCTCTCATTTTTTGTTGACTAAAAAATTTCTCTTTCACTTTTGAAGGATAATTTTTCTGTACCTAAAATTATAGCTTGGTGCATTTTAAATGCACCAAGAAAAGAGACTACATTCTTTTCTTGCTTGGTTGGTTTCTTTCTTTTCTTTTCTTTCTTTTTTTTTTTTTTTCATGTAGAGATGGGGTCTCGCTATGTTGCCCAAGCTGCTCTTGAACTACCATGGAGGGCTCAAGTGGTCCCCAACCCTCAGCCTCCCAAAGTGCTGGAATTATAGGCGTGAGTCACTACGCCTGGCAGGTTTCTGATGAGAAGTCCACTGTGATTATTATCCTTGTTCCTACGTAGGTAAAAATTTTTTTCTCTCACTTCTTTAAATATTTTCTCTTTGTCTTTGCTTTGCTGCAGTTTGAGTATGATATGCCTAGTCATATGCGTTTTGGTATTTATCCTGTTTGATCTATCTTCAGCTTCCTGGATTGTGGTTGTATGTCTGTCATTAATTTTGAAAATTTTTTTACCATTATTATTTCAAATATTTCTTCTGCTCTGTTTTGTCTTTCTTCTTCTTCTGGTACCAATTACACATAGTTACACTTTTGAAATGTCCCAAAGTTCTTGTATGTTCTGTTCTGGTTTCAATTATTTCTTCTCTTTGCATATCAGTTTGAGAAGTTTCTGTTGAACTATTTTCAAGCTCATGGGTTCTTTCCTTGGCCATGTCCAATCTATTAATGAGCCCATCAAAGGCAATCTTCATTTATATTATAATATTTTTTATTCCTAGCATTTCTTTATTATTCTTTCATCTATCTTATATTGCCCATTTGCTCTTGCATGTTGTCTACTTTTTTCATCAGAGTCCTTAACACATTAATCATAGTTATTTTAAATTTCCTGTCTGATAACTCCAAAATCTATGTCGTATCTCAGTCTGATTCCAATGCTTGCTTTGTCTCTTCAGACTATGTTTCCTCTTGTTTTTTAGTATGCCTTGCAATTTTTTATTGAAATCTGGTGTGATGCATTGGGTAATACAAACTGAAGTAAATAGACATTTAATGTTAAGTTTTATGTTAATCTGGCTAGAAGTTGGACTGTGTTTAATGTTTGCTATAGCTAGAGGGGCTAAAGGTTTCAAATTCCGTTAGTGTTCTCTAGTCTCCCCTGTTGATTTTGGGATTCTCTGAGAACCCTTCCTCAGTTAGAGTCTGTGTCTTGGAGCTTTTCCAGCTGCAATCCACTGCTATTATACTAGAGTTATGTTGGTGTGGTAGAAAGGAGTGGGAAGGGAAAGTGTTTTGTAATTTTTTTTTTTTTTTTTTTTTTGAGACAGGGTCTCACTGTCACCCAGGCTGGAGTGCTGCGGTGCAATCTCGGCTGACTGCATCCTCTGCCTCCTGGGCTTAAGCAATTCTCCTGCCTCAGTGCTCACACCCACCCCTGCTTCTCTGCTGAGTAGCTGGAACTACAGGCGCCTGCCACCATGCCGGCTAATTTTTGTATTTTTTGTAGCGATGGGGTTTCACCATGTTGCCCAGGCTGCTCTTGAACTCCTTGGCTCAAGTGATGTGCTCATCTTGGCTTTCCAAAGTGCTGGAATTATAGGTGTGAGGCATTGTGCCTGGGCTGTTTTGTAATCCTGTAATTAAATCTTAGTCTTTTAATAGGCCTATGTCCCTGAGCTGTGACCTTCACAAATGTTTGTTAGCTTTTTAAAATTTCCTTAGGTAGACAAAAAGGCTAGTGGGCTGGGTGTAGGTGAAACGCCTGTTTCCAAGTTGGGATAAGGCTCCCATAAAGTCTTTTCCCTGGAAAGTAGGACTTCTATTCTATGTGGACAATGTTCTGGGTATGCTTCACAATGGTTACTCTTCCTCTTTCTCTGCCCGAGCCACGGGGGCATCTTTCTTGGCTTTTCATTGTGCAAACTGAGTGGGTTTCTGGAGGAAAACCCATTAAAGTCTGGGGGTCTCTCTAACATTAAAATACCCAGGAGTTTCTCATCATCTAGACAGTTCATACTCGGCCTCTAGAAATTTGTCAAAGTAACCACTTAAGTGTTTCTACCAATTTATGGTTCTGGTTGCTCCTGCTCAAAGTAAGCAGATCTCTGCTGTGACTCTTTGAACTTGCATGTCTCTTCAGATGTCAGCATGGTAATTTACCCTGCAACCTGGTTCTCTAATGGCTCTAAGAAAAGCCATTGGTTTTCAGTTAGTTCAGCTTTTCTTCTTGTAAGAATGGGAGCAGTAACTTCCAAGCTCTTTACATGCCAGAGCTGAAACTGGTAATTCCATCCTGGGCTGTTTGTTATTTAGTATCTTGGCTGAGTTTTCAGGGGATGGGAAGTGTGTGCAATTTCCTAAACTTCCACTTGGAATTCCCCAATATGATAGCTCTTACCCCTTACAGATCCAGAATTTAATATCGGGGTTGCACAAACTACTAAGGATGTATATTCTATGTGTATGTTTGTATACTTGGGGCATGGCAAGTAGTTTGAGAATGCTGTAGATTTACCTGGGCCAGACATCCAGTCTCGACTTCCATATATCTCCATGCTAAGAAAGGGCCAATAATGAAACTCTGAGTCTCTTGGTATCAATGTCATTTTACACACTGTGTCCATGATGTCCTTGAAATATTTGGATATTCCCTTTTACTTATGGCTATCTAAGTAAATGGCTATGGATCACCTGAGGGAAGGACTTGGGGAATTATTACTGTGTACACTTGTTCTGATGCTGCAGAGTTCTTTCTTCTACAGACAGTCCCTCTCCCTCCAATTAAATATATTCTAGGTCCAAACACTGGTTCAAGTCCAGAAACTGGGCTTGTGATCATGACTTTGTATCACAACATCAGCCTTTAACCTCTTGATCATCCATTCTTGGTTTAATTTGGTTGTTCAGATTGAAGACTTTCTTTGATGGTTGCCCATTTATTTTGCTCCAGATGGCTTATTTGTCATCTCCAAAACATCTGTGGGTAAAGCCCCTTGAACTGCCACTCTTGCCTTGCAGTGTCCATTTGGCTTTTGAAGTTTGAATGCCATCATGTCACTTCAATGTCACAAGGTTCTATCATCTCTGCTGCTCTCAGTGAACCCAGTTTTGAAATGGTTTCTTCTGCCTTCACCCTGGACTACAGAGAGAACCCCTGCTGAGTCTTAGAGTGATGCTGCTTCCTCTCTAACCAGATCATTCCTTACTGATTTGGTAAGCGGTATATTCTCTAAAGTTTCCTTTGAAATATATTGATCTGTTGGGTTTTCCATTTTTAAATAAGTATATTCACTCTAGCATGCTCACTTCTTTGAGCCATTTAGTCCCTCCTTACAATGTAAACCAAAGCAGTTTTGGCATCTCTATGTAACCTGGTGTACTGTGAGCCATTGATTTCTCTGTGCTTCTAGATGACATGCTAAGTGTGTTCACACTATCACCCAGGATTCTTCCATGAGTGTTAAATCTTGCATGCTAGGAGAGTATTACCAACTTGATAAATTCTCCCTTATGTAACTGTATGCTCCCCTTCCCCACCCTGCCATTCATAACCTTCAGAATTCGGTCGTTGGCCAGACGTGGTAGCTCTCGCCTGTAATCTCAGCACTTTGGGAGGCTGAGGCAGGCAGATCACCTGAGGTTGGGAGTTCAAGACCAGCCTGACCAACATGGAGAAATCCCGTCTCTACTAAAAATACAAAATTAACTGGGCATGGTGACGCATGCCTGTAATCCCAGCTACTCAGGAGGCTAAGCAGGAGAAACGCTTGAACCCAGGAGGTGGAGGTTGCAGTGATCCAAGATCACACCATTGCACTCCAGACGGGGCAACAAGAGTGAAGCTCCGTCTCAAAAAAAAAAAAAAAAGAATTTGGTCCTGTGCCTACTCTCCTAGTTCCTGCTGGTACCTGTTGGCTGGGCCCTACAGCTTCTTTGAGTAGGATTACATGCCAATATTATGAGTCCTCTGATGTTGTATTAGTCTGTTCCCACGCTGCTAATAAAGACATTCCTAAGACTGAGTAATTTTTAAAGGAAAGAGGTTTAATGGACTCACAATTCCACATGGCTGGGGGTGCCTCACAATCATGGCAGAAGGCAAAGGAGGAGCAAAGGCACATCTTACATGGTGGCAGGCAAGAGAGCATATGCAGGGGAACTCCCCTTTATAAAACCATCAGCTCTCCTGAGACTTACTCACTATCACTAGAACAGAATGGGAAAGACTCACCCCCATGATTCAGTTGCCCCCCCACCAGGTTTATACATGGAAATTATGGGAGCATCAATTCAAGATGAGATTTGGGTTAGGACACAGCCACACCATATCAGATGTCCTTGGAATATCATATGTAGTGATATGACTTTGTATCATGTGATACTTATATCATATACTTTTTTTCTGCCTTCCCCCTGTAAGAAATGGCAGTCAAAGGAGCTTTACTCACAGAGGTTTTGGAGACAATAAATTAAATAAGGCATCTGGAAGAAAATAAATGGGCAACCGTCAGAGGAGGTTCTCAATCTGAACAACCAAATTAAGCCAAAGATGGATGCTTATGATACACTTTTATTATATGTAGTGATGTCCCTGGAATAGCATATGCAGTGACTCCCTGGTTTATGTATCCTGAAAAGGGCGGTAGATGTTATTCTGCACAGAGGAAACCTCTGCATCATTTTATAAGAGAGGAACATCAGCTTTTAATATGGAAAGGTAGGGTACTTTGGCAGACTCAGTGGGTTGAGGGGAATCTAGGGATTCAGAATTTTTCAAGTACATCTACCCAAATGTCCCCACCCATGTGTCAGAGTCCCACTCTTTCCCATCCAGGGTCATAACCTTGGTATATCGCAATTGCCTAAGTGGAGAGTTTAATCTTCTTTGGAAGTTTCCACTTAATTTTCTGCTACTATTATGTTTGAGTCCTGGAACTGCTTTTCAGTTTTCTCTGCCTTCCCACTGCAAGAAATGAAAACTTTTTTAGATGCTCCCTCATAGGATTTCTGGTTTTCATGCTTAGTTTTGAATTGCAGACAAATCACTTCCAGCCTTTCATTATCTCTCCCCAAAATATTAATTCTACTTAGCAAGTAGCCATCAAATTCTAGGGAGCTTATAGTTATTAGTTCCCCCATATGTGAGAGCTGCATGCCTTTTGCAGTACACCACATGGTGAAAGTTTTAACAACTGCCCTGCTTCCTTGTGTCCTACCTCCACCACAGATTCATTGCCAACCAGCAATGGGTGACCAACTCCAAAATCCAATCATAATGTCTGCTTTCCTTCTGGCACCACTTCTGGCACCAAATCTTTTAGGTCAGCTTCCATGAAAACCAGACTCTGAGGCAAAGATTAGCATTTAGGAAGTTTATTAAGAAGTATACTTGGGATCAATATCAGTGGAAAGAAAAGATAAAAGTAGAATCAGATAAGGAAAAGTTGACTGTGATGCTGTTGCATAACAATGAATTTGACTGGCCTTTTTCCCTGATTCATGGGATTGGTTCATTTTAAGTCCTTGGGGCCTCCTAAGTCGTAAGAGTATCTTTGTTGCTCTCTTTAGGGAATATGCAGTGACTTCCTGGTTTATGTATCCCGGTTTTTGTATTCCCTTTATTCTCTTTATGTATTCTCTTTATTCTCTTTAGGTTTATGTATTCCTTTTATTCCCTAAAGAGAGTTACTGTCTTTATGCGGGGCCCTTGGACCACATCTGAATTAGTGCTAAGGAGATAACTCAGGATGGAGACTGGTCATCCCAGAAAGAGCAACCAAGTGATTAAAGGGCTGAAGCTTTGAGCCACATGTTATCAGCCCAATCTCTTGACCTTTAAGCAGGCAAAGGAGGCTGAAAATTGAGTTGAATCATGAAGCCAATGATTCAGTCAATCAATCATGGCTACATAATGAAACCCCAGTGAAAACTGCAGACACTGAAGCTCACTGGAACACCCTGGTTTGTGAGGACATGGATGTGAGGGTCACATGTTCTAATTCCATGGGGAGCAGACACAAAAGCTCTGATTTGTTTCCTTTATAATAAAACAGCAACCATAAGTATAGTGCTTTCCTGAGTTTTGTAAGTTATTCTAGTAAATTATCAAATATGATGGAGTTGTGAGAAACTCTGAATTTGTAGTCAGTCGAGCAGAAGTGCTGGTGGCCTGCAGACCCCTGAACTTATGAATGGTGTCTGGAGTGGGGACATCTTCAGTCTTGTTTGGGACTGTGTCCTTAACTTATGGGATTGGAGGTAACTCTGGATTGTTACTGGCCAAATTGCTTTGGGGTACATCAGATGCCATTATAACAAAGGCTTCAGCTGATCCCACAGAGGGTTCAGATGCTCTGAAGCTCACAGTTGTCCTGAGTTCGTAGACAGGCCAGGCCTTTATACCTGTAGAATGTATTCAGGCTGCCCCTGGGCATGGCAGGTTTCTTTAGCCACAGAAGTTCTGGAAGAGGGCTGACATGAGGATTGTGTGCAAGTGGCAAGCACTCCCAGAGCTGAGGGATGTCTCATTATGGAAGTGAGACTGTGATGGCAAGCCATAGTGCCACTATCGTTTGTAACTATTTCTGTCTCTTACATACTAAAGAGAGGATAAGGTGATTAAAAATAGTACTGAAAATTCTTTCAAATTTGTAAGCATTTTGTCGCTAAAGAGGATTCAAAGAGGGAGACTGGTGGATTGATCCTGGCAAATCCTCATGAGTGATCATATTGTTTTCCCACTTAAATCTCATTTCTGTTTTCCTCTTGTTTTAGGAAGGATAAAGCCTTACCTCCTCAGCAGGACTCCTCAGATGGGGCATGATTTGCCCTGTTCTTGCATCTGCAGGATCACAGATGACAACTTCCTCATCTCAACACATCCATGTTGTTTTCTCTGTCTGTGGGTCGCACCTGACTTTTTAAAGCTTCAGGGCCTTTGCACAGGCTGTTTCCTCTGCTTGGAATGCTTTCTGCTCTCTCTGCCTGGACAATTTGCTTTTTTTTTTTTTTTTTTTTGAGATGGAGTTTCGCTCCTGTTGCCCAGACTGGAGTGCAAAGGCACAATCTTGGCTCACCACAACCTCCGCCTCCTGGGTTCAAGCCATTCTCCCGCCTTAGCCTCCCGAGTAGCTGGGATTACAGGTATGCGCCACCACACCCAGCTAATTCTGTATTTTCAGGGGAGACGGGGTTTCTCCATATTGGTTAGGCTGGTCTTGAACTCCCGACCTCAGGTAATCTGCCTGCCTTGGCCTCCCAAAGTGCTGGGATTGCATTCATTTTTAAGGTTTTTGTCTAAATGTTTCTTTCTCAGAGAGGCATTCCCTAACCCTCAATCTAGATCAAGGCCACTTGTTTTATGCTCTCACAACGCCTGCCCTCTGTAGCTGGCCTTTTCAGCACTTATCATAGTGATAACAACATAGTTATTTATGTGTTTAGCTGGTCAGTGCCTGTCTTTCTCCCTCTGCCAAGTTTTATGAAGGCAAGAACAATGGCTATTTTCTTCTTTCCTCTTTCCCCAGCACTTAACTCAATGCCTGACATGGCGAGCTTAATACATATTTGTTGAGCGAATAAATAAATGGTAATAGTGATACTGTACAATGGTCAGTAGTGCAGCTCTGGAGTTGGACTGGGTTCAAATCATCCAAATCCCCACTTGTCCACTGAGAGTTCTGTAAACTAGTTCTCTACATGGACAATGCAGAAATTTTATCAGTTCATGTTCATCTTGTCAGACTGGGAGAACTTATCCTCAGTAACCACACCTTAGACAGATAAAGTAGAATGAGAATATCTATTTATCAGCCGCAGCAGAACATAGCAATTAAGCACACACACTGTCTGGGCTGAGTCTCAGAACTGTCATCTTGGCCAAAATACTTGCCTCTTTGAGTAACAGTTTCCTCAGCTGTTGGACTAAACTTGAAGTTGCTGTAAGTCTCAATTAGGCTCAAATGTGTGAGGAACAGCATCTGGCTCATAGTGCTTTGTATGCGTTTGCTATTAGCAATTATTTTTTATTGATTTATGTTATTAAGTCATTTTGTCCAGGTGAGAAAGTCCATGCCATAGACCAGAGGGTTGTCTGGTAGAGAAAGAGGAAGAGTAAGGGAAATAGGATATTCTCTGGAAATATTTCCAGCCAAGTTGTGGAGGGTCTGGTTGGTGCCCTTTCTCTACTCTAGGGATAATGATGTCTGAAAATCCAGTGTGGATCATTTAGAATTCTGCCCTTCTTCCCAAGGAGTGTGCACAACCCGGCAGCTTCTGGCCACTTGTTCCCCTTACTCTAGATTCCACAGAGGCCACTATCCTTTGATAAGTAGGGCCTTTCTCTTTCCTTCTTTTCCTTCTTGATAAGTAGGGCTTTTCTCTTTCCTTCTTTCCTTCCTTTCTTCCCTTCCTTCCTTCCCTTCCTTTTCTTCCTCTCTTTCTCTCTCTCTCTCTCGCATTCTCTTTCTCTCTTTCTCCATCTTTCCGATGGAGTCTTGCTCTGTTGCCCAGACTGGAGTGCAATGGCACAATCTTGGCTCACTGCAAACCTCCACCTCCCAGGTTCGAGCGATTCTCCTGCCTTCAGCCTCCTGAGTTGCTGGGATTACAGGCATGTGCCACCACGCCTGGCTAATTTTTGTATTTTTAGTAGAGACGGGGTTTCAACATGTTGGTCAGGCTGGTCCCGAATTCCTGACCTTGTGATCTGCCTGTCTCGGCCTCCCAAAGTACTGGAATTACAGGTGTGAACCACTGCACCTGCCCAGGGCCTTTCTTTAATCGTTCAGGTCACAACACAACTGATGAGGTTATGGGTTTTTTTTTTAGCTATACCCTAGCCCCAAGGGAAAAGTCTTATCACCTTGATTTCAGTTCCTCTTTTACCATTTATGAGAGGCTGACATCTCTTAGAGTGGAGCACTTCTGCAGGTGGAATTCTAACTTTTTTCTCTGATTATTTCTCCAAAATTTTAGAGCACTTTATGGTAGTCATCAAACTGGAAACCTGAAGACTGGGATTTTAATACTTGAAGTGAAATCTGTATTTTATTCTGACTTCGATACCAACTGCTTGTGTGAACTTTGATAAGACCTAGGGGTTCAGGTTCCCTCATTTGTAAAATTAAGCAAAAAGAGAAAAATCCGACGGAAATTCTTGCAGGTTTACAATCCAGTGATTATACATCATGATCTGAAAAAAGTCAATATAATCATCCCTCAGTATCCATTGGGGATTGGTTCCAGGAGAAACTGCCAACACTAAAGTCCATGGATGTTCAAGTGTCTGATATAAAATAGCACAGTATTTGCATATAACCTACGCACATTCTTCTGTATACTTAATCATCACTAGATCACTTATAATACCTAATACAATGTAATTGCTATGGAAATAGCTGTTATACTGTATTGTTTAAGAGAAAAGAGCAAGAAAAAGTCTGTACATGTTCAGTACAGATGCAATCATCCATTTTTAAAGAAAAATATATTTTTGATTTGCAGTTGATTGAATCCAGGGATAAGGAACCCACAGATAATAGGCCAACTCATCATTTTCAGATTTTTCCTATACATAATTATGATAAAGTGTAACTTATAAATTAGGCACATTAAGATATTAAAAACTAAAAATAAAACATTTATAACAATATACAGCCAGTCCTGACTTACAATTGTTTGACAAGATTTTTTGACTTTACGATGGGTTTATCGGTATATTAACTGCATGTTCAACTTACAATGTTTTCAATTTACCATGGGTTTACGATGGACATCACCCCATCATAAGTCAAGGAGCATCTATACTGTAATAAAAGCAATGTGAATGTGGTCTCTCTCTCAGGATATCTTACTGTACTGTGAAAGCAAAACCAGGGACAAAGTGGGGACTACTGTACATTTACGATAGAAAGTTGTACTGAATATTTTACAAGTGAAAAAGATACTCATTTTTCTTTGTGTTGACTTTGCCATGTGGATTTGGTACAAACAAATAAAAACCCTCCTTATCAGTTGCTGGCTGGGCGCAGTGTCTCACGCCTGTAATCCCAGCACTTTGGGAGGCCGAGGTGGGCAGATCACTTGAGGTCTGGAGTTTGAGACCAGCCCTCCTCTCTACTAAAAATACCAAAATTAGCCGGGCGCCTAGCCGGGCGGGGTGGCGGGAGCTTGTAATCCCAGCTAAGAGGGAGGCTGAGGCAGGAGAATGGCTTAAACCTGGGGGGCGGAGGTTGCAGTGAGCTGAGATCGTGCCACTGTCCCCCAGCCTGGACGACAGAGTAAGACTCTGTCTCAAAACAAACACACAAACCCCTCATCAGTTGCAATATTTAAGTTGTGTTTAATCCTAGCAATTGCAGTCCTGAGACTTTGATAAGAACCAGAGTATGATCTTCCACGGCAGCCAAACCAAGTCATTCCATGAACAACAGAGATCACCCTGCTGCAGATAGTCCACAGATCTTTTCTTGTGCATTTCTTCTGGGAACGAATGCAACTGAGGAAGCAGAGATATTCTAGGGGGAGAGATCTACAAAATTCCTTAGAGTCATCTTGCCCCACCTCCTTGTTACGGCTTTAGGTACAGCCCTTATGGCCGTGAGATTTAACCTTCCGCAGCCTTTGTGTCCACGTCTACAAAATAACAACTACCTTGCAGGGTGTTATTTAACACTGTGAAAGTGCATTAATAGGCACAGAAAGAAAAACAAAAAAACAAACATAAAAGCAAATTGTGCCCTCACTGCGAATTCTCTGTATTCTAGCTAAAAACATCTATAGCTTGAGTGCATGGGTGTCTGTGCTGGGCAAGAAAAGGGCAAACTAGATCATGACAAGCCTTAAGATTTTCTCACTTTAGTTTCCTCACTGCAATTTTTTTTTTTTCCCCAAGTCGGAGTCTTGTTCTGTCGCCTAGGCTGGAGTGCACTGGCGTGATCTCATCGCAATCTCTGCCTCCCAGGTTCAAGCGATTCTCCTGCCTCAGCCTACCGAGTAGCTCGGATTACAGGCGTGCGCCACCACGCCCGGCTCATTTTTGTATTTTTAGTAGAGACGGGGTTTCACTATGTTGGCCAGGCTGGTCTCGAACTCCTGACCTCGTGATCCGCCTGCCTCGATCTCCCAAAGTGTTGGGATTACAGGCGTGAACCACCGCGCGCGGTCCCTCACTGCAACTGAGAGTAGCGGGGTGGCCTCAAGTTCCAGATCTGGAGTTACTAAATAGCTGGGTTCCAATCCCGGCTCTGCCACTTATTAGTTGTACGATCTTCGTTTCTCAACCTCTCTGGGTCTGAGATTCCCTTAAAGCCGGGGTAATAGAGATGAATAGGATTTCCTAACTAGGACTAGACTTCCTCAATTTCTCGACTCAGAGGGGCAAGGATAGACTGAAATGGAAAGTGAAGGCCTTCAGGCTTTTCCTAACAGCCGCTCCTAGGAGGGGAAAGCTACGGGAAGAGGGAGGAGACCCAAGAAAGGTCGGACCAATGAGGCAGCGGGCGGGACAGGAGTTCCCGCCTTTGGGCGGCGTGCGCGCGCACCTCGCTCACACGCACACTCGCACGCACGCACGCTGCGGAAGCGCGCGCGCGCGCAGGCCCAGCCCTCGTCGCCGCCGCCATTTTAGCTCCTGGTTCCGGCCGCACCGTGTGGGCTGTAGTAGCGGGAGGGGTGGGGGTCCTCCAGAGTTAAGTGGCTGTCCTCCACTGTGCCCATACAGCGGCTAGCTTTCTTCCTTAATAACCGCCCGTTCGAAGAGTGCGAGGATGTCCAAGCGGCACCGGTTGGACCTAGGGGAGGATTACCCCTCTGGCAAGAAGCGTGCGGGGACCGATGGGTAAGCCAGGCCGGGGGCGCGAGGCAGCAGCTCGGGCTTTGTTGGGGTCCTGGCAGGGAGCGGGCTGGGACTGGCCTGGCCGAGCGGGTCCTGGAGCCCGAGCCTTTGTTTCCTTCTGGGCTGGGTTCACCAGCGGCGGGTCGGAGAAGCGCGGCGCCCGTCCGGCCCGGCAAGGGCGCGGGGAGTTGCGTGCGGCGGGGCCGGTGCCCAACCCAGTCCGGAGGGTGGAGAGGCCTGCAGTGGCCATGAGGGCGCCTCCTCCCCCAGGCCGAACCGAGCAGGAGTCACTTTCGAGGGCGTGGGGCGGGAGTGAACCGCGGACCTCGTGGCCTCGGTTCCCGAGGAAGGCCTGGATCCGGGGGAGAGAGTGGGGGAGGGCGCGGCGGGAGTATTCGCTTCCAAGGGCACCAGGCACTTCCCAGGCAGAGGGGCCATGGGGAGGGCCTGAGTGGGGGCGCGGCCAGGCACTCCAGACGGGAAAGGCGGAGGGCGGAAAGTGAGAGCAGCGCGTGGATCCTAATGTAGGCTGGGGTGGGGGTGGCGGGAGTTGAGAGAAGCCAGCAAATGGGGAGTTCTCTGGGGAAGTGGGAGTAGAGGACTTGCCGGGAGAAAGGAAGGGTGGAGTAAAATACCTGGTGGGCTGGAAGGCTGGTGTTTTGGGGCGACTGAGTTTATAGTTTGGCGGGAGAGAGCGTGTCTCGGTCCATTCAAGCACTTCAAAGTAGATACTAGCAAACTTCCGCCCTCTGCCTACGCTCCCGCCATCTCCTCTATTTCCTGCTTTGGTTAAAACTGGTTACCGAACATCATCCCATGGGGAGGGATTAGAAGGCATTCTTTTTTTTTTTTTTTCATCATTTATTTTCTGTGCATGTCCCACTTTTCTTCATAAGTAGCTTTTGAAATACAGGGATCATGTTCAAAACGTGTTTTTAGTATTTATGGCGAAACACCGCCCATGTGGAGGTTGAGAGTTGAAATACTTACACAAACTCATGGTGTTCCAGATTCCTTTCCTTAAAGATACAGAGGAATTTAACAGTTAACTTAAGCAGTTTTATGAAAATCTGTTTCTTTCCCGTGTGTGTTTTCATTGCTGAAGTACAAAGACCTATTTGGATAATTCAGGCAAAACCCACAAAAGCCCGAATATCCAAATACTTTGCATAATTTTATCATTTTATTGTGTACTTGTGATACGGAATCACTGTGTCAAGTCCCCTTGTCTAGCTTTTTTGAAATTTTCAGCTGAAGTTCTTCATTGAAATTGATTTCTAGGGATATGTTTAGTGTCATTGTAGAGTATAAGCCAGGATAGGATGTACTTTCTGAGACCTTCCCATATGTTGAATTATTCAATACAAAGCAAAAGCATGTCACAGTTTTGTGAGTTGTTTAGTTGGCGATATTAGGCATTGTAAAAAGACAATGACACTGTAAGACAGACTCTCTTTAGGCTATCACTGTCCCCCACCGTTACCCCCCACAAAACGGTAAATGCCTCTGAGCTGTATGTCACAGACTCTCAGAGCTGGGAGCAACTTAAAAAAGACTCTACAGCTCCACTCAAGGAATGAGAAATGGAGAACAGTTAAGGTGGCTTGGGCAAGTTTACAGCAGGATCTGGAACCCTGCCTTTATCATTTTCACTCAGCAGCACACAGTTCAGTACTGTAGTTAAGACTCATTACAGCCTATTTTAATGACATTTATAATGGGTTGGTAAAGTAGGGAACACTTAGTTCTTGATTTCTCTGAAGCAAAAATAAATTGCTGTCATCTGGAACTGATGTCTCTAACAGGAGGTCAGATTGGAACAAAATATTCTGGGAGGGAATGAATGAATTCATTTGTATTTGTGCATATGTGCACCATTTAAAATGCTTCCCTTGGGATTAGTGGTCCCACCATATGTATGTGCAATTGTTTACTATCTCTTGCAAAAACAGATACCCTTAGTAAACATGTCGACTTTCGGGGTCTAATGGTAGCTTTATGATTCCCTTGTATATTATTTAGAATTTGCCTGTGGATAAAGGCGAGTTCATCTTTGGAATAATGCTCAAGTTATAAGAAATTGTAGAGGGAAGTTTTAATACTAATTTCTATGTCATTTGAGTGCCATTTATCATAGAACTGGCTTTATTTAACAGTGGACTTACAGTGTTTATCAGCATCAGGATTTTTTTTCATACTCCATAATTTTAAGTCACTTGTTGACTGCCATGCAATCCTGCAGATTTTTTTTTTTTACCCTGATAGTCAGCAAGTGGTTTTATCTGAGAGCATAAGCTTGTCAGTCTTACAAACTCCACTGCCAGATAGGATGTCTCCAATACTGAGAAGAGAAGGTAATTCAGTGGGAGATTTCACTTACATTAATGTTCCCAACTATATAAGTCTTTATTTTATTCTTGACATATTTTAACTTTGAAATCAGGTGAAGTTATTATAGGTTTCTGTTGCGTATTCTGGCCTCATTTCTTCTTTTTGTCAACCCACAGAGCCTTCACTATACAGTTATTACCAAGAGACAACTTACTGTTGAAGTATGGAAAAAAGTTTTCCATGTTAGGGACGTTTTTCATTTTGATGTTGGTTTTTGATATTACCACCTGATAAGACTTTTTCCTGTTACTTATGGGAAAGTAATGCTAATATGTTAATACTGTGATAACATTTGTAGAGCACACACATTTTCACTACAATCCTGTATGGTAGATGAGGTTAAATGAACTTACCACGGGAACATAGGAAATGTTTATACTCAAAGGTTTAAAAAAGGCATTCCCTAAAATCTTCATCTCCGTCTTTGGAGAACATGTTTTAGTGAACATTTTTTAAGATCTCTGCGTATTGACTTAAAAATATGAGCTATAAAATTTGATATCAGTGGGATCAACACGTGTCATTTTGTACTTTGATTTTTTTTTCCACTCAGAAATGTCATTAACTGTAGGTATATATTATGCTTTTAAATTGGCTGCCATAGGCCGGGCGTGGTGGATCACGCCTGTAATCCCAGCACTTTGGGAAGCCAGGGCGGGTGGATCACGAGGTCAGGAGATCAAGACCATCCTGGCTAACACGGTGAAACCCTGACTCTACTAAAAATACAAAAAATTAGCCGGGTGTGGTGGTGGATGCTTGTAGTCCCAGCTACTTGGGAGGCTGAGGCAGGAGAATGGCGTGAACCCGTGAGGCGGAGCTTGCAGTGAGCCAAGATTGCGCCACTGTCTTCCAGCCTGGACAACAGAGCGAGACTCGTCTCAAAAAAAATAAAACATAAAAAAAATTGGCTGCCATAGTACTCTAGTTGTAAAGGTATGATATCACTTACTTAACCAATATTCTATTCATTGATGTTTAGGAAGTTTTCCACTTGTTGCTATTTTATAAATGAGAAGTATGATGAACATCCTTATACATACATATTTGCACACATCCTTGAGAAGTTCCTGGAGATAAGATTGACAGATAAAAAGCAATGCTTATTGCCAGGTGCGGTGGCTAAGCGTCTGTAATCCCAGCACTTTGGGAGGCCTAGGTGAATGGATCACCTGAGGTCAGGATTTCAAGACCAGCCCGGCCAGCATGGTAAAACGTATTTTTGTCTCTACTGAAAATAGAAAAATTAACTGGGCGTGGTGGCGCACCCCTGTAATCCTAGCTACTTTGGAGGGTGAGGCAGGAGAATTGCTTGAACCTGGGAGGGAGAAGTTGCAGTGAGTCAAGATTGTGCCACTGCACTCCAGCCTGAGTAACAGAGTGAGATTCTTTTTTAAAAAAAAAAAAAAAAAAGCAATGTTTATTTAAAATATCATGATTTTGATGACCAGTTTACATCTTCATTAGCAGTACTTCAGTGCCTGTTGTTATTCCATGTAGAATTTTTGTTTTTTCATTTTTTAGATATAGGGTCTTCCTCTGTTTCCCAGGCTGGAGTGCTCTGGTGTGATCATGACTCGCTGCAATCTCAAACTCCTGGGCTCAAGTGATCTTCCCACCTCAGCCTCCCAGGTAGCTGGGACTACAGCTATGCCACCACACCTGGCTAATTTTAAAGTTTTTTGTAGAGATGGGGTCTCAATATATTGCACAGGCTGGTCTCAAACTTTTGGCCTCCAGTGATCCTCCCACTTTGGCCTCCCAAAGCACTGGGATTACATGCGTGAGTCACCAGGTCTTGCCTTCCATGTGGGATTATAACATGATATTAGAACTTTAAAAAGATCTTTAATAATAGCCAATATTGGCTGGACATGGTGGCTCACGCCTGTAATCCCAGCACTTTGGGAGGCCGAGGCAGTCAGATCATGAGGTCAAGAGATTGAAACCACGTGGCCAACATGGTGAAACCCCGCCTCTACTGAAAATACAAAAATGAGTGGGGTGTGGTGGCACGTACCTGTAGTTCCAGCTACTCTGGAGACAGGCAGGAGCATCGCTTGAAACAGGGAGGCAGAGGTTGCAGTGAGCTGAGATTGCACCACTGCACTCCAGCCTGGTAACAGAGCAAGATTCTATCTCAAAATAATAATAATAATAACAACCACCACCGCCACCAATGTTGGGCATTTGCAGTGTGCCAGACAACACTTTAAGCACATCACATACATTAACTCATTTAATCCTTTTGATACTCTACAAGACATATTAATAGCCACATCTTATAGATGAGGGAAGAAATAACTGTGATCCTATAGTTGCCTTAAGTCTTGAGCCAGGATTGAACTGAGACACAGTACAGAACAGTATGTTAAACAACTGTGTCATATCACCTCTCTCCCTGCTAGTGTTGTGGCTGTGTCTGAAACACTGACTTGATACCAGTTTTTAAAAACCCTTATACCTCAACTAGTAAACTTTTAAGAACAAAACTCCTTTATCATAAAAAAATACCTGTTTAAAAAAACATTGCACAATAGTTGATAAATATTTATGAAGTGGAGGGTTTGATTTCCCCCCTTTACTGACTTTTCATTTGTATCCTACCTCTCTCGTTGAAGGTAGGTAGTTTGAGCCATAAGCAACATTTCTAGGTGGCTGAATTTGCCTCCTGCATCCTCCCTGTTTTCTTACTTTAATCTGAGACTAAAAGTATCTGAAAATGCTTATCATTTTGCAGGTCAGTAAATTGAGGTGGTGTCTTACAACTGTGATTCCAGCATTCCTTTTAATACCACAGCTGTCCCCATTGCTTGATCAGCAGCTAACCTTTTTATCTTTAGAATATATTTTATACATCGTATGTTTTGGTAATGAAGCTTCTGATGAAGTGGGCCCCTGAAAAAATCTTTGTTAGTATAGGTATTACTTTAACAAAGTAAGGCAATATGTAATACATGATTTACTTTGTCACTGCTCTTCCCCCAAATTTTGTAACTCTTGAAAGGTTAGGTCCATGTCTTAATTGCCTAGTACTATGCTAGAAGTATAGAAATCATTAAATTTCTATACTTTAATGATTGATATAGAAATCATTAAATTTCTAGGCTGGGCATGGTAGCTCACATCTGTAATCCCAGCACTTTGGGAGGCTGAAGCAAAAGATTGCTTGATCCCAGGAGTTCAGAACCATCCTGGGCAACATGGTGAGACCCTCATCTCTACAAAAATAAAAAATTAGCCAGGCATGGTGGTGCATGCCTGTCTGTAGTCCCAGTTGCTCGGGAGGCTCGGGTAAGAGGACCACTTGAACCCGGAAGTTTGAGATTGCGGAGAGCCATGATCCAGTGAGCCACTGCACTCCAACCTGGGTGACGAGCGAGATCTTATCTCAAAAAAAAGAAAATTGTTTCAATTATTTTTTGTGATCTCCTCCTTCCCCCATGGTTGAGTGAATACTAGAAACGTGAATCCTTTTTGTATAGACCAGATGTGCTTTAAGAGTTCTTTTCTAGCTGTATGTTCCATGATCTTTAAGATGTCTAGTATTTGAACCATATGTGAGTACAGTGCTTCTCACTTTACTGGGTACATTTCTGTATACTCTTATTGTAAACTGCATCTCATTGGCATTTTGGAGCAATGTAAACACTTATTTAATTAACAGTCACCTTAGGCCAGAAACAGGAGAAGCAAAGATGGTTGATGGCATATTTCGGAAGGTAGGCCCAGACTCTCAAGTATTGAATTGTGAGACTTCATTTTATGTTAAGTTATCCGTTGACTTTTCTTTCCCATTGATTTTCTTTCTGTTTATGCCAGGTGAGATGAGAGGCTTCATACAGTTCTGGCTTGTATGCTCTGTGAGTTTTGTAGGTGAACATTGGGATAGAAGAGGGGAAAATCACTTTTCATGTTTACATATGCATATATCTGGCTTTTCTTCTCTTTGAGTAAATTTGTACATGGCACACAACTGTACTTGGAGCACAGGGAATTTGTACTTTTGTGTGTTGTGGGTAAGGAACAATGATATGTTTAGGGGCTTGTGTCATAGCTCCATCATGCCTGATTATTTCAAGTCTGGGTTTAAACATCTTGAGGCAAGTTTCTCTGCTGGAGTAGTTGGTCTGTAGTAAACTGGACTAGTAGAATGAACAAGCATAGATTATTTTATTTCCACCACCAGTCTCCCAGAGGCTGCTTTCAGCCACAACGCATATGAGCAACATGCAGCCCTTCTGCTTGTGAAGTTCTTAGCATAGATACTTTTAAAATGACTTATTAAGGTCAATCTCTAATAACTGGAAGTAGATACCAGAATTGACTACTTAAAATTGACCCAAGTTTAATAGAGTGGCTACCTGCATAATTTTAACATGTTAAACAACTTAATAGTGTTCATTGAAGCTTATTTTTAATTTGACTATGTTTCATTTTATGGTAGACCAAGGTACATAGATTTATAGAGTGCTTTCAGTTTTTTACTGTTGCTGTTAAGGTTAAAATGCAAGAGTAAACAAGGAAGAAGGAATAAAAGTTTTAATTTTAGTTTTTCTTACAAAACAGTATACATTTACTGAACAAAATTGGGAAAGTGCTGGAAAGTATAACTAAAAAAACAAATTCTGCAGTCCTGTAATTCATATTTGTATTAGTTGAGATATTGATATGTATAACATTGTACTATGCTCTTTTCACTTTGCATTACAACCAAACATTGTCCTATGGCAAAGAAAGGAATATTAAAACAATTTATTAAATGTGGATTATAAAAGTATTGAGCAAAACCCACCACTGTTGACTGTAGTAATGTGAGGTAGAGTTGTCTTTATGTCCAGTAACAGTGTTTGTGCTAACTTCTGAATATACTTTTAGTGCAAAAAATACCTCTTCACAAATTGAAGGAGAATTTGAGAAAGATTGAGATGCCATCTTCTTTTGCTCAATTTGGACCTATCCTTTCTTCATCCTACTCTCAGTATCTGATTTCTGTTGTCTAAGTAGGAGGGGTTTTACTTGCAGCAGACTGAGTTCTTGTAACCTTACGTTGAAAGTTAAGGAAGGTGAGGCATCAGCAAGGAAGGGAAAGATGTTTGTGGTGGAGAATGAGAAGCCCTTAATTTGTAGGGTATTTTTTATTATTTCTGATAGTTACATAATCCATTGGATTTTTTACTCACTTGAATGTTGGACATTTACTCTCTTTGTGATTATAACACTAACATGAACATTCTGCTTAAAATTCAGAATCTGAATTCTAAATTTTTGTTTTTAGGAAGGATCGAGATCGAGACCGGGATCGTGAAGATCGGTCTAAAGATCGAGACCGAGAACGCGATAGAGGAGATAGAGAGCGGGAGAGGGAGAAAGAAAAGGAGAAGGAGTTGCGAGCTTCAACGAATGCTATGCTTATCAGTGCTGGATTACCACCTTTAAAAGCTTCCCATTCAGCTCATTCAACCCACTCAGCGCATTCAACGCATTCGACACATTCTGCTCATTCAGCGCACGCCGGACATGCAGGTCACACGTCACTTCCACAGTGCATTAATCCGTTCACCAACTTACCCCATACTCCTCGATACTATGATATTCTAAAGAAACGGCTTCAGCTCCCTGTTTGGGAATACAAGGATAGGTTTACAGATATTCTGGTTAGACATCAGTCCTTTGTACTGGTTGGTGAGACTGGGTCTGGTAAAACAACACAGGTGAGTTACTGTATACCATGGTACATATTTCATTTATGTTTAAGTTTAGCAAATGTTGCATATTTGATTCTGGTGGTCATTTCCCTTGTCTGTCCTATGGAACATCTTGAAGAATAGCTGCTTTGATGTTTAATTGGCACTCTGAATTTCAGAGTGGAAATCCTATGGAGAGTACCTCTCTCCCCTGAGTCTAGGGGAAAATAGTGGTGCTCGCTTTTCAAATTTTGTTACCTTAAGTATGGCAGAGTGATGCTCTCCCACCCATTTTGACTCTAGGACAGTACAGATTTAGGGATACACAGTTTATTTTCTGGTGCTTGGGTGGAGAAATCAACCACTGGGGTAGATTTTTGTCGTTTGTATTTAATATAGTATCTTGAGCCATGCAAATATCTATTTTTCGAAAAAATGAAGTGCTAAAAGGATATAAAGTCTATACTCGTGACTTTTGTCCATCTAGTCATCCCCCCCATAGAACTAAACACTGTTACTAGTGTCTTATTTGTAATATATCTAGGATATTTTTTAAACACGGATGGGCTATTATTAACTAGACCCCTGTTGATAGACATTTAGGCTGTTTCCCATGGTGGTTTTGCATGGGCAAGTGTTTCTGTAGGAATCAAATTGCTGGGTCAGAAGATCATTTGTAATTGTGATACAGAAAGCTGGATAGCCTTCCAGAGGGAGTGTATTAATTTACCTTTCCATGAGCATGTATGAGAACATATGTGGGAAACTATTAAAACGTATCATTGAACTTGAATTTTTACAAATCCAATAGGTGAAAAATTGCATTCTAGTGTACTTTTTAATTTGCATTTTCTTGCTGTGGGTGAGAAGTAACTGTTTATACATTTAAGCCTGAACCATTAATTAAAAATTTCTTTCGGTTTCAAAAGTAGTGGTCCCTGATCATTGTAGAAAATTTGAAAAAATCAGAAAAGTATTAAAGCTAATTTAATAATTACCTGCCTTACCATGCAGAGATTGAACATACTGCATACACAATTTATCTTTTTCTAAAGTTACATGTGCATAGACATTTTGAAGGTACTGTAGCAACAAAAATAGGAAGCTTTTATTACAGACTGAGCCTTCGTACCATTTTTCTCTTCTCTTCTCTTCTCTTCTCTTCTCTTCTCTCTTCTCTTCTCTTCTCTTCTCTTCTCTTCTCTTCTCTTCTCTTCTCTTCTCTTCTCTTCTCTTCTCTTCTCTTCTCTTCTCTTTTCTTTTCTTTTGTATTGTTGTTGTTGAGACAGAGTCTCTTTCACCCATGCTGGAGTGCAGTGTTATGAACGCAGCCTCAACCTCCTGGGCTGAAGGGATCCTCCTGCCTCAGCTTCCCAAGTAGCTGAGATCACAGGCATATGCCACCAGTGCCTGGCTAAGTTTTAAATAAAATTTTTGTAGAGTTGAGGTTTTGAACTCCTAAGCTCAAGCAATCCTCCTGCCTTAGCCTTCCCAATTTTTCTTTTTTAATGAAAGAAAACTTAGAATTGATGTTAGGGTGTTCAAAAATCACCTTACGGAAATGTAAAGAATTTTCAAATTACATGGAAGACTGTAACTCTGAACTTACTATTTCATTGACATTTGGGTAAAGCCAGACACTGTATACTTTACATGTATTAGCTTATTTACATTTTTCTATAATCCTGCAGGGAAGATATTCATCACCACTTTACAGATGAGCAAAATGAGGTTTAGGTTTATGAGAAACTTAGGTTTAGCGAATTGTCCTGGGTTGTGGATTTTGGTGGGCTCAACGTTTAAAACTTTGTACCTTTGTCTTTATATCTAAAGTTATATTTCATACCTGCCATTCTGTGGTCTGATATAGGTAGCCTCATTTCAGAGATGAGTTTATTAATGGTTAGTGTAGAAGGAGGTCAGGTCAACTCAAGATGAGGTTTGTGATTATTTGGATTAATATTTGACTTTTAGAGGGGTAAAGATACTTGAATACTTAGGATTGCAGCACATCAGGGGGATTTGAAGGGAAACCAAACAGTTTAAGGAATGAATTTCATTCATATGTTTCCTAGCATACTCTTATTAAACTTTGACTCAAACCATTAAAACCAGTCTTTTTTTTAGTGATTTGTTCTTGTCAGAAAAATTCTCTAAACAAAATCTAAAGTAATGACTTTTTTTTTTTTTTTTTTTTATTTTGAGACAAAGTGTCGCTCTGTTACCCAAGCTAAAGTGCAGTGATGTAATCTTGGCTTCCTGCAACCTCTTCCTCCTGGGTTCAAGTGATTCTCCTGCCTCAGCCTCCTGAGTAGCTGGGACTACAAGTGTGCGCCACCATGCCTGGCTAATTGTTTTTGTATTTTTAATAGAAACGGCATTTCACCATGTTGGCCAGGCTGTTCTCTAAATCCTGACCTCAAGTGATTGGCCTGTCTCGGCCTCCCATGTGCTGGGATTACAGGCCTGAGCCACTGCACCGGACCATGACTTTAACTTTTGACAGACCTACAGTAAAGACGTTTCACATTGCTGCTTAGTAGACACATAACTGCACATGAGTAAGGAATTGAAGCTAGGTCAGCCAAAGGGACAGTGTGAGCAAGGACACATGTTGAGCTAAGGGAATGCAGATATGCTCTGGCCAGAATACAGAGGGTTTGGGAAGGTGGAGGTGGGGCAGGTGAGACTGCAGCTGTCAGTTGAGCCTTAATATATCTTACATAGATTGGAAGCCATCAGAGCTCTTGAACTGAAGAGGAATGATGAGGATTTTTTTTTAAAAAAATGTCCTGTCTAGTGAACATACTGATGATAGACCATGTAAGAGGTCATAACAAAAGTTTTTATTCTGCGAAGGGCCATGGGAATAGAAAATAAAGAATGGATTGGAGTCAGGATATTAGGAATTAACAAGTATTTTGGAGGAAGGTGAGAAATAGTTTTGCTTTTGAACGTGTGAATTTGAGATACTAACTAGGTGGAAATGACCATTAGCTCTAAGATGGAAGCTAGAGTTAGGATTGGCATTGATGAATTACAGGTAATACTGGAAGTTAGAACATATAAAACTTCACAGGATATTGTGTAAAACAAGAAGACTAGAACACCGAGGATCAGTTTGTAAGATGACCTCAAATGGAGGAAGAGAAGAAGCTGAAAAGGAGGAATGGCTTTAAAATAACTTAGTCCTGGCTGGGTGCGGTGGCCCATGCCTGTAATCCTGGCAGTTTGGAAGGCTGAGGCGGGCGGATCACCTGAGGTCAGGGATTTGAGACCAGCCTGGCCAATATGGTAAGACCCTGTCTCTACTAAAAATACAAAAATTAGCTGGGCGTGGTGGCGCACACCTGTAACCCCAGCTATTTGGGAGGCTGAGGCAGGAGAATCACTTGAACCCTGGAGGTGGAGGTTGCAGTAAGTCCAGATTGCGCCCCTGCATTCCAGCCTGGGCAACAGAGTGAGACTCCATCTTAAAAAAAATAGAACTGATCCCTGGCTTGAATACACCAGTAGCCTACATATTTCAGGACCTCCTTCTCTTCTTAATGCTATGTTCCTTAGAAATGTGAACAGATGCATTAACTGACTGGTTCTCCAGCTATTGCCTGGGAGTTCTTAAAAGTCCTTGAAACGATTTCAGGGGTCCTAGAATTTGTAAAAATATAAGGAAATGCACTCTTCTAGCTAAGTTTTTTTTGTTTGCAAAGTAGTCATTTTTATAGAAAGTGTTATTTTGTATTAAAACAGAATGAGGTTTTATTGTTAGCAATTAATAAATATTTTAGCAATTTTTAATTTCTTAACACAGTAAATTTATTAGTAGTTTGGCATCCTTGGTCATTTTCAGAGTGAGTGTACAGGGGTCCTGAGAGCTGCTAGTTAACTTGTTGGTCTTGTTTTTCAAGTGGAGATAAGCTGTCGATTTTAGCGGAGTGAATTAAAAAATCTGAAAATTCTTGGCCAGGCATGGTGGCTCATGCCTATAATCCCAGCACTTTGGAAGGCCGAGGCGGGTGCATCATCTGAGGTCAGGAGTTCGAGACCAGCCTGCCCAATATGGTGAAACCCCATCTCTACTAAAAATACAAAAAATTAGCCAGGCGTGGTGGCATGCGCCTGTAGTCGCAGCTGCTTGGGAGGCTGAGACAGGAGAATCGCTTGAACCTGGGAGGCGGTGGTTGCAGTGAGCCGAGATTGTGCCACTGCACTCCAGCCTGGGCAACAAGAGTAAGACTGCATCTCAAAAAACAAAAAAAAAGATCTGAACATTCTTGCCTTGAGAATTTTGAATTAATTTTAAATATCTTTAGTTCACCAGTGAGTGGTTTTTGAATTTTCACTTTCTAGATCTTTGAAAGTACATTTTGCCCTTGTGAAAGGGTTGCCGAATTGAGGATATATGTAGGTCTGTGGATTTACAGAACCCGATAGATACCACTTCTTTAGTTATTTTTGTTCATTTAAAGTGTTTTAAAGATATATGTGATGTTTTTAGAGAATCAACATAATTAACCCTCCCTTTCAGATACTTGTCAGTGACAGGTTACCCCCAGATTGCAGAAGCAACCCAACTAAAATGTAATAATAGTGCAGCTACCAATATTCTTCATCAGTTTTACTGTACTGATACTGTGCAGAAAACTCCATGTTTCCTGTAGCATTAGAGTCTGATAGGCTTCTGGAAGCTTTGATGTAAAACAATTATGCTCTTCCAGCAGTGCATTTCCATTTAATGTGGTGAGCACTTACATTTTCCCCATGATTCTTTTCCAGTTAAGTGACTGGAAAACTGTAAAACTGGGGAATCCATTAGCTTATGTTGATAATGGAACTGGGGGGAAATGTACTGCCGTCAAGGCACCCAGCTTAACTTGTGCTTGGGGGTCCCCCGCCCCTTTGGCCACCCTTAACGAAGTGGTACTGCTCTAGGTCCTGTTAAATTTGAGACTGGCAGTTCTTAAAATTGACTTTAAGATGGTACCTAAGGTGCTGCCATTGTGCATACTGCTCCTGAGAGGAAAAGGATAGGATTACCAAAGAGTGGGGTGCTAAGAGTTAGGTTCTGCTGGCTTATCAACCAAATTTGAATTGAATTAAATACAAGTACAACTTCAGAGTTACAAGGGGATATGATTTCTACTTGATTTTGCAACTCAAATTATATAAGAATTTAAAAGTTACACTTTCTTAGAAACGTTATAAAGTAGAATTTGTAGTAAGTTGGAGTTTTTAAAATTGCATAGGGAAATACTTCATGATGGGATAGTTCACCCTGTCGAGTGCATCTCTGACTGTGTATACCCAGCTCAGGGGTATGTGTCATATCAGTATTATACATGACTGTTCCTTGGTTTAGAGAGCTTGTGTTGTTACAAGTTTTGAGTCACAAATCTTTTTGTCATTTGCCTAATTGAATTTGTTTTTAAATCATTGGAATGAGATAAAGTGTTTTATGTTACATATGCTTGATATGCAGGCAGAATAGAATTAATTTAAATGTGAAATTATTTGATAGATTCCGCAGTGGTGTGTGGAGTACATGCGATCATTACCAGGACCCAAGAGAGGAGTTGCCTGTACCCAACCCAGGAGAGTGGCTGCAATGAGTGTGGCTCAGAGAGTTGCTGATGAAATGGATGTGATGTTGGGCCAGGAAGTTGGTTACTCCATTCGATTTGAAGACTGCAGTAGTGCGAAAACCATTCTTAAGTAAGTACTATATCTTTAAAGATGCTTTTCTTTCTCTGCTTGCCATTTTCTGCCATTAGGTAGAAGACTTTGCTAGTGCAGGCTTATGTCATCCAAATTTAGAATTGTCCAAAGTAGGCCTTCTTAGACTTACCACATGACCTTATTTTAATTATAGATTATTGGTAATTTATAGCTATTTGGTAGAAATTGAAGTTCAAAGTTCACATTTTAGTTACTTGGTTCTGCATTTTAGGTGAAATGTTACTGATACTGTAAAATGTGTGATTTTAGTAGACACAATGGCGTATGACTTAATTGTGAAAGAAAAGGAAAGTGGCGTGTCTTAGTAAAAGATAACTACTTTTAGAAAGAAGAATGTATAGGATGGGATATGATTTATTTAGGGGAGAGGGGACTTTTAATGTTAATTATGCAGTTATTACCGTGCATCTGTTATAAGCTAAAGAGGAGTCTTTTGTTCTGTAATACACTCTTAGAGCTGCCTCTAGGACCTCGTTCCTCTGTAGCTGTGGTGCAGATGATTGACTACCATATTGAGCTTTCTAATGTTTTAACTCTACCAACTTTTTATTGCCTTACACTTGCATTCTGCATAAGTTGAGATACATGCTACCTGATAATGATTCTTTCTCAAGTCTTATTTCCCTCTGGTTGCTTCTGCTTATTCTGTATTTATGTGACATTTAAGTCCTTTTAAACGTGACTTGTTTGAGTGGGGCTCAGTGGCATATGCCTGTTTATTCCTAGCCACTTGGTAGGCTGAAGCAGGAGGATTGCTTGAGGCCAAGAGTTCAAGGCTACAGTGCACTCTGATCATGCCTGTGATAGCCACTGCATTTGAACCTGATCAACATAGCAAGACCACATTTCTTTAAAAAGAAAAAAATAAAAAATCATATCTATGTAATCTTCTCCCTGAGGTTTTTAAAAACCATTTTGGAGCATTGTGTAGGCAGTGATATGAGTCTTTGTTGTCAGAGCGATATATAGTGTTAATGGAATAAATGAAACGAGTCTCTCTTTTTTTTTTTTTTTTTTTGAGATGGAGTCTCAGTCTGTTGCCCAGGCTGGAGTGCAGTGGCGCCATCTTGGCTCACTGCAATCTCCGCCTCCCAGGTTCAAGCAATTCTCCGGCCTCAGCCTCTTGGGTAGCTGGGACGTAGGCGTGTGCCACCACACCTGGCTAACTTTTTGTATTTTTATTAGGGATGGGGTTTCACTATGTTGGCCAGGCTGGTCTCGAACTCCTGACCTCGTGATCCGCCCGCCTCAGCCTCCCACAGTGCTGGGATTACAGGCGTGAGCCACCACACCCGGCCGCAGAAATTGAATGGAATAATAAACTGCGTGTGTTTATCACCGATTTTTAACTATTTCAATCTTAATTCATATCCCCAAACCCTTTGCCTGTCCCATGTTACTTTGAAGTAATCCTAAATACCAAATAATTATATATATAAATATTTCAGTGTGTATCTCTGAGATAGTTTCTTAAAACAGAGCTATCATAACTTAAAGCAATTTATTTGATCAAAATATCCAGTCTTCATTCAATAGTTGTGTCAGTTTTTTCTAATTCTTTGGTTTATCTAATTTTATTAGAACTTTTTATTCAATGTAATATTTAATAGCAGTTGAACTTTAAAATACTTAAATAAGCTTATCCTTATGTTTGACTTAAACCTTAATCTTCACTGAATAAATTATTGTAGTTTGGTGATACCATGTTATTGATCACTGGTAATTATAGTATAATTAACAATTACATAAGCAAAATCATAGTTCATTATGTTATATTACTTTAAAACGCAGATAATGTCAAGGACTTGAGGATAATAAGGGGGAGATTTTACTCATCTTCAGGAGGAATATCATTATTCTGACTTGATGCACATTGCATTGAATTTTTCTTGGTAAGCCACAGTTGAGTTGAGAACAGAATTTGGAAATTGGGATGCAAGAAAGTTATGCAATATTGGTGCTGTGTGTATGTGTAGTAGGAAGTGGATGGAGGATAGGCTTTCAAAAGATGAGTACTTCTGAAAGATTTTGGTTCACTTCATAGGGAATGACAAGTAACAGATTTTATAGTTCAAATGAAGTATTTTTGGCATTGTAATTTTTTTTATGGAGCAGTTTCTAGAGGTTATAACTACTTTTAAAAGCTTTCTTAAGACAGGGTAAGCTTATTGGGGTTTTTTTAAGGAGCTCACCTGGTGTTGCCTTTAAGTAATGTAAGTAAAGGAGTGTATTACAGTAAGTTAGCTTAAAAATTTAAAAATTTCAAATGTAACTCTTTGCTGTTTAATAGGAAGAATTTAACTAATGGAAATGTTTCATTAAATGTAGTTCTTTTCATGTATAGATATAAAATGCTTATATATCCATTGTGTAGCCAGGGCGAACTTTAATTTTCATTCTAGGATGGTAAAGAGGCTAACTTAGGCAGATTCTGCTTGAGGAGCACAGAATTTAACCATAGTTTGAGAGCATTTTAGCTAAATAATACATCTTTAAATTGTCCCCATATAGATTAAGGGTCCATAAGTTAGTTTCTTTCGTGTTTGGGATACCTGTTCATCAATTTTAGGGTGTAGATCTGATTCTGTGCTCTTTTCAGAAGATTGGATCTAGTATAACTTAGTGCACACTCTGTTAGTCTAGCCTTAAGTGGCTACCCCGTCCCAGTGGACAAGTAAGTTTACAAAACTGCCACTCCTAAATGGTTTTTGTATTTCCTTTTTTATGTGTTTGCTTGTCCCCATCCTTTTCTTCTGAAACATTCTTTTTGCAAAATACTTTCCTGTTGTCTTGGAGTGGAAATTATGAAGAAAAAACCCAATGAGATACCTAAAGAGCTGACCAATCAGGGAACAATATATTGCCGTATTTGTGACTAGTCAGTGTAAAATAACCTGATTCATTTTGATATAAGGAAGGAGAGGTTGTTGGCTTCTGGTGTAGCCCTTTTGCAGTGGATTTTAAGAAGCACTTTTCTGTGGTTGTAACTTTTTTTTTTTTTTTGAGAGGGAGTCTTGCTCTGTCGCCCAGGCTGGAGTGCAGTGGCCCAATCTCAGCTCACTGCAACCTCCGCCTCCTGGGTTCAAGCAATTCTCCTGCCTCAGCCTCCCAAGCTGAGATTACAGGCGCCCGCCACCACACCCAACTAATTTTTGTATTTTTAGTAGAGATGGGATTTCACCATATTGGCCAGGCTGGTCTCAAACTTGTGACCTTGTGATTGCCTGCCTCGGCCTCCCCAAGTGCGGGGATTATAGGCACCCAACCAGATGCAGCCTGGTTGTAACATACTTTAATTCAGGAAATCACCTTCTGTTTTTTGAAGGAGCTGGTAATTTTTTAGGGAAGAAAACAATTTAATAATCTTGTATGTGTAGAAAAACACAATGATTGAAGTTGTTAATTTGGTAGGTAATTTTACTGTTATTTTAGGTGATACGCTACCTTTTATTTTTTCCTACGCTATAAAATTAGAGATTTTTATGTTGAAGGAATCTAATAATTTATACATGTAATGATTCGTCAGTCAGCTAATAATTAAGTACCTTTTATGTTGGGCAGTTCTAGGTATAATAATGAAAAGTGCATCTAGTCCCTGTCCTTGTTAAAGCAAATAAAAATGTAATAAAAAGTTTGACATTGTAATTAACCTTCTGAAGCAGAATATGGGTGTTTATATGAAAGAATGATTTGAGAATAAGTTTAGGTGGGAAGACGTTGGATTTATTTATTTATTTTTGAGACAGAGTCTCATCTCATCTGTCACCCAGGCTGGAGTGCAGTGGTGCCATCTCGGCTCACTGCAATCTCCGCCTGCCAGATTCAAGCGATTCTCGTGCCTCACCCTTCTGAGTAGCTGGGATTACAGGCGCGTGCCACCATGCCTGGCTACTTTTTGTATTTTTAATAGAGATGGGGTTTTACCATGTTGGCCAGGCTGGTCTCAAACTCCTGACCTCAAGTGATCCACCCACCTCAGCCTCCCAAAGTGCTGGGATTACAGGCGTGAGCCACTGCTCCCAGCCAAGAAGTTGGAATTTAAGTCAAGGGTTGAATTTAAAGTGATGGTTAGCCACAACAGGGGTTGTGGGATAGGGAATTACAGGGCATTGCCATAGCAGATTCTTTGGTGTGCCTGGAAACAGCTGACTGAAGCACTAACTGTATAAAGACTACTTATGCAGATTCCAGAGTTTCCAACAAGACAGCTTCGTTTAAAAATACCTTGAGGCCAGGAGCAGTGGCCCACACCTGTTGTCCCAACACTTTGGGAGGCTGAGGCAGGAGGATCACTTGAGTCCAGGATGGGTAACATAGTGAGACCCTGGCTCTACAAAAAGATTTATATGTAAATAAATTAGTCAGGTGTGGTGGTATGTACCTGTAGTCCCAGCTACTTGGGTAAGGTAAGTGGATCACTTGGACCCAAGAGTTTGAGACTGAGGTGAGCTAGGATTGTGTCACTGCACTCCAGCCTGAGTGACAGAGCAAGACTCCATCTCTCTTAAGAAAAAAAAAAAGGTGGCTTGTGAAGAGAACCAAAAGGAAATAGATCCTAGAGCATAGCCTCTAGGGTCAGTGTCTGAGTTGTCCTAGCTCTGCCCACTTGTTAGCTGTGACATTAACTATATGTTAAGTAGCCCTCATGTGCTTATTTCTTTTTCAGAAGATGGAACTGGTACTAACTACCTGATACAGTTGTTCTGAGATCAGATGTAGTAGTCCGCGTACAACTCTTCGTCATTTATGACACTCTGTTTAGGGGTGCGTCAGTCAGCATTGCTGATTCTTGCTGCTGTTGGTGATGATGGTAGATTTCCAGTTGGAGAAATTACTGGATCTTTTTAACCAGTTAACCCAGTTAGAGAGGGACTTAGAAAACCAATTTAATAAAGTTCCTTTTAGCACAATAATTGAATTACAATTGGGGATGTAAACTTAAACCTTGACATGTCACTGGAATGAATCAATTCAAGTATGCTCTTAGGGCTGGAGGTAAAGGTGAAACAGATGTGGCACTTTAAGGACCATTAATTATACAAACAATTATAAACTAATTTATTGAACATCTATTATGTGGCAGTCTTGGTTCTAATTCATGTGTAGGACGTAAGTTAGGTAAGGGTAATTTTATTGGACTCTTAAAAAGAGGTGGGAATAAAGGATAAATGTGGTTATTTAACATTTAGGCAGTTTCTACAAGAGGACTAAAAAGTTACTGTGGTCACCCTAGAAGTAGAATTCTCTTGGCTTTTGCTGATTCCTAGAAAGCTAACTTGGTTTACAGAGGCTCTACATGTTTTGTTAAATTTGACCTTTGTACTTAGGATTAGATAGAGAAGGCTCTCTTTGTTTATACAGTGCCAATATCTTACAAAATATTAAGTAGAACCTACCCATTCATTCTAGCTTTCTGTGAGTTCTGTTGAGGATGAAAGAATATTCCCTTTTGTGAAAATTTGAGGAATAGGCAGTGTATTTTTATTTAGTTGTCTTTATTTTCCATTGTTAACTTAGGCATTTTTTCTTGATTAGGTATCTAACTCGGAAACACATACCAAATGTATTTTAGCTGTTTACACTAACAAAGCTGTATGTTTTGATTGTGGTCTCAAACATTTCAGCTCTTTTTTAAGAATCCAGGGTTTGATGTTTCCTTTTTGCCCTGTTTGATGTATTGAACATTGAAACACTGTAGATTCTAAGTTATTCAAAATATGTTCCCTTTCCTTGTGAACATTTACATCTAGTAGTTTGTTGTCATTGTAACCAGTATTTTGCTATATGTAGTGCTGTTGGGATTACAGTAAGTTAGTGTTGCTCATATTGTGTAATATGGTTGCTAAGAACATAACAGATTGAAATAGAGCCTGTCTTTGTTTATTCCTTCACCAATAAAAGAAACATTATTTAAGGACTCTGCTCATATCACTGGCTCTTCACTGACTTGGTTGGGAAGGGGTAAGCTGTCAAGCCAATAAGAAGGTAATTTGAATGTATAGAGATTTCACAGAGGAGGAGGTATTTCATCTGAGTTGAGAAGGATGGAGAGACTTTGATAGGCAGATGGACTAGCCAGTAGCAAATAGTATCAATCATTTCCTGATACTCTAGGTAGATGAGCTGGTTTCCAGTAAGGTTGAAGTTCCCACACTGTCTTAATTGACAGCACATTTAATGTCTCAATAATTTTGTCATAGTACTCCAGGCCTGAAGAACTATTTCAGAATTCCATTTACAAAGTAGTTGGGTCCTAATAACCTAAGTATTTATGTTTCTTTTAAAAAATAATACACATACGTTGAAAGAAAAGTTATTTCATTCTTAAATAACCACCATTACTTACTAAGTGTGTTAATGCTATTTGATCGCTCACAGTTTCTCAAACCTTGATAACAGATTGAACACTACCTCTTTATTTCCTTTTCTATACTGATGTTTGCCTCATACTTTTTAAAACAGCAACTATCAAAAGTCTAGCTTCACAAATATGACATCAAAAGGATTTATGGTCTACTTTTGAAACTCTGAACTACCAAAAACTTGTAGTTCCTGGGATGTCCTACATGTTGAACATGGAAAATAGTAAAACATGTTTTAAATCATTAAAATGAGAACATGTATATTCTAGGTGATCATTTAATGCATTTAACAGATGGAATCAACAGCTTACTCTACCATTTGAGTGACCTGTTTTTACCCAAAAAAGTAGTTTAATCTTCTTTTGGCTGCATAGACATTAAGGTTGTAAACAAGTCCAGGTGCTCATACAAAGTACAGGCTCATGCCTGTAATCCCAATACTCTGGGAGGCTGAGGCAGGAGGATTGCATGAGTCCAAGAGTTCTGGGATGTAGTGTGCTAGTTTGGCATCCATATGGTAACTCCTTTGAGAGTGGGGACTACCAGGTTGCCCCAGGAAGTGTGAACCAGCCCAGGTTGGAAAATGAGCAGGTCAAAGCTGATAAGTAGTGGGATTGTATCTGTGAGTAGCCACTGCTTTCCAGCCTGGGCAACATAGCAAGGCCTTGTCTCTTTAAAATATATACCTACATATATACATATGTTTCTTTATATATAGATTATATATATTTCTTTATATATATAAAGAAATTACTATACATAAACCTATTTAGGCATATTAATGCTGGTAAGCTTTTTTTTTAAAATAGAGGCACTTATTTGGGTTGACTAGATTTCAGTGAGTTAATCTAAAAGATCAGTTGTAAATAGAAAAATTATACCTGGACATTTAAACAGAAGACCTATAGATTCATTTATTGTTAACATTAACCAACGCCATTTTGTTGAGTATGGGTCATTTGGAATTCCATTTAATTCTAAAGCTGGAATTTAAACTCAAGCATTTAGAAAATACACAAGTTTTTCTGGAATTTAAGATAATTCAGTCTTTTGGAAGGCTTGATTTTTAGGCTCTTTTAAGTCTTTCAGAGTTGTCTCACAGATTTGATAGTTTTGTGTGTGTATGAGATTCATCTTGTTCTAAACTTCTGAAACATACGACTTAGTGTTCATCTATATGACTCTCTTTTCTATGCTTGGGGTTTATCATTTCATGTCAGCTATAATTCCCTTGACTCAAGTGATGGAGACAGGGTTATGTATATATTCATTATGTTTCATAAAGTATATGGTTATTGCAAGGATTTATGAATTACATGGAGGCTAGTTTATAAGAGTGTGGTATAGAACTCTGTTTATTGAATACTTCCCAAGTGCCCGGCAGTTAGTGTCCTGAGGACTTTATATATGTACGTTGTTTTGTTTATTTTAAACAAGTTTTACCCTGTTCACATTTTTACAAAGGGAACATTACAGAAGAAATTGTCCAAGATCAGACAATAATAGGAAAACAGGGACTTAAACCCAGTTTTGTCTTGCAACAAGTATGTATTCTTAACCTCTGTGTGTTTTATTTCCTTCATCATCGTTCCTCATCGCTCCATGTAATTCTCTGAGTGTATTGTAAAGCTTTCCTAGGTAATATGGAAAACAGTAAACCTAATTACTTGGATTAAAAAGTGCCATTCATTTATAATAGATGCCTTTTTCAAGTTGCTTTATTTATGCTTTTTTTTTTTTTTGAGACGGAGTCTCGCTCTGTCGCCGGGGCTGGAGCGCAGTGGCCGGATCTCAGCTCACTGCAAGCTCCGCCTCCCGGGTTTACACCATTCTCCTGCCTCAGCCTCCTGTGTAGCTGGGACTACAGGCGCCCGCCACCTCGCCCGGCTAGTTTTTTGTATTTTTTTAGTAGAGACGGGGTTTCACCGTGTTCGCCAGGATGGTCTCGATCTCCTGACCTCGTGATCCGCCCGTCTCGGCCTCCCAAAGTGCTGGGATTACAGGCTTGAGCCACCGCGCCCGGCCATGCTTTTTTAACTTTTATGTTCAGGGGTATGTGTGCAGGTTTGCTGTATAGGTAAATTGTTATAGGAGTTTGGTGTACAGATTTTTTTTTCCTTTTTTTTTGAGACAGTGTCTCACTCTGTTCCAGGCTGGAGTGCATTGACGCAATCTCAGCTCACTGCAACCTGTGCCTCCTGGGTTCAAGCGATTCGATTCTCTTGCCTCAGCCTCCCGAGTAGCTGGGGCTACAGGTGCATGCCACCACACCTTGCTAATTTTTGTGTTTTTTGATAGAGATGGGATTTCCCCATGTTGGCAGACTGGTCTTGAACTTTGACCTCAAGCGATTCACCTGCTTTGGCCTCCCAAAGTGCTGAGATTACAGGCTGGTGTACAGATTACTTTGCCACTCAGGTAATAAGCAGTTACCTGACAGGCAGTTTTTCTGATCCTCTTTCCCTTCCCACCCTCCACCCTCTGGTAGGCTCCAGTGTTTGTTGTTCCCTTTGTGTCTATTTCCTCAAAGTTGAGCTCCCACTTAGAACTGAGAACATGAGGTATTTGGTTTTCTGTTCTTGTGTTAGTTTGCTTAGGATAATGACCTTCAGCTTCATATAGGTTGCCACAAGAACATGATCTCATGTTTTTATGGCTGCATAGTATTCCATTGTGTATATGTGCTACTTTTGAAAACGAATTCTACTTTTGATGGACATTTAAGTTGATTCTTTGTCTTTGCTATTGTGAATAGTACTGCAGTGAATATACACATGCCCGTGTCATTATGGTAGAAGGGTTTATATTCTGTATACCCAGTAATAGGGTTGCTGGGTCAACTGGTAATTCTATTTTAAATCTTTTGAGAAGTTGCCAAACTGCTTTCCACAATGGCTGAACTAATACATTCCCATCAGCAGTGGATGAGCATTCCCTTTTCTCTACAACCTTGTTATTTTTTGACTTTTTAGTAGCCATGCTGACTACTAAAGTAGTCAGTGGTATCTCATTGTGGTTTTAAGTTGCTTTATTTTTAATGGCTGCATAGCATTTACGATTGTACCTTATTTAACAAATTCTATTGATGGAAACTCTTATTTGCAGTTTTTGCTATTAGAAACATTTGCTGTCCTCAGTATCCTCTTACAAACTTACACACACATTTTTTCACACACGCACTTCTGTGAAATAAATTCCTTACAAGGGAAATTGTTTGGGTCATAGAGTATACTTGAATTTTATCAGCTTTTGGCAGATTGCCCTCCATAGAGATTTTTATACTCCTACCAGTAAGGAATGAGCAAATGAGCATCTGTTTCTTTACCCTTGCCAACTCAGCATTATAAAACTTTTTATCTTTGTCAATCTTGTAAGTGAAAAATGGGATCTCTTTATGGTTTTAATTTGCATTTATTTTCTGTGAAATTGAACATCTTTGTATATTAGCCATTTGTATTTCTTTTTGGAATTGGAGACTGGTGCTTTTTTCATCTCAGGATTTCTACGTAGTTGACAGCTGTTTTTAAGGTGCTATTTTAAAATGCATCTCAGTTTCAGAGAATTTAAATTTGACCAAATGTGCAGTATTATAAAATTGATAGAATTAGATGTCTCCTCATGCTTTGCTCATCTTTCTGTAGTGGGTTGGCCTTTTTCTTATTGATTTGTAGGAGCTTATAACGGAGTTAGCACTTTGGATATAAGTTGCAATTTTTGCCCAGTTTGTCATCTATTTCTTTGCTTTATAACACTTCATAAAACACAGAGACTTAGTTTGTACACGTATTGAATTAACCGTCTTTATGATGTCCAGGTTTTGCATCATACCCTGCCCAATATTGTTTTAAATAATTTAATCCATGTATTTTACTATTGTGTTTTTGTTTTAAACATTTAACCAAGCTGGAATTTTACTGGGAGGGATCATAAGGTTTGAGGTAGGGATTTCTGGTTTTCATTTTAGAAAAATGATTTCTTGCCTTTCTGAGGCTTAGTTTATAATTTTTTGCAATGTTTCATAAAATATATATACACACACACACACATATATATACACATACATATATAAATACAAAAATATAAATAAGTAATATATTTGCAGGATGTAATGTTTTACCATGGTTTGTTCAAATCAGAATTAGTGATGTGTTAGGTGTCGTCATCTTGCCAAGATCATAGTTGGCAATTGGCTTGTAGTTATACTACGCTATCTACATGTATCTGTTGCAAAAAAGTACTTAAGCTGGGTTGATACTGTACAGTACATTGGGTTTTTGGTATATTTTATTAGGCAGTCACAGTTGAAAAGCTGAACTGTTACATACTCCAAGGATGTTTTTGCTACTTTAGGCATCTACTTTAGGTAATCTGCTTCTTTGATTTAGACTAGTGTTTCTTAAACTTTAGCAATCATCAGAATCACTTGAAAACTTGTTAGAACACAGATTGCTATGCCCCACCTTCAAATTTGCTGATTAAGTAGATCTGAGATGAGACTCAGGTTTTGTAGTTCTTACTAGTTCCCAGGTGATGCTAATAACTTTTTAAGGGAGTCTCTGCCCTAAAACAGTCGGAAAACACTGTAGATGGTAAGGCACCCAGTAAAGTGTAGAGTTTGACTATCCTGTGGCATTTTTGTTTATTAATTCGTTATTGAAACTTCAAACTTAAAATTTTACTCTTGTGACTCACTCCTTAGCCTGGATAAATATTTCATTGCTACTAAGAAAGGTAGTAAAACTTGACTCTTACATAAAGGAAAATGGACTATAGTTTTTATCTCCAGTGCCTGGTTCTGCCTTCCCTGAGTTCTGTGTCAAGCTAGTTTTTTGTTGTTAAGCAGAGGGTTTCATGCATTTAACAGTATAGCAAATCATCAGGTACTGTTTCTATTTGTTTTTTTTAAGTGGCTTAAAATTAACATTCACTCACAATTCTGAAGGTCAGAAGTTCAAAAACAGCATGTTGGCAGGCTAGTTCCAACTGGAGACTCTAAGGGGCAACAGTCTTTCATGATTCTCTCCTAGCTTTTGGTGGTGGCTAACGGTCTTTGGCATTCCTTGGCTTGTAGCTTTATAACCACAGTCTCTGTCTTCATCTTCACATGGCTTTCCCTTTGTATTCAAATCTCGCTCTCTTTACATTTTATAAGGATACTGATCATTGGATTTAGGGCCCACTCTAAATTCAGGGTGATCTTTTCTGAAATTCATAACTTAATTACTTCTACAAAGACCCTATTTCTGAATAATGTCACATTGGTAGGTAACAGAGGTTAGGACCTGGGCATATCTTTCAAATACCTTTTTTTGCTATTAAATTTGTATATACAGTGTATTCCTTTATCTGGGACTTTGTGGAGAGTGTGTTAATGTAGTAGAGACTTAGGACTGAGAATCAGTACAGTGATACCTAGTCTTAGTAACTGGTTTTGGGAATCTGTAAAAGTTAACTATGGTTTTTTCGTTTTCTTCACTGGGAAAGAAGTAAGTTTGACTGTATTCTTGAGACCTTCCAAATTTTAAAATTTCATTTTTCTTGAAATTCTTCATTGCACAAACAGCAATATCCCATATTAACTGGTGATGCAAGAAGTAATTAAGTGCAGCACCTCATGGAATGGGATCACTGGGTGATGGTCAGTGGTGAAGAACCATTAAAAATTGTCTGTGGATGACAGAAGTTTTGGCCATTTAACTTAGTACTTGCAATATGCATAGTTAATAAAGCACAATAAAATATTTCCATTAATCTAACTTAAGTATTTATAGTCTGCCATCTGTAACATTTCTTCCCTTAGAAAAATAAGAAGGAATGTCTGTTGGTTAGCTCTGCTCCATATTGTTGTGATTGGTTAAAGCTTGAGGAATGTGAGGAGAAAAAGGATCAAAATAAAGAAGGTGACTTTTAAAACCACTTTTAAGAAGTTTTCAACTTAAAGTCATATTTTGTCATTTCTGTGACTTTGTTCTCAAGTTTTTATTGTCTGAAGTTACAATGTATCTTACAATCTACTGAGGTCTTGTAGTTGGTGGCAGTTTGGTAATTATTGCCTGTGAATGCTTGAACTTGATCTAGCTGTACATATTTTCACCTCAAAGAATGTGAATTGTTGGGTCTGTATATACTAGAGGATTTGCTAATTTAAATGCCTTCAAAAATATTAAATATCACACTATGATTCCATGTTGAAATGACTACTGAGTATCAAGAGACTGGGAAATGGAGCAATAGGGTGTGAATACGCTAGTATTTGAGCAAATGTTGGAAGAGTAACCTATCCATTTTTTTTTGCCCTGCAAATCAACAGACAGCTCTATTGAAGCTAAGAGAGTTAACTCAAAATAGAGGAAGCTGTAATGTTCTGTTACTAAGATCATGTACAAGAGTATTGCCTATCTCATGTCTGTGATATATCGAAAGACAGGAAAAATTACCAAATGTCCTCAGATCAAAGAAATTTCAAAGCAGCTACAGGCTATAGTGTTGCTGATTCATACACTATACTTTACTGTCTTTAAGGCACTGAGTCATAGTTTAATTGGCAGTTTTTTCTTTCCTGGTCTTACATAAAATAACCTTATAGTTAATGCTGTTTGTCCCTCCCAGAAATGTGGTAGTTTATTTTTAAAAATATGACCAAGGACAAGAAGCATAAAGCATATAAATGAGTTAAGATGGATTTGTTTGCCAAAAGCTTATTAAATTTAGAATTAAGTTTAGGTGAAATAAAGAGAATTCACTTCTTTTTGTGGTATACTATCAGTTCGCTGAACTTAATGCTCCAACAGATGGCATGAGCTAAAAATATCCAGTTGGTCCATGAAAGATTCGGTTAGACTAATCATAAAAAGAGCCAAAATGGTGAAATCATAAATGATGGCTTCAGATTTTTAATACCATTTTTAAATCTGTAAATAAAATAATGGGTTTTTAATCTAACTGAATGAGCTGTGACTTAAGCATCTAAAGGCATACTGTGTTTTGTCCAGGTGCCAAAAGGAAAATAGTTTTTTTTCATAGTGACAGCAGTAACCAGAGTGGAATGGACAGGAGATAGCTGACCCCTACAAAGTTATACAACCTTGACCCTTGATCTCATTGCCTTCATTCTTACGTGGCACCTCTCTTGTGATAACTGGAGTCCATATTAGCTGCCTTCACTTGAGCCATCCCTAACTAAGCCTGGTTTCCCTTTTTGGTTCATTGATCATTCTGACATCATTTGTTATTTGTCTTCCATTTATGTGTCAGCATTTCTTTAGTGTAGATGCTGCCCCTCAGTCCCACTTCTTTTATTAATAAATTCCTTTTGTGCATTAAGATTATTTTTTGGGGGTGGGAGGAGGATGGCAGACTCAAGCGCTGTCAGCCCTTTTGAACCAAGAGCCTGGTGTTAGCTTATTAAGTATAAGTAAGGAATTGTTAAGGCTTAACAAAAAATGTTTATTTGCATGTGGTAACATTTTAGTAGTGTGACATGAAGCAACTTAAAATGGTTTATTAGTTTGTTTTGTATGTTGAGTATTTGTATGTTTTTAAACGGTTTAAGAAATTGAAAATGATGAATTTTGCCTTGGCATTTGTGTGAAACCGTGTGATCGTTATGTTCCATAATCGGTCATAAAGTCTTCCCAGTACATTTCAGTATTATATTTTTCAAGAATTGATAATGCATATTGTGTTTGGTTGTATACTCTTAAAAAAGATTTTCTTGAAACTTAATTTTGCAATTGATCGTGAAACATTAGCACATTTGTTTGGGGCAGAAGTTTAGTTTTAATTTACCTAATGTCTTTGCATTTCATTTTTGTCACGAAGTTTGGTTTTAAAATGACCTAAAGGAACCTTTAACCAACATGTTCTTTGGAATATAGGTATATGACTGATGGGATGTTACTTCGTGAAGCTATGAATGATCCCCTCCTGGAGCGTTATGGTGTAATAATTCTTGATGAGGCTCATGAGAGGACACTGGCTACAGATATTCTAATGGGTGTTCTGAAGGAAGTTGTAAGACAGAGATCAGATTTAAAGGTGAAGTAATTTCTTCTCTCCATTTAATTATATATGTGTGTATATGGGCATAAAAATGGGGAATACATACTGATCAATAACCAACTGTAAGAAATCACCTGTAAAAGAAGGAACTAGTAAGTACCTTCTTGTTTTGTTTCTGCTTTGCTGTGTCTTCATTTTAGACTTTAAGTATATTTCTCCCCCTTTTTAGTAATGCATTTTTAAGCCAAATCTTCTCAATTTCTTACCCACCTAGTTCTTTTATAATCTAATAACATATATGTGTAACTGCGCTACTCACTCTACCCTTCATTAAGTACAGAGGCCCCCTTTACTTAAGGATCAAATCTTTGTTCCTCAGATCCATGTCCTTGTCTCATCACAAACACCCATTGTAACTTAATAGTGTTGGAGAGTGGAAATAACTATACATAGGACAGGCAGCTCCTTAGAAATGTAGTCGCTTACCCTAGTGTATTACTTCTTTTCTCCATACCGCATGTACCTTGGCCACTGTTACTATGTTGATTAAGGGCCTAAAACTATTTTTGACATTTTTGTCCCCCAAAGTCTATGAAGTTCACCTTTTTGCTGTGTTGTGTGTGTTTACTATTCATTAGAATGTAGACTCATCCCTTGTTGATATGTGTGTTATAGAAGGGTTCATAGCCTGGCAACAGAGCGAGACTTTATCTCAGAAACAAACAAACAAGGGTTCAGCACTGGCAAGAAAGATTCTGGGTCTTTAGAAAAAAAATTGAGACCCGAGCATGTTTTTGTTTATAAAAATTAGATCAATGCTTTAAAAAATATATTTAAAGAATAATGTGAGTACTGTCATTATTTATTAAACTTGCTGTGCTACCAAGGTTTTAGTGAGAACCTGAAAGTAGAAATTAAGAACTCTAGTGAAACATTTTAGGGAGGAACCTTCTTTTTATATCTGGTCCACTAATTTTTGTTTGTTTGTTTGCATTTTCTTTCTGTTTTTCCCTATTTGCAAAGTTTTGTTTTAATAATGGTAGCAGTAATTATCCTACGTATTAATGTTTTCTTTTACCAATCTGAATTACATACAATTTTATAAAATCTGATTTTTAAGGTATTTTATGAAGAAATACTGTAGTTTATGCATTTATTTTTTTTCTAGATTTTTTAAAATGTAAATAACTTTTACTATAGTTCAGCCATTATGTATTTGATTTTTCATTTACACTTTAAAAAAAGGTTTTCATGGGCTTTTTAATAGCTGATATATACATAGAATAGTGAATATTGCTATACTTTAAGACCGCATAAGAACCCTTGAAGACAGCTTCAAGTAATTTACTGTTTTCTTTCAGGTTATAGTTATGAGCGCTACTCTAGATGCAGGAAAATTCCAGATTTACTTTGATAACTGCCCTCTCTTAACTATTCCTGGGCGTACACATCCTGTTGAGATCTTTTATACTCCAGAACCAGAGAGAGATTATCTTGAAGCAGCAATTCGAACAGTTATCCAGATTCATATGTGTGAAGAGGAAGAGGGAGATCTTCTTCTTTTCTTAACTGGTCAAGAGGTATTGTTTTAATTTTCTTCATTATTTAGCTTTTGACATACTGTTTCTAATATGCAGCAACTTTAATCATAAGAACATGGCATGTTAATCATTTTATTTCAATGTTCTTCAACCTGATTATATTAATATGTAAAATATATAACCCCCTTTATCTGTATACTATAGGAATACTTTTATATACCACTAGAGTTTGTGTTATAGTTAATTATTTTAAGAGTGTTAAATGCTTTTGGAATTTTAAGATTTTGCAATTGCAGTTTAGGAGATCCGTGGGATACAATTGGTATTATGCTGAGGCATGAATTTGCATCATAGCTGCTTTGAAATCAGGTTATCCTCATACAGTTATTTAGCTTGTGAGTGAACTTGGGTGCCTATTCATCGTCAAAACACTTCAGTTTGGTTTTGTCTTCCCATATGCTCATGAAGGTTGGAAAGGATTACTAAAAGTTCTTAGTTAGAATTTACTTCATTTAAAATTGTATTCTCAGATGTAGCATTTCTAAGCTTATTTTCAATAGGGTGTTTATAGGTGTGCTTTGGAATTCTTGAATGGCTAAATAAATTCAGAAGCTATTTGGATAATACAAAGTTTTAAAAAGGCTTTTACGAAAGGGTTTTTCTTTTTCTTTTTTGGGGTGGAGAGGGAGGACAGAGTCTCTCTCTGTCACCCAGGCTGGGGTGCAGTGGCATGATTATCGGCTCACTGCAACCTCTGCCTCCCAGGTTCAAGTGATTCTCTTGCCTCAGCCTCCCAAGTAACTGGGCTCACAGGTGCCCACCATCACGCCTGGCTAGTTTTTTTATTTTTAATAGAGACAGGGTTTCACTATGTTGGCCAGGCTATTCTCGAACCCTGGACCTCAGGTGATCTGCCCTTCTCAGGCTCCCAAAGTGCTGGGATCATAGGTGCAAGCCACCACACCCAGCCCCAAAATGCTTTTCTGATGGCATATGAACAGCAATGGTGGTATTGAGACTGTTGGGATAATCATTTTGTCCTCCTGTGTCTGGTCTCTCTAGTTTCTCACTTCCTCCAAAGTGCATAGTGTATTTTTATTTTTATTATTTTTGAGATGGAGTTTTGCTCTTGTTGTCCAGGCTGGAGTGCAGTGACGCGATCTCGGTTCACCACAACCACTGCCTCCCGGGTTTAAGTGATTCTCCTGCCTCAGCCTTCTCAGTAGCTGGGATTACAGACATGCACCACCATGCCCGGCTAATTTTGTATTTTTAGTAGAGATGGGGTTTCTCCATGTTGGTCTCGAACTCCCGACCTCAGGTAATCCACCTGCCTCGGCCTCCCAAAGTGCTGGTATTACAGGCGTGAACCACTGCGCCCAGCCATATTTTTATTTTTTAAATCAGTATTTAAAGTTGTCATCATATTCAGATAACGTAAGCTTATTGAGATTCTATCAGAAATTTATCAAATGGCCTCATGGTTAAGGACCTGAAAGGTTTTTCTCTGAGACAGCTTTGTGCACTATTTTTTAACTGTGAATCCCACAGCTGGGGAAAGGAAGGGAGTAAGCCGAAGGGTTTTCAGATGTGTGCTAGAGTGTAAGTCTTTCATGAAATAAAATGCCACTCTAGTTGTCAACTGTTTAGATGCATACCATTGCTTCTTTAAATTATCTTTAGGTTCCCAGTCTTGAATTTGTAGAGTTTTGGGGAGAAGGTAGCAGAAAACCTAATGTTTTGTTTATATTTCATTCGTTGTATTTAGTAGTAGAGCTGGTCTAAAGTAAGTATTACCTTCTCATTTTTGTGAACCTTCGTTATTTTTACTTGGTAAGTTAAATGGTACTGTGAAATCAGTACTCCTTTCTTCATAAATCTGAATAGCCTCCATGAAATTGAGTAATCTTATAAAATTTTAAAACTGGTTTTTAAGAACATATTCTGACCACCTAAATAAAAGTGCTTCTATAGTCACCTAAGTTAATTTGGGAGGGAGAGAGAACAGTGTTGCCTAGATAGGAATTAGATAAGAGTGATTGTAATTAAATAATTTTTTATTTTTAATTTTGCTTAGTAAAATTCTTTTTCAACATGCAGTGAGTTAATTGGTAAGGTCCAGATTAATTTACTAACATATTGCTGCTTTTGGAGTTAAAAATCTTTCCTCAAATAAAGAACTCCTGAACTGTCTTTATTCTTAGTATTGCTGATGACTAAGCAGATGGCTGCTGTTGGGACAGTGAAACTTCCTTTTCCTCCTCTACCTGTTTGTGTTTATATTCTGATGAATGCAGATAAGTTTTGTGGCATTCTCAGCTGATAGTGTTGACTTTTTGGAAGTTTGGCAAACCTTAGGGAAAATTTTTATTGCAAGTTTTAAAACTGTTTAGGACTTTATCTAAAAACATAAGTGTTACGGGATTTCTTCCACATTTTAGAGATGCCTTTATATCCTACATAGTCAACATTTTGTTTTAGCTCCATGCATTCTTAGCAGATTGGGTAATCTAATCTCCAGCAAAGTTGGAATTGTCATTTTAAAATACTGGAATCACAAAGCAAACGTCTAATTAAAGCACGTAATTTTTAATGTGTGAAATCTGGATATTTTGTGATTTCTGACCATTTATTTTTCATATATATACAGTAAAATTAAAATTGCAGATACTCTTAAATGTTGGAAGCCTAGTTTTATATTATGTTCAAATATTTTTGAAGTTGGAGAGCTCTTAATTTTTTATTTGCATGCCAGCAGGGGGCATTCTAATCTAGATACAACGTTTGAAAGCAGTATTTTCAGAAAATATTTATTCACTTTGTTATGTTTTTTATTTAGATGAATAGCATCTACTTTCATTAGAAACTTGAGATTTCAAAGGGGGATCTGTTAACATTGAATCTTTAATAGTAATTTTCTGTGTTGATTTTTGAGACAGATAACCTTTAAGAAAACTGGTGTGTTTGAAATAAGTGAAAAGTAATTTATTTGTTCTTACTATGTTAAGGAACTTTGTGTTTTTTGATACAGAAACATAGTTGGACATTAAAAAAAATATAAAATAAACGTCCTAAAATTCTTCCTCACTCATTAGTATCGTTGTCCTTTGGGGGAAAAACGCGATTTGTTGACAAGGGTAGCTTCTGATTGGGTCATTTATTGGACAGGCTGCCTAGTATATAGTAAGCGTTTTACATACTTCTAGGTTTAATTGAATTAATACTCCAATAAAATTTGGAATACATTTGTCTGCAGTGCTGCCTTCCATTTTTAAGTTCCTTTGCCTCTCCCAGAGCTGTCATACATAATCTGTCTCTTTTTTCTTCTGTCTTGATATTCATTATGTCTCCTCTTGAATGCAAATGCCTTAGAATATAGTCATGTGTGACATAACAACATTTTGGTCAAGACAAACTTCTCAGATAGCCATGGTGCTGGTCCCATAAGATTATAATGGAGCTGAACATAACCTTGCAACATCATAGCACAACACATTACTCACTGCTTTGTGGTGATGCTAGTTCAAACAAACCTACTTTGCTACCAGTTGTTTAAAAGTACTATATAGCATGTACAATTATGTACAGTACATAATGATAATAGGACATTGTTAGTGGTTTATGTATTTACTACATGTTTTATCATTATTTTAGAGTGTTCTCCTTCGACTTAAAAATGTTAACTGTAAAACAGGCTTAGGCAGGTCCTTCAGGAGATATTCTAGGAGAAGAGACATTGTTATCACAGGAGATGACAGCTCTATGTGTGTTACTGGCCTTTGAAAGACCTTCCAGTGGGCTGATATGTAAAGTTGGAAGATAGTGATATTGATGATCCTGACTCTGGGGGGGTCTAGGTTAAGTGGGTGTTTGGGTCTTTTAACCAAAATGTTTAACAAGTTGAAAAAGTAAAAAATTTTAAATTAGAATAAAGCTTATAGAGTAAGGATATAAAGAGAAAATACTTTTGCACAGCTGTACAGCGTGTTTGTGTTTTAAGCTAAGTGTTACTACAAAACAGTTAAAAAAATTAAAGTTCGTAAAGTTAAAAAGTTGCAGTAAGCTAAGGTTAATTTGTTGAAGAAAGAAAAATACATCAAAAGAAAATACATTTTAAATAAATTTTGTGTAGTCAAAATGTACAGCGTTTATAAAGTCTACAGTTGTGTACAGAATGTCCTAGGCCATCACATTCACTGAGTACTCACTCACAGCAGCTTTCAGTCCTGCAGACTTCATTCATGGCAGATACCCTATACGGGTGTACTGATTTTTACCTTTTTTTTTTTGAGACGGAGTTTCGCTCTTGTTGCCCAGGATGGAGTGCAATGGCGCAATCGCGCCTCACCCGCAACCTCTGCCTACCTGGTTCAAGCGATTCTCCCGCCTCAGCCTCCCAAGTAGCTGGGATTACAGGCGTGTGCCACCACACCCAACTAATTGTGTGTTTTTAGTAGACATGGGGTTTCTCCATGTTGGTCAGGCTGGTCTCAAACTCTCAACCTCAGGTGATCCGCCTGCCTCGGCCTCCTAAAGTGCTGGGATTACAGGCGTGAGCCACCATGGCTGGCAGTTTTTATCTTTTATACCATATTTTTACCATGCCTTTTCTTTGTTTAGATGAACAAACACTTCCCATTGTGTTACAATTGCCTACTGCATTCACTTAAGTAACATGCTCCTCAGGTTTGTAGCCTAGGAGCAATAGGCTATACCATCTAGGTTCATGAATACACTAGAATGGTTACACAACAACAGAGTCACCTAACAGATTTCTCAGAACATATTCCTGTCATTAAGCAACATGTGACTGTAGTTTTCTGAGAAAAAAAATTGTAGCTGCTCTAAGACATTTGGGTTAGCCTAGTTCTTAAATATCTGTGTTGATACTGTAAAGGTGTTTGTTCTCATTAGGCACAATGAAGCAAATCTTCCATATAATTGCATTAGTGATACGTGATATTAAAGCCTAATTGGCTTATTTAAAATGTCTAGCACATCAGTTTCTTTTAGATTGTGAAAATTGAAAAGGTCATAAGTGCATTTAAATATTCCTGGGTGAGAAATTTCAATTTTAGTACAATTTGTTGAGAATTAATTAGGAAATCTGACTCTAAGAAAAGGGGTGTGGAATGCAAATAAGGCAGTTATATATTCATTTGAATACAAAAATGAAAGTTTCTTGGATTGTTTTGGAAATCTCGTTGAAATTTGCTAAATTAGTTTGGTTACTAAATTGAAAATAGGGTATCTATGAAGTGAAAGAGGATGGCATACATAAAATAGACTGCATAGAACTGTGATTATAGTAAATAAAAATGTTTCAGTATTCGTTTTTAGACTCACTTTTATTTTGTAGGAAATTGATGAAGCCTGTAAGAGAATAAAGCGTGAGGTTGATGATTTGGGCCCTGAAGTTGGTGACATTAAAATCATTCCATTGTATTCTACACTTCCACCTCAGCAGCAGCAACGCATTTTTGAGCCTCCACCTCCCAAAAAACAGAATGGAGCAATTGGAAGAAAGGTAACATTAGAAATGTTCTTTATAAACATTTCACTAATAATGAAAGAATTATTTATGATATACAAACTTCATTCAGTTATAAAGGACTAAGTTGTGGGTGATTATGATCTAGGTTTGTACAACAAAATAATATCCATTTGTAGGGTTCTGCATCTCTCTTGACCCTAAAGTAAGAATGGGTACTGCTTCTCCTAGGTAGTCCCTCCTTAGCAAATGGAAGATTCGTTAGAATGGGTTAAGAAAAGAGGATGTTGGCCAAGTACTGTCTTTTCTTCTATTAAATCACTTGGTATAAAGTAAGCACTTTTTCTTTGGTACCTTGGCCTTCTGCCCATAATTTTCTTTAAGGCTTCACCAAGTAATAATGTCTACAGGTGGGAAATGTTGACTCTGTGCAGACCTCTAATAACAGTAGCACTGTTCTGGCCGGGCGTGGCGGCTCATGCTTGTAATCCCAGCACTTTTGGGAGACCGAGGCGGGCAGATCACGAGGTCAGGAGTTTGAGACCAGCCTGACCAACATGGTGAAGCTCTGTCTGTGTTGAAAATAAAAAAAAATAGCCGGTCATGGTAGCGCATACCTGTAATCCCAGCTACTCAGAAGGCAGAGGCAGGAGAATCACTTGAACCTGGGAGACGGAGGTTGCAGTGAGCTGAGACCGTACCCCTGCACTCCAGCCTGGGCAACAGAATGTGACTCCATCTCAGGAAAAAAAAAAAATAGGGTAGCACTGATCACACTGCATAACTACGTGAGTTCCTTAAAGGCAGAAGCTTCATCTAGATCCTGTCACACAGACAGGAACAAGGTTATTTCAGCCCTATTTCTGAGATACTTTGTTGAGGGGTTGGGAAGACATCCTGGTTCCAGTTTGAAACAGCAGCTGGGCTTTTATTTATTTTTTAAGATTTGGGAGTCCTAATAGAGTCTTTGAAAATAAGATTGCACAGTTTTATTAAAAGGTTTAAATCACTTGAACAGTGGAGTCAACTAGACTTTTAAACCTAGCCATGTATTAGGTTACATAATAGCTGCATGTGAATTTTGGTAAGATTTTCTTAATTTGTGATCCTAGTTTTTTCATTTTTTTTTTTTTTTTTTTTTTTGAGACGGAGTCTCGCTCTGTCGCCCAGGCTGGAGTGCAGTGGCCGGATCTCAGCTCACTGCAAGCTCCGCCTCCCGGGTTCACGCCATTCTCCGGCCTCAGCCTCCGGAGTAGCTGGGACTACAGGCGCCCGCCACCTCGCCCGGCTAGTTTTTTTTTTGTATTTCTTAATAGAGACGGGGTTTCACCGTGTTAGCCAGGATGGTTTCGATCTCCTGACCTCGTGATCCGCCCGTCTCGGCCTCCCAAAGTGCTGGGATTACAGGCTTGAGCCACCGCGCCCGGCCAGTTTTTTCATTTTTTAAAGCTGTTACTTTGATCCCTTAGGGGGACGATTGTCAAGGATTAAGTTTGGCGTATACAAGATACTTATGTACAAGGCTTTTGTGGCAGCTGCTATAAGTTTCTTCGGTTTATTTATATTGAAAAAAGTCTTACCTGAACTTTTTACTCACCTCATTTACTTGTTAGTCAAAATCGAAATTTGTTGCTTTCTTACTTCTGTATTGAGGACTAACACACCCACAACTTCTTTTGTGATTTTTTTTCCCAGTATCTTTGCTAATTTTTTGATGATTACTGAAAAATTACAAATCATAAACACAACTGATTATTTTTTACATGGCCATATAAAACTTAAATGAACAAAATATGTTTCTCAAATTGAAAGAATTCACTGAGTGGATGTGCAGTAGCAGCCTAGTGTAATATAAATAGGGATTGATAGAAATATTAAAAAAAAAACAAAACAGCTTTTGAGTTTTTCATAGATCATCAAGTGTAATAAATTTGACTTTTAGAAAATAGTCTAATCATAGCTTCATAATGTTGAACTTTTAATTATTTTTTGCCTGTCTCTAGAACATGTTAAAATATTTTTTTCATGTTACCTTACGTGTATTCTGAACTTTGGGGAAAACTTGTCATTTTAAGTGGTAGTTTTAATATATAATTTTGAAGCTGATTTGTGGACTAGAAAGTGCTTTATTCTCTGTGGGCCTAATTTTAGCTTGATTCCTCATCAGCAGAAATATATATCTATATATAGAGAGAGAGAGAGAGAAAAATATGTCTTAAATATTTATATAATAAACAAGTTAATGCACCCTTCAGGCAGAGCCTTTATTATTATTATTATTATTTTTAAAACAGCATGGGGTCTCACTATGTTGCCAGGGCTGGTCTTAAACTCCTGGGTTCAATCAGTCCCCACTCCTGGGCCTCCCAAAGTGCTGGGACTATAGGCGTGAGCCACCAGGCCCGGCCCTCAGCCTGCCTGTTTTTCATTTGTCTTGAAATCATGTGTACTTTGTATATCTGTATTTGTTTTATTTTTAAAATGTTGTGTTTGTTTGCCATTGAGTGAAATTGGTGTACAAAAAAGATGTCCCGTTTGTGCATCCTTTTGTGTACTTCTCATTTCATTGAGTTCTACTTTGAGAAATACAGGCCCATATTTACTACAGTTACACATCTGAGCTCTTGCTGTCTTAAGCCTATGAAGTAAATTAAGGTTTTTGTTTCTGTTTTGCTTTTTGTGTTTTAAATCCTTAGGATGCTGAGGAGAATTTTGTCTTATTGAAAAGAGTGACTCAGCAATGGCTGGATATGTGATGATGGCCACAGTTGGTGATGGGCTCACTCTGAGGACTGATCATGAGCTTGTATTTCAAAACTAAGAGCTATAATGCCACTTTGCCATCCAGTGATGGTGTTTCAGCCAAAGCTGTAGGACCTCTTGCTGGGAAATCATGTTATCCTTACCTTGAGTCAATTTCATCTTAGAGATTGAGACGAGCACTGATGTAGCTTCCCTGGACGGTCCTAGGGAGAGTAAAGGAAGACTTCCTTGGCAGTTGCTGCATCATTTTCATTATGAGGAAGAACATTCTGAGGTGCAGCATGTTAAGCACAAATTTAAAGTTTTCATACACGGCTAACTTATAGAGGAGGGATCTATACAAGTTTTACTGTTCATATGTAATTTTAAACTTACTGTTTGCATCTAATTGTGAAAAACAAAATATTTGATTTTTTTTTGTTACACTGTTGATTCTAATATAAGGATAGTAGCTAGCATAAAGCAAATATATAAAAGTATTGAAAGTTTTTGAACAAATAAAATATTTAATATGATATTTTAATTTCCATCAAATTGTGAGTCTGTATAACTTTATATTTGAGTACCTTTTATAAGGCAGTGCCATTTCTTATTTCTCTTAGTTTATGCAAAATAGATTTTATAACTTGATTGTGATACTAATAAAACAGTAACCTTTTAAACATGTTACAGTACTAATGGTGAACGATTTCAAGTTTTTAGCAATCAAGAAAGGTTGAGAATGCAACATATATTAATACGAAAGTAGATATTTTTACCTCTTGGTAATTTTTGAAGTTTATTGAAGTATTTGACTAAGTTAAAAGTTATAGTAATTCTTTACATGCATTCAAGTTTACTCTTCAGTGGATAACTTCTCTGCATTTCTTGACTGAGACATACAATTGTTATTTTATGGATTTGGTTGTTACTAAAATACCACTATAATTATTTTTTAAATATCTAGTTTTCACAAATGTTGTTCATACAAATAGCTGACTTTTCTATAGTTTATCCTGCATTTTGCTAATTAATACGATTCAGAGCATCAGTTGCTCAGTAAAAAAGAGAAATGGCCCTTATGGAGATGGTTCTATAGTTTTAAAGAGAGACTTGATGATCCAGGGTCTGAAGATAGCTTACTGTGGTGCTGCTGGGATGTTTATAAGCAAATAAGTTGATGTCCTTGTATTGGAGACCCCCACAGAGTTCCCTGGGGACTAAAAATCCAAATTAGTTTAAACTAAATGCATTATTGTGTCCAGACAGTATTCAGGTAGGGCAAATGAAGTACTGCGAGTTCTGCTCTGAAGTGGAGTTATTGGGGGTGGGGTGGGGGGTGGGAAAGTGGTTCTATTAGAAAAAAAGTAAGTTCTATTAGAAGGCAGGTTATTGAGGGGGAAAATTGACTCATAGCATGTCCTGACAGTGATGCCAAGCTTTTCACCATAGGGTCTGTTCCATATTAGTAAATGAAATTTGAACACTTTTTAAGGCTCTTTGAACACTTACTGCAGTGTTGCAGTCTAGAAAGCATGTAACAATTATATTGATTCTTACTGGTCATAATGTAAATCCCTTGACAAATTCAAGGTCATTTTGTCTCCTGATGGGTTCCTGATTGTATGGTGTGCCATTTACAATTAGAACATGCTTAGGGCTTGCCTCACTCAATTGCTGAGGTTCCAAAGAAGCTTTTATCTTGTCATTTATTAGTTTGCTTTTGCATTGTGTGTGTGTGTGTGTGTGTGTGTGTGTGTGTGTGTGTGTGTATGTATGTATATTTAGCCTTAGCTATTTTTAGTCCTTGAGAAAGGCCTAAAACTTGTGCTTTTTTGTAAGGACTCAATTTAACACTTGTATTTTAGGGTTTGACTTTTGGCTGGCAATAGGCTCTTATTAATACCAATAATGACATGGGTTTGCCAAGTTGGCATAAATCATTTGATTCTTAAACACATGCAGAATCATGCATCCATGTCTTGTTAACTATTACAGAATTTAATACACACAGACCCAGACAAAAGACATACAGGACGAAATTATTTTGTGGAGAAAAATTAAGTGTTTTTTTTATAATAGTAACTCTTTAAAGAATTGGTCACATCAGAAATTTTTATCACATTGTATTCTGTTCTAGAAGAAATATGTGACATGTATTTTTTGCCAGAATAACTTTTTAAAAAGTGATTTTCTTCATAAATATATTCAGAACCATGGTTTTCACCCCAGAATTCCAGAAAGCCAGAAGACGTCTTCTGTATTTACAGGCATGTAGTTGGTTCTGTATAGATTTGAGATAGGGTCTTAGTCTGTTGCCTAGGGTGGAGTTCTGTGCCATGATCGTAGCTTACTGCAGATTCAATCTCCTGGACTCAACCAGTCCTCCCATCTTAGCCTCCTAGGTAGCTGGGACTACAAGCATGTGCCACCTTGCCTGGCTAATTTCTTTTAATTTTTTATAGAGGTGGAGTTTTACTATGTTGTTCAGGCTTGTCTCAAACTCCTGGACTCAAATAATCCTCCTTGGCCTTTTTAAGTGCTGGGATTACAGATGTGAGCCACCATGCCTGGTCCATTCTGTATAGTTTATAGAGTATTTCCACATCCTTACATAATTTATTCCCTACAACCCTGTGTTACGTAGACTAAGTAATATGCAAGTTATAAAAGGAGTACAAGCTTGGGGGTGTTAAAACCTTTCCACAGTTACTTAGCCACTCAGGTTGGATTGCTGTGTCTGCCAGTTATCTCTGAGTTCATCACTTCTTTAACTACAGCAAACGGACTTTCTAGAAGAATATTAAATGCAGGTTATGCTTATTCAAGTTTCACCTGTTAACCTTATGTGTGGTGGTGTTTGCTTCAGTTCTAGCTGCTGATTATTTATCTAAATGTCCTGAAGAATGTATTTCAGCAACATCATCAAACCACTTGTCGTTCCTTATTCCTTTGCTAGTTGTCAGTCTTTTCAGCTGACAAATAAAAGGAAACATTTTGGTTTATTACTTGTAAATTATTCTGAAATACACTGATGGTAGATTGCTATTATGTTTTTAAATCCCTGAGGTTTCCTGCTAGTATTTTGGGAAGTCTACTACTTAGTAAATATGAAATCAGAAAATGAAACTGTTAATATTATTTTAAGTAAAATAGTGAATGCAGCAAAAGCGTATGATTTTTTAAAGCTATTGATTTATAAAATTAAGTGTTTTTAAAATAAAATAGGGATAAATATAAATCTTTTCATTTTTTGTATGTGTCCGTAGGCATTCCTGCCCACATGTGTTTTTTAAGATGGAACTTTAAGTGCCGTTTCCTTCTCTAATGAGTAGGTCTTAACCTTACCTTCAAGGACTATCCTAAATGCTGTTATTTTTCAGTAAAGCTTTTCTTGTCTTTGCTATGGAAGTAAACCTTTTTAAATTTCACAGTGTATCTTTGGTGCCACTCACACTTTCTATCCATGTCTAATCTTCCCTTACAAATGGTAAAAGCAGACTCTATTTGATTCATCTTCTGTATCAATTGCTTGCGTATACAGACATCTTCAACTTAATATCAGTAACCTGTTCCTGAAAATCAGATGTACTAAGTTAAAATGCTAATGAGGAATCCCCATTTCCCATTGTTTTAAAAGGAAAAAATTATATGTAACATCTTTCCCAAGTCCTTAACTAATTTTCTAAAACATATGTAATTTATAGTAAAACATGCACATACACAAAACAAGCTATCATATTAGTATGTAAATGCTTTAAACATTTTGTCAATAAATTATGGTTCTTAACAGTTGCTTTGTATTATTTAATAGCATATTACATGTCATCCCTTTGAGATCATGCACTTACCAAAATATTTACATTGATTCTGCTGATCTGTCAGTTCTTACTGGATTATAACTTGAGGTTTTTTCCATGTGGCATTTTGTTTAAAATGTTGAGTTGAATTTTGGTGATATAAATAACGAAGTTTTCATTTTGAAAGATACACTTGTGGAAATTTGAATACTAATTATAAGGGCTGTTTTATCAGACATTTTGTCAGGCATGTTATATTGCTTTATCAGTGTTTTTCTTTTTATGCTGTCAATTAATTTGATTAAGCAAAATGTAGCGCGGTTGAGTGATAACCTGAAGTAATTAATAGCTTTGTTGAGAAAGAAGTTGCTGTTGTGACGTAAACAAAATTTTGGTTTCTTAAATTTTAATTTACCTTTTTAAAGCATTGGCCATTGAAAATCAAATCATATTTCTGGTTTATTTGCTGGTTTGAAATTCCTTGTGTTAGTGAAGGTTAGTGGCTGATCTTTACCAGTCTGTTAATTTTATTCGATGTGTCATATAATTTATATACTGTATTTCTTAACAGGTAGTTGTGTCAACTAACATAGCAGAGACATCCTTGACAATAGATGGTGTGGTGTTTGTGATTGATCCTGGATTTGCGAAACAGAAGGTACATACTTAGTGGATACTTTATAAATTAGAGTTGGGTTAACAGTACTTACTACCCATTCATTTAATGGCTAAAATTTACCTTTCGGAATTATTTTCTTTTGTTTGATTTTCAGATTTCTGCTGTATGTTCTGGGTGGCTCTCAGAAATTAAGACACTGTTTAATATGTAATTCTAGGCTTTTTTTCCTTTTAGAATTGCTTTGATTTCTTTGTTTCAGTGTAGTGATGGTGGGTGTTTTGGCTTGTATATTCATTTAACAGTATGGGTTTAGTAATAAAGTACAGGATTTCCATCCCTGCGGTTCAGTCACTTATCCAACATTAGAGTTACTGCTGTCAACTGGGCACACTATTTGAAAACAGTACTATGTTACTCCTCTCGTTTAACAGTGCTGTGTACTAAATGAAGTGAAGTGCAAGTGAACTGGCTATTTAATAAATACATGTTTTATTTTTCAAGTATCTTTTGGATAAATTAATTACATTTTGTAGGCATATCATGTTATTGCTGGAAATTTTTTTCATTAAACAGTATCAGAGTAATAGTACCCAGAACATTGAGTTTTGAAAGTGAAGGTTTCTTTTTGGGCAGAATCCTTGACTACCCAGCATATAAAAAGCAAGGAAAAAGGTCAGCCTGATAGAACTGAAATTATCTGAAATTAGGAGGAGTAAGGATTATATAAGCTGTCTGTATGTTTGACAAGAAGTTTTTCATGTTAGTTTGAGTCTTTCAGATGATCGAATTAGAATGTCTAAAAGAACTTTAAGGTTCAGGATGATGGGTTTTCTATTGTAGCAGCATGATTTATGGCTATCAATATTTCTTTGTTTATTTTGGAATTAACTGTGGGCTTTGGATACTTCGTTGGATCACAGGTTTGTGTTTGACTGAAGAAAGACTCTTGTGGTATTTCAATTCCAATAGGTCTACAATCCTCGAATCAGAGTTGAGTCCCTTTTGGTGACAGCTATTAGTAAAGCGTCAGCTCAACAAAGGGCTGGTCGAGCTGGACGTACCAGACCTGGAAAATGCTTCAGACTTTACACAGAGAAAGCTTATAAAACAGAAATGCAGGTATGGGGTATTGTTGTTTCCTGCCTATATGTTTAAAATGTTAAGTTGAATTTCTTACCAGAAGAAAATTGCCTTATTTACTTAATCTTGCCCTTTAGGATTAAAAGCTCCTTAGCTTTTCCGGGAGTGAAATGTATAGTGTAATTAACTTAGGTAGTTGCACACCCCCTTATTCGAGGCTGATACATTCCAAGACCCCCCCCCACCACCACCACCATGCCTGAGAACTAGAATATGCTGAACCTTACTTATATATACTATGTATAAATATCTTTCTTTACAATTTCACTGATAGAAGATACATTCTTACTTTAGATGTGTTTGTTTTTTTTTTTTTTCTTACTAGGTTTCAACTTCTTTTCTTTCCTTACTTTCAACTTTTCACCTAAAGGAAGCACTTCAGGGCATATCCAAATTGCCAGCATCACTATTCTTGGTGCTTTGGGGCCATTATTAAGTAAAAGGTTACTTGAGCACAAGCACTGTGATACTGCAAAAGTTGATCTCATAACAGATGGTTGTTAAGTGACAAATGGGCATATAGTGTATATAGCATACTACTAAGAATGGCGCACAATTTAAAATTGATGAATTGTTTGTTTCTGGAATCTTTAAAATTTTTTCTGGTGACAGTGGTTAACTGAAACCATGGAAATTGAAAACACAGATGAGTGAAGACTACTATACAGATTTCTTTCTGCAGTTTCTAGTTTTATGGACAGTAGCAAACACTTCGAATACCATAAAGATAGTTGGAGAAAAATGGTTTCTCTCTAGTGTAGTCTACAAGTATTTATCTCTCCTGAGACAGTAGTGTAGAAGTAATGCCAAAACAAATAGCTCGGGAGGCAGTGAAGAGATTTTTGTTTTCTTGAACAAAGAGACTGAGGCATGTTTAACATAACAAATACATGTTTTTGTTTTTTGCTAGGATAACACCTATCCTGAGATTTTGCGTTCTAATTTAGGATCAGTTGTGTTACAATTGAAGAAACTTGGTATTGATGATTTGGTACATTTTGATTTTATGGATCCACCAGGTATGACTTATCAAAACACATTTTTATCAGATCTTTTAACCAAAATTGACTCTTAGTGTTTTTCTGCATCCTATTTAATATATATATTAAATACATTTTGCCTTTTCCATCCAGTGTGCATCAAGATTAAGTCTTACGTGATAGCATTAAAACTAAAAAAGATGACAGTTATATGAGCACATTCTTTTTTTTCTTCAAAAGTTATTATTGGGGGGGGGTTAGGTAAATTGAATTATCCTCTGGGCATGAAAATGTGAGAATTCCTAATTTTTCTTTGGGGAAAAAACAGTCTGATAAACACATTGATGAATTAGCAGTTATTTAATGTATTTCGGAAGAAGACAGTTTTGCCTACAGGAGAATTTTGCAATGTTTTTATGATTCATTGTTTGCTAGATCTGTATAATTGAATTGGATGACAGTTTGAGTTTGAGTTTGGTCCACTGCAGAATGAAAAATGAGATTGCTTATAATAGTTTGTACTTTGTCACATTTTTGCTTGCTTAAGGCACCGTGTCTAATAGATTGTCTTTTATCCCTAGCTCCTGAAACTCTGATGAGAGCCCTGGAACTTTTGAATTATCTGGCTGCTTTAAATGATGATGGAGATCTGACTGAATTGGGATCCATGATGGCAGAGTTTCCTCTAGATCCACAGCTCGCAAAAATGGTTATTGCAAGTTGTGACTACAACTGTTCTAATGAGGTCCTATCTATTACTGCTATGTTGTCAGGTAATAGAGGGAAAGGAACAAAAAAAAGCCCAGCTCTTCAAAGTTTGGGTGGACTTCACTTTTGTTTTTGTTTTTTAATTTTTAGTATGATAGTGGATTTTATAGATGATTTTAAGGAATTAATCTTGTTTCCTAAATACCTTGTAAATAGCTTCGTAATGACATAGTACTTACAAAAGTAAAGTAAGTCATTGTGCACAAAAGATAGTAAAACATTGGCTGTCTTGAGTGCTAATAAAAATTGCAGTTAGTTTGAGCACAGTTGTAACTGAATTCTTTGGTTAAAGGTCCATCCCTGCTATCTTTGTGGGTTTTTTTTTTTTTTTTTTTTTTACTGCAAGTACAAGAAGAACTTTGCTCTAGTACTTGGCTCTATTAAATGTGCCTGTGGCAAACTTAAAGCTATACATTAAGTTGAGCCTTTTCTATATATGTACTCCAATGGCACCCAAACAAACATGAATTTCAGACTTGATATCAAGTAAATAGAAATAGTGATGTATAATTTTAGGCTTAAAATCTAATCTGATAATGACATTCTTTTACAATGGTAGAAAAACTTGGTAAAAGAAACATACCTAATATATAAAATTGCCAATTTTGTAAAATTGGACCATTAAGCTAAGGAAATAATGCTGTTTTTAGTAACAAAATGTAAACCACAAATGAATAGTAACTTGGAAATTAGATTTTTCCTAAAGGAAAAGAAATATTGTTAAGAAACAAATGAATGGCTATTCTTACAGCTAAAAATAGAAAATAAGTTCTTAAAATCAAAATATTCTCTGCTACTAGTTTTAGCACTGGAGAGAACTGACTCCCTATTGCTGAGTGGTTTATTGATCTTAATGCTGCAAATATTTCAAAATATTCTGTGGAATTAAAGGATAAATTGAAAAAAATTTAAATATAAAATAATATGGCTTAGTTTAGATGTATGGTATATTCTAATGGTGTGAATTTTTTTATTTAAGAAGTAGCTAAAATGTTTTCTTGCAGAGTTATGACTGATCAGACTCAGAGCAGATGGGCAGGGCAGTATTGAGTCACTTTAATTAAATTGTAGCTTCATTTGCGGAGGTGGTGGTAGGTTGTTGTCTGCCTTTCTTATATGTTGTTTTATAGATTCTCCCAGTTGTACCTCTCCCAAGATTTTAGTTTTTAGAGAAAGTGTGGGGCAAGAACTAATGGATTGTGTACTTATTTGTCTGTCTACCTAGTTTTTATTTCTCTAGGTTCTCTTATCAGATATACTTACATGATTACCGTTGTTTGAGTTAAGAATATTAGCTCTTTAAAAAGTTTGTTGTTGTGATGCAGTTGTAATCTTCCAACTACATCTCAGTTTTATTTGTAATTTTAAAAAAACCTTATTTTTATTTATTACAAATAAAAACCTTTAGTTTATCAGGAGAATGAGCATTTATGTGCAGCAATGTAAATGGACTGTTTTTAAACGGTCCATTTGTAGGAAAAGTGTTCAAATAAGAGGCGAGGAAGAAGTCATGGAACAAAAAACAGTTTGCTAAGCTTGTAATGCTTTGTTTGACATTAAAATAGTTTTTGAAGTTTTAAGGTCCTGATATTAACAGTGCAAATCTAGAGGCCTTTCAGAGCATGCCTTATTTATTCCCACTTAACTCTAGTGGCTAGTTCACATTAACATTCACAGCTGTGAGAAGTTTGTGTACTTTTATCATTACCTTGCTTCAGTTACATTAAGCAAGAGTTTTAATATTTATTATGATCATGTTTTGTTGTCACTATTTGGCTATTTTGACATCTTTTTAAAGGGGAAACTGTATGGGAAAGAGTAATATGATACTGTATTTTATCTTGTTGTTGATTATTCCCATTATCTTCTATCGGAACCGATAATTTATGAAGTTTTTCATTGACAAGGTTTTAAGAGCTTTCAAAATGTGTTGAAAAAGTCCCAAGCTGTTAAGTATTTTTATTTTCATATTGCTTTTATGACTATGGAATTGCTAAACTGAATTAAGGAAAGTTGTATTTCAAAAAATGTAGTACATGCTTTGTAACAATTTAAAGTTTTATGTGAATTAATATTGAGGCTCTAAACAAATAACTGTAGTTACATATTTTGATGACCCTTGATATGACTGTTTCAGACTAATTGTCAACTTTTGAAATATTGGACTTTGCTTTATATTGAGGTTTTGATACAAATAAGTTTGTTTTTTTCTTTTTTAAAATTGGGACTTTTATTTTCTAATCCTTTTGTTAAAATGCTGAAACACTAGGCTGAATATCCCAGCCTTTTTGAATTTTCTTAATTCAGAGGCGGTTTAACCTTCCACCACTACTGCTATCATCCAAACCTAAGAATTCTTGATATTTTTATGTTTACATATGCTTCTGCTCACCGGTGCTAATAGTGATACCCACCAGTTGGTAATAGCCACAGTATTAGGGAAAAAATTCTGATAGAAACATGGCAGTAGACTGGTTTCAAAGTTGTTGTTAGCTCTGCAGTGGGCAAGCGTAGCTTCCTAACTTTCATGGCCATTCAATAGATTTAGTGGATGTCCTTTTGAAAAATTACAGTTAGCTGAAAGGCAATTGACACCATTATTCTGGTTATTGGTAGAGCTATCAGCACTGGTTTTTTTAAATAAGTTGAGCTTTTTAGTATCCTGATGGCCTTCAGAATAGCTGTTTTGATGCCTACTTTTAGATCTAGTTAAAATAATCAGGTACTCTGTAGCTTTGAAATCCTCTTGTCTTACAGATGTGGTTAGGTGTTGATGTACCAAATCAAGGTAGTAAACAGTCCAAGATGCAGTTGGAGGCCATCCTGCCCTGCCCTATGCTCTGTGAACTGACCTAGCTAGGCCTTGTTCCTCTATCTGTGAATGCGTGACTCATCGATATGGGCGTTTGTGTTGGGCCCATACCAACCTTGTTTAGTCCCACAGTGTTTTGTTCGCCCCACGGAGGCCAAGAAAGCCGCAGATGAGGCCAAGATGAGATTTGCCCACATAGATGGAGATCATCTGACACTGCTGAACGTCTACCATGCTTTTAAACAAAGTAAGTGTAAATTTGATTGGAGACATTCTTTTGTCTAAATGTCACTTGCAGTGTATAAGATGTTTCTTTGTCCCACTTTCATTTATTATCTGTGACAACTTACATTAGAAACCCAGAGGTACTTTAGAAAAACTCCTGACTAGCATTTAAAATAGAAATTGCCAATCTTTCCCAAAGTTGTTTATGTTTATAATCAGGGGATAAAGCACCAGTTGTAGAAAACCTGAAAAATACGGTGATAAAAATGACAGACTTGCATGACATTTATCGCTAACATGCAAGTTTTTATATACTTTTATTTCTGTGCATTTTACATTTTAGGAATAGTTTTATATTGTTTATACAATTCATTACTCTAACATTTTTACTAATAAAGAACTTTTTACACCAAAATAAAGCTAATAGAAAAAAATGGACAAGTATGAATGATGGTTCTCAGGCTACCAGTGGTCTTGTAAACATGATATGGAAAAGTTCAACTGTACTGTTAGCCCAAGAAATGCATTATTATTTTGGCATTATTATTGATAATGAAAGGCACTACCATTTTCTCACCTATAAAATTTGCAGACATTGAAGAAAAATATTCCTTAGCTGTATGGGAGTGGGGTTATGTGGTCTTTATGTGATTTTATGTTACCAGGAACTTTAGCAACCTTACACTCTTTGACCCAGAAATAATTTAAAAAGTTATTTTTTGGTATTCTGTGTACACTGGTTTGATTAAAGAATTTCATCCCATCATTATTTATGGTGGTAAAATAAAATTGGCTACCCAAATGCCTACCAGTGGAAAAATTGTGAGTTATGCTGTAGACATATGAAGTAATTGTTCTAGCTTTAAATTATCTTATCAGAGAATAGTGACCTGAAAAACATTTGCCAATGACTTGTAAATGAGGAAACATAATAATAACGAAGTTATTGCTAGCTGCTGCTGTTGGAATGTACCATTTACAAAAATTGAGAGGAAACCGTAATAAATTCAAAGGAGAAAAAAAATACAGCAATTGAGTGCAACCGGATCTGACAGTTTTGGTTTTTTTTTTAACTGATAGCCCTACAACATCACCCCGTGCCAAAAATGTGGAATTCCGTCACTAAGTTTGTAGTTTCTTCTCATGAGAAATTGGTTTCCTAATTTATAAAGTTGACATTCCAATTTTGTATGTCTGGTTTTATTTGTAACTCATTTTTATTATCTCATAAAAATCTCATTTATACCCCTAAAATGGGGAGCCTGTTGACTTTGGCACATCTCTGTGGGGGTGATGGTGAATTTATTTGTCTTGGGGTCCAGAAGTGCTAGAGGGCCAGTGTGTGCACCAGACGTAGTACCTAACTTGCTTTACGTCTGTTGCTTACTCCAGAACCCTGATATGAGTTGAATAGAATTGATGACTAGCAGAGAGAAAGAATGGAGCCCTTCTCTGCCCAGGCCCAAAAAAACTTGGGCAGATATGAAAGTTAAGGGAAATGTGGTTATGAAACCAAAGGCTTAAGACCAGCACATGGTTTACCTTAGAATCTTTCTTGTATCCAAATACTGGTCTTACGAAGTGTTAAAGACTTACCCCTGATTAGACAGATATACTCAAAAAACCTACCGTATTCCTCTTGTATGCAAAACATGCAGGGTGACCAAGAGATACATAACCTATTAAAGCCTTGAGAAGGAACAGATTTACAGTCAGAGGGAATGTAGTAAGTTAGAATGGTCTTGTCCACTCACCAGATGTGTGATCTATTTCTGATAAATACATCAAAATACTACTTTTTACATCAAAATACAACTAATAAAATAGAAAAAACAGACAAGTATGAATGATGGTTATCAGGCTACAAGTGGCCTGTAAACAAGAGTTGGAAAAGTTCAAGTCTACTGTTTGCCCAAGAAATGAATTATTAGTGAGAGGTACTATGAGCTCTCACTGCCAGAGGGATGGTTAGTCATTGGTGGTTTTTAGGGGTTTGCAGTATGTGATGACTTGACATTTATTAGAACCGTCCTTATTAGTTAAAGATGAAGATTTATCTTTTAATCACTGATTGCCACCTTTTCAAATAAGAGAAGCCCTTTAAAAAAAAAGCAAAAAACTTTGCCAGATCCCCATGCGTTATTATTTCAATATAGGCATATATATGGATATGAAAATATTTGAAATATTTTCATGAAAGCTTTTTAAATGGTTGTATGTTATTAATTGAATCATTCAGTATATTTGAAACAAAGCGTGTTTCAGATACTGGTCAAGATGTTTTACGTTACAGACAATAGTTGATTACATAGTGAAGCTAAAATGTCATGTCAATTAAAATGTTGTCTTAATACTATTTATGGAAATAACCCTTTGAAATCCAAAACTAGATTTAAGTTATTTTGCAGTACCTTAATCTGTCTGGGGAGGGGAGATTACTCTCTAAAAATTAGACAGTGATTTGGCTTTAGATCTTAGGGGTAGTTTACTGTATTGGTAAGAGAGAAACAGCTAAAGTTATATTAATAAAATGTTCCCAGTTTTAGATTTACTTTTCCCATTTACACAATTATTTCTCACAAGTTTAGAAATACAGTAGAACCATCAGATGTTAGTTATTAGTCATTTGTTCTTAACAAATAACTTAGAATTGCCATTTTTCCATCTGTAGTACATGAATTCTAAAAATTGAGAACCACACAAAAAAACTACATTTCAAACCATAGTCTGCAAATCAACAACCCTTTCAAAAATTTGCCTTTTTATTGTCCAGCTTGGGCATTTTCCTGCCTTTCAGCTTGTTATAGAGCATCAGCGTAAGTAAAATTACCTCCACGGTGTGCTGTTTCAGCTCCCAAAGATATTCAGTGCTTTGGTTTAAATGTCAATAGCTTCAGATGGGTACCTTTTATTTCTTATTCCAGATGGATTACTTAATGGGTGTTCTAATATGTTACTGTATTCTTTAATTCAAAGATCTATTTCCTATCTCCACCCCCACCCACTCTTAATTTCTGAAATGGGGATGCATTTTGTAATGGATAAAAATGTACTTATGTATTTGTTATGTCTCTAAAAAACATTAAGGCAAAGTTATGCACTATAACTAGAATCCTAGAACCAAAGAGAAAAGAATATGCTGAAGGTAAGCATACATCACAGTAGCAAGAGAAGGATCAACAGTTTTAATTTTTGTTTTCTCTCTCCCATTTCATAATAACCCTCTTATTTATCAAAGGTCCTCTGAAATAAATAATGCAGTTCTTTGCCATGACTGTCTTTGGTACATAAAAGATGTCACTGTAAAATTTTTTTCATGATGCTACAGGTTGAGCTCTTTAAATGAGCAACACTAGGCTGGTTGGAAGCTTATCAAGGATTCATCAGAGAAATATCCGTTTGATAATACATGCAGTAAAATTACTTGAAGTTCTTAGACTTAGGTTTTGTTTATTAAACGTGAATGGAGGTTTCAGGCATCCTTGTAAACTTCAGTTTCAGGACTTGCTGGTAAATTGCTTAGAGGCACATGTGTCGCTATAAAACTTTGACATCTTTAAGTCTGGGGTGCTCTAGCTCAGGCATAAAGAACAATACCGAACAGTTGTTTGCAGTTATCTTAATCTAAAGCTGTAGTTTCATTGAAAATGAACAGGCCATGACTTTTACCTAATACACCCAGCCTTCCCTTATCTGATAGACTTATCTTTTGGAAACAACCAGGTGGATGTTAATGGGTGAAATAATTCACTAAAAACAGTTAATTCAAAATCATTGTTTTGGCATCCAAATCCAAAAGCCTTGTTACTGTTTCTAATGTTGAATCACACTACAAATCTTTGAGAAAGTTGGTAACATTGCCGTTTTAAAGAAAATGTTGTGGGTAAATCTCCTTTCTGGTTTATTTAGCTTATTCTTTATAACAGTTTTTTTAATTAGAGAATATTCCTGTGTGGATGATTCATGGTCCCCTCTTTTCTCCCCGCCTTCCACCTTTTTAGATCATGAATCGGTTCAGTGGTGTTATGACAACTTCATTAACTACAGGTCCCTGATGTCTGCAGACAATGTACGCCAGCAGCTATCTCGAATTATGGACAGATTTAATTTGCCTCGTCGAAGTACTGACTTTACAAGCAGGGACTATTATATTAATATAAGAAAAGCTTTGGTTACTGGGTATTTTATGCAGGTATGTAGATAATACGGGAATGAATAATTAAGTATTCACATGACACTGATTTAACAGTCCTTTGAATCCACTCGAAAGCAAAAGTGAGTTTACGCATGCCCTTAAAAATTAATCTTAAATGTTGTTACATCCAGTTTCTTTGAGTGAATTAATATACTAAGAAATCTTAAGTATTTAATGAGTAACAAATTAATGCACTAAATGGCTAAGGTAGTCTAGTTATACAGGAATCAGTTTTAGAATTATTTTATTAAAAGAGTCTTTGTTGTACAAAATGGAAACTTTGGCTACTTTCAGATGTGATTAGGCACCCGTTTCTTCAGGAATGTGAATATTGATCAGTGCAAAGTTTCTCTGAATCTAGGTCTTAATTGGAAATATATTGTCATAACAGAGTACTAAAAGGAAGCAATTGAGCAGATCCAAAAGTACATACAGTTGACTTTAGTCTTTATCTAAAAACTAAGCACCTCCAAATTCAAATATTCAAATACATGGATTTCATTTACAGTCCTCTTACAGAGTGGATCATTGGTAATTATGTCCAAGACCCTTGCATACTGCAAAAGCCAAAAATGTCTGTTGAGTAGCAATAAAGATGAAACATAATTTAAAAGATTTTATTTAGTTTAAGTGTGCTGTATTAATGGCTATACAAACAGAAGTAAAACTTGTCAAGTAAATATTGCGAAGTTATTTTAAGGTGTTTATAAAAGAAGAGAAACTTTGAGAAAAATGCAAGAAAATTTTGTGGTGATAAAATTGAAAACAAACCACTTGATTTGGGATAGGTCTCTTCTATCTGTTTCCTGTTTGTTCATTCTCTCTTTGACTGTGTCTCTTAAGCAAGATGTGGCTTACCCTTAAGGCCAGATGGGCTCAATAGCTAGAATATGAGCTTAAAGACAGTCTCAGAATGAAAAATCAAAGGAGATTGGGGAGATGTCTGTATTTGAATCTAAGTAACAGTAAGAATGTTTATTGTGGCATCTTATTATATAATATCTTAGGCTTATTAGAGTTTGGTGAATAATAGGTATGAGCATTCTTTCTCGAAACTCTTAACTATATTCTTAATATTTAATATGTACTAGCTTCTTTTTGACATGTTCTGTTCTTTTTTAGGGGAAAGGGGTGGGGTGAGGGAGGCAAGGTCTCACTCCCAGGCTGGAGTGCAGTGGCGCAATGACGGCTCACTGCAGCTTTTACCTTCTTGGGCTCTGGTGATCCTCCCACCTCAGAGTTACTGGGACTATAGGCACGCACCATGATGCCCAGCTAATTTTTGCCTTTGTGTGTGTGTAGAGACAGGGCCTCGCCATGTTGCCCAGGCTTGTCTTGAACTCCTGGCTTCAAATGATCCTCCTACCTTGACCTCCCAAAGTGCTGGGATTACAGACATGAGCCACCAGGCCTGGCTTGACATGTTCTTAAATTTGCTTTTTATATTCAAAAAAAATTGATGAAATTATATTCAAGCATTATACTTCTTAATTATGTAGATTAAAATTTGGTACAAACAGCTGGGCACCACAGAGTATGCTTGCTAGTAGTGCTTCTCTAGTAGTCCTCGCTACTAGAAAAGTTGAGTAGGGAGCAAGGAGCGTTGAAGCCAGCCCAGGCAACATAGCAAAACCCTACCTCTTAAAAACAACAAAAAATTTATTACAAACAACATGCATTGTAATACCTGACACCTAATAGGTGTTTAGTAAATATTTTGAATGAAATTGAGTTTCTTTTCCATTATTCATGTTCATTCTTTATGCACAGAATATTAGAATTGGAAAGGGAGAACTTGTCAATTTTGATGAGTATCACCAGTGAAGGCGTTACCAAAAAAAAGAAATGAAAGAGAAGCACGTGCAGGCTCTTTTTTTTTCATTTTTATTTTCCTGTCTTTGTAGGTTACCTTTTTCTTTTCCTCTTTGCCCTCTTTAGTTTTCTACCTTATTTTTTATTTATTTATAGATGAACCTCTCGCTCTGTCACCAGGGCTGGAGTGCAGTGATGTGATCTCAGCTCACTGCAACCTCCGCCTCCTGGGTTCAGGTGATTCTCCTGCCTCAGCTCCTGAGTAACTGGGATACAGGCACCCGCCACCACGCCTGGCTAATTTTTGTATTTTTAGTAGAGATGAGGTTTCACCATGTTGGCCAGGCTGGGCTAGAACTCCTGACCTCAGGTGATCCTCCTGTCTCGGCCTCCCAAAGTGCTGGGATTACAAGCATGAGCCACCACACCCGGCTTTAGTTTTCTACCTTAGACATGAATGTTCTGGTAATTGTTTGTCTACTCATAGTTGGCGCCCAGTGCTGAAGAGCCCGCTCTCGATGGTCTAAGGCAGGAAAGATCAGATAATAATGTTGGGCTCTGTGGACCCGTGAGATCCCTGTCAGAACTACCTAACGCTGCCTGCCCTTGGAGCATAATAGGTATAGACAAATGGGTATGACTGCGTTCTAATAAAACTTCCCTTATGAACACTGAAGCTTGAATTTTACATGCTACTCATGCTTCACGGGATGTTTTTTGTATGATATTTTTTCTTTCTAATTAAAGATGTATAAACCATTTTGGATTCACAGACCTTACAAATAGAGGCTGTGAGTTGGATTTGGCCCACAGGTGGCAGTTTGCTTATCTCTGCTTTTATAAGACAGTGATAAAAATGTATAGCCATAGAATGAAAAGTAAAAGGGAGGCCTGCCTTTTCCTAACTATATAGGTAGCTTTACAACTAGTATGTCAGAAGCATTGTGTTAATAATGTACTGGGTTTTTGTTTTAGGTGGCACATTTAGAACGAACAGGGCATTACTTAACTGTGAAAGATAACCAGGTGGTTCAGTTGCATCCCTCTACTGTTCTTGACCACAAACCTGAATGGGTGCTTTATAATGAGTTTGTTCTAACAACAAAGAATTACATCCGGACATGTACAGATATCAAGCCAGAATGGTAAGTACACCTTTTGTTCTAATAGTTTTTTGTTAATACTTCACTCAAAATGGAACCCGACTGTTGCTAGAGTCATGGCCTTGCATTCACTCACTGAGGATTTATATTTCATTGTGTAGGTATGAGGGTATTGACTGGATGGTGTGGTTAATCTTTCACACCCTTCTTTTGATAAGTGGAAAGTGGGATTGTTGATATTTATGGGCAGGATTTGAAGCCAAATGTAAAGTTACATTTGAATAGCATGAAAAGTTTCTTTAGGGGCTGGGCATGGTGGCTCACACCTGTAATCCCAGGACTCTAGGAGGCCGGGGTGGGAGGATCACTTGAAACCAGGGGTTCAAGATCAGCCTGTGCAATATAGCCAGACCCCATCTCTACTAAAATATATATAGGTGTGTACAAAAATTTGCTGGGCATGGTGGTGCTGCACACCTGTAGTCCCAGCTACTGGGGAGGCTGAGGCAGGAGGATTGCTTGAGCCCAGGAGTTTGAGGTTGCAGTGAGCTGTGATCATGCCACTGTACTCCAGCCTGGGTGACAGACCCTATCTCTCAAAAATACTTTTAAAAAGGGTTTAAAAAAAAATTTTTTTTTAAAGAGTTTCTTTGGAGCCATTCTTTTGCTGTTGTGATTAACTCAAGTCAGTACTGTTTCTTGCAGAAGTTTTTTTTTTTTACATTTTATTTCTCCCATTACAATTAGCTCTCAACTATTTATTATTTATATATTGGTTTTTAGGAATTGTGCAGGCATAAAAATGATAACTCTTTGTGTTTTAACATACTAGCTTTTACAAAATGTAGAGTGAGAACTGATTGTTTTATTTTAAGCAAAATAACCCTCACCTTCATGGTTTTTTTTTATTTATGCCAGAATCTGTTCTATAACCTATGATAGGAAATGTCAGCCAAAAGTAGTGGGACTGAAGGCATGTATTCTAGTTGCTGTCACCGCTTTATATTGTGTGACTGCTTTCTTATACAGATTTGGGACTTCTGACACTTAAATTGTGTAGGACATTACCATTTTATCTGAAATGCTTTGTTGAGAAAAAAATTGTATAGCTAAACTTTATAAAATATTTCAGTCAGGTGTATTTTGGGGGTATAGAGTTACAGTTATTTAAAAAAAAAAATTGGAAATGAGAAGATCCAATCATTTGAATACCACGATGTTTCCTACACAGAACCTGTTACTATATCCTTGGAGCTGCAAGTTAATAGTGTGCCAGAGTAAAGAAATCAGTGACTTTATCTGTTATCCTTACATTAATGTATCTTGAGGGTTTTTTTTGTTTGTTTGTTTATGGTAAGTTCAACATCAGAAAATTTACATCTTACTAAATAAAATACTTAACACATTTCTAAAAGTGCCATTTGTAAGGATTAGTTATTTGTATTTTTATGAGACTTGAATTCATAGATTTGCCTTGGTTCATCAGTATATTAATGAATAATGCCTATCCTATTAACAACTCCAGTATTTCAATTAAATGTTAATTTGAAAATTTTTCTCCCCCTTTCTAAACAGGTTGGTGAAAATTGCCCCTCAATATTATGACATGAGCAATTTCCCACAGTGTGAAGCAAAAAGACAGTTGGACCGCATCATTGCCAAACTTCAATCCAAGGAATATTCACAGTACTGAATTCAGTGCTTAGAACTGAAGTTATTGAGAGGACAGCTTTAAAAGATGAATGAACTCAAAAGTTCGAGTTGTGCTCTTCACGTTGGTTCGATAATGGCCTTTATTTGAAAGCTTTTTAATTTTTCTTTACAGTAAATATTCCATTCTGATTTCATAAATTAAACATTTATGCCTCCCTTTTGTGTTGACACTGTAGCTCATACTGGAAAAGTCGATCAATGTTTTGCAGTTTATTGAAAGTAGTTCTATATATAACAATGTTATAAGCATTTCTTTAGAAATGGTTGAAAATGCTTCTAAAATGTGATTATCGACCATGGTATGCATGATCGTTGTAATTGTTGACATTCCTTTTAGAAGTTGTGAAATGTTACAACTTGTGCTTATGTAGACACAATCTTCTGTCTCAGTACAGAGGCACTGACTTCAATAAAGTCTATTTATACTAATTTTGGCCAAAGCCCTTTGGTATCTTTGTTCTAGTCTCTAAGTATAGCTGTTTTTCTTTTCAAGTGTGGAGCTTTTTTATTATTATAATTATACTCTTACTACATATTTAATGTCTTTCTACAAGGAGTACTCCTTCGGAAAAGTAGCTGTTAAAGCAATGTTTTTAAGAGCACGGCTTAGCGCTTTGTTAGGTTAATCAGGATGTGATCGATCTAAAAGGAGTAAAGTGTGTGTAGTGATATTTGAAATTGGACCCCAAAAGACAGAACAATGAAAGGAGAGCTCTCTACTTGTCTTAGAGTTCCTTTCATAAGGTTCATAATTTATTATCTTAACTACATTTTTGTCAGATGTTTTTATTATACTTCTAGCTTCTCAAACATATTTATGTTAGGTAAGAGGGAAGCGTATTTTACATCTGTTTTACAAAATTCTTACAGTGTGTTAAAATGTACGTTTGACCTTCCATTTTCTGTGATAGGCAGTAGACAAGTTGAACACTTGTCTACATTCATTTTGGAATGAAAATTGAGGTGTTTTATGTGGCCCATAAAATGTTTTTTAATCAATTATTTTCATGTGAAGATGACTGTACTCATTAATGTCTGGACTTCCTCTTCTTCCCATCCTACCTTTATAAGTTTTTAAGCATTAAAGGAAATATATAGATGTGTGCCTGGCATTTAAATATACTTGGTAACTAGCATGTGACTTAGGGAGTTGGGCAAGTTAACTCTTTGAAGCTAACAAGTATGCTTTTTAGTGTAGGTAGGTGTTACTAAATGATGCCTAGTGGCTTGAAAAAGTTAATGTGCCTTGTATAAGTGCCTCATTTTGTTCCCATGGAATAATTTACATGGTATAATAATACTTCAGGTTATATTTAAATATTAAATGTTAGATATTTATGCAACAGCATTTTGAAATGGTTAGATATTCATGCAACATTAAGCATTGGCAACATTGTCTGCCAGAATCTCTTAAAGTTATGTTGAAAAAAATCTAAGCACTTGGTCAGACTGTTCTCACTGAAGTGGCAGCTCTCACCAGAAGAATATTTTGCCTGTTAATTTAAGCTGCAAGTGTAGTTTGTGAGGAGTTGTGTATCTTTATAATCTGACCATCTAATTTTAAGTAGGTCTCAGAGTGGTGTAACGTATTATTTAATCTTGGGCTGTGTAAAATGTGAAGTTAGACCATTAGGTTTTGTTACAGAGAAACTGTTAAGTGTTAGAGTTTTCAGATATCTAGAACAAAGTTTGGTATTTGGCAGAGTTTCTAGGAATGATGGGTGTGCATTGAGAATGGCCATGTAGAAAGAGCAAGCTGAGTTTTTATCATGATGTCTATCCCCCGCCATCTCCAGTTGTTCTAGGCTACATCTAACCAAAGCTGAAAGTTCTTCTTTTTTTTTTTTTTTTTTTTTTTTTTGGAGACGGAGTCTCGCTCTGCTGCCCAGGCTGGAGTTCAGTGGCGTGATCTCAGCTCACTGCAAGCTCCACCTCCTGGGTTCATGCCATTCTCCTGCCTCAGCCTCCAGAGTAGCTGGGACTACAGGCACCTGCCACCACATCTGGCTAATTTTTTTGTATTTTTAGTAGAGACGGGGTTTCATCATGTTAGCCAGGGTGGTCTCCAGCTCCTGACCTCGTGATCCACCCACCTCGGCCTCCCAAAGTGCTGGGATTATAGGCATGAGCCACTGTGCCCGGCCTAAAACGGAAGATTCTTACCGTTGATGTTATTGACAAAGTTGTGGCTTTTAAAAATGGTCTTCTCTCAATCTCCTTATCTTACGGATTTGGCAGTTGAACACCAAAGTTGTTAGTTTCCTTTGTTCACATAGAGCTATGATTATCAAATAATTTGTTTGTGGTATAGAACAAGAAAATTAAAAAATTTTTTTGAAGATTACCTGAAGAGATCACCTTCCTTATCTGTCAACTTGGAATAGGTAAACTGCTTGTTGCGATATGGTATAAGGAAAGAAGGCCATCAGCAAGTAGAACCATTGACCCTGCAAATGTTCAGGAAATTAACACAACTTGTGAGAAATGGGACAAGATAAAAAATGCCCTACAATAAATCAATTTAGCCGGAATCCAAAAGCACTCTATACTCAAGTTTTTTATACGGCATATGACTTAGTTCTAGAATTTTAGGTTTATAAGGTACTCGCATATACTTAGAAGTAATTTTAATGGCTATCCTCCCTAACCAGATACATTAAGAAAAACAGTTCATTACCCTTGAAGGCTGCCTAATAGCTCTTAGAAATGCTAAGCTAAAGCTCTTTCTGTGTAACACCTGATTCCAGTTTTTCCTTCTAGAACATAAATAAGGCTGTTTGTTCTGCTCGATGGCCATTTAGATATTTGGAATTAACTGTCATCTTCCCTTATTTTTAATTTAGACTGAATAATTTGTTTTTTTGTTTGTTTGTTTTCTTTCCTGTCAACATTTCTCTTTAACACTATTTCCAGCTTTTCTGAACATTCCTGGTTAACCTCTGCCAAGTGTTCTCTGGATTGCAGTCAGTACTATGGTCGAAGCTGGACAGACTGCAGTTGAACTTGCTATTTCCCAGAGGACCAGGCCTACCATCACTTCTGTTACTACAATTTCAGATTACATTAACCTTTCAAGCAACCATAGCATACTTTTGTTTCATATTAATCTTAGTATAAATTTAAGGTGCCTAATTGCTACTTGAGAATTTTAATCTTTGTGGCTCAGGGCTGAGAAGGGACCTTCGCAGACCTTGGGTCGTGTTAATCTTTGGAGACTTCACCCTACATGTTGAAATAATCCACAGCTCATTAATGACATAAAAAATTAAAGGCAGGATGGGAATATCTTAAGCCAACAGTCTCAGAGTTCTTGTAGTATGAAACCTACACATTATTTCAAATTCAGTTTTTATCAGTGTTACATTTTAAAATAAGTTGACAGATTTAGTAAATAATTGTATGTAAACATTAATTTGAATTTTGCAGTTTCTTTTAATATTAGAGAACATGATGAGGTGGTTTTCTGGTCTTGTGCATTTTTAGTGGTCCCTTAAAAATTACCTATAAGTATTTCTTAGATGATTAACAGCATTTCAGAGCAAGAGTCATGGTTCAGAGACAGTTTTTAAAGTTCTGCTTTATTGAAGTATAATTAACATCAACTATACATTTTTAGATCTATAGTTTGATGAAGTTTGACAAATGTATACAGTTGTGTAATTGTCACCACAATCAATACACAACGTTTTCATCACCCCAAAAAGTTCCCCATGTGTGTCTCTAGCTAATATCCTTCCTCCTATTCCAAGTGTTTGGCTACTTGGAATCATACTATGTGTAGTGTTTTGTGTCTAGATTCTCTCATTTGGCATAATCCTTTCAAGAGTCATCTATTTCATATATATCAGTGAGTTCTTTTTTTATTGCTGAGTAGTTTTCCATTGTCTACGTACCATATTTGTTTATGCGTTTTCCAGTTAGAATGTCGGCTATTTCCAGCTTTTGGCTGTGATGAGTAAAGCTATTTGCATGTAGATTTTTATATGGGCATGGATAAGTTTTTCTATTGGGTAAGTAACTAGGAATCAAGGTTGCTGGGTTGTGATAAATGTATGTTAAATTTTGTGAGAAACTGCTAGTTCTTCAAAATGCTGTATCATTTTGCTCCCCCACCATCAGCATATAGGTGTTTTGATTGCCCTCTATCCTTGCCAACATTTCATACTATCTATTTTATTTTAAATTTTAGCCATTTTAGTAGGTGTTATACCTCGTGGTTTGTTTGCATTTCTCTAATGACTAATCAGTAATGGTGTGGAATATTGGGATGTCTTTTCATGTCCATATTTACCATTTATATCTCTTAGGTGAAGTAACTTGTCATAACTTTTGCCCTTTTTATAATTAGTATTTTTTTATTGTTAAGAGTTCTTTGTGTATACTGGATCTAACTTCTTTATGAGATAATCTGTTTTGTAAGTGTTTCTCTAACCTGTTAGCTTATACTGTTGTTTCCTTAAGAGTGTCTTTTGAAGAGTAGAACTTTTTTGAGACAGAGTTTCGCTCTTGTTGCCCAGGCTGGAGTGCAATGGTGTGATTCCAGCTCATGACAACCTCCACCTCCCAGGTCCCAGGTTCAAGCGATTCTCCTGATGCTTCAGCCTCCGGAGTAGCTGAGATTACAGGCATGCGCCATCACGCCCGGCTAATTTTTTATTTTTAGTAGAGACGGGGTTTCTCCATGTTGGTCAGGCTGGTCTTGAACTCCCGACCTCAGGTGATCCACCCGCGTCAGCCTCCCAAAGTGCTGGAATTATAGGTGTGAGCCACCGCGCCCAACCAAGAAGAGTAGAACTTTTACAAATATTGATCAAGTCCAATATTTGGTTTTGGGTTGGTTTTTGTTTATTTTCTTAAGTGGTTTAATGGTTTGTGCTTTTTGGTCAGGGTCAGTTTTGGTGGTATGCTAAGAGGACAGCAAAGAGCAGTCTGGTTTGAATGGAGCATGATCTCTTTTATTTAGGTAAAAGCAGAGGAGACTATGAATTTAGGTTGGGGTTGAGTTGTTGAAGGTTAGGCTAGGTGTGCATCTGAGTTCAATATAGAGGATAGATTGTCAGAAGAGGGTTCACTGAAGTCATTTAGAAAAAATACTACACAATAACGCAGGTGATGAGATTGAACTAGAAGAATCAGAATGAAAGGGACAGAGATGAAGTGGTGATCTAAAGCAAGAGAGCCATTAGAGATAGCTCGTGTAGGGTATATGAGATGCATGGCTTGGGGTGCCAGTCATGAATCTAGGGTGCAGATCAATCTGAGATCCTAGTTGCTGCTGAGAGAGAAAAAAATGGTGGCGATTACAAAGCACAGAACCTTTAATAAGAGGATGGGAGGGTGAAGGAGCAGCCAGAAAGTAAAATAGTTTATTTAGATAGTGGAGTTTCATGCTGCAGAGAGGTGTGTGGTGGATGGGAACTGTGAATCCTGAAAGCTATGGGAATTGGTAGTTTGGTCTTTAGCCAGCTTACGTAAGTTTAAGGTAGAGGATACAAGCAGGTAGTCAAAAGGACCAGACGCAGCCTGCCCTCACATGATCCTCATGAAATGTTTCAAAGAAATAGAATACGTTTCTGTAAAAATAGATCCACATAAAGTTTTCAAAATATTCCTAAGTCTGGCAAGGGCGGGCCTACCTGAAGTTTCTCTTGACACACTATAATCGGCTGCTTTGTAGGCAGGCTTGTATTTTTCAGTTTGCATGCCTTCATTTAGTCTACCTGGAGGCATTGTTGGGTGAGAAAGGGTTTTGAAGTGGGAAAGCTTGTAAAGCCTGCTTTTAACAGAAAGTTTCATGGGCAGGATTCAGACCAAGAGGAAAAAAACTTCAAGTTAACGGACCACCTTGAAATTTTAGGCAAAACCTGTACCTGTGTCATGGGAGAGACTGGGATTATGGCCACACTCGATCTGAAGTTGAGGTCAAACTTAGTAATGTTAGCTTTGAAAATAGGAGAGATTTTCATAGACCAGGTTGAAGATAGAAGGGAAAGTCACAAGGGACTTCAACTTAAATTTAGTCTCTCTTATCTTGGCACAGAGGGATGTATCTGTTAATCTGAGGTGGATCAAGTTCCGGCTTGAGAGAGGGAGTAATGTGTGAGACTTTGAAAGTGGTTTGATTGTGAGTAAGCAAGAGATCATCAAAGAGATGCCTTAGATCATGGGCATACTTAGATCTTACAATTTTGATGATGAATTCCGCTAGCCTGAGAACTGAAGTGGAAGGCTACCCCTGGTTGATGATGGGTAGCAGGGATGTAGGAGAGTGGTAAAGTCTTTAAGATCTTGCCCTTTAAAAGAATCATCAGGTGGGGCAGATGATTAAAGATCATTACTTAGGGTTGAATGCATTCAGTGTGTTTAGATTTGCATGGCAGTTATACCCATAAACTCATAAAGAACCAGTGGATTTTCTATATGTCTTGTTCTGTGGTTTTTGGTTAGTAGCATTGATGAACATATTCTACACTCAATAATAAACATGAAGACTTTGCTGAGAGGTTTCTTCATTTCAGCTCATAGATTTGCAACTTATGTAAAGAATTGTTAGGCAGTTTAAAGTAGAAAATTTGGCTCAGCCAAATCTGAGGTAAGATTAAAATAAGGCATGCTATCAATTTGAGAGACTGAGTTACTTAAAACCATGAATAGATAGAAATTCATTCTAATGGTTACACAGGTGTGTGTTTTTTTATTTTAGATTATATTAAAAAGTACATTTGCTAAGATGCTGGGAAATACTTCAACTATGGCACTAGCACCATTAGCTTTAGCAGAGAACCTAGTATTGGTTTTGTTTTTCTTTTTGAGACAGGGTCTCACTCTGTCTCTCAGGCTGGAGTGCCGTGGTGCGTTCTTGGCTCACTGCAACCTCTGCCTCACAGGTTCAAGCAAGTCTTATGCCTCAGCCTGACAAATAATTGGGATTACATGCACCCGCCACCACACCCAGCTAATGTTTGTATTTTTAGTAGAGATGGGGTTTCACCATGTTGGTCAGGTTGGTCTCGAACTCCTGACCTCAAGTGATCTGCCTTCCTCAGCCACCTTAAGTGTTGGGATTACAGGTGTGAGCCACCATGCCTGGCCAATATTGAGTTCTTCAAAAGGGAAATACTTTGATATTTAAGGAATTATAGATAAAACTTGTGCAGTAGATTAGAAATAAAAGAAATGATTAGAATTTCATCTCTGATTTGTGATAACGAGTATGTTATTTTTTTAGATTATTTGTTTTTTAGTGTACTGTCTCAGTTCTGCTTACTAAAAAAACATACTGAAGACTGGTAAGATATTTACTTAAAAAATTTTAAAGTTTTATATTTGGCTGTTTTGTTGAATCATTGTTTCCCAAGGTTATATCAATGAAATACTCTTTTTTTCTTACTGTTTCCCTTTTTACACTTACGGAGGGCTGAACGGGTAACTTTTAAGGTATTGTCTTAAGTGTTAAATGTCTGAATCTATGCTTTCCTTGCCTCTCCAGAAATATTTTAATAACCTTAGAGAAACATGTAGGATTTTCTACAAAAAGTGCTGGCTGCTTTAGAGGTGTCTCCCTGAAGTGATGCATAACCGATCAGGATCTACTCATGTCAACTTTGGTAAAGTTATGTTGCTTGTCAGGGTGAGGAGAGGTTTTGAAATGCAAATTTTCCCATTTTTGTTTTATTACCGTAGAGAAATGTAATAGTAGGTGTCTTTTGGTATAGATAACTTTTAAACAGTAAAGGTGGCTCTTGGACAGTTACTGTTGTGTTTTAAACAAGCAGCAGTAAGGCAGACTGAAGACAGTAGGAAAAATGATGAGCATGGTGGAGGGAAAGCAGTCAGTAACAACTTATGTAATAATTTGCAGGAACTCTTAGAACTGAACCTTACAATTAAGTTGTAATCTCTGGGGTAGATTGTATTATTTCCTTATTTCAGAAGAACTGAGGCCCCAGGTCACGTGGCTGTTTATCTGCAGAGCTGGCATTCCACTCTGCTTAGCTAAGTGCTCCCTCAACCTTGATGCTATTTTTCCTGAGCTGGGTACCAGGGGAGCTTGGATATGTAAAGCTTGGTCGATGTCCTTGATAGGTGCATGGTTCTAAGATTGTGATTTTCATCCTGAGGTTCGGAAGTTACACACCTGCGTGGACAAGGTGTGTAATTAGGTCTAATTATTTTCCATTCTGGCTTAATGTTCATGAGAAAACAGACATGGAAGAGGACTTTCCTGTACCGCTGGTCTTCCTTTTCCTTAAGTAGTGCTACAAGGGCCTGACAGGGAGATATTTTTACTGGTGGCTTGCTGCTTTATTATAGTACAGGTTTTGAGGACAATCATTTCTTGGTATTGTTTTTAAAGTAGAGCAGTGATATGACTAGTCTGAAGTGAACATAGTCCAGAACTCACTTGCTTGGTTTGGGGATTAGAAATATTTGCAAGGTGAACCACCCATTCTCTTCTGCTTATTACACTAAACTGCTTTTCTCCATAACTTGGAGCCATCATTAAGATAGTCTTTTCTATCTCTGTCCTTGAAACCTGTTCAAGTATTTAAAGCTGTTTTCTTCTGCTAGACTTTGAGTTTCTTAAGGGCTGGAGCCATATCATTATATCCCTTTCTCCTGGTCCTGGTATGCAGTATCATTCTTTGAGCAAATACTTTTATTTTTATTTATTTATTTGAGGTGGAATCTCGCTCTGTTGCTCAGGCTGGAGTGCAGTGGCACGATCTGGCTCACTACAACCTCTGCCTCCCAGGTACAAGCGTTTCTCCTGCCTCAGCCTCCCGAGTAGCTGGGAATACAGGGGCCCACCATCACATCCAGCTAATTTTTGTATTTTTAGTAGAGAGGGGATTTCACCATGTTGGCCAGGCTTGTCTTGAACTCCTGACCTCAAGTGATCATCCACCTCGGCCTCCCAAAGTGCTGGGATTACAGGCGTGAGCCACCGCACCTGGCCAAGCTTCTTTCTTTATATGGACTTTGAAACATTTACTGTGACTCTTGGGATTTTTATTTGAAGTCACCTGCAAAGGGATTCCTCCTGTAAATGTCCATATTGCATATTGCTGTGAATATGACTGGAGTTTGTAACTTACCTGAATGTTTCCCTTTCCTGATTACGTGCCAGGTAATACTGAAAGGGGAATGTCCAGAAAGGATGTATGTATTGGATGCTTTGAAAAGAATCACCACCTTTTCATGAATAGACCTCCTTTTATTTATGAATGGACATTGTGCTGTCTGTGACAATGTTTGTAAGTGCTGTAATCTGCTGAAATCAGTGTCTGATTACAAATAAATGACCAAAGTATTTGTCTCCAAGGGAAACTCAGGACATTGTGTACTTTCTAAGGATCCTGTTTCAGTGTCCAGGGGAAGATTTTGAACTATTTGACATATAACAGTTATTTTTCTCCTCTAACATCTTTTTCCCCAGTCTCATAAGGAAGAGAGAAAAGTCAGAAAATAATATTTAAATGGTGTAAGGTAACTAGTTTATTATTTTCATATTAAAAACTGATAGCTTTTCTATAGGCATGAGATCAAGGAAATCATTTTTAGAAATCACTTTCATTGTAAAAAGTATATTAGATGTCTTTTGCCAAATTTTATCTAGCTAGTAATTATAAACAGTATCAGTCTTATTTTCATATTGTTTGTGAACAATATAAAGACCTCTTAGTAGTGATCTAAAAGTTTTCTATTGTCATTGGGTTACCTTCAGAATTGCTAGTCCTGTTAGATTTATTTTTGTAGTTAGCATTTAAAGTTTTGCTCTGTATTAGAAAATAGAAGACTTAGAAAAACAGATAGTGGCAGTTCATCACTTCCCCCACTTTTATTTCCAAGTCATTATCTAGTTTCTCAATGTGGCATTGCAACTCTGATTTTTTACTGTTCATGCACTAAAGCATTTGAGATAAGCCCTTAGTGTTGAGGAAATCCTAAATCCTACTGCTGGGGGGGGTTAAAAGAAATACAGTGACAGGCTATGAAATAGTGTTGTCATAACTTATCAGTGGCTAGTAAATAGGGTAGTTGCCTTCTGACACCATTTTGAGTGAAGGCAGTTTAATTGCGTTGCCTCTGTTTAGATAAGCATTTGGAATCCACAGTCAAATGTCTGAATGCTGTGGTTAAAGTATTTCCATTATATGAGATTTGATTTCTTAAGTGATTTTTTTTTTCTCAGGTTCCATTCTACATCAAAAGTTATTTGGAAAATGTCTTTCACTGTATGTGTACATGGAGAACCATAACCTATAATTGTATGTAAATCTAGTGATTGTGAAAAACAAGAAACCTGCAGACACATTAACAGTTGGTGACTTATCGCCAGTTGGTGATTTATTTACCTACCGCCGCCTCTCAAATCTTGTTAAAACAATTAAACAGTTCGTATTAAGACTTTCTAATTTTTTAGTTGTGTTATTTTTACTCGAAGAAGACTCTTTCCCTGTTGAATTAAGTTTCTAGTTTCTGGGCATAACACATTCAGGCTTTCAGCCTCATTGCTTCTTGCAGCATAAACAATACACACTTAAACTCCTAAGCATTTACCAGGAGACTCATAGAAGGTAGTTGTGGCTACTTGAGCTAATTTTTGCATGCTTTGTCAATTCAGATTTTCTACTAGGTTGAAAATCCACTTTGGTTTGCAGTGGTGATGGGTTTTATCCTCTGATGATTCAACCTTTTTGATTTTTGAAAGAAAGGAGTTTTAACCTTAGCAGTCATGTAGCACTTTAAATTCAAAACAAGAATCTGATTCTGACTCTTGAAATGATACTGTGTGTTTTGTTTTTATGGAATGGGAGGGCCAAATGGGTAGTTAGTTTCTTTTGCAATTGGAATAACTGTCATAAAATCAGAAAGTGCTGAAAGAGACCCCAGAAGTCATTGATTTCAAATCCTCATACTCAAAGAAAACCAAGGCCCAAAGGTAACCAAGTTCTGTTCAAGGTCATTCAGTTTGTTATTTTGTCTCATCCTAAGCGAGAGCATTTCCTCTCTATGGAGTATATATGCTGTACCTGTGTTTTGTTTTTTTGTTTGTTTGAGACGGAGTCTCGCTCTGTCCACCAGGCTGGAGTACAGTGGCAAGATCTCGGCTCACTGCAACCTCCACCTCCCAGGTTCAAGCAATTCTCCTGCCTCAGCCTCCCCAGTAGCTGGCACTACTGGTGTGCACATCCACGCCTGGCCAATCTTTGTATTTTTGGTAGAGACAGGGTTTCACCACGTTGGCCAGGCTGGCCTTGAACTCCTGACCTCAGGTGATCCACCATCCTCGGCCTCCCACAGTGCTGGGATTACAGGCGTGAGCCACCACGCCTGGCCATACCTGTGGTATTTTGTAATCCTATTTGGTTTCTTGCTTTCCCGAAATAAAAACTGTTTTTGAACTGTGCCAGTGGCACTAAGGAAAGAAAGGAGGATATAAAACTTGATGATAGTTATCAAAAGAACATTTTCCCCCACTACTTTAGTGATATAACTATGGAGGAAATTTTAAGCCTTTGCTAATTTTAAACTTTTTTTTTCTCATTTCTTTAGCATCTGATAAGGCTGTGAAATCCCGGTCCTTTATAACTAAAGATGTTTATTTCTTTTTCATTAAATTGGCAGATAGTGTATAACCATGTCTTGACTTTCTTAAGGAAAAATCTTGATCTCTGGGAGAAAAACATTTCCACTTTTGATTTGCCCCTTCCATACTTTTGTACACTTAGCACTTAATATTCACGAAGTTTATTGGCTCTTCACAATACCACAACCGAGGCAAACGAGGTGGCATAAGGTTATGTAATGTGCCCAAGGTTTAGGACTAGTAGATGAGAACTGTGTTCCAAACCCCAGGCAGAGGGATGGGAAAGGTCCACAGAGCCCATTGACTTAAATCTGTAAAGCTGGTTGTTTACCTTAGTATACCTTACACCACTTGGAGCCAGTGCAGAGAACTTCATTGTCCTATCCCTGTATCCCTTTAAAGGCCGAGAGTTTACATAGAAATCTCAGTTCTACAGCACTTCACTCATTCCTCCTCTTCGTGTCTCCAGTGCATACCCACTCCCGTCACTCTTAACTGTTTTTCCAGTCCCTCCCTCCCATCCCAGAATAAACTCAGCTGTGCATTTAAAAATACATATTTACTTCCTAAGCATATTTGTTATATGCATTTCTAGGTGTTTTGTTGCAGGGACGCCTTCAGATTATCTGTCTTCAGAATTGCTAGATATAGAAGTTGACCACTCCCTTTTAATCTTTAAATCAAGGAAAGGATTGAGGTCAGCATCGCTGTGTGCTGTCTAATGAATTATTTGTACAGATGTAGAAAAGATAAATATTTATTGGTGTAGTCAGATGAGTGAAAGTTTAGTAAGCTTCTTCAGACATATTGACATACTTAAGCCAGCCGATTTTCTGTCCTTTAGCAAATCTCACCTACATTCTCTGGCATAATTAAGTGGAGTTGATAAACCATCTCTATTTTCTTTCTCCCGAAGCCTGACACCCAGTGGTCAGACTTTGAAACCAGAACCTTCCTGAGGGGGTTAACAGACAAGTGAAGACTTTGCTAGCCTCCTGCCTCACACTTTCCATCTTCGTTGTGGAATAGGTCGCTGAAATACTGAGCTGGACGGGGAGAGCCACAGCTAAGCTATTCCCTTACAGGAGACTTGCCTTAAAGCGGTGGGAATTTTGAGCCACTTCCTTGCTCAGTGTCCTTGTTGACTGCTGAGACTTCGTTCATTTCTTCATTTTTTAGAGAATGATGAAGTGATGTCTTAGCTCTCATCCAGGGGCAGACTCTAAAGTCAATTCTTAAGGCAGAAATCATGATACAGTCCAAATTGAGTCTCCCTAAGAAGGTGGTGTGATAGGGAAGCATGCTGGATTACTTTGCAGGGGAAGAATGGCCTTTTTTTCCCTCCAACATTGAAAGATTACATCTTTGGAGCTGAGGATCTTGGTTGGCCTTCATTCAGAGGCCATGTACAAAAAAATGCCTTTTTCAAAAGCAGAATCCCGCTCATAGGTGACACACACATGGAGAGGTGGACAAGTCTTGAGCAAGTAGCAGATTCATACTTCCCATTTCATGCACTCCAGGCACTTTCACTCACTAGTGGGCAGAGTTGCCTGAACTGTTTATATTGGGTTTTCTGTTTTTGTTGGTGCTTGCTGATGCCTTATAATTAAATGATCACATTTAATGATTAATTACCATCTTGGAATTGTGAGGATTAAGTTGGGTAATCATTGTGACAGATGCTTTGTAAACTAAGATCCCTGTGGTAGTCATTAATGCTATTCTCCAAATATTTCTAATTTCAGGCATGTGGTAGGGTTTCACTGCCCCCTTGAAGTTACGTATGGCCAGGTGAGACTTGCTTAGGTCAACAGGATTGAGCAGAAGTGGTGGGGTCACATCTGGGTGGCAGCTGTACAAGCACAATGTCATTCCACCATGCTCCCTCTCCCCCTGCCATGGCAACATTCCAGCATGAGGCATCATAGAGCAAAGCTCCCAACAGACCCAAGATGGAGATGAGCAAGAAATCAATTGATGATGTAGGAGCCACTGAGATTTGGGGACTGGTTTGTTACTACTGTGTAACTTGGCCTATCCTGTCTAATGGGCAACATGCACAGGTCTCATGTGGTTTTGTGCCATTTGACCTAACCCCAGTAAATGTGCAAGGAAATAAGGATAAGACCTTCTATTAGAAGGCTGGGAGAATACAACAATGAGGCTTACGGTGAAGGTACAGTTGTGGATTGTATTTAAAATGAAATCTTTTTAACTCTTAACAGAAGAAGATGGCACCAAGATCCTTTAAGGGTATGTCTGAGTCAAGCCCCATTTCCATTAACTGAACATAAGCATGACTAGAAAAGGGTGGAGATCTGATACTTAGTGAGCCCCTTCTCTGGCATTGTGCTGGACACACTGGCACAATGAGCTCATTCAGTTCTAACGGCAACCCTAGGAAGAACCCAGGGTTTTACTCCTATTGCATAATATACGAAGTAAGGCTAAGAGATATTAACTGTCCCAGGTCACTTAGGCAATAGGCAGATGAGAAGATTATAAAGCACTAAGTTCCACAAAATGGTACTTCAATATACAGTGCCAGTTTCTGCTTAAACCTAGACATTTATAGGAATACCTACTGGCAGAAGTGTAGTTCCCCAATTTAAGGATGAATTCGTCTTATTATGGGTATAAGAGAAGGTGCAGGTCACTCCAGTGTATCTTGACCTTGCAAAAAGTCACCCTGATGTAAACCTCAGCCTAACAAAGCCCTTACTGCCAGTGAGCCATCCTTAGCAATTTGGAAGTTAACTTACTCCTGTTTGGGTGGGAGTGCTGGCTGGACTCTGTTTTACCAGAGCTCTTTATTGCTTGATTGATTTTTTCCTGATTTATATCTTCACTAAAAACAGAAAGAAAAAAACCCCAGCATTCTAAAGTGATGTGCATTATCAGAATGCTACACCTTTCAAATTCAGATTTTTTTAAAATTGCAAAGCCAAATATATTAATTTGCATTTATTATAAATTAATATAATAGCTGAGAGCATCAGTTAATTGCTTGAGAATATAATTGGCCACACATTATGAAGCCGTCTTAGTTTATTATACAGCTGTATTAATTCACCTTTGTGCATTTCTATGCATGGATATGAGAGAGGAACTGCTAGTTTTTTTTTTTTTTTTTTTGAGACGAAGTCTTGCTCTGTCGCCCGGGCTGGAGTGCAGTGGCTGGATCTCAGCTCACTGCAAGCTCCGCCTCCCGGGTTTACGCCATTCTCCTGCCTCAGCCTCCCGAATAGCTGGGACTACAGGCGCCCGCCACCTCGCCCGGCTAGTTTTTTGTATTTTTTAGTAGAGACGGGGTTTCACCGTGTTAGCCAGGATGGTCTCAATCTCCTGACCTCGTGATCCGCCCGTCTCGGCCTCCCAAAGTGCTGGGAAGAACTGCTAGTTTTAAGGGTCCTGCTTTGTAACATGGTTGAAACAGTGGTTCTTAACTCAGCCCCCATCTCAGGTTAGTTAAATCAAGTTTGGGGCCCAAGCATTGGCATTTTTTTCACGGGTCTTCATTTGCTTTTAATACACATCCAGGGTTGAGAACCACTGGGCTAAAATGGGCTCTGGTGTCAGAGTTGTTTTCAAATCCTGGGTCCACTGAGGAAATTAACCCTTTTTCAGTTTTGTCATCTGTAAAATGGGGATAGCCATCTATTTCCTATATTTGTATTCAATTATAAAATTATGTAATGTATGCAAAACAGCATCGTCCCCGGCTAAGTTTAAGTATTCAATAAATTATTAAGAGGGCTGGACGCAGTAGCTCAAGCCTGTAATCCCAGAACTTTGGGAGGCCAAGGTGGGCAGATCACCTGAGGTCAAGAGTTCAAGACCAACCTGGCCAACATGGTGAAACCCCGTCTCTACAAAAATACAAAAAGTAGCCGGGTATGATGGCAGGTGCCTGTAATGCCAGCTACTCAAGAGACTGAGATGGGAGAATCGCTTGAACCTGGGAGGCGGAGGTTGCAGTGAGCGGAGATCACACCATTGCATTCCAGCCTGGGCCACAGAGACACTGTCTCCAAAAAAAAAAAAAGGTCTGTTTTTAAATGAGTGGAAAGTATGTATCATTGTGGGAGCCGGAAAGAATGTCTCCATTTTTAGTGAAGCAAACCCAACCCTTTGCAAGGTTTGAGAAATGACTTGCCCAAGTTGTCATAGGCAGACCTGCGATCCTGTTTTCCTCCTCCAAACCTAATCTCATTGTTCCATGCTACGTCTCCTTTTCAATTTCAGCTTCTTAGCTACAGCAGACAGCGTTCCCTCAAATAAGCCAACTGAAATGAGCTGGGCGTCTTTACCAAGGGAATGTAAACACGGAGCTGCCTAAGCTCCCACACAGTGATGCCTCCAGCTGCACCCAATCTGCATTTCCTTTCTAGGAATACTGTGCGGGATGACAAGGCTCAGGGCTCAGAGAGGTGAAGGGACTTTTCTAGGAAGTGATCGTTTGGGCTCCGGGAGGCATTACGATGCAGTGGTGAAAGGGTAGGACAATTGGAGTCAGCCAGTGTTTGGTTCAGGCTCTGGCTCCACACTCCCAGCTGAGTAACTTCACATCTCTGAGACAGTTTGTACCTCTATTCACTGGTGATGGTAATACCTGTCATTTAGGGTTGTGAGTAGGGCTGACTCTACTGATTCTGCCACTTCCCACTTGGGTGACCTGGGGATAATTACTTAATCTTTGATGCCTCCTATTACAATATTTGATACCTCAGTATGATTATCTGTAAGATGGGATAATAATAGTAATAACTGTCTCATAGGGTACTTTGATGATTAAATAAGACGATTGTGAAATGTTGGGCATATGCCTGGTACGTGCTCAACACCTAAGCCATGGCAGCTACACTTGCTGTATCCTGTTACAGGAAATCGCCCATTTTTCCATCCCTCTGTCAGATGTGATGAGGTGACATTACCCTCATGAAGCCTGCTTCCTCTCAGACTCATCACACTTGCCTTCATGGAAAACCTATTCCCATTTGCCCTTGTTGGCTCCTCTGTGGCATTTCCAAGCTTGCCCCAGTTTGCTTCCAATTTGTGGATCCTGTTGGTCTGCGGTTTCCCTTGTCTTTGTTTTGCCTCCTAATTACTTCCTTACCATTAGTTTCACCATAGAAAGTGGGCAAGAAAATAAAGGATCAGACATTCTATTAGAAGGCTGGGAGAACACATTTGCAAAACCATTGCTGTCTCCTTGTTACCCTGATAATAAGAAACCTTTGCATTTGAAAGGCTGATTCTAATTCACAAGGCGCTTGCAGGTATATTATCTCTGAGATGGACGGTACCCTGTTTTTGTAATTGTGAAGACTGTAAAGACTGCAGCTCAAGCAGGAAAAGTGCCTTCCCAAGGCTCTATTAGTTATTGAAACTCAGCCTAAATTTTCTTATGTTCTTTTTTTAAAGTTCGGGTGTTGACTGAATCCTATGTACCCTTTAGTATATGGCACATTATCATCGCTTGTTCACGTAAGGTGCCTCTGACAATACATAGGGCGTGGCAGTGTTCCAATAAAATGTTACAGAAACAGGCTAAGGGTGGATTGCATCTGAGAGCCACAGTTTGCTGATCTCTGCTTTCCGGTAACTCTTCTGTGTTTCATGTGAATTTTCTTGTTTATGTATGTCCTTCCAAATGAATATTTTGTTTTGTGGGGCTGTATTTTGAATTTACATGTTTGACATCATTTTGTTTTTTGTTTGTTTTTCTCTGAGCTTAATGCCTTAAGGCCCATTCTTGCTATGGGGACATTTAATCGGTTGCTTCTGGTTATTCCATACTGTTTGCGGGTACAACCCCCACATCCTCCTGACCCACCCTCCCAGTGACTGACCCACAGCTTTGCGCTGCAGTAGATGAAGCTGCAGTGAGCCATTCTTGCATTTTCGCTATGAGACTCTCTGTGCTATATGCCAGATCATAGAACGGGCTTATTCCAGCAAGTAGGACCATATTGCTCTTCACCATGCCTGTCCCTTGGACACGTCCACCTACATCTCTGCCAGCAACTGGTGTTATTCTACTTGCTCATTTTTGCCAAGTTAATATCTCTTTGTTTTAATTTGCATCTCTTTTGATTACTAGTGAGTTTGAATATGTCTTCAAACTCAATATGTGCATATACATTTTCTAATTCAAAAGCCAGGTTCCTTCCCTTAACCCTCATTTGGTTCTTCCCAAAAGACTTCAGGTTTTTAATGAGATTTTTCAAACACGCACAAATATATAGATGTTTTATGATGAACTTCCATGTATCCATCCCCTGCATCAACAGTTAACATTTTGCCAACCTTGTTTCAGCTATTTCCCCCACTTTTTTTTTTAGTTGTTGTCACTGGAATGTTTTAAAGTCAATTCCAGACCACAAGCTATCTCACTCAAAAGTCAGTTTGCAGCTCTGCCTAATCAGGATTTTTAAAGAAAACATCACTTATGCCATTGTGCCAACTAATAAAATGGGCAGTTCTGCAATACCCATATTCAGGTTTTCTCAGTTGTCTGGATCTGGCCGGTTATTTCCTCATGCTGTTGCTTACCTTGTTCCTCGGCCTCCATGCCTGGCTTCTCACCTGGAGGCACATTTGTGGCCCTCCTGCCTTTGGGAGCCCCACCTATAGGCCCCCGATGAACTAAGGCTGCCTGAACCTCACTCTGATTATCTGTGCCCAGCCTCCCCAGTGCTTCACATGCCAGTCACCTGCTTCTGGGTCTGTTCCTGTCCATCCTTCGCCCCAGGCCAGCAGGCCCTGAAGACTGAAGGTCCCAGCATTCTGACTAGCCAACTGTTAGCCGAATGCTGGTGTGATAAGCTGAAGAACAGCCCCCCAAAGTGGTACACATCCTAATCCCAGGAACCTTTGAATATATTACCTTCTGTTCCCAAAAGGACTTTGCAGATGTGGTTAGATAAAGGATCTTAAATGGGAAGGTTGTCTTAGATTTTACGGTAGGACAAATGTCATCGTAGGATCTTTATGAGAGGGAGCAGGAGGGTCACCAAGTAGGAGGTATGATGACAGCAGAGGTTAGAGTGATGCCAGGAAGGGGCCATGAGCCAAGAAATGCCGGCGACTTCTGGAAGCTGGAAAAGGTGAGGGGACAGGTTCTCCCTGAGAACCTACAGAAGGAATGCAGATCTGCTGACGCCTTGATTTTGGCCTGCAAGGCCCACTTTAGACTGCTGACCTCCAGAACTGTAAGCTTGTAAGTTTGTGGCATTTTAAGCCAACGAATTTGTAAATTGTTACAGCAGCCATAGGTAACTAAAGCAACCAGTATCGCATGTTTATGCAAAAGCTGTTAATCACCATGGTAATGCCTTCTGCTTCCCTCTTTCTAGAGTAACCTTCCCCCCAGGTACCTGCATGGCCTCCATTTGCACCTCCTTCACCTTCTTGGGTGTCTCTAGTCAGACGCCACCTGCTCAGAGAGGCCTACTTCAAATAAAACACTCCTTGTCACAGGGTTCCCCCTTGCCCTGCTTTACTTTACTTTTCTTCATAGAAAAGTATGTATCTTTATTTATATATGAAAGCCAGGGCTTCATTTTTGCTCCCTTACCCTGGCACAAAGCAGGGGCCCCATTAGATATTTGTTGAAAATTGAGGAAAGGAAAGTTCTTGCTTGTGGTAAGAACCCTCTAACTTAAGGGCTTCCTAAGTGAATAAATATTCCCACTTCACCGATATTCTTCGTGTGGTTTGTCTATTTCTTCCTCGAATCCTTTTCCATAAAACGAGGATAGTGCTTAAATCATGGAATGCTTCAAGTGCACCGCAGGTTGCCAACAAGAAATCGGCATTTATTTTGCACTGCAAATGAGAGAAACAAAAGTGCCTGGTCCTAGGCCAACAGCTTTTTTAAAACCATAATTGTAGGGATTTGAGCTACTGTGCTGGGTCGAGGGCAAAGGTGAACCCGATGACTCTGAGCGAATGGCTTACCTGGGCTTCCCAGGAGGAGCAGAGTCATTTGGGGGCACCATTGAATCCTAATTCACCCTCTGAGGTCAGCAGAGCTGGGAATGAACTGGGCAATTCTCTGGATTCACTCCTTGCCTTTGGAGCGTGACTGTTGAAACATTCCTGGGGTCTGGGGTTAAAAAAGAATATAGCCCTCACACTCCTGGGTGTTCTCTCTCCATTCCCCTGACTGGCCCCAAACTCCCAGGCTGAGAATTGATGGGTTTGGGGGATACTGCTGTGGACAGAGAAATCCTTGCTCTCTTGGCTCCATGCAGAGGCCCTCAGGTGACTGGTGACAGTTGCACCCTCTGTGTGCCTAGCACTTCAGCCTGGCTGCCTGGGGCTCTTCCTGGTTTTCCAGCAGTGGGCAGGCTGGAAGAGTAAACGGCACCAGGAGTAGCCTTGAGTCAGTGAGGGGGCAAGGTTGTGTAGCCTCCTTCCTTTCAGGCTGGGGCGATTTTCAGGCACCATCCACACAGGGTCCTCCAGCAGGAGAGAGCTCCAGTTGCCCTTCTGGGAACGGGCTTGATCAAGCCCCTTTTATTGGCTTTCTTCCCTTCCCTGTCCACACTTCCCTACCGGGATTTCCAGGGATCATCTCAAGTTAAATAGCTACACTGAATCCTTGACTGTGGGTCCACTTCTGGGGAACCCAGATTGAGAAGCAGCCCTCGGCTCCTTCACTAAATGGTTCATACCATGGAAGCTACCCAGGCCTCTGAGCATCTGTCCATGCCATTCCCACCCCCAGCATGCCACCTCTCTTCCCTCTGTCTGCCTCAGTCCTCCTCAGCCTTCAGTGGCATCTTACCCATCCTCCAAAACCCCTGCTTCCCTTCTCAAACTGCTCAGCCTGTTCCTTCCTCAGCAGTGAAGTGAGCATCCCTCTTCAAACTGGCACCTGTTCACTGCCTGTGGTAATTCTAATACTGTTCAACTTTTGGTAGAGTCAGAGAGGGTGGGGTGGACGTGTCACTCCCGACAAGACCATAAATTCATAGTGACCATGACTTAGACTTTTTAATCTCCCTTAGAACCTACGATTTTGGACCAGATGCTTAATAGTGAGCTGTGATCACACTTTGCACTCCAGCCTGGGTGACAGAATGAGACCCTGCCAAAAAAACAAAAAAAAAAGAAAATCTTTAGTTTCGAACAACCGAAAAGCCAACTCAAAATAGGGTTATGCAAAAATGGGAATGCATTGATTTATATAGCAGAAAAGTTCAGGGGTAAATTGGCTTCAGGCAAGACTCATCAGGCCGGGCGTGGTGGCTCATGCTTTTAATCCCAGCACTTTGGGAGGTCAAAGTGAGTGGATCACGAGGTCAGGAGTTCGAGACCAGCCTGGCCAACACAGTGAAACCCCGTCTCTACTAAAAATACAGAAATTAGCTGGGTGTGGTGGCGGGCACCTGTAATGTCAGCTACTCAGGAGGCTGAGGCAGGAGAATTGCTTGAATCCAGGAGGCAGAGGTTGCAGTGAGCCAAGATTGCGACACTGCACTCCAACCTGGGTGACAGAGCTAGACTCTGTCTCCAAAAAAAAAAAAAAAAAAAAAAAAGACTCATCCAAGACTTCAACAAGGGCACTGAGACATAGTCCTTCTCCTCTTGCCTCTGCTTTCCTCTGTGTTGGCTTTGTTTTCAGGCTCCTCTTAGGGACTCCAGTAATCATCTACTTCATTGCCAGTTGTCTCAGCTGAAAAGACAGAGGCTTTTCCTGGGGGCCCCGGTCCCAGGATGCATCAGCTGAGATCTGCATTTGCCCCAGAGCCAAGCAGTTCAGCCAGGGAGCTGGAACTTTGCTGACTGCCAGGCTGGGTCCTGCACCTCACTCTGGACAGGGGTAGAGCCCCACGTGACTCATGTGACCTGAGAGGAAGGGAGAAGGGGTTCCTTAAAGGAATCTGGAGTGCTGCTGCTGTTTCTGGCTCTGGAGCCAGACAGTGGGACTTTGGGCAATTCATCCCACAATGCCGGTTTCCTCATGCATAAAATAGGAAGAACAATAATAATAGTATTCACCACACAGCGATGTTCTGAGCGCTGGAAGTATCTTAGCCCATTCTGGCTGCTATAATAAGATACCATAAACAGGTGGCTGATAAACAACAGAGATGTGTCCTAGTTCTGGGGGCTGGGAAGTTCAAGATTGAGGCACTGGCAGATTCAGTGCCTGCTTTCTGGTTCATGCATGTCACCTTCTCACTGTGTCCTCATGTGGTGGAAGTGGCAAGCTAGCCCTCTGAGGCCACTTTTATTAGGGCACTAATCCCATGAATGTGGGCTCCCCTGTCATGATCTAATTCACCTCCCAAAGGCTCCACCTACCTCCTAATATTTAATACTATCACCTTGGGGGTTAGACTTTCAACATGCAAATTTTGGCAGGGGACACAAACATTCAGACCATAGCATAGAATTAACACAGTGCGCTTAGAACATTCACCAATCCATGTAAAGTACTCCATAAATGTTTGCTATTAGTATAGCAAGCTCAATTTTTTTTTTTTGAGACAGCATCTCAGTCTCACTCTGTCTCCCATGGTGGAGTCCAGTGGAGTGATCTCAGCTCACTGCAACCTCTATCCCCCTGGTTCAAGCAATCCTCCCACCTCAGTCTCCCGAGTAGCTGGGATCACAAGCGTGTGCCACTACACCTGGCTAATTTTTATATTTTTTGTAGAGACCAGGGTTTCACCATGTTAGACAGTCTGGTCTCGAACTCCTGCCCTCAAGTGATCTGCCCACCTCGGCCTCCCAAAGTGCTGGGACTATAGGCGTGAGCCACCGCGCCCAGCCTCAATATTTTTGATACTGTAGAAGCTTTCCCTCCAACAGATTGGAACTGGTTGGTTAGTTAATAAAATGATGGATCTTTAAAAATGTTACACTCCTTCCATATTTGAGTTTAAAAGCATAAATAGGCCTGAGGCCATCTGGCAGGGCTGGGACTAGGGTGAGGCAAGTCAGAAATAAGAGCACAACATTTAATGAGGCGCTCGCTCTCAGGCGCTGACCCTACACTTGCGTGGTCCTGAGGGCAGTGCCTTCTTCACTCTTGCACTCTAGGTGCCTCTCTCCTTGCCTTTCTGCTCTGCCATCTAGGTGTGTTGAGTGGCATTCCTTGTCTATCTTGTCTAAGCCGCACCCCGAAATAATTCATCTATAACCTCCAGTTTCAGTTTTCTAAAATTCCAGGAAGAACTTACAGACATTTGCAAAGCAGAATCTCGAATTCCTACCGTTTTCTCCAATGGTTGATGGTAGTCTGGCCCATGCCAAATTCAACAGCATTTGTTTGAAGCAACTTGCATCTATTCAGTCATGCCAAAACATTCGACTTGGTTTTCATAGAAACAAGAACTTCTTTTCCCATTCTTTTTTTTTTTTTTTTTCCTTTTCTGAGACGGAGTTTCGTTCTTGTTGCCCAGGCTGGAGTGCAATGACGTGATTTCTGCTCACTGCAACCTCTGCCTACCTGGTTCAAGTGATTCTCCTGCCTCAGCCTCCTGAATAGCTGGGATTACAGGCACCTGCCCCCACACCTGGCTAATTTTGTATTTTTAGTAGAGATCGGGTTTCTCCATGTTGGCTAGGCTAGTTTCAGACTCCTGACCTCAGGTGATCCACCTGCCTTAGCCTCCCAAAGTGCTGGGATTGCAGTCACAAGCTACCATGCCCAGCTTCCCATTCATTGTTAAATAGGTTTTACAACATGTAATTAAACCATAGAAGCATAGAACTAGCATAGAAGCTCCTTGAGGGCAGGACTTCTCTGTCCTTTTTCACTGCAGTGTCTCCAGAGCTTAAAACAGTGTGTACGCATCGAGGTGCTCAGATGTCTGTGCGTGAATGAATAAACTGGCTTTGACAGGTTTGGGGAACAAAGGGTTAATTCAATATGTGGGAATCCATGGACAAACTCAAGTGGAGCTGCCAGCTTCAGGTATTTCAGGGGCCATGAGAATCATCAACGTCGTTTACAGACGTCTACATGGTTTACAGTGAATCCAGCAGAGTAGTTAAGAGATGGTCAGTTGTGAAAGCTACTACCACATTATAAGTAAATATTTAGGGGAAGAATCAAGAAATATCTGTTTGTCTCTTTTGGTCAGCAGGTGTGTCTTGGAGGGAGGGTATGTTAAGGGGGATGGCATCTGCATTCCAGCAGGCGATAAGGAGTATGCATCGTTTGAAGAAACCTATTTAACATAATTATCATATTTTAAAAATATGATAAATGAAAAATACCTACTGCTTTCATAACACATTATAGAAAGCAAAACTCAGGAAAATATAGTAGTGGGAACAGGCAGAAGCAGCAGCAATTCTAGACAGTAAGTCCCATGAAGGCAGCATATTATCGATGCCTGGCAAATGGTCCTGACTGAATCAATATTGTGGGAGAAAACAGATTCTCAATAAGAAGTGTATCTCTTAAGGACAATGTAGCTGTGACGGTGTAGGCTTGGAAAATGTTATTTCCCAATCAATATTTTAAAAGGCATCTTTTTAAAATATTGAAAAACCATGTTTTAAAAACATAGCAATGTTTTTGGCTAGGTGCAGTGGCTCATGCCTGTAATCCCAGCAATTTGGGAGGCTAAGGCAGGTGGATCTCCTGAGGTCGGGAGTTCAAGACCAGCCTGTCCAACATGGTGAAACCCCATCTCTAGTAAAAACACAAAAATTAGCCGGGTGTGGTGGTGGGTGCCTGTAATCTTAGCTAATTGGGAGGCTGAGGCAGGAGAATCCCTTGAACCTGGGAGGCAGAGTTTGCAGTGAGCCGAGATCGCGTCACTGTACTCCAGCCTGGGCGACAAGAGGAAGATCCCATCTCAAAATAAATAAATAAAAATAAAAACATAGCAATGATTGTTCCAAATAAATCACGGCAGGATTCTTTTTGGGTACTTCCCCAATGTTATTTCCTCAGTGTGATTTTGTGGTCAACTGATTCACCCATCGAGTAAAGTTGATTTTTAGACTAACCTCGGGGAATAGTTCCACAGGATGGAGTTGCATTAGCATTTTAGCTTATCGAAATAGATGCGTATAGTAAAGTTCATAGAGACTGCAGACTTTCACTGACCAAACAATTGATTGTATTTGTAGCCAATTTAAACTGGAGCATTTTCTGGAAGAGTCGGAGACTGGTGGTACACCATCCATAGCACCAACATTAGCCACAAAATGGTGGAAGTCACTTGGTCTGGCCTCCCCAAGGAATCAGCCCTGGTCATTCCCTCCTGGCTGCCTCGGGTGGAAGGACATTCCACACACAGTTCTGTGGTATTGTAGCACAAGCCCAAGTTTGATTATCCTAGTGGGAATTTCAAGTTCTTTGTTTCCTAGTCTCCTTTTAAAACCTATTTCTTCCTAATCAGTTTCCTGAGGATATGAAACCTATTCCTTACACAAACCAGTGGAGCTCAATTTTTCCTTATCTAGGCTAAACCCCATTTTTGTGACTTTTCCAGAGATATTAAAATAAGCAAGAACCACAAAACCAACAGCACCAAAACTAGCTGCATCTTTAGGATGGCTCTGTGTTCTTCCTGGCTTTTCTTTGCACATGCTGTTCCCTCTGCTGCTGGGCGTGCACCCTTTGAAACCTGCATCTCCCGCGGGGCGCGGTGGCTCACGCCTGTAATCCCAGCACTTTGGGAGGCCAAGACGGGTGGATCACGAGGTCAGGAGATCGAGACCATCCTGGCTAACACGGTGAAACCCCGTCTCTACTAAAAATGCAAAAAACTAGCTGGGCGTAGTGGCGGGCGCCTGTAGTCCCAGCTACTTGGGAGGCTGAGGCAGGAGAATGGCGTGAACCCGGGAGGCGGAGCTTCCGGTGAGCCGAGATTGCGGCACCGCACTCCAGCCTGGGCGACTGAGCAAGACTCCGTCTCAAAAAAAAAAAAAAAAAAAAAAAAAAAGAAAAAAAGAAAAAGAAACCTGCATCTCCCTAGGCTAATCACCATGCTAACTCAACTCCTGCTCGTGCTTAAAGACTCACCTAAGCTAAAGAGTGATGCTCCAGCCAGCCGCCCTTGCTCCCCACACCAACAGAGGAAATTATTTTTATTTATTTATTTATTTTTGAGACAGAGTCTCGCTCTGTCACCCAGACTCAAGTGCAGTGGCGCGATCTTGGCTCACTACAGCCCCTGCCTCCCAGGTTCGAGCGATTCTCGTGCTTCAGCCTCCTGAGTAGCTGGGATTTCAAGTGCATGCCACCGTGTCCATTTAGTTTTTGTATTTTTAGTAGAGAGGGGGCTTTGCCATGTTGGCCAGGCTGGTCTTGAACTCCTGAACTCAGATGATTCACCTGCCTCAGCCTCCCAAAGTGCTGGGATTACAGGCGTGAGCCACCGTGCCTGGCCATATACTTTTGAAATATATAAAAAACGTTGAGAAGATGCAGAGAAGAAAACTAAAATGCGGTCAAAGAACTGGACAATAAGACCTACCACTTACCCAGCCATCCAAACACCCAACTCTGAAATGCACATCAAGTCTTTGTGCCAAGTGCTGTGTGAAGTACGGAGACACACAGGGATGAAAACGGTGTTTTGTCAAATGAGAATCTCAACCTGTCAAATAATAACATCAATACTTATGTACATCAACCTCTATCAAATAATTACATCGCGTGGTATGGGTCCTGTGATGGTTAATTTTTACATCTAAGCTTGGCTAGGCCCCAGTGCTCAGTTATATAGTCAAACATTATTCCAGATGTTTCTGTGAAGGCATATTTTAGATGAGATTTAACATTTAAATCAATGGACTGTGAATAAGGAGATTACCCTCCATAATGTAGGTGAGCCTCATCTAACCAGGTAAAGGCCTTAAGAGAAAAAGGCTGACCTCTCTGAGGGAGAAGGAATCCTGCTGGCTGATGGTCTTTGGACTTGAACTGCAATTCTTCCCTGGATCTCCAGGCTGCTGGCCTACCCTGCAGATTTTGGATTTCACACTTGCCAGCTTCCACAATCCTGTGAGCCAGTTCCTTAAAATCAGTGTTTCTCTCAATCTCTTTCTCTCCCTCCCTTCCTTCCTTCCCTCCCTCCCTCCTTCCTTCCTTCCTTCCTTCCTTCCTTCCTTCCTTCTTTCCTTTTCTTCTTCTTCGCCTTCGCCTTCTCCTTCTTCTTCTTCTTCTCCCTTCCTCTCTTCTCTTTTGTTTCCCTTTTCCCTTCCCTCCCTCCCTCCCTTCCTTCCCCCTCTTCTTTCTCTCTTTCTTTCTTCTTTCTTTCTTTCTCTCTCTCTCCCCTCTCCCTCCCTCCCTCCCCTCTTCCTTCCTTCCTTCCCCGATTCCTTCTTTGTTTCCTGTTTTTCTCCCCTCTTGCTTCTGTCTCCCTGAAGAACCCTGACTAATATGCCCCTAACAGGTCTTGCCTTCAAGTTTTCAGAGCCATTTCACCAGTGTGTTAAAGTCACTAGAAATTGTCTTTCCAGCTGATTGACAAAAATTCTCTAGACTCTGGAATCAGCTCTGGACAGGGATAAGAGGTGTTTGTGTCCAACTCTGCACGGTATAGGAATTCCCTCTGGGCATTTGTCTTGGTCAGTGTTCTACACAGGGAGCAACAGAAGTGGCACCCAGTCCATTTGGCTGAAGAGGAGTTTATTGAGAGCACACTGGGGGCTTGTCAACCTGCTAGGGTGCAGCAGAATGGGGCTCAGAATTCAGGAGCCAAACTTGAAAGCATCAATCTAATCTGATGAGGAATCCACCACTGATGCTGCCTCGAAGCAGCTAGTTTGCCTCTATCAGGAACTTGATTTCACCGAAGTCACCACTATCACCAGCTCCAATGCCAGCTCTGTGCCAGAAAGTAGGCTTTGTGGCCACCACCACCCTCAAAATACAGCCTCTTTAGCAAAATGGATTCCATGTCCCTCTTCCTGAATCACAGTCTGGACACTCCAGTTGCTGAAACCTGGTGTCATGTCTGTGCCCTAGCTGCAAGAGAGGCTGGGAGAACATGCTTTCAGGCTGTGGCTTAGGGAAGAGAGTCACCTAATATGGAAAGTGTGTTGCTTGGTATAGGAAGGGTGTCCTAAAGGGCTGGGCATTGAGGAAACATGACAAACGCCCATACAGTGCTCTTACCAAATGCCTCTCCCCATCAGCTACCTCCACTTCCATTTCTTCAGTGCCGCCGGTTACTTTCTTTGGGAAAGAATCTGGCTTAGCTCTAATTCTGAGAAAAATGTTTCTGCTGAACCCTGTAATTGTGCCCCTGTAACTTCTACCTTCTGCTCAATTTGAACAGCACAGGAAATGGATTGGATACAGTGTTCTATCTTACTCTTTCAGAGTTGGGAAAATCAGGATTCAAGTCCTAGCTCCATCACTTATGAGTCGTGTGATCTTCAACAACATACTTGACGTCTCCATTCTGTTTTCTCATCTATAAAATGGGGATAATAGTACACACCAGGGGCCCGGCACGGTGGCTCACAACTGTAATCCCAGCACTTTTGGAAGTCGAGGGAGGTGGATCACCTGACGTCAGGAGTTCGAGACCAGCCTGGCCAACATGGTGAAACTCTGTCTCTACAAATACATAAAAATTAGCCTGGCACTATGATGGGTGGTTGTAATCTCAGCTACTCGGGAGGCTGAGGCAGAAGGATTCGGGAGGTGGAGGTTGCAGTGAGCTGAGATCGTGCCATTGCACTCCAGCCTGGGCAACAGAGCAAGACTTCGTCTTAATACTACTACTAATAATAATAATAATAATAAGAAGAAGAAGAGTATGCACCAGAGAAGTTTGGGGTGAGGACTGAATGAGCTTATGCATGTCATGATTTAGCAGACCACTTGGCACATAAATAGTAGCTGTTGTCATGGGATGCTTCCTAACCCTTCTTCACACAACAGCCATTAAAAAAACTGGGAGACCACTGCTGTGATGCCCTCCTACCACTCCAACCCCTGTGTTTTCTTTTTCAAATGTACATCTATGCCTGCCGGGAGGACTTCTGCTTCCTTAGTCTGCATGAGGTCTACACAGCTGGCCTGTCCTGTCTCTTCTTTCAATCTCCCATGTGCACTCTGCAGTGACACAAGGCCTGATTCCCCAACCACACTGCCCCTGAAGGAACCTTTCACTTAGTGTCCTCACCTGGTTGTCTAATACTGGGCTCCTTCCTTTTCCACTGCACTCCCCAAGCCTCCACCTGCCCCAGCAGGTCACATCCTGCCCGTCTTCTCTCCATTTAAAAACCTTCCCTTACTGCTCTGTCTGCTAGTGTCTGTGCCAACACTTGGCACTTGATTATTATTATTTTTTGAGACAGAGTCTCGCTCTGTCACCCAGGCTGGAGTGCAATGGCACAATCATGGTTCACTGCAGCCTTGACTTTCTGGGCTCAAGCTAGCCTCCCATTTCAGCCTTCCAAGTAGCTGGGATTACAGGCATGTGCCACCACACTCGACTAATTGTGTGCATGTGTGTGTATATGTGTGTGTGTGTGTGTGTGTGTATATATATATATATATATATATTTTTTTTTTTTTTCCTGTAGAGACAGGGTTTCACCATGTTGCTCAGGGTAGTCTTGAACTCCTGGGCTCAAGTGATCCACCCCCCTCAGCCACTTTGAGGAATGGATAATACTTTAAATGTATCTTTTCCCTTCCTTAGTACCTGTTTTGATGACTTTCCCTGAATTGTCTTCCTCATCCTCATTTTCTTCCATCTCTTCGTTCTCTTCACTATCTTTTTCCTCATCTTCAAAAATCTGGTAGCTTTTGAGACAAAAGTTCTCAAAACTGGTAGCTTTTGTAATAAGAGCAAGGTGCAGTGGCTCACACCTATAATTTCAGAGCTTTGGGAGGCTGAGTTGGTGGAATGCTCAAGCCCAGGACTTTGAGACCAGCTTGGACAACATAGTGAAACCCCATCTCCACAAAAAATTCAAAAATTAGCTGGGAATGGTGGTGCATGCCTGTACTACCAGCTATTTGGGAGGCTGAGGTGGGAGGATCCCTTGAGCCCAGGAGTTGGAGGGTGTAGTGAACCATGATTGGGCTGCAGCACTCCTGGTGACAGAGCAAGACTCTGCCTCTTAAAAAAAAGAGTGCAATAAAGAGTGGGTGATTCCATAAGGTCTTAACCACTCTTAACTACTTAATTATTCATACAGTCCTTTCATTCACACCCACTCATCCATGTATCCATCTACCCACCCACCCACCTATCCACTCATCGATCAATCCAGTCCCCACCCATCCATCCATCCATCCGTCCATCCAATCACCCACTCAGCCATCCATCTACCCATTCATCCATCCATCCGACCAGTTACCTACCTACTCACACACCCATTCATCCATCCAGTCCCCACTCATCCATTCACCCACTCATCCATCCATCCATCCATCGAGTCCCCATCCATCCATCCATCCATCCATCCATCCATCCATCTGTCCATCCAGTCATCCATCTATCTATCCATCCATCCATCCATCCAGTCATCCACCAATCCATCCATCCATCCAACCAGTCACCCACCTACCCATATCCATCCATCCATCCATCCATCCATCCATCCATCCATCCATCCATCCATCTGTCCATCCAGTCATCCATCCATCCATCCGTCCATCCATCCATCCATCCATCCATCCATCCATCCATCCATCCATGCATCCAGTCACCAACCTATCTATCCATCCATTTGTCCATTTAAGTCACCCACTCATTCATCCATCCACCCATTAATCTAGTCACCCACCCATCCACCCATTAATCTATTCATCCAGTCACCCACCCACCCATCTATCCATCCATCTATTCACCCATCCATCCAGTCACCCACCCACCTATGCATCCATCCAGTCATCCATCTATCCCTCCCTCCCTCCCTCCCTCCCTCCAACTATTTCACTAGCAGGCCTTGCCTATTTTGCCCCAGGCACTGTACTTAGGTTTTTGCTATGCAAGAGAATCTTATAGACTCGTGAGGGAAAGAGGTATAAACCATACAATACGAACCATGAAGTAAGAAAGCAAAGGGGAATAAACCAGCCAGTGGGGAGAAGGAGGCAGGGAATGATCTTATGTCTCAGGCATATAGGTGGTGCCTGCTAAATATTAATCATTTGTGGATTAATTTGGCTCCTTTTGCTCCCCAGGAAAAGCATCTGCTCCCATGATGAAATGAGAGCATGTGGGTAAATATATTATGTCAACTCTAAAGCTTTTACAAATGTAAGGAAATGTGCCTGTGGTTATCTGACAGGTGAAACACCTGAGGCAATGCCTAACACACAGTAGGTGCTAAATCCATAAGTGCTCTTAGTAAAGACAAATGTCAAGGACCCAGCTGGTGTGCTGGCCTTGCTAATATAAAGGAAAAAATCTTTAACATTACGAAAACATTCCCTCTTTCCTATTCAGTCTCATAGCAGTGATATAACTGAAGCCAGAGGGAGGGTATATTTTCATAAGAATTCTCCATTGTCTACAACTTTTGTTTTATTTTAGGCTAGAATCAGAGGCGCTTTCTTTTGCACCCATACAAACTCACCATTCATTCTACTTTTCTACTACCTATTTTCTCTATAGCACATTTTGTAGATTTTTTTTCCCCTAATACATTTTCTAATAATTAAAGATACTGGACACTGAAAAACAGGGTTGCTGTGTGATTTGGGATGAGTCTCTCCAAGGTCAAAGTCTTAATTCTCACATTTGTACAATTAAAGAAAATTGTGAAGATTATAGGAGATAACATATTCAAAGTACCTACTTTGGTGCCATCACTTACAGTAGCTCAATAAAATTGTGTTCCAGTTACCTGTTGCTGTTTAACGAATAATCTCACATTTAGTGGCTTAAAACAATCATTGTACTGTATTTCATGAATGTAGGATCAGATTATTTAGAGGTGAGAAGAGTAGGGTGTGGTTGGATGACTTGCTGGTTTTCCATCTACTTCTAAGATGGTTCATTTACATGGCTGGCAAGATGGTGCTGGCTGTTGGCTGGTGTTCAACCAGGGCTCCATGTGGCCTCTCCATGGGGCTGCTTGGTCTTCCTCACAGAAAGATAGCTGGGTCCCAGGACTGAGCGTTCTAGGAGACTGACAGAAGCTGCAAGCGTCTTATGATTTAGCCACAAAGGTCCCAGAACAGTACTGTTGCTGCATTTTATTGGTCAAGTGAGCCATTATGGCCAGCTTAGATTCCAGGGGAGGGAAATTAGACCCCGCCTATTGAAAGGGGAAGTATCAAAGGATTTGTGGCCATCTTTAACCCATCAGGAACAGTAGATGTTCTTTTTCATTGTACTCCATCCCCAGGCATGAAGTCAGCATGAGCCACCGGGTTCATGTGCTGACTGTGGGGCCTCTCAAGGTCAGTCCCTGCAGCTGTTCCAGCTGTGGAAAGCAGCTGGTTCCTTGCTTGTCTCTGCTGGCCTCTCACTGAACTGGAGAATGCAGCTTTGGGAGCCAGCCATGGGTCTAACCATCTGTCTCTGTGGACTGTACTCTCTAAGTCATTCAGTACAATCATAGCAAAACTTTTTTCCATTGTGCATATGTGTGTTGATGAATATAGCAAGTTCATGAAGAAACTCACATTCCATGCTAAGATCCAGCTCTGAGCATGCTTTGGAGATTCAGGACTCAAAATGTAAATTTTTTATCCCTTGGTGTGAAACATCTTGGTTACTATGATAGTTTGTCTTCTGGATTACATTTTGGAGTCATCCTGAATGCTGAAATGGTTCTTCATGTCCTAAAGACTTTAGGTTACTGTATGGTTCTGGGTCTGTTTTTGTTTCATAACTCAGTCTTTCCATAAATACCCTGCTTGGACACAGTTCCTTCTGTCTTTGAGACATCTATGTCAATCCCTTATTTGAATGTGTGAATTCCCATTCCTTCACTTTCAGCATGTTCCTAATGTTCCGAGCAAGCTTATATTTTTAAAAAATGAATAGATGTCATATGTATGTAACAACCTGATGTCCAATAGGCTGGCCAAGTGCTCAACTAGATTAAACAAAGTCAAGCAAACAGGTTCTTTACTGCAGGACTTCCCAGGACCTTTAGCAAACTCACCAGTATTTTGTATTTCAGAGAATAGTAAATGCCACATTTCAAATACTTCTACGATCTCAGAGACCTTTTTTTACAGAGCACCTTTCAGGATTTATGTTCTGTGTGACACACTTTGGGAAGGCCTAAACCTATCCCCCTTTTTGGAGGAAGATGTATGTGACCCGCCATTTTGTCAGTGTCCACATGTCTGGTGTCTGCACACCTTCCTTTCCAAGGGTCAAAGCTGAGTATTACCCTTTACAGGGACCCTGGAGGTGGCCTGCTAGAGTAGGAGAAGCCTGGGTTCCATCACAATTTCTACTTTCAGCTCTGGGATCTTGGGCCAATTAACTAACCCCCCTGAGCCTCAGAATACCTAGGTTTAATACGGAGAAAATACAACCTCCTCAGCTGGGGCAGTGTTAGATTATATGTGGTAGTGCATCCAGAGATGGGTCTGGGACAGTGCCTGGAACGTGTTAGCTCCCCCTTCCCTTTCTAGTTCCAGGACTGAGCCACCACGGGGATCGATGAGTGAGCACGCTCGCCCCCTAGTGGGCATTTCTGCCTCGGCCACCTGAGCCAACCCATCCTTAAAGAGCACTGGATGGCCACTGTGGTCCTAGTTGGTTTATTACCAGCTGTTTGGAACTGGTGTGAGGGCAATTCATGTTAGGGTAAAAAGGCAATAGATCATTTAAATGAAGGTGGCAGGTTTGAGAATAGGGATGGTGAATTCTTTCTCCAGTAAGGGGCAAAGTACCATCCCCCTTTTACAGATGCTGGCCTTGAGGTCTCAGAAGGGACAGCAGGAGACTGGGACTCACGGATGGGCTGTTTCCACACATCTAAATGCTTGTGTGGACAACAGGGGGAGCAAGATCTTCTTAGTGCCTTTCTCACACGTGGTTCTTAATTTTGAGGTGCGGGGAGAGGTGTGAATTGCCTTGTTCTGTCTGGGATTCAAGGTAATCTCTATCATGTAAGTGCCTTGCAACCAGGAGGCAGTAGGCAAGAAACCAAAGTTATTGTTTATTGACAGCTTGCTCTGCCAGGTATCATCCGTAGTGTTTTATGTATTTAATCCTTGCAGTAAGCTTTGGAAGATGGTAGAAAAGACTCTCATTCCCATTTTACAGCTGAGGAAACAGAAGCCTAGAGCATTTGAGTGGCTTGCTTAAAGTCACAGAGCCAAATGTGGAATAAAACCAGCATTGAAACCCACAGGTCCTGATTTCACACCCATGTACTTAAGCAGGACCCCAATCTGCCTCTCTGAAAATCACTTGTTGGCCACCTGGTCAACCAACAAGTATTTATTAGGTCGCTGCTGTGTGCCCACTCCTGTGCCAGAGCTGGGGAGGAGACAAGTGATTCAGGAGACTATTTGGTATCCAGGATTGCTCCAAAATTGGTTTTGACTTCTTAATAAAGGGTAAAATCCCTGAGGAAATACTGAATGATGAAATTTAAAAGAGTGAGTTTTTCAAAGTATGAAGAAACTGGTTCATAGCAGGCTGAAGGGCAAACATGTTTAAAAAAAGAACCAACCCAGGAAAAATCAACAGTGTATTGGTGACACATGTGATTTGTATGCCTGTGAGCAGGAACATGTGAAAGAGGGAGAGAGAGAAGTCTTCCTGAGTAAATGAAGCATAGAAGTTCATTAGGGCTCTAAAAAAAGTGTTAAAAGAGGAAACCCTGCCTTCGGAGAATCAAGGGATTGTGATATGAACTATGTCAGGTAGGTGCAAATTGGAAACTAGAGATGCAAAGGCACGATCTGAGGAACACATTTACAAAAATATCAGATAAATCATAAATTATTAAATATGTTAAAAGCTAAAAGGATCTTCGTGTCTGCAAGGCTCTTAAATTCAAGAGAAAAAAATGCCGGGCTGGTCTGGTCCGAGAGGGTAAAAGGAGGGGAATGGAGACAGTCTGGCTGGATTAGTCCCTTCCTTTGAAGACAGAGGAATACACCCCGGGTAGAATGTTCACAGGAAATCATTAGGCCCAGAGCACACACAAGTCCCCCAGGAAGATGCAGGAACAAGTTAAAAACACCAGGGCATTTGAGAGTGAGGTCTCCTATTCCTGTCCTCGTTCTGTGCCCAGGAGACCAAGGCTGGTGCGAGAACCCACTGCCTGGGAGATCTGGGCCCACCAAGACCCCTCTCTCCCTACTCTGGAAGACCTTCAGCCCCTCTGCTGCCATCTTTGTTTCTGGCTGCTCAGACAGAAAATCTGTAGGGAGACGGTATGAAGGTGCACCTACCTTGCCATGGTTCCTCCCTAAGCTTCTGCAACCCGCTGTTCCCTCTCCTGCCTGGACTGTGGGTTTTTTTCCACAGGAGACCAGAAGACCCTATGGCCAGCAGAATAGCCAGGTGGGATGAGCAATAGGATTCAAGGTGAGTGTCAGCTTAGTGTCTTAACTAGCCATGTGACCTTGGGCAAGCGACTTGAACGCTCTCTTGTAAAATGAGAATGATAATGGTGATGATGATGATAGTACTTCATTGAGTTCTACAGATGTTTGTGGAATGCCTGCTTTGCCAAGCGCGACACCATCCTACCTGTATGGAGGTTGCAGTGTGGCTCGGTGTGGCCTAGGAGATGGCCTTCTGGGCCCGCTCTACGTATATCGCAGGCTGTCTCTTGGGCATTTTCCCCAAGAACTTTAGCAACATGAGTTGATTTCATGTCACTGCCATTCTATGATTCTCATTTTACACCCCAGGAAACTGAGATGGGCGGGGCTAAATAACTTGCCCAAAGACACTCAGCTGGAAAGAGGTGGCACTCACTTCTAAACCCACATCCCTGATGTCTGAGCCTGGGCTCTTTACTCTTACTTTATACATGGATCCAACAGTCACATGGACAATTGTGCAATTGTGGCTGTGATAGGCAGGATGAAGGAGGAAGATACAGAGCTTGGTGAGCCCATAATATGGGCTTTTCACTGAGGAACTGATACAAGCTGAGATCTGAAGACGAGGTCAGAGCTGACCAGGGGAAAATGGAAGAAAGAGTGGTTCCTGAGGCAAAAAGACTTGAAGACTGTTGTGGGGACTGCGTACATGAATGAGAAAAGGACCCAGCCCAGGGCGAGCTGCCTACCTGGTTGTGTGACCTCCCGGAACCTTGGTCCCCTCGTCTGTAAAATAGGGAGAACAGGAGGAAGGAGGATGAAGGTAAGCGATGGATATAAATGTAGTCAGAGCCAATTCTTAATACAATTTACTGCCACGGACGAAGAAAAGTGAGAGAGAAAGAATTTTTCCCCAGTGGCCTCTAGTGACATCAACTGAGAGTTGAGAAAGGTCAAAGGTGGTCATGGGTGGCCCAGTTAGCCTTCTCCCTTAGTCTATTGGAGTAAACAGATCAACTGAGAAACCAAAGGTCATTCCTCTGAATTTTCCAAGTTGCCCTTGTGGAGAGACTTAGTAAACGATGTGCCAAGTATTATCTAAATCTTAATCATAATATGGTGACAATACCCAATAGGCTCACAAATATTTGCAGTTTGTGAAAACTCAGGAATCTCCTTATTCTCCTATTGATTAATGCTGATTTTTGTTTTGTTTTGTTTTGTTTTGTTTTGGGATGGAATCTTGCTCTGTCACCCAGGCTGGAGTGCAATGGCACAATCGCGGCTCACTGCAGCCTCCGCCTCGCAGGTTCAAGTGTTTCTCCTGCCTCAGCCTCCTGACTAGCTGGCATTGCAGGGGCACGCCTCCATGCCTGGCTGATTTTTGTATTTTTAGTAGAGGCAGGGTTTTGCCATGTTGGCTAGGCTGGTCTTGAACTCCTGACCTTAAGTGATCTGCCTGCCTCAGCCTCCCAAATAGTGGGCTTACAGGCAGAAGCCACCACACCCGGCTGCTGATGTCTTAATATTCCAGACCAGATGCTCCAAAGGGCAGGCCGATCAAACCCTGAGAGTCGACGCCAACAGTAGAGATTACACAGTGTCCTCCAGCTGCCTTCCATAGTTATTCCATTTCATGTTGACAGCAGCCCTGCTCTAAGCAATCGCAAGCCCATTTTACAGATGAGGTGAATGAGACTCTGTCAAAGGCCCCACACAGGACAGAGCCAGGCTCACCCCCACCAGTCCTGGCTCCCTAGCCTCGCTGTTTCCACTCTGCCTGTGCTGTCTCATGCTCTTTATGAGACTTTTAAAAATAAAAGATGCTTCTGTTCACCATTCCCTCGGGTTACCACTAAGCTTTTGTTTGATGTTAAGAGCTTTAGATAAATCTGACTCTAGATTACTGTGTGATGACTTCCTCTTGTCATCTGGATATCACTTCAAATCTTACCTCCTCAAACAGTTTTCCAGAATAATCACTGCCACTCACATTCATCACACCAGAGAACGGAATTGTTTTTCTAGCGCTTGCCAATATCTCAAATCATCTTGGTCATGTATTTGCTTACTTTATTTCATTGCATGTCTCAACCCACTGGACTGCAAGTTGCACAGCAGTGAGAATCGTATTGGTCTGCCATTCTTCACTGAGACCAGCAAATACCCTGATCGCAGTAAGTGTTCAGTGTGTGTGTTTCTGAGAGCACTGTAGAGTGGATAGTGCCTAGGGCTTGCAGGCAGGTTGTGGTCATTCCAACTACTCTGCCAGCCTACTGAGCACCCAAGCCTCGATTTTCTCATCTGTAAAAAATGGAGATAATAACAGACAACAAACACTATGCAGCCACCAAAAGTGATGTTGTGCAAAACTACAGAATGGCGAGGACAGATATTCATGATGTGGTAAATGGGAAATAATCAGGCAGTGAAACAGCGTGTCAGGATGAACCATGAAGAATGCAGAACATGGGGGTTTCAGGCAGGGGCTGTACTGTGGGCTGCCTGGTTTCCACCCTGAATTCCCCATTTACTAGTTATGAGACCTTGGGTATATTATACTTTTTGTGCCTCAGTTTCCTTACTTATAAAATGCAGATGATAAGCGTCTATGTCAAAGGGTTGTGAAAATTCGTAAGTTAACTCAAGAGGGTGTTAGAGGGGTGTTTAACACATAGTAAGAGGCTAAAAAAGACTAGCTATTGTTACTGGCATTACTACTATTGCTCTATTATTATTGGGATGCATCAAAGGAAAATAAAAAGATTGCAAAGTGGTATGTTCAATAGAAATCTATTATTTAAAGTATATGTGTTTATAACTAGAGGTACATAGACTAAAATGTCACATGATCTCTTTGGCAGTTTTTTCCTATTTTATTTTATTTTATTTTTATTATTTATTTATATATTTATTTTGAGATGGAGTCTTGCTTTGTCACCCAGGCTGGAGTGCAGTGGTGCGATCTCGGTTCACTGTAAGCTCTGCCTCCCGGGTTCACACCATTCTCCTGCCTCAGCCTCCTGAGTAGCTGGGACTACAGGCACCCGCCACCATGCCCGGCTAATTTTTTATCTTTTTAGTAGAGACGTGGTTTCACCATGTTAGCTAGAATGGTCTCGATCTCCTGACCTCGTGATCTGCCCGCCTCGGCCTCCCAAAGTGCTGGGATTACAGGCGTGAGCCACTGCGTCCGGTCTTTATTTTATTTTTTGAGGATGAAATCTTGCTCTGTCACCCAGGCTGGAGGATCTTGGCACAGTGCAATCTCTGCTTCCTGGGTTCAAGCGATTCTCATGTCTCAGTCTCTCTAGTAGCTGGGATTACAGGTGCCCACCACCATGCCCAGCTAATTTTTTATTTTTTTAATTTTTAGTGGAGACACAGTTTCACCATGTTGGCCAGATTGGTCTTGAACATCCTGACCTCAGGAGATCCACCTGCCTTGGCCTCCCAAAATGCTGGGATTACAGGCACGAGCCACAGCACCTGGCCTTTTTCTTATTTAATTCTGTTCTTTCTTTTCTCCCTCCCTCTGTCTTTACCTCCCTATCTTCCTCCTTTTCTTGCTTTTCACAAATCTGTATTATTACGTGTAATGAGAAAATACAACCAAGAAAAATCTAAATACTAAAAATAATAAAATAATGAAATAGGCAAGGCATACTTCCCAGGGAGTTGGGGAGTTAGGCTCTGCTCCTCATTCTGTCACCGTCAACATGCCTCACTCCAAGAAGTCTCCGAATCAGGTAACAATAAGCAACGCTAACCAGATGGCTGGCATGTCAGACCTTACACTGAACTCCTCACGGGCAGACCGGCTCAATGGGTACTATCATTGCTGTTGCACTGATAAGGAATCCAGGGCCTAGAGAATTAAGAAATTTGCCCAAGAGTGCCCAGCTACCCAGGGGATGATTCCCAGCCAGGCCTGTCTGACTCAGAGGCTGAGGTTTAAAGTTCCTCAACACTCACATTGCAGGCCCCAGCCAGCAGCTGCAGCAGCCTCCAGGAGCTTGCTAGTAAATGCAGAATCTCAGGCCCCCGTCCAACCCTACCAAGCCAGAATCTTCACTGTGATGAAATCCCCCAGGTGATTTGTGCCCAGGGAGCCCTCGTGTGAACATGGCTCATGGAGCCTCTCAGGTTGCTTCCCCCCACTCATCGTCGCCTTTCCTCACTGCCTCCCTTCTCTCCGTCTGACCCCGACGCCACCTCTCTGGGGTCTCACCCTCCAGATCTCAGCAGGAGAAGCGAGCAGAGGGGAATGCAAACCACTCCCTTTAGTGACTACTCAGCATCTTCGAGACAAAGGTTTGAAGAAAAACAGATGTTTGAATGTGTAGACGAGATGCAGGGATTATCTATGGAGTGTCTGTATCCATGTTATCCCTTTCCAAATAGTGGACTGTAAATAGGATATTTTCGCGATTTAAAGAAAAATAAATATTGCAGGCTTCATAACCAGAGGCCTCTCTGATATGCTTAAATGCGGTCAGGATGCCCTGATTTAAGGGTCTAGCGATAGAACAGCAAAGGTAAATTCTCCTGGCCCGTGGGTGTTTATATATGATGATGGAATGCAAACAAGCGTTGCTTGGCTCTGAAAGTGGAACCAGAGAAAACTTCATCTAGGTATTTAATTATACAGGGCAGACTGGAAATGATCTTTTGTTTCCTCGCTGGCCCATGGCTGAAACCCATAGGTCACTCCAAATCAAAAAACATTAAAATGTATAAGAAGGAACTGGAACACAACATTTAGCAGAAGTTTTAAGCATTTCTGGTTGTGTTTTTATCACTAAGGCTGTTTGCACTGTAATTGCAGCTATAGCCACGTATGGAGACAAATAACCTGGTTGGCGCGCCCATGCGCACACACAAACACACACACACACACACACACACACACGTTCCTTAGGGTGTACATGAGAAAACAAAATGATCAAATATGGTAATTTGGCATTTAATTCCACCTAGGTAAAAGAAGCGTTGGAAATGAATGTTTTTCTCCTGACACATGTATAGATCGGTTGCACCACCAGATACAGTCAAGGTACCAGGCTGTAGCTCCTGCTTTTGCCAGTTTCTTATGAAATATCAGGGCTTTTTTCACTAGTGTTAGAACCGAGGCAGAGAACTAGAAAGATAAATGATTTAATTCGGCCTGTCAGATTCTGTTTGCTTGGAAGCAAGGATTCACGAGGAGAAAAGCACATTAATTGAGGTCTTAAGGTGGTAGTAGAACACATTTTCTTTATTACTGCTTTCTGTGTAGGGGGATTTTTTTCTTCTTCTTTTTAAAGTTTATTTGGTCTTGTTCAGTCAACTTGTATTGAGTAGGTTCTGTGCTAGGTGAGGAAAATCACAGTGAATCAGACCAGCTGGTAGGAGATGGAACAGAGGAGTGGCAGAAACCGGGAGAAGAGATGAAAGGGTCTGGGACCGTGACAAAAGGCTTTCCCCAAAATGATGGCCTCTACTCTAGAGTTTGAGAAGGTCTTAGGCAGGCAGGAAGGGTAGGGAAGTTTCTCCAGGCAGAGGGAAGAGTAGGGGCAAAGCAACACTGAGGTGGAAGAATGTGACGTTTCTAAGAGCTTAAGTGAGCTGGCCACACTGAGGCCTTGTGTGAGTTGGGAGGCCTTTGAGAAGGAACAAAGAAAAAAGTCACGTGAGATGAGCCTGGAGAGTTCCGTGGGAGGAATCTGATCACAAGGGGCCTTGTAACACCTTAGAAAGCCCCACGGGATTATGGAAAATTGTGTCAGACTTGGGGTTGGGAGTAGGTGTCTAGATTAGAGGAACCGAAAGGAGTCATTTTTAGGATTTGGATTTTGAACCAAAGAGCAATGAAAGTCATTGAAGCGGGCTATGATTAGATTTGTGCTTTGAAGACATTATGCTTTTTGCAGGATGAAGAATGGCTGGGTCACAATGGATGCAAAAAGACCTGTTAGGAATCTACCATAAGGTCCTGACAGAAGAGAAAGGTAGCCCGGCCTAGGCGACTGAGTGGAAGTAGAGAGAAGTGGAAGCATTTAAGGAGAGACATTGGATATTGATATTGAAGGGGAGGGAGGTGTTAAGATGATTCACACCACATAGACCAGACTTCCTCCTGATGGTCTGCCCATGGACAAACACAACTTGCCATTATCTGCCTTCAAATGGCATCCAGGACTTGGAGGTATGGATCAGGTGTGGCTTCTGTGGACATTTTACCCCCAGCATCTATATCCTCTGATTTCTTAGCAAATGTCAGACCACCAATGTGACAGATGATCGGATCTTGGCCTGTATCTTCTTCTCTCCACTGAACTCCTGTCACCTGCTCTATGGCAGATATTGTAAATTAACTCATTCGGTACCCATTGCAACACTCTCCTACTAACTCTCTGGTTCATAGAGGCCAGAGAGCCAAAAGCAACATTTCCCAGAACGTTTTGCAGGTATGGTCACCCATGTGACCAAGGTGCCTCCAGGCAAACACACCTTCTCCAGTCTTACAGGCAGAAGTGCACAATATATGGCAACTGCTAAGTACAGCGAGATCAGATGTTCTGGCAAATGAGGTTACCAAGCTTCCTGTTCTTCCAAGACCGTAGGTGGTAGAGTTTCTGGTGTCCAGTCTCTATTGTCATACAGCTTTTTTTCCTGGCAGCTTTGTTCCTATTTGTAGCATCCAAACCCAATTCTCTAACCCTCCTGGGAATTATATGAGTTACCTGACTTTTTGCCTAAAGTATCTGAAGTGTATTCTGTTGTCTGCAAATAACAACCTGTGATATGCTCATCAGTGAACTTCATTTATTATTAGATATTTTATTTGTTGTTCTACAGGTAGTGACACTTTTTTTCTAAACACGGCATGTGCTCCTTAAAGACAAGAAAGCGGTCACTTCCCCTCTATCAAGTCATCCACAGTGCAGAGCACATAGTAGGTGTGATGTGGATGACTGCCATTTTTGCTTGCTTGACATCCAACCATCATTCTGCCAAAAGTACCAGATAGACAGACTGCGCTCCAATTTTCCTCTGGGGAGTCACGTCTCCTTCAGTCTGTTTATTTGCTTTGGTGTTATGGACTTCTAGAGCCAGGGGTGGGCATGAGACTCAAGCCTGGCCAATCAGAAAGCATTGCATCCCACTGGTTACCGTAATTAATGTAAAGATGGGAACATGACCCAACCAGAGCCAATGTTTTAGGATCTAAGGATTTTTGACTGGACTTTTGAGAGAGAGAGAGAGCACAAAAGAGAGAGAGAGAGAGATGCACATCTACCTCATTTGCGTACTCTCTTTCCTTAGGACCACTGATACAAAGGAAGAGGTGAGCCAGGTGCTGTTGGAGGCTCCATGTGGAATGGAAAATGAAGTCAACCCAAAGGCAAGCAAAGCCAAGACATCTGTTTGAGATTTGCATAGACCAGCCTTGCCTGAAAACACCCCTACTCCTGGGCTCTCAGTCAGGAGAACCATTAAAGTTCTTAAAATTTGTTTTGTTTTGTTTTAGCCAGTGAAGTTGGGTTTTTGTCACTTGCAACTGAGTCCTGACTAATGCAGAGGTTGTCCAGAAATATTGCCTGATTGGGTCATCAGAAAAGAGGCAAGACTTGAAGGTCTTAATTCCCTATTTTCTTTTTCTTTTCTTTTCTTTCTTTTCCTTTCCTTTCCTTTCTTTTCTTTTTCCTTTCCTCTTTCTTTCTTTCTTTTTTTTAAATGAAATCTTGCTCTGTCACCCAGGTTGGAGTGCAGTGGCAAGATCTGGGCTCACTGCAACCTCCGCCTCCCAGGTGCAAGCGATTCTCCTGCCTCAACCTCCTGAGTAGCTGGGATTACAGGCACCTGCCACCATGCCTGGTTAATTTTTTTTTTTTTTTGTATTTTTAGTAGAGACGGGGTTTTACCACGTTGACCAGGCTGGTCTCGAACTCCTGACCTCAAGTGATCTGCCTGCCTCGAGCCTCCCAAAGTGCTGAGATTACAAGCATGAGCCACCATGCCTGGTCTTAGTTCCGTTTTCTTTTTACACTTTCTCTCACCTCCACTCCAGCCTTTCACCAAGTGATCGAGACATGTGCAGACTTTTAATGATTTGATGCAACAAACAATTCACATAAAGCTGAGATGTTTGCCTCCATAAGAGTCAAAAAGAAAGAAAGAAACAAACAAACATGTACCCTGATCAATTACCCTGTTAAACAAATCGGCAGCTGCTTCTGGAAGGGAAGAGACTCCCAGTGAGGGCCAGGCAATGAAAGGATGTGACTCTGAGCTCTGTCCTGCCATAGATGGTATTTGCCACTGTACAGCATGGTGGTTAAGAATCCTCGCGCATATGGAATTAGGGTTGTATGGATCTGAATATTACTCTACACTTGTTAGATATGTGATTTTGGCCAAGGTGCTTTAAACTTCCATAAATCAGGCTCAAACTGGCTTATAAAGAGGAGAAGTTTATTGGCTTACACACTGAGAAAGTCCAGGGAGGTGTCTAGCTTCAGGCTGGGCTGGATCCAGTTGCTCAAAGGATCTAAGTCAGGAATCTGCAGTGCTTCCTCTCAGCCTCTCTTTCCTTCTGAGCTGGCTTCATTCTTAAGCAGCTGGGTTCATTCCGGTGGGAGTCAAATGGCCTGGAAGAGTGCCAGGCTTACACATTCTCCCAGCCTTGCTCTCCCAGCAGAGAGAGCACGCCTCTCTATGGCTCCAGTGCAAATCTGAGGCAGAGCTCTCATCCGGTCAGCTGGGGTCCCCTGCACATCTCTGGAGTGAGAGAGTGAGGTCAGATCACTGACACGGGGAAGGGAATGTTTCTCAAAGGAAGAGCAGGGGGCTGTTCCCAGAAGAGGGAACCGACACTAGCTGGGTAAAAACAACAGATGCCACTCCTCACTCTCTTAGACTGTGTTCTCCTGGGAGAAACTGGAAATGTAATCATTCCCACTTCATAAGGTTTTGGTAAAATTAAATGAGTTAATGTTTTTGTTGCAGATGCTGTTGGTCCCAACTCAGATCCGCACAGCCCTGACCGTTTTCCACGCATGGCCATTTCCATGAATTTCCCAGATTCCATCAGCAGCAGCACCCCTTTGCCCGAGGACTTGCTCTGGCTGCTAGACCCCACTTTTCCTGTGCTGGCCACAGGTGGGATGTGCCCGGGAGTGACCAACACCTGGGAGTAGCCTTCCACTGAGGAGGTGGAAGATCAGCAAATACCCTAGCCCCTCACATTTCCAGGAGGGTCAGTCTAGACTGCATTCCACACTGCCTCCCAGAGGATCCCAGGCAGAACTAAACTCTTCCTACCCACAGATGCGCTCCTTATAGCTTCCTCCACTTCTTTCTCTTACTTCTCCTACTTCCTTACCTGTGTTTCCTAGGGTTACCTCCCAAATAAACAACTTGCACTCCAATCCTTTTCTTAAGGAAGCCCAAAGCAAAATAGATTGTTATGCGCTGTATATCATGCCTGGCACGTTAGAAGCATTCACTAAGTATTTGCTATTATTGTTGCTGTAGCTCTTTCGAGGTTCATTTCTTCTTCAGTTTCTTTTCTTGATTTTTTTTTTTTTTTTTTGAGAGAGTCTCACTCTGTCACTCAGGCTGGAGTGCAGTGGCATGATCTCAGCTCACTGCCACCTCCACCTTCTGGATCTAAGCGATCCTCCCGCCTTAGCGTCCCAGGTAGCTGGGATTACAAGTGTGCACCACCACGCATGGCTAATTTTTGTATTTTTAGTAGAAACAGGGTTTTACCATGTTGGTCAGGTTGGTCTCAAACTCCTGACCTCAAGTGGTCCACCCGCCTCAGCCTCCCAAAGTGCTGGGATTACAGGTGTGAGCCACTGCACCTGACCCTGCCTCAGTTTCTTTTTGCATTAACTGTTGCACCCTCCTCCCTGACCTTGGCATCCCATGTTTTTAAAGATAACTTCCTCTTCTGTCATACATTTCTTTTGCCCTCCTGACGTTTCCGTGTCTCACAACTTCTTAATTGTAATCTTTCCCCAGGGTAATTATGATTTCGATGAGATGTAAACTTTTAAACAGTTTCAAAGGAATAGTGGCAACCCCAAATCCTGATACACCAAACATTTGTTGAGACTGTAAACTTCTTGAAGGCAGGAATGATAGTGGTTTTCACTTTGCCTCAAGTTAACTCATGTGTTTGCATTCAGAATGCTTTTTTAAGTAAGACAAATTAACAGACTTTATTTTAATAAAGGAAAAAGACGGAATGAAATTGACTTCCTCTGTACATTACATCTGCTTCCCATCTGCAGTTTTAGCCAAGATGATCATTTTTTACTCACATCTACAAGAATTTGGCCTCTTGCATCTGCAGAGCCGAGCAGTCATTCGCTAAATGAGACCCTAGTGGTACGAGAGTGTTAATGCACCTCATTTATAAACAATGAAAACACCCCACATCATCTGGGCTATTAACCAATTTCCAATACGAGATTAATGCAAAACTTTTTTCTTGGGGGGAAAGTAATTATGAATAAAGATGGATTTCTCACTAATAGGATGATATCAGTTCAACAAATTCCATATTTTCAACATGACAAATTGTGACTTGGCAATATGATAGGGGAATACGTGCAGAAGAAAGTTTGGTTTGTCTTGAGAGAACCAACCACAGCGGATCTGGAAATCGAAAGCTTTCTGTTTTGGGTTTCCATCTTCAGACTTCTGAATACTGCATAGCAAGGAGTTGGCAAGGTGGCTGGAGTGATCTTTTCTCAATGAGCTTACGGCTCCCTCTGCTTCCCAAGGGGCTGTCTCCATCTGTTCTGGGCCCCTGTGAGGGTAGGGGGTGGGGTGGCAGCTTGTTTTATGTTGCTGGGAACTAGCAAACAAACCTCCATGTTACTTTGGGGATGCCAGGTGAGCAAATCTATCAATGAAGGCAGAATTCTTTTGGGGTGGCAGAGCTGCCGGGGAGAGGGGGCAAACAGGGAAGGAGGCATTTTATCTGAAAACTACTCAGGTGGCCGTCTTTGGGGGCTTTCCTGTTTAAAAAAGAAAGAGCTGGAGACTTGAGGGGAAACAAATGTTCCAGGCTGGAGGTGAGACTTTCATGCAGTGTTCCCCTGTTTGTGCCCGGAGGAGGTTCTTTTTAACCTGTTCCTGCCTCTTTATCCCTGGATGCCTCTGTAGGCACTGGGCCTGCTAGGTGGCTCATGTATCTGTTTTCCTATGTGTTTGTTCAGGGAAAGAGAGGCATGAGCCAGAAGTCTTTGGTTCAAGGCCCAGCTCTTCCACTTACTAGCTGTAGGAAGGAGGGGGAGTTGGGGAGAGGGTCTTTCCTTAAGCCTCAGTTTCCTGGTCTATTAAAAAAACTAATAATGGCTGCCTAACAGGGCTCTTGTGGACAGTGGATGAGCACAGGCAATCAATTTTTAAATGAAGACATTTCACAAATGTACACTTGCCGTCAATTGTGGGGAAAGGGCTGGAATCACTTACTCCATGTGGTATATCAAGGCTGAAATGATCACATAAGAGCAGAACTGTGATGGGCTCAGTTAGATCTGGAAGAAAGAGGTAGGTGTGGTCACAAAGTTTAGGTTCAATTTCTATTGCTTTATAGCTGCGGGACCTGGGTTAGGTTATTTAGCATCTCTGAGCCTTTTTCCACATCTGTAAAATGGAGATAAAGAGTCCTGCGTCTCCCAAAACTGTGAGAAATGAATCCATTTATCCAACCAATAGGGGATAGGATAACACAGACAGAATGAACTTCCATTGGTGTGAATGTGCGACCTGAGCTAAAATCAGGGAATCAGTGAGTGGCTGCAGGAACAGAATGTTAACTTGGGCTAACGTATACATGAAAAGCAACTTACAAAGTGTACATTTCTATAATGCTTTGTGTAAATGTTTTCTAAAGAAACTCATTTAGACAGGAAGCCTAAGAAAACCCAGGCATTGGGCCTAATTTTATATTTTCTGGTCTCTTTACATTTAATGTTTATAAGGGTGGGACTGCAGGGGGATTGAATTAGGGGCAGTATGAAGAATTCCTCCCTTCTTTTTCTCAGCCAGGAGACACAGGAAACAATAGAGTGAACAATGGAGAAGCCCCTTTATTCTAACTTGGTGAGATCAGCACCAATTTCGATAACTGAATAGAACTTCTGTGTGCTTAATACTTTAAAAAAACTATTGTAAGTTTGAAGCCAGGTCAGTCAGCATTATTTGGGCCTGAAGTTAGTACATTAAATTTCATCTTTCAATGTTCTCTTCAACATCAATTTTTAGAAAAAACATTCCCCCCCTTATAAAAATCTATAGTGGCCAGTGTGGTTAGGCACCACTGATTTGAAACACCATTCTTCACCAATCCAGAAAAGAGGATGGTGACCTATTTTTTTTAAAGATCATTCGACATGCCTTTGAAAAATAAGTCAATCTCAGAAAAAGAAAACAGGTATTTAGCCAGATATGTTTTCTGAATTTCTACTAGGAGGCATGCTATTCGCAAAGATGAAGGAACTGTCTTTCTAGAGCCATTCTTTGCTCCTGTTTTATTTCCCCTCTGAAATCACTAGCTGGTGTTTCTGACATCACTGCGTTGCTGTGGAAATGTTTATTTCACAGAGGATTTCGACCTCCAGTGGGAAATTTACAAGCGGAAGTGTGAACTCTTGAAAAACACAATTGGTTTGAATAAAAATAGGCAGCATTTGGAAACGGGATTCAGAAAGGAAACAATATAAACTGGCTATAAGAGGTTGTTTTAAGTCTTCCTGAAAGGATTCAAATACTTCTAAGAGCGTCTTACACAGATATGCTGGTTTTTATTTGAATTTTACTTTCTATAAATATCTGTGTAAAGAGTAAGGGGAAGCAGGTAAAGAATATCTTTTTGCAGGAAAAAAAAAGAAACACAAAACAAACCTTTCAGCCATCCAATTATTAAGACTGAAAGATTTGGTTCTAAAATACCATCTTGTGGGGAGAGAGAGAGACGGCATTATATCCGTTTACATTTTTATATCATATAATGGACTTCAGAGAATAGCTCCCTTTAAATAATTGTGACTCAAGGGGCCTGAGTTTTAGTGCAGAAGCTACAAAATCCATTTTCGTTTTAAACTGTTAAATCAACAGAACGCCAAACTAGAGCCTTTCTTCCTGCTGGGGCAGTATTGTCCCCTAAATCCACTTTCCAGTCCTCTCAGCCTAGCCTAGTTTGATGTAGCATTGACTTAGCTTAACTACAGCAACCGGCAAAAGGAAGTGGGTTTGCATTTGGGATGGGAGGAGGCAGGCACCGGTGTGTCTGTGCCTGCGTGGACACGAGCGCAGGGGGCTGGAGGGATCGCGAAAGAAAGAAAAGCAGGACGTAGCAACTATGTGAAAATAATTTTCCCGTGGCTGGAAGAGGGGTCTCTGCATGGAAACGCAATTTTAGGAATTAAAAAAAAAAAATCTTCAAACAGGATGGAAGGAAGGCTTGCCAGGAGGGTGCGGGACGCAGCGTGGGGGGGCCTGTGTTTTTCCTCAAGCATTTTTCCGCTTCCCAGGCTCAGGGCGGCCCACTCCCCACCCATCCATCCACCTGCCCGCGGCCTCACCCGCGCCCCCTGCCGTCCCGGGGCGCGCATGGCTCGGCGGGGATGGCTAGGAGGTCGGAGAAGGCGGCGGGCCGGCCGCGGGCTGCAAAGGTCTGGCGGAGCGGGCTGATTTAGTGGCCGGGGCTGTAGTACAGGCTGTCCCCGGCAGCCGGCGGAGTCAGCGCGCCCACGTGACGGCCCCGGCTCTCCGGTGAGCTCCCCAAACAGACGCACACCCAGCCACACGCGCGCGCTCGCGCTCGCGCGCGCGCACACACACACACACCACACACATACACACACACGCACGCACCCCCGCGCGCACACGCCCGTCCGCCCGCTCGCGCTGCCTCTGCGCCTCCATCCCGGCTAGCTCATTATCTCGCCCTCTCGCTTCCCCTGCGGTCTCTCGCTCTGCGCGCACACACCTCACACACGCACACGCACACACACGCGCGCACACACGCAGCCGGCACAGGCGGCGGCGGCGGCTGCCCAAGTCAGGACGAACCTCTCTAGGTACCGTCTTGAGAAGGCGGCAGCGGCGGCAGCGGCGGCGGCGGCGGCAGCCCGAGCATCCCTCCTCTCCCGGAGAGGGAGCACCGCCGAGAGTTTCCGTTCCCTTTGCCATTCCCTTCCCCCTCCTTTTCTTTATTTTCGAGAGAATTTCTTCTTGGTTTATTGGTTTAATTTGATTTTTAAAATTTTGGGTTGCTTTTGTGTATGTGTGCTTTTTTTTTTCTTTCCTCATTTTATTTGCATCCAGAGCATGGCGGGCTGCGGGCTGTCGGAAGACACCCTCTTCTCTTCCTTCTTTTACAACTACGGCTCCTCCTGGGAAACCCCTTCCAACCAGGTAAGGGGTGGCTCGGTGCCGGGCGGCGTCGCGCCCCTTGACCCCTGCCGCGCGCTCACTTGGTACTCGGTGGGGAGGCAGAGGCTCGGGAGGGGGTGGGGAGGATGGGGGGCCAAGTGGGTCGCACTGTCTGGGTCAGCGCCAACCGGCGTGAGGAGGTACCCCCCCCTTCCCCCATCGCTAGCTTTCCAGTCTCCAGGTTCTGTCGCGTTCCTCCCGTGCCCAATCTACCATCGACACCTTCCCCCACCACCTCCCAGCCCAGCGGGAACCCGAGAAAGAGGCAGGAGCCGGCGCGTTACCCCGAACAACTCCAAGCAGAACCAGGGAACTCGAGCGCAACCTTCCCCAAGTCGCCGCGGGCGCCGCGCCCCGTGCGCCCGGCGCCTACCCGCCTTCCAGTTGCGCCGAGGGGCTGCAGAGCCACGAGCCCCCCGCGACGTGCTGTCCCCCCTCCACTCCCCTCGGGGCCCGAGCCGCCTCTTTCCCTAAAATGGCTGCAATCTCAAGTAGAGGCGTCCCCTGACCCGCGGAGGTGGGGGGGGGGTGGGGTGCAGACTGGAGGCTCCGCTCCTGACCCCGCGCTTCCCCCGGGGCGCACAAGCACCCCACAAACACACACACTTAACTTTGATGACTGTGCAATGCAGTCCGGCTGCATCGTGCCCTAGACGCTCCACGCCGCCGGCCTGTAGGTGTGCGTGTCGGTGTGACTCGGGGGGCCCAGGAAAACTGGGGGTAGACGCCGGAAGGGGGGCGTGGAAGGAAATGGGTGTCAGCGGGCCACTGGTAATCTGGAGAGACAGGCATGTGCTCAGAGGTCTAGGGGTGAAAAAGCTATTCTGGGAGCTGGAGCGAGAAATAGAGGAAAAATGCCTTTTAATTAAATAACTGTTGTAGTCTGCTGCCCCCACCGCTTGTTTGGTGAAAGTCTACAGGCATCTGTCATCTCCAAACTACACGGGGAAGTAGAGCTGGGGTCGAGGGAGGGGAGGCATGTGTGTACGTGTGTGCGCGTGTGTGTGTGCACGCGGGTGTGTGTCTGTGTGTGTGTGCGCGCGCGCTCGCGTGTCTGGGCTGGGGAAAGTTGGGGCCAGAGGCGCGGTGGAGAAGCAACGGTGAAAGGCATTAGCAACTCGGTGGGCGGTCCAGGGCGCCGGGGATTCCCGGGCCCCGCGGAGCGCGCACCGCGGGGGGAGCTGGCCCGCTAGGGGTGGGGGGTGTCGAGGAAAAGAGCTCCGTTCAGCCGGGCTCGCCTGGCCGCCGCGGCGCCTCTCCTCCGAATCCCGCCAGCCAGCCTTGGCCGCTTGCGGGGTTGCCCGCCGCGCTCGCCGGCGCTGGCGCGCTCCCTCCCGGGCCCGGGGCACAGCGCGTTCCTGCGAGCTCCGGGCAGAGAAGCCAAACCCCGAAAGCAAATAACCGAAAAATGTTCGTCGCCGCCCCCGCATCACCCCAAGTTTCCAAGAAACAAATCGCCAAACTACTAGCTGCCAGGTGAAGACCTCTGTCTCCGGCGTGTGCTTGCTCTCCAGAAAGCGCCGCGGCCATCCGAGTGAATAATACATTAGGGCTGCCGGGGAGCCTTGGAGAGGCTCCCGCCGCCGCGGCAGCAGCAGCGGGAGGCGGCGGCGAGCTCTGGACAGACCATCGGGCCGCCGCCGCGGGTGGGGGCGTCTGGGCGGCCCCTGGGAACTACGCCGGCCGTTCGGGCGGGGCGGGAGGGCAGCCCAGGCTCGCGGAGTGAGGGTTCGCGGTGAGGCAGCGGCGAGAGACGAGGCCTCGCTGCGAGCAGAAACTTGCAGGAGCTGCCGAGGTGGTCGGGCCGGCGCTGGAGTTGGGGACCTGGAGAAGCAAGATCGGGGCCCGGAGGGTGCCCGGCTGCCCGTGGACGGCGCCGGTGGCTTTCTTCAGGCTATCCCGCCCCGCCTGGCAGGCCCTGGGTGATCTCCACGCTTCCTCGCGCCCGCCCGGGATTGCCGAGAGCCAACGACCCCTTCAGCTCCGCAAACTCCAGCTCACCAGGAGCGGGCGTCCGTGTGCCTGCCTGCGTGTGTGTGTGTGTGTGTGTGTGTGCGTGTGTGTGTGCGCGCGCGCGTGTATGTCTGTGGATGAGTCAGAAACCAAGCCCTGCTCGTCTTTGAGGACTGAGGCGGGTACAAAAGGCTTGAACCACACACCCGGCATAAGCCCGGCCGGCATTCGGGCGTCCTCGGCAGTGCCGCGCCCCCCAGTACTGGAGTCAGATGCGTTAGGACAAGTTTCCAGGCGCGTGCCTCCCACCTGCACCCGGGGCCGTGAAACTCAGGCACTTTGTATTCCTCCAAAGGAAGAGAGGAAGGAGACTTGGGTCTAAGGAAGCAGTGATACAGCTTTGCAGTGATGGGAGTTTTCGCAGCATTTTTAACGAGATAGAAACAAGTCATTTGAGAGCGTTTAAAAGCGAAGGGCTGCGTCTGGATTTCACAAGACAGGCAATCACGTGCAAACTCCTTGGAAACCAGAGGAGGTGGGAGAGAGGGACGGGGTGGGGGCAGGTTTGGAGTAAAGGAAAGAGAGAACCATTTGGGGGAGGGGGGCGTTTTAAAAAGAGGAAAACTACCGGCTTCTTCGGGTAAAGTTAGTTTAACTTGAGGTGGAAAAGCGTTTCCCCAAGAGGCAACATCTTTCTTCTAGAAGGGGATACTCATGTTGCTAAGAAAATCGAAAGAATTTCTGATAAAGCAGCCGGCTCTGCTCTATGGAGAATGATTGGGTCTCGGGCTGGTATTGGGTACTGTGCTACTCTTAGTGCAGTGAAATTGCATGGTGGGGAGAGGGGGATTATTTGAAGTATTGATTTCTTCTTCCAGTGGTGCGGTATGAACTTTAAGATAAAGTACAGAAACAAATGAGAGATGTACATCATTAGGGGAAGGTGCGTCAGATGCTACCGAAGCTTTAATCTCTGGTGGTAAATGCAGCCGGGGCAGTGAATCTTACCAGGATTTGCGGTTTCCAGCACAGCCACAATCTCCATTTTCGGGGATGAAGAGTACATGTGCATAAGGGACCTTACTGATCTCCAGTTTGCATTTTCAGCATTTGAGCATGGGCACATGATTGAGAAACATGCTCTTAACTGTTCCTAAGAAGAAAAAGGATACAAGAAAGGCGATACTTTAAATCTCATCTTGGACTCGGGCAGAACTGCTGTAGGAAGGCCTGGGCCAAATTTGTGAGAGTGAGACTTATTCATGATTTTACCCTGATTGCTGCCAAAATGCTTACATATCCTGCGTTTCCTAAAAATAGCAATGTTCTTCAAATATAATTTGTTTACTCTACCTCAATTAAAAATAAAATCCTTTTCCTAGTGTTACAAAGTGCTTATGAAGGTAAGGGTTGACTGTACTAAAAAAAAAAATCAAGCTTTTTATTTCTAGATCAATATGATGTGCTCTCAACATCTAATACCATGTAAAAGGAGCCTTTTTGCAACATCAATAGCAGGCAGGCATGTCTCCCTAAGAAGCTCTTTTCCTGGAATCACAAGGCATTTTGATTAGTTTCATTTTCACAAGAAACATGATTATGACACCTCTCGTTATAAACAAGCAAGTAAAAAAAATAATGAAGATGGAGGTTCTTGATATATAGACCTGGAAAATTGGAAACAACTAGGGCATTTATTCATTCCTGAAAAACAGAAACACAAACAAACAACAAAAACCCAACCACAAATCATGACCGACCAGGTTTTCACTTGTTCTATGACATTTTATTCTTGAAGCTGGGGAGGGAGGGGTGATTTTTTTGGAGAGAGCCCAATGTGTATTAGAGCCGAAACTACATCTGTTACCATTTAAAAACTGGGAAATTCCATCCTATATCTGAGAGGACCATGTTGCAGATATTTTGCACCCACTTGCCAATGTGCAAAACATATCATAGCAAGTGTGTCTGTGCGGGGAGGAGCATCTGCTTAGGTGGAATTCATTTCTTCAATTAGAACGAAACCCCCAATTAAAGTGTATATGTGAAATGTCTCTGATTTGGCTCAGTGCAGCAGACGGCAGACCATTCTTTAATTTACAGTTTCACGCCTAGGGATGGCAGTAGTGCAAGCTTCCAAAACCGAGCTTTATCTTTTGATGTTGTGCTTTTCAACCTGTGATTCTCTCCTGTAGTTGTTTCGGCTTTCTCTCTCCATCAGAAAGCTGATGGTGGAGTGGTCATGATTGCTTGCAGTTTGGACCCAGGTCACCTTATTAGTTGTCACTATGTAAGCCCAAATCGAAGCAGGCCAGATCTGTATGATACTGAATCAATCAATTGAAAGTGAAAAATGGAGCCAATTAGCTGACCGCCTGGGTGTCCATGAGGCCAGACATGTGACTTTACTCACCTGATTGACCAGCTTTTTGGTTACTGGGTAGCTTAACCCGAGGCTATGTAAAAGACATTACCACGAGGCTTGACCCTGCTTTTTTAACTTTTCTTTCTCTGTCCCCTGCCCCCACCATTTTATCAGATTTTCCAGACTAGAAATATGAAATGGCATCCTCATAAGAGCACTATCTTCTCAGAGTAGGCAGTGACTGTTTTGAATTAGCCAGTACCCATAATTCTGTATACTCACTGTATCTTCTCCAGCAAGGGAGAAGTTTCAGTGCAGAATCATTAATGGATGTGGGTAAGTTGTCGAAATGTTGTGCTGACTGCCCTTTTATTTTTTTGGCTTGGCATTACTTCCATGAATATGGATAGCCAAAGCAGAAAGCAGCCCACTGAGGAACGCTTCTTTTCCATTCAGTCCAAGTACCATCAAGAATTCAGTGGTTTTTTTTTTCTTTCTTTCTGCACATTTCATAATTCTTAAAGTGGTGACAATGTTGGCATCCCCAGAGATGAGCCAAGACTTGGGAATGTCCTCCATTTACAAAGTTGTTAGATAGCCAATACCTCAAAGTTCAAAAAATATCAACTGGGCTTCTACACTTTTTCAACATTTTTATTTCCCTGAAGATGTAGTATGAACTGCAAAAGAGTTTTAAGTGCATTTCTACATTCTTACCTTAAAGAAATTTTAGAAATCCTGTAAATCCAGCTCACAGTACCCCAGCTTTCACATAACTCCAATTTTTCTGACTTTGGGTTTCTCCTATGGGTATAGGAGAGGAAAGTAGTTTGTTGCAGGTCTTCCAATAAGGCTGGCTTACTTAATGCATCAGCTTGAAAACATTATTTGCTTGCCTCCCTCCCTCCCTCCCTCCCTCCCTCCCTCCCTCCCTCCCTCCCTTCTTTCTTTCTTTCTTTCTTTCTTTCTTTCTTTCTTTCTTTCTTTCTTTCTTTCTTTATTTCTCTCTCTCTCTTTCTTTCTTTCTTTCTCTCTTTCTTTCTTTCATTCGTTCTTTCTTTCTTTTCTTTCTATCTTTCTATCTTTCTCTCCTTTCTTTCTTTCTCCTTCCTTCCTTCCTTCCTTCCTTCCTTCCTTCCTTCCTTCCTTCCTTCCTTCCTTTCTTTCTTTCTTTCTTTCTCTTTCTTTCTTTCTTTCTTTCTTTCTTTCTTTCTTTCTTTCTTTCTTTCTTTCTCCTTCCTTCCTTCTTCTCTCCCTCCCTCCCGTCTTTCTTTCTTTCTCTTTCTCTTTCTTTTTCCTTCCTTCCTTCCTTTCTTCCTCCCTCCCTCCTTTCTCTCTTTCTCTCTCCCTTCCTTCCTTCCTTTCTTTCTTTCTTTCTTTCTTTCTTTCTTTCTTTCTTTCTTTCTTTCTTTCTTTCTTTCTTTCTTTCTTTCTTTCTTTCTTTTTTCTCTCTTTCTTTCTTTCTCCTTCCTTCCTTTCTTCTTCCCTCCCTCCCGTCTTTCTTTCTTTCTCTCTTTTCTCTCTTTCTTTCTTTCTCCTTCCTTCCTTCTTCCCTCCCTCCCTCCCATCTGCCTTTCTTTCTTTTTCTTTCTTTCTCTCTTTCTTTCTCTTCTTTCTCTCTTTCTTTCTCTTCTTTCTTTCTCTTTTTTGTTTCTTTGTTTCTTTCTTTTTCCTTCCTCCCTCCCTCCCTCCTTTCTCTCTTTCTCTCTCTCTTTCTTTCTTTCTTTCCTCACTTGTCTTCCTTTCCCTTCCTTCCTCTGTTTTTTTTTTTTTTTAAATTTTTTTGCTGGTGTGCAGTGGTGCAATCTTAGCTTACTGCAACCTCCACCTCCTGGGTACAAGCGATTCTCCTGTCTCAGCCTCCTGAGTAGCTGGGACAACAGGCACACGCCACCACGCCTGGCTAATTTTTGTATTTTTAGTAGAGACGAAGTTTCACCATGTTAACCAGTCTGGTCTCAAACTCCTGACCTCAAGTGATTTGCCCGTCTCAGCCTCCCAAAGTGGTGTTGTTTGCTTTTCTTTGTAATTTATGTAAACCTTAAACTTGCCAATTAAAGAACAGCAACAATAACTACCATTTATCAATTCTTGTTCCATATACTTTATAAGTATTTGGCTCTTTTAATCTCCATAACAACATGTGAGGTAGGTACTTTTACTATTGATTCCCGTTTTATAGATGAGGCAAACAAAGCACAGAGAATTAAGTGACTTGCCTAAGGTCTCAGCGCTAGTTAGGGAAAGCTGAGCTCTCCACCAGGCAGACTTATGCCAGCTTCCTCTTTTTCTCCCCATTGTACTCACTTTCTGCTACAACACAGAAGAAATTGTGTGGCCACATGTACGTTTCTGGCAAGTTTGGCAATGGTGTCATTTATTTGCCAGCTTGGTGAAATAGTGAGTATCTCCTTTGTTTGCCCAAGTTTTCCCACTTTCTTTTATATATATATAACTATCATATATATATATATATATATCTCCAGATAGAATTCTTTTTGATGAACGAGGTGAAATGTCTCTTTTGGTGGAATCAACCATAACTACCTGATGCTTTTTGGACTAGATGTTTGAGTTGACCATTCTTTTTGGTTTGAATGGTGGATCTAGCCTGAGAGATAGACAGGGCCTTCTAAAACAGAATAATTATGGCTTAGTGGGGTACTCATTCCAAATGTACATGAATATCAATAAAATATTCGACAGAAGAAATATAATTGTGAGATACACGAATAGAATAATTTTATAATCATTCAGATGTATCCAAACCCTATCATATATATAGTGAGGGATACACTCTCATGAGCTAATCCGCTGAAATTTACCTTTCTCATCACGGCCATGTTATAACAGGTATCTTCTCTACTGAATCATGCACCTAACATTTATGTCCATCAAGAACTAATGCCTTTCTGTGGTTCAGCCCTTATTTTGTGATCTTCCAAAATACAGTTGTGGGAAGGGGAGGGAAAACATTAAATGTCAGTAGTTACAGCAAGACAGTCTCTACGAAGAGGGCGAGGGGTTTCTCGCTGCTTTCATGTTCCTGTGGCCCTAGCGGAAATGTAAAAGTGCAAGGCTTGCATTGGAATGAGAATGGGGTCACCTACCCCTTGTATTCATCATCAAGGAAGCAGAACTTCCTTCCAGAGAGACCATAGGAAATCAATGATCACACTTTGCCAGCAAAGAGGTAAATGTGTACAGCAGACGGCATTAAATAAAAGGGCAGCAGAAAAGTGATTTACTCTAGAAGGCAGTGTGACTTTTAGGTCTTTTCGAAAAATTCACATTTTTGATATAATAATTATATTAAAATGTTTCTTTCTTTTGGATTCTATGTTTTAATAAAAGAAGAAAGGAGAAAATGCCATTAGGTGGTATTACATTATTTTCACATGAAGATCGTTTCAACAAAGCAGTGCCTAGAATACGGTACCAGATCCACCCCCACCCTTTTTGTGTGTGTTAATAAGGATTGACTATATTTATTGAAAGTTACTGATTTTGCCAGAGCACGATTTTTTCGCACCTGTAATCCCAGCTACTCAGGAGGCTGCAGCAGGAGGATTCCTTGAGTCCAGGAGTTTGGGACCAGCTTGAGCAACACAGGGAGACCCCCGTCTCTAAAGAACAATAAAAATAAATTAACCAGGTGTGATGACGTGTGCCTATAATCGTAGCTACTGACCCCATCTTTAAAAAAAGTTACTGGGTTTATGTGCATGTATGCATTTGTTCGGTGTAGTGGCTGAAACAGAGGGGAAGCTTGCTATCGGGGAAGGCTCACCTTGACCAGAAGAGGTTACAGTGGGGTCTTCATACAGGAGAAACGTGCAGTGGAGAGGAGGAGGGAAGTGGGTGGGGGAGGAGATGGTTGATGCCAAGGGAAATGTAGATGTGGAAACTTAATGGAATGTGGAAAAGCACGTGTGTAGTTCTAGTCTGCTTCTCCTCTGTAGTGTACACTTCTGATTGCTTTGTGAGCACGTCTTCCGTAGATTTCAAATAGAGAGCTGCAGGTAATAGTGAGAAGCCCAGTGAATGTCTGGCTTCTATGTGGAAGAAGACAAGACATCCATGTAATATCTTGCCTGAAAGAGTATTAGAAAGTGTGTTGGTTGTGTAATAACAAAACAAAACAAGCAAAAATGATGCAAAGAAAAAGAAAAATCTAACCAACAACCCCTACACATTCTGCTCCAATTTATTATTTCCAGTAGCAGTTTAGTCCCTAATGTTAACAATGAGTGATTATGATTCTGTAGTTTCGTTTACAGCATAAATTAGCATTTTGTTTTCTGTTACAGCTTTTGAATGAGGAATTATAATGTATAATTTGCTGAAAATAGATGTTATCATCTTTTAGGATGAGAATAACCACATAAACTTGAACAAATGATAAAAATGGAATCAATTACATTTCAAATGGAAGTAGTTTACAAACCTCCAAATACAAAGTGGCAGTAGTAGCTGGTTATTGTAACAAATAATTAGTTTTTTTAAACAACATTTATTGAATTCCACTGACAATTTCGTAATTGTTCACAGTTGGCTGTAGGCCTCCCTCTCCTAAAATGAAATGTGGCATGGAACAACTGCATTTTATAAACTGTAGTTTGCCTCATTATTTAATGTTGCAACCAGAATGTATATTTATGTGCATATATAACTTCTTCTGAGTAATAGGGAAATATCAAATTGAATAAAACAATGTCACCAAGCCTAGGTGACAGGTAAACACCCAAGGGCTGGTGATTGAGAGTATTGTCAGGTTCCAAAGAAAGAAAAGAAGCAAACAGTCAAAATGGATATGCGTGCATGTACGTTGAAGGGGAAAATATTTTAAATGTTCTATCAAATAGGCAGATCATATTTTTATTTCAGCAGGAATTGACTTTTTTTTTTTCCCCACTCCCTTTGCCCTCCTTTCCGTGAAGCTTTCTGTCTTTTGCTGTCACGTTTATTTGGAAGTCTTGCCTCCCATTCTACTGAGGAAGCTGATTTTGGAAAAGAACTACACCCTCTTCAGTTCTAGATCCTCATCCTGCCCAGCCTGTGGTGGACAGACAGAGCATATGTGTTGGATAAATGGCTGAAATGTCAGAAAATAACTTTTATACCAACACATGCATCACTTTATTTATCATTCTTTGTTCCATCTCTTAGGATGATGATAGCAATTCCGCAATGTCATTTTTGAAAATGGGAATTTGACTTGGAGAATAAATGAATCCTGCTTCCATTTAAATGTCCCCAGGGAAAAAACATGATTGGGTTACCATAGGCTAGCTAAACCTCTTAATTTTTCAAAAGAAAAAATTATGAAGGATATACTTACATGAACAAATCCAGAAGCAGTAAAAAAGGAAAAGTGGGAATCTGAAGAGTTTTTACTTTTTATTATTTTTGGTAACTGCTCCATGCCGAGTGGATCATTTAATTTTGATTATTTCTAAATGATTAATCCATTTCTTTAAAGTTAATATGCAAAGAAATATGTTCAACGTCACTTTATTTTTAGATCCCACGATTTAGTCCTGAAACAAATCAGTGATGCATTATAAACACATAAGAATGTATCTAATGACGGGAGTCAGGCTGAACAGATGCTAAAAAAGATGCTTCGTGTGAAGTCGAGGGAGCTGCAGGAGGGAATGGAAAAAAATCTCTAGAAGTTGGCGGGCTTGTGAGGTGAACACTATGGAGACTTTTCACCTGCTAAGTATGTGCTTATGCAGTGCAGAAGGGACTCTGCTCCTGGGTGAAGGTGGAGGGGGTGACATCCATCCCCTTGCAATGGTTGTGAGGATTAAATGAGACCTTGGACCTGAAAGACTTTTGTTACTGACTTAATAAAGGGCTGAGTCAATGTTAGCTCTCACCAGTCATTCCTCAAATATTTATGGAGTTCTACTGATGTGACAGCTGAGCAGACAGCCCGGTACAAAGTAGATTCTCAGTAAATTATATTGAGTCCATCATAATAGAATCCATTTATAGAACACTTACTGTAACATTCCAGAGACATTTTAAAGTGCTTTACTCATTCACTCATTTAGTCATCAAATTACCCTATGGGCACTATTATTAGTATTCCATGAGGAAACTGAGGCACAGAGAGGTGAAGTAACGTAGCCAAGGTCACGCAGCTAGTAAGTGGTAGAGCCAGGATTTATATGAAGCATGTCTGGTTTCCGAGGCCGTGTTTTAACTATCCTGTTAGGCTGCATTCAGATGGATGAACTGATGGAGGAGTGGAGAGAGGAGCATCAAGGACAAATACAACATGCTGGCCGGGCATGGTGGCTCACACCTGTAATCCCAGCACTTTAAGAGGCTGAGGCAGGTGGATAACCTGAGGTTAGGAATTTGAGACCAGCCTGACCAACAAGGTGAAACCCTGTCTCTAATAAATATATATATATAATAAATATATATAAAATAAATATATATATAAAATATATAATATATATATATATATATATATAAAAAATTAGCTGGGGGTGGTGGTGTGCACCTGTAGTCCCAGCTACTCGGGAGGCTGAGGCAGGAGGATGGCGTGAACCAGGGAGACGGAGGTTGCAGTGAGCCGAGATCACGCCACTGCACTCCAGCCTGTGCGATGGAGTGAGACTCCATCTCAAAAACAAACAAGCAAACAAACAAACAAACAACATGCTGCTCTGCATGTGTAAAACTGAAAGAAAAAGAAAAAAATGGATATGCATTTCAAGCGGCCTCCCACCTGGATGCAGAGAAGATAGAAAACAGTTAGTGCTTTAGGGAGGAGATATCGGTGCAGTGGTCATTTGGAGAAGGGAGAGTTTACTTTTGTCTGGAAAAATCACAGAAAGTTTCAAGAAGGCAGCGGCATTTGTTCTGGGCTTTAAGAAATGGAGAGAATCTGGGCAGATGAGAATAGGGGATGAGAGTGGGGACATTTGAGGCAGAAGGAAAGTGTAAAAGGAATTAGTCAAGGAATACCTGCCAAGGTTTTTTTAAAAAATTGTGTTAAATTTTTTTCACTCAATGAAATTTATTGAGCACCTACAATGTGCTTGCCCTAACCCCTACGAGGGCTTTAATTTAGTAAGAGAGACATAAAAGTCACACACACAAACACACACACACACGATAGAGACGTAGACGGATGATATGTGCATATGTATGAACAGATATACACAAAATAGTACAGCTCTGTCCATCCATATACACATCATCATCACCCTCTCTTTCTCTGTCTCTCCCTCTTTCTTTCTCTCTCTTTTTCCATTCCTATCATCTAGCTATCATTACCTCTTTTAAACTGTGTCAAGTACCAAGAAGGAAAAATAATGTGCCTAGAAAGAAAAACAGGTGAAAGGAGGCTTTCCTGCTAATTGTTTTGACTTTAGAAATTTAGAAGTAGGAACTCTTCTCCAGTTGTTCTGTCACAAACAAGAAAGCTTTCAAACTTGGTTGAAAATAGTTAAGATCTTTGCATCATTTTAAATCTGCCCTAGGCAGGCCACTGTGGCTCACGCCTGTAATCGTAGCGTTTGGGAGGCCAAGGCAGAGGGATTTCTTGAGGTCAGGAGTTTGAGACCAGCTTGGGCAACATAGCGAGACCCATCTCTACAGAAAATAAAAACATTTAGCCAGGTGCGATGACATGCATCTGTAGCCTCAGCTACTAGGAGGCTGAGGCGGGAGGATGGCTTGAGCCCAGCAGTTTTAGGATGCAGTGAGCTAGGATTACACGACTGCGTTCCAGCCCGGACGATAGAGTGAGACCCAGTTTCTAAAAAAATTAAAATCTGTTCTGTTGATAATGTCAAAAGAACAGTTTAATTAGTAAATCAAAGATGAAGTTTTATTTTGGATTTATTGTTCTTCAATAGATTACCAAACTTTTTGTGGGTAAAATTAGTCATTTGAGCCAGAGAGTGAAATAGCATCAGAAGTTGACGACACACTGTGAGGCCCAGGCAGCAGCGCTAATGAAATCCTTTAGGTCTTTCTTTGTGTGATGTCAAACTAAGAGGGTTACATAGCTTTGATGAAAGAGCCAAACAAATGGTAAAAGCAAATGGAATCATCTTTACCATGTTTATCAAAGCCTTGTTTCAGAAAATAAGACTTATTGCTAATTGATTTTTTGACCCCGATAGTAACAGTTTCATGAGAGAGAATTTAAAAATTATTTCTCCCAATTAAACTAGTCCTAGAGAACCAGCTGCTGAAAAACAATGGTTGCTTCTTTGTTTATCTGTATTAACATAAATACTGGTTTATTTTCTCAAAATTTTGGCCATATTCATTCTTTTACTGCGCTAGTATAGTCAAGTATGATGATGTTTTGGGGAGTGTTTGTTAATGGTAAAGTGTCCTCTTAGTCGTTACTATGGTGGAAGAGCAGTTTGCCTGCTGATAAAAGAAGCCATTAGCATTGAATACAGACCCAGAATAAAGTAGATGTTAAATAAATATACATTAGATTCACTTAGGTAGTTACATTAAAATACTTGTTTACAATGATATTAAACATTTGCACTGTGGCACCTTACCCCAGGAATAATGACTACATCTACATTAAATCTCTTTGCATCCTGTGTAACCAATTCTGTCAAGTGATCTCTCTAAACATCCCAAAGCTTTGACTGAGATCATTTCAGGCTATTGAGTCTTCCTCGGCGTCACTTAGTTGTTTAAATAAAGTAACTAGAGAATGTTCTATAATATGTCAGTCTTTAAAAATACACAAATATCTCTCGTTTCCAGAGAGTTTTGGAAAACTACCTCATCTTATATTTGGGCATTTACAATATTTAAGAAGGCTTTGGGGAAAGCACTGCTTGAATGCTAATTGTTGTTATTAGTTATTTTATGCCTATTGTATTTAAAGTAAATAGCTACAGTTTTTGTTGTTGTTGTTGTTGTTTGTTTATTTTTAGACAGAGTCTCGCTCTATTGCTCATGCTGGATTTCAGCGGTGCAATCTTGGCTTACTGCAGATTCTGTCTGTTGGGGCTCAAACAAGCCTCCCACCTCAGCCTGCCGAGTAGCTTGGACTACAGGTGTGCGACACCATGCCTGGCTAATTTTTGTATTTTTTGTAGAGGTAGGATTTCACTGTGTTTCCCAGGGTGGTCTCGAACTCCTGAGCTGAGCTATTGCCAGTCTCAGTCTCCCAAAGTGCTGGGATTATAGGAGTGAGCCACTGCACCTGGCCCAGTTTTTTTTTTTCTTAATCGATTTCTAATTACTTTGAGGTTTTTTTTCCCATTATTTACACCATCCATAACATTAAATACAGTGTAGGAAATGAAATAGGTGCTAACTAAAATCTTTATTAATCATGTGACTAGAGAAATAATCTTTAACTCATTCTTGGAATTTAAAGACATCAGCCCCTAATAACCATGTGATTATTAGCAGAAAAAAAAAAAAAATGGGTCAGAAGTTAGATGGGCAGAGCCATGTCCTTTAAGCTCCTCCCCTAAAGGCCTTTTTGCTTAAAAGGGAGTTTCCCCTTGAAATCAGGATATTTTCACATATAGGGAATATTGTCTTCGTTTATATTTTACCTTCTAATTAAAAAAATTTTAACTTGAATTTTTAGAGCATTATTTTTGCAAATAATATACCCAGGAAACTGATAAAAGCATATTATTAGTTTTCTTATTGTAGATGTGGTATGTTTTGTTTTGGATTTTTTTCTTAGAAAAGTTTGAAAAAAGAAGAAAAATCGAATCAAAACCATACATAATCTAAATATCTAGAGATAATCACAGATATTTTGATTTATATATTTCCTGTCTTTTTTCTAGGCTTACACATTTCATGTTTAAATTGGTATCACATGTAAATATTTGTGTAATGTTATTTTACTATAATAAATCATAACTGACCTGCTATATAATATTTCATATGACTATATTTTTTTTGTGGCCCTGTAGTATCTCATTGTATGTTAATAGAACCATTTATTTAACCATCCTGTGTCATTGGGTATTTAGGTTGTCACCAATTATGGCTAAACCAGGTACATATCTATGAGTATTTCTTTAGGGTAATACCCAGTGGTAGAGCTACCGGGTTAAAGGGCATACAAATGTAATTGCCTCTCTGAAAAGATGCACCAGCTTATGCTCCTGACAGGTACATGTAAGGGTACCAGATGGAGAATATTATAAAATAAATCCTCATATTACAGTATTTTCTTTTCCTTTTCTTTTGAGACAGGGTCTCGCTCTGTCACAAAGGATGGAGTGCAGTGGCACGATCTTGGCTCACTGCAACCTCTGCCTCCTGGGCTAAAGCCATCCTCCCACCTCAGCCTCCCAAGTAGCTGGAACTACAGGCATGTACCACCACACTCAGCTACTTTTTTTTGTAGAGATGGGGTTTCGCCATGTTCCCCAGGCTGCTCTTAAACTCCTGAGGTCAAGAAATCCACCTGCCTCAGCTTCCAGTAGTGCTGGGATTACAGATGTGAGCCACTATGCCCAGCTCAGTATTTTCTTTGTCCATTTGAAAACCCCAAAATAACCCTTTTTAACAGCCATGTATATTAGTCAAGAGGCCATGCTTACAACTCTGATGACCTTCCTTCATCTTTAGTTTTTGTAAATTCTTTTGGTTCTAGTAAGAACCAAATGTTGGTCAAGGGATCCAAGCAAATAGTTTACATCAAGAGTTTAACTCCAGTTATCAGAGCATTTTTACTTTCCTTCCAGGGTATAATATATCTGCAAATGCCTACTGGCTTATGTTCTGTTGAGATCTACAGAGAAAAATCTTTCCTGTTCTATTTACTGAACTACCTAACTTCACAACAAGGAATAAACCTGGACTCTAAACAGTATCTCAGCCGGGCGCGTTGGCTCACGCCTGTAATCCCAGCACTTTGGGAGGCCGAGGCGGGTGGATCACAAGGTTGGGAGATGGAGACCATCCTGGCTAACATGGTGAAACCCCGTCTCTACTAAAAAAAAAAAAAAAAAAAAAAAAAAAAAATTAGCCGGGCGTGGTGGTGGGCACCTGTAGTCCCAGCTACTTGGGAGGCTGAGGCAAGAGAATGGTGTGAACCTGGGAGCGGAGGTTGCAGTGAGCCAAGATCAGGCCACTGCACTGCAGCCTGGGCGACAGAGAAAGACTGTCTCAAACAAAACAAAACAAAACAAAAACAACAAACAAACAAAAAACAAAATAAAACAAAACCAACCAACCAAACCAAACAAAACAAAACAGTATCTCTTGTTATTCCTGAGGTAATTCCAAGAGAAGAGGAATGTTGACTATATCCTACTGCATCGTTACTGTCGGTCTGGTTGGACCCAGGCTTGACATCTTAAAGATATTTGTGAAAAATAAAGCTTGTATTCAAGATGAAATATTAAGCCCCACAGCGAAGGTCATTCTCATTCTCTCTGGCTTGCCCCTCTTTCTTTCTCATTTGACTGTCTCATAACTTTTTTCAACGTTTTTGGACCCCTGGTTCATTAAAAATAAACTCTCCCTCCCACATCTGATTTTTCCTCAAGAAAGTGCATTCTGGAGAGGGCAGGGGCCTCAAAGGAGCTCTGGTCACTATTGCTTCCAAAACATTCCTTTGCCATCATCCTGCAAAACTGTATGATCCCACACCTCCCAGTGAAATTCCCATGGACCATATTCTACCCTTCTTCCTGGCTGTCTTATTGTATCCCTGTTACTTCCCCTGGTCGCATGAGGGCTGAGTCCCTTGGCTCACGTCCTCTTTGCTATCTGAACTGCCACCATCAGGGTAGTCTGCAGCATCTGCGTGTGGAGGATATATCCAGTGACTTAGCTTCAGAGTTGCAAGACCTCATCCCCACCATGCTTTGCCAGCTCAATCACATTGCCCACACTCTGACCTTGTCTTCTGTAATGTCTCTGCTTCCAGAACATTAAACTCCAGCGTAACCATATCTGGTTATACCCTCATAGCCTCTCTGCTTGCTCCCCTACTCATTTATTTCCAAGGTCATTGGTTCCTCTACTACTCTCCTGTTTTCCCAGTTCATTAACCATGCTTTTCCCCTGACTCCTTTTAGCCAGCTGAGAGATCCCATGATATATTATGTTAACCACTGTCTTGCTAAAACCTCAAAGCTCTTAATCTCTCACCCTTCTATATCTGTCCACAAAAACACTAGTCTTGGATTGGTGCAACCAACTGTTATGTTTGCTTCTGCATGCAAGCTATTTCCTGCTGTTGGAAAAAACCAGCCATGCCAAAGAATGCCAGTATGATTTTATTATCCTCAACTTCAGTGTCATCTAGCAAATATTGTATGAAATACCAAGCTCACTCACTGTTCACACCTGCAGCTCTGAACGTTTCCCACTGTCCTCTACTCCCCTGCCCACCAATGGACTTCCTTCCAGGTAAGGATTCGTGGTCACCCAATGCGAATTCCCTCAACCTCTTGTCTCATATCTAGAAATCTCTTGTCTTTCCACCCCTAGCTTTTCCTCCACCTGTGCTGTGGATATCATTCCTTGCCATTCTCTCCAGGACTTCAATCCATCAGTTACAGCTTTATGACTCAATAAAGTTAGGAATAAATGTGCCGAAATCTCTCCCATCTTGAAAAATTCCCCCATCAACCTTTCACTTCCCTTTAGGGGTTATTTGTCTCTTTTTTCCCTTTGTTGCATGGTGTGAAAGGCCCAACTAATGCTGGGGACTATACCTTTTAATGGCATTAATCAGCATGTGTGTGACATTGACTGCCACCAGTAGTTCACAGATTCTTTGAGCAAAGAGGCAGATAGTGTCTAAAGCAACCTATCTGCCAAGCTCAGCTAGATAATTATCTTAGTTCATTTTGTGTTGCTGTAACAGAATACCACAGACTGGGTAATTTATAAAAAGCAGAGATTTATTTGTTATAGTTCTGGAGGTTGGTAAGTCCAAGAGCATGGTGCTGGTGTTTGGTGAGGGCCTTCGTGTTACATCATCTCATGGCAGAAGGTAGAAGGGCAGGAACACATGACAGCAAGAGGGCAAGAGGAGGCTGAACTCCCTCTTATAATAAGCTCACTCTTGGAACAACTAACTGACTCTGGAGATAATGACATTAATCCATTCATGAGAGCAGGGCCTTCATTACATAATTACCTCTTAAACTCTCAACACTGTTGCATTGGGGATTAAGTTTCCAACATGTGAACTTTGGCAGACACATTCAGACCATAGTAGTTATACTCATTGTTTCCAATTCATCACCTTCCAGGCACTTTTGTAAACAAAATTTATTTTAATTTTTTCCAGGGACATGCTTTTGCTATGTTGTCCAGGCTGGAGTGCAGTGGCACAATGATGGCTATTGCAGCCTTGAACTGCAAGACTGAAGTGATCCTTCCCTCTCAGCCTCTTGGCTTACAGGCATAAGCCACAAAGCCCAGCTTATTTTTTATTTTTTTTTGTAGAGACAGAGTCTTGCTATGTTGCCCAGGCTGGTCTCAAACTTCTGGCCTCAAGTGATCCTCCCACTTCAGCCTCTCAAAGCACTGGGATTACTGGCTTGAGCCACTGCTCTGGCCCCATTCATTCTTTAATGATGGCTGGTAAGAGTCAGCCTTCAGTGCTTTGCCAAAACTCTTCTGGCAATGACTTTATAATTCCCAAATGTCTGGGACTCTTATCAGCCCTATCTTTTTTTTTTAGATATTACTATGACTTTGACTCTGTTGAGAATTTCCTCTGACTTCTCTCGTGTATTTCATCCATTTCCTCTTCTTCCTAATTGACTTTCCTGCTTTGCCTGATGTTAAATGTTGAGTTCTTGGGTTCCTAACTTGGATCTCTTGTTCCTTTATTCTATTCTTACTTTTATTGTGACAATCTACTCATGGATGGAAATCAGTCCCATGACTGTATTTCAGATTTGTATTTCTAAATGAGACCTCTTGCCTGAGACTCGGAACTATTTAACTAATTGGCTTCTTGACAGTCTCGTAGATATTTCAAACACAATATGCCAAATACATATTTTCTTTTTTTTGAGAGAAGGTCTCTCTCTGTCACCCAGCTAGGAGTGCAGTGGTGTAATCCTGCACCTCAACCTGCAGCCTCAACCTCTCAGGTTCAAGTGATCTCTCACCTCAGCCTCCTGAGTAGGCGGGGCTATAGGCATGCACCACCACACTCAGCTATTTTTAAAATTTTTTTTGTAGAGACAATGTCTTGCCATGTTGTCCAGGCTGGAGTGCAACTCCTGGGCTCGAGTGATCCTCCCATCTTGGCTTCTCAAAGTGCTGGGATTACAAGTGTGAACTACTGCACCGGGCCCAAGACAGAATTTCTTATCCAGATTGCTTTGCTCTTGAATTTCTTATCCAGGCAAAAGGCAACAATATTTATCCCACATACCAGTTAACTTTTTCAGTGTACCACAAACTATCCCAAAACTTTGTGGCTTAAAACCGAAACCATGTACTATGTTAAAAAAACAAACCAGCAACCTTGTATAAGTGCACAATTATATGGGTCAGGGATGTGGGCTAAGGTCAGCTGGGCGGTTCTTCTACTAGACTCAGCTGAGTTCACTTATGTCTGCAGTCAGCTGGCAGTTGATTGCTCATCAATCTGGCAGATGGCTGACTGCTGGCTGGGGAATTGGGGCTAACACAGCCATGTATCCACGTTTCCGTCATCCAGCAAGCTAGCCCAGGCTTATTCAATAGTAGTGATCAAGAAGATTACCAAGAAGAGTAAGGGAGAAGAAGCTTGCAAGGTGTCTTGAGGCCTAGGCTTGTTACTAATAAAGCATCACTTCTATTTTGTTCTGTTGGTCAGAGAAAGTTACAAGGCCAGCCCGTATTTAGGAGTTGAGAAATAGACACTACCTTTTGATTGGAGTATCTTCAAGATCACATCAGAAGGACAGGTATGTGGTGGTGGGGTGGAGGAGGGTGAAGGGATGGGAGTGGGGAGGGAATTAGTGGCCACTTTGTTTTTTTTGAGACGGGGTTTCATTCTTGTTGCCTAGGCTGGAGTGCAACGGCATGATCTTGGCTCACTGCAACCTCTGCCTCCCAGGTACAAGTGATTCTCCTGTCTCAGCCTCCAAAGTAGCTCAGATTACAGGCATGTGCCACCATGCCCAGCTAATTTTTTTGTATTTAGTAGAGATAGGGTTTTACCATGTTAGTCAGGCTGGTTGCCAACTCCTGACTTCAGGTAATCCACACACTTGACCTCCTAAAGTGCTGGAATTACAGGCAGGTGCCACTGCACCCAGCCTAGTGGCCACTTTTATAATTACTACACTTATAACTCAGGTGAACCTGCCTCTCTTGCTTTCCTTCTCCTTTTGCTTCTAGTCAGTCATTAGGTCAGATTGATGATGGCTTTCTGAGAACTCTCTTATTTGTTCTTACCTTCAGCCATTGCTCTACATCATTGTTAAGCTTAGCCTCTGTATTAGTTTGCAAGGCCATTGCTCTACATCATTGTAAAGCTTAGCCTCTGTATTAGTATTTGTAACAAGTACCATGGACTGGGTGTCTTAACAGAAATTGTTTCCTCATAGTTCTGAAGGTTGAAAGTCTGAGATCAACGTGTTGGCAGGTTTGGTTCCTTCTCAGGCCCATGAGGGAAAGGTTCCTGTTCCAGGCCCCTCTCCTTGCCTTGTAGTTGGCCATCTTCTCCCTGTATCTTCACATGGTCTTCCTTCTGTGCCTGTGTTCAAATTTCCCCCTTTTATAAGGACACCTGTCATACTGGATTAGGATCCACCCTGAAGACCTCAGTTTAACGCAGTCACCTCTGTGAAGTCCATGTCTCCAAATACAGTCACATTCTAAGGCACTGGGTGTTAAGACTTCAAGGTGAATTTTTTTTAGGGGGCAAGAGGAACACAATTCAGCTAGTAACAACCTGCTCACACCCCCATCATTTGCTTCATTCTAAAATATCATTATTGTAGTGATAGGGTTGAAATCCCAGGCCCTTTGTTGGGTATGTTAATGCCAAGAGGTATTATTTTTTGCTGCTATTTTTTTATGTCTCCCCACTAGATTGTAAACTCCACAAAGGTAGTGTATTTATTTATCCTTGTGTTTCCAGCACATAGAACAGTATTCCACCCCACACATGATTAAATAGAGTATGAAAAAATTTCACTTATGAAAAAACAAGTAAAATGAACAACCCAGGGGATGTGGCCATTCAGAAATACAGTGATCTCATGATTTATAATTTAGAAAAGAGTGGTGAATGTGTGGCCTAGTGTCTTTTAGCTGGCTGTCAGCAAGGAAGTGAAAGGATCCTAGCCTTTGCCTATTCAAAGTCGATTATAACTAGTGCACAATGATGGAAGGAATGAGGTTGAGGGAGTAGAACTTCTGAGACCTACCTATTCTATTAGAACACATTTTGTTAACTAAAGGAAGCAGCTGAAGCTTCACTGGAAATGACAACAATGTTAGATAGTCTGTATTAGAATTATCCAGGAAAACAAAACCAACAGGAGTAGGGTGCGTGTGTGCATGTGTATATGTGTGTGTGTGTTTGTGTGTCGGGGGGTGGGGCAGGCAGAGAGAGATGATTTATTTTAAGGAATTGGTTCATGCAATTGTAGAGGCTTGGTAAGTCCAAAATCTGCATGGTAGGCTGGCTGGTTGGAGATCCAGGGGAGAGTTTCAGTTCGAGTTGTAATTATTCTGCTAGAAGTATTCCATCTTGCTCAGGGGAGGTTAGTCTTTGTTCTATTCATGCCTTCAGCTAATTAGATGAGGCCCACACACACTTGGGAGGGTAATCTGTTTCACTCAAAGTCCAGTAATTTAAATGTTAAATCTCGTACAAAAAACACCTTTACAGATACATCTAGAATGACGTTGGACCAAATATCTGGGCACTTTGGCCCAGTCAAGTTGACACATATAATTAACCATCAAGGCCAGGCACGGTGGCTCATGCCTGTAATCCCAGCACTTTGGGAGGCTGAGGTGGGTGGATTGCGAGGTCGTGAGGTTGAGATCATCCTGGCCAACATGGTGAAACCCTGTCTCTACTAAAAATACAAAAATTAGATGGGTGTGGTGCCATGTGCTCATAATCCCAGCTACTCGGGAGGCTGAGGCAGGAGAATGTCTTAAACCTGGGAGGCAGAGGTTGCAGTGAGCCGAGTGCAGTGAGCACCAGTGCACTCCAGTCTGGCGACAGAGCGAGATGCCATCTCAAAAACAAAACCAAAAACAACAAAAACAACAACAACAACAACAACAACAACAAAAATCACACAGTCTAGCTCTCTTGGTCACATGAGGCACTTCATGGCATAGAATGTAATGACTGTAATGTAGGTAGAAGAACTGGACTAAAATAAATCAGCAACTGACCAATGTACAAATGTAGAAGAGACTCTCATTGAAAGTGCCGTTAGGGTCCTGCCTGTTTTAGAAGTCAGCCGGCTTTTGAAAAAGATATTTAGTAGCCTGAAAAGGGATAGTCAGAGGATCTTCTGTAGCCAGGGTAGAAAATATGACAAGCCCTGAATGTTTAAGAAAACGGTAAAATTCTTATTGGATGGTGAACTTTAATTCCAGTCAATGAGACACAACACAAATATAGAAACAATATCTATTTTTATGCAAACATCAAATCAAAATTCATGGTGTATGCTGGCAAGGGGTGTTACAGATTAAACAAAATAATGAAAATCAAAGATTTATTTGATTAGGAACCTAAGCTGAAGTGCCAATTATCTCAGCTTTGTTAACTTCCTTTACTATTACTCTTAGATCTATTTGTGATTCTAATCAAATTTTCTGTAGCTTCTTGTCTTTGAGCAGATTCAGAAGAGTTCTGAAAAGAAATAATTTTCTTAGACAGTTTTTGGTTTCTGAGAAAGTCCTTCATAACAGAAGAGGCATCTGTGGGTGGTCATTTGAGGGACAACAAGAGGCAGAGAGGTACATTTCCACTGAGCCTTGAAAACATGTATAAAGGCAGGAATTTGGAACAGCTATTTTTTTTTCCTTCAAATGGTCAAATATTCAGATGATGAAATACTGTTTTCAAAGATGTCTGTAGGCATCTGGCCCAGACTGAATATGCAGTGTTTACGAAATCAAAGGAAGAAAGAAAGGTTACTTGTAATGATGAATTCAACAAGGTGGTTAATAATACTGTTGTCATTTTTACTGTTCAGAAAAATACAGACTTTAGATCCCCCCCCTCTTTTTTTTTAACTGGGCAGAGAAGGATCTTTGAAACAGTTATATTTTCCTAGGCAGCTTTGTATAAGAATTCTATATTGCTGGCCGGGCGCGGTGGCTCAAGCCTGTAATCCCAGTACTTTGGGAGGCCGAGGCGGGTGGATCACGAAGTCAGGAGATCGAGACCATCCTGGCTAACATGGTGAAACCCCGTCTCTACTAAAAATACAAAAAACTAGCCGGGCGTGGTGGCGGGCGCCCGTAGTCCCAGCTACTCGGAGGCTGAGGCAGGAGAATGGCGTAAACCCGGGAGGCGGAGCTTGCAGTGAGCCGAGATCGCGCCACTGCACTCCAGCCTGGGTGACACAGCGAGACTCCGTCTCAAAAAAAAAAAAAAAAAAAAAAAAAAAAAAGAATTCTATATTGCTTTAAAGTTTTGACCCTTGTAAATAAAATCTTGCCATATGGAAGTTCTAGAAAGAAATTTAAGTATAATGTGATGGCGAAGGTCTTGTGTGTTGCAGCCAGCTCTGCACATTACTGATCCTCAGCTTTCTGATCTGTAAAATGGACATTTTAACATTCACCTTCTGCAGTTAAGAGTTAAAGGAGTTCATACATGTGAATACAAGACAAAGCTTAGGACAATGTGTGGTATGTGGGAAGCAAACAGAGGCCATCACGATAATGTTGGTATAAAAGGAGGGAGAGAGAGAGAGACAGATGTGGCACATATGAACAGATGCTAACCATGTTTTTGAGAGACCATTTTTGGGAAACCATAATGTCCACTTGACCTACTCATTTGTTTCTTCATCCTCTTCTGTTCCCACAGACCATGTTGGTGATGGAGTAAGTTTCAATAAAACTTTTTCTAGGAACAACACATTTATTCCTTCATTGAGAAGCCCTATGCTCAAATATACACCAGTTAGGTCATTTCTAGAAAGGTGTTGTCTGATTTAAATATTTCTTTCCTGATTTGCACACAAAATGGAAAAAAAATTGCCCATTTATTTGCAGGGAATAAAAACATATAATACCAAAGAAAATTAGAAGGTAAAACTCCAGAATAATATGATTCTTCAGAAAATACAATCCAATTATAGGAGAGAGGTAATATCCAGTTCTCTTTTAGTTGACCTATAATAAATGCAGATTACTTAGGTATTTAATATAGAGTGGTATTTCAAAATCAAATGATGACTATTATTTCTATTATCAGTGGAAAAAGCAATATTAAAGTAGAAATTAGTACTTCAGACTTACAAATGGAGGATAAAAGTCTTTTGTGCAAAACTACCTGAAAAATTGTAACTCTTTCAATCTCAAGTCAGAGGATTGTTCTTCCAATAAATATTTTTGGAAGCTCTATCATGTGCCAGGCATTGTTTTAGAACCTGGACATATAGCAGTGAACAAGAAAGAAAGGCCTTGGCTTTGATGGAATTTATAATTTTGCAGGTAGAGACAGAATAAAACAATAAAACTGAATGCAGTTACAAGATAATTTCTGAAAGTGAGAAATACTATGAAGATTACAAAAAAGGATCATGTGATGGGATAGACAATGACCAGCGACAGGAACAGTGTTACAGGACCAACAGTTTCCTATGTCCACTGCACAGGCACAGACCAATTACACTGAAACAGCAGGGTTTGCAGCAGAGAAAGAGTTTAATGGCTCCTGGGAGCCGAGTGAGGAGATGGAAGAAGACCCTCAAATCCATCTCCCCAAGGAGTTCTGGGCTGGGTTTTTAAGCAGTTCATGGAGAGTGAGGGGCTAGAAAATTGGGGTTGTTGATTGGTTAGGATAAGGGGCAGGAAATCGCTGAGACATGGAAACTGCCGTCGTTGGTGAGTCAGCCCTTGTGGGGTCCTGCAGACCAGCTGACATCAGTAGTTTCACTGGTATGCAGGACCTGAAAGAACATCTCAATGGTAAAACAATATTTTATGATGCTCAAGTTTTTATTTGTAGAGCAGTTAAGGGGAACTATAATCTTGTAACGGGGTCTATGTGATTATGATATGTCTGAGGCAATAGACACCAACAACTATGAGGAAGCAGGTCCAAGAGCAGGCGGACCTCCTGATTCATGTTGCATGTGCTGCAAGCTTGATTTATCTTTGTTTTCCCCCCTGCCTTCTTCCCTAATTTTATAAAGTTGATAGGGATGATTTCAATGGGGTGTGTATGAGATATGCAGGGAGGGGCATTCAGACTAGGGGTGGTCACAGGAGGTCTCCCTGGAAAGGTCGTGATTAACCTTCGATCTTCTGGGTGGTGTTCCAGGCAGAGGCCAGGTGGGAAACAATTCCCCATGTGGCCACAGCTGGGAGAGTTCGAGACTGTGGTCTAAGATAAGGTCAGAGATGATAAGACCCCAGGTCCCTCCATACTGTGGGTGATGTGAGGAGTTTAGACTTGATTTTCAGTCATGTGGAAATCCAGTGGAGATTTTAAAGCATGGGAGGGACATGGCCTGATTTATGTGTTTCAAAGATCACTCTGACAGCTTCAAAGAGGATGGGCTGTAACAGGAACAAGAATGAATCAGGAGGAAAGTGAGGGGCTCTTGCGTAAAGCAGCAGAGATGGATGGTAGGGCAGGGACTAAAGATGGAGAGGCATTCGCCTAAACAAAGAAGAGTGTGGGCTGCTGCCTCTGCTTACCAGCATTCTAGGGACATCTGTTATTTGGTAGGAAGTGCAAGTGATCAACCTGACATGGGCTCCTGAAACGTTAAACAGCCTCCTGGGCCAAGGCTGTTTCATTAAGTTTGATTATTGTAAAGTGTGGAGCAATGGTACATTCAGTTATATAGGAAAATAGTGTTTGCTTGGGTTAAAGGGGGAGATTTAAGAAAATTTAGCGTGACAAAAGTTTAGTAGCTCGTTAAGGGCAGATGTCCACGGTTCTTTATGAGGAGCTGGAATTCAATGGTAGATGAGAAGGGTGCACTGCGGTGGACACACTCTGAACCACGCTTGGGAACCCTCTGGTGTTTTTAAAAATACGCGTTGTAATGTCTAAATAAGCAAACCTGTGTTTTGTTAGTTATGGAGTAGGATAGACTGTCTGGCTTGAAGGGCTTGGGTGTGAAGTCTCTAGATGCTGCGGGCCATTGCCTGCTGTGGTTCTGTGGGAAAGGATGTCTTCTGGGACTCTTTCATGCCAATGTTTCCTCCTAACGTTTAGGACCTAAATGGGGCAGAGGTGGGTTGAGTATATATGGAGGGGAAGTGAGACAACTGGGGAAACTGAGGAGTCCAGGAACGTGGTCCCCGTCCTTTATTTTTGTTCAGGTTCCTTTGTTTGCAAGGAGGAAACCTGTTCAACTGGACAGCCGATGCATGACGAGGATTCAGACACATCATGGGCTCCAAGGTGAGAAAGTGAGGTGAAGCCACGTCTCCTGTGAAGTGGGACTGGGTTCTGCAGAGGCAAGGTCAAGACTGCTGACCCTTCCCTTCCTAGGAGCCCCTTTCTGCACTGACTCACCTGGCCTGAGCTGCAGCCCAATGGCTGCCAGCCCTGCTTCCACATCATCAACTTTTCAGCTCCAGTGCCGCATCCCTGGGCTCCTCAGTTTCCCCGATTGTCTCACTTCTCCTGTGTCCCTTCTCTGGTTCACTTAGTTCCATTTTTGGGAGGGCAGCTCTGTTTGGCTCAGCCCCTGGTCGGTGATGATGGTCCCTTGTGTACTCAGCAGAGCCGGGCAGAGCAATGAGGGACGTGTTGAATGTTGTTGTTTTGTGCAGAGCCACCTTTTGTTTCTCTAGAGCCTTGGGATCACTTGGCAGGGGAGGGAGGAGAGTGTTAACAGTCGCTTCTTGGAGAAGGCTCTGTTGGGGCTCAGCAGGTTTCCTGGCCTGTGGAGAATTCTAGAGAATTCCAGGGTGTCTCTAAGGGAGGACTGGAGGAAGACTGTCTTGGAGTTGCAGCAGTCAGATAGAAGATGCTGCCAGAGGCTGAGGGCCTCCTCTAGAAAGGGGGGTCTTTGATTCAGTGGGCAGGTTTTCACTTGTCAAATAAGGCAAAGTTGTGAGATAGTTCTCTAGTATTAATAAATTCAGTCTGGGAGTGGTGGCTCACACCTGTAATCTCAGCACTTTTGGAGGCTGAGTTGGGTGGATCACCTGAGGTCAGGAGTTTGAGACCAGCCTGGCCAACATGGCGAAACATCTGTCTCTACTGAAAAATACAAAAAAATTGGCCAGGTGTGGTGGCAGGCACCTATAATCCCAGCTGCTCAGGAAGTTGAGGCAGGAGAATTGCTTGAACCCAGGGGGCGGAGGTTGCAGTGAACCAAGATCGCGCCACTGCACTCCAGCCTGAATAACAGAGCAAGACTCCATCACACACACACAAAAATTCAATGTTTTCCACTTCACCTGCTCTGTGACAGACCTTTTCTTTTCCTCCGGCCTTTAGCACACCTTTGTATTGTTACTTCACTGAGATAGTCTTTGTCTCCTCTTTCCCCTTGAAGGAATTAAAATATATAGAAACTCCTACAACCCAATGGCAAAAGACCTAATAACCCTATTAAAAAATAGGCTAAAGACTTGAATAGACATTTCTCCAAAGAAGACACACAAATGGCCAACAGGTATATGAAAAGATGCTCAAAGGCACTAATCATCAGGGAAATGCACGTTAAAACAATCGAGATACCACCTCACATCTGTTAGGAGGGCTATTATAAAAACGTAAAAAACAAAAAATAAAAGACAGCTGTTGGTGAAGATGTGGGGAAATTCAACAGTCCTTCTTATCGTGGCTTTGGAGTATGCCAAGTCCCAGAATGAGGTCCTATTGATAGAAACCTGCCTCACCACTCAGAATTTCAATTATATTGAATGGATGAATGTCTTTTTTATTTTAATTTTTCTTTGAGACAGAGTCTCGCTCTGTTTTGCAGGCTGGAGTGCAATGATGCGATCTCAGCTCACTGCAATCTCTGCCTCCCAGGTTCAAGTGATTCTCCTGCCTCACCCTCCCAAGTAGCTGGGACTAGGCACATGCTCCACACCAGGCTAATTTTGTATTTTTAATAGAGACAGGGTTTCACCATGTTGGCCAGGCTGGTCTTGAACTCCTGGCCTCAAGTGATCCACCTGCCTCAGCCTCCCAAAGTGCAGAGATTAGAGGTGTGAACCACTGCGCCCGGCCTGAATACATATCTTTTAACCAGCAATGTTCTCCAGATTCTCAGAACACATTTGGCAAATGAAGGCATCCCCTTCCTGCCTACTAGACCCAGAAATGCATAATGGTGGGATTTTCTGATCCTTTTCATGTCCTCTCTTGCTCCACCCAGATTAAAGAGCTACAGACGTGCTCCTGACTTACCCTCTGAAATACTTTCAGTGCAAAGCTTCACATATACCGACATGTTTCCTGTGAGGTTTGGAAGCATTGAATCCACTGCATGAAAATTGTTATTATTTCATAATAATCAGAAAACCCACTGTGTGTATTCTGAACAGGGCCTGTGTAAAATATACGAATCCAGTACTGACAATCTGGTTGTGTCATCAGAATAGACAAAAAGAAATTGTCAAGATATTGATTTTGTATCCACACAGCCTTTACTGACACATGATTTAGGAAACGTTGAAATGAAAGACCAGTCAGAGCAGAGGCATTAGATAAGTGTTCAGTATAGAAAAACAATCAGTCTTGAGATCTTATTCACACCTGTGAATGCCACTGACCACAGGCGGTTTGTTCCTTGATCATTGGGGTGATGGTCTTAACATTTTTGGAGACTCTAAGAGAGATTAGCCGTAAAGGATTTGCTGAGATGACTACTTCAATGTGAAGCGCTGCTCAGGATTGTCAGGTCAGTGTAGAGATGCTCAAGTAGCTGTGGTGTTTCTCTCTCTCTTTTTTTGTTTATTTTTGAGACAGGGTCTTGCTCTGTTGCCCAGGCTGGAGTGCAATTGGCGTGATCACAGCTCACTGCAACCTCCACCTCCTGGGCTTAGCAATCTTCCCACTTCAGCCTCCCTGTAGCTGGGACTACAGGTGTGCGCCACCACATCCAGCTAATTTTTACATCTTTTGTAGAGACAGCGTTCACCATGTTGATCAGGCTGGTCTCAAACCCCTGGACTCAAGCCATCTGCCTGCCTCCCATATTGCTGGGGTTACAGACCTGAGCCACTGTACCTGGCTTTTGTCTCTTTCTTCTCTCAAGCAGATACAGACTCACTTGCTCATCTAATACTCACTCAGGCTACTATCCCCAGAGTCACTTCTTCCCAAGTTTAAGTTGGTCTTTGCTAGGAGGCCAATCCTGACTTTCTAAGTTACATCAATCTGTCACCTTCTGTGATGTTCATTGAACCACTTAAAAACAAAGTTTCTAAAGCAAAGTCTGACTGCGGCAATTTCTTGTTTAAAAACCCTCTGGTGGGGGCCGGGTACAGTGGCTCACACCTGTAATCCCAGCACTTGGGGAGGCCAATGGGGACAGATCACCTGAGGTCAGGAGTTTGAGACCAGTCTGGCCAACGTGGTGAAACCCTGTCGCTACTAAAAATACAAAAATTAACCAATGTGGTGGTGCGTGCCTGTGTAGTCCCACCTGTTTGGGAGGCTGAGGCAGGAGAATCACTTGAACCCGGGAGGTGGAGGCTGCAGTGAGCCTATATTGTGCCACTGCACTCCAGTCTCAGCAACAAAATGAGACTCTGTCTCTACAACAATAACAACAATGACAAAGAAATTACTTTCAAAGCTGACTTGTCCTTTTTTGCAACAACTTTGCTCCTTGCTTTCATTGTTTGCTTGTTTTTTGCTTGGGCAAGTGTAGTAGACTCTTAATTGAACCACCTAAAAACAAAGTTTCCAAAACAAATCTGGCTGTGGTAATCCCTTGTTTAAAAACCCTCTGGTGGGGGCCGGGCACCGTGGCTCAAGCCTGTAATCCCAGCACTTTGGGAGGCTGAGGCGGGCGGATCACGAGGTCAGGAGTTTGAGACCAGCCTGGCCAACATAGTAAAACCCCATCTTTACCAAAAAAAAAAAAAAAAAAAAAAAAAAAAAGCTGGGCATGGTGGCGGGCGCCTGTAATCCTGGCTACTCAGGGAGCTGAGGCAGGAGAATCACTTGAACCCAGGAGGCAGAGGTTGCAGTGAGCCGAGATTGTGACACTGCACTTCAGCCTAGGCGACAGAGCAAGACTGTCTCAATAAATAAATAAATGAAAGCAAAAACAAACAAACAAAAACCAAAAGCCCTCTGGTGGGTACCATTGCCTTTGGTGTGGTTTCCTGAACCTCGGCACAGCCTCCATGACCTGGTCATTCTTGCCTGTGCTTTCAGTTCCCACCTTTATGCTTCCACACTCTCCCTTCCCCAGTGCCGGAGCCAGATGAGCTGTTTCCTGGTGTTCAGGTGTGACGTCATCTCTCATTCTGCTGAGCCTGGGCTTTCACTGGTCCCTGGACTGGACCTTCCTTCCCTACTCTACGGTTCTGAAATTTGTGGTGTATTATTTAAAAAAAAAAAATACATTTTTCAAACTAAAATAGTGACGTTAAAACTGAAGGAAGAAAGGTAAGGAATGTGTGAATGATGAACGTTATTTGACCAACCAGACAAATATATCATTTGTGCAGGTTAAAAAAGCATATTAATAACTTCATGAGGTTAACCAATTTAGGACTCAATTAGAAATGTGATCCCAGGAACTACATACAAATTATTATAATTATGGTGACAGGAAATGGCGCTCCTAGGAAATGGTAGAAGGCAGAAATTTAAAAGGGGAATATATTATTTAAAAGTCAGGCAGCTTGTCTTTGCGGCCCTAAGAGTTGAATTGGGAAAATTAAAGATCTCAGATCATAAAACTACCAGCAGAATGAAGTACTAAGCTAATCCACTCAGCGGAAAGCAGTTCACCACCATAATTGGAAATGCAGGATTGTGGTTACTTAATAGAAGTGAACATTTAATCATGTCAGGGCCACTGTGTGCCGTAGATTTAACATACCATCTCTAACATATTTTGCAACTTGGACAATTAATTCCACACCTGTACTGTCCCATATTCAGCTTTATAAAACATGTCCTCCCCATAAAAATAAATGTATGTGGCAGATAGCCCTCTCTCTTGTTTGCCAAAAAACAGATTACTATCAGGAAGGCCGAATTATCACCTGCTGTCAACAAATGGATTACCCAAGTTAAGGTCATTATTGTTGCTGTCATTATCTTACATATTAAAACTGTTATTTATGAACATAGAAATGAAATGGATGATCTTACATTTATCCGGGGTTTCTATGAGACCTTTTTGAACTTCATTTTGCATGCTTGTAAGATTACGAATTAAAACTATCCATGCAGTCCCACATTTTTTAAAAAATAAATTGCCTCTTCAAATGAAGATTTTTTTTCCCCTTACTGCTAAAGGTTTTAGATTAACTCAGCAACCCATGAACCTTTTCATGTTGTCATCTACTGACATTTTTCTTTTTGAGTTTTTGGAAATATAATACAAGATAAAAGTACACTTGGAGGTGAAACAGCAAGAGGTAGAGATAACAAGAATATTTATTTAGTTTACTCATCTGCTTTTGTTTTTCCCTTATTATTTATGTAATTTATATTTCTACTTTTTTTTGAACTCTAAAGTCTGTTTCAGTTAACTTTGATTTCCATGATTCTGTTTTATTTAATGAAACTTTTTGAAGACTTTTTGCCACTCTATTTAAATGAAACATGACCAAGGAGAAAATGAATATAAACATCTTTGCATAACTGATACGTTGAAAAATGCATGACCACTTAAATGTCACAACTCGGTGTAGCATTTCTTTTTCATTCTGATGCTACTGAATTTTAAGGACAAGCTGCATTTTGCATTTGTAGCGTTGCTTAAATCAGGTGGCAGCATGCTCCTGAGCTAAAAACCATCTCTCTGAGAAGCATGTTGTTGAGAACTCAAGAGTTTCTCCCTCCCCTCTTCTCCCCTCCTTTCTCTTCTTTCTCCCTCCTTTCTTCCACCCGTTTCCTCCCCTCCTCCTTTCTTCCTTCCCTCCCCCTTTCTTCCTTCCGTCCCCTTCCTTCTTCACCCTTTCCTTCTGTTTCTTCCTCCCTCCCTATTTCCTACTTTCCTTTTTTTTGGACAATAGCCAGGACTGTGGGGATGACAGATGTGAGGCCAGCCTTGGGCTGGGGCAGCAACAGGACATTCAGGGTGGCTGTCCCTCCTCCCACATCCCGTAACAGACCTCAGGAATGAATTTTGTTCTGGGTGGTACCTCTCCCCTGCTTCGGGCCCTGACAGTCCTGCTCATTTACTTGCTCTTCAGCAGTCAGACTGCAGTAGCTTAGACTCTGAGAATGAGGTAAGGTCTGATTCCGATGTCCTCCCAGCAGCACCCCACAGGCAGAAAGGGGCAGGGGAATACAAATCGGAAAGGGAAATGAAAGGACACAGAAACAATTAGGTTATTACAAGACAGAATAAATCAAAGTTAGAGGAAGAAGTGGCCAGGAAGCTATCATTTCGTAAGCACCTGCTAGGGTGGAATACTTCTGTGACTACAGGAGCCAGGCAGGATGACACTCGGGGTGGGTGATGACCGGAGCTTGTATTTGTCCCTTTGTCACAGTCCCCACCATTCCATAGCCTCTCTCTAACAAACAACTGATGAACTAAAGACTGTTTTTAAGAAACAAGAGTTTATATGTTATTGCAAATCTTAGCTTAATATTGTGTTAGATTGCTTGGGAATAGTGGGGACCCTGTGAGCTAGACAAACCTATGCTTTTCTGGGGGAAGCAGCTGATTCTCCGTCAGTTGTTGCTAGGTGGGCATGCTGCATCAGTGATGAGTGCTGAGTTTTCAACAGAAGCAGATTCCAGGTTGGCTGGTTTGATTTTGTGTGTGTGTGTGTGTGTGTGTGTGTGTGTGTGTGTGTGTGTGTGAAATTTCCTGATTTTTAAATGTTGGCAATTAAATAAGAGTTGTTTTTTTTTTTGAGAGTCTTACTCTGTCACCCAGGCTGAAGTGCATGGTGTAATCTCTGCTCACTGCAGCTTTGACCTCCTCAGCTCAAACTATCCACCTGCCTCAGCCTCACAAGTAACTGGGACTACAGGCATGAGCCACTATGCCCGGCTAATTTTTTAAATTTTTATTAGAGACAGGGTTTTACCATGTTGGCCAGGCTGTTCTCAAACTCCTGACCTCCAGTGATCCGCCCACCTTGGCCTCCCAAAGTGCTGGGATTACAAGTGTGAGCCACTGCGGCCAGCCAAGAAATTTGAAAAGTAATGAACACTCTGAAATAAATATGTCAGTGGGAAGCATGTGTCAATTTCCAACTGTGGCCTGCCATGTGCCATGTTCTGTACTTTGTGTGAACTGGCTGAACCTCAGCCCAGCTCCATGGGGTTGGTATTGCTCTTCCCTTCCGTGGGAATTAAAGGAAAAAACCGATGAGGAGCTTGAAAGAAAAATTCAACAAATGTCTGCTGAGCACCTACTATGTGCCAGAGCCCACGTTGTCCTATCTGCCCTACAGGTATTGCTGGTTCACTTCTAAACACTGGAGGGATGTATGAAAAGTTCACCACCGCCACCACAGTATTGAGATAACAGTTCAGAACAACAATACTTAGACCTCCTAGGATGAATTGTGAAACAAATTGCACACATACTTATTGTGATAGGGACTCAGAGAAAAGAAGGAGACCTCTTTTTGTGCTTAATATAGGGCAAGGGATTTGAACAGGGATTAAAAGATTAGGAAGATTCTCCAAAACAGGTTGAATAAGGAGAGAAATTAGAGCAAGGCACTGAATTGGCTTCTCTTTTGGAAGAATTCTTTTTGGAGAAAAAGTCTCCTCCTTGAACTTTAAGGGATTTGGCTCTGAGGGTTGAGTCATGTTTCCATGAATGCGCAGTAAATTCATGGTAAATCCAAGCCTAGAACCCCAGAGCCTATTTGTATAACCATCAACTGGTCATTTTATCAGGAGTTATCTTGGATTTCTGATGTGCAAAGATCAGAATGGTTATAACAGAAGTCTCTACAGAGCTACCGCAGAATCCCTGTGCCTACTGTTGAGATGCTTTCTAATGCTGTCTTGGAATTCTTCCCGTTTCTTCTGGAAATCTTTTTTTCACGTGAAAGCAGTTGCTGGTAGTACCCAGATGGTGGCCATATAGTCCCTAGGTATGAGAGTCTGCCTAATACCAGTTAAACATTATAGTCAATGGGGACTCCTTGAATGACTTTTAACCTTGAACCTGCAAGAAGTCAAGATTACAGGAAAGAATTATAGCAAGTGCCGAGAATGGAAGGGAGCATACCGATGACTTCTAACTGGCAAGTGTAAGTCCTGGCTGCTCAGTAGAGCAGTGGTTTAGACTTGGTCTTATTAACCACAAAGCCCTTTGTTCATTTGAACTCACTCAAAGCCCCCAAGTTTAAAACAGATGAAAATGCTTCTCCTACCTCCTCTCACCTGAGCCTTTCCTTAGGGTGCTGCTTTTGGCCTTAGGGGTTGGAAATCCATTGTTGCATCAGTTCTTCTCTTAACGAATGAGAAGGATGGAGAAGACTCAGAGATGGCTGTGGAAATGCAGGGAGGACAATATTCTAGGGCAGTGCTTTCCAAACTGCAGAACATTTACCCAGGGGGTGGCAAAGCCATGGGGAGAGGGAAGGAGATACTAGAATTTTTATGTCGATTTATTTTGTATCTCATCCTTTTCCAGTTCCTTTTGGTTTGTGTTATAATGTGTGTAATATATTAGTGCAGTCTAATTTATAATAAATTACATAATAGGTTCCATTCCATTATATTATAAATTAAAAAATACATTCTGGGGTATGTGCTCCACTTTATTTTTTTATTTGACTAATGAGACACAGGGTCCAAAATATTTGGAGACCAGTATACTAGACTATGAATTTCAACCTTTTGTATTTCAAATCCCTTTCACTAACGGACTCAGATCCCACCATGGTAGCAATGAGAGGCCCAGCTTTTCCAAGAAGAGAGTTTAACTGCTCACAGGCATTCTGTAATTTGTCATTTATGGCAGGTTTTGAGAACATAAACATTGCAGTGGTATTTTTGAGAGGAAATGTTTATCATTATAGCGCCAAAACACATCACAAACAGAAACAATAATTTCATTAGTAGACGAAAATTGTAATAATGCTGTTGAATATAAATTTCACTGCTATGGCAATTCTAAAACACAAGGATGATGAATAAAATATTGCAACATTATTATTGGGAATAAACTTTATTGCCATGAGTGAGACACAAGTGGGAGGATTGATGGAGACTCAAATTTCGGGTAATTGTTTTCAGCCAGTGGTATGGGTATTATCCACAGAAATGTATTCTCTTCTCTAGTATCACCCCCTCGCCTCTGGTGGAAAATCCCTGCTCTGGAGAGAATGGGATAATGGTCCTTTCACTCCAAGCCCGACTCTCACATCTGTTTCTTACTCAGTGTTTTATTACCCCAGCAATTCCATCCTGTTGTGCGAGGTGAAACCCAAGGATCATCCTCCCTTTTCCTGTTCCTCTACATCAAACCGATCCCCAACGGGTGTCGTCAGTGCTACCTCCGGATTAGGTCTTGAGTCAGATTATCCTTCTCCATCTCCCCGGCGACCCCCTAGTCCAATCCTGGACTCCGCTGTGTCCTCTTGCTGGGTTTCTCCCTCCTGTACTGCTCCTTGCAGTTATTTGTCACCAGAGTGAGCATGAGCCAGCCACTGTCCAGCTGAAACCCTGCTGTGGGCCGGGTGCAGTGGGTCAGGCCTGTAATCCCAGCACTTTGGGAGAGTGAGGCGGGTAGAGCACCTGTGGTCAGGAGTTCGAGACTAGCCTGGCCAACGTGGTGAAACCCCTTCTCTACTTAAAAACAAAAACAAAAAACCAAAAAAAAACTAGAAACAAAAAATTAGCCGGACGTGGTGGTGGGTGCCTGTAATCCCACTGGAACCTGGGAGGCTGAGGTTGCAGTGAGCTGAGATTGCACCACTGCACTCAAGCCTGGGCCACAAGAACAAAACTCCGTCTCAAAACAACAACAGGAACAACAACAACAAAACAAACAAGAACCAGAACGAAACAAAACAAAACAAAAAAACTCCGTAAAACCGAAAACCAAAACCCAAAAAAACCCTGTGCCTTTCTCTTACTTACAGAATTAACTCAAAGCCCTTCGCAAAGTCTTCAGAGCCCCGAGGGATTGCCAGCCTCATCTCCTGCACCTCTCTACCTGGGTTACTGTGTCCGGCTACTCACGTCTCCCTTCTAAATCTTAGACACCAAGCCTATGGCAGCCCTAGGACCCCCCTGTTCCCTCAGCACTGAGCTGGCTCATGTCTGCCCTTCAGGTGTTCAGCTATCTGTCCTTTCCTTGGAGAGCACCTCCGTGACCACCCCAGCTAACGTGACCACTGGGAACCTCCATTTCTGTCCATCTCTACCCTAGAGCTGTGGCCTCCTTGCCTCCAGGGGCTGCTGTTCCCACAGAACCCAGGGCTGGAGGTGGTCCCTGAGGCTGTTCCATGAAGCAGTCCTTCATCATCCCTTGTCTTTCCTTTAAAGATTTTATCTCAATCTGACATTGCCATGTGTATTTGCTTATTACTTGAATAAACAAAAGCCCAGTCTTGAAAGAAAGTGAGAACTTGTGACTTTCAGGTTTTTTGTTCCTCCCCATCACATCTGATGCGGAGGAACAAACAGCATCACGTATTGGCAAATAAAATACCCATGTGTTCCCGATGCTCGGCTGAGGTCTCCCTAGAGCCAGCCAGCCAGACACTCCTGGCTGCGACCTGGGCTCTGGGGTGGCCAATCAGACACTCCTGGCTGCGACCTGGGCTCTGGGGTGGCCAATCGATGTCAGCTCTGTGACCTGGGCTCTGGGGTGGCCAATCGATGTCAGCTCTGTGACCTGGGCTTTGGGGTGGCCAATCGATGTCAGCTCTGTGACCTGGGCTCTGGGGTGGCCAATAGATGTCAGCTCTGTGACCTGGGCTCTGGGATGGCTCATAATGTCAACTCATTGGCCACCTCTGCTCACCTGTGAGAGCTGCATGGAGTGGTGTTGTGTTGAGCCACATTGGAGCCTGAGGCAGTGGAAAAATCAGTCACACTCATCCTGTCTTTATTTCAAATTTTGACATTTTGCTCATCATCAATTTTTTTGGGTCAAATTTAAACATTGCATTAAAATACTATCTTGCTTACTGAGATTTTGGTGACCCATTAAGTTTCGTATCCAAGGCCAGTATCTCACCAGCCTCACTTTTATCCCGGCTGGGAACATTATATTGATCAGGAATAACTAAGATACATGCAGTATAAGGAATTAGAGGCTTAATTTGGCTTAGTGGAAGAGTGGTTGAGGAGTGACAGTGGATCATGTGTATAGAGTTGGGTGGATGCAGCCTAGTAGCCCATCCTGCTAAACTGACAAACCAGAATGGTACACATCAGGGACTAGGACATTTCACAGTTATTTTTTTTAACAGCTCAGTATTATCGACTGAGGCCCGGTAGCAGGGTCATAACTAAATTGCAGTTTCCCTGCTTTTTAGCAGGGCTTGGGCATCTCTTGGTCTCAAGTTCAAATCTTGCTTTTGCCTACTTATATGCTGTGTGGTTTAGGGCAAGTGATTTGTCTTCTTTGAACCTCAGCATCTTTGTTAGCAAAATGGAAATTTTAAAAAAATCACCTCGGCCGGGCGCGGTGGCTCAAGCCTGTAATCCCAGCACTTTGGGAGGCCGAGACGGGCGGATCACGAGGTCAGGAGATCGAGACCATCCTGGCTAACACCGTGAAACCCCGTCTCTACTAAAAATACAAAAAACTAGCCGGGCGAGGTGGCGGGCGCCTGTAGTCCCAGCTACTCCGGAGGCTGAGGCAGGAGAATGGCGTAAACCCGGGAGGCGGAGCTTGCAGTGAGCTGAGATCCGGCCACTGCACTCCAGCCCAGGCTACAGAGCAAGACTCCGTCTCAAAAAAAAAAAAAAAAAAAAAATCACCTCTTGGTGGAGTGGTTGTAAATGTTAAATGAAATGATTGGTTCATTTGACTCCTATCTACAGAGTGCTCAAAATGTGGCGGCTGTGGGCTCCGCTCTGGGATTCAAAGGTGAGGCGGTGAAATGAGGAGGTTGTCTCACCTTTCTGGAGCTTGCAATCTAGTGGAGGAGGTAGACATTCGTCTGAGTCACAAACATGTTAAGTCCCCAATCTGTGAGAGCCTCGGGGAGCGCTTCCTCCAGGGATCCATGCTCTAGGTGAGGACTGATGAGAAAACAGGAGTTTACTAGGCACAGCAAGTAGGAAGGGCTTCCATGCAGGGGAAACAGCTTGTGCAAAGACCCAGTGTGGGCAAGGGCATGGCCTGTCTGCAGAAGTGAGCAAATGCCAGTGCAACTGGAGGGCAGAGCATTAATTTATGTAATTTATGTTGTCATTGTGCTATTATCAGCCTTCCTGCTGGGCCCTCGGTGATACAGGGAGGATGGGTTCCAGGTGCTTCACTGTCCTTCTAATACCACCTGAGGGAAGAACAGGTTTGCCTTCAAAGGCAGGAAATGAGGTCTAGGTATAGGGCTGTATTTCTAGAGAAGGTTCCAGAAAGGGGCAGGAGAAAGCCAACAGGGTGAAGAAAGAGGAAAAAAAGTTAAAGCAGAAAGAGCCAACCTTACGACAGACAGTGAATAAACAAGAAGGGACGTTTCTGTGTCACCTGCCATATTTCTTTGGAAATAAAAGTTATTTTTCCAGAAATAACTTAAATATTCAGCAAGAAAAGGTCCTGAGCTGTAAAGTGCCAGGGCTGAGAAAATTCCCTGGTGTGTTAACATTTCTGGACAGAATGTTCGGGCAGCTGTCATTGACAGCACCCATTCTCCCCACCAGGTGGTTGAGTTTTGGAGGAATCTGAAAGGTTTCCATGGGCCTGTCGTGAGTGGACAAATGAATTAGGTGAGGGTGAGAGTGAAGCTGTTGAATTTTTAAAAGTAATTCCAACAGTGCATTGAGGGGCCATCTGAGTTTATGAACAATCTGATGTTGGCAAAATCCGTTCCCCACAGAGATCACAGAACAGGTGGAGAGGGGCCACTTACTCTGTCTGAGCCTTTTGCTTTCCCAAGCTGACCGTGACCTTAGAGAGCATGAGTTTCCAGGCCCCACCCTGAGACCCCGTGCACTGAGCATTTGTCACGCGAGCGCCATTTGTGGCAGCTGATACCGCCTGGAAACTTTCACTGAGTCCGCCAGAAGATAACGGCTTTTTATGGCCTTTTGCATTTGAACTAGTGATCCAGAGGTGAGAAATTCTATATTCCATTACTGACTCCCTCAGCTCTCCCGGGCACCCTGATATAGCTGTGACACTCAGAGTCACATGTGGCATGCTGCGTCAGCTCACGATGAAAAGCTACCTCAGTCTGAAAGCAAATCCTCCGTGAAAATCCCATGATTCCAGCTTAGCAATGAACAGATCCGACTTTCCTAAGGGGGCCTCATCATTGCCAAACTGTTAAAAACCCGTATGAGAGGTGGTGAGTTCATGGCAAAGCCCCCTCTGTCATCTGTTGTTTATACCTCTCATTAGTTTAAATGCTTCATTCTTTCCTTTCTTTCTTTCCTTTTTTTTTTTTTGGGTAGAAAGAGCAGTTCTCATCAGTACCCTGCAAAGGATCTGAAGAGAATTCAGGGCAGCGTGGAGATGACAAGATGTTTTGACAGTGATGACAAGAATAGCGATCAACAGGTTGTCCTCCCCATCTAGGGTCTTCTGTGGGTGGGAAAAGCAGTCATTATGGCGGCCAGCGAGGCTTGTGGTGTCGTTTTGTTAATAAAGGCTTTATAAGAACCAGGAGAACACCATCTGGTCCTGGGGCCCTGCCAGGTTGAGGAGACTTAATAGCTTCTTGAGTTTCGGCAATAAAAATCGGGCTATCCAGGGAACAGAACATGTGCTCAGGAATGATGAGGAGTTAGGGCTTATTTAAAAAGTATAGGGGGCCTAAGATGACCCTCTGCATTGGCAGAGGAGAGAGATGATGAAAAAGGAGTAATTTATGATTGCAATATAGCATCCCATGTTACCCCGTCGTCTGGGATCTGTGAATCAACAAGGAGAGGAAACTCGTTATCTAAAAGGCTGTTACGTCATCCTTTAGGCAAGAGACGTCATTCATAAACTCAAAGCCTGTAGAAAGGAGCTTTTAAAATGAGGGTTTATACGCCCCTCCTGCAGATAATGATAATTAGCATGGGTTAAAGGAGGTGGGGATTTTCCTAGTTTATGAAACTTGTAGGCCAGAATAAAAACCCAGTAACCTATTTCATGAAGTAAACTACTGAAGAGTTGACAGTCACTCTCCAGAGAATTGCCTGTCCCCCCAGAGCGCAGTAAGGTAATATTTATTAATGGTATTAAAAAATTTAAATGAAGTCATCCAGCAGCAGCCTCCTGAGAAGGAAATAAAACATACAGGGACAGTGGTTGGAAATGTTGCTATAGACTAAGACTATGGAGGCAATTAATATTGAGAAAAAGTCAATCTAGCAGGGAAGGAAACTGAAATATTTATATAAAAAGTTAAAAAAAAACCCATTAGCTCTTACCCAGGTGGACATATCTCCATGTAATTATGGAGTCCGCTAACAAAAGCAAATTTCTCTCTCCCTGGTTCCATCTCTAAGGCATTAGAGTCGGCAGAAGTTCTTTTCATGGGGAAGTAATTTAATAGGGTCTCCTCTGAAAATTGTTCTGATTTCATAGGTCAAAAATGTGACACCCACGGGGCAAAAGAGAGATTGCCAGATGCCTGGTAGAGGCTTGATGTGTCTTCCCAGAACTGCATTATGAAAGATGGCAGAAGTTTGGTTCAGGGGAGCCACGAAGCGGCCACCCGAGCAGCATTTAGGAGTTGGTAACAGTTATTGAAATCAATTATCTGATTGAAGCCCCACCACAAGCCAGTGGGACTAGAAAGATATTACAGCCCCCAGTTGTAGACAAGACACTCACAGAGGTATGGTGACACACTCAGGATCACGCAACCCCATCCAGTGGGGCCAAGACTGGAGCTCACTGTGCTTATGGGCAGAGAAGAAAGGGAGGCTTTCTTCCAGGGCACCTCTCATTAGACCAGGCTCTGGATGCCGGATGAGTCCAATTGTGTTTTCTCCGCTTCTGCTCTGGGGCTCTATGCACCGCTAACGGGAGTTCCATGACCATGCTGATCGACCCCGTACGAAGTCAGGCTGTCTGATTTGCGCTAAGTCTTCGGTGCTTCATGAAATCCCTCTGCTCTCTCCGGTTAGCTTCCTTCCAATTCCTGATGGCAGCACATCCAAAATGAGCTCTCCCTCACCCTGTGCAGGTTGTGCAGAAAATCGTGCCTCATCTTTCATAGAGAGAGAGAGAGAAAAAAAAAGATCCTTCTCACCCATGACAGGCACATCTTCTCCTTCTCTTCTTTTCTGTTACAGACAAAGCTTATTAAGGTCAACCTCTTCACCTGTATACTGGACTTCCTAACCCCTTCCACCTTTACCGCCACTTTACTATTTTGCTTTTCCCCTCTTTTAACTTCACTTTCTTTCCTCTGGCTTATTCACCTAAGTCTATACATGATCTCTGATTGCTTTCATCTCTCTTCCTCCAAATTAACCTTCTCTTGACATTTCTTCTTACTCCCTTGCAACTCGTGACCTCACCTCCATTTTCCCTGAAGCCATAACCATTTAGCTTTTATCCCAACATGTTATTGAAATGGATCTTGCTAAGGTTCCCAACAACCTAATTTTCAAATCTAATGACCTATTTTCAGCCCTTTTTCTTGATTCTTTAAAGAAATTGCCTTGGTTGACAACTCCCATATTTTGAAATACTTTCCTTCCCTGGCTTGATTTGATGTATTTATCCATTCACTTACTCAATAAATATTTATTGATCCTACTATGTGCTAGGAGCCCTATCCTAGCTTCTGGAGATTCAGTGGCATATTTTATTCTAGTGGAGGAAACAGGAAACAAATATGTATGGAGATGAATGGAAAGTATCGTGTTGGAAAATGATGAGGCCACAAAGCACCTTCTACCACTGGCCACTACACTTTCTTCCAGCGCCCTTGACAATCTCTCCGGTTCTTCTTCTCTCTAGTCCTTGAATGTTGGTGATTCCAGGGTGACTGGTCTTTTCTCCCTGCTTTTTCTAACACCTGACCCTGTAAGAGATCTTGTCTACTCGGAGGCTTTAATGATGATGTTTCAGCTAATTTCATCTGTATCCCTGTTTCCATCTCAGATATATTTTGCAGAGTTTGCATTCTTCTATCCAGTCATTTACTGGACATTTCTGTTGGGGTTTCCTATATTCATCTCATATTTACCAAGTCCAAACAGGGAACCTCCTATCACCCAAACCTGTTTCTACTCTCTGTGTTCTCTATCCCAGTTAGTGTTGACATCATCCCATCAATCTTTCCATCTAGAAATCTCTCCTGCATCCCCGCTGTAAAAAGTCACCAACAGCAGTCGATTCTGTGACTTAATGGCCAGAACTTGGCCCTATTTTCTTTTCTCTTCTTTTTCTTTTTTTTTTTTTTTCTCTTTTTTTTTTTGGAGACAGAGTCTTGCTCTGTTGCCCGGGCTGGAGTGCAGCAATATGATCTCAGCTCACTGCAACCTCCATCTCCCGGGTTCAAGTGATTCTCCCACCTCAGCCTCCCGAGTAGCTGGGATTACCAGGCACCCGCCACCACACCTGGCTAATTTTGGTATTTTATTTTATTTTTTTTAGTAGAGACAGGGTTTCACCATGTTTGTCAGGATGGTCTTGAACTCCTGACCTCAGGTGATCTGCCCACCTCAGCTTCCCAAAGTGCTGGGATGACAGGGGTGAGCCCCTGAGCCCGGCCCCTACTTTCTGTCTCAGGGTCCATGCCTCACTTCAGACTCATACCACGTCTTTTCTGGACTCTTTCCTTGTAGCGGGCTCCCCTAGCTCCAGGGTTCCCTACTTCAATTCCCCTTTCACCTTGTTACTGAAATTATCACACTAAATATACCTGATTTTTGTCAGTTTCCAGTTAAAAAAACACTCCGTTTGCCTCCCTGTGGCCCATAGCAGGGTTTGAAGACTGTGGGAGACAACTGATTTGTAGCTCCTGAGATCATTTTAGGGGGTTGCAACAGACATTAAAAAATATGAAATACAAAATATCAGGGTGAATTTCACATAGAAAGGGCCAGTGTTGTTATGTGAACTTTTTGTTTCTGTTATAGATACTTGTGTGTATGTGCTAGGTTGTGATATAAAATGTGTGTCTTTGAGCAGCATCAGGAAAGTTTTAAAAAGTGCTGGCTCCTAGGGGATAATCTAAATTCCTTCACCTGGCATGTAAGGCTTTTTCCAGTTCCACCTCAATCTTCCTATCAGGTTCTTACATAGGATCAGGACTGGATCTCAAGAAAACTCTTCTCAAGTCAAATTCTCACTGTCAGACAGGCGCGGTGGCTCACACCTGTAATCTCAGCACTTTGGGAGGCTGAGGCGGGTGGATCACCTGAGGTCAAGGAGTTTGAGACCAGCTTGACCAACATGGTGAAACCCTATCTCTACAAAAATATAAAACATAGTCGGGCCTGGTGGTGGCTGCCTGTGATCCCAGCTACTTGGGAGGCTGAGGCGGGAGAATCGCTTGAACCTGGGAGGCGGAGGGTGCAGTGAGCCAGGATCACGCCACTGCACTCCAGCCTGGGCAACAGAGCGAGACTGTCTCAAAATAAAAATAAAAAAAATTCTCACTGTCCTTGCACGTGGCTCTGCCTGCTCCATGCCTTTCCCCTCCTGCCCTCAGGCTGCTTTGCTTTTCTGTTGGCAAACCCCTTCTTGTTTTTCATGTCCCAGCTTCAATGTCCCTTCCCTGGCCCTTTTTAGCCAGAGTTATTTGTTTCCGTTCCCCCATGGGTGTCCTTCAAGCTTCCTGATCTCCCATTGAACACTGGCCTTTTTGTAATGTGATTCACCTGCTAATATGCCTTTGTCTCCCTCATTAGGCCATGTTGGGGGTGATGCAGGAGGCCAGGTCATCTTTGTGTCTTTGGCATCTAGCAAAGGACCTGATACACCACAGAACTCAGGAAATATAGGAAACTGTGTGAGTGTGTGTGTGTGTGTTGCATGTGTGTGAAAGAGAGAGAGGGAGAGAGAGAGAGAGAGCACGTGAGCAAGTGTATACACAGCACAGAAAAATAGACACGAGCTCTTTGGATGTTATAAATACATGTAGGCACACACACAGCTCACTTCTGAGTTTTCTTTTTTAACTACTTTTATGTATTTACTACCTCACCCAGTGCCTGCTCAGGCCAGACACTGACCACAAGGGTGTACTCTGCCACTGTTCCTGGCCAAATCGATGGGAATTTGCAGGGAAATTTCACCTGTATTTTGTCATGTGCCGGCAGCAATCTGACACCAGTTTCTGACCTTGTGTTGGGTCTCTCGTCACTCCCAGAGGTCAATGCCTTGTGGTACTGGGTCCAATGTCAATTGTACTCTGTCCTCATAATGCCTGAGATTATCCCATGGCCTCAGGCATTTACAGTAAGACATGTGTATGTCTAATGATAAGAAAGATACAATTTCATTTTTTTCAGTCTGGGAATGTTGGGCTTCCAATCACCACAGGAAAGACAGGAGGCATGTCAGCCTGAATATCTTCCTGTTATGTTATTCTTACTACCCGGCTACTTATGAATAGTTTTGAATCATTTTAGAAGATGTACCAGCCACCTCCTTGCAACAAGACCAAATACTGTCGAAGGGTGTCCTTTACTTGGAGAGAATACTTGTTTCTGAAGGTAGACATGCATGCAGCTTCACCTTTATAACTTAGTCACTTAGGTGATCTTTGACAAACTCCTTATATTGTGTGAACTTTTGTTTTGCTCTGCGTAGGGTAAGGTATAATATTACTCTATGTAATATTATATATATAGTAATAACCCTCACAGGATTCTCTTGAAGAGCACATAAGCTGAGCTGCTTTGGAAACTGTGAACCATTCTCCAAATGTAGCATTTTGAGCAAAGAGAAAGATTAGAGAGTAAAATAAGGGAGAGGGGATAGGCAGGGGAAAAGGGAGAGAGAGGGAAAGAAGAAATCTTGGCTCTCTTGCCATTGACTGCCTTTGGCCATCCTCTCTGCCAGCACTGATGGAGGGTTTTCTATACCCTAGACACCAGGAGAGGTGCTGGGATGTGTGCAAATATCAGGAAGACGCCTGTTCAAACAGCAAGGAATCTAGACTAGAGCTTCTCAATCTTGGTACTGTGGTCATTTGTGCTGGAGAATTCTTTTTTTTTTTTTTTTTTGGACACAGGGTCTCTCTCACTCTGTCACCCATGCTAGAGTGCAGTGGTGTGGTGCCATCATGGCTCACTGCAACCTCAAACTCTTGGGCTCCAGTGATCTTCACACCTCAGCCTCCCGAGCAACTGGTACTAAAGGCATTTGCCACCATGCCTGGCTAATTAAAAAAAAATTTTTTATGGAAAAGGGGTCTTGCTATGTGGCCCAGGCTGGTCTCCAACTCCTGGCCTCAAGTGATCCTTCCACCTCAGGCTCCCAAAGCACTGGGAATACAGGTGTGAGCCAGTGCACCTGGCCAGCGCTGGATAATTCTTTATTGTGGGAGACTTTCTTGTGGATCTCCTGACTTTTACCCTCATTAGATGCCAGTAACCACCCCTCCTGCCACACCTCCACTTATGACAACCCAAAATGTCTCCAGAATGGCTCCAGGGGACAAAAATCACAGCCCATTGAGAACCCCTGTTCTAGACAGATATCGGCCCACCCACCTATGGCGTGCTGCAGCTGTGAGGCAGATCCAGCACCGTTGGCATGTCTCCACCGGCTCTTCAGACTCTGAGCGCTTCACCTGAGAAAACAAACTGAATAGACCACAGGCAGATCACCGGAGCCCAGGAGTTCAAGATCAGCCTGGGGAACATGGTGGACCCCCTCTCTACTGAAAATACATTACCTAACTGGGCATGGAAGCACTCGTCTGTAGTCCCACCTACTCAGGAGGCTGAGGTGGGAGGATGGCTTGAGCCCGGGACGTGGTGGTTGCAGTGAGCTGAGATCACAACACTGCAATCCAGCCTAGGTAGCAGAGCCAGACCCTGTCTCACAAAAAAGAAAAAAAAAAAAAAAAAAAAAAAAAAACAGATGCAGCATTTTCTGTACATTTGAAAAAACATTGTAAGTATGCAAAATCTCTCAGTTTACAGGACGCAGAAAAGAAATACAGGTGAATCTGTCATAAGGACATTAGAAAATTGTGAAAAAATTGACCTTACTATGGGAACCTAAGCCTGCCCCACAAAGCAGTTAATTCTCAGCATCACTGCCTTGCTTTCTCCCCAATAGGTTATCTGGTTCACCTGTGCGTCACTGTTTTGATCAGGAAGATGGGAATATTGATACGTCATTTCACAGAGGTGAAGAATGTATTAACCGAGATTCTTGCAGCTTTCCTGACAGCTGAGACCTAAAAGGTCAAAATGTACCCGAGTCTGTGCTGTAAAAACATTCACCTGCCTTACTGGAGCCCGCTCTCTGTGTATGTTTTAGATTGCAATGGGCCTGAGTATTTATCTTTTCAGTATAGAACTATTACCCTAAGGTACATATTTTTCAGATCATTATAAGATTCCTGGTGTGATAACACTAGAGAGGGAAAAATCCATGCACGCAAGCCAGACTTGGAACAGTTTGAGCTTTTATGGCAAGATTGTATTGCTTATTTCTAAGCTACACATCTGCAATGAGCATTAGCCCATACTTAAGCCATAATGCATGGTTTTAAGGTCACTGCCGGTTATTATCTGACCGGTAATGACCACAAAACTATACATTATTGCTATTAGGAACCATTTTTGCACTGTTTTCAGTTTTCCTTTTTATTGAGTAGCTGCTGACACCCCCAGAGTTTCAGAGTTGGATTACAGTAGTTGAAATTCTCAGTAATTTCACTGGGTTTTGTTTTGGGAAGAAGCTGGTGTATCACTGCTGTTTTTGTTCATATGCTGTCAAGGAGATTGAAGTTTATTTGAAATGTTCCTTTTATTTTTAAATGGCACTTGGGACTTTTCATCCTAAGAAGCCCTGTTTTTCTTCCCCTTTAAATTAGGGACTAAGGTTAGAGGAGGAGTTGGATTTATTTTCTGACACTTCCTGAATAATTAGTTATTATGTCTCAAAAGAATCACAGTATCAATAGTATATGTTCTGGAATTACAAAGTATTGTATTAGAGGGCTTTACCTCTCTACCTTCTTCTGTAAGAAGAAATAAGGACAGGGTCTAAACTTAACTGAGTGCAAACGTTCCCTCACCATTCTAATTTTAAATCATATTTATGATTGCTTGTGCTACTTATCTTACTGAGAAAACAGTCGTGCCGGAATTGGAATTAGTCACATCTTTATTTTTTCAAATGTGTAAGCATTCCTTCTTGAAATATTTATTGTTAAATAAAACACCATAGAGTAGTTTCTTTGTGTGTAAAAGCTTGTTATTTTGTTGTTAGCTTTAGTCAACTTTCATTTCCTGTGGAGATTCAAATAATTATTCAGAAAGTAATACAAGGCGAAAAAATCAGGAATTCGGCACCATGACAATTTGATCCTAGATGTGAATTCTCTCCCTGAAAGTGCAGAAGTGATATGAATGATTTTATTCAGCCCAACGGTTGGATATCAAGGTCTTAATAATGAAACCTCATTCTGACAGCTTTTACTGTTGGACAGCAGGCTTCGTTATATTTGCCATGTTGATTTATTATTTTTAACTTCTTTTACATATGTATGCATGCTATGTAGCTATTTTCCTTGTATCTTCTGTTTTCATCACTATCTGGACTTATGAAGGAGCATATTAACATTTTTAATGGGAAATTTTATGTAGGAATAAGAAACGACTAGCATTAATTATTATACTTGTCTAAAGTAGAGAAGAATCTCCACTGTATATCTTTGTCTATTTATGTAACTGTCTAATGGCGGATAAATTATACCCTAGGTGCTGCAGTAAATTAAAAAATAATAATAATCCAAGCTAGAGAAGCAGTTTTATAAATATATGGTTCTACAGAAATATTTCAGGAGATGATGAAGTTTCCCCAAGACTTGGCTATTATGTTATAATGTGTGTCGTTGTGGTCCAGTTATTGAGACAATAATTATGGTCCGTGATATTTTAAGGTATCCTCTGTAATCTGTTACCATCACAGATTTTTTCTTCCGTAAGAGAAGTCAGATGGGTGGGAAGTTGTATTCCATGTGATTCTCTGCCAAACTAGAGAGGCATTGAATGTTTGGATGATCTCTTTTATACTCTTAAATACATAATCCCAAGAAGGTTTAAATCAATGTGTTAATTGGTAAGTGATACTGTAATTATATGCATAATCAGGGAAATTTTGAGTCCAGATTATTTGCTTGCTTTCAGGAAATTAATCTGCAGAGGTCCTGTATTAGATTGCTTGTTTATTAAGTGGAACCCCTGTAGCTTCAAAGTGCCAACTGGCTCTGCCCTCTACGAAGCATTCTTCTAGATGTTCCCAGCAGGTGTCAACGGCACAGAGCCTCGAGTGCTTATTGATCCAGATTCAAACAGTTCATTAATCTAAGCACACATTATATAGATTTTTCAATGTAATTTTGAAAGGGTTGAAAAACTATATTGAATGATGAGAGATGATGCTCAAATTATGCTTTTTATAGCACATCTCCCTTGGGACTGTGGTATTCTAACTGGGATGAATACTGGAACCTAAAGTACATAGTTCCTTCTGGATTTAGCATTTGCTTCACTCTCCAATTTCCAGATGTTTACTTAAAAAGTGTGTATAGTGGCCGGGCGTGGTGGCTCTCGCCTGTAATCCCAGCACTTTGGGAGACCGAAGCGGGCAAATCATGAGGTCAGGAGATGAAGACCATTCTGGCTAACACGGTGAAACCCCGTCTCTACTAGAAACGCAAAAAACTAGCCGGGTGTGGTGGCGGGCACCTGTAGTCCCAGCTACTCGGGAGGCTGAGGCAGGAGAATGGCGGGAACCCGGGAGGCGGAGCTTGCAGTGAGCTGAGATGGCGCCACTGCACTCCAGCCTGGGCGACAGAGCGAGACTCCGTCTCAAAAAAAAAAAAAAAAAAAAGTTTGTATAGCATTGCTCTTTCATACAATTTTTTTCCTTTTCCTAATTGGCATAACCACTGAGGCTCCCCAAATAATGCCAAAATTAGAAAGTCAGCTCTAGAAGTGTGAAGGCTGAAAACAATCACATACTCTACCAAACATTTTTTAGGATATTTTTGTCTTTCTTATGGATACAGTAAAAGTTTCCCCCAAGTTTTCCATTTCTTCTCAAGATCTTTACTTTTATACATGTACCAGTTAGTTTTAAATACTGTATTATCATGTTTTAAAATCAACAAAGTGAGACTCAGATCTAGAAAAGGTGCCAAAAGGAATCGTTGCTCGTATTTCAATCTCCACCATCATGGCCGCCATTTTGTATGTCTCGAGTTGAGCCAAGGTCACAGTCCATCCAGATGGGCCTGACTTGCAGGCAGCGTTGGGTAGTGTTTGACTTTTCCCTGGCTGGTTGCTTGTGTTGTCATTTCCTTTAATTTGAAATAATGCCTTTACAGCCTCAGTTGGAATTCAGGCTGGGATAGGTAATGAATTGTCTTATTCATACTAATGTGCAAATGACTGACAGTGACGTATTTCCTAAGAGAAAAAGCAGTAGCATTAGGCAGATGATAGAAACTCAACCAATGACAAAAAGTCAACTCAAACTTTTTATATGCAAGCATACAAAAAGGGAAAGACTAGAGGTCGTGGAACACCCCCTCAGCCCCCCAACACAGCTCATGTATCTTGCTTTGCTAGTCATAACTTATCAACCAAACTGGATTACAAATAGAATACTTCTTTGATTAGTGAGAAATAGTTACTTAGTTTTGTTTTATTCTGCTAGTTTAATAGAACAGTATGGTCATATTCTCCTAGGATCTAATTGGGAATGACTTTGGAGGGTTTCATCTCATCTTTTAGCAAAGACATATCAAGCCCTATCATGTGTTAGGCGCTGGAGAAAGCAAGTCAAACATGGGTCTTAATTTGGAGGCAACAGGGTCACTGATTTGTCACCACATACGTGATTATGGCAAGTTGGTGAATACTGGACTTGTGAGAGCAACCAGTATCTACAGACCTCCAGAGGGAGGAGCAATGATTTTTGTCTATGCCAGTGTGGGAAGGTTCATTTAGGAGGTGACATTGTGTGTGTGTGTGTGTGTGTGTGTATTATATCTATAAACACCATATATATATATGGTGGTTTCCAAGGTTGGGAAAATCTCTGCAACTGTTCAATATCTGTAACAGCATAATAGGGGTTGTATTTTAATTTTATTTTAAATCCAAGGTATCTATGTCTTCTCACCTTAGTGAATCAGCATGAGATGCTGCAATACTGCTGACCTGTGGATTAGGATGCTATCATGCTTCAGGATGCTTAACTAGTGGGGTGCAATTATGCTTACTCAGGCATTTGTAACTGATTAAAGCTTTATTTCCAGAGCCTACCCATTGTTTCTGAAGTAATTTGTGCATGATTATGGAAGTTAGTGTGTTACCTATTTATGCTAACTTTAACAAATTCTGTACTAAATTACTGTGTTGTTGGGTTATTAAGAAGGGTTTGCCTTATATGCCCATAGTTCTCTATGTGAGCAAATGGCTTTTTTTTTTTTTTTTTCATTTTTAAAGAGAACACAATAAAAGGCATGTTCACCTACTAATATGTAGCTCAGGGTGTAGGTGGGTCTGAGTTAATAAGGGAAGGCTTACTGGAAGAAGCAGATTTTATTCTGAATCTTAAAACATGAGAATGAAAGATGGAAAGCTTAGGCAGATCTGGGCATGGGAAAGAGGTTAATAAAAAGAATCTGAAGTGGAAATGGAGGCCCCTGTCACCTTTAGACTGTATTGTGCTGTATATCCACTCTGTCCAAAAATATCTCCATCATGGGGACTTTCAACGTTCTAGTTTTTACTTTGACAATCTAGGATGAGTGATGCTTTAGGTCAAAGATCAGCAAACTTTTCTTTTGTAAAGGGCCAGAGGGTTAATATTATAGGCCTCGTGAGTCATATGGTGTCTATTGCAACTATGTGACTCTGCTGTATGCTCTGCTGCGGCACGAAAACAGCCATGGATGATACAATAAATGAATGGTGGGCTGTGTCCCAATAAAACTTTATTTACAAAAACAGATGGTGGGCCGGATTTGGCCTATGGGCCATAGTTTGCTGACCCCTGCTTTAGGTAATTGTTTCCTGAACTTCAGTCCTTTTAGAACAACTTATTATATTGTTTAATCTGAGTAGCATCTGCAATATTGTTTACTTAATTTTCCCCTTAAACTGATTTCCTTTTTTTTTTTTTTTTTAAAAAAAACCCAACAACTTAAGTTTAATTTATAAGGAGCTCTCTATCACTGTCATGGAAAAGCAGTATTATATGTTCTTAATAAGGAATCACCAAAAAATAAACATAACAAAAACAAAATGATGATTGTATGCACACCACAAGATAGCTTACAATTCGTCTCTTAGATCTGAGTACTGCTTACTTAGAAGTCTTAAAAGAATGTTGACAGGTATGCATCATGGAGGCAGTGGCTGAGGAGGGACTCGCAGCAGGGGCTGTTGCATGGAAGACCAGGGCTCCTCTGGGCTAGAGTTGTTGGATCAAATGTAAACTGTTGGTCCGGCACGGTGGCTCACGCCTGTAATCCCAGCACTTTGGGAGGCTGAGGCGGGCAGATCATGAGGTCAGGAGATCAAGACCATCCTGGCTAACACGGCGAAACCCCGTCTCTACTAAAAATGCAAAAACATTAGCCAGGCGTGGTGGCAGGTGCCTGTGGTCCCAGCTACTCGGGAGACTGAGGCAGGACAATGGAGTGAATCTGGGAGGTGGAGCTTGCAGTGAGCCAAGATCGCGCCACTGCACTCCAGCCTGGGCGACAGAGTGAGACTCCATCTCACACAAAAAAAAAAAAAAAAAAAAAAGTAAACTGTTCATTAAACTTGAAGATAAACAATAAATAATGTTTTGATTTAAGTATATCCCATGCAATATTTGCGACATACTCATGTTAAAAAATTATTTTCTGTTTATCTGAAATTCAAATGCAACTGGAGGTCTCATCTTATTTTTTTGCTTTTTCTAAATCTAGTGTTATGATCTGAATGTGCATGTCCCTCCAAAATGTATATGTTGAAACCTGAATTCCCAATGCAATAGTGTTAGAAGATGGGGCCTTTGGGAGGTGATTAGATCATGAAGGCTCTGCCCTCAAGAATGGAATTAGTGACCTTATGAAAGAGGCTTGAGGGAACCCTTTTAACATTTTCTGCCATATGAGGACATGTAGAAGGAACCATCTATGAGGAACAGACCCTCACCAGACACCATATCTGCTGGTGCTTTGATCTTGGACTTCCCAGGCTCTAGAACTGTGAGCAATACATTTCTGTTGTTTATGAGTTACCCAGTCTAAGACTTTTTGTTATAGCAACCCAAGCAGACCAAGACATCTGGGAACCCTACCCTGGTTCAACAGCAAGAATCAGTTCGAGAATATGCCAAGTGGTAGGGCAGGACTGGCTTGTGTGGAAAGTGTGGGCTGGGAAGCATCAACTTGGCCTGCTTAAAATTTAGTCTAGGGTGGATCTCAGCAGGGGACAGTGAGTAAGTCAACCAGGAGGTATGGATCAGAAATTAAGAAAGACTTTTGTGACTTGGAATCCCAGCCAGGAGGGTGGACATGATCCATTCTGCATTAAAAACCCACTAGAGAGTTATAAAAAGGGACATACGATTGGACAGACACTAATCTCTCAAAGAACCAGAGTGTTAGCCTATTTATGTAGCTATATCATGCCTTCAGTGCACTGGAAAAATAATCAAAGGAGAATTTAGAACTGTTCTCGGATTGTCAGTTTTTCATCTAAAAATGTTAATGTACATTAAACTTTTAATTAAAAAAAGCACATCCCATCACAAACTATTTTTAATATGGAATACTTAGCAGCGGTGCACACTTTCTGTTTTGAGATTTACCAGGCTATTAACCAGAATAATTTGGGTTTAAAATGAACTGAATTAGGCTGTGTATACCCACGTTAAGTCTCAAACAAATTACATTATTTAAGCTGTCATCTGTACAAGGTGCTTACGTGTTTTTGATTGTTCTATGCAGGATACAGTTGCAGTCCAGTTATAAGTGTCTGATGGCATCAGAAATGTCAGCAACTGACAGATCTGTTTATGGAAAAGAGAAAAGAGGAATCTCATTACAGGCTCTTTAGAGCCCATTTTTCACTTTCCTTTTTGTTTGAAAATAATCTAATCTATATAATTGCATGCCTTGAAGACTATAAAAGACAGAAGGTTGCCTGGATTTAGACTCAATATTTGTGCTAGTTTGTGAGTTTGTATGAGGATGCATTTGGACATGAAAACCTAAAGTTGGCAGGAATTTTTCTATCCTCTTTTGTCTCTTCTGGGTGATTTGGATGTGATTATAATCAGGAAATAGTTTGAATGTGATAGAACCCTGATGATTCCTAATTCTGGCCGTCATGTGCACCAGCCACTTCTGTTTCTCTCTGGAAAGAATTGAAGAGTCAGCAGATAAAAGTTGCTTTTTCAGACTGAGAATGAGTGCTCCCCTAGCTCACCTGGCCGCTAGGTGGCACTGCAGCCATAGGGAAGTGTGGTCACAGTTACATAGTTCGGCTGTGGCATTAAGGTAAATTCTCCAAGGCTGAAATTGGGAGAGGGCAGCCTTTTCATCTCTGTGTTTTTCGGGATTGTGGGGTTCTTTGGATTTTATTGCATACTTCATGTATCTAGGATGCTGCTAAAGGGAAGGGGATTATTCGTTTAGGGTGTGATGTTTCCTGGGTTTGTGTTGTTGCATAAGACACACACACACACACACACACACACACATACTTGAAGGTTTGTTAAGAATTGTGTTGGTCAGGGAGTGGGAAGTGGAGGGCAATATCACACTTGTGTGGTTTCTGAGCAGAATGGTCTGTTCCAACTGAGCAACAGATGGCGTCCTGACCTGTGTGCCTTTTTCTTTGGTGTTCCTCTGCTGGAAATGTTCTCAGTAGAGACGACCAAAATTCTGGAAGATGGTAAGTGTCATAGCATCTCTCTTTGTGCCAGCCTCCTCTTCTGCTTCTTTTCCCTCTGTTTTTAACCACTAAGGAAAAAATCATTGTCCAAAAGTATTTTTTGTTGTTGTTGTTTTTCCTTTTTGAATAGAAGCTAAGTATTTGAAACCTAGACACCTTACTATTGTCCCAAAGAAGAAAAGAAACCAGCAAAGAATCCACTAAGAGTGTCAAAGAGTGAAAATGGAATAGCAGCTACACAAGTTGCTCTGAAAATAACAAGAATTCTGGCAGATGATTAGCAAAAATATTTCCTAAATAGTGAGAGATGAGGAATTGACTGAAATTGAGGTGTGCCTGGTGAAATTAAATTTGCTGTCGAGTGACTTGAAGAGAAATGTGCAGAGGGTATGTTGGTGATTAAATCAGCATACAATGGGATTCATAATGAAAATGGTAATAGCTGTGTTTGTAGAGGTCCTGCTATGTTCCAGGCATTTTTGTATAAGCACTTAAATCTTTAGAATAGATCTATGAAATGGGTATGATCAAACTATTTGGCACATAAATAAGTGGCAGCATAGCTAGGTTCATACCTGGCCTGGGTTCTAACACCTTTAAAAGCTCTAATTAGAATTAGGTCTGTTAGAGTCTAACACCTGTGTCTCGGTGTTTAGAAAATGACTTGATAATGGAACATAAAGGCAAAGAGAATGTCTGTGTTGCTTCTCATTGCATCTCCAGGACCTGCCACAGTGCTTGGCTGGCTCATGTAGGACTTCAGTGTACATTTGTTCTACCGATAGATAAATGCCAGAGAGCTGGAAGATTCCATGGTGTTTAATTAGAACACTAGTTAACCCTTGATGTAGCGAATGTAATAACAGCTTTAGATGTGGATGGCCCTCTGCTGCTTAGAAGAACTGGAATACACTTTATTTCAGTTCACTTAGCCTCAGATGCCAAGTTCTCTGGGGTGGGGAATATCATTGAATTTTACAAAACAAAGAAGCTGGAACTCTGGAGTTAAGGAAGCTTCCCATGGTAGCTGTACTTGCTGAGTTCAGGTTTTCTCACTGTAGATTTAAGGGGTTTTAAGGCAGCTCCAGGTTCACAAATACCCACACAATTTTTTATTAAAATTACATATAATGAATAATATTCCTATTATTTTTATGTATATATAATAAATATTCTTACAGAAAAAAACAAAATAAATAGTCTGATGGTGGAGGGTTAGTATTATAGCCATATAGAAGCCATTTCACTTTAACAAGTATGTTTTTGAACTTTTACCTGTAATTTTTATTCAAAAAAAATTAGAAGGTACAGATGAGCAAAATGAAATATGAAACCATTCATCATTTCCTTTTAGAAATTTATATCATCTATAATTTTTCTATGCATATATGTTATAAAAAAGATTATGTTTTATAATTTGCTTCTGAACTCAGTATAATGTATACATCTTTATGTGTCGACAAATTATTTCTACATTGTAACTTTTAATGGCTGCAAAGTGACCTGCTAGATGAACATATCAGTTTATTTAACCACAATTCCTTGTTGCTGGACATTCGGGTTGTTTCCAGACTTTTGCTATAATAAAGCAAGCATCCTTGAATAAGTATCTTTGTGCAATTAATCTTGACCCATTGTTTTATAGGGGAATTTACATACACCCAGAGAGATTATGAAATTTACTTGCTAGGCAGAACTTGGACCAGATTTCAGGGCTCTTAAATCACTGATGACTCTTTTTCTGCTCCATCAGTGAGGTCACAGAACCTATCTGGTGGCTGTGGCCATTTCTTCCCAGGGAAGAGAAGGGATTCTTGTCATGTGCTGGGAGTCGTTCCTCAACAGAACTGAGTTACCCCTACAAAAGAAAAGTCAGGTTTAAGAAAAACAAACCGAATAAGGTGATTTTACTGCTTTAATACTGTTAATAGAACTCCTTCTTTAAACTGTTTTCTTCCTTTTCATCTGTAACTTTACATTCCATTTCCTCCCTGCTTCTCTGATCTTCCTTTCTTCTTCCACTTCCTCCCTAGCTCCCTTCCACCCCTCCTTGCTTTCCTGCCAATTGTCACTGTTACTTGAGTTCCTATCCCAAAATGTCTCCTTCTTCCACTCTTTCCTTATTTTATTCTTTTTTTTTTTTTGAGACGGAGTCTCGCTGTGTTGCCCAGGCTGGAATGCAATGATGTGGTCTTGGCTCACTGCAACCTCCGCCTCCTGGTTTAAGCGAGTCTCTTGCCTCAGCCTCCTGAGTAGCTGGGATTACAACTGCACACCACCACATCCGGCTAATTTTTGTGTTTTTAGTAGAGACAGGGTTTGGCCATGTTGGCCAGGCTGGTCTCAAATTCCTCACCTCAGGTGATCCATCTGCCTCAGCCTCCAAGAGTGCTGGGATTACAGGCGTGAGCCACTGTGCCCAGCTATGTTTCCCTATTTGTAATGGCTTCATCTACCACTTCCAGACACATGACTCCCAAATCTGAAACTTCAATCCTGATTCCTCTCCCATGGGCCAGTTCCATGCTTCCTATCAACTGTTAGATATTTGCATTCCTGGGCCCAGGACTTCTAATTAAAGCCTCTCATTCCCAGAGCCAGAGTCTTGAGTCACCTGATCCCTTTGCCTAGTCTCACACATCTTGCCAAGTGCAGTCAGGTCTTTGTCTCTGGCCCTCAGCCCTTCTCTCCCATTCCCACTGCCTATGCCCTAATTCTGGCACTCCTGACCTCTTGCCTGGACTATTGCAGTAGCCTCTCACATGGTCCCATGCCTCTCCTTTTTTCCTGGCAAATTCATTTTGCACAGGCTTGGCAAATTTATCTTTGGAGGTCACTGCTCTGATCTACACTGAATACTAAATAGATTCCAAAGCTGTTAGCCTGGCCTTCAAGAGTCTTTGTAATTCGACCTTAAGCTACCTTCTTAGTCCCATCTACCCTCATTCTCTAGCATAAGACATTGTGCTTCCGTGTGTCTGGACTTCTTGAAACTTCTTTAACACACTTGCCTTGTAACTGGCTCTGAGCCTTTCTTCGATCACTTCCTGGGCCTGAAGTGCCTGTACCCATCTGCGTTTTAAGATCTTAAAGCATGATTACCACCTCTTCCATGAAACCTTTTCTGATTCCTTAAGCCCAAGGTAATTTTTTAAAAAATTAATCACGACCCCTTGCTGGCAGTACAAAACATCCATTGTAGCTATTCATGTACATGTTTTATGTCTCACTGTACATTTTAATCTCCTCATCGGTAGGAACTTGTGTCTTTCTCAAATCCCTGCAGTCTCACTCCTCACCCTTAATATAAGCATTATCCCCATACCAGATTCTCCAAAAACTATGTGAATAAATAATTTGATTTAAAAAATTTTACGTAAATTTGTAAGTTATACAGTATATTTGAGTGTACAGCAAAATTACAATGAACATCTTTGAATATGTATTTAAGAACTTTCTGTTCTTAAAGCAAAACAAACTTTATATGTATTCGTAATTGCCATTACTTATCAAACCCTCTTGTTTCTCAGTGTTCTGGCAACACATACAAATGGGATTCAGAAATAACTGCTCAGAAGGTCGGTAGAGTTGGCTGGAAAGGACTGCTTTTGTAAGTGGGAACCCTTTTCTTTGTCCTGAAAATATACTCTGCCCCATCCCCTCTAGAAAAAAGGTCAGAAGACTAGGATCAAAACCTTTGACCTCTGCTACTTATAAACTGGTATGTAAGTTCTCTCATTTGTAACACAGCGTTGCCTACTATGTTACTTAAGAGTTGCTGTTTGGCTGTTGGTAATAGACATTTGATATGGTGGTTTGAAAATAGAACGATTTATTTTTCTTTCTTTAAATAAAGTCTGGAGATAGTCCCTGGCTCCACAACTATTGATGACCCCAGCTCTTCTTTGTTTTGCCCCTTAGTGTGTGGTTTTCTTTTCTTTCTTTCTTTCTTATTTTGACACAATCTCACTCTGTCACCTAGGCTGGAGTGTGGTGGTGCGATCTTGGCTCACTGCAACCTCTGCCTCCAGAGTTCAAGTGATTCTCATGCCTCAGCTTCCCAAGTAGCTGGGATTACAGGCGCATGCCACTGCACCCGGCTAATTTTTCTGTTTTTAGTAGAGGCGGGGTTTCACCATGTTGAGCAGGCTGGTCTTGCGCTTCTGGCCTCAAGTGGTCCACCTGCCTCGGCCTCCCAAAGTGTTGGCATTACAGGCATGAGCCACCATATCCAGCCATGGTTTTCATCTTCAAGGCCAGCCTCATAGACCAGTATGGCTGCTTGTGCTCCAGCCATCACGTCAGCATTCCAGCAAGAAGGGGGAAGGGTGCAAGGCCACCCTGAATGATTCCTCCTGAATCATCTCCCTTGAAGCAGTTTTAAAACAAATTTTCCAGAAGTTGTATCTAACAACTTTGGCTTTGAGTTGGTACACAGTGCTTCTCAGCAACAGCTGTATATTTGACACACAAGGGGGCTTTAAAAAAGTACCTATACTTGGGCCTCACTGCAAACAAATTAAATCTGAATGTCTATGGTTGGGGTCAGGATTCAGTATTTTTAAATGACCGCAGGCGATCCTATTGGATAGTCAAGACTGAGGACCACTGAACTAGGGTGACCATATAATTTATCATCTAAATGGGGCTCTTGAGAGTCAAAGGGGCATAAACCAGGCTTATCCCAGGTGAACCTAGAGGTACAATGATCCTAATTATAGTTCATCCTTTGCCCTTATCTATCAGATGGCTGGACACATAAGTTTCTACTGCTACCGATCTGGAAGGGGAAAAAAGAAGAGAATAAAAGATATTGGTTAGGCACCTACTATTCTTTTCATTTCCTTCTCATTTAATTCTACCCAAAAGCCAAATGTACCCAGGCTTTTGGGCAAAATTAAATGAAATAAATGTACACGAAATCACTTTGTAATCTGCAATGTTTCAAAGCTGTGTTTATAAATAATATCATCACAATTTAGCACAAATAAGTACATGTGATGGCTGGAAGGAACCCAGTTTGGATCCTGTAGCTTGTGTTTGATTAATTTAGTGCTTTATGATAATTAACAAATGTTCACTGGGAGACAGTGTCTCATGGTGGTTTTAAAGTGTGGACTTTGGACAACGACCACCCTGGGCTCGAATCTCACCTCTGCTTTTTACCAGCCTTGTCATTTGACTTCTCAAAATCTCGTTTTCAAAATCCCGGTAGTATTTCTTGACTCAAGGGGTTGTTATAAGGATTAAAGACATTTAACATATGGAAAGGATCTAATCTGGGGCCTGGCATATAGCAAGCATTCAGTGATTGGCCTCTCATTAGCATTCATAAGTTACTTTGGGGGATGCTGAGAAAAGGTCATCTTTTCTGCCTTTCAAGAGCATAAAATATCAGGGGTCTTCTCAGGCTGATGTTGGGCAAGAGATCTTCCTCCTCTCCTCTCCAGCTGGGAAGTCAGCAGTGGAAAGAAGGAATTGCAGACTCAAACGGTCTTCCTGTTTCCCATGGCCCCTGTCCTAACTGATCCCTACCCCCCACAAGGATCTGGGTTAAAATACCAGTGGGGATCCCAGCCGGCTAAAGAAGCTAATAGCCAGAATTAAATTAATTATTTCGGCGACTTGATCCACACTTTGGGAGATTTGTGCATTGAAATAACCTTTGCCTGTGGCAATTTTGTCTCTGGGATTGTTCCTTCTGGCCACTGTGTTCGTGGTGTAATCTCCCTTTCCATCCACTCAGTTGCTAACGTGTAAACTTTCTTCCCTGGGGCTTGCTCCTCTAATCTTGCCTTCTCCGTGTTTTGCTGTAGTCTTGTCTTCCTTTATTCATTCTGCATTGCTTTTATCTCCTTACCTTTCCTCCTGCTGAGTATAAACAAACCTTAAGGCAAAAAAAATGAAGCCAGGCAGGAGGCTGCTCAGCTCCCTTGAAGGGGAAAACAGTCTAAATCTTAGCGACAGTGCTCTTTACTGTTGGCGGAGTCAAAATTCAATACTTTCTACGTGTAGCATCACTGCCTATACAGTGCTACGATGTCTGGGAAAGAAAGAAAGAGAATTCTATGGGGAGGAGGGCCACACAAGGAAACTGCCTTTGAATATATTTTCTCACCTGTTTGTTGAAAAACCATTATGAAGCCTAGGATTTTCTTCATTGAGAGGATACTTCTAATCGGGTCTGATTCTTCTGTGCAGGGTTGGCAACCTATTTCTGAAAAGTGCCAGATAGTAAATATTTTAGGCTTTACAGGCTATACTGTTCTAGTGGCAACCACTCAACCCAACTGGCACAGCAAAAAAGCAGCCATAGACAATGGGTAAACAGTGGGTGTGGCTGTGTACCCATAAAACTTTACCAGCTGGGCGCGGTGGCTCACGCTTTGTAATCCCACCCAGCACTTTGGGTGGCCGAGGTGGGTGGATCACGAGGTCAGGGGTTCGAGACCAGCCTGGGCAACATAGTGAAACCCCGTGTCTACTAAAAATACAAAAAATTAGCCGGGCATGATGGCGGGCGCCTGTAATCCCAGCTACTCGGGAGGCTGAGGCAGGAGAATTGCTTGAACCCGGGAGGTGGAGGTTGCAGTGAGTGGAGATTGTGCCATTGCACTCCAGCCTGGGCAACAAGAGCAAGACTCCGTCTCAAACAAAACAAACCAAAACAAACAAACAAAACTTTATTTACCAACAGTGGAATTTGAATTCCATGTAATTTTCACATTATTAAATTTCTTCTTCTTCTTTTTCTTCCCCAACCATTAAAAAATATGAACAGTGTGGTTAACTGGCTGTGGAACAATGGGCGGCTGGTGAGATTTGACCTCTGGGTGGGAGTTTGCTGATCTCTGCCCTGGGGAAATGGAAGGAGCATACTGATTGCAGTTAGAAAACCTTGGTTCCAGTCATTTTGCTTGAAGGCTGGACTGTTTCTTCATTTTAAAAATCAGATTAAATGACAATACCAAATGCTGGCAAGGATGTAGAGCAACAGGAACTTTCATTCATTGCTGGTGGGAATGCAAAATGGTACAGCCACTTTGGAAGACGGTTTGGCAGTGTCCTACCAAACTAAACATACTCTTAACATATGATCCAGCAATCACGCTCCTTGATGTTTACCCAAATGGAGATGAAAACTTATGTCCACACAGAAATGTGCATATGGATATTTATAGCAGCTTTATTCACTATTGTCAAAACTTGGAAGCAACCAAGATGTCCTTAGTAGGTAAATGGATAAACTGTGATATATCCAGGCAGTGGAATATTATTCAGTGCTAAAAACAAATGAGCTATCAAGCATGAAAAGACATGGAGGAAACTTAAATCCATGTAACTAAGCAAAAGAAGCCCCTGTAAAAAGGCTGCGTGCGTGCTCTGTGATTCCAACTATACGACATTCTGGAAAAGGCAACATGATGGAGACACTAAAAAGATCAGAGGTTGCTAGGGGTTACTGGGGAGGGAGACATGAAGAGATGGAACACAGGATTTTTAAAGCAGAGAAACGATTCCGTATGATACTACAGTGGTGGTTGCATGTCCTTAAGCATTTGTCAAAACCCAAAGAATGTGTAATAGCAACCGTGAACCCTAATGTGAACTATGGATTTTGGGTGATGATGTGTCAATGTAGGTTCACAGATTGTAACAAATGCACCACATTGGCCTGGGATGTTGACAGTGGAGCAGGCTGCACCTGTGTGAGGGCAGAGGGTATATGAGATCTCTCTGTACTTGCCACTCTTTGCTGTGACCCTAAAACCTCTGTAAAATTATAAGACCTATTGAAAAATAATGTTAGTGATACCTGCTCAACTGAACTCACAGCAGTGTTGCAGAGCTTATGAGTTAATTGTAAAGCACTGAGTAAATGGGAAGCTGCTATCCAAATGTTAGTCACCCAGGACAGTCAGCTTCTCTTCTTCCTCCTGGGGTGTCCTGAGGAAGAAGCGTCTGGAGGAAGAGCTCTTGAGTAAATCATTTCTGAGTAGGCCTCTTGGAGATTCGCAATGTGCACATTAACGTTTCTGAGAAGACCTGTCATTAAAAACAGCTGCCACCAAATGCAAAAACCTCATTAAGGTTGTTTAACCTAACATTTCCCAAACATATTCATGACTTCAGGATAGATGTATATATGAGAGGCAGTTTATTAAGGAGGAGTGACTCACACAATTACAAGATGAAGTCCCATAATAGGCAGTCTGCAAGGTGAGGAGCAAGGAAGCCAGTGGTGGATCAGAGTCCCGAAACCTCAAAAGTAGGAAAGCCGACAGTGCAGCCATCAGTCTGTGGCCAAAGGCCTGAGAGCCCCTGGTGAACCACTGGTGTAAGTCCAAAAGTCCAAAAGCTGAAGAACTTGGAGTCTGATGTTCGAGGGCAGGAAGCATCCAGCACAGGAGAAAGATGGAGGCCGGGAGACTCAGCAAGTCTAGTTCTTCTGTGGTCTTCTGCCTGCTTTATACTAGCTGTGCTGGCAACTGATTTAGATTGTGCCCACCCAGATTGAGGGTGGATCTGCCTCTCCCTGGCCACTGATTCAAATGTTAATCTCCTTTGGCAACACCATAACAGACACATCCAGGAACAATACTTTGCATCCTTCAATCCAATCAAGTTGACGCTCAGTATTAACCATCATGACCATTAATAAATATAAATTATTAAAATTAGACGGTGGGGGCAGGAGTCTGCGGGCACTCTTTGGGAAATGCTAGCCTAAGGCATTTCAATTAATGCCATAGAAAAGATGAACACATACAAAACTTTTTGTATTCTATTTTTCCATTTGTGTATATATATATTTGTATATGTAGGAAAATATGTGTATGTGTATCTATACATACATGTGTATATGTATCTATACACATATGTGTATGTGTGTGTGTATATATATATTTGTTCTATTGTTATTTGATGTTACCTTGTATGTTGTTATATTTTATTACAAAACTATGAGCCATTGGCAAATGTGTGAATGTAAGCTGACTTCTTAAATTAGATTATTTTATTAATTTTTTTCACAAATTTTTCAATAGTAACAGACCATTGAAATGTAAAGACAAGTTAATGGAGGAATCTGCTTCAGTTACAGATACTTGGCTTTTTCCAAACTCACTACATAGAGCTGTACATAGAATTATAGTTCTTGATATAGCAGTACACATTTGAGTGGATTAATTTATTAGTGAAGTTAATGGCTTGCTAACCTCTTTGGTTGCTGTTTGGGAGAATTATCAGTTATCCCACAATAGATGCACATTCTGCTATCCCCTTTGTGGAGTTGACCACAGCAAAGGGCAGGTTGGTTGACCTCCCGTTGGAGCACACATGGTTTTCTGGTCCAAACATGCACTGTCTTGGGATTAACAGTCACATGCAGTCATGTAAAACCCCATTTTTGATGACCTGGGTGGTGAGCACATATCTTCTCAAGATGCCCCACACCCCAAAAATGAGCCGTGCACACCCTACTTGGCTTATAGTTTAGTGAGGCCACCCCAGCACATCCTCCCTGGTGAAGAAGCATCTGTCCAGCTCCTGAATGTAATGTGAGAAAAGAACAGAAATTTAACATCATTTACACTGGTAGGCAGATGATCTATAGTGATATAATATTGTCAGGGCCTTAAGAGTAAATAATTTCTTTTTCATTGCAGCTTGCAACACTAATATCTGTAATTTTGTAGCACTTTCTGGTGTACAGTGGCCCTTTAAGTATTTAGGAATTGGGCAACTTCATCAGGAAAAAATTTATTTGCACATAAAGCAGTGAAACCCAGAGATGTTGAAGAATGTGCCAAAGGAGCCCCAACTAGAAGAAGGCAGAGCTGGGATTTGAATTTTACTCTTGACTGCAGGTTCTTTCAACTCCATTTACTGTCTTCTTAAAGATGGACATGCTGAGGTTGGACAGGTAATAATGAGTGATTAACGCTGCACATTGAAATAACATCTGCAATGCCTACCACGTAGACTGGCCTAACAGCTAGTATTATTTTCTCTGTAGTCTTCAAACTTTGTCTTGACAAATCCAGAGATCTTAAAAAAGCCAACTTTTTATTATAAAACATTTAAAAAATATTCAAGACTGTAGAGAAGAATATAATGACTTTCTATGATCCAACTTCCCAGTGTTAGTTAGCCTTAGCAGCACATGCGCAAGCTTGTTTTAACTCTACCCTCCTCCTCAACTGGATTAATTTGAATATCCCAACTATCATATAATTTCTTCTATAAATCTTTAAGAACACATCTTTAAGGGAAAGTTTTCTGATTACCTTTTGCTGCATAACAAATTGCCTCCAAACTTAATGGCTTAAAACAGTAGTTTATTGTTATGTTTCACGGTTCCGTGGGCTGGCTGGGCTCGGCGGGGCGGTTTTCATCTGGGGTCTGTAATGTGACTATAATCAGATTTTAGCTGGGGCTGGCGTCATCTAAAGATACCAATGGTCTGGATCTCCAGAGTGGCTTACTGGGATGACTGTCAGCTGGGGACTCAGGTGGAGGTGTCAGCTCTTTAGTTCCCACAGATGGCCTTTCCATGCTTTTGGGCTTCTCCCAACATGGCTGCTGGGTCCCAAGAAGAAATATTCTAGGAGCAAGAGTTCCAAGACACTTGTGTAGAAGCTGCAAGGTTCTCATGGCGTAGACTCAGAGGTTGTAGAGAAACAAGTCACTAAGGTCACCTCAGATCCAATGGAGGGGAATCAGATTCCCCTCTCAATGGGAGGAGCAGCAAAAAAATTTAAGAACAATTCTTTGCTATCACAATATCCAATTAGTGTTTGAACTGACCCAATTTGAACTGTTGCTATTTTATAGTTTTTTTTTCCAAAGCAGTATCAAAATGAAAATCTACATGTGGCATTTGATGGATATGCCTTTTGTGTTTTCTTTTATTCTAAGATATCCCCTGTCTTTTTCTTTTTTCTTCTTTGTTTGAAATCTATGTGTTGAAGCAGCAGAGTAGTTTGTCTTGTTGAACTTTCCATGGCCTGGATTTTGCTGCTGTATCCATAATGTTCTTTGGTCCCTTTTATCTTCCTCTTGTAAGCTGTTGAATCCAGAAGCTTACTCAAGTTCAGGTCCAAGATTTTTGCAGAAACACTTCGTGGGTGGTGGTGTATATGTCTGATTGCATCACACTAGGAAGTACAAAATCAGTTTGTCTCTCTTTGGTGACGTTAAAATTGATTTGTGGGTTCAAATGTTGAATCCAGAGCTTCTTACTCCAATCAAACCTTTTAAGTAGAAGCTTTTAAGTAGCTGTCTCCCATTTTGCAGGATCAGGAAATAAGTTTGGAATGGGTCTATATTTATATATCTGTATCTGCATTTACTGTGTGCTAACTATGTGCCAGGCAGCATTTCAGATACTTTACATGAATTAATGGATTTATTTTTCATAACAACCCAATAAAAGAAGTACTACAATTATCCCTATTTTATAGAAGAAGAGACTGAGGCTCAGACCCCGTAGGTCCAACATTCAAACAGCGGATGCCTTCTGTTTAATTCTCATTTCCAAAAGGGATTAGTTCTCGTTTCCTGGATTCCTGGGGAAAACCAACTTAGGTCCGAGCTAAAGAGAGCAAGGTCAATGGGAGGGTGAAATGAGGCAGTCACACGTTTAGTTGCCTCCTCTTAAAATTGATGTCACTGGACTGGATCTGGGAGAATGCAGATGCTTGTGCGACAAATTCTGCCCCAGCTTCCCAATGTTGGAGAATGATTGATGTTACCAGAACATTCTCCCACTCATTGCATTATTCATTGTGTAGTGGGGTCAGCAGGGTGTGGCCTGCTACCTCTGTAAAGGAGGCAGGGATGTCGCCCTCATTTCATGTTAGTGCTACTTGTTTTACCCAGACACTGGGTGCCTGCAGGAGGCTCAGAAATGACAATTTTATTTTAAAGAAAATATTTTCAAATGCAATTTGCAGTTTATACATGAAGAGTAATGAGCAAAATGGATGCAGCTGTCTTTTAAATTAACCCTGCAGTGCCACCCTGTTTTGCTTTCCTACCAAAGTGATAATGTAGGCAGCTTTTGTGCCTTTCGTGAAGACTTTGGAGGCCTCCAGAACTTCAAAGAGAGAGTGGAGGTGGTTCAAGAAATACGTGCATGTCTGGTGGTGCCTGGTATGTATCTATGCTCACCATAACTGAAAAAGAAAAGGCTCAAAAGAACAGAACCCAAGAAGAGCACAGAGAAAGATTCCTGCCTGAGAATGAGCAGCGAGAGGATACTGGTCCCTGAGGGGCCCTGGTGGCAGGAACAATTCCCTTTCTCCAGGGAACATGTTTGAAAGACAGCATTTCTGGCCTCTCAGAGAGCTATTTCAAGCCATCTTGGTGCTGGATGTCCAGACTCAATGTGGTCTCAAACAGATTCACTGCTTGTCAATCTCATGAAGTTATTCTCTGCCTTTTCATGCAGATATGCCCACACTGCTGGAGCTGGATAGAGCTAGCTCTAACCTCAGTAGAAGACTCAACATTTTGGAGACCTTGGCCTTCCACTGTGGGCGTGTGTATGCTCAGCTCTGTGGGTCTCTAGGACATGGCACATTGGACAAAGGCCATTTCTTAACAATGTTTGTAAGGTGGAGATGACTTAGTTCCAATTCCGAAAATGCAATTTCTTGGCATTTCTAGCATCGACGTTTAGTTATTTTAAAAGACGCTGAGTGACTTAAATCAGCATAAGTCCAAATCCCTTTACACAGACAGAGATATGCAGACACACTCACACAGTTTAATTTGATATCCAGTACTCCAAACAGACACCATAATGGTGCATTTGACTTAAGGAAAGAAGAAGGACACCTCACTGGAAGCACAGGGACACAGGTTCCCAGGAAAATTCCATGTCCAATGAAGGAGATAGGATTCACTTGGGGGTAGGTGATGGCTTTATTTACATGCAGACTAACCTCTTATGGGGAGGTGGCTGTGGCTGCCACATGCAGTGTCCAAGTTAACTTCAACATACTAACCATTCAGGGCGAGAGTATTTTTACTGACCAAACAATTGCCTCATTAAGAATGTGATGACATTTTACGTGCAGCACGGCAGTCATTGCTGGCTTCTTAAAATACTTTTCTGTAGCATGTGCCTTTCCCATGGACAAAGAACCCTTGTGTAGCATTTCTTTGCCTGGCGTCTTGTGACTTAGGAATTGAACCTTAGATTCTGTATCAGGATAGCAGGGAGGAAAAGGAAGAAATGAAGAAAGGGAAAGAGAGAAGTGAGAGTGGGGAGGAAGAAGGAAAGAAGGAGGGAAGGAAGGAGGGAAAGAAGAAAGGAAAGGAGGAAGACAGAAATGGAATAAGGAAGAAAAAAGAAAGGGAAGAGCGAAGAAAACATGTGGAAGCCTTATAATAACCCTAAGACTGGGCAGTTCGAGTTGAGTTGAATAAATCATTGTTGGAAGATTTTTTTTGTCCTCTAATGTCTTCTTTCCTAACTTAAGGGGATTGGCCATACTGACTGGTTGGAGGCTACCATAGTGACCATTCTCACCTTGGGATAGCAGTTCAATGTCTCAGGCAGGACAGAATCCCCAGCCGTGATGTAATGGGAGTTTCTACCTCATGCTTGTATGTCATTCACAGGCGTGGAGCACCATGGGAGTTGCGCTAGATTGATGTCCTCTCCAAGAAAAGCACTGATTATAGAACAGATTTTCCCATATACAGAGCCATTTTTAATTCACTGCCTACCACAGCTGCCAGCCTGCGGAGATAATTCCTTCTAGCAGAATAGCTCTAGATTATTATAGGGAAATCAAATTTGCATAAAAGCGCTCGCTCCTCTCTCTCTCTCTCTCAAGTTACTAAACAGATACTGTCAATTACTTTTGTTGGAAAAACTTTTTTGGGGGGGAAATACTTTTTCTTTTCTTAAGAAAAATACCACCTTTTCATACAACTTAGAAAGATTTTGAGGACTAGCAGTTTGTGTGACATTTTGCATTTAATACATGGTTGACCATTTTCAAAGTGCTTTTCAGTTCAACAAACTTTTAATTTCTATTTTATTTTGATTGACTATTTTATTTTTATTTTATTTTTCATCCCTGGGGACATAAAGCCCTTGTTTTTGAATAACTTATTTTACTTGATTCATGCAAAAATTGTATGAAATTAATCAGGCAGGCATCATTAGGTCCATTATGCAGATGAGGAAACTGAAGCCCAGGGAAGTGTAAGTGACCTTTTGACAGTGTGCATAAGTGATCATTGAAGGATTCAGAACTGGAACCCAGGTCTTCAGAGTCTTGTTTGGGCTTGTTGTGCAGTACTATGATATTACTCAGGAGGGAAAAAGCTGCAGTCACAAACTGGCAGTCTAAAGTTGCTTGAATTTGACAATATTTAAAAATAAGAAGGTCTTCCTTCCTCAATCCCAACTCTGCCAAAGAAAAGGACTTTTGGCTTCTCTTGAAAAACATAAAATCTGGCAACATTGAGCCTGTATTCTATCTAGGTAAGACTGAGTGGCCAGTGACCACCACTTGCCAGGCCCTAATGCCTGACAAGTCACTCATTTAGTTTGCCAACTTTGGACCCAGAAGGCCTTGAGTTGCCCCCTCTGCTGAGAGAGAATAAGGATGTTAGTACCTTATACTGGGGACAGCCTTCTTGCACTGTTTTTAATATATATCTTTTGGTTTTTCCATGCCTTCGTTTATCGGCTTTTAAAAAGAAGTTGGCAAGATTGTCCCTTGTGAGTTCCCAATCCTGATGAGTCAGGATTTGAAGACTCACTAAAGATTTTTACTTTATTAGCCACTATACACTGATACTCTGCTTGTGTTTTTAAAAAGGCTTTTGTGACTATTTCCTTTAATTGCTTTCTGTTTTCTGATCTGTTTTCAGCGAACTTTTGTTTTATTTATTTATTTATTTATTATTTTTATTTATTTATTTTTTTGAGATGGAGTCTCACTAGATCATCCAGGCTTGAGTGCAGTGGCACGATCTTGGCTCACTGCAACCTCTGCCTCCCAGGTTCAAGCAACTCTCCTGCCTTAGCCTCCTGAGTAGCTGGGATTACAGGTGTGTGCCACCATGCCCGGCTAATTTTTTTTATTTTTAGTAGAGATGGAGTTTCACCATGTTAGCCAGGATGGTCTTGATCTCCTGACCTCATGATCCGCCCACCTTAGCCTCCCAGAGTGCTGGGATTACAGGCGTGAGCGACCTTACCTGGCCTCAGTCACCTTTTAAAGGGATGAAGAGTTTGAAGGCAGAATTCTACCTAGCTTCACTTTTGCATTTGAACCTTAATTTCCTGATTTTGTGGGCACATTTTTGTGCTGTATCTAGATTGTTCTTATTAGGAAAATGAGTATAAGACTATTATAAGAAAGAGAGAGAGAGATGATCATAGTTTTAAAAATTCCTTAGATACAAAGTGTTGCTAAATTCTAATTTACTGCGGAAGCTTAATTAAATCATTTGATTTAACCATGGAAGTTACAGGTTAGACAGATCACCCATGAATGGAAAAACAACATGAGCCAAAGAGATCTTCTGGGGAAGTGATTGTATCCAGCGGGTATTTTGTTTTGAGACCTACATTTCTGGTATCTCTTTCTGGTCTTATGCTGTCACATTTCTGTTCAATCAGAGATGAGGTGACGATCTGTCCAGGGTGCCGCACTGGGTGGAATGCTGTTCTGGGTGGCCTTTGCATAATTCTGCAATTCTGCAATTCTAAATCTGGGGATTCTGTTCCTCACCCACATCCTGAGAAGGTGGCTGCGAGTACGCAGTGTGATTTGATTTCAAAGCTAGGGAAAACCTTCTTGGCCCCAAATACTCCTATTTCTTCTCAGTGCTTAACATTCTACTGAAGTTGTGCTGTTTTGATTTTAGGCTTTGATTTTGTGTTAAAAATCAGTTACCAACCTTTCCAAATACAGTGATTACAAAACCCATTCATTCACCTTATCTCATTTCATCTTCATGATAGCTGTGGGAGATGGGAGAGTGGCATTGTGTCCTTTTGGGGAAGAGAAATACCGAGGAAAGAGTAGGATTTGGGAGCCAAATAGGCTGGGTTTGAATCCTGCTGTAGCTCTCATTAACTGTGTGACCTTGAACAGGGGATGTGGCTGCTCTGAACTTAATTTCTTTTCCTACATACAGAGGATTCAAATTTTACTTTACCGCGGTTGTAAGGATCAGAGCGAATATTTTCACTTGTTCATTCATTAATTCTCCAAGTATTCATTCAGCCCCTAATGAGAGCCTGGTATCATACTAGGCTCTGGGGATACAATAGCAAATGAGACAGATGCTGTTCCTGCCCAAGTGGGGCATACAGTCTAGCACCAGGAATAGAGCTGAGCACACAGTAGATCCTCAGTAAATGATGCTTGCTATTTATGGTCAGCCTCAAGGTGCTCGGTGAGTACAGAGCAGAGTGAGGAGCCAACTCAGATTTGGAACCTCTGTCTCCCAGGTGTTTGGCTGGTGGGCTCTGTCCACTAGGCCTCTGGGGAAAGGAAGCTCATTGTTGCTACATCTGCGGTTTTGTTTCAGTCCTCATCTCTGGTGTGTACTGTCTTAGGACAAATTATGACCCAGCTCTGGGCTGAGCTCTGGCTCTGGTGTTTAATTATCTGTCCTTGTTCAATGTACCCGACCTCACTAATTCTCATATTGAATTGTCACATGGTGACAAACCCTTGCCTCATCGGATTGTCATGGGTGTCCGATTAAGACGTTCCTGTAATGTGCCTAGTGCCACCTGGCCAATGGAAGTGTTTGTTAAATGGCGGCTGTTGTTGCCCTTTGGGCTCTCAGTGCCCATGTTGGTTGGGGAAGACACAACAGCTCCCCCTTCTGGCTTGGCGGTCCTTTCCTGTGGCTGGGGAGACAGCTGTAGCAGCCGCTGCAGAGTCCAAGAGCCTTGAGAAGTATCTCTCTCCACCTCTCAGCCATTGGTCCACGTCCGCCATTCTGCAACCGTGCTGTGCTGAGGCAGGTCACCGAGTGGGGTAAGATGGAGTCAACCAGGCCAGAAGGCCAGGCCTTTCCTGTATTCTGCTGCCACTTCAACCAAATAGAGTTCTATTCAGCAGCCCTTCCCTTGACTGGGGTTGGGTGAGAGCACTTACGTGTGCAGAGGAAGCTTCAGAGCAGCCGTGGAGAGGGTGCTGTATTTCCATTTCCCTGTTTATGTCAAGAGTCTAAAGCCAGTGTGCCCGGGTTTGAGTCCCAGCACTGCTTCTTACAAGCTAAGTAATTTGTATTCTTTAAACCCCAGTTTCTTCATCTGTAAAGTAAATAATAGCCAAGACTTATATATTTACTAATATTGACTATGTTCCAGACACTTCACGTGTACCAACCCACTCACTTCTCATCAGCCTTGAGTTAGCTTCTATTGTCATACCTATTTGTAGATGAGGAAATTGAGGCATAGAGTGAATATGTAGCTTAGCTCAAGGCAAATGACAGCTGCGATTCTATCTGTGCTTTTAACGACTCTGCCATGCTGTTTCCCCAATAGGATGGGATATTAAGAATCTACCTTAAAAGGTTTTTATGAGGATTGGATGAGATAAGCGGGAAAAACAGTGAGCATCAAACTTGGCACATAGTACATGCTCAGTAAACATTAACCATCATCCTCAGCTCTGAAGGTGGGTATGGTTCTTTCTCTCTGGAGCAGTAAGCAAGCAGAACCCTAGAACGTGAAGTGTGGAGAATTCTTCATGGACCTTGGATTCATGGGCATACATGTTCATTGGCCCCATAATGGAAGTTTGAAACCTAATGTTTGTGAGTGGAACCATCACAATAATTACTGTCATACCCTCGTGACAATACTAATATTTTTTGAAAATATAAGGTATATTTAAGGTACCTACTTAGACCTGATACAGGTTCATATGTTCCAGATACAAGTAAACAACGTTGAATCCTGCCTCTTTGGAGCTTTACGTTTAAAACAAAGAATGCTCCATTTGTCCTTCATTGATTTTAGTTTCAGTCACTTGGCATATCTGCCTCACATTTTACACAGGTGCTTTTAAAAATCATCACTATCTTCATCACCATTTTCATCGTCCTCCCCACCATCATCCTGACAGTCTTACGATGAGCTAGGTGCTAAGCGCTTTGCCTGGGCCCGCTCATTAAATTCTCACATTAGAACATAAAACGAAGGTTTCTGCAAATTAGACACCTACAGATTAAAGCAAGTGTGTCAATGTCATTGCTGGCAATAGTTACAACACAGGAAAGGGGAGAGGAGTGTTGTATTACTCAGGGTTCTCTTAGAGGGACAGAACTAATTATACACACACACACACACACACACACACACACACACACACACTGTATATGGGAGTTTATTAAGTATTAACTTAGACAATTATAAGATCCCACAATAGGCTTTCTGTAAGCTGAGGAGCAAGGAGAGCCAGTCTGAGTCCCAAAACTGAATAACCTGGAGTTCAATGTTTGAGGGCAGGATGCATCCAGCACGGGAGAAAGATGTAGGCTGGGAGGCTAGGCCTGTCTCTCTCCTTTTCACATTTTTCTGCTTGCTTTATATGTGCTGGAAGCTGATTAGATTGTGCCCACCAGATTAAGGGTGGGTCTGCCTTCCCCACCCACTGACTTAAATGTTAATCTCTTTTGGCAACACCCATCCAGACACACTGAGGACTAATACTTTGTATACCTCAATCCAATCAAGTTGACATTTGGTATTAACCATCACAAGTATATCTCAGCTCTTTGAATACTTAAAAATTACTCCATAGAATATTTAAAGAGATTCCTCTGCCAGGCATGGTGGCTCACACCTGTAATTCTAGCACTTTGGGAGGCTGAGAGGGGGTGGATTACTTGAGATCAGGTGGATCACTCGAGACTGGCCAACATGGTGAAACCCCAACTCCACTAAAAATACAAAAATTAGCCGGGCGTGGTAGTGTGTGCCTGTAATCCCAGCTGCTCAGGAGGCTGAGGCAGGAGAATTGCTTGAACCCGGTAGGCGGAGGTTGCAGTGAGCCAAGATCGTGCCACTGCACTCCAGCCTGGGTGACAGAGTGAGACTGTCTCAAGAAAAACAAACAAACAAAGAGATTCTTTTGGTGTAAATGTTCATATGCTTCAGATAATAGGATATGATGAACATCAAAATATTGGCACTCTACTGGTACCCATTTCCAAAATATTGTCTGGTGGAAATGAGTGTTTGTATTTTGTTAATATAAATATGTAATGAAAACCTACAATGTTCTGACCCCTGGATGTTATTCCCACATCCCACTTTCTCTGCTTACCTGTGGAAGTTCCTGACTTACACATAATGTCCTTTTGCTGTGGTGATAAATTAGTTAATTTCAGTCCCAGTGAGGCGCAAGGTTTTTCCTGGAGCTGCCTCTCGGTGCTGAGTAATTTTTAGTTATGGAAAAAGCAACCTGTCAGAGAAATTTTTAGAACAGTTAATAGGTGAAATTTCTCCCATTGTGTAGGGATAGGTTCATTTGTACTTAATATATATATTTTTCTCATTATAAAAGTAACATCAGCCTAAATTTCCAACTGTGGCTATATAGTGGGTTGCCCAGGTATTCTGGTAAATGACCTTGCTCAAAGGACCTAAGAATGCTAGATAAAATATAACTAACATATTTTCATGATATCGGTAAAAAAAGTGAGTGAAATTTCCAGGGACTGAAAACAAACAGGAAGGTGGAAGTTTGGTGGGAAGCAAAAGCTGAGGGTCTGCTCTGAGAGCATTTGCTGAGAACACCGTTGGATTCTTGTGCTTTGATTGGGGACTGGAAACCAGGCTTTGGGCCGTTGTAATGTGGGTAGTTGAAATCCTGAAACACAGCTGGGACCCTTACAGGGCTACATTCTCTATAAAAAGTAGAATCGTGAAAATAAATCCTCCTGTTGGCCAAGAGAATTATCTTAGCTTTAGCTCTGGGTGGGGAAAATGTCTCCTTCCCAATATTTTCACAACAGCCCTGCCCTCATTTGGCTTGGGAGGTTGAAATTCTACTGCCTGAGAGATCTAGTAGATATATTGATTTTAGAGGTCCTGGATTGGGGTGCTCAGAATGTCTAGAAAATGTGGAGAAATGCACTTTAACCCCTGGAGAAATGCACTTTAACCCCAGGCCCTCTGGCATGCCACAGTTTTGGATTAGCCTCATGAGATCTTACAATCCAGGATTACAGATACATGAAGAATGTAGTCATCTTGTATTTAAGAGTCAAGGGAAACAACAAATAGCAGAATGAGATCTGCAAGTACCTGGACTTGTGATGGTACAGAAAATAGGACATGGAAAATAAATTTAGAATGTTCAATGAAGGAAGAGAACTGAAAACATGAATAAAACAATAAACTAATCCCAAAATAATGTATGTATCAAAAATACATCAGAAAAACCAGTAAGATTTAAAAAAAAGACCAAATATAACATCTAGAAATAAAAATAGAATTTTTAAAATTGAAAGTAAAACATTCTCTTTGTAAGAAATTTGAAAAGAATAATGGAGTCACCATAAATTAACTATTATTCTCTCACTCAGAGGTCAGAAATGTTAATTTTTTAATGTAATCTATTCTGTTATATATAAGTATTTTTCTGTGTATTTTATAGATCTGCTTTACAGGTTAATCTTTCATATGAGTATAATTTTATATGCTATATAGTATCTATTCTGTTATATATAATCTATTCTGTTATATATAATTAAAGACCTTTTCTGTGTATTATATAGATCTGCTTTACAGGTTAGACATAGTCTTCCATATGAATATAATCTTATATGCTATCTTTTTTTTCTATATAATAATCATTTCCCATCATTGTGCTATACATATTAATAAAGAAATTCCACAATGTAAATGTTCTCATAAAGTTGGATTTATTTATTTGCTGTTATAAACAATTCTGCAAAGAACATCTTGACAGAAGCAGCTAGGTCTTGTTAAGGCTTAGGCTAGGAATTGGCACAGTGTCACTTTCTTCAGAGTTTACTGGTTTAGATGAGACACATGGCAAGCTCATATTTATTCAGTGTAGGAAGAGACTATATAAGGGTGTGAACACAAGGAGGCCTGAGTCAGTATAGACCTAGTTACCATATAGCCTTTTAGTTTTCCTCTTTTTATACATGTAGTAGCATTTTATACACTGTTTTGCATCTCACTCTTTTAAGTAAAATATTTTGCACTATATTTGCTATTAGTACTTATGTTGTCTGCAGTTCGATTTGGCTGCAAGTAAAACTTCAAATTACTGTGACTCAAACAAAATAGAAGTTTGTCTTCTAAATTAAAAAAGTTTGGAGGTTGTAGGTGCAGATCTTTCCACTTTGTTGCTCCACCACATCTGACTTTCATTCTAAAACCACCTCAACAACCAAGATGGCTGCTGGAGCTCTAGTCATCCATTCCAGCAAGAAGGAAAGAGTGAGCAAGAGGGGGAAGAAAGTATGTCTCTTTTTGAGGATATCACCTGGAATTTGCCCCCATCATTCCCACTTACATTCCTTAGGATAGAACACATTTACAAAGCCACAGCTAGGTATAAGAGAGACTAGAAAATGTAATCTTTATTATAAATGGCCATTTACTCAGTTAAAAAAGTGGGGATTTATTCCTAAAGAGGAAGGGGAGAGTAGATGTTGGAGGATCATAGTACATTATAAATCCTCCTCCTCATGTTTGCATCTCAGTGCAAACATAGGACTTTTAATGTATTCTGCCACATTGTTTTCAGGAAAATTGTGCCAGTTCCAGTAGACTCAGCGGCCTCGTTTATGTCACTCTTATCAACGCTGGGTATAATAAGTTCTACAATATTGTCAGTCATTTACAATTGCATCATATTTTAATTTACTCTTCTTTGATTACTAGTGTGTGTTGAAATTTTATTCTATAATTTATTAGCCATTTATTTTTTATCTTTTGTGAACTTTTGATTCACGTCTCATGTCCATGGAGTCAATTTGGCTTAGTTATTTTTCTTAATTGTTTGCTGATCACTTAATTCTAAGTTACTGACACTTTATCATGTTAATTGTAAAAGCAGAAAAATTGTGTTTCTGAGAGTCTTGGAATAGAGGATGCATGAGAGTACCATTTTGTAACTGGAGAGTGATGAAAAGCTCTCCTCATCACACCAAAAGGGACCAGTATTTGTGCAAGTTCTATGTTTGAGTCTATAGACTTCTTTAGTGTTTTAGTTGCAGAAATTAGAGGATCTTTTTATGAAGGAATCAAAAAAGCAGAAAGGGAATGGAGAAGGGGTCCCAGGGAAAGGGTTAGATGCTGTGTGTTCAAAGTGTGAGCTGTGGGGAGCAATGTGGTGCTCTTTGCCCCCTAAACTGATTGTTAGGGTTCTCTGAATCCTGCTTGCTCAGGTCTCAGAAGAAAAAAAATAGGAGACATCCTAAAATAGGAATTCTTCTTTAGCTGGAGAAGATTTTGATGATACCATCTATCTGTCAGAGGACGCTCCACAGAGAGCCATGTCGGCATTCTTTCAGTTGTGAGCATTTTGTGAACGTTGTGGCATTTGATCTGCCTAGGCAGGTCACCCACAGGAAGGATGCTATGGGAGTACTTTAGTGCTGGACTATAAAGGTTACGAGTCAACAACTCTTAGAGAGCTTCTCTTAGAGACTGGGGGAAGCAACTTGCCTAGCACTCCCCAGCTCGTCAGCTGCAGAAGCAAATCTAGAATGAGCATGTGTGAGTCACACACTGAACTACCATATTCCTTGACACGCTGCTGCCTCTGAGCCGCCTCCATCGTCCTGCACCTGCTGCAAGAGTTTGGACTGCACACCTACTCTGGAGCAGGGTGGCTGCATACTGAATCACGCTGCTCCCTTGTGGCTCTACCTGAGAACAGCACTGTCCCTGGCACCCTGATGACCAAGGACCCAATGTCTGCCCGGCTCTGCCCCAGGAGATGTGGGATCAGTGACAGGTTGAGTCTCTCGGACACTTGTTGCATCTTCAGAACACTAGAAGGAGGTGAGCAAGAGATTGAAGGCCAGTGTGAAGGCTTGGAAGACTGATCAAGAGTGAGTTACCAACGAAAAATGAGAAGGTAGAATGCAAGTGGAGAGAAAAATAGTGTAATTATTTTTTTAAAAATACTGTTTTTTAATCATGTGGAAGCATGGAGGGGCAAGGTGAGCACCACATTTGGAGCCGTACTTGAGCTTCCTTTCAGGCCCTGCCACTTTCAATGGTGTGACATTGGACAAGCTCCACTGTGTCCTCCCTGAACCTCAACTTCGGCTTCCATGAGTTGGAACAGCAATGCCTGTCTTAACCCCCTGGGTTGAACTGAGGCTCAGATCATGTCCTAGCTTGAAAACACCTGGTATAGTCATCCACAAATTAAAGAGATGCTGCTCTGTCAATTGGAAGAACAGCTTCCTATTTCCACAGTAGCATGGAGATAGATAATTCCACATTTTGTCTTCAGAACGATTCACATTTACAGACTTATTAATGTCCAGGAAGAGCCTTGGAACAGAAAATCTCATGGAGCTTGCATCCGGGGTTGTACATTGACCAACCCAAATGAATCCAACCATATGGACCCCAACTTATTCGTCAGTGATCAGTCCTCATATACTATATTATTTAAGTAAGCATCAATACAGTGATGTGGTGATGATAGCCTACGACCTGTGGGCACTGTGATTCTTTGGGTATAATAAGGAAAAGAGGAAAAACTATTTTACTAACTGTATTACCACTGATAATATTAGTTACAAATGATAATTAGCTCTCATTAAAAATCAGTTTGGATTAATCTGGGCAGGGAAATGCTCAGGGTCCTTACTTTGAGTTTTCCTTTGGGAGGGTGTTTACATATTGAAAAATACAAAGCAGAAGCTACAGATAAACCAACGGAAGTTTTGTAAGTTTGTTATTAGTCTAAGGTGCCACAGCTGGTGAGTGGCAGAAGTAGGACTTGAACCCAGGCCTCTCTGGCTCAGGTCTGAACCCCTGTTTTGTGTTGTCTGATCTCAAGAGGATGACAATTTATTGCTCTAGTTACATCAAGAAGGACATTTTACAAGATATGCTTTTTCATTGTTTTTGAAAACCAATTAACTCCCAAGCTCTGTATTATTTGCTTTTAAGCAATAGTGATTAATAATGTGTCTCACTGATTCCAAGCCAAGCATTTTTCCCCCACATTTTAACATCTCTGAAATTGGATGCTTCTTACAAGTGATGGTGTATCATCATTTAATTGGCAGCATTTTTCTTTCTTAGTGGCATATAAAATAATGGTGCATCTCACAATGGATAGCATCTTAGATTTGATGAAATGCAGTAATAATGACTTGGTTCACATAAGGGATAGGGAAGTATGGGAAACATACAGCGTGCAAGCGTGGTACCATTGAGGAGGAACATTTACCTGTTCTCCATCCCTTCTCCTATTACTTTAGTTAAGATGCTTGGCTTATCTCAAATGAGCTGATCTCTTAGCTTTTCGTCTCTTCTCTGTTCAATTATCTTTAGTACCACAACCAGTATTTTCTTCTTAAAGACTTGCCTACCTGAAATGACTTCTTAGCACCTCATGTGAAGGTCGTGAAATGCTAAGCATGAACTTCAGGGTCCCTAGACATGAACTTCAGGGTCCATACAAGTCACAAATCTGCTCTCTGCATTCTCTCTCCTTGTATCCTTCTCTCAGCCAGTTCCTGAAGGACTTGGATCTCAGGGTTTCCCAGAGTGTGGGATAATGGCTCAAAATGACCTTAGGTGGTACACTAACATGACCACGAGTAAACCCGAGTTGCCACATGAGCAATTTATGCAGTTTAGAATTCTCTCTCGCCCTTTTGGGATCTCTTGAGGAAGAATTCTTAGTTGCATACGGGGAGCCATTAATATCTTGACATTCTCACTTCCTTTTGTAGCAAAGAGAAAGCAGGCTCAGACAAAGTATTTAGCTGCCATGGTTTTGTTTTTATTTATTATCTTTATGGTTACTTTATACTTGGGGGAAGTGACACTGGGCTTTTATTTAAACTATGTGCCATCAAATTTCTCTTTATCATATGTATTTTTTGTAGAAACAGGGTCTTGCTATGTTGCCCAGGCTGGTCTTGAACTCCTGGCCTCAGGCCATCCTCCTGCCTTGGCCTCCCAAAACACTGAGATGACAGATGTGAGCCACTATGCCTGGCCAAAATTTTCCTTTTTTTTTTTTTTTTTTGAGACAAAGTCTTGCTCTGTCGCCCAGGCTGGAGTTCAGTGATTTGATCTCGGCTCACTGCAAGCTCCGCCTCCTGGGTTCACGCCATTCTCCTGCCTCAGCCTCCTGAATAGCTGGGACTACAGGTGCCCACCAGCACACCTGGCTAATTGTTTTTTTTTCTGTATTTTTAGTAGAGACAGGGTTTCACCGTGTTAGCCAGGATGGTCTTGATCTCCTGACCTCGAGATCCGCCCGCCTTGGCCTCCCAAAGTGCTGGAATTACAGGCGTGAGCCACCGTGCCCGGCCAAATTTTCTTTTTTATGCCATAAATTATTCTTTAGAAAAACCGTTTCAGTAAAAATGGAGTCAGTTAAAAAGAATGTTAAGCGAATACTAGTGCAGATGACACGAGGGCATGGCAAGAATTGTGCATGTGGTACTCAGGACAGAAACGGGGCAGCAGGAATCTGTTCCAAGTGTTCTCACTTCTCTGTGTGCTTGCCCATGCTGTTCCTTAATCCTACGTGCCCTTTTCCCTACTCACTAATAATGGAACTCCTTTGCTTCCTCCTTTATGAAGCCTTCCCTGATCCCTCTAGTGAGAGTTAATCACGCATGCCCAGAGGACATTGCTTAACAATTGATTTAGTACTATTACCACGAAGTGTGCAAGGGTGGGTATGTTATTTTATTCTTGTCTTAGTTATCATAGGGTTATATTCATATGCCTGTGTCTATTTTGATTGGAAGCCTTTTACAGGAAGGGACCATTTCTCAATCTATCTCTGTGGCTTCTTCAATGACTTCTGTGTGGCTATAGAAAAGAACGAATGGATGGAATTGAAATTCATGTTCGCAATTATTTTATGCAATTTCCCCTCCTCCTGCAGATCTCTAGCTTGGTTTTCGACAGCTCATTTGCTTGACTTCCATATCACCTGCAGCATAAGTAGTAGTTACTGAGGCCTTTGTAGCACCTGCATTGTTTCTCAGCATAAATATTTTGCCAGGAAAGTCATAGAATCGTCAGAAACCATTCATGAGCAAGTTAACCCTAAGGTAAGGTAAAGCCAAAGAAAGGCCAGAACAAGATAGGGGTGTGTGTGTGTGTGTGTGTGTGTGTGTGTGTGTGTGCGCGCGCTGATGGAGCAGTAATCCACGGGGTTTAGAGCTGTACCATCTGGTTGACTTCGCTCTTCATTTGAAGCCTAAGAGACAAAATTCAGTGACCAAAGATAATGGTAATCTAAGCAGAAAGAAAAAGAGATAAATAAAATACTTGCAGTTTTTATACTCGAGCAGTCCTGTTATCCTTTTCAGAGTCTTAGATAAGGAGCTTTGCTCAGCCTGCGCGAGCTGAGGCAACGGGAAAGTGTACAGAATTCCAAAGATAGATGCTGTTTCTGGAAAGAAGTCTGATTCTGCTACCCATGTCGTCTTCTGGAAAGAGAAGGGACAAAAGATCTGGTACCACTACACCATCAATTAAACTGGATTAATGGTGTTCTAAGTAGCTCCTAATAAAGCCCACTGTTTACTAATCTTATTTCTGTTAAGGAGGAATGATGTCCGAGTGCGCCTACAGGAGGGAAGGTGATAAAAATGGGAGGCAGCTTTATGGGAACACACCTTTTATCGCCTGATGAGACTTTCAAAGCATATCTGGCTGCTTTCTATAAAAAATAGCTCTGCTTATTTCACAGTATATTTATTCTTCAAGAATATGAAGAGGGGCAACAAGCATGAGGCATCATGGTTAGCCATCTGGCTTTTCTTTTCCTCTTTTCAGGATTCAGTTGCACTGAGGTGCAATCAACATGATAGTTTAATTGTACTCCAAGGAATGCTCCAGTACAATCAAGACTGACACATGATGGTCTATGAAGTGAGAATCTTTATTATTATTATTTTTTAAAAGCCTTCACCTAGTTGTCAGTCATTTACAAAAGAGATTCAGGTTTTAATGATTGATGGCAATTGGACACATCTAACTGTCCCTCCCATGATAATTTTTTTCCTTGGGTTTTAGCTGGCAGATCCAGGAAAAAAAGGGAATGACAATAAAATTCTTACTATCAGGTTTTCTATAGGAAAACTATCAGGTTTCTCCTAAGGCTCCCCTGGTGCTCTGGCGAAGTGAATTGAAATAATTAATTATTTTGATCAATTTTACATTAAAAACTAATTTCTGCTTGTACCTTCTGTAGCCTTTGTCAGGGCATAACCGTGTGGTTGGCTGATCTTTAAAACAATATACAGCGTATCTGTTTCAGAGTTCATTGAAAGCAATTTACTACTCACATGTTAACTATGTAGGACAGTTGGTCTTGCTACAGCAATACAATTATTCTGGAAAAGAATTTTCAATGATGAAAATGAAAAAAAGTTAAAATAGTTATAATTTACTGCTCCGGAGGGCTGGACAGCTGTTTTCTGCCTCGATCTGTATTCTAATAAGTCTTTTAAATGAAGAGATTTATGAGATTATTTTAATTTTGATGTCTTTTTAATGCTTCATGCATTTTAAATACAACCTTTTAATAGTTTTTGAGATTGAAGAATTTAATTTTGTTTTATACTGCAGAGATAAATGTATTCTCAAGGGACCATATCACCATTATTGTAGTTCTTTCTTTCTTTTTTAAAATCAGCATATCCACTACATATAGCTCAATTTCTAACCAGAACCAATAAAGTTAGTTTTCAACAAAGCCTTTTTCAGTTGGGGAGCTAGCAAATTAGAAGGAAGTGTACCTTGCTATGTTACAGAGTAACTGATACTAAGTAGAATTTTTGTAGGTTTAGATGTGTATTTACCTCAGTGGGGAAAAGATTTCTTGATGAAAAGGAGCCAACTTTATTTGGATGAGTAGTCAGAGATGTATGTGGATTGAATATATATGTAACACGTGGTTTAAGAGCAAGAAATGGCTAAGTCGAACTCAAATTTTGCAGAGATCACTGTTGTGTGCATATAAAACTACAAAATGATTTCAAAATACAGTATTATGGACAATATGCACCCAGGAACATATTTTTAAAAAGTAGTAACTGTCTGATGCAATTAGATTTTTTGTAAGAACTTCATAATATTTTACTTTTACCTTTACTTTTTAGGCAGGGAAAACCATAAAGCTAAGGAAAACTTTCATAGCCAAAAGATTTGAAGTACTCAAAACAGGCCTTTAAAAATGCAAACAGAAGGAATTACTCTTAACTAACAGCTTTTCTCTGATATTTTAAGGCAATATTAATTACATTCCTAAGTTGCTTGAGACAATTTTACATGTGTTAATTGGAGTTATCAGGGGATCATGAAACTTAGATCTCCATATTGTATCAGAGAGATTTGAAAGGCAGAAAATTCTTGCATCCACTTACTATTTAAAAGAGGTGAGAGATCAAAATACAAAGGCCACTAAAAATACTGCTTCAAACAATACTTAGTAACCTGGGAAATGCTCCCGATGTAATATTAAATGAAAAGCAAGCAGGACAAAACAGCATATACAGTATCCCACTGATGAGAGAAAGCGGTTCATGATGATGTAAAAAATATTGTTATAAAATAATTTGCAGAAAGTGAAATAACATTTTAAGTGGAGGTAATGTACATAAGTGTACGTGCACATATGCATAACATGCATATAAAAAACATTACAGTATTGACTTTATTTTGGGGTTGTGGAATTTAGGGTGGTTTTTCATTTTCTTTTTCATGATTTTCCACAATAAAAATGTTTTTATATAGTTCCAGAAAACTAATAAGAATATATCTATTTAATAATATTTCTGTATGATAATGCATAAAAGGGGCCAGGATTTATTATATAAATTGCTAAAAATTCTACCATTTTTGTTACGAGCATAGTATTTTCAAATAGTAATCTTCTCTTAATTTGTATTTGAGGGGCAAAAAAGTGCTAACTTCCTGTCTTGGGACTCTAATTTCATTTTGAAGCTGGAAACATAGACTTGTCTGAGGAATAATCATGTTTCATGAACTCAGGATATAGCTGCTAAAACAGTTTGCACAGTGCTGCTTTTTGGAATTTTCTTTCAGTCATTTTCTCTGAAAAAACATAAGTTACTTACAATTCATGTCTTGATTAATGATTACTCAAGTTTTACTATACCATTAAAAACTCCAAACCCATCTAAATTACTTTGTCAACTAAAAAGGAGGTCGTAAACTCTCAACTAGCTTTTCCCCATTGGATCATATTGTGAGGACTGATGCTATTTAGACCTTTTCCTCTAATTTGTAGCTTTAGAACAAAACCTCCTTTAGCCCTTAGCTAAAATCTCTATAGTGGGGAATCCTGTCGTTTGAATTGTTCTGGACCCCAGTTTCTTGAGCTATCTAATGGGTCTGAGCTCTGTCTCACAGAGTTGTAGCGCAATCAGAAAAGTTAATGCATGCAAAGATGCTATGCATGCAAAAGGCGTAATACTATCCTTATTTCTGTTATCATTATTAATAGTCATTAAGCCAGCCTCCCTCAAGGCCAGAACTCTATTTCTTCTTGTATCCCTGCAACATCTAATATTAATAATGGCTAACATTAGCTATGTGTTTATTATGCTCCAGGTCTCTCTCTAAGTACTCTACGTACATTAATCTCACTTAATATTTGCAAGACCTCATGAGATAAATACTGTTATATCCATATTGCAAATGAGGAACCAGAAGCACAGAGCTTTGCTGTAACTCATTGAGGGTCTCCAAGCTAATAATGTGGAGCTTGAATGTGAACCCCTCTGACTCTGGAGCCTCCTTCTAACCATTATAAGCCTTTATAGTAGTAAGCAAAATAAATTATTGTTATATGAGGGGACACATTACTATAGATGCTAAGAAGTTCCGTTTCCATGGAAATGTTGGGGAAACAGTCTTAGTTAAAGTTAAAATGAAACCAAGGCCTGTTAACAACAGACTGATCCAACTCTACCTCAGTGGTATTGCTATTTGAGCATATTCAAAATTTTACTGAAAATATTTTAAAAACAAAATTGTTTATTTTATTTTATTTACTCCTGTAAATAGTATACAACTAAAAATGCAGGGAAACTTGCTAATTTAGCACTTCAATAACACTTCATACTAGAACTGTTGGCCATCTTGATTTCCTTGTTTTCAGGAAAATTGGAGAAAACAGTATTTCTTTTTAAAAAATTATTATTACTCTTTAAGTTCGGGATACATGTGCAGAACGTGCAGATTTGTTACGTAGGTATACACGTACCATGGTGGTTTGCTGCACCCATCAACCTGTCATCTACATTAGGTATTTCTCCTAATGCTATCCCTCCCCTAGTCCCCCACCCCCTGACAGGCTCCAGTGTGTGATATTCCCCTGCCTGTGTCCATGTGTTCTCATTGTTCAACTCCCACTTATGAGTGAGGACATGCAGTGTTTCATTTTCTGTTCCTGTGTTAGTTTGCTGAGAATGATGGCTTCCAGCTTCATCCATGTCCTTGCAAAGGACATGAACTCATCTTTTTTATGGCTGCATAGTATTCCATGGTGTATATGTGCCACGTTGATGAGCATTGGGTTGGTTCCAAGTCTGTGCTATTGTGAACAGTGCTGCAATAACCATACATGTGCATGTGTCTTTATAGTAGAATGGTTTATAATCCTTTGGGTATATACCTAGTTACAGGATTGCTGGGTCAAATGGTATTGCTGGTTCTAGATCCTTGAGGAATCACCACACTGTCTTCCACAATGGTTGGACTAATTTACACTCCCACCAACAATGTACAAGTGTTCCTATTACTCCACATCCTCTCCAGCATCTGTTATTTCCTGACTTTTTAATGATTGCCATTCTAACTGGCATGAGAAGGTATCTCATTATGGTTTTGATTTACATTTCTCTAATGACCATTGATGATAAGCTTTTTTTTCATATGTTTGTTGGCTGCATAATTGTCTTTTTTGAGAAGTGTCTGTTCATATCCTTTGCCCACTTTTTGATGGGGTTGTTTTTTTTTCTTGTAGATTTGTTTAAGCTCCTTGTAGATTCTGGATATTAGCACTTTGTCAGATGGATAGATTGCAAAAAATTTCTTCCATTCTGAACTTTGCCTGTTCACTCTGATGATACTTTCTTTTCCCTTTCTTTCTTTCTTTCTTTCTTTCTTTCTTTCTTTCTTTCTTTCTTTCTTTCTTTCTTTCTTTCTTTCTTTCTTTCTTTCTCTCTCTCTCTCTCTCTCTCTCTCTCTCTCTCTCTTTCTTTCTTTCTTTCTTTCTTTTTCTTTCGAGATGGAATGTTGCTCTTTTGTCAGGCTGCAGTGCAGTGGCATGATCTTGGCTCACTTCAACCTCCAGCTCCTGGGTTCAAGTGATTCTCCTGCCTCAGCCTCCTGAGTAGCTGGTACTACCAGCATGCACTGCCATGCTCAGCTAATTTTTTTATTTTTAGTAGAGACAGGGTTTCACCATGTTGGCCAGGATGGTCTCGATCACTTGACCTCATGATCCACCTGCCTTGGCCTAACAGAGTGCTGGGATTACAGGCATGAGCCACCATGCCCGGCCTGATGATAGTTTATTTTGCTGTGCAGAAGCTCTTTAGTTTAATTACACCCCATTGGTCAATTTTGGCTTTTGTTGCCATTGCTTTTGGTGTTTTAGTCATGAAGTCTTTGCCCATGCCTATGTCCTGAATGGTATTGTCTAGGTTTTCTTCTAGGGTTTTTTTTATGGTTTTCGGTCCTATGTTTAAGTCTTTAATCCATCTTGAGTTAATTTTTGTATAAGGTGTAAGGAAAGGGTCCAGTTTCAGTTTTCCACATATGGCTAGCCAGTTTTCCCAACACCATTTATTAAATAGGGAATCCTTTCCCCATTGCTTATTTTTGTCAGATTTGTCAAAAATCAGATGGTTGTAAATGTGTGGCATTATTTCTGAGGCCTCTGTTCTGTTCCATTGGTCTATATATCTGTCTTGGAACCACTATCATGCTGTTTTGGAACCAGTACCATGCTGTTTTGGTTACTGTTGCCTTGTAGTATAGTTTGAAGTCAGGTAGCATGATGCCTCCAGCTTTGTTCTTTTTGCTTAGGATTGTCATGGCTATATGGGCTCTATTTGGTTCCATATGAAATTTAAAGTAGTTTTTTCTAATTCTGTGAAGAAAGCCAATTGTAGCTTGATGGGGATACCATTGAATCTATATATTACTTTAGGCAATATGGTCATTTTCATGATATTGATTCTTCTTATCCATGAGCATGGAATGTTTTTCCATTTGTTTGTGTCCTCTCTTATTTCCTTGAGCAGTGATTTGTAGTTCTCCTTGAAGAGGTCCTTCACATCCCTTGTAAGTTGGATTCCTAAGTATTTTATTCTCTTTGTAGCAACTGTGAATGGGAGTTCACTCATGATTTGGCTCTTTGTTTGTCTGTTATTGGTGTATAGGAATGCTTGTGATTTTTGCACATTGACTTTGTATCCTGAGAATTTGCTGAAGTTGCTTATTAGCTTAAGGAGATTTTGAGCTGATACGATGGGGTTTTCTAAATATACAATCATGTCCTCTGCAAACAGAGACAATTTGACTTCCTTTCTTCCTATTTGAATACCCTTTATTTCTTTCTCTTGCCTTATTGCCCTGTCCAGAACTTCCAATGCTGTGTTGAATAGGAGTGGTGAGATAGGGCATACTTGTCTTGTGCTGGTTTTCAAAGAGAATACTTCCAGCTTTTGACCATTCAGTATGATATTGGCTGTGGGTTTGTCATAAATAGCTCTTATTATTTTGAGATACTCTATCAATACCTAGTTTATTGAGAGTTTTTAGCATGAAGGGGTGTTGAATTTAATCAAAGGCCTTTTCTGCATCTATTGAGATAATCATGTGGTTTTGTCATTGGTTCTGTTTATGTGATGGATTATGCTTATTGATTTGCATATGTTGAACCAGCCTTGCATCCCAGGGATGAAGCTGACTTGATCGTGGTGGATAAGCTTTTTGATGTGCTGCTGGATTCAGTTTGCCAGTGTCTTACTGAGAATTTTCGTGTTGATGTTCATCAGGGGTATTGGCCTGAAATTTTCTTTTTTTTGTTGTGTCTCTGCCAAGTTTTGGTATCAGGATGATGCTTGCCTCATAAAATGAGTTAGGGAGGAGTCCCTCTTTTTCTGTTGTTTGGAATAGTTTCAGAAGTAATGATACCAGCTCCTCTGTGTACCTCTGGTACAATTTGGCTGTAAATCCATCTGGTCCTGGGCTTTTTTTGGTTGGTAGGCTATTAATTTCTGCCTCAATTTCAGAACATGTTATTGATCTATTCAGGAATTTGGCTTCTTCCTGGCTTAGTCTTGGGAGGGTGTGTGTGTCCCAGAATTTATCCATTTCTTCTTCTAGATTTTCTAGTTCATTTGTGTAGAGGTGTTTATAGTATTCTCTGATGGTAGTTTGTATTTCTGTGGGATCAGTGGTGATATCCTCTTTATCATTTTTATTGTGTCTATTTGAGTTTTCTCTCTTTTCTTCTTCTTTATTAGTCTGGCTAGTAGTCTATCTATTTTGTTAATCTTTTCAAAAAAACCAGCTCCTAGATTCATTGAGTTTTTGAAGGGGTTTTTGTGTCTCTATCTCCTTCAGTTTTGCTCTGATCTTAGTTATTTCTTGTCTTTTGCTAGCTTTTGAATTTGTTTGCTCTTGATTCTCTAGTTATTTTAATTGTGATATTAGGGTGTCGATTTTAGATCTTTCCTGCTTTCTCCTGAGGGCATTTAGTGCTATAAATTTCCCTGTAAACACTGCTTAAGCTGTGTCCCAGAGATTCTGGTACGTTGTGTCTCTGTTCTCATTGGTTTCAAATAACTTACTTATTTCTTCCTTAATTTTGTTATTTGCCCCCCAGTAGTCATTTGGGAGCAGGTTGTTCAGTTTCCATGTAGTTGTGCAGTTTTGGGTGAGTTTCTTAATCCTGAATTCTAATTTGATTTCACTGTGGTCGGAGAGACTGTTTGTTATGATTTCTGTTCTTTTGCATTTGCTGAGGCATGTTTTACTTCCAATTATGTGGTCAGTTTTAGAATAAGTGCTATGTGGTGCTGAGAAGAATGTATATTTTGTTGATTTCGGGTGGAGAGTTCTGTAGATGTCTATTAGGTCTGCTTGGTCCAGAGCTGAGTTCAAGTCCTGGATATCCTTATTAATTTTCTGTTTCATTGATCTGTCTAATATTGACAATGGGGTGTTAAAGTCTCCCACTATTATTCTGTTGGAATCTAAGTCTCCTTGTAGGTCTCTAATAACTTGCTTTATGAATCTGAGTACTCCTGTATTGGGTGCATATATATTTAGTATAGTTAGCTCTTTTTGTTGCATTGATCCCTTTACCATTATGTAATGCCCTTCTTTGTCTTTTTTGACCTTTGTTGGTTTAAAGTCTGTTATATCAGAGACTAGGATTGCAACCCCTGCTTTTTTTTTTTTTCCTTTCCATTTGCTTGGCAAATATTCCTCCATCCCTTTATTTTGAGCCTATGTGTGTCTTTGCACCTGAGATGGGTCTCCTGAATACAGCACACCGATGGGTCTTGACTCTTTATCCAATTTGCCAGACTGTGTCTTTTAATTGGGGCACTTAACCCATTTACATTTAAAGTTAATATTGTTATGTGTGAATTTGATCCTGTCATTATGATGTTAGCTTGTTATTTTGCCCGTTAGTTGATGCAGTTTCTTCCTAGCATCAATGGTCTTTACAATTTGGTATGTTTTTGCAGTGGCTGGTACTGGTTTTTCCTCTCCATATTTAGTGCTTCCTTCACGAGCTCTTGTAAGGCAGACCTGGTGGTGACAAAATCTGTCTGCATTTGCTTGTCTGTGAAGGGTTTTGTTTCTCCTTCACTTATGAAGCTTAGTTTGGCTGGATATGAAATTATGGGTTGAAAATTCTTTTCTTTAAGAATGTTGAATATTGGCCCCCACTCTCTTCTGGCTTGTAGGGTTTCTGCAGAGAGATCCACTGTTAGTCTGATGGGTTTCCATCTGTGGGTAACCCGACCTTTCTCTCTGGCCGCCCTTAACAGTTTTTCCTTCATTTCAACCTTGGTGAATCTGACAATTATGTGGCTTGGGGTTGCTCTTCTCGAGGAATATCTTTGTGGTGTTCTCTGTATTTCCTGAATTTGAATGTTGGCCTGTCTTGCTAGGTTGGGGAAGTTCTCCTGGATAATATCTGGAAGAGTGTTTTCCAACTTGGTTGCATTCTCCCTGTCACTTTCAGGCACACCAATCAAATGTAGGTTTGGTCTTTTCACATAGTCCCATATTTCTTGGAGGCTTTGTACATTCGTTTTCATTTTTTTTCCTCTAATCTTGTCTTCACACTTTATTTCATTAAGTTGATCTTCAATCTCTGATATCCTTTCTTCTGCTTGATTGATTTGGCTGTTGATACTTGTGTATCAACTTCACGAAGTTCTCGTGCTGTGTTTTTCAGCTCCATCAGGTCATTTATGTTCTTCTCTAAACTGGCTATTCTAGTTAGCGATTCCTCTAACCTTTTTTGAAGGTTCTTAGCTTCCTTGCATTGGGTTAGAACATGCTTCTTTAGCTTGGAGGAGTTTGTTATTACCCACCTTCTGAAGCCTACTTCTGTCAGTTGGGCAAATTCATTCTCCGTCCAGCTTTTTCCCTTGCTGGCAAGGAGTTGTGATCCTTGGAAGGAGAAGAGGCGTTCTGGTTTTTGAAATTTTCAGCTTTTTTGTGCTGTTTTTTTTCTCACTTTGGTGGATTTATCTACCTTTGTTCTTTGATATTGGCGATCTTCGGATGGGCTTTCTGTGTGGATGTTCTTTTTGTTGATGTTGATGCTATTCCTTTCTGTTTGTTAGTTTTCCTTCTAATAATCAGGCTCCTCTGCTGCAGGTCTGCTGAAGTTTGCTGGAGGTCCACTCCAGACCCTGTTTGCCTGGGTATCAACAGCAGAGGCTGCAGAATAGCAAAGATTGCTGCCCGTTCCTTCCTCTGGAAGCTTCATCACAGAGAGGCAGCTGCCAGATGCCGGTTGGAGCTCTCCTGCATGAGGTGTCTATCAACCGCTGCTGAGAGGTGTCTCCTTGTCAGGAAACAAGGGGTTCAGGGACCCACTTGAGGAGGCAGTCTGTCCCTTAGCAGAGCTCAAGCACTGTGCTGGGAGATCTGCTGCTCTCTTCAGAGCCAGCAGCAGGAACGTTTAAGTCTGCTGAAGCTGCGCCCACAACCGCCCCTTCCCCCAGGTGCTCTGTCCCAGGGAGATGGGAGTTTTATCTATAAGCCCCTGACTGGTGCTGCTGCCTTTTGAAAAAAGTATTTTTTAAAAAATATTTACAGACACTGACTGTATAGAGAACAAGGTACCTGTCAGTATCATTTGAATGAGTCATACTTGCAAATGGATAACTACATTTAACCTTGTATCAGTTCTAAACAGGGCTTCCGAGCCTACAGATGAGTCACAGTCTACAAATAGTCTACAAACATGTCTAGATACATTTCAGAATTCTTTTTTTTCTTACGTAGCAGTTTCCTTTCCATTGGTTTTGGTCCCCAGTTGTTCTCCCCCCTCCCTCCCTTACTTCCTGCCTTTTAAGTTCTGAAAGTTCTTATAAGAACATTAAAGGAACATTTGAAATAAGAAACCCAAACAATTCTTATTCCCTCATTCTTGCAACACAGCTTTATTTTCCCCCAAGTTTGAGTTATCTTCAAGAGTTTTTTGGTTTGTGCGTATAATTTATAATTACATGATTGTAGTCAAAGTGAACTGCAGTTAGTGACTGTACATTATTCCATTAAGTTAATGTCCATAATTCATGTACTTCTTCCCCATTGTTGAATTTTTAGGTTTTCTCTAAGTTTTTGTTCTTATAATGTCTGAGTGAATATTTTTGTTCATATAGCATTTTTCTCCTATTATGTAATAAATTCCTAAAGGCAGATTTATTGGGTTAGAAATAATAAATCTTTTTGTGGATCCCAATACATATAATGAATTTGATATTTCTAGGTGAGTGGAAGGAAAGAATGATATAGACTTTTATCTCAATATGGATTGAAGTTCCTAACATTAAGTTGGGTAGTCCAGTGAGAACCACAACACAAATGATGTTTCATAAATTTCTTCGTAAACTTCTTTAACTGCTTTGTACTATAAAAGTGGATTTTCATCTAATCAACCTCAGATCTACCTAATGTTGAAAGAGTTGTACAGCTAATTTAAAACATCTTGGCCATTCAGCAGATAATCTAGACAACAGTTAATCCATTCCTGGTACCACATTATTTGTAGCTATAAACTGTATTCTTTATATTAGCCAACTCTTTCAATTACCTGAGTAACATCACAATTTAAGGTGAGACTTTGGAAATGAGATTGTAGGATTTTTTTGTGCTAGCAAAACACCTTATGAATGTGAATTTTAGCTAGATAATGCTGATGTTTTAAGAGCAAGCATTTGGACATGTATTGTCATATCTTGGTTTTGTAGCTATATGACTATAATTTTATTAGGTGAAAAACAATGACTTCATTTCTTGGGTAATCATTACTGCAGTTGCAGCTAGTCTCCTTTTAATGAACAATCAACGCCTTTCTTTGGTGGTCCTCTGTTTACCTCTAATTTTGGTGCTTTCTTCCCCAGTTCATGGTTAAGTTTGTGGAAAGAGTTGCCACACTCTCCTTAAATCTGAATTATCCATAAGCTCCTGTTCATGCCACCTACTGAAACCGCTGCAGCAAGGGTCAATGAGGGTTTGTATTGTGAAGCCTAAATGACATGTTTTGGCCTGTATCTTACCTGATCTCTGTAGTATTTTACAACTGGGATCACTCCCTTCTTGAAAGCCTCTGCTCCTCAGCTCCCATGACTTCCCTGTTTGACCATTCCATCTTGGTTTCCTCTGCAGGCTCTGTGTGTCTGCCTCCAAATGATGTGTCTCAGTTGTCAGAGCTCCTTTCTCGTTTAGCCCAATCTTCTACGGTGATTCCATCCATTCCTTTTTTTTTTTTTTTTTTTTAAACCACAGAGCTACATGCTGAGTGTTCTCAAATCTCTTCTTCTACCCTTCACTTATGACTTACTTACTAATTCATGCAGCCTACTGTTTATTTTTAATCATCTTTAATTCTACACATCTCAAATCACTGGCTTTTTGCCAAGATCCACTTGATTTAGGTAACAACACCACTGTCCAGTCAATTAACCAGTCTAGAAACCTGGGAAGGACCTTAGACACTCTTCTTATTCACCTCTATGTAACTGGCCATTAGGACATGTCGATTCTGTTTCTTAACTATCTCTGGAACTCTTTTTCTTCCCGTTTCCACTGATCCTCCCTGGGTTAAACCCGTCAGAATCTCCTAACTTGTATCACTGACTCTCATCTTGTCTTCCTTCCAGTCCTCTGCTTGCTGAAGTCACAGCGAGCTAAATGACTCTGCTAATTTTACTACTTTCTTGATCTAACGTCTCCATGCCTCCTTTCCCAGTATGCTCTACACATCATCCAAAAAGGATGAGGCTGGACTCTTTCCTACAGTAATCAAGGTCTTCCATAATCTGGCATGTGCCACCTCCATGATCATCTTCTTTGATTCCTGATCGTATTCTTTGCTCCAGTGAAGCTCTTTCCTGTTGTTTCTCGCGCCTCCTGCTTCTGTGCCTCTGCATATGTGATTCCCTCTGTCTAGACTGCTCTCTTTATTAGTGAATACTGCATTTCTTCAAGACCCACTTGAAGGTTTTCTTCCTTCTACCCTGAACTTCCACCTTGAGTTACTCCCACATACTGTGTTGTTAACTCTCAAAGAGATCTTAAAGGGCAAGGTTTATGATTTTGTTTCCCTTTAAATAACATCGATGTCCCATGATTTAAAAAAAATATTATATATTTTATTGATAAGGATTTAAATAATAGGCCAGGCATGGTGACTCAGGCCTGTAATCCTAGCACTTTCAGAGACCAGATGGGTGGATCACCTGAGGTCAGGAGTTCAAGACCAGCCTGGCCAACATGGTGAAACCCTGTCTTCACTAAAAATACAAAATTAGCCAGGTGTGGTGGGGCGCGTCTGTAATCTCAGCTACTTGGGAGGCTGAGGCAGGAGAGTCACTTGAACCCGGGAGGTGGAGATAGCAGTAAGCCGAATTGTGCCATTGCACTCCGGCCTGGGCAAAAAGAGCAAAACTCTGTCTCAAAAAAAAAAAAAAAAAAAAAAAAAGAATTTAAATAATAAAGTTCAAAGAAAGAAATAAAACCACACATATGCCCACCACTCACATTTATTTCATCCAATTTGCTTATATGTTTATAGACAATTATTTCTTTTTCATAATGGGCATCACAGGGCATAAATTTGTGACCTTTTTAAAAGTTAATAGATTGTGAAAATTTTCCTATGTTTTCCAAAAACCTAATTATTATTTAATTTTTATATTTTGATACATAATATTTAATATATTTATGAGGTACATGTGATATTTTGTTACATGCATAGAATGTATAATGATCAGTATTTGATTATTTGCCTATTTATCTAATTTCTATGTGTTGGGAACATTTCATGTTCTCTCTTTTAGCTACTTTGAAATACACAATACATTGTTGCTAACTATAGTCACCCTACTCTGCTATCTAACATTAGAACTTATACCATCTGTCTAACTGTATGTTTCTACCTATTAACCAACCTCTCTTTATCAGCTCCTCCAACCCATGCACCCTTTCCAGCCTCTGGTATTTGTTATTCTACTCTCTACATCCATGATATCAACTTCAAAAACATAATTGTTAATGGCTCTCTTATATTTGATATTATTATATCATATAAACATGCCATAATTTCTTTAACCATGTCCTATTGATGCATATGTAAGTTTTCTTTTCGATTTTAATATGATAAAGCTTTGTTGAATAACCTCTTTCTTGATATTTGACAGATTTCATGAAATAGAAGAAGGGGACAAAGATTTATGACAACACAAGTCTAATTTTTCTCAAACTTAACAAATTCCATCAAAGGCAGATTTTTATGAATAGTAAGGACTGCCTGGTCCATTAACCCTTTAGATGTTTTTGTAAAAGCAGTATTGATAATTAAACATGTTTTTTAAAAACCGAATCTTTGCTATAGATTAGTCATATAGAATGTGTGAGAGTGAGGGTTGCTAAGAGAACTTCAGCTTTTCCATTTTCTGATTTTGCAGTAATATAGCTTTTTATGTAACTAGTTCATATTTGTGAAGTGCTTTGAAGATGAAAGCTATTATGTAAGGGCAAAATCACTTCATAAAAATGTTACATATAAAATACAAAAATCCATAGACAGACTCCGAGATTTTCAAAGTAACATCAACTCTTTCATGTAATCATTTATAACCACTATCTTTTGACTAGTAATCCAGGATTCATTTATAGATTATTCTTGGAGTATTTTAGTGTTATCCGTTACGGTGAAATTGTTTTTACAGTCAAAGGCAGTGTGGTTAGGAATGACATTTTTTTTTTTTTAACCATGGTTATTGAAGTCGTAGCACAATTTATAAATAGGTAAAGTAAAAATTGGCTATAAATATAAATCTTTCTTTCTGTTATCCAACATTACAAGTACACAGATTGGTATTTTATTTATTTGTTTATTTATTTATTTTGAGATGAAGTCTCACTCTGTTGCCCAGGCTGGAGTGCAGTGGTGTGATCTCTGCTCCCTGTAGCCTCTGCTGCCAGAGTTCAAGTGATTCTTCTGCCTCAGCCTCCTGAGTAGCTGGGACTACAGGCATGCGCAGCCACGCCCAGCTAATTTTTGTGTTTTTAGTAGAGATGTGGTTTTACCATGTTGGCCAGACTGGTCTTGAACTTCTGACCTTGGGTGATCTACCCACCTTGGCCTCCCAAAGCGCTGGCATTACAGGTGTGAGCCACCGCGCCCAGCCCAGATTAGTATTTTAAAGAACAAGATTTCATCATGTGTTGTTTAGGTTGTAAAGGTGCAGCAATCGTAAATTACAGATTATCTTATTTCTGTAGCATATTCAAAGAAAGATTGTACATTCTGTGTGAGTAATGTACATGGAGAGTTAGCTAGGTGTTAAAATAAAGGTTTACCCTGCATGCAACTGTGAACAATATTCCACAGAGACAATATGTCATCCCCAAATTCAAGGTGTCCTGATGTCAGCATTTGACCCTTTTAGTCACGCAATAATTTTTGGTTTAAAATATTGCCTTTAAAGTTTCTCTGGATCCCCCACTTATTGCATACCTATTACTGAAATGAAGTTTCACTGCTGTATCCTGAAATTGAAGCTACATTTTTTCAGTGATTTCTTGTAATGACAGTAACACTTTTCACACAGACACATCTCAACTCACTGACTCCAAATGCCCATGAAACCATCCTATGATACGTGCTCTCTTTGGCCAGGATTGAAACTCAATTACAGTGAATTTAAAAACAGGAACCCAGAATAGCAGTCATGCAAGGAACCAAGGATCAGGCTGAACTTTAGGTATAACTGATATGCCGTAGTTGGAGTCCAGGAATTTTGCTTTTGCTTTTATGCCTTTCTGCTGGGATTGATACATGTTTATGCAATACAACTTCAACTTTGGAAATTGAAAACGAGTGAAATACTTTCTATTTATTTATTTTTTTACTTTTGGCTTCTACTTGTGCCTATTTCTGGGTACCTCCTTTCTAGCTTCCTCCCTGACCCCCTGCCCCGCTGTCCCAGTCTGGGCCTGATTGGCTTTTAGGGGTATTTAAGCCTAGGCATACTCAAAGTGTGATAAAATTAATGTTGTTCTAGAAATCTTTCCTTTTTTTCCCCCTTGGCTTCTGACCTTTTTGTGCACTTGAAATTGCATTTAATATTTCATTACTACAGGTCTTTCCATTTAATTTCCTAGATATTTTTTTCACGCGAAAAAAATCTACAAATTTGGCTTTGCAGTACGGAATTATGGGGTCTAATAATTCTCCAGTCCATGACAGTTCAGTAACTGGTGCCCTCTAGCATTTTTATTGCACACGATTTTATTGCTAAAAGGTTAGAGCATTTGACCATTTTATTTTAGACTTATCCATCAAACATTACTTGCAGAGAATTAAAATCATGCACAGTTTAAAATGTAACCAACATTTAGTCATTTTCCTCGAAAGGGGTATCCTTAACCTCACCATAAGAAGGACCCCTAACCTACAAATACAACACATAACAAATGGATGTACGATCATGGAAAGGTAGGCAACTTCATCGTGTAGGTATGTCTGGTACTTCATGCAGCTAACCATATAGTAGTGAAGGTAATGAATAAGTATTTCCCTAATAGTCTTCCTTTTTTAGTCACCCATAAATATTTCTAGAACATTGACCTTTAGTCAAATGGTGAATTCTTCCATCCTGACATGACAACGGAAAGATCAGTGAGCTAGTTAGGAAAACTCCCTTGCAATTCGTTTTATTTTCCAAATGGCTCAAAAATGGCTTTAAACTTTAAGACTGGAATTTCATAAAATTTACAACTTTTTGGGCGATTGGGAAATGGAAGGATGCTTTATTCAGTTGGGCACATTCTTTTGACTGCCCGAAGATTGACCTATCCATGGAGCTGATTGGATTTGTCCTTGATGTGACAGGCGTTCGTGAAGAGCTGACCACTTCGGTAAGCCCCTCTCTTCAGCCCCTACAGGGCTGAATTGCCGAAGTATCATTTGCTCCGTAGGACTTGCAGTAAATACCTGATTGTTTTCGGAGTTCACTTGTTTGATGGAAGGCTCTTGTCCTGTCTATGGTGGGAACTGTATATGCTTATGTGTGCTAAATGCATTAGAAACTATGTATCATACTTCAAAGTTCCTTAATGATGTTGATGATAATCTTTAATGATAATTTCCCAAAGGGAAGGAAAATGTATGGGCTGTTAGGTGTTCTTTAATGTGTGAATGGAAAGCCATTACAGAAAAGAAAAGTGTGCAGTTTTTTTTTTTTTTTCCCCTGGTGCAATGTCTGCCATTTTGCACAATCTGCACAAATGATTTCTGACAATGTTACCCACAACATCACTAGTAACCATTTGGTATGCCAAGTCACTGTGGTTCTGTTCTGCCTCTCCTCTTTACCCTTAGGCCCCCTGTCTGTCCAAGACCATGACAGGTCCCACTTAGGAGTTTAGGTTTGCTCTTTCTTTTGCCTGGGACATGATTCTGTGCTTCTTAATAGGGCTACTTTCATCTCACTCTTCCAGCTGAACCCAAATACCTCCCTTCAGAGAAAGTTTCCCTGTGAGCCCAGTCTAAAGTGGGCTATCTCCATTTTGGTCTAGCATGACAGTTTTATTCCCATGCTGGCTCTAGTCTCGGTTTTTGCTAGCTTTAATTATTCCCCTCACACCTCCTCCCACCATAATATAAGCTCTATCGTCTGCCTTGTGATTTACCATATCCCCAGCTTTTACTGCGCTGGCTGGTATAGAGTAAGTGCTTAATAAATATTTGTTGAATGAATTGATGCACAAATGATGGATCTGAGCATGATTCTTGCTTCAACTAGTTAATGTGACATTTTCCTTTTTAACTGACTTTTTGGTCTATGCCCTGTTCGACTCTTAGAGAAGCTGACTGATTTTGATAAAATTTGGTACACTGCACAGTGTAAGTCCCACCTTGAATTGGATTTATTGGATTTATAACTCTGTCATCTTGAATCCAAGTGGTGGCAGATAAACTTGACAAATGGGACTTTGAGCAGATTTCGGTACAGTTTGGGACATGGATCAATGTACCATTTAATTGAAATGTGTGGAGTCTAAATTTCACAAACCTTAACCCTAACCTTCACCCACCTCAACCTGATTTTCCTTTTTAATGATACTGTTTTCTTCAAAACCTCACATTTGGGGCCAGATTAAAAATGTCTTGGGAAAAGAAAATCAACCTGGAGTTTTAATGGTGGATATTCGGTTATTTTCCCAGAAAGCCCCCCAATATCCCAACCTGACAGGGTTGATGGTGGACATAGGTTTTTTTCCTTTTTTTTTTTTAGGGTGGGGGTTGGTGGACATTTGGGTTATTTCTGCTTTTTGGCTATTACTAATAACGCTGCTATAAACATGCAGGTGCAAGTTTTCATGTGGACACATGTTTTCATTTCTCTTGAGCATATACTTAGGAGTGGAATTGTTGGGTCATGTGGTAACACCATGTTTAATCTTTTCCAGTCTGGCAGTTCCTCAAATGAATAGTGCACATTTTTACAGTCCCATCTTCATAGTATGAGGGTTTCAATTTCTCCACGTCCTTGCCAACACTTGTTAGTATCTGGCTTGTTGATTCTAGCAATTCTAGTGGGTGTGAAGTGGCGTCTCGTGTTTTTGATTTCCATTTTCCTAATGACTGAGTGATGCTGAGCATCTTTTCGTGTGCTTATTGGCTGTTTGTATATCTTGTTTAGAGAAATGTCTATTCAGATCCTTTGCCCATTTTTTTTTTTTAAACATTTATTTTAAGCTCAAGGGTACACGTGCAGATTTGTTACACAGGTAAACTTGTGTCATGGGGTTTGTTATGCAGATTATTCCATCACTCAGGTATTAAGCCTAGAACCCTTTAGTTGTTTTCTCTGATCCTCTCCCTCCCGCGACCCTCTGATAGACCTCAGTGTGTGATGTTCCCCACTGTGAGGACACAAGGTTTCTTCATGATTCCTGGCAACCAGGCCACATGGAAAGGTTTCAAAATATAGAGTGACAGGGTTGGACTGTTCTCTAACTTTCCCTGAGTGAGTCTAGACCAGCAGCCAGGGATAGATGCAGATAGAAGAAAAGAAATACCAACTTGGGTCAGTGAAATGGAGGCTTTTCTACATGGAAATATCTGTCCCTCCCAGGGGTGTTAACCATCATCCTTTGGCCACGGGAAGCGGTTTGAATGTTGTAGGAAAATTTTAACTCTGATATCTGGGATCACCTCTTAGAAATCTATGACATCCTGTATGAGGTTTCATGTATTTTTGGATTGGAAAAATACTGACAAGTGGTGTTTGAAGAAATATCAGTGCCTCCTTGGTTTTGTTTTGATTTCTGTGTGTCTGTGCTCAGTGCTAGGTGCGTTTGCTAGAGAATTTGCATCGCTGTTCCTCAATGGTTTATTTGTGTTTGCTATCACATAGCAATTGCCAGGTTCCAAAACACTGGAAAAGCCAGTGTCAACACGGAAAGTGAAAAAGGTGAAAATAAAGACTGCAGATTACTTGCTATTTGCAGTGGCAAATTCTGACCTCAGTACCCTAGATATATAGTCTCATGAATGGGCAACCTATCAATTTTTTTTATTTGATCTATTCTTAAAAACACAGCTGTCTTTTGATATCTTAATCCTGTGCTCTCCTTCCCACCCACAGCCTTGTCCCTTGTCTCTCGTTTATAAATTTGTATAACGTGCCTCATTTCTTCCTTTCAATTTGTTTTCTGATAGTAAAAGACATTTTTATTCATTATAGATTTGCAGTCTGCAGAAATATATAAGGAAGAGCCTAGAAATGACCCAGAAGTTCAATATTTAGAAACAAACGATATTAACATTTTAGCGTGTTTCCTTCCAGCTTTATTCCTATGCCTAAATATGCATTGATAAGGAAAAGCTAATTTTGAAAAGCAGTCTTACTCACAGCTTTAGTGCTGAACATTTTCCTTGCCGCTTAATCTCAGTGGTCTGAGAAATTCTTTCCATGGCCCTGCCAAAGCTGGAAAGGGCAAATATCTTCTATTTTGCTCATCTTTTTCCTCCTCCATCTGCTGCAGACACCTCTTTGCCCCAGTATCGCCAGACCCAACTGTTTCCTCATTAGGTCCCTTTGACCATTAGCCTCCCTTTTCCTGCTGCTTAGGCCGCAGGAGTCCGGGACTGGCCTACTTATCTTATGGCCTGCAGTTTTGTGAGTTCACACTTGTAGCTTCTCCCTTCCAGAATGTAGAACTGGACTGTGTTTCTGCTTCTCTGCAGCCGATGGGAGGGAAGACGCTGCTCATGGCAGGGAGTCAGAGCTCTGAAGCTTTAAGTGTCTCCCGGGCTGGCGTTGATCTGCTTAGCCAAAGATTGCTCTTAAGGATTCTAGAAATTCAGCCCGACTTTCCCCCAGCTCTCTCCTCTGTGAGCACAGAACCTCCTTCACCTCCAAGTTGTCGGAAGGAAGTGGTAACTAACATTTACTCAGCATTTGTCCTTTGCATACATTCACTCTTCACAAGGATACATGAAATAGCTATTATTATCCCCATTTTGGAGATGAGAAGGTTGAGGCTTAGAGAGATTAATAAAGTAGCTTGCTCAAGATTACCACACTGGGATTCAAAACCAGGCCTGTGTAGCTACAAAGCCTATATTTTCCACCAAACTCAAAAGTTCTTTTCGGTAGAAAAATAAACTTCAGATCTTTGGTGTGGGCAGTTCTCTGGATAAGACTAAGAGCTGCAAGTGTAGCCAAGGAAAAAGTGTTTACTGATAAGGGCTGTGTAGAACAAATGGAAACAAGAAAAGGCCACCAGCCCCTGAGTTAGCATTAAGGACTCAAAGACTGTCAGGGCTAGAAAGAACCTTAGAGTTGATTTAAGCTGGAGATCCTCAACCCTGGCTGCATAGCAGAACCACCTGAGAAGCTTAAAAATACTACAAATGCCTGGCATACAGGAACCTAGCCAACGATTTTTAGGTGTGAACCCTGGTGTGGGCATTTTTTATAAAGCTCTTCAGGTGATTCTAATGTGGAACCAACTTTGAGAACCACTGATTTAGGTAAACTCCCTTATTTGGCATTTAAGTAAACTCAGAGCCAATGAGTTAAATGAGGTCCTCAAGGTCACAAAGTTGGTCAGGGAAAGAAGTAGAGTGTAGCCCATGTGCCTTAGTTTAGTGGCTGCCTGGGGTGAGTGGAATGAGCTGGAGCTTGAACAAATCGGAAACACATATGCTCTTCTCAAACTCGGGAGGCAAGAGAGATGAAACTTTATTAGTGTCCCTTCCATAAGTAGCACTAATAAGTTTCAGAAGAGAGGCAACCTTAATTCATTCTACTGACTTTTTTTTTTTTTTTTTTTTGAGACGGAGTCTTGGTCTTTTGCCCAGGCTAGAGTGTAGTGGCATGATCCGGTCTCACTGCAACCTCTGCCTCCCAGGTTCAAACGATTCTCTTGCCTCGGCTTCCTGAGTAGCTGAGACTATAGGCACACACCACCATGCCTGGCCATTTTAAAATTTATTTTTATTTTTTTAAATTTTTCATGGAGATGGAGTTTCATCATGTTGGCCAGGCTGGTCTTGAAGTCCTGACCTCAGGTGGTCCTCCTGCCTCGGCCTCTCAAAGTGCTGGGATTATAGGCATGAGCCACCACGCCCTACCCCTACTGACTTTCCATGTTGCATTTATGAAGGGAGAAGGTTCCTGTCTTCATATCTGACTCGGGGACTCTCCCCTCACCCCCACCTTTTCCTTTTCCTCTTATACTTCTCGGAGGTTTTTCAGGAGATATTTTGTCAGCTCCTTGGAGAAGAGAGTGGGTGGAGGCTAGAGATGGTACAAGTAAAGGATAGGTAGCTACCACCACTCAGACCCTTTGCAAAGCTCTAAGCAACTTGACTGTTTTGTAGGAAGTGTATTGGGGACAGAAAGTTGTGTAAAGCTTGAAGGTGGGATAAAATGGTTTCTGATAGATCAAAGAGGGTCTGTGTATTTCATGTATGGTTTAACATAAGTTATATGAGATATGGGAACCCAAAGGATTATAAATCATTCTACTATAAAGACACATGCACATGTATGTTTATTGCAGCACTGTTTACAATAACAAAGACTTGGAGCCAACCCAAATCTCCATCAATGATAGACTGGATAAAGAAAATGTGGCACATATACTCCATGGAATACTATGCAGCCATAAAAAGAATGAGTTCATGTCCTTTGTGGGGACATAGATGAAGCTGGAAACCAGCGTCCTCAGCAAACTAACACAGGAATGGAAAGTCAAACACCATGTGTTCTTACTTGTAAGTGGGAGTTGAACAATGAGAACACATGGACACATGGAGGGGAACATCACACACCAGGGCCTGTCAGGGGTGAGGAGCAAGGGGAGGGAGAGCATTAGGACAAATACCTAATGCATACGGGGCTTAAAACCTAGATGACGGGTTGATGGGTGCAGCAAACCATCATGGTGCATGTATACCTGTGTAACAAACCTGCACATTTTGCACATGGATCCCAGAACTTAAAAAAAAAAAACAAAAAAAAAAAAACAAAAAAAAAAAACACAAAAAACGGAGGGATGGGAGAAACTGAGAGGAAGATGAAAAGAGAATGGAGTGGGATGTCCTGTGGTCTTATTTCTGCTCTCTGGCTGATGTGTTTAGGAGTCTGGAGCATGTAATTCTCCCTTGTGGCTGGCCTTGGGCCAGAGTGAGATCCAATCTACAGTGAAGCCAGATGCCTTCACCTGGATTGAGTGGAGAGTCAAATTGTCATAGCTTAAGGGTATTGTTCTGAAGCATAGGACTCCCATTCTTAATTTAATACTAATACTCCCATTCTAACTTAATACTATGATCATCCTAATAACAAGGCTTTTCAATTCGAAGTCATTCATCTACTCTTTTACTGTTATTTGTATATGTCTCCCTATGTGTCATGTCTGTCTATGTAAATATATTCTGTCTTGTCTATACACCATTGCTATTATTTACTACCTATTATTCATCCATTAGGCCAAACCACATGAAAGTGCCCATTTTTGACCATTTCTGATTTAAAATAAATACTAGTAGTTTCATGTGGCTTAATCTAATATATTTATTTCACTTTTTTATAACCTCTGGAAATTTATTTGTAGGAAAAATTTTGTTACCATTTTAAATGGAAAACCAGTATCACTTGCTGTAGATAGACGAATATGTAAAAAAAAAATGTTAAAAGAACACCAAAAAGTTAACATCTTTAGCTAGACGCTGTTGCCTGCTGAAGGCTATTTGCCTGAAGCTTGTTTTTCCTTTGTTAAAAGAGTCTTAAGTCTTGGAAGTTTAATGTAAAGACTTATTATCCCCAAGCCAAGCCTTTCTCTTCGCTGGAATCAGTGATTGAAAAGGAGATAGCACATTACTTACTACTGTGGGAGCCCATCTACTACCCTCCACTTTCTGCTGGTGGAGTCATCTCACACTGCAGGTGACATGGAGCCATAGGATGTGATCGTGACTTGCCAAGCCCCTGATAACTCATGGGGGTTGGCGGGCACGAAAGTCTTGGCTGCCTTTCTTCATTGTGACTTAGTCAAATGTGTTGATGGGGCAGTTGTGCCTTCTTGAATAATTATGCAACAGCAAATATGCCAAAATTCTTCTTGCTGCATTTATAGCTACAGCTTTGCAGGGTGTTAAAAAAGCATGGCACGCTCCCAGCTCTCATGTTTTTAAAAAGTGAATGAGTTTGATGTTTTATATTTCTTTCTCTGTGTGACCCTGAGCATTTTTTTTTTTCTGTTCCCTCTGAGCTTCAATTTTCTCATGTAGAAATTGGGGATTATACTGCTTCTCTTAACTACTTCATAGGGTTATAATAAGGACAAATGAGACAGTGATTGGAAAGTGCATTTAGGATGTAAAGCATTGTTATTATTCTAATTCAAATTAATTTACTTGTAACCTCCATGTCTTGGATGCCATTCCCCCAACTCCTTGGCCTTATCAGTGAAAATGATCTGAGAAAATGTTTCCTTATCCCTCATCAAGCAGCTATTCTCACAGTTTGAACATGAGGTGGGAAGCTGTGAGACTAGTTTTAAAAAATAATTTTGATGGCTTTTTAGCTATGTGAGAGTGATGTACATGTTTAATTAAAACACTGACCAAACAGAAATACACAAAAAGATGGAGGTGACCATTTTCCACGTTCTCACCCTGCTCTTCCAGTCTTTTTTCTCCAGTAATGCTGATCTCAAATTTGCTGATATCTTTAAATTCAGTGGCCTTGGGAAGAGATAATTAGTGGGCCCGGGCTTCAGTCCCCTTCTGAAATGGTGGCTGTCAGAGCCAGATGGGGTGCTCGTGGGAGGTTGGAGATACGGCAGAGTGAGCCTTGGGATCTCTGACTTGTTTCCATTCCATTGTCAGGAGACTCTGTGTGTCTGCTCATTTCAAAGGAGAGAATAAAATGGTTTGAAAGAAACTGAGTTAACAGGCCACAAGAAAATTGCCATCTCCCTCCCGTTCACTCTCCGTTTCTTCCGCGTCTCCTGGTGGATGTGTCTCTTAGTTTTTGTCCCGAGGAAAGTCCTGTGTTTCATGCATGCTAGGTTTCAACTACCTCCCTTTAGCATAGCGCTTAAGAAATTAATTAAAATATTAATCAGTTTATTGCGCAGCCCATTGGAAACAGGCCACCTAAAGGTCTTTTTCATATGTTGTGTGGTATAAGTTATATGTACAAATGTATAGAATAATATATTGCTATTTTAAAAGTCCTCATTCAGGGAATGTGCCCTAAAATTATGAAGTCCACCTTGAAGAGAGAACCCCCCAAATATGATACCATTATAGCTGGAATCTTAGTTACCCAGCTTCAGACAAGGATCTGTGGAAAATAGAAAACGATAAGTGATATCAGGGGAAAGGGGAGATAGTTTTTTTTTTAATGTTTTAAATTTGCATGCAGGTTACCATGACTACAAAATATCTTTATCACTTATTGAAAGTATCTGTTAACCTTCTGCGACTGTCCCATCCACAGCTATATTTCACGATTGCTGCCCTAAAATTGTAAAGTGCTTCAAAATTGCTCCTTTACCAGATTGCTGAGTCTGAGTTGAAGGAGTCCAGTTTTGATGCAAATAAGAGTTCAGAATTCATTCCTTCTTACTGTAGTTTTCAGTTCACATTTGACCCAGTTGGTTAAGACGATTCACGTCTCACATCTTAACATACAGCAAAGCACTGAGGTTTCTGTGACTTGAGAGTGAATTAGATCTCAGTCATTTTGGCAAGTTGTAGGAAGATATTTTTAGAAAACCTTACTTATATAATGTTGATATCTTTTCCTTTCTCTCTTCATGTAGCAACCATAGGTTAGTGTACAGATAAAGGGTGTGTTGGATAGCGATGATATTGTGTCCTTCAAATAAAAGGTCGGATTTCCTAGCTGCACCCTGGGAGGGACTGGCATATGATTGCAGCGATTGTCCCTGTTTATTGGAGTGTTTTACAATTTCTGGTAACACTGTCTTGTTACAAAGCACCACCTACCTCATCAAGCACTAAAGGAGCTTGAAAATGGGCAGGTTTGCCTTATTATTATTTTTTTTTCTCTAGCAACAAAGAAACAACAACAATATATTCATTAAGGCAGCAGTTTAGATAGTAATGCATGCCCACTCCATAAGAATGTTTATAGAAATTAACTTCTATTTCTAAGCAGGCAAAATAGAAAAAGACATTTTTAGGCATTTTAAGATGTCCCTGATATCTTCCCACTGTTCCTCCTAAACTACTTATTATTATTTGCATTAATTTGGAATGACTGTCATTTTTCATAATTGCAATCAGGGTAGCTTAGCTTAGTTAACCAGATTCTTCACATATCAGAGCTCATTGCAAAGCCCATTTCATTTGGAATTTTCTAGTGTGTGAGCCCATTGTACTTAAACTTTTAAATAATGCCTTTTAAGTCAAGATGGGTGTTGAGGATCAGAACTTTTCTTTCTGTGTCTGCTCTTTCAACCTTGATTCTAGACTAAACAATATAGTTCTTGGGAATAATTTGGCCTAGTTATGGCTATTAAGTATACATATCTCTGATGGCGGAAATGCAGGGTTAGCGTCTTCCCCTGTGATTTTCCTGAGGAGTCCCTTCCCCCATTTCTTCCTGGGGTGCCCACTTTTCCTTACACAGTGGTGGTTGCTCACCCTTAGGCTCCTACTAGTGATTACGAATCATTAACCCAAATGCTTCTCTTGACAGCAATTGCTTTTCAAAAGGAGGAAAGTCACATTTGAACAATTTTATCCATTATGATCTATTTTGAACGTACACACCAGAAGAGAGCAGGAGTTTAAAAACACACAGCTTTGTGTTTTTTCCACAAGCGTGTACATAAAATAATACTGAAGTCACTTATTTCTCCCTTCATAAATGTCCCTGGAAGGAGTCTCAGCATAGCTGTCACCTTGCAAGCATCATCAGATTTGGAAGTTGCAGAAAAGGGTGGAAAATACTTGTTTCTCTTTCAGAGAACAAAGTCCTCTCTATGGCGTTGTATCAGTGGGAACCTCTAAGAAGAGCTGTGTTAGGTTTTGTTGGTTTCTAATTCATTACAATGGGGGTGTTGACGGAAAACAGCATCAGAATTTAGGTCTTGGGGAGAGCAGTATAGAAAATTTTGAACGAGGCTCAAGTTTTTTGAGTAGCATCTGTTTGGGTAGGCATGGACTTTGGAACGTCCAAAACCTTTTATGCTACTAGTTTAATTGGTATGAGTTGTGTGTCACCCAGTTCTCTTGAAACAGAGGAAAAAATACTTATTGTTTGTTGTATTGTGGGGAGGTTTAATATAGAAGATAAAGGAAGTGAAACAGACAGCAAGCTTCTTTTCTTTGCTAGATCACTGGTAGTTGAGTCAAATATAGTAGGAAAAAAGTCACCAATCAATTCTTTCCAGAATAGAAAGGCTTCACGTAAATTTCAGCTCCCACATAAATTGCACAAAGTCAATAAAAATTGGCCTAATCATTTCAATAAACATGACATGACTTCTTTTCTCATTAAAGATTTAAGGAGCAAGCTACATAAACGATAACTCTCTTCAGTGAATGAAATGGAATAAAATTTGTGAAAAGCACATTTTGGCTGGCTCTGGGAAGGAGATGATGGTGTTTTGGTTTAAGTGCCAAAGAATCATATTTTTGACTTAATATTTTGATGGCGTGCATTTCAACTCTTGGCTAGGTAATTTCTGACTGATGATTCTTTCAGGCTGGTTCAAGCCTGGTGGTTTTCATCCAGTAGGCCAGAGAGTGAGGGAATGTTTAGCTCCTTGCTTTCCCTTACTTCCTCTCCACAAGTTGATGATTAGGAGAAAAGCCAAAACTGGAAGCCTAGCATACTAAGTGATCTGGCTGTTCTAAAATTTTCATTGTATATTCTCTAATTTTGAAGCTGTCAAGTATTATCTGTCAATCATCTGCATATAGCTTGTTAAGATTACAGAGTCGTGAATGTGCATAGGAGGCTGACTAAATCCTGTGATTAGCAACAAAATGTATAAGAAGAAAAGTTGAAGCATATATTAAAAAAAAAAACTATTGCTAATAAAGACCTCAGTGTTTACTTATGAAAAAATAGAAAATATGTGATTGGGAAAAAAGGCATTTTGGAGAATACAGCCCAATTGGAATTTATCTGATGTACATTTAATAATCTAATAACAATACGGCTGCACCTGTGATGCTTAAGAACAAGAGGGATTATAAGATTTGTGCATGGAAGGTAAAATTACTGCGAAGAATTGCTTTGGGGAATATACAAGGTGCAGGAAATGAAATGAAATAAAATAAATACAGGGGCAGATGACTGGTTTCTGTATCTTGCTGGGTAGATTTAATTCATTGCTAACTTAGCGCTGAGGTATGAATTACTCAATCATTGCCATTGTTTCCATTTTGGACTTTTCCTCTTAAATACAAATTCATTAGAAAAGAAGAAAATGTCACCGGGCAGAGAATACATTTGTGATTTTGAATGTTAACTTTTTACAATCAGCTGTACAATATTGAGAAATCTTGGGAACATATTTTTAAATAACTTGGTAAGTTTTTTTTTCCCCCTTTGTTTTCATGGTAGGCTTTATGGTCTTTCAAAGTCCCATTGCAACTTGAAATCAATCGATTAATTTTTCTTTGTTTTTTCAATGCCATCTCTGCATTAGCTTGTTATGGTAGAATCTGCAGGGAGTACTGAGAAAGGCCAGGGTTTCTGACTCAAACAGATCTGGTTCACATCCTATATTTAGCATGTGGTAGAAGTGTTGCGCTGGGTAAGTTATGAAAGGCACCTTCTCTGTGCCTTAGTCTCCTTGTATATATGGGTATATGGTGAGGGTTAGTAATAATTCACTCATCTGCTATTTATTGAGTATTGACACGTGTCAAGCACCATGCCAGATGCTGTGATATAATTCAATCATGATAGTAACTGTAGCTAACATTTATTGAGAGCTTACTAGCTGTTGGGTATTTTTTCATTTCATGTACAATGTCTAATTCAACCTTTACAACTCTCTAATGCGTACATGTATATGGGTCTACATGTATATGGGTCCACACGTATTCACATATATATGTATATTCACACAGAAATACATAAACAAATAATCACATAGCAGAAGTGTAATTATTTGCTCTCAGGAAAGCTCAGTTTCCTCATCAGAGGTAAGTCTAAACGTTTTCTTTGGTTTTTCTTTATTCTTTCTTATTATACTTGGAAAAAAGGCTTGACTATTACTAACCTGAGGAACTAGAGAAAAACCACGTAAGAACATGATGTCATGGTGTGGGGGAGAAGTGTAAGACCTTTGCCTTTTGCAAGATTGGAGGTGGGTCCAGGGGCAACCTCCCTGGACGCAGCTTGACAGGAAGATAAGGTTTCAGTGCTTGCACTTTTAAACGTAGCACTTTGTGTGTGCACCTCATTTCTGCTAGGGGTTTTCCCATCCGAAATGTCGTACAAACCAAAGTTTGCCATGTATTAATTCTTAGAGAAAAGGGTTGGCGTCATTGCCCACAGAAAATCCCTTTATATGGTTTGAATGTCTTTATTATGAATAAGCCCCAAGCACCTTAACTGAAAACACTTTAGAGTCATCGGAATGGCTGGCTTCTCTTTCCATTCCTGTGAGCTAGGAACGCTGGATCATCCACTGTGGATACTTGCTAGCTGTTGATTTTGCATTTGTGGCAGTTGTTAAAAGGGGTGGACTTATTTGGGTGATTTTGGGCAAGCTTAATCTCATAAGAAAATCTTTAGCCAAGTCAGGTTTTTAATCGCTATGTTAGTCATCCTACTGATTACATAAGAAACACTGTAGGAGCATTTCAAATGCCATCAGCTCTTGGCAGTGGAATGACAATGAGGATGAAGTATTAAAAACTAGGTACTCATAAAGACAGTCATGGAGAGGGGCCTACAACTCCCCGCTCCTGAATATGCCTTGACATTAATTCTGCTCCTTATAAGAGAACTCACTGGAAGAAAGGCATAATTTGAATTAATTATTTGCACATATGGTATGTTCCTGATGTCAACTAATGCTACATTAAGGACAGACATGCTGGGCACCCATTAAATAATCAAGTAAATATTTGTATTGTGTATGATAAACTGATTCCTTCTGTGGGCATTTTCTGTGCCTTTGTAAACATTCCTGTAGTAGGCAGAGTTTGTTTGTTAGTGCTTTATACCAAGCTTAACTGTGACAAAGAGTGCTGTTTAAATTCCAAATCCGACAAAGAAACCTTACACCCACTGTGTTTTTTGGAGCTAAGTGAATATTTAGTAACACTTTAATATAATAGCTGGATCATTATGGTATATTACCGAACTGAATGCTATGTTAATAACATTAATCACATGGATTCATTCTCATCCTAGACTGAATGTTATAAGTACTTCTATATGATTTCCACTATAATTCAATAGTAATTAGTGACACAATTACTTCAAGCTGGCACCAAATGTTTATATTGAGCCAACATGAGTGTTAGATCTCGACATATAAGTGAGCCTGGTCTCTGAATAAAAGATTGAGGCTTAGGTAAGTTAGCCCAGTTTTTCTCTGATGAAATGTGTTCTATAACTGGAACAAATACAGTGTTTATAAGTGCTCCGAATACATGAATGAGGTTGACTTTTCACACTATTCACTGAGGGTCACATTGATATAGGGAAATATGAAAAGGAATAATCTCTGGACACATTTTCCTGTGAAGAATCCCATGTTTGAGAAGAGCCTGAAGTGAGTGCAAGAGAAGGACATCAAGTTGGGGAATTGCCTTAGGATCTGTCCTTGAAGTCGTCTAAATATAAATTCCTAATAATTGTTAAGTTCTTACGATTTTTCTGTTTCAGTGAGTTGTAGGAAATCTTGTTGCCTCTTGCATGCTTGATATTTGAAAGGAGCTTCTGAATGTTCTTGAATGCCTTTCCTGTCTCATGAAAGGAAGGTTTTCATATGCTGTTTGTCCTTCTGTCTAAATTCAAGTGTGGAAGTGAGTGGTGGTGCTTAACCGGGATTCTTGCAAACTGGGAAGAAACTGTCTGATGATGTCAGCTAATGGAGATTAGTAGAACTCTTTGGAGGACCAGACTTGCAAACAACCTCTAGACATTTCTTGAAAAGTTAGAGGTAAATATCTGATTCACTTTCTGAAAGTGGGGAGAGAAGGCCAATAAATACTTCTATTTACTGCAAGGCAATGTGGCTTGTCATCGGCTCCTTCTTGGCTGTGGAACTTAGTTTTTGGAGGAAGATTTAGTCCTTTGATGCCCCCTACATCCTACCTTAGAAAAAACCAAACCAAGCCAAAACAAACATAAAAAACCTTAAAAGCATTTACTTCTCTTATCCTAAGTGCAGATTTCTGAACTCTTAATACATCCATCCATCCATCCATCCATCCATCCAGTCACGTGTTCAAGAAGCTCATATTTGATTGCCTGCTAGGCCTCAGAAATTGTGCTCAATACTGGAATTGATGCAGGAATCTGGAACCTCTATTTTAGGGCAGCAAAATGGGGTGGTGAGAGACATACATTCAGAAAAAGAAAGATGATCACAGCCCGTATCTGAAGTGGGTGAACTTCTGAAAGGCAGGCACTGGGAATGAACCCATGACTACAGTCTCTTTGTAACAGGATACCAGGGACAATAATGTGAAGAATATTCAGATAAATGGCGACGCTGAATGAATATAAGTTTTGCATAGGACTTTGTCTTGCTCTTCTTAAGGTTTTATTTCGATAGAAAAACCCTGAGAATATCAGTACTGGGCTAAAGTCCAGTTTATCTTTTTGTCTTTATTTCCCGTAGGGGAAACTCTTTCAGACAATGGATTTGTATTTGAGGAGACTGTTTAGGTTAGGGAAGGAATCAGACTCTATGTTCCTCCTGCCTGGAGCCTCTACGGCTGTCTTCACTTTCCAGATGTCAGAACAAGCTTTCTCTAGCTGATCATGCAAGCTTTACCCGCTCAACAATAGAAAGTGGACATTGTAATGTGGGATACTAATGCCACTGTTTTCTTTGTGTTGAGGCCCTGAATATAAATTTCTCTGGTCTTCACCTGGATATCTTGCCTTTAAAAATAACACTAGATTTTTCCCTTTGAGTTTTAGATTTGGATTTTTTTTAAGCTAAAAAGCTAAAATGGAGGCATTCCAACAGTGGATTATCAAATTCAGGGTGTTACATACACATCCCATCTATAGAAAAGGATATATAAAGCAATGTGGCTTGAGAGAGAGAAAAAGAGGCAGAGACAGAGTCAAAGAGAAGGATAGAGAGAGTGAATCGGCCTCTCTTAGGGGAATGTTCATGAAATTCTTGCCAATGCTGCCTTTGAAATAAAACAAAATCTTCGTTTCAGGTCTCGTTGGCTATATTGTTATAGGAACTTTGCAGTTTGACTCTTAAGAGGTAAACTGGGGAGTTGTAGGTTCTCACTGAATCTGTGATGTGCTTTCTCATCTATGCTGCTTTCCTGCTTGTCATTTGAATCAGATGATGGTGTCTTTCCCCTTTCCCTGTGCAGTCTTTGAGATCTGGCTCCTGCTACACCTCTCACCCTGTCCTCTGCTGGCTCCTTCTTCCTTCTTGTCCCTGCCCCTCTGCTGTTGCCACAGTTCCTTCTTGTCCCAGCCACACTGGAGCAAGTGGTCACCTGAATGCCTTATGCAAGCCCTTGCCTCGTTATCTCTCACCTGCCTGCAACCCCTGCCTTCTCGTAATCCACCAGGAGCTAGTGCAAGGGGCACCTCCTTGTGAATTCCGTTCTGTGCCTAAATGAGGACTAGCTAATATTTCACTGAATTCTTACCATGAACTAGACACTGCACTCGATGCTCCTTGTCTATATTTAAGCTATATATATGGTACAAATCTATATGTTCATATTTAAGCCACATCATATAGATGAGCAAAACTATGCTATAGCTTATGCTATATCTAAGCATTGCACTACCTATGGGTTAGATACTATTCTTCTTATTCCTCTTTCAGAGATGAAAAGAAAATACTGAGCTCTCAGGCAGAATCAGGCACTGCCCCTGCCACACCTCAACTGCTGTGCATTTGCTTTCTCCCAGCACTTCATTGCTTCAACAGATGTACTGAACATCTTTGATGAGCCAGGTACCGTTCTAAGTGCCTGGCAAACAGTGGTGGTTCACACTATGGCCTGTCATGGGGCTCCTTTTTTAGGCAGAGAGGCAGACAACACACGAACACATATAATATGCCAAGCAGTGATGGTGATGAAGGTTGAAAAGATAAATAAGCAGAATGAAGGACGGGATGAGGGAGTGGTGCTGTCTGGGCAGCCTCTGCTTAGATGGGAGGGGCTTGTGGCTGGTGCAGAGTGAAGGATGAGAGTTCCAAGGAATGATGAGGTTAGGGAAAGTAGCCATAGTGTGGAGTCTGGATTTTATTCTGCAGTCATAAAATGGTTGAGTGAGAAGTGAAATAATTTGATATATGTTTTTAAAACCACATTTCCCCAGTTTTATGGAAAATGGACCATGGTGGGCTATGGGTGGTGGCAGGGAGCCATTTAGGAGCCTTTTGCTCCAACCCAGGTGAGAGTTGATGTGGCTGAAAAGAGTGGCAGCTATAGAGGTGGTGAGGAGTTGTGAGATTCTGGATATATTTCAACATTGAGCCAGTGACGTATCTTCATGGATTGTGTGTGGACTGTGTGAGCAAAAGAAGCAAAAAAGTGGCCCAATCCACAGAGAGACTGGATTTACCTTCTACTCAGATGGGAGGTGCAGGTCTTGAGGGATGTACTAGTTTCCTCGGGCTGCTGTAACAAGTTGCCACAAACTTGAATGGCTTAAAACCACAGAAATGTATTGTCTCAGTTCTAGAGGCTGAGACCTGTTCCAACTGAAGTATTGGCAGGGTCATTTTCTATGAAAATTCCAGGGAAGAATTCATTTTTGCTCTTCTAGTAGCTGCAATCTTTGGTGTTCCTTGGCTTGTAGACGAATCCTTCCAATTTTTGCTTCCATGGTCACTTGGTGTTCTCCTGTATCTGTATCCAAATCTCCCTCTTCTGATAAGGACACCAGTCATTAGATTAGGGCCCATCCTGAACCAGTATGACCGCATCTTTACTTGATTCTATCTGCAAAGACACTATTTCCAAATAAGGCCCCATTCATACGTATTGGGGAGTAGGACTTGAACATATCTTTTTGGGGGGACACAGTGGGGATCAATAATTTGGTGATTTAGGTTACATTTAAGATACCATTAGATATCCAGGAAGAGATGGCACATGGGCAGTTGGACATGGGGTGTGGAGTTCAGGGCAGGGAACGAGCTAAGGATGTAAATGGTGGAGGCATCTGTATAGAGATGGCAGTCAAGCCACAGGAGCAAGTGGGATCTCTAGAGGAGTGTGTATGTTCTGAAGAGAAGAAGTGTAAGGACTGAGCCTGGGATACTCTAGTGTTTAGAGGTCAGGAGAGGAAGAAGAGGAAGAGGATCTGGATGGAAGTTATTTGATTTTGTGTATCTCTTTCTCACTAGGCTCTAAGCTCCCAGAGATCAGCACCCATTGTTCTATTCCCAGTCCTCAGCATTGACATTGGCATAGAGAGACTCTCCACACGTGATTCTAAATAAAGGCAGTGAGCTTTCTCTAAGTTTTAAACCATAAATAAAGGTATAGCATCAGTGGCAAGTCAATACCAACAGAAATGGGAGTGCTGGCCTGTATGTAGCCAGCCTGAAGTGTTTGTGATCGCCCCTGCTGGTCTGTGCTGTCCTGCTGGTATAGGAGAAACACATAGGAGGGAAAATGGGTGTGGAACATGAGGGAAATGTCTGTTCTTTGTTGAGCTAGTTCACACAGCCTGCCTGCTAGAAAAGGCCATGCCACGCTCAGGCTTCACTGGCCAAAGTTCTACATCAGGGCAGGGGAGGTCATCTTCACATGTGCAGTGACCTGGCCACACCTGGCGGACCTCAGGTCTGAGAAATTGGGAACTGGGGTGGAGGTTTTCCACAAGCCATGGGCGGTGTAGCAAAGGATTTGGAGGTCAATGCGTTCCTAGTGACCATGTAAGACCGTGTGAAAAGACTTAGGAGCACCATCTTTGAATATTTACAGTTTTATCAAGGGAAAGAGATAAGACTAGTTTTGGGTTTTGGAAGGCAAACCTAAGAATACTGGGTAGAAGTGATACTGAGGACATTTAAATGTAGCATAAGAACTTGGGTTAATACAGAGCACTGTGGGTAAGAGAGTTAAAAAGTAGTGTTTAGGAGCATGGGCTGGGGCCAGAACACCTGGGTCTGAATCTGGCCCTCTGCCATTTTCTGTGTGCCCTTCACAAGTTACTTATCCTCCCATTACCTCAATTATCACATCTATAAAATGGGGATAATGACAGTACGTAATTCAGAGGGTTATTTTAAAGATTAAATAAATTAGTATTTAAAAATCTTGGAATAGTACCTGGCACATGCAACTACTATTTGCTATACAAAAAGAGCTTAGACTTTGGGGTCAGAGGGACCTAACTTTCAGTTGTGAATCTGCCACATACTAACTGCATGACCTTGAACAGGTTACCAACCTCAGTTTCCTCATCTGTAAAATGGAGATAATAACACCTGCTTGAAAGGGCTGTTGTGAGGGTTAGTGGAGTAATATGTACAATATCCCTGGAACATCACCTGATACATTGTGGACGCTCCTAAGTGTTAGCTCTTTTCTAACAGGAAGGACTCAACCTTAAGCAACAGTATATTAGTCTGTTTTCACACTGCTGGTGAAGACATATCTGAGACTGGGTAATTTATAAAGAAAAACAGGTTTAATGAACTCACAGTTCCATGTGACTGGGGAAGCCTCACAGTCATGGTGGAAGACAAAAGACATGTCTTACATGGTGGCAGACAAGAGAGAAAATGAGAACCAAGCAAAAGGGATTTCCCCTTATAAAACCATCAGATCTCATGAGACTTATTCACTACTATGAGAACAGTATGGGGGAACTGCCCCCATGATTCAATTATCTCCCACTGGGTCTCTCCCACAATGTGTGGGAATTATGGGAGCTACAGTTCGAGATGAGATTTGGGTAGGGACACAGCAAAACCATATCGAACAGGCATGATGGCCATCTATCAAGAATGTAGTTGAAGTAAGGTCAGAGTAATTGCCTTGTAGAGCCTTCAACCCAGACTATTTTAGCAAGTGAAGCTGCTGGAAGCAAAACAGGCAGGAAAAAGTATAACAAAAATATAGAAGAGTCTAACTCCAATGTATTATTTGAATGCATTGATTAAATATTATGCCAGATAAAGGAAGACAGAGAGATAGTATAATCTGGGGGGTAAAAGTGTGTACTTTGGCATTAGCCAGCCTGGGTTTGGCTCTAGCTGTGCCATTTGTTGGTCATCTGGCCTTGGACAAGTACTGTGTGTGACCTCCCCCAGAAGCTGACCCTAAGTCAGCTTAGACTTGAGTTGCAGTTATTTATTTGGGTGCAAATTTATTTGGATTTTCCCAGGGTAGTGTCTTGCGGGAGACAGTAAGGAAACCAGTGTAAAGTGTGTTGATGAGCAAGTTCCTGCTGTGGCACCTGAACACTGAGGCTGGGAACCTCTGGATGATGGTGCAGACCTGTCTCAGCATCGTCCCGTACAAGAGAAGAAGCTCTAGTATTTCCCAACTCCCATTAGTTATCTGAGGGCTGTTCCCAGGATGGGGAATATTAATTCCTTTGCACTTCCATAGTTCCCTTATCTCAGGCAAAGAGTCTCTTAGCTTTCAGAAGAAGCTAAGTATGCTAACCCCAGAGTATGGAGGGGAATTGGGTGGGCACTAATAATATCTGCTAAGACGGTCATTTGAACTCTAAATCTCAGTTTTCTCCTCCATCAAATAGGAATAATATATTGTATATTTTATAACTCTCTGTAGAGATTAAGGGAGAGAATGAATATACAATGTTTAGCTTAGACTGCTTGGCCTGTGTAAAGCCAGCCAGAGTAGCTAGTACTGTGATAAAAGAGGATGGTATGAACAAGGAGACTGTGCCTTCCAAAGGACAGGGCCCGGAGACACTGCTCAGGAAATAAATTATTAGAGGGAGTTTGTGTCCATTTAATTTGCTTGGAGAAGTGCCCGTAATAGAATCTTATACACTTGGTCACTTAAAAGAATTATGTGTGGCCGACACATTGAAGTCACATTTATTCACTTGGACAGAGGGTTCATCTTGAGTATACAGCCTGTAATTTACTTACAGGTGTATAGAGTGGGATAACTCAGGTTAATGTCCGTGAACAGAGACCAACAATTAGCAAGTTAATTAGGGTCCTGATTTTAGTAGCGAAGGATAATCATTTATTAGCTGAGGTCAGACCCTGGGCCTTCCCGTGAAGTGACTGTCTATGAAAATATTGACTGAGAGGGAATCCCTGTAGCTTCCCCTGTGCAATTCACACACGCTTGGTAAACTCGTTATCTCTCTCTCTCTCTTTTTTTTTTTGTTTGAGACGGAGTCTTGTTCTGTTGCCCAGGCTGGAGTACAGTGGCGCAATCTCAGCTCACTGCAACCTCCACCTCCTGGGTTCAAGCGATTCTCCTGTCTCAGCCTCCTGAGTAGCCGGGATTACAGGCACGCACCACCATGCCTGGCTAATTTTTATATTTTTAGTAGAGACAGGGTTTCTCCATGTTGGCCAGGCTGGTCTTGAACTCCCGACCTCAGGTGATCTGCCCGTCTTGGCCTCCCAAAGTGCTGGGATTACAGGCATGATCCAACATGCCCGGCCGTAAACTCATGATCTCTTATATCGATAGGCATGAGGACTACAAGAAGTTTAGGAGGCTTGGCTTCAGCTAGCCTGTTTTAAGTTGATGGCAAAATATAAATGGGATTCCAATATAACAATAAAAATACCAGTCCTTCCTCCCCCTTGCACTTCCACGTTCTTTTGTGTGGTTCTTCTGTGTGTCACTCTGCGGGTTTGTGACTGGTGTGTGCTGGCACGTTGCTCTTTTCCAGCCAATAATCTCAGATACATTAACATGGTCATTTCAATCCAGGGATTTGTTGAAACAATAACAACAATGGAGTGTCTCATTGTGCCTCGGGGCTAAAAAGCATTAGAAAGTGGTAAGCTTTTCTTCTTTCTCGTTTTTTTCACAGTGACAGCCATTGACCCACACCTGGGATTTTGTAGAAGGGGCTGGAGATTATAAATCCAATTTACAGAAGGGGAGAGGGCATGAATTGAAGAGGCATCCTGCAATACAAGAAGATATGAGCGGCAGCTCCCCTTCTTGACAATAAAAGGCATGGAGTTTCTTGTGTCTGTTTTGTCTTTTCTCTCCAGCCACTCTTGCCTTTTTCTTGTTTTTCCTGGCACTGCTGCCTGCTTAGCTCGGTTTGAAAGTTGCTTAGCATGTCCCTTGACTAATAAGGTGGATGCTTGGCCATGCCTCATAAGCTATAGAAAGGATGATGGACAAGGCTTTTAAAATCTGTTTGGTTCCTGTTTCCTACTCCATCCGTCATGAATTCTGAGTGAGTTGTTTCTGTTTGTAAAATAGGAGAGAGATAATGTCGTGACAAATATAGCTTTGGTAAGTCCCTTCAACTTTCTGATGGAAGCTGACCCTGGGCTTTGAAAACATTCCCTGGCCTCTCTTACCTAGGGGCAGATCGCCTAAACAATTTTTTTTCCATTTTGGTTTAAGCTGAATTGGCAAAAAGAAAGGCTGAATGGTCAAAGTCCAAGCCAACGACAAAAGGGTGGTTTTTTTTTTTTTTTTTTGTTTTTGACAGAGTCTTGCTCTGTTGCCCAGGCTGGAGTGCAGTGGCGCCATCTCAGCTCACTGCAAGCTCTGTCTTCCGGGTTCATGCCATTCTCCCGCCTCAGCCTCCCAAGTAGCTGGGACTACAGGCACCCGCCGCCACGCCCGGCTAATTTTTTTGTATTTTTAGTAGAGACGGGGTTTCACTGTGTTAGCCAGGATGATCTGGATCTCCTGACCTCATGATCCACTGGCGTCAGCCTCCCAAAGTGCTGGGATTACAGGCGTGAGCTACCCTGCCCGGCCAAAAGGGCGGTTTTAAATGATAATATTATGTCTCAGCTGTTTTGTCTTAATGCTATCTTGGTAAACCCAATTTTAGTGAGTAAAAGAAAACTAAATGATAGAACTACTCCAAAAATCATTTTCCATGGCTTCCAGGTTCCAGCATTCTGGGTGTAAATTGGTGAACATTTATGAATTGTTAATGTTCAACAAGTGCTCTTGTGTGGTAGTCAGAATAATGCCCACCCCCTACTTCCTAAAATGGTCTCAGTTCTGATCCCTAGAGCCTGGGAATGTTACCTTACATGGCAGAAGAGACTTTGTAGATATGATTAAGATTACAGACCTTATGAGATGTGGAGATTATCTTGGATTATCCTGGTGGGCCCAATGTAATCACATGAGTCCTTAAAATTGGAGCGTATTTCTTAGCTGTGGCTAGAGAGAGGGCAGCATGAGAAGGATCTGATGCCCCATTGCTGGTTCTGAGGTGTAGGAGGCTGTGTGCAAGGAACTGAATTCCTTGAGTGAGTGAAGGACCACTCCTCCCTTAAAGCCTCCAGGAAGGATCAGTCCTGCCTTGATAGGAAGCTGGCGAGACCGCGGCAGACTTCTGACCTACAGAGCTGTAAGAAAATAAATGTGAACTGGTATAAGGCCACAAAGTTTGTGATAATTTGTTCCAGGGGCAAGAGCAAACCAATGCATTGCAGTTTCTCTGGTCCAAAGTTTTCCTAATGCTAAAGTGATTTCCGAACCTAGTGTGTGTACCCTGCAGGCAGGAAGGGCTCAGTCATTTCCTATCAAAATCAAAAGCTCTGACTCTGATGTGTTTAAAAGAATTCCCACCTGTGATACTGGGTTGCCAGAATGTCAGAAGACTTGGATGATGGAGAACCAAGAAGAAATTAATGAATATTAATGGTGCCTCCTTGTGTTCCTGAGTCTGTGCTGGATATTAATGATCTTGCTTAACTCTCACAACAATCTGCAGGGAAGATATTATATTTTACAGACGGGAAACAGAATAAGAATATGTTCTTTCTCTTATGACCCTTCTTGCATCCTTCTTTAGCAAGCCGTAGGAGTTGGGAAATCTGAAGTTTAGTGGCCGAGTCTTCCACTATAGTAAACAAGAAAATAGAATCCCTTGCCAGTCTCGCCTTAATGTTTCTTCAGTTGATAAAACATTGATGAAGATGGTGAACATTGTCCCTGTCTTTTTATTTTTTTTTTTAAACCCACAGAGGGAGGGCGGGGGACCCAGACGAAACGGCTCATCTCTCAATCTCCACTTCAGTTCCCTTCTACGCTCGGCTTCCCTGATTACTAATCAGCAATGCTTTGTGGCTTGCAGAATAAGCACCTAGTTTGTTAGTAAAGGAATCAGGTTGGTATTTAAGACGAAAGAGGATTTGAAAAAAAAAAAAAAAAAGATTGATTATTTAAAAGGGTCACTTGGGACTGGCTTTGCAGATTCTACTGCATTAAGCCAGATTTTGGTTCGATTGCTGGCAATGCTGGTCAGATCAGATAGATGCAGCATGTCCCTGAAATCCCAGGATCCTCTGCCCGCCATTCAATAGTCCCGCATGTCACCCAGAGAGAACGCTGGCGGTGATCAGCTAATGAACTCCAGCCCCCTCCCGTGCCACGGGAGAGAGATGGGCTTCTTTGAATTCAGCTGTAATACTTACTGGTAGGGAACTCCAGACAGGATTTGTTTAATAGGCGGTTTTAAAGCACTCCCTCCACAGCATTAAGTTCAATGAGAGCAGGGAAGAAGCATATAAAATGCTACCTGCTTCTAAGGAGCCTCTAGTCTAGCGAGAGAGGAGGCTGATAACAAACACCAGCAGGTTTTGGTAAACAATAGTTCTGTGCTCCACAAGAAGGGAGGAAACTGAAAGATCGCCTGGGCACATGCCAAGGTTGGGGCAGGCAGTGGGACGTTTGGGGTCATAAGTTTGCTTATGACTTGGTTTGGAGAATGCCTAAAGCAGCCCCAGCTTCCTTTCCAGCTTTTGAACCAAGTCCTTAGACCTTGGCCAGGCCTTTGTTGCTGGGCCTCAATGTTAAGGTCCCCATGGCCAGTTGCATCCCATCCCTGAGATGTGGGGATGAACCGGGCACCATTCTCTGGGCACCCTCACCTATGGGATGTTGAATGACAGCTAGCTCATTAGCTCCTCCTAATTACCTCTTTGGAGCTGGATTGTGCTTCTAGAATCTTCTTTTCTGGCAGCTAGAGTTCTGCCCACTTGTGTTGGCTGTTCCTATTCTAGCTGCACTCTCACCTGGCTTCTGACAGGGGCTGGCGCCTTGCATCCCTGTGCTTTCTGTTGGAGTGATGCCTTTGAGCTGTGTGCCCCAGCTTGCACCTTGTTCTTCAGACTCAAAGCCCTCTTCCCCTCCCCATCTCTGTATTTGGGTCAGTTTCCATTCCCCTCCTATCCCTCCGATCCCAGGCTTCTCCTGGCCTCTCGCCTCCCACTCCCAGGTGGCTCTGTATAGTTCAAGTCCCAGCATGCCTTGTTTTGGAGTGGGAATAGCAACAGAATGAACCCCACATCAATCCCCCCGCGCCTCCTTGATCTAGGCCCATCAGGTTTTAAACTCCCCTTTGAGGCTTTCGCAGTGACCCTAGAACCCAAAGAACATAGTAGCCAGTTCTGCAACTTTTCACAGAAACTACCACACAGGACAGCATTAAAATTCTTACTGAAATAAAAAGAGAACACCCTTTCTCTTCTTTGTTGACTGCAGGAGGCCTTTTTTGAAGAAGACCATATTAAAAAAAAAAAACAAACCCTGTGATTTTTAGGTTAGAAAATAGTGTCAGAGTACACTATGCCCCAAATCAGGATGCTGTATGTTTCTTTACCATGAAGCCTTTTTATTTTTTCCTTAGCTCAACTCTTAAAGTAATTTTAAATATTTAAGACTAAACACTTCTTACATTAGATAGCGTCTTTTTGGAGAGGGTCTTAGGTTATATTTGGCCTTATTTTTGTGAACTTTTTTTTGGTAAATGGAGTCCTTTAATGTGCATTGTGATTTTTTTTTATAAACACCCTGCTTTAAGCAGAGCATGTGTAGTCAAAATATCTCTTTAAACACTGCTTTCAACAAATCACTCTTCTGCTCAGAAATTTTGAGTTGTTTTCTAATCACACTTTTCTTCTAATCTAAATTTTAGTATCTTTTTTTTTCTTTTTCTTTCTTTTTTTTTTTTTTTTTGAGACAGGATCTCACTCTGTTGTCCAAGCTGGAGTAGTGGTGCGATCACAGCTCACTGCAGCCTCGACCTCTCAGGCTCAAGTGATCCTCTCGCTTCAGTAAACCAAGTAGCTACGACTACAGATGTGCACCACCATGCCTGGTTAACTTTTTTTTTTTTTTTATACAAGGGTTTTCTCTGTCACTCAGGCTGGAGTGCAGTGGCATGATCTCAGCTCCCTGCAACCTTTGGCTCTTGGGCTCAAGCCATTCTCCCACCTCAGCCTTGCGAGTAGCTGGGACTACAGGCACGAGCCACCACTCCTGGCTAATTCTTGTGTTTTTGGTAGAGACAGGGTTTCACCAAGTTGCTCAGGCTGATGTTGAACTCCTCGGCTCAAAGTGATCCAACCCCAGCTAATTAAAAACAAAAAACAAAAAACAATTGTTTTTTTTTCTAGAGATCAGATCTCACTGCGTTATCCGTGCTGGTCTCTAACTCTTGGCCTCAAGTGTTCCTCCCGCCCTCACCTCCCGAAGTGTATGATTACAAGTGCGAGTCATGATGCCCAGCTGTCTAGTCTGACTTTCTTTTTTTTTTTTTTTTTTTTGAGATAGAGTCTAGCTGTGTTGCCCAGGCTGGAGTTCAGCGGCGTGATCTGGGCTCACTGCAAGCTCCGCCTCCCGGATTCACGCCATTTTCCTGCCTCAGCCTCCCCAGTAGCTGTGACTACAGGCGCCCGCCACTGCGCCTGGCTAATTTTTTGTATTTTTAGTAGAGATGGGGTTTCACTGTGGTCTTGATCTCCTGACCTCGTGATTCGCCAGCCTCGGCCTCCCAAAGTGCTAGGATTACAGGCGTGAGCCACCTAGTCTGACTTTCTAGGTCTTCTTGCACTCCACTCCACCCCACGTGCCCTTTCCTTTTCCAGTAGGCTTTTGTAATTGTACCCTCTCCATGTTCTGTCGGTAGTGAATGAGAGACCGTGTTATAGTTAGTGATAAAGACTTCGAAGCCACAGTTCCTTGGTTCAAGTCATCTATTAGCTGTGTGACTTTGGTTAATTGCATAGTTTGTTTCGTTTTCATTTTGGGGTTGATAGGACTACTAAATACATTCTTTCATGTGAAATGCTTTCTGTCACACCGTTTTATGCATTCAATAGGTGTAAGCCATCACACCACTTCCTCATGAGGGGATTGGTGATTTGGATAAGGGAAATATTTATGTCTTGCTCTTTCTTTTTCTCCTATATCCCAGGCATATGTATCTGTGTACTAGGTTTAACCTGAAATCTGCATACTGGTTGGAACATCAAAAAAATTTTTCTTTTCAGATGCTATTTGTGTAAGTGTACCCAGCCACAGGGCAGCTTTACTGGTTCAGAATGTACCAACTAAAGCATTTCCCAGGGGCACCATGGCTTACGCCTGTAATCCTAGCACTTTGGGAGGCCAAGACGGGCAGATCACCGGAGCTCCGGATCAACTACAAGAACAAACCAGCAATCCTCACGGGACCCACAGACCCTCTGAAGGAAGCAGACTGCTCCTGGGAGACATCCAAATACTGTGAGTGCCCCAGCTGCAGAAGTGGGAAAGGGAGACCCTCGTCTCCCGAACACACCCCCCCACTGGAGAAGCTGAAGGTCCGTTTGCCAGAGAAGTTTCCAACTTCACCTGGAGCTGAGTCAAGTTAGAGAGCCCAGCAAAATGCAGGGATAGAGGAAGCAGCGGAAAGGCCCTGGGAGCTCGCTGAGTCCCCAAGCAGCTCATTCCTGCCTGGCACCACAGGGATCCATTGGGACGGTGGCCAGAGAAGCATGGGGTAAAACCCCACGGGGAGAAGGAATTCTCTAGCTCAACTTCGTAACAATTTGAACAGGGTGAGAAACCTCCTGGCCAGAACTTGAGGGATGGTGTGAATTGGGTGTGCAGACTTCACAGGACAGGGAAGAACTAAAGCTCTTTTCTCTCGCAGCTGGGAGACAGATAGCCTCGGGTAAGTTTTCACACCCTTCTTGCCCTCTACCTGGAAACAGACTCGGAGCTGTTGGTGGGGGCACGGTGGGAGTGAGACTGGCCCTTCAGTTTGTGTGGGAGCTGGGTGAGGCCTGTGACTACCGGCTTTCCCCCACTTCCCTGACAACATGCATGACTCAGCAGAGCCATAATCCTCCTAGGTACACAACTCCAGTGACCTGGGAATCTCACCCCCATTCCCCACAGCAGCTGCAGAAAAACCTGCCCAAGGAGAGTTTGAGCTCAGACACACCTAGCTGTGACCCCGCCTGATGGTCCTTCCCTATACACCCTGGTAGCAGAAGACAAAGAGCATATAATCCTGGGAGTTCTAGGGCCCCACACACTGCTGGTCTCTCTCCACACTACTACAGCTGATGCTTTCTGGAAAGTGCCACCTCCTTGCAGGAGGCCAACCAGCACAAAAATAGAGCTTCAAATCACCAAAGCTAGGGACCCTCATGGAGTCCATTGCACCCTCTGCCACCTCCACCAGAACAGGCACTGGTATCCACGGCTGAGGGACCCATAGATGGTTCACATCACAGGACTCTGCAGACAACCCCCATTACCAGCCTGGAGCTGGGTAGACTCGCTGGATGGCTAGACCCAGAAGAGAGACAACAATCACTGCAGCTTGGCTCAGAGGAAGCCACATCCATAGGAAAAGGAGGAGAGTACCACATCAAGGGAACACCTTGTGGGACAAAAGAATCTGAAAAACAACCTTCAGCCCTAGGCCTTCCCTCTGACAGAGCCTGCTCAAATGACAAGGAACCAGAAAACCAACCTTGGTAATATGATAAAACAAGGCTCTTTAACACCCGCAAAAAATCACACCAGCAATAGAACCAAACCAAGAAGACATCCCTGATTTCCTGAAAAAGAATTCAGGAGGTTAGTTATTTAGCTAATCAGGGAAAGATCAGAGAAAGGTGAAGCCCAATGCAAGGAAATCCAAAAAATGATATAAGAAGTGAAGGGAGAAATATTCATGGAAATGGATAGCTTAAAGAAAAAAACAATAAAAAATTCAGGAAACTTTGGACACACTTTTAGAAATGCAAAATGCTCTGGAAAGTCTCAGCAATAGAATTGAACAACTAGAAGAAAGAAATTCAGAGCTCCAAGAAAAGGTATTCGAATTAACCTAATTCAACAAAGACAAAGAAAAAAGAATAAGAAAATATGAACAAAGCCTCCAAGAAGTCTGGGATTATTTTAAACGACCAAACCTAAGAATAGTCAGTGTACCTGAGGAAGAAGAGAATTCTAAAAGTCTGGAAAATATATTTGGGGAAATAATCAAGGACAACTTCCCTGGGCTTGTGAGAGACCTAGACATCCAAATGTAAGGAGGACAAAGAACACCTGGGAAATTCATTGCAAAAATATCTGCGCCTAAGCACATTGTCATCAGGTTATCCAAAGTTAAGAAGAAGGAAAGAACCTTAAGAGCCATGAGACAGAAGCACCAGGTAACCTACAAAGGAAAACCTATCAGATTAACAGCAGATTTCTCAGCAGAAACCTTAGAAGCTAGAAGGGATTGGGGACCTGTCTTCAGCCTCGTCAAACAAAGAATTATCAGCCAAGAATTTTGTATCCAGTGAAACTAAGCATCATATATGACAGAAAGATACAGTTGTTTTCAGACAAACACATGCTGAGAGAATTTGCCATTACCATACCACCACTACAAGAACTGCTAAAAGCAGCTCTAAATCTTGAAACGAATCCTGGAAACACAGCGAAACAGACCTCTTTAAAGCATAAATCACATAGGACCTATAAAACAAAAATACAAGTTAAAAAGCAAAAACAAAAAACAACAACAAAAAAAACTAAAGCTCACAGGCAACAAAGAGCAGGATGAAAGCAACAGTACCTCACATTTCAATATGAACATTGAATGTAAATGGCCTAAATGCTCCATTTAAAAGATACAGAAGTGCAGAATGGGTAAGAACTCATCAACCAACTATCTGCTGTCTTCAGGAGAATCACCTAACACCTAAGGACTCACATATACTTAAAGTAAAGGGGTGGAAAAAGGCATTTCATGCAAATGGACAACAAAAGCGAGCAGGGGTAGCTATTCTTATATCAGACAAAATAAACTTTAAGGCAACAGCAGTTAAAAGAGACAAAGACAGTATATAATGGTAAAAGGCCTTGTCCAACGGGAAAATGTCACAGTCCTAAAATATATGCACCTAACACTGGAGCTCCCAAATTTATAAAATAATTACTAACAGACCTAAGAAGTGAGATAGGCAGCAACACAATAATAGTGGGGGACTTCAATACTCCACTGATAGCACTAGACAGGTCATCAAGACAGAAAGTCAACAAAGAAACAATGGATTTAAACTATATCTTGGAACAAATGGCCTTAACAGATATATACAGACCATTTCATCCAGCAACCACAGAATATGCATTCTGTTCAAGAGCACATGGAACTTTCTCCAAGATAGACCATATGACAGGCCATAAAACAAACCTCAGTAAATTTTGAAATTATATCAAGCACTCTCTCAGACCACAGTGGAATAAAACTGGAAATCAACTCCAAAAGGAACCTTCAAAACCATGCAAATACAGGGAAATTAAATAACCCACTTCTGAATGAGCACTGAAGAAGATCAAGATGGAAATTAAAAAATTCTTTGAACTGAATGACAATAATTATAGAACCTGTCGAAACCTCTGGGATACAGCAAAGGTGGTGCTAAGAGGAAAGTTCATAGCCCTAAATGGCTACATCAAAAAGTCTGAAAGAGCACAAACAAACAATCTAAGGTCACACCTCAAGGAACTAGAGAAACAAGAACAAACCAAACCCAAACCCGGCAGAAGAAAGGAAATAACCAAGATCAGAGAAGAACTAAATAAAATTGAAATAAACAAAAAATACAAAAGATAAATGAAACAAAAAGCTGGTTCTTTGAAAAGATAAAATTGATAGACCATTAGCAAGATTAACCAGGAAAAGAAGAGAGAAAATCCAAATAACCTCACTGAGAAACGAAACAGGAGATATTACAACTGACACCACTGAAATACAAAAGATCATTCAAGGCTACTAGTAACACCTTTATGCACATAAACTAGAAAACGTAAAAGAGATGGATAAATTCCTGGAAAAATACAACCCTCCTAGCTCAAATCAGGAAGAATTAGATACCCTGAATAGACCAAAAACAAGCAGTGAGATTGAAATGGTAATTAAAAAATTACGAACAAAAAAAAAAAGTCCAGGACCAGAAGAATTCACAGTAGAATTCTACCAGACATTCAAGGAAGAATTGTTACCAATCCTTTTGACACTATTCCGCAAGATAGAGAAAGAAAAAACCCTCCCTAACTCATTCTATGAAGCCAGCATCACCCTAATACCAAAACCAGGAAAGGACAAAACCAAAAAAGAAAACTACAAACTGATATCCTTGATGAACATAGATGCTAAAATCCTTAACAAAATACTAGTTAACAGAATCTGACAACACATCAAAAAGATACTCCACCATGATCAAATGGGTTTCATACCAGGGATGCAGAGATGGTTTCACCTATGCAAGTCAATAAATGTGGTACACCACATAAACAGAATTAAAAACAAAAATCACATGATCATCTCAGTAGATGCAGAAAAAGCATTAGACAAAATCTAGCATCACTTTATGATTAAAACTCTCAGCAAAATCAGCATACGAGGCACATACCTTAATGTAATCAAAGCCATCTATGACAGATCCACAGCCAACATAACTGAATGGGGAAAAGTTGAAAGCACTCCCTCTAAGAACTGGAACAAGACAAGGATGCCCACTCTCACCACTCTTCTTCAACATAGTACTGGAAGTCCTAGCCAGAATAATCAGGTAAGAGAAAGAAATAAAGGGCATCTGAATCGGTAAAGGGGAAGTCAAACTGTCACTGTTTGCTGACGATATGACTGTTTAACTTGAAAACCCTAAGGACTCCTCTAGAAAGCTCCCAGAACTAATAAAAGAATATAGCAAAGTTTCCAGATACAAGATTAATGTGCGCAAATCAGTAGCTCTTCTATACAGCAACAGCGACCAAGCAGAGAATGAAATCAATAACTCACTTCTTTTACAATAGCTGCAAAAAACAAAACAAAACAAACAAAAAAACTTAGAAATATACCTAACGAAAGAGTTGAAAGACCTCTTCAAGGAAAACTACAAAACACTGCTGAAAGAAATCACAGATGACACAAACAAATAGAAACATATCCCATGCTCATGGATGGGTAGAATCAATATTGTGAAAACGACCCTACTGCCAAAAGCAATCTACAAATTCAGCACAATCCCCATCAGAATACCACCGTCATTCTTCACAGAATTACAAAAAAAATTCTAAAATTTATATGGAACCAAAAGAGAACCCGTATAGCCAAAGCAAAGCTAAGCAAAAAGAACAAATCTGGAGGCATCACAGTACCTGATTTCAAACTATCCTATAAGGCCACAGTCACCAAAACAGTGTGGTACTGGTATAAAAATAGGCACATAGACAAATGGAACATAATAGAGAATCCAGAAATCAACGGAAATACTTACAGCAAACTGATCTTTGACAAAGCAAACAAAAACATAAAGTGAAGGAAAGGACCCCCTTTTCAACAAATGGTGCTGGGATAATTGGCTAGCAATATGAAGGAGAATGAAACTGGATCCTTACCTCTCATTTTATACAAAAATCAACTCAAGATGGATTAAGGACTTAAACCTAAAACCTGGAATTATAAAAATTCTAGAAGATAACATGGAAAAACCCTTCTCGACATTGGCTTAGGCAAGGATTTAATGACCAAGAACCCAAAGCAAATGCAATAAAAACAAAGATAAATAGCTAGGACCTAATTTACCTAAAGGGCTTTTGCACGGCAAAAGGAAGAGTCAGCAGAGTAAAGACACAACTCACAGAGTAGGAGAAAATGTTTACAATCTATACATCTGACGAAGGACTAATATCCATAATCTACAATGAACCTCAAACAAATCAGTAAGAAAAAAACCAAATAATCCCATCAAAAAGTGGGGTAAGGACATGAATAAATAATTCTCAAATGAAGAAATACAAATGGTCAATGAATATATGAAAAAACACTCAGCAACACTAATGATCAGGGAAATGCAAATCAAAACCGCAATGCAATACCACCTTACTCCTACAAGAAGGCCATAATCAAAAAATAAAAAAAAAAAGTAGATGTTGGCATGGATGTGGTGAACAGGGAACCTTCTACACTTCTGGTAGGAATGTAAATTAGTGCAGCCACTATGGAAAACATGGTGGAGATTCCTTAAAGAACTAAAAGTTCTACTTTTAGTTTAGTTGATCCGTTTGATCCAGCAATCCCACTACTGGGTATCTACCCAGAGGAAAATAAGTCATTTTTTAAAATAGATACTTGCACACACATGTTTATAGCAGCACAATTCACAATTGCAAAATTGTAGAATGAACCCAAATGCCCACCAATCAATGAGTCATAAAAAGGAATGAATTAACAGCATTTGCAGTGACCTGGATGAGATTGGAGACTATTATTCTAAGTGATGTAACTCAGAAATGGAAAACCAAACATTGTATGTTCTCACTGATATGTGAGAGCTAAGCTATGAGGACGCAAAGGCATAAAAACAATACAATGGACTTTGGGGACTTGGGGGGAAGAGTGGGAGGGGGTGAGGGATAGAAGACTACAAATAGGGTGCAGTGTATACTGCTCGGGTGATGGATGCACCAAAATCTCACCAGTCACCACTAAAGAACTTACTCATGTAACCAAATACTCCAGTAACTTATGGAAATAAAAAAAAAAAAAAGCATTTCCCAAAAGTAAGACACACACCACATCTCCACTCTCAGCCCTAACCATTTGCATATGCATACAAGGTATTATCTTTAATCCAGAAAGTCAAATAAGCTTCAGGTTTGGATGACTGCTATAGTCCATTCCTGCTGCTATAACAAAATATCACAGACTGTACAATTTATAAACAATAGAAATTTCTTTCTGATACTTCTGGAGCCTGAGAAGTCTAGGATCAAGGTGCTGGCAGGTTCGATGTTTAGTAAAGGATTGCTCTGTGCCTCAAAATGATGCCTTGTTGTTGCGTCCTGTGGATGGGACAAATGCTGTGTCTTCTTGTGGCCAAAGAGATGAAAGAGAAGAAGGAAACTCACTCCTACTCAAGCCCTTTACAAGGCACTAAATTTCATCCGTGGGCAGGGCCCTTATGGCCCAATAACCTTCTACAGGCACCACCTTTTAATACTGTTGCATTAGAGATGAAGTTTCCACATGAGTTTTAGAGGGGACACATATTCAAACCACAACAATTACTTTTCCTGAATCGATTGCCATGTCATTGACACTAACTTGGGAAGTGTGGGCACGGAACAATTCATTTATGATTAAGGGTTTGGTTTGCACCAGGGCACTTGAGAAACAGAGTGTTTCAGTGGTGGTTTTTGCTATTTTGAAATATTCTATTCTGGTTCCTTGGCCCCCTCCCTCCAAATGAATCCCACAAGCTGACTGACCTTCAGAGCTTAGTCTGAAACTCATTAAGAACATCATAACATGAGGATGGCACATTGGTCAGATTTCTAGTCTCTGTTGCCCAGTTTTCTGTCACCAGTATTGGAGGAAGTGTTGTCTTGTGGGGAAACATGGCAGAGACTGACCATAAAATTATCTTCAGGTAGTCAGGAGCTTACCTGTTCAGCTAGCAGAGCAAGGTATCCCAGGACTCAAACTGGCTTGGATGCCCGTGATAGAACCCAACAGGGAAGTCAATCAAGGCTCAAGGTCGGAGTCTGTCCAATTTTTCAGTTGTCCTGAAACTTAGTTTAATTAAAATAAAGTAGTTTTTTTTAAATCACTTTGCCCATTTGCTCTGGAGGACTATTCCTTCAATGTTACCACAGCCTAATGAAGGAAATACATTTTGCATCATGAATTTTAGTCTTGGTACTGTAATAATATGAAAGCCTTCCTTATATGTCATGTGATATCCATGATATATATTTCTCTCTGAAAGAAGAATCACGGGGGTTCTTATTTTTATATTTTAGTTGTGGGAGGCTAGACAGTGTGATAGATAAGGGAACACATTCTAAGGATAATAGATTTGGTAATTGTCAGCAACATGATCTTGGGCAAGTTCCCTAACCTCTATTAGCCTCGGTTTTCTCATTTGTAATTGGAGACAAAAATAATGAAGATTACACACCAACACACCCATACTCACCCACACATATACGTATGCTTCTTGCAGATTTTTTTTTGAAACTTGAATTAGCCAATGTATGCAAAGTGCTTTGGACACTACCTGGCACATGCTAAGCTCTCAATAAGGAGAGGTTCAGTCAGTAAGTATTTATCAAGTGCCTGTTTATTCCTGGCACGTAAAAGAAACGGGCCACAAAAAATGAGTAAGAAATAGCCCCTGCCTTTGAAACATCTTACAATAAAGATAAAGGTGTGGGAAGCCTTTGAGTTTCAGTAATAAAAGAGGAAACAAGTTGGGCATGGATGTTTTGGGTCCTGTGGTGAGATGATGGAGATATCTTCAAAATGGCGGCAAGACCCTCTATGATCTGGCTCCTGGCTGCACGAGCAGACTCGTCTTAGGCTGCTCCCCTGCTTGTTCACTGAACTCCAGCTACATTGCCCACATTCACGCACTCAACAACCACTTAATAGATACTTAGTGAGCACCTTCTGTGAGCGAGACACTGTTTCTATATGCTGTGGTGAGCAACACAAATTGGGACCCTGCTTTCGTGGAATGTGTGTGTTGCATGTCTCAAGCATGCTAAGCTCTTTCTCACCTCAGGGACTTTAATGCTGTGTCTCCTCTGCCTAGAGTGTTCTTTCTTGGATGTCTTCTTCATAGTAATTTTCATTTATCCTTCATGTCTTAAATTTTGCTTCCTCAGACAAGCCTTGCTGACCCCTTATCCCAAACCGAATCCAAATTGAATTCTGCCGTTGTCTTTTCTTAAAGTATCCTTAACTTTTACTCAAAACATTTTGCACAGTTTGTTCATATTGTTGTTTGTTTACTGCCTCATCCACTAGACTGCAGGCTTCATGAGTCACAGACTGTGTTGATTTTGTTTATTGTTTTACCCATCACATCTGGGACTTAGCTGACTCCCAGTAGGTTCTTAAAACGTCTGTGCCAATTTAATAAAAGAATCAACTTAGTATTGAAATATACTTTCATTTTATAAGCACTGATGGAAAATTTGTGCAGATTTTTAGTGGTGATAATGCATTCAGATCAGTTGGTTTATTTTGGTTCTGCTAGCTCATTATATATATGTGTGTGTGTGTATATATATAAAATTATATATATAAGTTTTTAATTGCTAAAGTATGATCCTGGGGAGCTCTTCTTTATATTTGAAAAGCTTCCAAATAGTTTTTTTTTTCCTTCCCGTAGGATTAGCTTTTAGAGTTATATTTTCTTGAGATTTTTGTCATGTTCTTTAATCTTTGTAATAGCATGGGTTGCACAGAATGAAAGTTCTTGGGTGTTTCAGAAGCTCATTCCTATGATGGAAAATGAAAATCTGCTTCCTTGATTGCCTGTGCCATCAATGTAACCCCAAATCTCTGGAGATAACTTTCAGAAGAAAATGAAGAAGTGGATAATTTACTAAACAACTGTTTCCCATTTGCTTGTCAGTGGGAGTGGCGGGTGGATGGGAAAGGGAGTACGGTGGTCAGCGGGGTTTAAATGTGTACAGCAGATCATAGCTTGGAGCATGGTTCAAACAGAACTCTCTTCTTTTTGGCTAAGTTGACCAAGGCAGCCCACTGCGTTCCCATCATTTTGAAAAGTGTTAGTTTCCAGTTTCAATACAGCTATGAAAAAAAATCTGCCATCATGGCAAATGATACTGTGAGATGTGGACGGAAACCCCATAAAATTGTATGGGTGATATTAATTTAGTCACCTACGGCTTAATAGTCATTTTATGGACATTAAAAAAAAAGTTTTGTAGCCATAATGTTTTATCTATCTTTATGGTCTCTTATGCTGTGTTTAATCAGGGTAATTATGGGAGAAGATAATTAAAGAGAGGACTATACAGTTCTTAAGATTTTAATGCTGTTATTACTAATTTAACCACAAAAAGGATATATAAAATATAAGGAACTGCAAATCTTAGAGAGAAATAGCCAGTCAGAATTTTCAATAAGCAATTTAAGTAGCAAAGTTGTGCGTTCTTTTTTGTCAGTTTATTTATGCCATTTAATGTATTTCTTGTTTATAACTGGGAAAGAAAATCGAGTGGAGATGAATATTTGTATTATTCTTTGAATAAAGTGCTATCTCTCTATAGTTCAAAATGGTTACATTAGAAATAGTCCAGTGCCCCCAAAGGCTATTCATGACTACATTTTAAAACTGAGATTATACATACAATATTTTTATTTTATATGTGTTCTCAATACACATTAGTCATGTTATTTTTTCCCTGGCTTTAAATAAGCAGAAATTTCTATTTTTTAAAAACCTAGGCCAGGCGGGGTGGCTCCTGCCTGTAATCTGAACACTTTGGGAGGCTGAGGCGGGCGGATCACGAAGTCAGGAGATCGAGACCATCCTGGCTAACACGGTGAAACTCCGTCTCTACTAAAAATACAAAAATCAGCCTGGCGTAGTGGCGGGTACCTGTAGTCCCAGCTACTTGGGAGGCTGAGGCAGGAGAATGGAGTGAACCCGGGAGGCGGAGGTTGCAGTGAGCCGAGATCGCGCCACTGTACTCCAGCCTGGGCGACAGAGCGAGAATCCATCTCAAAAAACAAAACAAACACACAAAACAAAACAACAACAACAAAAGAAACCAAACAAACCTAAAACAGGGCTTGCCAAATAATTGAAAACTGTATTTTAAACTGTCTTGCTTCAGAGAAGGTGACTTTGAGCGCCACTGGCTGTGATGAAAGCACACATTTTACAGCTGGTCCGACTGTAATTGGAGGGTGCTCCATAATATGCATGCATCCACATGGTGGAACCGGCATTAATTGAGCGCAGGGAACAGCTAGGATTTTGATTAGAGAAAGCAGGATAGAGGATGTGCTGAGTTAAGGGACCAGTGTGAACAGAGGTAAAAATGTTTAAAATCTCTGGGAAAAGGTGATGAATTCCTGACTCATCTTCTCTGTCCTAGGCATATAGGTCTCTGGAATGGGAAATAAGATAAAGACCAAAAAAAATCAGGCCAGAATGTGGAAGGCTTAAATCGTCATGCAAAGAGTACTGAACTGAATACAATGGAATATTATTTAGCCTTAAACAGGAATGGATTTCTGGTGTATGTGTGAGTATACACACACACACACACACACACACATATATATATGTACATACATGTATGTATATACTACATGGATGAACCTTGAAGACAGTGTGCTAAGGCAAATAGGCCAGACACACAGAGAACAAATATGTGATTCCACTTACATGAGGAACCTAGTCAAATTCATGGGGACAGAAAATAGAATGGAGGTTACCAGGGCGTGATGGGAGGGAGGAATAGGGATTTATTTTTTGATGGGTACAGGATAGTGGTGATGGTTGCAAAGCAATATGAATTAGTGCCACTGAACTATACACTTAAAAGTGGTTAAGATGACTAATTTTATGTCATGCATATTTTACCACAATAATCACGATTTTTAAAAGTGTACTGAACTGATTGTAAACAATGAGACACTGGAGGTTCTTATGGAAGAGAGGCTAACATCTCAGTGGGGACTTTGGAATTAAGCCATTTTTTTTTCAAGCTTTGTGCTTTTGTTGGCAAGCTGTGTTTGAGACCATCTTTGTTGCTGTCACATAGCAAGATGAGTCTTCAGTCCCTATAATTTCATGATGAAACAAACAGCATTGGTAGATGAAGATTTCTAATGGAGAATGCATAGTTGAGGTTGGAATTTGGGCAGCAAAAAGGACTTGAAACTGAGGTTGGTATCCCATATTTGAAACACTTCTTGGCAACCCCAAATGAATTTTGATTTGTTTGTGTGCTTCTAGGAAACTTGAGTTGGATGAAGCACGGAGGCTTAATGTTGAAAGTTATCAGCCTGGATGGAATTAATGAAAAATGTGAGAATAGATCCTTAGGTTTTAGAGTAGTTTTGTGCACTGAATTGACGTTGTGTTCTTTTTCATTCCCCAGCAAATATATTCTCATTGTGTGCTCTGAGGAAATGATTAAAAAACATCATTAAAATACTTCTTTTCCTTTCTTCTTCATTGGAAGAGGCCACAAGTGTCTGCTTTTTCAATTTGAACCAAACCTTTGCTTTTGTATTCTAATAGCAACTCTAAATACGCTCGGTGTGGTTCAGTGGCTCGCAGGATTTTACACCATGAGAATTACCACAGGGGCTCACAAATCATCATTTCTGATCTCGTTGCTTTAGAGACAAAGAAGGCGGGGCCCTGAGAGTCGTCATGGATCTTTTATAATTCCATCAGTTTCCTGGCAGTTCAAACAAATTTTATAGCCAAATGGCAAGGCTAGGCAGGGCGAAGTGCTGAGGGTCACCGTGCTCAAGAGAAAAGGGGAGTTCAGACCAGAGGACAAACCCCTGCAGGACAAAGCAGGGGAGGCTGCTGGGAAGATGCGAGCTTGAGAAGGGGTCGCATCTCTCTTTGTCATTAACAGACGGAACTGGGGAGTCGGAGCTCAAGTCTTGGGGGAGCCTTATTCGGGCTGATGGAGACTTTTTGGTAGACCCTTGATGAGCTCGATGTGCAGTTTTGAATTTAGTTACATTTGGTTTCGCCCTTTCTTAGCTGTGTGATCTTGGACAAGTTATTTACTTCGCTCAACCTCAGTTTTTTTTTTTTTTTTTTTTTTTCGTTTGTGAAAGAGCAATAAGATCTCCTTAGTGGAGGTGTTCTGGCTTGTCTTGCAAAAAGGTGAGACAAAACCTAGAGGGCATAAGCTGGTGAGCCTCCATAGGTGGAATGGGGTGGCGTGGTAAGAGTCAGAGGAAAGATAGACTCCAATTTTTCGCCCGTTTCACAAAGGACAAAGCAGGTAGTGGTTATTTGCTATATAACATTTCTTTACCCAATTTGTAAAAACAGTTCTTAGCATGGTAAGGGATTTGGAAAGAGCACGAACTTTTTGGAATGCAGTTTATAGAACCTTAAAAGCATTCATAACCTTTGATTCAACAATTTTACTTTTGGAATTATTTCCCAAGGAAACCATTGAAAATTACAGAAAGAACTTTTTGCACAAAGTCATCCATGGTAACATTATTTATTTATTATTATTTTAAAATTAAATTTTATTTTTTAGAGATGGGTGGGTCTTGCTGTGTTGCCCAGGATGGCCTCCAACTCTTGGCCTCAAGCAGTCCTCCTTCCTTAGCCTCCCCAGTAGCTGGGATTACAAGTCCAAGCCACTGTGTCTGCCTCATGGTAGCGTTATTTATAACACAAAAAATTGAAAAAAAAAAAAAGCCAAGTATTTACCAAAAGGAGTATGACTCAGCATATTTTGGTATGTTCACACATTGGAATAAGACGCAGCCATAATGATGTTGATGAGAATTAGAATAACGTGAACAGTGCATGTATGTATGTAAAATTAGTGACATATGAATGTGTGATATATCATTAGTGATATACATGAACAAACATGGGATGTTTGTTAAAATACAGGGATAAAAGACGTACACATTTAATAGTGATTGCTTTCATATTACAGTAAGAAGGGGTGATTACTCTATGTTTTTCGGTATTTTCAGTAAGTATTTATTACCTTTATAGTAAGAAAAAGCCGTGAAAAAAATCCAGTTCTATAATCCATTTAAAATTAGATGCTGGGTGCCATTTCCAGAGTTCATTTTAGGAGAAAATATCCCAGCTCGAGATGTACCTTCACCATCCCTGCCTCTTCCCAGCAGCAGAAGAGACCTACAGATCAGTGTGTCCGAAGTGACAGTGTGACACAAAGCACTTGCCAACAGGGAGGTGAAAACTCTCCTACTCTGCTATTTCCTCTTGGAAGCAGATACAAAATACCAGAGGGGAGGTGCTCAGGAGATGAAGGGGAATGGTTCTTGAAGAGAGGGCCAGAAAGATAGAGAGAAAGGATGCAGAAAACAGAAAAAATTAAAAGAGGCACGAGGCATAAAAACAGGGGAAAAAAAGGTGAAGAAATAGAAGAGAAAGACAACGGGCGTTTAGGGGAAAATGCAAACAAAGCCTTCAATTAGCCTTTTTATTGCTCTAGGCCTTTATTATATTCTGAATAATAAATCAGTAGGTACTTTACTTTTATTTATTTATTTTTATTTAGCAATTGTAGCACTAGGCAATAAATAAATGGGCATATCCGCCTGACTTCTGTCTCCAGGAAGCATTTGTAATTCAAATTGGAAGCAAGACCAATTTTTCCTCCCATGTGTCTCAGCCACCCTGGGCAGCTGGGAGCCTTGGCCCTGGGTGATAGACTGTCATGGGCCTGTTGACTGGACCCAAACACTTTGTTTTCCTAAATAAAGGATCCTCTGTAATGTACCCTTGCACTTAGAGTTGAGGGCTGAGGAATAGGATTCAGAAAGAAATGATGTATTTTATACTGAAACTTTTCGGGGGTGGCTTTGAGGGATCACTTTTTTCTACTATGAACAAATCCATAAAATGGGAATACCTTGCTGAAATTCTTGTTGGCTGGCATTCACAGAGACTTCTGATGTTTGTGGAAGGAACCCGATAGAGGAGGGAAGACAAAAAGGAAAGAGGCAAGGAAAGAAATAGCCGAGTGTAGTGGAGAGAAAATTGCTTTTGACATGAAGCACCTATAGGTTGGCATCATAACTTCAGCCCTCACCTACTTCCCTAAGGACCTGGTAAACATTACCCAACGTGTATGAATCTTGGTTTCCTCACCTATAGATGAATAGCCATACCTAAATCAGGGGACATTATAAAGACTCAATGACATGCTATGTGTAAATACCTAACACACACTATGCGCTCATTTGTGTGAATCTCTGTTCCATTTATTGACTGCTTACCTTATGCCAAGAATTATGCTAAGTGATTTTCAGGGCCCCTGCCTAGTAATTTAGACAGACAACTCCCATTATTTCCTCCGAATGCAATAAAGTTGTTTTGAGTATATCCTGATAAGTAATTGCTTCCCTTAATGATACTCCAGTGGAATACAATATGGAAACCTCTGAAGGTTCTTATTCTTGAAACTAATATTTAAGTACAAGTGCTTACAATTAGTCTTACCTCGAGGTGTTCCTAGCATACCAAGAAGCCCTGGGTTTCTAAATATAGAAATCAAAATACACTGAATACTTTGAAAGCCAAATCAGAGAACCTTATACCAAAGAAGGCTATGCTGGCGCTAATCTGCAACATAACTATGTATCCCATCACAGGGAACATTGTCTGTGCAGTAGATCAGTGTCTTAGAAATGGAAATATTCAGTCTGTTTGAAACAACTCCCCACCTTCACATGCCCCCCAACATCCTCCACTTATAGCACATAAGGGAATTTCTTGGAAAAACAAACTCAGTAATTAACAAACAAAACAAGACCTAGGAAAACAGAATCTATGGATACTGATGTTTGGACGATGGGATGGAGTACTTTGCCAAGACTGTGGCTAAAAATTTCCCATGCAAATAAAAAAGTGACAAAAACACAACCACGTGCTAAGTGAGATTCCTAGAATTCTGCCTTGTTTTTGACTTTGCTGAGCACTTCTTAGACGCTAGTGCCTTTTTAATCCTCATGAGTTACCTGATGATATTTTTTCAGTAGATGAAGAAAATGAGCCACAGAAAGGTTAATTCACTTTCTGAAGATTATAGTGATTTGGTTCATCATCAAGCTGGAATGCGAGTAGAGCTGATTCTCTGGGCTTCAGTTTTCTCATCCATAAAATGGGAAAGGATTGTTGGTGAGAATCAAAGGCGTTAGTGTATGAAAAGGTGAGGTACTTGGTTCTCACGGTGTGACTGGCAGACTAGCAGCATTGGCATTGCATGGGAATGTAATGCTAATTTTCCTGTTAGAAATACAGGATCCCAGGTGCCACCCCAGACCTCCTAAAACTTTGGGGTGGGGTGTGAGGGTGGAACATTGTGTGTTTTAACAAGGCTTCCAAGTGATTCTGATGCCACCCTAAATTTGAGAGCCAATGGACTAGTTTCCATGTTCTGACTTTTCTCCTAGTGACACTTTTTTTTTTTTTTTTGACATGGAGTCTTCCTCTATTGTGCAGGCTGGAGTACAGCGGCACTAACTCAGCTCACTGCAACCAGCACCTCCCAGGTTTAAGTGATTCTCCTGCCTCAACCTCCTGAGTAGCTGGGATTACAGGCACCCACCACCACGCCTGGCTAATTTCTGTATTTTTAGTAGAGTCAGGGTTTCACCGTGTTGGCCAGGCTGGTCTCGAACTCCTGACCTCAGGTGATCCTCCCTCCTTGGCCTCCCAAAGTGCTGGAATTACAGGTGTGAGTCACCACACCCCACCACTAGTGATTTTATAGGCCCAGTTGTTTGGGCTGTATAATGTAAGCCACAAACTATAGGCTCAAGAGTTTGATTTTTGTTTTGCTGTTTCTAACTTGCTCTCTGCCTCTGGTAAGATAGAGAAGCTATGTATACCATGAGATCCTTTGCTGAAAAGCAGAGAGAACAGAATAAAAACATGAGTGAAGAATTGTAAAATGATTAGGAAAAACTTTGCAGATTGAATATTTGGAACAAACAGGTAATAGTCGTTTGTGAACGAATCACGAAACTCAGAAACAGTAAAAAATACATTAAGTTGATTAAAACAATTTTAAATGTATTTTTTAAGTATTTGAAATGTCAGAAAGAGAGGAAGACGGAAACTGTCAATTAGCTCATATTCCTATTACACTTTTTTTTTTTTTTTTGAGACAGAGTCTTGCTGTGTTGCCCAGGCTGGAGTGCAGTAGAGCGATCTTGGCTCAGTGCAACCACTGCCTCCTGGATTCAAGCAATTCTTCTGCCTCTCAGTCTCCCGAGTAGCTGGGATTACAGGTGCATATCACCGTGCCTGGCTAATTTTTGTATTTTTTGTAGAGACAGGGTTTTGCTCTGTTGGCCAGGCTGGTCTCAAATTCCTGACCTCAAGTGATCTGCCCACCTTGGCCTCCCAAAGTGCTGGGATTACAGGCGTGAGCCACCACGTGCGGCCTCCTGTTATACTTTTTAAAGTATTTTCTCATCTGTTCTTTCATCTTAGACTCACTATGAATATTTCAGGTTGGTAAATAAGTAAGAGATTATCTTCAGTATACAGATGAGGAAACTGAGACTCAGTGAGGCTGAGCAAATTTCTGAAATATACACTTCAGAAAATTAACTAATGTTAATAGACTATCATGTCTGTTAACTCCCTCAACCTATGGGCTTTCCTTTCTAGATTTCTCTACTTGCCCATTATGTATTTTGGGGAGCATAGATGTTCATTTACATTTCAACTTTGTTGTTGAAAAGTTGTAAGTTAGCTACTATTTAGTATAGTTAGCTACTATTTTGTTGGTAAACTTCACATACACAAAATGAAAAATATACTCGAGTTCTTGCACATATTGAAATGATAAGTGATAAGAAATGAGACACAAGTTAAAGATGTTTTATTAATTCATTTGTTTGTTCCTTTGTTCATTCAACAAATGTTTATTGAGGATTTACTATGTTCTAGATACTGGGAAGCATTTCTGTGTTTACCATAGTGAGCAAAATGGACCTCCATTGGATTTAATATTCTCATTTCATCATCCCTGCAATGTGGCAGGGGTCACTATTATTGTTATATAATTAGGTATATAATTATTATTGTTATATAATTAGGTTATATAATTATAATAATTATAATTATTAATGCATGTCATACTAAGCCTGCTTGGCCACCCTCTCTTCTTGGGGTCATCCTAGAGGCTCCTCTTAGGACCAGCTTTAAATGCAGTCTTCTAGGCGAGGTGCGGTGGTTCATGCCTGTAATCCCAGGACTTTGAGAGGCTGACGCGAGTGGATTGCTTGAGCCCAGGAATTTGAGATCAGCCTGGGCAACACAATGAGATCCTGTCTCTATAAAAGAAAAATGAAAACAACACAAAACAACAACAAAAACAAAAAAAACCCACTGTTCTTCCAAGAACTCAGTTGTAAAAAATGGTTTGAACAACCAAAGCAACATGTAGACTACTGCGTAATGTCAACAGCTGGCTAAATAAACACAGAGTTCACCTCAATGACAACACATGGACACTGGGAGGGGAACATCACACACCGGGGCCTGTCGAGGGGTGGGGGGCAAGGGGAGGGAGAGCATTAGGACAAATACCTAATGCATGTGGGGCTTAAAACCTAGGTGATGGGCTGACAGGTGCTGCAAACCACCATGGCACATGTATACCTATGTAACAAACCTGCATGTTCTGCACATGTATCCCAGAACTTTAAAAATATATATATATATAGAGAGAGAGATATAACATAGATATATAGATATAATATAGATACATAGATATAATATAGATATATAGACATAATATCTAGATATAGAGATATTATGTCTATAGATATATATAGATATTATATATCTGTATATATAAAAAATAAACACAGAGTTCACCTTAGAGGCAAGTATAGGCTTTCTGCATGAGGAATGGAAGGTTGCACATTATGCTGAAGATGCAACTGACATGACAGGGGAAAACGCTTTGTGTACATGAGCGCAACTGCTCCATAGTGGCAGGTCTTATGAAGTGAAGATTCAATAAATAAATATGCATTCATTTATTTAACAGTATTTTTTGAGATGCTACTATAGGCCAGAAACTGTCCTGAGGATTGGGACTATAGCAATAAACAAGATGGGCATGTTCTGTCCTTCCGGAACTTGTTTTCTACCTAAGGGAATTCAGGGACTGACAACTAATTAATACAATGCAGGATAAGGAGATGGTGAGTGGCTGACTAGGGGTAGGGAGGGGTGGCTCCTTTAGACAGGGTGGTCAGGATAGGCCTGTTGCTGGAGGGGAGATATTTTCTGAGCTCTGTGTGCTGTGAAGGAACAGCTCAGGTTGACAGCTGAGAAAGAGTATTCCAGGGCAAGGGAACTGCAAACATAAAGGCTCTGAAAAGGGAATGAGCTTGGCCAGTACGGCTGGAGGGTGCATTTATTGAGTGCACAGTATTGTGCTGGGCAACGTGGGGATGGGCAAGGTTTTCTGGAGAGGTGGGCAAAATCAAAATAGAAGATTTGGTCTTGACCTTCAAGGAGATAACGTATAGTTATGAAGCAAAAAGCAGCATGAAGAATATTACTAGAACAATTAATGGTAAGGCTAGATGCCTATCTTTAACTGTACCAAGGAATTTGGAGGAAGGCGACATCAGTAGAAGATTCAGAGAGGGGATCATGATAGAGGTAGGGGATTAGGCACATGGGCAGAATGAAAGAAAAGGGGACCCTTTTAGAGGGACAACAGCAGTAGAGATTACGTCTTGGAGGAGTCAAATGGAGAAAGTTGCCTGCCAAAGAGTGGTGTGGCTGCATGGATGATGAAAGCCTGGGTTCTGAAGCCAGCCTTCCTGGGTTGGGCTCCCAGCTCCAACCCTTCCCAACTGAGTGGTTCTGAGTGTGCTGGGTCTCAGTTTCTCATTTATAAAGCCAAGGTCATAATAGTCCCTACGTGTTTGTCTATTTATTGCTGCCTAATAATCCTCTCCACAATTTAGTGGCTTAAAATACTAATTTGTTATTCTGTCTTACAATTTTGTGGGTTAACTGGAGTTAGCTGAGTGGTCTGTCATGGAGCTTCTCCTGTGGCTGGGACTGGAGTCAGCTGAAGGCTCGACTGGGCTCGATGTGCAAGATAGTGCCTTCATGTACATGCCTGACACCCAGGCTGGCATGGTTGCCACAGCTGGGGGCTGGAAGGGCATTCTTTCCCCAGGACCTCTCCCTGCAACCAGCTCGAGTTTCCTCCCTGCAGTCTCAGGGGAGTCAGACTTCTTACATGCTTTGTGCCAATTAGGTGTTAGTTGTTAGTTGTAAGCTGGCTTCCCCCAGAGTGAGCATTCCAACTCAGAAACTGGAAAAGGCATGACATCATTTCCTGTGCAGTCTATTGGTCAAAGCAGTCACATGACAGCTCAGATTCAAGGGGAGGGGACAAAGACCCCACCTCTCAATGGGAAAAATGTCAAAGAATTTGTGCATCTGTGCCCATCTTTAATATACCACTATTTTATGGATTGCAGTGAGGATCAAAGAGATTAGTAGAGAATACTGAGTAATGCACACGGAACATAGTACATGTTCAATAATGTTCATGACGATGACGATGATGATAATAAGGGAGGATCCTGAAAGCCAGGCAGTAAATTTGGTGGTACAATCCTGATGGGATGGCAGGACCATCTGAAATCCTTGTGCCGGAATGATCGGAGAGGAGAGGTAGGAGAGAAAACTCACTGCCTAGTTTGTGCACATTTAAGAAGAAGAGTTGGCTGGGCGCGGTGGCTCAAGCCTGTAATCCCAGCACTTTGGGAGGCCGAGACGGGCGGATCACGAGGTCAGGAGATCGAGACCATCCTGGCTAACACGGTGAAACCCTCTCTCTACTAAAAAATACAAAAAACTAGCCGGGCGAAGAGGCGGGCGCCTGTAGTCCCAGCTACTCGGGAGTCTGAGGCAGGAGAATGGCGTAAACCCGGGAGGCGGAGCTTGCAGTGAGCTGAGATCCGGCCACTGCACTCCAGCCTGGGCGACAGAGCGAGACTCCGTCTCAAAAAAAAAAAAAAGATTTTGTTTTACTGGGTTTGCTTTGTTAGATTCTCTCATAGGCAGTCAATATCTTTTGTGCACCTACTTCATTCATTTGTGCATTTGACCTATGAAATATTCAGCATTGCGCTAAGTGCTAAGTGTATACGATAGACAAAGTCCCTGCCAGTGGGGGAGCACAATTTTAAAGCAATAGTAATTATTCATGGTTGTGCTAAGAACTGTGATGAAGTTCTTAATGATCTTATGATCCCAGAAGATCATAATGGAGGAGCTTGCCTGGTCTTTGCCGATGACACTCAACCTGGAACCAGGATAAGGAGGATTGCCAGGTAAAGAGAGAGGAAGAGCCCTATGGGGAGGTCCCAGCAGAAGCAAAGGCTGAAGGTGGAGAGGAAATTGGGGCAGTCAGAAACTAGAGTGGTGACCATTGTGGTTGAGTGCAGGAGGTTTGGGGGCCAGTGGCAGGATCCCGAGCTGGAGAGCCAGGTAGGACCCCATCACTCAGGGCCTCAGAGGCTTGTGAAGGATTGCAGATTTTATCCTAAGGGTAATGGGGTTCACTGGAATGGTGGTATTTGAAGAGTTCCCAAAATTGCTAAGTCTTTTTGCTTGAAGAGGAAAAAAAAAAAAGCTTAAAGAGATGGGAGATGGTGTTGAGGGATGAACTTGGCTGGTTTCACTTGAACAAATAAATCACTGGTTGCCATTTATCCCCAATCAGCAATAATCCCAGCATTCTCACCCTGGGTCAGTCTGGACAAAAGCTGCCCACTCTGCTCCGTTCCACATTTGTCAGCCCGTAATAGCATCCTTATCTCAGGAAATCTCTAGATTGCTCCCCAACATAAACTGTTTGCTGGGCAGCCAGGGTCAGCTGTGCCTGCTAAGCTCTCAGACTGACCCAGGTGCCCTGTTTGAACTGTGGAAGGTTCAACGGAATTGAAGTGGCCAGTCCGAGGCAGTGTGTTTACTGATACAAGTTTGGGTCTGAGACTATAATTTTCCAGCACCCGTGAAAGCCACCTGCACTAACCAGTTCATGGACTGAATGGCCAAGCGCTGCATGCAGCCAAAAAGGACATTGCTTCCCCTCCACTGCCCTCAAAGAATCAGACCATTTAAAGCAAACTCCATTCATGCAAGGAGTGGGATTTCTTAGAGATTCGGACGGGGTGGGGTGGGGTGGAAAAAACCCCTCAAGTTGCAAAATAAAACAAAAATACAGATGGCCTTCAGTTTTTAGTGCCAGTGTTGAATCAAAAATAGCCTATGTTGGGAAGGGAGATGATGTTAGTTAGGTAAACCCCTTTAACTATCTGCTGGACGGGCTGGTGCTTAAATGCTTCAGATATTTCCTAGGAGCAGTTTGAGCTGGAAAAATCCTCCTTACCTAAAGGGTTAAAAATGTGGAACATGTTTTTGAGTGCCTCTTTTCTTTTGTTAATGGGAACTGACATTCCCTACAATCAAATGGGACTGAGCCTAATCATATTGTCCATGACAGAAGAAATTAAGGTCTGTGGTAGAAGACATTATAATCCTGACAGAATTTTCATGCTCTCCAAAAGCCCAAATTACTCTGTTTACTAAAATGACATGTTGGTTGATCTTTGTTTTAATGCTCTGATTGGGGGGCCTGCTAATTTCTGTTTTGTGGGGAGGGGGTGGCCTTTAGTGTCCCCAGAAGCTTCTCATCATTTATCTTCAGATGTGCTGGGACAGATAAGTGACTTTTTTGACTAGGAAATCTCCCCCATGCTGTATGACTTCAGGGTTTGGACTGGCCAAAGGCAGCAGAGAGAACTGCCTCATTTTGTTTTTCTCTAAGGCCCGGCATGGTTTCTTCCTTCCCAAATGATCTGTTTGGGATCCACCAGCAGCTGAGCCACCCAGAATTTATTCAGCAGAGTACCTGAGGTCCAAACCCATGCTCAAAAAAATGGTTTTTTTGATGACGGATGATGTGATAGTATATGCTGCTTTTCAATTATTATACCAAAGATGATGTAGACACTACAGTGATATCATTTGACTACACATGATGAAGTTGCTATTCAAAATATTGTACAGCGCTTGCAACATGAGCATGATCAAAGTGGAGAGTGCAGCCAGTCAGTGTGGATGCTGTGCAAACAGCTGGTGTCCCAGTAACCAGTGGTGGGCTGGTATGTGCTAAAAAGCTGACTCTCCCAAAAGTCATGAAGCCCTGAGTCATAGTGCATGCTGATTTCTGAGGTAGAAACACTCCCACCACTGCCAGCTTCAAGCCACCAATGTGATATCAAGTGGCTTGCAAATTTTCTGCAAATTTAAGCAATCGGCTCTTGCAAAGCCTATGTAAGCCGGTTCCAGCACAACACTGTCTGTAGCAGGAACATACCAGCTTAATATCATCCCTGCACACACACACTCACATACACATGGATACACAGATACATCCAAGAGGTACTTTTCTCTCTCAGAAAAATGTGAAGTTATAAATGACATATAGAAACAACTCAGCTGGGAATAAAGTGTCTGAGGTGTTACCAGATGAACCATCAGGGCTGTCAAGAGAAGAGCTGCAGTTGGATTATTTTCTGCTTCTCCATCGTAGCGAAGCTACAACTCAAGCTTCGTTTTCAAAATGCATTTCTCACCCAATGCTTTTTTTCTTCTTTTCTTTTTAAAAAATACACTTCAACTCGGGGGGTGGGGAGGGGGGGAATAATTTTGTACCCCAGCCACCAGTGAAGCTAGCTCAAAAGTCACCAATTTAAAAAACCAGTTTCAGATTTGGTATGTGGGCAAAATAAGTGCAGGCTATAATCAGGAAATTCTGCGTAAGAGCGAATGGATTGGAGGCGATTTTAACTCGGTGGGTAACGAATTCTACAGCATTATAGCTGGAATAATTCCTTGCAAGCCTTCTTGGGGCAGCTATGTTCTAAAAATGGTTGATGCTTCTATTAGGTCAGTGTTCTCCATTAATCCATGATCTATTTTAGAAGAAAAAACAATCCCGTGTAGCCCGTGAGATTTTTGATTTGAGCACTTCGGTCAGAAGCCGATTATTTCTTTTTTACGAACAAGTCCAGAGTTGCTCCTTGCAAGTGAAGTCCTTACAAAGAATTCTAATAGGCATCCTGCTGGGTTGTTGTCTGTTCTTAAGTCTCTTTTCATTTGAATTGGAAAGAAATAGCAGTCTGCTGAAATACTGGTCTCTGGCAGTGGCCTTTGCAGAGCTAAACAAGAACAACCAACGTCCATCATCACACATGACGACTAAATCATTTCGGTCAAGTTGCATGTAGCGGATAGATGGTGATTTTCACATTCTGCAGCTTCTGACAAATATTGCCTTATCCCTCCATAAACATCTCTATTGGTGCCTCTCTGGGTTCTGGAAAAGTAGTTCCGGCAGGGTAGTGCTGCGAAGAAATGAAAGTCAGAGAAATACTTGTATTATCCTTCTTTGCTTTGATTTTTTTACATATCAAAATTAGTTTCTGATTCCCACTTGGGAGAAAATAATACAGTAGCTCCTAGTGGAAAACCTGTCTTCAGTTATATTTAGCAGGGAAATGAGTCAAACTATTGAGAGACTGCCAGCTTCATCATTATAGGATTATGCATTTTAATAGGACACAAGTTCGCAGGCCTTTGGGTGTGTTAGTTGCGTCACACACATTTTATTTTTCCAAGCATCCTGAGGCCTGGAATCTGCCTAGTTTTTAAAAGCCAGGTGTTGGGTGACCTTTGTTTCTTTTTGCTTCATTTTAATCACTTGATCCTTCTTACACGGTATCATTGAGGATGAGGGAATCGACACCGGCAAATTTAATTTGAAGGGCACCTCTATTTTGGAAGCTTTACATGATGACTTAGCAGAGAAATAAATTTCCTCTTCTTAGGTGCTGCTTAGATAATTCAGGCTTGCACGAAGAGGAGTTAGGCCCTACACTTTGCAACTCTTCACTAGTGCAGCTGGGACTCGGTGAGAGAAAACGGGGACCTGGATATCTTCGTGGCCTTGTAAGGCTACATTTTGGAAACTGCCAAAATAGTTTTGTCATTTCAGAGAACCATAAGGGCAGGCTTCCTGGGAGCCGTTTTCCGGCTCTTGACCTTGTTTGCACAAGTTCGATTATTTTCAAAATAATAATCGGGTATTCAGAAGTTTATTACCAAGCTTCCTATGGTTATCTGTATATGTTTCTCTTGAATCTAATCTGTGAGAGGGTCTCCTCACAGTGGCGTTTTTATGTAAAGCTTTTGCACACATACCCAAGAAGAGCTTCACTGAACTTTTTGCAAGAGAGACACCTGTTTACTCGCTTGAGCATCAAAATTCATCTCTCTGTTTTTATGTAAGGATGGCCTTTGTTTTCAAAGGACATTCATTACCCACTGAAATACTGTATTTTCAAGTTCCTGATGCTTAAACATATTTTGGAAATGTCAAAAAGAGCAAAAACCAAGTCTTCATTTTAAATGCATTGCTTTATGGAGACAAGGGGGAGTAAGAGAAGGAGTGTGTATGTCATGACTAATACTGAATGCTAAGGTTGTTTACTTTCCTTTGGACTTGGCCAAGTAAATGTATATCTGGTAGAATAGAATCCATGAGGCATATAATTAATGGTGTGGTGTTTATTTCCTGCGAAGAAACTATATTATTTATTCTAGAATAAAAAAGGAGATACAAACTTTTCTTCCTTCTTGTGATGTGAAACAGAAGATAGATGGTAATTTTAGAAAACGTTGCTTAAACCTCCAGGAAACAAAATGTCTCAGGAAGGTTTAAGAGCATTGTGGCAGTGATTCACGGCAAGTAACAATTTTCAAAGGAAATCTACTAGTTAGAAATTTTAGTTTACAAAATAAATGAGGAAATCTCTCTAGTATTCTTTTAAATGGTCCTTTCTCCTCTGGCACCATTCAGTTCAGTGTTAGCTATTCTGGTTGTCCGATGTTGGTATTTTCTGCAGTCCTTGTCTTCTATAATGTGAGGCACACCTGTGTCTAGTATAACTCTTAGAAGGCAATTGTCTTTCTTTTTAATGAGCCGGGTTTTTGAGCAACAAATATGAAGAAGAAGGAAAAACATGACCATGAAATCAGAAACATTCCTGTGGACAGAAAGAGGTACTTTAGACAAAAGTAACTCATTCCTCTTATAGTGAATTCAACTCATTCTGCTACAATGTAATAGGAGGAAAAAATTTCTTGGAGACCCCACATGTCTGCCTTGAGTTATGAGTATCAATAACATTAGCCATAACTGCAGAGAGAACCGTTAGTTGTATGAACATATAATTCTATCAAAAAGTAAAGCTCACTACGCTACTTGGGGAAAACAGTGTCTACAGTAGTGAGTCCACAAAACTCACTGTGTTATGTTAAAAGCACGTGTTCAACCCATTTATTGTTTTTTTCCTTTTTGATTTCATGGAGTGTTTCCTGGGTCTTGCGTTATGGCCCAAGCTAACTAAGAAGATCCACGTGGCATTTCACGAACCCTCATTTATCCATACTTTGTTCATACTCTTTATCTTTCTTGACACTTCTCTGTTTTCATAATGAAGCAACTCTCATCTCAGGACAAAGTTGGTCTTTTCTCAAATGAATGAGTTTCTTTGTTTTTCGTTTTTGAGGTATGGTCTCACTCTGTCGCCCAGGCTGGAGTGCAGTTGAGTTGTACAACCATGGCTCACTGTAGCCTCAAACTCCCTGGCTCAAGGGATCCCCCCTACCCCAGCCTCTGAGTAGCTGGGGCGACGGGCGTGCACCACACACAGCTAATTTTTAAATTGTTTATAGAGATGAGCTCTTGCTATGGTGCCCAGGCTGGTCTGGAACTCCTGGCGTCAAGTGAGCCTCCTGCCCCTGCCTCCCGAAGTGTAGGATTAAAAGTGTGAGCCACTGCACTCAGCCTAGTTTCTATATTTTTGCTCTCTTCTTGTGACTTTTCTGCTCCCAATTCATTTTTTTGTTTGTTTGTTTTTCTTTTTGGACCTGGAGATCTTCCTGTTATCCTCCAACTACAGAAATAGTATTCATTCTTGAAGGTGAGGTTCACATCCCACCTTGTCTGGGAAGTTCTTCAAACTTTACTGGCTGGGTCATTAATTTGGCACAGCCAGTTGTATTTTGTTATCTCTTTTTTGTTTGTAAAATCACCAACCAGATTGGAGGTTCTTGAGAGCAGACATTCGGGGGCCCCTAAATTATACATCCTTGGCTTTATCAGTATTTGCCACTCAATTTATAAAAAGGCTATTCTGACAATGTCAGAGACAAAGATAGGACATAAGGCTGATTTAGGCAATAGCCTGACAATACTTTTCTGTGCATTTTTCAGTGCTTAAAAAAATGCTGCATATGGTTTATTGGCACTTTGATGATGCCCGACTAAGAATAGGCATTCTCATGAAACTGTCCGCAGGAATGCTTATTGCTTTATTTGGAGAAGTTATCACTTATTCTGAACTAAGCAAGTCACCCCAAAATAGCAGAGTGAAAGTATTTACTTTGCCTTTTCTGATGTTCCTTTGGATCTGGGATTGTTCAATTTGGTTAATTCATTTTGTTCCTTCTAGTTCTACCTGAATGAACTTCAAGCCAAAGAATTTTAAATGTTTTCACAGATGGTCTCAGAGACCTTAGAAACAGTATGTGTCATTTCGCATTCCATCATTTCACAGATAGAGAAACTGAGGCACAGAGAAACGTAGTCACATGTGCAGGCTGGGCCCGGCTTCCTAGTGCCCTGTCAGCTCAGTGCTTTCTTCACTATACCAAGTGGTTGCCTGTCATTAGCTACCTGCATTTTTCTATTTACTGTACTTCATTTGACAAATCATTAAAAATAGATAGCACAACACTGGCTTCCAGACTAATCTTTGAGCGGTCCCATTATTTTTAGCTTCCCATGTGGAGAACTGGCTATTTATTCCTGAGCTTTGGTTCCTTTCGGTGAAGAAGGCTTTAATCACGACAGAACTTCACCTTTTACCCCATAGTTACCGACTTGCTTGCCTGGCCTTAATAGCCTCCTATGAGAGAGACCTTCTCCACAGCCTTTAGAAAGTCTAAATAAATTATGCCCACAGATTCCTTTTTATCTGCTGTTTTTAGCACACAATTTTCCCAAACAAAAAACCAGGCCAGAGGGCACGTTTGTCTTGGTAGGTGCTTTGAAATGCCTTGCTGTGGAATTTATTCTTTTCTGGTGCTTGTGTATAGATGGATGCTTGACTGGGTTCGGGGCTGGGGCTGTGGAGGACAGCAGCAGCAGCTCTGAAGTGAAAAAAAAAAATCCAGCCCTACAACTGGTTTCTCTGTCTACAAGATGTCAGGTGGCCAGTTCCACTGCACATTTTTTAGGGCCAGCCCTTTTGGTGGTGATGTTTTTTTTTTTTTTTTTTTAGGTCCTCTGAACACTGGGCTCCTCAAAGCCACCTCTGCTATGAGGGCTTTTGGACTTCCATTCTTTCATCCCAATCCCCGCTGAGTCCCCAAAGCATGTAGGAGGATGTCTTTGTTCCTTGAGGCTTCCTGGTTAGCTCTACAAATGTCTGTCATGGAACTGTAGCACCTTTGACATTTCTTTATTTACCTGTGGGTTTCACCAGACTGGTCACATTTTCCCTGCTATATGCCAGTGCCTAGAACAGTGACTGCTACATAGTCGGGCTCAATCAATGTCTGCCTAGTGAGTTAACTGTGTTATCTCCAGTGCTTAGTGTAGGGTTGCACTACAGAGTGTTTGAATGAAGACATGAATGAATGGAGTTGAGTTGCAATGGTTAAGGGTAGTATGCCCCCTCCTAGCTGAGTAACCATGAATGCGCTGCTTACCCAACCTTTTTAAGCCTCATCTTCCTCATCTGTCTAATGGGGATAATAATAATATTACCTACCTGATAGGGTGATGGTGAGGATTAAGCCTTAAAATTCTTAGAATAGTTCTCAGTTACAGTTTGATATTATTTTATCTTCTGAATCAAAATGAAGTAAATTTCCTCTTCCCTCCACCTACACCCATGGCAGAAATGAGCATGGATCCTGCTGGAGGGCTGTGGAAATGGTAGGGAGATTTGTAGTCTTTAGCCAAGACATGATGGCTTCAAGAATGCCCAAGCTTCTTAGATGACTTTTAAAAACTAGTTACCATTTTCATAGTTCTTACAATGTGCCAGGCAAGTTACATATGCGATGTCATTTATTCCTCAAAACAAATCTTTAAGGGTAAGCATTATTCTTCCCATTCTGCAGATGATGACGTGGAAGCTGAGAGAAGTCAAAGGCCAAGGTCTTGCATGAGTAAATGGCAGAGCCAAGAGTGGGTTTGAGGTCTTGCCATTCTTCCTGTGGGACTGTACAATGGGCTTTGTCTGATTTTAAAGATGCGATTACAAAGCTAATGTGGAGGGTTTTAAAAACCGTGTTCTTGTGTTAATATCTAGGAAAAGTTCATGTGTAGCTAAGGCTCCTCAGCAGCTTAATCCTGCCTCTTCATTTTTGCTTCAAAAGACTGCAGGTTATCGAATAACAAACAGCTCATTAAATAACAATGCAAAGCCAAGCATTTGGACATTGTGCTAATGGAGTCAGAAAGTCTGGTTTAGAATCTTGATGTGGACCCTATACTGAGTCAGCAGCTTGTGAGATGTGGCTAGTCATTTGGCCCATGCCTCTCTATTCTGGTCTAGCTGTCTCTGCCCATCGAAGATAGAACCCACTGTGGCAGACACATATAGTCTTGACAATTCAGCGTCACTTTGGCTGGACCCTTGTGTCGGGAGAAGTTGGTGATCTTTCAGATAGACCAACATAGATGAAAACATTAATGGTCCTGAAAATCATTCTGGAACCCAAGAGAAGACACAAATGGAGCAGAACCGTCATCCCACAAAGGTCAGAATTAAAAGTCCTGGGTCCAGAAGCAGCTCTCTTGGCCTTGCTTATATGGGCATTGGATGCATGTTGGATTGTGGCTCTTCAAGCAGGCCAAAACTCTTGGATAGAAACTATCCTTTATGAAGAGCAGATCTAGAATAGAACCTTTATCTCTGTCCCACGCACTCCAGTTTGGGTCTGGCCTTGAATGCCCAGGAAGAACCTGGCAGTCTAATCTACAAATGATGTGAGCCTTAGGAAAGAGTTTCTCAACTGTTGCAGTATTGATAATTGGGGCCAGATTATTCCTTATGGTGGGAGGGTATCCTGTGCATTCCATTGTAGGATATTTACCAGCACCCCTGGCTTCTATCCACTAGATGCCAGTAGCATTTCCTCAGTTGTGACAATGGAAAGATCTCTAAATATTGTTAATGTCCTCTGGGGTGGGACAAAATTGGCCCTGGTGGAAAACCACTGCCATAGGGTCACTGACTTGTGAAACCTTGGCTTGGGCAGAGCTAGTCAGGGAAGACTTGGTTTGTTGACACATCTCACCTCCCAGGTGTCCTTCTGAATGCTGTGAAACTAATGCAGAGTCTATTCCTTATGGATTGAATTCCAGAAGATGTCTAGCACCTAACACTATGCATAAAACACCATGAACTCCCAGCTTCTGCATATCAAAAAAGGCCATTTCCCTCATGTGGCTATACTTCTTAGATAGCAGATAGATGACTTATGACCCCCCACCCCTCACCCCACACCTACTCTTGTGCTCATGGAAGGCATTATGAATCCATCTTAACATTCTTTTCTACTGACACTAGTGGCTTCAGCATCCTTTCAACATAGGTTGCAGGAAACTGTCATTGTTTAGAATTAGTAAGCAAGATAAAAGCTGTTTATCATCTCTGGACTTGACTCTATGAAATCAATTCAAAGAGAACTGTCAAACTTTAAGATGGTTGTGGAAACGCCTTCTGACCGAAGAGGGGCTAGATCCTTGATTTTTAGTCTCTTTCGATTTCTTTTCTTTTTTAAGGTCTGTATGTCTCAGTTATTTGTTCTACAGAATAGAGCCAAACTTTACTGGAAGAAACAGGGATGCCATAAGAGTTATTAATTAACCTTTTTGGATTTTTAGATAGTGGAAAGCTGAGAGCCTAAGGAACTGAAGACATCTGTCTAAGTGAGCAGAAGAGACTGTTTCTGGCACTACTGTGGGCTTCCAAGGCAAATCTTGAGTTAATTACAGCTCTTGGTACATTCAACAGTAATCAACTTAATAAAGTTAAGCTCTGTCTCTAGGTAATGGACAGAACACATTTTTGTTTTTGCAAATTAAAGACAAACAATAAAATACAGTAAGTTCTATGATCAAAACTCTATTATCACCATCCAGAACTGATAATTGTTAACATTTTGTCATACTTACCTCAAATCTTTCTTTTAATTAAAGAAATAGATTGTCTTAGTCCATTTATGCTGCTATGACAAAATATCTGAGATTGGGTGATTTGTAAACAATGGAAGTTGCTCTGGAGGCTGGGAAGTCCAAGAGCAAGGGGCTGGCAAATTTGGTCTGGTAAGAGCCCATTCCTTATAGATGGCATTGTGTAAGTGTCCTCACATGACAGAAAGGACAGAAGGACAAAGAGGGACTAAGTTAGTTCCCTCCAGCCCTTTTGTAAAGCACTAATTCACTCATTAGGGCAGAACCCTCATGACTTAATCACTTCCCAAAAGGTCCCACTTCTTAATAGCACTGTGATGGGGGTTACATTTCAACATGAATTTTGGAGGGGACATGAACATTCAAACCGTAGCATAGACTTCACAGATAAAGTGAAATGCTCAGTCCATTCCTAGTTCCACATGACTCCCAATCTTTCTAGAGCCATCCCATATTGCACATTTATTGTATATCTTACTAGTGCATTTTTTACTCTTGTGTTGACATATATATAAATCTTTGAACTATTGTTTTAGGTGTACTTTAAACACTTTTCACATGCAGTTTTTAATGCTGTTTATTTTTTCTTCAATTGCATGTCGTTCAAAATGCTATGATTTTGAAGCCTATCCAAGTTGATACATATATGTCTAGCTAATTAGAAGTTTACAACTTCTCATAATTCATTGCATGAACATATTTTATTACCCATTCCTCTATTTATGGACATTTATGTTGTTATACCCTTTTCACTTCTACAAATAATCTTACAGTGAACAATCTTGTAATTTCTCCTATAGTTTCTTTAGCCTATGTACCTAGCGGTGAAATTGGTGGTTCATTTGACATAGACATTTTAAACTTTACTAGATAATGTAAATGTTCCATAAAGCTGATGGCTCCAGTTTAAACTCCTGCTAGCAGTATATGAGAATTTCCAATTGCATACATTCTCAGATGGGCTGGATGAAAGCTCCCTTCTCTTGCTTGACTTTTGATCAACCAGTCTGTTGGGTTGTAATATACTGGCTGGAGGTTTTGCAGTTTGGAGATTAGTCTACCATAGAAACTGAATAAACTTTCCAACCATGGTAGAAATGTAACTTGCCTTGCAGTATACCACAATGTGAAGCCTTTTACATGGCAAGTGATGAGGCTATAAGGAATCAGAGATTATAGGCATTTTGTGCTTCTGGACTCTGACAGATGCCTCCTGCTTTGGCTGGAGCATGGCAAATATCTTCTATCACCGTTTCATGCCTCATGGTTCCTTTTGATGTCTCAATCTGAGCTGGGCCTCTCTTTCACATAATAAGGTTTTTCCTCCCTTTCCTCTTATTGCCTTATTCTCCAGTGTGAAAACTGATGCAAATACATTATTTAGTTTCCCTGCAATCTCCTTATCCCTTTGACTATCTCCTTTGTGCACTGCTTGTCTAGCCGATTCACTGATCCCTTTGCAGCAGTCTTATTTCTGATGTACTTAAAGAATTTAATATTATTTGTTGTGTTATCATTCGCTGTTTGTTTTCAAACACCATTTTTAATCCCTTCTAATCTACACTTTACATCTCACCTGCTAAAGTTTATTCTTCTACAAGCCTCACACTGGAATGGATTTCAATTTTTTGAAATATCCTTTTTCTTTGGTCTCAATAAGCTTCTGAACCTTCCTTTTTTTTTTTTTTCTTTTTGGTAACTGTTTTAATTTTTGTTCTGATGTGGCTTTTGTTCCTATTAGAGACTTAAAATTTGAAATCTTTCTCTTTCAAGGGATTCTTCATGATAAAATTACTGGAAGAATATATATATATATATACATACACACACATATACACACACATACACATACTGTTTTGTTATGAAACAAAGCAGTAAACAAATAAAAAACTTCTAAGAAAGTAAATTTGTTTTAGCTAACCACTGTACTTTGTACCACTTGTTAGGTCCTAGTTACAGAGCAGAGAAAGAGAACATGACACTGAGTCAGTAAGTTGCAATCTTTTTTTTTGGTTAGTTGATGAAATCCTTCTCCCCCTCACCCCCCACCCCCCATTTTTTGGCGTGACTGTATTCATAGAATTAAGACAAAGAGAAAAGCAAAATATGAAAGCTGATTTTCTGATAAATAAGAAAATTAAAGAGTTTCTCTGTCTTCTTTGTTGATTCTTCTATAGAACACCCTGAATTCTGCAGTGCCTCAGAGCTCAGTCCTGGGATCCTTTCTCTTCTTCATTCCCTTAAGTGATTCAAACCTAAAAAAAAAAGGAAAAAATATCCCTAAATATGTTGAGTTAATTTGGGAATGAAAAATGAGGATTATAGTCCAGGATGAAAGGAATGGCAAGCCACAAGTACATTTGGTGATGGAGGGTAAAGAGAAGCTTTTATTGGCAAAAAGGGAGAGGTTTAGGTAAACTGCACAGAAATAGAGTTTGGTGGTCCAGAGGCGCAAAGCCAGCGGTGTCATCAGTTCATTGGTGGGGATGTCATTACTGGGCAAGAGTTCTTTTGAGAGTGTCTTATCTGAATTAGTGAGGCTTAAAGAATGTCTAGTGATAAAACTTGTTATAGAGATACATGTATAGATGCAAAATGTTCAAGCTGTGCAAAGCAGGAGATGAGTGAAGGATGCAAAGGGATTTCCTGTGGGTTCCTGTGGGGGATTGTGGAAGGTCCTTGGAAACAGTTTTTATCTCAGACATGTACAAATGGGCCTCCTCTTCTTCATGGCTTCCTAACCCTGTTTTATCTGGGTCTGACAAAAATGAGTTCATCCTGGTATCTGCAACTTTCACAGTGATTTTATCTAACATTTCTAATCATATATATTAGAACTTCTGATATTGTTCCACATGGCAATGAGACTGTTAAATTTTTTCAGTCTTTTTCTCTGTTCAGTTTGCATAACATGTATTGATCTATATTCAAGCTTACCTAATCATTCTCCTGTCATCTTTATTCTACTGTTAAACTTGTCCATTCTTTTAAGAAAATAATAATAATAATTATTATTTTTGAGATGGAGTCTCACTCTATTGCCCGGGCTGGAGTGCAGTGGTGCGATCTTGGCTCACTGCAAGCTCTGCCTCATGGGTTCACTCCATTCTCCTGCCTCAGCCTCCCGAGTAGCTGGGACTACAGGCGCATGCCACCACACCAGGCTAACTTTTTATATTTTTTTTTCAGTAAAGACGGAGTTTCACCATGTTAGCCAGGATGGTCTTGATCTCCTGACCTCGTGATCCACCCGCCTTGGCCTCCCAAAGTGCTGGGATTACAGGCATGAGCCACCATGCCTGACCAAGAAAAGAACTATTATATAACTTACTATTCTATGTTGTATATTTTAATATTCTCATTTTAGTTGTAGAAATTCTATTTGGTACTTCTTTGTAGTATTTACTTTTCCTTGTGAGATATCACATCTACTCATTCATTACAAGCATGCATTCTTTTACCTCATTGAGTCAAGCTGTAATAGTTGCTATAAAATCAAAGTCTGTTCCAATATCTAAGCCAGCTGTGAGATTGATTTCCATGGGTTGTTTTTCTCTTAATACTAAGTCACACTTTTCTAGTTTTTTATGTGTTGACTAATTCACATTGTGTCTCAGATATTGTGAATTTTATGTTGTAGAGATTCTGGATTGTGTTATATTTTTCAAAGAGTGTTGTTTTCTTTGTTTTAGTAGGCAATTAACTCAGTTGAACTCAGTTTTAGTCAGCAATTAACTCAGTTGAACAAAGATAGAAAATTTTTTTTTAGATGTCAGCTGAAATTTCAGTTCTGTTATTTTATCCTTAGGTGATGGGCTTTCAGTTGGCCCCATGCAGTTGTAGTTCAGGGTACTAGAGATTTGCTGTCCTCTGATTCTTCAGACCAGAAAGAGGCTTTTTTGTTTTTTGTTTTTTTCCTTTTCTTAAATCAGCTACGAACCATAAAATTGCTCCTATTTACCATCCTGCAGATAACAACTATAATATATTCTGGACAAAATACCAAAAACAACTATATGAAGGACCTAGAAAGTAAATAAAAGCAGGCAGATTCTAGAGAGGAATTGATACTTGGAAAAGGATACTGTCACATTGCGACTTTCCCATTTTTGTGGTTTTTACTTGTTCCTGGGTAAGAAGCTTAGAAGTGGATCTCTTCAACCCCATGTTTTAAAATACTGTTTTTATGATGTTACATGCCACATTTTCAACTCCAACCCGGAACATTCTCTTGAGCTCCACGTGCATAGAGCCAAGGGACCTACTCATCGTTTCTAACAGGCATCTTGAACACAGTATGCCTAAAATGCATTTTAAAATTTCTCTTTGCAAAATATCTTTCTCCACCCTCATTCTCAATAAATGGAATACCATCCTTCTGGATGTTCAAATAGGAGTCACTCTTGACACATTTTTCCTTATTAATTTTCACTATTCGACCCATCAGAAAATCCTATTCAATGCTTTACATACTTCATATACCTTGAATACATGTACTTTTCTTTGTCTCCGTTACCATCACCCTTACCACCATTATCTCTTTCATTGACACATGCAATACTCTCTCAGCATTGGTCTTCCTTGCATTTACCCCATCTCCCCTTCAAACTATTCATCATACAGTAGCCAGGGTGTTTTTCAAATGAAAATCAGATTATGTAGCTGGGTGTGGTGGCACATGCCTATAGTTCTAGCTGCTCAGGAGGCTGAGGCACGAGGATCCCTTAAGCCCAGAAGTTCAATGCTGCAATGAGCTATGATGCCACTGCACTCCAGCCTGGGTGACAGAGTGAAACCCCGTCTCTAAAAAACTAACTACATAAAAAGATTATGGGACCCTCTGGGTAGAAACCCTTCAGTGATCTAGATAGATTCCTTGCTCTTAGAATAAAATCTAAGTTTCATACCATGGTCCACATGGCCATGTGTGATCTAGTTCCTACCTACTTCTGCAACCTCACCCTGGCCACTTTTCCCATGAGGCTACAGTCACACTATCCCCCTTGATGTTGAACAGGTTCCTATCTTTCTCACTTCCAGTATTTTGTACTTGGGATTTGGATGCATCTTTGCATTACCCCTTTTGCATTACTGACTCCTACTCCTCCTCCTGCTTAAAATTAAATACCACCTTTTTAAAGCAACCTTGTCTAATCAATCAGGAGAGTTACTTTCTATCTCATCACTTTGTTTTTTTGCCCCATGGTGTTTGTCATATTTGTAATTGTTTTACGTATTTATTCCTTTGTCATCTTTTTTTTTCCTTCCACACTAAAGTATGAACCTTGTGAAAAGCAGAGTCCTTTTCTGTCTTGATTGCTGTTCTTCCATTGTCTTGATAATACCTACAATGAATGAATGGAATCTGGAGTACTGAACTGTTTCCTTCTTTAATGTATGAACTCCTTAGCTTTCTAAATTATTTCTCTTCTCTAACACCTTGTACTCAAATGTTGAAAAAAAAAATCACTGATGTGACAGTGATTTTCCCTATTTGTATCAGTCTCCTTTGAGATTTTACCCCCATCCCATTGCTAATTAGCTGGATGACGCTGGGTAAGTCTCTCATCTTCTTGGGACTCAGTTGTTTTTATCTGTGACATGAGGAAGTAAAATGAGAACTAGCAGTTTTCAATTTTTTAAGCAGTAGGAAACCTCCCTCTCTTTTATTTCAAATGAAGTCTTATGCACAACCTCAAATTGTTCCATTTAAAGCAAGGCGGGAGGCCTAGAGCCCTTCCTCTCACCCTCACACTTGACCCATGAGACACCTCTGGAAGACCTGAGACTCTCTGAATGCAGCCTAGAAGCTGCTGCCCTTTCAGCTTGAGCAGCCTCTGGCTTCATAACATGATCAATATTTCTGAGATGAACTCTAGGTAAATAAATCCCATGCTGTCCACTGTGGTAAAGGGTATGATTAATTCCTCTGTGCAACATACATTGAAAAATATTTGCGCTTGTTAAAAAAATTAAGGCAAGAAATATAGCCTCTAACTCAGCAAAACGAAATAAAAGTTAACCTGATTCAAATGTACCTCTAAGAAGACATGCTTTCCAAACTGATTTCTTTTCTTTCTTTTTTTTTTTCTTTCTTTTTTTTTCTTTTCTGGTGGCACAGTCTCACAGTGTCACCCAAGGTGGAGTGCAGTGGTGTGATCTCTGCTCACTGCAACCTCCACCTCCCAGGTTCAAGAGATTCTCCTGCCTCAGCCTTCCCAGTAGCTGAGATTACAGGCGTGTGCCATCATACCTGGCTAATTTTTGTATTTTTAGTAGAGACAGGGTTTCACCATGTTGGCCAGACTGGTCTCAAACTCTTGACCTCAAGTGACCCACCTGCCTTGGCCTCTCAAAGTTCTGGGGTTACAGGCATGAGCCACCACACCCAGCCCAAACTGATTTCTTTTTAAAACTTAAATTTCCTGATTCTTGTTAGCTGGGAAAGGCAGGAGTTTAGACATCATGGCTTTGGAGCAAGCTGTGTCTCTCCCCATTCCCCAAAGGGTGACAGAAGGAATATCACTGCTATGAGACTGTCTTGGGTATTCATTTATTTTATTTTATTTATTTATTTATTTTGAGACGGAGTCTCGCTGTGTCGCCCAGGCATGATCTCGGCTCACTGCAAGTTCCACCTCCAAGGTTCACGCCATTCTCCTGTCTCAGCCTCCGGAGTAGCTGGGACTACAGGTGCCTGCCACCACGCTGGGCTAATTTTTTGTATTTTTAGCAGAGACAGGGTTTCACTGTATTAACCAGGATGGTCTCGATCTCCTGAACTCATGATCCAGCTGCCTCGGCCTCCCAAAGTGTTGGGATTACAGGCGTGAGCCACCGCGCCCGGCCAGGTATTCATTTAAAAAGCAGGGCAGGTTAGTGGAAAAAGCCAGGACTGGAAATGAGGGTGGGCTCGAGAGTCAGCCGGGATTCTGGTTCCTGTTAATTAATGTCTCAAACACACTTCATCTTCTGAACTAGCTCCTCTGCTGGTACTAAATCAAGACTTCCTTTTCTTCTTATATACCTGTGGTCCTCAGAGAATCTGCCTTTATAGACTCATGGTAGCTTTTTAGTCTTTTAAGTGCTTCACAAGAACTCTTAACTCTCCTAATTCTTTTGAACCATGTCCAGTAGCAAAATAGAATTGTTTTCACTTTCTTCCTTGCCTCCTCTTATTTTGGGGATAGCTAAGCTTCTTGAGGCCAAGGAAGGGTAATAGAATTGCCTCAAGTTCCCAAGAGTGCTCAACACAATGCCAGGAATATACCATGTGACTTTGATATTGTTCAGTTCACACAAATATGTACAAAAGTGTGTTTTTCTCTTTATAATAGTAATATACATTGCAGAAAGTTTAATTTTGCAATCTATATTACAGTGTAGATTTTGCATCCAAAGGATGTGAAAAATACAAGAATACAATTTTTGTATTCCAAGGGGCACTTGGGGGAGCTGCCCCAAATGTCTTGATAGATGGGTGAAATCTATGTTTCAAAACCTGTGGAACCGGCCGGGCGAGGTGGCTCATGCCTTTAATCCCAGCACTTTGGGAGGCAGAGGCGGGTGGATCACGAGGTCAGGAGATGGAGACCATCCTGGCTAACACAGGGAAAACCCTTCTCCACTAAAAATACAAAAAAAAAAAAAAAAAAAAAAAAAAAAAAAAATTAGCCGGGCGTGGTGGCGGGTGCCTGTAGTCCCAGCTACTCCGGAGGCTGAGGCAGGAGAATAGCGTGAACCCTGGAGGCGGAGCTTGCAGTGAGCCGAGATCGTGCCACCGCACTCCAGCCTGGGCGCCTGAGCGAGACTCCGTCTCGGGGCGGGGCGGGGCGGGGCGGGGCGGGGCGGGGCGAAGCAAAACCTGTGGAACCCTGATTCCCTTTCCCTGGTACTGCTGTAGAGACTTGGGTATGTGTTGCAGGACTACTGTGGGTGATTATAGGCATAGCCCATAAAAGGGGAGCCAGGCCGGTGGACTGGAAATTTATAGATGACTTAAATTTTTAAATAGAAGAATTAACTGGATTTTGGAAATTCTACAAACCAGTGAATATCCCATCAATCTTAAGACAAAAAAGTAGTAAAATTCTAGAGATTTAAGTGGCTAGTTATCGAATAGTAATAATGAAAGTGATTCAATTTTTCAGTACCCTGGATCCCCTTAAAAGTATGTTTAGTGACAATGGTGACATTTTGTTTGAAATGTTAGCAAGAAGTACACTTTCTAAAAGCCCTTTGTGGTTTCCCAGCGTTTGTGGCCAATATTTAGCTGTTCTGCCTGCCTCCTTCCCACTACTACTTTGTAGAGAGTCTAGATCAAGGGTTAGCAAGCTATGACCTGCAGATCAAATCTGGCCTGCCACCTGTTTCTGTAAATAACACTTTATTACCATGCTGCCATGTTCATTTGTGTATATATTGTCTTTGATTGCTTTTGTACTACAATGCAGATTTGCATAGTTGCAACAATAGAGCCTGCAAAGCCTAAAATATTTTCAACCAAGCCTTCTATCACCAAGTTTGCTATCCTCTGCTGTAGATCATTGCTCAGAATTTGCAGATAAGGTACTAGTATGCTGGATGTTCACTGTGTTGTCCAAGGTCTTGGAGTAAACCTATGACCCAGTCATAATCCCAATGGGCTTACTGATTTTGTCCTCTTCTTCATCATCTGCTTCTGTCTTGATTGCTGTTCTTCCATTGTCTTGATAATACCTATTGAATGAATGAATGAAACCCAGAGTACTGAACTGTCTCCTTCTTTAATGTATGAACTGCTTACCTTTCTAAATTCTTTCTCTTTTCTAACACCTTTTGCTCCAATGTTGAAAAAAAAAATCACTGACGTAACCATGATTTTCCCTATTTGAATCAGTCTCTTTTGAGATTTTACCCCCATCCCATTGCTAATTAGCTGGATGACTCTGGGTAAGCATTTCGTCTTCCTGGCACCCAGTTGTTTTTATCTGTGACTGTGGATTGTGCGTCTGGAATCTGCTGCTAGAATTCTGTGGAATCTGCTTCTGTGGACTGTGTTCTCATAACTCATAGATACTGCTCCCTATGTCTTCTGTTTTTGGTGTCATTTAGATTTCTTCCATAGGATGAGGGTACATCCCTGCTTTAATGTGCTCATCTCCTTCAGGCCATCTTCAGATGTACAAATCCAGCCAGCTAGATATCCTTTCAATTGTATGTACCTGTGGGATTGTGAAACTACCCAGGGCATGAGGACCCAGGCATCCCAATAATGACAATGGCCACCCCTCTTTTTTTTTTTTTTTTTTTTTTTTTTGAGATGGAGTTTCACTCTTGTTGCCCATGCCCAGGCTGGAGTGCAGTGGTGTGATCTTGGCTCACCACAACCTTCGCCTCCCGGGTTCAAGCAATTCTCCTGCCTCAGCCTCCCGAGTAGTTGGGATTACAGACATGCGCTACCACGTCCAGCTAAGTTTGTATTTTTAGTAGAGACAGGGTTTCTCCATGTTGGTCAGGCTGGTCTCGAACTCCCAACTTCAGGTGATCCACTCGCCTTGGCTTCCCAAAGTGCTGGGATTACAGGCATGAACCACCGCACCCAACAATGGCCACCATCTTTCAGGCAGTAGCAGAGCTCATGCTAGTCATATAACATCCATTATTACAGTTCTGACTACCACTTTGCAATGTAGATGTTAGTATTCATATTTTATAGATCAGGAAATGGAGACCGAGTGGTTAATTAATGTGCCCAAAGTCACACAGATAGTGAATGGAAAAACCAAATTAAAACACAGGTCTGTTTCACTCCCAAAATCATGTTTTGTTTTGTTTTGTTTTGTTTTGTTTTTCCTGCCATAACACCCTGCTTCTTAGAGATCATATGTGTGTGTGTGTGTGTGTGTGTGTATATATAATTATGCTATCACTAAGAAGCAGGGTGTTATGGCAAAAAAACCACATGACTTTGGGAGTATATAAATGTATACACACCCACACATACATATATATACATATGTATTCTGTTTTACAGTGCCCCAAACAACCACCATTCTTACGTATATTATCTCATTTAATTGATTTTGATCCTCACAACAACCTACTTGACTGTAAGTTTCAAGAGGGCAGGGACTTTGTCTGACGTACCCATCTTCAGCCATAATATCTTCGTACCTGGCGCAGGGTTTGGCACTTAGTAGATGCTTAGCAATGTTTTCTTGAATGAGTGAGTTGGCTTTCTGACCTTCTTTACTCTTAAAAGCCGATAGCCCATGACTTTGCCTTAGGCCTTCCTTTATCACGTGAGCTCTTTATAACATATATACCTTCTTTATAATGAAGGAGGCCATGTTTCTCCATTTGCCAGGGATAGTTTCAGTCTGCTTCTGATGTTCTGGTATACTTTTTAATAAGATCCCCCTCATTCCCAAAAGTGTCCTGATTTGGTCAGTGAACCAAGTGGTCATCCTCATGTGACACTGAAAGTGTTGCTGAGCACGGGAGGGTTGAATTTAAAGGTCTGATGGAGAGCTGGTTACAAGTGTAGACTCTGGAGCCAGACCACCTGGGTTTGAATCCCAGCTCAGCCATGCATTTGCTGTGTGAGTTGGTCAAGTAATTTAACCTTTCTGTGTCTCCATCCCCTCTTGGTGATAAGACTAGGACCGGCCTCACAGGATTGCTGGTGGGGATGAAATTAAATAACTGTGTAAAGCGCTTACAAAAATTCCAGGGTCATTGTAAGGACTCTAAGTGACAGCTCTTAGGAGTACCCCGTTCTCACAAGTTATCATAAGTTATAATAAGTCTCTTAACAAGTTATAACAAGTCTGGGGGCCTTTTATTGGAAATGTCTATCCTTTAACACTCAATAGATGTCAAAATAAGTGCACAAAGCTTCCCTCAGAAAGGCCGCTCCATTGCCACACAAGCAGGTTATCTATAAGCATTTATTAGATCAAAATGTCCTTGTGCCAAGTGAACAATGTATTCTCAGTTCTCCCAGCCATCCTGGATTTGGCAGCCTGTCTTCTGGTTGACTGAGTCTTCCAAAACAGAAGCTTGTCTTTTGAGATTCTCCTTACATTTCAAGGGAGTTGTGGGGGCTTGCCTCTTAAGATTTGTCAATAAAACTGGTTAATGTTCTCTATGTACGTTTCTTATTGGGACTAACCCCATGGCAGAAAGAATTTTCCTTGTACATTTTTCCCTCTTTCTGCCATTTACTTTTAAAATGATAGCATTTGAGCAATACAGAGTTTAGTTAAACCAGACATGTAGAGTCTCTGGTTTAAAGGGCACCAGAAACGAACAGCAACCAATTTTTGCTTTTTTTTTCTTCTTCTTTTGTACAATACTGTTTATTAGACCAGATGATGTACTCTACTCCAAAACATTCATATGGAAAAAAAATTGAAGAATTGTGATTAAAATTGATTTTTTCCCTTTGGGAAGTTGGAATCAAAAATGGTTACCTGCTCATTTATGAAACAGATTTATTCTGTTGACATGGAAGCTTGTTTGAAATGTAATTGAATTTCTGTTACCTAATGGAAAGTGACAGTTAACAGTATTTATTTTCCATTTGTGTCTCAGCAGATAACATAACACAATTTTGATTTGTAGTTAGCTTTGGAATCTGAGATTGTTCTATCTCTGTAATTGAAAAGATGGGAGTGTGATGGCCCCAATACAATCCTTTTTTGTTTTTATACAACCAGTAAAGGTAGCTTCAATACAGTAAATAGCTTCTCTCTCATGCTGCTAATGGTTATATTCAGATGTACTGCGTGCGTTGTGTCTTCTTATTAGACTCTAACACATCTTTCTATGTTGATAATCTCTCCATTTAGACTCACTTTTTTTTCCTTTGCAACTAATTTCTGTAAATAACCTCTTCTCTGTCTTCTGCCCCTCCCTTTTGTTCAAAAATAACTCATATCTTGGAAATAAAGTGAATATTCTTTGTGAGGATTTAAGCTGTTCATGTTTAGCTGATGTTTCGTGGTGCCTTGTGTAAGGGAGATGGAAGATGTGGGAAAGGATGACTTTTGAAGGTGGCCATGGTTCCACACAGGGGTCTGGGTTTTTTATGTCAGGGGAAGGGATACTTCCTTTTACTCGATGTCACCCTTTTCCTTCTCTGGTCTTCACTGAGAGGTCTCTCTTTGGTCTGTGCAAGAATAGAACGACTTCCAAAGTAGGCTGACAATGGGAAAGAATGTTTGTTAAGATGGTTTTCTTTTTCATTTAGAGAAGCTGGAATCAGATCTTGAGTCTATGTCCCCAGGCAGTAATTCATTTGTCTTCCCTTAACCTTATTTCTTGGAACCCTTGGTTTCCCAGAAACCCCTTTGGATGGATAATTCCTGACTGCCATTTGAGAAACACTGAGCATGCATGACAAATGGCACACATGGAGGTTTCATGGCTGCTGGACTTGATTACGGAATGCCCTGCCTGGCCCTGGACTCGCTAAGTGACCGTGGGAAGTTTGCTTCATCCACCTGCTGTAAACGAGGGCCTGGAAGGCCTTCAACAGTGGTTGGATGAAAGAAAGGTCTTCAGCGAAGCTACAGCATTTTGATTCAATAAACCAGCCTTCTGCCTCAGGGCCACCTTCATCAAACACCCTGTCAAAGTGCCCCGGTTTAAGACAAGTAGTCACAGTGGCCTGCGGGGCAGGGGTGAAGAAGAGAGCGGTCAGATGCTGACCATTCATAACCACAGCCTGCGAAGGGAGAACAGACATTGCAGTGCCCACTGATTTCAAAGTTGCCCATCAGTCTCTGTGGGCAGTGCAGCTCTCCTCTGCAAATAGAGTATTCCAGCAAGGACATTACTCAGAAACATTGTTTTTTTGGATACGTGATATTTTCTAAACAGTTATGCAACCATGAAATCAAACCTTTTATACAACATCAGATATCATAACCATCAATTATTATTCTATCATCAAACCATTTCCTTGTTCATGCCGAAAAATGAATCAAGAAGGAAGATGGATTTTTGGAGGCAGCTTGAATCTAGAGTGGCAAGGGAGTGATGAGAGTGCAGTGTCTGCCTCAAGAGGAACAACCTCGGGGGGAACGAAGGGAATAGGAGGTGGCTGCTTCTCATGCAGAAACAAACGGCATTGCTTCAAAGTGAATGCTTAATTTCAAGAGCAGCATGCCCTCCACACCCTGACAGGGCGATTTTAGAAAATGGCCATTCCTTCAGCAGACATTTATGGGGTGCCTATAATGTCGAAAAGACCCCAAACAGGATCTTTACATTTGAGGGAGGCACTGGTTCTAAGAACCAAGAAACTGGTCATCCCACAATGTATGCAAGTATGGAAACAGGACATTCTACTCCATAAATATAGATAATGATTGTTAGTCAATTAAAAATAAAATAAAAAATAAAAGTACATTAAAAATTTTCAAACATTAAAAAAATCCACACGCACATACTCTTTTTTTTTTTTTTTTTTTTTTTTGGCAATAGGTATGGGGGTGCATTTTAAACATTTACTTAAATGCTGACCCTAAAAGAATATTCTGATGGCCTTAGCAGCCAAACGTAATTGCTCTCAACTAAATAGACCGCAGGCTATTTAACGACTTGATGACTCAGTTTCTCTGTCAATAAAATTATGTCAGTAATTTTACCTACCCCATAGGGCTATTTGCAATTTGCTACAAATTTTAGGGATGAAAGGCTCTAAATCACTACTGGTGTTATTATTTACTTAACAGCTAGAGTTCAATTCTCATCAACGTGAACCTCATTAACCCTGGACTTGGATGGTTTTGCCAGATAAAATCCTTTCAAATCATGGGGTCTAAAAAGATCCTGTGCTCCTTTTTAAGATGAAGATTGAAAAAATCTCTACTAGTGTTAAGGTAAAATCTGAATTGTATTTATTTATTCACTATTAATGGGCTCATACATGATTATTTTGACTTTTAATATGGTATCCTTTACATATGCTGAATTTGGTAGTAAATACATTTTGGCTTAAACAAATTAGGGTTTTCTTCCTTCTCTTTATGAACAAAGACCGGAAATACTAGTGTGGTAGCTCCAAAACTTTATTAAAGACTTAGGTCTTTTCCATCTTTCTGCTCTCTCATCTGTAGTATCTGAGCTTTTATCTTCAAGATAAAAGATATTTGCAGAATCTCCAGCCATTATTCCTATGTCTCAGACAGGAAGAGGAAGAGCAACGGGCAGAAAGGGGTGAGTTCTAGTCTTCGTCATCTTTTAAGGAGTTTCTTGGACATATTAGTCAGTGACCTCTGCTTGCATTCCATTGGCCAGAAGTTGACTCTGCATACCTAGCTGCAAGGGAAGCTACAAAATGTCAAATCAACTGGGTACATTGGTGACCCAAATGAAATTGGGGCTTTATTATTAAGGATAAGGGGAATGAATATGAGGGAGGCAATTTACCAAATAAATAGTAGGTAGATGTTCTCTGTCACATAAAAACTGATGGGCCAATTTAATTACAATTTAATTACAAGTCAGCTTACTGCCAAAGGTGAATACGTTTATCTAAGTGGAAATTGATATTATCCATTTATAGTTATCTACATGAGTGTCTTACATACTTATTTTTACACAGACATCTATTTTGATATATGCTTATCCAATTCTTCATCTTCCAGGCACATATATATGCCAATATGCCTACATCATATAAGTTTTTAACTTAAGCAAAAAAAAAGAAAAATGCTATTGTATAGAAAAATACCATTGCTTAAAGGAGGAAAAAAACCCAGAAAAGCAGTAGTAAAGTGGTTTTGCCTTATTTTTAGTTAACGAGGAATTATATATGAAAATGTGGCAAATCACACAAAGGTATAAAAATGTGAGGAAGACACAAATCACGAATGTAAACAGTTTCTGTAAAGGACACCAGAGTACGAAACGAAGGCAGGAAAGCCAGAGTCCTCACTTTTGCTTCTGGCTGCTCCCACCTAATCAGACCTGACCTTTAAGAAGGCCCCAAGGCATGGGACCCTCATCAGATTGGAAATGATGAATTAAGTAAAAGCTTAAATTGCAAATATGGAAATGTTTAATTTGCACATCACAAACAAAAACCCATGTGATTTCTGAGGCAGACTATGATCTCAGCCACATAATTCTTTTAGATGAAGTTGATTAATATACAATGAATATACATATGAACATTTTATATTTCTGAAAATGGTGCTTTCTAGCCTGGACCTTGGTTCAAGTAACATTATTCATATTTCGATTTGAGATGGGTCTTTTCTGAAGGATCTAAACAGCCAAGTGAAATGCTTCCCTAGATGGTCCCTAAGACTGTAGTTGTTTATGTGTCAGGGGTGGTATGAATTAGTCCTTAGTTTGTCATGCTTGGTGCCACAGAGATTTGATGGGATACCAGTCCATGCCCATATGATCATTTAAATATTTTGGCTTATTTGGAGAAGAAAGACTAAGAGGTAGCTCACAATTTTTAGACTCCAAGGAGTGAGCCAGCTCTTTAGTCCCAGCAGGGCTGCACAAGACACTTAACCATTTTAGCCCCTGGAAGATACTTTATTTAGCAAATTACTGCTCCTGGGCATTCTGCAACCTTAAAAAAGCCCATATATTGACTTCTGTAAGTAGGTTCCTAAGTTACACTTGCTTAGGCAGTAAGGCTCATGCACAAGACATAGACTTTTAACATTGTGATGTTAATATATATATTTTTTATTAAACCGGAAACTATGGCTTTAGTGAATAATTTTTAATAGGAAAAGTCCTATTCATCAACTAGCTTCTGTGGTCGGCTGTGGCGATTCATGCTGACAAATGAGGAAATCAGTGACTGAATTTAAAATCAGGTCCTTAGAGAAGTCATGTAATAAAGAGCATAAAATTTTCACTGCAGCTGTTCTTTGTGTTCAATCTGTGTATCTGGCTGTGACTTTTGGCAGTGTTTGTGCATTGGTTTTGCTATAGAATATTTTATCCCCTTCTTGGTAATGAGACCTATGGATTTAGTCTATGCGATTCTGTACTTCTTGTTACTACTCAGTCCACCAGTGGCCCATTAGCCATTATATTAGTGTAGCAAGAGGAGTTGTTTAGGTTCTTATCATTAAACATTTAGTAAGCACATTTATTAAACACATATGTAGTATAAATGCTGTTTCACAGAAGGGAGGCATAGGTACCTCTAGTTGTTTACATTTTGAGGAATAATTTTGTACGACAGATACCAGTAAAATCCACGAACTTTATAGGAACTGTGCTTCTTAGACATCTGTTTCTAGGTTTTGTTTTTGATGTGGAATTGGGCAGACTAAAAGCCATGTTTTATTGAGACACTACACATTTTCAACTGCATTTTAAGCTCAGACAGTGTTTTCTTCTATGTGTTCAGTTCCTAGCCTAGAATCTTGGTATTTGCAGTACATGTCTGTTGAAATGAACGAACCTGTTATGGAGGTAAAATGCCATAGTTAGGATAGGGTAGGTTATGCTGCAGTAACAACTGCAAAATCATGTGGGCAATGGTGAATGCATAGATCAATGACAAGAATGGTGCCCAATATTTATGGAGTAGTTGCTTCATAGTGGATGCTGTTTTAAAGAGTTCACATTGATTAACACTTTTAATTCTCACAACAGATAAATGAGATGCATACTACTATCATTCCCATTTTACATAGGCACAGAGTGGGTCAGCAACTTATCCGAGGTTGCATAGTAATAAGCATCAGATCCAGGATTAGAGCCCTGAAAGTCTGGTTTCAGAGTCTGAGCCTGAAACCACTACACAATATTATTTTGTAAGCACATAACATTTTTGTCTGTCTAAGCATCTACCTCCTTTTCTTTCTTATCTTTTTTTTTTTCCATTGGTAATAGCACCTGAGTTTTGGTTCTCCAACTGGCTATGTGATAAAGATGAGGCCAGTTGGAGTTTCTCTCACAAATAACATGACTACTGACTCTAATTGGAGCTAAAATACACCTCCATGGAGGTGGCTGGTAAGGGGATCTATCAGTTTCTGTTATCTCCATCTCTGTAGCTACTATGGTTCCTGTTCTTTCTGGAGCCTGACTCTCTAGTATTTTCTTTGGTTACCACATGTCCTCTTATTTTCTCTTTGTAAACAATTGTTTGGGCTTACATTAGCTGAAGATCATTCTGTTGCTTGCAACAAAAAGCCCGATTGACCCAGAGCATAGGTGACAGGAGAGTGGTTACGTATTAGCAACCTGTTTTGTCTTCATTTCTCTGGGCATGGACCAGTAGAAGCTTTGGACACAGGCAAACTAGGCTGTTGCTGCCACTTTTTTCTGGTGTACAGTGGGATTCTCATTAAATAGTGGCTGAATGGAATACAAATGTGAGGGATCTCACCACTTCTACTTCCTTCAAAGCTCCTGAGGAAGTGTTGGTTATTTTCTGATTCCTGCAATGGAAATAAACAAGCGAGGTCGCCTTTTCTTGAGTTTATGGTAATGAGTCATTTTTGCATTGACCCTTTTTTCCCAGATATCAAGATTATGTATAGATGAATATAATGTGTTCATTGGCCTTTATGGAGTGTTATACATCCCCTTGACGGCTCATGAAGGTAAATTGTGTTTTGAGGCGAGCTGAAAGCTGTGAGAATTTGTGGGCATAAAGGAGATGCTTTGAAAGTACATTTCCAAGAAGAATATGTATTAAAGCCTCACGGCCTACTGGTTCAGAGTATGTGCTTTGTGGCAGAGGAATCCTGGGGATTCCTGTTTGAGTCTTCTAGCACTACTATGTAGTAACTCTAGGAAAGCTATTCAGCCTCTGCCTCACTTTCTCACTGGTACTATCAAGGTTGTAATGCCTACCTCGTGACTGTATATAGTAGGTGTTTATTAAATGATATTCATTATTAGGAACCTTGATTTGATACCCAGAACACTTTCTTCTAATGCGCCAGCCTCAAGTGTGAATCACTTTGACGCTTCTTTCCTGTCTTCTCTTTATGGTGCTTTAATGCATTTGTCTTGTCTTCTTAACAACACTCAAGTCCCTTGTCTTTTGTCTTCTTCCTCTCCGTTACCTGAATCAAGCCCCAGTCTCTAACACAGTCCTCTGCACATCGTCCATTTGCAATTTTAAAAAAAAGTGTTGTCTTGATTTGAAAGGTGAGATAGGAGGAGATATACTTGGCAGTAAGACAGAACTTCATATGCATCCTGGCTCCTGTATTTACCAGCTGTGTGACCTTAGGCAGTTTTCTGCAACTCACCAAGTAATAAATAACACCCGCATCTCAGAGATTTGCAGACTAAATAAGTTAGAGTAATAAAGGCCTAGCACAGAGGCTGGGCACAAAACTCAAAACATTCTTGATGACAATGTCATTTTCTGTTTGAAATGGGAATGGGATGCGAATTTAAAGGATACATCACAGATACACACAGTGCAGGGATGCCGAAGTTGTAAAATTCACAAACATCGTGGCCACCAACCGTGTTGAAATTAAGGTTATGTCCTGAATCTGTAAATCAGACAAATCCTCAGCCAAACTAACTGATATAGATAAAGAGGCCTCCCCTTAGGTGAGTTTGCCAACAAGACTTAACTCCTTGTCTCCTCAGAGCAACCTAAATTCTTTGGAGACAGGGTTGCAAGATAAAATAGGAGACACCCATTTTATCTTTCAAAGTACATTTCCGAGAAGAATGTATATTAATTTGAATTTCAGATAAATACTGAATAATTTTCAATATAAGAATGTCCCAACCAATATTTGGAACATGCTTATACTAAACAATTATTTGTTGTTCATTTGGCATTAAAATTCAACTGGATATCCTGTATATATATATACACACACACACACACATATATATATAGGTGGGAAGTTATAGTGTGTGTGTGTATCTATATACACGTGTATATACATATACATGTACATATATGTGTGTATATATGTACATATATGCATATATACACACACATATATACACACACATATGTACACACATACATACACATATATAGTAGTGAGCAGTTTTCTGCAACTCACCGAGTGATAAATAATACCCGCATCTCAGAGATGTGCAGATTAAATGAGCTAAAGTTATAAAGGCCTAGCACAGAGGCTGGGTGCAAAAATTAAGACATTCTTGATGACAATGTCATTTTCTGTTTGAAATGGGAATGGGATGCCAATTTAAACAATTTAAAGCATCATAGGTACACACAGTGCAGTGTGTAATATATATAAAAATACATATATAATATATATAATCTAACATATAATATGTATATACAATGTAACATATGTACATATATACATATATATATATATAGCACAAAAACTGTGAATATATTCACAGTTTCTTCCCCCTTAAACCTGGCAACTTCATTTGGAGCCACATAGCAGCTACCCTGTTAATCTTGCTAATAAAGTCAAGGCCTTTCAGGATAAAGTTAGGTTTTTCTCTCCAGTGTCTGGTGCCCAGGATTCTAGTCCAATGCCCTCTCTGATGCTTTTCCCACAAACTCCAGTAGCATCCTGTTTTACCTTAATTTTGTATTCATCTATTTTAATCCCTTTCATCAGTTGAACAGCATTAACTCATCCTATTTATATATAATCTATTCATAAGCATTGAAAAAGAAAGGGTATATTTGGCAGGGAAAGCAACCCCTATTTAGCAACTGGCAAACGTCAATAGAGGTTTTGGCTTCAATAAACATCTCTCAAAGTTGTGATGGAAGGAAAGAGATTATTACCATTCTTTTCCTTTTTGGGTAAACTTAAAAAATGAAAACAAACACACAAAAACATCTCATGATAAGGAATGAAGAGATTTTGGTTTTATGCTTATAGAATATTCTTTGAGGCTACATCTAGTCCCAACTCTCAAGGCACTAACTAAACAGCTTTGCATTAATTGGAGAGGCAGCTGGGTTGAAAGTGGGGATTGATGCCTGTCATTGACTATAGCACAATCAGTTGCCCATGAAACCGCCTCCCTACTAGTCTCCCTGTGGGCTTGCTGGTGCTGGTAAGGACCACAGAGGGCCATGGAGAGTAAGGGGCCTAGCTGTGCTGGGTTATTGCACTGTCCTCTCAGTTGGAGCTGCTACTCTCAAAAAGCTGACTAGGTGACATCCCAGAGTTATGGATATGATTTGCCTGGAAGAACTGGGAGCTCCTTCTTGTCTTGTCATTGCATCTTTGGGGTATCATGAAGAAAACATAAAAGGAAACCTTTGCCTGGCTTCTTATCTTTCAAAGGAAGAGATTAAAATTGGACTCTACAGTGATTTGGTATCTATGAATGAAGAGACTCATGTGGATGCTGAGTTTTGCTAGGAATCTCTAAAGGCTAATAATTCTTTACCCACAGCAAGCTTGTTTTTTGGGAGTGGGGGTGGGGAAGTTGTTTGGCCCTCACTAGGCTTTCTTGGTAACTCTCACTTATTCTTTAATTTGTGACCTAAACGTCCTTCTGAATTGCTTCCTATTTATTTCAGAAAAAGGAGATTTGTAGCAATAGATAAGCGAGATTTAATCCCAGAGTGAATAAATTTTTATTCCTTTCCTTTAGAAAGGAAAGCTCATAAAAATTAAGCCTTCCATGGAGGAACTGTAATATACATTTTAAGGACATTACCTGTGTATTAATGGGCATTGGAACATTATTCGAGATCATTTTTTTCTGATCATGATTTTCATATCAATTATGTACCAAGAAAGGCGCTGTAGTGATGGCAGTATCACATTAAATTTTCACAAAAGCCCTAGAGATAGGTAGTTTTATCTCCATCCTGGGCACCTGGGCTGCTGCGTTCAGGCTGACCAAAAACCTCGGCTTTGGTATCAGCTTGACTTGGGATAGGAGCCAAGTCGTGTGTGTTTGGGGACAAGTTATTGAGCTCTCTGAGCCTCAGATAAATAATAAGGGCCAGTTATATATATTTTCTGCCTGCCAAATATGATCCAAAAGTTTTATATAAATTAACTCAATGCATTTATATATTTATCCATCTCTTCATACCATAAAAATAGCCTCAGCTTTGGCCCATGTCTAGGAAAACACAGTAGGGAAGAGATGGAGAAAATATAATTTCTATATTCAAAGACCTGATTTTAAGTTGAAAATAGAAGGTGTTTATGCCTGTAACAATGAGAAAACAATTTAGGTTGACTTAATATCAGAATTCGAAGCAAGGGGAGGGAGCCTGGGGAATAAGATTATTCTAAAAAGCCCCAGGGAAAGCTGTAATCCCTGAGTTAGGCCTTGAAGAGAGGCTGGGCTTTGATATGAAAGTGAGGAGAGGAGGAGCACAGGCAGGGGTGGGGGTGAGGGGATAGGGAGGAGCACAGGCAGGGGTGGGGATGAAGGGGTAGGAGGAGCACAGGAAGGGGTGGGGGTGAGGGGGTAGGAGGAGTGCAAGCAGGAGTGGGGGTGAGGGGGCAGGGAGGAGCACAGGTAGGTATAGGGTGAGGGAGAGGGAGGAATGCAGGCAGGAGTGGGGGTGAGGGGGTAGGAGGACTGCAGGCAGGGATGAGAGGTGAGGGGGTAGGGAGGAGCACAGGCAGGGGTGGGGTGAGGGGGTAGGAAGAACACAGGAAGGGGTGGGGTGAGGGAGTAGGAAGGAGCACAGAAAGGGGTGGGGATGAGGGGGTATGGAGGAGCATAGGCAGGGGTGAGGGTGAGGGGGTAGGGATGAGCATAGGAAGGGGTGGGGGTGAGGGAGTAGGGAGGAGCACAGGAAGGGGTGGGGGCGAGGGGGTAGGGAGAAGCACAGGCAGGGGTGAGGGGGTAGGGAGGAGCTCAGGCAGGGGTTGGGAGTGAGGGGGTAGGGAGGAGTGCATGTAGGGGAGGAAGAAAGGCAAGCATGAGGGAAACCTTACTGATGCTTCTCCAGGAAAGGGCATGTTTAGGAGTTGGAGCATTGGGTCTTGGGTACCAGCTTATTCATAATTGACAATTTCTTTAGACCAGCGGACAGCAGTCCTGACCTATCTCTCATGGCCTTCTTTTCTCAAAAGTGACCAGGATCCACAGAATCAAGCCCTTTGAAGCAACCCACGAGAGTTCTTTCTTGCAGTGCAGGAAGTGTTTGTTGAGTGGCTATTTTGTACCTGGAGATTCATGTGCGTTCTCCGGGGTTCATCCACATGCAGGGGTGAGAGTAGGACAACCTCCGTGGCAGAGGCAAGTCTTAGGGAAACCTTAGTGTGGCTGCGTCTCCCACAGCATCTCAGCCTGTGTCCACCTTTGGGTCTCTCTCTCCACCTTCTTCACTCACTTCTTTTTGTCTTTGGAGAAGCCACGTCACTTTCACAGGTTTTCTGTGCTGCTCAACATCCAAAATGATAACCTTTGTTTTCTTTTGCATTCGTGGGTGTCCTGGTTTTCTCCCAGCTACTATAGCTGTTTTCTCTTCGAATTCACTTATGTATTCATTTCTCACATTCTCCAATGAATTCTCTCTAACTCTTCCACTCTTCACTGGTTTTGTACCAGATGTTTATCTCTGACTTATGGCTTTCTTCCTGCTGTTTTTCTTTTAATCAATTAATTTAGTCTTCATTTTGTTGGTCTCCATTCTGGGCACCTGAACCGCTGAGTTCAGCTTCAGTGTACAGGCTGGTCAAGAAGAGCATGGGCTTCGGGGTCAGCTGGACTTCGGATAGAAGCCGGTTCTACTGCTTCAATAGCTGTGCATTTGGAGACATGTTTTTGAGCTCACTGAGCCTCAGTGTTTCCATACTTGAGGATAAAACTGCCTACCCTTGGGATTTTTGTGAAGATTAAATGGGGTACTGCAGACTGTGTGTGCTACTCAGTGCCTTGCCTGGCAGAGAACAAGAGCCCAATGAATGGCAGCCATTAGCTGTGATTCCTCGTTCAATGCCATCCTAGTTCAAGCTCAAGGAGTACTTTTTAACATTTATATCTTGCATGTATTTACATAGAATGGCCGCATGTGACCTCTTGTCCACTACAAACCCAAAATGAGGGACATGGTGGGAAGAAGCTAATTTATTATATCATTAAGAGATACTGAGAGAGAGTTAAATAGCCGTTTTGTCAGGCCCAGGGGTTTGGATTTGTTTTAAAAAGCAAAGGAGACTCACTTCTTAAAGGAGTGACACTGGGCACCTAATTCCTGGAGACTTGTTCAGCAGTTGGGTGGAATGCTTTAGCGAGATTGGAGATCAGGAAACCATTTAGGGGTCTCAGTGATGATCTGAGAGATAGAAAGTGCCAGATTAAGGGCTAAGAAGATAGGAGGGGTGAATAGGTTGCATAAGACAGTAGAGGAGCAATGGAGGGTGGAGAAAGTAGAATTGAACCAAGATTTTTTCTGTAGGATATCAGGGAAGTGGTTGCTTCAAATTAATACAAATGAGGATTTTGCAAAAAGGAATTGGTAGGAAAAGAAACACTGAAGCAAATTTTAGGTAGACGATGACTCTAATGTCACCTTGGATGGATTTCAAAAGCAAAACCAAATTGAGTCAGAAGTGAGGGGCTATATACAGGAATCATCAGCACTGAGTCATTAATTGAATTTTTTTTTACTTTATCAGTTTGTCACAAGGTTATCAAGTGCCTACTATGTGCCAGGCATCATTCTATGAGCTAGAGATAAAGGAGTGAATCAACTGAAGTCCCTGCCCTCCTGGAGCTTACATTCAAGTGTAAGACTGAGTGGGCATTCAAGGAAATCATGATGGTCAGTCACATTGACTTTGGGATGGCACCATGTTCAGCACTTTGTTGGGATTATTTATGTTATTTATTTCTAATATCTATCAGTGAGATAGATATTATAATCTCCATTTTATAGATGAGGAAATGGAGGCGTAGAGAGGTGCAGGAGGAAAAGCAGAAGGCTTAAGACTGAACGTTGCAGGATATTCACTGATGAAACTGGGAGGGAGAAATAAGTATAAAAAATATAAAAGACTGTAAATTGGGTGCAGTGTATACTGCTTGGGTGATGGGTGCACCAAAATCTCACAAATCACCACTAAAGAACTTACTCATGTAACCAAATACCACCTACACCCCAACAACCTATGGAAAAAATAAAAATAAATTTTTTTAAAAAAAGAAAGAAGATTTGGGCTGTATCCCTACCCAAATCTCATCTTGAATTGTAGCTCCCATAATTCCCATGTGTTGTAGGAGGGATCCTATGGGAGGTAACTGAATCATGGGGGTGGGTTTTTCTCCATGCTGTTCTCATGGTAGTGAATAAGTCTTATGAGATCTGATGGTTTTATAAATGGGAGTTCCCCAGCACAAGCTTTTTTGCCTGCCACCATGTAAGGTGTGACTTTGCTCCTCATTCATCTTCCTCCATGATTGTGAGGCCTCACCAGCCAAGGGGAAACTGTGAGTCCATTAAACCTCTTTCCTTTATAAATTACCCAGTCTTGGGTATGCCTTTATTAGCAGTGTGAGAACAGACTAATGCAGAAGGTAAAGGAGGGGTCAGAGACATGGGAGATTAAAAAAAAAAACAAAACCTGGAAGTGGTGATCAATGTCAAGTGCCCCAGGAAGTTTAGCAGAATAAGAAATGAGATAAGGTCTCGAGAATTGGCTGGAGAGATCTCCTGATGATGTTCCGTGGTCAGTCTCCCCAAGTAGTACAAATAGATGCCGGATTTCAGATTCCTCCCCAGATTGAGGAATCACTAGTGAGAAGGTGGACAGAGACCTCTCATCCCAGGAGTTAGAGAGAGAAAGAAGTGAAATAAAATAACAGTCAACAAACATGAACACATGAAGTTATTTTCTATGTGGAGAAAACTTCCTGCGAGGGGAAGTGTGGAGGAGAGAGTTAGATGTTGTTGAGGTAGAGAAGAAGAAATGTCCCCGAGGGCTGGAGGAGGCAGGACTGATGGCCATGTTGGAGGGACCAACCTTGGGGAAGGTTCAGCTCTCCCCTGAGAGTACAGCGAAGGGTCAGAGAAGAGAGGTAAGGCATGGATTTGCTGAAATGGAGCAGTATAATGGGCTAAGTGGGATTCAAGTGAACAATTAACTTTTTCTTTTTTTTTTTTTTTGAGAAATTTGAGACAGAGTCTCACTCTGTCGCCCAGGCTGGAGTGCAGTGGCGTGATCTTGGCTCACTGCAACCTCCGCCTCCCGGGTTCAAGTGATTCTCCTGCCTCAGCCTCCTGAGTAGCTGGGATTACAGGCATGCACCACCACGCCTGGCTAATTTTTGTATTTTTAGTAGAGATGGGGTTTCACCATACTGACCAGGCTGGTCTGGAACTCCTGACCTCGTGATCCACCCACCTCGGCCTCCCAAAGTGCTGGGATTATAGGCGTGAGCCACCACGCCCGGCCCTAACTTTTTCTTTGAGCAGTAAGATCCCATGTCATCAGGTGCAAGTCTTGGTCAGCAAAAAGCACTGGTGACTAAAAAGAGGGAGAAATATTTGCAGTCGTCTTTCTGAGGCATCCATCAAATGGAACTTACTATTCACTTGGTTGTGTTGTTGATGTCTACTGCTGTTTATTTATTTATTTTGGATTTTTAAAATAGCCATTCCTCTTATCCTGTTGGTGCATGTCTTGTTTTTGTAGAAAAATGCTGGTGATATTAAAAGGAAATTTGTATTTGCGCTTTTGTTAGTCTTGCGCATCCTCTTCCTGTCAACTTTATTAGTGTGAAATGCCATTAATCATTACAGTGTCATAAAACACATTTTACAATAATGTCATTTCCCTCCAAGGTTTATTTCTACCATTCTAAGAGATATTTGTGTTGGAAATAGCTTTCATTTTGAGCCTTTCATCTTGAACTCCATAGTTATTCCTGGGACTACTGCCCCTTAGTTGATAATTGGTTTCGGATGCCTGTTACAGACTTTGTAATCTCCTGAGGGAGCTCTGTAAAGGGATGGGTTAGGCTGATAAAAAGACCCTTAGTTTTTGAACAAAAATCACCATATGGCCTTTCCCTAGGACCATGTGTTCAAAGCCTGGAAGGTTGAGAAACTCAGCTAGGGTCATAATAAGGTAGAAAGAAGTTCTTTGCCCCTGGGAGACTGAGGAGTGGTCAGCTGCTGAAGGATCTGAAAGATGAAAACCAGGGTTGTTGGTAAATTGCACAGGCTCCTGTAATTCAGGTCTGGGGTATAACAGTAAGGCTACTCAGAGAACAGGAATGGGTTGAAAACTTAAAGAACGAATATAGACGTTGAGGGAAAATCCAAGAGTTGCTAGGTTTCTAAAGAGGGTTTACTTGGAGGGCACCCAGAAAAGTTGCCAGGGTGGGTGAGGGGGAGGGAGAGAGGGTGTGAGCAGGCAGAAATATGAGAGAAGGAGCTGTGGGATCCGCTGGCTGGCATTCTCCTTTGCCTCACAGTCAATGTTTAAGGCTGCTAAATGGTAGGTGACTCTTCTCCATTTCCACTCTATAACCAGACAGGTCAGGAGCCGTCTTTTTCTGAGCGTATAACCTTTATTAAAAGCCTAAAGAATTCCAATTGATATAATATGACCATTTCTTTTTGGAAGTGGTAGCATTTTTTACTGCTGTCTTCCTTTGTATTCTGACTTTTGTGTCTTCTCCATTCGGGGAAAATGCACCAGATGAGTGCAGTTGATGTCTTTCCTTTAGAAACTTGTGTGTGTGTGTGTGTGTGTGTGTGTGTGTGTGTGTGTGTGGTGTTGAGCATTTTATTGGTCTGAAATGGGAGCTACTGGTTCTGTACCAGGGCACTAGAGGGCTACTTTCTTGGTAAGAGTGGAACTTTGCTTGATTTTTTTTTTTTACTCAGCATTCCTGAAAGATGGAAAAAATAGCTTTATTAATAGACGAATAAGTGGCTAGTCCTTTTATATCAGTTAGGGTGCTCTTGGCTTCAAATAACCAAAGGGTCAATATTAAGTGGTTTAAACATTAAAGAAGTCGATTATCTTATAAAACAAGATGTAGTATGCAGCCTCTAAGAGAGCGCCCAACCATCACTGCTTCCTGGTATTCGTGCCTTTGAGTGTGGGATTTTGTGACTCGTTATAAACCAGTGATTCTTGACTAGGAATGATTTGTCCCTGTAGGACATTTGGCAATGTCTGGATCCATTTTTTTTTTTTTTTGGTCACAACTGGGGCTGATGGTAGTAATACTGGCATCTAGTAGGTAGAGCTCAGGGATGCTGCTAGCTATTCTACAGTGCACAGGACGGCCCTGGCAATAAATAATTATCCAACCTAAAATGAATGTCAGTGGTACTGTAGTTGAGAACCGCTCAGTTAAAATAATAGAATATCGCAGGAATAATAGGATTAGGTTATAAAGACTGTGACCTCCATCCTGGGGTTCTTTGTGTCAGTCTCTCTTGATTTCTTAAGATCTCTTTCTCTTGGGGAAGCCAGTTGCCGTGCTGTAGAGTGGCCTGTGTGAGGAAGCTTGGGAGTGGATCTTGCCCCAGCTCAGCCTTGAGATGATTGCAGCTCTTGCCAGCATCTTGCTTGTAGCCTTGTGGGAGGCCCTGGGTCCGAATTCCTCACCTACGCTGCCCTGATTCCTGGTTCACTGAAGCTGTGAGATAATGTTTGCTATTTTAAGCTGCCAAAGTTTGGGGTGATTTGTTACACAGCAATTAGCAACTAATACATAAGGAGTGTGGAGGCAAGGTGGTTTCAAAATTGGATCAGAGATTCAACGATAGCATCTGGGCCCAGGTTCTCTCTGTGCCTTCACTCAGTCATCTGTGCGTTGGCTGGTCCTTGGGCTTGGATGGCTGCTTTGGGCATCACACACTCAAATCTAAAGGCAGGAAAGAGAGTTTCTTCCTGGGCATCTGTTGATCAGGGAGGTAAGCTTCTCTTGGGAGCCACCTACAGGACTTTGCCCTCAGATCTGTGTGGTCATGCTTAAGACATGTAATGATATCTTAGTTGTAAGGCAGGCTGGGAAAATAAATAGTAGGTATTTTCACTGTCTATCACGGGAAGTGGTCACTATTAGCAGGAGAGAAGAACAAGACTAAGGAAGAGACAATTCTATACCTTTCCCTCTGTAAGTAGAAGCCTGTAGCTTTGGACAACTTTCCCTCAGTAGCAATAACCATATCATGACTTTCAGACTCTATTTTGTTCTCTGGGCACTGACTGCTTGGACAATTGAACGTATCATTCACCTGTTCTCTTTCGTAGCGGATATTTTCCCACTGAGACATACTTGCATGCAGGGAATTGGTAAAAGAGGGAGGGAGGGAAAGCCTGTATGGGTTCAGGTATTTTGCTCTAGGCTGATAGTTGAACCTCAGGGGATTGCTGCTGTAATAGGGGCATTGTTTCCTCTGAAAGTTTGGGCAGAATAGTTGAAGAGGGATGAACTGTGGCTTAATAGTTTCGCTTTTTCTTAAGCTTCAGTGCAACCTCTGCTGCTGCTGACTGTGACCACAGCCTTCTAGAAGAGAAATTATGGAGAGAAACGAAATCACATATTTTATCCTCATGACTGCATTGGAAGCGGTGGGCAAATGAAGAATATATATGAGGGAGAAAAGTTTGTAAACCCAATGACCTGCAGAGAAACGGTTGAGCACAGATTTGGATTTAGAAATAGGGAGACCCAAGGTGATACCTGAGTTGCAAGAGTAGGTAGTTTAACAAGGAGGCAGAGGCTATGGGGATAAGATTATGGGATTTGGAGAGAAACATGTTCAAATCTCATCTCTGTTCCTTATTAGCTGTGTTATCTTGGGCAAGTCATTTAACCTCTCTGAAGCTCAATTTCATAATCCGTAGTACATGAAAACACTCGGCATAGTAAGCACCACGTTTTCTTCTCTCCCATGAAACGTCAAGTCACGTCACTTCTATTTGGCAGAATCTTGAAGGCTTTTCCCCCACCTGTTTTTTTACAGCCCCCCTTTCACCCTCTCATTCCTCATTTGTTTCTGAGGACATCCATGTGCTTGTGTATCTCACCATGTGGAAAAAGGATCTGAGGAATATAGACAGTACCAGGGACCAGAATTTAATTTCTTACTTATCTAGAATATATTTGTATTTTGAAAGAGGAGGACTCAATGGATACAGGCTTAATGCAAAAGCATAAACCATGACTAGTAAGACATCAGCAGGGAAACATTTGTTTGGGAAGCTGTGTCCTTCTGTGGCATCTCAAATCACCCTGTTTAGGCATAGCATCTCCTTCCTGTGTCCAAGACTAACTTTATCAATGCAAAGTTCTCATGAGAACAAAAGGGCTGCATACAACCCTAGCTCATGCCCTCTTTGCCTCAATGCATAATTTTTTTTAAACTTTTTTCTTTTTTTCTTTTTTTTTGAGACAGAATCTTGCCCTGTCGCCCAGGCTGTAGTGCAATGGCACGATTTTGGCTCACTGCAACCTCCACCTCCCAGGTTCAAACGATTCCCCTGCCTCAGCCTCCCAAGTAGCTGGGATTACAGGCACCCGCCACCATGCCCACCTAACTTTTCGTATTTTTAGTAAAGACAGGGTTTCACCATGCTGGCCAGGCTGGTCTCCAACTCCTGACCTCATGATCTGCCTGCCTCGGCCTCCCAAAGTGTAGGGATTACAGGCGTGAGCCACCGCACCCGGGCTTCTTTCTTTTCTAAGGAGTGAATACTCTTCTTTTACATCCTGCTTCAGGGCAGAGACATATTGGGAAAGTTCATTCCTTTGTAGAGGGTCTGGGGTAAGGGGCAGAGCTGTCCCTAAGTCTGTGAAGCTTTGGGTAACCCCTTCCCCACTGGCATTCTGGAAACACTGGGGTGTACATCTCCCTGTATTCCTGACTTGACACTGGACTGCCCCTTTGAAGCCCTTTTCCCTTCAAAACGTCCATTTTAAATTGATTTCATAAGGCTAAGAAACTCACAAGTAAACATTGACCCTAGGAAGAAGTGAATGGCGTGGTTAAGAAATTGGGCTCTGCAGTTAGACTGCCTAGTTCAAATCCCCATGTTGCTTTCTACTCAATAGTCATGACTTTGAGTACATGTTTTTGTTTTTTGTTTGTTTATTTTGAGACGATATGGAGTCTCGCTCTGTCACCCAGGCTGGAGTGCAGTGGCGTGATCTCGGCTCATTGCAACCTCCGCCTCCCAGGTTTAAGCAATTCTCCTGCCTCAGCCTCCTGAGTAAGTAACTGGGATTACAGGCGCCCCCCACCACGCCCAGCTAATTTTTTTTTTTTTTTTTTTTTGTATTTTTAGTGGAGGCGGGGTTTCACCATGTTGGCCAGGCTGGTTTTGAACTCCTGACCTCAAGTGATCCACCAGTCTCAGCCTCCCAAAGTGTTGCTGGTTACAGGCATGAGCCACTATGCCCAGCCTGAGTATGCCTTTTAAGTAGCCTCCCCAATCCTCAGTTTCCCCATCTGTAAAGCTGGATTAATGACAGTAATACTAATACTCAATGCTTATTTGAGCCCTAGTCATGGGCCAAGACCCGTTCGAATACTTTATACATATTGACTTGTTTAATCCTTTCAGCAGTCTGAGAGCTGAGTGTCATTATCCCCTTTCTGTGTGTACAGAGATGAAGCAAGGTGAATTAAATGACTTGCCCAGGGTCACACAGCCCGTCAGTGGGTGAACCAGCATTTCAGTCTAGGTGGTACGGGCCCAGGGCCCTTGCTTCTAACTATTCTCCACTGCCTTGATTTTACAGGATTCCTTTGGGGACTCACTGAGATGATGCAGGCAAAATGATGCAGTGGCCCCTTGATGGCTGTAATCATTCTTTCCTATTTATTGGTGTACTTTCTAAAGAAAAGCTGAACTGTCCTTTTAAATGTTGATCAGGTTAAAGAGTTGTCTATCACTAACGCTTAAAAGTTGCGGGGGGGGGGGGGGGGGGGGGGGGGGGGCGGAAATGTAAATGAGGCCTTTTCCTTCTTTTGTTCCCTTTTTCAGGTTCAAATGCTACCAGTTAGAACTTTGATGTATTAAATACCTGAAGGTGGGTAGGGTAGGTGGTATGATCCCCACTTTCAACATGAGAAAGGGGAAGCAGGGATGGATCCCACAGCTAGCTGGTGGTGCAGTGAGGACTACCATCCAAGTAACCTCCTGCCATAACCCAGCAGGAGGTCGACATGGATAGGGTGGAAAAATAACTGACAGTGAACCTTGGTGGTCGAGAACAATCATGTCTGATGTTAGATCATGATCTTTTTGGATCAAATACCACCACCATGTCTTTGTCACTACATAATGAGCCTCACAAGGGGCTGGCTTGTCGAGGAATCAGTCATATGTCTTCACCTTAAGAATGTTGCAAAGGAGAAGTGAAGGCCAGCGACTGAGTTGGTTTGTAAGGAGCTCGGGAAGTAACCGCCGTATTATTGAAGCTGACCTTCTGCTTAAACCTGTAGCCATTTCATCAATCACCTACCGTTGGGTCCTCTGAAGGTCAGTCAAACGATTCCGTTAATCGCCCGCTCATTCTCAGGTTCTCGCTTCAGGAATAATAAATTTTTAAAACTTTTTAAAAAATGAAAAGTTGGGTGACAGGTGTGTATGGAAGAAAAATAATCAGATGGAAGAACAGTCATTTAGGAGCAAGCAGCTGGAGCAAGTGCTGGAAGAAAAGGTAACAGTTTTCCATGGCTGAGGAAGAGCTCACTGACTCACAGGACTGTGTCTGGATGAAAGAGAGGGACGAGGTGCTTGATTTAGCCTCAATGTGTCATCAACGCCACTAGGCCCTGTGCTGCTTGGCACCAAGTGTTTCCAATACTGAGTAAGAAATGTTCACACGGAGACGTTCCTTACAGAATTAACCATACAGATAAAGTCCTCATCAGTGACACGCTCCGACGGACAGGTTCCTGTGAAATCAGAGAGCTGCCTGACCCGTTTTTCACTCGTCACCTAAAATACCAGCCTTTCTTTGTTATACAGCTGATTTGGGGGCAACAAAAACCACACACTCCAACCCACAAAGAGTTGTATCTGCTTTATTAAACAAGTTTCTTTGTGTGCAGAAATAGACGCTGTTATTGACAAGATGGAGAAGTAGGAGCCACTGACTGAAAGTGTAGGTTAGGGAATTGCTTGGTTACATGGTTATATAATACCACAGTTATTTCAAGATCGTGGGCCTCCATGTCAGAAAGACCTGTGTGGAGTCCTCATTCTGTACAACTGTGTGACCTAGGGCAAGTTGCTTAACCGCTCTGAGTCTCAGTTTCCTAATTGGTAGATAGCAATCATCTTATTTGCCCCATTCGGTAGCTGTAATGTTCACATGAAATCTTTCATTCATTAATTCAAAAAACGTTTATTGATGTAATAAACATCCTATAATAGCAGGAGGTTAAAAGCATAGATTCTGGAACCAGAAGATCTGTGTTAGAATTCTCATTTCAATGCTTCCTTGGACAAGTTGCTGAAACCCTCTGAGCCTCAGTTGTTGCATCAGAGATAAGAGTATCTACATTATAGGCTTGTTGTGGGAATTTGATAAGTTTCTATATGTAAAGTGCTCAGAATGTGCCTGGCACCTAGTTAGTGCTGTGTAAGTGTTAGTCATTATGATGTGGTAGGGACAACAGCAAGCCAAAAGAAAAACAAAAGGGAGTGGGGAAACAGAGGCGTGATCTCTGCCCTTCATGGAACTTCTGGTTTATTGGGGGAAGACAAGAAATAAAGTGCTATACAGAGTCTGCTGTATAGTAAGTATTGAATAAATGGTAGTGTTATGATTTCGGTTTTTGTTCTCTTCAAACCTCATGTTGAAATTTGATCCTCAGTGTTGGAGATGGGGCCTAATGGGAGGTGTTGTGGTCATGGGGGCGGATCCTTCACAAGTAGATTAATCCCTCTCTCTGGGGTGAGTTCTTGCTGTATTGGTTCCCATGACAACTGGTCATCACAAACAGCCTGGCACCTCACTCCTCTGTCTGTGAGATCCTCTCACACCGTGTGATCTCTGCACATGCCATCTCCTCTTCATCTTCCACCGTGAGTGGAAACAGCCTGAGACTCTCACCAGATGTAGGTGCTGATGCCCTGCTTCCTGTACAGTCTGCTGAACTGTGAGCCAAACAAACCTCTTTTCTTTATAATTTACCCAGTTGCTATGTAGGTATTCCTACATAGCAACACAAAACAGACTCACAGTTAGCTGTAAGTTTCATCACTGTTGCTGAATTTGCTTGGCTTAAGTCATGAGAAGCCAGAATCTGAATGGCAGAGGTGAGCTGCAAGCCATGTATAAGCCACATGTCAAGCCTATACCTCCTTCTAGTTCCCAATCTTGTATATGGGATAGATGTATCCTTTGAGATAGGCAGGGAAATAAAGGTAGCTGCTTGACAGCCCACTCATAAAGCATATTTCTACTCGTAATGAAACATGCTGGGCTTCTCCAGCTTTGGTTGGTTGATTTGGTTGTACATTACTTGTACCCAAGAGAACATGGACTGCCACATGCCAGAATATCTTGAGTGATTAACTTTATAAGGCTTCAGCAAGAAGTTGCTGTTAAGAAACGTGGCCCAGAATGCCAAAGACAAGGAACAACAAAAGTGTCTTCACATATGCAATGGATACATGCCTGAAAAGTTGAGGATCAAATGGAATGAAACCCATTTTCTCATTAACTTTCACTGCGCCATTGGAGATTAAGTCCGCTAAAAAAAATGACTACAAAATGTCTAATTTTCACAGAAATGTGTGCTCTAAGAAATAACAAAGCTGTATGTTGTCTTCCCGACCACTATTTTCTACTCATTAGCAGGGAGACTTATCTGTCTCCCTGCTAATGAGAAAAAAATAGAAGATTTTTCTCTCCTCCCTCCTTCCCTTCTTCTCTTTCTCTGCCTTCCTTTCCCTTCCTTCCTCCCTCCCTTCCTTCCTTTCTTCTTTTCTCCCTCCCTCCAGAGGGAAAAGAGCTTCCAAGGCACAGGAGAGCAGAGACATACCTAAGCTTTCAGGATGCAGCTCTGAAGCAGGTCACAGCGTATTTCTGAGAACAAAAACTGCGATCTCCTGCCCTTTCTGCTTCCTGGGAAGTTGGTTTCTTTATTTGGCATTTGTTTAGCATTTATTTACAAAGTTTAGGCAGCAGCTGTGACTTCAGCAGGTACACAGAGAGAAGAGCTAGCAGGCTGCCAAATTCCACGAGTACAAATCAAATGTAATGCCATGTTCCGTGAGTTCTCCGTATTATGTGAAATTAAACTTTGGACTGTCGAGTTGCTGTATGAGAAGGGACGCTTCCACTGATCTCTGCAAGCCAGTGGTTAACATTAAAGATGAGACATGTGTCTGGCTGGGATGCATCAGGGCAGTTCTATTTGAAAGGGGACGGGATGTGTGGGGCATTGTTGCGAGAAAGAGCGGATGGGCTAGATACTGGCTTTCTGGCTGAATTGGGCTGGGCCTCTCTAATAATAGCTCTCAGAGGGAAAGGCCAATTTGCTCTCCTGCTGTTTTCTAGAATGCTTAAATTCCCTTTTCTCAGTGGCCCAGTTATGTACCTTAAGCATATGGGAACTCCAGCAACTATCTGCCCCAAATTGCACATCCTGAGCACATTTCTAACAATGTGCCATTTTGATGGAGGCAGAGACAAGAAGGGGGGTGGCAGAGATTGCCCCATGCCAGCCGAGAGCGTGACAGTCAGTCACCCTTGCAGGGGGACTGCGGAGGAAGTTTCAGTGCCTGAGGGTGCCGCGTGTGTCAGTGGAGCTTTGTCACCATCTGTGGCAGGAGTGGGGAGTGAGAAGACCATGTGTGAATCAACGCGGGAGAGTCTGCCTGGTTCTGGCTGGTGAATTCTTTGTTTGTTTGATTTTACTTTTTTTGGTTTGAGAGCTAGACACAACGATAACAAATGCTTGCCTCTCGACAGAATTCAAGATAGAAGGATCTTTTTTTTTTTTTTTCTCCCCCCTGTTACTTCTTTCTCCGTCATCTTGAACACTCCCATGTTCTATTTCTCCAGCTCCAAACTTCCCTACATGTGACCCAAGATTGGGATTGTACAGGATCAGTTAATAGGTTCATATTCTTTCTTTCTCATGATGCCTGGGAGATCACTAAACCTTGCATTGCTCTTTTCCCAGCATTTGGTCAACTCAAGGCTTCTCATGTATCTGCACCACATATTTGTAGCGAGAAAAAGCAAAACGGAGAGGCTTTGGATTCACTCAAGGCAAATACCCTTTGATTGTTCAAGCAGGTTGGAACAGAGTGGAATGTGTTTTTGTACCATGTGACTGGACCACGGAAGTATAGAATTGGAAAGCCAAAAAGGTTAGATGGAAAAAAGTGGTGGCAAATTTTGCTGGCCAGCTGAAGTGACAATGCTAACACCAACCTTTTCCTCAGCCTTGTAAGCTTTCCTTCTTGGTCCAGGAACAAACAGTTTCTATGTAGTATTTTTGCTGTGGGAAAACGTATCTGGAACTCAGCTGCTTCGGCTCAGGGGCTGACTTTCGGGTAAGTAGGAGGGGCCTAGGGGAGAGTGTTGGTGTGGACGCTTTCTGTTCTGGGAGCAGAGGTTCAGTGGTGTGGTTTGACTGCTGAGTGCAGACACTCCTCTGGTGAGGGGGAAGTAAAAAAATTCATACGACTTTGTTGTTTTCCTTACAAAGCTCACAGTGTAGCGATTTGTCAGTTTGTTAAGTCAAAATAGCAACACGGTGTGGAAAATCAAAGCTGACCTTTGCTTGGAGCCAGGAGAACAAAGGGAAGGAGTTGGGGTGAAGGTGTCTGAGGCTTCAAGAGGATGGGCATGCTTTTTCAAAAATCATGAAAAACAGAAGGGACTGAGCCTGTGTGCAGTACATAACTTTTTGCAAAAGAATATTTGTCCACTGTCTGTTTTTTCTTGTGCGTAGCCTTAAGTGTTGTACACAACCGTTTATAAGTGGAGGTGGACAAATTCCCAGTACCTAGGACAAAGTCTGACACATAGTTGGTGCTCAATAAATGTCAGTTGAATAAATAAATACGTCTTAATAACCATCACTCAGACTTGAGAGAAGAAAGTATGGATTATTTTTCTAGATAATAAGTTCCTTTTAAAGGTATAGATGTGGTGCTTATAACAGCTACCGTCTTGAGCTCCTAAATTATGCTTGGTACATTGTAGTATAGCTCATTTAATCTCACAGAAGCCAAGAAAAGGAGTTTATTGTCTTTCTTTTATTTTTCATCTTATTTTATTTTATTTCAATTTTTATTTTTATTTTTTCTGAGACAGGGTCTTGCTCTGTCACCCAGGCTGGAGTGCAGTGGTGCATTCATAACTTATGGCAGCTTCGAACTCCCGGGCTTCAGTGAGCCCAGACTCTTGAGTAGCTGGGACTACAAGCATGAGCCACCATGCCGGTCTTATTTTTTAAATTTTTGTAGAGCAAAGGTCTTGCTATGTAGCCCAGGCTGGTCTCGAACTCCTGGCCTCAAGCCTTCCTCCAGCCTCAGCCTCTCAAAGCCCTGGGATTATAGGTATGAGCCACCACACCCAGCCCTTTATTATCCTTCTTTTAGAGATGACAAAACTGAAGCTCAGAGAGGGTAAATTACTTACTGATGACACATAGCCCATGATTGACAGGAGCAGCATTTGCTCTCCTGTCCTGACCCCCAAATTGGTACTCGGTTCTCAACCCCCCTGCCAGCTCATGTTAATGTTCGTAGCTGATTGGAAAGTTAGTCTTTTAAACAAGGAAATAAATGAAATGAGGGAATTTTATTTCCCATCAGATTTCATCTCGCCTAGAGAGATTTATGTCCCTGGATTGTATTTCATGGAGTCTTTTTATGAGCAGCTAGATTTATAGGTAATAATCAATAGAGTGCTGAGCTGGGTTTCTGTTGCATATGTATACCTTCACAGAGAGCAGCTGAAATGGTCAAGGAAGAGACAGTCTTCATGGTTCCCTCGCAGCATCCTAATGGAGCTGACCCTGTTGGAGGGGTGGGGGCAAGGGGGAGAGCGAGACAGAGTCTACACTTGGAGGGCTGCTTGGGAAACAGTTGGGGGCCAACTGTATATTTGGAGAAAGTAAGCCACCAGAGGAGGCTCATCTGTCAGGAGAGGGCATGACTCTTATATCAGAGTCTACACGTGCAGCCTGGGCAACATGGTGAAACCCCGTCTCTATAAGAAATAAAAAAATTAGCTGTACATGGTAGAGTATGCTTGTAGGAGGCTGAGGTGGGAGGATTACTTGAGCCCAGGAGATTGAGACTGCAGTGAACTGTGAGCATGCCTCTGCACTCCAGCCTGGGCAACAGAGCGAGACCCTGCCTCAAAACAAACAAAAAGCAAAAACCAAAAATCCCCAAAGTCTACATGTGTATGTTTTTACAAATGGATACCTTTGAAGGTATCCCTGTTTGGACCTGAGTACATCCTGGAACACCTTAGGAGCCTGAATTTGAGGGTGGTCTGTACTCAGAAGAGCTGCATGGAGCTGAGGTGTCTGATACTCATCATTTTGCTCAGGGGTTATATGTGATCCTAGACTCCATGTATGTGTCTGTTCAGGACTGGGTCTTCTCACGTGTGTTCGATACTTTCCTTTTATGAGTCTTTTTCTTGCCCTTTTGGGCTTGCCTTGTTTAATTTCTGCAGGGCTTCAGTATCTAACAAGACATCATCTGATAAGAGGACTTAAGCTATTTCTTCTCTTAGGTATATTTGAGTTTAATTTTCGTACCCTTGGAGACCAGAAAACCTTTAAGAGGCAAAGAATGAATTGCTAATTATGGGATTCCAGGGTATTGAGAGAGTAGTGTTGTAATAATTTTGGGGGCAAAGAGCTCTTCTCAGATGCCTCTCAAATATGATCACAGAGGCCACTGGTTCCTAAATTTGAAGAATAATCTGTGGAACATATTAAAAATACAGGTGGTCAAGAGTAGGGCTGGCAATCCGGACATGCAGGTTTAGAATAGGACTCAAGGACCTTGATGTCTGAGACCTTGTGTGGAGACAGATACTTGTTCTGCGTTTGTGTAGGAATGGAAGTCACCAGGGTGAGGGTAGGCACGCATGCGTTTGTGTGATTGTGCACCTGGCAGCACGTGGACTTCAGGACCTGGAGCTTTGAGTCTTAGTTCCTTTTCTGACAATGTGACTTTGAGCTGCTCCCCAAGCTACAAACATGGCTTCTATCTCAGGAGAAAACAAGTGGTCGGCACTTTCCTTGTTTACTGGAGGGATTCAGGTGATTGAAGGTGGCTGCTGCCCTTTCTTTGAGTCTTGGGAACTCTAGTGTAAATGTACTGTTGAACCCCACTAAACTTTCTTTAAGTCTTCCCTCTGCTTCCTGGAAGACTGAAAGCATCCAGCTATAGGGTGTAATGATCACTTTGTAGTGTTTTTATATTTATGCTTTCCATAGCTTCACAATGTCAAATGTTATGTTTTCCTTCTCTTCTTTCTTTCGATTCTTTCTCTCTTCCCTCCTTTTATCTTAGGTGCAGAAATCAGTATGAAACTTAGTATTCGGAGAAGCAGCTCTATAGTTCTTCCCATTAGCCTGCGTGTATTATATATATGCATATCACTTGTGCATTTGTATTGGCAGTGCAGGCTTATAAATGCTGCCATAAAGCTCGGTTCTTCCATCCAGGATGGGAATGGAGTTGTTAAAGACAGTTGATGAGGTGGCATCTCTTGGCCAACAGTTTTATGCTGCACTAGCTCTGAGCAGATAACATTAATAGGAATCACATTTTAAAGTTGTAAATTTGATGTAAAATACTAAATTTGACAATAATTGCATTATAAACAAAAATCCTATTTATTAAAGGGCTCCTGCCTCTTCCTTGTGTGAGGGGCTCTGAAATTCTTGCTCATACCTGCCCCTAGCAATTATCATGCTTTCTCTAAAATTCTGCCTTATTTTTCCATTTTCATAACAACTACATTATGATGTGACATATTTTTTCCAGATATTTTGCTTGAATAAATAAATAGGATATTAAATTCAACTGGGGTATTAGATTATAAATTAGTTCTGTAATAGGCGTCATAATGTTATTTAGATTTTCAGTTTACACAGACCTTGTAGCAACTCCCCAGAGCTATGCTACAGAATTAGAAGTAGATAGAAGTTGATGTAAGAAAATTGGTTTTTGTAATATGCTGATGCCAGTAGAGTTGTGCTGCGTGTAAACGTATTTAAGTAGCACGCTCCTACCTACTTGATTGTACAGACAAAAGATTGATAATAATTTCAAATGATTGATTTGTTGGTGCTGATATTGGCCATATGTGAAACTAAAATATTTCTTTACAAAACTGAAGCAGGACTTCACGTGTAAGGGCTAAGAATCCAGCTCGTAGAAAGCATAAGACTATCCTCTGAATAGATGTTTGTCTTTCATCTGATTGGTGTGACAATTGTATCACAACTATTTCTTAGTGACAAAGTTTCTTGGTCCTTTTAGTTATACTTCACATGGAGGAAGATACTCCACCCAGAAATCCTGTGTGGTTATTGAAGTCCTTAAGCAAGCAGGGTATAACCTTAGTGAACCATTACCCATGGGACACAAATGGAAAACATGGACATATAATTTTAAAAAAAATGTGGATTTGCTAGGTGAGGGCCAATAGCAGCTTAAAAAGGGAGCAACGGGGTAGCAAAAGGAATTTGTCTTTTTGGTGGTCTCTTCCATCTCCCTAAACCAAGGGCTGGCAAGCTATGGCAGATAAGACAAATCTGGCTACTGCCAATTTTTGTATAACTCACCAGCTAAGAGTGGTTTTTGCATTTTTAAATGGTTGAATAAAAATCAAAGGAGGAGTAATGCTTCATGACACATGAAAATGATATGAAATTCAATTTCAGTGTAGATAAATAAAGTTTTATTGGAACGCAGCCATGCTCATTTGTTTACATGTTGTCTATGGCTGCTTTTCTACTACAACAGCAGAATTGAGTAGCTGCAAAGGAGACCAGGTGGCCCACAGAGCCTAGAACCATCATCACTATCTGGCCCTTTCCAGAAAATGTTTGCTGGCCTCTGCTTTACAGTAAAACTGGGGTAGACTTCTGTGTTCTGGCCATATCAGCAAGCCCTGTACTAGGAAGGGATAGAATAGGAAGTGGATATCCTCTGTTTGGGACTCCGGTGACCAGTGAACAGTGACACTTTACCTATAAGAGAGAATATAAATTAACACATGAGAAGGATTGTACTTCTTGGTTTAAAAAGTTGCTGAATGTAAAATCAGTCCAGCTCACTTGTGTAGCATGAGTAGAAATATGATACTGGGATAAATTCATTTCCACATTTATGGAACTTTTATCTGATTATCAAGAAGTTGGTGCCCCATAGGACTTTAAAAAAGTGCCCTGACTGGGCGCGGTGGCTCATGCCTATAATCCCAGCACTTTGGGAGGTTAAGGCGGTGGATCACCCGAGGTCAGGTGTTTGAGAACAGCCTGGACAACATGGTGAAACACCGTCTCTACTAAAAATACACTAAAAAAAAAAGATTAGCCGGGCGTGGTGGCGGGTGCCTGTAATCCCACATACTCGGGAAACTGAGGCAGGAGAATCGCTTCAACCTGGAAGGCAGAGGTTGCAGTGAGCCGAGATCACGCCATTACACTCCAGCCTGGGCAACAAGAGTGAAATTCTGTCTCAAAAACAAAACAAAACAACAACAAAAAAGATACCCCAAGGGGGCAAAAGCTATTTTAGAGTCTTGTCCATACAACACTATTGGAAGGTACCTTGGGCTGGGCAGGTGAGACCTGGGCCCGGTTGTTTTTGTCTCTAACCAGCCCTGACACTTAGGAAAATTCTCATTCTCTTTCAGGCCTTGGTCTCTTCATCTGTAAGCTGTAGTGGCTGGATGCAATGACCTCTAAAGCCCCACTTGGTTCTAAGATGATACAGTGTCTCTGATAATGGGAACCATCACTAGCATAAGAAGGTCCCAATCCCAGGAGAGAGAGCCTCTTCTTTCTGGCGTCTTTGTAGCTTCCCTTGCCTCTAAAATGCTGCATTTCATTAAGGGTTCACAAGTCTTGACATGTTTGTAAAGAAAGACACGGCAGGAATTCATATGCCTCGCCTTATAACAAACATGTTGTGAATAACCTATATTTGGAATACAATTTGTCATAGTGATGCGGGCAGAGTTTTAAATTTGAGCAGCTTCTGAAATGCAATGTTTTATTCTTCTCAAGCAGCTCCCCAAGCTCTCCCACTTTACACTCTGAAGGGAGTCTTTATTGGAGAAGCTGCTCTCCATTTCCGAAGAATGGGAACATTTGCATTAAACGATGCAAGAGATGCCATTGTAATTTCATGAGAATTACCCTTTCCAATGAATGTTAGATTAAGAACCAAGTAAAATCCCTTGAAAGTGGCTGGAAGATAAATTAGAGCTGAGCCGCAGTTAGGTAGAACTAAATTTTATTCCTTCCCTTTAAAATGGTTTTTAATTGATTTGGCATACTTTTTAAGTTAATAATGAATACTGTACCCGGGTCTGCATGATCACACCTGTGAATTAGATCTATTGCGCTGGAACAGCTTTCCCTTACAGAGGACAGTGATTTTAATGAAGAGTCTTTGCTTATTGCACCAGTGGAAATGTGGTTCATGGTGGTTTCAGACGGTTCCCTAATTAGCAGTCCGGTCTGTTCCCCTGAATATGTTACCTGAAACAGTATGGAAATGTAGAAAGGAAAGACGCTTTATGATGACATTGGGGGTTCTTCCTCACTTTGCGTGAGGACCTTGGAACTGGTAGAGTTGTGCAAATCTGTAGTAAGACCCAGAGAATTTTAAAACGGGGTGGAAATGGGTAATTCTGAATAAACAATTAGTTCTTATGTTAGAATAATGAATTTCACCGGATTTTTTTTTTCTTTTTGTTGTGGGGGAAGGGTATTAAATTGCTAATTAGGGCCTAGTGATCAGGTAAGTCAGGGAGGTGTGACGTGGGTGGAGGTGGGAATTTCATGGCACTTGTATTCACTTGTTGGGGAATGAAGCCTTCTCAGTGGTTCTCCAGCATAATGGGTAGAGCATGGGGTGTATCTTGGATCCATACTTAAAGGCCATCGTTAGAGACAACAGGAAGAGCTGAAGAGAGGATGAGTGTTAGGAATAATGCTCAAAATCCTAAGGTACTATGAATTAAAGAATAAAAGATTGATCAGATTATTTGAAGAGAAACCTCATCATATCCTACATGAGCTAAAGGGAGACAGAGGTGAAAATATGTAGGAAGAACATAGCATCATCCCATGGACTCAGCACTGAGTGAGAAAAAAGAGATGGAGAAAACATGGAAGGAGTCAATAGAGGAGAACACCCAACGCGTTTTGAAGAATGCAGTCCCTGAGAGACAGAAGCTAACAGTCAGCACACCTCCACCTTAAATAGAACACTTGGTTACTCTTATTAAGACCAGGATCTTAAAAGTTTAGGAAAATGAATGATCTGAGTGTCAATATAATATAATAACAAGTATGTATACCATACACGTATATACATGTATATACATACATGTCTATCTCAATACATAGATGTATTGAGGACTTACCATGTTCCAGGTGCTAGGCTAAGTACTACATACAGAATAATCTGCTTTTGTTGTTACAATACCCCTCGGAGGTAGGTACTACTGTGTTTTCCATGTTAAAGAACAGAAAACTAAGGCACAGAGAAGTTACCTTTATAAAGCCCAATTCATATAGCTAGCAAGCAAAAGGACCCACCAAGATTTGAACTCGGCTCACGCCTGTAATCCCAGCACGTTGGGAGGCTGAGGCAGGCGGATCACAAGGTCAGGAGATCGAGACCGTCCTGGCTAACATGGTGAAACCCCATTTCTATTAAAAGTACAAAAAAATTAGCCAGGGTGGTGGTGGGCGCCTGTAGTCCCAGCTACTCGGGAGGCTGAGGCAGGAGAATGGCGAGAACCCTGGTGGCGGAGCTTGCAGTGAGCCGTGATTGCGCCACTGCACTCCAGCCTGGGCGAGAGAGAGACTCCATCTCCAAAAGCAAACAAACAAACAAACAAAAAACAAAAACAAAAACAAAAAAAAGGAAGTAGAAGGACAAGGATTTAATACTGGAAGAATGATTCCAAATCTCATGATATGCTGATTCTGCAGAGGGAACTCAGTCCGCTATGGAAAGGTGGAGGAGGAATTGTGCATTTCTTGAACTTGAACAACAGAAGTCAGAGTAAGGGCTGCATTGAAGGGCTGCCAGTTCCCATGATGCACTAGAGCAGTAGACCCCTGCATGCTCTCTTGCTACCAAACTGTAATTAAAATTATCATACAGTATAATGATTTCTAATACATTTCAGAACAAATCACCATCTTATATCTGACATGTTGTTAATGTTTACTACCATAATTACCAATTAGAAATATAAGGCAGCGATTTTTATTAGTGTTTGGTTATGTATAATTATGTCAAATATGAGACTGCAATTTAGATTGAACTGTATTAGCCATGATCATACAAAATGATTATACTGTACGTTTGACACCCTGGGTATTTTATGTTTTTATAGATTTTTTTCCTCCAAACCATAAAGAATTATTTAAAGATAATCCAAAGTTTATTTGTAATGTTTTTCATTTTAAGAGTTTTAAACTGTAAACTTTTAAACTGTAAAACTCTTCATTTTAAGAGTTTAGACATACCAAAAATTGAATATACTAAATCATGATTTGACCAAAAGGGATAGGAGCTACCAATCAGTGAATATCTTCGGCGTGCTAAACCCTTTTCTGGACACTTTGCACATTAAATTTGTAATCCTCACAAGTATACTACTTTCCTTTTTCCTGACCAGGTAATTGGAACACAGAGAATTAAAGAGATTTTATCTATGTAGTGAATGGTGAAGCTGAAATTCTCGTTCATAATTTTTCTGGGAGTTTTTATCCGGGGTGGTTAAAATAAGATATCATTTATGGTAGACTATTGCCACAGTACGTATTTCTATAAAATTAGTAGTGCCCTACATTTAATGAAATTATGTATATGCTGGTTCTTTTTAAATATATTATATTACTCAGGGTTCTCTAGAGAAACAGCCAAGAGGCGATTTTACACACACACATGCACACGTGTGCGTGCACACACACACACGAGTGTGAGAGGTTGATTTATTATAAGGGATTGACTTACGTGATTAGGGAGGCTGAGAAATCCCAAGATCTGCACTCTGAAGGCCTGAGAGCCAGGAGATCCAGTGGTGTAAGTTCCACTGAAGGACAATGCAGACGGATCAAGAGAGCAGATGGTGTCAACTCCAGTCTGAATCTGAAGGCAGCAGAAGCTATTTGTTCTATTCAAGTCTTCAAGAGATTGGATGGCAGCACAGCCCACATTGAGGAGGGCAATATGCTGTATTCAGTCTACTGATTAAAATGTTAACCTTATCCAGAAACACTCTCATAAATATACCCAGAATAATATTTAACCATATAGCTGGGTACCTCATGGCCCAGTCAAGCTGACACTCAAAATTAATTATTACATATGTTATCTCATAAATAAGTTCCATTATGTCCATTTTAGAGCCGGAAAAACTGAGACTCAGGAGTTTAAGAGCTTTATAAAAGTTTGTACAAGTTAACACTGGAAGAGCTAGGCCTTGAACTGAGGACTTTTGAATTAAATTCCTGTTTTCTCAGGACAGACTGTTACCGGCTTCCTTTGTGATTGTCACTAGGAGACCAAAGCTGCCCTTTATTACAACAAACCTTGAGTTTTTTTGTGTGATGATGATAATAATGATAATAAAGTGTGAGGATGAAGGCAGCTAACAGTGATTAAAGACTACATGCTAAGTAATATACTTTTATTATACTCATGTAGTCTATGTGAAACGTCCCTTTTATAAATAAAGTGACTGAGATGTGGAGAGGTTCTCTCTACACAGTAGTAGAGCTAAGATTTGAATGTAGAACTCAAATTATCATACAGTACAATGATTTCAAATACATTTCAGAACAAATCACCATCTTACATCTGACATGAATACCAGAGTTCGTTCTCTTATGTGTTCATTCTATAGAGATAAGAAGTCACTTTTGAGATAAATGACTCTGATACCTTATCCTTCCCCAAGAAGACCCATTTTTCCACTCCTAAATATTCTTGTTTTAACACTTCCCTGAAAATTCTCCATTTTATCGATACATTTCAAAAATTTGGTCGTCAAAATTTATTAAATTCATTATGTCATATATTGACATTTCAATGGCCAAAACCAAGCATAAAAACAAACAAACAAAAAATACAAAACCCAAAATCCAGAGAGATTACTTCCTGGTGCTGGTACATTATCAAATTTTTTAAAAGAAACACAAAATTTAGACTTTAAAAGGAATAAAACTATATTAGAGAGTAGTTACATATCTTAATTCAATCACAAATATAACTTCATAAATTTCCATTCACTTGTTCATTTGCACATACTTTGTTTTAAAAAAAGGAAGCTCCATGAGGGAAGGGACTATGTGTATTCTGTTCTTCACTCTACCTGGTTCTTACTACAGTACTCGATATAGTAGGAACTCCATAAATATGTACAGATTAAAGAATCAATCAATGAAGTATAAATACTAGTTTGTGTTTAGCTTTTTAATTTTGTTAATTACATCGATATATTTTAATCACAATTATTTTAAATATTGCTTAAAATTAAGTTTACAAAGTAATTGATTATTGGTGAACAAATTTGCATCTTGACAAAGAGGGACATTTTTGTCTATGAATGATTCTCCTGACATGTATTTTACTTTTTTGGATTTACGTAAAACTGAAACTATATACCTTTGTAAAACCAAAGGTTGTTCTCTCTGAGGTCCTATTTGGTAGCCATAGAAACCCTTTAAACAAATTTCTTCCTGCATGCACCTTGTATCACTTATCTATGAAACCTGTGCCTGGTATAAGAGCATCTATTATGAGTTTCTGATTCCTTCAGTGGTAGGGGGTTTGCTGGCTGATCTCCACTCACATGATTAGCCACCACTGGACCAGCAACATGCATTTGCAAGGCCATCATTAAAAATTGGACAAGAGAGGGTTTAACCATGTGTTATAACTGAGTTAGCTGACCAGATGCTGATTGAACTCATAGCAGTGACCTTGGTCAATACCGGGTTCTGTCTGAGCCATAGGGCACCAAACCAGATCATGTTGGAAATTAACCCATCCTTTCAGCTAAAATGGATAAAAGAAAATATTTTACTTATTATTGTTTTACTGGACTTTATAGTAGAGGCTCATTATGCTTGATTAAAAATGTGCATGTCAAGATCCAGAACTTTGTATTTTAATAAATCAAAATCACATATTGTGTTGTTTCAAATGCTTTCAACATCACAGAGATGTATGAATAAGTCCCTTTAAGGTTCGTCCTGAAAAAGAGACTTATAAATCATTTAACTTAATTCTACAATTGATCCCCTAAGAAAAGTTAAATATCACTGTTGTTTGTAGATTGCTAGATCACTACAAAGATAATTCTTTTATAAATACAGATGGTGCCCTTATGGAAATTACAAGACAGTAAGTAGGTGCCCATAGGGAAAAAAAAAGATACGTTGATTAGCTAATAAAATGGTGCTCAGTAGAATTATGCTTCTTGGTCTACTTCACGGCTTCCTTGAACTTACGATGCCCCGTTTTCATTTTGGTTTTGAATATGTGTTCCTTCTAAAACTTTAAAAGTGAAGTATGAGTTTGATTGTCTTGAGCATAAAATGCTAATCATTGATAAACGGTGAATCATGCCTAGGAAGCTTCCACCTCCTCACCCCCTTCTCACCCCAAGTCATTCTTCCTGGCGTGAATGGATGAAGTTGAAACAATTGCCAGAAGATGAAAACACAACACTGGATTGATAGTTACAAAACAAGGAGCCAATGAATATGTTATTCAAAGCTTATTGATATAAAAATGAATCCTCAGCATTTTGGCATTTAAGGAGGAAGGGGAAAGGGAAGAAGAAGGGGAAGAGGAAGGAGAAGGAACCTACATTTACTGAGTGCTTAGTGAGTGCCAGGTCATGGAAACAATCTCCGCTTTGGTTCCCTGCTGGGGCTTATGCCTTTTATTCTCTGTGGGCTACATTGTACCAAAATAACCATCCCTCTCTCTTTTTTAACATCAGTTTAAAAAAAAAAAAAAAGTGAAGAGGAATTTTATCATGGTATCAGGACATGGAGGACATTAGCATATTAGCATTGCATTTTCCACTGTCACTACTCTGTTTGTTGGTGGGTGGAATGTTGAGAAATGTTGCCTAACCTCTTGCAAATGGCACGTGAATAATCCCGTAATCAGTGTAATGTATTCTGTTATGGGAGTAATCAAGTCATTCAGCTTTGAAGTAAGATCCAATTTTTAGAAAGTGGCTGATGAATGCAGTTTCAGGTATTTAGAGGAAGCCGATGTACCTAAACTATGTGGGTCTTCCGGTTGAACAAGGAAAAAAAGTACTTGAGGAAACTGAAGTGGACCATTCTAAAAATACCTAAGTTTCAGGATATATTTTCCTAGCGGCATAGTATTCAATTTAAGATTTTAAAATTAAACATGTCTGTGTGCTTTTGAATTTAGTGTTGTGGAAAGCTGAGTTAGCTGGTAGTGAGGAATGGGAAGATGGCGGCTTATTCTAAATCTGAGGATGGCGCTCCCTCGGCCTCTGTTGTTCCTTCCCTAGGTCTTTGCAGCCGGGAGTCTTCATTATTCAAGGCTCAGCTTAAATGTTCTTGCCTCAGGGATGCCTTCCCTGAATACATTTCCCCTGCCCTTAAGCCCCAGTCTACCTCATCTCCTTTTCCTTTTTTATTTTCTTCAAGGCCCTTATCACCAACAGAAATTCTTACTTGTTTGCTCACTTACCCTCCTCTGGGATAATGTAAGTTCCCTGACAGCAGAGACTTGGTGTTGCTCATCATGGTATTCACAAGACCCCAAACAATTCCAGGTGCCTTGGAGGCACTGATGAAAGGCACTGATGGAGGCACCTACTGACTGACTGACAGAATGAATGCGAAACCCGTGGCCCCAAGATCCTGGGGCTCAGAGGGTTACTCTCCACCTACATCATCTGTATCACTAAGCAATGTAACAGAGCAGCTGCATTTTTTCCTCCTGCAACACGAAGCAACTCCTCAGTGGCCCACCTTAGGGTCAAGGCTCACCCAAGTCCATCTGGTCCCAGGTGGGAGGCTGCAACTCATTCATCAGGCAGCTCCTGTTCCCAGCCAGGCCACAAGCCAGCAGTCATGCAAAATGCTGCAGTGTCCCTGTTAGTTAAGCTTCCTATTACTTAAGACATACGTTTCAAAAATAACTCCGGCGTCTCTCGTTATGTTCTGTTCTTGATTTGCAGGCTGTGGCAATCCAAATCCCATTAACGCCAGAGCCCTTGTACAAAGCCTTTTGTACTGACTTGGGTTAATTTAAATCTGTGCGTTTGTAGCCTCCTCTCCCCTAAACTTAGGCTTTTCAATGACTCCCTTACTCCCCTCTTTTGCACGTGGGCTCCCTCTCTTTTTATTCCTTTCCTCTCTCCTTCTCCTCCCCCTTTCCTCCCTCCCTCCCTTTCTTCCTTCTCTCCCTCTCTTCTTTTGCCTCTTAGAATGTGAGTGAGTCTTAAGGATTCTTTCTTTCTGCAACAGAATTCTAAGCATGTGAGGAACAATTTTTGCCCTAGTTTCTCTTTGACCACCTCTTCCACTTCAAATGTATCTAGTATTCTAACATTAAGTAAGGTCTTCATGGAAAGCCCCATATATAAAATCTTCATGTACGAGTAAGCAATTTTTGGACTAATCATAGGTCCAAAATAGGTGTATCAACACATCCCTATGGAATTTCTTTTCTTTTTTTTTTTCTGCCCCCCAGCATTGATTTTCTGTTTATGAAAGTAATGCATTGCTCACTGTGAAGCATTCGGATAATGAAGAAAACCCAGGGTGACTTTAGGCAGAAGGCTTTCCCTGTGTAGTCAGAAGAGGATTTGGCTTTCAAGAGAATAATTAACAAAACTCGTTTTAAGGGCCCATTTATTGCACAAAATAGTGGAATTACCTGTCCAAGGGAATGAGAAGTGTTCAGATGTTGCCGACATTTCCCCCAAATGCACTGTGGTCCCAGAATAATGACTTCTTTTTATAGGAAAAGGAGAAGTTGCCTTGGTTCAGTGAATAGGAAACACTGGTACTAGGCTTTCTTGGTGTGTACAAAAATATGCCCAAGTCTGCCCTTTCAACGAAAGCCACTAGACCACATCAGAACCAAATAGGGTATGTATTTCTTATCTCTTGATTTATTTGTTTTTTTAACAAACCCACATTTCTCGAAGTCTTTTCCATAGAATAACTGTCACATAGGATTTTTCCATGCCAAAGGGTTCCATGGTCACATACATTGAGGAAACATTCATAAATTGTTGACAGTTCTTGGACATATGTGATGTGCATTAGCATATTAAACTATGAGAAAGCCTGAAGCAAAGAGAACTGTTCTACTTCATTTCTTTGTTGTTTCTAAAGCTTATTTCACTGTGAAGTCTGTCTCTCTTTTATTAAGTAACACCTGCAAATATTCCCTGGATCCATTTGGCCACAAAAACAAAACAAGAGGAAACAAATAAGCAAAAGCAGTTCTTGTACACCTGCTCTGGGTGCGTGGTCTTTGGGGCTTTTGCATTCCTGTTGCGCTTTTTATTCCTTGATAAGAAGATGCGTGAGATAAGAACTCATCTCTCTAATCCTTAGTATCAGGCACTGTGCTGGGCGCTTTCCTTGCATTACTGCATTTGAACTCCACGCAGCCTGGGTTCCGCATGTTGCCGATGAAGGTTCTAAAGCCCTAAGAGGTGATGTATGTAACTTTCCTTGGGTCACTTAGTGAGATAGGTGGTAGAGTTGAGCGTAGGATCATGGTGGCTGACCTTCCGCCAAGGCTCTTGATGCTTCCTAAGCTCATGCCCTTCAGCACAGCAAATGCAGTCCTGACGGCACCTTTTCCACTCTTGTGGGCTCTTGGTGGCATTCGCTGGTCACCTTTTTGAAAAGAAACTGTTCAGCAGTGTGGCATCACAGACCTCTCTTGGTGGAGACTCTGTGCACCCCTCACATGCAAGTGACTGGAAATTGAGTGTGTGATGTGTATATACACATACGTACAATTAAGCCTTGAACAACATGGGTATGAGACGCGCCAACCCTCCACACCATTGAAAATCTGGGTATAACTTTTGACTCTCCCAAAACTTAACTACTGATAGTCTACTGTTGACTGGAAGATTTATCGATAACATAGTCAATTAACATAAACAGTCAATTAATACATGTTTTATATGTTTTATGTATCCTATACTGTATTCTTACAATAAGGTAAGCTAGAGACTAGAAAATATTAAGAAAATCATCAGAGCTGGGCAAGGTAGCTCACACCTGTAATCCCAGCACTTTGGGAAGTTGAGGCAAGCGGATCACTTGAGCCCAGGAGTTCAAGACCAGCCTGGGAAAAATGGTGAGACCCCGTCTCTACAAAAACATAAAAAATTAGCTGGGCATGGTAGGGCACACCTGTAATCCCAGTTACTCAGGAGGCTGAGGTGGGAGGATACCTTGATTCCTGGAGGTTGAGGCTGCAGTGAGCCAAGATGGCACCACTGCACTCCAGCCCGGGTGACAGAGTGAGACCCTGTCCCAAAAAAAAAAAAAAAAAAAAAAAAAAAATCATAAGGGAGAGAAAATATCTTTACTATTTATTAAGTGGAAGTGGATCATCATAAAGGTCTTCATCCTCATCGTCTTCACATTGGGTGGACTGAGGAGGAGGAAGAGGAGACGTTGGTCTTGCTGTCTCAGGTACGGTAGAAGTGGAGATGGACAAGGTGAAAGGGGAGGCAGGAGAAACAGGCACACCTGGTGTAACTTTTGTAGAAAAAGAGCCCTGTGTAAGTGGACCCATGCAGTTCAAACCTGTGCTGTTAAAGGGTCAGCTCTGTGTGTCTGTGTCTGTGTGTTTGTATACACCCACATATATGTATGTATATGTCAGTTTCCTTGAATCCACTCCAAGGCCTAAAACACAGTAGGAACTTGATGAGTATTTTTTGACGTGAAATGGGAAATAAATTCTGCGTGAAATATGACAACTGTCCATGCACTCTCTCGTCTCTTCTGCTTTGTTTTATCACCATTGGACATATATAGCGTGTTTATTTGTTTTACATTTACTTGTTTATTTGCTTACAGGGTGTCTCTCCACATTTGGGCATGAACTTTTTTGGGGGAAAGCTCTTTAGGTCTCTTGTGTACTACTGTGAACCTACAGTAAGTGCTCAGTAAATATTTAGAAAAAGGGTAAATGGTTAGATTCAAGTTTTCATAACTTCTCTTTTCCAAAATCTCCTCACATTGTTTTCTGTGCTTGTTGACTCTTCTCTCTCAGGAGTAGTTAAAAATCTATATAGGACTGTAAATAAAGGAAATCCAAATCTTAGCTATTCCAGTGTAGTAACTATTGAAGCACCCTGTGTTAATGTGCACGGAGCAATCTGCAAGGCAGAGCCAGCTACCAAGTCTGATGTACAGGAAGTTGCGCAACTCTGAGGACAGTGTGGACAGTCACCACTTCATGCTTTTTACCACAGCCATCCCTTGCCCAGCACAAATCTCTTCTGCAGAAATCCCAAGTTAAAAAAAAAAAAAATCCAGGGAGCAGCTATCCTTTCATCCACTCAAACCACATCCTGCTGGGCTGCTTAACCTGAGAAGTAAAGGTATTTCAATATAATTAATCTCCTTTGCAATCTTTTATAAACCATTCTTGGAAGGGGTCCATAGATTTCGTCAGATAGCCAAAAGGATCTGGAAAGGTTACAGACCCCTGAAAAGCCCTGACTACTAAATAGACTGGGTGGAGTATTTTCACTGGTGCGTAGGGAAGGGCAAAGGATTGAAAAATGGTTTCCTTTCCTCTTTGAAGTTAAAAAAAAAATTGATGTGTTCATTTCATGTTTGCCCTTGCCTTTTTCACTCCTTGTGTGTGATGGGTACCGTCAGAACCTCACCCCCCAGTCCCACACCTTCATTGCGGAATTGCTTCCGATAGCCTGCAGTTTGGGGAGGCAGGTGAAGTCCACTCCTTGGGCAGGGTCACTTTCGCTTCTGCAGAACCACCAGAATGAGCACAGGACCCCGTGCGGAATGCAGTGTAGTTGGAAGGCATTCTGCCCAAATGTTCTCTGAGGACGGGTAGAGACTGAAGCACACCCAGTCCTGATTGCATTACCTTGGGACCAGAAGCACTTCATCCTCCACTACTGCTACTTGGGGGTGGGAAGGGAGTCATGGGGCGGGGGGCGCGTGGTGACTTGGTGGGGGTTGGGAGGGTGGGTCTTAGGCATGCATCTCCTGCCTTTGAGACTGCCGCTGGGAATATTAAACGGCTTGCCCCAGAGATAACAGTGAGGGATTCTTAAGTATGGGTCTGTTGATAACTCACCTTTCATTAGGATTATGTTGTATAAAATCTTTGTCAAAACAGGCTTTTAACACACAGAGCTTGGTGGAGGCAGATTGTGCATCTGTAGCTGATTGTGTTCAGAGAATAAACTGAAGCTTTAAAAAGGGATACGCTGTCACAATGGCTGGTGTTGGAGGTGGGGAGGTGGAGGAAAGAGAATTGACATGCTGGATCTTTAAGTAAGAAGGGGCCCGTTAATAGCCAGAAATAGCAAAATAGGAGAAAGGAACAGAAGAAAGAGTGAATGAAATAGAATAACCAGAAATATATTACAATTCACAAAAATGGTGTTTACTCAATTACATACTCCTGTCTAATGTGAAAATAGCTGAAAAAAATTAAAAGCTCTTCCTAGGAACAAATTTATTTTGTTGGAACACACAGAATAAAGCAAATCATAATTGGCTGTGATGAATTACATCCAAAGTGAAAAATGGAAATACAGCAGGTAGTCAGTCTGCCTGCAGGGGACCTAGAGTTCCTATAGAAAGAGAAAGTGTCCTATAACCAGAGGTGGTGGGTATCTTGGTTCCAAGGGAAACCAAATGATGCAGGAGGAAGAGGAGGGTGGGGAGGGGTTCCGAGGATTCAGAGGTGTGTGTGGGTATGGAGGGGTCAGAGCCATTTGCTCTGTAGGCTGAGGGAGAAGGAGTGCCAGGGCAGGGATTCAAGAATGTGGTCCAAGGGGAGGGAGAGATAGATTTACCTGGCATTGGCATTTTTGATGGATTGTAGTGATGAGAGATGAAGGCTGGAAAATGGAAGGCAGAAAGAGGAACAATGGAAACATTCTCTTTTACGCAGAGACTCTCCCAGTAGGGTGAAAAGGGGTGGGGTGATGTGGTATGCTGATTTCTGGAGTGATCTTCATGAAAACAGATCAGGGAAACTGACAAGGAAGCAAGCCTGGAGCTGGTTGGAATAATACCCGTGTCTTCCTATGTACGAGGGATGTATGAGCCCATGTGCACACAAGTAACTGGCAAAGCTTAGGGGAAGCATCAAGGTAGAAATTCATAGCCATTATTTTTGTGGCCTCTAGCTACAAAAGCTAACAGGTGAAGATAGTCTAGAGACCCAAACTGGGAAGATAAATGACATTTTAACATTTTGTCAGGTAGGCAGTTTAAAAATAAATTTGGATTCAATATATACCATTAATGCTAGAGTTTCTAACAATGCAAAAATGCCTTCTTTTCGATAGCAGTTAAAAAAAAAAGGCATGTCGTAGGGGGTGAGGAACCCTGTATAGGAGAGGCGTATGTGATGGTGACAGCAGCCCTACGAAGCTACTGAAAACATACCACGACTCTGCCCTCCAGAATTAACACCATAACCTATGTCAGGGACTCACTATTATCCTCATATCAGCTCTTGGATCCTGTCCAGTCCCATTAGCGATTCCCATGTTGATTGCTCTGTTACTCGTGAATGTTAATTGCTTCTAAATCTCTTTGGATGTTCAGATGCTTGGGGAAAAAATTCTGACTGGCGAAGGTGTGAGTTTTATTAATGTGCAAGTAAACAAGAAATCTATTTAGAGACCCAAGTGGAGTGTCTGTGACTCAAGATGCCGTAAACAGCTGATGTGGCATCTTTCTTTGCATGTCTGTCATATGTTGGTGGTGTGAGAGTGAGGATGGGGGAACAGGATTTCAGTGATCACTGTGGTGTATGTCCAAAATCGGTATGCTTGTAGATTCAGTTAGACACTCACATTCTTCCCTCTGGGATTCCTACTTTGCTTAGTATGAAATGATGACCTTGCTACCTTTGAGAGAAGCTTATACTTAGTAAGTGCTATTAAATCAGAAGATGTAAAAATATGAATGTAATTTGGCCTATCACCTAGTTTCTGAACTAGAAGAACTTCAGAAATAAACTTCTTAAGCTTTATTTTACTCTTGAGAAACAAAGGCATAGGGAGAGGAGAAGGTAAGGCACAGCAGAGCTGGCTAAGAAGCCAGGTCATCCAATTCGCACCCTGGCACTCAAGATAAGAGAAAATGATAAAAATGGGTGTTTATTGTATTTTCCAGAAGCATTTCACTGAGTCTTTGTGGAGTTTTAATTTTTTCCTTTGGGTGGAAAAAAATCTAGGATGATTCAATATTGAAATTCATTTATTAGTAATTATAACAGTGTCTCAGCGAGAGTAAAAAGGTAGAAAAAAGGAAGAGCAGCCAGTTTAGTGCTGTGATTCATGAATTCAATCAATATTCGTGGAGTGCCTTCACACTAGAATTTAGCAGTAAACAAAAAAATTCCCTGTATATACTAATGCTCCCAGGTTACAAAACTGTAGGCTAGGATGTAACTGTACTAAATACTTTAGGCAATTGTAACACAATGGTAAGTATTTGTATCTAAACATAGAAAAGTTACAGTATAAATATGGTATCACTGTATTATAATGTTATGGGACCACCTCATATATGTGGTTGGTTGTTGACTGAAATGCCATTCTGTGGTACGTGAATGTATTTTAAATAGGATGGTCAGGGACACATCACTGAGCAGGTATTTAAGCAGAGATCTGATGAAAGGGAAGGAGTAAGCCGTAGAAATACTGCAACAATATTGGCCCAAGCAAAGGCAACAGTTAGAAGGACAAAGTTCCTGAGGTGGGAATGTGGTTGGGTATTTGAGGATGAGTGAAGGGGTCAGTGCTGTTGCAGAGGTGCGTAAGGAGAAGACAGTGAGAGATCATGACCCTCACATCAGGGGCTTTGGGAAAACTCAGGGACAGTCCTTTTAAGGAGACCCATCTTTTAGTATTTCTGTAATCCCAAATAGTATGGCTCATACACAGAACCCAAACTCATCCTTTTTTTGGAATATTTTCTGAAGGTGCCATCTTTCTGGGATTGGTGTCTGTGACTTGCCAGGAATGTCTAGAAACTATCAGATCTTTCTGTAGAGTTTTTGATGAGAGCGGTTGTCATAGTAATAAAATTATTGAACCATAGGATTAGAAGTTTCTTGATGGTAGGACCTATGTCATACACATTTTTGTGTCCTCCAAGAAGCCACACACAGTTCTAAACTTACACATAGTAAGAGCTCAATAAATACTGATTATTTTTTCAATGCATGAGTAAATGGTCTGAGAGTGGTAGAAAGGATGGGATGTCCTAGAAAGGACTGTTAAAAATACACCCTTCTAAAAATGTTGTTAACGAAATTACTTCTGAAGTATTCTGACTTCCTTGCAATCTTTTTAAAAGACAAGTCCATATGCTGAAATGTGAACATAAGTATATAACAAACTGAACAGTAGTAACATTATTTTCAGGCCAAATTTTAGTTGGATGGTTGCATTTTGTCAATCCAATTTTTTCTTCCATGTTTTAAACTGGATATGGGAATTTTTCCAATCTTATCTCTAGTATTAAAAGAATATTGGTGTCTGGGCTCATAAAAACAAGGGGTTACGCTCGTCACTGTCTTACCCTAAAATGTGTTTAATATGTTGAGATTATGGTGAAAATGACATAGGAAATATCAGTCCCCTCGGGAACAATGGGTGGTCAAGATGCATTGTGATGGGGAAGGCCAAAATGGTAATTCTTGTTCTCCCATGACTGAATTCTCACCCTAATGGACCAATAATTTATAACCTTATTGCCTTTCAGTATCCCCATCTTCAAAGTGGGGGTAACACAAACTTACCCTCTGCCTTTCAGGTTTTTTGCGAAAATCAGTGAACTAATATTGGTAAAATTGGAGCCCCATGGATGAAGGGTACTTTGTAAGTATAATACATTATTGTCACGTTATTTTCTGTTATTCCAAAGTGCAAATACCAGATGTCTGCTCTTGCCATATCAGGAAATCTGTAACACCAAGTTTCACACCCAGATATTGGTAATCTGACTTCCTTTGAGGCATTTAATATTTCTGAACTCTAATGTTTTGACAATATGTTGGATGTTGAAAAGCCACCTCCCCCTGCCACCCTCCGTAAATATAAATTCAAGCAATGCTTACTAGAAAATTTGGCCAAAATATGTCTCTATGTTATTATATGCAAAAATGTTGATATGAACTATGGATATAAATGTAAGGTATCTTTATTTCTCTTCTCTCAACTCTCTCTTCCTTTCTTTCAAAATTGTATTTAACTTGTGTTTTGAGCAGTCGGTCTGTGTCTCAAAGAAATGGTTGATTTCAGGGAGAGAATGAATGTTTCCACGAGGTGAACGATATTTTGTTAAGGATGAAAGTTGATTAGACAGTTTGCTAATTATTGTATTTCCAGACTTGGGGCAGGGGGAGGAGGACAACCAGAACGGTGAGCTAAGTGTGGATCACCCCTCCTTAACCAGGTTACAGTCCAGGGGACCTGGGAATTGCTTCCTACCCATGCAATGGCAAAGGCTACAAAAGGGCAGGAGGAGACTGTGCAATCCCAAAGCAACGGCTTTGATAGATTTTCTCTATTGAGTGGTGCATCTTTTTATTTTGCCAGGCCAACCAATGCCCTGGAATTGTGTGCGCTACCATAGATTGGCCAGCTATATACCCAGTGCTTAACCCATGGTTTGATATTTTTTTTCTTTTAAACGGTGGCTGTCACCCTTTAAAGTTGATCATAGAGAAGTTTAAGATTAGGACTGCTTATTGAAGCCTATTTTAGTGAGTAATCCTTGGATTCATGCGGCTGTAGGATCTAAGTCTGCAAGGCTCTTATATGTCTTATCTAGCCCTATTTGTTGGCCAGTTCTAAGGGTTCCAGCTGACTGGAGCCTGAGAACCTCTAGAGGCAGAAAGTCTACGACCTAAAAAGGCAACTCTGACAGAGAATTCCTTCTCAAGTTAAACATAAATCCAACCACTATGTATCTCTGCCCTTGGGTTCTACTTTTACTATCCATCCCTACAATGAATAAGTGTTTCTCCTACAAAATGACACCATTTCAAATATTTAGTGACACTTATTGAGTCTCCCTATGGTGGTCTCTTTGTCAGCTTCAGTTCCTTCAACAACTAGAGCTCATTTCCGTGATTTCCAAAACTCTTTACCCCTCTGGAAAAGTTCTTATCTGTCTATATCTTTCTTAACAAGCAGCACTGAGAATCTATCTTCTCCAGGCCCCATTCTGCATCTCAGAGTCCAGAGATCTAATCAAAGTTTCAGAAGACAATGACCTCTGAAGAAATCGTCTGGAATCACGTGCACCCATGGATTGGTTTGAGTAACGAGACAGCAAAGCCCACATCTCTCTGTGAGGTGCAGATGATTGACAGGAAGAAAGTTGTTTTGGTTAATAACACAATCTGCTTGCCTCCTGTAGACACAGCAGTAGCCTACTAATTCGTTAGAAGTGAATTAAGGTTGTTTACCCATGTTTTAAAGTAACTGTCAGAGTGAAAAAAAAGTTTGTACTAAATGAGACCACTCACCTTCTTCGGAGTTGCTGTTTATTTTAAGCTGAGTGCATAAATAATATATTGAGATACGAAGGGTGATTTCAAGCATTAGAACACGAAGTCTCTTGTTTACTAACTGTCACTGGACTGAAGAGAATTTAAACAGCTCTGAACCTTTTTGTCTGTGAATGTGAGGCATGAAATTAACTTTCATTTCATAGTTAGCAGAAATCATGATGACGGCAGACTTGTTGACATGTCTCCTGCCAATCTGGATATTTTTTGGTATTCAAGACAAACCTTGACAACAGAGTGCTTTCCATGTCTCCTTTGAAACAAGACTCCCTCCTTCCCCCACAAAATAAGTAGGGAACTGTGTGGGTCACTGAGTCAGTTTGTTCTGGATATAAAGAGGAATACTGGAAATATATACTAGTCTAGGTTCTGGGAGTTCCAGTCTTGACTGCTGGCAACCTTCTCTGAATCTTACTTTCTTCATCTGTAAAATGGAAATAATAGCATCTACTTCCGCTACTTCACAGGAAGATGGTGAGATCCCAATGAAGCAATTGTGGGGAGATGACTTTGAAAGGCATCAGGTGTCATATGTGGGCAGGACAAGACAAGATAACAACAGTTATTGCTATTAAGGCTTATTCTCAAGGATTTACATGTATTAACTCATTCACCCAACAATCCTATGGGATAGGTACTGTTGTTATCCCAATTTTGTCACTACAAAAACACAAGCACAGGGCAGTGGAGCGACTTGCTCCATCATCTGATGGCTTAAAGTTTGCAAAACTGATAGCCAAACACCAGGCAATTGGGTCCAGGGTTTGTTTTCCTAACTCTTACTTATTTGGGAGAAGAAGCCAGGTTTCCCCATATATAATTAATGCCTCTTGATCATGCGCAAGTAAATGAAACATCATTCCTAAAAGCCTGGACCAAATTTACGCTGAGAAAATACAGGTATGGCTTCCCATCAACAAGGAGGGTTCCCATTGGGTAGGTATGTAGCAGACTGTATGGATTAATTATGTTTTATGTGTGAAGAGCCTGGTGATTCTTAGATGAAAAGCCGTAAGTAAAAAGACCTATTACTCGTAATGCTTTCGGAAACAAGAAATTTGATTCACTTTTTGTCCCCTTAAACTTGAAAATGTGATAGCCTATTTCAGAATATAGGGAGAGTGTTAGAGAATGAATAAAAAATGTATGGAATGTTTAATTTTGCATGATTACATTTCATATTTGCCAAAGTAACTGAGGCAAATAGAAATGCATAATAGTATCACAGCATACCTATTTGAGGTGTTTTGATGGAGTACTCGGATTTTACAGTCTGATACGTGAACCCTTTGGGATAAATCCTTATTAAGCAAATGAACAAGAATGTATTTGTGTTTGCATCATTGAAAATATGTAATTTGTACAACTGCTCTTTCAATGTATATTTACACTATATTTATTTGAATTTCAAAAGAGGAAAGAGTCTTAAGTGATTAATGGAAACAAAAATGATGTGAATTTGCAGACATTTTCCCCTGAAATATGCTCAGTCTTTAGAAGGATCATACTTAAAAATTGGAGTGGCAAGAGTGGGGGTGCTGACTTGCTTTGGATTTCTGAATGAAGCATTCCAAAAATAGGATCATTTCCATAATCCCTGAAAAATGGACAGATTTATGAGCAGTAATCAGCTGAGGGAAAGAATAAATTCTGCTCTTCCAAATTGTAAAAATCTCAGCAATTGCTGCTGTGCTCTAGTACTTGTTAATACAATGAGATAATTGCATAATTAAATACACTGTGGAATTTCAATAATTGGAAACTTTGTGTTCTCATCACAATATGCAACTTGCTGATGTTGAAAAGCATCATCAGTGTTATCCGGAGGCCAGGATCCTTCTTTCACGTCACACCCTCTGCAGCCTTCTGCAGCTCCTGTTGCGGTTCTGAAACACTTCCCTTTCAGGTTATTTTTAGTTGGTTGTATTTAGACAAGGTGAAATGAAGCAGGATGTCCCCCAAAGTCTGACTTATCTGCCCAGGTCATGGAAGTTGAGGATCATTTTGCTAAAAATGTCCCTGGTGCTAGCTAGATGTTTCTATGTAGTAATGGTTGAACGGCAACCTGAAGAAGAGAGCTTTTTGGAACTGAGGAGTGCTTCTCTGGGTTAGTAAATGTGAGATTGCTTTGTGGAGCCTCTGAAAAGGCAAGCTGCAGAGCTGGGCTACTTGGGTTCAAACCTGGTGTGGTCTCTTTCTTTCTGTATTTCTGGAAAAGGTACCCAATATCTCATATATTTTCTTACCTGTAAAAGGAGAATCTTAGCACCTACATCTTCGTGTTGGTGCAAAGCGTAATGGAGGTAATGTATGGAAAGAACTTAGAAGATACCAGGCGGTTTGTAACCATCCAGTAAATGTTAGCTATGTTATCAGGCAATCCAGGGAAGTTTCATCTTCATCTGAACGTGACAAATCTTTCAGTAAGAACAAATAAGTAGACTTCTGGTTTTGCTCATTCGAGAGATATTTATGGAATACATGATGATCATGATAAAAATAATATTATTAAATCAGTGCTTGGCAGACAGTAAGATATTTTAGCAGGAACTGGTCCATGATTGGTATCCCCAGCATCTAACACACCCATGAATACATACGGGATAGTTACTTAGCATAGAATGGATTCCATACATGCTTGGAGAATAAATGAGTGAATCAATGCATGGATAAAATTGGTTTTAACCTTCTTCTTTTAGGAGTTAGAAGAGTTTACTATGGTCTGTTTGAGAATGTAGATGCATTTGCTTTTGTTGGACTCTAGGGCTGGCACTAGGCAAGTGAGGTATGTATGGTGACAAACTTAAAGAGGCACTCACTCTCAGGGTTGCACAAGTGCTTCCTTAAATTTTGTGTCCCAGATGCCTCACTTTTGTCACCGTGGCCCAGGTCCTGTTGAATGTGTTAATCTCGCATGTATGACTATGCTTGATTTCTACCTGTGTTTGAAATTCCCCCTCAATTTTATTTTGAAAAATTTCAAAGCTACAGAAATTGAAAGAATAGTACAAGCAACACTGCATACCTTTTACTTACGATCATCAAAAGCTAATATTTGCCACATTTACTGCATCTCTTTCTGTATATATGAATTCAAACTTTGTCCTAATTCACCATAGAAATCATGTTGTAACCTCAATACAACATTCTCATTCCCTTGCCTCTAGTGCACATAATGTTAAATAGGCTTCCAAAATTCTGAGTCTCAAAATTATGAATTTTGGAAGAAAAAGGACAAAAAGAGCACTAAAAAAACTGCTTAAACTTGTTTTTCAGGTTTTAAAAACTGCTGCTTGAACCTTGTTTTTAGACTATTAACATACTAACCTACTTAGAATACCTTCAATATGAAATGACCAAAATCTTAAAGGTTAGAAAGTTTTCCTGCATGCTCTGACACCTTCTTTTGCAGAGGAGAGACTTTTTAAAAAAGATAAAATTCCCTTGACCGTTATTTTTCTGAGATCCTTTCGAAAGTAAATGAGAGTCCAATTACAAATACAATGAGCTCGTCGTTTTCCAAGTTAGGAATATTCACTGTAAGGGGTGATTATGAAAATATAATATAGAGGCTATATTATCAATTTGGTGATATGCCCTCAAATAGAACTGTACACTTGATTTTGGAATGCACTGACAAACTTACGTGGAAAAAAAACCTTTCTGATAATCTGGAATGTTTCTAAAAAATAAGGTATCTGTTCTACAAAATGATGATAACATTTGACAGACAGTTGTATTATTTCAGTGGTATTAGCAATGTTCTCTGTGGAATCCCAGGGAATCTGAGGAGGGGCTTCAGGGTGATCACAGGGGGTGGAGATGGGAGTTAGGGGAATGAGATGACATTGGAAATCCAGGCCACTCACTCATATTCCATTGGAATAGCTCTGAAATGATGTGCTTTATGTTGGACATCCGTCTAAGAATCAGTTTTCATGAAAGTGTTCTAAAGCTAAAAAGAAATAGTTTGGAAACCATAGCATTAGTGGGTAGCAGAGAAATAGGAAACATTTATCCAGCAATCTTGGTTGGCAGTGAGAAGTGAAAGCTGTCAACTCGAAGGGTGGGAGAGGTCAGAAAAACCATGAAAGGCAGAAACACAAACTGAAAAACCATCTGGGAGCAGCAAGCAGGATCAAACACCCATACATACCCTAATGCGATGGTTCCTAAACTCCAGTGATTCCTGGTCTTTAACCCAGACATTCTGATTCAGTAGATCTGGGGAGGGGCTCAGGAGTTTGGTTTTTTAATAGTCACCCTAGGCTGCATGGAAAAAAATTGTCCTAAAGTCATGTTTGCATCATAGAACATTACTGTATTTGGTGATGATAAAGATGACCACAAGTGTAAAGAAAATGTTCAATTCAGTTTCATAGAATGTAACCCTTTTTCAAATTCAGGGAAATTTTAGAATGATTTCCTTCCAAAATGCTTAAAATAGAAAGAGTTATCCCGAATAACAGGGGGGAAAAGACAGACAATAGTAATAGTAATAAAGTACTATTAGTAAAATAGTAATAAAAGACAGACAAATGTAATAGTCACATTACAGTGTGGATTTGCTAAGTCTGATAAGAGAGGTACACACCAAGGGAGCCGAGAGGGCGCTCCTGTCTGGTTGCACACTGTAATGAACTTTCGAAAGAGGGAGCTTCCTAATGGTACCGCGTGGCTTAATGGGCTGTTCACAGGCTGTGGAATCAGACAGGCCTGGGTTTGAATCCCGACTCTCCTGTTGTAGTAACTCAGAAAAATGACCTAATCTTTTTAAGCTGGGTCTTCTTCATAAGGTCCAAATAAAGACTAAATTAGATGATGTGTGAAAAGTACTGAGCACGGGGCAGTAAGACGATAGATGCTCAAGTGGCTGTCATTAAAATAAATGGCTGTAATTATATTTATTTAAGAAGGACCTTCAGATAGGTAGGCTTTCAAGAAGAGTGGGGATGACAGTGTGTTGTTTATTAGTTTTGGTTTAGGCAGGAAAGGGGAGGCAAAAGCGTACCCCCAAAAAGCGGGACAGCATAAGCAAACCTTGAGGTAAGGGATGATTTAGGCTTTTGTGCGTAGTTCAGTGTTTCCAAAGTGTTGTTCATGTAGAAGATTCTAGATGGTACAAGTATTTTACAAATATTAACTAATCTTCATAGTGACTCTATGAAGTAGGTATTGTTTATTTAACAGACCATGAAGGCTAAGGCACAGAGAAGTTAAGCAACTTGCCCAAGATCACATAGCTAGTAGTGGCACAGCCAGGATTTGAACACATGCAGCATCTGTATTGCTAATGACTATGCTAGGCTATTTTAATAATAATGACTTATGCTAATTAGTGTGTATTAGAAAGCTGTAACTAGCACAGGAAAACAGTGAGTTTTACAGATATTGTTGCCTAGAACAACCGTAAAGTTTTAAAAAGTAGCTTGATTTAAAATAAATCATATACAATAAATAATAGTGGTCATGTCATCAAATATGACAAAAATCCTGTAGGTGTTCCCCAGATGAGTTTGGCCTGGGAAGTTCTGGGGCAGTGGAAGAGAGTGGCAAGAATAGATTGGGGCTACCATGGGAGACTATTGCCTTCAAATAATTGTTGTGTGAAACAACAATGAGAAATCCTTTACTTTCTAAGGGAGAAGCCAGTAGGTCTGTTGTAGGGTAGGAGGCTCAGGGAAGGAAAGACCGTAGCTTGATGAGTGAGTTCTCTCTCATTTCCTGCATTCCATTGCGAAGGGGTGAAAGCCTCCCCTCAACCTGGACTTCTGAATGGCCAGCCTGAGACCTATGCTATTTGGGAGTTATTTAGTTTTTTCCTCCTCCTCTTTCCCCACCCCTTCTCCTTCCTCTTCCTTCTTTTCTCTTCTTTTGCCTCTTCCCACCTCCTTCTTTTTATTGTGCATGAGGACAGATTTCAAAGAGTCCATGCCCCCAAAATGCAAATCCCTGTTGCAATTCAATGGGAAAAGAGGTTAATACTCTAGATGGCATTTTAATTTACCTTCAGCTTTTCCGGATGACACCTGTGTATCTCTCCCTGGATATAGTCAGAAAAATCTAAAAGCTCAGCTAATCCTAAGCCAATCCATGCTTATGCTTTTTAAATTTAATTTTATTTATTTTATTATTTTTTTTTCTTTTTGAGACGGAGTCTCGCTCTGTCGCCCAGGCTGGAGTGCGGTGGCACGATCTCGGCTCACAGCAAGCTCCGCCTCCCGGGTTCACGTCATTCTCCTACCTCAGCCTCCCGAGTAGCTGGGACTACAGGCGCCGCCACCACACCCGGCTAATTTTTTGTGTTTTTAGTAGAGACGGGGTTTCACCGTGTTAGCCAGGATGGTCTCGATCTCCTGACCTTGTGATCTGCCCGCCTCCGCCTCCCAAAGTGCTGGGATTACAGGCGTAAGCCACTTTGCCCGGCCCATGCTTAGGCTTTTATATTTGCAGATTTATCTTCCTATCAATTTATTTGAAGCTAATATTAAGATGAGTTTGCATTCCCTGAGCAAATAAGCACAGGTGTTAGTCCAGAAATTGGAGGAAACCAGAATGTAACCAGCCACACCGGGCGAGGAGTGGTGGGATAATTACACAGTTCCTCGAGCCTGGGTGTGGCGTGCCTGCCCTGCAGGCTCCACATCTGCAGTATTCTGCCCAGGTCACACCCGGTCCTCATATCTAGAGACAACCAGTCTACTTATCTAGTCCTGCCCATTTCCTCTGTCTTACCCTGAGGACGAGCATCATAATCTGTTCCCACCCTTTAGTGCCATCCTTGACATAGGGTGTGCATTCAATAAATGAACTTCTGGCCGTTGGTTAATGAATGATATCAATAGCTCCTTACTTCTCTATTCAGATTATGGTTTAGTGAATACATATTGAGCACTTACTATGGGCTAGTTATTGTGCTAAGGGCTTTTGCACTATTTGAATCTTACAACAACCCCCTTCACCTGTCACCAATGGGGAAATTGAGGCTTAGGGAGGTGGTATAGTTTAACCAAAGTCACACACACTTGGCTCAGCATGATTCAAGCCCAGATACCCCACGTTCAGGCTCAGTTCTCTGATTTCTTTATGTCACTTTTTCTTGCCTTGCAAAAACATTGAGTGTGTTTCTCCTCCCACTGTTAACCTGGGGTTTCCTCCCAACCGACCCCCTGGGGTCTCACTCTCAACCCTCAAGTTGAAGGAAAGCTCCTCCCTCTCTGACTGTAAATAGAGAATTCTGTCTTCATGGTGTGAGACCCTGAATGTCATCAAATGCCACTGCCCACAGTGAGTCCAGGAACGGAAGCTGCTTTTGGAGTTTCCAGCAGGGGCTGCCTGTGAAACAACCACAGGCAAGGCCTGTGTGCGTGTCCTGAACACTGCCTCACAGATTAAAATAGTTGTCACAGTGACCAGAAAATTGGATTGGTTAAACCTTCTGGTTTTAGATTGTTTTTGGGGAGTGAATAACTCTATGCTTTTTCCTTGTCACAGGCTAAAATGAAAAAAAAAAAAAAAAAGTAAGCGTGCAACTTCATAGCTATTTTTCTTTCCTGTATGTTCATAGTGGTTATTTCTATCTGGGAAGTTTCCATTGGGATTTAGTTCAGGATATAGACTTGGCAGGGCGGCTTCTGCACTCTGTGGTGACATTTGACAGACTGCAGGCAAAGCAGGATGGATTTCTAATGTCTAGATGGATGGATTTGGGGGCAAAGTGTTAGGATTGGACTATATTATAAAATGGATTTATGGATCCGAATCTAAAAGTGGCTCATTGCCTGTCAATATGAGATCTGTATCAATAACATTTGATAAATTAGGCCTCCCGACCCTTTGCTCTGTTTGCTTTATCAACTCTACTTGGCAATAACAATAAAAGACTCCAGGTGGTGTATTTGGAGTGGCTTATTGAGCTTGCCATGTGCATTCCTGACCTTAGGGCCCAGCTCTGTGATCCTGCACATGTTATAACCCCCAGAAGAGCGCTGCTGTGCCTGACTTCCTCCCCAGAATTAGACGTTCCCCTGCTAAGCTGCATTTCAATATCGGCCTCATGCATTAACCTTGAAACACTGTGCCCGTGATGTAGGTAGCGTCTTCATTTTCCAGACGAAGAAATTAAGACACTGAGAGGTTAAATGAGCTGCCCAAGGCCACACAGTAAATCTCGAATACAGCTGGGTTCCAGATAAAGGTGTCATGGTCGCTGGGGGAGGGTATGACACTTTTGTTCTCTGTAGTCACAGACTAAAAGGAGTTGAATTTGCACAAAGCTTGCTGATAATACACTTTTTTTTTTTCCCCCAGTGGTGGTGTGGCTGCTATCTTATCTCCAACTCTTTTGGGGAAGCAGTCCATGTCCCTGTGTAAGAAATACAGGGCTCACACACCTGTAATCCCAGCACTTTGGGAGGCTGAGGCGGGTGGATCACGAGGTCAGGAGATCGAGACCATCCTGGCTAACATGGTGAAACTCCGTCTCTACTAAAAATACAAAACAATTAGCCAGGCATGGCGGCCAGCGCCTGTAGTCCTAGCTACTCGGGAGGCTGAGGCAGGAGAATGGCATGAACCCGGGAGGTGGAGCTTGCAGTGAGCTGAGATCGCACCACTGCACTCCAGCCTGGGCGACAGAGCAAGACTCCATCTCAAATAATAATAATAATAATAATAATAATAATACAGGGTTCTCTTGGGTTTTGGCAGATAATATGCTTTGTTTCGTCTTTGCAGCCATAGGCCAAGGGTGAAGGCTTTCTTCATCCTGTAAATGCTGGCCTTTATGGAATCATTCTTATAATGCCACAGATATCTTTTGGGAAGGGAAGGGAAACTCTGTGCCCAGCCAGATCGATATTAGGTAGGGGGGAGCAGGATGGAGGGGCACTGTTGACAGAAACAGGAGACGCAGTTCTTCCCCCAAAAGTGCTTACATTGTAGTTGGTGGGAATGAGTGAATGCCCGTTTGTATCCCCAAATCTCTTCATTTGTGGGCTGTAGAAATCCACGGTAGGTGAAATGGGCCCTGCAACTCCATTCACAGGATCACAGCTGCAGCACAATAATAACGAATGATTGCAATGTGCCAAATCCACACACTGCATACACTTACCCAGCCAATCCTGGCAACTACCTCGAGTGTGGTTCACAAAAGTCTTTGGAATTGGCAATCTGTGTGTGTGCCACGTGGGGTTGAGATATAATTCTTAGTGTATAGCTGATCTCTTTGGCGTAAATTATGCTGCTCTTTTCCTTTTGAGCGTCTTCTGAAATTTTGAATTAAAACTCTCTTTACTCTGTCATGATAATGATGATAAGCTGGAATAGAAAACCAAAGGGATAATTATCTGGTGAAATATAGCAAAACTTTTATGAACTAGAGGTGAATGGAGTTTTATCAGATTATCTGGAGCAAACTTTTTTTTAAAAAAAACATTTGTGGCTGAAAATTTATTCTAAAGTATGTCATGGAAGCATACTGGTATTTCTAGTTTCTTGCCCCAGTGTACATGATTTAATGAAGATAACTCAATTTCCCTTTCGGTAGAGCCTCAGGGGGTATCATTTCAAAGAGCAGACTTTTTTTTTTTGGTAGGGGGGAAGGGATGGTCAAGAGGATGTAGGGCATTAGAGAACTGATGATTTTTAGCTTGAAATTTTTGATACTAGTTTATTTCAAATACAGTGAGTTTAGGAGTACAGTTTTCACAATCTCACTCTCTTTCTTCTGCACCCAATCCATATGCTCCAAGACTCAAGGAAGAAAGACAATTTCACCTGAAAAATACTGTTGGAAGTGCAGATCTCCCCAGAGATTCAGATCTAATTGGTTCGGCGTGGTGCTAGGAATCTTCGTTTCTGATAAGCACATCGTGCTTTCCTAGCAAGCACCCAACATGTGTATTGCAATCTTCATTTCTTATAGGCTGGATTCTGTGGCTCACCCTTTGAGAAACCATGTCAGAGGCAGAAGAGTAGGCCCTAGAGCAGAAGATGGGGTTTGTGTTTAGAAGAATCCAGCTCCCAGAACATTGTTCCACGGGTGACGTGGTGGTGACTTTTAGTCAATGACCAACTAGTGTTACAGTCTCACAGAAAATTTAAACCTTATGTGTTACCCCAAATTTGTTTACAAATATTTATTTATTTAATTAAATTCATTAATTTGTTTTTGGCAGGGTCTGGCTCTGTCACCCAGGCTGGAATGCAGTGGTGTCATGACGGCTCATTACAGCCTTGAGCCTTCCAGGCTTAAGTGATCCTCCATCTTAGCCTCCTGAGTAGCTGGGGCTACCGATAGGTGCCACCACGCCTGGCTAATTTTTGTAGAGAGGGGGTTTCACCATGTTGCCCAAGGTGGTCTTGAACTCCTGGGCTGCAGTGGTACGCCTGATTCGGCCTCCAAAAGTGCTGGGATTGTAGGCATTTCCCTGGGCACAAACATTTATTGAAGACATTTCTTTGGGATCCCAGGGTCTGGATGAGAAACAGCACAATATGAGTCACAGGGAAGTATATTTTTTGCGGGAGCTATTTTTTTTATAGTAGGAAGAATTTATTTCATGCCAATAATGTATTATTTGATTGATATTATTGAATTATAGGAATTATATGAATATTATTTGATTGATCTTAACAGATTGCAGGAAATCTATGAGAAGAAAACACCAGAAATTTTTACATTAAGGTTATCCATCTAGCCATTTGTGTATCAGAGGAACAAGCATTATTATTATTATTATTTTTTTTTTTGAGACGGAGTCTCGCTCTGTAGCCCAGGCTGGAGTGCAGTGGCCGGATCTCAGCTCACTGCAAGCTCCGCCTCCCGGGTTCACGCCATTCTCCGGCCTCAGCCTCCCGAGTAGCTGGGACTACAGGCGCTGCCACCTCGCCCGGCTATTTTTTGTATTTCTTAGTAGAGACGGGGTTTCACCGTGTTAGCCAGGATGGTCTCGATCTCCTGACCTCGTGATCCGCCCATCTCGGCCTCCCAAAGTGCTGGGATTACAGGCTTGAGCCACCGCGCCCGGCCGGAACAAGCATTATTTAAAATCATTGCTGATTCTGTCAAATAGAGAAATTATTCATAGAGAGCATTTTCATTACTTTCAAAACACCAACAGTACTAGGATCAGGCATAAGTGTGTGTGTGTGTGTGTGTGCACATGGCTTTCAGGTAAATATTAGCAAACAAGCCATGTACTCATAATAAAACAATAAATAGCAATAATTTAATTAAGCACTTTTTATGTCAAAGTGTCTGAATAGGGATATGATTACAAAATTATATGTAAAAATTTGAGGCAAAGAGGAGATATTTTTCTTTTCTTATATTCAACTCCACATTCTGCCATTGTCTAGCAGCTGTATTTTGAGCTGCCAAGTGGGGTCTTGACTTGGTCCAAACCTTTTCTGAGAGAATAGTCTATGCAAGCTGGCAGGTCGTCAAGCTGTGTGTGGTCCTCGTACCAGCAAATGAGTAAATCAGAGTTATAAGTTGCAAATGTGCCTCAAATTAACTTCTGCATAGTAGGGAATGAACTTGGCATCATTTAAAGTCCGGCTCAGTGACAGCCTTCTCTCGCGGCAGCTTAATCAAAAAAGATGATGGAAAATTGAGGCATGGTGGGCCTTGAAGCTTCCACAGGGTGTGAACTCAGTGTACTGTGCTTGAAATGTCACATTCTGCGAGGTCCTGAAATTGCCAGGCTCAGTGTCATATTGTGCTGTGGGCTCTGTTCACATGATGCAATCACTTGCTTATCTGACCAGGTCTAAAATAAGACACTCCAATGCTTTATTTATGAGCTTGGGGCCACCCAGACCCATGATGTAAGTAACCTTGGGGTTCACAGTATTTGATCACTTCAATTCCCATTAACTACCTGTTTCTAAATGGGGAAAAGCATTTACCCAGCACATTGCGTTATTCATGAAGACACAAAAGCAGCCTGTTGTGCTGTCACTGGGACTGATTTCCATGTAATGCGATCCAGCTGTTGAACGCTGCAGATTGTCAGTTTCTAATGTTAGTTTTCTCCTTCTCTCTTTCTTCTTTCTTTTTCTTCTTCCTCACCTATTCTTTCTCCATCCTTCTTTTTTTCTCCATTCTTAAAAAGAACATCGGCCAATTCTAGGCACTGTGAGCATGTAACTGTATATCAAGGAGTTATGAGCTGTTCCCCTTTTCAATATAGAAGGTCACAAGTTGGCAGCAGAGAACCCGTTTTACATAATGCCGAGAGCATTTAGTGCAGCGTTTCTTGACCACAGTGCTATTAATGTTTTGGACCTGATAGTTCTTTGTTGTGCGGGCTGTCTGTGAATTGCAGGATGTTTGGGATATCCTCTTTTCACTAGATGCTGGTAGCACCTATCCATTTGTGACAACCAAAGATGCCTGTAGACATTCTCAAATGTGCTCTGGGGAGCCATGTTGTCTCTGATAAGTTTAGGGTGACAGCTTACTGGGCCTTTGTTAATGAAAAATCTCTGTGACTCTCCTTGAGACTGCACAGATGTGGTTATTAGATGTGGATTGGGAAGCAGAAAACCTGGGTTTGAATCCTGGCTCCAGCGCTTATTGGCTGTGTGACTTTGGGCAAGGTAGTTAGCCTTTCTAAGCCTTTACCTCTTCACCTATTAAATAAGAAGGATAATACATAACTTAAAAGGCAGCTGAACATCCGTGAACTAATATGTCCAAAGGATATGTCACATGATACATGCTCAAAAATGGACAATCTGACCACAAGACCTAATATATGAAATATTATAATTGTCAACTTAAACATGTAGAGAAATAAAAGGCGGTTCTGTGCACCCCTCTAATCATGTGTTGCTCAATTCTGCTTTTGTCCTTCTTTTCTTTCCCTGTACTTCTACCCCCAGTCATTCTTATATTTGAGGAATAGATTAATTATGGCCAAGGACATGAGACTGAGAGATTGGAAAGAGAAATGATGAGGGGCCTGGAAGAGAAAAGTTTCCTGGTGGGATTTTCTATTAGGAAGCCCCATGGGAGGTGTGGACAATTCATTTAGTTTATTGAATGTGAAAATAGAGAAAGATTGTAAAAACAAAGAAACCCTCAACACACCATTAATCGGAACCCTACTCTTCACTCAACAAACACCAAATCTATCTTGTGTCTTTCGCTTTAGAAGAAAGTGGAATCGCTTTCCTTATTCAGGAATGAGGGTGACAAATGTTAAGTCTGTTTTCTTAGGAAACAGCTGAGAAAACAGTCAAAATGATTCCATGTGACTAGCACAATTTTCTGCCTGGCTCGTCAAAGTCTGAGTCTCTTTTGAGCTGTATCTAAATCTAGAAATAAGGGCCAGGCTAAGGAGGAAGGAGTAGCCCTCAGACAGCTGGTGAAAGCTATTGTCTTTGACATCTCTCTTTCAGCCTTCACACCTATATTGTACGGAGCCTCTCAAGTCTGCTACCTGCCAGCAATGAAGAAAACCTTGGCAAAAACCCTACTCTTTCTATTTGCCATGACACTCTGCTTTCTGAGGGTGTTGCAATTTCATTCATTTCTGCAGTTCTCTTTTCCTTACATCCATCCTCTTTCTAGTCTTTTCTAGTTGCACCATAGTACATGAGGGTAGGAAGGGAAATGAATGATCATCAAGTTCATTGACTGAATTACTTCTGGACCATTCCTGATGCATTCCATATGTCTTCTCCTTAGATGATTTCAGAGATGGGGAGTTCACTGTTATGTGAGGTGGGATGCTCTGCTTCTGACCCACAGTCTCTAATATCTGCACCTAATGTTCTTCCAATAAGTGCATGATGAGGATCCACTTTGTGCTGGGTTCCAAATAGTAATAATGTTAATAAAATGTAGCTTCTGTACTCAAGGCATGAATTATGGTCATGATGGTATGTTGAATGGATGTAAATTATTCATTTACTCCTTCATGAGCAGTTCTGGTGAGCCAGGTACTTTGCTGGGTGCTAGGGATACAATGGAGCAAGGATGCCATCCCTACCTTTGTGGAAATTGCAGTCTCATGGAAGAGAAATACACGAGTCAGAAATTCACCTTAATGAACTATAATTGGAATGAGGAAAAGGGACATGGTTCTGAGTACATATAACCATAAAATTTGACTCCAACTGAGTGGAAAAGGGGGACGGAGAAAGGTTTCCCCAACAAACAGACTGTTTTCTCTGAGTTGTGAAGGATGATTGGGAATTGATGAGGTTCTGTGGCTGGGAGGGGTGGGGAGGGGCTGGCATCCCTGTCTGGAAGATGGAATTGCTATGCAGGAGTGAGCTTGGGGACTCTGGGAGTGATGGGAGCCAGCAGGACTACAGTCCTGGGAGCAGAGGTTTTGGTCTTTATCTTAATTAACATCAAGGCTATTGAGACTTTAAGAATTGTTTAGAGGGTGAAGATTACATACCTGGTCATGGTTGGCTATGGGACAGATAGATCAGTAGAGGGAGAAGACACCCCAGGATAAATGCCATGTGAACACTGAGGATGGAGCCACAAACTTTGCTACTGAGGTCACAGCAGACTTTATGGAGATGGTGACATCTGAGTCCCTATGAAGTAAGGGAGGGCATCTTCCAAGCCAACCAGTGAGAGAAGGTGTTCCAGGTAGGAAAACTGCAGCTACAGAGATAAGCAGACCTGAAGACTCATAGGAATATTCCAGAACACATTAAGTTATCTGTCATGGGCTAGAGCACAGGGTGAGTGCTGGGGAGTGGGCGTCAGGATGAGGCTGTGGCCAGCTGATCTAGAGCCCTGTAGACCACACCAAGTGTGTTGGGCTCTCTGCTGAAGATGAGGCTCTGAAGGGAGCCTTGAGTGGGAAGAGTGAGGGCCTCAGGTGGAGTTTTAGACTGTCACTCGGCTGCTGTGTGGAGGTGGAAACTGGAGGCTGGAACATCCAGTGTAAGGTCATGTTGCAGTCAGCGTGAGGCGTAAAGAGATCTCTCATCAGGGAAGCAGTAGTGGGCTGGAGTTATTACAGAGGAGAGAATCAGTAGAACTTAGTGTTGGGTTCTAGCATGGCACAGCACTCTGATTATTGCCTCCCTAATAGCTGGAGAAATGCTGGCTAATGTTAACATGAATCTGTACAAAATGTGGCTTGGAAGAAAACTTGACAGTGGAGCAAAATGACAGGGATAAAATATTCAACCACGTACAGAAGCCACAATGAGTTTCTCCCATGTTATCTGCTCTTTTGGATTGTTCATGCACCTGTTCGTTTTCTTTGTCAAAAGCAGAGTATTATTTATAAAACACTGTTCCCCCCCAAACATCTGGATGTTTGGAGTTGCACAGAGAAAACATCTGGATTTAGGCCAGAAATTTTTGCTTATTCTTGCAGATGTTTGCTTATTCTCGCAGGCGTCCCATTGATAAAACTGGTGGGTCTTCCTGAAGAGCCATCTCATAAAAATAGGTGCTAAACAAGGCGTGAGCCTGCAGATGCATTTTAAGGGGTATAAGAATGGAAAACCCCCGCATTAAGAGCCTATAAAATAACAAAACACGTTATGAGTCCAAAGGGATTGAAAAGTTTTTCTGGTTGACCAGTAAGGATGCAAAATAATATGTTTGTGCTTGCAAGGAGCATTTTTTGTTTTCAGATGAATATTTGCTTTGAACAACTGGGAGAAGGGGAGGCCAAGGGAGATTAAAATGTTAACCCTGTCTTCCAGCTGAGTTCAAGTCTATTGTTTAACTGTTTCACTTGGCTGCCAGAAAAGAGCTAAACACCCTGAAAGTTCAAGTTCATTCTTTCCTAAATAGCATAGCATTGTTTTTTTTTTTTTTTACAAAAGAATTTTCTAGGCTTTTTTTTTTTTTTTTTTTTGCTGTTTACTAAACTCTTGTGATATTTTGTAAAAGAATGATCCACAAGGAATTTGGGCAATTATTTAAATATAGAAAGTATACACAAACTTTAGAAAAGTAGAGCTACATTATAAAATCCAGGGCAGGAGAGACATGCTCAAAAGAATGGGCGAACTGTATTAGTAAACTGAGAGTGAACTGTCTTGACCATTCCTACAGCTGGAGGTGGGTTAGTTTGTTTTCTCTGTCTTCCTGCTACCCCTCAGCAGCAGAGAGAGTTTCTCTTGTCTCCTCAAATATTTTGAATCTTTGCATGAGAGGGAGGTGTGACTGTCTCAGGTCATGCCACCAATGATCTCAGAGTTCAGTGAGGCTGCCTGGATGAACTGGGGAGGCGCTCTTCTCCCTCCCTGACTCTAGGGTGTACCCAACTTAGACCCCGGCTCTGCTGAAAAGCTACTTACCCCTGCCAGATAGAGAACAGCCTTAGGGCCAAGGGTATATCTGACTAGCTACATTCCTCTGCTAGAACCACCTCCGTTTGAACTATTGTCAAGGCAAAATTGCTTTATATCCCAATTTTGATGATATTAGCAAATACATGTAATGGGAAATAAAATTAATCAGTTTGTGCTTGTGAAATTGCCTCCTGTTTACCTCAGCCTTGTAGCGATTTTTCCCCCTCCTACAGGGGTTATTTTAATTAACAGCGTGAATTTTTGGAAGTTTAATTTATTTTATGATTGTGTAAAAATACTCCTTTGTAAGGGTTTATATATAACTAGCCAGCTAATTAGCAGTAATATTTTAACAACAGCTGTAGAAGCAGGGAGTCCCATGAAACATGGCTTCTCCCTTCAGACTGCCAAGATATTTATTGGTGCCTTTTCTTATCAGCTCTGGCTGAAGGCCACAAAGGAGGGTAGTGTGAGCATCAGATAATTAAAAGAGAAGTGAGCATTCGAGTCCTCCTCTCGCCTGACACCCAGAACTTCTGAAGGACTTCTGTGTCTCTACGCCTCTCATTTAAGATTCCATCTCTTTGGCTTCTAGTTCTTCCAAAGTCTATTATATACTCCTTGTGAGCCTTAATATAAGACATACCTTTCCAGAAAATTATGGGTAGTCTTTTAAGGGCATTAATTTAAACTAATAACAGTCGCCAGCATTTGTACTACACTTTCCATTTATGCAAAGCATGTTTAACATAGAGCAAAGTATTTAATTTACTTGAATTCGAGTGGAAAAGCTGAGGAGAGGGCTGAGGTGTGTGGGGTGGGAGAGTGGGTGGGAGAGATCAGAGACACAGAGACATGGAGAGTCAGAGAGAGAGTAAGCTAGACAGACAGAAGGGACTCCTCTTTCTATAACCAACACAAACCCACCCGTTCCCTTCCGATCCCCCATCTTCTTCCTCACCTGGCATTTATTTTGCTGTGTTGGCATTGGGTTTGAGAGAGTTCACACTCATTGGCCATCCTGAGTGAAGATTCTAGTGTGCAAAGAAAAGTGGTTTATTTTTCATACCGTATATATATACATTTTTTTTTCTACCCCAAACAAGCCAACTACTTACTCTGGAGCTCAGCAAGAATTCTGCCTATGCACTATTTTCCCCTGACATGTGTAGATTTTAGATTCTACCTCCAGCATAAGTTTGTGATCCTCATTACCCTGCGAGAGTGGATATTCCCAGCCCTGTCTTATATCCCTAATCTCATTTTATAGATAGAGACACAAAGGGTTAGAAAAGTCAAATGACTTGTACAAGATCATGCAGGAAGTTAGTGGTAGAGAGGCTACTGGAACTACACCAGCCCTCAGATGCCTGTGGGGTTTTTTTTTTTGTTTCCTTAAAGCATGCTTGGGAAGTTTCTCCTTATTTTCCAAGAGAGGGGAGTTCATTCTTTCCTGTGCGCCCACAGAGCTTTGCCTTGTTTATAGCCCACTTGCAGTTTCCTTGTCATGGTTTATTTGCATGCTTATTTCCTTCATGGACCATCAGCTCCCCAAGAGAGCAGACTTTCCTTGTGCCTGCCTAGCTTGGTACCTGATCCATAGTAGTTGCTCAATAAGTAACTATTGAATGGATGAAAAAAAATTAGATTAAGTTGAACCTGACTTGCTGGTGCAAGCTTCTGTATAGTAAAAAACCTAAATTTCTGATTCATTGCTTGATATCCAACTTCTTATACTAATAGTTGTGTCTAAAAATGCTGTGTGTGCTGTGGTAGCAAAGTGCCTGAAAGATAGCAATGGCTCAAATATTAACCATTATTATTTCCCCATCTTTAGTAAGTGTCTATAGGAAATACGATGTAAAAATTTCCAAAGAGTGTCTCATTTAGGAAAATATAGGGAATCAGTAATGAGATACACAGCGTGTGCATGTGGGTACACACCTACACGTAATCTCATACACTTAGCATGTGGATGTGGGTACACCCCCCTCCCCCCCCGCCACACGCACACAACCTTGGGTTGATAGGATTCACTTAACAGATCTTCTGGAGAAGTAAAATGCCCAAGGAGGTGAATAGGTAAAATGTTCTTGAGAAGCCTTCTTGTACATTTGATCACTCCAATGAGCAATAAAATAATTTACGTTTGTAGAGCATCATACATTTCACATACAGGAGTGCTGCAATGCTGTTGAGATCAGTGGCCGAATTTAATAGATGCTGTGTGTCCAGGACTTTAACATGGGGTGTCAGTATCTGACAGAGAGGAGGCTGAGTGATCTCATTTGGCTTTCAGCATAACTCCATGAGTGGCTACTGTTATTGTCTGTATTCGGCAAATAAGATACTCTAAGAAGTTAATGACCTTGATGCAAGTTCCCTAGCGAATTGGTGACAGGGCCAGGAGTCAACCCACCAAAGTCTATGCTTTATTTTGTTTATTGTAAAATAGCATCACTAACAATGCATTTACATGTGTGGATAGTTAATAACTAAGTATAAGGGCAGTTCACGGTAGTGCTGAGAGGATGATACTGTGTGTAGTGGTTAGAGATGAGGCTCTGGAATTGGTAAATTATAGAACTTGGCAGAGTGAAGCTCTGAGCCCAGGTTACAGAACCTTACCTCTAACCACTACACACAGTAGGCTCTATAACTTGGGCTCAAAACATGATTCTGCCACTTACTATCTGTGTGACTTTCATCAAGTTACCTAACCTCTCTGCGCATCTATTTCCTCATCCATGGGGAAGCTATATTAGCACCTATCTCATGACGTCTTGAGGATTATGGGAGATGATGCCATTGGCTGAGTGCTGGGCACATCACCAGGGCTCAATGATAGCTTCCTAAGTGGGTGGCAGGTCCTGACTTCTGTCGCTACGGCAGTGTGATCTTCCTGGGGCACCCTATCTTCATTTGAAAAATGACAGGCTGGAAGATGTGATCTATAAGGCCCCTTCCAACTGTAAAGTTATTGCCTCTAGCATAATTTTGCAGTGTCTTACGGGTAATGTGGGCCCCCCTCAGTATTTCTAAAACGTTTTCATTCTCTGTTGAAGAGAGAAAATAGTAACATGAAGTGGGCAGAGAGAGAGGAGAAAAGAAGAATTGTAAGAGCATCGGTAGGGGATGGATGAAGGACTAGGAGTCAGATGACAAGTAGCTAAATTGGCCATTACGGGTATCGAACTCCATTTGGTGTGTAATAGTAGGTGAGCACTTGGCCATATGAAACTCATATCTGTATATCAGCTTTCCCCAAACACCGTCTCAATTAATGAGCATTGAATGAGGAATGGAGATTTGGTTGGGCAGAGATAACAGCAGAAAATATGAGAAATATACGTACAATACTGTAATTAAAGGAAAACCGCTGTGACTTACGGCCTCCATCTCAATTCCTTTTTTCATTCTTTTCCTGTCAAGCAGCATAAAGCAAGAACTCTTATAGAAAGTAGACAGAGGGAGCAACATTTCTTTAAAAATCTTAAAAAAAAAATCCAATCTTGGAATTTCTTTTGATGGGGAAAAGATAAAGTGTTAGATAATTCTGAGATTCTCACTGCAAGAAAACAATAATCATATTTTGTATTTTATTATAATAATAGGTTCCTGGCTAAATGTACAAATCTAATAAAACCGTAGTACCAAGCTACAATGGACTTCATGAATTGGAAATGGAGTGAATTTAAATGTTTTTGGCACCTGCCACCCAATTCCCCAATAATAAGATCTATAATTTCCTGATAAGCACATGCACAACTCTTGTGAATTTAGCTCCATAAAAGGGCCAAAGACTGTTTTCAGTGCGCATGTTAATTTCTTATTGGCCTTGCCAGTCCCGCTCCTTCATGTCTAACCTTTTTGCCGTTTAAATGCATTGAAAGTATTGAGATAGATTTTTGTAACTTTTAAAGGGATTTTTGAACATGTAATTGGCTGTACAAGACCAGAAAAATGGTGAGTCACCCTGGGCTTATTTAAGAGTGTTTCAAAAACACTGAGTGTCATTTGTACACATTTAAAGAACACTGTGTGTTTGCAGATGGGGCAGGAAATGTATGTGTTTGAAAGGCTCAAGGCCCAGCAGAAAAATACTGCTGCTTTGATGGCACTGTCTGACATGAAAGTTTAGTGCAGTTTTCTTTGGTGCAGGGTAGAGGTGTAACTGGAGGTTGATGTTGGCATGGCAAGTGCAGTGGAAGAGATGAAGTTTTATTTTTCTGCTCCAGCTCTTGGTACCGGTAAAGACCTCTAGACTAAAAGCAGATGCCTCACAGAGCCTCGCACACGGCATTTCCATGCACATCTTAAGGTACTGCACCAGGTCCTTGGAAGGCCTCGGTCTTCAAGATAAAGGGGGGTATCATTGCTGATGACAGATTTCAGGGTGAGTCCCATTTTATGACTACGTTAGTGCCAAGTCCACAAGAGAATACATGAAGAGGTCATCAGGAGTGTTTTCTGTCCTTAGATACAGCTTGCTCACTCCTCCCAAAGACCCACCCAGCTTCAGATGGGTGACTGCTGATAATATGAACCAGAAGTCTGAGAATTCTCATTATAAAGCTTCCGGATACATGCCAAAAGTTTCAAACCTGTTGGCTCACACGTAAGAAACCAATAGTAGGTATAACATGCCAATTTCGCTTTCCTCTTTCATTTAGTCGATATGCCATCCCACAGCAAGGATTTTATTCCTTTAGGCTCACAGAACCCTGGGATATTGATGGTAACTTAATTGCTAGTGGTGGGAGTTTGAGATTGTTAATCCACATAGTCACAGGATGAGGGAAACACACTTCTGAAAAACTTGCAGTTTCTCCACTGTGGGTCCCCCACCCCATAACACTTTCTGCTCTCCTTTTCTGCTTGGAAAAGGCAGTTCCGTTGAGCTGAGTCACCTCCTCTGATCACTTCCTTATCAGCTGTGGGTGAGTCTACCTTACCTTTGCCCCCAGTCTCATTTAATTAGATATAAGCCTACCTCAAAGTCAATTCATTCTGTTTCTTAACATTGACCGCCGTTTCTCTTTTGGCTAACTCCTTGCCTTTCCCTGTGATTGAAGCAGTGGAGGTTGATAATTCATTTTGTTCCGCCATTATTGATTTGGTGGCTCTGGTCCAAAATTTGAAATTTTCTCTCCAGGTTGTTCTTGCCCTTGGGTTTTACAAAGACATTGCATAAAATGAAGGGTGTAGGTCAGAAATGGAAACATCAGTGCTACTTTAGGGTATGAGGGTCCACTTTCAATTGTGAAAGAGGCTTATTGTTAATTACAGAGATTTCCAAGGGCATCAGACACTTCTCATGCGGTGGCTGGGAAAAATCCTCCTTACAAATGCTTTCTAAACTGAGAATGGATTTGAAAGACCATTGTCTGCCCCAGCTCAGAAATTATTCCCTCATAAAGGACTTGTGTAAAGGTTTTCAAGATACCTTTATGTGAAAGATAAACTATATTAAGGGCCCAAGAGCTTCTGCTCACCCCATTTTTTACTGAGGGTTTCCTTTCTTGATTCTTATAAATGTCAGTTTCTTAAAGTCACCACCCCCCTAGGATTTAAGATTCTGAATCCGTAAGTGGATGCTTCTCTGACATTTTTTTCTTTAGATTCTGGGTACCTTGGTGGTTGTTAGGTGGCTAGTGGAGTTTTTTCTTGATGCATCATTACTAAAATAAGATTACTGATGTCCGCTTACCTTGCCTTAAACAATATTCCCAAAATGAGTATTTCAGAAGTGCCAAGAGCCAAAAATTTGTGGTGCGGAGTTCTTGCAGAAGCTAACGTGTCTCCATTATTCCTCTAGAGTGTGATGTTTTATTTTCGTGCTGCAAATACTTGTAATAGAGGACTATCCTAAAAAGAAAGAACAGAACAGGAAAGAAAAAGCCGATCTTACTTTGTTTCATTTTGCCCAACTAGTATGACGAGCTGAGCCAGTGACCACTGGGGTGTCTTTGTTGGATTATGTGGAAGAGCAGTGGAAATGAACAGGATGCATTACTTTCCCAGGTTACTTTACTTCTACGTAAAGCGGGTCCTTTGAATTAGCGCATAACCACAGTAGTGTGTGTCTTACTTTTCTCCTCTGATTTTTTAAAAGACAAAGATAGAATCCATGGCATTGTCTTATATTTTTAGAAAACTGGTAGTAGATGCCTTCCAGAGACACTTATTCTAATTGGAGCTAAATTCTTCCCTCTCTTCCTTCCCATCTAATTTGATATCATCGTTCTCTATAAATAAAACAAGCCTGTAATGCCAGTTTATCATTGGCTTAGAGATCAACACAGCATTGACCTCATGCCTGTAATGAACTCAGTTTTCTATGATCAAATAGTGAAACTATAACCGGAAAAAGTATTTTTTCCTGAAGCTAAATAGAAAACCCAAAGATGCAACCACCCTCTACGGACTTTTAAAATATTTCCCTTCTGTCAGTCACGTCTGTTATAAACAGGTAGTGTGAAGATCTTTATAAGCCTTGCTGGCTGTCAGCTACGAAAGTGTCCAGCCAAAATCAGGGAAAACTCTTACTGCGTTAAGTATGCTGGTTCGATGCAGCAGAATCCAAATCTGCCCATTGTGCTTTCATTTCAATAGGCCCTCTAGATTCTTAATTACAACACGGGCTAATTATGCAGTCAAAGTTCTAAACCGCACTGGATTTGCACAGCACGTCTCTCCTCCCTGGCATTATTGCATTGGTTTTCCCGACCCTGTCAGACTGAGATTTAAATCCTGAACCTGACATTCATTGTGTTCTGTGTATCAGCTTTTCCTGCCTTTTTGAATTACGTGCCCAATAAAGTTCTCATCTCTGTCATAGGTCAGGACTTGGTCTTTTATAAATTCTTAGGCTGGGACCATTTAAATTCTGTTTTTGATTTTATCCTGCCTCTTCGAATTATTTGCCTTGTAAGCGCTTTAACTTTTTGGTCTTTAGCCCTAGCTTCTTAGGCTATTAATTTTTTTTTTTTTTTAACCTGTGTGACCATTGAAGCACATTTATAGAAACTCTCATTGACAGTGGGGTAGCTCCATTCTAGAGAAGGAAGAGAAATGTTTGGAAGGTTTTCAAATGGGAGTATTTGCTAGACCTTGTGTGTGCGTCTGTATATATGTGTGTGTGTGTGTATGTCCTCTCTGTGCAGGTAAATGAGGAACTCATCAGCCATTAGAGCCCCTTGAGTCTGGTGTGTGTAGAATGTTCTCTATTCAAAGCTTTTTCTCTGCCACTTATTTGGTGTTTGGTTGCCATTTCAATGGGACAGTGTCTTAGTTTCCTCTAAATCCATTTGATAGAGGGAGAAGGAGAAGAAGGAAGATGAGGAGAGAGAGAGAGAGAGAGAGAGAGAGAGAGAGAGAAAGAGAGAGCGAGAAAGATGGAGAGAGAACTCTTTAGTACAATGTGCATTTTGAATGGCTTATGTATGACACCTGAACAGACCAACATATCACATCGTATTACATCATATTTGCTTGGCTGTTGGGTGATTTGTAGAAATATTTTTATTTCTTTGTTTTACATTGTGGAGGAAATGATCAAATCTCATTTTATTTGCATATGCTTCTAAGTGAGACTTCTGAGGGTTGTTCTTACAAATTCCAAAGACACTGTGGAGACACATTTTTTTCCAGCCTTTCCTTAAGAAGAAAGGGGGCCCAAGGCAGGCAGTGCTGGGCCTCTGTGGTTCCAGGGTCCCTCTGCAGCCTTGGGCTCCTTGTGTGGACACTCTCAGTTGACTCCTCCTTGCCCTAGATTTCCCTCCATCCATCTCCTCATCACACTTACCTGTCTTTGACCCCTTTCCTTCGGATTTTGCTTTCTGCCAGCTAAATCAATAAACATATCCATGCAGATATGTTAGAAGCTGCTAATTAGCCAAAACGTTACTATTCTAAATAGAATTATTTGCATTTTAACATAATCCTAGGACAATGCCCTGATCCAAAAAGATGGTGCTTGTGGTGAGGATTTTGTGTGATCCTGTGGATATCTTCTAATCAGGCCGGGCTGAAAGCTAGGTTCCGTGCACTAACATAAGAACGAAACTGACTCTACTAAGACAGTAGCAGCATGTCTTTATAAATTTTTTAAAAAGTATATTTATGTATTGTGCATCCCTGTATTACTAGGTGGGCAGCTTATTGATCCCAGCAGCTGTTGAATTTTTATATGCCATTTACAATTGTTCCCGTGATATAGTGAAATATACAAGGCAAATTTGATCGGTGTTTCTTAAAAAGGTCAAGTACTTCTATATAACATTAGTCTGCAGGCATTCGGAGATGTCCCCTGCTAGTCCAAAGGGAGTTGGACAGGTATATGGAGCTAATAGAGTCACAAATTGGAGGCCGGCAAAGCGGTGACAGAGGAGTTTAAGCAAACCTTGCTCTGCATCACTAGTTAAAGGGACGTGAGATCTCTCGGAGAAGGGAACAATGTGATTTCGTGGGGTTACTTCCCTTGTACCGAGAATCAGGTGTGATTCTGTTCCAGGATTTTTTTTTTTTTCAGTCCTTCCTGTCCCTTTCTCAGGAAGTAAAGAACGGAGTCTGATCATGATAGCTGCCTAATTCAGTCACGTCACATGCTGAACTGCCTGATAATTTCATTGTCGCACTGAAAGACAGATTGAGACATACTTCAAAAATGTGTTTCATGGTGACCTGAAAGGTTATGTATTTGAAGACGGCCACAGAAAAGTAGACAGTGTATATACCATTTTGTGTGAATTTGAAAAGTTTTTCTCTTAAATTGAAGGGAAAACGGAAAAAAACAATGACCAAATACCGGGCTATTTTCTTTGCTAGAATAGTTGTTACTTTTTTTGCCCTGGAAAATAAATAGGTTACTATCTAGGTCTTTGTGTTTCTCTACCTCAACTTTATTGTATGTCTTGTCAGTTTCACTCTGGCACTATTATATTTGACAAGAAAAGGACTGGATTTTGAGTTGGCAAAAAAGGAAGAAAAAAAAAAGCACAAGTCCCAAATATCCAACTAATGGTTAATGGCACCCCCATTCTTTGTGTTTCCTTATGGAAATACAGTTTCTTCCCGAGTGGATGTTTCTGATAGATACTGGACCTCCTCTACAAACTGCAGCTGGGCAGCTAATTCGGGAAGGATTATAATTGCCCTTCCGGAAACCTTTGTTGCCTGGGTAAAGTCCCAAAACATGAACTCCATCTCCTAAGATTTCTGGACTTGAGCCCTTTGGGATGAGTCACTCTGGGCCTTGAGGCAAATCTTCTGTACTGGAGACCCTTAGGAGAGAGACTGGACCAGACTAGAGAGTACCTTGCATCTGTTGGAAACACTGAATACCTGAGGGCTCTGAATGGGCTAGGGTTTTAAAGTAGCTACCCTGTTGTCACCAAATGAGTGAATGACTGAGCCCAGAGCTGAAGTTTTAAATCCAGAGGTTCCTGGTCCCAACTACCCTGTCTCTTCTGCGTCATTTTTGCAGCGTAGTCCATAGCTGTAGAGAGGACTTGGGTTGTGGAGTTTCAGAACATGAGACCAGGGAGGTGGGCAGGGACTGAATCATAAAGAGCTGGGGTTTTGGGCAGTGGACTTTGATTTTTCTCTTGGAAGCACTGCTGAGCCCTTTTTTGATTTGGGTCATTCTCGATTTTTCTCTGTTCCTCTTTTACCATACCTGATGTGAGCTCTCAGATTATAAAGTTGTAATGACGCCATTCCTGATCAAACAATACAACATTTGCTGCTGCTGTTGCTGCTGCTGCTGCTGCTGCTTCTGCTGCTGCTTCTGCTGCTGCTGCTGCTTCTGCTTCTTCTGCTTCTTCTTCTTCTTCTTCTTCTTCTTCTTCTTCTTCTTCTTCTTCTTCTTCTTCTTCTTCTTCCTTCTTCTTCTTCTTCCTCTTCCTCTTCCTCTTCTTTTTTAAATACATTCCGTGATCTGTCTGTTTCCCTGCTTCTCACCAGAGAGGTACAGCCCCTTGGTCAACAACTCGCAGTCGCCATTTTCTATATCATCCTTTGAAATCACTATTTGATATGTATAGTTGGCAGTTATCTTTGTCAAGCCTAACCACTTCTGTCTTAAGATAACAAGATGCAAAGAGCCCTGTTTGCTGTCTTCCACTTCTAGATCTTTCTTAACTTCTGCCTCAGTTCCTTTTCTCTTCACACTGCTCAGAGATGTTCCGGTCCTGGAACTCAGACTCCTGTTCCCAGACGCCTTCCTTTTGCTGTCCTTACAGTTTAAATTAGAGACCGTATCCCAGGACAAATGAAGGTGCCATATGGGGTGGTTCCCAGGGTTCCAGAGTAGGCTGTGTTCACTGCCCCATCAGGAACCAGCGTTTAGGTGAATCAACTGCATCTCTTGTGCTCTCTTCCCTTACCTTTAAAATGAAGCATCCATGTAAGATGGGAACTGAGTCCTGTAAAACCTGGCCTCAGATCTTTGTCCTATTCATGCCTTCCTCAGAAGGAAAATCTAGAGGATTAAGAATCGCTGAAGTTGGGGGCTTTGACTGTTTTGTGTTCATTTCACAGGCAGGTTAGTGATTTAAAGATGATCCTTCTCATCCCAAAACATGTGCTAGCTAAATACCAGGGCTTGTTTATACACATGTAGTTATGCAAGAATGACTAAGGATGATCAAATTGGAGCGAGTTGCTAAGAGCAGCGCTGCAATCAATAGGATTGCAATGGTAATAACACCAGTCTAGTTAAAGAGATGTAAATTGCACTTCGTTTGAAAACGGGTTAGAACCACAATGGAGCAGGGTGGAATGAGGAGCTGGGCAGCCATAGAGCAGTAATGAGTTTTGATGCTGGCAGTGAGATTTTGGGATTTTGATCTGCATTTCCAAAAATGCCTTCAGCTACCACGTTGTCCCTTATAGAGAAATAGGAATCCGAGAGACCAGGAGGCATCCAATGAACAGAAAGCTTTCCCTGCCATCAACAAATCTTTTTTTTTTTTTTTTGAGACACAGTTTTGCTCTTGTTGCCCAGGCTGGAGTGCAATGACGCCATCTTGGCTCACTGCAATCTCTGCCTCCCAGGTTCAAGTGATTCTCCTGTCTCAGCCTCCCAAGTAGCTGGGATTACAGGCATGTGCCACTATACCCAGCTAATTATGTATTTATTTATTTATTTATTTTTTTTTTTTTTAGTAGAGACAGGGTTTCAACATATTGGTCAGACTGGTCTCGAACTCCTGACCTCAAGTGATCCACTCACCTCGACCTCCCAAAGTGTTGGGATTACAGGCATGAGCCACTGTGCCTGGCCAACAAATCTTTTAGAGAAAGATTTCTTTTGAGGGATATACCAGTGGGTCTCACCCAGGCTGAACGATAGAATTACCTGGAGAACTTTTAAAAGATCCATATAGGCTGGGTGTGGTGGCTCACGCCTATAATCCCAGCACTTTGGGAGGCCGAGGTGGGCAGATCACCTGAGGTCAGAAGTTCGAGACCAGCCTGGCCAACATGGTGAAATCTCGTCTCTATCAAAAATACAAAAATTAGCCGGGCGTGGCAGCATGTGCCTGTAGTCCCAGCTACTCAGGAGGCTGAGGCAGAAGAATCACTTGAACTTGGGAGGCAGAGGTTGCAGCGAGCCGAGATTGTGCCACTGCACTCCAGCCTGGGTGACAGAGCAAGACTTCGCCGTCTCGACAACAACAACAAAAAGGTCCAGATACCCAAGCTTCACCCATAATCAATTAAATCTGAATTTCTGGAAGTGGGGCCCAGTCCTCAGTATTTTTTAAAGCTTTTCAGGTTATTCCAATGTGCAGCCAAGGTTGAGAATCACTAGTTATAGACCTTGTGTCCCAAAGTATGGCAGTCACTTGGGGTGTTTGTAAAAGAAACAGTGACTGACTCAGAATCCCAGGGGTTGAAGCCTACATATCTGCATTTTAAACAGATTCCCCCATAACCCTGACAACAACTGGAGGAGGAAGATAAATCCACTGGCAAACAAAAAGACGGACTTTGGCCGATAAATATCGACTTTTGATAACAAGAACAATTTACAGCCTTAATTGGTTCACGATAATTCTTACTAATTGTAATGGGTATGTTTAGGCAGTATTAGATCAAAGACCATGTCTAATCCTCATTGTTGGGAGCTTCTGAGGGGTCCTATCTTTATTCCCTACCTAGGTTTTTTTTTTTTTTTTTCCTTGACTTTTATTTTAGATTCAGGGGGTACATGAGCCTGTTTGTTACCTGGGAATATTGCTTGATGCTGAGGTTTGGGATGATATGCATGATCCTGTCACCCATGTACCAAGCATAGTACCCAATAGTTAGTTTTTCAACCCTACCCTCCCTACCCTAGTAGTCCCCAGTGTCCACTGTTGCCACCTTTATGTCCATGAGGACTCAATGTTTAGCTCCCACTTATACGTGAGAAGATCTGGTATTTGGGTTTCTGTTCCTGTGTTAATTTGCGTAGGTAAGTGGCCTCCAGCTGCATCCATGTTGTTGCAAAGGACATAATTTCTTCCTTTTTTATGGCTGTGTAGTATTTTATGCCTGCCTGGGCTTTGAACAAATTGAGAAATAAGAGAGTCAAAATGGCAGCTAAAATGGCATCATCTTTATTTCTATGGGAGCTGATTCTAGGTTTGTCCGTGAGAAGCAAATAGCCCGTCACTATAACCAAGGATTAGGTCACTTTCTCCATCCAGTCATTGCAGGATGTTCCCCCATCCCACTGGTGCTTGCTGAAATCACAAGGAATGCCAGCTGCCTGAGAGTAGCTGGTGCCCGAGATGAGGATGGAGCTGAGCTACGCAGACTCAGTTGTTCTTCCCAAATTCAAACAAAAGAATCACTCCATTCCCCCACTGCAATTGGACGGGGAAAGACAGCTGTTTCCCAGGGAAATCTTTCCCCCATGGTAACTAAGACTAGGAAAAAGGTGTTCCTTGCAAGCACTAGGCAATCGTGTAAGTTACTTTTTGCCTCTCATCACCATTTTGTGCCCCAACATCTCCAGTGCCCAGTGCTCTTCTCTCATCAATCTGCTCTCAGATTTTTCATTAATGTCTGATTTTCTCTCCCAGGTAATGAGGATGCTGGAATCCTAGGCCCAGGCTGGGGTTTGGAGGTCCAGAGCCTGAGCTGAGGTTGGAGGTGAGGGGATGCTGGGTGCTTGTCAGTCACCTGAGTAAATAATCCTCTGTATTAAGTACCTCCTGTCTAAAATACCTAGAATGATTTCTGTTTTTTATGTCTGTACCATGACTGATAAACTTGGCATTTTAAAGTTACCATCTTTATTTTCTTAGTTATGTATTTGTTTATTTAATTTCTGACCACCTGCTCTCTGTTGATATCATCTTATTTAATATTTTCAACAACCCGGATTTCTTGGTGTTATTCTATATTCATTTTACAGATGAGTCCCCTAAGACATAGAGAGTGGAAGTCATTTGTCCAAGGCTATGTTGTAAGAAGTGATGAAGCCTGTAATCCTAGCACTTTGGGAGGCCGAGGTGGGCAGATTGCCTGAGCTCAGGGGTTCGAAACCAGCCTGGGCAACACAGTGCAACCTCGTTTCTACTAAAAATACGAAAACATTAGCCAGGCATGGCAGCGTGCGCCCATAGTCCCAGCTACTCAGGAAGCTGAGGCAGGAGAATTGCTTGAACCTGGGAGGCAGAGGTTGCAGTGAGCTGAGATCACATCACTACACTCCACCCTGGAAAACAGAGCGAGACTCCGTATCCAAAAAAAAAAGAAATGTTAGAACAAAGAATTCAAACCCAGCTTTGGTTGAATGCAAAGTATGTGGTTTTCCTCATTGTTTCTTGTTCCACTACTCTGCACAAAACAGAGAACCAAGATAGCGGTTTTTCTCTTTTAGCTAAAGATCCCATAAGAAGTTCCACTTGGAGGGGGTGTGGGAGAGTGACTGAGCTCATCTGTTTCCTGCTCACATCTGTCAACTCCTGCCCTTGTGCATTTCACTATCTATAAACATCACACGATCATAGACCTCAGAGCTGGAAGGGGTTGAGCCAGATCATCTGGCTGGGCATCCTGCCTTCTGGAAGGCAATCGCTAATTATCTTCATTTTTCCAAATGAGACAGCCTAGCGCTGACAGGGTGTGTGACTTGCCCAAGATGACACAGCCAGTAAGTGGTAAGGCAAGCCCCAGGACTTTTGGGTTACCTTAGCTCCTCCAGCTTTGCTGTGGAAACGCAGAACCAAAGAAATAAACCCAAAAGGAAAGGCTGCAAGATAGCTTTTCTGGGATTATTCCAGAGGAGCTAATTCTTCGCTTTAAATCAGCCTTGGTACCTAACTGTAGGCAAGAGCAGACAAGAGAAAGCTGCTGACTGGGGAATTCGCCACCTCGTTTTCCACCTTCCCTCTCTTCATGTCTCCCTAATCCTCCTTATTAATGGTGAACAGCCTTTCCCCAGCCTGCCTAAGTCAGGAGTGCAGAGGAAAGACCTGAGAACAATTCTTATTCCACGGTGAACAGCTATTAAAGAGGATGCAGGCTGGGTTGGCAGTGTATGATGCAGAAGGCTGGGTGCCTCTGAGCTGTGACCAGATTTCCAATTTCCTGTGATCCCACAGCCCGGCCAGAATGAACACATTTCAGACAAAATGAGCACATTTAAGACAAATGTACAGGAAATCATCATGTCACTGGTATTTAGTGTCAGGCGGCGGCAGAGTCAGACACATGTTCTTAGTTTAGCAGAATGGCAAAAGGGGAAATGGTAGATGGGAGGGTTACCTGACAATGTGAGCACTTGGAAGCGGCTCTCACCTCGCCGCCCTGTCATCCTTTCCCCTGTTTTGTAGGCGATTTCTTCCTCTTTGTCCCTCTCTCTTTTATTTTATTATTAGTATTATTGTTTAATCTTGCTGACTCCCTCCTTTCATTTGGTCCCATTCTCAGTTTTAATTTCTCATTTTTCTGTCCTTTGATCATTTGTACAGATGTTCATTCCACCTAAGCTCCAGTCAACAGGACAACTCCGCTTGAATATCTCGTCATTTCACAAACTTACGATGTCCCCACGGGCGACTCTTGATTTTCTCCATCTAAACCTACTCCTCCCACAGCCTTTCCCATCTCAGCACCTAGAAGCTCCATTTTCCATTTGTTCAGACCTCCAAAGCTTGGGGTCACCCTGGACCCCACTCTTTCTAGCACATACCATACACAATCCATTTGTAAATCTCATGGGATCCAGCTTTAAAACACCCCTGGGACTGGGATCTAGTCACTCTTTTTTTTTTTTTTTTTTTTTTTTTGAGACAGAATCTCACTCTGTCACCCAGGCTGGAGTGCAGTGGCGCTATCTCAGCTCACTGCAAGCTCTGCCTCCTGGGTTCACGCCATTCTCCTGCCTCAGCCTCCCAAGTAGCTGGGACTACAGGCGCCCGCCACCAAGCCCGGCTAATTTTTTGTGTTTTTAGTAGAGACAGGGTTTCACCGTGTTAGCCAGGATGGTCTCGATCTCCTGACCTCGTGATCCGCCTGCCTCGGCCTCTCGAAGTGCTGGGATTACAAGTGTGAACCACCGCACCTGGCCCTAGACACTCTTTAGTGTATTTCAGTTATTGCTCTGATCCAAGCTTGTTAGCTAGGTTATTAAAACAGGCTTCAAAGTGACCTCACTGATTCTTTCCTTTCTCCTGTGGACTATTCTCAACCTAGCAGCAGGCTCTGTTAAAACTAGTTCCATCATTCCCCTCTTCAGCTCAAGACCTTTCAGGGGCTCCCCATGTCACTCAGGGTAAAAGTTGTGATCTTCAAATTGTCTCTGAAGCTCAAGTCTCTCCCGCTGTGTGCTTATCTCTGCTGCATTCACACTGGGCTCCTTGCTGATCTTTGAACATGCGTGATGTGCTTCTACCCCAGGACCTTTGCACTTGCTGTTTTTGCCCCCTTCCTTAGATATCCATGTGACTTGCTCTTGTAGTTTCCTCAAGTCTTTTCACAAACATCACCTTTTCAGTGAGGTCTTTCCTGAGCATGCAATTTAAAGCTGCAGGCTTCTCTCTTACCCCCAAATACTCTCATCTCCCTAAATTCTTGCACTTCTCCATGGCAGGCATCATTATCTCATGTTTTGTTTGTTTTCTTTATTTGCTTATTACGATCAGTCATCTCCACCTCCCCTTTCCACTTTGCCTCCATTTGCAACACAATGTAAGCTCCTTGAGGCCATGGAGTTTTGTCTGTTTTCTTCAATGCTTTCTTTACCTTGTCTAAATGATTGCCTGCCATATAACAGATGCTCAGTAAATATTTTCAGAATGAGTGAATGAGTAAGTGTTTAAAAGAATGACAGCACACGCCAGACCAGGTATTGTGTTAGCATTTAGGTATCGCTAAGTCATTCTGTCATTTATTCCTTTAACAAAAACCTCTATGATGTGTCTTTGAGGATGTTCTAGTACACCCTGTCTTTTGTTTCTCATTAAGCGTTTTCTCCTTTCAGAGCTCTCTTTATTTCCCATCTCCTCAGCAACCTACTGACCGCTTTCCCATTTTTGAGTACCTGTCCTATTCTTCATGTCTTCTCTCCATTCTCCCTCTTTCTATGGATCCCAATTCTCTTTTGGTCCAATGTGACAGTAGGTGTGCAGTCTGCATGGGTTCCATAATCGATCTGAGAGATTTGGTTCGGTTTTGGGCTTCCTCCCAACCCACTGCAGCCCCCAGGGTGTGAAGACAGGGCTACTGCACGCAGTAATGAGGCTGTCGTGCCCCTTCCCATCAATGCCCCTACTCAGCTCTTACTGGAATGTAAGACGGTGATAAGAATTAAACTCTTGAGTTTTTGACTTATCATCAATAAGAACATTTAGCTGACTTTTGACTTCCATTTTATTTATAGGAGTTGAGTCTCAGAGAAGGAATATTTCTTTCTTTCTTAAAAACTGTTAACACATGTGTAGTATCCTAGTAACATTTGTGGAATGCTAAGTGAAAGAAAGAGAAAACTTACTTGTAAGTCAAACTGAATTTGTCTATATTGTCCTTTCTTCTTTAGCCCTAAATTATATACAATTTAATGTGGTTGTAATCTATATTTTCATGTTTCTGTATGACTTCCATAGTTACTATTTTTAATGATGGCATACTATTGCATTTTCTTGATCATAAGATGCCACTGATTTTAAGATGCATCATTGCTTTCATAACAGCTTTTCAAAGAAGAAAAGAAATATCACCACTTTACATGTATACACTGAAAACAAGATGTAGTTTAACTTCAGAAATGTTAAAAATTATCCAAAAAAGGGCCAGGTGCAGTGGCTCATGCCTGTAATCTCAGCACCTTGGGAGGCCCAGGCAAGCAGATCATTTGAGGTCAGGAATTCAAGACCAGCCTGGCCAACGTGGTGAAACCTCATCTCTACTAAAAATACAAAAATTAGCCGGGTGTGATTGCGGGTGCCTGTAATCCCAGCTACTCGGGAGGCTGAGGCACAAGAATTGCTTGCACGCGGGAGGCGGAGGTTGCAGTTGGCTGAGATCGAACCACTGCCCTCCAGCCTGGGCCACAGAGTGAGACTCCATCTCAGGGAAAAAAAAAAAAAAAAAAAAAGAATCCAAAAAAGTACCATAAAATTGAGAAAATAAAGCAATTTATAGTATGTATATTTCATTCTTTACTTTTACTACAAAAACCCTGCTGTCTTTGTGCCTATAGCTTTCATCTTTTGAATAGTTTTTAAATATAAATTTATAGGAGTAAATTTTATAATTTTTAAAAGCGTACTGTCATGATGTTTTCCAAAAGGGTCAAAACATTTTACACTGTTACCCAAAATATATGCTTGAGTATATGTGCCTAGTTGCAACTCTGCCAGCTTTAGGTATAATTTTTTGCTTAGTTTTGTTTTTTCTTTTTTGCTAATTTTTATGTATGAGGATGGTTTATATTTGCATTATTTTGATTATTTGAGAGGTGGCATAAGATGCATTAGTAGCAAGTTTAGTATTGTGCTTAACTTCCACTAAAAGGTGTTATTATTGACAAAGTAGTATAAGACTAACTTATTTAAATGACAAAGACAGGAGTTTGTTCTTCAAAGTTCTAGCCTTTGGCTGAGGTGAAGGAGGAGATTCAATTAATAGAATTATTGAAAAAGAAAATCAATTTTTGTTTCTGAGAACAAATTTAATTAGACTTTTGCCATTTCCCCAGGACCTTTAAAAGAAGGTGCTACAGTATAACCTTGGACTTTTCAAGAATTTCTGTTAGGGAGTTGGATGCTGCTTATAGAATATGGAAGGAGGGGTTCAGTGTAATCACTTTAACTTTTTGTAACAGTGGCAACAGACATTTGTATGTGGCGTTGGCCATTTGCTGGACAAAATTGCAATCCCTTTGTATACGTCGGCTCATCAAATTCTCACAATAACTCTATGAGATAAGTATTATTATTATTCCCATTGATGGAAGAGGAAATCGAGGCACAGAAAAGTTGATGTATTTAGTGGGTTAAAAAGCTGGGGATATCAAGAGATGCAGCCTGGCTTTGAGCCTGTTTTCTTAACTACCTCAAGGTGCTGTCTCTTACAAGCGTAATGCACCGCAGTGTGGACAGAAGGTTGATGAAGAGTCCTGGAGGACTTTCTACTCTATGCTAATGAGCTTCACTCTCCGCCTCTAGGATGGGAGGATGAGATTTATTCTCTTGACAACTGAAAGCACATTTTTTAGCCTCCTCTGCTTTTTGACTCAAGTCCAGAGTCAAACATCATGATGATATCTTTTGCCCTTGGAGATGGTCCCTGAATTATACGCTTCTCTTGTACTCTTTACCTTCCCCTCCGTGTGTTATCAATGGATATCTCTCAGTGAGGCAGATGTTCCAAACACTGGGACTTGCTAAAATTAACATTCCAAATGCTCTAGTATCTGGGATGTTTCTAGAACATTTTTATTCTCCTGCAGAAAGAATTGTGAACTTTGAGTGAAGAAAGGTCTTACTGTTATTGGAACAAACCAAATCATTTTAAGTAGCTAATTTAAGCACAACAAGCCCATTCATTGCCAAGCTTTTGAAAATTTTACTTTATTTTTTGAGTGAGGGTCTGCTCTGTCACCCAGGCTGAAGTACGGTGGTGTGATCATAGCTCACGGCAATCTTGAACTCCTGGCCTCAAGTGGTCCTCCTGCCTCGGCCTCCCAAAGTGCTAGGATTACAGACCTGAGTCACTGCACTCAGCCAAAACTTACCATTTTATACATTTCCTCTGTACTATGATGCATATGCAAGTATCTCCTCTATGTTTGGTGGTAAAGATGAGTAATACATTTTATTTATATGAAATTTTATTTTTGTTTGGGAGTTAATTCAGCCGAATATTAAGAGCAGAAAGACATGGATAAAAACCAAGTTCTGCCATCTCTCATTCTGTGACCTTGGACAAGTTGTCTAATTTCCTCAGGTATGAAATGAATACCATCGTACGTCTTAGGTTTGCCATAAAGATTAAATAAAGTGAACAAGTTAATGCTTATAAAATGCATAGACAGCACATGATACCTGGTAAGTGTTCAATAAATTGGCTAATACTAATATATATGTAATAAAATATAATAAAAATTTAAGGAATGTCCAAACTCAGAACTCTTTGGAAGGAAACATTATATATCTTTTTCTCATTTCTCTTTCCCTAAATCTGTGGCTCCCAGTCTCATTCTCTGTTCAATTTTGTTATTCCCTCTCTTCTAAAAGTTTCCTCTAAAAAGTAGAAGGAATTAAGATGTATTTTGTCTGTAAAAATTTTGAAAAATAATGTTACAGTTTCTTTTGTGAGTATTGGAGACATCCTCACTTTTTTTCCCCTACCATCTTGTTATGGGATGAGTGGGTGAGTATTTGCCATTTCTTTTAGTAGTTCCTAGAGTTGTGCAAAGGAATTGTAAAACAAATGGACCTGTTTCTTTCCTTTTTCTTTTTTTAGATTCAAGAGGTACATGTGAAGGTTTGTTAATTGGGTATATTGTATAATGCTGAGCTTTGGGTTTCTAATGATCCAGTGGCTGAAATAGTAAACATAGTACCCAATAGGTAGTTTTTCAACCTTTGTCTCCCTCCCTCTCCCCTTTGGAATCTCTAGTGTTTATTGTTCTCATCTTTCTGTCATTATGCACCCAATGTTTAGCTCCCACTTACAAGTGAGAACATGCAGTATTTCATTTTTTGTTCTTGCATTAATTTGCTTAGGATAATGGCTCCCAGCTGTATCCATGTTGCTGCAAAGGACATGATTTCATTCTTTTTTATGGCTGTGTGGTATTCCATGGTGTATATGTACCACATTTTCTTTATCCAGTGCACCATTGATGGGTGCCTGGGTTGATTTCATGTCTTTGCTATTGTGAATAGTGCTGCATAAACATGTGAGTGTAGGTGTCTTTTTGGTAGAAGGATTTATTTTCCTTTGACTATGTCCCAGTAATGGGATTGCTGGGTCAAATGGCAATTCTATTTTTATTTCTTTGAGAAATCTACAAACTGCTTTCTACAGTGTCTGAACTAATTTGTATTTCCACCGACAGTGTATAAGCATTCCTTTTCTCTGCAACCTCGCCAACATCTGTTATTTTCTGGCTTTTTAATAATAGCCATTCTGACTGGTGTGAGATGGTATCTCACTGAGGTTTTGATTTACATCTCTCTGATGATTAGTGATATCGAGCATTTTTTTTCATATGTTTGTTGGCCGCTTGTATGTCTTCTTTTGAGATGTGCCTGCTCATCTCCTTTGTTCCCCTTTTTAATGGGGTTCTTTTTTCTTGTTGATTTAAGTTCCTTATAGATTATGGATATTAGTCCTCAAAATGAATTGACTTATTTCTAAGGAGAGAAATCCTCAAACTTTATATCTAAAATTTGTCTAAAGAAAGAAATTACTTCTCTTTACTGATGGGACTCTGTGACTAGGCATTATCAGCAGGAAGAACCCCCTCCATGGGGCCTCTCAACAGGAGGGATGGGCAGGTGGAGGTGTGAGCTCAGAATGTGGAAGTGGCCTTCGTTTTGGCTCATGTCTGTATGGCCTCCAGTACCAGGTCTGAGGTGTCACACACTGATCATCAAATATCCAAACATCATATTTATGACTAGTCCCAGAAGCATTCGTGTTTGGAGGAGGGGAGGAGGGGCCTCTGGAGTCCAGCCAGTGGCTGTAGGTATTTAGTGAAGATAGGTAAGAGTTCAGAGAATAATGGAGACAACTCTTTGATTGATCGATTGTTAACTGAGCAGGACCCCTCCCCTGAGACTTTATCTTAATGGTGGCTCACATGGGGTAGAGGCGTTGACGCAGGCAGTGACAGAAAAATGACTCCTTCACTGAAGAATTCAGGGCAAGCTAGAGCCCAGTATGACGGAGCAGATAACCTGGTTGCTGTTTATGAGATTCGGCCTGGGAATGTAGCAATCCCAGTCTGCAGGCATTGATCTGACAGCTGCTCTCAGCCTTGGAGAGAGATTCAGGGACGGTTGCTGCCAGATAACAAGAGTTCAAAGCACGCTGCTGGCCCAGGTGTGACCACCCCCGGTGGTGTGCTGGCATTTGCAGAAAGGCAGAGCGGGCTTCCTGGCACTTTTGCCAAGGGTTGTGGGGCCATAAAACATCTCCAAGAGGTTTGGCTGGATACCAGTTACCCTGTGTGCTCACCTTTCTGCCACCACTACTTCAGAAGCAGCTGAAAATTTGGAATCCTAAGGGAGAAAATAAGCCCCTCTTTCTTGTCCCACACAAATAGCACTACAATTGTTTTAATTTGAAGAAGTTTATGTGGTCCCCACCTTGTACTTGGTGATTGTACTGGAAGAGGACTGACCTTATGAATGTGCATCTCAGGCAAAGCAGAATCAAGAACATTGGGGCATGAATCTCAAAGGGACATGGAAATGTCACTGGAGATGAAAGAAAAGCAATATAGAATCACTCTATTCAGGAAAAAGACTAAATGTGGTTATCTTCTCCATGATTGCTGCTTGGGCGCTGATCATCTCAAGAGGCACATTGAGCAACAGTGGCTGTTTCCTAAACCACCTCCTGAAGAGGAGGGATGCTGGTAACCAGTTTGCTGAGTAGGCGATGGAAGTCTGGGCCGGAGCTGAATTGCTGGGAACATTCTAGAAAAGATTGAATAATGTTTCTTTCTGCATCCTTCCTATCTGAAACTCTCAGCCCCTATTTTAAATAAATGTTTAAGCAATATTTGAATGGCTTTTTGAAAAGGTGAGAAATCGTTAGTCTGCACGGGGTATCCACAGCATGGGCCAGCCCTGTATTCTTGCTAGCATTTGCTGATAAGAGCTACCTCCTTCTTTGCTCGCTGACTGCCTTATCCACCTGCTAGTTTCTCTGTATCCTTCAAGCTGTGAAGAAACTTGTGTGGATGATTTTGTCCAGGGCTTTTCAAATTCATTGTGGAATCTCTTTTTTCCTGCAGCTATCATTACCATTTCATCTTTTGTGTACCCGACTTGGTAAAAGTCTTGCTTAGCTGTTTTATCTGGTGCTCCTTAATTCTCAGAGCAGATAGTGTATGTCATTTATTTATTCCTTTGACAAGCATTTATTGAACACTTGTTATATGCCATTGTTTCTTCGCACCCTAGTAATATTTTAGATTAAACAGGTCTCTGGGTAAATTCATCACCATTTTCCTATCCACACACAGGAAAACATGTTTGTCTTGATTTTCTAACTTTGTATGAATTGTGCCAGCATTCTCTCCCAGGCACTCAAGATTAAAGCCTTAGAATATTACAAGTACCTTCCTTTTTTGGAATATGTCATTTATTTTAACAGTTTTTAAAAACTTTCGTGATTTTTGTATAAATATTACACATTTCTTATAAAAGTTAGAAGAATTCACCTTAGCTAAAATGGGGGGAAAATCACTGGCTATTTCAAATAAATTGCCACATTCTGATACTTCTACCTTTCCATGTTCTCTTTTCTTTTTATTATTATTTTTTCGAGATGGAGTCTCACTCTATTGCCCAGGCTGGAATGCAGGGGCACAATCTCGGCTCACTGCAACCTCTGCTGTCTGGGCTCAAGTGATTCTCCTGCCTCAGTGTCCTAGGTAGCTGGGACTACAGGTATGCACCACCACACAGGGCTAGGTTTTGTATTTTTAGGAGAGACAAAGTTTCACCATGTTGGCCAGGCTGATCTTAAACTCCTGACCTCAGGTGATCTGCCCGCCTCAGCCTCCCAAGGTGCTGGGATTACAGGCATGAGCCTCCACACCTACCTTCCATGTTCTCTTATACGAGGCCCCTTCTCTTGTCCCCATGGTCGCCATCCAACAGCCTCCATATCTTCATGCTCTTTTACCTGAACAACGGCAGTAGCCTCTAACTAGACACCTCCAATTTGCCACATTCTATTGTCTTTGGGGCCCACTTCTGTGAAGGTATGGAATGGTCTAAGAAGACCATATGACAAGAAGGAATCTTAGATTCCTACAATTGCTCAACCCATTGGTAATTCTGCCTTCACATCTCAGGTAGTTGAAGCAGGGCTACAATTCTTTAATCATCTTCATGATCTGTTGTTTCTTCAGAAGATGAATGTGGTACAAGCTAGCTGAAGTTCTGCTTGAGATCGCTGGGAGAAAATACCTAAGGGACAAATAAACTCTTCATGTCCTTAGCTCACATTTTATGCTTCTCCTTGCCTCAACTCATCACGTGCATGTATTCACACATTACTGTCATTCCAGAGTCTGCTGAAGGCTGCCCCAGGCTTTGTAAGTGAGATGCAGGCCCAGCATAGTGATGACCTACTATGTGTCAGGTGCTTTGAATGTGTTATCTCTTATGTTATCTTTATAACAGTGGTAGGTATATTACTTAGTTCCATTTTAGGATGAAGGCACAGAGAGCTTAAACAATGCACCTACGGTCACAGTTTCAAAACCAGCTCTTGAAGCTTGTTGAATACTCTCTTCTCAGGGAGAAGCTTGGTTGATCAGGAAATCTAAGGGGTGCTTACTAACTTCATTCCGTCTTGTGTAAGATTTTCTTTCTATCTGTTTTTTGGTATTAAGGTTTGTTTGTATATTCTGGAAACTGTTCCTTTAAATCCACTTCAAATATTTAAATAAGGAAGAGACTAGGGCCCTAGAGGGTTTCTGTTTTGTTTTGTTTTGTTTTTTGACGCTATGTTTCATGGAAGAAATAATTTGGAAGAGAAAAACAAAAGCAAGAACAAAGACAAAAATTGAAGGGCAAAAAAAGTCTCAGTGGATTTTCCCAACTGTGAAATAACCTCATTATCTCCTCCTGAAGAAGAGTGGATTTTGAGTAAGTCAGCTCTGTGATACACCAGGTTTTAAGAAGTTAGCTGCAAAATGGGCCGAGTGTGGGGGCTTACGCCTGTAATCCCAGCACTTTAGGAGGCTGAGGTGGGCAGATCACTTGAGCCCAGGAGTTTGAGACCAGCTTGGCCAACATGGTGAAACCCCATCTCTACTAAAAATAAAAAAATGAGCTGGGTGTGGTGGTGCACGCCTGTAGTCCTAGCTACTTGGGAGGCTGAGGGACTAGGATTGCTTGAACCCAGGAGGCGAAGGTTGCAGTGAGCTGAGATGACACTATTGCACTCCAGCTTGGGCGACAGGGAGAGACTCCGTCTCAAAAAAAAAAAAAAAAAAAAAAAAAAAAGGCTGCCAAATGGATGGGCCTTTGTTGTGAGGTTGTTCCAGACAGTGGGGAGGTCTGATCAGGCAGGCTGGATAAATAATACTTGTCTCAAATACACTTGGTGAAAATACCTACCTGGGAAGTTTATACACACATTTAAACAGCAGATGAAAAAAAGTCAAATGAGTCATTCTATCCCCGTAGCTCCATGACCAGAACATTTATTTATCTCACTTTTTCTAGTCTGGAGTAGAGGTGAACTATAAGAACTAATAAGACGTAGTGTTTGCCCTCTCTATAGGAAAGCACATTCTCACAGCCACATCCCAAGGTATGACAAGCCAATCTGCTTAGTATAGTAAATGCTCAATAAATGTTTCTTGCTTTAATTCAGTGTGGATATCTCCCCACTACAGCTTTCTTGGCCATTCCTTCTGTACCTACAGAACAGAGGAAAACCATGGACGTTCATATGGTATTATTTCATTTTCTCTTTCAGTTTCTCTCTGTCAAACCTTTCTAAGTTTGATTTAAAATGTCTTCATTTCTGTCTTTATTTTCTTCTGTAATAAGTATTTCAAAGTTGCATGTAAACCCCTTTAAAAAGAGATCAGAACCTCATTGATTAAAAAAGTAAACTCAAGCACAATGTGATTAAGCAACTGGTCATTAGCAAAGGCAGGATTCACTACCAGGATTGTCTGATTCCAAATAATTTTTTTTTTCTCTCTCTCAAAAAAGGTCTTAGTAATTCTTTTAACAATAATTTAATGAGGCCAATAAGCCATCATTTCAATCAGTGAAGGTCAGCTCGGGTCTTCCTAAGCTGATCACATAAACCATACTCCATGTCCCACGCAAGTGTGCACAGTCCCATTCTCTCTGCGTGTGCTTCTCTGATTCTCTTTTGCTGTGTGAAGTGTGGGCTGATAAGATGCTGGTAAAATCACAGGAGGGCCATTTGTTATGGCCTGGTATATCCTGGGGAGACTGAGTCTTTCTCTTTCCAGATGAGAGCCAGGTTGGGGGGCAGGGCCTTTTCAGAGGAGAGCAAGGGCGGTATTTCCTTGTCTTTTGGCTCTTGGATTAGCTGCTACAGGAAGGTGCACTTAGGGCTCTCTGTAATGGTGATTAAGATTCTTTTTTTCTGCTGGACCTCTGGATTGAAGCCACAGACTTAAGGACCCGTGATTTAGAGCCATTTTGTTGGTTACAATGAGCAGCACGAGGCGACATACTTGGTGTTTGCATAAATACAAAGTACCCTGACTGTCCTGTGCCATTTCTGCCGAGTAGATCTTTTGCCTTTTTCTCCCTTTGGTCTCAGGCATCGCTTTGCTTTTCTGCTTACAGATCTGTACCTGCTTGGGGGTGAGCATTTCAGTGATGGTGGGAGAGTTAAGGATTAGTGTTCCGGCGTTCCCTTTCTTTCCCCTTAACACTCCTGCTTCTTGCCCTATGGCAGAGGGAAATGGCCTTCGACATACCACAGACAGCATGGAAGATTTGGAGGGCAAGACTGAAGGTGGCACACTCTAGTCAAGAGAGCAGGTGCAGAGGACTCTGGGAATCTTTGTCTCCACCATTGTGGAGCTGTCAGTTGGAGCCCACTGTCTGCCTCTTGTCTCTCGCATGGCAGTTCTACCCATCTCTTAGGTCTTTGCGTCTTCCTCCTCTTCCCTGTTGCCAATATCTTCCCAAGACCTTTTTAGAAAATGCTACGCTGTCATTCTTTCTGCTCAACTTTTATGCACAGGGCACAGTTTTCAAGGCGTGTGTAAAACCCCTTCACTCACTCCAGCTTCCCTTAATCCTTAGGAAAAGAATGTGCAATACTGCTGTTGTTTTCAGGGAAGCATGTCATTTGTTTTACCGGTCTGTAGTTGATTAATTTGCAAATGATATTCCCAATAAAGTGCTTAGAAGTAGATAATTACAACTATATTAACAGTTCCCGGGGAAGCAGATGGTATTCTGAGGAGCTGCCATGTAGCATTAGTGCTGATGCTCCACTGTAATGTACCATCCACCCCAGAAAACCACAAACAACAAGCGCAAATCCTGCTGATATTCCAGATTGGGAGGAAATTGTGCTTTTGCCTCACATTCCATTCTGATCGGAATTTTTATGTGTGTTTTCTTGATCGCTACGGTGCTCAGTGAACTGCTTCGCTTTATGTTGAGTCCCATAACTCTCCAACTCTGTAATTCTGAATTAGCCCCATATTAAGCCTGCATGAAGCAAGTTTTTCAACTGTTCATCAGTGTTCCTCCAACCACGCCAGATAGTTTTAAGCATAGATTATCTCTGTACAAACATATAATTTCAATTTCCCAAATTACCTGAGCTAACATTCCATGTTAGATAATCAATTAAGAATATTTGGAGGCAGAGAAATCTTTTCCTTTTTCTGTCTCCTTCTGTGTTACACACACGCACACACGTGCGCACACACACACATGCCTGCACATATGCATTACGTGTGTGCATACACACATATGTACTCTTTTCTAGGTTGCATCTACATTACAAGTTGCTTGATGAGAAGGGACTTTTTTCCACCTTCCAGCTCCAGGGAAAAGGCCACAATGTCATGGCGTTTCTGTCTGGACAGCTATACATGAGGAGATGTCCTTCCAAAGTAGGCTGGAGTTACATAAGTGTTAACACACAACAGAGTGTGAGAGTTAAAGGAAAATAATCAGCCGGGCGTGGTGGCTCACACCTGTAATCCCAGCACTTTGGGAGGCTAAAGTGGGCGGATCTTGAGGTCGGGAGATCGAGACCATCCTGGCTAACACAGTGAAACCCTGTCTCTACTAAAAATACAAAGAATTAACCAGGCGTGGTGGCGGGCACCTGTAGTCCCAGCTACTTGGGAGGCTGAGGCAGGAGAATGACGTGAACCCAGGAGGCAGAGCTTGTACTGAGCCGAGATTGCACCACTGCACTCTGGCCTGGGCAACAGAGCAAGACTCTGTCTCAAAAAAAATAAAAAATAAAAATAAAAGAAAAATAATCAGTTGTGCCCTGACCAGCTAGGACTGGGGGGCCGTGGAGTATAGCCTGTGGGTTACCAAGAGTAGATTGGAAACGTGAAATGAAGACTCTTTGGCGACTGCCATTGGGTCTTTGCTCTAGGTCAAGCTGGCAGGTGTCCACCAACAAGGCTGATTTTGTCCTGTCAAAGGCCTGCCTTCAGCTGCTGTTGTCTCTAATCACTGCTGTCCTGGAGGGGATATGTGTCGACCCTTGCAGTAGGCCTGGAAATGACCATGCTCTTGTGTATGTCCCTAGTTATTTATGCTAAGAGAGTAGGAAGGGACACAACCATTGTTGTCTCAGCTTTCCTTGGGTAAGAATGGGCTAGGAGGATACGTGTGGGCTGCCGAGTGCTTAGTGCTTATTTAAAGCTGTCTTAAAGCAGATGCTTACTGACTTTTCTAGAAGCAGACCTTGTGGTTCTCGTTGGGGGCTTACACATTAGGGGGCTTAGTTTGATATGCAAGTTGGCTCCAGGATCCCCAACAAGTTGCCCAATTATCACCATAAGCCTTTTTACTGTTGATGTACACTAGAGGCTTTTAGTTTTAGCTGCCATTTTTGAGAGTATACCAGGCACCAGGCATTGTTGTAAATACTTAGAATACATTATTCCATTTAATTCTTATGACACTTTAGAAAACAGACGATTATCTGCATTTTACAAGTGAAGAAATGCAGCTAGAGACTCAGAGAGGTTAAGTAACTTGTCCCAGGTCACACAGCTAATACATGTCAGAGTTGATATTGAAACTTTAATCTGCTTATTACTAAAGCTCAGACTCTTAATTATGACATTATTCAATAGTCAGTTATGGTATGAAGTTAATTCACTAACACTTCTTTCAGCACCTAGAATGTTTTTATAGGATGTGCAGATATCAAAACTGCATGATCGGTAAACAATGAACATCTTTGATTTTATATGGGTTGTGCTCAAAGATCAAAGTAGAACCTGGGAAAGACGTGGGAGATGTGGTTTGAGTGAGAAGTTGGACTTAGATCAAGAAAGGTCTTGATGATTGTATGAAAGAGTTTGGACGGCATCCCCCAGGCTGCGGAGAAGCCATGAGTGTTCAGGCAAGTGCGTCACATGATCAGATGAAGTTGTAGAAAGGGTGTAGAAAGAAGTGTTGGGGAAAGGTGAGCCAGGAGACGAGCAATCTAGTTAGGAAGCCTTTGGAATAACCCAGAGAGTGCTGATAAGACATTGGCTGGCTTAGGTGATGAAACAGTAGGAAATAGCATCATGGAGGTAGAATATACCCGCGCAAGGAAAATTATAGCTAATATTTGTTAGTACACTACAGCCATGCACTTATTATTGTTTTGCTCATTTAAAAATGTATGAACTCATTTAATCTTTACAACATCTCTATGAAGTAAGCTGTGTTAATTTCCCTATTTTACAGATGAGGAGATGAAGGGTCAAAATGGTTAAGCAACTTGCCCAAGGGACCTACGTTTATAAGTGGCTGAGCCTTGATTCCATCCCAGTCCGTCTCACTCCAGATCTCGAGATCTGGCTAATATGGTATCAGACTCTGAATCAAGGTGAAGTTCAGGGTCCAACTTACCTTTTCTTCGATATACTAGCCAGGCACACACATGGGACAGATACATCTGTCTATCTAGGACAAAGTTGGGGGCACGAGAGAAGGCAATTGGCATTAGTAAATTTGCTGGTTCTGTTTGTGTCCCCTTCTGTATCCTGGCAGCTCCTTCATTGCTGGACTTAGGGGAGTGACATTTAGCTTTCTTTCTGTTTACCTCACTTAGGTAAGAATTACTTTCTATATTGAAGTCTCTGGTGAAATTGAGATCAGAAGACGAGTTCAGAACTGCTTTTGTAACTTATAAATGCATATTTTGGGCACACGGCTTAGTATCTTTGAATTTCAGGCTTCTCATTGTTTAGAAGAGGATAATAATATTTTTTCATCTAGTCACGAGTTTAAGGAATGAATATTAAGCACCTACTATGAACCATGCATGTGCTAGGCAGGCACTGGGAATAACAAGACATGAAAAAGTTCCTGCGTGTGCCCTTAAGAAGTTCAACGTCTAAAGTGGTTGATACAAGTAAGTAAGCAACTGCAATTCAAAGAATCAAGGAGATAATATTCATTACAATTTAAAAAAATCTGAAGTGCTTTAAAATGGCGAGCTATTATTGTTATTAACTCTATTAGGGAGAGTAAGGAGAGAGAGTCAGTAAATGCCAGAGAAATCTAGGTTGGGGTTGAGCTCCCTGCATCTCCCAGGCTCTCACTGGGAGAGGTTCCAGGAGTGCAGTGCCCTCCGACGAAGGCGCCACGGCTCCCGCCTGCTTTTGACCTTTCTGGAGAGTGCTTGCATGAACACACTTCATTTTCAAAAGTTTAAAAATACGCACTTGGAATTGTAGATGATCAAGCATGAATCCCAGACCGTAAGTGGGTGGGAGAATCGTGCTGATCTGGGAGTGCACGGGGCCACATGCCCTTGCAATTTGACGTCAGCACAGTCCAGGAGGTGCACAGCGTCTGTGCCCCTGTGCGTGGTCAGTGTGTGATGCAATGTGTTTTCACAGCCTGTGAATCAATTCCCTCTAGGGAAAAAAATAACAAAACACTATGCTGATTAATTGGATATATCACTGTTGAAATTCCTGATTTCGCAATATTTAAGTACTTTCTCAGCTAAGATGGTGAAATCAGGTAAGCAGAAATTAAAAGCCACATGCTTTTATTTGACTCAAGCCCCTTCCTTTTAGAATGTTGGCCTTTGAGTTTCCAAATTGGGCAAAGAAGTGATTATCAGGAATACCTTAATAAAAGGTGGTATGACCCCAATTTAAGAAAACTTTATATTTATAAATCCTTTGTATTTTTGGTAGCACTTTAATATCAGTGATCTAATTTAATCCTTCATGCCAACTGTGTAAAGTAGGTGGAACATTCATAATTAGATTGCAGATGATGACACTCAGGACAGATAATTTTTGACCTTGTTCAGAGTCCTCAAACCTAGGACAAGGAGAGGAGGAGAGGGTGAAGGAGATGGGCATTTATTGAGCAAGTACTATGTGCTAGGTGTTTAGTACATAATTGAATTTGATTTGTCATACAATCTTGGGAGATGACTGTTCTTATTCCCATTTTACAGTTGGTTAAACCAAGTTTAATTAGAAGCTAAGTTGGGGATTTTATCCTAGATCTCCTTGAGTTTAAATCAATAGTCCTTTCTCTAGTCTGATGATTTCCAACATTCTCTGATTATGTGCTTCTATGAGTAAACTTTTCTGAGCATATACCTCCAGTAAATGTGTATTTGTTTATATACAAATTGTATGCATGTGCTATTGTACTATTACTTTATGAGGATAATAAAACATATACATGAGATAAGAACATTAAGATACATAGATATGAATGGAAGACACATTGTTTTCTTTCTGCACCCCATTTTGTAGACTACAATCTAGGCCATTCTCCTTTCTTGGCAAATTAGGGGCACAGGTTCATGCCTATGGCTCATAGAAAAATCTACCAGCTAGCACAGGGATACTTTAGGGCAGGACTTCTCAGCAGTAGCACCATTAGCATTTTGGACCAGATAATTCTTTATTATGAGGGGCTGTGCTGGGCCCTGTAGGATATTTAGTGAGATCTCTGGCCTCTACCTACTAGATGTCAGTAGCAGCCTATGCACAGTTGTGGTAACTGAAAATGTCTCCAGATATTGCCAAATGTCCTCTGCTGAGGAACAGGGAGAAAAATTTCCCTTGGTTGGGAGCAACTGCTTTGGGCTAATCAGTAGGAATGTTCTCCTCCTCCTTGCTGATGCCCGAAGAAGAAGCCATCAGGCAGCACCTGTTTGGAAGACATTTTTATCTTGCTTGTTTTAGATTCTTCCAGAGGACCCCTGGGCTTGGTTCCAACCTGCATCCATCAGTTCCTGAAGTTGGCCAACCAGAACGGAGGTCCAGCTGTTCAGTGATGAAACTGGCCTTTGAATGGCTCCTGTCCCCATGCATGTCGCATCTGATTTTAACATCTTGTTCTTCACTGCCAATGACTTTGACAAGGCCCAGTGTGGAAGACCATAATGGTGCATTGTGGGGTATAATGGGCTTGGTAGCTAAGAGCATGGGTTCTAGAATTAGGCATATCTGTATTAAAATCTGCATTCTGCCATTATTATCTGTGACCTTTGTACAATTCCCTCTACCTCTCTAAGCAACTCTACACATCACAAAGTGCTAATAAAATATAAGGAAGAAAATGCTTGTATTATAGGGTTGTAATATTTAGCCCAATGACTGTTCCTAGCGCTTAGTAGTAGCTATTATTTTGATTATGAGGATGATAACATAAAACACTTTTGCCTGGCACATAGTAAGCACTGGATGAATTGTACATATTACTGTAATATATAATATAAATATGTATGTATATATTTCTGAGTTTGGTGAGTTTGATTGCAGGTTCCATGAAGCAGGGACCAGACTTGCCTGATTTGTCTTTGGTCCTTATTGCCTAGTTCGGTCTGACATACAGTAGGTGCTCAATAATTATTTGTTATGAGTCAGTAAATGTGTGTATTTTTCCATGTAAACCATGGTTTTACAGACCAAAAGAGACAGTGATCTCACATTTTTGATGGTTTACATGGAAAAATACACACATTTACTGACCAGTGGCCCTGGCTAGGTAATGCCCACAGAAGTTCTCCTGTCCACTTTATTCCATGCAGCCAGGGCAATGAATGAGTATATTCACCTCTACCATGGAGGGAAGGCAGCTCAAACTTCTCCCTTCTTCCCTCCCTCCCTCTCTTCCTCCCTGCTTCCTTCTCCTTTCCTTTCCCTTCCCTTCCCTTCCCTTTTTTTGAGATAGAGTCTCTGTCACCCAGGCTGGAGTTTGGTGGGATGATCATAGCTCACTGCAGCCTCACACTCCAAGGCTCATATGCTCCTCCCATCTCAGCCTCCCTAGTAGCTGGGACTACAGGTGCACACCAATGCAGCCAGATAATTGTTAACGTTTTTTTTTTCTAGAGAGAGGATCTCTTTATATTGTTCAGGCTGGTCTCGAACTCCTGGCCTCAAGTGACCGTCCCACCTTAGCTTCTCAAAGTGTTGGGATTATAGGTGTGAGTAACTGCACCCAGCCCCAAACTTCTCATGGGAATTCTTCATAATTTTATCTAGTCAATGGAAGTGCAAAAACTTAATAATCGGATTTGTCTAATTGTGTCCTTAGATTTGACCGTGATGACTGCTGTCATGGTCTTTTCCTGAATTCTATTTCTTAATGCAAGTTTGCTTATATGGTTTCAGGTTTTTTATTTATTCTTTATTTCCTCTGGCTAGTTTCAGAAAAATTAGAACACCTTTGTGGCTTTACAGAAAAAACAATAACTTTTGAGGCTGAGGAAATTTTTTTTTTTAATTGGGAAGACATCAAAAACATCAATAAATCAGGCATCACAATGCTTGATAAATTTAGGAGAAATTTGATTGCAGCAGCAATAGCTGATTTAAACTAATGCCTGGTTGCGTCATTACTCAAACAAACACAGGAGCCACATCAGTTTTAATTTCTGTCTTGTTTAAAAATGAGCAAGTTTCTTTTCAGCAAATGACTGTTGATGATCTGCATCTTTATATTAAAAAGGGGGAAAATTTCCACCATTTTCTGACTTGTTGATGTTGTATGTTCTTCAAATTTTTAGCACTTCAAACCTATAATTTTCAGAATGTGTTTTATACAAGTGAAATTGGCAGTTAGGGCTTGTTTTGTGTTTGTGTGGGTATTGGGACTATGTTAGAGAGGTGTGTACATAAGTATGCATGCGGTTTCTGTCGTTTAACCTAAATGAGATATGCAACTGGAATGTTCCTTTTGTTCAAAAAGTGTGTATTCAAAAATCATATTGCCTTTCAACTTCATTGAGTAACCTCTCTTTAGGTATTAATGGAATGAGTGAATAGGATCTCCCATTTTGCTTTGTCTGGTATCACTCAAAGACTGATTTTATGTCAAATTATATATAATTACCTAGCCACATCAAAACATTAAAAAAAAATTGAGAGCGAGACTAGTCCCATTATTCCTACTGCGACTAGGGAAGGACATTGTGATTCAAAGGAAGTAAACAACTGAGAGACGGAGGGTTTTAAGCTTCTTTTCTCCCTACCAATTGTACAAAATATGTGAAAAATATAGAAAAATATAAAAATCAAAGGAAAAAATTAAAACATGTAACATTGCAACCCAATGTTAGCAATTTTTTTTTTTTTTTTTTTAAATTCAAAGTGTTGCTTCGTCACCCAGGCTGGAATGCAGTGGTTGCAATCTTGGCTCACTGCAGCCTCCACCTCCCAGGTTCAAAAGATTCTTCTGCCTCAGCCTCCTGAGTAGCTGGAATTACAGACGTGTGTCATTACCCCCAGTTTTTTTTTTGTGTGTGTGTTTTTAGTTGAGGTGGAGTTTCATTGTGTTGGTCAGGCTGGTCTCGAACTCCTGGCCTCAAGTGATCAACCTACCTCAGCCTCCCAAAGTGCTAGGATTACTGCCATGAGCCACCATGCCTGGCTTCCAACGTTAGCATTTTTTATATGGCCTCTGGCTTTTTTTTAAAGATAAGTTCAAATAAGACAGTTGAGATAATACTGTGCAAATATTGTATCCTGATTTTTCTTTCATGTAACTTGCAGTCATGTTTCTATGTTATTGCAAATTTATAGCAGCTTCATATTTTCATTGGTGAGATAATTGAGGCATTTTTCTATTATTAGAAATTTAGCTTGTTTTCATTATTTTTGTTACATGTAACTGCAGACTTCTTAATTTAGGTGAGAAGGCTCTGGTCTGGGTACTTGTTTGAGTTCTCATCCTTTCATCATTTGCCTACACTTCCTTCTGTGGTATCTTAACGTAGCTTCTTCATTAGGCAAAATGGCTTGGGTTATTTGGCCCTTTATCTTTTTATTAACATGTCTACATCTTTAGCAAAGGCTTGTTTCAGGCATAAGAGACCCAGGTGATTTATTGCAATTCACCTTCAACTCTTGATCTTGGCAGGGAGACATTTTTGCCCTCAGCCCACAGAATGGAGATATAGTTGCCTTCAGCCAAGGAAAGGATCTTGGCTGGACTTTGCCTTGCCTTTTAGAGCTGAGTTTTAATAATTCAAAGTTTGCTTCCCCCCAAACCTACTTTAAATCTTGATTGGCAGAGGTTCCTTATGTTTAGCCATATATTGTGCTTACTGAATATGGATTATTTTGATGCAGAAAATGTGTAGTTTATTAACCGTAGTCACAGACATTCCAATATGAACCTGCTGCAGAATGAGTCTCAAAGATTCTGACTCTGACTTTAGTTTTGTGTGCATGGGTGTTGTGTTTGGAGCAAAAACTGCACCACATCGTGATCATATTCCAGCCTAACGATGGATCCCTCCTGTTCAGGTGAGAAGGGTAAGATCAGAGCATGTGGTGTGTGCAGGGTTCCTGTGTGGACGGGTCAGAGGTGCACATTTTGAACATTTGCTTATTTAAGTTTCACCTTCTTCGAATTTCACATCATAATTTTTATGACAGAAATTCTCTGCTAAATATATGTATATTATAGTAAACATGTACCTTTATACCTGAAGCCTCTCTTTTTGGTTGGGGACTCTAGTTTTTCAGCCGGTGGTTCTGGCTAATTATGTCTTCCTTCTGGTCTTGACCCTCTTGGTCATACTGGTGGTGACCACTCTTAGTCTGGTCTGAAAGGAAGTTTCCACTCATCTAAAAAGTGTTTATTGAGCTCTTATTATGTTCTAAGGGACTACAGAGATGAGTAAAATGATTCAGTATGGGATATGAGGGACTGGGTGATGCCTTTTAGATGTTCCAGGATCATATCACTAGGAATATAGGGTGCCCACCTTATCAAAATGTAAGAAGAAAATATGGCTTCTGTTGCACACAGTTTTCTTGCTGCTGACACTCAGTTATAAACTTGCATGAGGCTGGGCGCGGTGGCTCCCGCCTGTAATCCCAGCACTTTGGAAGGCCAAGGTGGGTGGATCGCTTGAGGTCAGAAGTTCGAGACCAGCCTGGCCAACATGATGAAACCCCATCTCTAGTAAAAATACAAGAGCAATTAGCGGGGCATGGTGGCGGGTGCCTGTATCCTAGCTACTTGGTAGACCGAAACTGAGAATTGCTTGGATCCGTGACGTAGAGGTTGTGGTGAACCAGGATCATGCCACGGCGCTCCAGCCTGGGTAACAGAGTGAGACCCCGTCTCAAACAAAAAACCAACCAACCAAAAAAAAATGTGAATGGTCTCTAGGTATGTGTCTGTCAGGCCCCTTATCTCAACAGGCATGCCCAGGTAAACCAACCCATAAACAATTAATATGGTACAGAGGGGTAAGTGCAAGGGAGTTGTGGACAAAATGTTACTGAGTCGCAAAGGAAAGGTGATGCCTTTGGCACTCACCTGATATTTACAGCTCTCCCTCCAGTTCTTAGTCTCTGCTTCCATCTTTCAGGATGCTCAAGGGTATGTGGACGTGGCCAGGGCTAGTTTCCAGGAGAATTACTATAGAAAGAGTTTCCCTTCCCTTCCCTTCCCTTCTGTTCCCTTCCCTTCCCTTCCTCTGCCCTCCCCTCCCTTCCCCTCTCCTTTCCTTCCTTTCCTCCTCCCTTCCTTCCCTGTCCTCCCCTTTCATTCTTACATTTATTTTTTAATTTATTCAACAAATATTTATTATGCAGGTACTATTTACCAGGCTGGGGATACAATGGTGACCAATACAAAAGTTTTTTTTTTTTTGCCTTCAAAGAACCTATATTCCAGTGGTTCAGCCAAGTATTCATTAAAGGACCAGATTCTAATACTCCGTATGGAATATTTCAACTACAGTCAAATACTCCTGCTGCTGTCTTAGCAGAAAAGCCCCTTTTGGCTCCTTGTAAGCCCTTTAACTCTTTAGTGGCCCAATGTGAGTTTTATTAACATCATGCTGTGTTCCTAGGAGGCCGTCATTATGTACTTGTTGGTCAGTTGGCTGACTGTGCAAGTTTTCTAACTGATACTGTACTTTCCCTTTAAAATTTCATTTTCAACATCTTGACTTTTATCTCATTTTCAGGCAGAGGCTCCACAGGAATTGACTCAATGGTGGTTTCAGTTCAATATCTATAATAAGCAAATCCCTTAAACATGTATTTCTGGAGGTTATGCTCCACCCTAGCAACTTAATTTCAGAGTAACAATGAACCATACATTTTTAAATGAACACTTCAAAGCACCTATAGGCATAGAGTCAAGTCCACTGCATCTGAGTAATCCAAAATTTAAACCACGCTAAGTAAGTTCTTTTGCACGTTCCTTTTCTTTCAAAGAGCTCAGAGCAACTTGCAAGTTTTATCTCCTTGATCCTCACATTATGCATCAGACGTTCACAATGGGGTTTCCTCATTGCCTCGCCCTCTGTGAGTCTGCAGGCAAAAGGATGGATTTTTATATTCAAAGACGTTTTATGCCTTTGCATTTGAAAGATGAACTCATAAATACTTCTTTATTCTTTCTCTATTTTCTCTTTCTTTTTCTATCTCTCATCTGTCTTTCTCCTTCATTTTCTATCTTTTGCTTCGCTTTCTTCAAATAGTTTGCTATTTCTGAATTGAAAGAATAGATCCCAAGCATGGCTCATTCTGGGCTCAAACAGTTCTCCTGCCTCAGCCTCCAAAGTAGCTGGGATTACAGATGCCCGGCACCACACCCGGTTAATTTTTATATTTTTAGTAGAGACAGGGTTTCACCATGTTGGCCAGACTGGTCTCGAACTCCTGACCTCAAGTGATCCACCCGCCTTGGCCTCCCAAAGTGCTGGGATTACAGGCATGACCCACCGCATCCGGCCTGGTCATTCTTAATGAAACAACTGCAGGAGGTTTTCTGTGCTCTTACTTGCCTGGCGGTCCATTACCTCTCATCTGGAAGTTTCCTTGTTTCCTCACACTCCTCACCTTTCCCTGTGTGGACCACAGGTTGGATTTTGAAAGCTGTGCCCTGTTCAGTTGATCATGATTCATTTTCAGAGCTGCCTGTCTGGTTATGGATCCCCAATTGCTCCTGTAAGTCCCTCTTTGGGCCACAAACCTTTCTGGAGAAAGAGCCTCTTTCTGGCGAGTGGCAGACACCCCTAGATCTCTTCCCCATGGATTTGGTGACCTGCCCTCTCTAACGGTCACTGGCACTGTGGACTCTTTAAAGCTTGTTTGTCCTGGAGATGGCTTCAGGGGCCACTGGCTCCCTGCTGTCAGTGACTCTTTTCTGAAATAGGGGCAAGGAGATAAGGAGAGTTGACGTTGCCGGGTAATGACCTTGCTTGGACTCACTTGAGAGAGACAGTGGTGAGAGGAGCCTGGCAGGTATCTTGCTTGGAGGGGCCTGGCAGAATGATGAATGGGCTGGCTCTCTGCCCCAGGGAGAGTGGGCAGTGTCCCCTGTGTCCCCAGAGGGCAAAGGAAGAAGACAGTTGACTCACATGGAGAGTTTTCCAACTTTTTGGCACAATGCTTTGAGATATTAAAGTTTGGGGGGTCATTTAGTATTTATTAAGGTGTCTACTGTGTACAAGATGTCACTTTGTCAGCTTTCACCCCAAAACACTCTATTCATCAGAAGACTAGAGACAGTGGGAGTATCAAGGCTACGAATGCACTGAAGTCATGAACATCTCTTGAGAACTTTGCATGTGCCTGGCTCTGTGTTAGGTTTCGTGGGACCACAACAACAAAAAAAGTACGACATAGTCGTTCTCTCTTGTGTTTTTGAATTATGCTGGGCCCCGAGGCAGGCTATATGAAGCAGCTACAAAACAGTGTCTGGCTGTGTAGAAATGAGCTTCACAGCGAAATGAATTTGCAACATTATTTAAAAATTGCAGTGAAACTAGAAACACCCTGATGTCCATCAGAACGGGAGTGCTTAAAAATGATGATATTGGCCAGGCTTGGTGGCTTATGCCTGTAATCCCAGCACTTTGGAAGGCTGAGGCGGGTGAATCACTTGGGCCAACATGGTGAAACCCTGTCACTACAAAAAATACAAAAACTAGCTGGGTGTGGTGGTGCACACCTGTAGTCCCAGCTGTTTGGGAAACTGAGGCAGGAGAATGGCTTGAACCTGGGATGCGGAGGTTGCAGTGAGTTGAGATCACGCCACTGCACTCTAGCCTGGGTGACAGAGTGAGACCCCATCTCAAAAAAAAAAAAAATGATATAACCAAACTGTAGACTATTTTGAACCTGTTAAAAAGATGCCATAAATAGAACTATAGGCGATGACATTGAAAGATTGCCAAGAGTATTTGTGAAGTGGAAAAAAAAAGGATCTTACTTTCATTATGAGCCACTTATGTTAAAAATAATTATGTATGTTTATGAAGGTAGGTAAATGCATTGAAGAGAGACTTTCATAATTTTTATGTGTACTTTTGTTTTTCTGTTTCATAAGGATAATGTATTTATATGTTCCTCATGTAATCTAAAAGATGAACAAGGAAAGCAATGAGGATTATATGTGATTAGAAGAGAGAAGGGACAGAGTGAGTATTCTCCTTCTCTATTCTATGAATATTGAGCCACTCTCTTATTTGAACGTAAGACGAACTTGGCTGGAGTGCTTCTTCTCAGGCCTGGGCCTGGGGAGTAGCCACAATAATCAATATGACTTTAAAAATGGCTGACTCTGCTCGTGAATAACACCCAGGTGGAGGGATCCACCATTTGTCTTCATTTTCTCCTTCTATCCAAAGTGTTTGTGTTAATGGGGGTGAGGGTTGGCGATGTAACTTTTGGCTCCTTGTCCTCAGGAAAGTCATAACATGACTGTTTAAAGTTCTTTTCTGCAGTTACTTTTTTAGACCTTGACAACTGCTGAGATATGAAAGAGCTGATATTGTATTTATGGCTCCAATTTTATTTTACAGTGATACTGGCCACATACTAATAAAACATAGGTGCATTATGGTGATGTAGTTTTATGGCATATAATTTCTAAATATGTAAGTGCTCAGGAGCTATTTGAAGGTATATGTTCTTTCTTATAACAGATTATATATTCATTGAAGTAGGGAGTCTTGTCTTTAGCTGGTACGTATCCCCTATCATGTAGAATGGCACCTTTTAATATAATGGACACTAAATAAATGCTTGTTGAGTGAATAAATCGTTGGATTAATGAATAGAGTGAATAGTGTCTGACTTACTGTTTTAATAAGAAACATACAGAAAACAGAGTCACCTCAATATAAATGAGGTCATAGTTTGAAAAACCATATAAAATATATCTGTCTTTCCAGTGAAATTCCTTGGGCCATTTTTTAAACTCTGAAATTTTTCTACACAGAAAAACACAGAGGATAATATAACAAGTGCAAATGCCTGAGAAACACCCATGTGTCCCATATCCATTTTCTTTTTTTTTTTTTTCTTTTTTTTGAGACAGAGTTTCGCTGTGTTGCCAGGCTGGAACGCAGTGGCATGATCTCAGCTCACTGGAACCTCTGCCTCTTGGGTTCAAGCAATTCTCCTGCCTCAGCCTACCGAGTAGCTGGGATTACAGGAGTGCACCACCACGCCCAGCTAATTTTTGTATTTTTCTTTTTAGTAGAGATGGGGTTTCACCATGTTAGCCAGGATGGTCTTGATATCTTGACCTTATGATCCGCCTGCCTCGGCCTCCCAAAGTGCTGGGATTACAGGCATGAGCCACCATGCCCGGCCCCCATATCCACATTTAACAAATGCTACCAATTGTCATGTTTCCGTTTGATTTTTTTTGCTTAAGAAATAAAACATTTCAGTTACATTAAAGCTCCATTTGTCTGCTTTCAAATCCCATTTCCCTGTTTCACATCTCAGAGGTAACTGCTACTCTGTAGACTGCTACATGTGTTTTTATAATTTTACTTTTTTTTTTTTTTTTTGAGTCAGAGTTTTGCTCTTGTTGCCCAGGCTGGAGTGCAGTGGTGTGATCTCAGTTCACTGCAACCTCTGCCTCTTGGGCTCAAGTGATTCTCCTGGCTCAGCCTCCCAAATAGCTGGGATTACAGGTGTCCACCACCATGCCTGGCTAATTTTTGTATTTTTAGTAGAGACGGGGTTTCACCATGTTGGTGGGGATGGTCTCAGACTCCTGACCTCAAGTGATCCACCTGCCTTGGCCTCCCAAAGTGAGTCACTGTGCCTGGTCTATACTTTTACTTTTTATGTAGTAGTATATACTCTCTTCTCTCAGTATTTATTATTAATCTATATTTTGAATATTATTTATCATCTCAATCTATTTCTCTATGTTGATAATGCAGGTCTAGTTTATCCATTTTAACTGCTCTGTAGTATTCCATGATTTATTTATTGTCTGTTAATAGACACCTATTCTCCTATTGGTGCATGTGTAGGTTTTCCCCTCAGTTTTTCTTGATTACTAACAGTGCTGTCAGCAACGTCCTCATAGATGCTACCTTTTGCTTATAAGAGCATTCCTCTTGGGTATGTAACCTAGAAGTGAAATGGCTTGACTGTCGGAGAATTATATTTTCAACTTTACTAGATATTGATCAATTGTCTTCCAAAAAGGCTACACTAATTGACAATCTCAACCAGCAGTGCAGGGGAATGACTGCTTCTGTATAGTCTCAATAACACTTGGTATCATCAGAGCCTTACACTTTTATTTTTTGAATAGGAATTTATTTCTGGTGGGTGATGGCTGTTACAAAGTTCAACTCCTGCCAATGTGTCTCATGCCCCAGATTTGTGTATTGTCATGTAGCCATCTTACCATTGCTAAAGCCATTCCTTTTATTCGGAACACATTTCTTGCCTTTGATTGGCAAACTCCTACTCATTCTTCAAGTCTCAACTAAAATGTCCTCTGTGGCACTCTCTCAGATTCCCCTGGGTCATTTGTGGTTCCCTCCCCTTGCTCCCATAGCTCTCTGTACAGATCTCATTGGTTGTACTTATCGTGTATTATTATTATTATTATTTTCTGTGACTGTTTCTGTCACTGAACTGTGATAGTCTCCAGGACAGGTATGATATGTACCATGTTCACGTTAGACCCCCTTGCATTTAGCCCAGGTACAGTTCAGAAAATGTTTGTTACAGAAATGCATGAGTAAATAAACGAATAAGCCAATCCAACAAAACCTGCCAAGTAGTCTTCTAGGTGTTGGGGATGTAGCAGAGAACCAATCTGTTAACTTTCTGTTCTTGAGCTTACATGTATGGGGTGGGAATGGGGAGAAAAAAGAGACAGACAGTATACATCCTTCTCCCAATCAACAGAGACCCTGCCGGGGATAAAAACAGCAGGGAAAGAAGGCAGAGAAGGGTGGCAGAGAGGGCAACAGATGCTGATCTGTCCTGCCTCACATCCCTTCAGCTCACCTTGACTTCAGCTGCAGCTGAGGAAGATGTCCTTTGCTTAGGACAACTTCTCATCTCTGGCACTTTCTGCTCAGAGCGTTCTCCATAGTAAGGAGCTGCTTATACTGCTGTTTCTCTTCAGGACCAGCCTGTAGGTGCACCAGCCCTTCTTGCAAGCAGGCTGGGTTCTGATTGCCCACAGTGATCACCAGCTCCGTCTTCTGCCCTTCATTGGCTTTCTCTTGTACCACCTTCACTTCCCCATTCCCTTATTCCAGCTTCCCTGAACCACATCTCAAATAAATATTCTGCTTCCAAGGGCCAGGGCCTTAGGCTTGAGGAACCCAAACCAAGACAGAGAATGTTGGAGGGGCTGCTAATTGCTAAAGGGTTTGTTAGGAAAGCACTCTTTCAATGGGGGACCTGACTGAAAAGAGAGTAAGCTTGTAGACACTTGGAGGAAAGGTGTCTCAGAAAGAAGGAGCAGCAAGTCTAACTCTAGCCCTGACCCTGACGGGGGCGTGTGCTTGAGAAACAGTTAGTAGAAACAGCTGGAGCAGAGGTGAACAAGGGAGAAAACTGGAGATGAGATCCAAGTAGGAGCAGGGATCCTGTAAGCCAAGCTAGGGAGTTTACAATTCATTCTGAATGAATGAATTGGATGGATCTGAACAGAGGAGAGGCAGGATGTAACCGTAGTTTGAGATGAATGCATACATGCATACATATTATGCTTGAAACAGACATAAGCAAATAATTTTGTTATTTAGAGGTTCCGATTTATGCAGATCTGATGGGCATTTGTATTTCATGAGACAGTGTTGAATTAGAACGATTTTGGTCAGAACCGATTGGCTTACATGCTTAGACAGCCCTGAAGGTAGTTGCTCTTAAAAGTTGCTTTGCTTTGGTATGTCTGTGAAAGACTGAGAAGTATGAAGTGAAGGAGGGCAGTAAGAATTTGAGGACAGTTGGAATTTCACCAGGTACAAAGAATTTTAAGAATGATATTTCGCAAAGAAATCCCAGAGTACTTCATGCTTTGTGATGGGTGAATTTAAGTCTGAGTGTCTCCTACCTGGCAATGTTTTCTAGCAAGTGAACTAAAAGTAAAGGTAAGCTTTCTTCACAAAACCAAACCCTACAGCTAAAAGGGATGTTAGCTAATTAATCAGGTCTGTGAAGAAGGAACTGTTAACTGGCAGCTCGATGACTTTTGCGTTCCTTGTGATGAAGCCATGCAGGATTGTTGGGTTCTGTGGCACTTTCTCCTTTGCAAGGTGGCAGCAGCTTTCTTTATTGCTGGATTTTTTGAAAGAGACATTTATGATGTTGATTTATTGCTTTGTTGGACCCTGATCAGATCACAGAATGGGATGATTCAGAGAAATGATCTCCCTTCCTCTTTAAGTCTTAGGAGCAACAGGGCCTAGCCATACAGGGAACACTGGGAGTTTGCATGTTAAATTATTCAAGACAGCTTGTCAAGGTGTGAGCACCAAGGTGGGACCTGGAGGAAGGAAGATGATGCAAGTTCAAAAGAGAGAGAGGCCCTTTTCCTCTGTGGAAATTCAGGAATGAATAATCACACTCTAATCTGACTTTCTGTGGGCCTTCCATTCATTTGCTCTGCGTGTATTAAATTTATCATCACTGGCATAGCTGGAAAATGGAGGTCAAATTTCATTTTGGCCCACAACGTGATAAAAATGACCTGCAAAAGGTAGATGACAGGTTGTTATTTTATGCCCCGGAAAATAGCAAAGATCAGATAGATAGTGGTTCCTCACTGTCCTCCTTGATCCCCCCTTCTTGGATGGCCGATACTAACTTTCCTTAGTAATGCATCATAAATGCACATCCTGATTTGTTAGAAGGGTGGTCAAGGTTTAAAACAAGAACGATCTATTTCTAACTGGCAATTTCCATCAGTACAGGTTGACTAGGCACCTTTCACTGTGTGAGTTTTTTACAGAACCACTGACAAGTCATAAAAATATCCAGTGCTCAAGCATGACATTCAAACACACTGTCTCTTCTGCTTATAGTTCATTGACTCCCAGAAGTCATCTATTTATAGCAATTAATGATTTCTGAGCAATTAGATCCCCCTGTTTCAACAACTATCATGTTATAGGATAAATCTTGCCCCACAGAAATAAATTCAAGGGGCATGCAGTTTCAGGTATAGGAATAGAGACCGAAGTTGGTATTCACAAGGCAAAGGAAGAAACCTTTTTCTTTAGCACTTGAGATGGGCTAGGATTCCCATCAAATAAAGGCTGTCAGGAATTGTGCCTACATCAAGAATTATTTAAACTTAGAAAATGCTTAACCTCCACATGGCCTTGCCTCCAAGGATGAGAGGGATAGCACCTGCCTCTCACTGTTCCAGGGACAGCCTGGCTACTGCATTGCAGCCTTCTCCATTGGAGGTCTGTCATGAGTCAGTGCTACTTTTGCTATGCTTTGCTTTGTAAAGATCATTGCAAGGGCTTATCTTGGGTAATTGTTATTACTACCATCTGCATTACGGTATAATTACCTTTCCAAAATGCTAGATCTCTTTAGCTGATGTTTAAAGATAAGTAATAGCCAAATAATTGCAAAGCCTTTGGATACAGAGCAAGGCTCTCCAATAAAAGGTGGGCTGTGTGTAAAGCATGGATTTCTTTCTCCTGTTTTCATTTTTCTCTCCTTCTCTGGGAGCGGTAAGGGGAAGACTGATTTTCCTCCCTAGCTCTCCCTTTATTTTTACACAGGCTTATGACTCAGTCAACATTGTAGAATTTATCCACATTCCAATCTGACATCCATCCTACACTACTACCCCATCCGGCAGGATGAGGGTGGTGGCATTCAACAAAGCTAAATTGTGTTAATCACAACTCATGGCGAGTAAATCCTCTCTCTATTCCTAAGCACCGAAAGTGAGAAATCAGATGAGACGAAATAGAGAGAAACGCCATGGCCTCTTTTGGATGAAGCAGAGAGATTTAGTGTGGTCTCTTTCCTCCTGACTTCTAAACTTGTAAATCAGTTGTTGATTGGGACTTCTCTTGTGGCCCTTGATGCTCTGAGGTACAAGCTACAGTTTGGTGATAAAAGCTTGAGTATATTTCTTTATTAGCATAATCCATTAGCAGAACTTTAACTGCATGTGAACCTGGTGCTTATGCTATAAATTCTAGAGTATCTAGAACACAAAAAGAAGGATAGTGAAGCATAAAAATGAAAAGAACGGGAAAAATGGAAGAAAATGAAGAGAGAAATATGGATTAATTGAAAATACAGAGAGAAAATATGATAATATCATGATGGTTTGCGTACAGAATAAGTATTGAATTTATGGTCTTAAAATTGCTATTTAAAACCCTGGTTGCTGTTTGATGTTCTCGTTTTTCTGGAAATTCATTTAATTAAGCAAATCCGGCCTGAATATTTACCTTCCCAAATTCTTAAACAAGTAAAACAGATGAATTACTTTGAGCATGTGGACTCAAGGAGTAGGTACAACATGCTCACAAAAGATTGAGGTAAGTACTAGCTTGTAAAATATCGTCATCTCACCTTTGCAATGAGAACTTCTGGCAGACATAATAATTAGTATTATGGAGAGACTTCATAAATGCAACCATTTGAGGGTTACTTTGTGCCACCAACCCTATTAGGCTTTTTATTAGAATTATATCATTTAATCTTCACCACAGCTATATGGGTGAAACTATTATTCTTTCAATTTTACAGGTTAGAAAACTAAGCCTTAGAGAGTCCAAAATCATATTAGTTAACAGAGCTGGGATTTGATTTACCTAAAGCAGGTGTAAGAGTCTGTACTCTTCACTGTTTCCATATAACACAGGTACTCTATTCATTTAACAGAGTAGATGAGATATCTGTATCTATATCCATAATCATACCTGTAGCTATACAGATATATATTCATACATACATAAGTTTATCTGTGATTGTCCCAGTATGACCATGGGACACTGTAGCTATTTGTCTACTATTATAAGCCAGGATTTATACTAGACAAACCAAGAGGAATGCTAGTTTTGATCTCAACAGCTAACCATATTCTCTACTCCAGAGGAGAAAGTATGCTGGAAGAGATTTTGGTTGGTTGATATTTAGTTGTAAAGCTGTACATTAGCCTCTTCTCAGTGGAAAGAGCATCCCTTGTCTGGCTCTGTTCCTACCAGGAATGAAACACTCATTTTAAAGACATTTCATATACCCTCATTTTAAGAAATATCTGCACCCTTCAGAGCCAACATTTGAGGAGGCAAATTGAGTAACTTCTTCATGGTGTGTGTGTGTGTGTGTGTGCGCGCGCGCGCGCGTGCGTGCCAGGCCGCTGGTGTCTGATCTTGGTTCTTTTAACATACCACTTTATTCCATGTTCAAGGACAAAACTGCAAGGGGTGCTATCGTAAATTCTGATACTTAGTGCAAGCGATTTAATCAGATGTTTCCTAAAGAAGCAGAGTTGGATGACAGTGGGTAGAGAAAGCACAAGGACAGTGAAGATCTCCTGGAAATTGGGAGGAGCAGTGGAATTGGTGTATAGAAAGAGGATGCTAAAGTATCAAGGTAAACACCTTCTTCCCCATTTTCTATTAAACCAGCTCTCAGTCTGGTTATTTAACTGGATTAACCAAAAAAAAATGAGTTGTGTCAGTACAGGCTGCTTTAATGGAAGTTCCCATACCTAGCACTGAGAAAATACATTAAATACATTCTTCCTACTAGAGAGTTCCTTTCTCCCCTGGTCTATCATACTGCTTCTTTTTCCCTCTTGTTCATTGGTGCACTTTTTTTTTTTAAGATGGAGTGTTGCTCTTGTCACCCAGGCTGGAGTGCAATGGCGCAATCTTGGCTCACTACAACCTCCACCTCCCAGGTTCAAGCGATTCTCCTGCCTCAGCCTCCTGAGTAGCTGGGATTATAGGTGCCTGCCACCATGCCCAGCTAATTTTTGTATTTTTAGTAGAGACAGGGTTTCACCATGTTGGCCAGGCTGGTCTTGAACTCCTGGCCTCAGATGATCCACCCTCCTCGGCCTCCCAAAGTGCTGGGATTACAGGCATGAGCCCCCCCGCCTGGCCCCACTGGTATACTCTTGAGCACATTTCTGCTCTGTAGGAGGCGCTGTGCTTGGCTCTGGAACGCAGAGAAAATGCACATTTCCTGCCCTCACAGAGCTCCCAGCTGAAGGGGAAAACAGTAAGTAATCAAAATGCCCTGGGCTTCCTAAAACCCAGGAAGGAATGGACTTGGCCAGGAGTTGGGATAGAGCTTGTAAAAGACGACATTGAACTCTGGGTCCCGAAACATATAGGGCATCTCTATGTGTGGAAATGGGGAAGAGCTGGAAACTTTTCAGGAAAGTGTCTTTGGGTCAGAATTTTCAGATCCTGATGAGACCTCGGGTAGCTTGCAATGAGGAAAGGTCAAACAGATCATTGCCTGGGGGTCTCACTGTGGGACACTCCCTGCCACCATATGCTTCCAGGGGAGGCTGGGGAGAGGTGAGATGTTGATGTGAGTCGTGTTCCTTTTTCTTGCATTCTTCTGGCATCTCTAGAGTTGATGCAAATTGAATTTCAAAGCAAAGGTACCACTCCATGTTACTGTGGTGAATATCGAAGTCATTGAAAACTGACCTCACCTTACACATTCCCGGCCTTGCCTCCTGCTATGTGTTGGTGAGTTGCAGCTAGAAGACAGGTAAAGGCAACTCCATCAAAAGCAGATAAATGCATTTTAAACAAAGAAAATCAGAAGGCATCCAAAAACTTAAAATACCAAATAGTTTGATATTTGCGAGAAAAGTTACTAAACATCCTTAAATTTGCATTACAACTTAAATATGCTAAAGCATTTGCATTTATAGGCTCAGTAATTGATCTAGATATCTCTTCTTGCTTTCTCTTTTCTAATGTTCTGGTGCTGAAAAAACAGCATTTCTAATTTACATGTCCAAATTAGTTTCAACTTACTTATATTGAATGATAATAGATTTCTTTTTCTTATAATTAATGTTGTCTGAAAACATAATACAGATTTAACTTATCATTGTAAAGATCTTAAGATTTTAATATTTTTGCAGAGGCATAAATACAGTGTAGCTATAATTATTTCATTATGTATGTATAAAAATAGGATACGGCAAAAAGTACATGCTTTCCCTCACTGATTACTCTTAATGTCTCCCAAATTTCCTGATTTACAATATTCTCTAAGGATGTAGATTTTTCTAATTGAAGTACAGTAATTTGCATATTTTTAGACCTTGTTGACACAGTTAATTGATATGTCATTACTTATATCATGCTGAATATAATTTACACTCTTTATTCACGGCAGACTTACAATGCTGTCCTTTTGGGGAAGAATGCACAAAGTAGTGTTCTTTGTCTTGCTTTTCCTTTTTTTGCTTAGCCAGGCTTTGCTCAAGGAAAACCAAAAGGAATAACATTCATTTGGCAGGGTCTTCTGTTCAGCTAAACATTAACTATTGACATAATCTAATAAGTCTTAGCAGTGGGGGTAACGTGTACATTTTTTCCAGCAGTTTACTATTTTCAGAGGACTTTCTCATATTATTATCTCAATTAATTGTCATATAACCCTTGAGAAAGGGATTGTTACACTCCTGTTACCAGTGAGCAAATGGACGTTTGGGGAGGCCCGAAGACTGGCCCAAGGTCACATGTCTAGAGGACTGTAGCACTGGGATGGAGCATAGTTCTTTTATCTCCAGGACAACATTTTCCCCCTCCATTGCATATTTCACCAGAGAGTAGGGAAATAGAACTAGAGGAGTATAAAAGAAAGAACAGGAAAATAAGGAAGAAATGCTAGTGGAGCCATGGATCAAACATATAAACTTAGAGGTGCGATACGAGTTCAGATCAGTGGTGTCTGTCGAGGTGTGGCTGAAAGTTTTCATGTTTCTTGGTCTTGTTGTACACATGCCCCTCTCCAAGGACTCTGAATGGGAGCGTTGTGTACTCTCTAAGGGTTAACTCCAAGCTTTTGGCTTCTTTCTCACTCCCACGGTGCTTTGCTATGTTCAAATGAGACACTCAAAAATAATTGTTGAATAAATGAATGGCATTCTTTAGAAGTTGGAGTTATGGCCTTATTGTTCTCATGCTGGACTGTGATTATGTCTGTGCCAGCTGTGGCCACCCACACCCATCCTAATCACACAGGCCTCCTCTGCGAGGTGAAATTACTTCTTGCCTTTCTCCTTTTCCTTCTTTTTTTTTCTTTTTCTTAAAGCTCCATAACTCAGGCTGGAGATTTCTCTTGTTAAGGTGGTTGGAATTTGGCCTGGCATTTACCTGGATGGCTAAAGATGTAGGATCTGCTTTTGGTGGATGTCCAAGTGTGCAATCCATCCACGCAGCTGAAAATCACAACAAATGGAGTCCAGAAAGCATGCAAAGGCGAGACATTATCGTATAATGGAAAAAGCATCGGCTTGGGAGCAAGGCAGACCTGGGCATGGCTCCAAACTCTGCCATTTGCAAGTCATGTAACCTTTGCCAAATCACCTCCCTGAGCCTCAGTTTACTTTTCTGCACAGCAGGACTCTAGTTAATGCATCCCTCTGAAGGCAGCTCAGAGACCAGGTATGTAAAATATGTAGCCTGGTACCTGGCTCCTACTGGATACTGTTTCTCTTCCCTCATTCACGTCCAAGCTGACGTTGATCCCATTTAGATGAGTTGTAACTTCTGCTCTGAGAATACATAGAGCTCGATTCTTCATTCACGGGCGTGGGATCATATAAGTTTTTCATGCCTTGTTAATATCACTGGTTTGTGTTGAGAGCTGTTGGGCAGTAACTTCCGTCCACGGTGTGCACAAATAGAGCGGCCACCGCTTTCTTCACCCAGCAGCTGTCTAGTCCTTTTATCTCGTGGAATCTGCGGAACCACTGAGCTGCCCTGTTTTACGGAAGAGGGCAGTATTCAGGCACCCTACAGGATTCTTCTTTCTCTTCATTTGAAACCCTCTTTCCTCTTTCCAGGACAAACTGAAGTTCCTCTCGAGGGGTTGCAGCTGTTGATCACAGTCCACCAGCAGTGGGGAATAGGCTGAGCTTGAGAAGGGAATGAGGGTCGAACACTGGCTGGAGTTTGCCTCTATTTCTAGAGGAATGAGCTGGTAGAATTGAAAATGCCCAGGCTGTGAAAACCTGCAGCTGAATCCTGCCTTTCACACAAACTAACTACATGGCATGGGCGAAGTCACTTCATCTCTTCAAGGCTAAGTTTCCCTTTTTGTAAAGTGGGAATAATAAAACCTAGTTAATGGGGCATTGAGAAGATTAGAACTTGGGAGTTTGTAGGGATTCAGGAAATAATAGAGATAATTATTATATTATAATTTTTATTTTTATTTTTATTTTTTTTGAGATGGAGTCTCGCTTTGTCACCCAGGCTGGAGGGCAGTGGCGCAAACTCGGCTCACTGCAGGCTCTGCCTCCCGGGTTCATGCCATGCTTCTGCCTCAGCCTCCAGAGTAGCTGGGACTACAGGCGCCCGCCACCACGCCCGGCTGATTTTTTGTATTTTTAGTAGAGACAGGGTTTCACCGTATTAGCCAGATGGTCTCGATCTCCTGACCTCATGATCCGCCCACCTCGGCCTTCCAAAGTGCTGGGATTACAGGCGTGAGCCACCGCACCTGCCCATATTTTATTTTATTTTTTTAGATGACTTACAGGCCTGTTATATCCATGGGTGGAGTTGGAAGTCACTCATGTATTGTGATTTTACCAAATACCAAGCCTGGATTGCAGCAAAGAAGCCGATTACTGGCCAAAGGGTCACAATTTGCACAGATCTTCTGAAACTCTAGACATTTCAAGTGTGTCACAGCATCATGGTACCTGGGAGAGAACCTCCTTAGTAGGTACTACGTTAGCAAGAATTTATTTATTGCATCAGCCACTTCCCATCCTTGTAAGCTAGCAGGAAGTGGCAAGGGCTTGCACAAATGAAATACAGAGTAGGTGTGCTTGGGAGGAGGATGCCAGGACATGGTGGAAGGCACTGCTGCTGGGTGAAATTCTTTGGTGGGGGGCTCAGGACAGTCTGGTGGGGACACCGTGGAGCATAGTAGGCAGTGAAAGAGAGATAGGGCTATCCATGACTTAATCCATAAACTAAATACATGAAGAGTGAGGGTGCCAAGTGCTAAGACTCTGGACTAAATAAAGGTGGCCTCTTTTCTCAAGGTGCTTCCCACCATAGGAACAAATTGTGAATGCAAGTCAGAAAGATAACAACCTATGCTAGGAGTGATACAAGAAATGTAAGTGAAAAAATGGGGAGTTCTCATTTGTAGTAGAGGAAATTAGGGAGGGCTTCCTGGAAGAGGTGACATTAGAAAAGCCTGGAAGTGTGAAGAGGACAATTGCCGAGTGCTTCTTATTTTATAGTCTTGTCAGAGGGAAGCTATAGCACTTAGAGCTTTCTCAGGGGTGTGGCGGAACTTCCTGATGGGTTTATGTTTCTGTTTACATGCACAGAGTGAAATGGAGGATTCAGGTATCTATTTCAGGACCATTCTGAATCATTTAGATCAAGTCTCCCTCGCTCAATTATTTTATTGTGATAAAATACACATAGCTTAGAAATTACCATTCTAACCATTTCTAAGTATATAGTTCAGCGGTGTTAAATATATTTGTAATTTTTGCAGCTGCCATCCACCTCCAGAACTCTTCATCTTATCAGACTGAAGCTCTAACAGATAATTTTCCATTTCCCATTCCCTGCAACCCCTAAGCCCTGGCAACCAGCATTCTACTTCCTGTCTCTATGATTTTGACTACTCCAAGTAGCTTGTGTAAGTGGAATTACACAGCGTTTGTCTTTTGGTGACTGGCTTATTTCACTTAGCATAATGTCCTCAGGGTTCATCCATGTTGTAGCACGTGTCAGCATTTCCTTCCTTTTTAAGGCTGGATAATATTCCATTGTGTGGATACACTGCATTTTGATTATTCATTTACATGTTGATGGACACTTGGATTGCGTTCACCTTTTAGCTATTATGAATAATGCTGACATGAATAGGGGTGTATAAATATATTTTTGAGACCCTGCTTTTGAGTCTTTTGGATATATACCCAGAATTGGAATTGCTAGATATTATGGCAATTCTATTTTTAGTATTTTGAGCAACCACTATATAGTTTTCCACCACCGCTCTACCCTTGTACATTACCACCAACCGTGCATGAGGGTTTCAGTTTCTCTGCATCCTCTCCAACACTTGTTATTTCCTGTTTCTTTGATAGTAACTATCCTCATGGATGCGAGGTGGTTTGATCAGATTTGAAGATCACATTGGGACCTTTACTTGAATTATCCAGGTAGTTCACTTCTTCCTTCTTTACTCTGCATTTCCCCCAGGACCGTCCCTGTTGGTGAGGAGAATGATAGAGGGGGATGTCAAAGCACTGATAGTTCAGTGGCATTACATATATTCACAATGTGCCTGGGGTTCCTTAAGAGTTAGTGCCTTTGCCTGATCTCCAAACTCACCTTTCATTTCTTTGGGGAAAGCCTGATGTGAAGATGGAGTCCTTGGGGACGGGAACAGGGAAGGCTTCCCTACTGCACGAGTTATTCGGATTCTAAAGTAGCCTTAGAATATAGGACGTGAATGGACAAGCACACAAACTACCTGGCACTTGCCTGCCTCTCAGCTCTACCTGGTACCACTTTTCTGCCCCTGCTCACAGTGTCTTAGCTACATTGCTCTTCCTCAGTTCCTGGAATTTCAGTGACTTTGGAATTATGTTATGCCATTGCCTTACACATTGGAATTACATTAGAGCGGCACACAGTCCATAGAGAGGATAATTGGCATGTTCTTTGCCATCTCAGGCTTTTGGATATGCTGTTCCCTCAACCTGGAATACCTTTTCCTACAAGCTTTACTTAATCAACTTTTACTCATCCTGCAAACCTTTTTTTAAATATTCCATCTGCAAAAGATTCCTAAATCTAAATCAGGCCCCTCATGTTATTCTCTTTCAAGGGACTCCAGTGCTTATTCTTTAGGGCATTTATCAAACATTTGTGATTATGTATTTGCTGGTATGCTTACTTAACGTTATCTCCTCTGCTAGACTATGAGAGCCATGAAGGGAATGTAGCTCTGTATATTTTTCACCCATGTTGCATAAAGACCAACGAAGTGCCTACATTTTAACAGATGCCTAATCTTCAATTATTATATGCTAGGTGAATAAATGAATGAATGATCATATAATTGTTGATCTTGAAGGGATCATAGCAGACATCTACTGTAAAAGCTCTTTCTTAGAGAAAGATACTGAAACCAAAGATTTTAAGTAATGTTAACTAAGCCAGGTTAAGTTAAACAGATAAAAAGGTAGTTGATGGCAGAACCAGGACCAGAACGTGGGGCTCCTGAACTCCAAACCCATGATTTTCCTTTTAGGTAATTTTATAGGTAGCTTAACATGGTGGTTAAGAGTGAAGATCCTAGACTCAGCACTTACTGGCTGTGTGACTGTGAGCAAATGACCAAATTCCTCAGCACCTCAGTGTCTTTATCTATATAATGGGCATGAAAAGACTGCTCACCTCATCTGGTGGCTATGATAAATAAATGAGATGATCTAGGTGAAGCACCTAGAGAAATGCCAGCTCACAGAGCGTGCTCAATAAACATTAGCTATCATGGCATCACCAGCGCTACCACTGCCATCATCATAATCATCATCTTGAGCCAATGAGGGCATTTGCAGATGCCAAGTGACACCATCTTAAAGTGCATAGGCAAAGGGGACTAGTACTCATGGCATCCGGTTGCCTGAGAAGCTAGAAGTCCCTAAAGAAGCAACAGAAACTGCAGTTGCATGGCCCTTATTGTAGGAAGAGTAACGTTTGGCAATTTTTAAAAAACTGTATTTAAGGAAAAGGTACATGAAGCTTTTCTGCAAATAGATGCTCATCTGGAAAATGCCGCTGACTGCATGTGCAGAAGCAGCCTCAGTGGTTCCAGGAGGTTTTTTTTTTTTTTTTTTTTTTCAAGCAATTAGCTGCTCTCTCTTGGCAGCTCTGCCCATGGTTCTGGCAACCAGAGCCACCGAAAGGGTTTAAAGAGCCATCGTGCCCCAGAAAAGGAACATGTACTCCAAGTGGCTCCAATTGGGTACTCACTTCTTTGCAACCGATCATTGGCCATAATAAAGTGTGAGGAATAGCAGCAAATGTTTGTTGAGCCCTTGGTCACCACCTGCCAGGCACTGTTTTAAGCCCTTTACCAGTATTCATACCCAGTTAATTATCCCAACAACTCTGGTAGGTAGGCTCTAGGCAGTGAAGGACACCAAGATCCAGAGAGCGTGAATAAACTGCCCAAGGTCACACAGTCAGAATGTGGCACATTATGGATTTGAACCCAGGTGGTCTGATCCGGAAGAGCCCATGTTATTAATAACTAGAAGATCCTAACTCATAGGAGGCACAGCTGTAGTAGGCGAGAGGTGAAGTTATTTGAAACCCAAATACCTATTCTGACGTTGCTTGACTCTAACTTACTGAATTTGCAGAAGGGTCCTCTTTGCATCCAGAGACATTTGGCACAATGTCTCTCTGTCTCTATTTGTGTGTTTCTTTCTTTCTTTCTTTTTTTCTTTTTGAGACAGAGTCTCGCTCTGTGGCTCAGGCTGGAGTGCAGTGGCGTGGTCTCTGCTCACTGCAAGCTCCGCCTCCCGGGTTTACGCCATTCTCCTGCCTCAGCCTCCCGTGTAGCCGGGACTACAGGCGCCCGCCACCACGCCCAGCTAATTTTTTGTATTTTTAGTAGAGACGGGGTTTCACCGTGTTAGCCAGGATGGTCTCGATCTCCTGACCTCGTGATCTGCCCGCCTTGGCCTCCCAAAGTGCTGGGATTACAGGCGTGAGCCACCGCGCCTGGCCCTATTTGTGTGTTTCTTATCTCTCTCTTGCTCTTCGTCGCTGTCTCTCCCTCCCTCTTCCTTTGCCCACCCTCTCTCTGCCCCACACAAGGCTGAAGTCTCCCATCTGCACACAGTTTGTAGGGCTGATCCTTGGCATGTTCAGCAGAGGTATTAACATGCCGCAAATTCATGAACATTCAAATTGAACTTGCTGTACGTGGGTAGCCAAAGATTACTTTAATATATTTTTTTCTTTTTTGTCCTCCTCTCTCCCTTCCAGATATGTGTAAGTAGAATCTGACCTAGGGATGATTCTTCATACATATAATGCTTTTACTGCTTTAAAGGAGAGGAAAAAGTTAAAATTCTAGAGCCCTGAAAGAAAGCAATATTCTCAACTTTAAAAAAAAAAAAGAATTTGTTCTTTCCAGCTATAAGCATTCAATAAATCACCCATACAAAGAACTTAATCTTTAAACTGAAAGTTGGCAGCTGCTCTAACTTGCTTCTCGGACTGGTGAGGGGAGAAATACGACACCACCGTCTCTACCCTTGAGAAGGAACCGTGGTTACGTATTGATTGTGTATGTTCGGAATACTGTGATTTTATAGAGGAGCATTTCTAGGGTACTGGAGGCTGCTCATCTTATTTTTTATTTTTTATTTTTGGAAAATCCCAAGATTTGCTTTGTAAATATGAGCCTGACTTAGTCTTCAGTTTTAAGACGAAAAATCATCCACCTCTCTGTTTCACAGGTATATGACTTCAGAATTGTAATGATTTTGGAATTACACTGTGACAGGTTGAGGTTTATTTATTTATTTATTTTTGGAGGGTGGTGAAGGACATAATTACTCAAGTTTCAGGAACTCTCTGGTATTTCATGAGGGAAAAATGTCAACATTTGGTACATCTGATGATTTCATTTTATATGTGTGAAAACAGAGGCAAATGCCTTTGTTTGAGGAGAGTAATTGTATAGATCAGTCTCCGTACTTTTCTCGAACACACTGTTAAAATAATAATTAAGCCTCTCCACCTGTTATACCGTGAACAAATTCTTCTTCTCAGAAAACTGTGCCTTTCAAGCAGCTCAAAGTACCACCCAGATGAGGATAGGAGTAGGACACACCTCTCCTCTTTCCAAGGCTTCTTTTTCCTGACTCCTTTTGTCTATTTTATTTTCCTTCCCTTTCTGCCTCTTCTTATCCCTATCTCCTTCTTCCCCATCATTTCTCTTCTGGAGAGAGCTATTTCTTGACCCTGGAAGATGATTTTTGCTGGGCTGTCTTTGAGCCATATTGGGATTCAGTGCCTCATTCTATGTGTTTTGAGCCAAGTGGAATTTCAGGTCAGCTCTGGAGGATGAAAAAGAAGATGCACATGAGGAGGAGAGACCGTCACCAGTGCCAAGAGCAGCATCATTACTTTCACCTGCCCAAGCCAAGGCTGGGCCCGGAGGATGGACACCAATCCACCAGCTGATATTTATTGAACACCTGCTGCATGTGCAGCCTTCAACTAGGTCCTGGGGAGGCACCATTTCTGCCCTTGGGGACCTGATGAGATTAGTTGTTGTAAAACTAAGGCACCTCCCACAATACCAGGTATGGATTAAGCACCTAGTAAAGATCAGTGGATTAATTTCTTAAACACCTCTTCAATATTAGTTTCAGAGGTCTTAAAAGACCCATGGGAGGTGGGAAAGAAAATTAGTTTAATGTTCACCTCTGGATCATCTGTTATCTCACTAGAAAACAGAATATTTATTTTTTTTCCAGTAAATTTACATATTTTCCTTAAGAAGTCAGTTTCCTAATTTCCAAACTGGGGATAATAAAAGTACCAAACTCTGGGTGAAATACTTAAAACAGTGCCAAACATGTTGTTATGTTCTATTACTATCATAATTGCTGTTATTGGTTTCAAATCCATTGGCATCCTAGAATTTTTGTCCCCAATTCCAGGTAGCTCAGCAATTCTTTTACAACATCACACTTCACCTAATGATATCAGAGGACAGAAGTGCAACTGAGAGAGTTGGACACAAGGCGTCCAGGAGATAATCCTTCAGGAATGCAGCAAAAGAAGATTCAGCAGCTTTGTTTTACTTTTTTGGAAGCAAGTGTTTTCACACCAGGCCCTTTTTTTAAATGAAGTTTTCTGTGTACTGCATGTGAAGTTTCATATCTTTTCTTTAACTTGCAAACTGATCATTTCCCAGAAGCTAGACTACTGTCACATTTTATTTAAAAAAACATTTCTGCGAGGAAAGCACTAAGTTGAATCTTGCATTTTTCCTTTATCACATGTAGATCCTTTTCAAGATCAGATGTTCCTGATACAGGTAACAAGGTCATTGAAGGGGAAGGAAAGAGCAGAGTGAGGAAGAGAAACCGGTACACATGATAAGATAATTTTGTATCATGGGAATGTTGTCCCACTTGCTGCAAGTCTGTTCTGAATATCAGCCTGGATTTCTCTACAGTCCAATGTCTCCCAGGGTGCTGGAAACACACCGGGTGTCTAATGACCATCGCAAAGCTCTTTTCTAGACCTTAAAGAAACTTCCTAACTTTGATTTTATTACTTCCCTCTGGCCCATCTTTGAATGCAGATACTCCCTTTCAATGAGATAACTCTTCAGTGGTTGGAAGGCGACATAACATGGCCAAGAGCCTAGTCTTTGGAGACAGACTTCCTACCCCAGAGCCTGAATCTCACAAGCTTGTAACTAGTATAACTGGGTAACTTAGTGAGCACCCTGTGCCTCAGTGGTCTCATCTATGAAATGGGGGTAATAAGAGTTCCTTTCTGACTGGGATGAATATATATATACAGAGTGCTTAGAGCAGTGTCTGGCACTTAGAAGTCCTGGAGAAGCATTTGCTTGTGTTATTGCGCTAGCTATAGAGACTTTTACCATGTGCCAGGCACTCTGATAACTGCTTTATCTCAAATATGTCATTTTGCCCTTATTTCCGTCTGGTCCTCATTACATCATTTCTACTTGGAGTATTGCATAAGCTATTTTGTCTTCCTCTCAGCACTTCTCAGAGCCTGAGGTCATTTATGTTATTTCTTTGCATGTTTATTGTATCTCCCCCAAACACTGGGAGGGAAGCTTATTGTGGGCAGAAGTACTGTCTGTCTTGTTCATCATGTTATTCCTGGCACCCAGGACAGCCTGGTGTGTTGTAGGCATTCATAAATATTGTTCGACGTGGTTCTCTTGTTTTGCAGAATTATCCTGAATATCTTGACCATTTTATCAGGTGACTTGGTTTCTAGATTTTTCTCCAGCCTTATTAACCTTATTCCTCTTAAAGAGGGGTACCAAGCGTTAGAGAAATGCAAATTGAAACCACAGTGAGATATCATCTCACGCCAGTTAGAATGGCGATTATCAAAAAGTCAGGAAACAACAGATGCTGGTGAGGCTGTGGAGAAATAGGGACGCTTTTACACTGTTGGTGGGAGTGTAAATTAGTTCAACCATTGTGGAAGACAGTGTGGCAATTCCTCAAGGATCTAGAACTGGAAATACCATTTGACCCAGCAATTCCATTACTGGGTATATACCCAAAGGATTCTAAATCAGTCTACTATAAAGGCACATGTACCCATATGTTTATTGCAGACCTATTTACAGTAGCAAAGACTTGGAGCCAACCTAAATGCCCATTAATGATAGACAGGATAAAGAAAATGTGGCACATATACACCATGGAATACTATGCAGCCATAAAAAAGAATGAGTTCATATCCTTTGCAGGGACATGGTTGAAGCTGGAAGCCATCATTCTCAGCAAACTAACACGAGAACAGAAAACCAAACACTGCATATTCTCACTCATAAGTGGGAGTTGAACAATGAGAACACATGGACACAGGGAGGGGACATCACACACTGAGGTCTGTCGGGGTGGGAGCAAGGGGAGGGAGAGCATTAGGACAAATACCTCATGCATGTGGGGCTTAAAACCTAGATGACGGGTTGACAGGTGCAGCAAACCACCATCGCCCATATATACCTACGCAACAAACCTGCACGTTCTGCACATGTATCCCAGAACGTAAAGTAAAACTAAAAAAAAAAAAAACAACAAAAAATGGGGTGCCAAGAACTGTGTGCAATATGATAGATGTGATCTTGTCTCCTCAGAAGGATACGTTCCTTCACAGGATAACGGAACTTTCTCTTGTTTTCTCGGGGTAAGGTCTCGATGGCTTTTGTATTGCTGTTTCAGTCAGGTACCGCTTATTAGCTACTGGCCAACTTAGACTTTAGGAAGCTAGATTTTCTTGCTTGATTGCAGTTGACCATGTAGGACTTTATTTTTATTCTTGTTAAATTAAGTTTTCTTGGCTGTGTGCCTAAGTTTCTGTTTGTCAAGATGTCTTGGAATTTTCATTCTGACATCTGTTGTATGAGGTCTTTCTCTTAACTTCACTCATCCATACCTAGTTGAGGCTGTGTGATTTTTGCACCTTCCTCCATGGAACTGGCAAACATGTGGATTTGGATAGAGTCTGTGGCACCCAATTCAGACCTCCCATATTGACATTCATCAAAAAAAAATTACCATAATTACCTACAATAGTAATAGCTAGTGTTAATTAAGTACTTAGCATGTGTGAGTTTTTGTTCTAAGAATTTCAAATGAATTAGCTCATTTAATTCCTACAACAACTCTATAAGGTAGCTACCAATATTATCCCATATATTCACGGGAAAACTCAATAACTAATAATATGAGGGAAATAAAACAATTTACCCAAGACACTTAGGCAGAGTTGGAACTAAGTAAGTGGAAAATTTGAACCTGTGTTTTTCACTGCAACACAACTGGGCTATGATCGCTCTTGTAGATACTGACTCATTAGTCAATACTTCCTGCTTACGGTGATTTTTAACTATTAGTAATTCACCTATGAGTAACAGCTTATTCTCAAAGAAGCCAGGGAGCATTTTATCCAATGTTGTGACCAAGTTAAGATTTACTTGTTTATGGCATTTCCCTGATATTGTTTATGGGCAATAATTGAAGGGACAAAAATATGTTCCCCAAACTGGAAGCTGGTTTATTGTGGACTTGCAACTACTTGCCAGATGAGGCAGAGGTAAACTTCTTTGTCCCAGAGGGATCATGTTTTGCGTCTTGATTTTGTGAATGACACAGGAACGATGGCTTTAAATGCTCCCACTTAAAAGCTTATGTTGAGGATCAAAAGTATCCCAAAATGCCATGGGGCATTGGGACTAGTCCAACAGCCTTTGCACATTTATATTCCAGTCCACATGGGTGAGAATGACCAGTTTCATAGCCTCAAAGTCATGTAAGGGCCTGTGATATTTACCATGCCCAACCTCAAGTTGCTTATTCAGATCGTGAGTGCTGGAAAGAGTAAAAAAGTCAGTGGGGACCAATAAAATAGTAGCTGCCTATGGGCCCGGGGTTGGAACCCTTGCACATTCAGATGGCAGGGTGTTGCTAAAGTAAGTGACCGATAAAATTGTCCTTTCCATCAGAGATCCCTTTGCCTTTTCTGTATAGCTGAGAGCCAAAGGTAAAGAGTTGAAGCTCATCAGAGGTGGCTAAAGCAATGGTTCCCAGAGTGTAGCCGGAATGATGATTTTTAAGTGGCACACAGGTGAATATATACATTTTAATTTTAAGTTATGTAGAAAAAATGTAACCAGTTTATGAAACAAATTATCTCATGGTTATTATCACTTAGGATTAGGCAAAGTAAAAAATGTGAGTCAATTTGAATTTCATTTAAAGAAAGATATTCAGTAAATAACAATATATAGGTAGTTTGCAGATTAGCAAAGATTGCGAAAGGGAGATGTAAATGAATACAGTTTGGAGACTATTGGGCTAATGCAATGTTAATTAAAAATGTAATGTTATATATGTAAATGATACTAAAAGTTTTTCATGCTGATTATATTTTCAGAGCTCAAATTCAACATGTAGTCAGAGTGGATACAGTCATTCATTGGAGGAAGAAGGGTTAATGAATAGAAGAAAAGCAGTGACAATGGTACATCCTAGAGAGACAACACTCCCTGGTAGCATGGTGGGTTGGATCTATGAATAAAACACAAACACAGGAATAATTAATCTCTACTGATCAAATAATCCCATGTTTTTGTCTTTTAGTGTGACATTAACCCTCTCACTCCCAACTTCTATTTATTAATTATAAAATAATTCTTATTTTTCTGTAACAAATAAAAAACATGTCAGTTGAGACAGCCTTGACTATCTGAAGTACGTTTTTAGCAGTGGTACTGTATCAGCTAGCTCTTGCTGTGTAACAAACCACCTCAAGATGTAGTGCTTAAAATAGCAACCACTTATGTATCTCATGATTCTATAGTTCTGCAATTTGGGCTTGTCTCATCTGGGTTCATGTATGCTTTTGCAGTGAGCTGATGGTTAGCTAGGCAGTTTTTTATTGGGGGGCTTGGCAGGCTGTCACCTGGGCTAATGAGGGTAGCTGAGCTACATGTCTCTTATTATCTAGCAGGCTAGCATGGGCTTGTTCTACCAGCAAGGGTAGGATACTAAGAGAGAGAGAGAGCATGGAAGAGTGCAAGACCTTTTGAGCCTCAGAACTGGCAACAATACTGCTCTGACACACTAGATGGGTCAAAGCAAGTCCCAAGGCCAGCTCAGATGCAAGGGGAAAGAGACTCTGCCCTGGGAGGAGAGGAACTGCACAGTTACATGATAAAGGGGACTTGCTCCAAGGGAAGGAAACATTATGACCCTTTTTATTTTTGTACTTTTGCAATTTGTTACAACCAGTTGGCAAATATGTCACCTTGGACAAGTCTCTTCACTTTTGCAGGTCTTGGTGTTCTTGTATGTAAAAAGGAGATAATATACTAGTCCCTCAGCTCTCACAGTTGCAACCATGCCATGTAAATCAAACCAGTCACAGATTACTCTACAGAACAGAACTTAACTCATAAAGAGATGTGAAGAGTCAGTAAGACAATGAATGCACACTGCTTAGTCCTGGCACAAAGAAAGATCCCATAAACAGCAATGGCTCTTTTGTTATTAACAACAACAGAAAAAATTGAAGATAAGCTGTAGGTGAAGAATACGGAATAGGTTATGATTAAAAAAGAAACAAAAACAAAAGACAAAACAAACCTATTGTAGTGATATATGAGTTCACCCAAAAATCTACAACTGCTTTGCTATAAAATGTATTTGTTCATCACCAGTTGATGGTTTTTGAAATCAATTATTTTTATTGTCTAACAAAGGGCACTTTGTTGAGTGCTTCATTATCTGCAGAAATGCTTTAGCATTCGCACCAAAGCTCAGCACTCAAATGCTGGCACTGGCAGTACCTCTTAGTGATAATTTTCAAGTTAAGTATTATGCATCAGGTAAATGATTGTGCATATAAATGGTCATTTTAGATTGTGCATTAGCAGGTAGAAATGGACAATCTCTTTCAATAAATATTCGACTTATTTTTTCCCTACAGTTAACTGCTTCAAGTAAGAGTGCAGATCATGCTGTGATGTTGTACAAGAAATCAGATTAAAAAAAATAAATAAAGGTCTTCAGACTGTTAGCTCTTCCAAGAAAAGGCTCGGTACTGTTTCCTTTTTTTCTGCTGTACAGCCCCATGTATGTTTATGATGTCATTTGAGTAATGCTAATAAAAAACACCAATCGCCATATGCCATTTAGAACTTGTGGCTTTTCCTCATGACAGGCATTGTTTTAAAGTCCAGACACCTAGATATAATGATAGCCTGTATCTCCCTCTAACAAAAGTGCTGTGCTGTTTCCTTCGTTAGGTTCCGGAAGGCATTGATTCAATTTTACTTAAATCTCAGTGAGTTGCAAACAGTAGGTTAAAATGAAGAATGAATGAATAGAATTTATGGGGGAATAGTTGCATTTCATTTATACATTAGGCTCAAAGGCCATCTTTTAACTCAAATCTTTTCACCAAGGATGTTTACAGACGTGCTGTTTTCCTGCAGTGGCGATTTAAGCATGCTGTTGGCAGGAGTAGAGTACCGTAAGATAACAAATTTATGACATACAGAGAATCCAATTCCCTCACAAGGTAACCTTCAAAATTGAAGATGATTTCCCAGAAACAGAATCTGCATCATTCCACACAAGCAGTGGCTCACTCATTCCATAGTTTCTATCCTAAGACTTCTCATATGCAATTAAAATGGCCGCTTTTCCTGTTGGTCCCTTTCTTCAGAAGGTAGATTCCTTGAAGACAGAGCAGCTGTATCTTATCACTTGTAGGCCTGCCAGCTCTTATCGAATGATTGGTACCTATCTATCTACTAGGCACTAAGAAGTCCAAGATTCTTTGATGGACTAAAGACGCTGCCCAAGCCCTGCCCTCAAAGAACTTACCGGCTGGTGTTGAGACAGCAGAGAATTGTAAAGGTTGAGTTTCAAAAAAGATGAGAACCTTTAATGGATTTCTGTGCAGAGTGTGTAAAACAGGGCAAACTGGTGTCATGCTGGTGGTTTGAGGTTTGTGCCTGCACCCCCACTTGTTGACCTTTCTGTTTAGGCTCTGCCTCCTTGTCCCCAGTCCGACCTCCCATGTGACTGTCTGAGCTGGTATTATTATTATTATTATTATTATTCTGGGGTTATGCTTCTCTGTGGGAGTTGTAAGTGAGGAATATTATGAGACTCTGGCTAAGAAGCGATAGCTCTTCCCCATGTCCCATGCCTGGCACAAGGCTTTTCACACTCCAGGGCTCCAGGAAACATATTTTTCAATGAATAGCTTCTATCTTCTGTTTCTGGCTGTTTTTTAGTTCCTTACTATCCCTCTCTATTGTCATTTTCACGGCCCTCTTCTGCCTTTGAAGATCTCCTGGCTCTCCTTTACCCCACTTCACATTCCAGGATGATTCTTGTGTCACGCCCTCCATTCCTCCTCCCATTATACCTTTTTTGTTGTGTGGCAAGACTATGGGTCAGCATGGAGGGTCAACAAGTAAAAGCCATGTAATGAATCAGTTGAGGTATGTTGCAAAATGAAAAATAAAACACCCCACAAGCTAAAAAGGAAATTCTCTTCGGGGGCAGCACTGTTCTAAATGCTGGAGACAAAGCAGTGAATGATAGCAACTGAGTTATAGAATGCTAGAGCCAGAGGAAGAGATCTTTATGCAACACGTGTTTATTGCATATCCTCAGAATGCCAGGAGCTGTAGTAGGTCCTGGGGATTTAACCATACTCTGGTCTAAAGGCTCTGAGAAGTGGCTCTTTCTGGGAGAGAGGTAACCCAGCCCAATGATCCTTGAGACTTGAGATGGCTAGAATGAAGATTAAGTCCTTGTTATTCATTGTGTTTCTACTTGGAATCCCCAGAGGGTTTGCACTTGAGGATGGGTCAGTTGACTCTGTGCTCAGGGCTGCTAAGCTTCCAAAGGGCCTGTGAGGTGAGAGGATGCCATGTGCTGCCCGTGGGAATGGTCATGATAGCCCTAGAGAAATAAACGAGATTCTGGAGGATTTCACGTTCTTTTCTGATTAGTAAAGCTAAGAGTGGGATTAAGATATTTTTAAAAAATATTTTATTATTTGTGGTTACCTTGGAGCTATCAGCTATGTACAAAATAAAAAAAGAAGCAACAAAAGGATAAACAACAAAAAAATCGACTGGGCGCAGTGGCTCACGCCTATAATCCCAGCACTTTGGGAGGCCAAGGCGGGCAGATCACCTGAGGTCAGGAGTTTGAGACCAGCCTGGTCATCGTGGCAAAACCCCATCTCTACTAAAAACACAGAAAAAAATAGCTGGGTGTGGTGGTAGGCGCCTGTAATCCCAGCTACTTGGGAGGCCGAGGCAGGAGAATCACTTGAACCCGGGAGGTTGCAGTGAGCCGGGATTGCACCACTGCACTCCAGCCTGGGCGACAGAGTGGGACTCTGTCTCAAACAAAACAACAAAACGAAACAAAATAAAACAAAACACCCACCAGAAATCAGTGTAAACTCAACGGTTGTTATCACAAAATGGGATCATCTCTTTATCACTGATAACAGGATGGGCCTTCATGCCTCCCAGGGCGGCATTCCATTTTCTCCAGTAAATAATACGAGGTTTCCCCCATAATTACCTGATAGACTGGAATAGCTCCTTGGGGTCCCTTTTAGTCTATTGGGTAAATGATATGTTTTCTAATGGCATTCTTACCCAACAGTGAAGCTCGTGAACTAATGATATATATAGCGAGGCCTCTGTAGGGGACTGTGTGGAGGCAGTAGTTACTTTTATAAAGTTATACACTAGGCCCCAAGCTACAAGATTCCTGGGAGACAACATTTGTATTTAGTATTACCAGATAAAATAAACACTTTGCGAGAGCATTCTTAGGGCATTTTCACAGGATATCTAAAGAGGCCCTGCGTTGGGCAGGGCACCATTTCCAGCCAGTGACATTCCATTGGAAATGCAGCTGCTCTTTGTTGCTGTGAAAGACATGTTCAAATTAGTCTGGGACATTCCCATGACTAGTCTCACATGGCTGCCTGGATCATCGGCTGTGGAGCTGTTGATAGAGGAGTGATTTAGATGACAAAGGCAACCATGAGATCATGGAAAAATGCCCCGAGCAGCAGTACTAAGACATGGGTTGGAACCCAGCTCTGACATTTAGGGATAAGTCACTTACCTCGCTGAGCTTTAGGTCTGTCTTTCAAATGGGGACAACCATGACCACATAGCACGGGGATTGGAAGGATTAAGAGGGATGCTTCATGTGAATTACTGTGGGAAGGTTCCTAGCATGTCCTCAGTGAGTGCTTATTAAGAAACCAAACCTATAGTAAATCCTTTGGCCACTGAGACAAGTGTTCTGCAAACTTGCCTGCTCCCATAAATCACCTGGGATGCTTGTAAAAATACAGATGATCAGGCCTCCTAACTGACTTCTTAACTCAGATGTTTCGAAAGAGATGCCTGAGACTCATTCTTAAATCTCTGGGTGTTTAATAAGCATCTCAGGTGATTCTTGTGGTCAGGTTAGGGTGGAACACAGTGGTGATGACACAGAACCTGCAAAGGGTTTACTTGATGGCTTTCTGTCACCTAGAATGCTGAATCCGGATTGATTCTGTTATTTGTCCCATTTACAGGGCCCTTGATTTCTGCAATTAGCAATACAACTGAGCCATCATGGACAGTTACATGTTGATTCAGGTGTGAGGTGCAGATGTGTCCTGTGCCTTTATATCAAGACCATCTCAGCGTGGCTCAGCTGCCTTTCTTGGACAGACTGAATTTTTTGTTGTTGTTGTTGTTGCAACTTCAAATTCCAAGGCCCTCAAATGTATTCTAAGCTTAAAACAAATGTCAGTTGAAGAATCATGGTTCCCCAAAAAGAGAGAAATTAAAGTGACAAAGTCCACTCTAGTATCAGTGCTGGTCATCAGATGGTGTGGAGTTATCATTAAAATAGTCTCCCTGTAGTGGCAATGATGGGCGATAACTCTTCAAATGTTATGCCATTGAATCTTCATAACAACTCTGAGTTATTATTCCCATTTTACAGATGAGGAAGCTGATGCTTGGAGACTGGCTATGTAACTTGCTCAAGATTGCTGAGCTGCTATAGGGAATGGCAGAAATGTTACTAGAACTCAGTTCCAACCGTTGTGCTGTAGTATGTTCCTCACGACATATCCTAATGTTTCAGACTTTTCCAGCTGCTGGGTTCAGATGTGGTCTCATTGATAACTAATGCTCCCAGGCTCCTTGACTTCAGTTTGTCTGATTTTGTTGTTGTTGTTGTTGTCGTTGTTGCGACAGAGTCTGCTTACGTTGCCCAGGCTGGTTTCCAACTTTTGGGCTCAAGTGATTCTCCTACCTCAGTGTCCCGAGTAGCTGGAATTACAGTTGTGCACCTCCATGCCTGGCTGTAGTTCATCAGAGTTTTGACAACTTGCCTTCTCTAAATGTTTTGGATTTTTTTTTTTTTTTTTGTGGAGAAAGGACTTATTTGTCCAGTCCAAAACTAGCCACTGCTATTTTGCTTTCATAATGCGGATATTTCACCTCCATTTTGAATAACAGAATCTCAGAATTAGAAGTGGCTTTAATGATCATTTAGACCAACCCTTAAACATTGTCAGAATTTCAACTCCGCACTGACACATCATTAGCCCTCTGTCTGGGTACCTCCAAGGACAGAGAGCATGCCCTGTCACAGGCTGCCTGTAACAACTTTGGAAAGCATCACAACCTGTTCACATTTACTTCCATATATGATCTTCTGTGCTCTGATGGCAAAGATTAGAGGTACTAAAAGACAATGTTCCAAAAGTAATGGTTGGTTGAATCCAGGACATAGAATCCCTGGGTTTTGGAGAAATTGTCTTCCTTGGATAAATGCCAAAGCAACTTCACATTGCAGCCAAGCAGAATGGTAAGATGGCAAAACTGAAGAGGCTTTTAGGTAGCCAAGAGGGCTGATGTAAAGGAAACACGGCGGTGTTTTTAGGATTGAAGGGAGAGAGACTAAACCAGCAAAGGTAAAGTGCTGTGTTTGCATTTTATTGATTTCTTACCTATTGATTTCAACGGATGAACTGTCTGCCTGAGAGAAAAGAGACTGACAGTGAAGGCGAAACCCAGGCCCTTCAAGGGAGGGAGGGAATTACATCTAAAACACCCCAGGCATTCACTTTCACATTCAGCCCATGAGCACATTCTAGGGCTTTAATCCTCCTCTTGGAATCCTGGAGGGAGACAGATTTGTGGGCAAGCCCTCTACTCTCTTCCCTGGAAATCTCCACTGTGGAGATAGGAGTGGCAGCTCTCATTTTGATCTTACTGAGCCCCAGGGTGACACTACCAAAACTATTCCCAGCTTCATTGTGTCTGATGCATCTATGTGTTCCTGAGCTAGCCAGTGCTCATGCAAAGTAGATGCTCAATAAATGTTTTTTAAAAAATGAATGAATGAATGAATGCCTTGATGAATTGTTCTCTTTGGCTGGGGGTTGGAGGGCACATGGGGTTCAGGCATTAAAACATTACTGACTTGGAAGTGTATCTGAACATCTCATTTTCTTCCAGGTGGGAAATACCCAGAGTGACAGGGACTACCCTCCGACTTCTCTTTCAGTAACCTGCTGTGATACTGTGCCATATCTTGGGAGCCTTGAGGCTTGGCCCCAGCCTTTTTCTCTTTGGTAAATACTAGATGGTGGTTTTTGCCATAGTAGAGGACTGGTGTTGGAGGCTGTTCTCCTGCCTCCATCTTCTGTATTGACTCAGAACACAATGGTAAGATAGTGCCTGGCTAGATCCTGAACACTTACATTATGGAAAGTCATGTGCTAGGCTTGCCACAGAAAAGAGGGGGACAGAGATGAATAAGAAGTGACCTTTCCATGTATTTGTGAATTTCCCATGCAGTACCTAAATAAGAAATAAAAGAAACCCATGACATGATTGTCACTTTCAACACGTAAGGTGACTGTGTTTTCCACAACAATAGTCAATCTTCCAAAGATATATGGATAAACATCTTTCTAATACTGTAAAATGGAATGCCATAAGTACATCTATCATGAATTAATGTTTTTATAGGGATGGGATGTGTGCTTCCTGTAAATATGACTGCTTATCACATAGAAAGTTTGCTTGAGAGTTAAGAATTCATTCATCTGTGAATTTATATTTAGTGACACGTGCCAGCCATGTTTCTGAGTGATGGGGAACAGTAGTGAACCAAGAGTCCTGATCTCATGGAGCCTGTTCTCTAGAGGGGACAGGAAGACAATTTAAAAAAATCGGGAACATATATGGTATGTTAGGTGGTGATAATTCCTGTAGAGAAAAATTAAGCAGTTAAAGAAGATAGAGTGTTGTAAATGAAGATGAGCATGGGACACTTTTTTCTTTTTTTTTTTTTTGAGATGGAGTCTCGCTCTGTCACTGGGCTGGAGTGCAGTGGTGTGATCTCTGCTCACGGTAACCTCTGCCTCCTGGGTTCAAGTGATTCTTCTGCCTCAGCCTCCCAAGTAGCTGGGAGTACAGGCACGCACCAGCACACCCAGCTACTTTTTGTATTTTTAGTAGAGATGGGGTTTCACCGTGTTGGCCAGAGTGGTCACAATCCCTTGACCTCATGATCCGCCTGCCTTAGCATCCCAAAGTGCTGGGATTACAGGCATGAGCCACCGTGCCTGGCTGGGACACTTTTTTTTCTTTTGAGACGGAGTCTCGCTCTGTCGCCCAGGCTGGAGTGTAGTGGCGCGATCTCGGCTCACTGCAAGCTCTGCCTCCCGGGTTCACGCCATTCTCCTGCCTCAGCCTCCTGAGTAGCTGGGACCACAGGCACCCACCACCACGCCCGGCTAATTTTTTGTATTTTTAGTAGAGACGGGGTTTCACCATGTTAGCCAGGATGGTCTCGATCTCCTGACCTCGTGATCCACCCGCCTCTGCCTCCCAAAGTGCTGGGATTACAGGCGTGAGCCACCAGGCCTGGCCCTGGCTGGGACACTTTTAAATAAGGTGGTCACGGAAAACTTGACTGAGAAGGTAACATTTGGACAGAGGCATGAAGATTGCAAGGGAGAAAGCTATGTGAGTAAATGAGGGAAGAGCATTCCAGGCAGAAGAAAAAGCAAGTGCAAAGGCCCTGAGTCAGGAGCGTGCATGACATGCACAAGAATCAGTCAGGAGGTCAGCTGGCTGGAGCAGAAGCAGAGAGAGTAAGAGAGGATGTCAGAGAAAGGGGATACAGTAGGGGTAATGATGCCTTTGGAATATGGCTTGCAAGATACTGAGGTTCTTGTCCCAAGGAGAGGCTGAAGGAACTCTTGGCAGGGATCTTATAATGATGGATCAGGTGTTAAATGCTCAGCTGGATATGACAGCTTTTCAGGTCCCTTGCAAAACTGCGATGGCACCATGATTCTGTGAGATAGAAAATGGTTGTTCCGTACCAAATGGATGGAATGTCTGAGTGAATGAGATTTGAGCCAGAGGGCCTCCACTCTATCAACGAGCTGATTGAATATCACCCTGGCATTTGCTGTAGGTGGGTGATGGGAAGTGAGCAGGGCTCTGAGAAGCTCAGCACAACATTTCATTTCACCAACTAAAGTCTTAGTTAGGCCCCCTCCCTGCCATGGCATTGCAATTTAGCTCAGTTTAAAAAATCAAGAATTCTTTTTTTCCCTTCAGTAGATTATACCCTCTTGGTATATAGGTAGGAGGGAAAATAATTTAGTTTGTGAGGCTCCAACAGGTACTTTATAGTACATTAATGTCCACTTAGCTGCCACATGGATTGCTCTGTCAATACCCAAGACATTTAAGGTTGCAATTTTAGGATCTCTTTCACACTGGATATAGACACACTTGAGCTGAAGTTGTTGCCTCTTACACCCCCAACTGTGAGTGACTAACTGATTTTTTACCCTTCACCACCACTCAGTCGCGGATTGTTGGGTAGAAGCAGATAGCACAGGTGGCACCACCTGCTATGCTTTCTTTTATTTTTAAAGCTTTCCTTTTATCTCTAGAAGCTGTTGCCTCTGCTCTTTTGCCAGTTTGCTCAATGGTGAGGAAGGGTGGGCCACCTATTATGGATGATCTTATGAGTTTTAAAATGTTCATTGTCAAATATTTGGGTGACTAAGCACTGGGATTGCCATGATGACCAGTGTATAGAAATCATGGTTAAATTGCCTTGTTTACCCTGGATTAACGCTCATTTGTATGATCATGTAAAATAGTTTATGTGTCATGTGGATGGCTTTGGTGCAGAGAGGTTATTATTATTATTATTATTATTATTTTTGAGACAGAATGTCGCTCTGTCACCCAGGCTGGATTATAGTGGTGCCATCTCTACTCACTGCAACCTCCTCCTCCCAGGTAACTGGGATTACAGGCACCTGCCACAGTGTTCCCTAATTTTTAAATTTTTAGTAGAGACAGGGTTTCGCCATGTTGCCAGGCTGGTCTTGAACTCCTGACCTCAGGTGATCCACCCACCTCGGCATCCCAAAGTGCTGGGATTACAGGTGTGAGCCACCATGTTTGGCTGAGATTATCCCCCTTTTTTTTTTTTTAAATAAACTTTTAATTTTAAAACACTTTTAGATTTATAGAAAAACCACAAAGATAGCATAGGGTTTCCACCTGCCCTGCACTCCGTCTCCCCTGTTACTAACATCTTACACAAGTAGGGTACATTTGTTACAATTAGTGAACCAATAGTTATATGTTACTATTAGCTAAAGTTCATACTTGATTCAAATTTCTGGTTTTTATACCTCGCATCCTTTTTCTGTTCTGGGATCCCATCCAGGACCCCATATTACATTTATTTCCCAGGTCTCCTGAGGCTCCTCTTGTCTGTGACAGCTTCTCAGACTTTCTTTGTTTTTCACGGACTTGAGAGTTTTGAGGAGGACTGGTCCGGCATTTTGTAGAATGTCCCTCACCTGGGATTAGTCTGTTGTTCTTTTCATGATTAGATGGGCTCATGGGTGTTTAGGAGGAAGCCTACAGAAGTAAAGTGCCATTTTTGTCACATCCTATCAAGGTCACAAACATACTATCAACCCAACTTATCGCTGTTGATGTTGAACTGGATCATGTGGCTGAAGTAGTGTTTGACAGATTTCTTCACTGCACAGTTATTCTCTTATCTTCCCTTTTTTAACACAAGACTTTTTGTAAGAAAGTCACTATGCACAGGTCTCCTGTAAAAAAACTCTACTGCCTCAAAGATGGCAAAGTTAGATAAATTCTGTGCAATTTTGCTGAATGGGTGATTTGTTCCTTTTTCCTAATTCACTTATTTATTCAATGATGTATTTATATCAGTATGGACTCATGGATATTTATTTCATACTTTGAGTTGTAATTCAACACCGTGTTATTTTTCTTGTTTTACTTTGGCCATTGGGAAAATTAATCCAGGTGGTGGCTAGGTCCCTTTGGTATACTATCATCGTTTTGTGTGTGTGTGTGTGTGTGTGTGTGTGTGTGTGTCTGTGTGTTTGTATATATGTGTGTGTGAGCTCCTCCTTACCTTCTGGCACTACAAGGTGCTCCAGAGTCATTTTTGTATATTTGCTGCTCCAGTCTAAGAATCAGCCATTTTTTTACAGAGTCCTGATTCCTTTTATTGGAGAATGATGTGAGAAACCAAGAACTGAGTGTTAGGAGTGCTCGTGGTTACTAGGTATTAGTTTTAGGCTTCGAGGAGTTATCTTATCTTTAACACAAACATTTATTGAGGAGACAAAGTTGTGATGCGGTAGAAGGGGCTCTGAACTTGTTGATATTTGGGGTGCTAGCCCACGTTTGTTCATGTAAACGTGCCTGTGAACATGCGCAAGACACTTCACCCGTGAGCCTCCATTTCCTCTGCAATATGGAAGCATTTCTTGGAGATGTTGCAGATTCGGTCTCAGACCATCACAGTAAAGCAAGTATGGCAATAAAGCACGTTACCTGAATTCTTGATTTTTCTGTGCATATAAAAGTTATTTTTATACTATACTGTAGTTTATGAAGTGTGTGGTAGCATTATGTATAAACATTTACATACCTTAATTTAAAAATACTTTCTTGGCTGAGTGTGGTGGCTCATGCCTGTAATCTCAGCACCTTGGGAGGCCAAGGCAGGCAGACTGCTTGAGCAGGAGTTCAAGACCAGTTTGGGCAACGTGGTGAGAACCCTATCTCTATCAAAAATATAAAAAAGTAGCCAGGCATGGTGGTGCATGCCTGTGGTCCCAGCTACTTAGGAGGCTGAGATGAGAGTATCACTTGATCCCAGGGGGCAGAGGTTGCAGTGAGCTGAGATTGCACCACTGCACTCCAGCCTGGGTGACAGAGTGAGACTCTGTCTCAAAACAAAAACAAAAACAAAAACAAAAATGCAAAAAACAGCAAACAAAAAAATTCTTTCTTGCTAAAAATGCTAATCATCATCTGAGCCTTCAGCAAGTTGGACTCTTTTTGCTGGTGGAAGGTTTTGCCTGGATGTTGATATTTGCTGACTGATCAGGGTGGTGGTTGCTGAGGGTTGGGTGGCTGTGGCAATTTCTTAAAATAAGACAGCAAAGAAGTTTGCCTCATGGATTGATTCTTCCTTGCACAAAAGAGTTCTCTGTGGCATGTGATGCCTTCTGATAACATTTTACACACAATAGAACATCTTTCAAAATCTCAGTCAGTCCTTTCAAACTCTGCTGCTGCTGCTTTATCAACTAAGTTTATGTAATATTCTAAATCTTTTGTAGTCATTTCAACAATGTCCACAACATCTTCACAAGGAGTAGATTCCATCTCAAGAAACCACTTTTTTTGTTCATTCAGAAGAAGCAACTCTTCATCCATGAAAGTTTGATCAAGAGATTGTAGCAATTCAGTCATATCTTCAGGTTCCACTTCTAAACCTAGTTCTCTTGCTATTTCTACCACATCTATAATTTCTTCCTCCACAGAAACCTTGGACCCCTCAAAGTCATCTATGAGGACTGGAATCAACTCCTTCCAACCTCCTGTTAATGCAGATATTTTGATTTCCTCCCTTGAATTGTAAATGTTCTTAATGTCATCTAGAATGGTGAATCCTTTGCAGAAGGTTTTCAATTTACTTTGCCCAGATCCATCAGCAGAATTGCTATGTATGGCAACTATAGCTTTATGAAATGTATTTCTTAAATAATAAGACTTGAAAATTGAAATTACTCCTTGATCCATGAGCTGCAGAGTGGATGCTGTGTTAGTAGACATGAAAAGAACATTCTATGAAAAGGACTGTATATTTCTATCAGGGCTCTTGGGTGACCAGGTGTATTGTCAATGAGAACTAGTAACATTTTTGAAAGGAACCTTTGTTTTCTAAGCAGTAAGTCTCAACACTGGGCTTAAAATATCCAGTAAACCATACTATAAACAGATATGATGTCATCCAGGCTTTGTTGTTCCATTTATAGAGCAGAGACAGGATATATTTAGCATGATTCTTAAGGACCCTCATTATCTGGGTTGCTTACCTCATTATTGCTTACTTCATCATCTGAGGTTCAACAAAGATCCAGGATTTCTGAAATGGTAAATGAGCATTGGCTTCAACTTAAAGTCACCAACTGCACTAACCTCTAACAAGAGAATCAGGCTGTCCTTTTCAGCTTTGAAGCCAAGCATTGACTCCTCCTTTCTAGCTATGAAAGTCCTAGATGGCACCTTCTTCCAGTGCAAGGCTATTTTGTCTGCATTGAAGATCTGTTGCTTAGTGTAGCCCCTGTCACCAATGATCTTGGCTAGATCCTTTGGGTGACTTGCTGCACCTTTGACATCAGCACTTGCTGCTTCACTTTGCACTTGCATTATGGAGATGACTTCTTTCTTTCTTTTTTTTTAAAATTATACTTTAAGTTCTAGGGTACATGTGCACAACGTGCAGGTTTGTTACATATGTATACATGTGCCATGTTGGTGTGCTGCACCCATTAACTTGTCATTTACATTAGGTATATTTCCTAATGCTATCCCTCCCCCTACCCCTTCCCCACAATAGGACCCAGTGTGTGATGCTCCCCTTCCTGCGTCCAAGTGATCTCATTGTTCAATTCCCACCTATGAGTGAGAACATGCAGTATTTGGTTTTCTGTTCTTGCGATAGTTTGCTGAGAATGATGGTTTCCAACTGCATCCATGTTCCTACAAAGGACACAAACTCATCCTTTTTTTATGGCTGCATAGTATTCCATGGTGTATATGTGCCACATTTTCTTAATCCAGTCTGTCACTGATGGACATTTGGGTTGACTCCAAGTCTTTGCTATTGTGAATAGTGCCGCAATAAACATATGTATGCATGTGTCTTTATAGCAGCATGACTTATAATCCTTTGGGTATATCCCCAGTAATAGGATGGCTAGGTCAAATGGTATTTCCAGTTCTAGATCCTTGAGGAATTGCCACACTGTTTTCCACAATGGTTGAACTACTTTACAGTCCCACCAACAGTGTAAAAGTGTTCCTATTTCTCCACATCCTCTCCAGCACCTGTTGTTTCCTGACTTTTTAATGATTGCCATTCTAACTGGTGTGAGATGGTATCTCATTGTGATTTTGATTTGCATTTCTCTGATGGCGAGTGATGATGAACGTTTTTTCATGTGTCTGTTGGCTGTATGAATGTCTTCTTTTGAGAAGTGTCTGTTCATATCCTTTGCCCACTTTTTGATGGGGTTGTTTGTTTTTTTCTTGTAAATCTGATTTAGTTCTTTACAGGTTCTGGATATTAGCCCTTTGTCAGACGAGTAGATTGCAAAAATTTTCTCCCATTCTGTAGGTTGCCTGTTCACTCTGATGGTAGTTTCCGACTTCTTTTTGTAAACCTCGCGAACCAACCTCTGCCAGCTTCAGACTTTTCTTCTGCAGCTTCCTCTCCTTTCTCTGCCTTTTGAATTGAAGAGAGTTAGTTAGGGCTTTTCTCTGCATTAGACTTTGACTTAAGGGAATGTTGTGGCTGGTTTAATCTTTCATCTAGGCCACTCAGACTTTCTCCATGTCGGCAATAAGGCTGTTTTGCTCTCTTATCATTGGTACGTTCACTAGAGTAGCACTTTTAATTTCCGCCAACAACTTTTCCTTGGCATTCACAACTTGCCTAGTTGTTTGGCACACAGGGCCTACTTTTCAGCCTGTTTCAGCTTTCGACATGCCTTTCTCACTAAGCTTCATCATTTCTAGTTTTTTATTTAAAGTGAGAGATGTTCATCTCTTTCTTTCACTTGAATACTTAGTAGGAGTTACAAATTAGTTTAACGTTGTTATGTCTCAGGGAATAGGGAGGTCTGAGGAGAAATAGGGAGAGAGAGAGGAGAACCATTGGTCAGCGGAGCAGTCAGAACACACACGTTTATCAAGTTCAGTGTCTTATATGGTAATGGTTCATGGCACCCTGAAACAAATACAATAGTAACATTAAAGTTCACTGATCACAGATCACCTTAACAGATATAATAATAATGAAAAAGCTTGAGATATCATGAGACGTACCAAAATGTGGCACAGAGATGTGAAAGAAGCACGTGCTATTGGAAAAATGGTGCTGACAGACTTGCTCATCGCAGTGTTGCCACAAACTTTCAATTTCTAAAAAATTGCATTGTCTGGGAAGTGTGATAAAGCAAAGCACAATAAAACAATGTATTCCTGTATAAAATGAGATCATTGGTATCTTGCTTATGTCATTATCAATCAGGATTGCAACAACAATCCAGAGAGTTTTTATCATTTGAAAAACATTTGCAAATTGAAAAAGTTCTATACAAAGATTAGTTTTATTTTCGTTGTCCTAATATTTTTGCATATAGTGTGCTTGTCACAATTTTAATTTCAGTTTGATCAAATTTCATGCACTTGCAAGCACAGGATCCCAAATACCAGCATTCAGTTATTTTTTTAAATAAAAAAAATTCTAAGTTTTTAATTTTTGGAATTTAATTGTTAATATGTCCGTTAGAAATTTCCATTATGGAAAAAGGGTCCTAATATTTTTATTTAAATTATTTCACTTTCCTCAAATGCTTCCATCTTTTGAGAGAGTTATAAAGGAGTCAGATAGGTCATATACTGACCAAAAGATGATTGTAGCTACCCCTTTTAGTCATGTCAGCAAATCTTGGAGGGACTTTGAATCGACCCCCTCAGCAGGCTCCCCTCCCACACCAAATAAATGTGCTAAGTCAAAATAGTGCGCTAGCTCTGCAAAATGTCACATTGAAACAACCTCCTTACCCCCATCTCAATCTGCTTGCCTGCCCTCCCCTCCCTTATAGAAATTCTAGGTCTGCCAATGTGTGTAGCCAGAAGGTTTATATACCCTTCAATCTGTGCACCAGGAACAAAGCAAAGACTCAATCATACTTTTCCCATGCGCTGCAAGCTATGATAGCTGTGCATTGTATGTAATGTGGCAGTGCTTTCAGTAATTTTAAAAGAGAGTCTCTAAGGCAACTAATTTGAAAGGACAAAACAAAATCAAATCAACCCCTTTCTGTTTGATGTCCTTGTGTAAACCAACAAGATGGCATATGTATATCTGTGTGTCTATATACATGTATATGTGGCACCATGGAGATACAGTCAGAGATTATGGACAGGAGGTTCAGCTCGAAGCTGTCAGTCTCTGGGCATTGCTCCCCTGGCCTGGGCAACCCGGTGGAATAACTTCCAGCTGTGGGCTACAAATGATATAGGAGAGGCAGCGAACCTTCTCAGCATGAGGAGAGACACATTTTGCCAGTGCTGCTGTGTTTGTGCTGCTTATTGGAATTTGAAAATGTGGTCTCATCCAGGAAAAGGCTCCCCTGCTCTGTCCCAGCAACTGATGACTCTGAGGGTTTGCTTCTGCACCGGGTGCCAGCTCCACTCTGCTACTGACTCATTCAACTTCCTTTCTTTCTGCATGGAGCTCAGCTCACTCATAACACCTGTTTAAATCAGTTTATTTGCCTTTCCTTTTCATTAAGAGCTCATATCAGAGAAGAAAAATAAGCATGCAAGGAAGATAGTTGCCTGTTTTTATTATGGGACACGATGCAGAGATGCTCATTTTGAAAATGAGAAATATTCTATTCAAACAGGATTTTCTTTTGCTGTAAATAAACCCGCCTGTGGTCAAATGACTAAGGAAAGAGAAAGCAGGGCAGTGGAAGTTCAGACTGCTTCAAAGTGTGTTTATTTAAATTAACACTCACGGAATTTCAAGTTTGAGATGGGCAGGATGCCTTCTCATTGGTTTGGAAAAAGCTCCCCATGGGCTGTTCCTCTTAAACACAGCCTAACAGAGTGGTACTTAATGAGAGTGATGCAGATCTCAAATTCAATTTTGTTTCTAACTGGCTAAAGCATGTGTTTAGCTTTGATCTGTAAGTAGGAAGCAGAAGCATGATTGGCTAATGTTTGACTTCTAGTTGGCCTAATGAGATTTTATGAATATCAATATTGCTACAGCATCATAATGTATTTGCTAGCTTTTTGCGGCAGTGAAAAAATATTGCTGTCTATTAGTCAAATAACTGAGTTTCATAATGCCACAGTAATTATTCCGACTTCCCTTTGGTGAGTATGGGGCAACTGCTTCTTAATTTTCGGAAAGGTCAGCATATTTTTTTAAATTGATGCTTAGTTTGACTACCTCTAATGTCAGTCAACTGTCGTTAATAGGCTCTATTATACCACAAAAGTGCTGATATTTTAAAAGTAGTTGGTGAACCCCAACAGGGCTGTGTATTCAGGACTGCTCTATGCGGTTGCATTAGACATTCAGCAGTGGTACGAAATTTATGTTGTTAAATTCAGTTCAGCCATTGAAACTTGACAACTAATTTTGGATAAGAATGATTAGAATTGATACACTCTCTTATTTTTGGAAGTGGCTGTTTTTCAAAACAAATCTTTTATCTAGTATGGCACATAATTTAGTGGAAACACACACAAATGGCATTGCTGTTGATCACAGGGCTTGGGGAGCATTCAAATCATTAGATCCTGTATTTTTGAGAAATAAATAAAGACTAGTGTATGAGAACCATGATGTGTATTCAAAACAATATGATTATGATAGTATTTTATAAAATATTAGTTTTTAGAAAAGGAGATGGACAAAAAGTACTTGGTGTTTGTTTTCCTTGAATTTTATCTTATTGTCATTAACATAAAATGTAACAAAACAGTTGAACATTTCTGGCATGGCAGAAAATGCCAATAAGAAGGAAGTAAGGGCCGGGCATGGTGGCTCACACCTGTAATCCCAGCACTTTGGGAGGTCGAAGTGGGTGGATCACCTGAGGTCAGGGGTTTGAGACCAGACTGGCCAACATGGTGAAACTCCATCTCTACAAAAAAAAAAAAAAAAATACAAAAATTAGCCGGGCATGGTGGCGGGTGCCTGTAATACCAGCTACTTGGGAGGCTGAAACAGGAGAATTGCTTGAACCTGGGAGGCAGAGGTTGCAGTGAGCTGAGATTGCACCCCTGCAGTCCAGCCTGGGGGACAAGAGTGAAATTCCATCTGCAAAAAAAAAAAAAAAAGGAAGTAAGGAACATCTATTTCATGAGTGACTTCTCCTATAGGAAAGGCCCTTAACATATGTATCCCACTTCATCTTAGTAAGATTATTCAATATAGCCAATATTTACTCTACAGCTGAGGAGACAGCTTTGGTGAGTCTGGCCCACTTGTCCAAGGCCCATTGTCGGAATATGGCTGAGGGGAGTACATACTCAGATCAGCCTGGCTCAAAAGCCCTTTTATTTTATTTATTTTATTTTTATTTCCATAGGTTATTGGGGAACAGGTTGTGTTTGGTTATGTAAGTTCTTCAGTAGTGATTTGTGAGATTTTGGTGCACCCACCAGCTGAGCAGTGTATTCTGAACCCTATTTCTAGTCTTTTATTCTTCACTCCCTTCCCACCCTTTCCTCCCAAGTCCCCAAAGTCGATTGTATCATTCTTATGCCTTTGCATCCTCATAGATTAACTCCCATTTATAAGTGAGAATATACCATGTTTGGTTTTCCATTCCTGAGTTACTTCACTTAGAATAATGGTCTCCAATTCCATGCAGGTTGCTGCGAATGTCATTATTTCATTCCTTTTTTTTAATGGCTGAATAGTATTCCATGGTGTGTGTGTGGATGTGTGTATACATATATATACACATATATACATATATATACATACATATATTTTGCAGTTATGAATTGTGCTGCTATAAACATGTGTGTGCCATTTCTTTTTATTAAAATGGAAGCTTCACAAGTGAAAGAGTTATATCCCCTTTGGTTACCTCTGTGTCTCCTAGTGCCTGATGCAGTGGTTAGCACTCAGTGAAGCCATAGCTCCCTGCCAACCCCTTTCCTGCTGACCTTCTCTGAATTTACCATCGGAACCTCCCTGAACTATGTAGGAAGCTTAGCTATCTCTTTATGTTTTATCTTCAATGAAATGAAAACCCTCTTATAGTGCTTATTTGCAATTTGCTGCCGGTCCAGCCTCCATTCCCCTTTCTAGTAATTCCCTCATAGTATCTCATGACAACCCCAAGAATGAGATCCTGATAGACCCATTTTCCAGGTAAGGAAAGTGGGGTTTGGGGGGGTGCAAGGAGTTAAGTGGCCTCTTATCGGCACACAGCCCCACATCCCATAGGTGACAGACTTGGTATCTGAATCCAAATCTGTCTTCCTTCAAAGCCCAGGCTCCTTCCATGTGAAACCTGAGCTGACTCTTGCTGGCAGGGGTAGAATTGCGATGAGCTGAACTTTCTAGGTGGGAGAAGGCTAGAATTCCTAAGTATGAGCAAAAGCTCAGAGGTGGGAGAGTATGTAGCTAGACTTGAGAAGAGAGACTGTTGAATAAAGTCATCGAGATTCGAGTGTTTTAGCTTTACTTGCTCAAGGGGGACCTGCATCATTTAACCATGCTATATTCTTCCTTTTGACCACTGCAATCCCAAGTCATGCTCTTCCTTATTTAGGACCAGTCAGTAGGACTTGAGAACCATTTCATTGAGGGTAGCTTTGACTCTTCGCCAGACTCCTTTTCTGATCACTCATCCTATAGTCAGCAGCTGTGAAAGAACTGAAAACTTTCATTCTAAGAATTTGCAGATCTCAGAATAAAACAGAGTGATTTTATCTTTCCAGGATCTGGATCCTGCCTCTGAAGCCTTCAGTCAACCCTGTATCACATTGGCTACCGGTAGCCATAGTTTGAGTGTTTTGTTCAGTAGGTCCCAACTTCACCCTTGAGTTCAAAGCGTATTTCTAAATTGCAGCTTGTTTCTAGAAATGGAAAGTATATCACTGATGCTCATTCTGCAAATATTGAGTGACAGAGCCTTTTCTAGGTATGAAGAACAGGAGTCCCTGAACTCAGGTGCTTATTTGTTACAAGGGGAAGGGACAATATATAAGGAAACACATTTAAAAATGAGCATTTCAGATTGTGGTGAGGTATGTGAAACAGCTGAGTTGAGATGATGGCGACATGGGGCCAGGCAGGAAGAATGAGCTAATTTAGAAAGCATTCCTCTTTGAAGAGATGACATTTGACTGAATATGGCACAATGAAGAGCCAGCCATGCAGCAGTCTTGATATCCTTCTTGGTAGAGGAGACATAGGCATGATGGAACAGCTTCATACTCTGTTCAGAATCCCTGGGCAAATTTAAACTGCACATCAGATCCAATTACAATATACGATGGTAATACTTTTACTTACTTAATAGTTTTAATAGTCTTAATAATCACCAAGTAATATGTTAGATACTCCATATGTATTAGCAGTAGTTGCTAAAATGTAAGATGAATAAGAACAAGGCTTTTTATCTGTTTTGTTCAATGATGTATCCCACATGCGCATAGAAAGTGCTCGATGAATATTTGTGAAATGAACAATTTGTTACTGCAACCCTGCAGAGGAAGCAGTCCCTCTTCTAATTGAGAGATTAGAAGCCTGAAATCCAGAGAGGTTAAGTGGGTCAGGTGGTTGAGAAGGAGAGCTGGGATTTGAGTTTGAGGCTGTCAGACTTGAAAACCACTGAATTTCCCACAGTGCTCTACCTCACTTGCTTGGCATAGTAGATTTGTCCTGCCTACTTCCAAAGTCTAATCTTGTTAGTGTTCCACTAGTCAGGACTTAGGCAGAGAGTTAATTTGGCTGCTTTGCTCTCTCTTGCTCATCAGGGAGTGGCCCTTTAGCAGTGTGATCACTATATGGTCCCACTGACTTCCCAGCTAATTTGCTGCCTTTGATATGGGCTCAGATATTTTCAAAAGCCAGACCTCAAACTCTGACTGCCAAAGTTTGCCCTCTAAGAAGTTTTATATAAATCATGGAATCAGAGTACAGTTCGTGCTTGTACATTCAGGAACATGTGTCACAGAGAGGAAGGGAACCAACATGAGGTGAAAACCCACTATGTGACTTGTTTGTGATGGGCATTTGCATTTTAGGTACAAATTCTAATTTAACAATAACTATTATAGGAAAGTGGTGATGAGAATTGGTTTGGAGGTCAGATAGACCTGGATTAAATCATGGACTTTAGCATTTATAAGCTATGTGACTTTAGAAAAGTTACCTAATCTCGGCCGGGCACAGTGGCTAACGCCTGTAATCCCAGCACTTTGGGAGGCTGAGGAGGGCGGATCACAAGGTCAGGAGTTCGAGACCAGCCTGACCAACATGGTGAAACCCTGTCTCTACTAAAAATACAAACATTAGTCAGGGGTGGTGGTGCGTGCCTGTAATCCCAGCTACTCAGGACGCCGAAGCAGAAGAATTACTTGAACCTGGGAGGTGGAAGTTGCAGTGAGCCAAGATTGCACCATTGCACTCCAGCCTGGGCAACAGAGCGAGACTCCGTCTCAAAAAAAAAAAAAAAAAAAAGTTACTTAATCTCCCTGATCCTTAGTTTCTTATATATAAAATAGGTATGATGTGATTTATCATATAGGCTGATTGTAAGGATTAACAAATAAGACATTTATAAATGTTTGTCCAAAGCCAGCATTCAGCAAATGTGATATCATAAATGATTATACTTCATCGAGTCTAAGATGCAATATATTAAGTACCGTTATTTTACATACCACTAAGAAAATGCTGTCAGTTCAACTATCATGCGCTATCATCAGTTGTAAGATACTTTGTGATATCAGATGTGGTAAGATGTAGGAAAAGGTATATTTTAGAGTGATTGAAATATTGTACATATTCTAGGTTATATAATCCATTAATAATGGCAATAAATTAACAAATTACTGAAGCATCTAAGGCAAATAATTGGCTATTGTTTGCTAAGTGCTTTAGGAATCAAGTACTGACACCTTTCTTTATAGCCTTTCTCAATTATTCATGACCCTCAAAATCAAAAAGATTTTCCTTACAGCAATTCAAGCTGTCCCACAACAATTTAAGCCAGCTTCTACCTGTTTATTTCACTCCAGAGCTATAGAGCAATTGGTCAGTGTCTTCAGAACAGCCATTCATCTGCTTGTTAACTTATAACTTAAATGCCTTTCTTTCAGACTAATTACAGTATAATTATCTAGGCCTGTAAAAGCTCACCAGTGCAATGTGGATGAATTCAGGGAAGTGAGCGATTTTTAAAGTTGGCCATTTAGTGATTCAACAAATACTACTGGAGAGCATGACATATGCCTGATCTTGTTTTAATGTTGAGATCGGGACAGTGAGCTAGACAAGCTCTCTACTCTTGTGGAGTCTGGGGGAAGACAGATAATAAGTGAGTGACAAAGAAAATAATATTTTGTTTGGCAATGAAGTCTGAGAAAAGCAAAGCAGGATAATGAGAGAGAAGTGACTGATGAAGAGGCTCTCATGGTATAACAGCAGGGAATTTGCCCTGGGGGATGTCTGTTGAGCATCCTGAATGATGGGAGGGGAGGGAGAATATTCTGGTCAGAGGCAATAACTACTGCAAAGATCTCTCGTAAGGTAGAGATGGGCTTAGAGCATTTACAAAACAAAAAGGGGTGGAGAGTGTAGTGAACATAGGAGGGAGGGGGGAAGGAAAAGTGGGGAGGTAGGCAGGGGCTAGATCATGGCGGCGTTCATAAACCTGGATAAAGAAGAGTTTATTCTAAATGTAAAAAGGAAGACAGCGTGTGTACGTTGGAGGGGTAAGGGGTTAGGGGAGTGGTTTGTTAAATTGAAAAGTGATATCTAATTTGCTTTTTAATTTTTTCTGACTTCTCTGGCTGCAGAATAGAGAGGGAGAATTGTGGGGTGGGGGATGAAGGCAACAATCAAAGCAGGGAGACCAGTTAGAAGGATGCCGCCAAGATCCAGACCAAATCAACAATGGTGAGAATAGAAATGGAAAGACGGGGTTGGATCAGGACAGGCTTTGGAAGTGGAGCTCTTGGAATATGGATTTGGGAGGGTGAAGGAAAGAGAAAAATCAAGACTGACTCCTAGGCTTTGGGCATGAACAACAGAATGGATGGGCATGCTGTTTATTGAGGTAGGAAGAAGCCAGGGAGGTGCGTATTCAGGGGGACACTTGTGGTCAAGTTCAACTACTCATCCAAGAAGAGGCAGATAGGATATGCAGGAGTTCAGAGAAAAAAATCACTCTTAGAGATATACATGTAGGATATTATTTAATGCTCAGGTGAGATTTTCTAGGAAGAGAATAAAGACGGAGTTGAGAAGATATTTAGAGGAAGAGAAAATGGAGCACACCAAGGAGATTCTGAAGGAGCCCCCCAGAGGCTGACACTATTAAAGATGAAGAGCTTTACAAATCGATTCAGAGAAGAAGAATAAACAAAGGATTAAAGATGCTGAGAGCTGAATCTTAACTGCAGAGCAGTTAACCCATGATGGACTGGGAATGTGGTCCAGGGGGACTTTTCCTGGGAACAAAATGGATGATCATCAGAGGATCCACCATCTTTAATTTTACAGAAACAACAGAAAAGTGAAATGACTTGGCCAAGTTTATGCAGCTAAGAAGTAATAGCTGGGATTTGAACCCAGAGATTTTTGCTCCAGCATGTGGATCCTTAATCACAACCCTATCCAGCTTCTATGTGGTATGCTTGAATAAATTAAATTTGAAGGAGAAAAATAAGTGTCTTGTATCAAAGGAGTGAAGGGATGGGAACTGTGGATTAGCTTAGTAAAAAGATATTTTGGTCAGCAACACCATTTGGGTAACAAAGCCATTTTGAAGGAAGCCAGAAAGAGTTACAGTGAAAATAAACATTGTTTCGAATGGAGACAGCAGGCAGAGTTCATTTTCCCTCTTTCCCTTTCAGGTAGTTCTTAATAATGGCGTGAACCCGGGAGGCGGAGCTTGCAGTGAGCCGAGATTGCGCCACTGCACTCCAGCCTGGGCGACAGAGCGAGACTCAGTCTCAAAAAAAATAAATAAATAAATAAAAAATAAATAAATAAATAAATAAATAAAAGCCACCAACCACTATTCATATCTGATTAAACAAAAGTTAAAAAAACAAACAAACAAACAAACAAAAAAACGCACACACACACACACACAGAGAAAAGATCGCAACAGCCAAGAGGCAAGCTTAATCTTTGGTATTTAGAATGATAAAGAGGAGCAATATGTGAAATCCACTTAAAATATGATTTCATGTTCTCATATACATTTTGAATTTATGGAGAACTGACTTCTGCCATTTATTCAGAGAGCAAAAAAATGCATATACTATGCAGCTGAACTTATCATACCATAATGGGACACCTAGCATTTTCCACGAGTGATTGATCTTCTCCACCCCTTAACAGTCCTTTCCTAACTGTTACCAAAAAATGGAATACATTTCAAGCTTCTCTTGAGTTGAATTGAGCAGGCACCAAAGAAGACACTAACACTTGCCAGCTATAGTAAGAAGAAAAAAAAAAAGATAGCAAACGGGGAGGGTGGGGGAGTGTCTCCTTCAGTTTACTAAAAAGGAAGAAAATTTCAACTGGGAGAAACACCCGGGGGTGGATATGTTAATTGGAATATTCCCCACTAAGGTTAAATAGAACTTAAACACTGTTTGAAGCCTGTGTTATATATCCCAAAATACATACTGAACCAGGAGGTAAAGAAACTGGGTTTTATTTCCAGCTGTGTCGTTGATTTGAACAAGTTGTTTAACCTGTCTTTGGTGCTCAGTTCATCCATCTCCAAAATGAGAAAAACAGAAAGCCAGGGTTCGTATTCAAAGCTAAGGGTCCTGTTCAAATTTGAGTTTTATGATGAATGGAACTTATTTCAAAAAATATTCATAATCATAATAGGAAGAAAGAAAACAGCTGGGTGTAGGGATCTGTACTTTCTCATTTTGCATGGACGCACCCCCAGTTACAGAGATCCTAGTGCTTGCTAGTTCCTTTCTTGGATCTCTTGTGAATCTTGTAACTTGCACCTCCCCACTTGGGTGACCAACTCATTATGGTTTGCTCAGGACTTCCCTGGTTTTAGCACAGAAAATTCCATATCCAGGGAACCTGCTCAGTCTGTGTCAAACCTAGAGGATTTTTCACTCTAGTTTCCACTGAACCTTAGGTCATACTTGCCTCAGTGTTTTTGTGGTTTTGTTTGCAGCTAAACCACAAGCCTCATGAGGGCACAGAAAGTTAAACATAATGATCATAATCCTCCTGTACTTTTTTTTTTTAGACAGGGTTTTGCTCTATTGCCTGGGCTGGAGTGCAGTAGTGAGATCTTGGCTCACTGCAGCCTTGATTACCAGGGCTTAAGCAATCCTCATGCCTCAGCCTCGTGAGTAGCTGGGACTACAGGCGCATGCTACGTTTTGTAGAGAAAGGGCCTTGCCATGTTGTCCAGGCTGGTCTCCAACACTGGGCTCAAACTGTCCATCCACCTTAGCCTCCCAAAGTGCTAGGATTACAGTCACAAGTTACCGTGCCCCACCCTCTGCTTGTCTTTTTGACAGGGAGTGTTGGATACATAACATATCCCTATTATAAATACTTCACAGATTGATTTGTTTCTCAAATGCACCTTAAGATCTTAAGCATCTGCCTTCTTCAATATATTTTGCTAGACATTTAAAATACATTATCATATTTTAATTCAAGAGCCTGTTGAGGTTAGCAGTGATACTCCTACCTATAGATTAAAAAAAACGAGGTTCGAAGGAGAGAGTCACATAAGGCTAACCATCTTCTTAGTGGCTGACCTGAGATTGGAACGTAGCTCTTCCTTCAGCAAAACCCAGACTCTCACCACTACATCATGCTGGTTTTTGCTTCCTGGGACTGGAACACCCTTTCCCCTCACTTGACCAGAGGATGTCTGATACATTTCTCAGGGTGTAACTCAAGGTTTAGCAACTATTCCAAAGGGCTTTCTACAATGCCCTTACCTGTTAGAATCTCTTTTGAGTCAATGACATTTGTTTTTAGATATTTAATTTTTCCTGCCTTTATAATGTTGTTTTTTTTATCTGCGTCTTGCTTTGCGTTTCCGAGTGATTGTGTACATCTTGAAGACAGAGATGAGAGCTTTCTCGTCTTTGAATTCCCAGCTCCCACATGGCTACTTATTCATTCATTTACTCATTTATTCAAGGTGTGATAACTGGGCTTAGCAGCATCTTACCTGAGAAGGGAACGGGACATGCGCTTCACCTGACTTGAAGTCAGTGGGAAAATGTGATATGAGAAAGCAGAGAGGAAGTCTTAAATTGGGTTGACTGGCCATGTATTTTGAGTTGTAGTCAAGTGCCAGACCACCATGACTTACACAAGGCTCTTTCCATAGCATTTTTCCCTCTGTTTTCTCAACAATTTTAAAGCTCCGCCAGACAATACAAATGTTCGGATTCTCTGAATGTTAGAAGAAGCCATTTGCTTGATTAATTTATTTGACAGGCATGTTTTGAGCATGTGCTTGTGCAGGATGTCATGTCCAGATCCCGTGGGGAATTTGAAGAGAGCAAAGTTCAGCTGCTGCCCATCAGGGGCTTGGGATCTGGATGGAGAAGCAAGATGGACACTTAAGTCACTGTGGTAGAACACAGCTTATGAGCATAAGATGCAGTTGCGTGAGTTTGCAGGGCCAGGGGAAGGCATCACTCAGGTAGGTTTGGACAACTACTTAGAGGAGATGGGACTCAAATTGGGCCTTGACGTTGGAAGAAAATTAAAAATAACAGTGGTTGCCAATTTCAAGTGTCTGCATGGGAAAAGTGGGTTTGGGTTTGTGAGTTCCTTTTCTTTGTCCGTGGTCCTTTATCTTTCCTTGTGGGAAAGCCTGCTTTTCTGAGACAATTTGTCCTGTACTCTCTTCTTTCCCTCCCTTTCTCGTATTTTCTCTACCTTTTTGTTTTTTTCTCCTTATTTTTCATTTGGAGGGATCTGCTTTTGTTTGACAAGTCCAGTATTCCTTTCTGGGACTTGTGGCCCAGTTCGGTATCAATTTGGTGTTGTTTCTGACTTGCAGTAATAGAAATTCTACAGTCCAGCCAACAAAATTCAGATCACACCATCTGTATACATCAACAGAGTCACCATTAACCTTTATTAACATAGCACAGGAAATAATGTCATCAGATTTTCATGTGAATGAAGAACATGGGGAAATGTTTTCAGCATTTTATGAAATTTTTATGGACTACGGACTGATTGGCATGTTAATAAACAGCAGAAAAATATTTCGGTTTGCTTTCTAGTTATCCTCGTATTTTCTATTGGAAATTTGTTGTCAACTGGCATGTCTTCTATGCCCAGTGTACACATGTCTGCGGATAATTGCTATTTATACTTCATTTATAAAGAAATCCTAGAGGAACATTGGAACACCAATCTACACTATTTAATTTCATTTTTGTTCGGATCAAATCTTTCTGATGCTGAAAGGAAGGGAGGTGGTTGATTTTTTTTTTCAAAGTATGCCATTTTTTTGAGATGTTTTCTAAATTATTTTATTTCTGAGTGCTGGGAGCCTGGCAAAAATAATTGAATTGTCAGTGTTTGGTGCAAATTCAAATGTTCATCGACGAGGCTATTTTTGGATTGCCAGTATTCCTCGTCCTCTTTCATGTAACTGTATAAACAGAGCAATTGTACAATTGGTATTTTCAGAAAACACTCCATGCTCCTCTATAGTTACCTTCTGTGAATCTGAGTTCTGCATTTTGCCTCCTGTATTCAAAGTTTCCATTTGAAATCAAATCAGTGCTATTATTACTGTTGCTAACAATAGCTCCTGTCCACAGCAGGGAAGAACAATTAACGAATTCATCAATTGTGTTTGTTTACATGTGTGAGCTCAAGGCTAATTATTTAATTAATGTCTTCTGTCTTGAACAGAAGTGTTAGCACATGAAAGTGTTGCTGAGTGGCAAACAAGGTGAGGGTTGAGAAATTCCAACTTATTTGTGACATATAAATAGACATTTATTTATTTAAGACCTAGAGTTGGGGTAGAAGTATTTTAGTCTCAGTAGTTAACTTTGGGAGTGCTTGATACCGAGTTAATTAATTAAATTAGCAAATGCGTTTTGGAGCGATTGGAATCTCAACAGTTAACTCTGGGAATGCTTGATACAGTTAATTAATTAAATTAGCGAATGCTTTTCATAGTGATTGGAAGTTACTTCATAGCTGTGACTAAATAATACTAATAATAAGTGGCAAACTATTCAAATATTTTACAAAGGTTCTGTCACATTTCGTGTTGTAGTATTGGACAAATGTAGCTCCTGATTGTATGCAACCTCAAAAGCTCAACTCAATCTCTGCCTGCTCTGTGTTCTCCCATAACTCCTTATTTATACTTTTTCTATAGGGGTATACTTCGAACTGTGTAAAAAGGAACACTTTCTCTCCGTGGATGTTGGCTTACATCTTGATGTCCCGTGATCATTCACCATGTTTCACACATCAAGTGTTCCATAAATGTTTGCATGAATAGAAGGCTGATTTTCAGAGTTTCGTTGATTTTAATACCATGCAAGAAAGTAGCTTGCCCTGAAAACTCCTCCTTTTTAAATTTGTAAGTACAGATAGAAAAATGAGACAGTTACTAGAACTTTGTGGTTAATAAAAAGCTCCTTTCTTTAGCTATCTTCATGTTTTGTGAGGAAGTGGCTTAAATCGAAGAAAGAAAAATCTTGAGCATGTGCTTGTGCAGAATGTCATGTCCAGATCCCAAGGGGGAATTTGTATCCAGCAATTCCCTCTGTTGAGAAACAACTCTTTCCTTCTTTGGTTTGCTCTACAAAGCATCTCTCTGCCACTAGGCAATGCATTTCCCCTTCCTGTGCATTATTTGTTAAACCAAGTGAACCAGATGCTTCCTAAGACCACAAACTCTGAGTTTTATTGAGTTTGATTATTTCAACTACTATTCAATTATTTATTTGTTTCTGCCTAAGTATGAGGTACTTAGCTGGGTGCTGTTTTAGAGGCATAGACTTATTTGAGGATGCCATAGTGTTAAGTTGAGATTGTGGCCTCTGGAACCATAAGGTCTGTGTTCACTCACTCCTTCCGTCATGGATGGTCTGTGTTACTAACCTCTCTGTGCCTTCTTGTCCCCATCTGTAGGATAGGGTTAGTAATAGTACCTACTCGTCATCGTGAACAGATTGTTGTGGTGAAAAAAATGAATTAATATATTTAATCAATATAAAGAACTTAGAACAGTACTTGGCACAAAAGTATGTTTTCTCAATTGGTAATAGCTAGGTGCTACAGACTGAATGTGTTCCCTTCAAAATCCATATGCTGAAGCCCTAACCTCCAGTGTGATGGTAAATGGAGGTGGACCTTTGGGAGGTGATTAGGTTTAGATGAACTTGTGAGAGAAGGGCCCTCAGGACAAGATGCCCTTAAAAGAAAAGGAAGAGAACAGAGCCCTTTCTCTCTTTACTGTGCAATGACACATCAAGAAGGCAGCTGCCTGCAAGCCAGGAATAGAGCCCTCACCAGGAACCAAATCTGCCAACACCCTTTTCTTGGACTTCATAGCCTCCAGAACTGTGATAAATAAATTTCTGTTGTTTAAGCCACCCAGCCTGCTAAGACTGTGTACACTAAGACACTAGCTACCCAGTTTTTGTCTTCAGGTGACATATAATTTGTGGAAGGGGAGCAAGGTCAACAAATGCAAAAGGTGCTGGCTGGCAGCACCAAGAGGCAATAAGAATTTAGAGGCAACAACGTTTTCACAACAGGTGGGATTATAGCAGAACCTTGAGGGAATGGTAGACTTTCAAACATGGAGAAGATCCCGGAACTGGGGAATCACACATGGGAAACTGCAATTGGAACAGCATAGGCATATTTGGGACATGAAAGAAATGCGTGGAAATAGAGAAGAGAGGGTGTGTAGGGAGGCAGCAGAATATTAGTATGGGCAAATTATGGAGGTCGTTGGGGGCAGTACTCAGCTATGGTATAATGCATAAGAGAATGGGCTTTGGAACGAGACTGACTTAGATGTGGCCCCATTTTGCTTCTTTTGTTGTACAACCTTGGGTATGTCAGTATACTTTTCTTGGCATCAGAGTCCTCATCTGCAAAAGGAGCATAATTTTACATGTGTCCTGATGCCCATAGCACTCAAAAGATTGCTAGTAGTAGTGTGTGTCTCCTGTGTGCAGTATGCGGAGTTTTGGAATTCAAGAGTTATGCTCTAGCAACATTATTTTAGAGTTAACTGGCACAAGAAAAGAAAGGACCTCTTGGTTGTAATATTTCAAAGGAGTTGGGCTAATTGGGGTGGGTCAGACCCTCTAGTTTTAATGTGAAGGTTTAATCTATGTTGATGAGTTTTTTTCTGAACGTTGTTTAATCAAAAGCTAAAGCAAGAGGTCTCATTCTTGCTCCCACGAGAAGAACAGAGGCTTCAAAGCCACCAAAATACTTGTTAAAAGAAGTTTGTTGAAGAATAATACATTAATTGACATTTATGTAGAGTGCCCTTTTATGTTACACCTACTTGTCCTTTCTGCATTGCAAATCCCACAGTGAGTTGGTCTCTACTGACCTTCTTACTCAATAGTTCGCTAGTACACCAGCCTGGGAGCAATTTTTAACCACAAAACACTGCCCGGTGTGTCTCTTCAGTTCGTGACTGAGGATGAAATAAGATTCTCTCATCTTGTTTGCACTACTGATTTGTTAGCTTTTTATCGATTAAAGATCTCAATGCACAATTTGTTTTTCATCTTAAGTAAGGATATTCTGTATCTGTCATACTGTCTATGAGTTATTGATTTACTATGATTTGTAAAAACTCTTTTGTCCTAAAAGTTGGGGGCACTCCACCTTCCTGAAGGGGTTTGGAAAGATGGTTGTTTATCCTATTCCAGATCAATGAATTTCAACTTCTCCCATAAGGTTTGCTGTAAATCAATGAAAAATTAGATTTACATTTAGATGAAAACAGTTAAGGCCAGGAAGGCCCCTCTTAATTTCTATTATTTCATGACTAGCTGAATACAGGAGGAACTAAAAACATATATAACTGCTAAACAAAGCTTCCATACTGCTCAGGATTTGTTCTAGAATGGCAGGCACAGTGGCGTTTCCATTCTATTTGCAAGTCCATTTTAAGAACATCTGCATCTATTGGACCATTAGAAGAGAGTTTGTCTGAGCTCTTACAAACTGCACAGCTCATTCACATCAGGAAATGCGTGTAAATTATAAAATATATGAAACCCAAGCCTTTAATGGCAGCAAATTGATTCCCTAAATGAACAAAGTAAATTAGTAATAAAAACGGCAATCCAACAGACCTTTCTGCTGTAACCTCAGCCTAATTCTGTGGGTACAGGTTGTGTCTTTTCACTGCCAACTTATTTATTTTTTTTAATTAGAAGATTGTCATAGAAGATGCTAGATATTAAAATCTTTTTGAAATTTCCAAATCCAACAACTCATTAATACTGCTTGCTTTGGTTTTGTCTTTGAGAAATATTGGCTTTAGGAGCAAATAATGAATTATGGAAATATATACAGGTGGCATATCTTCATTATTCTTGATTCACCATGCAAGATAGATAACGCTAATAGAAACTGTACTCATATAGAAAATTCTTCTTCAGACTGATTTTATTCTTTATTCCCATACATTTTTCAGGATTCTGTTTGTATTTTGCCAATGTTATTTTTGTCATTCATTTAAACATGTCCCCCCCAATTTACAAATAAGTACAGTAATAATTTTAATGGGCATAGTGAAAGAGAAGACTACACAGAGATGAACATTTGGATGCAGTATGATTTGAATGCAGCCTTTGATGCTAGTGAGCATGTTGGAGTTTTGACAGATAAATCAAACACATGTGTTTACATTGCATTTAGAGAGGCATTTAGTCTTATGTCAGTAATGAGTTGTCTCAGCTACTGTTTGTGAATGTCCTTACTTGTGGAGAAGAGGTATTTTTCATCTGCCTTGACAAACATGTATCATGTCCATGTCTACATGATAGAAGCCTTTCTAAGTACATTTCTTTTCTGTGTCTTACACATACCTTTAGCTTTGATATATATGGTGAGCAAGTAATCAGTTCACCTGACTTAGCCTGTTTGAACTTAGGATGCGTCACAGACACATAGGCACCAGTTCTGACCCTGAACCTACCCAGGAGATCTCAGGGTTCTCAGCCCATTTGTTGTTTTGCTTAGTTCACAACGTTTTGTTCTATGGCTCATGTTGATGTGCTAGTTTCGTTTCATCTTGCTAGGAGCTCCTTGAGGTCGGAGGCTATGCTGCTTACATCTTATAATATCCGGAACTTGACAGATCACATAGTAGCTGCTCCACAAATAGGGAAAGGTGGGAAGGTGGGAGGGAATTTCAGTAGGTGTTACATGGAGTTAGAGATTATGACTGAGTTCATAAGAGGGAGTGATCATTCTACTGGGACTCAAAGATGTTGAAGAACAGGCAGGATTACAGCAGGACCATGAAGGAAGGGTGGAAAACAGAATTTGTGTAAATAGCCCTTAGGAACCTAAGATACAGGGACAAGATTTCAAGGATCTGAATGCTAGTGCATCTTAGATCCAAAGCAGGTGTTCTAGCGAGGAATATATTTGGTTGTGAGATCAGGAAAGCCACATGGTCTAGTTAAAGTAATGTGTGTTTGTTGGGGGAGAAATGGTGTAGAATATGGGAAATGCAAGCTGATCAGATGTTAGGTGATCTGGATTTAGGCATCCTATTGCAGTGGAAAGCATCTCTCTCTGTCTCTAAGAAATTGGGGACTGGATTTTCAAAGTTTTCCAGTTGCAGAAGCCATACTGTACCTCATTTCTGCTTTATCCAGCTTCTCTGTTTTTTTTTGGTTTTTTTGGTTTTTTGTTTTTTTTGAGATGGAGTCTCACTCTGTAGCCCAAGCTGGAATGCAGTGGCTTCATCTCAGCTCACTGCAACCTCTGCCTCCCGGGCTCAAGTGATTCTCGTGCCTCAGCCTCCCGTGTAGCTGGGATTACAGGCACACTCCACACCCGGCTATTTTTTTGTATTTTAGTAGAGATGGGTTTCACCATTTCCTTCTGCTCATTCATTGACCAATGTGACTGCATATCCTAAATAAGACCTCACTGTTCCATTGCTTAGGACTCACAGAGATGATGGTCTCTGTGGTTCCTTCCTAGATGTTCTCTCAGAAGAATTTGAGCTGATTGGCCACTAGTCAGTCTATGGGTTGACTGGCTCTGACCTTGTGGTCATTTTCAGTTCAGTTTGCCAAGATGGGTAGAGGGGTGGGCAGACCTGTTCAGGGTGACTGAATGATTCAGGTTCTTCAGAAGGGGCTGTGGGCAGGACAGACAATAAGCCGTGCCCAGTACAGCCAAGTGGGAAAACCAGAAAGGACACAGAGAGGAGCCCTCTCAAGTGCTTCAAGGCTTTGAAATGTAGCCTGTATCAGAAGGCTGATGCTAAACTTTGGCATTGTCTCTTCTGATTCAGAAAGCTGGGAAGCAACCCCTAGCTCATGGATCCCCTGTCTCACTGAACCCTTCTTGATCAACCCGACTTTGTGGTTCAAGCATGAGTCCAAGGGCCTATGTGACAATTTGCCTCTGCAGCAGAGCTCTGCCCGGTTTACTCTGGCCTTCCTGATTTCTTTGCCTCTCTTGCCCTGGGTTAGAATAAGGCCAGTGTAAATGTGAGGAGGACTGACAATTGGTGTCAATGAAAACCCAAGCCTGTCACTCCTAAGGCTAGATACCTGTTCGCCTGAATCTGAGTTCCCTAAAAGCAGAGCATCCCTTAATACTGAACAAGTCTCTATGGGGTTGTTACTTGGTGGCAAGCACTGTTCCAGGCACGGGGGCTACAGTGATGAATGTGACAGTTACATTCCTGACCTCATGAAACTTGCATTCTACAGAGAGGAGGCAGGAAATACAAATAATAAAATAATATTAGATAATAAGTGGTGTGGAAAAGAATATCAAGGAAGTGGGCCGGAGAGCCACTAGGGTGCTTCCTCAAATAAGGTGGTCAGGGAAGACTTCTCCGATGAGGGGACACTGTCAGAAGCTGCTAATGTTTGTTGCATGAGAATTCCCCTAGTGTCCCATTCCAACCAACTCTCTTCTGACCCGCTGTTAAGGTCTGGTGTTGGCCATCGTATTGATTTTATCTTTCAGGCCTCATTTAGGCAGCATGCAGCTTGTCTGCTAATAACAGCTCATCTTTGGGAGAAAATGCTGATGCAGACTGGATCTTTAATATATGCCTCCTATTAGGATCTAATGACGTTGTGCCTCCCTAGTCAGCAGACCGAGGTGCCCCTGGTCCCAAGTGGAGGGATACTTGAGGTTACATGAGACTTCTGGTTTACATTGATAGAGCGGTGACACTCATCCAGAGTTTTGAGGTTCTTTGTTGAAGCTTTGATTCTAACTTTACTGAGTCCTTTTAAATGAGGACTTCACGTTTGCACAAATGTGCATGCCAGTGCTGCTAGCTAGGCATGCACATTATTAATGCTATGTAATGAACTCATATGTGTTCTGTCTGTACTTTGGTTTTGCATTAAACACTGGTTTTGCTGCAGCTCTCCAATTCAACAGCCATTAAACTAGTGTTTTAATGGACTAATAGAAGAGTGACTCTTTGTCACCTTCTCAAAAGTTTCTTTGGTCCATACTTTCAGAAAACCTGACACAGTGTGTCTCATCTTGGAGGTTCAGAAGACACATTCATGTTTTCTAACTTGTTACAGATTTTGAGGTAAGACAAACCGACTTAACTCTCTTTAACGTGCATTCTCAAACTCAGTTGGCCTCAAGGCCACTCTCTGGGGCATAATACCCAATAGGTGTTCTAGGCCTATGTGTGAAAATACTCCTGGGACCTGCCTCTCCCAACATGGAAATGTAAGATTCAGAGAAAGCCACACGTCCTTGTGGAAGTTTCATGGAACATTATCGCTCACTTACAGGCACTAATGACTTCAATAACATAGTGAAGTTTAGCATAAATAGGCTCATCATTAAAGTTGATGGCAGAAGTATAAACAAGGCCCACACTATTAAATTTGCTATTTATTTGTTATGCGTCTGGAATTATCCTGCTGTCTCTAGCTGTCTCATACTGGGTGTTTATAAACCTAAGTCGAATGTGGTATTATTTTGTTTTTTTGTCCAACCTAGAGGAATGGGGTGATTTTTAAACATTGCTTCTTCTACAAATGGGATTACCCAAGCTGGGAAGGACAGTCCTCGCATTTCCCAAGGCAGCATCTGCCATTCTGGTCACAAGGCCTTTCAGGGCACGAGGGTTTTACAGAAAACAAAAAGAAACAACTGCAATAGATGCGAGAAGCAGGTTAAGGGTCAGATGATGTGATGTTGGCAAGACACTAAGATTTGAACTGTTGTGCTGTAAGCAGAGATGGTCAAATGGCGTTATCAACTATTATCTGTTAGCAGAAATGGTCATATGGCGCTATCTACCATGAAAGGGTAGCTCAAGGCACCATGCTGTGAGGGTTACAAGTGCAGAGTGGGTTTGAAGCCAGACTAGCTGGGCTTGGGTGCTGGTATTAGCTGAGTGTTTTGGGCAAAGTGCTTCATCTCTTCATTCCTCTATAAAGTGGAGCTAATAGGAGAGTTATGAGGATGAAATATGTAAATACATGTAAAGTGCTTACCCTGTGCCTGGCCTGTATATATATATATATATATATATATATATATACACACACATACACACACACACACACACTCACTCAACACTAGCTTTTATATAAAACAGATGTGCTTGAAACTGCAGGAGGGTATGGAGAGTCATGCAAGATATTGATTATTGCTGGCACCCGAGATCCAGACTAAAAACGTTAGTACTTTTACTAAAAGAAAAAAAAAAAAACCCGAAATGTTTATTGCCTGCACAGAGCTTGCAAAGTGAAAACACACATGTCCCTGACTGAGACACAAAATACCAAAATACCACCTCGGTGATTTTGCCAAATGTCAGCCTCAGAGGAGGGCTAACATTTATTCGAACAGACTATCTATTTTCTAGGGTAGCTCACTGTGTTCTAACCTCCAGATGAGGTGACAATAAAGGTCCAAAGGAGGACGGATAGAAAAGGGGAAAGCGGAGGGAGAAGGGCAAGGCTAGTGGGGCGAGAAGGAGAGAGGTGAGCCCTTTCTCAGTGGCTCCCTCTCTGCACTAGTCTGAAGCTCAGGTTTCCTTTCCATGCAGCTTTCTGGAGCAAGAAGCAGGGATCAGTGTCATCCCCTGGGTCTGCACACAAGGCCAGACATGGTACGGCGTAGGGTCCTGGCTGTAAATCTCAGGTTGCACATCTGAATATGAATATCTCAAGCCACTGAATAACTTCCACTTGGTTTCAAAACAGCTCCAGCATCACTTCTCCTGGGAAGTTGTCTTTAAGCCATCAAGTAGGCATTTCCCTAATTTTTAATCTCAGACCTATGTATATCTCCATCAGAGTTTTCCTTAGGTCACTGAATGTCCTAATAAGAACGTATACCTTTCTGAAGTTTACATTGTAAATCCTACACATTGGCACTAGCGGCAGGCATCTTGGACATTTATAATTTTAAGGTAATCAAAACAGTTACCATCTGTCCATTCTATTCACTAAAATACATGTTAATCATCACAGGACTAAACTATGCAGACACTTTTTTGGGATGCTGTCTATATTGTAATTGTTTACCTGCATATCCTGGCAAATAGGCCATAAGCCCCTTCAGGGAAATCATTCTTCCTTCATCATCCTTTTACCTTTTAGCACTGTAGCAATGCAGAGCATGTGGCCAGTAGGGTTGAATGAATGAGTGAATAAGTGAAAAACACATGTACTTGTTGTTCAGTCAAAAGCATGCTAAAGACAACCAGTTTTGCTGCTATTTTTGCTTCAAGCTTGAAGCAAACTTGGAGTAAAACTGCCAGGTTCCTGAAATTCATCACTGGCTTGTCCCCAATTTGCTGTAATGCCAAGTGGCAGTTCTGAGATCCTGGTTTTGCCTCTGATTTGACTTAAGCCTTCCTGACAACAGGGACCGTGTCTGTGTTATTTATAACTTTATTCCTAGCTCAGTTGTTTGCATATATGTCCGATAAATGCTTATTTAATAAACAAGTGACCAAAATGCTTGGCACAGTCATGTAATTAAGACTGTGCATCTGTCTATGTATCTATCTATCCATCCATCCATCCATCTATCTGTCTAATATGTAGGCTATTTTTTGTTACAAAAGCTATTTATATTCGTATCATCATATACTTTTCCAATTCAGAAGCTCTTCCCACTATTCTTGCTTGATCAGCTCTTCTCTTTTTGATCCTTTTGGGTTCACCCCAAGTCAACTCCTCAGTGAGACCTTCCCTTACCATTTTCTCCTAAACCGGCTCTTCTCAATTGCAGCTATTGCTTGATTCTTCACAGCACATGTTACAGCTTGCAGTGGCGTTCGCCTATTTCTTGAAGTTTATATTGCCCCCTCCCCTATTGGAAGGTCATGTTAGGAGGGAGAGGCTGTCTGTCCCTACACCATTACGTCCCCAGTGCCTGGGGTACAGCAGACTCTCCATAAACGTTTTCTGAATGAACAATTAAAGGATTGAAAAAGAAGAGATTAAACATCACTCCTAATCTTCATAATTCTCCTTTACCCCAAATAACCGCTGTTAACATTTTTGGTGTGTATTCTATTTTTGAAAGATACATATATGCATGTTTTTCAATTGGTACAGTTTCACTGCATGCTGATAATTTCCTTACTTGCTTTGTTCCCCACATAATAATAACATATTTTACTCCTCTGTGTTTCTGTTACTGAGCACACTTATTATTTTATAAAAACCACGGTGGCTTCCTTACTGGTTTTTGAGCATCCAGCCTCAGATAGGCGCCAGGCTCAGGCCTAAAAGAGAGGTTTTAATCTCTTTTCCTTTCCCTACACCTATAATTCTAAAACTTAGAACTCTGGTCTCAGTGCCTTGGCTCATCCCACTCCGTCTCTCTGGAAAGCTCTTCTTCTGGTGACCCACATGATCAATGCCCTAATCTCCTTGAGGTCTTGTTAAACTATCGTCTTCTCTGTGAGATCTTCCCTGACCACCTCCTCCCCGTTTGTATTTGTTTATTTTTTGAGACGGAGCCTCACTCTGTCACCCAGGCTGGAATGCAGGGGTGTGATCTCGGCTCACTGCAACCTCCACCTCTGGGTTCAAGCGATCCTCCTGCCTCAGCTACCCAAGTAACTGGGATTACAGGCGCCCGCCACAACACCTGACTCATTTTTGTATTTTTAGTAGAGACAGGGTTTCACCATGTTGCCCAGGCTGGTCTCAAACTCCTGAGCTCAAAGCGATCTGCCTGCCTCAGCCTTCCAAAATGCTGGGATTATAGGCACGAGCCACCGTGCCCAGCCCCTTCCCTATTTTTAAAGTCCAACCTCAGCACTCCTATTTCTCCTTTCCCCGCCTTGTTTTTCTCCACAGTTCTTATCACCCTCTGATGTAATATACATTTTGCTTATTTATTAGCGTTCCGTCTCTACTTCCTAAAATGTAAGTACCACAAGAGCAGGGAATTTTGCCATCTTTTCTTCTTTCCTGCAACTCCAGTGCTTCAAATACTTTATGGAGGCTGGTGTCAATAAATGTTTGTGGAAGGAATTACACGTCAACACTGTCATGTGAGGTGCTTGGACTGTGTGGGCCATGGTGATTTAATTTGTTTCGTGTATGTGGTACTACATGATGACTCTCTTAGAATAATATTATGAAAGCTAAATAGTTCTTTGAGTGCCTCACGAAAGGTTCATAAATTAGTTTTATGGGTGATCATTTTTAGCTTGATGCCACGGTTTTTGAGTCACTATTTGGTAGCTGACTTTGTGCCCTGATTAGAAACGTGGCTCCTTTTCCTGGCAGTTATTCTTAGAACCTATCAACCTGCAGAGATTTTTATTTTCACGGAAGGAAACTGAGTGTTTCTTTCTTTGCTTCAGATGGTCACATCTTTAGATCCTGAAGGGAGAGATGCAGCTTGTTCTCTCTGGAGTCCAAATGCAGCAACAGATTTTGCCTCCAAGCAAGTAAGATATGCTATAAAAACAAGCAACATTCCTTCACCAGCCGCTCTCATTTGAATTTTCGATGCCTCGATGGTCATTTTGAGATGACAGCTTGTAGTGAGATAGCTGTGGCATTGGAAGGAGGGAAGCGTGCACCATTTTCCCTAGGGCCTTCCTGCTTTTGCTTGATAAGCAATTCCTTGAATGGCATATTCTCCACCTCTAGCCACTTTGTTTGTGGCCCCTACTCATTAGTCTGAGATGTGCATACCTTGGCAGAGCTGGTTAATAAACCCCAGATCTGGTATTATACTCTATAAGCCCAGCAAATTTTAAGCACAGAGTCAACGCTGATGATGGTGAAGACATTTCACAACCTCCACCTGTGTCCACTGTGTAGATGCTACTAGCAGTGAATTCCCTAAGGGATGGGCAAACCCTGCGTAGGCAGGGGACTGGTCATGTGAACCCTGAGGCCACTTGGCCAAGGTCTTGTTCTCTGTGACTCTTCCATGCACCTGGCATCTCGTGAGCCATAGAAGGCATCATTTGGTCAGAGTTGCATTGGAGTTCCTCTGGAGCAAGGGATTTTTTTCTGCTTTCCCCCCTCCCCCCAACCTTCTCTGCCTAACTCACAGCTCTAGGGATCCTGACTCAGCATCTTCCAGTGCCCTAATGGCTGTTCGAAGCCTGCGTTTGGTGATTAGCACTCCCTAGAGTTTCCTAACTTCTGTTAGTCCCTTGTGATCGGGAGAATTATTTGAGATGGTTTAGAGAAGGGAAAACAGATATGTCTGCATTGCCAAGAGCACTCTTGGCACCCTCCTTTTTGGATGGGACTGTCTCTATCTTTGTTCTCTTTTGGGGAGGAGCTGATTGGGATGGGGGAAATGCCTCCTCCTAGTCTGAAAGGGCAAGTGTCTCTCGATTGTTTCTGAGGATAAGCACGTTCATCAGGAACTGGGGGTTTGAACAAATCCTCCTGAGTCACGTTTCTCTCAGGTATGTGAGCACAAAGAAAGAGATTCACCTTTCTTTGTCTCCCTTTTGTCAGCAGAATTCTATTTTTAGGCCACTGTCATATAATTCAGCTTTCCTTGCGCCCAAGTCCTGGCATTCCTTTTAGGAATTTCTAGAGCCACGAATGGTGTCTAAGTTGAGGGCAGAGTGTATTATCATCATCCTCTTCTGGAGACAGGTACCTTTGAAGAGAGTGCTATTTTCAGAAAGTTTTCAATGTAGCATTGTCCAATGACCCGGTCACAAAATCACAGATCCTTGGCATTGTTGTGAACAAAAGAAATTCCTTGTTCCTGTCTTAAAGCAATGTGATTACAGGGCCTGTGATCAGATAGGTGACCCGAGACGAATGCTTTCCTGAATATAACTCAAGTTTATCTTTATCTGTCCCCACCTTTATCTCTGCCTGTGTTTTTTGCATTCAAAGATGGATTTATTTCCAGTCCTGGTCCTCCACCACACCTTGTGTTTACCCTTGGCTGTGGTGCTGAGGGCGAATGCATTCTCTTACCCACTCATGCCTTGTGGCCTAGTGTTTCACACAGACAGATGGCAAGGAGACATCAAAGGCGGGTTTTGGCTCCTGACCGAGTGACCCTCTCTCCCCAAGACCTCTGGAATGGTAGGGCTGATGGTGGGCATGGTACCTGGAGAGACCCCAGCACTTTTCCATTTGTCACAGGGAAGGAACAAACCTGTTTTCATTTGTTTGTTTGTTTTTTGGAAAGGCTTTCAGCTGGGTTTTCAGATGAACTTGTTTCAGAGATGTTGCCTTTTAGGTTTAATCCTGTGGATAATTAAGCCGTAATGGACCACAGCTTTACAGACCTCCTTTTTGGTGCACTCAGTTCCAGCATTTAAGCTCACAAATGAGCACTTCCCTTGTGAGTCATCGAGTGTGCAGTATGCCTGATGCTTGTGCTCAAATGCTTATTAATATGTGCGAAGGAAGTAAGTGTACCCTCATACAAGGGCACGCACAGGATGCTAACACACGTAGTCAAGAATCCCTGGGTGTCCTCAGAGCCAGGAGGATGGGAAATACGTCCGGGATAATAATCTTCATGTTGAGATTCTGCGGATTTCTCACTAAATGGGATCATTTGGATGATATGGCATCAATTAATAGCAACAGTCTGTTTTTCTCTTCACTTATTGTCTGTAAAAAGTGTTTTTTACTCAAACATTCTGAGTATTTTACATTTAGAGTGATTTCAAGCCAGTTGATTTTTAAAGAAATAGCTATTCAACAAAAATTTTCTGGAAATGTGTCATTAGAAGTTTCTTGGCCAAGGCGGGTGGATCATGAGGTCAGGAGATTGAGACCATCCTGGCTAACATGGTGAAACCCCGTCTCTACTAAAAATACAAAAAAATTAGCCAGGTGTGTTGGTGGGCACTTGTAGTCCCAGCTACTCTGGAGGCTGAGGCAGGAGAACAGCGTGAACCCAGGAGGTGGAGCTTGCAGTGAGCTGAGATGATGCCACTGCACTCCAGCCTGGACTACAGAGATAGACTCTGTCTCAAAAAACAAAACAAAACAAAACAAAACAAAAAAAGTTTCTGATAGTGGAGGAAAGCAACTTAGTAACTTGCTTCTGGTTGAAATAGTTTAACACACTTTGCATCCACCCTTGATTCAAAGGAAGAAAAATTGCACTGAAGAACTCCACAGAGTTTTCAAGGAGATACTGCTAATGGAAACAAGCTTCCCTTGGTGGATCACAATATCTTGCCCAAAACATAAGAAGTTAAAGGATGTGCTGGGACAGGTGCCACAGAGTGTCTTGTAGGTTAAAGGAGCCAGTCTCAAAATCAATACTCTAGTTTAATAGACAATCTCTGTGTGTTTTCAGACAGGGTGAAATGTATTCATATGCACACACTAGGATCTTTGCATTGCCATGGATTTCTGCTGTTTTTCGTTGAATTGAGTTGGTAGGCTACAGGGAGAGCTGACCATTTTAATGGCCAAAGGCCTTTGCCATTGTAAGAAGAGAAGGAGAGACAGAGTTCTTCTCTTTTGCTTCTTAACAAGAACAAGCAGGAACTAAATCCTGTTAGGCTCGCTAAGACTTCAGTGATTTGCAAAAGAAAGTGCATTTCATGTGATCAGGTTGGTTGCTTCCAGGCACTTAACTCTGGGGTTTCACCAGGAACAACCAGAGGCCCCAAAACAAACAGCCCTCAAGGATTTGTGAACAGGAAGCATACCTTCCCATGTTGACCTTAACTTATATGTTGAGTAAACAAGTGCTTGTTCTGTATGCCCTAGTGTATCTAAGGCAGCTTCTAATTTCACTGCAACTGGACTGTGTCCAATTGTTCCTTTGGTTCTGGCTCTTAAAACTGCCAAGAATTGGAGGTTGAGAGAGACCTGACTTAACTAGAGAAACGGACTTGGAACAGGCTGTGGGTGGATATGCTCTCAGGTTGTGGGTGAGTTCTCTGACCTTCGGGGGGAATTAAAAGGTGGGGGACGCATGACCAGGTGGCCCTGTCTGACTGCAGGTTAACTGCAAACCTGGCAGTGTGTTTGTTGTTCTAACTTTTAGACATATTGTAGCTGGTTTAATCTGGTGAGCACACAGACCAGGGGTGTGGGTAGTTATATGCTCTGAACTTTGGGTTCTATGCTCACGTGACCTGGCCTTCTAGTGTCCTGGTTTTCCCTCTGGCAAGGAGCTCTTCTGGGGCTTGCATGACAATCCATAAATCTGACTGAGAAAGGTTTTTATGATCATGTTAGATGGGGGTGGTGCTTAGTAACTGGGCTTGTTGTCATCATAGAATTATCAAGTTGTTTTACCTGGGTTTGAGAGGGAAAAATGGGCTAGCTCTTGTTTGATTGTTTGGATAGCATTTCAGGGAAAGGATTTTGAAAAAGCTGTTTGCTTGTACGCAATGATCTGCCACTGACCCCTTGTCGGTGGCTTAGGAACATTGAAGTTACATTGAGATGAATCTCCCCATGGCCAGAAGCCAGGAGTGGCATCTAGCCTTTTGTTTGAAGCGATTCTCTATGCCCACTGTGCTACCATTTCTTGTGGGAGGCAGTATGGACCAGTAGATCAGGCAAGGGTCTCTGAATTTTGGAAGGTGACTTTCTCTTTTCTCACTCCCTGTATCCCCTTTAGGCAATTCATCTTGTGGATCTGTTTCTCTTTGTGCATCTGTAAAATGGGGTTGGGGAGAGTGGAATGGGAACTAGCATTCCTTGAGGGCCTGTGCTGTGCTGAGTACCTATTGTATCTGATTGCACTGGAGATTCCTAATGCCCTGTCTTAGTTTGCTCGGGCTACCATAACAAAGTACCATGGACTGGGTGGCTTAAGCAACAGAAATTTATGTAACCCCAGTTCTGGGGGCTGGAGGTACAAGATCAAGGTATTGGCAGGGTTGTTTTTTTCTGAGGCCCTTCTCCTTGGTTCATAGATGGCCATCTTCTCCCTGTGTCTTCCCCTGGACGTCCTTCTGTATGTCTATGTCCTAATCTCCTCTTCTTGTAAGGACACCAGGCATATGACATTAGATCCTACCCATATGACTTCATTTTACCTTAATTACTTTTTTTTTTTTGAGACAGAGTCTTGCTTTGTTGCCCATGCTGGAGTGCAGTGGCACAATCTTGGCTCACTGCAACCTCTGTCTCCCAGGTTCAAGCGATTCTCCTGCCTTAGCCTCCTGAGTAGCTGGGATTATAGGCGCACACCACCAAACCTGGCTGATTTTTGTATTTTTAGTAGAGACGGGGTTTCACCATGTTGGTCAGGCTGGTTTCGAACTCCTGACCTCGTGATCCACCTACCTCAGCCTCCCAAAGTGCTGGGATTATGGGCGTGAGCCCAGGTCCATTTTACCTTAATTAGTTTTTAAAGGCCCTATCTCCAAATACAGTCACATGCTGAGTATCGGGAGTCAGGACTTCAACATATGGATTTCAGGGGACACAGTTCAGTTCATGACACAGCCCTCCTGAGACAGGTCTAATATTACAATTTTCAGGTGAGGAAACAGTCTGGGAAAGGCTGTTTAACATTACACAGAGCGAGGGAGAGCCAAGATGTGAGCTCTTCTCTGACTCCACATTTCATGCTCTGTTTTATTGCTGTGCTTCTGCTGAAGGGGACCTCTCTCCTGAGGACGTTTGGTAGATGACTTCCCACGTGCGGCATTTCCAAGTGCTGTTCCTGTGGCTCTTCATCTCTGATCCTGACTTTCCGGAGAGGGTTGAGTAACTTAGAGCTTGCCTATCTTAACGCTCCAGCCTCGAGATCTTACTTTGCATGTTTACAAGTTTAGTGATGCACTGTAACTCTACGTCTTTCCATGCTCCTCAGAAATCCAACTGTGGGACACGGATTGTAGAATTTAACAGATTATTCTTTGTGTAAATGGCAAATGGACTTACTACCTTTGAATGACCTCTTTATAGCCCAAGTTCACAGAATAAACGCTCATTGACCCAGTTGACTGTACCCTTCATAATCTTAAAACAGTTCAATTAAGTGCCTGTACAGCTTCTCCATATGTTGGCTGGATGCGAGGTGCCAATATTTCGACACTGCTTTCTCATTAAAATGATCAGGGCATAAGCCTGGAAGATTCCAGTGTGTGCCTCACCTGGGACCTCCCCAAGGGAACCGTGCCTGCCAAGCAAACCAGAAATAGCGTCAGGGAGGAAGCATGCCCCCTCTGCTTTCTCCCCTCCTGGATCGAGTCATTAATGAGCACTTTTTACCCTTGGCAGGGCCAGGTAAGTTTGAGAAGTGTACCTCCTGTGGTGTTTAAATGCATTCCGGTTACTCCCATGATAGCGATGCATGAAGAAGCAACATATTGACCCCCCCAGAGTATATATTAAATTCTGAAGGATTAATCAAAACTGCACCATGTTGTGTGCAATTAAACCCTTGAAAGGCAAAATAAATTTGCTGGAGCAGTAGCAGCTCTTGTACCACTTCTAGCCGGAATGAGACATTTTTCAGTTCTATTACTAACAGATGAGTTTTTGCTCAGGAGCGTTTTTCAGGAGGTGGGCTGGGCTAGAAGGAGGCATCTGCAAACATTTTGCGGATGGGAGGAGAAGAGGGAGTCAAACTCTACTAGTGTTACCCTTTAGAACTGGGTAAACACGAAGAAAAATCCTTCCATCACAAGGTGCACTGAGTTGTGTCATTTTCTTATGAGAGGAGAAAATGCCAGAGTTGCCACAGGAGTAATGGAGGGAAGGGAACTTCAGCCGTCCGCCAGGGCTCTCCGTGGTGATGGGTGTGGCCTGCAAGGAGGGCCACTGGGAAGGATTACTGCTTACTTAGCCATGCTCCTACCTTAATGCAGATGAGGATTTGGTGTGCATTTCCAATTCAGGCAAACAAAATCTTGGAGAGCATTTTATTTTCTCCCCTCCCACAACTATATCTGAAGCCACTCAGGATGGCTCCTCACAGAGACACCTTTGCATTCCCATTTAAATGTTGGTGGTGCCAAATTGCACATAGGATAGCCATTTCGGTTTACTGTATTTTTAATAGAGTCAATTAGAGTCTATTGCAAAGACCTAGGAAGGTGTATATTTAGTTCACCAAGGAGGTAAAAGAGGAAAAAGTTGGTATTGGATTGCTCTGGAGTGACACACGGTAGCCAAGGGGCCACAGGAGCAGTAATTCCAGGCTAGCCCTGTGAGCAGGTGGAGAATCAAAGCAGTGCAAGGTCTGCAGGAAGGGAATTAAGCAGCTCCAAAAGTCCTAATGCAGGCACGATGAGACCAGAATTAAATTTTTCTTTGTCCACTTTTGACAATAAATTTCCTGTGCCAGCCAGGTGCCAAGGCTCAAGAGAGACTTGTAAGGATGGCAAGTGTAGCGTGCTGTTAAGAGCAGAAATTCAACTCCATGTCTCCTGTTCCACTGGAAAAAAAGTGAACCAAAATGCATAAGTCATTCCTATAAATAACTCAAAATCATATTCATTGCAAGAAAAATATTATGTAGAATGATGTGAAAATTTTGAATTAATAAATTCAGAAGCCCTCCCTGTGTTAAATTTAGCAATTAGAAAAATAAGGATAATGTGCTTAATTTATACAAAGTACATTTGTTTTTTTCCTTCCCAAAGTTCAGAAATAAATTTTATTGGGAGATGCATTGAAAACTCTCATGACATCTGGAATATGGAGATCTAATTGCTGATTCAATGGCATTGCGAACACGCAAACATATTTCCTTGGTGAAATGTCAAAAAGGCAGCAATCAAAATGAAGCGTTTAAGCATTAAAATGAAGAAATGATGACTGGGTTGATTTGTAAACATTTATCTTTAAGCTTACTTTATGAAAAAGAAGGAATAAGTTTAGGAACATGACGGTAAATTTGCATATTCTAAGTCCTCAGTAACGTGAGGGCAGGGACGTCTCAAGATGCATAGTGGGATCAATCAAAATTTGAATTTCCCTTAATTCTGATAACTCTACTTGGCTTTTGATATGTGGTTTATTGCAATTTAATGAAAAGCAAAAGGGTGCAAGGGTATCGGAAGGAATGGGCTAAGACTTCTCCATCTTTGAAAGAATCACCTTTTATGTGTTTGGGAGTCATTTGCTCATGCTATGATGTTAGCCGGTAACAATATTTGCTTTCACCTGCGTTATTGAATGAGCTAGGTTAGGAGCCTCTGGTCTGGTTACCCTCCGTCTTTGGCCTGACTGTGTAACCTCAACCACTTCTTAGAACTAATTGTTGTGAGGACCAGTTTTCTTTTGCTATGATTGTATTCTGAAGAGGCAGTTTAGGATTTAAGGGTAGACCTGAAGTTTGCTCCTTATTCTGATAGAAGGAGCTCCTAGCAAATGTTCACTGGGACATTAACTACAGAACCAAAATGGGTTAAGCCACCCTACAGAGAAGGCAAATAAACCTGTTGTTGAATAATGTCCCCTGGTGCTTGCCTATACCAATCTTTACCTTCTAGAAAAGCTGTCCTGAAAGAAGTTTCCAATGAAAGGAGGAAAATTGTTAAATCAACAAAAATCCCCATCTAGGGAGGGACATACAATTATCTTGGCCACTAAATGAACAATCTTCCCAAATGAATGTATTTTCTGGGCCCCGAATTATGCCAATCATATACAATGAAACTTCTCTTCAACAAAGACATGATAACGAAACAAAATCTGCTTAAGGAGCAAAGTTGCTTTTCCCAGAGGCGGTGCATTTGTAAGGACTCTACTGTATTGTGCTTGCAAATAACGTTTATTTCTGTAGTGTAAATATGCAAGAGTTCATTTTAATAAAAAGTAAGTCCTAAAATAAGATAAAACCCATGACTAGACTTGCATTTGAAGATTTAGAGTGTATTCATCTGCTGGTTTTCGGTATAAATATTCATTGGTTTTGAGCTCTCAGGTGATGGAACTTTTAATCTGCATTCAGATGGAGGTACTTTAATCAGACAGTTCATAAAAGTCTGCAACTTCCCCCCACTACCACCCCCCAGGGGGGAAAACCACCAGAGTAACAGATAGAATAAAGGGTGCTAGGGCTTCAAAACCCACCAAGCTGAACTGCCTTGCTAGAGGGGCAAAAGAAATAAACACCAAATGCCATTTTGTACCATAATATCAATATTCTATTAAAAATAAATCTCTTGCTGTTAGACCAAAAAGTCTCAAAAACCTGTCACTTGACTGCAGTCTTCAGAGATGACTGATAATGGGTAAAAATCCCATAGCATCTGTTTACCATGAACCCACACAAACTGTTAGGAATGTTTTTAAATGTCAGCAGTAATGTATGCGTGTGTATTAGCTACCGTAGAGCAACGCCACCAGCCAGACAGCGCTAGGGACTGTTCTAAATTAGGTAGGTCAAGTGAAGAAGGTGCCAGAGGAACCCTTTGAAAGGATGTTGTTTGTCTGAAATTTAAAAAAAAAATCTGAACAGCAAATGTTAATACGTGAATACCTGGAAAACCCCCTGCACCAGGTTTTGAATCAAGCTTTAAATCACAGGAAGGTTTATCTTCAAGACCCCAATGCAAAAGGTCAGTTTTGGGAGAGCAGAGGGTAGAGGAAACACATTTTGCATTAGATGTATTTTGCATTAACGGGCTCTCAGATTTCTCTTGGTAACCTAAGCACATATCAAGAGAAGAAAGTCATTGAGGTACAATCGCTGACTAAACAATATGACGGTGACAGTGTGGTTAGCAGCTGCTGTGTTACTCGAGAGTTCAGCACTGTGTAACTACTTAGAGGGAGACACTACACATTGTCCCAGCAAAGTCACCGGGACTCTAGGCAGCCTTCAAAATGAACTTTACAGCAGTTATCGCTTTCTTCACAAAACAGAAAGAGGGTTGATAATTGATTTTGATAATGGACTTTTTTTTCTGATATAGAAAGCCTCATAAAGGTACTCTGGCAGATTGAGGACTGGAAGATGTGGCCTTATAAAGAATTGGGAATAAATTTGGCTCCACCACTTGCAACAGTGTAACGTTTAAGGTTTCATGTCTCTACCTCAGTCTCCTCTACTTCAAAATGGGGATAATAACAGCACCACCCTCATGGGACTGTTGAAAGGATTCAGTAAGAGAATGTATGCAAATTGTCTTCCTTGCACTCAGGAAGTGCCCGCGGCCAATTCAGAGGAAGACCAGTGTGAATTGGCACAAAGCCTGTACTAGGCCATGTTTTAACATAAATGTGGCTTCATTATTTTCAAGTGTGCATGAGCATTGTGCCATGCCATCTACAGAGAGTTCTGCCTTAACAATCTGGTGGAATGATTTGTAATTCACATATCAGAGCTGCTGACCTCTGCTTACGACACGAGAGGTATGTTTGGATGCAAAATGGTTCCTTCTAAAGTGCTTAAAAGAGTCAGCTTCCTTTCTGATCTTGTTTTCAACATTAATCGGCTTACTAAGCTCCTTTTTAAAAGAAGAGAACCAAGGTCACCTTTAGGATACCTCACATTTTTGTTTATATTTTAAACTGTCATGTTGTAGATAATGTGGTTTTATTTGGTTTGACTAATTATATAAATTGCAGAAGGGAAAACACACAGAATCAAAGTAAGTGGTTTCTTGCTGTTTGTCCAATCTGATTAGTTGGAGAAATATTTGGAAGAGTGCTTAATCTTCCCTTTTTGTGGTCCTGTATAAGGTTTCTTATAGTATGTGCCGTCTTGCAGTGTACTGATGTGCACTGGCAAACATATGAGTTCTACCAGGACAGGGATCATATCTTACTTATTGGTGGAACAGATATTCTCAAAAGGATGCTGGCCCTTTCTAGACGCTCATTATCTTTTGTTGACTGATTAAAGTTGTAACGGTAGTGTGGTGATGGAATTAGTGAAGTCAGTTTCTAATGCTTTTGGACTAAACACTGTGTTTTGGGTGTTAGATATAACTTTGCTGCTCAGATTAATAGTGTTTTAAACACTTCTTCAGACTATATATATATATATGTATATATATTTTTTTTTTTTGCTCATTCAACAGTTATCAAAGAAGCACTGTGTGCCTGGCACTGTACTAGGTACTAAAGATAGACATGGCACCTAGAGTCAAGCCAGCAGTTCAGTAGAAAGAGAAAGACATATCAATAAAGAAGTGCTGTAAAGTTGCAGTGTGTGAAGGGGCCATTGGTGAGGAAGGGGTCAGTTCTATCTGGAAGGAACAAGAAATATTTCCTGAAGGAAGAGGGTAGGAGAATCTCAGCAGGCTTTGCTGGGCACGGAGTGGTGAGAGCATTCTAGGATGAGGGGACAGTGCAGACCATGGGGCTCAGCATGGCTGGAATGGAGTGAGATCAGCCTGGAGTGGAGGGTGGGGCTGGTACCCTGTACTAAGGAGCCTGGGTATCTTGTGGGTGGTGAGTGGCTGCTGATGGGTCTTCAGCAGCTTGTGGCATGAGTTAATTTCTATTTATAGAAGCATCAAATGTTAGAACTTTATACTTCCTCATTTGGCAGATGAGGACATTCAGATCTGGAGATGTGAAGTGATGTGGAGATGATGGTGCATAATGGGAAGCTTGGTGGGGCAATTTCTAGGAGGACAGTTTGTGGTGAAAAATGAATTAGGCCTTCTTATAAGTTGCATTTCATCAGACAAGTTACGTAATCTCTCTGAACCCCAGTTTCTTCATCTTTAAAACGGAGATAGGAATTCAATGTGTTGTGTAAGTGGGTAGACAGGTATCGTTGTAAGGCTCAGATGAGGCAATGCATGTGAAGGTCTTTGAGAGCATGATGGGCTGGAGAAATGGGAACATTTTTTGTTAAAAACCAGGTTTTCAGTCTCAGATTGCCCGGGTTTGAACTTGACTTCTCCACTTTCTAACTGAATATTCTGGGCAAGCAGCTTAACCTCTTTGCCCTTCATTTTCTGGGGTATAAATGGAGATATAAAAACAGTACCTACCTCAGTGGCTGTTGTGAGCATTAGATCACAATGCACATAAAATCCAGTCCCCTGAGCATTGCAAGCTGTGAATAAATGCTGTCCACCATTATTATTTTTATTGTTATTGACCTAGTATTCTTTCCAATGTACTATGCTGCTTTTCTTTGACCCTCCCCAAAACAGCTGCAAAGCCATCACAGTCTTATAATTGACCAAATGTACATTCTAGACGTTAGAATAATGAGCCATTTGCTAGGTGACAACATGTAGATTTTGGCATTTAATCCTAACCCTATGGAACATTTGGTACAATCTGTAGATCTCTACTAAGTATTTCATGGAGGCCTTTGGCTCTAACTGTAGGGATAGCTAAGGCAAGTCTCATAACCTATGTACTCTTTGGTCTCAGTGGATGGATGAAGCATTGAAATCTGGAAGATGAAATATTCTGCCTTCCACCACTCCTTCCCCCTGTGACCATTACTGTTTATTAGATGCAGTCTTGTCATATACATGCATGCTTCAGATGATAAGAACACCCAGAAAGTTCATTTTAACCTCAGTACAAATATGATTCCTTAAAATATGGCATCATCTTTAATTTTTTGCTATACTTACATGATACATTTCTGCCATTTGATGTGCTATGACTCCTCCTTGAAGTATTCTGCTCTTTCTGGTGAAGTTTGTGGGTTGCACACCTACTCAGAGAGTGGAGGGTGTTTTGTTACGTTCTGTGTCATTCTTTTGGTGAGGCCTTGTTGATTGTTAGAGGGGGCTCTACTTCATTTTACCCCAAACTTCAGATCCTTTCCTCAAATTGTGGATGAGAAGTCGAATCCTATTTAGGGGATTAGGGAAGTTATCAAGGCTCTCACCTCACTAGACTGAAGCCGCTTTTAAAAGAGGATGGGGAGAGAATTGATTTTGTGTTTCTAATTGTTATGAATCTAATCTGATAATACCATGGAAAATTTTAAGAAATAAAGGTAGAAATCACCTATAATCCCACACCCACACATATACTGAATTTGGTTTAATATGCGTCCATATCATTGTACACAGATGCACACACACACACACACGCACCACGCACACATACACAAGTGATGGGCTTGAATGTTGATTTCAGCCCTGGGAGCTAACATCAGCTTTAGTTCTTTCTGTTACTGACATGCAGCTTCTCAGGATTGGAGGCATGAGTCACTCTTTCAACCAAATCATAATAATTTAAAATGTCACGTATTTAATACTTAGAATTTATGAGGCACTGTTCCAAGGTTTCTATAGATATACATCAATTCATTTGCTTTTACACAACACTCAGTATGAGATATATGCTAGTATTAATGTCTCCATTATAAAAAAAGGAAAAACTGAGTCACAGGGAAGCTAAGTAATTGGCCCAGAGCCTGGTGAGTGGTAAACCGGGACGAGTGTACAATGCACAAACTCTCTGGCACCACGCTAGAAAGCAGGGGGTGCCGATCAGAGCATGCTCCACCGAAGCAGCGACCCTGGTCCTTTTTCCTCCGTCCTTCCTTTCCGCAGATATGTATGTAGGATGCTAAGGGGAATGGGAGGTCACTCCCATATGGTGTGCAGATGCAATGACTTGGGTGAGAGGAAGTTCAACAGAAGCATTTGGGATTTGTATTTGGCATAAACACTAGCTATTACAGGAAAAAAAAACAAAAACAAAAATGGAAACTAGTCTTTGTCTGATTCTATTCTCTGGGACTCAGTCAGGCTTTGAGCTTCTTATTGGTCCTTTAAGGCTGGATTCTGATGCATTTTCCTGACTATTTTTTTTTCTATAATGGCACCTTTCTTGAATTGCTGTTGTACTAAGGTACTAGCCGTGTTTGTGTAAGTCTTCCACATGTACCTGTGAGCTCCTATTCATTGATGCTTATGAAACAAGATATGATGAAGAAGGAGGTAAACTGTCCTCCAGGCCCAAGTTAGTATCCTTGATTGTGGAAATTTACTCTCGGGAGAAAAGGAAAGCTGTGATGGAACTTAGGGGGTTAAATTTTTATGAAGTTCAATCTCTATCTCTATATATGATACAGTGTCTGTATGTATCCACATGCGTGTGTATATGTATATACATATATAAAATTAATCATATGATTCTTGATAATTGTACTGAAATTCTAATAACAAAAAGATGATCCACCCTCATCTCATCCTCACCCCCACCAGATAAACATATTTCTAAAAAATACTTTGAAGTGATAGAAAACCTTCAGATTTGGAAGAAAACTTGATACTATGGCTTATGGTATGAAAAGGCTATGGTTCCCCCCACCCCTGCCATACCAGTTTTTATTAGTTGAACTTTCTAAGTGCGGGCAGTTGGAAACTTTTTAAATACTCTGGCCTTGGCAGCTAATGGTCGCTGGTGCCATGGTTAAGAAGTTTCTCAAGGCTAATCATTTTTCAAAGGGGGAAAAATAAAAACAAAAAACCAAGTAGATTGATAAAAAGGGCACGGTGTTCTTGATGAGGCAGACAAAATCTCACGGCATGGCTCATCCCCTCTTTTAATTATCCAGTTCATTTAGTCAGCTGTGACCCAGGACTTTGGGAGGTCACCTGCAGTACGAAAGGAAGGCATAGCGGCTGCTGGACCCACGGCTTGGCTCAGGGATAGGAAATGGCCACCCAGACCGACGTGTCCTTTTACAAATGGAAGCTGGAGAAAAGGGCTGAGTGTGATGTGTGGGTCCGAGAAGTCCTCGTGATGCCCTGAGCTTCCTTGAACCTCATCATAAAAAAGTAATTGTATCTGAGAAATTGGCCAGCTAGCCAGCTTCTCTGATGGCTCACTCACTGGAGCAGAGAGAGCTGAGGCTCTGCAATTGCAAGTTACAGGTAATGGCTGCTGGCTTGCAGCCCTTGGGAACTCATAATTAACATCAGTGATGGTGTCAGACCCCTGGGTGCACCCCACCTTTTTCCACCTTTGCTGACCATTTGATACACGTGGCGTAACCTTTGGGGCATCCTGCCATTATGTCTGGACAGCCTCTGGGACATCATCTTTAGGCAGAGGGAAAAGGTCAGGAAAACTCACCTAGTTCCTGCCTCCCTCTCTCTGAGACTCATATGTCCTAGGGGGATTATCTCATCCTGCTACAGGCTTCTACTCGGTCCTCCTGAGGTCACACATCCCAATGAAACTACTCAGTGTCACATAGCTCTTTCAAAGCCAATGATCTAGAGGAATGATTTTGTCCGCTTGTGTAACTTTAGACTGCAAAGGGCGTTACTGATTAGTTAACTTAGAAGACCTTTTGAATCAATTTACCCATGTAAAAAATGATTGAGTGTGTGTGTGTGGGTGGGTGGGTGTGTGTGTGGGTGTGTGTGTGTGTGTGGTGAGAAGCCAGGGCCAATGATTTAAATTACGATTTCAGCACTCACCAAGGTGGGGAGAAATTAGTTATTGTCAAATAATGCACGTTTGGCATCTACACGGGATTGTAGACCCAGCAAGATTTGGATTTGAATCTGATTCTGCTACTTACAATGGGCAGTCACTACCCTGGGCAAGTCACTTTACTCTCTGATCCTCAATTTTCTTTTCCTTCTCTGTGAAGTGGTAATAATAATGACTACATCAATAGGTCATTGTGAAGATTAAAGAGCAGCCTCATTTCAAAGCCAGCCAGGAGTTTAAGAAAATTACACTTTGAGCCCATCCTCCTCTTGGTTTGGTTTTAAGTCATAGAAGCAAGGAAAGGTGTTTACTGATTTATTCAAGGAGCCCTGTGGGACTCCTCTTGGGAGGTGGGAAGGGCAGATATGTGAGCCACACTCCTTGCAGCCTCACCTCAAGAAGCTTAGGAGCTAGTTGTCCTGCTGTAGAAATAAGCCAATTTAACAAATTGGGAGTATAAGGTCTCTCTTTTTCTCTCTCTCTCAACTCTTATAGGAACCTCTAATCTTCTATACAACTTTTCAGCAACTTTGCAGATTTGATGCCATTTTTTTGTAAATTGATGATCTCTCTTGTAAAGATAATTACAAATACAGGGGATAGGAAGTAGGGAAGGAGAAAGAAACAATGCAGGAGTGGAGTTTTCCATTGGACCCTACTAACATCAATGGGAGTAGACTGGTGGTTTACTTGCAGAACTGCTTCTGGGAGAAGAGAGGATCCCTGGCTAGATATCTTTGAGACTAACAGCAGCTGCTTTGAGGTGTGGAGCTAGGGGTCTACAGCTCCAGGTTACATAATCAGGAAGGCAGTGAATACTTGCATGGAGACCACCTTGGAGAAGCAGATGGGGAGGGAGCCTCTCTGTGTACTCACTGTGACAAAAATGAATTTGTAGACATTTTGTTGGAGCTCTCATTGGGGGAGGACCTGGCAAGTTTCTGGAGAGTCCAGAATGATAAAGATAAGTGGGAGTTAATTATGTGATTCCCATCACTATTAATTTAAGATGTATAAAATAGCATTGTTGGACTCTATATAACTTGGGCTCATTATTCTGCGTGAAGTTTGAATTGATCATAAAACATATTTTGAGATTTTTTCACTACTCTCAACTGCAGGCTCTCTAACCCAGTATTTTCTATGAAGTCTTAAGTTTCTAACCCTGAGTTTTAGGAGTTTCCTGGATTAATTCTTATCCCATGTTTTCTTACATTCGAGGAAGGAGTGTGAAGTATTTACTCTGAGAAATTGCAAGATCCAGGGAGGTTTTCTGAAATTCCTGTGCTCTCTTGTGTTTACCATAAATCTGAGACAGTGATATGATCAGCAAGCTTATTTATGTCTGAATACAAAACACGAATAAAATGTAAGCAGAGCAGTCTCCTTTTCTAGCATCTCCCATCATAGATTGAATATGATTGTCACAGCCATGGTGGACAGTCTGCCTACTACCAGATATTGATTAGTAATTTAGTTTGCAGTAAATTGTTCTCTGTACTAACATTTGCATCTCCTTCCTAAAAAATATGCTTCTACCTTCAGCTTCCTCTCCAATGTCATTTGAAGACCGTACCTGGCCAGCAAATAGGAGCTCCCTCTCCCCTGCTTTCCAGAGAACGAGTCACTTCGGCAAAGACGCATAGCTTAGGGTTTCCACGCTGCTCTGAAATGACACCCAGATTGCAGGTCACGCCATAGACTGTCAACATAAAGTGTGTGTTGGCACCAATAGGATGACTCCTCAGGAAGTGATCACTTTAAAAATGTATGATGAGTACCACTGAATTAAGACAGATGGGCTGATTTGTGTTATTCCTAAAATAACTGGCAAGTAGGTGTTTATCTCATTTTACAACAGGACAAAATTGCTTTTGGAGTGATTCATTTGTGATCCCAGCTAAGCTGTACTATTAATTTACTTTACTTCTGACTGGTGTATTTGCCTCAGTATTTATTGTGTTTCCCATCAGTATTGTCAAACTGTGGTGCTGCTGTGACACCTCGACATTTGCATTTAGATTATGGGGTTATGGGTTAGCATTGCAAGATAGTGTATCCAGCTCTCGTTTGGTTTTTGAAGGTGGTATTCACAGCCATTTCTGACATCTTTCCTTGGGTTCTGCACGTAGAAAGAACCCTGATGATTATTATCACCCTCCAATAGGTTCTCCTGCCTCTCATCTCTCCCCGTCCTGTCACCCAGTCTCAATACTCTTGCTCCAGTAAACTTTTTAACATGCAAATCTGATTCTGTCATAGCTCTTTTTTTTTTTTTTTTGCCAACTTAGATTCCTATAGGAATCAAGCTTAGCAAAGGCATAAAACCGAAACCGCTAGGGTATGGTGGGGCCTATAGAAACAAGGAGAGCACACTCCATCTGAAAAGAGCAATGCTACTCCAGCAAATGGAAAAGTCAGCCCAGCTTCTTAGGTGAAGTCAGAGATCCACGTTTAAGCAGAATGACTTGATTTTGAAAATCTTTCACAGGCTAAAAAAATTGCGTCTGTGCCTACCTTTGACTTTGAACCACTGACTTATATTTACCCACTGGTTCCCCATTGGACCTCAGAATAATGTCCAAACTCTTTAGCATGGAATATGCAACTCTTTTTTTTTTAACCACAGTTCTGACAAGAACGATGGTGGAATACGCATCTCTTGAGAATTGGGGCTTTGTCTCTTTGCTTTTTGCTGCCTTACACTCCATCCATGCTACTATTCACAATGAATAAGGCTATAATAAAACCTTCCATGATACAATGTGTGGGTTCCAAAAAAGTCAACTGTGTAAAACAAGGGAGAGGGAGCATTAGCTGCGAGGTGCAGGACATTACGGGGGAGGCCCTCTACAGCTAAGCTCTTGGGTTTCAGGGATCTTGCTGCAGGATCCAAATCCATCCAGTCCCATCTGTAGTTTGGTACCACCTGGTGGCAGAGGTCTGTTCTGGCTTAGTTGTTGAGTTGAACAATTTTGGTTGGCCAGGACTTTCAGGATAGCTGCAGTGATTCCAGGAATCTAGCTAGTTGTCATTGATTTCATTGGCTCACTCTGGAGCAATTGGGTTGGGAGAATACTTGACAAGTGGGGACCCACTTTCAGCCTCTCTTCCATGGGCATGATCACCATGTGCGTGTGCTCGTGCACACACACACACACACACACTCAACAGAACTTTAGCCTTCCCCATTTGAGAACTGGGGCTAAAGAGAGGACAAGAGCCAATTCTAAATTATGCCCATATTCACATGATTGCATGACATGTTATCCTGGGGTCTTCTTGTATCTGTAGTTCCTCAAATTGCCAGCACCTTTTTGCATTTAGCCTCTGGGCCTTTCTATGGGCTGTTCTCTCTAGTGGTATCACTCTGGTTCCTTCCTCTTAATCATTTAGGATTCAACTCCTATTCAGTCACCTCCTCGAAGACGTCTTTAAGCCCTTAGTTGGAGTCAGATACTTTCTTTTCAGAATTCTTAATTCATCTGAACAACTTATCACATCTCTCTAATTGGTATGTCCCATTTCCATGTCCCCGGCTAGTTCTGAGTTGCTCGGAGAGCAGGGACCCTGTTCTCCATACCCATTTCATTTTCTCAGTACCTTATGGCACTCAGTAAGTGCTCATTAAATGTGTGCTGAATGATGGGATGAGTTAAAATAAAGTGTAGCCAAATGGCTGCAGAAAAGTTTACTCAGTAAGAGTGAAGCAAAATTTATGTAGATCTCTCTCTCTCTCTACACACACACACACACACACACACACACACACACACACACACACAACATGCATACCCACACACAGAGGGGCTAAGAAGTTAGAGCACCTTCCTGTCTACCCTATCCACCAGTGACATTATTCTGCATTTTAGTTTTTCTCTAAACTTCCTGGCCCAGAACAAAGTGCTCCATGAGTGAGTTCTTTCTTGCTGCTTCCTGGCTTGGCCTGAAGTCAGATGCAGCAGAAAAGAGCCTCACAAATAGGTCTGCTCTCACCAGCTCGCCAGCCAAGTTGTGAAGACCTGATCTGCTCGTTGAAGTTCTAGGCACACTGTCACCCCGAACCCAAACCCTTTGCTGTCCACTTCCCCTATTCCCCTGTCTCGTGTATTTCTATTTATCCAGCTCATCCCTTTCTCTCTCAACTTTTCCACTCCCTTTGAGTCAGCATCAGTGACGTGCTCTTCCCAGTCACTTCGAGTCTTGCATCTTGCTAAAATGAGGTTCTCAGGAACAAAGGGAACTCGAGTTCAGGGTTAAGATGCTAAAATCAGATTGTTCTCCTCTGGCAGTAAATTGGTATGCCACGCTCACCACTGCCGCAGATAAAATTAACCATGCGTTGAAATCATTGCAATAGGCAGTGTCATCAAAGCTTATTTGTAATGAAAATATGATGTTTCAAACCTAAACTCAGGAGTATAATGAATGTAGGACCATATGTTCCCCTCCCACGTAGGGCTGCAGAGAGGAGATGCTATTTAAAATATATAGCTGTGTATGGAGCTCGTGGTTTCCTCTGCATTCCTCTCCCCTGGTCACCTGTGGTTGTCCAGAAAGTGTGGAGGCTGGGTCTCAGGTGCCTAGAACTGGCAGGAGTGGCTCCTGGGTCCAAGAGGGTATGGCGGGGGTCTCCGGCTTGATCAGCTTCTCTCATTCAGTGGTACTTGTTCAGTCCTTGGTAATCTTCGTGTGGTTGCTACTCTCCCCCTAGCAGTTGTGTCTGGAAACTCTTGCAACGAGGAGGAGGAGCAAAGAAAGACCAGATGGAGACCCTAGTGAGCGTGACCCTTGAGAACTGTGATCATGCTCAGAGGTTCCTGAGGGCAGGTTTGGCAGTGTTCTAACTTGTCTGAAAAACAGGAGTGGGAGAAGTCGCCATTCAAATAGCTGGGAGCCTGTATACTCCATAGCCTTTTCCTGGCCAAAGCTGGCTCTCTGAAGAGGCTGGTCACTGTCACTGGACTGTGAGCTCTGGTTACCCTAGTGGCTTGGACTTCTGCTCTGGCCCCACTGGAAGTCCCTGTGGTGTGACAGAGAATCCTCACAATAACCTTGCCAGGCTTTTATTACTACCCCTGTTTTTCAGATGAGGAAACCGAGAGGTTACGGAGCTTGCCGGAATGGCGACTAGCAAGATGAATCACTCTGTGCTTGTTGCTGTTGGAGAGAGAAAAGCAGCTGAGCAGAGAAGTCCAATTACCTTGCTTTGCCATTGTCTTAGTCCACAGGCTGTTATAATAAAATAGCATAAACTGGGCAGCTTATAAACTACAGAAATTTATTTCTCACAGTTCTGGAGGCTGGGAAGTCCAAGATTAAGGCAGACTCATTGTCTGGTGAGAGACCACTTTCTAGCTCATAAATGCTCATAGCCTTCCTGCTGGGTTCTCATGTGGTGAAAAGGGGAAGGAGTCTCCACAGCCTCTTTTATGAGGGTACTAATCCCTTTCCTGAGGTCTCTGCCCCCATGACCTTATCACCTTCCAAAGACCCCACCTCCTAATACCATTGTCTTGGGAGTTAGGGTTTCAACTTATGAATGTGGGGAGACACAAACATTCAGACCATAGCCGCCATTTAATAGCTGTAAGATCTATTGCAAGTTACTTGCTCTCCCTAGATCTTCATTTCTTCATCCATAAAATGGGAACAGTGTTTATCTACAAAGTCTGTATGGGGATTAAATGAATATTGCATGTAGAGGACAGGAATCAGTACCTAATAAGTGCATAACAAATCTTGGTTATGAATATTATGCCGTTGTCTCTGCCAGGGTTCGCAGAGTTACTGTCTTCCTGCTGTCTCTGAACCATCTCTAGCCACATACCTGTCAGCCAGCCTGACTGGGAAGGAACCAGATGGGGGCTTCTCTCTTCATCCATCCTTCCATGATGTCCCTGGGACTTGGAGTTTGGGAAACAGACAGACCCAGGTTCAGATTCCACTTATCAACTGGTTGAACTCTGGAGCCTCAGTTTCCTCACTATAAATTAATAACACTAGTGTCTACTGTAAAAGAGATTTATGCAAAGATTACGTAAGACCAAATATGTAATGTTGCTCATACATCGTAGACATTTTATTTATGCCTGTAAGATTCTTTTTGTTTCCTCCTCTACCCTTAGCTGCCTTCCTCTACTACTTAACATTATTCTCAGGCCTTGTAGAGCATCATCTGTCCCAGGGATATTTGTAACTTAAGAAAATAATTTATGATGGCTAATAAAGCTTTTAAGACTCTAGGACTAAGTTTCAGGCAGAAGAATTTCAGGCACCTTTTATAAGTATAAGACAATGATTTTGGAGGTAGGAGTCTACAAATAGGGAGTGGGTTTTGGGGGAGGGTGTGGGTAGAGAGTGGCTTACACCGTCACTCACATTTCAATTCATTCTGGAGTGACTGCATTCATTTATCTTCGTTTATTTTTTGCTGCCTTTTTCTATTAAAGTATGCAGCACATTTTTCAATTAAAATCCTCCAATCAGTTAATTTATAAAAATAAGAAATCTTTATAAGTTTTTTGTGCCACGTGTGTTTAGTATATTATTGTAACATTGGGCAGGCCTTCAGCTTTTCTCTAGGCTTGTTAAGGTAATGAAGTGCAAATGAGGAAGCGACCATCTCTGGTCCCACTTTGGATGCTAATTTGATATCCTGACAGTTTGTCTGCTCAGTTGCCACAGAGAAGTCCCCTTATCTTTCTCTCCCTTCCGTTTTTACAACTGAGAAATTGGAAGAACAATTCCTGCCTTCTAAAACCAGGTCTTTCGGGTCTGGGGAAACAGTTAATATTTGAGAAACATTCCAAGTGTGCTTCTGGTGACAGGATGGCACTGAGAGCCAAAGGGCCCCTGCTCTGGGCTTGATTCTTAGTGCTTAGATGGAGAGGTTTTGTGATCCAAAGGTGGGGGCAGCATTTTGGGGAAAGAGGAGGAACGTCTCCCTGTCTCATCTTCATTTTGATCAAAGGTCTTTTAGGAAGGTTTCCTGACAAAAGAGCCTCCTTCACTGTGTAAGGAAAGCAGGCTCACCATCCCACTTTATGTTGAGGCAATGCAAAACAAAGTCCCTCCCCAATGACTGCCTGATAAAGGAATAAATTGACTGTACAAGGTGATGCGTTTGATAGGTCATTCTGGCCGAGGCACTAGAAACACCTTCTATTAAGAACAAAATGAGGACAAATTTGTTATGCACCTTTTGTTATTTTTAGATTGCATTGACTTTTTTTTTTTTTTCAGGTTGGAGCCTATTATTCTGAACTTCCTAATAAACAGCAGTGACTTAGAAAACGTTTCATTGTGTTGACCTCCACTTAGTTTTCTATGCAAGTGGAAAAAAACTATTTCAGAGGACCAATCAACACTTTAAATATCCCATGTGTATATGTTCAGCTTATAAATAGATGTGGATATGGCTTTTGAGTATATTTTTATCAGCCTGTATAAGGGTAAAGGGCGTATTTAAAAAATATATATATAGTCTCTATATTTATCTCTTTCTAGAATGGAGGAAAATGGTTCATTTAAGAACCATTGTGGTTCTAGGGATCACGTGGTTGCTAAAATGTTAAAACCGAGTAGTGTTCTAAAAATAACAATATTCTACTGTGGCTTGCCTTCGGTGAGCACTCTGTGTAGGGCAATTAGACAAAAATGATATTCCATTGCTGTTTTCCTGTTTAGCAGAGGGCAGTGACCAGGAGTTGAGCTAAAAGTGTTTGCAGGGCAAGGAAAACTCCACAGGGAGTTGCACAGGTTGGAGCAGCACCTTCTAACTTTTGGGTTTTTTTCTTTTAATTTTCTTGAAACGTTCAAACTGTAGAAGGGTGGGTAGCGCAGCTGTTCTTTGTAGCTCCTCCTCTGGCAGGCTGACAAGAAAATCAGAGCTGCTGGAGTCCCTGCCTTGGCCCATAAATAGTGGCAAAGTACTTGGTTTTGAAATGCCTGTGTAGCTCATTGACCGCACGTTATGGCTGGGATGCTAATGGTTTATGTGGCCTGCAGGTGACAGGAAGATTTCTGTAGGCAGGGCTTTGTTGTAAATTCAGTCTGCCATCACCTCCTACGGATCAGAGGTGGTTTCCAAGTGATCACTGGCTTTTTGAGTTACGGCGAGAGGAGCCAAAATGAATGATGGGTTGGCCTAACACAGCTGTTGCTCTTGTCGTGTAGAATTCCAAAGGAAGCATAAAAGAAGATTGTGCTGTGGAGATCTGGGAATTAGAAATGAGGCCCAGCTTGTGTGACAAAGTAGGGACTTTTGTGAGGACGCCGTACAAGAAATGCTTAGAACTTTCAGGTTACTATTCCCAAACTGCCGTGGACATGAGGATCATCCATCCGACGCGTATTGATCTTCCTTGTTACTAATTATTATTAATAGCAATTATTTCTTGTTCCTGTAAAGAACTTTGGCTCCACAGGGTCCCTCTGTCATCTGGTGTTATCCTCATATCAAGCGGCAGATATTAATGGAAGGGGCAGCGATCTTTCCAGGGGAGTCCCTGAGCTCTTTTTGTAAGTGTCAGTGTGTGCCTGGTGCTGTTGAAAGTTAATTGGAAAGACATGGTTTTTTTTTTTTTTTTTTTGCCTACTAGAAGAGTATGGGCAAGAGAGGCGAAACTGCAAATGCTGAACTTTTAGTAGCTTCCACTAGAAGGCCCTTTGAAAATAAGGGAAAAAAAGAGCACAAGTTTTTTTGTTGTTGTCTGTTGCTCTCCTGTGCTCTAAAAGAAGCGATGTTGATATCAAAACAACAGCATCATCCAGCAACCGTAGTTTGTTCCTGGCCTTGTCCTAACTGGAACCTCACCTGAATTCCTTCACCGAATGGTCACAGCCACCAGACAGTGTTGGTACTCCTGTTAGCTCTGTTTCATCAAAGAAGAAACCGAGGCACAGAATGATCTCAAGGCCATGAAGCTGGTAAAGTCACCGGCAAGATGTGAATCCAGCCATTTGGGCTTCTTGGAAAAGTATAAAGCTCTCTGTTGATGGGATATTATTACTTTGGGATTTCAAAAGACTTCTGGGAATTCCCTTGCTCAGTACAAATGTAATCCTGTCAGGGGAACCTAATATATATATTTTCCAGTGATTTTTGTTTTTTTTGACCAACTTTACTGTGCATGCTTTTGGTCATTGTTTTTTTGTTGTTGTTGTTTGTTTTTAAACTTTGTGACGGTCAGGAGAGAACCCAGTTGGGGAATGCAGCACAGTTATGAGACTGGACTCCCCCAGGGTTATTAGGAACTCTGTACCAAAGGACGTAACTGAATCTTTTAACATACGACGAGCAATGCTGTGGCGTAGGAGATAGACAGGGTTAGGAATTTGAAGGTCTGGATTTGAGATGAAGTTTTCACAGAATCCAGTCTGAGCTTTAGTTTCAGCCCTTGTTACATAGAAGCCATGATGCCGTCTTGCCTGTTTCTTCGTGTTCCTTGGTTCTTTGCTGAGCATGTTCTTGCTTCTGAGCCTTTGCATGTGCTGTTCCTTCTGCCAGGAATGCTCTTCCCGATCGTTGCATTGGGTGGTTGTCTCTCATTGTGCTCACAATCAGCTTCTAGAGGTGTGTTCTGAAACCACTTTATTAAAGGAACTGTCTTCCACTCTTAAGCCTCAAGTGAATTATATGTTTTTCCATATTCTTCATAGCACCTATTGCTTTTAGAAATGATCTTCTTATTTGCTAAGTTGTTGATTATCTGTGATCCCAAACACATAGAATGGGGGCTCCTGAAAGTGAAACCGTGACCTGAAGGTCATGTGTCTATGGTAAGCTTATCAATAGGTGTGGGTATGGCATCTGAGTATATTTTTATCAGCCTGTGTAAGGGTAAGGGGTTAACTATGTAATTCCAAGTGCCTAGAACCAGTGCCCAGACAGGGCACTCAATGGATATTTGTTGACAGAATGAAAGAGAAAATAAATTAATGAGTTATCTAGTTGGATGGTTATCCAAGATAAAATAAACAAAAATCATATATACAAATTATTGTCAAAATCAGGCACAAACACAAGGAAAACAAGGGGCTGGATTTGCTTAGGATATTTAAATGCACCAGTGTGCTCTGCCAGAACATTTGCTTAGGTGGCTGCACAAGGTCTTTTCTCTCATCTGCTTGTGTCAGTTCCAATCACTGGAATGCAAGGTAACAGCTAACTTAGAATTAAAGAGTCTCTTCCCCCATTATCCTCACCATAACGCTGGAATTGAGTAAGTAAATTTCTTGGATGAGTTCTTGATTGGAATTGAATAAAAATCAATGTAAAGTGAAGCCCAAAGCCTACCTTTAGATCTTCCTTTAGACAAAGTTTCATGTCTCTGATCTTATCAGAGAGGAAGATCAAAGGGAGGTTGTGCTGGGTCAGTCTTTGGATAAGAGAGAAATGAAGAATAGCCATTAATGGTTTTCTAATACTTTGTCAACATTAAAATGCTATGTCATTGATATATGAAAACAGTTGCATTTCTGGCGGCCATATGGAATTCTCATTTTACTGGGAGCTGGTCAGAGAGCTTCCTAGGTACGCTGCCATCTTGCATTCGATTTTAATGGGAATAATATAAAACCTGGTTGATAATGCTCAGAATCAGAAAACCCTCCAAACATGGGATAAACTTTCAAGATAAGATTAAATTTGAGATGTCTGTTTTTGCCTATCACATGCACAGTGATGTACGCCAGGGCACTCAGTTTTTTTCCAAGTCATGGGATTTTCCTAAGCATGTAGGACTGCCTTTGCTACCTGCCCTTTGCCAGAAAAATGTTTATTTAAATATTGTACCGTCCCCACAAGCACTTTTATTATTTACCGATTAAAAAAAATGACATCATTACTTTTCTTCTGAATTTTTTAAAGCGACAATTGTGCAATTAAATTACTGAATTCATTTATATTTAATTGTGCTTTTCGTTTTAATGTGCTATTGGACGACATTTCTTTCTGAGGCTGTTAGTTTTCCATGCAACATGGAGAATCTAAGGCTATATCAAGGAAATATATTACATGGGCAAGACAAAGTCTCATTAGTGTTATTTATAGCATGCTGAAACCTCATTAGGGGAAGGTATGCTGGATTCAAAAATGCATTACCGGGAACGCTTTATTTTTTTGTACTGGAGAAATTGCTTTTATTGTGTTTCTTTGTCACAAGCATAGTGGCTACTGGACATTTTGGTTTCTTAAAGTATGAAATAAATTAAGTTAGAAGAAAAGAGTAATTAATCCACTAGCAAATGTAGCCTCATCATATTAGTAGAATGGCCTACACACGATTCTAAGGAATTTCTATTTACCCACGCACCTTACCCTCCACTAACCATTAATTTATAACGTGTTTCACCTCAGGTAAAGAGCAATATTTTTCAGGGCAGTAGTTTGCATCTTAAACAGTAATAATGTGCTTTTAGTGCATTTTGAATCAGGGATGAGTGAAACTTGAGGTGCAAAGTCACAAATTGCCCAATTTAGGAAGTTCTGTTTGTTCTAATGTGAGCCATATATTCAACCCTGCGTAAATATCGTCCAGAAGGCATGTGGGAAGGCTGTAATTTGAGGCAAATGGGAACAAAAGAATGAGTCCCTGAGTTGTCAGACTCAGGAAGGAAACTCGTTTGGAGTGTGGAGCTGTCACCACTCACTTACCACACTGTCTGGTGAGGTGGAGCAAGGAGACTTGGGGCTATAGCAGTTAAAACTCTGCTTTTTCCAGACCTTTGCCTAGCTGCAGGGTGGGATAGTGAAAGTAATTCAGACCCACTCACTGATTTCTCTGCTCCATTACCATCCTGTCTGTAGTTGTTCATTGTCATCTGTCTTTGGGTGAAAGACCACAGCAGTTGGAAATAGTTTCCACTGGAAGATCCAGAACGCCCAGCTAACAGTGGTTTACTGTATCAGGTCATTTTTTACTTAACAGGAGCTAGGTTGTCCCAGGGTTTGTTCATTAGTTCAGCAACATCATCTGGAACCCAGGTTCTTTCCATCCCTCTTTTGTGTGTGTGTGTGTGATGGAGTCTCTCTCTGTCTCCCAGACTGGAGTGCAGTGGCCCGATCTCTGCTCACTGCAACCTCCACCTCCTGGGTTCAAGAGATTCTCCTGCCTCAGCCTCCAGAGTAGCTAGGACTACAGGCGTGCACCACCATGCCCAAGTATTTTTTGTGTTTTTAGTAGAGACGGGGTTTTGCCATATTGGCCAGGGTGGTTTCGAACTCCTGACTTCAAGTGATCTGCCCTCCTAGACCTCCCAAAGTGCTGGGATTCCAGGTGTGAGCCACTGTGCCCAGCCCCTCTTCTCTATTATTCTCACCTCTTTCTCTTCATGTTTATTGCCACATGGTCTCAAGATAGCTGCCACAGCTCCAAGTATCACATCCTCGCACTAAGTGTTACAAGCAGAAAGGGAAAAGCCTTGTAAGGCTTTATTTATTTATTTTTCCCCATAGAAGACAAGCTCCTCTCCCAAATTCTGCAGGCTTCCTAAGTTTCACTGGCCAGAACTGGGTCACTGGAACCCTTCTTTCCCTAAACAAATTTCTAACAAAGAGCAATCAAATGATCAGGATTGGACTAAGGCATGGAGAGGGATTCCTACTCACTAAGATCAAGGGTTCTCTATGCACAGAGAAAGTGGGGCTATGACTGTCAGGCAATGAATACCCAATGTTTGTTGTCTCCCTTGTTAGCTACAAAGCAATTTATAAGATAGTTTGTGCACAGTAAATATTTCTACTAGTTGCACTTGTGATCACTCTCTCTGGGCCACAATAAAGGAGGTTGTTCTCATCTATCCTTTCTATTTCCATCCATCCATCCAGCCCTCCATCCACGCATCCATCCACCCATCCATCCATCCATCTATCCATCCATCCGTCTCTTCATCTACCTACCCATCTACTGAACATTTGAAGCATGGCTACCACTTGCTGGGTACATATCAATTGTTTTGTAAGATAGAGAGATAGATAACTCAGACATGGATTATGCTCTAAAAGGAACTCTAATACATTTTGGAAATTATATATATGCCCAAGTCATTGTAATTAAAGAAAGAAAGTGTATACCTGGAAGTTCAGAGGTGGGGGAATCAGGGAAGATTTCTGGAATAAAATGGGATTTGAGCATTTCATATCTATCTAACATCTATATTAAACACAGTAGCCCTTTCTGCAGTTGTCTCATTGAAAGAAATTTCCGTGATTCTCTCAGGAGTTGTTTTTGACAGCTTCTCTTGCCCTGGCTTCCTGTAGCTGTCAGTGACACATCTAGCTGTAGCGTGGTCTCTGATTGAGAAAGAAGTGGTGATAGGGCAAGAGATGGGTCTTGACGTTCTTTTGCCACCCTTGATAATGAGCACATTTAAATTTGTGGATGAATTGGGTGGCTGGTTTTGATGAGATTGCTATTGGAATTATGTCACCAATGACTTCAAGTGATGCATCCAGGGCGAGATCACTACAGCAAAAAGCAGGAGAAGAAAAAGAAATCATCAACCACATTAACGGTGATGAATGATCTTGGCATTGATGTTGTCTATTTCTTTTTTCCTCTTGGAAGCAGATAGCCCTGTATTTGGCTACATTTCCAAGACAAAATGACATAAAGAACTCCTAGGTGTACATCTACAAATGGCCTACTTGCCAACTTAGTCTTGATGTCAGAAACCGTTTAGGGCAGAGGGGCAAACTTGAGGCTTATGGTAAAATTCAGCCTGCTTCACATTTTTTAGGGTGTACATGGTGTTTTAAAAATAAAGAAATGTAAAAAAATATTCAGATTTCTGACTTTTCTGTAAAAAATAGAAAAATGTAGAAAGTCTGGGTCCACATTCCCACAATGCAATAACTAACTGTCTGAAGCTAAGAAGCCCCAACTTCTTTAGATAAGGCATGTCCTCTTCAGTTTGCCACAATCACTACCATACCTTACTGTCTTACATTGGCACTACTTGAGTCATTTATATTCCTTGACTGACAATGAAAACTTGGGAGTTTGTCATTCCTGACTTAGAGGTTTTAATTCATATTTAGACAAAGCAGAATGGACAAACTTTACCTATTTAGAAATCATTCTACTTCTCTAATCTTTCCTCAGAGCAAAGCCTACTATTGTCTTCCAAAGCCTTTATTCTATTGTTTGTTTATTTTGTCTAAAGTCAAGAATAACTTCATATTTGACTTGTTAATAGTTCTGTTAATAACGTGTTGACATTTCGGTTAGTTGTAAATGAAGTAAAACTATTTGGGCAGAGTTAATCTAGCTAAGTGTAAATTAATATGTTTCTTCAGAGCTATGTATGTGTGGCTATATGTGTGCACGTGCACATGTGTGTTGACTGTCCCCACCAGGAGCCATTGTAGAAGGCAATTAACTCTTTCAAGAAGTATCATTAAACAATCTCAAGTGGCTTGAAAGAGTTAACCCACCTCCTAAGCATGCAATTAGTTTCTTTGGGGCGCTACAATTTACAATCTTGGAAAATTTGGTTGAATTATTGTGGCTGTTACTACTGCTGTTAAATAGTAGTAATAATGGATTTATGTAGTACCTTGACACCACGGAGCTAAAAACAATTACATTTAAATATCAATTTAATTTAATGTGAAACCATGTTTTGTCTAATCATTGTAGCTAATTGCCATCCTTTAGAAGCAGTTTCCACAACATTTTTATTAACAATCTGGTAGCAAGTTAGTTGTTTGGAAGTTTCTTGCAGGAAGTATCATGCAGTGTGAATTTATGTGTGTCAAAAAATATCTTTTTAAATGTATTTACTAGCTATGTGTATATAATGTGTGACCTACTGAAGATTAGAAGCATCAGTAGAGAGAACATGTCTTTGAATCAAGTATGTCTGGAGAATGTTCATGAGTCTGAGATGAAGGCTTCAAATAATGAAGTCAATATACACAACAATGAAGAAAGAAAGCTGGCTCTCCCACTCATTTCATCAACTAGGAATCTCTATTAACAATCAATAGGTGTTTAATAAATACACAGAGTTCAAACAGTATTGTAATAAGTAACGTTTGCAATAACCTCCCTAGGGCAATGCAAGATGTGTGACCTCAGAGTAACAACAAAGAGAGATTAAATATCTTAAAATGCCTTCTCCGTTTAGCTGCTAAAATAAGAAATGATCAAAAAGTCAAAGTCAGTGTGAAATAAAACAGTATTTAAGTTATTTATGTAGAATGACCTACCAGAATATCTAGTACTGGGCTTAAAAGTCAGAAGGCCTGGTTTTCAGACATGTTTCTTTCATCTTTTTAACTGTAGGACCTTAAGCAAGATACTAAACATTTCTGAGCCTTTTTCAGCTTCCATTTTGAAAATGAAGATAGATATAACGTATATCTCATTGGGTTCTTGAGAAGTTTAAGATGATGAATGTGTTGAGCTTGCATAGTGCTGGGCACATTGGAGATGTTTAATGTGCTTGTCAAGTGTTAGTTCTCTCTCCTTTTACATCAAGAAAAACTTTTTTTGCACCTTGTATGTTTGGAATTTTCCAAAAATGGCCATTATTGTACCAAGTTCATGAAAAGGACCTCGTTGTTTTTACTTGTGTTTCTTGCCATGTCCCCAGATGCCTATTTGGCTACCAACACCTGGGCCTTCTTTCCTTTTGATTATTTTCCTGTTGATCATTTGGTGATCCTTCTTGCAGAGCTGGGGTAGGAGTTGGTAGAGTAGGAGCTGAGACTTTTAAGTCCCACAGCACTAAATTAAGTGATTTAGACAGGTGTTTGTTTAGTATGGCAATTCAGGTATCTATCTGATTTCATCTGAGTTGCTCAGGGCAACCTCATCCTAAGAACCACAGGTTGAGATATTTGTAAGTGAAGCGTAACTTATTGAGCTCTTAAGTTAAAATCTGGTGGTGTTTTAAACTACATTTGGGTCATCTCCATACACAATGTGTCCATTGATCTTCTTACCTAAGGCTAAGTTGGGCTCGAAATGGGTAGGGTAGACCAGATGGCTAGGTGAGGGCACTGGAATTCAGGCCAAGGAGTTCAGGCTTGCTGTGGTAGACAGCTGAGCACTGGAGCAGGGCAAAGAAGTCATGTGGAAGAAAGTACAGTCTGGTCTTCACCTGTAAAAAGATGGAGAGCTCAGAGGGCAGAGTCAGAGACCCCTGCTGGAGGATGGCTGCCGGGGGTTCCTCCTCCCCTCATGGCTCACTTCCTCTCTAGGCTCCTGGGGCTTCTTCTCTACCTGCTCTGTGGGGATGCTGAGCCCATCTGCAGCAGCTGGAGGAGAGGATCTTGGCCCTGCTCCATCACTTCTAAGGAGGCAAAGGTAGACCACGGAATGCATTTTCAAGAACACATGCCTTGCCTTCCTGCCCTTCATCCTTGAACTTGTTCCTCCTTCCTAGCCCTTTGCTTACACCCGTGGGGAAGCCTAGGAAGGGAAAGTGGTGTGGGACACTCCACTACTCAGGATCTATTTTCAAGGTCGATTGTGGGGATCAATAATTGAACAGTGAGTTTTAAATATGAAGTGCCATATAAATGCTAAATAGACTTGTAATTGATGGGGACTCTAACATTTCAGATGCCATAAGTTGGGATGGGAATGAATAGATATGAAGGCTTATTCCATAAATACCATGATGAAGTAATACATTCATTTGTTCAACAAATATTTATCCAGTGCCTCCTAGGAGCCAGATATTATGGAGGATGCTAGAGATACCAAGTGAATAACCACAAAAATAATGCTGAGCCTCCTTCCCACCCACCCCCCAATCCACAGAAGTTGCATTCTGATGGAGAGAGGTGATAAGCAAATGGGTAAAAGTATATGTACATAAAATGAAATGGTGTTAAGTGCTATGGAGAGAAATAAAGTAGAGAGGGGTATAAAGAGTTGGGGAAATGTGAAATTTTAAATAAGGCAGACTTGACAAGGCCTATTGTGAGCCATATTTTAATAATTATTACCAATAAGTTTAGATTTTCCGAATGAAAATCAATTTCAGCCTAGGGTAAAGAATGCCTTTTCTGTTACCTACATATCCTTTCTAGCGATGACATTTATGGTCTCAGGTGTGTGTGTGTGTGTGATTTTTATAGCTCCCACATTAGGATTTGTTTTTACCAACATTTCCAAGGTCCAAAAGTTCACTAGTACTTTTTTCTAATTCTTTCTAGTATTTTAAACCTTCCTCTTCCCATCTTTTTCTCTCAACACATCCTTTTTTTCCCCCTAAGTTTAGCAGCATCTTCTGGCCAAAGTTACTGCTGTATGTGCTCCCAGAAATTCAAATTCAGTGAACCTTGGGAACTCATGGATGAACCCCAGGCTCCACTGGGTATTCATGAAAATGTGCACAGCTGTGACTTACTGGTCAAGAGTCCAGGCTCTGGATTCAGCACTGAGATCTTGTGCAAGTTATTTCATCTTTCTGGGCCTCAATTTCCTAATCTGCAGAATGGGGATAATGATTCCTCCTGCAAAGAGCTGTGTTGTGAATTCAATGCGTGGTCCATGGATGGACAGGATACAGCACATTGTCTAACCTATATGTAATAGGCTCAAGAGATGTCAGGTGCCCACCTCCTGATTTTCTTCTCATTCTGAGTATTGAAAGATAATTAGTATACTATTATTATCTTAGAACTAGAGTGGATTGTGGAAATTATTTGGCCTAATGGTTTTAAAATTAAGAAAATTATTTTTTAATCAATAGAAGAAACCCTAGTTTTTCCCAGTGAAATTCAGAAAAGAACACTTGTACATAAGGAAGATAATTGGGATTAAGCTTGTTGAAATGGGAGCAAGATGTCTGGATACTCTCAGCATATGTCCCTCGAGACCTCAACCATCTCTTCTCTCCCAGGCACACCCTCTAAGGTGCTAAGCTAACCAAAGCAATTTAGGCATATGGGAAAGAGACTGACTCTAATCTTCCCTCAAAGGCTGTGCTTCCTCAAATTCTCTTTGTAAACAGTCAATCACAACTGCCTTCTCCATAGAAAAATTTGAAGTAGAGAACAGTCTTATCCCACCTGCTCTATTTCCTTCACCTTTTGTGTTCTATTGAATTTTTTCCTTCCAGTGTCACCAGTGGCTGTCTACTTGGCAGACCCAATGAATTTTTCATCCTCTTTGATCTCTATGCAGCTTCTGCAATTGACAGTCTCATCCATTCTGAAACTCTATCACCCTGGGTTTCCGTGATCTTATAGCAAGGCCCTGAGGCCAATCACCCTTTCTAAATGATAGCTTTGATTACTTCACTCCCTCTCTCAGAAGTTCTCCATGGCTCCCTATTGCCTGCAGAACCAACTACACATACTACAACTGATATTCAAGGCCCTTCATAATGTACCCAGTATTAAGCTTTCCTTTAAACCTTAAATTTTGTGACTCCCCTAGATTATTGTCTGAACCTGCTCTGCACCTTCCAAATTGTGTTTTTGAAGCTGAGAAGGCCTACTTATAGCTGGGGAAAAAATAAGGCTGGTAGTAAAGATGTGAAAGAGAAAAGACTATTTCATCTGGACCTGGTAAGGTGGGTCAGATTGAAAATAATAAAGTTGACAGAAAGAACCTGACGTACTCCCTGCCATTCATTAAGAGTCTTGGAGTATGTGTCTTTGTCAACCCTAAATAGATGGAAGTCATTTGAAATCAGGGATCAATGTGTTATTCATCTTCAGAGCTACTATTGTACCCAACTCACAACTCGGTTCATCATAATCTTCAACAAATGAATGCACAAAAGAAGAAATGAGTGACTCAATTTGAAGTCTAGAAAACTTTAAAAAGTTACACAAGTGAGTATAGTCTATTAATTAATAGATTCAACCATTTGCAAAATGAAAAGTAATATAGGAATGTGCTTTTATTATCCAATTTCCTAATGTGTTTTTGTGTTTATAAATGATGCAATTATGCTATTACAATGTATTTGTGTTCATTAATAATTTTGTCAGAGGAAAGCCAATGCCCTTTTGGAATTATTTGTATATCTGGCCTTTCTATCATGGCTTTTCCAAAGGAAGGTATGTCAGTTATTTTTTTGCCAAATAATGCTATATCACAAAGCACTCTAAAACTTAATGGCTTGAAGCAACCACCATTTATTATTGCTCATGATCTAGGGGTTTTCTGTGCAGTTCTGTGGCTAGGCCAGGCTCTGCTTATCTCAGCTGGGCTCAGTCTTGCATCTGGGCCAGCTGGTGGGTCAACTGGGGGCTGGCAGGTCATGTGAGCAAGGATGCCCTTGGCTTTGCTTTAAGACTATTGACCGAAGCAAGGGATGAGGCACCTTTGCCACAATCTATTGGCTAAAGCAGGGGACAAGGCAGCTGAGATTCCAAGGGTGGGGAAATCAACTAAACTACCTCATATGGTGGGAGTCATTGCAGAGTCACGTGGCAAAGGAAATAGATACAAGGAGGGACAGAGAATGGGGGACTTCTTTGTAATCAGTCTGCTATAGAAGGTCTACATGCTTCTTTAGTTTCTCTTGAGATTAAGAAGGAAACTAGGGAAGATTCTTGAAAGACCCTGGGCTTCCTTTTTCTGTTGAGGCTCAAGTTGCTACTTGAAGGTGCTCAAAGTGTTGCCATTCGACCTGCCCCGAATCAGGTTCAATTCTTTAAAACCTAATTTCATATTCTGTCCTTTTCATGCCCTCTTCGTTTCTTATCTTCTAGCCCAGGAAATGATAGATCAGTTGATTTGTTGCCTTTATGTCTATAATGAGTATAGAAGAAAAAAAGACATTGGGAAGTTCATAGGAAACAGATACGTGGAGAAACTTAAAGGAGGCATCTTTCAATTTGCCTCTTTCTGTGCTTGTTTTATTAAAGGCAAAATCTAGAAGAAAATAAAATCTGCGGGCATCTTTTTTAACTTGGGCAGGATCTGACTAGGTGTGTGAGGGCATCTGGGGGTGGGGAAACGAATGGAAGTGCTGATCTGGGGTATTGGAAGGCACCAGAAAGAAGGGACTGATCAATAGCTATTTTTCAACTGCGTAGCATAATTTGTGTCAGGCTGCTGAAATGAGTTAGTGCTTCATGGTTAATGACTGTGAGCACATTCCTTTATCGCAGCACTCTCCAAAATGTTTGCCGTCAACAATTCTAAAAGGCTGTGAGTGACTCACAGCCAAAGTGAGTAATGCACTGGAACTTCGTGAGCTGGGGCCTCTTCTCCGAAAACCTTCCCCTTGGACACCATGTCTCTGTATTTACATCTCCGGCTTGGCTGCTCCTCAAATCATCTAGTCTTCTTGCCATCTTGTTTGGATATCACTCTCCTTTCAAGCTTCTTTTCCTTTATTTGGGGATTTCCTGGTTCCCCCACTCAACCCTTGCTTAGACTCTACACAAACACCATTCCTTTATTATAAAAGGGTGGTCCATGGACCAGTAATAGAGGCATCACGGAGGAGCTTAAGAGAATATAGAGTTCCGGGCCTCACTCCAGGCATACTGAATCAGAGTCTGCATTGAAACAAGATACCCAGAAGATCTGCGTGAACAGGAAGGTTTGAGAAACACAGGACTATTTCATAAACATTGATTTTCGCCCTTGCTATTTCCATTCCCTCACTGTTAACCTCCTCAGGCTCTTTTATCTCTTACCTTAGGTTAGAAAATACCTCCCCCTAGCTTTCCACCAAACTTGATGAGTGATCCCAAAGTGCGATGAGCTGCCCAGTCAAGGATTGAAATAAAGTCCCATTAGAAGAGTTGCTTTTTCAAGGTTGTGTATTTGCTTGTGTCATTGGAAACTGGTGGTGGCTGTTTTCTTCCTCTGTAACGTGGGATAAGCCATAAAGAAGTCTGAAAATTACACAGTTCTAAAAGCAGAGTCCACACTATCTTACCCTCACTGTGCTCTCGTGTTAATCAAGCCTTTCTGCCAGAAGAGTGGGTGCTGTATGTGACTCGAGGCATATTAGAAACATGTTCCAATGTAAATAGCTCCCACATGAGTGAGTTACATCCATTCATTGAGTGCCCACCTTGAACCTCGCGCCATACACGGGTGTTGTAGATTCACACTATGGTTTAATATGCACATCAGCCGAGTGAAGTATGATCCCCATTTTCCAGATGACGAAATTGAGGCTCAGGGAAGGGAAGTAAATTGCCCAAGGTTACACAGCTGGTGAACTGCAGTATTTGAAAGAGGCTGCATTTTTAAGTACTGTGTGATTTCTCCATCTGCAGATTCCTTTCTTTAGCTATAAAAGGCTTTTCCTCAGGGTTTACTGGGCATATATTTTTGGGGTGAGTCATTGCACCAAACTAATTGTTGACCTTCCTCCAAATCTGGACACAGGTATACAAACAGCCCCATTTCTGCTTTTGTCTTTATTGTCTGATTCACATGCTTCCTGCAGTTTGATGTTCCTTCTGATCCCTTCCAATGAGATGTCAACTCTCTCTTTGAATTGCGTTGCCCACGGTCCTCTGGAAGCTCTACTTCCTTGTGGAATTACCTGGCACCCACTCTAACAAGGACGGTCCATCCTTTGCTCCCCTCTTCTCCCTTTGCCTTGCCTGGCACTGTGCCTGGCAGATCACAAATAACACGTATTTGTTCAGTGAATTGAATCTGAGCTGATTTCTCTCTGACAGGGACCTTGGGAGCGTCAGAGCCCGAGTGGGGGAAAGGTAGATGACAGAGGAGACTTTTTCCACACAGCCTATTTCGCACTTTTCACCAAGGACCTGCACAGATCTCTCTCAAAATACAGTCCACAAAGCACTGAAGCTGCAAGAAGGATGAATAGGAGATAGAGGATGTGATCAACCTCTATAGCCACCCGGGCCTGGCCTCCACAAAGGGGGTGCCCACTCTACTCTTAAGGAGCTTTTGCTGCTTAAAACATCTCAACTAGGAAGAAAGCAGAAGACATGTAAAACTTCCTCTTGGAAAGCTATTCCGTCTTTGATTTTTCAGAATGTCTTCAAGTGATTTGAGTCTATTTTTAATACCTGTGAGACATGATGTTGTGAGGAGAGCTAAATATAGGGGCCACATCCCCCTTTCTTTTATTCATTGGCCTTAATCTTCCTAGGAGGAAAAGATAATGCACACGATGTTTCACCATGGAGTGGTGACGTTTGGCCTGACGGGCCCGGCTGAAAGGAAATTCATAAATACTGTGTTGGAAATAAAGATAATGAATGGATGCTTTTTAGAGAAAACGTTAAGTGGGAGTTTATTTATGTTAAACCTCCCCTGTCTGCTGAAGACTGCGAGATAGTTCCTCTTGTTTTCCTAGGGGTCCTTTGGGGACAGCAGTCAGCCTGTGTTACTAGAGTAGGCTTCAGCACCCTACCAACAGCCTCCAGAAGAGCAGGACACTCAGCCAAAAATAACACACGGCATCAAAGCGGCAGCTATAATTCCGGTTCATTTTATACTGACGAGGCTTTTTTTTTTTTTTTTTTTTTGGAAGAAGGCATTAAGCGCATCTTAAAAGCAAAACAACTTTGTGAGTACTCATTGGACCAGAAGGAGAGACTAGCGCTTCTTGCAGCAGCTGTGAGCCCGAGGGCTCTGTGTTGGAGGGCTCTGCTCTCTGTCCTGGGTGCTCTTTCGTGCCTGTCTGTATCCTACACACCTTCAGGCTCTATTGTTTCCATTTGTGTTGGGTAGACCTCTATATTATCAGCATCTGGGATGTGGCTTGCAGAAGTCCCTGAAGTGAGTCTTTAATCTGCTGCCAGGTGCCGATACCATCTTGAGTCTTTTGTTGAGGAGCTGATTGAGAAGGGAAGGCAGTTGAGAGTGTGGCTAATGGAGAGGGCTCTGGAACTACCCACTTGGCCAAGGCTTCCCCCTTTCAAAGCTATGAAAACTTTTGGAAGTTATTCTACTTTTCCATGCTTCGGTGTCCTCATCTGTAAAATGGGAATGATGGTGATATCATACAGAATTGTGTAAAACATTGAAGCGCGTGGCATGTTGCAGCTGCTCAACGTTTTTGAGCCTCTGAGCTCATCCTTGTAGCAAAGAGTGAGGCCAGAGCAGTTTCTGGCAAGGTGGCATGATTTCAAGCCCCTGGTTTGATATGTTTACTATGGCTTAACAACCATCTCCAGGGCAGACTTGGTTTAATTTGGTTTCTAAATCTGTTCACAGTCCTGATTTGCAGGGTAGTTTTTAGTAGGATGGCAGCCCGGCTTTAACTGGGAAGTTGTATCTACAAGTGTTGTATCTGTGCTCCATGTGGGCTGCCTTTCGGAGAAGAGGCCTCCCACTCTTTGCCTCCCTGCCGTTCCTCTATAAATAAGAGCAGCCCACAGTCCCTGCCAGGAAGATGGAACCTCAACTGGAAGTATTTGAGGATGTCTTCCAATGAGGTGGAAATCCAAAGTTCCCAGATAGCACTCTTTCTGCCCAAGTCCAAGAAATACAATCCCCACCTACTCCATTAGCCTTCTAAAAGATGTAGTTTTCCGTCTCTTTGCTGTTAAATACAATTTGGAAAGACTTAACATGTCAGCTACTCTGGGATTGTCCTACCTCCAAAGGGGACCCTGGAAGAAACAGGGCCTCAGGAGCTATTAGGTCAGAAGGACCCTTGTCGCCAAATTTCTCTGTTCATACAAATCAGTGACTGAAGTCTAGATGAGGAGAGTTTATTAACCTGTGTGGACATCAGTGTTACGTATTAGTCTGTGTGGACATAGTGTTGTGTAGGTATCCCTGGATATTTGGATTTGGAAATGAGCCTGAAAAAAAAGAAAGTAGTCTATAGGTTGGGGTACCATGAATTGTTCCCTGTCCTGTGGTCTGTATTGATGTGAAACATTTTAGAAACTATTGTATTTTAAATACTACCATGATACTCTAGTTTCAGTGGCACCCACTAAAGGTGGGACTGGGTATCCGTGCTGCTCTTCTCCAAGGACATTGTGACAAGAGTGGTGATTTCTGGAGCTGAGCTATGTTGGGGCAGGGGGCTGGGCTGGGATGGATCCCTGGGGTCGTGCAGCCATATTCTCCTGCCCAGAGCGCTGATCTTACTTGCAGCTGCAATGGTTGTTTATCTGTCTTTCCCTCTCACAAGACCATGAGGGCATGGATATGTTTTTCTCATCTCTCAATCGTTAGTACCTAGCACCATTCTTAGCACACAGTAGGTATTTAATTTGTGCTTTTTGAATCCATGAACATATTCTGGGACAAAAAAAAAAAAATGATGTAAAAACATGACTTTGCATCTGTTTACCCAAGAAGAAAGACATTTATCTTGATTTCTATTACAGCACTGGGTGTACCTATGATGTCAGTTTCAGACTTGGAAACACATTTGAATTTGAATTCTGAAATCCAGTTTGGTCTGTTTATAAATTTACATTTTTCTTAAAAAATGGATACCTTATAATTTTGCATATGTATGGGGTACATGTGATATTTTGTTACATATATACAATGTGTAATGATAGGGTAATTAGGATATCTGTTACTTCAAACATTTATCATTTCTTCATGTGGAGACCATTTCTGATAGGCATACTTAAAATCTGAAATAAAGCTATATTAGTTCATTCTTGCATTGCTATAAAGAAATACCTGAGACTTGGCTATTTATACAGAAAAGAGGTTTAATTGGCTCACAGTTCCGCAGACTGTACAGGAAGCATGGCTGGTGAGACCTCAGGAAACTTAAAATCATGGCAGAAGGTGCAGGAGAAGTGCCTTTTTCACATGGCTGGAGCAGGAAGAAAGAGGGTGAAGGTGCTGCACACTTTTAAACAACCAGATCTTGTGAGAACTCTATTATAAGACAGCACTAGGGGGATGGTGCTAAACCATTAGAAACCACTTCAATAATCCGATCACCTCCCACCAGGCCCCACCTCCAACAGTGGAGATTACAATTCGACATGAGATTTGGGTGCAGATGCAGATCCAACCAAAAGTAAATTGAATAAATCATAGAATTTGTCTTCCTACTCTTACCACCTCCTCCCTAAAAGTGTTGAGCAAATGCATGCTCAGTTTTATGGATGCTAAGTTAATACAGGGTCTGCACCTGTAAATTGTAGTTTATTTGTTGTAGAACCTTAAAACATTATGACTGTTTAGACAGAAGCTAGGAAGTATGAATTCAGCTCTTATTTTGTAGTTCCTGTCATAATGGTTTCCTGGAAAAAAAAATGAACAACCATGTTACTCGCAAGTGGCCTTACCTGTAAATTACATTTTTTGTGTGTGTGGTTTTATGCCAGACCCTTGATATTGCTTTAACCTGGTTTTCATAGTTTAATTTATTTTAGTTGGTAAAGATTATTCATCACTCATTTAATTCCAAGGTTATCTATTGATTCTTTTCTCCTCATTTGGTATTTTCTGACATTTTGTGGCACTCAATATTGATTTATACAAAATCAGTCATCTGAACGTCCAGAGGCGGCGTCATGCACTTGTCATCAGTTGTTTTTCTGAACTAATAAGTGGAATAGCCATGTGTGTCGAAGGTGTTGGGTGATTTAAGGGCCGGAGTCCTGCCATTTGCACCTACTGGATCATGCCTCTAAAAATCCTTGTAGAATATTGAAAAATGAGATCCCTGAGAAAGTTCTCCAGAGGTAATAACAAGCAGTTTCTTGGTAGGGGGCTAAATTCTTCCCCAGAATGTTGACCAGTCATTCTGTTCCAAATCCACCCTAAGCCTGTGCTCTTAGTTAAAAATAAAGAAATAAAGCTTCATATGCAAATAGACCTTCAAGGTAAGTGTCCCTAGCCCATTGCTGCTTAAACTTAATGAATCAGCCTTGCTAAAATGAAAATAAAATACTGTAGGTCTGGAGTGGGGCCTGAGATTCTGCATTTCTTACAAGCTCCTAAGTGATGCTGGTCTGTACCTCTTTGAGTAATGCAGCCTTAGTTCACCTTCCAAATTGCCGTCTTAATTCTCTCCCATTTTGAAATACTTGAACCCGATCTGAGGTTCCCCTCACATTAGGATGTTGGTACTAGGAGTAAATGGAGAGGGAAGAAACATCCCATATCCCCTCCCCAATTTACATTTTACAACAGCCACAAGAACCTAGTTATGTTACAAGTACGTAAAGCAATTGGATAGTTTCTAATAATCTGCAATCAAAAGAATTTGGTCATTTCTAAAGTCTCAATTTTCCAGAACCTTTAAATTCATATTTTGTAAATCAATTTGTGCCTGGGAGAGTTTAGCAATCCCCCAGCTCCTCTCGTCTAGCCATTTTTAAGGCTCCTTTCATCCCATCCACGCTCCTTGCCTGGGTGCAGAGAGTCCTGCTTTCCAAGCTGAACTGGAAAATAACTTGTAATACAATGTCAGGAGATAAAGCTTCAGGCTACCCCTCCTAGGAGTGTTTGAATTTCATAGACAATGACAGAAAAGGTTTTAAAATCAAAAGGTATGGCTGGTGGGATTTTTAGACTGCTGGGGCCTTTTTTTTTTTTTTTTTTCCAGGAGGGAGAGAATGAGGGGAAGAGTTTCCAGCGTCCCTCAAATATATCATATAGCCGTTTTGTTTTTCATTCAGCCTAGTCTTAAGATCTGCATTCCCACTCTACTCATTAGTTTATTGATTATTTCTGGGGGCTTATGACTTCAGATAGTCTTTAAAGGAAACTTTAAAGAAAGTATTCTGTAATTTATCTCTGCCGGGATTAGCATTTGCTAAGGCAATACTCCGTGTCTCTGGGCTCTCTTGATGCCCAGCATATCACAAAGTCAGGAACAGGATATAAACATACTAGAAAGGCCAATATTATTTTTATACTGAATCGGGAAGGATGATGTATTGAATGTCTTCACCTGGTTGGACTTATATTTGATTCTTTGCAAATCAGTGACAGATTCATATGTAGAGAAAAATTGAGGTTCTCATCTATATGTTGTTTTTTATTACATTATTTTGCTTCGGGCACAAACATATCAAAGTAATTTAGACACTGTGGATGAAGTCATCTGATTTCCATTAATAAATGTCAACTAAATCCTTGTGATCATAGTCAGTTGGTATTATTCCACAGTTATAGAAAGACATAGTAATGCCATGCAATAATTAATTGGCATCTACATGGCTCAGATTCATACAAAATTTAATGTTTGGAGTGACAGCCAGGTTATTTCTCACTTAAGCGATATAAATACACTTAAGTATTGAAATGGATTCTGTTTCTTGGTTTGAATATTTGGGTCTTTTCTTTCTATCCCTGTTCGTTATGTGTAGGTTAAGAAAAAGTCCTTCCTGGTTTATTATGTTCTTTTTTGTAATAGAAGCTTTCTTATTCCATACAATTGAAAATGGTAGTTCACTGGTTAATCACATAAACTGATTAAATTGGGAAATCATAAATTATATGCAGGCAAAAAACATTTGACTTTTGCTTAAAACATATAAATGCACATTTATTTGCCACTATTTTGCTGTGGAGCCAAGGGCTTTTCTCTGAATATGGGTCCACAAAGAGAAGTTCTGAAGTTTCTCCTGTGTAAGCCATAGCCTTAAAGTAACCTCTACAAATTTCAGTTTTGGTTTCTCTAAAGTGAATCAAGAATTTAAAGACAATGTCCAACAATCTAAGTACAGAATCTGTATACGTTTTTAGGATTCCTAGCCCTCCAATAACAACTTTTTGAAGAGTAACTTTTCTTTCCAAATCATTTGACTTGTTTCATGAAAGCGGCAACTGTTTTTTTCTATTCAAACTCAGATTTTATAGATGTAATTGTTTAATTGGATTACGTAATTATATTAACAGGCACAATTGGCAATAACAGGATTGGGACAAATGCAAATGAATCTTCGTAAGTCTACAAGTCAGTATGTGGGAGCCAAGAGACACAAGTAGACCAGAAAGTCTTCACTCCACCAGCCATGGGTGTTCCATTGGCCATAAAGCCATGGGTGTCATTGCAGTTCAGGCTACGTATTTTACAGAGAGAATGCTGAGCATCACTGTTCCAGGGCAACGGTGAGCAGGAAGCCAGTGCTCGATATTTTCCCATCTTCTGAAACACAATGACTACAGTTCTGGAATTCATAGTTTTCAGATTTGTCACTCTTAGGACAGAAATTTTTTTGGATTTATTTGTTTTATTATAGAGTTAATATATAGCCACCTCTAGTAGTGTGGGTTTGATACATGATTAGAATTTGTTGGTGAAGCATATTTCTGAAGGTAAATAACTTGCTATTAGCATCTAATGAAAAAAAAAACCCACCTAAAAACAAAAAACAGAAGTAAAAGTTTATGGGAAAACATACCCTATTCATGTCTACAAAAATTTCATTGAGGTGAAGTTAAACTGGAAATGTATAACGTGGGCAGTAGGGACTCATAAAAATTCTGTCATAGCTGTTAAGTGCAAGTATGTACAATATCCCATGGGTAGGTGAAAGATCATCTCATTTCTTCCATGCCTGGAGACTCCTTGGCTCTGTACTTAATTTTCTCAATATTCTCCTGCTCCCTCCACCCCAAACTTTTTTGTTTTCTCCTCTAGATTGAATATTTGCATCTAACAGATCAGGGTAAATTACCATCTTTTACCAGCATTTGGCACTGTGGCATGCATGTTTTAATTCACCTGGAAAACTATTTTTTAGTTGCTTGATTCTTACGATGACTTCTTAACCACGTTTCCCCCACTTCCTCGTTGTTGAGACAGGGTCTCACCCTGCTGCCCAGGCTGGAGCACTGTGGTACCATCATAGCTTACTGTGACCTCAAATTCTTGGGCTCAAGCAATCCTCCCACCTCAGCCTCCCAAAGCACTGGGATTACAGGAGTGAGTCACTGTGCCTGGCTTGATTCTATAAGCTAAAGGAATTTATCTTAAATCATGGGAGGACTGACTGATGCATTTTGTATAGATTTTTCATATATATAACTTTTTCATAAGGAAAATGTTACAAATTCTAAAACTCTATTTCTCATTAGTCAGCATATTCTTAATATGCTGCTTATCTGGAGGGAAAAAACAGTAGGTACGGAAAAGGTTTTCCATGACTTTTTGGCATCAATTTGATATTAAATTTCACATGGTACCAGCAGCTTAACTGCATGACTGCAGGCCCACATTCCTGATGTACTGAAAGTGTGTTGTTTATTCTGAGCCAAGAAGTGGTAGAGTGAAAGTTTTTATAAGGTACCTAGTTTACTCTGCTTAAATACTACATTCTCGCCATGACTTTTACTTTATTTAAAAAATTATTTTATTTTTAAATTCAGAGTGTATTCGTTTGCTAGCGCTGCAGTAACAAAATACTACAAAGTGGATGGTGTTGACAACAGAAATGTATGGTCTCACAGTTCTGGAGGTTAGAAGTCGAAGATCACACTGTTTGTTGACAGAGTTGATTCCTTCTGGGGGCTATGAGAATCTGTTTCATGCCTTGTATTAGTGCATTCTCACACTGCTATAAAGAACTAACTGAGGAGTGGGTAATTTATGAAGAAAATAGATTTAATTGACTCTCAGTTCTGCAGGCTTAACAGGAAGCATTGCTGGGAGGCCCCAGGAAATTTATGATCATGGTGGAAGGCGAAGGGGAAGCAACCGCCTTCGCCTTCTTCGCATGGTGGCAGACGAGAGAGAGAGAGAGAGGGCGAAGAGGGAAGCGCCACACACTTTTAAAGCATCAGATCTCGTGAGAATCACTACCCTGAGAACAGCAAGGGGAAAATCCACCTCCATGATCCAATCACCTCCTACCAGGCCCCTCCTCCAATTCAATGTGAGATTTGGGTGGGGACACAAATCCAAACCATATCATGCCTACTATGGTTTGAATAGATCCTTTCCAAAATTCAGGTGTTGTTAACATGATAATACTAAGAGGTGAGGCCTTTAAGAGGTGATGAGGCCGTGAGGGCTCCTCCCTTGTGAATGTGATTAAGTCCCTCATAGAAGTGGCTTCACACAGTTCAGTCACCTGCCCTTTTGGCAAGTGAGCACACAGTATTCCTGCCCTCCAGAGAAGCTGCCCTCACCAGACGATCGAAACTGCCGGTGCCTTGGTTTTGGATATCCCAGCCTCCAGAATGGCGAGAAATAAGTTTCTGTTCTTCATAAATTACCGAGACTGAGGTATTCTGTTACAGCAGCACACGTGGACTAGGACACTGCCTCTCTCCTAGGATCTGGTGGTTGCTGGAAATCTATGGTCTCCCTTGGCTTGTAGCTGCATCACCCTGAATCTATCCTTACCCTCATATGGCCTTTTCCCTGTCTACATCTGTCTCTGTGACCCAATTTTCCCCTTTTTATAAGGACATCAATTATATTGGATTAAAGCCCACCCTAATGACCTCATTTCAGTTTGATTCCCTTTGTAAAGACTCTATCTCTGGCCGGGTGTGGTGGCTCATGCCTGCAATCTGCAGTCTCAGCACTTTGGGAGGCTGAGGCGGGCAGATCACTTGAGGTCAGGAGTTCGAGACCTGCCTGAGCAACATGGTGAAACCCTGCCTCTACCAAAAATACAAAAATTAGCCGGCATGATGGTGTGTGCTTTTAGTCCCAGCTACTTGGGAGGCTGAGGCAGGAGAATTCCTTGAACCTGGGAGGCAGAGGTTGCGCTGAGCCAAGATCACGCCACTGCCCCAGCCTGGGCGAAAGATCGAGACTCTGTCTCAGGAAAAAAAAAAAAAAAAAAAAAGATAAGACCCTATTCTAAATAAGGGTCACATTCTAAAGTAATGAGGGTTAGGACTCCCATTTAGTTATTAGCACTTACATTTGAAAACATTTAAAAATAAGAATCTCCCAGGGGTGTCCTAGAGGAAGCTCAAGTTTGTGTGGTGTTAAGAAGCACAAGAGCTTGAAATAAAAGACTTAGAGTTCATGAAATGTCAGTGTCGTGGTTTGGCCAGAGTCATTATCCATACTTTCCTTGATGTTTATTTTTATAGTCTCTCCTTCATTTAATTAAGACATCCAACAAAGAAGAAAAAAACCTATTCTTTTTATTTTTTTTAGTGCTTGATTTCAGCACAGTGAATAAAAGCTATGCTGTTTAATTAGCTCTTGTATTCATGTATGTTCTCATTATGTTTACAATTTGGAGACATGTACTTTGTTTTATCAGCATCAAATTCATACAGAGCTACGTTTGTTATTTGATGCTTCACTTTGCTTTCGTTAATTTCCTTGCTAAGTGATCGGTAGCATCGAAGTCATGCTGTTCTGAGTTTGGATTCTGAGACGAAGGCATACTGCATTGTTGAACGCTTTGCTCTTTCTTCTTAAAATTCATATTTCTGCATCATCTTTAGAAACTGTGACACTTAATGCTGGTATCTTATGATACCGGAAAAATCAAGACTGGAGAAGGAAGAGAAAATAGTGAAGTGTGAGAGTCTGGGAAGAACAGACTGGGGCTATAATGGAAGCTATTTAAAATAATATTGCAGGACTACCCAATGTCTGGGATCTATGTTCTAGCTAGAATTTTTTTTTTTAAATTTCATTTTCAGAACCACTCTGCATTGGAAAGTGTAGGCTAGCTTATGTTGTAACAAATAACACTGGAAGCTTATTTCTTATTCACATAATGCCTCTTGGTGGTCCAGGTGACTCTCCAAGGTGCCTGTTCTCCTTGAGAACAGGCTCGGCATTCCTGTCTGCCTCCATGTTAAGGCACGGCTTAGCAACACAGGCATCTGCAATCACTGCAATAGAGAAAGAGCAGGCTGAGAATCAAGTGCCTGTTATTGAAGCCTCCCCCACCCTGGGAATTAATACCCATCCTCTTACATTTCCTTGGACAAAACAAGTCATGTGATTATGCTGGATTTTAAGTGGGTTAGGGAAATGCTATCTTGCTGTGGGCTTGGAAGTAGAGGGGAACTAGATACTGGTGGACAAGAATGTGCCTGAGACGATAACGCACACTTCCCCTTTACACACATGGAAACCAGGTCTCAGAGAAGATGAGTAACCTGCCCAGGGACACAGAGTTAGAAAATAATGGAGCTGATAATCAAATCTAAGTCTATGCTTCCAACCACTCGTGTGCTGCCTCCCATAAGAACAGATATGACTACATTGCAGATGGTGCAATTCAAATGATAAAACTAATTGCTCCCAGTTGTCCTTATGGGATGCTGTTCATAAGGATTTAGGGGAAATGGGGGAAGAACCATATGACTGGTGAGGCTTCCATTGAGTCTAGTCTCTGGGGAAATTTTCTGGAACCTTGGTCCTCTTGGCCTTTCTCTCTTACACCTCAGAAGAACCTCTGAGAAGCATCTGTATATTCTCAGTAAAAAGGAGGAACTGGGCAAGTAAAGGGTTTTGCATGTGTCTGTTTTACTAGAGACGAGGTGGAAGGTATAGTCGTGTGATTACTAAAAGGATAATAATGGCAAACTAGGTTTGTATGACGGTTTACAGCCTACAAAGCGTGTTTCTTTATAATCTTCAGATAAGAACAAACTTAAGTGTCATAACTGACGGAAGTGCTGTATTAATGAGATATGATTGTCAAAAGAGCCAATGGGATCTGAGACTGCATCGTGAAAGAGTATTGACTAGCCTCAAGTAGACCTTGGAGTTATATCTGAACTAACTCTTGGCCTCATCACCAAAGCAAATGTCCTTATCTCTTTTTGGATTCTTTTTTTTTTTTTTTTTTTTTGTGGCGGAGTCTTGTTCTGTCGCCCAGGTTGGAGTGCAGTGGTGCGATTTCGGCTCACTGCAAGCTCCACCTCCTGGGTTCACACCATTCTCCTGCCTCAGCCTCCCCAGCAACTGGGACTACAAGCGCCCACCACCACGCCCGGCTAATTTTTCTGTATTTTTAGTAGAGACGGGGTTTCACCATGTTAGCCGGAATGGTCTTGATCTCCTGACCTCGTGATCCACCTGCCTCAGCCTCCCAAAGTGCTGGGATTACAGGCGTGAGTCACCACACCTGGCCTGGATTCTTTATCTGTAAATCAGGAGCATAATAATGACATAACATTGGACACCTAGGTCCATGCTCAGTAAATGTTGGTTGCTCTTATTATGATGATTATGGTTGATATTGTGGCAATTTTTCAAACAAGGCATGAGATTATTTGGCTGTGTGTGCCATGATAGATCATAGCAAGAATGTTATGATCACTTCTGCTAGCACGGGAACTTGTAGAATACATTCCGAGACTGGCAACAAGAATGGAGAAGTGACCTGAAACCATCTTGCACCATTTTCGGAGGAACCTAACAATATTTAATCTGGAAATTGGACACTTTAGTAGAAGTTTGGGAGCATGGGGTACCACTGTCTTTGCATCTCTGAAGGGTTGTTCTGTAGAATAGGCTTTAGTCTCATTCCTTCTGGAATTAAAAAGCAGTACGTCCATGGGTAGAAGTTGCAGGGAGAAGGAAATCAGTTCATTTTGGGACAAAAATTATCAGCCATGAAACAGGACTGTCTTGGTAGGTAGTGAATTTACTGTATTTAGTGGTATAGACCGGGTCACGGGGATTCAGGCATCAGATGAGTGATTACATCACAGATATCTTAAATGATACTCTGCACCAAGTTTTGTGATTCTAATCCTGGGTGCATCTGGAGAACATTAAAAAAATTCCCAATGTCTTGGGCCCTAGTTTAGACTAATTAGATAAGAATCTCTAGGGGTGAAGGGCAATTCTTAGTATCACGAGCCAACATCATTCTGCCTGTGAAGTGCTAGTGAAGCATTGGCTGGGTTTGAGTTCTAAAGTTTGAGGAGTTCATTCAAACCGAAGCCTCTGATCCTTTTGGATACTGATTTGGAAAAGGGGTCGAGGCCCACGGTCGGATTGAAATGCCTGCTTGCAGAACATCTTATGGGGGAAGGGGCGGGACTCTAGATGCTCAGAATTCAACTATGGGAATGAGTCTATTTTCACCCAAAGGAGCTTGCTATTATTCATGTTCACTGGCTGCTGAGTGATTCATACGCTGCTTTTTGGGGGAGATGTATTCAAATGAAATGTTGCTACTATGTAAAATAGTTTATTTCTTCTAGGATACACCAGCCCACTGATGCAACCCGGCAGAACAATGCAAATTTTGGTGTGTGTGTGAGCGTGTGTGTGTGTGTGTGTGTGTGTGTGTACTGGGGCAAGGAGAATACGGGAGCACACATAGAAATGCATATTTCTAAAGCATAGAGCAAGCCTGCACACTTCCCTCTTCTGACCTTTACACCAGAAGCATAAGAATGACCCATTGTCCACCGGCCCTGGAGCTTGGTTGTTCCTAATCTCTGGACGCTTGATGGCTGAGCTGGCCTTCAGCTTGGCCAGTTGGCATCTGTCTGGGTAGCCCCATGTGTCCCGAATTTGTTCCCCGGTGGGTTCTTCCTGCCCGATCCCTCATCCTCTGGCATGGCATTTTCTCCACGACAGTCTGCCCCTGGACTGCCCTGGCTGCTGCTTTGGTAAAGGCTTGCAAGGAGAGAGAGTAACAGCCGCTGGCGAATCCAGTTTGTGCAAGCAGCATCAGCAATGGATGAGACCTCCCCAAGGCTGGAAGAAGACTGGAAAAAAGTACTTCAGAGAGAAGCAGGCTGGCAGGTAAGTGATGTCCTCAGCTTCACACAGGACCCAAATCTCTCTCAACTCTTTCGGCTCCAGGTCTGGGTTAATATGCATACATCAATTTGTGGAACTGTGCTATCTGCAAGCATGTCCTTTTGAAAAAGTCATCAGTAGTTTCCATGTCTTTGCAAGCCATGCAAATAAGACCCCAAATACATTTACTCTAGATTCTCAAGCAAGCTAATAGGGTTTTTACAAATCTGTAGGTGTTGCTAAATGTATACTTTCTTAATAAAGGTTCTTGAATTAACAAGTTGCAGGTGTATATCAAGGGAAACATGCAGATTTGGTTTGTGTGAGTACAAGTTCATTGTGATATAAAAATGTAATACAACACCTGTCATCAAACTTACTTTATGGTGTTATAGTAGCTTGGAATAGGGGCTTGGTTTTAACCTATTTTAATGAGGTGACCATTCTTTTAATGCAGCTTGCGTGCCTTCCTTATTTATGCTGAACTCATAATAGGTAGAAGCTCTGTGGTATGCAGAGAGTTCAAGCTAAAAGATTCATTTTGGTGTAGAAGCAGTTTTCATTAAAATATGCAAAGCAGTAATGTTTATATGTTACAATACCTATTTCAAATTAGCAAAATTATATGCTCCTGTCTCGTAAGCTGCCAGCTGAAATCCTTTCCTAAATCCTGTTGAATGGCTTTGATTACTCTTCTTCACATTACGTATTACACACCTCTAATGCATATTTTTACGCATCCACTCCATTGCCATTTAATTAGACAACAATATTGAAGACTGATGCCAGAGCTTTTTTTTTCCTGTTTCTTTTTTAATAATGCTGCTAGCGTATGGAAAAAAGAACACTTCTGTGTATGAAGCTTTTCTTAGGGATGAGGTTGGATAAAGTGAAACTCTGATTTTCCATTTTGTCTATAACAGAAACTTTCATATAAAAATGGTAATTCAGAATGAGTTGATTTTTAATGTCAATTAAAAAATTCTTTCTGCTATAAAAAGAGGGAGCCTTTTCTGAAGATTTCTTCCTCAACAGAAATTTCAGTGAAATGTAATACTGGTATTGACTGGTATGTTTTGTTGTATGCAATGTGATGTTAAGTAAGAAGCTTCAGAAAAAACACCCTCTAGCCTGCCATGAAATTGGAATCCTTTCACTTTGAGTGGGAGCATTATTCAGGAAGTAGAAAAGGATACAAAATAAATCTCTGCCTGCTACTTTCAGGATGACATGTGGTGGGTCTCCAGGGGTCCAAACAAATATTCAAATATTTTATGGTATCTTAATGTGACTTTTGGATTTTTGTCTTTTGTTTGCATGTTTTCCTTTAGAAAGTTGTCATCTTATATAGTCTTTATTTCAAAGGAGAGTGAAGGGAGGAAGACTGTGAGGAGATGACTCAGACATCTCTGTAGATAAAATATTTAAACTAGAAACATGAAGTTCAAATGTTCATGTAAAAATGCCTGTGTCATATCACTGTCAGCATCCCGTGACCCTTCAGCTTATTAATTTACCAAAAGGCTCCTAATGAAAATATTGCCTGTGTTGTTTGCCTCCAAAGATGTGATCCTGTACAGCTGGTTGACCCCTGTCATTTCCCTTGTGATAGTTGGAGCTCTGCCTTCTAGCTAGTGGAGGTAGTGGTTAGAAAAAGGGTATCCTAGTCTCTGAGTTGGTTTCACTGACTCTTGGTACTGCAAGGTGTTGGGTGGAAAGTAGGTCATAGGGTGTCAGCTACAGCATCATCTGCTTCTGCACCTCTTGAACATCCCCAAGAGGTCTACCTGTTGCCCCCACTCATTTGTATTGCTAGGTTGGGTTCCCATATGCCTGGAATAACCTACTTCAGTTGACACCGAAGCTGTCCCTAAGAGAGGAAACTAAATCTGATGGCCCCAGATGCAAGGCCTTTGTGGTGAGGATGACTTCTTTTGGCCATTCATGGTAGTAATGTAGCTGGGGAAGTAAAGATTATTAGAGAATGAATTGTGATGGATGCTGAAGCTTTAGTTTAGCCAAGTACTATAATTCTTACTGGAACTGATTCAGTACTTTTCCACTTACCTAGTATTTTCGCACCACAGTGCTAGGAGTTGTATGCATGTGAGAGAGTGAACACACATACACACATATTTCAATCCTTGTAAGAAGCCTAGAAGGTAGGTATGATTATCCCCATTTCACAGATGTGAAAAGCAAGCCTCAGAGAGGTTACATAACCTGCCCAAAGCCATTCAGGGTCTCAGTTCACACCTGTTTGATTCCAATGCCTATCCTATTCCCACTTTTGTTGCTATGCCATCTGAATTAAATTTTATCTCATTATTTATCTCATGGAATAATAACTTACAAGCAGCTGTGATGTGGGCAGGCAGGAAGAAAGGGAAAAAGCATGATGATCTTCTAATGAAATAATCAATCTCTGAATCATTAAGACTTTAATAAAATGTTTTTTAATAGTTTATTTTTTTAACCCTTACTCTATGCCAGACACTAAACTAAACTTATAATTCTTACAAGTACTCTGGCAGACAGATCCTATTTATTTATTTTGTACAAGTAGGGAAATGTAGGCAAAGTGGTGTTATGGAACATGCCCACAGTCATACAGCTAGTGAGATGCTGAAAAGGGGTATGGACGCATTTGGCTTGACACTGAAACCTGTACCCTGCTTACCCAAGACTGCTTCTCAGAGTATATTTTCTTTGTTTCCTCCTCATCTTCTTCTTCCTTTTTTCTTTCTTCTTTCTTCTTCTTTCTTTTCTTTTCTTTCTTTTTTATTTTTATTTTTTAGACAGCATCTCCCTCTGTCTCTCAGGGTGGAGTGCAGTGACACAATTATGGCTCACTGCAGCTTCTACCTCCTGGGCTCAAGTGATCCTCCCACTTCAGCCTCCTGAGTAGTTGGGACTACAAGTGTACACCTCACATCTGGCTAATTTTTAATATCTTTTATTTGTTGTAGAGTTGGGATCTCTCTATGTTGCCTGGACTAATCTTGAACTCCTGGGCTCAAGTGATCCTCTTGCCTCGGCCTCCCAAAATGCTGGGATTACAGGTGTGAACCACCACACCTGGCCTCAGAGTATATTTTCACATTATATTTTATCATTCGTACTTTAACTCTTTCATCTCACAATAATGTGATGGAATTCTCTTTGAGAACTTCCCCGATAGGATTTTCTTTTTTTAATAAGTCAAGAGTTGGGTAAAATGCCTTGCTCATTCACTTCTACAGAATGTATTTTAATTGGATGCTGTTTGCCTTAAGTGAACCAGCTTTTACTTACGGAGTTGGAAATGAACTAGATGCAATTTCTAGAATCAACTGTAAATCTGAAAATCCATTTAAGCATATAACCATCCTGGAAAACCAACAGCAGCTGCAGCACAGTTAATGCTCCTGTCCCCCACAGCCCACTTCAGTTCTGGGAGAGTGCTCAGGGACAGAGATGGCAGTGGCTTATGCCACCAGGGAGCTGTATGACCACAGGCAAACTTAGCCTGATCACTGGCTTCTTTACTTGTAAACTGAGGTGATTATTTTGGGTGATGACTTGGAGGGAAGATGGGATGGATCCTTGATAATACATCATTGTTTTGGCCAGTTGTTAGATGGAAGATATTATGGAGGGGCCAAGGACTCATGTCTGGATAATGTTTCATGTTGGGATAGTTTCCTTTAAAACAACCCATGTCACTGCACTGTGGCCATTTTGAACTGGTCTAGAAATATTGTCTATCTATGCCTGTCTCCCCACAAAAAGATGAATCCCTCAAGGATAAAGGTGCATCATAAAGCCTGGTGCGCAATAAGCCCTGGATGAATGTTTGCCAAAGCTAAGTGAAATTGGATATTTGATCTGGAAGGAAGCAGAGACAGGTTCCCAAGGTCTCGATTTTACATGAAGAGGGAGAATAAGAGATTGGCTCAAGTTCCAGCCCTGGCTAGTGAGGAGCAAGGGTTATCATCTTCCAGTTCAGCTTTCTACCTTTTTTCCCCTGAACTGCTTCTCCATAAACTTTCTTCTGCAACTTTCTCATCTGTAAAATTGGAACTAGAACATATTGTCTGTGTCTGTTTAGATATCTTTACTATTATGATACCCTTTTTGAACAGGTACTGTAGCACATGGGTCAAGAACCTGTTGATCTTGAGACAGACCTCTGAGTTCTAACCTTGGTGTCCTTAATTCCTAACTGTGTAGCATTGGTAAAGTTTTCAAATCTCACTTTGCTTCTGTTTTCTCGCCTATAAAATGGGGATAAGTATAGTAGCGACTTTATAAGATTGTCATGGAGATTAAATGAATCACTTTCTTGAAAGTGTTTAGAAGAACACATCAGTAAGCACTGCTTGATGACCCATCAAATGCACAGGATGTGTCATTATCTATCTATTATCTATTTAATGAGACCAGCCATTCAGTGTTTTTTGAATAGCGCCCCCCTCCGCCATGTGCAAAGCACATCCATACTTAAGGAGATGAGAAAGTGACTGAGGATGTTGCCCTAGAATGCAAGGTCATAGTGGGAGAGCACAGCAGGTCATTATAATGATAGGACAACCACCAAATGCTCCATGTATCATGGGAGCACTGTAGGTAGGCCTCCAATCTGTCTTGGGAGTTGCATGGAGCTAATTCTTAAACAAAGAAAAGGAATTAAGCCAGACAAAGAACTGGGAAGACAATTCAAGGCAAAAGAGAGCCTACGTCAGACATAGGAAAGAGAGCAGTGTTGGAAGTGTGTGTTGAGGAGCATGCAGTTGGATGTGACACCAGCCGTTCAGGGTGAGGCGGGAATGGTGGGAAATAAATCTAAAGAGGCAGGTGGAGAAAAACTTTGCACAGCCAGGCCAGCTTCAGCTGGCAGTAGATATAAGTGGGTATCAGTGCCTTCATCTGAAAAGAGATCTGAAAAGAGATTATTGGAAGAGAAACTGAGGTCTCTGGGCTGATGATGGGGTGGATAATAACTAACCAAATCATGGAGAAGAATTATAAAAAATGTGAGTAATACATCAGGAGGATAAACAAAGCCCTGTGAAGACTCAGAGAAGGTAATAATTGCAGGAATAGTTACCAATGACAATAATTTCAGGAATAGTTAACAATGATAATTAACAAACACAGAGCTTACTCTGTGCCAATAGCTGTTGGAAGCATTTTTCTGATATAAAATCATTGACTCCTTACCATCTCTGAATAAGGGGATATTAGTTGTATTCCTACTTGGTAGATGAGGCTGGTTAAGAGAGGGTAAGGTCACTTAATTAGTACATGGGACTGAGACCCAAGCAGCCTGGATCCAGAGCTTATAGGATTATGTCCCTCTACCTGGAGCAAGGGGAATAGGGACAATTTCACAGAGTAGATGGCATTTGAGCCAGGTTTTTCACAAGGAGATAATTTTGCAAGCAGGGAAAGCCTGAGTTAGAATGCAGGCTCTCACTGATAGTGGGTGTTCTGTACTCAGAACAGATAGAGCAGCTTCTCTTATCCCAGGTCTCCCAAAATTATTAGACCAGCTGAATTTCTCAAGGTTTTATAGGGCCACACCACAGCTCTCTATTAATAGAGGCAGTACATGGTAAGGTGTACTGGGTGCTCACCAGGCACCCAGCACAGGTGTACCTGAAATGGTCAGTCTAGAAGTGAGAAGGCCTGGCTGAAGGCCTATCAGGGTGACCTCAATCAAGTCCCTTATTTATCTGAGCTGTTTCTGCTTCTATAAGATGAAAAGGAAGACACTTACCTTTCAGGTACAAATTCAGTGAAATAATGTTTGTATTAAATAACTTTTATTACTGTAAAGCATTCTACAAGTATAAGGTTTTATTGCCATTAACAGAAAATAAAGGAGAATCGTGGTTTTGAAACAGTACCAAATATGGATATAGATTTGTGTACTGTCTACCTTCTCTTTCAATTCCATTACTATTTTGTGTTTCAGTTTTCATGTAGGAAAAAAAAGTAAGTAGGTTTGATGTTGTTTCCTGTTCTCGGGGAAGGATTTGTTTCTTCCTGTTTAAAGTGCTTTAGATTGGACATTGATGAAATAGTGGTTCATAGTTTGAGTTTACTTCATGTTTAAAGAAATATGCATCAAGATACTGTCATCTATCAAGTGAGTAAATGGTGATGATGGGCCAAAGCCAGCACCTGAGGATGTAGACTGACCTTTTCTAATTTTATGTTAAGAAGATGATGGACCTAGCAAGAGATAGTTGGATCATAGCTGCCATAGAAGAGCTTAAATAAGTTCTATTTTTCTTCTATTGTTACATCTGTAGCACAAAAGTATTCCCTAAGAAGACCCCTTTTCTTATTGCTGATTGCAATCTTTTGTTATTGCCTTTTAAATGTGGGACATGTTCATTCATCAATTCATTTTTTCATTTGTTGAATCAAAGAAGACGAAGTGTGTGATGTATTTCCTAGATTCAAATATCAGATTCATAAGGCTGGGGGAGACCTTGTATTGTTTGTTTTCATTCTACATGTTCCTCACTCTGAGCAGAAGCAAGTCCAAAAGGCTGAAGACAGATAACCTAATGGAGCCTCTCTCTATAACTCATTCCTAGCTCTAATAAATGATACTTAGGCCAAGGAAATTCTTCCTTGTGTGGATTTAAACTCTGCCCATTGCGGCTTAGGCACAGTTCTGCTCCTTTCTCCTCCCCGGAGGTGGAGAAAAACAGCTCAGTCACTGTCTTCACGAATCAGCCTTCCTTTCTTGATGATCATTATGAAACCAGCCTTCGGCTTTTGCTCTCAAGGCTAAGCAACCTAAATCCGTAGGTATAATTCTTCATTTCTATCTTCTTGAGTTTTTCTGAACCGTCTCAAAATCTGCTTATTATCCCTAACTTCTATAGCCTAGAACTTTGCAGTAGGGTCTAGCCAGAACTAACCAGTACTGATTGGTCACCTACTCAGTCATTTAATCAGCTAATATGCATTTAGTGAGCTCCACGTACTGGACCTCTGAGCCAAGCCTTGAGGGTACAAAGATAGGTAAAAGGCAGCATAAAGGAACAGGTAAGAGCCTGGTTAACAACCAGGCTGGTTACCCACTCAGCTGTATGACCGTGAGCATGTTACTTAAACTTGCTGTGTCTCAGCTCCCTCATGGGCAAAATTGGATAATGATAGTAATATATCTCATAGGGCTGTGGTAAGGACTAAATGAAGAAACACATGCAATGCACTTGGAAGAGTGATTGACGCTTAGCTATGGTCACATGACTGTTTGTTAGATAGGACAAAAATGAAATAAGATGCAGACACTGCCCTTGAGTTTTACTCATTCTACTTGGAAGGATAAACTAGTAAATGGCTAACAAACAACTATTTACAATTCAGTGCATTTAGTCCTATAGTAGCAGAAGAAGCACGTGGGATGGAAGTTCAGAGGTCTAATTATGCCTTAGGGCATCAGGAATGGCTTCATGGTTCAACGGAGGTGAACTGTTCTATGTATTTCTTTGGTTCACATATCATTGACTTAGAGGCTGGGAGAGACCTTGGAATGACGTCTCACTGAGCATTTTCTCCCTAAGGATCACTGAGTTGGGCCGCAGGGGAAATAATCAGATTTCTAGGTTAGCGAAGATGGTATCAAAGTGTTCTAAGTAGAAGGAGGCTTGTGAACAAGACCTGGAAGAGTAAATGTGTGGTTATGTTTGAAGAATGCTGAGTGGTTAGTTGTGTTGTGCGGTGTAGACAGGCACTGGGGAGAGGTCCTTCCATATGGGTGGCATCAGATTGTCTGGGGACTTGGAAGACTTGCGGAGGTGTTTGCCTTATCCTTAGCCTAATCTATGCTCATGGGGCTTTATGTCTACTGTAAAAAGCTATACCTCAGTTAGGGAGACAGCCAAAGCATTTGATGGTTCTCTTCCAGTAGTTTTCTTACTATCTGGAATCAGAGCTATGTATCAATCCCTGGAGTCCAGAATCTAAATCTTACTTGTTTGCCTATTTCTCTCAGGGCCTAGCACACTTCCAGGCATAGAGCAGGCTCAAGTCATGTGTGCTGAAATCAAGTGGCCATATATAACCAGTGCCTTCATCTGCCTGTTCTAGAACAACTAGTTGTGCTCATGCGTGAATGAACAAATGCAAATAAACCAATCCAGTGATTTTACAGTTTTCAAGTTTGACTCAATTTTATGTACCTCTTGGTACAAATTTGTGTAAAACCCAAATAACCAATATAAGAAATCAATTCTCTCTGTAGTATCTTTGCCTTTTATGGTCAGCCTCCTGTACTCCTGTGTCCCACATTCATGGCTGATTGTTCTGATGGGGTCCCAATGAACCTTGAGTGGGTTTAAGACTTGAACTTTTCCCTCCTCCAACTCTTTCTTGAACATTGATTTTCATATGTCACAACTTATGCTGATGATGGCTAAGGAGTATTTGAGATGTGGAGGGAAGATTTTAAAAGAAGGTCGAGGGCAACAGGCAGCTCTTGTGTATCTAAAGAGACAAATAAGTTTGACATCAACTATGTCTGTGAAAAAAAAGTCAAAAGAAGTGAGAAATCCTCAAGTCATAGCAACTGGTTGAATGCAGCGATTCTCTCACTTATGGTGCAAAAGCCGCAATTTTCTATCTAATTCACTACTCAATCATTCCATGGCCCCTGTCTCAAGCTCGATTTAAGCTAGTCCCCAGTACATAGAGCCACTGTGCAGTGTATAAAAGAAATGACTGGCCAAAGGGACTGAGGGAAAAGGGAGCCATGTGGTGACCCAGAGCTGACGTTATCGAGTTATCCTAGGATCACGTGACGCCTCTAAAGCCTCTCATAAAGTCCATGTAAAATAGGTCATCCTTCCTTTAGCCTTTGAATTTTGATTTTCACTGCCTGATAAAAGAATATGATCTGTTTAAATGCTCACCACATATATTGGGGAAACAGACAATTTACTTGGGACTCAGGGGCAGTGCCTGGATTGAAAGTTTGCTGCCTCAAGGGCTTTGAACTGAAATGGAAACAGGCTGGCTCTCTGAAGAACTCCATTACTGCCAATGACTGTCTTTTTCAGAGGAGTTCGGGTGAGCAATAAATATGACTACTCTTCAGGGAGAGTGTCCTGGAAACTGTTGGATCTTTCCTTACACATATCAAGTGTATTTCAGTTTTCAAAAGCACTTTCCCATGTATACCCCTTTTTCAATCTCACAGAAGCCTCATCAAGGAAATGGCAGCAATGTTATTATTACCAATGGTTAAATGAATAGACCCAGAGCTGACGGGTTAAGAGCCCTGCACAAAAGGGCCAGGATTAAAACCCAGGTCAGAAGCACAATCCTGTGTGTGTTTGCTCAGATCAAACCATCTCTCTGTTCGCTGGTCAAGGATAAGTGTTCCTAAAGCTTGTTAAAAAAAAAATTGTTTTCTTACATGAACACCTAATTGGCATGAATCAATTGTCCCCTTCCTATAAAAGAGTGTGGCCCTTTAAATGCTGAAAACTCTTTTAGCACTCAAAGCTAAAAACTTTTATGTAATGATTTTTAAGGAAACACTTCTCCTACCAACCCCAACAATTGAAATTGTCTGGTGGAAAAGTAAGACCTTCATATTTCCTGTGCTGATCATAATGCTTTGCGCATGATCTTCTTGCAGTGGTGGGAGTCCAGCAGGGCTATTATACAGCCACTAAGCCTGGGATGATATGCTGCAGAAATACATAATTTTGTGTAACACTTTTAAAGACTTTATTTTTTGCATTGCTGGATTCCGTTTTTCGCACTGGAAAAGGAGGCACACTGTCTCCCTCCACTCAGCTTCTTGCCAAGATGAGCCTTAAATAGCACAAATCACCTTAACCCCACCTTTTGCCTTACTATTTAGTGACTCAAAGATCTGAGTTAATGAGACCAAAATGCTCTTTGAGAAATTTTGGAAACTGAAATGGGCAAGTGGTTACATCATATAGCTTTATTTGTGTTGTAATAATACTAAAACTCTAAGATGCAATTTTTTGGCCTTTAAAATGTATTCTTTTCATTAGTAATTGATTTTGGTGTCCACACACAACTTGTGGAACTATGGGGAAGCATTTTTCTGTTGTACTTTTCTTGCATCATTAATGTACTCAGTATTCTCTTCATGTCTATGTTCTGCCTGCCTAGAAGCAACCTGCTCTTCTCTCTCCCATCTTCTCAGCTCAAATATTCAATCAAACCAACAAACACCAAAAGAGACAAGAAAAAATCTCAAAGCCATCCTTAAAAAATCCTATCAACAAATCATGCTTACTTGAAATACTAATATGTGACAAGCATGGGCTCTGGAGTCAAATCAATGTGGTGTTGAAATCCTGCATTGTTATTGACTAGTTGGATAACCTTGGATATATTTCTACTCTCACCCCTCAGTTTCATTGTCTTTAAAATGGGATTACAATAGTAACTTTCTCCTAAAATGATTGAAGATGGAAGGAAGTAATGTAGTTAAATCCCTTGGCAAAGTGACTGGCAAACAGAAAGCACTGAGTAAAAATTAGCAATTATTATTCTTGTTGTGAAAGTATTTTCTTTAAAACCAGGATCATGACAAGGTTGTCTGCAGTTTCACTCATGACAGCCTACTAATACCTGGTTCAAAGTGAGATATAGAAAAGAGGAGACAAAAATGATATTACCAGGTAAAATTACTGTTTATATAGTAAAACAAAGATTCTTAGAAACATTGAAAAATTATTAGAAATTATGAGTTGAGTTAGTTGACTCAATATAAAATAAATATATAAAAATTAGTAACTAACATTTTGATATAATAGTGATAATCATTTAGAAACTATGAAGATAAAAATTATTCAAAATAGTACCAACACATAAAAATATCCAGAAATAAACTGATGGAGTAATTATATAGACTCTGTACTGGAAAAACAATACAACTCCCCGAGTAGATATAAGGTAGACTCGGATGCGTGGAGATAGGCGTCATCTTCCTAGAAAGGAAGAATGGATACTCTTAGCATTTTGATTCTTCTCAAATGAATTTACATATTTAATACAATTCTAATCGAAATCATATTGCTTCTGTCATTTTCTGGAAACTTGACCACATATTCTAGAGTTCATCTTGAATAATAAATACAATGAGAGAGTTTAAAAATTTAGAAAAAGAAGAGCAGTAAGGCAGGTTTTTCTCTAGTAGACATTGCAATGTACTATAAAGTTAATGGTAACTAAAACAGGATATTCTGGAGTAAGAATCAACAGACAAATGGGGTTGAAAGAGCCAAGAAACAGACTATTAAATATAAGAGCTTAAAATGTGTTCAAAATTACATTACATATTGGTTGAGAAACTGACAAGTATGCAATCAGTGGTGTTGAGTTACCTGATTGACTGAGAGAAAATACTGCAAATTAAATTTCAGAAGGAAAAGAGTAAAATGCAAAAAATTCAAAACATATTTTAAAGAGGAGAAAATGTAGGGTAACACTTATCTGATCATGGGATGAGAAACCCTCTAAGCATAAATGAGAAAAAAGTGACAATTTTGATTATGTAAAAATGTAAAAATTCTCTGTGTTTCAGAGATAAATTCTAAGAATTGTATTCGATTAAAAAAATAAAATGGAAAAATGTTTTTGAGAAATCTAGCCAAAAAAGCTTGATGTTTTAACAAATGAAGAGTTCATACAAATAAGAAATAACCTCACATTTCACTAGGAAAAAAAATGAGCTTGGTCCAGGAGCAATTAACAGAAGATATAGGTTACCAATAAATATATGAAAAAAATGTAGTCACATTTGTCAACAGGGAAATGCAAATTAAAACAATAATGGGGACATGACTGATAAAGATTTTGAGAAATGATACTGGTGGTGATGATGGGATAAATTCCATTTACTGCCTCTTCTTTGAGGAAGAGTGCTGATTTATTACTGCCTTTCTGGAAATCAATTAGGTAACATGTATCAATAGTTCAAAAATTTAGAATACTTGACTTAATATTATTCTAGAAATAGATCTTAAGGAAATTGTCAGAGACAAGACTAAACTTCATGTGAAAGGATGGCTACTTTGATGCTATTTATAATAGTGAAATTTTCATTCATTCTAAGTTTCCAGTGATAGGCTAATGGTTAGATATACTATGAGAAAGCCGTTCAAATGTGTTTTCAGTATTCTGCTGAAATAAAGTGTTGTATTTACTCTATGTTTTCCGTATGGAGGAGAATGCTTTTGATATCCTATTAAGTGCAAGGAGTGGAAACTATATTTTGAGTTCAATATGGCACCTGAAATCCTACAAAACAACATTTTAAAAAGTTTAAAGCTCAAAGGACAAAGAGAATGAAAGAGGAGATGGCATCAGGGAAGAAATGCCAACTACATTTTGAAAGCTCAAAGAAGAATAAACAAATGGTAACTGACTTGGCACAGCATTAAAATAGTCATGAAATTTAAGCTTATAGGGGAAAGAATCAACAAAAAGCAGGCTGTTTTGCTCTGCCAAATTCTGGAAATGCTCATAAATTGAAGGTAGAAGGTGAGATATGGGTCAGAGTGAAAACAGGTGAATAGATTTACAGAATGACCAAATAGACCAGATCCCTTCCCCCACTGGACAAAGACATACAACAGTTTGCTTTCTAATGAAGTTGAGCCAGATATCTGGACTATGGGACACTCAGGCACAGTAGAACAGTTAATAGGGAAGAAGGAAAATAAGGAGGTTTTAAATCAAATCTGTTTACTAAAGAGTGAGATCCCAGTTTCTCTCTTCTCTTTCAAAGTGCCGACAGCTTGCCTTATACCCTGGCAGAGGGAGAGCAAATGACAGTCTTCTGGGGAAAGTGAACAATCCATAAAAGGCCTCTCATGAAAGTGCCAACTCTCCTCCATGTCACACTGCAGTAAAGTTCACCATTTGTAACCCCACCTATGCTCCTGAAACTTCTAGTCAGCCTTGGATGTGTTACTCTTGAATGAAACAGATGACCATTCTTGGAAGTCCTCTAATGTGAGAGAGAGAGATGAAGAGAAACAAAAAATAATTTGAGGAAACTGAGGCAGTGCAGGGCAGAGGAAAACATCTTTTAAAATCTCTAATTTATTTCTAGAGAGAGCATATTGCACTTATGATACAAGAACAGGCAACTGTGGAAAGGAATATTCAGAAAACCAGAATAAAATTTGGAAATTAAAAATACCAAAGTGGAAATTAAGATTAATGAATGAACTAGAAAACAGAGGAAAAAAATCTCTGAGAAGAATGGGAATGAAAAAATAAAAGCAGACATGAGAATTTGAAGATCAGCCCAGGAAGTCCAACATCTAAATCCACAGGAGTTTCAGAAAGAGATAACAGATAAAATGGAGGGAAGAGAACTGTTAAGGAATTAATGAAAGAGAATTTCCTTGAACCAAGAGACAAGATTATAACAGCCACACATTATAAAGAGTCAACTCAATGTTAGCATAATGAATGAAACACACACACACACACACAAACACACCAGACACATCACTGAAATATTTCAGAACATTTGGAATAAAGAAAATCTACTAAAATGTTCAGAAAAAAAAACAGTTCCCATGCAAAGGATTGAGACTCACATTGAAAAAACACTACTTGGAGCTAGGAGGGAATAGAGAATTATATTGAAAAATTTAACTAACTCTTATCTAGAAGTCAATATTCTGCCACTGCCTCCCATTGCCATGGGAATAAAATAATGGGCATTCATTTAATTAAATAAGATAATGAATGTAAAGTTGATCAAATTTTGGAATGGAATAAAGTATTTTCAGATATACAAGGTCTTTATGAATTTTTCGAAAGCTACTAAATGATATGTGCCTTTAAAACAAAAGAGTAAACTAAGCAAGAGGAAGATCTGGAGTCTAGGGAATAAAAGGTCCAGACCCAAAAAGAGGCCAAAGTTATTCCTTGGGTGAAGGCAAAGGGGAGCGCTAGAATGTCAGCTGTGCAGAATGCCTGCAGGGAAGCCGCTCTGGATCAGAGCAGGAAGAAAGAAGTGGAACTGATCCATTGTCTGATTTGCTTGCATATATTGAGAAAAACTTTCTGGTTTTGGCAAAGAACTTTTTTTCGGCATTTTGCCAAAAAAAGGAGGGAAATAAGAAATAAGACAATTATTAACTTCAGGGAAAACAAAAAAGTATGTAAGAAAGAAAATTTAATGACACAATCCATAGTTCAGCGGTGAACAAAAGTTAGTTACAATAACTAAGTTAGTTACAATAACTAATAAATGTTGAATATTTACCTAACAAAAACATGAAGTAACTATATTGGGATGATGAAGAGAAAGGAAATATATTAATATGTGTGAATGGGGGTATATAATAGTTAGTTCTCGTTTCCATATTCAAACGTCACTAGGTAATACCTGATGCAGCAACCTGATGGGATGGGCTATTATAATTTGCAAACAAGGAAATGAGCCTGGGGATGGAGGATTTGCTCAGGGTTTCACAGCAAGCCTACATGGTAGAGACAGATCTAGCACCTAGCTGTCCAGTCCCCCAGGCTTGGCACTAAACTATGGCAGAGAGCTTGGCCCAAATATATCCTCTGCCTTTCTCTAGTTCTTCCCACATCTCCACGTTGGATGACTCAATAGAAATTCCCCACTCAATACACTTGTATTTTAGTTAAAAATAGGTAATCAGTGATTTTTATTGTATTCTATGTGACTTTCATTCTAAGAGGCAGAAAACATGCTAAGAATAGGCAGAATGTATATATGAATTGTGATTCCTGTGGGCTGGCTTTGTTGTTGCTGTGGATCTGGGTTTGACGGCTGACTCCTCCACAGATTAGATTAGATCTTGGAAAACTACTTTATCTATCTCAAGCTTCGGTTTTCTCATCTGTAAAATGGGACTAAAATAGCAGACATCTCACAGGATTAAGTAAGATAATGAATGTGAGAGATGAACACAGTGCCTGCTAATAGAAGAGCATAAGCCATGTAAAGGATTGTGGCAGCCCTGGAAGCATAGCTGGGGGTGGGGGTGGAAAGAAGCAGAGAGAGCAGTTGATCCCAGTAACCCCATTGCTAATATCATGCATTTGAACAAATTTGTAATGTTAAAATTAACATTACCTGGCTATTGGGTACTATGATGTAAGACTATCAGAGGAACATGGAGATGCGTAGAGAAACTAGTCAAGGTGGTGTAAAACTGTTTTCAGGTCTCATGGTGTCACCAAGCTCTGGCATGGGTCAAAACCTGGTCCTAGCTCTGGTGGTGGTATGTGTTATTTCGTTCTTACACTGCTAATAAAGACATACCCAAGACTGGGTAGTTTATAAAGGAAGGAGGCTTCATGGACTCACAGTTCCACATGGCTGGGAAGGCCTCACAATCATGGCAGAAGGCAAAGAGGAGCAAAGCCATGTCTTACATGGTGGCAGGCAAGGAGAGAGCATGTGCAGGGGAACTCCCTTTTATAAAACCATCAGATCTCTTAAGACTTACTCACTGTCATGAGAACAGCATGGGAAAAACCTCCCTCCATGATTCAATTACTTCCCATGGGGCACTCCCACGACACGTGGGAATTATGGGAGATGATATTTGGGTGGGGACACAATCAAACCATATCATGGTATTTCACAGTTGGAGCAGAATTAGCAGTAGCAACATATTATAACGTTTGTTATTTCTTCCAAATATCCAAAGAATAATTCCCCATGGAACATTTCTGGATATGAAAGGTTTGAGAATTACTTGAAACTTTCATGGGTGATGGTTCTGAGAAGCTGCTAACCCAACATGAGAAGCCTGGCCTTGACCTCTTACCTTTATCAAGATGACTGGTGGACACCACCACCATCTATCTATGTGTTTTCACAGGGAGGCTTGGTCCATTAGGTTGCTTGATCTACCACTTGAAACCCATGTGGCAACTTCATTGTTTTTAAAAAACACTCCACTTGTGATACAGAATATTTTAAACACATGATGACAAGCCCTATTCTCTGTTCTATGAAGTGGAGATGGGCTCATAGACACCTGAAGCTTTCTGCAAAGGGGGTAGAATTTGTCTTCTCCCGTAGGGACATCATGCACTTCTGTCTATCACTCAGTATTGCTATTTGGCTTCTGAGACTTGAAGGGAGGGCCAGAGATGCTTAGGGCTCACCTAGGTGTCTACAGAGTGAAAAGTTGGAATCTTTGGGGGGCACAAAGAGGCTCTTCCTTTGTTCTGCTTTTTTGCAAAGCACCCTCTGCCACTTAGAGTGGGTGCGAGTGTTCCATTTATTGTACTCCATTTGTACTATAGTTCCAAAAGCCTAAACATCTCTCTCTGTGCAGAATTAGGGTGTAGGGAACACTTGGTCAGGTAGATACTTAAGGGCCAAAGCACCCAAATATTGCATCCCACCACATGGGGCAAATGTTTTCAGGCACTGGGAGTTAGCACAGACAGAACATATCATCTAGCATTTCAGAGAATTCTAGGAAGGAATGAAAGGGCAAGGCTGGCCGGGCGCGGTGGCTCAAGCCTGTAATCCCAGCACTTTGGGAGGCCGAGGCGGGCGGATCACGAGGTCAGGAGATCGAGACCATTCTGGCTGACACGGTGAAACCCCGTCTCTACTAAAAAATACAAAAAACTAGCCGGGCGAGGTGGCGGGCGCCTGTAGTCCCAGCTACTGGGGAGGCTGAGGCAGGAGAATTGCGTGAACCCGGGAGGCGGAGCCTGCAGTGAGCTGAGATCCGGCCACTGCACTCCAGCCTGGGCGGCAGAGCGAGACTCCGTCTCAAAAAAAAAAAAAAAGAAAAGAAAGGGCAAGGCTGATTTTGCTGTAGAAAGACTGGGGGAAGGAAGAGAAGGAAAAGGACCATGTGAGGGAAATGACTTCCATGGGGGAAAAGTGAAATACACAAGGAAATAAAAGATTTTGTATATCAAATCATTATGTTGGACAACTTACATTATATAATTTTATTTGACCATTACATACTTCAATAAAGCTGGAAAAAAAAGGAGTTAAGCCAAAAAAAAATGGTTCTGAATCAGGAGGAAGGCAACCTAGGTGATGAAGCGCTGATGTGTGTGTGTGGTAGTTTACATTTAATTCTCATGGCAAATTGTAAGTATAATTATATAATTATTCCCATTCACAGATGAGGAAACGGAAATTGGTAGGAATTTATAATTATTCCCATTCATAGATGAGGAAATGGAGAAATTGGTTCTCTGTAGGGTGTCCAAGCTCACACAGGTGGTAGGAGACAGTATCTTCCCTCATCTTTCTGGCTGCAAAAGCTCTCATTTTCATTCCCTCATGTGAGATCAAAGTCCATTTCTTTCTTTTCCACATATTTTCCAATGAATGGAAATCCTCTTTGCTGAGATCCTCCCTTCCCTGCATTTGCTGAGCCAATACGCTTTCCTCCAGGTAAAGATTTGCCTTTACTGAACCCTCTACGCAGGTGAGGAAGAAGACTCTGGACCCACACTCGGGGTTGTTTCTGGGTCCTGCCTTGGGAGTGTGCTGGAAACTCACCAGGAGCCATCAGGGGTCCAGAGACATCACAGTTCTGCCCTCTTTCCTGCACCACCACATGCTTACATTTCTCACATTGAGACACACAGCTGGTTAACTGTTCCTCCGGAGTGCCTGTAAAAGGGAGAGGATGGTGCAATGTTAGCCTGTAGCACTAAAGGTCCAAAACCTGGTTCTACCACATAGTAGCTGTGAGAATGTGATAATTTATCAGCCTCTTTGTGTTAACTTCTATGTGTTCCCCATCTGTAAAATGGTGATAGCAGTAGTAGCTGCCTCATAGGGCTGACCAAAGGATTAAGTAGAAAAATCACATCATGATAATCATCGTCATCATTGTCACCATCATCTCGCTATCACTCCCAAAGAGTCTGCATACAGTCATTTCTCATGTTGTTGGCTTGCTTCACCTGAGGTTGGTTTCAGCTATTGAAAGTTTTAGGGGCAAGTCAAGGGGTCATTTGTTCAAGAGATGGAAAAACAGAAATAAGAACAGTGCTTGTGCACATGAAGTTGCCTGACAAAGTTTGTATGTGTGTTTCAAGAAGGTAGTTTAAAAATCTTTGATCATTGAATGCACAGGGGCTGTAGATTAACAATGAAGGGGCCGGGCGTGGTGGCTCACGCCTGTAATCCCAGCACTTTGGGAGGCCAAGGCGGGCAGGTCACGAGGATAGGAGATGGAGACCATCCTGGTCAACATGGTGAAAGCCCATCTCTACTAAAAATACAAAAAAATTAGCTGGGTGTAGTGGCACATGCCTGTAGTCCCAGCTACTTGGGAGGCTGAGGCAGGAGAATCGCTTGAACCTGGGAGGTGGAGGTAACAGTGAACCGAGATCGCGCCACTGCACTCCAGCCTGGCGACAGAGCAAGACTCCGTCTCAAAACAAAACAAAACAAAAAACAATGAAGGGATGACAGTGTATTGGGGAAAAAAGATAAGTCATTAAGAATCAAGTTTCTCTTTTTTGTGTATGTTTGAATTCCTAATATTCAGATTTATAAGAGCATGTAATTATATCACCAGCTAAATAAGAGCAAAAAAATCTATAAAACTAAAGGAACACTATTCTTGCTGAATAATATATGCACATAAAATTAGAGCAGTTCACAAATGCAGAATTCTAATGTTATATTAGCTGGTTGCAACTGCAAAGCCTGCATTTGTATTTCCATTAAAGCTCTGTTTTCTTTCAGTTTGAGGAAATGTTTGCCTTAACAAAAGCTCTAATGCTTTATTTTAGCCTAGAGGGATAAATCTTGTGCAAGATCTGTTTTAAATGATTTTTTGAGGTTTTGAAGAAATAAAATATTTTTATTATAATATCATTAATTTTGGGGGATTGTTGCTCTTGGAGGACTCAAATATAAATGAACTTTAAAAGTTAAAACTTTCCAACTGCCTGGTTCCTAGTGAGGAGAGCTTGCTCATGAACTGAGAGTTTTTAGTGAGAAAATGAAAAAATCGAGAGGAGGCAGAAATAGGGGAATGTGGCATCAGAAGGGAAATTAGGGTCAGGTAACCCCATCTGTTCCCCTTATAATTCCCCTTGGGATATGTGTAAAATCAATATGGATGACAAAAATTCAATAGTATATGTAGCCTCATTAATCCAGATATGAATTGGAAGTATTCTAAATTTTCAGTGAAAATAATGTGTGCTTATATAGATGTATATAAAACCATTTGATTTAAATATATATATAAAATAAAAAATTATAAATATGTATATTTTTAAATCAAATTGTTGAAGAGGACTAATACTAGGAAACAATGGTCCTGTGGCCCACCTCTTTCCATTCTGAGCCCTATTTCTTAGAGGCTGATATCATTACTCCTTCCTGTTTTTCAGGCCATAATAAAAGTAAACTTTAAACCTACTTCGAACTGCCATTCAACATTTAACTTCTTATCAGATGCTAAATGACTAATTTGAATCGATGGCAAGTTATTTTCCTAGAATCAGGGAATGTGAGAATGGGAACACTCTCAAGATCCAGGTGAATTCACATTACATCAAAAAGAAATCAAAGTCCAGACAGGGTCTGGGACCCGTCCAAGGCTGAACAGTTAGTTTTTGACACTCTGTGGGGCAAAACTTGGGTCTGATGCCCTTTCCTTTCTACCATACTGCTTCTCAGGATTTTTTTCTGGCACAATTCAGGCACATCCTGAATAGTGCTTTGATAAGGTAGTTCTCTTCTCTAGAAAGTTAGACCATTTAAAAATGCTAGTTAACATGGATGCAATTCACCAATGTATTTGTCATTTAAAGACCAGTGCAAAGTATAATGGACCAATAAAAATTGTAATGTACTTATAAAATTGACCCAGATTGGCAGAAAAAAAACCCGTGCAATTTGAAACAGGAAAAAGAAAGCATAATTGATAAAAGGAATGGTGTAATATTTAATATTAGAAAATATTATTGGTAGCAGCTTTCTGATGTTAGTATTAAGTTATAGTAAATATCTTTCCATACTTGACAGTTTCTTTAGTTTGTCATTAGATGAGGAAACAGTATTGATGGTTTAGGGGTTATGGAAAACCGTATAATAGCAATACAGAGGAAATCTGAAAGTATAAAGACTGGGGAAATAGAAATCAGAATTTAGGGTGTGTTTGTGCAGGCATGTGGGTGTGTGTCTGTATATTATATGGAGGTGGAGATGGTAAGTTAGAGGCAAGAGTCGATAGGATGTCCTGGCCTTCTAGGAACCAGCTTTCACAGAGGCTGATACGTTTGACATCTAGTCTTAAGGTCAGAAAGGGTTTGATCAGGTAGTAGCTACGTCGTGTTAGGTCAGTTTCACATACTGAAAGAAAACACAATTGGCCTAGACAAGGGATTGGCAAAACTGCCCTGCAAAGGTCTAGGTCATAAATATTTTCACCTTTGCTGGCCATAAGGCCTCTGTTGCAACTACTCAGCTCTGTCACTGTAGCACAAAAGCAGCTATTGATAACATGTAAACCAGTGAACATGGCTGTGGGCCAATAAAACTTTATTGATGGCTGTAGAAATGTGAATTTCATGTAATTTTTATGTCACAAAATATTATCTTTTTAAATATTGTTTTCAACCATTAAAAATATAAAAATCATTCTTTGCTCACAGGCTATGCAAAAATAGGTAGGCTGCTGGATTTGGTCCATGGACCATAGTTTGCTGACAGTTGGCCTAGCTAACAAAGAGTTAGGGTCTATTATTTAACAAATGATTCTTCTGTCCCAGCAAACAGGTAGAGATGAACTGCCATTTTTCATTCTCCCTAATTTTGTGTTTCTGGAACCTAAGCACTTTCTGATTTTGCTTTGTTTTTCATAGGCCAGCAGTCTTGACCGAACACAGAGCAAGTTCTGTATGTGATCTTTTCACTCTAATACCCCATTTCCTGATCGACCAAGCACTCCAGTGGATAAGATAAAGACAGTTCTTTACTGCATTGTACAGACCAGCAGTCAAATATGTTTGCCATCATGACTAAGGTGTAGGCACTTTTAAAGACTGTTATTCTGAAGCGCATTCTGCATTCTGATATAGTGTATCATGCAGGATGTATACTGGTGGGAACTTCCTCTCACATGTCGGGGGACTCTACTTGGCTAATAAACCCCAGAAGTATGCCCAATGAAGAGAAGAATGCCCAACTACATCCCTCACTGGTCACTGATGCCCCTCATTTGCATTTAGTATAATTCCTGTATGGAATCCCTGCACTTCTGATTGGCTCCTCGCCCCTAGTATCACAGTAATCCCTTACACGAATGGCATGCTTTTGAGGTAGAAAGTATCTTTTATATAAAAATTCTGATGCAGATGGCAAAGTGACACTCAGGGAAGTCACTACGGTAGAAAGTGGTGGAACTATAGCTCAAAGCCAAATTGGACTCCAGCTGCATTGCTCTTTCTGCTCAGCCAGGCATCCTGCCTCTAGTTTAGAGTTTATAGGGCATGGGACTAAAGCCACTTGTAAACTTTGATGTGATGAGGTCAATTATTTTTAAAATTTATTGTCAGTAGAGAGTGTTTATGCCTTGTATTAATGTGTTTGCTTCCTCCCAAGCTAAAGTCATTGACTTGAGTGTAGGAGGGCATCTCATGCCTTAGAGAGTGAAAAATGAATACCCACGTTCAAATTTGTTGAGCAATTAGCTCCTCTTTCTCCCTATTGACCTGGAGATTTTTGACTTTGGACATTAAGAGAAAATACATACTGAAGGAAACAGGAAAATGTAACTAAATATTTAGAACCTAACTTGAAAATCAAATTCCTTGGAATCTACTGGATGGATGAAGATACATACAAATTCCTCCTCCCTCAACTAGTTTACAAATTACTCTGTTTCCTTTGCAACATGTATTTATTCTACATGTGAACTCCTGTAGTATTTATTTATTCTTTATTCTTTGAACCTGGTTTGAAAACCCTATGCTCTTAGCAGTGGCTTCTGGAGAAGATATTTCTGGAGGGGAAGACAAGACCTGATTACTGGCCCAAGGAACATGCAATGTTGTTGGAAAAATCACGAAAGCTTGAGTAATTCAAGAACAATACAAGACAGTATGACCAGTGTCACTATTCATCTTATGCTAAACTAGAGGTGACTTCAAAGGAGGAATGTCATGTCAATGCAGACTCAATGCCTAGAAAAATCTTCATGAAATAACACATTTTAAACCTAGCTCTGGAAATGGGCAGGACTGGGAGAGACATAGGAAATTATTATTTCTAGAGTGCAAACTGTGCTGGTCACTTAAGTTACTCGCTTAATTCTCGCCAAAAATCAGTATTACCATGTCCACTTTGAATTTGAAGAAAACAGGGCACCCAAGAGAGACAGGATCAAATTTACTGAGATTGGCTCTAGGCACTGCCATTCTATTAACCGTGTGACTATATGCAAGACCCTGAAGCTTTCTTTGCCTTGGTTTCCCTCTTTATAAAGTAGAGATCATAATGGTGCCCACCTTGTGGCTTTATTGCAAAGTTTGAATGAGTTAATGCACATAAAGTGGCACATATTAAATGCTCAATAAATGCTGTGGATGGTTATGACTGTCGTTACCAAATACCTTGCCAGGAGTAGGGCTGAGATTGGAATGCAAATTTGACCCTAATTCCATGCTCATTTCACTACAGCTCAGTTGTAGAAGGTGGTATCAGTGGATCCATCACCAGCACAATGCTGGTATGCAGAATGAGGTGCCATGATGGTACCATGAGGGTCTGTGGTGAGAGTGAACCCTCATGATGAGGTAGAAGATGTGGGATGGTGAGTGATATGAGAGAAAGTTCGATGTATAGGGGGAAGTACCAGTGTCACCTTCAGGACTCATTTCATCGGTCTGGCCAGGCTATGACTAGGTAAACATTACCACATACCTTTTCCTTTGATTTCAATTTAGGCCAGGTCTGTGTGAGTCCTGTTCTGACACCAACACCTTCCACAATATAAACACATGTGCACACATATACACACACAAACCCTGAAAGTGCCGTGGGCTGAGCCATACATATTTTCCCAGCCTTGGCTCTTATCCCTCATCCCCCACTATGCTCCAGTCATACAGAATGAGTTTGCAATTCCCTGAAGCCCATTGGAATGCGCATCCTGCCCTCGCTGTATTTCTACTACCTAGCATAGCACCTGGGGTATAGTAGGTGCTCGATGAATGATTGGCAAAAAAGTGAGTCCTTAAGTAAGTGAGGGTTCTCTCACTCCTCTGGGCTTCTGCAGATACTGTTCTCTCTAACAGGAAAATCGTTCCTACCTTCTAGTTCTCTCCTCCAGAGGAGCTCTGCCACTTTCCTCTCCTTTCTTAAAAGCTGAGTGAGGTGTAACTAGGAGCCATCATGATTCCTTCCGTGGCATTGATTACATTACATTGCAATTTCCTCTTTATTCCTCTGTCCACCTCATTAAAGGGTGGCTTCCTGGAGGGTGAGAAAAAGGGGTTCTTCTTCTCTAAGAGGCACTAGGACCACATGCTCTGTGCCTAGCAGAGCCAGCCTCTCAGGAAGACCCAGGACCTATCTGTGAACACACGTGAATGTGCAGACCACGCACACGCACACACACACACAGACGCACACACATATGTGTGCACACACCCTTTCAGGAGCTGTTTTGCCCTGGCCCCTCTGGGGGAATGAGTCACCAAGTAAGTAACAGGTGACTCAGGACACTGGCAGATGTCTCTCTCCTCTCTGCTTTTCTGGCAGCGGGGAAGGCATGGCTCGGCCTCCACAGTTACTCTGGCAGTTGGAATTCAGAGAAATCAGCAGCTGACAGCAGAAGTGAAGTGCTCGAGACGGGAACTCCGTAATCAGCTTCGAGACTTTTAATGAGTGTTCTCCAGAGCAGAGTTGCTAACAAACCATCCTGGACCCCTTGATCAGTTTAATTGGAGGACAGACGGTCTTCAACATTTAAAAAAGCTGACAGAAGGATCTGATTCCCAAGGCTTTCCCTCTAGCTAAACCTGTGCCTCCGAAGCTCACTTCCTTGGCCACGTGCAATGCTTGCATTTTGACCTTTAGCGATTCCAGATCTCTGTGTTCTGTGCTCTGTTTCTGAGCCTGATCTTCATGTTGTCCTTTTGAGCATATGTGGAAGGATACCAGACTCGCCATTAATGCTGACGTCTTCTTACTGGAAGTATATTTGAGACAGGGGTCCCTTTGGGGACATTTTGATGTCTGTGTATCCCATGGATTTTATCTGTTTTTATAAAGCATATTTAAAGCTAACTCTGTCTACTACCTATTTCAGAATCACTGTAGCATTTTCTACTAATTGAGATGCTTCTTTGCATTAAGTGTGTTCTGTTTTTCTTAGCAAATTTAAATACTTTGAAAATTGAATTTTTATATTAATAATACGTATTATAAAAGCTGATAAATGTGAGATTAATGGCCAAGAAGAGACATTCCAGATTTAGATTTTTATCATTTATTAATCACGGAAAGTAAACCTGATGTATAAGTAATTTTAGTTTTATCAAGAAGATAAATTGTTCTGCCTAATGAATGTATAGATATTCTATGCCAAAGACATTTGGAGTAATCTGTTAATCATTTAACTGTGTCAGGGCATATGCTATGTCTTCATAAGGCAATTAAAACACATAGCTTTCTCCACTGAAATGTGTGTTGGCCTTCACCGCCTAAAGCAAATTAAAATGGCATTTGTCTTAGACTAGGTTTTAGCGGCACAATATCTAAAGGCAAAAAAAAAAAAAAAAAAAAAAAAATAGAAGTCTATAGATGTCGTAGCTAAGATAGACTAGTTCAATCTCTAATATTTGGAGTGAGGTTGCAAATCACTCCCCGAGTGGAGCTGTACTAATGAGAAAAGACTTTCTGGTTCCCCAGTACCTATCACAGTGTATGGGTTCTCGGTGGAAAATCCCAGGGGACCTTTTCCACTATCGGAGCCTGGGGATTTACATCTGTAGCTCCCATTAGCACTAATGGGCGCTCCCCACATACAAACTGTCCTCTCACTGATGGAGGCCCAGACTCCTAACTAATATTCTTGTGACATTGATATCTGGAGTTCAGAGACTGACAGAGCACTGCATTAACAGGCTTTGTAGTGTTATGGTACCATGATGCTAATAGAGATTTGTGTCAGCTCCTTTTTAGAGGGCCATAATTCTACTTTTAAAACTCTCTTTCAGGTGAAGCAGATTTTTCAATATTAGTATTAACTTTTTGTCATCGTTGTTTTTTGCAAAGGAACAATAACCACCATCATAGAAAACAAATGACTATTTTAGTCGCCTGGCAACAGTTTGTGGAAGGTGATTTTACTTGCTTTTTAGAGAGCCTTCTATCTGATTTGCCCCGAGCTCAGGGCACAGTGACAATCGTTTTCCCTCATGTGGCTCTGCCAGTCATGAGTGTTAGAGGACACCGGTAGGGGGAGGTGTTCGGTGGAAAGCTTCCACCAGGGAGACTGAAGGCACCCAAGGAGACGGAAGTCAAAGAGAAGCGCGCTAGAAGCATGAGATTCTGTGGAAACTGGAGGATGCAGCCCACCTGAATCAGAAATCAGGTAGCTGATTTCCAAGGTTGGTGGGAACTTAATATCTCCCAGGCAAGTTTCCGGCCGGAGCTTCTGAGAAGGAAGTGGAGAATCATAAAGGGCCTGGGCCTAATTTCCTTCCATTGCCTTTAGAGGGCACAGCACAGGGGTTCCTCTGTAACTGTGTGATGAATGAACAGGTAGGGCTGACACTGGTTTTTGTCCATTCCTCTTACCAGCTTCCTTCATAACCTCCCCAAGCCTCATTTTCCTGCCCTCTAACCTAGGGAGAGAAATTTTCTCAGACGTCACAGAGCCTTCACGAGGAGTCCAGGAGTTAAAGCACACGGAGGCTGTAGCTCATTGCCTAGCCTGGGGTAAGCTCTCAATAGGTGTTTCTTGTTGGGGGTGCTTTTCCTTCTCATACAACTTCTGCAGACAGAGGGCCATTCTCAACGGAGACACCTTTTAGCACCAAATTGGCCTACTAGCAGCCCAGCAGAAGCAAGGTGTGAATTCTATTAAAAGCACCTGTTTTTCTTAGTCACACTGGAGGCATTGCCAAATGGAGAACAAGCTGGGCTGCTCTAGGGCCTTTGGTGATCACTTCTCCACCTGAGTGGATTGGGCAGGCATGGAAGGCAATCCCCTAATGATCATTCTGTCAGGGCTCCTGTTGATGAAAGCTTGAGTGAAGGACAGGATGTGGGAAAAGGGACCTGCTAATGTCTGCACAGCAGAGTTAAATGGACTCACCTAGACACTGGCCAAGCAGGCCCCCTGCTTGGAGGAGCAGATGCAGGTAGGCAGGCTCCAATGCAGGGACCTAGAAGGGACTGAGCTACCCAGATTGGGTCTTTTCTTCCAAACTTGTCAATCAGGTAGGTTCCTTCTCCAGCCATGAGATGAGGGAGGTATCAGGTAGGGGAACAGTGTTACCCTATGGTGCCTTCTCCATGGAAACAAAGAAGTGAGGGATAAGTGGTCCTCCTAAACTCGTTGCAAGGTGTTCCTGAACCCATTCTTTTTTTTTTTTTTTTTTTTTTTTGAGACGGAGTCTGGCTCTGTCGCCCAGGCTGGAGTGCAGTGGCTGGATCTCAGCTCACTGCAAGCTCCGCCTCCCGGGTTTGCGCCATTCTCCTGCCTCAGCCTCCCGAGTAGCTGGGACTACAGGCGCCCGCCACCTCGCCCGGCTAGTTTTTTGTATTTTTTAGTAGAGACGGGGTTTCTCCGTGTTAGCCAGGATGGTCTCGATCTCCTGACCTCGTGGTCCGCCCGTCTCGGCCTCCCAAAGTGCTGGGATTACAGGCTTGAGCCACCGCGCCTGGCGAACCCATTCTTTAGAGAGCTCGATGCAGAACTATCTTAATGTTGTCCTAGCACAAAGTCCCTGATACTTCTTGTTCTAGAGTGATAATCTTTATATTTCCTTATTTTTTGAACTCCAGCTTCCACTAACCTGGATTGTATGTGAGGCCATGAGGGGAGTGATTAGAAAGGAAAGGGGCAGAAAGTGTGGTTGTATGATGGGCGATCAGCTAGAAAGATGCACATACTGGCATTAAAAAGAAACAAACCAAACAACCCCAGAAATGACAATGTCTTCAGGTAGATGAAAAATCTCAATAAAAGGAATGTGCAGAGGGTATTTTGAAGGTGATGACTTTTTACAAAAGGACAAGGGGGTACTAGGGGTGCTCTGGGGGAGGAAAATGTCCTGTGTATCTTCATATGAGCAGCTTGGGTAGGCTCTGTGTCTTGTTTTCCGGCAGGGACTAGCTCCGCAGCATCTTCTCCCAACCCAGGTTCCTGCCCTCTTCTCCCTGTCACCTCCACTTTCTCTTCCCCGTGACCCTTTCCCCCTCGGCCTGTGGTCTGCATCCTGGGCAATGGAAATATTGCAATTAACACAATGGATTCATTGCCTCCTGAGCCCTACACTGTATCCAGTGGGCCCCACTGGTCCCCTTACCTCAACCAAGTCTCCAGAGACTTTCTGGACATGTCAGGGGTGTACAGGCACCCACTTGCTATAGAGCCAGGGTATTGCATTGTCACCAGCCCCCTCCCCTCTTCGTTATTACCATGGATTGTTCTTCATAATTGTTTTTTTCTTATTCAATTCCTCTTCTAAGTTTTTATTCTAAAACAAAACCATCTTCATTTCTGGTCACAGAGGCCTGTGCACAGCAGTCTGTGCTCCTCTTCAGAGCCTGGGGCCCTGGAAAGCCTCTTCTGGGAGGGAGATGGGGGAGGGAAGGTGCCGCTCGGGCAGTTCAGATGTCGGCGTCTGGCCAGCTCCGGAAGGCTGGCCCACTCCAGAGTCTCGAACACAGATTCCCTGCTGAGTAGCGTGTTGAAGCCAGCAGACTGGCAGGCGGGCCCCCTGATGTTTGTAATACACAGATCCATATCAGCGTTATGAAGTTCCATATTAATATGATGCTAAATAGGGATTTTGACTCTGGGAAGAGGGGGATGGGGAGGCATTGAACGAGGTCACCAGTAAAAATGAAAGCCCCAGGACTGGAATAGCAGCAGACTTGCAGGTGACTGTCGAGATGCATTAGCAGTAGGGGGAAGCTCGAACAGCATCTGCCTGCATTATTCTTGGTTCCAGCCCAGTGCCCCTTCTCTCCTCTTTCTCATTGAATTTGATGCTTTATGGAAGCTGCAACGTCATAAAAATAACACTCTGCTGCATCCTTCACCCCGGGATCTCAAAGCCCTCTACGGACATTAATATTTATCGCTAGGAACCTGGGATGTCGGCTGAGAAATATTATCCCAATTTTACAGATGAGGAACTTGAGATTGGGTGCTTAAGTGACTTGGCAGAAGTCACTCCCTACCTACTGAGTGGTGGGGCCATGCCCTGGGACAGATCCCAGAAAAGTATGTGGAGCCCTTGGAAGGATGGGAGAATGCCCTTTGTTTAAACGGAAGAAAACAGAGTGTGCCCTGAACACGCTGGAGAAAGGCAAGACAAGCGGTCTCATCTTCTCCCTCTGACTTTTATTCCCCTCTTGTCAGGCTTGAGGGAGTTGACTCTCCTGGTCTGTTTAGATTTTCACTTCTCTGCCAACTTCACCAATTAAATCTGCCAGCCCAGAACTGTGGCTGGAGCATAGTGGACAGTTTCCATTACAGAACTTTCAGGAACTACGAAAGGGCCCACTTGGGAGAGGACGTCTTTAATGGTCAAGAAGAAGGGGGACTTGCCACAGAAAGACGACAAAAAGACTCTCAGTCTGGAAAAGTGGAAGCCAAGACGAGAAGATCATCCAAATCAAAGGTGTCTTGAGGATTTTAGAGAAGATGAACCATTGTTTACAGGTTAGGAATTCCAGAAGTGTGGGCATATTTTCTTTAACTTGAAATTATTCAGGAGGAATAAAGCGTAGTTCTACATTTTTCTGTGTAAACAGAAGACAATCTATGCCTAGAAAAAATTACAAGGATTAAAAACTAAGAGTTTAAATGTATTTATAGATGAGGCTTTCATTTAGTAGGTACATATCTGCCTATTTGGGTTGGTAATATAGTCAATGCTAAAGTTTCAGTTTCTAGCACTTGGTGTTCTGGCTAAGGAAGAAAACTGGACCAGGGATGGGATGGTGCTTCAGCCACCTATTCCTCATTTTTAGCCACTTGTAAAGCTCTGACGAAGGACCATGGGCTGTGTGGCACCAGGGATACAGAGCCACATAGAATGATGCTTCTGCCCCGCCAGTGGGGGCCCCCAGGCTAGTTGGAGGAGGCAGACGTGCAAATGAATAATTATGGAATTGTGAGATGAGCTGTTGCAGAGATTGGTACACCGTGCTATGGGAGCACAGTGGAAGCGATGATTCATGTTAGGGAAATTCTACTTGTAGATTGTGTTCTTCCCGGACTGGCCTTGATGAGGTTGGCACATTTCACCTATTAAGAATTAGGTGGTGACCACCTGGTTCATTTTATGGGTAAACAAAATCTGTTCTAAAACATTTGACCTAGTTAAACATAGTCATATCCCATGAAATTTTCAGAGGCCTCAAAAGCTGACATTCTCATGTCGAATCCTGCAGGTATTACAGTAGTGTCATTGTCACATGCAGGGCATCCTGAGTACTTTAGGGAAGGACGTCAAAGTTGCTTTCTGAGGGCCAAGTCATGCCACTTCTTTATTTCTTAGGTTTTTATCAGTAATGTCAAAATAATGTCATAGGATTGAGTTTGCAAGAGACTTTGTTTATTGTTAGGAGCACAAATAGATAATAGGGTAAGTTTTGTGGCATGGTATGTTTACTTGGGTTCTGGGTCCTATGTTTGGTCAAAGCCTTGGGCAGACCTGATGTAGCCATCACCACTTCTTCCTGAAGTTTACATAGATGGCAAAGTGAAGTGAACAACATTAAATTAAAAATTGAGACTGTGACCCTTCCAAACTCGATGGAACTCAAGATCTGGGCAGCTGGCTGAACCAAGAGAAGGTGGTTGAGGACTCCTTTACCCATACTGGGTGGAAGAAAATGGCCTCCTTTCTTCTGGCTTCTGTTTCAGTTCCAGACGTTTCCTACCGTATCAACTGTGTGTGAGCATCAATTTAGAACCATAGTTCAAAGAGAAAGGCCACAGAAACTAGGATACTTGAGAGCCTGGAGACACCTCAGCAAGCTGAGTCAACAGCTTCAAGTCTTCCTTCTTTATACCCAAAGCACACTTCCCCAGAGTTCTATGGCTTAGTGTTTGGTCTGTCTCCTAATCCTGACTCCTCTTTGAGGGAGAAGTGACTTGAGTCTGTCCACAAATATTTATTGCATTGAGAACAGTTCTTGGCACTTGGATGGATAAAGGATCTTCATCTTCCTCTGGTGGTTGGTAGGAGCCCAAAGGAAGTAGAACCAGGATGGTTGTCACTAGGCATTTTATGTGGTTTTTAAGATGCTTGCTTAGCGTTCTCCTTGGCTAGACTTGCCTTATTCAGGGTGCACAGGATGCTTTTCCTGAGTTGCCTGAATGAATGGAATGAAGTCATCAGGCCAAACCTGACTCATAGCCAAGGTGGCTGTTCTTCGGCACTGTGAATCCAACCCACATTCACCCACTCAAGGCTGAAACAGTGAAAAGTGGATCAGTTTGCAGAGGAAGTTTATGAGCTCTACCTTAGCATGGTGGTTAAGAGTATGGATTCTAGGAGGTGGCTCTAAATTGACCCCTGTGGGACATTTGATACATACTTTAACTCTTTTCTTTATTTTTTTAAATAACAAATAAAGATGTTTATGCCATGAGGATAATAATCAGCGTTGCAAGGATTAAAGTAAATATGTAAATATTTAACACAGTGCTTGACATGTGGTGGGTACCTTTATGTTCTCATCTGTAAAATGGGGTTAAGTATTGTATAGAGCTCCCAGGGTTTTTGTTAAGATTAAATGGTTAATTCATGTGAAACACTGGCTTGTAAAGTCTGGCATGTTGTGAGCACTCATTAAAGGCTATTTTTACTAATACATGCCCAGTGCTTTTATTTTTATAAATTAAAGATTTCCAAGAAAGACCTCATGAAGCACTTCCCTTTCAGCTAGCATAGAGTTCATTTGAAACATCCAAGTGTCCAGGGCACTGTGATCAACCGACAATCCGAATGTGTAAGAAAGCACTCCCTTCAAATCCCTCCCTTTTAAAAAATTACCTCTTTCCCCAACCTTAGAAAGGCTTAAATATTAAAATAGCAAGGCTTGGGTGCTTTTGTTTTCATAGTGATTTTTGTTGTTGTTGTACAAAAGTACTTTTAAAAATAGTGCAACCCAGTATTAGACAAATGTTTATCTGATTATATAGGCACATCAACCAAAAGAACATAATAAGGTAGAGTTACTAGAAATTCTAAACATGAAAAACAGGCATATTAAAATGAATGAAAAATTATAGGTATTATTGCAGTAAGCTGCTTGTAATATTCTTTAACGGTGTATATTTCCTGAAATCGTTCTCCATAGTGGCTTCCTTGCAAAATGAAAGCTGATTTCCAGGATCTGCTTGTGTGGCAGTAAACACAACCAGCGAATACTTTCAACTTCTGTGTTTGTTTATTGTCTTTTTGGTTTGGTTTGTTTCTGCTTTTTAACTTTCTGGGCTTCAGTCAGATGAAGTTCAATCTTTATTCACATCTTCAGAGCTTGAAGCTGTGTGCTGCAGGTAAGCTCAAGAGTCTGTGAAAAATAGCTCTGTGATGATCCTTTCTGGAGGAAAGAAGCATTCATCATGCTCAGTGCTCTCTGGTGCCTGGTGCCTGCTGTGACGTCCCAGGTGTGCTTGTGCATGGTGGCAGTGGGACACAGAAAGGCGACTCCAAAACTTATTCCTTCTAGAGCAGAGACGGCGGAATCAGAGAGCCAGGTGGACTGGGATTGCTGTGGCTTTGAAGGAAATGATAATTTTAGGCCACATTGCCCTAGATTTTGTGGCTCTGGGAATAACATGGAGCGAAGAGATCTTTGTTATAGAGGTGGAAGAAAGCTGGGGACTCCATAGGGGAGGGTAGGAGAAAAATTCTCCCGTAGGGTGCTAGATCCAGAATTGCGAATGTGGTAGGAAAACTGATGACATTTATTTGCTCTTCTGCATTGGGGGTTGTCTTTTCGGGGAAGTGACCCTTGTCAAGAGTGTGTGACAGCCACAGCTGTGCTCGGATGTGGGATGTGGGAGTGATGGGCACGGGTGGAGAGTCAAGTACAGCTGAAGACAGTGGCTGTTCCTCCTTTGCTATCTCACGCACGTAAGAGACTCAGGGTGCTTTCCAGTAAGATGAATTGCCAAGTATGAAGTTTGAAAAGTACTCGCTTGTTTAGAGGAATGTTTGAAAACAGCTCACTTGGACTTGTCATAGGGACAATGCATTCTGCGGTACACTTGGGTAAGCATTAGTCCTCTAACACTGCAATTCCCACCTAAATAAATGATACTTTGGGTGGATTTGCATTGATACATTTGATAAATTCTGAGAAAAGTCCTGTAATCCATGAGTCTGGTGAGGCCAGATGCTGCTCTCCTTGAAAAGGTCAGCATAGCATTGCATTAAAAAGCACAATTTTATGTTTTGCTTCTGGTAACTCATTATGAATGATATTCAGAGTTTTCCCCTTTTGATAGCCACAGTATTGGCATCTTCTCTTTGCTTAAAGTGGTGCGGCTTGATTGAAATAAACATGGAAATCAGCTTAAGGGATCTTTTGATGGGTTTCATTGGTAAAACACAACAAAATACTACCGATCCTCAGTTCTACTCCCACCACCCACATACCAAACACAGTCATTTTTTCTTATTTTCTCTGGTTAGTTTTAACATAGGAACTCAGTTCATAGCATGTGCTCTAATTTTTTTTTTTTTTTTTTTTTTTTTTTTTTTTTTTTTTTTTTATGAGACGGAGTCTTGCTCTGTCACCCAGGCTGGAGTGCAATGCCATAATCTCAGCTCACTGCAACCTCTGCTTTCCAGGTTCAAGCGATTCTCCTGCCGCAGCCTCCCTAGTAGCTGGGATTACAGGCGCGTGCCACCATGCCCGGCTAATTTTGTATTTTTAGTAGAGACAAGGGTTCTCCATGTTGGCCAGGCTGGTCTCGAACTCCCGACCTCAGGTGATCCACCCACTCGGCTTCCCAAAGTGCTGGGATTACAGGCTTGAGCCACCACTCCTGGCCACATGCTCTAATCTTTAGTTTTATCTTTGTCTCTCAGCCGCGTTTCTCACTCGTTCACCTGAACTTGTCCCTTTTGTTTCCCTTTCCAAATTTACGTTTATCTCATAAACAAGAGGAGGGGGCCACAAATCAATGGCTGTCTGGGTATGTGGTGGGACGAGGGTCTCTAATTCGGGCTTGTTTGTGAGTGTGTAGGCGGCAGAAGTAAATTAGCTTGCAGATTTCAGGAGAGACTGTTATCCGTGTCCTCTGCCAGGGATCTTGCAGAGTGCCAAATTACAATTGATTTCTCAATAAAATTGAGTTCAACCTTCCCCAACATAATCCAAGACAGAAATGACAGAGAACTGTCTCACTTTAAAAATTTTATTCTTTTCAGTCAATTTTGTTCTTGGAGGTTTATTATTGTGATTAGCCTTGGACCATGAGATACTCACCTCCCCTGCCTTCCTAGACTTCACAAAGCAGTCAGCTGAGCAAGAGCAGGAGCAATGGGCTGGCCCCCAGGCCACCCCTCTGGGGCGGGGCTTCTCACTGGGTACCATGTGAAGATGCTATTGGCTTTTAAGGTCCAAAAGTACAAGAGTTCGCTGTCTGTTTCAAATGAATCCTGTGCTCAGAGCATCAGGGGCTCTTTTCAGCAGGTTGCTTCCCTTCTCTCCAATCAATCACTCGCTTCCCTCTCTCTCTCATGCATGTGCACACTCAAACGCATACATGCGCTCCCCCTGCCTTCTGCTCAGAGCCCATTGCTTTGGGAACCACCAACCACCCAACCTAATTAAAACACGTTTTTCCAATTGCTGGAGCAATTCCCTGAGTGCTGTGCCTCGCCACCACCACACTGGGCCTGCTCAGCTCACTACCTGTATTGAGCTTCCAAAGAGGCTCATCTCACTGCAAAAGAAGTGAATTCATTTCATATTGCTTTGCATTCTGGGATTGAAGTCCTGCATCTTACTCTCAGGAAGCCAGCCTCTTCTAAGGAGGAGAGATGTACACACGTGGGGTTAATAGCACATCACTACCTCCTCCACCACTACCAAGGCTTTTCCTGCCATCTATGCCAATGGTTCAACATTCAATAAATGATTACAGTGGGCCAGCACTATGCTAAATAATTTTGTTTCATTTTGATTTATGTCATTGCTCCCCTTTTCTTCAGCTGGCTGTCCCCATGACTTTTTATTTTTTTTAAACCATCTTAGCCTTTTTGAAGTGTACAGTTCGGTGGTATTTAGTATATCCACGTTGCTGTATAACCATCACCACAATCCATCTCCAGAACTCTTTTCACCTTGAAAAACAGAAACTCTATACCCATTAAATAAAAATGTTCCATCATTTCTCCCCACCACCTAGCCCCCGGCAACCACTGTTCTACTTTCTGTCTCTATGAATTGACTAGGCATTTTGTATAAGAAGAATCATATGATGTTTATCGTTTTGAGACTCATTTATTTCACTCAGCATAGTGTCTTTAGGTTTCATCCAAGCTGTAGCACATGTCAGAATGTTCTCCCTTTTTAAGGCTAAATAATATTTCATTGTATTTGTGACATTTTGCTTTTCCATTCATCAATTGATGGACGCTTGAGTTACTTCCACCTTTGGGCTCTTGTGAATAATGTTGCTGTAAACAGGTGTAAAGATATCTCGTTTTAAGACCCTGATTTCAGTTCTTTGTGGATATATACCTGGAATTGGAATTGCTGGATCATATGGAAATTCGATGTGTAATTTTTCGAGGAACCACCATGCAGTTTTTCACAGTGGTTGCATCATTTTACACTCCACCAATAGTGCACAAGGGGCCCAATTTCATCACATCCTCATCCATATTTGTCATTTTCAGGGTTTTTTGTTCACAGTTGCCATCCTAATGGTGTGAGATGGTATGATAAGTACTCCATATGCCTCACTACAACTATGCAGTAGATAGTATTATACTCCTCATTTTACAGATCAGGAAATTAAGGCTTGGAGATGTCAAATAAATCGTTCAAGCCTGCACAGCTGGTTTTATTCAAGTCTATCTGACTCTAGAGCCATTCTAGGAAAAATAAGGGCCCTATTCTATGTGCTGGCCATATTGACAACAGATCAACAGAAAAATGAGTGCTTTTCTTTTTCCTTTTAATGGCTAAAATTGCCACATGCCTTCTCAGGGAAACAGAACTCTGCTCATTGAATATGAGCACAAAGAAGACATTCTTCCTTTATTATTCTAAGCAAAGCAAAGGAAAAATAAGCTAAGCAACAATGGGATAATTTATTCTCCATGCCATACTAACTTTCCTAATTGGGCAAGCAAGGACCGACCCGGTGACTCCTCCTAGGGTTGGGGGCAGAATGACTATTTTCTATCAGCCTAAGCGGAATATGCCTTTAAAAAGAAGAATTGATAGCCCAGAGAGTATTGTCTTAGCTCCAAGGTCAAAGGCATAAACATACACTTATGCATTTCATTCCCACCTGTGAAACTTCTGCTTAGCAATTCTAGATTGGAGTCCTAAATCTGCCACTTCTTAGCTTGGCAGGCTTTAGGAAAATGTGTTCACCTATTTGAAACTCAGTTTTCTCATCTATAAAATGGGAATAAAAATACCTTGTTTATAACATCGCTCCTCTTCTTCCCAAAGAAAGAGTGAGAACAAACCAAACAAACTTCTTATGTGTGTTAGAAAATCAAGCTTGGTACCCACCACTGCTCTCTCTGGTTCAGCTTGACACAAGTGTTCCCTCATGCAGACTGACTTAATCACGAAAAGACCTTGGGAACAGAATGTCCCAGCTGAGATGCGACTTGATGCCAGGCTACAGTGGGGAAGTAGGAGGGCACAGCAATGCTTTCCTAGCTGGAGGAGGATACAAACGAGCAGACTGGAACAGGGGAAATCCAGAGGCCTGGCCCAGTCTTGGATTTAGTCAACTTGAACTATGACGTGGGGCAGCCCACTGAAGCGCTCCCAACTGAAGTTCCTATTCACTTCTGTAAAATGAGGAGCTTACTTTTCCCAATAAGTCAATGTAGCTTTCTTAATCTTTTTCCAGGTTAACATAATTCTGTCTTTCGATCACTTTTGTGGCTCTATTTCTTATATCTGTGCTCCCATGACATGAATTCTTATACATAAATGCTTAGCACTTTTCTTGGCATGTATAGTTGTTCGATAAATATATTTTCTTTATTTCTCCCTCCTTCCTTCCACCCCTCCTACTTGCACCCTGGAAATGAGAAAGGTTCGAAACTAAGGCTTACGGAACTGTTTCTGGCTGCATGCTCATTTCACGTTTCCTCACGATCCAGATCTAATTCACCACTACTTCTTGAATGAAGATGGGTGGTCATTATACAGTAGGCTGAACAGGTGAAATAAGTCCCCAGGATGTGGGAGCCCGTGAAACAGAACTGTGCTTTCACAATCAGTACATTCTGGAATCACACAGATATGGGCTGGAACCCAAGTTCCCCAAGTCATGTGAGTGAGGCACATTCTAGAGCAGTGTTAAACATCTCAGGTTCTCAAGTCTTTATCAGTTTAAATTCCAGCTCTGCTGCGTAGCAGCTGCACGATCTGGGGTGATGTTTAGGCTCCTTCTTGTGTTTCAACTTCCTCATCAGTAAAAAGGGATAGTGATAGAACTGAATTCACAGGGTTGTTGGGAGGATTAAATGCAATGACACATAATGAAGCATTTAGGGCAATGCCTAATGCAATTTAGTAATATTGTGCTTATTGCTGCTGCTACTATGATGATTATTTCTACAGTAACTACTGCTGCTATGATGGAGTCCACTGCCTGCTTCAAAGCATTACTCATTTTATGACTGTTTCTTGTATTCAGATATATCCTGTGAAAGACACCTTAAAGCACAGTTCCTAGATACTATGTACTGACATCAAGTTCTGAAGGGATTCTACTTCTTTTTTTTAAATAGAATTTCTCAGATTATTAATAAAGTATGTTAATATGAACTCATTTGCCAGTTGAATGAGATTATGTTTTTACCATGGGAGTTAAATATATGTGTAAAATGTAAATTACGTAAAATTTTTACTCGGCTGAAAAGATATCTTTAAACACCTACCACACTACAGTGTAACTTATTCCAGGCTACAAATAAGATTAGTGACAAAGAGAAGAAAATAGTATTTAAAACCCTAAATGGACATGCACAAGCATAAACGTTGAAAATTTCAAGTGGAATAAACATTTCCAAAATACTTTCCTTTTTTAGCAAGACGTGGATAATGGGCTATCTCAGATGGGTTACTTCCTCTAACAAACATGCGTTATAAGTGCACATATAGTGTATTTTTTTTTTTACAAGAAGGATATTAAGAAGGATGTGTTTCACTTCCTCCCAGACACCACCTCTCCTTAGTAGCAAATAATAAGGCACATATAAAAATGAGCATTTCTTTTCCCCTTAGAAAACCTCTTCTTAAAATCACATTCAGATTCTTATAATTCCAGTGCCCCAAACAGCTGGTTCTATCCTCTAATCCTTTTTCCATTAGAGATTTCAACACTACTTTGAGCAACACTGGTTAACTCATGACCCAAATCTCCTTAATCCAGGGAAACCATAATGTTAGATCAGTAACTAGTGTATATTTTTCTAATTTACTCCACACATTTTCTTGCTCCTTTCATATCTTCATGGTGTTCTGATGATTAAGGCAGCATTATATCCAGAGGTTTGGTTGACTGTGGTTGGTGGTAAGTTAGGAGTTGAAGGAGCAAGCCTTAGATTTGTTTTTGACTCAGTACCTGGCACCGATAATATGTTTTAAATAACAATTGTGGTTTAATGAGAAATTTATGGAGCCCCAGTCAGATGCTAACAGCTTTAAGCATGTTATCTCATTTAATCTCACAACTAACCTGAGGCTTGATCCCCATATTACAAATGAGGAAACTGAGGCACAGAGAGATGAAGTATCTTGCATCGTGTCACACAGTAAATGGCTGAGATTCAAACCCACCTATGTCTGACTGTGAAACCTTTATTCTTATTCACCATAAATATATTTTTTGGATGGATGAGGAGAGATTCCTCTAAAATTCCATTTTAGTTGTCACAAAGAGTTAGGGTAGATGGACCCTGTCTTATTTTTTCTTTCTTATTGCTCCTCATTTTTTCCTTAGGATACTCCTAAGGCCTAAAGAAAGGTTTGGTGGTCATCAAAGCCAGTGCTTAGCCTTTTATGTATGCAACTTTCACCCATATTATCCCACTTTTTCTTGTAGTTTGCTCTTTTCACACATCTATGTTTGTTGCACAACTTAAAACTAATTCCTCAGGCTATTTGAGTAAGCCTTTGGATCTCTATTTGATTTATATTCTGAATGAGAGTTTAAAAACCTTAAATTAACTGGATAGAGGTATTGGTTGGAACTTCTTCTTATCAGAGAACTTGAGAGTAAGAAAAATTGCTGGACTTAAAAAAAAATCTGTGTACACCACAGGAGAGTTTCTTTGGAATGACTTCTATAAATCGAAATGTTTGTTTACCACATTAGCTAAAATAACTCAGAGGAAGCTATTGAAAGAAGACATGAGGAAAAGAAGGCACAATCAGTGTGCCTGGCCACACAGGAGTGAATGAAAATAAAATGAGCGCACTGGAAATGTAGACTTTTTCCAGGAAAGTTTTGTTTGTTTGTTTGTTTGTTTTTGAGATGGAGTCTCGCTCTGTTGCCCAGGCTGGAGTGCAGTGATGCCACCTCAGCTCACTGCAACCTCTGCCTCCTGGGTTCAAGTGATTCTCCTGCCTCAGCCTCACAAGTAGCTGGGATTACAGGTGTGCACCATCATGCCCAGCTAATTTTTGTGTTTTTAGTAAAGACGGGGTTTCACCCTGTTGGCTAGGCTGGTCTTGAAGTCCTGACCTCAGGCGATCCACCTGCCTCAGTCTCCCAAAGTGCTGGGATTACAGGCGTGAACCACCACGATTGGTCTTTCCAGGGAAAATTATATGGAGCCTGATTCTACTTGAGAAGCCATACCATCCCCATCAAGTTCAGCTTTTCTAAACACTTGCTTCACTCATTCATTTATTCGTTCTTACATTTATTCATTGTGAGAACATCTGCATGCCTACTACATAACAACTGCTTTGTCAAGCTCAAACTGACACATTTTCCTCCCTTATATGATTTTCAATAATAGCAGTAGTGGTCGTCAGCCTCAGAGCCTCAGAATCATTGTTTCTACTCTCCAAATAAGTCCAATATTCAAATGTTTCCCATTGCTTTTTTTTTTTTTTTTTTTAATTTTTGATGCCCCTTACCCTTTATCTTCATTCAAGTCATTATTATCCCAACCCTAGAGTAGTCATTTTCTTTCAATTGGTTTTGAGGCCTTTACTTTTTTAGTTTTTTTTTGTGCAAATCACTGCTGAGAATAATTGTCCCAAGTTGACACATTCACCAAGTTTCTTCCATGCTCAAAGCCTCGGTGCCTGTTCTCTCAGGTCACTCCATAATCACACCTCCCAGAATGATCTTGGCTTATCTATTCATTTTTAGCTTTCATTGTTCCTTGACTCAAACTTGTTATTTAAGCTACACTAATTTCTTCTTAGCCCCTCTTCCTACCAACAGTTATCCAGGCACTGAATATGCATGCCAGACACTTACTTACTGCATGCCAGACACTCTCATGCCAATTCTTCTACATTTTCAGTGACAAATTTAAGAAAGCAGATAATGTGGATGCGAATCCCAGCACTGCCACTTGTGGGCTATATGATTTGAGGCGAGTGCCTTAATCTTTTTAAGCTTCCACCCTCTTATCTGTAAAATGGGTATAAATAGCACTTAACTCATAGGGCTATTGTGAATGTTAATATAGAGAATGAAGATAAAGCCTTTAGTGTAGAGAGAGACTACATAGAGTAACTGAACAATAAATAACTATCATTATTGACGTCACTTATGATAGAATATAGCTTTTTAAAAATGTATTTCATTTCTCTCAAATATAAAGATATTTCCTCTGAAATCCCTTTTTCCAGAGGGCAAGAGCCATGCCTTTCATCATGCTCCCATTTCTCAGTATAGTACCTGGCATTCAATAAAAGATTTGAATAGATAATAAATAGAGCTCTATGAAGACTAGGGTTTTTTTGTTGTTGTTGTTTGTTTTGGTTTTTGGTTTTTTTTGAGACAGAATCATGCTCTGTTGCCCAGACTGGCGTGCAGTGGTGAAATCTTGGCTCACTGCAAGCTCTGCCTCCCGGGTTCACGCCATTCTCCTGCCTCAGCCTCCCAAGTAGCTGGGACTATAGGCGCCCAACACCATGCCCAGCTAATTTTTTGTATTTTTAGTAGAGACGGGGTTTCACCGTGTTAGCCAGGATTGGTCTTGATCTCTTGACTTTGTGATCCGCCTGCTTTGGCCTCCCAAAGTGCTGAAATTACAGGTATGAGCCACCGTGCCCAGCTGAAGACTAGGTTCTAAGTAAAATGTTGATTGGATTTGGTAGCAAAGCTAATAAAATTGCTTTTGAAATAAACTAGTTGTCAATTCAATGAGTAATTAAGGATCAAATTTGCCTTGTCCAATCTGCATTTTGTAGAAATAGATTCCACAGTACTGAAGAACAACCACAACAAAAATATTTCTTTGAAGCAACAGAATTAGAAAGTAAGGGAGAATGAGGGGCCGGATTGGCCACTTCATGTGAAGAAGGAAGCCAGACTGGGGAACTCTGATGTGAGGGAATTAACTAGCAATCACTTGATCTATCTCCTTAAGTAAATTACAGAGAGGAGGAGCTTAGAGGAGCCAAGGCAGGAGGTTTTTAGTGGGAGAGTCAGTTAGAAAGTCACATAAAAACCGGGCATGGTGGCTCACACCTGTAATCCCAACACTTTGGGAGGCTGAGGTGGGAGGATCACAAGGTCAGGAGATTGAGACCATTCTGGCCAACATGGTGGAACCTCGTCTCTACTAAAAATACAAAATAGCTGGGCGTGGTGGCAGGTACCTATAATCCCAGCTACTTGGGAGGCTGAGGCAGGAGAATCGCTTGAACCTGGGAGGCGGAGCTTGCAGTGAGCCAAGATCACACCACTGCACTCCAGCCTGGGCGACAGAACGAGACTCCGTCTCAAAAAAAAAAAAAAAAAAAAAAAAAAAGCCACGTAAAAGACTACATGAAAGAATACTCTAGCCACCAAACTCTAGCCATATAAGTCAGCAAAATCATATTATCAATTTCAAGTGTTCTTAAAAAGCCAACAGGAAATGATTCATGAAATAATTCACAGAAAATCTTCAGAAAATCACAGAATGAACATTAGATATGTAATTCTTTACACAGTCATTCCTTGATTAAGCAGACTAATGAAGAATACAGATAAATCAAATTTGTGAATAATCTTCAAACTATTGCTTTGTTTCTCAAGTGCTTCTGTGCTTTTCCCCTTCTCAGCAAGAGAATACACCTTCTGACTATATTTGGTAATGTCACGCTGAATTCCTAGGTGGCACTGACTACAGTTGGAAGGCAGTGTCTCAAAAGGGCATGCAGAACTTGAAGTGGGCTGTTCTGAATTTGGGGAGGTGAAATCAGCCATGGTCTTAGATAATGAAAAAGAGAATAATCTACATAAGACTTTTTCAGAGCCCAAACCCCTCATGGAACAGTCTTGGCAAGGATCAAAGTTAAAGGGAAATAGTCATTGACATTAATTTGTTTTCATTATGATCTCTCCCACAACGGCCCAGGAAGTACAGCATGTGTCATACAACCTCTTTCCTCTACTCTCACCTCGTCTTTCAGATGGACAGTTTCCATGCCCTTTAAGATTCACTGTCTTCCCCTTTTCCATGACAAATTTCACCCAAATTCACCCCCGGAATGTATTGACTTATCCCTCCATTCTATTCCTGAACTTACTATTTTTTAACCTTTTTCAGAATAAATCATCTGTCCTTGGTGCTTCTCAGGTTCTCTACTTCCCTGGTTATTCATATATATATATATATATATATACACACACACACACACACACACAGTCACACAGTCTCTTTCTCCCTCTTACACTCACACACACACACATATGCACACACATGTACGTGTGTATAATGGCCCAGGAGCTCAGAGGAGGAGAGCATATAAATACCGGAGTTTTTCTTGATGGTGGAGGAGTTAAGGGAAGAGGCTGTAAAAATGAATGTGTTGTTCTCATGACCAGCATATGGATAACTGAGAGTTCCCTATGTAAAGATAAGTACAAAGTAGAATATAATCTCCATTTTACACATAAAGAAACTGAGGTACAGAAATGCCATATGTTGACTAAGGATAGGAAAATATTTCTTTAATTTCCATTAGTTGGAATTAGTTTATCAACTTAGTTGACTAATAGTTGGGAAGAGGTTTGTGTCTAAGCTTGGAGTGTGGGCAAGCGAGGATTCAGGAAAATCAGGTCTGCGGACATCTTGACAGAAATTATAAAAAGGCATAAGAATAGCAAAGCAAAATTTTACCTTCTTCATAAAGTCCATAGGCTCAGGTTGGGTAGAGACAGTTGAGACACGATTCTTACAGGCACTATTTGGGATAAGATGCATTTCATCAATATTGGCAAGACTGGCTTAAATCCTGTTTGAAGCCTGATTTCATACAGTCCTGCCAGGGATAATTTATAGTTTCTTACATTCATCATTCTTGAGAATTCTTGAGTTTTAAGAAAATGGGCCATAAACTGTGTTTACTAAAGAAATGGTCTCATGTATATCATAGAATATCAAAAACTCACTGTGACCATTGAAGAAAATTGAGCAAAAACGAGAAGGAGAAGTAAAGGTTTGACCAAAGAATGGAGCTGCGGAGGATGGAGGCCAAAAAATTATGTCAACTGCTGTCAGGAGAGGATCCTGATAGAAGAGTCATCCTGGAATGCCTGAAATTGTGGAGTGTGTGCCTGTGTATATGTGTGTTTATTAGAGCACCATCTTGCTTTTAAGAAAAAGATAAAAAAGGAAAGACTGCACAGCAAGGGTGACGAAAAAGATAAATGGATTAGAGGGCATGACTTACTGTACAAAGAGAGATTGAAGTAATATAGCATAGATAGCCTAGAGAAGAAAATAGCGGAGGAAAAGGGAAATTGCTAATACTTCTAAGCACCTGAGAGGTTGTAACATGAGTGACATTCATTTTGGAACTTGGGCACATCAAAAGACGTGCTTAGTATGGTCTGGAGATATATATTTGCCCATTTACCCACTAAGTTCAATGGCGCTGAACCAGAAAAGGCAGGAAGTGAAGTGTAAAGAGTTAGAAAGAAAACATTTTAAGTGTTTATGTTACCTTCAAGGAATGATATTATTAACTTCCTGCTCTGTAAGATTAAGAGTGGCATTAAGCATGGAAGATTGTATAGCTTCCCTGCGTAGGTTCATGAATAGGATTTCTGGGTGGTGTCTCAGGCTTCACTATGGCATGAGACAGGCCTGGTTTACTTGCTTGGTGGTTCTCAGATCCTGGATACTTTTCTGCTGTTGGCTGAGAAGGACTCATTACTAAGCATTTATTGCTTCATGAATAATTGAATAAATGCAAGGGGTTTGTATCTGTCTGTCTGCCTGGGTTCCAATCCTGACTCAGTTACACACCAGCTGTGCAACCTGGCAAAGAACTTAACCTCTCTAAGCCTTAGTTTCCTTTATGTAAAATGAGGATCAAGAATAGTGCTACCTTATAGGGTTCTTGTGAAGATTCAAATAGATACATGTAAAGTGCTTAGCACAGTGCCAGGCACATTGTATTAGAAATTATGAGTTGTCATTTATTCCAGAAATATTCAAGGACTACTTCAGACCAGGTTAATCTAAATGCCAGAGATATAGTAGTGAAGATGTTGAAGGTCCTAATCAAGAAGTTTAATTTCTAGTGGGAATGAGAATAAACAAATAAATCATAATATGTCAAGCAGTGATAAGTCTGAAAAAGAAAAATAAATCAGGCAAATAGGGACAGTAAACTGTTCCGAGTAGAGAGAACATCACTCTGATGGGACCAAAGTACAGAAGGAATGATTGAGTTTGGGAAACTGTAGTCATTCATTGAGGCAAAAAGATGGTACAAGATGGAAAAGGATAATGAATGAATGATGGAATAGGAGAGGTAAGTAGGGGCCAGAGAACAGAGCCTCCAATGGTTTATCAGTCAGAGTGGGCTTGCAGCTGTGATCAACAACCACCACCAGCCAGCATCTTAATACAACAGGAGTGAATTTCTCATTCACATAGCAGGTAGTCTTCAATATAAATCCAGGAACTCAGGTTCTTCCATCTTGTGGGCCCGCCGTTTCCTAGGGCCCCAGAACTCTATGATGGACCTTTGCATCATGTGGCAGATACGGGGAGAGACACAGCTTGAGAAGCAGCATGAGAGGTTTTTGTGAAACACGTTGGCAAAAGTGCGTGTCATTATCATTCAGATTCCGTTGACTAGAAGAAACCCACTCACGTGGTCATGCTTAACTGCAATGAAGGCTAGTCAGTGAAGTCCAGCTGTGTGCCCAGGAGAAGAAGAAATGAATTTTGATGAACACATAGCCAGCAGCACATGCCACACAGGACATACTAAAGATCTTAGATTTTATCCTGAGCGCAAACGACAGTCACTAAAGCAATTTAAGCTAGTCAGTGATCAAGTTTGCATTTTAAAAGATCAGTCTGGTAGAAGAAGGATTGAAGGGGCCCCAAATTCAAGTTAACAAAGTGGCTCATTTATGATACAAAGAGGGCCTGAACCAAAGAAGTGGTAGTGGATGTGGGGAAGAAGGAGCTCGTCTGAGAGAGATGGAAGAGTTTGGAGAGGGTTGCAAATGACTGGATGGGAATGGAGAGGGCAGGAATCAATGGAGAAGGATCAACAACTACTGACTATTATTTACTATGAGAGGAAACCTGAGAAGAAACTTGTGAAGGGGAAATAATGGGCTTGATGAACAAAACACCCTCATTGCTTTTTTTGTTTTCCTGACTCCTTTTAGGGAGCCTGCTTTCCAAACCAGTATTGGGACATATGTTCTGACATGCTCAAATAAAGTTGTGGGGCTGGCATATTTATAATCAGGATTATTTTAGGATGTTCAGGGTACACTGTTACTCTATATCTTCTGTTCTATATAGTCCATGTTCATGTACTCACAAGATTTGTTCATTTGACATTTATTGAAATCTTAATGTGTGGTAGGAATTGTGTTTGGCACCTGAACTAAACTGTGGCCATCATCACCAGAAACAAATAATAGCGCTGCTTGATGACTGTTGCTAATTATTTGGGGTCTTTTGGTTGACTGGGCTATGTGATGTAGCCCGTCGTTGGTAGATATATTGATTTTAGACTACGAGGTCAGGAAAGGCCTAATGTGTTTATTATGGGTTGAATTGTATGATGCAGCTTTAACTCCCCGTACCTGTGAATGTGACTTTATTTGGAAATAGTCTTTTCATAGTTAATCAAATTAGAGTAAGGTCATACTGGATTAGTGCACATCCTAATCCAATTACTGGTGTCTGTATAAGAAGAGAGAAATATGGAGACAGACACACGGGGGAGAAGTCCATGTGAAGACAGAGGCAGAGATTGAAGTGATGTATCTACAAGCCAAGTAGTGCACCAAGGATTCCTGGCAACTACCAGGAGCTAGAAGAGACCATAGAGGATTTCTCCCCCAGCGTCTTAAGAGAGAGCATAGCCCTGCTGACACCTTGATTTTGGACTTTTAGCCTCTATAACTGTGAAAGAATAAATGTTGCTTTAAGCCACTCAGTTTATGGTACTTCATAATAGCCTCCCTAGGTACCTAATTCTGTGTTGTATGTGACAGTACCAAACACAGGAAGTGTTCCAGCAAAGATCGGGTGTTATATTTTTGCTCAGAATCTAAACTGATCACTGATTTTTAAAAATATACTTATATTACAAAATTAGAAAACTGTTTTACACCTATTCTCATTCTCATATCACATTTCCACAGTAGAGAAGAAACAAAGGCTTGATGAATTGAGAAACTTGCACCAGTTCACATAGCAGTGAGTGATATTGAGGGCCTCTGGCTCCCACACACATTGCTGGAGCTACAGTGATCTCTTCTGTGCAAGAATTAGGATGTAGGCTCTTGCTGAGTCATCAGGTACCACCCAGGGAAATTAGGAAGCAGTGACCCTGCAGGCTGTGTGTAGTTCCCCGGAGAGCTTCTGTGCTCAGTAGGGCTTAAAATACTTGCCTGGGTGGAAAGGCTTACCTTTCTTTCTCTATGAGCACCGCCCAGAAGTGCAAGACAACTGCAAATGAGGTTTTCTGGGCTGTCATGTGAGCTGTGTGCAAGGAGGTTTAAGGACTCTTGCCCACTTAAAATATTTCTTTGGGTGTTGCCCAAGTGGCCTGCCAGCTGCTGGAGGGTGCAGTGTGCTTCCCAGCGACCAGCCTTGCCAATTAACTGGGTGCCCTGTGCTCTGGTGGAACTTTATGTCACCCCGTGTCATTTTGAGATGCACCCAGTGCTCTTATGGCTCAGAGGTTCTGCAAGCTGAATGTATATGTCTGAAATATCGCAGAGCAGTTGAATATGCCTAAGATCACATTTTTCATGCCAAACCTGGGATTAAAGACGTCATCTTTTGACAGAATGAAACCCGTGAATGCTGGTGGGTAGTTGGGAAGCATGCATTCTTTCCTAAAACACTTTCAAAATGGCTGCTCTGACCCTACAGAGGCTTCTGTGAATCCGCCATGATTTTGACTAATGATGCCGTATTTCCTAATACTTTTGCTGTGCTTGCAGGCATCAGAACGGTTCTTTTAAGAGACTCATTACGGTACAACTCAGATTAGAATCGCACCCTCAAGGTCTTTTAAAAGACGAAGGATTTCTGAGAAACTGCGACCAGGATGACAAAGTGGCATCTCATTTGCTTTTTATGTAAGTGAATGCTCAGGAAAGTTGAAAAGGAGGCTGTGGAAAAGCCAGACTCAGTTCCTTTGGTAAAGGCAGCAGGGGTTCTTGTTAGACTCAACTGCCGTCTTCTTGAAGGAGCTTCAACCTAGGCGTTACGGTTGACATCTCTTAGAATGCAATTAGTGGTTGTGTTGTGACCCAATTTGACACTCTTTGTTAAGTGAAAGCCAGCGTACACATATGGCATTTCCAGGCCAAATTGATCTACATAGATGATATACTCAGAATCCCAAACCACTGGCTCTTTCTTAACCTCAGAATTGAGGACAGGTGGTTTCTTTCAAATGTCCTTCCTCCATTTCTTTCCACATTATTTATATTGTGGTTGGTAGAGGCAGTGGAGGACAAAAACGTAAACAAAATTCTATTCAATTTTCGAGTTTCTTACTATACAGTAACTGGTTTAAGATAAAAGCAACAACTACCACAAAAGCCATAGCTATGTTTTAAGTATGTTGTATATTTAATCCTCTTAGTTACCTAACATTATTTTTACCCCATTTTACAACTAGGTAAAATGAATCTAATAGTTTACAAATAGTTGAACTATTGCCAGATAAATTACTGGGGTTGGACTGGAGAGCAGTGGGTAGAAAGGTACAGAAAAGATATCATAACATGCGATCGATGAGGTAACATTTAAACTGCCCAAGGAAAGGCATTCTGTATTGGTAGAAGGAAAAGATGAGAAAAGGGGTGTTTATAATGAATATGATCCTCCAGGGAATGAGGATGTAATTCATCTGGAACTCACAGTAACACGGAGTAGAAAAAATGAAGTTAGAGTAAAGCTAGTGCCAGACTAATAAGGGTTTTGAGTCTCAGGCTGTAGAGTTCAAACAATTTCTTCTTTCAGTAGGGCATGAAGAGCCCTTGAAGAGTTTGAACAAGATGGGTTGGAAGGAGGATGATCAGGGCTGTGCTTTTAGTAAGATTAATTTGGCAGCAGTGTATTGGATGGCGTCAGGGGTAGGGGACATAGGTGAACTGGAGACAGCAAGGAAGGAACTCTCCCTTGAGCTTCTGAATTTAGTTGCCTGCTTATTCTTTCAAGATTAAACAGAAGTCATCTCCTGATTCCATAGGAGAGGACCTGTGTGGGGAAAGGAAAAAGGGAAGGCATCCCAGTTTTCTGATCTCAAATAGTTGCCTACAAAATTGGTAGCTTCCTGACAGATTAGGTCATCATGAGAAAGAAAAACCAAATTTTGAGGCACTCTCTTGGTATTGCTGATTACTGCTGTTAATGAGTTATGAAAACAATCGAGGAGATCTTTGTTAACAAAGAAAATTATGTCGGATAATAAAGAGAGGTGCTTCGTTGCTAATACTCTATGGGAATGATGCAGTTTATATATCTATACATTCTTTAAAATTATGAACACAAAAGGAATCTTTTATACCAATCTTATTTTTTTTGGCCTAAAAAAAGAGAATAATTTATATACCCATAGGGCACATATGCATTTATATACACTATATCATGATATTTAAACAAGTTGATATATTTTAAAAAGTGACTTTTAAATATTAGGTCATTAAGATGACTGACATGAGAAGGCAGACATCACCTAAGGTTTTTATTCACCTGGTCTTCAGTTGACATTTATGTGGTCCGGTATCTATCGCATTGGCTCTTTTGTTCCCCTCTGTGTTCCCACACAGGATAGCTTAAGCTGTCAGTGGCTTAAGGAATATAAGTAGCATGTGTTTTCGGGAGTCAAGGATTATGCAGTACACTTTAAATTTTAATAGCCACTGATAGAGACCTCAGGAGATTCAAGCTCACTGGAGTGTTGGACTTCAGCTTGCTTGCTTTCTTTCATCTACAGCAAGATGCTCATTCTGGACTACAGGGAAGGCATTTAGGCAGAGAGGATGACTATTTGAAGTGGAATTTGTTTTTCATCACAATCCATGCCTGTTTTCTGTTGGGGTGACTTGGTGTATACATTTTTTAACATTATGAAGCCGCCAATATTAATAAAAAACAGCTGAATACATATTGGCATCCTTGGAGATCAGGCATGGGAATGCTGAGTGGGGCTGGTAGATAGTAGAACTTTAAGAAATCTCTTTCAGAGATTTTTGAAGACATTTACTTATCAGTTGTCCAGATGCCACTTGAAATGATTAATAATAAACTTTACAAGGAGGTAAAACCATAACTGGTGGAAAACACATTCTAAGTGTATATGTGATAAATACATAATATGAGAAATACAGAAAGAGGTAAAATTAAAGATTCCATATAGAGTCATATTTTTAGGTTGATTATTTATTCAGAGATTTCTTTTTTTTTTTTTTGTGGGATGCCTTCTGATAACCTTATATCTCACAATCTGATACCTGAAAGTAGGACTCTTTAAAGAGCAACATGTTACCCATATAATTCACTTCTGAAAATAAAAACTGTTTTCTTAAAAATCACTTTTCCATAGTAGGATTCATACTTTGGGATCCACATATGTGCTTCATGGGTATGTGTCAACTCTTTGAAATTGTATCAGAAAATTCATGTTTGTGACTATGTGCATTTTCTGCAGAGAATGATCTCTATGTACTCTTTTCATTTAGGCTTTCAGAGGGGTGTGTAACCCTCAACAGGCAGAGAACCACTGGGTTAATAGAAGGTAGACGTATCTGTAGGATTCTGGCAGGTAGCAGATGGCACACACAAATGGGATTAGAGTTTAATGAAGAGACTATTTTCGAGATATGGGAAGGGTTAAAGAAATCAGCAGGTGATGACTCCCCCAGGGCTAGCAACAGTGGGAGGCCAGGACCACCTGGACCTGAAGATGCCAGGGAGGGAGCTAGTTCCAGAACTTAGAGAGGGGAAGCTAGCACTGTTGGAGAGGGAATACTTCAGGAGTGCAGCCTTTGGTGGAGAAATGCAGCCCCTTCTAAACTGTGCCCAGCAGGGAGGAATTGGAGGGAAAACGTCCCACTTCATTTTCCTCTTGACCTTGGCTCTATTGTTAGTGCCTTCCAATATCTCAACCTAATCAGACGTGGAAGGCAAGAAAGCCCATTGTCACAATCTTTAAAGGTCAGTCTCCCAGGCACAGGTAATAGAGAAGGGTGAAGCATAGATCTGGAAGAGCAAATAGAGAACTCCCTGCACAGGGAAACCTAGCTAGCATGTTTCGCTATAATCCCAATGTCGGTTCTCCCACTGCCAACATGAACTGTAGCCAAGTTCTGCTATAATAACCTGAGCAGTTTAGAAATATTCACATCCTAGACTAATGCAGCTTTTTCTATTTGCTTTTTTTCAGTCTTCTACTTCTTAAGGATGGTTTCTAATTGAGCCTGGTGAACATGAGAGAATCAGCAGCTTAAAATGAATGTCATGTTAAGATAATTAATTTGGATGTTGGGAAAACATTTAAGGAAAGGAGATATCATATGAGCACATTTTGCTAAAATGTTAGAGAAGCAAGGAGGAAAAATAGTCATTTATTCCCTGCTATTGAAACAAAACTATAGTTGTACTATATTCAACAGAACTTGTACTTTGTTTTTATTTCAGTGAGAGACTCAGATCTGTAAGCTCCAGTGTTGCATTAACTCATTGTACAGAGTTCATTATTGTAATTAGACTGCTTTTTAAGTTTATTAGTGGACTCACTAATGTACTCTTAAAAAGCTTTATTTGGAAGCAAGTCAATATCCGAAGCCAATAGAACCAAAGAGCTTGTGCCACACGCTCTCTTGCTGAAAATCATGTTATCAATTTTCATGTGACTGTTAATCAATTAGAGTGACAGAGAGATGATTTGAAGTCAATTTTCTGTTTATTGCTAAATTAGCATTTGATTACATCTGCGTATTTTGGGTTTCAAAGAGGCTATGGTTTCCTTTGTCAAGAGACAGAATGGAGGTCAGTGATGAGAAAAATCATTTGTGCTTTTAAAAATATTTGCACATTAAAATGCAGAGTCTACAACTCAGAGTCACAGGGCTAAGATGGAAGATGTGTGTATGTGGCTGGATTGGAACAGGTAACATAGGAAAACTGATCTGATGGTGTTGTACCTACTGCAAACATACCTAGTCAGTGTGTAGCCCAGGGAATGAATCAAGTATTGGATGTCTATTGGTTGGTTATCATGTTGTCCTCAAAATAGACAGAAATTCAGTTATTCAAACTGGAGAAGCATACTATATGGTATACTGTCTTCAGGATAGGATGTGGAGACATGCTGGCAATTGTGGAACAGTGACTGGGCTATGTTGTGGCCAAATGGTTGGTTAGATATGGAGAGTGTCAATAGAATTTAAATGAAGACTGTGAAATAATACAGTGAAATGACACTGGACATGATGATGATGGTGATGATGATGATGTTGATGGTGGTGGTGGTGGTAGCAGCAGTGGCTGTGGCTATGTTTTTATCAAGCGCTTACATATGCTCAACACTAAGCATTTTGGAGAACGTACTTCTATAAGCAACTCTAGGAGTTGTTCTCTATTTGTGCCAAGTTGCTTTAGAAATTACCATCTTTCTTTAACAGAGGAAGAAACGAGGTTATAGAAAGATTAAGTAGCTTGTGCATCACTGAGGTTGAATTTTGTCCAATTCCAGAGATTATGAATTTGACCATCATCCTAAATGTTCTCACTTGGCATCAGAGGCCTCTTTTTGAGACCTCCCTTTGCATTTTATAAGCTGACTGATCTTTGGGCTCCATTTCCTCATACATAAAGCAAGGGATTAAGCAAGATGAGCTCTAAGATTCTTTGTAGCCTTAAATATTCATATTCTAGAACTATCCAGAAGGGAGCAATTCCTCTCAAATGTAGAATATTATGCCAATATTCCAAGTATAAATCAAATACTAGGGAATCTGGAATGCAGACATTATATTTCTCATAAGAACCTCAACTCCTTGTAATTGTGTATTTTCAATTACTCAGTGGTGTAATTGAATCACTAAAGTATAGCTTCTTAATTTATGTTGTATAGCAGGTGGACAAGTTTACTATCAGAAGTGTTGCACATTCTGACTTTTATCCTGTTAAGATATGCTTCCAATTGGAAAGCAGAATAAATTACTTGGGATCTGTCGATGATTCACAGTTATGGAGGGAACATTAAAGCTTTGGGATGACAGAATGTATTTTGTCCGTATATTTGGACAAGTGGAGTTGAGTTTAAATTACTATGGTAATATTTAATGGTGGGCCAGTAAATGCACTGTTGTCTGTTTCGTGAATGTAATTAAATTGTGTAAGACAAGACCTCACTGTGGCTCTTAGCTTGTAAATCTCTGTGGTGACGTGAGGTGAAGCTGCCAGTGTTCTGTGGGGAAATACCAAGCCCGAGAGTTAAAAGGGAGGATTTGCTAGCTTCTACCATATATCACTTGCTCTATTTGGATTCTGAATGCCCATCTCAGTGTAGTGTCTGGTGTGCACTTACAAAGTTTAAATAGAAATTAAACTGGAGCTGGGTCCATTGCTGAATATGCCCATTTGCTTTCATAAACACAACTGAAGAGGGGGTGAAAAAAAGAACTGAAAGGAAAAATCCAAGCCAGCAACCCAGATAGAATGACTCTTCTCCTACCTTGAGGATCCTGGAGAAAATATCACCCTCAGGAACAGCACTAGAAGTGGTTTCAGGGTCTGGATATAGAATGTTATTTCTCTACATTGGAAGAGAGAATTAGAATTGCAGGGTGGATTCAAATAACCTTGGAGGGTCAGACTCAGGAGAGGTAATTACTCTAGAACCTAGTCCCTGAAGTACAAATATCACTTACAGACTTTGAGTTAATTGCATTGGGTCAAGGGGTACCCAAGTTATAGAGGATAGGTACTACTGATTCTATCCATTAAAGGAAGGCTTAGGTAAACTCTAACGCATCCACATCAATTTCCCTGTTAATTGAGTACCTTCTGAGTTATAGTAATCTCACCTGGAAGTGACAAGAGACATCCAAGTCTGGTTTTGTAGAGGGGCTACAGGAACCCTGAGCGGGGGAGTTATGTGAAGCAAAGCCCTAGGCACTTTATGTTATTTTGCTCTACAAGGTCATGACATTCTCCTGGTCATCCACTTATATTTGCACAGGTTGTTTACTGCACAAGGGAAGTTGGTTTGAGAGGGCAAGTTGGGGGCTGAAATCCAGTTTATTCTGTGCTTGCTGAACTGTGTGCCATGGTGTGGGACTGATTGTGCTGGAAGAAAGTAGGTATCTTTATTGATTTTGAAAGAGTTGCCATTTAGACTACTAGCAGCCTGGATTCTAGACATTTAGGTCAACACAAAATTTTTGAGTGCCTACTTTGTGTCAGGCATCACGCTAAGCTCTGGCGGGTATGGGATGAGGAAGCTGTGGTTTCTGCTTTTTAGTATTTAGGACCTAGTGGGGATGACAACCAGGTAAATGGATAAAGGAGCTATCCTGTGATATACCCAGTGATAAAAGTATATTTACACAGCATGTCATGGATACAAAGAGGTTTGGCAAGAGGCATACACAAGTGCGAGTGCAATACACATTCACATGTGCAGATGCTTCCACTGATTTTTCTCTTATGTTACTGGAAAATCTGTCGGTAATCAAGAGACGAATGCAAACATACAACAAGGGATGCCCTGCTTTCTCTGCTATTAATAGAGTACTTAAAAATAAAATCATAATAGACTGCTATATTGACAGGTTTTACAAGCATGGTTGTAAATAATTTGGAGTTGATCCTTCTATGTGATCTGAAAAGATCTTGTGGCCTTTCTTAGGTAGTTTCTACTTAAATATTCTGAAATGAGTCAAATGAAGGTGAGCTCGGGAAGGTAGCTAACTCAAATGTAATTAATGACTGTAAAATTCCCAGCTTTAGACTTCATCATTTTTCTCTGAGAGTTAAAGATCAAATGAATCTAATAATAGTAATAGTAGCTAACTTTTTATAATATCTCAGAAAGATCATATGAAGTAGCTTCTATTATCAGTTACATATTAAAAATAAAGAAACAGAAACTATGGATGTTAGGCAATATTGCCAAGATTAGTAAATGACAGAACAAAATCTAAGGAAGGTTTTTCTGACTTCAGAGCCTGTTTACTTGCTAGCCATGATGCTTCCAGAGAGGCGACTGGAACTGCTTAGCAGGACTCCCAAATTGCTTGTCCATTCTTCAGGATGGGAACTTTATTTGATAATGTTTGTATCATCATAACACTACTTGTCCATTCTTCAGGATGGGAACTTTATTTGATAATGTTTGTATCATCATAACACATTTAAGCTCTCGAGAAATGCTTATAAACTCTTTTAAGTATGTAGATAATTAGCAAATGTGAGTCACTATTAATAGCGAATACTTCCATAGTGCTCAGTAAGCACCTGACATTGTTCTAAGTACTGGACATTGAAATTTGTTTTTGATTCATGCATAAAAAGTAAAGTGTGCAAAGTACATTAATCTTAGGTATACAGCTCAAAGAATATTTGTATGTGTACATAATATCTCCAACATGGCAGAAGTTTCCCTTGTTCCCCTTTCAATTCAATACCCTACCCAAGTGGTAATCACCCCCTAAGGTCAATTCTATCATTATCAATTTGTCTGTCTGTTCTTGTACTTCACAGAAATGGAATCATTACTCTTGTTTCTCATCTTTTTTCACTAAAAAAAGTCTGTAAGATTTTTCTATGTTCTTACATGTATTTGTGATTCATTATTTTTATTGCTGTGTAGCATTTTGTTGTGTTAATTTATCACATTTCATTTAGTCCCTCTCCTGTTGATGGACATTTTGTTTCTAGTTTGGAGGTCATGTAATTAAAGCTGCTATAAATATGTTCATACATGAGCTTCAGTGGATGTACATATTTAGTTATCTTGGATATAAACCCAGGAGTGCCATTTCAGGGTCGTAGGGTAGGCATGTGTTTAGCTTTAGTAAACACTGCCAGGTGGTTTTGCACAGTGGTTGAAATTATTTACATTCTCACTAGGAATATATAAGAGTTCTAGTCGCTCTACATTTATGTCAACACTTATTATTGTCAGTCTTTTAAATGTCAGCCCTGCAGATGAATATATAGTAGTATCTCTTTTTTAATTCTCTATCTAAATGCTTTACATTTAATCCTCACAATAACTCTATGAGATAGGCAATATTCCTATCCCTATTTCATAGATGAGGAAATTGAGGCACAGTAACTTGCCCAAGGTTACGCAGCTAGTCAGTGTCAAAGAGAGGATTGGAACCCACGTAGTCTGGTTCCAAAGTCCACATTCTAAAACATTTGCTACCCAAGAGGGGCAGTTATCAGAGGTAAACATGTAGCTATTCTCTGGGATAACATCATTTAAGTCCACAATTTTTCAAGCTTATGAATAGTAACTTCTAGAATTTTTGTTGTAGTTCTTTCCCAACCATGCTAGTATTTACGTAATCATGTAAAACATAAAGGATTGCAGGCTTTTCCTAAACTATTGCATCTGCATAAATGCCAGTTACTTTTGTCTTAATAAATATTAAAAATAAATCTATAACTCCCAAAGAAAAGTTGTTTGTGAACCAGACAAAACTGCCTGTGTACCATCATGCTGCTCATAATTTGGGAAACGTTGGTTTAAGCTACATGAAGATCTACCTACAAAAATTACTCATTTTCTAGAGTTTTTATTTTTATTTTTTGCTTTGTTTATTATTATTATGTTTTTGAGACAGAGTCTTGCTCCATCGCCCAGGCTGGAGTGCAAAGGCACGATCTCGGCTCACTGCAACCTCCTTCTCCCAGGTTGAAATGATTCTTGTGTCTCAGCCTCCTGAGTAGCTGGGACTACAGGGGCACACCACCACACCTGGCCAATTTTTTGTATTTTTAGTAGAGACAGGGTTTAACCATGTTGGCCTGTCTGGTCTCAAACTCCTGACTTCAAGCGATCTGCCTGTCCTGGCCTCCCAAAGTGCTGGGATTAGATGCGTGAGCCACTGCGCCCAGTCCAAAGTTTTTTAAAACAATTGTTGCTATTAAATAATGATGAAGAATTAATATTTAATTTAATTTATGGGCTATAGACACATACTATTATGTGCCTGTGGACACACACACACACCCTGCCCTATTAGTTTCAACAAGTGTTTGCCACACATATACTATCTCCCAGATATCATGTATGGCTCTCCTGAAGCAGAGCAATGAGCAAAATCCAGTCCTAGTGCTGGTCTATCTTGTGGAGATTACAATCTGAAAAAAGAGGAGGAAGAATTAGCTGTGGCTGTAAGTCTCTTTACAGGAGGGCAGAATTGGCCACAGGCTGCAGAGCTGTTCACAGTGCTCCATGCCATTGTCTTCAAAGCAGCTTTTCCATATTGTCCAGATGCTTCCCAACAGACTTGAGACCAGCTGTCGATGACTGTATGTGGCACTTTGGTTTCTGTATGCATCATTCCTGGATCAAAGGGAGCAAAAGCCATTTTGTCTTTATTCTCAATCACTTACTTTAAAATGTCTTTTCTTCTTGCTTTAAAAATTAATCTATCTATTCCACTCTCATCATCCAGCATATAAAAACAGAGATACACTAGTATGTTATTATAATTAATCACGATATACCTGTTACTCAGCTTCGAGAATTAACAATTCATGGCCAGTCTTGCTTCGTCAATACTGCAATCTACTTCCCTCTTCCATATTACACTGAAGCTAATTCAAAATATTATTTCGCCTGCGAATATTTTATTTGTATGTTTAGTGAATAACAATCACAATACCATTATCACATGGAGAAGTTTAACAATACATCTTATTATCATCAAATGTTCAGTTGGTGTTAACATTTCCAATTATTTTATAAATGTCATATGTTTTAATAGTTTGTTTGAATGAGGGTCTAAATAAGGCCCACGTGTTAGTATTGGGTGATATGTCTTTTGAGTTTCATTTAATCTATGCGTCCTTTTTTTGTTTTACTTTGTGATCTATTTATTGAAGACCTTTCACCTCTAACTTACTTTACATTACAAAGTAGAATATGGACATTGAACAGCTTCTTTTCTCTTTCAGTACCTTGAAAGAAAAAGGCATTAGGACTGACTTCTGAGCTACTCCTGGGGAGAAATAATGAGGCTTCTTTGTTTCGGGATATACTTTTTGCATGTCCAGCAGATACCTACGTAATTGTTTATTTATGGTGCTACCACATTGCTGACCTATCCAAGACTCTGCTCACCCACTTGTTTAGGAAGATGAAGGCCAAACGGACCACTCAGATTCCTGAGGCTTCTGAGCCAGAACTCTGCCTTTTTAATATGAATGCTATTTTTGAGGGGAAACTGTCTTGAAAGCAGCTTAAATGTAGCAGTAAATGAATATGAGTTGGAGTTAAGCATTCCATCAACCGACTCCACGCTGCCCCCCTCTCTTCCAGCCATTTGAAACCATTTCTGCAGAACTTTGCCTAGTCAGTTTCACACAGGGTAGCAGCATGAGACAGGAATAACTGCTTTTGTATGCCTGCACATGTGCCTTTTTCCCTCTATCATCCACTCGAAGGCATTTTGGAATTGTGTTTTTTTCTTTTTTAACAGCATATAAAGCTAAACTGAATTCAATGCTAGTAAAAAGGTGGCTTATGTCAGAGACAAGGATGTGTTCTTTCAATTCTAAATGGAATAGCAAAACCCTGAATGCAAAGTGTTATTTCCTGTGGGGCAGGAAAAGATTCTTTTCCCCTGTGACACTTCACCTGTGTGCCACTCTTGATTCTCTCTTATACTGCTTTTCTGTTCTTTAATTTGTACCTGGATATGTGTGTGTGTGTTTGTGTGTGTCTACATCTATGTATCTGTTTATCCCTTCTATCTCGTTTATTATGAAAACAGGAAGTGCTAAATAAATATAAGCTATTATACATCAGGCAATGTTTAAAGCACTTTGTGTATATCGACTCATTTAGTTGTCACCTCAACTCTTTGAGGGAGGGACTGTTCTAATTACCTCCATTATACAGAAGAGGAAACTGAAGCAGAGAGGTGACTGGTTCTAGATCACACAGATAATCAGTGGTGGACTTGGGACACAGACCTGGGAAGCCTGACCGCGGAACCTGTGTTTTAACCAGTGGTCTGTTCAGCCTCTTTGGAATCATGTGTATATTCACTTTGGACCATATCCTCTTCTGAACCATTGCTAGGACAATTCTACATACAAGTTTTATGACTTTGAACAAATCCCTTAAAAGCCAGTGCTCCTAGGTTTTTCTCCTTAAAATAAAGATATACCTTGTGTAAGGTTTTTATGATATCAAATGAGATAATATTAAGTATCTAAGGGTGTGCGACTTAAAGCAGATGTTCCACAAACTCAATTTGATGTAACAAGCATTTGTTGAGCATGTGGCCTGCGCTGGGCTCAGAGGATGCAAGAATGGCCAGTACAGACATGGTTCATGCCCTCTGAGTTTCCTGTGTAGTGTCTGGTGGGAAAGTGGACAAAATCAACAAACAATGACAAATTTTGACATGTGCTAAAAAAGAACCCATCTCCTCTTAGCATTCCTAGACATGCTGAGCATAGAGCTTGGCCCCACAGGAGAAGTTCAGCAAATACTTGTTGGATTAGATGAACCCCGTCAACTCCCATCAGCTGCTGAAGGCTGTCACCAAACATGGCTCAAAAATGCAAATGTCAGATACAAGTGTGTCTGAAAGGCCAGAAGGTGGAGCAGGCCTGGCTCAGCTGGTATTGTAGCTAGTACAAGTCAGGAGGGACAGTAGGGCAGTGGTCAGCTGGGAGCTTGCCCTTGGGGAGGCAGGTGAGCTCTATGAACACCATGACAGAGTGGAAAGGCAAGAGGCACCATAAGCCACCAGGAGCCCCTGTGTGAGCTCTGCCTCTGCAGTTGGTCTGCTCTGGGACTGTGGGCAAGGTTCTTAGCCTTGGCACGCTTGTGCCCATCATTTATAAAAATAGAAGTGGTAATATGTACCTAGCAGGATTTCTGTGATTTTTCGTGTCAAAAGGTTATGAGAGAATGCAAAAAGGTTCTTAGAAAAGTGCTTGGTGCGTTGCGAATATTTAGTGAGTGTTAGTTTTTATTATTATTGTTATTCATCATTATTATTATAAGAAAGCATCTATATTGCTGCTAAATCAATGTTAGTTTTCTTTACTTTTAGAGGCCTCAAAAAAGAATGTCATATAGGATAATGGTGTGGTAGAATGCTGTTGGTATAGGAGGCAAGAGACCTGGGGCTTCTGCTACCATGGGGCATTGTGACCTGAGGACAGCCAGTTCCCCATCTCTGGGCTTCAGTTTCCTCATAGGCAAAATCTAAGTTGGTCTTGATGATGTCCAAGGTCATTTCTAATACTGGGATACTGTGATAGTCTTCTGAGATTGTGCATCCTACCATTGAACACTCTCAGAGGGAAAGATTACCAAGGGAACTGTCATCTACTGCTAATCACAGTTTAATGAAGTGGTTCTCAGTTGGGGGTGACTTTGACTGTTTCCCACCCAGGGACATTTGGGGGTGGGGTGCTACTGTTATCTAGTGGATAGAGCCCAGGGATGATGCTAAATATCAAACAATGTGTAGGACAGGCAATGAAGAATGACTGGAGCCAGAGTGTGAATAGTGCCTGGGCTGAACAAGGCTTGCTTAATGCTTACCTTGTGTTTTCAGGTCAACTAGAGCTGAGCTGCAATTGTCCATGTATTGATGCTCAAGTCCACAGTTAATGTATCAGGTTTATTAGACAGTTTGATTATTTGAAGGGACCACATATAAATTTTGTTATTCAGAAGCCTTTGCTTCCTATTCTCTCTATCGCTTGGTGACAGGGAGTTGGGAACAAAGATGAGGTGTCATGTGACAGAAGAAATGAAATTAGGGATACCTTAGGGCAGAGAGTGTAAAGGAACTCACCTATTAAGGGGCCAGAAAGGGGATGCAAATTGTTCTGTCTGTCTTTCTAAGGGACTGATAGGCAATGAGTGATTAGATTCTTGCAGGAATCCTTTTGTATCATTAATTCATTCTCTCACCACTTATGGAGGACCTGTGGTGTGCCCAGCCCTGTGCTATTGCCAGGGACATAGCAAAGAGCCAAATGGAGCAAGTCTGTGCTTGTCAGTGTGAGGTTTCCTGTGCCCATCCCTTTTTTATCACTCAGGCAAATCCCACTTAATCGTTCCAGACCCAGCTCAAAGATGCCTCCCTTTCTGCCTCCTTTTCTCCAATCATCTACTTATCTGTCTGCTTCCCTGCAGAGACTAGGTTTTAATTGCTTCCTGCATCCTGAATATCTTACTTAGTGCCTGGCACAAAAAACTGTTTGTTGGAAGAATGAGTGAATGAACAAATGAATGAGGCTGTGCTTCAAGGCCAGTCTTTGTGCAGTTTTTAAGACGTCTTTTCTCTTCCACCTTCCGTTCCAGTCCACTCTGTGTGTCTCCGATTAGAAAGAGAAATATGAGAGAGGTGAGGCAGGCAGTTTTCCAGCCGAGGTCTCACGAGGGTGTGTGGAGACAATGGTCACTTGGAGAAAGGGAGGCTGATGAGAGTTGAGGGCATTTCTAACACAAGTGAGAATCGTGGATGAGGTGGTGCTGTGGTCAGGAGCATGAAGGTGATCAAGGGAAATAATGGGACTGGTAACTGCTGTATTAGGGAGAAATATTAATGATCTCCATAAAGATGGTATATAGCTCAAAAGGTATATTTTTAGTGGGTATCTTTGGGTTGTATGAATTAATAAGGAGCAGCTTGGGTAGTGGAACTCATTAACTTCTCAAATCTAACTTATTTACACCCAATGTAAACCTTGCTCAGACTGTCGGCATCAGCCGTTATAAATGATGCTCCTAGTGTGAACTGTATTTTCTGGTGGCAACTGCATTTTTGTGTTAGAGCATGGGAGTGGGGATGGAGTTTTCAGATGCATTTGATATCTGTTTGTGGGTGACTTCATCTTCTGTCACCTGCAACCCTCATTGAAATCAAAAGTTCTGAGTCATTGCAAAGACACTTGCAACCAGTCACATACTGGCTGTGTTTGGTAAACACCATTGTGTAGCAGTTAATTCAGTTCTTTTAGGATCACTCAGGTTGGTCAATGGTCTGTTGTTCTCATCAATTGGTTATTAGTGTTAATTTACAGTAGAGTCTCTCTATTTCACTTCACTTGTAAAGGTACTCTGTCTGCATGGGGGCTGATCATTGCATGGGGAGTCTCTTCCAAATATGAGTTCCCTCTTGTAAACCCCTCTACAGGCTTACATGTCCATTGTCTACAGAGAGGATGTGGCAGCCTCTGCCATCCCCCCAGATTATTTAATATAGGGCATTTTCCTCAGGTTTTCAGTCAAATGGTATTGTTCACTGGGACATTTTCTCCGGCAATGACATAAAAGTGATGTATCATATTATCATCCTGTGGTCTTACAGATGTTTTGGAGTTTTTACTTTAAATAAACAATGAGAGTGAAGGGGCCCCGTCATCAGGTTTTATCAGTTCCCTTTCCTCACCCACTTCTACCAACTACTGCACTACCTGTTTTGCAAAGGAGGATGGAGAAGGGGAATCAAGTCTGTTGGATGTTTGCACATGGTATCCCATTTCACCCTTCCTCTAAGGTAGGCATTATGATTCCAATTATTCAGATTGGGAAATCAAGGCTCCGAGATGATTTTTAACACACCCCAAATCACAGAGCCAGTTACATAGTAATCTGGGATTTCCAATCCAGATTTGCCTTTGCTCCAACCTTCTGATAAATCTCATCAGATACCATCCAGGAGAAGGAACGGACCTGGGAAAGGTTAAGGCAAAGCAAGTGAGGAGATTTATATGGAAAATAGGATAATGTTGGACATAGAATGGAGAAAAAATGTTGAGGCATTGAATTGTTTTCCACCATTTCCACTAATGGGCTTCATGGGAGCCCATTGATCTGGCTCAGCAAAACCTTCACAACTCCCTAGTTGTTTCTCCCAATAGATCATGAACCAGAGCTCCAAGAGAGTCAAACTCTGATCAGTAAACTACCAGCATCCTATGTCCTCAAATTTATCATATTGATGCTGCTTGAATTTTTGGCTTTCTTTGTAGGACATGGAGGGACAGCAAAGCAAATAATTATATAAATAACTAACATTGGCTGAGGTTATGTATAACAGGTAAGCATCTAATCTACTGCTTCTCTGACTGTTTGTGGGAAAGAATTCCCTCCCTTCCTCTTTTTTCTTAAAAATTCTAATCAGTCATAGACTGTTGCCTTATTAACAGATAATAAAATAATAGAAAAATAAAAGTAAATATGGCACAGAAAATACAAGTCTCATTGTTTGATTATTATTAGAGTCAATGGACATAAAAATAACTCTCTTAGATGTCAGTTTCATACTTATCTGGTCATGAGCTAGGGACATACAGGATACAGACCAGCTTGCATTTTGAGGCGTGCTTTTCTAAGAAACTTACTTGCAGTCATTCTCGGGAGGCTTATTTCCCCCATGTTGCAGGAGAGGGAACAGAAGCACCATAAATAACTTTCTATGGCTACAGGCAGTGAAATGAGGAGCCAGCATTGGAAGGCAGGCAGCTGGTTCCAGAACCTTCCCTGTTAACCTCTTTGTATTCTTCCTTGACTCACAGTGCACAGAGCTTGGGCGTAAAGTGGGCTGGACCCTGAGCAAGCCCTGACTCTGTCATTTCGTACCTGTATGACATTAGGATTAAATGACATCTCCTCAGAGGCTCGTAGATGGTCCCTGGCATGGCGTAGGTGCTCAACAAATGGAAGCCATTCATTTTGACAAGGACAAAATTCCAAGTGGCACTTTGATAATGATTTGGGGTGGATTATTTGATTCGATGCAGTTAATATTCCACATGTCAATGTGTCTCAACTGTCATGTTTGTCAGAAAATAGTTGTCAGTTTTCTTATTCTATGAAAGAAATTAAGTTTTATTTTATCATTTTAAATCTCTGCCCATTTATTTCCAAATGCTGTGGCAGAAATGGCCAGCAATAAGGCTTACTATGAGAATAAATTTTGTTTCTTTAGGGAGCCAGTAGCACCACAGATTTTCTTTTTCCTTGAGGAGCCTTGGGGTCCAATGCCTGGTGTTAAATTCTAGCTTTTTCCATTTTGGTTGAAGGCCTTTGACTAAGTTACTTTAATTTTCCATGCCTCAGTCTCCTCACCTATTAAATGGGGGATGATAATAATATGACCTATTTCAGAGTATAGCTGTGAGGATTCAATGCATTAATATATGAAATGCACTTAGCACAGTATCTGGAGGATAAACTCTTAGTGATTATTATGGGTGCTGATTGGTATGTTGTGAGGTGGAAAAAGGGTAGAGTTTCAAGACATCACCTACTCCCTGTAGGAGAAAACCCACAGCCTTCAACCAAAAACAATGCACCTCAATGATAATATTAATGATTAATTATTACAACTATTTTTCCTTAGCACCTGTGACGTGTTAGACATGGTACTGATCATTTCTATACATATTGTTCATTGAATTCTCTCAGCATTTCACTGATCAGTAATTAAATTTCAAGATAGTTAAGATACTTGTTCAATAACCCATAGTGAGTACATAGAAACCCCACAATAACCCATAGTGAGTACATAGAAACCCCACAGGTTGAGCCCAGGGTAAACCTGGATGCATCCCACACTGTTTTCAGTCTAACCAGAAAAAAAGACTGATAATACATAATGAGTTAACGTTTACTTAGTTTTTACTATGTGTTGGGCCTTGTTCCAAGTAGTTTATATGATTTATCTCATTTTATCTTCACGCAATACTATGAGATAAACACTACCATTATTTCCACTTTTATAGAGGAAGAAAGAGAGTCAAGGGAAATATTGGGACTTGGGTAGTAAGAACTGAACCAAGGTTTGAATGCAGGCAGTCTGGTTCTATAGCCCATGCTATGCTCTAAATGGTGGAGTTGGCATTACAGGCAAAAATATGCACACACACACACACACACACACACACACACACACTAGTCTGGGGTCAGGTGTGCATGATCCTACATCTTGGGCAAAATGTTTCCCCTGCTCTGGTTCTTGGCATCCTTGGTAAAATAAGCGGACAATAGGGCCTCTTGAAAGTCCTTTCTGTTACTAAAAGCCTATGAGTCTGTAAGTAGCAGGGCAAAATACAGCTTTCCTTGTATGTCTCCACCACTTTACTGACCCGTTAGAAAATAGCCATTATGTGAATGGCTTAATTTATATTTAGGTGTTATTTATAAAATTCGGGGGAAAGAGGGCAGGATGGGAGGCCCAACAGAGCAATTTAAGGCACGTTATCAGCTTCTTACTTGAGATTTAGTCCCGCAGCGTGAGTTCTCTTCTTGAACATATACAACTGCATTGTTGCTGGAAAGATTTCTCGGGCTGTGTTTCTTATCCCACAGCTTCCCTATACACCCTGCTCCTTAGACAAACTGCAGATGATTGCCTGTTGTGCAAAGTGGACACTCCATGGTTCAGAGTGGTGGATGGACGATTATTTGGTGGAAGCATGTGTCTAAAAACTTGCCAGTTTTCTCCTACAGAGTCTTTGACTGTCTGTGTTGTTGGTGGTGGCTCCTTTATTTGTCTACAGAATTTAATTTTTTTTGAAACTGAGCTTTTCATACTTACCTCGAGTATTGATTTCGAAAGAGGTTTTGTCTTTTCACTTAAATGCAAAGGGAGAAAGGGACTTGAAATATCATTATGCATACTCTTTCTTCTACAGAAAAGGAAGCTGAAGATCAGATAGGTGACTCAGCCAAGCTCTTGGAGCTCTGGATAACAGATAATCTCTTCCAGGAGTTCCATGTACCTTTGAATTTTTACTGCGAATTTTGTGTATACAGACATTTCTCTGGAGGAAGGTCTATGGCAGGAATCAGAAATGCATGGGCCCACAGATCATGCAAATGCATGACATAGTCAGGTGGAGGGCAATTGGGGCTGGTAGGAAGTGAGGCCAACTGGACACCACATATTCCACTGTGAGGAAAAGTTGCTTCTTAGCATCAACTAATTGTTAGCAGAAGTCCTGCCAATCCAGGACTGTCAGACCTTTGAAATTTTCTAAAGAAGCAAGTTTTCTTCATTTTAGGTAAAATATTTTAATTTTAAATGTTGGCAACTCTTTCAAAGATTTTAAAGGTGCAGTGCAGACAAAGCACAGCATTACTTTGGATTGAGTGTGTATCATGGACCACACGTTTACAAACACAAATTTATAACTTATAAGATTCTCAAAAAGAATCTTTGGAAAACAGGGAAACAGCAGCTTAAGGAATGACAGTTACAGCTCCAGGACACATTTTTTTTCCTCCTCCTCCCTTCCCCATTGAATTAGATGATGATTTTTAAACATCACCTACACCTGGAGTTATATTTAGGTCAGTTGAGAGCAACTCCTCCTTTACTGAACATTACGTATATTTATGACAATGTCTCTTATTCCATCTCCCTCTATCTATTGCACTTGAGGCTTTGCTGGCTTCTGTGCCATTTGTTTCAATATCCATATCTTATTTCCCGGTGACAATGTGTAGCAGCAAATACCCATCTGTGGGGGGGGCGAGGCATTGGGCAGAGGTGACAGGCAGCTCTAAATAAGTTTTAGAGACATGTCAAACTCAGTTCAATAAGAGAGATTTGAAAGGGGTGGGGCAGGGAGGAGGGAACAGATCTGTGATTCTTGGGGGGGAGGAGAGAGTACTCTTTCAAGAAAGATGAGAGAAATGAATGTGAATTGTGAGAAACTGGAGATTTTATCTCCGAAGATAAATCTCTACTGTACTCTCAAAATCCAGGGCCTTAGCTATGACATAAAGATGATGGTGTGTAGTCAAGTGTATTGAGACTCCCACCGATGTTTATTTGAAGTTCTGTGTTAATAAAATACACAGAGGCAGCTCTCCTTTCTCTTTCCTCATGCTCCTAGTCTCCTTTTGTTAATTCATCCCAATGAGCACGTGAAGAAAAGACGCTGCATATCTCATTGCCCTAGGTGTACCATATTTAGAAAGTCCAGAACTGTCCATTTTAAAGGACTACGGATCATTTTCACCATTAGGAAAGGAAATTTCCGGTTTAGGAACAGCACATTTTGTATTGCAACTTTGTAACAGGGTGCGTTTCTAGCTCACTTGTCGCAAGGAGTTTATTTATCAGTATTGAAAGGACTAAGTAACATGTCGTTACTTCTATAACAGTGGGAGATAATTAAATCCTACATGCTTTAAGGAATCAAGCCAGGGTCAGAGCTGTTTTGCATATAACATGCTCAGATTAGGTGAAAGTAGCCTGTTTCAACTGTCACTTGATATTATATTAGCTATTAGATAAATATTACAGAACTGCAGAGCACAGCAGCTATTTGGCAATGCTTCCCCATCCTTGCATTGTGCTATTGTGTGAACTAATAACGCACTTACATGGGGATGACTTGATAAACTTAGCTAATGGGACAGCTTGACCACTGGCTGGCCTGTTTAAATTGCCATTAGATACCATGATGCTTGCTGCTTTTCATTTCCAGAGAACCGTCAAATTCTGTTTTTGAGAAAGACCTGGATAGGATGATGTGGATCTAAATTGCTGCCCATCAGAATTTAGGGATTGTCACACTGGGTATGGGCAGCAATACGACAAGGCTGTTGAGAAAAGGCAAAACCCAAGATTGAGTCAACTAGGACAATACAGGCAGACAGTGAAGGTGGAAGGAGATGAGAGCTGCTTCCTGTGAACTAAGCCAGGGAAGAACTGGCTGCTGACGCAGTGGAAGGAACGTGGTCCATGGAATCAGATGCACATGCATTCCAAATCTGGTTTCATCATTCACCCACTGTGTGACTTGACTTAACCACTCAGCCTCAGTTTCCATGTCTGTGAGGTGTGCTCGTGGGGAGGATTACGTGAGATAAGTCATGTAAAGTGTCTGGGCAAGGAAGTGGCACATAGAGTGCACTTTGTAAATGCTAATCCTGGCAGGATCAGAAGCCTAATCCTGAACTTAGTAAGGTGTCCATCAATGAGTTACATTGGAACACAGGCTGTTTGCCAGCTCGTATTCTAGTCTTCCCGGTACATGTGGGTTGTCCATTACTTCCAGCTATTGATTCCATCCAGAGGGAAGGCAAAAACAAGTGAATCATGCCTGTGTTTGCACTATGGATATCCCAGGACCGCATTTTAGCTATAATCTGCAGCTTTAGTTGGCTACACTTTGGAATGCATTCCTCAAAGAAGCTTTCCATCTGCTTTGAAGATTTGTAACAAAACAATCTCAGCTATCAATTGTCAGGGATACCACCTTATCTGATCAGCCCTCATGTTTTCTTCACTTTTCTTATGCCACTTAGTATTTCTACCTTGTATTCCAGTGTTTGGGGGTTATTAATGCCTCTGGACAGAATCCCTGTGTGATCCAGCTTTGGTGCAGCTGGAGGATCCAGGACAATCTCTGGCTAGAATAGGAGCTCAACAGATGTTTGCTTAAAGGTAAGGGGATGATTTTATTGACCTGTCTTAGTTTCTCTTGGCTAGTGATGATATTATCTCTATTTTAAGTGTTGAAGGGAAATAAAACTTAAGTCTATGGCCCCAGGAGTATATGTTTTCTGTGATATCAACTCCTCTGTCCTTGTGGTATCACAGCTGGAAAACTCTGCAGTGAACAGACAGGAGTGTCCTGAACACTACAGCAGGGAGCCTATGTGTGGCACCAAGGGGCCACTGGTCTCTGTCTTTCTCTACTTATTGGTGAGGATCTCAGTTGGCCCTTAACTGCTTTTTTCTAAACCTGTCTTTTGTTTCTGTTAACTTAGGCTTCTACTTCCATATATGTGAAATATTAAACTTTCTTATAGCTTAAGCCAGTTTGAGTTTTTCCTGTAACTTCCTGACAAAAGAATAAAACAGAATCAAAATTAATTTGATCTTAAATATTCATCATAACAGTGATGACTAATGCAAACCTATGGCAAGTATTTGTCAATACTCTTAGATAAGAAAAGAATAAAATCCTCCAAAGTATATCTAATATAATAACCATATAAAAATCATGAATATATACGTGTATCATAAAATAGTATTAACTAAAAATAGTTATAGTAGAGTTGAGAAATTAAGAGTAAATTATAAAAGAATTTAATCAGCATTTTAAGTGTTGCCTTCACATTTTTCTTCCTATCATGTCTCAAAATATTAAGCTCCTAGAGGTTAAGGCACTTGTCTTATTCATCCCAATTTCAAGTACAGTTGCTGGATTATTTTTAGTTTTATATGTCAGGAGGGATTAGGTTCTGATACAGTAACAAACAACCCTGAAATTTCAATCCTTAAAACAGGAAAGGTTTATTTCTTGCTTAGGCTTCATATCCATTTGGGATTGAAAGAGACACGTGGCCTGAGCCACAGCAGAACTGAGTGGTCACGTGGGCTTGGACCCAATCCCTATCCTTATTGCCCAGGGGCTCCGGCTCCTCTCTAATCTGAGGCAACTGGTGACACCCACTTCAAATCAGGGGTTCTGATTCCCGTTAAGGGAGGGAGCCCCTGCTCCCATCTCACCTTCACCTCCCTGGCTCATTGCTCACCATTACCACCAGCAGAACGAATTCTGGATTTACTCGGATGTGCCACATGCTTTGCTGGGTGCTTGGAATCTCTCAGGGAGCAGACAGGCAGAAAACCCCAGCCCCATGGCACTTACATTACAGAGGGCAAGGGAGAGGGTCCAACACGAAGTGACAGGCACAGGAAGTAATTGATATGTATGTGGGGAGGCAGTGAGCGCTGCGGGAAAAGAGAGCAGGGTGAGAGGGAGGAACTCGGGGAGGGAAAGACATAGTTGGAGAGAGAAGGGAGAGAACAGACACGTCGGCCCAGTGATATAGACCAACAAAAAAGAGACAAGGGAGGAAGGAAAGAAACTTTCAGAGGCAGCAAGAAGATGCTCAGAGAGTGAGATACAGAGAGCCAGGCAGAAAGAGCAAAAGAGAGCTTGCTGTGCCAAGGAGCAAGGATTCCTTCACCTGCACGCTCATCCGTCCATCTGTAGCTCAGCCCTGTCACTCTCCCTTGCAGCCTGACCTGGCCTCTCTGCCAGGTACCTTCTCACACCACTGTCTTCCCTAGCACTGGCCACTCCCCGCCTCTCCCGTCTCAGTTCTTACCATCACTCCCATGCTGGCCACATTGTACTAAGTGGCCTTTCTTAGAGACAGAGCTCTTGCGCCATCTATTTTGCAAGGGTTTCTCTGACCTCTCTGCTCCATTCTGCATTGGGGGCCCCTTTTAATGGTCTCACCCCCTACTCATCCCAGCTATAGGTGAACTGAGACAGGGATGCTAATGCTAGTGACATTGAACACATCTGATGCTTACTGTCAGGCACTGTTCTGAACACTTCTCCTGTACTGCCTTGTTTAATCTTCCTAAGAATGCTTTAAGGTAGGACAGCTGTTATGAGCTTCATTTTAGAGGTGATGAACATGGCACAGAGAGATTTAGGAACTTGCCCAAGATAACCTAGCTTGTAAAGAGAGCAGCCTGTTCTTCTAATATGAATAAACAGGTATGTGTTGTACTTACTCCTAACACTAAATGTATCACAATTTTTGTGATATTTCTATGCCCCCCCGCCCCCTGCACTTCTCACCCTCCCTACCCCACTAGATAATATGTACTGTGAGCTTCTTGAGGACTGGACAAACATCTTTGGTGGGTACTTTGTACCCGGCTGAGAGTCAGCTCTAAGTACATCACTGAGGAAGGAATGAATAGACATATCACTGTTAGGACATCTGCTCAGTGAGAGGGCCAGCAAGTGACCTGTGTGCTTCTTAGCCATGGGCTTTGAAAGACCTGACTGGCCACTGCCCAGCGTAAGCCTGTGTGAGACAGGATAGAATGCTGGAGGAGTGATGCTCCTGGGTGAGGAGACTCTTGGTGATGGGTGGTCCATAGTCCCCTGGAGGCAGCTGCACAGTCAGCAGAGCCTCTGCAATTTCTCCTGTGCCTGCAAGGGGCAGAGGGCCAGAGGAGGGGAACCCTGCTCGCACGCTATGGGCCAGGAACCCTGCTTCAAGGCCGACACATTTTGGTGGCACTTCAGAGGTCATGAAGGGCTTTCATGCCCAGAGGTACACAGGTCGTTGCCAAGAAGACTGGGCAGTTGACTGGAAGCCCTCATGTTTTTGCAGCCTCAGCAATGCCAGGCCAACTGCCACACTGGCCTGGGCAGAGCCACAGAGGCAGGGTTTTAACTTGTAACAGCATCCTTGGTGTTCTTGTAGGGATTCTTGACAGAATGAAGAGGAAGAGGTATTTCACAGAAGAAAAGTACAAAGCACTGATGCTCACCGTGGGGAGAAAAATGCATGTCCAGATACCCCTGGGCTCATGGAGGCTTCAGAGACAGAGGAGCTGTGAAATCACTGTCTTTTACTCACATCCCGATCTCTTTGGAAAAATAAGGGGAGCCCATTTCCTTACAAGCATTGAATTCTCTAGTAGCAGATTGCCTAAACCTGTGAAGCATTGCCTTGTGGGGATAGAGAACATTGAATTCAGGAGAAAAACATAGAATAAATAAGAGTTTCTAAGACAGTCTGTATTGATATTATACTTATAAAACCTAAAAGCCCCGGCCGACTGTGGAAAATTAATGATAGGTAAAGTCAATATTAATTGTCCCTCAAAAAAAGCAAGGGAAAAAAATCCTCCAAAATGAGGATCAATATAATCCCCTTGCCAGTGCCGTATTGAGCCTTTCTTCCAAAAATAAATATATTTTTAAGCCATTGACAGGATTATTTAGGAAAGCGTTTACGTAGTCCTGCTAATGGAAAACCGTGATAATGATCTTTGAACAATAGCTTTTAGAAACATCAGTGCTTGGGTGGTAGACTGGCTTGTCGGTCAATATTGCAGTTTCTCTTTGAAAGGGAAGAAGCCAAGATGAAGGAGTGGATGGAGTTTGGATACCTGATCTCCCCTGCAGAGATTTTGTTTTTCAATCTCCCATGAATTATTAAATATGAATCCAGCCATGCGAGGTAGGAGAAAGGAGATAATTTCTCTCTGAGTGTGCTGATTAGCCAGTTGCTCAGGTCAGTAAGGACTCCACGTGTTTCCAGTTTCTATATATGTCTGTAGAAATGGAGCATGATCCTTACAGCATCTCAAGTGAATGATTTTTCAATTAGCCTGTAGTTCCTTTGCAGTATTCCCTTTGCAGTCCTATGTGGGTGATGTAGAGCAAAGGTTTAAGAGGTTTTGGACAATTTATGTGGTTTGGAGAGGCTGTTTGTCAAGAAACAATATCTGCAACAACTTTTATGTTCAATTTGAGTCCCAGGTCTTTTGCTTATTTTTATAGCCCCGTTTTCTGAGGTGTTAAAGCTAACTTAAAGGCCGTGTTTAAATTGTGTTGGTGGTGTTGGTAAGATGTTTCTGGACAGTGCTGGGAAAACCCAACGCTTAGATATATGGAGACAGTGGACTTTGTTATAACTGGAGGGCTCTTTAGTGTCTCGTCAAAATACTTCAAAACGTGAATATTGTCTGAGCTGAAACTTTACCCTCAGGGTAGTAGAAGAGTGTGGATGAATTTGGAATTCAGCCAGGTATTGGAGATCTGGAAATCGTACTTCCTAAGATAAATTACTTATCAATCATCACAGCTCAGTTTTCTAACCTGTAAAACTGGAGTTGGTTTAAAGATTAAATGAGACAATGTATGGAAGTGTTTGGTCAGAACCTGGCATAAAGTAACTCCTCAATAAATATAATTATTTCTATTATTATTGCTGGTGCTGTTTTTAGGAATCTAGCCTAAGATTAGATGTAGGAATATGTCCAAAGATTTGGTTGGAAAGATGTTCTTCACAGCATTGTTTACAATAGTGAAAAATTGAATTGCCTAAATATATTATAGCATATATGTACAAGGGCTATTGTGTAATTTGGCTATTAAGAACCATGTGGATGATATTTAATGGAAGAAGAGTGTTCACAATAATTTAAGTGAAACATGGGTTTGCAAAATAGTATCATTCTATTGTTTGTTCAAATATCATGAGCATAAATATATACTCACACATAGAAAAATGATACCTAGGTGTATCCCTGGTTTATGGGAATACAATTTTTAATGTTTTAATTGCTTTTTTTTTGCTTCCCTACATTTTTTTACAATGCTATACTTGATTAAAATCTATTTTTGATTGGAAAAAAGAAAACTTTAAAATGAGATGAGGTCCCCCAGGTGGGGGAAATGGGGGATATCTTTAGTGGTGGAAAAAAAAAAAAAAGTCAAAGTGTCAGTAAGGCTTTATCAGAGATTTGGGATGTGAACTTGAATGTGCTGGAGGTTGTGTCATTCCATCAGAAAACATAAGCAAGAGATGAAAGATCAGGAACATTTGAAAATGAGATCATGAGGAATGAGAACTATATAGTCGCTTGGCCCCATATATTTTTTTTATTAGAAGACTTACTGACATTTGAGAAATGGAGACCTGTGCCTCCGCCTTGAGGTTGATTGGCATTTATGGGCAGGGTGAGGCATGGTTTGCCCCCCTCACCACCCTCACCCCACATCCAAACCCTCACCCATCTACCCTCTGAATTAAATTGGATAAGCTATAAAACTTTCTAAAATGGCTATGTGCAGAAAGACTAGTTGTCATTTTCAAAATATGACTTATCTGGATAGAAATTTGAAAAAGTAACTTGTGACATTTTAAACACTTTTACTGACTCTTGTTAAAAAAGAAAAAAGAAAATTGTACCTGTTCAGGGAGAAAAAGCCAGAAGAACTGAGAGTAGTTTTATATCAAGTCTTTATTGAAATAGTTGGGTCTAAATCCCAATGGATTTTGTAAAAATTGAATTAATGTTTGGAAGGGACACATGATTGCTATAAATATCTGTTTATATTCATACCTCAGGAGTGGGCCAAGTCCCTTAATTTTCTTCATAAATGGAAAATTATTTTCACAAATGGAGATTTATCATTTTTATGATGCTATAACTTGACCCTTAGAGTTCTGGAAGTTTTAGGGCTTCCAGTTGAATATATTTCTTTCTGAGACAGGAAGCATATGTGTTCATGTATAAGACTGAGTATAAGTGGATGTGTCTATTTTCCTCCAAACGGCTAAAGCACATTTATGAATATTTTATCCTTTTAGCTACAAGTTTTTTTACAAGGGAAAAATTATATTTGTCCCAAAGCTATCATACTTTCAAAACTGTCCTTAGACACTTTTGCCATTTGTTAAGTATTTAATCCTGGGAATAATAAGTTTTTTTCTAGGGTCCCATTCATCTTTAACACACCCAAAAGTTGAACATCATAAAGTATGCTAAATGCTGTAAATAATGATGTCATTGTTGTCAGTCAAAATTGCTAAAAACTGTTTTGTTAGGAAAAATATTCTAACTACAAATTTAGATGAAGTATATTTACTTTCTGAGATGCCCATTTCTGCCTTAGTTTCTCTCTTTCCTTGTTCCTTTGTGGTTTCTCTTTCCCTCTCTCTGTATGCGCACTATCTCTCTGTTTGCTTAACCATCTTGTCTTTTTTTTTTATATATATATATCTCTGGTGTACACTATTATGTACAAAACATTCTCCACTACCCTCAGATTCCCTCCCTTGCCATGGAGTCTTAGGTTTACCAACAAAACTCACCTTCATCATTCATTTCTTCAGAGCCCTTTTAGTTCTCAAGAATTGCTATCTGAGGCTAATTTCACATACAATGTTAGGATTTGAGTGTCTTCATGTTTTCTCTTCTACTCTTGAAGTCACAAATGGTTACCTGGTTTTTTTCTTTGATCCAAATACTGCCTAAATTTTTTAAATTGGTTGCCAGTTTCAAAAATTTTACATAACGAATTGCACTGTCTTTTAAAAGATCAGAAGATTGAACCTCTCTGTGTACCTTTCACATGGCAATAGAGGGCTGACATGGAGAGGGCAGCTTCCCATGTTCTCCAATACATCGCAGCTCTGTCCTCACCCCTTGGGATCTTCATTCACTTATGTTACTACCCTAATCTCTGTAGACACTTTGCTATCTCTCTTCTCTTCCTTCCTGTTCCTACAGTTTCCTCTCCTGGAATCCCCCTTTCGTCTCCACTAAAAGGAGTGAGAACAGTGGAAATTCTAGTTCCTATGACTTTACCCAAGATGGAGAATGTTGTTACGAGAATTGCTATGAAACAACTCCTAATATCATTTGGGATCATTGATACCTGAGTCAACCATTTAGCTCTATTGGTGTAATTTGTCCTCTGATATTTCTCAGGTGTGTTATTCATGTCTTAACCTTAGGAATCATAAAATAAACAAATAAATTTTATCTCAATTTGAACAGCCACAAAAGTTGAAAGAACTTAGAAATTCTATTGGAGCCTGTCTAGTTTCCAATGATACAGTATATTCATAACTCTTGTAGGCTTCAGGAAGCACCTTCATGGGATCATGTCTGAATTTTCCTTTTCCCCACAATTGTGTGATAACTTTTCTCTGTTATTGCCCCTCTGGCTGTGGCAATCTTTCTGAATAGGCCAAGAGCACATCAATGCCTGGCCTGCCTGTGTTTACCATTTAATGGATGTTTTTTAAATGAATGAACATTTTCGTGTATGTTTATAAAACTGAAGCAGAGAGAGGAGAAAATAATTGTCTTTAGTTATACATGAAGTCACTGAAAAATGGGTTAGATTTGGCTGATTATTTCAAATATTTATTTAAGTGAAAAAGTGCTGCTTTCCTCTCATTCTATCCCAATCCCCATCACACCACATTGTGACCCAATTTCTCAGTAAATGTTCAATTTTCCTTTTCCATGAGCCCTTGAAATGGTCATATGTATTCATGATTCAAATTCTAATTCTTATTTCCAACAGAATTGCACTAAAATAATGGTTTCCAATTTTCAGAACATTTACAAACTGTTTCCTTGCTTAAACAATTGGAATTCTGACATTTTGGGTTCATATTGTTCTACTCATATTGCAATTATTGCAGCCTAAGCACCACTGTATTGGCAGTGATTTTATCAAACAAAAGCACACACAGTCACATATTTCTGCATGCTTTATCAGCTTCCAATGAACTCATGCGTTTCTGCTGTTGGGATTCTCCATGGACATCAATCTCATCTCTTTAGCAACTGTTGGCAATAAAGCAGGTATTTTCTCTTCAAGCAAATATATGGTTTCTTCTTGAAGTTCTCCCATCTTATGAAATGAACATTAGTTTACTTTAATTTTGCAATGTGTTTCTGCTTTGGACAAGGCTTTCTCTGAGAAGCTTTGTATGTCATATGTACTGTCTGTTAGATGCAACTTAACACATCTACCAGAAATGACAAGTACTTTGAAGACCTTTCCTTCTAGAGTCTCCCAAGTGCCTGTACGCAAGAGTGCATTACACTCACACACGCACACAGACACACACACACACGCCACTGTGAACTGAGAATAGCATTGTCAGCTCTGAGCTGTTGAAGATCTAGGCAGTCATAATGCTAGTTTAACTCAGAAATAAAAGCAAGATCTAGGATGAGCTTTCCCTTTTTCCTTGCTTCCTTGGGACTTCATTGTTGCTGCAAAAATGAAAGTGAAGGTGAAAAAGAGGACCTGTTAAAATGGAGAGTAAAGAGTAACTGTTTTACCCATAAAACCGCTGAAATATCAGCTTATATGGGAATATTATGAACCAAACTGGAAGAGTATTCATTGGTACCTAGCAACAGGATTTTAGAAAGACTTAAGAGACCTCGCTTTATGAAAGGAGGCTCTACCTCTATCTCTATTGCTGTCTCTATATCATCTATACCTATTCCTATCCCTAAACTATATTTGTGTATGTATATGTAGACATACAAATATATGTGTATGTGTTTCTGTGTGTATTTATTTATGACTGTATATCATCTATTTCTGTTGACCTACATATGATGAAATATTGGCAATTTCATATGGCTCAGCCCACTAACTCTATCCACAGAATGGATTCCTGCCTTCCTTCTCCACCCATTTTTCCTTGTTTCCTCCTGTGCTAGAGATGGAGCTGGAAATGTCAAGTGTGAATTGCAACATTGCTGCAGACAGAATATCATGATGGCCTCTGAGATTCCCACCTGTCTAATCCCCTCCTCTTCAGTGTGGTTAAGACATGTGAATATGATGGGATGTCACTTTTGTGATTAGGTTACACGATAAAGCAAAAGCACATGGATTTTACAGCTGAAATTAGGTCCCAAATCAGTTGATTTTGAATTAATCAAAAGAGAGCTAATTCTGGGTGGGTCTGAGTTAATCAGGTGAAAGCTTTTTAAAAGAAGGGGTGGGTCTTTCCTGAGGCGACAGATACTCTCCTCATGGCCATGACAAAGCAAGCAGCTATGTTTTGAGCTGCCTATGAAGAAGGATGGCTCTCTGGAGCTGAGGGCCTCTGTTTTACAACTTCAAGGAACTGAATATTGGTAACACTTTGATTGAGTTTGGAAGAGGATCCTAAGCTCCAGATGAGAACACAGACTGGCTGACATCTTGATTGTAGCCTTGCAAGGCCGTGAGAAGAGGATTCAGCTAGACTATGCTCATCTGATCCACAGAAACCATGAGATAATAAAGGTGTATTGTTTTAAATCATTTAAGTTTTGATGATTAGTAATGCAATGACAGAAAATGAATACAAACATCAAAAGATCTGTGTGTTCAGTCAGTGGCTCTGATGGCACCTGTGCCGGCTGCCACCTGCCTCCTTAGCATCATGTTCCATCTACCTCTATTGATAAGTGCATCCAAAGGGAAGATGCAAGTGAGGGTCGAGGTGCAGAGGGAGCCTCTTGTTCATTCTGGCTTCAGCTGGGGCTTTTGCAACCGTATTTGAACTCAGCTTTATTTGTATTTGCTTTATTTCATTACTGCAACAGGGAGAAGTTCTCTTTTCTTGACAAAAATATTTAGGTTGCTCTCGGTTTGGAAATACCAGGCTTTTGATGCTAAGAATGAGGTCTTGAATGTAAACTGAAGTTTCCCTTACATACGTCATCCTACAGCATTGCGTGAGGAAGAAGGCGTGTGGCTGCTCTAATACACTTCTTTTATTTCCCTGCTTTCTTTTTTAATGCTCTTTCCTGTTCAGACTTCTGGGTTTTTCTTCCCCTTTCCCTTTGTGTGATGGTATTTGCCTTGAATGTTGATGAGGGAAACTTGGTCCTTCCCCAAGAACTTATTTGGGGGTAATTAATTCTTGGCACCCTAGCAGTGCTTCACAACTGTGACTTCCTTAGGTACGAATTGACTGACTAAATGTCCAGGCATGGGACATGTGCAATTATTGCATTTCCTTTTGCCAAAAATTTAGTTGTTTAATGAACTTACCCAAGCAGGATTGGGAATGGTCATTGTGTGTGCAGGAGAGTAAGGACGGAATTCATATGACAGCAAGGGAATATTTGAGAACGTGAATTCTACTTCCTAAGTCCCTGCTTTTGCAATGTTGTGCTCTGGAGCTCTGGAAGAAGACAGTTCGAGGAAGATAAACCATGCCCCAGGGAGGTTACAGTCTATTAGGAAAGCAAGTAGGCAAAAATGACCACTCGTGAACTTTTGATAGACTATTTAATGATGAATACAAAGAGAAGAAGGAGAGAGGACAAGGAGACAAAGCCATGCCTGGGGGAATAGGGAAGGCACTTGGGAAGTGATATTTGGACTACAGTGGGGAGGAAAAGGGGAATTGAGTAGAAGAAGAAGAAGAATATATGGTGGTGATTAACTTATTAATTTTTTAGCAGACGTTGAACTCGGATTTGAAATTGCGAAAAATTTAGTTAAAATTTTGTGCTTCTCCATGCATAGCAAAATAGAAAATTAATTCATTAATGCTCTGCTAATTTAGAATTTGTGACACGTTAGTGCTGCCAAGGTAGGAGCCACATCTGTCTTGTTCTCTGCCACATCGACAGCATCTAACCATTTTGCCCATAGTAGGTGCTAAACACAACTAGGGGCTAAATGAATGAATCTCACCCTGGAGCAACCTGTTACAGGGGTTTTCTAATAAGATTAATTGTGTGATTGCGTGTGTAACAATGAAAATGCGGGAGAAGAAAGTGTGTGCTTGTGGCGACCTGCAGTTTACAGGGAGCAGACAGGATGATGGGGGTGGCCGCTTCTACTTGTTCTGGAAATACTTGCTCAATCACAAAACTTTGTTTCTCCTTTGTTAGCCACAGATAGTCCACTGATAGTCCAGTTGGATTTACTGTACATTTTGAAAAATATACAAAAATATATCTTTTATTTCCAAACATAATATCTCTTTTATTAGTAATTAGTCTTTCTTCCCACCTGATCTGAATGAGTAAAGATTTCTTAAGGTTTTGGCAGGTTCTCCACTTCGATATTCTACCAGGTGTGGGGACAAGGAAGGGCTTTGGAGGCTGATGAGCAAGCCACAACTGAGTTCAAGATGAGCGATCTAGATCTGGAAAGTGTCATGAAGCAGGGCCTCAGAGCAGAAAAGCAGGTTGGCACGAGGTAGACCATTAAAGGTCTGCGGCAGAGGGGAGTGTACAATTCAGATGGGCTGACAATGACCATAGGATAGGCCAGGTAGAAGTCCAGGCTAGATGCTGTCTGTGGAGGGGAGGCTAAGAGTGAATAGTAGAAATCAAATGTCCAGTCTGACTAATGAATCAGGAGCATAATATGTTCAGGTCCACCGTTAGTAGAAGACTTGTACTTCTTGACAATCGGCTTCCCTAATATCACCATCCTCACCTAGAAATGACCAACTCTGTGGTCACCCTAGGAGGTCTGGTGACCCACAACGTATTTTTTCTGCCAAACAGCTCACCTCTTTGTATACAAGCAGTTGAGCATTAATTACTCTAGACACTTCATGAAAAATATTTCTTGGTGTCTAAGATTAATTGGGCTCATGATGGCAGCTACATTTTGTCAAGTCGCCCCATCACTAGTTTTTAAGTGAATATTATAGGCGCTCCTATGAGGAGGCTGGGAGTATACAAGTTATAATATAAAACCAGATTTCTATTTTAGGTAGCAAGAGATTATGTGCACAAAATGCCTTTTGCCGGGTTGCATTTTAGGTACCTCATTAACGTAAAAACAGAATTTAAATGTAAATTATAACCCTTATTATTACTCATAACTGCTGTTCATATGATAAGTTGGCAGTTTTCCCATACCTTCATAAACCAGTAACCTCCAGAATAAATTATGTATTGTACCAATAAATACCTAATTGTCCTTAAAGAGGCAATGCTTGTTCCAAAAAGGTATAGGTTTCCACAGATTTCACGTGAAGCTGCTGCCACAAACTTGTGATGAAGTTTATTCTCTTTCCACCATTTTCCTGCAGGTTCTGGGAGGACTAAATTCAGGCCTTGGGCATTAAAGAGCTGGAGCATTAGTTGTAGTGACTAAGGGTCAGGAAAGTTCAGTGAGAAGGAAAATCTAGGACATCGTGAACACAGGAGAGCAGTCTGTGGGCAGCCTTCAGATGGTCCCCAGTGACTCTCAGCAGAGGTCACAGACTGGAAAATTAAGCAACGTTAGCATGTTTCCTCTTGGGTTCAAATGGTCTTGTTTATTCTCTGAGTATAGGAGTGAAAGTTCTATAAACTCCTTGAATGAGAGTCTGTAATATGTGTTTGCATGCATGGGTGTGAGTGTGTGTATGTGTGAGTGCTTGTGTGGATGAGTCTGTAAATGCGTAATTGGGGCTGTCTTGTTTCCTTCAAGCCCTTAAGATGGGATGCGAAAGGCCGGATGGCTGATGGTAAAGTCCATACATGGGTACCTTTGCCCAAGAGCTCCAGAGAGAAGGGACAGAAAGTTTTGACCTCGCTAAAAAAGATGACCTTACTCTAAAGTCTATTATTTTGCAGATGACTTAGTTTGCACTTAAAAGAAGAAAGAAGGGTTGGCAACCTGCAGTTTTACAGGTAGCAGACAGGATGACAGTGGTCCCTTCCATTTGTTCTGGAATCTGCAAAGGTCCTTTTTCTGCTACTAATTCTTCATACATCTCAGCACATTCCCCAGAGAAACCCACTACCCCTCATTATCATAGTTGAACAGATGGTCCCGAGCAGTTCCCTGAATTTCTGTATGATGCCAAGTGAAAATTATCACTCACGGGGACTCTCTGCCATTCTAAAACCAAGATCTCAGTTTTGGTTTTTGGAGACCCTGCCCCAACCTGGAGTGTGTCAGTAATCACAATTTACAGCATTTATGTTCCGCTTAAGCAAATATTACAGGAATGTAGTCTGCTCAGAGGAGGCTGTGTAGACAGTTTCAGGTTCTTATTGTTCTCCATGTTTTATAGTTTAGGTACATATTTATCAAAATTACTACCCTATGATCAGAAAATGTGTTATGTATATTTTTGTAGAAAGCAGTCATAAGTAAATATACATTAAATGAATGAATTAATAATTTATATGCATGACTACTTTCTGACATGTCACATATTCTTGATGTGTTTTTTTGTCTGTCCTTCCCATTAGAACATAAGTTCTATGAGGGCAAAACTTTATTTTTATTCAGTGCTTTTTCTCAGAAGAGGAATACGGTAGGCATTTAATAAATATTTGTTAAATGAATGGATAACTCTGGGGAGTGAGTGAGGGAACAAATGGTGGCAGTAATGGGATACACTTTCTGTGTATTTCTGGGTATTTCTGAATTACTCCCTCCTTTACATACTTTCCTGCAAAAAGCCACCTTGAAAACTAAGGTTGTCTTTTGAGCTGTTTATTGTGTTCTAGGCACTGGGATAAGTAGTTTGTTGAACATATGAACAAGTCATTCCATTTATAATTCTATGAGGTATAGATTATGATTATACCAATTTTGGAAATGAGGAAACTAAAGATTAGAGAGGTTAAGGACTTGCCTAAGAACACAGTATTAATAATAGGAGTGGCCAAGATTTGACTTCAGGCCTAAAGAACTCCAGAGGCACTTTCTGAACCAATGTAGCCTCTCAATGTTTTTCTTTGATTCACTTATTCAACCAACCAATCAACTAATCGAGTCTAATCTATTGAAAGGTTTCTATGTATGAGGTACCATGTTAGGTGTCTGGTGACAGGGTCCATGGCTTTTCTACATGCTAAGGTTGGGTAGGGGAGTATCAGGGGACGGAATTAGAAGAGGAGGTGTAGGTGGGTCTGTGTAAAATAGCAGGTTAAACTGACAGGCTTCAGCCAATTTACTTCACAGCTACTCCCAATAAAGGTGGGAATGACTAGGGAAACATCCCATTGCTGGGACCAGAGTGACAGCCTGTTTGTGGGAAGTTGCCACTGATTCCAAAGCAGACTCCAATGTTGTTGTGTTCTGAAACTCAGATCTCGTCAGTTTCCCTCCAGTCAAGCTGCACCCAAAACTGTCCCTGAAGACCTTCACCATAACTTGTGTTTTACCCACTTCACTTCTCAAAATGGAAGTTTGCAGATAATTGTTTGTAGTTACAAAAAGGAGAATGAGAAAGAAACTACCAATACATGGTCAGCCCTGAAATGCGCAGCTTCTCACTGCCTGTCATCCTAATGTGCTGATTGACTCTTTAGAGCTGCTTATTAGTTTTGATTTAGGGCTATGTTATTTTAATGTCACTCACATTGCCTCATAACCCTCATGCCATCATCAGAAGGCACCTCTAGCAAGAATAAAATCAGACCCTATTTTCGGGATGAAGCCTGCAGAAGAAACTTGACCATCTTTCTTTCTTGCCTCCTTTACTTACAGATGCAGTTTCAAAATGTTTATATTAGCTTATTAACGTAAGACTGCACAGAAGGGGCCCTGTGCTTTATAATAAAACTCTCAATTAGTTACGTAAAATTGATATAAAATAATGAATAATCATCAGGAATGTTTTGCCTTCTCTTTTTATCCTGTACTTTTTTTTTCTTTTTTTTTTATAGGCTGCGGGACACATTGCAGCAAATATTTCACGCGGGAGTTTGTGCCACCATAATAATTAATGCCAGAAAGTTATGTGAAAGTCTTCCTGTATTAAGTAAACTAGCCCTTGCTGAGAATGGAAAGATAAATGGTGGGAGAGTTGAGAAGAGAGCTGCTGTAAAAATGACCTAAGATTTAAGATATATAAACTGCGGGAAAAGAACCCACATATTTTTATCTTTGCTGAGAAAGGTTACTATTTTTCTAAGACAGTAACAGAATAATAACATCTTCAGTTAGCAAATAATTGCACAACTGTGTGATCAGATGCCTATAGATGTTGCAAGGAAAAAAAAATTAACAGGGAACTGTGCTTTTCCCAGCTTTTGTTTGCTGCCCTTCTAGTGATTAGATTCTGTCAATCAAAGACTGTTTTTTTCTTTTATATAAAAAGCCATTAGGAGTTAGATCTCCTGTACTTCTGAAGGGCAACCAAACCTATATGCAGTTAGAGATAGCAGTTACTCTATGGCTAACGTTATTATGGGCTGAATTATAGGTATTGGCGTTTAGCTTTGTAAACTGTGCTTACCTTGGGATTTTAATAAACCATGGATTGAAGTTTTATGTTTTCCCTTCCTAAGAACATATAGCATTTTTACACTGAGACTTTATTAGTTGTTCATATGGCTTCATCAAATCGCAATTCATAGGGTAGATGTACAAGGACTGAAAATAGATATATTCCAACCAGTGGAGTAAGATCAGTTTGTAAGTCAATATCTGCCAAGGGGGGGAAAAAAAAGCTCCTAAGGATCTTTTCTGTTCCCTTTAAATAAAGAGTTCTTTTTCTTCAGCCTTCAAATAAACTTTTATCTTCCCCAAGTTGGTTGTGAGATCTTCAGTGCATCTAATGAGGATCAAGCCAGGGGTACAATAGGTTGACTCAGTGCTGGAGAGTTCAGAGGACAGAGTCCAGGCTGGTCACATAGCTTCCCAGCTGGGCGAGATCTGGCAGACCGTGTGGGCTGTGCTCTCTTCCTCTCCTTGTGCGTTCCCAGTCTCCCTTCTCTGTCGTGCTTTGTTCATGGTTCTCTCCCATCTGCAGCAGGAACCTTTATTGAATATTCTGACCTCATTCTCTGGGTATTGCTCCCAGGATGTCACTGCAAAGTCTGTGTACAGAGCGGGAGACGATGGAATGGCTGCACTGCAGAGCTGAGAGCTGCACACTGAGCTGGTGGAGAGAGAGGGCAGTTCCGAGTTTCTACGTCCCTGTCAGTTCTCAACTGGACCACTGCACTAGCCTCCTAACCTGCACCCTCCAAGGAACCCGCCTGGCATCCAGAATGCTGGTTTTGATCTGAGCATTTACCTTTCCCAAACTCCCTTTTGCCTCCAGATTGTTCTTAAGATAAAGACAGAGAGCCCTGCCATGGTCGGACTCTCTCCCTCCCTATCTCATCTCACATCTGTGCCTCCCATGTTCTTTGGGCTCCAGGGATGTGGCCTTCTCAAAGCTATGCTTACATCTTCCAAAAAACCTTTGGATCCTAAATTCGTTCTGCACAATATGCCCTGCCTTCAACCTCTGTCACTTCTTCTCATCTCTACTCATTCTTCACTTTCTCAGGGAAATCTTCCTAACTAGGTCATTACCCTGTGCTCCTTCATAGCACCGTGCACCTCGCCACAGAGCCCTTTACTATATTTGCAGTTTGATTTTGTGCGGTTCAATCAATATATTTCTATCTCTAGTAGGCGATACGCTTAATAAGGACAGGGGCCACATCTGTTTCTGCTCATTATGTCATCTTCAGTGCTTAGAGTAGCACTTGTCATTGAGCTGGCATTTGATAAATCCTAGTTTAATTAAGGAAATAATAAAAGAATGAAAAAGTGCATGCGAGAGAGAGAGAGAGAGAAAGGGAAAGAGAGAGAGCTAGATGGGCAGTTCATTTTCTTGTAACCTATGGAAGATCGTGATGGAATGGCTCTTCATTTCTACTTTAAATACTATATTTCATTAAATCTAAGACTCCATAATTGTGTGATACACAATTACTTTATATATCACTAAGGAAGAAAAAACACTGACAATTAAACTATGACATACTATTGATTATAAGATGCCTCCCAATTTTAGACATCAAAACATTAGACGACAAAATGTGGAAAGATGTGCATTTTGCAATTGACACATATTAGAATTAAATTACATTAAATCTAGGAAAAATGAGCTAACTTGACAGTCAAATGGATATAGGGTGGGTTGAAGAATACAGTCTATGTGCATTGGTGCTGTTGCATACCAAATTTTAAGTTTAGACCTCAGAAGTGTTTCTGTTCGTTTGTTTTTGGTTTCATCCGATAACATAAAGTGAATTGAGGCACATCTAGCTACACATGAGATCCTTGAGTGTCTGGTGAAAAGTAACACTCAAGTTTCAAGAGATTGGGCATATGAGGGGGCAGGCTACAATAGAGCAAGAGAAAGACATCATGGCTATCAATGGTGTGTACTAATCAGAGGACCAGCAAGTTATAAACTGTATGGAACGTTTTCTAAAAAGCTGTCCAAGCCTGTCTTTCCCCTCAACATATTTGTGCATCTTTCTGAGGTTATTTTAGCAGCATGCTACTCTGAAAAGGAATGGATTAAAAATGGTTTGAGCCAATGTTTAGGGGCAAACTCATAAATTGCAAAGTCATGGCTCTTGCTCTCACCAGTGACATTCTCAGCTTCCCTTCACCACATGGGTGCTGCAGCCTTTTCTATAGGATCCAATCAACAGAACTCCCGGTGGAAAGAAAACTGGCCGGACACGGTGGCTCATGCCTGTAATCCCAGCACTTCAGGAGGCCAAGGTTCAAGACCAGCCTGGCCAACATGGTGAAACCCTGTCTCTACCAAAAATACAAAAATTAGGCAGGCATGGTGGTCCATGCCTGTAATCCCAGCTACTTGGGAGGCTGAGGCATGGGAACTGGTTGAACCTGGGAGAGGTAGAGGTTGCAGTGAGCAGATTGAGTCACTGCCCTCCAGCTTGGGTGACAGAGTGAGACTCCATCTCAAAACAACAACAACAACAAGCAAAACAAACAACAAAACAAAACAAAACCCTAAGTGGTCAAAAATCAGGACTCTTGCATCTAGTTCTGGATCTGTAACCAGCCGAATGACCTTGTCAAGCTGTGTCACCCCATGAGACTCAGTGTATTACACGTCGCCAAGAATCTTTCAACTCCCACAATTAATCCGAGCCCCCAAACCTATATAATAATGGAATCATAAGATTTCTGGGTTTGTTCTTCCCCATATTCCTCCCTTGATTCTGCTCCTTCTTTTTTTAACCAATTAACACATGTTCAGAGCCGGTCACTATGCCCAAGTGATGTCCTCTGGCTCTTCTCCCCTTCCGTTTTATTGTTTCCTCATTCTTGGTATTTGTTCTTTTCACCTCGATCCTTTCCATTGGCCTTGATGTAGCTCCTCAAATATGGAAACCCCCAGTTGTGTCTAGAAATGAAAATCTGAATAATGTGACAGTGAACACTGCTGTCTTAGTCCCCGTGATCTTGGAGCCAGAGAAGTATAAAAATGCTGGACCTGACAGGATCTGTAGGGATTGTCTCAGCTAATTAGCTCATTTAACAGATTAGCAGACTTTCAAGGGGATGGGGTTGGGATAATTTACCAAAGGTTATCCAGCTGGTAGGGGTGGGTAGGCTACCATTCCCAAATCTCCAGAATACCATGCTGACTTTCATTCTTAACCATGCCCGGGACAATAGATTCCTAAACCCTATTTTAAGTTTCTATTTACTCTGCCTTCTGAGATGTGCAAACCTTTTTGACTCATGTCTTTTTTTTTTCTTTCAAAAGCTCTGCATTTATTTCACATATATAAAAGTATAAATATGAATTCTCTTACAAGTTTAGTGCTTATAATTTTCTTTAAGCCACTAGCTTCGAGACTCTTTATTGCCGCTTTTAAAATTTAAATCTTTTCTTAGGAAAAACCTAGGGACCTAGGATATTTCTTCAAGGACCTGTCTCAAGGATTCCCATCTCCTTGAAGACCTCATCTCTGTTTTTATAAGCAGGTGGAGTCTTTCCAAGTCATAAATGCTTTTGGAAAGCCCTTAGGGAAAAAGGGATGAGGTAAATTGGTATGGAATGAACATTTCTTGTGTACCTACAGTGGGCCTTATACTCATAACCCTGGTTTAACTCTCTCATCAAACAGCTGTGATGATCAATAAGACTTCCATTTATAAAGATCCACAAGTCACTCAAATAGCAAGGAGGAGAGTCAGGATTCAAACCCAAATCTGTCTCCTTATGAACCCTGGCGTTCTTCAAGTAATTTGCCTTTTCAAACCCAAGGACTCCAGTTTTTCATAACGTGTGGCTCGTGTTGTTCTTCAGCTGTTGAATTATTTAGCTTTTACTGAAGACCAGTAACAAAATCAGTGATTTCTTAAAAGACATTTACAAACTGCCCCCTTCATTTTCTGTCTTATCTGAACATCCTTGGAAATTTATCAGCAGCAGCCACCTTAGAGGTGAAATCTGCTTTAGGTTAATGGTGTATGGTCACTACTGAAACTGAGTGGAGATTGGCAGAATAATATTAATCAGTTTGGATTTATCTGTGCTCCAAGACTTTACTACTTTTTCATTGCAGAAAGTCAGTAATTGGGTTTTAATCATCCCGACTGATATGGACTTTGATCTCTAAAGTCACGGAGAGTTGCCCCTTCTCAATGCAGAAGCTGTGTTTTTTCTGTTTCTCAGTTCATTCATGCCACTTCTTTTTGAAACAGGAGAATCTTTGGACTTTTCTTTTTAAAAGTATTGTTTCCTCTCTATTCAACTGGGAAAGCTTAGGTGGCAGAATTCTGAAATGGTCACAGCTTTGAGCACCAGGGACTTGCGTGTGTTCAAGTTTGGGCTTTCTTAATCTGCTATAGCAACACAGATGGCGTGAATTCCAATGATGACTCAACCCAGCGATGCCCAACAGAGTTTCATCTTGCCTCTGTTTCAGGGATCTATTGCTCAGTGTTTCAGAACATGGACAAACCATATGACTTTGACTAGTGCCAAAGTTTGAGAGATTTTTTGAAAAACATCAATGCATTTATTATTATTTTTGAAGATTGCATTGCTGTTTATATAATGACAGTTATGGTTTCCATTTAGATTTTGCCTTACCATTTTTTCTTCAAAAGGACTTTCATATGTGTTATCTCAATCCTACAATCCATTCTTCACACTGCAGCCAAAGTGATCTTTTTTGGGAAAAAAAAAAAAATCAGTCTGATTCTATCATCTTTCATTAAACCCTTCATTCACTTCCTGTTGCCATCAAAACAAATTCCAAATTCCTCTTCATGGTATAAGACGTCCTACAGCAGCTGATCCCCACCTTCCTCTCTACCTTACCCACTGCTGGCTCCTTGCAGCCACTCTGGTCTTTTTCTTATTCCTGGAATTCGCTTCTACTTCGGGGGCTTTGTACTTATTGGTCTTTATGCTTAAAATGCTTTCTGGGAAGATGTCTGTGTGGTTAGCTCCTTGACACCTGAAATCAGTGTCAGCTGAGTTAATTAATCCCCGTGGCCTGGGTAATACTCCATATGTGTTTACTAACTTTCAAGCACAACATCTAACCCTCTTCCTCAAGTCAATCTTCTTCAACTGCACATTTTTTCATCCTAATTCTATATTTCATCTATTCTACATCTGTTTTTAGGCCTTATGTATTGTTAAAAATATATTCAACTAAGTTCCCAGAGGCTGGAGGAGTATATCTTTGATTTCCTTTGTATTTTCCCTTTCAGTTCTGTTCACTCAGAGGGTAAGAAAACTTGAAGTTTGACAGCATAATGGAAAGAATATTGGACTCTGGATTAGAGGATGTGTGTTCTAGACTGGCCCTCTTGCTAATCAGCTGTGTGGGTGTAGGTAACACATCCACCTCCCTGGGTCTTAGAGTTTTCACTTCCGGAAAATGAGAGGCTTTTTCATCTTTCTTTTAAATTCGTGGCCTCAATTTTCAAACAAGGCTATGATTCCTTTTGTGATCATAAAAGTCGATTTCTCTGTGGCGACTGAGAGAGGAATCAGACTAAATAAATCCACAAGAATGTAATGAGCACAGTTTTAAATTTCAAATTTTTCAAATTGTCTTTGGAAAAAATTCAAAAGCCTGTGAGGTGGACCCAGTCTCATCTAATGTGGGTCTATTACAGAACTGTGTTTAGCATGTATGACTGGAACAAATCACAGCAAACAAAAGTGGGACATTTGTGGGCATATGTGGCATGCCAAGTAGCTGAATCCAAACAGTGAAACAGTGGCATTAAATGAAGGACACTACGAGGTGCATTTTCTGGTCCTTTATCTTGAGGTTCCCATGGAGAACTTGCCAAGTCAATATTGTGTCTAGTTCTTTTTGTTTGTGTTTTTGTGGAAAGCAAAGCTAGGAAAATATTGTCATGGTTGTTTTAAAAAAAAAAGCAGCATGCACTTTTGAGAACCATAATTAACGCTAGGATTATACCAGGATCTCTTGCTTGATTCTTCTTTTTAAATCTTTCCCATTGTTTCAATAGTACATTGCAAGGAGATCAGTAATTCCTGTTCCCTAGAAGTAATGAGTCGGGTCAAACTGAATTTTTAAAGCATAGAGAGATGTGGCTGGGTGCAGTGGTTCATGCCTGTAATCCCAGCACCTTGAGAGGCCGAGGCAGGCAGATCGCGAGGTCAGGAGATCGAGACCATCCTGGCCAACATGGTGAAACTCTGTCTCTACTAAAAATACAAAAATTAGCTGGGTGTGGTGGCACGTGCTTGTCATCCCAGCTACTCGGGAGGCTGAGGCAGGAGAATGGCTTGAACCCCAGGAGGCAGAGATTGCAGTGAGCCGAGATCGCGCCACTGCACTCCAGCCTGGTTTCCAGGCACTTCCAGAAATGTTTGTCTTCAAGTTCTCTCTCTGTCTCTTTTTTGTGTGATTTTATAATCTAATTTGTGTGAAATGGAATATCAAGTCACATTGAATGACTCTCTTCCTGATGGTCAGGATGTTTGACTGATTCTCTGTGCCCTTCCCCCATTTCTTGGTATGTTTTTGATAGGTGTATGATTTGGCTGATTATATGTCTTACTTCTTGGACTAATAGACTTATTACATCTCTCTGGGTACTTGAAGAACGTCTGTTTCGGTGCCACAGTCTAATTAAAGGCTAGTACCCAGCTGCAGGAGTTTACAGTTTTTTAACAGCTTTCCTTGTGTTGTCACATGGAGTTAGCTCTCTCTGAAGACAGGCTGAGTTTGTAAGAGTTAAAGCTCCTGAAGGAGATTACCGTAATTACCAGTGATCGATGTTTAATACCTCTCTTCCCAACCCCACCTTCATCCCTTTATAAGACAAGATGTAGGGAAAAAAAAGTCAGCGATAGCAGCTTTATAGTGAGCTTGACTTAGTTTACAAGAAAAGGGATTCTGGTTTGGCTTTTGAAATATACCTTGGCCCCAAAATACACTATTTCTGCTGGGATGTCAGTTGCTAAATTGTTGCTATGTTTTTACACAATGGATCGGGTTTTTGAAGATGTTCTCACTTAAAAAAATTACCAGGAGGAAAAAAAACCATTTGAGTTTGCTCTCTCTGTTTCTTACAAGGGCAATCTATATAGTTCGGTAGGAGAGCTTGTGATTGGTGCCAGTGTCAGCAAAGCACTCAAGGTGCTACCCAGATTCAACCTGGAAAAATAAAGGTGCATCTTGGAAACAGAAATTATTTTCCCTCCACTTCCACCAATTAATAGCATATATTGTAACAAAGAAAATCATTAAAACCTGAAGGTGAGTTTTTTCAAGTCACATTTATCAAACATGGTAAGGTAATGTTAAGCTCTGTTAGTTCCCGTGTATTTTTAACATGATATATGGATTTTCCTTTTCTATTGTTCAAACATGAAAATGTTTTAAAAAGAAAAACATGCCTTTATTGCCATTTTTTAAAATATTGAAGGGGATAAAAAGGAAAGTGTAATAAGAGCAGTATATTTTTATGTCAAAAGTAACCTTTCTATAGTGCTCTTTAGATAAAACTGAATATTGGAAAAGAAAAGGAAAGATAAGTAGCTCCCTTATTCATCTTAGTCCAAAATCTATTTTACTCACTGCTGGTAGTTGGCATTGTGTGATGATGTGACATAGTACCAGAGGATCAGATTATCAGAAAAAAAAGGAGATTCCCAATTTAATAGTTACTCACTGAAATTTTCCCCTTATCTCTATATCACAGAAAAATAAGAAGTTGTTAAATTCCAAATCCTGCAGTCTTTCTGATTTATCATCAAATTGTGGATGCACTTAGCTGCCTAGCGTTAGGGAATCCAATAAGTCCTGTCACATAAGAAAGAAAGAAAAAATCCTATTGGATAATGGGTTACATTCTCCCCCACAGTGATTTATTTCTGTCACAAGACTTAATTTTATCATGAGGCAGATGCTCTGTCTGTATCAGTGCATTCATTTCTGCATTTATCTGCTTCATTAAAAAAAAGCACCTGCTGCATTTTTAAGACGTATTTGGATTTTTTTTTTATTATATGCCCCGATGACCCCATTATGTGCTATTCAAGCCCATGTTTAATTTGTACTTTTTTCTGAATTGAAAATTCCATAGCTGTTTTATAAAGTGAGACCAGTGTGAAGGGGTGCCGAGGCAAATGAAATTGCAAGGGGTAACGGTTATAGCAACAGAAGGTGTTAACATCTGAGCTCTCTGGTACCAAGTCTCCGAGATTCATGTCAGAGGGAGTAAGCAGAGCTTAGTGGGGTTATCAGGTGATACCTAGGATGAAACGGTGACAGCTTCTGTTATGAATTAATTTTGTTGGCCTGACTGTGGAAGACATTGTTGTCTTTCACAAAATCTGCAGGTAGACTTAAACATATATATGAAAGAAAAAAAGAAAGGAAAATGAAAAGAATAAAGGAAGAAGGGAAGAAAGGAAGGTAGGAAAGAAGGAAGGAAAGAATTTAAAACCTATCATTTTTATTTGGTCTGAGTCACTGTGCCTCACCCGAGAGCATTTTAATGACGTGCTTGCGTCTCATCAACTCGGCCCTCCCTCCAATCTGCCACTTAATATAGATTCCGCTCTGAATAATCATCCTTGTTCTTGGGGCAGCTGAGGTCTACAGGTTGGAGTCCTTCACCAACTGTCCTCATTCCAGAGGGGCGGCTGCATCTACCCCTCCACCCTGCTCCTTTCTGTCGTCTCTCTCCATCACAGAGTGCCTTTTTCTTTCCCGTGCAAGGAGGTCCCAGGAAAAGATCGTCAGATAGCTGACCGTTCGATAAGCTTAGGATATCTGCAATTCCCATTTTGACATTCAGCCCAAAGGGCTGTCCTCTAGTTACCTGCCAATGACAAGTGACAAGGCAAACTGTGACTTCTAGGAAGTTTCCAAAATCCCTTTTCCAACTCCTTTTGGCTTCGCTTCTCTCCATTCTTGTTTCTTCGTCTTATTTCCCTTGTTGTTTTACAACGACAACAACAAATCAACCCAGACCATTCACATCTTTTTTTGCATCAAACGGGGCACAGAGGTTAAGGTAGAGTCTAGTGCTGAGTTTTTGAGATTTGCATTTTAGTGGGATCGCTGCAAGAAAGCTAATAGACAGGAAAGGAGACCAAGTTAATGACAAGTCTCTAAACAGCTGTTGTACGATTCAGCTTCACTACTTCAGTTAATTAATCAGCACCTTGCTGGCAACTCTGGGGGAGAGACTCGTTAGATACTGGTAGCAAACAGACAATGCTTTCATATCAAATATGTTCAACAACATCTAATACAGCGATAACTTCCACAGAAGAGTGTAGGGAATACCGTGGCTTATAAAGGCACTCAGGAAGAGGCCCTTGGTATTCTTATAGATATGCACTTGCTAGGAGTACTACATATGCTGTTTTCTTTGTTGTCTGCAACCAGCCCAAATGAAACATGGGCAAAAGAATCTCCAGAGTTCCTTGTTACCACAGATTCCTCTTTTTATTGTAATAAATAAATATGTATTCATTAAGTTGATCTCAATGTGCATGATACATAATAAATCAAGCATCTACATTTCTGATTTTAGTCACAGTATCCCATTTTGAATTTTAATCATTGAAATAGTCCTCAAACTTGACAACAACTAAGGGAGATCAAAACATTCAAATATAGGCCACTCACCAAGCTACCATGGCATTTAGTATGAGAGCTATTGACTCTTCAAGTTTCCCCTGGCTTTTTATATTCTGAAGGGAAGCAACCTCTTATTCTCCTTAGGAAGTCAATAAAGCCATACATATTTTATGAATGATAATGCACAGAAATTTTAAACAGACAAAATCATATCTATATCTGACCCATGTACTCTAAATTTTCTGACTCTTCCAAAATTGTTGTCAGTAAATTAGGGGCTGAGTTTAGTGTAAAAGTCGTGTTGTTCTAGGTTTCCTGTTATCATCTGATCTACCATTGATTAATTAAGAAGATATCATTTTGCATAGCTCTTACTTTACTCTCTCTTTGATACTTTATCCTGACATTGTACACACAGGAAATTGTAGAAACATGATGGCTAAAAAAAGAAAAAATTGCCATGGGTTTGCCATTATATGATACATACATACTTTTCTAGTGAAATTTAAATTTTCCCTTGTTGATATAAAGAGAAAGGTAATATTGACCACAATAAACAATATATATAATTGTTACATAAATCTTAAAAAGACACATATATGTATTTTATATGTGTGTGATTCTATGTATTTAATCATTTTCCACTCTGAAGGGATAAAATTGTGAGGTAAAAATTGTCTTATGTGTATACAAATTATCATGCTTTGCAAATTCCCTTTGAATTCCCTTCTCTGATATTCTTACAATTAAAATTCAGTCCTCAGTTTTCTGTCCACCTGCCAGGGGTCATGTGGAGAACTTCATACTAAGAACTGAGGTCGTATTAGCCAATTCATTTGGACGATTTATCCAGTTGATTCATATGTACTGATGTAGACAATTATGGCCTCAGTTCCTTAATGAATCCTACATTATGGTAGAAGAATATCATAGAGTCCGTAATACTCCAGGGAACTATAAAGAGAAATGTCCCTTTTAAATTAGCTTTATGGCGCTGAAGCTTTATGTATTTACTTGCAAGTTCAATATTAACTCAAAGTACGCTTCTTGAACCATCTCTATTGCCAACTACAACATTGCTTATAGAAAGGGCTTTCGAACAGGCACAGTGGCTCACGCCTGTAATCCCAGCACTTTGGGAGGCCGAGGCAGGTGGATTGCGTGAGCTTAGGAGTTCAAGACCACCCTGGACAAACCTGTGTCTACAAAAATACAAAAGATTAGCCTGGTGTGGTGGTGTGCACCTGTAGTACCAGCTACTCGGGAGGCTGAGCAGGAGAATTGCTTTAACCCAGGAGGTGGAGGTTGCAGTGCGCTGAGATCACACCACTGCCCTCCAGCCTGGGCAACAGAGCAAGACTCCATCTGAAAAAAAAAAAAGGCTTTCTTGGCATTTATTAAGGGTGAATCTGTTTAAAAAAGAAGAAAATTCTTACCTGCTACAGTTGCTTTTGCTGCAGAGAGAACAGGATGCCTCTTAATCCTATAATCCTAGGTAATCTGACATACAAACCTTAGATTAAAAAAAAAGGATTTTTGCCTAATCCAACTTCTCAATGCATGATTTACTTTTAGATTGTCTATAGATAGACTTTTTGCCTTTCTTCTTTTCTCTAAATCATGTGTTCCTGATTTATGAACCATTTAGAATAACAAAAGACATGAAATTTACAAGGGAAAGAGACAGTGGCAGAATGGCACGTTGGTGATCGTTCAGCTTTGGTGGCTCTCAGGCTACTTGGAAACTCTATTGTTTCATGTCGTCTTTATATGCACACTCAAAACTTAACCAGAAGATGGCAAATATGGCACATATACTACCATGATTCTTCTGACACCAAGAGCAGATATCACTAATTGATCACAGCATCTTTCCTACAGAGCCCACAGCCTTTGAGTCTTCATGAACACCAAACTCCAGGAAACCAACTACTCACTGATCGAAGCTGGCACAAGAGATGAAGTTTAATTACTGTCCTTCACCTAGCCTGGGGGTTGGCAAACTAGCACTCATCGTCAAATCTGATTTGCCACCTGTTTTTGTTAATAAAGTTTTATTGGAATAAAGCCATGCATATTCATTTATGTATTGTCAATGGGGGCATTCATGCTGCAATGGCAGAGTTGAGTAGTTGTGATTGTATACCTAAAATATTGGCTCTTTGGCCTTTTACAAAAAGGGTTTGCTGACGCTTGGCCTAAATCTTTATAGGTTTCCTGTATCTAGGCTTTTCTTTTCTGTAGAAACAGACACATTAGGAAGTGTTTTCAGGAGAAACAGGGTGGGGTTGGGAGAGGAGAGAGTAGGGGAAGTACGCAGCAGAGGAGGAACTCAAAGCCTACTCCCCAGCCAGGCCCTGTGAGCTGATCTTTTAAGCTTTGATCAGATCTGACTGGCCCTGGCAACAAGAAGCAGCAAACTTGCTTCATGGGTATTCTGTTCTGCAGTTCTGACTGGGAAGTCATTTTTGATTGAAAGAAGGTAAAACAAATGGATAGGGGGTCATTTCTCATCTGCAGAAGCCACTGTATTGTGTAAAGATCTTCATTTTCCCCAGCATCATACCTGAGTTGGGATCATGACCGTTCCTCACTTTCCATGTGACTTGGGACTTTAAATTATAAATGGGGGTGCTGCTTACCTCATGAAGTTGTTAGGTGACACAACATATGAAAAGTACCAGTCAAAGTTCAGTTATAGTTAGTCTCTATCACCTCGCATTAATCAAAGGTAAGACATGCCATCACAGCTGTGAAAGTGCTTACAAACTACAATGTCTGGGCAACTAAAAATTGTCCTTGCACCACTATCCCCTGAAGATGAAAAGAGCCTATTTTCTTGTTGGCATCTCTAAGAATTTCTAGGATGACATTCTTTCTCACTGTTGAGAATCTTCTGGATTTGGCTGACTGTCAGGTGTCCTTTGGAAGGCTGGTGAGAATTTACTTTCTGTTCTAAAGCATTCTGTGTTGCTAAAAGGGATTCTTCATGGCTTTATTCAGCTAATCAATCAACATATAAAACTAAATATGGCTCATTTCCTTCCTATAGTCTACTAGAGGAACAAGCAGGTAAGTGACAATCAGGATGAGGAAGGAAGGAAAGGGTGGGTTCATGGGGAGGCTCCTGGAGAGCCTGGCCCCTTCCCTGGGAGGTCATCGAAGACTTGCCCACAGAAGGAACTCTTTAGCTGAATCTCAAGAACTTTGTGCAATGGAGGAGGGTGAAATGAGGGTTCCAGGCCTGTGTACTGTAAGGAGTTGACAGAAATGTAAGTATCAGAGTGAGAGGAGGTACCTGCAGTTGGATATCTCTGGAGAGTGATATGAGGTGTTCAGAAAGAAAATCACAAAGACCTGTATGTGCAAAGCTGAGGGAATTTCAATTCTATCTCCCATACTACTGAGGACCACTGAGGGATATTAAGCAGGACAGTGACATGATCAAATGGTGAACAAGTCTTTAGAAGAAGACAATATTTTGGAGGTCAGAGAGGAAACTGTAAACTGAAATATTACACTTGCAAGGAGAATAAGCACATGGCAAGCTGGGAAAGTCTGAACAAGTGACTCCCATGTGAGGGATATGTATGTGTGCATGTACATGTGTGTTTCTCTTTTTCAGGGAGTCAACCTGCATGCTTTCCCATGTGATTTTCTACTGTGTAGCCCAAGATATTAACAGGACCCACCAAAACCCACTAGTCCCTGTTTGGACACTCTGTTAGTCTGCAGGCTTTACCTTAACATGAGTTTTGATACAGTCAGTACCACTGGGGGTTTTTAACTAGAACTTGCCACCACAAGAGATTGATTACAGAAAACGATTTAGACTGACAATAAGTTATATTAAACTGCTGACTTAGGGAGGACGCCATCAATTTCAAACATACCTTTGTAAATGTGTTCCTTTTTGCTCAGCAATCCTTCTTCATGGAGTGAGTTGGGAAACATTTTAAGGCTGAGATGGTCTCTTTGTTACTCTGTTGATTGACTGGAATTCTTCTTTGCTTCTATTGTCATCTTCTATGTATGTTGCAATGATGAACATCATTTGGTGATGTCTGGTCACTGTCATTTCTGATAGGACTTTGGGGTCCTTCTTGTAAAGCCAGACCAATTTCCTCCCTTGCCCTACAGCCTTCTTTCTTTCTTATGATGTTTTATGCATTTGTTTTCCCTGCATGCTCTTGCGTCTTGTATCTTTCCTTCTGGTCTGTTGCTGCATCCCGGCTCTTGAGGCAGTGGGGCATATTGCAAGGAATGTGGGCTTTGAAATCTGACAGACTCTAGCTGGAAACCTGGAAGTGTTACCTATTATCTATGTGACCTTTATTAGTGCTTTATTACTTGTGTGGTCTTCTCACCGACCCCCTTCTCTGCCCAATATGCAGAAATGTTCATTTCCACCAGGAAAGCCTATTTTATTAGTGGGAAGATTGACTTCCCTACGGACCACTTTTCTCCTCAAACCCCTCGAAGACTTTCACCCCAGGAAACAAAACAGCCCCTTTCTGTAGTTCCTTCTTACTGGTATACTTTAAAGTCTCTTTGCTGAATCTTCCAGGAGGGATCAAAAGAACTCTGGGCTCCTAGAGCTTCAGAACATTTCAAATCTGCTCAGGAGCCTTTAACGGGTTACTGCCTATAACACAGGGATTACATAGACAGGGCAGGATGGGCTTGTTAAGCAGGACAGAGGGAAATGTCCAGAATATTACTACAAAGAGCCTTTGACTGGACATGAGGTGACCGGGATTCTAGTCCTCAGCTTATTACTACCTCATGGCCTGCACATCTGAGCAGGCTGGGACATTTTATTTCCAATTCACATTACCTGGAAACTTATTCTTTCTTTATTTAACCTCAGAAGGAATTGTCAAACACAAATGACAACCTTTTCACTATTGAAGTCCCTTTAGGATGGAAAAAGTGTCTGATGGATTGTTTTAAGCCCCTAGGATACCACTGAGAAAATTACTCTTAAGGGTACTGAATGGCATCCTAGTCACTCAAGAAACTATTATGCCTTTACTGTGCTGTTTAGGAAAAAAGAAAGCTTTCTTCCTTCTATCCTCTAAATTCCTGCTGACTTTCCAATAGCCCAGTGATTTCATTGGTAAGTAATAAGCAATTCCAAGAGCCTTTAAAGGTAGTCGTCAATAGCTTGAACTTGGAGTGTGGTGCAAACCCTGCGTGTAACCCTGAGGAGCTGAGCTGTGTGTCTTTGGGCAAGTTGTTTACCTTTTCCATGCCTCAGTTTCAACATCTGAAAAATGGGGCTGATGACAATGGGCCCTGGCTCATGACGTGAAACTATGAACAGAATATATTGAGCATCTACAACAAGCAGAGCATGACTAATTTCAAACACACTATTGAAAATATGTACTCATTTTTAACCGTTAATCTCACTTCATGGAGGAAGTTGGTAAACACTTTCTGACGTGGGATCATTAGATGTCAGCAATTTATTTCTCCTCTATTGCTCTAGTACACTTATTTTCTACTCTGTCTTCATTTGTCATCTTCTGTATACATTGCAGGGGTTAAATCTACTTTTCTGTTCCGTCATTGTCTGACATTATGATTCAGTGTCAAAGGAAGAGATAATCTGTGTAAGACACTTAGTGCCCTACCTGGCACAGAAAGATACTCAATAATTGTTACATAACATCATTGTTCCAGTTAGTTTCTATAATGAGGTGACATAGAATATAGCTTTTAAAAAGTTTTCTTATTACTATGTGCACAGAGTTTGCCTTTTATTTGTTTTGCTTTTTTTTTGTTTGTTTGTTTTAGTGGCCTTTGATTTTTAAGGAAGGATATAGTAGGGCCAAGTTCCTTTAGATTCTAGTATTGGGATATGAAGTTAATTTATCACATAAAGGGGTCACAATTAAACATAAGCAGTATTTTAGTTACCAAGAACATCTGAGTAAAAGTACCTAAGGCTCTTTGATTTTTTCAGACAGTGCTGTGTGAATTAAATATTGTTTAATTGAATATAGAGACTGTGCTTTCATTGGCTCTTCAAATGTTGAAAGATTTGGCTAGAAGGAGCCTCTAACTTCCTTTCCATGTGTATACACAGAGGGCAAGAGCAGCAGAGGGAAGAAGAGTTTAAAATGAAAGCAGAAAAGCTGCAAAGGGAATTGAAGAGATTTTGATACAAGTGGGTATAAAATTAATGGGCTATATCGAGCCTTTCAATCACTCTTTTAAAATGGGAACATACAGCTTGTCAAAAGGTACGATTAACAATCACAAAGCCAGGCATCCTTCATTTAGCTGTGTCTGAAAAGATGGGCCATGGTGTCAAACTGATTTGAGTTCAAATCCCAACTCGGCTGTTTTTTTTGGGGGTGCAAACTTGGTAGGCAAGTTATATAACTACTCGAGGTGACAGTTTCCTGGTTATTTTTACCTGAGAAACATAGTACCCATTTTACAGGGTGTTATGTAGGCTAAATGAGATCATGTATATAGTGCTCAGAAAAATGCTTGGCATGCAATAAAAACCGAATCGTAATAATAGTATGGAATAGTAATAATATCTGATAATAATAGTATAGACTAGTAAAAATATTATCTGATAATAATCATAATATCAATTGCAATACAATCTGGTGTGTTCCTGCCTTCTGTACTAGCGCAGAGCTATAAATGGAACGACTGAGAGTTCTATTTTCCATGGGACAGACGCAAGGAAATATGATTGAAACTTCCTAAGGACTGACCACTTGAAAAGAGGGAAAATGCAGTAATTGATGCAATAATTATTTATTATGTTGTTCAATGAGTATCATAAAGAAAGAACCCCAGAGTAAATTTTTCCCAAATGCAGTACCTGTAAAAAGTTTTGTTCTTGCCTAAAATGAGATAGCAGGAACTTGTTAGATACTAGAAACTTAATGCAAACTGTTTCGTGCTTTGAGGTTACAGCCTTCCTCAGCTAAGATGTTTTGCTATGTTTTTGTTTTTTCTTTTCATTCTTCTTTCTTTATATCTTGACTTCTTACCTTTATCACACATTAAATTCTCATTCTAGTTGTTGAAACACCTGGAATGTAAAGGAGAGATCATGGCAATGGGTTTCGGAAGCCTGTGCTCACATTTCTGCCATGCCTCTTGTTAGTGTGATGTTTTGAGCAACTTAATTAAGCTGTCCTAGTCTCAGTGTTCTCAGTGGTCAAATGAAACTCTTAAAATTACTTTGCAGGGTTGTTGGGGGGATAAGCTGAGATGATGCAGGTCAAGTTCAAGAGTGGGCTTTGGCTCTTTGTAGGCTCTTGTATGTCACTGCCTCAGCCACCTAGCTTTTCCTTTTATGATCTCTTTGAAGCTCTTTCAAGAGGGAAAGGCAAGCTCCCTCGATGCTGTCTGAGTGGAGGAGCCCCCAGGTTTGAAGGGCTTTCCTTCTAGTAGAGATTGTGTTTGTCTGAGTGATTTTCTCAGTGTCAGGTGCTTCTCTTACCTGGTTGATTTTTGTTAATTCTAGATTAATCAATTGTTTGATCGACTTGACAAATATTTATTGAGCAGTATTGTGCTTGATACCGTAATACAAGGGTGAGAAACATTATTCCTCATTTCATGGAACTTTCATTGGAGTTTTACATCCCTTCCCCTCAAAACCACAAAGCTATCTGCCTTTCCCTCTCTCTTAATTGGCTTATCTATGGAGGAATGGCTATCATTTCCAGAAAGTGGAGTGGCTATGTCATTTATGACTGACCTCTGAGGACTGGACTTGGGAAGGGCCTTCCCACCTGTTTAATATTAGTAATATGATTCTACAGAGCTCTTTTCTTCCTCATTTTAAGTGGATATGTGAAAACTACATTTAAACATGTCTTCTACTTATGAGGATAGTTTGATTGCAGCTTCCAAACTCTTGTAAGGTGAGCTGTTTAGATACTTTTATTTTATTTTAGTGTTTTGGAGAAAGTTTTAGCCACAGATGTAAATTTCTGTATCAGAGAGAGAAGAATCTTCCTGTCTGCTACTCGACTTGGTTTTTGCTTTGTCAGTGGTCGTGCTTTACTCTCCTCCAGTTAAAAGAATTGATTACAAATGGATGTAGGTCAAATTGATTAAAAATTGTGCCTAGGTCTTGGATGCTCCTCCATTTCTGTTCATTGCCTCCGAGTTAGGGATGCTTCCAGGAATCCCACGTGTCAGGATAGCTGCATCCACCCCTGAGTGAGGAGCTAGACCTGTTCTCCAGGGATCAGGAAAAGTTGAATGTTTCTCAGCTGGAACTCAGTCTCCAGAGTGGCTGGCAGAGTTCTTATGGTGATAAAATGGGAGATGGATGTTGTTCCTTATGTTTCATGGAAGCATGTGGCAATTTTCTTGTGGATAATGTAGTGTTCCAGTAATTACGGTAAGAACACAATCTATCCTAATGTGCCTTAGTTCTGCTTACTACAGTCTAGGGTGCACTTCTACCATGATAAGGCGATGCTGTGTAATTGCTGCATGAGTACCTAAGTATCACATGATATACTGAATGCAATAATTATATGACAAAATTTACTATTATTGATATTGTTATTCTGTGCCTTCAGAGTACCTTGTAAATTATCAACAAATAGGCTCAATTTATTGTTATTATTATCCATTATCATATATATATGATGTGACCTCTTTTTAACCAAGGATTAGAAAGTGCATTATATGTATTCATGGATTATATACACATAATTAATAATATATAATATATAAATATATAATATATAAATATATAATAATATATAAAATATATAATAATATATAAATATATAATAATATATAATTAATAATTATAATTTTTGGTAGCATAAAATACTTTTTGTATGTTGGTGTTATATTGTATACAATATTGTATATTGGTAGTATTATAATATAATTTTTGGCATTAGTGGTAGGTACAAATTATTTAAAGAAGCAGATTAAAACAATTTCAACAGTTTAAAAAATTTCAACAGTTTTGTCTTTGGAGTGGGTATAAAATTATTAGTTATTTGTGTTGCATATATGTAATTATTTTCTTTTAAATCATTTTAAATGTTGTCAAAGAATAGCCGGAGAACAAAATATTTCATACATTAATAAGTTCATGATATGGGGAGTCAGAAAATTAGTTGAGGACCTCTTTCTACAGAAAACTTTAGTATTCATTTGCTCATTCATTTATTCGCTCATTCATTATTTAATACAGTAAATATGTATTGAGCAACAATCATGCCGGTGGTAAAGTGATGAAAAGTGAAAGCAACGTTCCTGTTCTAATGGAGCTTGTGTTCTTAGGGAAGCTATGTCATTCTTCTACACTTTGGTTTCTCTAATTCTATAAAATATATATAATAGTGTCTTCCTCTTTTCTTCCCTGTCCCTCTTCCTGTCTCCCCAATTTTCCTGCAGGATTGCTGTGCCTGTCAAAGGGGATAAGATGTAATAATGCTTAGAGCACAGGTTAAAAATGTAAAGCTCAAATGCTTCATGCCACGCTTCCCTATTCCCTTACCCACTTGCACTTAGTTATGAAGACAAAGCACACATTTAAAAAAATCTGTCAAGAAAATGATGCAGTGTTCAACTGCTACAGAAACCATTAATTATTGACGTGACCTCTTGTTAACCGAGGATTGAAATGTGCATTATTAAAAGAAAACTTCACCCCAAATTCTAAAGCCATTAATCTGAAAGTTTAGAAGGTATTAGATCTTGTAATGATGGGACATTAGAAACACTTTGATAAATATATACTTGCAGGCAACCTTTTCAGCCTTGCTTTTCTGCATAACCATGTCTGCATCTGGAAATGTCTAAATGTAAGATTTGTTCCCTAGAGGTCAAGGAAGTAGTATACTATTATATACATATGTATATTATATGTATATATTTAATACATATATTAAATATATATATTTATACGTATTTATACTTCTAGAAATCTATATTATACTATTATATGTATAAATATCATATAAAATAATATATGCTAATATATAATGCTATTTAAAATATGCATATAATAGTATGCTATTTCCTTGACCTCAAAGTGTGCATAGATTTATGTGTGTGTGTGTGTATGTATATATATATATGCACACAAATATAAACACATAAACTTACAATGCAAATTATTTTATGGTTAAAACCTTTTATGTGTTATATTTAATGCCTGTTCTATGTAAATATGCATATCTATCTCTCTCTATATATATAATTTCATGAACATACCCTATATAATTTAATTAATCTTCAGTACACTGAAATTTTAACAAATGTATCTTTCAGAGGTTTGTTTGAGGATAGTATTTGCATCTGGGTATTTCCAACAATGTTGCACACCAGAGTTCTTCAGTCTCATTCAATTAAAAAGCATCTGTATTAAAAAGTCAGGAAACAACATGCTGGGGGAATGTGGAGAAATAGGAATGCTTTTACACTGTTGATGGGAGCGTAATTAGTTCAACCATTGTGGAAGACAGTGTGGTGATTCCTCAAGGATCTAGAACCAGAAATACCATTTGACCCAGCCATTCCATTACTGGGTATATACCCAAAGGATTATAAATCATTCTATTACAAAGACACATGCACACGTATGTTCATTGCGGCACTATGCACAATAGCAAAGACTTGGAACTAACCCAAATGTCCATCAATGATAGACTGGATAAAGAAAATGTAGCACATATACACCATGGAATACTATGCAGCCATAAAAAAGGATGAGTTCATGTCCTTTGCAGGGACAAGGATGAAGCTGAAAACCATCATTCTCAGCAAACTAACACAAGAACAGAAAACCAAACACCGCATGTTCTCACTGATAAGTGGGAGTTGAACAATGAGAACACATGGACACAGGGAGGGAAACAGCATACACCGGGGCCCGCTGCAGGGTGGGAGGCTAGGAAAGGGATAGCATTAGGAGAAATACCTAATGTAGGTGATGGGTTGATGGGTGCAGCAAACCACCATGGCACGTATATACCTGTGTAACAAAACTGCACGTCCTGCACAGGTACCCCAGAGCTTAATGTATAATAATAATATTATAATTAATAATGGCATCTGTAGATAACCTATCAAGTGCTAACCTGGAGTTGGGAGCTATGGATACCATGGTGAATAAACTGAGGATCTACTCTCTTCGGTTTATAATTGAGTGGAGAAATGAGACAGGTCGGAGGTAACATAACTTAGAAGTGTATGTGCTAGAATACAGGGATGATGAGATGCTCTGGGAACGTACAGGAGAGGCACTGCTTATGGACATGGTGGGTAGGGTGGGAGTTAGGAAAGGCTTCCAGGAAGCAGCGACACAGACCCCTAAGGCAACAGAGACAGAAGTTAGGTGGATGCTGGGAGAGGAGCCTAGGGTTGTCTGAGCTGAGTGAACAGCATCTGTTAAGACTCAGAGGCAAGGACAGCATGGCGGGCTTAGAGAATCAAAAGTAATTCTTAAGGGCTGGAATATATTCTGGAGGGCACAATGGTGGAGAATGAGTGTTAATGTAATTTACAATATGCATGCAAAGGTTTGGATCTGTAGTCAAAGAAATCCTGCTACAATGAAATCACCTTTTGCTGTTCTTCGGGTGCAGAGGGATTCCTCTGTGTCATCTATGTCTGAAATGCAGGGCTTCTGGAAAGCAAGTGGGTGGACAAACTCAATATTCTTAATATTGTCTTCATCAAGTGATTTTGCAGTTCGGTGCCTTTGACTTAATATTTCTGCCATATGAACTACTGTAAGGAAATTTCCATTTTGCATCCATCAAATATCTACAACGTATTCCCTAAGAGGTGTTATGGGACTTTATAATGGAAAGTAAGCCTAGATACCTGGGGATTTACTTTTACAACAAGTTCTGTGTTCATTCTCTTGGCAGTAGTATTAATAATGAAATAAACAATGTGTAATTGCCAGGTTATATAGGAGAATTTGAAGATACAAAAGAGAAATGATATTCTTGCTGATGTCTGATATGCATTTTGTGGATTTCTTTGTAATTCTCTCTTTGAACAAGTCATTATCTAACGTGGAGGCTCAATAATGCCTCATTTTTGAATAATATACTCCAGAGAGGCAAGACAGTATGTTGGAGAGAATCCAGATGCCTGAGTTAGAATTTTGTTTTTGCTGGATAGTGAACTGTGTGACCTAGGGCAAATTTGACTTTTCTCAGCCTCAATTTCATTATCTGTAAAATTTAGAGGCTACTACCAACTGTTATCGTGAGACTGAAAGAATGAAGTGAGATCATGTATATAAAATGCCTCATGTAGTCTAGGTTTCTGTAAGCCTTTTCTGTAAGGGTTCACTTCTACCTCTTGCGGGAAAAAGTCTAGTTCCCTGAGCTTGCTGAGAAGTCTCACAGTGCTGACTGTGTACACTGGCTAAACACTGCAGCGTTATCCTTGCAAGTAGAGACTTACTAACTCTTACTTTTAACTGAATGTTACCTGGAGTAATATACAAATCATTTTAATTTGAGAACTTGAGTCAGAATGGTAAACATTTAAGTTTAATTGATGAAGAATGCCATGAACCAAAGTACGGTGAAATCTTTCTATTTTCCCCAGCTAATCTTTATTAAGTATATGTAAATATTTTAGAGACTTTTTTTTTTTTTTTTAACTCTGCCTTCAGGCATTTCAATTAATACTGTGGTGCATCCCAGTGAACTCTTTACTTTCCAAGTGTTTACTAGAAATACGCTAATTTTCAGTTTGATACTAAGGGAGCCTTTAATACATAGCTTACCTGTCATAACTCTTCAGGAGTGTACACTCAGAGAGTTGTGTTGATTTAGAACTGACAAACGGCTCGGGGAGTTTCAAATCAAGTCTTCTCATCTTACAGATAAGAAACTGAGGTCTAAAGAGATGAAGGGTCAGTGTCCAAGGTCAGTGGACTTGGGGTGATGTCTCAGAACTGAGGCTGGAGGGACAGGTTTTCTGATTTTTTAACCAGCATACTTCAAGTTAATTTACCATTGTGTACCATAATTTTCTCATTAAAAATTGGTTAGGGTATGATGTATGATGTGATTTGGCATAATTGACTCTCATGAGAAATAGCCCCAATTAGAACCATTATAAAGATATGTAAATTAGTTGTTTGTTAGTTTGGTGATAAAATAGAAACATATCAATGTTCTCTTTTCTCTATAATCCCTTGAGAATTGTGATTCGTGTGTTATTTTATAGTTTGTTTGTGTTCTGTTTTGCTCCATTCTCAAATTTGAAAACAGCTCCCTCCCATTTAGATAAGTAATTGGTCAAAATCACCATGCTTATCGATATGCCTTTATCTCTGCTTACTACATGTCTGTTTAGCTAAAATATTTTCTTCTAAAAAGAAGCTGAGAATCAATGCCCACAGTTCAAGTGTGGTCAGCAGAAAAAAATTGCAGAGATATATCTAATTATCCTGGCCTGGAAATTTCCTTATGCATCAAAGCCACCTCTGTACATTGGACAGTGTTGGTCTGCAGGAGCCAGCCTCTTCCACGGACTTTCCATCAGAATACACGCCCTGTTAGATGATCCCTTCTCACTGTTTCTTATCAGGGACTGAGATACCAGAAGTGAATTCTGCAGCCTGACAACTGCTTTACTCACCCAGTCATCTGTGTCATGAATGGAGTGTGTGTCCTTGTAGAATTTACAACAATTTCCCATTTGTTTGGTAGTCTTCGGAACTGAAGAACAGCTGGCTACCCAACCGCCATGTAATAAACATTGATGGACTTGAAGACTGTTAGTAACTCATCTCTCAGCTTTTGTCCTCCAAACTTTCACCACCGTTCCGTAATCTTTCTTGCTTTTAATTCCCAGAGCTTTAATTATTTCCATTTCTGTCTCCTGGCCACTCTGAAATGTTTGTCAACCTTAGATGGCATTGTGTACGGTGGGTTCATCTGACAGCTCTAATTCACATCTTCCTGAAGGCATCAAGAACTTCCCAACACCTGGGGAAATTGCTGTCCACATCCTGTCTGACCATTGGCTAGTGTAGGTTGGGAGTTGGGAGATGTGAGTTTCGGTTCTTGTTCTGCTACCAACTTACTGTGTGGCTTCTGGAAAATCATTCCTATTCTCTGCATTTCAGTTCCCTCATCTGTAAAATGGGGATAAAAATCCCTAATCTCATCTACTTGAAGAGATGTTGAGAGAATCTGAGACAATTACATATAGAAAAGGCTTTTTTTGAAAAATGAAGATGCCTGTGGGAAGTGATACATGATTATACACCTGGCTTTTCCTTATCAGCTACCTTCTTAATAAGACAATTTTTAAAATTTATTCCCTAAGACTTTTTTAAAGCATCCATTTCTTTTATAGAATAGTTTTATGTATTAGTATAATTACTCTTTTAGTAAGATCTACAATATGCCAAAGCACACATGATACGGAAACCTTGGTAAGTAAATCGGACACGATCTTTATCCCCACTGGAAGTTGAAATAGACATTTGAGTAGATGTTAGAATTACTGATGAGATGGGTTGGGGAAAAGAGAGAGGGAGAGACATTAATTGAATAATTTCGAACAAGCATAGAGTTTAGACTGTGAGAAGCACCATGAAGAGGAATTAAGAAGATCTATAAGAGCATAGAAGAGCAGAAATCCCCTGGTATAGGAAGGATTCCCTGAGGAAGTGACCTTCCAGATGAGACCTGGAGGAAAATGAGTTGGGAATAGAGCCTGGGGAGAAAAATTCAGGTGTGGATGTCCAGAGGATATGAGAAACTATTAATAACCGAGCTCATAATAACTTTGTAATCTAACTTTAAAATGTTTATTTTTGGCATTTTTGAAGAAAAATACACATACATAAATTGTATATATAATTTATAGATGACTAAATATTCCCATAAGAGAATGGGTGATAAGATGTTTTTACTAAAGAAAATGTACAATCGAAAATGGCAGGAGAATACCGTGTTAGCCAGGTAGAACAGGGTGCATGGAGGATGGTGAAGGAACGACGGGGCAATTTTAAGAAACTTCAAGAAGCATGGTATGGTTAGCAAGAAGAAAATGAGAGGTGCTGGTGGTGTCTGATTAGCTAAAGAGGGAGACAAGATGGGCCAGGAAGAATTTTCTTCCTTATTGTAAAAACACTGGAAAGCCATTGAAGGATCCCTCCCTCCCTCCCTTCCTCCTTCTCTTAGCTACTTCTCTTCCTCCCTCCGTTATTCTCTTCATTTAATTAATATTTCTATGCATAAGACATTGTTCCATTTTCTCTATATCCTGTTATTCTTGGCTTAGATTTTACATCTTCTCATTTCAAACTTTATTTATTTTGGCCATATGTGTATAAAGAACTTATTCCTTGTGTGAAAGTGGCGGCTGTTTTTCTTGCTTGGACTTCAGGTAGTCACTAAAGGTGCACACAGCAATTCCTAGCATATCCAGTATGAGCTGTTGCTGCCTTGTGTGGTCATCACCTGTTTTAAAGGCACTGCATCTGATTTTAATATGTAAGCACATTATAATAAGATACTTGCTTCTTTCTCATGATGTCCTTCATGCATTCAGTAGTGTTCTCTTAGAAGCAATGGTGACCATACACTAAGGGAAATAAAACGGTATAAAAAGTTATAGAGTGTTTACTTCTGTGGTGCCAGTTGCTTTACATAATGTAGTTCCTTCATTCTTCCAATAATAATCTGAAGTAGGTATAATGACTACATTTTGCAACTGAGGAAAAAGAACATATGTAACCTACAGAAAGGTTTGTTCAGTTTTATAGGTCAAAGGTCAGTAAACCTTTTTTTTTCCTGTAAAGAAGCAGACAGTATACATTTGAAATTTTGCAGGCCATATTGCTTCTGTTGCAATGATCCGACGCTGCCATTGTAGTGCGAACAGAGATATTTTCAGCACTCGGGAGAAACGAGATGAAAAGGTGTCATTTTCTTGATGTGCGTGAGTCAAACATCTTGCTCTTTTTCTGGTTAATTCTGGCTCTTTATCTTGGCCTTACATTTTCCTTCTGGCCTCAGGACCCAGCCTTTTCTGCTTTTCTTTTCTTCAATTCAGTTACTCTTATGTAATTCATGAGCTTTCTGTTTTCACTAAGCCCAGCATCTTGTTAGCTTCCCTATTCCTTGTGACCTCAAAGAAAAGTGTGAGGGTATCTACTAAAGATCACTCTGTGATCAAACTAATCAAAGCAAAGCAAAACAAAACAGCAAAATGAATGCAGAGGAGAATAATAATTTAAAAATAGTACGCACATGGAGAAATTATAAAGTTTAAAAGTATTACAGCATTTCTGCATTTAGGGGGTCCTGGTCTCTGGGTGTGGACTCCTTGTTGAAATGTTTGGACCTGGGCTCTCCCTTTCTGTACTGTGAAACTCCTTTCCTCTTCCAGACCCCTTCTCTTTGGTCAATGATGCTGATCTCATTTTCCAGGAATGCTCCTTTTCCAGCCCACAGCTCATTTCCTTCAAGCTGCCCAATTGGCTTGAGAGACTATACAAGGAGACTATAGGGAGGATCTCTATGGCAATTGTATCCTTGGAACATTTCCTTGGAAGGTGATGTCTTATGGTTGTCTATGCTGTTTAACTTTGTTATCTAAGTTGAAAAGTAAAGAACTTTTTCTTTTGCATGTGTTGTGTTCTTCTACTTATGAAGTCAGCAATTTGGGATTTCTGCTCTCATGGTGTATTGACTGAAGATAATGTATATAGTATGTATTTAGTAGGAAGCTGGGTAAGTCACTCACTTTTACTAAAACTCCATTGCCTTCTCTATAAAAGGGGACTAGGAGAAATACTCGACTGCAAGGATATTGGGAAGATCAAAAGAGATATGTGTAGAAGTGCTTTGCAAATTATAATGTGGTTTAAATGTGTTAAATCAAGCAGAACATTTGAGATGTAGATAATGAGTTACAAGGAGTTCAGAGACAAGGGAGAAATTACATATTAGAAAACTTGAAGAAGGTCTTATGGAGGAGGTGGGGCCATAAGGCTAGCACATTTGTCAAGTTCACGGTCACCCAGGACCTTATGCATTCATACCTCCCTGAAGGCGGGAGACAGAAACTTGTTTCCCAGACTCCTTTGATTCTAAGGTGAAGACATGTGATGTAAGTTCTGCACCCATGTGAGACTTCAGTTCAGAGGCCAACTACCTGAAAATATAGGCTCCACTTCAGAACCTGCTATCAGAGGTGGTAGGGGTAGAAGATCTAGTGGAAGCTTCCATCCTATGTGGTGGAGAGTCTGTGGCCGGCGCCAAATGCCTTGGGTCCCCACTCAGCTGCCCTGAAATGACATTTGGGCATTGCTTCTGGTTGCTTAGCTTCCAGCTTGATGCTCTACTCTTCCTGGAGTTTCTGGGAGTTCTTTATATCCCTATGATTCTATTTTTTTTCTGTCTAAGCTTGCACAAATGGGTACTGTTGTTTCCAACTAAGAATCATGGCTTGTAAAGATTAGGAGATTTGTTAAGTAAAGTGACCAAAAGAACATGTATATCCTCAGAATAGTGTTAAGCAAGAAAAGTGAATTTACTTAGTGAGTTCCTTCTAGGGGAAAGCAGAAATTAAGTTTGGGTAGACAGGGTGGGACCAGACGACAAGACCCTTGAGTGCCTCACAGAGCAATGATGATTTTTAAAATGATAAAGAAAGGGAGCTACTGAAGATGTTTGAGCAGATAGAAGACATCACAGAATACAGTTTGGAAGAAAATAAAGACCAAGCCATATATCCTTCATTTTTTTGCTGGCTGGGAGTTTGGATTCTAGCCACAGGAGTTGATGCTGTCTAAATTAATCAAAACAGAAAAGAAAGGCTATGGGGTAGCTATTGAATCAGAGGAATATCTGAAGAACCAAGCTTCGGCAAAGTAGGGCCAGGGTCTTCCGAGGAGCCAACCACCGGGAAATATTAAACAGTCTTTTCAGTGGGCTAATTCCTGTACTTATCCCCTGGCTAGGAGAGAGACATCTACCCTGATTAGCAGCTCCAATAAGGCTGTTCATAGAGAGAGGGATGGTTCTCCAGAGAGATCAGGTACATTGAGCAGAGGAGAGAGGAGATGTCCACTACACCTGTCCTCTGCAATAGCACTAAAGACATTGCACACTGGGAGGGAAGAGGCACAAAGGTGCATGCTGAGGCTATCTGAATAGAGGCGAAGCAAAACCATCCAAGTGGTTATTTTCCCTCCCTGCACAATCAGGACCCATGGCACCATCCCTCAATAGGTTTACAGCAGCTTCTTGTCCCCCCTGCAGGGCTATGAATTGGGATCATTAAGTTTTAAGTTGCTCTGCTGCCTCTGTGTAAGTGATCGTGTAAGTATCAGGATGCTGGATAGGAGAAGCAAGTAATGGCATGACTCTCAAGATCTTGGATTATTGCTTATTAACTTACATTCAGGAAAACCTTCAAAATAGAACCTCCATCCCCCAAACTGTAAGCCGAGCATACTTTATGCACACTGTGTTAGAAAGGCAAAACTAATAATTGTAACCATGTAGATGCAGAAACCATTAATGTTGCTCATGCCCTGTGGTAGGAAGAAATATATTAAAAATTGATTTTTGGTCACTGCCTTTGTCTGCATAACATTTATAATAAAAGATACAGGAGAAAATATTCTCTAAAATTGATATTTCAAAGCATATTGGGCTTGCTGATGTTAAAAATAAATTTTTATTAATGGTTTTATATTGCATGGTAAAAGGTCAGGATCTGAATATGACAGTGTTATCTTCTTGGAAAAAAATGGTGCTAGTGTTCTTCAATAATTACATACAAGTCAGAAATGTCTACATTATTGGGTTAAACCATTTTTAGACATGAAGTTATCCTTTGAATGCAATGTGAGCTAAGTGTAGTAAAACATGCAGCTTATATTTCCTTCTATTTTCTGTCTTTTTTACTTCCTTCCCCTGTCTCTTTCTATATGCAATAGGGTGCAACTTGTTTCTATGTTGCATATATGGTAAGCAGTGAGCCATGTGTTCAGATTACTTCTTTGTCTCTGGGATTCTATTATCAGTTTACTCTTTTATAATCGAAGAAGCTTTTGTTCATCTGCAAAAAACTCATTTCATTTTATTTTGTTCCTGCTGCAGCTTCTTGGACATGATGTGATGAACACACAATCCTGCAGGTGTTTCTCCCTCCCTGTAGTCGCTTTAAATAAAATATTCTTCTAAAAATCCTGCCCCATTTGTTGTGAATGTTTTTAGAATGTATCTTAGCTGCAATTCCCCAGAAATGAAATGGCAGGGTGCACTTTTGGAGAGGTTTTCATTAATCTGGTATAGTTTTGCTGCTGATTTGAGTTTATCAAATAGGGTTATAACCTGATAGAAATAGTGCTGTCAAATGCTTGCATTTATCATATGTTTTGTCATTCCATAGATGATGTAGGCAAGATGGATCCATATCAGAAAACAGCCTTTGATTCAGAAGAGCCACAGAGGCTCGACGCTTTAATTGCCAAACCACCTAAAGTGTATAAAGAATGACATTTTATGCTGCCTCATTCATCATATTTTTAGAAAGACTATGTGATGGATTAATAAAACATAAAAAATCTTCTATGCAAACCAAATGTTTATAATAAATGGAGCATAATCTAACTGTTCTGCTATAAAATGAATTAAAATAGTCTCCAGCCAGTAAACTCAAACAAAATAGGGAAGGATGGTGAGGTGACCTCAACAGGCAAGAATTTTACTGTTGAATACATTATTTCCTTTTAAATGGTCCTCCCCTGTCACATTGGAGTTGGTTCAGTTTAATGCTAGAGTCTTTTCTTTAGCTAGTAAGGATGCAAATTGGACACTTGGTGGCAGGGGGTGGTGAGGTGCTAACTATGGCCCTCATATTTGAATGCAGTCTTTCTATAAATGCCAACTGAAAATGGTATCATTTTGATATAATTCTCTTCCCTGTTCTACAATGTTCTAGTAGTTTTTAATATAACACTCATAGTTTCTGAAAACAGAAGACAAATTAATAAATTATAATGCAAATTTATCAGGTGGCTTATAATACAGAAATGTCTTGAAAAACATTTAGTTTTTACTTTTAAATTATTGACAGACAGGTACCATCTTAGTCGTCAAAGTAGGGGACAGAAGGACTGATGATCACGAAGTTAACTGAAAGTAAAAACATGTTTTAATTTGTCATATTTGTATCTCTCTTAGAGCTATCCATTGCTTTCTCTTTTTTATTTAACTTAATTTTGTTTGAAGTTCTGGGATACATGTGCCGGATGTGTAGGTTTGTTATATAGGTAAACGTGTGCTGTGGTGGTTTGCTGCACCTATCAACCCATCTCCTAGTTATTAAGCCCCACATACATTAACTATTTATTGTGATAGAGCTATCCATTTATTAGACAGAAATTTTTCTCTCATTGTAGCCCTATATAAGATAGACAGCTTTCCTAAGAATTTAGTAAGTATTTTGTTGTCTGTTTATTACAGTGAGATGTTTTACAGATTGCTAAGCTTCCTTTTTATTCTTCTCTTTAGCATAGAGGTAATTTTATTTAAAATATCATTTTGCTTTGGATTTAATTTCAGTGAATGCAATGGCTGAGAATGCTACTGGGTGGCAAATATGAATGGCTTTAGTGCACATGCAGAGCAAGGTGGGAACTAGGTGACACTAATCCTGAGCATGTGTGCTGGAGAGAGGTGAACTCTTCATCCTCACTGGAGGGTCATGGGAAGATTTTTCAGCAGTAATAACTATTGACAATATTGTGGTTCAAAGTAGATATCAAGGAGCAGTCCTCTCCTATTCCTCTGCCTCTCCATCTCTTTTTTTCCTTTGCAAGTTTTCTTCTTCTCCTTCTCCTTTCTTCTTTCTTCTTCTTCCTCTTCTTCTCATTTTCCTTTTCCTCCTCCTCCTCTTCTTTTTTCTTCTTCTCCTCCCCCTCCTCCTTCTCCTTCTTCCTCTTCCTCTTCTTCTTCTTCCTTTCTGTTAATCAGAAAAACCGCAAATTCTTAGAGTTACTGTATTAGTCTTCCAGGGTTGCTAATACAAGATACCACAGACCTAGTGGCTTAAACAGCAGAAATTTATTTTCTGGTTCTGGAGGCCAGAAATCTAAGCTCAAGGTGCCAGCAGGGTGGGCTTCTCGTGAGGCCTGTCCCCTTTACTTCCAGGCTGCCACCTTCTCGCTGTCCTCACATGGTCTTTTCTCTGTGTGCACACACATTGCTGGTGTCTGTCTTTTTCTCATCTTATGGATGCGGTTGGATTAGGACTTTACCCTTATGCCCTCATTTAACCTTAATTACTTCTTTAAAGGCTCTGTCTCTACATATAGTCACATTAGGGATTAGGACTTCAACACACAAATGCTGGTGGTAGGGTGAGACATAATTCAGTCCATAACAGCTACTGGAAAGAGTGTCTAGATAAATAGTCAATTCAGGCCATCGTATGAAAAGATACCATGAAACATATTTGGAAAGCAAAAGTTCTACACTTCCAAGAGAGATCACTTTGTGAAGGTGTTAACACCCCCATCCCCACCCTCACCTTCCTTATACTATCCCACTTATCTTTTCAGTACATCTCTTTCCCCAGAGATCAGCTCTGCTCCTCTTCAGGGTCCCAAGCCTATAGAACTATTGGAATGTTTCTAGCAAAATCACTAGATTTTAGGATCCTTCTTTATTTAATGATCAAATAAATGTCCCATGATTCCTCTTTCCTGCCCCACACTATAGCTTATTCACCCTTGTGCTCATTTCTTGCACACTCTGCCCTTCATTTTTCTGAATGTCTCATATTTGCTAAACCACATTTGACGACTTGTATGGCAAGAATTTCAAACTCCAGTAGCTGGCTGATTAAGGACGATCATTATTGTCTCATTGCTATCTCCATCATTATTGCTAGCATTTATTGGGCAGCCATTGCCTTCAGTAAGTTAATTTATCTGATTCTTGCAACAACCATATCCAGTAGTTACTATGGCTATTTGTGTATTGCAGATGCTGAAACTGAGATCATTATGCAATTTGAATATTATAAATTAGAAATGAAGGTTCTTAAGCATTTACATAATTTGCTTAAGATTGCACCATTGGTAACTGGCTGAAGAAGAATTTGAACTCAGAAAACCTGGTTCTAGCACCTGCACTATTTATTGTTATGCTCTTAAGAATGAATAGCCCAGTTTGGCTGGGCACGGTGGCTCATGCCTCTAATTCCAGCACAATGGGAGGCCGAGGCGGGTGGATCACTTGAGGCCAGAAGTTCAAGACCAGCCTGACCAACATGGTGAAACCCTGTCTCTACTAAAAATACAAAAATTAGCTGGGCATGGTGGCATGTGCGTGTAATCCCAGCTACTCAGGAGGTTGAGGCACGAGAATTGCTTGAACCCAGAAGCCGGAGGTTGCAGTGACCAGAGATCACACCACTGCACTCCAGCCTGGGTGACAGAGCAAGACTCTGTCTCAGACAAAAAAAAAAAAGAAAAAAAAAAGAATGGATAGCATAGTTTAGATCAGGAAGAGACCCTAGAAACTTTCCATAGTTCAACTCATTCTTTAATAAAAAAGGAGGTCCCAAGTGGTTCTTATTTTCACATGGTGGTTTCATGAAATGCCACCCAACAAACTATAGGCAACTGGGATTATTATTGTTATAATAGATAATAAAAATATTTACCTGTTTTGAATACGTAAATACCACTTTATCTATACAATCTCAAATTTTCACAACTGAATAAGATAGATTTCAATTCCCCCATTTTACAGATAAAGAAATCAAGGGCAGCAAAGAGTTTAAAATAATCAAACAGTTAGCTAATAATGAACTCAAAGCCCCACCTTGGTGGCTTTTTGCATTATGACCACACTCTCTCCTCTCTCCTGCTTTTGTGCTGCGCCCATAGCCATGGCTCCCAATCCCAAGTCCCCACAGCTGTCCTACTTGAAACAATAGTATCTAAATAAAACAGGCACTGACCGTCCTGGGTGCAAGCCCAACTTTGCAGCTACTAATTATGTAATTTCCGAACCTTTTCAAAGCTCTTGGAGACCATTTTCTCCTATGTAAGTGAGAGTAAATGATGGTAACCACATTAAAGCAATTTTTTTAAATTCAATAAATATTTATTTAGCACCTTTTACATGACTGTGAACATGAGAGACAGGGTTTTGACCTCAAAGGTCACTGTGAGAATTAAGCGAAATAACACATGCAAAGAATTAGTACAATTTCCTTATATATAGCAAGCACTCAGTAATTGTTATGGTCGGTATTACTGTTACTCTTACTGGTATTATTTTGGATCCATAGTAGATGTCTGCTCTGCCTGTATATGACGTTGCCACAGAGCATCTGTGGAAACAGCATCCCAACCCAATGGCACACACACACATTCTTAAGCAGGGAACAGTTTTTTGCCATGTTATTATTATCGGGTTCTCCATAAATATCGGACATGGTGCAACTAATTCTTAGCTCTCGATCTGCTAATACTTGGACCTATTCTCTATTGCTTTGTAGTTATTCATCTCCTTTTCCATCTTGGTATGCCATCAGAAGTTCCTGTCTTTGATCTCCAATAACCCTTAAAGCAGCTGGAGAAATCTTTTATTTATTTATTTATTTATTTATTTATTTATTTATTTTATTTTTGCCTCAAGAGCTACTCTTCCACCTCTGTAGCCCACCATATGCTGGCCCTTTCTATGACTTGGTGATGCAATACCTTAAAGGTTACCAACCCATCCTGGCACCAACACATTTGTTTTGTTTTATGGTTACTGGTGTCCTTTACCAATGATGTTCTGTGTTTTCCCCTGAGCTTTTGATTTCATTTCAGAAGTAGATTCCATATATTCAATTAGGAACACTTTAAAAAAAAACTCAATTCTACTGGTTTATAGTCCCATCTGGAGGGAGGGAGTTACTCTGCAGAATAAATTGAGTGTGAAATTTGGCTATGCAATAAGAATTCACTTCCGTTAAGGCAAAGAGAAGAGATGCATAAAATTCAAATCATGCATAGAATAAATGCTTTATCTTTAAGAAACATATAAATAGACATCAAACACCATAGAAACATAGAGGGTTTCCTCTCTCTCTTTCTCTCTTTAAGAAACAAATTTGTGTGCAATTTCATAGCAAAAACTTTGCAAGGAAAGATTATGCATGTCCAATGCTGATAAGACTGCCCAAATATAAATTTTATGATGCATTTCCTTTAGAATTCCATCTTTCTAACCAGCACAATCAAAGAAAGGAAAATAAAATCTGAAAGCCTTTGGAGAGCCAAGAACAGGCACCTGAGGAAATCAGCAAAGAATTGAGAACCTGATATTGTAGCTAATTTATGACATTTTTTGCTAAGGCTGCTCTCCTTAAAAGAAGGCACTTGCTCTAAATTTTTTTTTTCCTTTTTCTTCCATAGGATTGCCCTTCTGCAAACACTGGCCAGTGATAAAAATGCTGGGTAAGAAGTGAGAGAGTGAAGCAATAGGAAAGTTTGCAAGCAGCATCCATCCCGAGCCCAGAAAGACCACAGAGGAAGGACTTACCTGATCCTGCAGGGATTTGTCAGTCGGTAGAATCCCTGCAATTGAATAATAATGCAGTTAATCTTTGCTTAACGAGCAGCTGAGGGATTCTCAAACTAACATCACTGGCACAGAGAGGAAGTCACAGGTCGAAGTCTGAGATGGTCCCTCTGAGAACCCTTAGGATAGGACACCTGAAGATATGCATGGAAAATGTGTATTTTAAGCATCTTCCAATAGAATAGTGTTAATACCTTACCTTTTTCTAAAGTAACGTTCACCAAATTCTGACAAATAAGAATGCTTTCTGTGCTCAGATAAATTTGGGAAATATTGATTAAAGAAAAAAAGTAATTGCATTGTAGGACTTTTCAGAGTCTTTCATATAATCATGAGTATGGTGAATAAATAAGAGAAACACAGTATGAGACAACACAAAAGTAGTTTGATTTTTCAGTAAGTATCTCATAGGTCCTTGATTTTTTGAAACACACTTTAAGAGATACTAGTTTGGTGCTTCACGAAGCACTTTCATACATATTATGTCTGAAAAATAAGCACATGTATATTCCATCAAGGATGTGTTAAACTATGGTCTGTCCATTTAATAGAAATTTCAGTTACCTGAGGGGTTGCAGTCCCTCATCTGCAATCCCAATGAGTAACAAAAAGTCATACTTTGGCCATCTCTATCTATAGTTCTCTGAAACTTTCTGCCTTGCACATCTGTGCTTTCTATTTTTAGAAACTGCTGTTTATTTGCAGGAAATATTGAATTCATCTTCCTAGCCTAGGTTTGTTCTACTGGCAAGAGATTTCAGATTTTCATTTTTATCATTATCTCTTTAAACCTGATTGTGTTTAACTTCTTACAGTTTCATTATTCCTAAGCACCACCTCTGATGTTTTACATTTCAAATTTTACTTTATTTCTTTAAATGTCTGTGCCTTTATTCCTGTGTCATTTGGGGAAGATGAATTTCTTCTTTTCCATCGTACTTAACCAACATCATTAGAGATAAGCAACTTGGTAGCCATAACATGCTGTTTGTAAGTACAGATGATGGTCCTAATGGGATATTATATATTATGTATTTGGTTAAAAATGGCTTTCTCCAAAAAAAAATAAATAAATAAAAGATATATAAATTAGAGAAAGCTCAACCAATAAAGTTAGATGCCTGAAACACAGGGTCTGGGGGTCCATCTCTATCTTTTAGGGAGAGGATCTTTATTTTGAGTGGTGTGATGGTTAATACTGAGTGTCAACTTGATTGGATTGAAGGATGCAAAGTATTGATCCTGGGTGTATCTATGAGGGTGTTGTCAAAGGAGATTAACATTTGAGTCAGTGGGATGGGAAAGGCAGACACACCCTTAATCTGAGTGGGCACCATTTAATCAGCTGCCAGCACAGGCAGAATATCAAGCAGGCAGAAAAACGTGAAAAGGCTAGACTGACTTAGCCTCCCAGCCTATATCTTTCTCCCATGCTGGATACTTCCTGCCCTCAAACATTGGACTCCAAGTTCTTCAGCTTTGGGACTCAAACTGACTTCCTCGCTCCCCAGCCTGCAGATGGCCTATTGTGAGACCTTGTGATTGTGTGCGTTAATACTACTTAATAAACTCCCCATTATATATTTTTCTCTCCTATTAGTTCTGTCCCTCTAGAGAACTCTAATACAGGTGGTTTTCCTGCAAAAGTGGGTCAACCTTCAGTAAATAAATGGCAAATTAGGAAATTCTCAACACACTTTGCCTCAACCATACTGATGGTTACATCAGTAACCATGTAATACATGAATTACTATGTGAATATTACGTCAAATGTATATGGAAACTCACTTCCAAAAATCTGTAAGTACTCTTGCATTTAGTGTCCCATCTATCTAGAGATAATATTCTTACTATATACATGTGAAACCTTGGGTACAACCACTTGGGCAATGATTAATCAGAATTAACCTGGGTCTAGCTCGGGAATTGGAGCTCGGAGCCCTCTGCTGTGCCATGTTAGATGTTGAAAGGTCTGGCAGATCAAGGGGTGGGCATGGGAGTACTGAGGTAGCCAGTGTGAAAGTGTTTCCATATTTTAACAAAAATGCAGCTACATCGTGCTGAATATCAGGCCCGTGTGCATCATCAGAAGGATACTAGGAAATAGACAAAAGTGAGTACTATTTTTCTTATTTTAGAAAAATAAAAAAGGAAAGCAAAAATCTGGGCCATAATGGCCTTTTGACCTTTAATGAAAATCATTGTCACTGACTCCTCAGAATAGATACCGACCTCGTATTGTTTCCATTGAGGTAGGAAGAAAGGGTGTGAGTTAGTGGCCTGAAGTCCCTTAGCTGCAGGTAAAGTATTTTGTAACACACTCACTCACCAGAATAAATTGATCAAGGCAAAGAATATAGCGCATGACTCCATGAATGGAATCCACCATTCTCCAAGGGACAAATTCAAGCTTGTTAATTGTGCTAAGCCTTTACGTAGCACTCCCCCACCCCGTTACCTACCCTTTCAGTAACCACGCGTTACAATGCCAGTATCATATGTAAGCAGCCAAGCATATAAATCATGATTTGAAAAATTGGAGGGGCCAGGCTGGGACATGTGGCTAACAGCTTGTTTTTTGCTAAGTTGCAAAATAGCGGAGCTGCACTCAGAGTTGCAAGGTTCATCTGACTTCAGAGCCTGCCATTAACTCATTCGGCCTCAGCTCTAGTGGTAAGGCCCAAGAAGATTGCACCTGAATGCCTCAGCCCTTTGCAGCAGCAGGCCAAGTCTTGCTTGTGTCATTTGGTTTCATATCTTACCAAAGGGTTGCTACTATGGTGAGTTGAAATTTATGGTGATCGCATGTTTCCTCAGTCCTCTGCAGATTTACACAGGAATCCTTAGACAGAGGTAAAGGATAGCTAGTAAAATAAGAATCTGTCTAAATGTTCGTAAGTCTACATTGCTTTCAGTCAATCAGGGATGGGGTAATCATATTCTAAACCATCACACAGAATGCTTATGGGAATCAGCATATATTTATATCTTATGTCACCATCTTGCTGTCTCGTTTGCTTTTGGCATGTTGGATAGAATAGTTTCTTCGTCTCTGTGGGAAATGGAAAACAAAACAAAGGGAAGTCCTCCCCGACCCCAGGAGAAAAGATTAAGGGACCTACTGGGATATTTTGAGCAAGTAGTAGGAAAAGTTGTTTCCTGTGAAGAGTGTGTAATTCATGTTTTGATGCTGCCCTTGAGGCAGGCATGTGCCTGGGAGTCCCAATGTGGGTGGGTTCAATGAGTGACCCAGTGGCGGAAAGAAATAAATCATCAGAATGTCCAGAGGTCTAGGACTGAGGCTGAATTTAAAAAGACATTAGAGAAAGTCGATTCACGGACAGCTGAGATCATCATGGGAACTTTGAAAGAAAATAAACAATCCACGCCTTCCCATTTTCCAAAATACTTAATACTTCTTAGGATAGAGTAAACTGTTAAAAATATTAGTAAATATTCGCTGAGCATATTCATGTTTGGTGTGTTCTTCCCAGCACTGGAAGTATCCCAAAAAGCATAAAAGAAATTGCTACATATTTATTATGAGAATGTGCATATAGAGTTGGCCTAGGCAGGTCACAACTGCATCACTTACCAGTTTAGTGATGCTGGGAAAGCCGGTTAACATGTCTGGGACTCAGTTTCCTTGTTTACAAGAAAAAACATAGCTAGTCCCGGCCTCATGGGATAATTGTGATGTTAGTGTACTTCACATATATAACATTTTTAGAACAGCATAACAGTAAGCCCTCAATAAAGTTTAGCCATTTCCTAAAGACTCTAAAAAGACATTTACCGAGACTCTACCTTTAGTGTCATGGCCATAAGGCTTAAATCTTAGATTCACATTGACCATGAAGTAGCTGTGTGGCTTCAGACAAGTCACTTAGGTATTGTGCTTTTCTGAGGCACAGAGCACTTGTCAGGAAAATTAGAATCTTAATACTCACTCAGTAGGGTGAGAGGGGTTACTCTGCAGGCCTCCTTAACACTCTCTCTGGTGAAAGCTCTTCACAAGCTATGAAGTTCTGGACAAGTGTGAAACCTCAGTAGTTCTTTGTTTTTTGAGATGGAGTTTTGCTCTTGTTGCCCAGGCTGGAGTGCAATGGTGCCATCTCGGCTCACTGCAACCTCCACTTCCCGGGTTCAAGCAATTCTGCCTCAGCCTCCCGAGTAGCTGAGATTATGGGCACCCACCACCACACCCAGCTAATTTTTCTATTTTTAGTAGAGACGTGATTTCAGCATGTTGGCCAGACTGTTCTCGAACTCCTGACTTCAGGTGATCCTCCTGCCTTGGCCTCCCAAATTGCTGGGATTATAAGCATGAGCCACAGCACCCAGCCAGTAGTTCTTATTTAATAAAGTATGTATTATCAAGAATAAGTTACTGTCATCCAGTTGCAGAAATAAGGTATTTAGAAGAAAAAGATGACTGTCTTCATAAAAGTATGAGAAGAGAATGAATGGGAAATGAAAGAGTGCTAAAGATATATTAGGTGTGGAAGGGACTCCAGCATGATCTGAGGGCTGGGCTGGGCTGGCTGGGTGCAGTGGGCTTAGCATTGCGCTCTGAAGGAAGGAAGGACATTAGATCAGCGGAAAGGATACCAGAGACCAGTTTCATGAGCGTGAAGATAATGATGATAGTGACAAGACTGCAAGCCCTTTGCATTTATGAAGCCCTTCACAGATACTGTGCTGTATGCCCTACTGAACATGCCCTCCTCTAATTCTCGTAAAGATACTATCAGATTCCCATTTTACAGATGTGGAGACTGAAGCTTGGAAAGTTTAAGTCACTTGCTCGAGGACAGTGGGGCTTATGGGATTTGGAGGCTGTTCTGCCTGATGTCTAGGATTCCAACCATGAGGGCTCCACAGCCTTTGCATGAGCAAAAGTGTCAGAGAGAGGACCTGGCCATGGGGATGCTAGTGCCAAGTGCTTCCTTACTTCCAGTTCTTCTCTTCTGTTGTTTCTAGGGCTTGAAACATTCTCTCCCTTCACCTCTTGGACTCTTTCCTCCTCCTTCTTTACTTTGCTTTTTCTGGGAAGGCTTCTTTTGATTTTCTTTTCCCCATCTCTAAGCTATATGTTCCTATGTACTTTCTTCAACACGGCCCTTGCACACCGTTTCATACATTGCTTCTGTGTCGATAACTTTCAGCAGGATTCTGAGCTCCAGGAGAGCAGAGACAGAGTCTGCCTTACTCATTACGACATTCAAGAGGAAAGGAGGATGGAGGAAAAGGCAGAGAGAAGAAAGAAAGGAAAAGAAAAAGGAGGGTTTATACCATCAAAGATAAACCTGATAATGACTTTGGAGGTTCAGATTGTGGAATAATTTTTAGAAACTTCTTTAGGAAAGAATTCCTGTATCTCTCCCCTTCCCTATACACACTAATGGGAAATTTTAAAATTCCTTCCCTTGAACCTGACACTCTGAGGAGCCAATCAGAAGTCTGGTTCCCGAGTAGGCAGACTAATCCTGTCTGCACTGGAGCTGCTGTTTTCTGCGTGCATCTGCTTTACCTACCCAGCTGACATGTGGGCCCCATTGCTCAGAGCCATTGCAGCCAATTTGGTCGATAATCTGCAAATTAAAAATTCAATAAGTAGTTCCCAGAATCATTTTCAAAAGCTGGGACATAGAAATGAACATGTTAATAATCGGCGCACGGTGGGCTGGGTTTTCTGTGGTGGATTGTCATTGCTTTAATTTGGTATTACAAAAAGGTCACGGGATGCATTCCTTTAATTTTGCTACACAGAGTGTAGGCTTTTAGGGGTGTTCTGTAAGTATCGATGTGGGTAATGATATTGCATATGGCTTTTGTGGCAGCTTAGGCAGGAAATAAATAGGGTGCTATAGGATTCATTAGAATTTCCTTTAATAATAAGGCATTGCATCTTAGTACTTTTACTCTGTAGCACATCCTCAAATGAGTTTTGCATATGCTGTCAACAAGACTGAGAGGTAGGCAGGGACAGACATTTCTTCCTGTACTCACACATGAAGAAATGCTTCGGGAGATGCATGGCCTCACACCAACAGCTAGTGGGCAGTATGGCATGATGAGAAGCTGGCTCTCTCCATTCCTAGACAGAAGCCCTCTCCTCTGAACGTTGAACCTGCAGTGCTAACAAATTCATACACAGGTTGCTCTAATGATTCAGTCATAATAACTTCAAGCCACAATGCCTGGTCTAAAAACTACTTTGGCAGCAACAAAGCTTTGATAGACAGATTTGGGTTCGAATCTCTGCTCCAGCACAGATTAGTCGAGAGAGTTCATATTCATTCCTTAAGCTCTCTGAGCTTGTGATACCCCTTTTAAATGATGGCGAGAATAAAAACTACTCCAGTGGGTCACTGTTAGGATAAAATAGAGGAGATGGGTGAGAAACTAATCAGTGGATACTTAATGTGATTCCTGGTATTTGAAATTGAAGATGTGTGGGACAAGATATTTGAAAGCAAACATGTATTGCACAATCTCTACTACCCTGTCCATGTGGTAGCTGCTAGCTCTATGTGGTTATTTACATTTAAGTTGATTCAACTTATAATAAAATTAAAAATCTAGTTTCTCGGTCTCACTACCCACATGCCAAATGTTCAACAGCCACACAGGGGTGGCTAGTGGCTACCATACTGGGCAGTGCTGACACAGAACATTTCCATGATTGCAGAAAGCTCTATTGGATGTTGCTGCCTTAGGAGAAATGACCTCTCCAAGGAAATAGGCAGGGGAGATGTCATGCAAAGTCTAGACTCTATGTTGCTGCAAGAGGAGGCCAGAATGAAGATGTGGACCAGTGTGTGCCCACTTTCCTTTGTTTAACAATACTGTTTACATTGGGGCTATGCAAATGGTGTGTGAGCAATACAGTGCAGTGCGTTTAATAGGCCCACTCCAGAACATCCTGCTGATAATTGTGTAGAGCTCTGCAAATGGTGGGTAATTTCCTCTCAGGTGCCTGTTCTACACGCTTGTTTGGCATGCTTTATTGTCGGGTGGATTTACACTCTGCATTTGCCATAAAAACTGTTTCCAAAAGAAACAAGAAGCGTGGCAAGATAAAAAGCGATATAAAAAGGGTATTTTGTGATTTATTTATGTCAAATTTATGGAAGATGACAGGAGGCATTACAGTTCCAAAATTAGTTGTCACAGTCAGGCTGTAAATCCTGTAGGACAGGAGTTAAAGGAGTGGGTTGGGAATCAGGACCCCTGGGTCTCAGAAGGGCCCATAGCAAGGCCAAAAGAAGGCAGAGGATTTCTAGAACCCTCCACACAGGAGCTTCGCCAGCCCTCCAGCTGAGGAGCTGCTGCTTAGTAGCTAACAAATATTGAGTGTTTGCTATGTTTTAAGCACTTTCTCTGTATAATATCATTTGCTTTTCACTAGCTCTTGCTATTTTAATCATTTTACAGATGTGGAAACTCTGTACTGTACCTCTGTACTGAGAGGCACAGTGAATAAGGGTGAAGCTGGAGTAACTGGTAGAGGCTGACTTGAATGTACTCATTACGCTTTCACTAAAGACTTAAATTCATTCGTGGTCTGCAAGCTTTTATTAAGCACCCCCACTGTGGACCAGACATAGTGCCAAGCACTAGTGGTATAGAATGATAAGAGGTGAACTCTGCCATCAATAAATTTTCAGTCCAGCAATAAATTGAACTGATATACAAACATCTGTGATATTAATCAGTCCAAGAAAAGTGATGTATAGATATGGATGGATTCTCTAGGACTATAAGGAATCTCCTCTTTAATCCCAACCGGATTATACAGAAAAGCTTCATGGAGGAGATAGTCTTTGAGACAAAGAAGGAAATGGGTCCCTACTGGTCAGATATGGGGGATGGTCCATCTCTGGTTCCACTGATGGGGGAATAGAGGAAGGATGGTCCCAACGACTTCTCCTTAGCTAATGATGCGAACCTTTATTTTCCTGAGAAATGAGTGGATGGCCCCAGTCTATCTATGCTGTCTTTGAAATTCTTTGTATTTACTTTGTAAGGTATCCTAAAGAGGCAAGTGGAGGGAGACAAGGTTTTTTCCTCAGTTAGAAAAACACAGTTTAAATCAGAGCAAGACTATTGAAACTCTCCTCTCTGTTGGCTTCCACTAAGCGTTCTCTGTTTCTCCAGCCACTCTTCATTGCACTTCTTTAAGAATTCTTTGTTCAACCCTTCAGTGTTGGTGCCCCTCCCCTCCATTCTGCTCTCAAAAGGATTCTCTTCAGTCTTCTCTTTTCTCATTGCATGCACATTCTTGTATGATCTCATCCCCTCATATGACTCCCAGGTGTTTTCTGGTCACCCCTAAATCTATAACACCAGGCTTAACTTCTCTTTTGAGCCCCCAGATCCGTATACCACCTGCACATTAGCCATTTTTACCTGAATATTCTACAGACACATCAGACTTGGTCAACAGGTCCTAAGCATGCTTCTCTTTCTGCATTCTGCACAGCAGTGAGAGATACCATGGACTATCAGGAAAAACCCTAGGAACCAGTCTAGGTCATCCCTTTTCTTATCATCCTTACATCATACTTGTTACCATGCCCTTAACATATTTTAAATCAATATCCATTTCTAGTCTATAATCTTCATAATTAATACTAGTTGCTATAATGAAAGGAGCACAGATTCTGAAGACAAAGTGTTGGGTTTGAATTCTGGTTCTAAAACTTATGTTACTGATTCTCTCTATACCTTAATTTTCTCATCTGTAAAAATGGAGGCAAAGTATAGTTATTTACCTCTTCGAGTTCTTGCAAAGATTTAACAGTTCCCAGCTTAGGCAGGCACCACTGAAGCATTTGCAATCATAATTGAACTTGTATTGTAAGGACTCTTGTTCTGTTTGCTTTACATTCATCTCATAGAATCTCCTCAACACTATGGAAGGTTTTTCCCTTAGCCAAAATGGTGGTGTGCCTTCACCCTGTAAAGATCTCCTAACTGGCCTCCGGATATTACCTCCATCCGCCATGTTCTCCACACTGCTGCCTGACCACATTATCACAAAGACTTATTTGAAGAAGATTAACAGAACCCTCAATATTTCCTCCCTGGCCAGTCCTTCCTCACTCTTTGCCCCACTATCACACCCTCATTTCCCATTCCCTTGGCCAGCTTTCCAGGAGCACCCAGGACCTACTACAGGACAACCAGGAAAGGGGGTTCATGAAAGCAATTATGTAGTTAGCAGGAACCTAATTTATGGCCACACATTTATGGAGAGGTAAGCTGACCAGAGGGTGCAGGGAAACATATTGACTTCTCTGTAGGGTTTGAGGTAAAACTGTGCCTCCATATAGATCTTCAGTCCTTCCGGGGTTTCTCCACCTCTACAAAGACACCATACCTCTTGTTTCAAACAAACTATGAGTCTTAACTAACAATTACAAAGGGCTTACAGGTTCTAGAAGACAAAGGCATTAAATACCCATATAACAGAAATTATACATAGATAAAAAGAAGAGACGTGTAAATTAGATCAACCAAAAGTCCCTCATTCACTCCGCTGAGCACTCTGAAAGTTCATCCAGGATTGTCTCTTGCCAGCAGTGAATAGTTTTGAAAGTAAAGATTTTCAATGGTATTTTGCTCACAAAATGTTCTTGCAGTGGGTAAAGAATGGTATTGTTCATGGTAATAGCAATAAGAGAGGCTGGTGAGGGAGAATAATTTGCAAAATGAATATCCCTAGCTATTTTCCTTTGACGAACAATCATGAAAGATCTTCTAGGTTTAATGCTAGGTCCTCGTTTCTTCAGCCTGTATTTTAGAAACTGATTGATTGTGGTTTTTTTCACGGGGTCTCCACCACGTCAGGATCACAAAATGTCACTTTGCAGTTAGATGGCCCCCATTGGAAAGGCACCGAGAAATGGCAATTGCAATTCAATTTTCAAATATACCTTACATCTTATTCCTGGTGAGAAACACTTTCCCCTCCTCATGGGCATGCTAAGTGTTGTGCTGAGAAAAAAGGTGGCGAGCGTTCTTTTGAATGAAAGGAAATTTGCAGCTCAAGTCCCTGGAGCTTAAGAGGCCTCCCTTCTTTTAGTGGTGCTTCTTGCTGTGCAGCTTTCCTGTGGGCTCAGGTAAGAGTAGGAGACAATTGAAATGGAAGAGGTAAAAGGCACAGACTAATGGCAATTGCATTTATCACCTTCTCCACTTGGGTTTCAGTCAAGGTTATAATCTGTATGTGCAGACTCCCACCTGGCCCTGTGCTCTCAACAGACCAAATTCATGCAGTAAACCATTGGCAAACAGGAGTCTTGTATTGACTTTGGGGATTGCTCAGTCGTAGAAAAATATCTTCCCAGCTGGGAAAAGCCAGTCTGAGGTTCCAACACCTAGTTTGGATTTGGAATTAGGAAGTATTGACTGCTTCCGACTGTCTCATTGTCTTGGGCAGCCTTGGACTCAGAGATGGTAGGCTCAAGTGGTATCTTCTTAGTGGAGCAGAGGAAAGGCAAGTGGTGAGGTGCTCTTGCTAGAGAATTGTTTGGCTATGAGCTCTCTGTGGCTCTCTAAATCTTAGCTTTCTCATTGGTAGAAGGAGGGTCTTGGGCCAGATGACCCCGTGGTCCAAATGTGATCCACTTAGGTAACTATCCTAAGTTGGTCCCTTTCTGCGTTGCTTAACTTTATTTCCCCCACAATATACAATAGAATTTGACAATTGTGGTGGAGTTGATATTGAGACTTTTCTATTCCACAACTGTTTATCTAGAAAAAAAAGTGTCCCCCTGCTATTTCTACCTTCTCTTCTTGTTATTAAAAAAAATAAAAAGATGAGAAGAGGGGTGATGGAAGATGGGCCCATTTGGCTTTCTCAGCAGATTTGCTGTTTGATTTTTTCCCCCTAACCCTTTCGTACTGGCCAGAGGGTTGATTTAGTTGGAAATGGCACCTAACAGTGCAAATGCTCATTATCTTTATTGGTCATGATCTGCAAACCCATTTCTCTCTCCAGGGCCTTCAAAACAGCTTATTAGTTAGAGTATTCACTTTGACACCTTTAGGGTTGGTGTCACCTTGTGGGCTGCTGTCACCTTATGGGTAAAGGGATGATTTTAGAATTATCTGTGATGAGCATCTCATCACTGCCTAACATGCACAGGGGGGCTTGTGGGAGGCAGAGAACATGGCCATTTAATATCTGTCCCAATTACCACAAGGAAGAGGACCAGTTCTGGCACCACGTGGTTACAATGCAGTAACAGGTGACATGGCAGTGTGGGAGATAGTGAGTCTTTGTCAGTCATCCTGGTTGTTGTGGGTTGCTCTGGGAAATCGATTCATGTTGAAATTATCCACACATGTTGTAACTGTTTATAGAAAGGATAAGGCGTGGAGGTAAGCGGGGGCGATGTCTGGTCTCCCCAATGGGTTATGAAGATACATTTTAAACATGCTGAGAACTTCCCACTATATTATGGTTTCTGTAGAAGTGTAAGGATAAATCATGTCATTTGTTTTAGCTGCATCCCTGAAATCCTCAAGAAGTAAAACTGCTATTCCCTGGGCCTCCAGTTAGGAGATTTTGACCTTCTTCCAAGTGCAGTGAAATTTTGGTCAGAGGGAAATTAAACCTAAATCACTGCTCTGTCGTCAGAAGTTCTGTTATGGTGGCAGACCTTTCGTGGAAAGATAGTATTGTTAGGAGGTGAAAACAGTAAGATGGTGTTACTTCCCTCTTTCCTGACATTATTATTGCCACCTAGAAGTGTGCTGCTTTTTTAAAAGCACTTTCTAGAAAAATTACACACACACACATATACATTCTCCTAGCCATCTTTTTTACTTTTACCAACATGTAGATTTAGCTAAGTTAAAACATAGAAACATAATTAATGCAATTATTTATAGATTAGTTCCTTGATAATGCTGAGAACGCTCACTGATCAGAGGGATTAGTCTAGCTACCATGTACATATAAGCCCAACTATTCCATCAGGTTCCCAGAGAAATTGGAAAGACTTACGTTAGTAATGCTTACTTATTTTATGAATTTGGGCAGATTAAGGGGGGCCTGAGGCCTCAGGCAATGTAACAATGTGATGGCTTTGCCTTAGGTAGAAGTAAGAGAGCTAATTGAACTTGCTTGTTAAACTCACCCATCTGCAGGACACATCACACGGTTCCAGATGATGGGGCTCTCTGCCAGGAATAATGATAATTTCTCTCATTTTCCTTGTAGTCATTTTCACAGGGTAAGTGTGTTATGCACAGCGAAACTCTATGAAGGATTTACCTGCCCAAGGCTTGCCCAAGTAGGCTCATGGGTTTTGGCCGTTCCTACCTCTCAAAATAGGAGCCAAAGATGAGCAGTTCATTGTTTTGGCCCAACTAGTTGTCATTTACCTACTTTTGTATGTTCTAGAGAAGGATTTCTTGATCATACTTCAGCATGATTGACATTTTAGGCCAGGTAGTGTTTCTGTTGTGGGAGGCTGTTCTGTGTGATGTAGAATGTTCAGTAACATCCCTGGCCTCCACCTACTCAATGCCAGTCATCTCTCCCCTCTTGCATCCCAGCAGTTGTCACGACAACAATAAAAAAAGTCCCCTGATATTGCCAGGTGTCCCTTGAGCAACAAAACTGTTACTGATCTAGAGACATTCCCGACACAAAAGAATAAACATTTAGACCTTCATATCTAAAGTAGAAGCTGAATCTATCTGGCCACCTTATCAGGGGATTTCAAATCCGTTTTTAAAGGTTAGCCTAGATTGTTGCCTGATTCAACTCAGCAGGAAAAATCATACCATGTTGAGTGTGAAGTAACTATAATTTATTAGCTCATTAGTCTGGCCTTGAAATTGCCATTTTGAGCACTTGCCCAGGCTGACCAAGTTTATAGGCTGAGTTGCTTTTTTACAGACTCAAGGTTTCCCCTCTGCTTTTGGGCACTCATTGCATGAGCCTGCTGAGCTTATCATGGCCTGGTGCACTTACTGATAAGCAGCCTTGACTTGTGCATCCAACTATTCGAAATCTTCTGCCACCATTACCTTCCTGGCTGATATGAAAGTTCTGCTCTATAAATGAGAAGGACAAAGAAGCACCGATCAGGACAGCTAAGAAGGAAGAAGACAGACCTGTCATAAATACCTTTCTCCTTCCATCTTCATAGGAGGCCCCAAGAGCTCATAGCTTCTTGAGGGTTGAGAAGGGCAGCAAGACTCATCATGTTCATGTTGGCATCTTTCCAAGTGGCCAAGAGGAAGGTAGGCAAGTGATTTTCCCCAAAGCCACATCATGCTCGTATGCCCCTACTGAAGAAACAGAGTGGATGTTTTACTTCTAATTACTCTTACTCTGTTTTCTACATCTTATTATCACCTTCTGTAGAGTTAGCAATCATACTGGCCAATTGAGAAGGTTTCTCCATTCAGGAGCATGTCATACACATTCTAACGCCATAATGAGTACTGAAATATTCAAGAGGGGCACATTTCATTTTACCTTGGATTTGATGCCTGCACATAATTTGGAGACTGGGCAGCCGGTTCATGTATCCTGATGGATTTTTATCTGACCAGGTGTTCACTTTGTTCCCTGCTTAGTTCTCTGTCAGTTAAGAGCTCCTCCTCATGTTGACTCCATTGAGGAGCACCATATGGTGGTCAATGCCGCCCCTTCAATCAATATAGTCACATTTGCATTCATTCTCTGATGAGATGGTAAAGGGGAGACTCCTCTCCTATTGAGAGAACGTGTTTATGCTTGGAACAGAACTGAACATAGAATTCAGTTTTTCCATGTGATGAAGATTTCTTTCTCGCTCTTTTTTTTTTTTTTTTTGGTTTGGTAAATAAATCAAGAGTACTAGCTAAAGTCATTTATTTGCATACTCAAGTTCTAGGATATGTTCCAAATTCTGCTTTTTCTGTCAATATGAATAAGCCCTTTAAGGATAAATAATACAAATAAACATATTTTTAAAGAACTAAGGCAAATAGTATTCTATTCGAATATATTGCTGCTAAGATTTTCTAGCCTTTCTTAGTAGGAAGGGCATATCAATCTATTTTTATTCCATGTCTGAGTCTATATTAAAGACAGTTCTGTTACTTGAATAAAGCTTAACACTTTCTAGAGATAATTTTACTATAAATATTGTGATTATAAATATTTTACATTAGGTATTTGAGGGTTTTAAAAAGAAAGCACAATGAGTTATGCTCATAAACGTAGGTATGTATTGATATCCATGTAAGATCACCTTTTGAAAAACTGCCTTGTATTTGAGAAAAATTGATACCATTAAGGCAAAATGAATTGCTGGAGTAGATTACACTTAATACAGATACATTTACTTAAAATAAAGCAGAGTTTTAGAAAACATATAGAAACGTTTGAGTTATAAACTTGGAAATTGGTTAGGACCCCAGGCTCAAATCTATTTTTGTTATGAATTTGTGGTACATCTGAAGTCTATTTATTGGCTATTTATAACCTCAATACACTGACTTACAAGTTTGTCTTCCTGGAGTTTTCTGAACATTTAATAAGGATTTCAAATTGTTTCATCTAGAAGTATGCTTACATTTATATTACACCTGTAATTCTACAAACAGTACAAATGACCAGTAATTAAAATAAAAAGTAAAATGATGATTATTGTTAAAATCGCCCAGTGTTTGGAATTGACTCAAACTTGAACTGAACAGAGTTATTTGTGCTTATTACATACAGACAAGCAAGTAAAAGTTTCACTCCTCCAAAAAAATACTGTTCCTTAAACTATGGGAAGCTTTTGTTTCATCTCTCTCCAGTTCTCCTATTTGCAGTATCTGTATTTAAATGCACACACAGGGATGGCTTGCTAGTGACTAACTAGATCAGTTGCAAAACTACAATTTTCAGGCCCCACATGGACTCTATAATCAACCTAAACTCAGGTCGCCCCTATCTTTTGGTCAACATTCTGGGTTTTCCCCATGTTTTTTAAAGACCAGAGGGAGCTGTTTCTTAATTAAGGGTTGATTAATAAAATTATAAATATCACCTATAAATAACTATGCTTGTTATGTGTATGTGGATAGCTGTATGAAAAAGAACTCCTTTAGTGGGTTTTTCTCCCTCTGTGGCATTTATCACTACCGCCTTGTTCTCTCTCTCCCATCAGACAGTAGGTGGCATTAGAAGAGGGACTTTGTTTTCTTTACAATTGTATGCTTAGGACCTAGAATGGTGCCTGGCATGCTGTAGGCACTCAATAAATATTGGAGTGAGTGAATAGATACATGATGGCTCTTGATGAAAACTATTTAAAACATATCTGTTTCAATCTCTTCTTTATACAGATGTAGAAATTGGGCTAAGGATGGTTTGCTAAATCGATTGCTGATCCATTCATTTATTATTCATTCCTCTTGTTCATCTATCATATATTTCTTGAATACCCTCTACTTACCAAGGGTAGTGTTAGCTAATGTCAGTACCAGAAAAAAATAAAACAGAGGCCCTGCCTTAAGGGAGGTCAACATTCCTAGGGGAAACAGACACAGAAAACAGAATGACTCCGTGGGCATTTTCATGTGTTGGGAAGCGAGGGAGACAAGGGATACTCAGAGGAAGTGACATGTGAGCTGACTGCTGAGAGAGAAGGACGAGGCATCTGATGATAACGAGGGTTGTAGGCAGAGGATGAGCACTGCACAGGCTGGGTGGCAGGAAATGACATGGCCGGTCTCTGAAGCACTTCGCTGTGATGAGCATGTGAAACAACTTGGGAAAAGAGTACACTGTAGTGGTTAGAATGTGGGCTTCGCTGTCAGAGTGCCTGAGTTGAAATCCTGGCCCCATCAGTTACGAGCACTGTAACTTGGTGCAACTTAAGCTATTAGTTTTGTTATCTGTAAAATGGAAATAAGGGCACCTACTTCATGTGGTAGCAAAGATGAAATGAAATACAATTTTGCCTTCTACTTAGTAAGTTAACAAAACTTTGTGACTATGGTTACAATGATTATAAGGAAATGGTGCAAGACAAAATTGGCAAGCTTGGTTTGGTGAGACCTTGAAAAGCTTAGCATTTGAATTTTATTCTGTGTGCATTGGACCACTACTTAGATGGGTATAAATCATGGAGGGAAATATTTGCATTGTATTTTAGAGAGAAAGAACTCTTAGGTCATCAAACAGAGGAAAGATTTCAAAGGGGGAGGAACTGAAAAAAAGAGGACTAGTGAGTGACCTGATTGTTTGGAGGATATGGTTTGGCAATGATCTTGGGGGTGGAGAGAGACAGAGCATCTGGAGAGAGATTTTAGTGGTAGAAAAATAAGAATGAGAGGAAGGGGCTCTAAGGCTCCCAGCTTGGACAACTCTGGTTAAATGAAGTCATTAACTCAAACCCTGGATATAGGAAAATCTGCATCTTCTGAGATTGCTTAGGATATCATTAGAGTGCCGAGCTTTGCTACTGAGATCGTGGTCCCCAGACCAGCAGCATCAATGTTACCTGGGAGCTTGTTAGAAATCTAGAATTTCCAAACTCCACCTCAGACCTATTGAATAAAATCTGCATTTTAATAAGATCCACAGGTGATGGGCATGTACATTAAAGTGAGAGGAGCAGGAGTCTGGAGCAGGTATTGACAAACTCCAGCCCTCACACTAAATCCAGCCCACTAGCTGTTTTTGTGTAGTCTGTAAGCTAATAATGGTTTTTACATTTTTAAATAGTTGAAGAAAAATCAAAGGAAGAATAATATTTTGTGTTACATAACAATTATATGAAATTCAGATTCGGTGTCTATAAATAGTTTTATTGGATAGCCACGCCTGTTCACTGACACACTGCCTATGGCTGCTTTTGATTTACATGGCAGAGTTGAGAACATATGAACCTCAAAGCTGAAAAGATTTGCAATCTGGCTCTTTACAGAATATTTCTTCACTTCAGGTCTAGAGAGAGCATTTGCGAGTTGGGAAGACTTTAGTTCTTGTTCTAACATGGCTATTTATCAATATGTAATTAGTTACTTAAATTTTCTGTGCCTTGACTTTTCATACTTGTGAAATGAAGATACAAATTCAACTTCATGAGATCAGAATGAAATAGGAATAATGCATCTATTGTGCTTATCCCAAAGCCTAGCACATACTAAGTACTCAATATAAATAATCTGTTATTCTTATTACTCAATAAAAATGTTAATAAATGACTGTTATAGCCTAAGTTTTTTTTTTTTTTTGCTTTAATCCTGTGTGTTTTTCACTGATGCAGGTTTCTTGTTATGCACATCCAACACTGTTGCTTTCCTGATCATTCACTATAAGTTACCTTGATTCCTGCCCTTGCCAACTAACTGATTTTAGAGGAATCGTAGTAATAAAGAAAATTGCTCCTTTACATCAGTAGTTAGGTTTGTCATGAATAATGATATTAATAACTAATAACCTACAATGTGGTGTATATACTAGGGAGTAATTTATTTTGATATTTTTATGCCATCATAATGAATTTGTTATTCATTATAACTCTACTTTCAAGGCATAAATCAATGTTGTTTTATATTCTGGGCAGATGCTGTGTGTATTTCCAGAGGTTTTCTAGGGTAAGGAATTAACATTTATTTATAGAAACACAAGCATTAGATGTTTTGAACACATTTTAAAAGCAGCAATAAAGAAATCACTGCCATGGATATTTTTCCATTTTGAGAGAATGCTGCAAATAGCCATGTTGGTATTTAATACCTGGACCTTGATTTGAACTTAAATTGAATGTAGATAAACATTTTGGTTATCTCTTCAATTGAAGTATAACTTTCCTTTAAAAGAAAGATACAATTTGAAGAAAAATTGAATGTTATTGCTTTTTACCTCTGCCTTTTCTTATTAGCTACACTCTGATATCTCTTCTACAAATACTGATACCCAAAGATGCTTAGTGGAAAGAGCAAGACAGCAGTAAAACCGGGGATTTATGCGCTGCTATTTCCTGGTTGTGAATATAATATTTGGGCTGTGGTGTTAAGTACAGGTAATTTCCTTAGATCTTCAATTACTGTAAATATCTTCTTGGTACAGCCTTTAAGAGTTAGAAAATAGAGAAATTGACTCAGATATCTAGCAAGTTATAATTACTAAAAATAAAAAGAACAGAATATCAGAATATCGCCCCTGAATATGAAACAATCCATTTCTTCACAACTTTGCAGAAACAAATACCCGTGTTTTTTATTTATATTCTTATTCTCCATCTTAGTTTGCCTTCTTAATTAAATATCAGTCAAACATCTATATTTCAGATTGGCATCTATAAGAATTATGCTTAAATTATGTTATATGATTACCGAGAACATTTCAAACTTTTAGTTAAACTTCTTCAAATTAAACTTTTAAATGTGAGCTTTTTCTGGAAGACTTTGAGTTGTAACAGTGTGAAATAATTCTGTAGTTATTTTTTAATATAAGAGAGTATATATTACATTTAAATTACAAATAACAAAATTGTCCAAAGAGCCTCTAAAATGACCATTGCTTAAAATAAATATATATTTGGTCACTAACATATGCCTTGGATTAACCTATTAGTAAATGTGCAATGTATGAAAACTATATCAACACAGTTAGCATTACTAAACTGCTAGAGTAGAAAAACTTAGCATGCTTATTTTCTGTACTGCATTTAGTTTGGTGAATTTGCTGTGAAGATCTCATTCACCCATACTTTTTCTTTCATCCTAGAAACACTACTAAAATGTGAGAATGTAAATTTCAGCTTGGTTGAGAAAGCTAGCCAGTGTCCACAAGCAATGTAAACTCTTAGTTGTGAAATTGCTATGCACAGTTAAAAAAATTACTGAGTATAAGGAGTTAGGTGAGTAAGCTATAAGGTGGAGGGAAGAAGCCTTATTTCAAAAGAAATTTAACTGAATATTTTCTAGTGGACAGTACGGTCTTATGAAAAATCTTCATAACAAGGAATGTGCTGTTCTAACTTGAAGCATTTTTATCGTATGAGGTGCCTGGAATATTATTGTTTTCCACATGTGACAATGCAACCTTGTATTTTCTTCTTGACACATATCTCTTGGAGTTTCTAACTTTGAAAGGTGAAGTTGTTTGGCAACTTGAATAAATTATAAAATGGTCACTATATCTTTGGTTCCTAAGTATTCTATCAGTGGGCATTAATAATGACATGGTTCTGAAAATTGAAAAGAATCAACAGATCATGCAATGCACTGTTGCAGGATTAATTTAAGTGAGCTTTGAATGTTCAGGGCAATGAGGCCCTGGCTACTTCCCTGGGGATATTACTCTATAAGGATTTCCTAGTCTCTAATGCATACTCCTAATATTACAGTAAAGACAAGAAGCTGATCATTCTAATATCTGACTCAAATACCTGCAGACTGTGTACTGTATGGTTAAACCAATCCAACATTGTTCCATAACAAAGTTTTTCAACTGTTTCTGTAACATAGTAATACTTTCTACTAGAATTTTTTTTTTTATTATTATTATACTTTAAGTTCTAGGGTACATGTGCATAACGTGCAGGTTTGTTACATATGTATACTTGTGCCATGTTGGCGTGCTGCACCCATCAACTCGTCAGCACCCATCAACTCGTCATTTACATCAGGTATAACTCCCAATGCAATCCCTCCCCCCTCCCCCCTCCCCATGATAGGCCCCAGTGTATGATGTTCCCCTTCCCGAGTCCAAGTGATCTCATTATTCAGTTCCCACCTATGAGTGAGAATATGCGGTGTTTGGTTTTCTGTTCTTGCGATAGTTTGCTGAGAATGATGGTTTCCAGCTGCATCCATGTCCCTACAAAGGACACGAACTCACCCTTTTTTGTGGCTGCATAGTATTCCATGGTGTATATGTGCCACATTTTCTTAATCCAGTCTGTCACTGATGGACATTTGGGTTGGTTCCAAGTCTTTGCTATTGTGAATAGTGCCGCAATAAACATATGTGTGCATGTGTCTTTATAGCAGCATGATTTATAATCCTTTGGGTATATACCCAGTAATGGGATGGCTGGGTCATATGGTACTTCTAGTTCTAGATCCTTGAGGAATCGCCATACTGTTTTCCATAATGGTTGAACTAGTTTACAATCCCATCAACAGTGTGGAATAATATGGAGTAATACCTTCTACTAAGAGATTTATTCAAGAGGAATAGTAAGGAGTGATTCAGAAATGCTAGATAGCTACATTGCAATTACACCTACTAAAAATCTTTGTTGACCAAGCCTGTCTTTGAAAGGGTACTATTATGTTTCTTTTACACATTTAATGAATACGTATCCAATACATTTAGCTTGTGATCAGCTTGGAAAAAGCTCATGATAGAATATAGTATTTCCTTCTAGTCATGCTTAGTTTATTTATTTATTTGTTTATGTATTTATTTACTATTTTCAGAAAGAAAGGTGAGACTCAAAAGTTAGACCTAAGTAAGTTATAGCAAACTTTAATGTCTTTTCAGGTAGGTAGGCAATAGGGGAAGAAAGGAAGGTTGTAATGCATTATAGTAGTAATATAATGCATTCATGTAATGCATTATAGTAGGTTTATGGACAAGGATTTCTTCAGGACACAGAATCTATGCAGATTGTTTAAATGAGTAGACTTTAATGAAAGAACTATTGAGAGAGGTGTGTCCATTTAAAGAGAACAAATAGTCATGTAGAGGCACTAAAGGATTAGCAAAAACTGAAAGTCTTTAGCTGAGTGGAGACTTAGGGTGAAACTAATAAGGTTTTTAAGTTTCAGGGTTCCTCACATTGTACAAGCCCTTCAAAGGCCCTGAGAGGAACCAGCAATATGTTCTCATATTCATATTCTTTTTACAAAATTTACAAATTTAATCGTACAAGTTTCGGGCTCCCTAAAACCTGGATATATCCCTGGTCTTAACTCTCCCAGGACCAAAGGTAAAAAAGAGGACACAGCATTTGTTACCTGAGCCTATGAGAACTGGAGTTATGGTGGGGTAACTGTCCAGTAGGGGGTAAAGTTGTAGAACAACAGAGATGCCTCTAGAAGGGCATTCCAGGAGCAGGGAGGAAGTGAGAAAGAGATGCCTTGAGCCCTCTCCCACCCCACTTCCTGGTTTTCTGGCAGTGCTTCCCATTGGCTGAAGCCATCAGGAAGCCAGCAGGTAAAAGCACCTAGGGGAGGCTGTATATGGGCCTCCAAGATGCAGAGCAGAGAAGGAGAATGGAATGGGGAGGGAGTGGGGAGAAAAGCATAAAGGGTAAACTATTGTTGTGACCTCTTTTCTCTTTCAGATGATTTAAATGTGTAGTTTTGTGTTTTGGATTCTCTTTTAGAGACTCCTATGAGGCTACGAACCCAAGAGTTTCTTCTAGTGGTAGATTCTGAGAAGAATAAAATACAATATGGCATTTAAAGTTGTACTCCAGACTTTGATTTGTACAATAGCTTCAATCAGAACAAGGAACAGAACACATAGAGTGACCGTGGGCTGGGGTGTCCCACGCAGTAAATATGATGGGGAAGTGGGAGGGAATGAACACAAGTTACAAACAGAATCATTCAATCTACAGACACTTTCCAGATGAACAACTACCTTTCATCATGAGCTTTCATTAATAACTATTCAAATATTTACACATATCACTGATGAATGGATATGACCATTAGACTCCTGAAACATCTTGGAAGTGAAAGTGAAAGCTTTTCTGGTAGGGCAGGGGGAAGAGAACTTATTTTTCATGAATGGGTTCTAGATTGAGAGACCTCAAATTACTAAAGTCAATAAATTGAAGAGTGTAGTGGAGGGATGGTTAAGCGCTCAATGTTTCCTCTAACTTAGATGTAGGTTTTTGTGAGTTTTAGCCAAAGGCTCTCCTGAGACTCTCATCCCTGACATTCATGTATCCTGCTGTTCCTTGTTTGGGTAATGGACGTTTTCTTTGAAATATGTTATATATTTGGGTTTTACAAACTGGAACACATTTTTCTTGTATGTTTTGATCTTTAATAAAAACCATGGGATGAATTGCTGGGAAAGTAAAGAATCCTTTGGTAATGCATGGCATTATGTCTCCTATTCATGGGTGAGCTGTTCTCATACTCCCTAGCCTCATGTTCCAGACTTTGCTCTTTTATGTTTATTTTCTAGTAAAAATGACCAACGTGTAGCTCCCTGTGTAAACACTTATAGGGTTTTGTTTGTGCTGTTCCCTCTGCCTGGCATACCCTTCCCACTTCTCATCATGCATGTAACTCTTACTCACTTGGTTTGGCCCCAGCATTCTTTATAGGAAACCATCCCCCAATTCCCTGTGTACCTCTGTATTATCATTTATATATCAAAATGTGTGTGTTTGACTTAACCTACTGGACTGTGGGTCTTTCAAAGTCAGAGAGAGGGTCTCATTCTTATTAGTATCCAGAGTGTGCAGGCTCTGACATGTAGCAAATCATCAATAAGTATTTGTTGAATTGAACAGTTGTATAATTGCAAAAATTGCATTTCCCCCAAAGCAGAGAGGACTGCGTAATCCTCAAGGTAGCCTTAGTGTCCTAGTTAAAACTTAGTCCAATGTGTAAAATTTAATTATCTCTCTCTGATTAATTGGCTCCTGAGATGACTTTTGGGTTTTCCCTGTGCTTGGAGTAAAATTAGACCAGTTAAGTGTCTACTTCATCACACTAAACTACCTGAAAGTGTAAGTTGTACTTTTTGTTAAGACTAAAGGGCAGATTAGGTAATATCTTTTATATGAAGTATAAGGAAGAGAACTAACCATGATTATCACTCACACCAAGTCCACAGCAAGAAAGATGGTAATAACAATGTCCATTATCACACAGGATTCTTACATCCACTCTTGAGGTGGGATCTTAATTGTTGACTCATGGCAAGCAAAGATCAAATGATTTTCCAAAGGTAACCATTTTGGAGGAAGCTGGATTTGAACCTTGGGCTTCCTGAGTGAGGTCCAGTGTTTTCTATAAATCATTACAAGATACCTTTCAGCACGAGTGAGGCTCCATCATGATCAGGTTTATTACTTTTACTTGCATCGACCAATGCTTGTTACCTCCTGCAGCTTTGGTGAGGTTTTGGTCTTCCTTTAAAGGCCATCTTGTGTATTGGGCAAATGATGTACCTTTTTGTCAATTTACTGGGAGTTGGTTTGGAAGACAGGGTTGGAGAGGAGGAAAGTTTATAGAAGAGGTGGGTACAGAAATGCTAGAGATTGATGAGATAATGAATATAACTTCTCTTAGGGCAAGAGAACACTCTATCAAAGATAATAAGATTCTCAGGGAAGATTTATATCAGTATTCTTGAAGATGTATGGAATATATACCTTTCTAGAAAGTGGATTTGAAATCTACTTTGGGTCTCTACCTAATGATGAGTCAATTTGCCAATGAAGTGTTTTGAGATTAGGCTATTTCCTATCTGCCTTTCTAAGTGCCCAAGTGCTTTATACCTTGCCAGGCATCATCCATTTCAGAGGAGTGCACTTTTAAAATGGGTTTCCATCTAAACTCAGCCACATTTTTAGTGCACAGTGAAATTAATTTGAATAATAGGCTTTATTTTCTATGTGCTTTCAGCAGAATTCTGAATAAGGAAAGAAAACTAGGCAGATTTGTAGGGTAGCTGCAAAGTGAAAAATATGCATTTGAATGAGTGATGGTATGGGTTTGTTTTTATTCCCCCACCACTTGTGGATACTGCCCCAGAGTTTCATAGATTGTCGGGGAAGGGGTGGCTCTTGTCCTTGAATTCACATCAGGCTGTGTCATTGAACTTTGTGACACGTCACAATATAGGTTCTAGAGGAAGAAAACATCTTGAGATTTGCAAAGTCTACAGAGGCCTGGCAAAATGGAATCCATTTGCTTAAAATGGTTGGGAGTTTATTTACTGGATTAAGTGTGAAGTATGTTGATAACAGATGGAACGAGTGATCACATGATGTATTTAAATAGTCTAAGGATAACCTCGATGTCCTGGTCAATGTTCCTTCTCTCGATTAATGCCAGTGCTAATTAACTGGCACAAGTGTTCCTAGCCATATGGGGGATGTTGCTGAAAGCTGGCTGGCAGCTCTAGCCAGCCACTACCTGTACGTAATTTAGTGCTGTGCTTGGTGCTGTGGAACTTCCATAATGGACAGCCCAGCACAAAGAGAGTCGATGGTTGCAAGTGTCATTATGTTTCCTTCGTTTCTTTTGTGCATGTTACTCTAAATGTGCTTTAAAAATTAGAAATTATATTGACATGTTTTGCAGGAAGATAATATTGTACTTGGTCTATGTATGTAGTACATACATACTCAAACTCCTTGAGTTTCTGAGTGGTCTGTTAATTGATCTGTATTTTGATTTCCTAATAGTGGGCAGCTAACTCATAATGATCTTCATTGAATCAGTGCTGTGCTATGAAGCTACCCATTTGCCTTGTGAGTTGAAAAATGAAGAAGAAAACTAGTTTAGGCAAATAGAGAGTAACATGGTTTAAGAATCAGATTCTAAGTCTACATCCAGTTATGATTCTCATAGGTGCTAAGGGAAAGAGCACTGGATTCAGAGTCTGATAATTTGAGGAAGAATCCCATTCAGGTTGATCACTAGCCTTTTAGATCTGAGTACTCCTAAGGGCTGGCTTAGGAAACAAAGACTTTAGTTCCAACAGAGTCCATCAGGCTTCTCCATGCCACCTCAGATGAAAGTAAAATTGAAATGAAAATAGGATGATCATATAATTTATCATAAAAATGGGACATTTGAGAGTGAAAAGAGGAGTTTGTAATAATTACTCAGGGACCACAGGCATGAAGTGGAACTATTCGAAGCACACTGGGATGTGTGTTGTCCCTAGGCAAGGACAATGAGCTCTCTCTGCAAATTCAAGTTCAAGACCAAGTCTCTAAGTACTTCCTTTCCCAATGAGATTTCAGCCCGAAGGCCCTCCTAGAGAGAAACCAAAGGGTTCATTGCCTTGAGAAAACATGTTGCTGAGCCTCTCTCTACCTCAGTAGGCTATAAAATGGGGTTACAGTACTTGCCTCTCAGAACTGTAGAAAGGATGAAATATATGTCAAGCATCTATGACAGGAAGCATGACACAGGAATCTTAGTAAATGCCTTGTGTTCCTGCTTCCCTCCTGCCCCCTCCTTTCTTTCCCATGTAGACAAATAGTATTACATAGAAGAAAATTAATACACATTTTTAGAGGAAGGAACAATGGTTTTGTATTTTCTACTAAATGCTGAGCCCCTTGAGGGAAGCAACGGGGTTTTATTCATCATGTATCCCAACCATATGATTCCTGGGACCTACTCCGTAAACATTTGTTGAATAGATGAATGAATTTAAGAGTAAAAGAAGAGCAGTCATTCCAGAACAGAGGTTTGCAGTCGGAGAAGAGTGTGGCTGCATTCTTGACTGATAAGAATTCAGAAGGCGTGTGAACACAGAGCTGTCTTTCCCAAATGGAAACTTAAGCTGAGTGACACAATAAGAAAGCTCTTCCCGAGGCACTCTCATAACCGAGGAAGAACTGGGCTCTCATGTCCCCACTTGGTTCCACAGTTCCTGCTGAGCTTCTGAGATGGAGAAGAAGCAACTATGGAGCCTAGGACAGCAGGGAGGAAGAAAAACCATATAATTTCCCTGTGCCCACTCTCTGCCTCCCACACTGGCAATTATGGAGCTCCTCTCTGCAAGGCTGCTCTAACAGGCGGCCACACGCCCAGGGTGCAATGGACAAAGCCAGGAACCTGAGGATGTCGGCTCTCGTGTTGGGCGTGGAGAAGCATGATCTCCATGGAGTGTAGTCTCCACATGTAATGGCTGTGAACAGAGGGGCCATGTCTTGATTTAGTGGCTGTTGGTTTTCTGTCTGCAGTAAAGGGTTGTCGGCAAGCTTTAGAGAGTAGGGCAAGAGCAGATATCCTTGAGGAGGATATGGGTATGAGGAGGATATGGGTATGCAGTTTCTGGGGTTACACTGCTCAGTTCAAATCCTAGCTTCACTTCTTACCAGCAGCGTGACATTGAGCAGACTGATCAAATTCTTTAAGTCTCCATTTTCTCCATCACTGTTTATAATATATCTCACTATATAACAGTGATTATAATTATATCTGCCTTACAGGATGGTTTTGAAGGTAAAATGAGCTAATCCATGTAAAGCACTTACTACAGTACTTGGCACACAGTAGGCACACAATATATAGTCATTGCTAGTTTTTGTATCAGTACTGGTAGAATTGTCATTGTCTTCTTCATTATTATTGGGCTTTGAACCTGACCCATCTTTATATCAAGTTCTCTCAGTGAGGTGGTTGCTCCCGGTTAGCTAGCACCAGGGAACCTCCAGTGGGGGGAAAGTAGATATTGTAAGACAGAGAATTGTCACATCAAGTATATTACATGCTTCAATAGCCAGGGGCTGATTAATACAAATCAAATTTCGCACCAACCTGCCAGAGGCAGATAGTGCACGATTGGGCTCTGTGGGTTCAGTTTGATTGTTGTAAGGAGATATTTACACTAGAGGTGCCATGAGAATATTAAAAAATACCATCTCTGTAACAGTTAATGACAACAGTTACATACGTGTATGTGTGTGTGTATGTGTGTGTGTATGTGTGTGTATATACATATATTTCATCTCCCCACCAAGAAAGAAATGTATGCCCCTGAAAACTACCCTCAGACTTGAAGCTTGAAGGATAAATTCCATTCCAGGGTGTGAGGGGGAACAAAATAGATAAAAAATAACAATCCCCTACACTTTGGTAGCAAGATTTATTTGTGTCCTCCTTTCTTTCTTGCATGTCTGGGTTGCACTGTACCTTTGCTGTTCTTCCTACCAATATTATTCTACTGTCAATTCCTGGCACACCAGAGTAGGAAAGAATTTTTCTGTCCTTTGAGCTGGGCACTGGGAAATCCTCTTGTCCTGGATTTGTAGCAGCGCGAGGCCATTCTTCAAGCGGAAGCCACTCGGAATCTGTGTACGGTACTTTGGCAATTGTTAGATCCAGCCCAGCCTTGGCTCGTGAGGGGCACTGCTTGATGTTGACAAAAAGTGAATTTCTTTCTTGTGCTTCCATGTGAGGCTCTCTCTCTATGAAAATAGAACCTGCTTTAATCTTGCCGGGCCTGACGAAGAGATAGCTCCCAGACTGCAAGTCAGCATTTGCCCACGTGGTCGTTTGGCAAAATCTATTTTTAAAAGTCTATAAATTCTATTGGTAGACAAAATGGGTGCTCTGTTTTGGGGGAAAGGGAGAGAATATATACCCCGTGATGTGTTGTCAGGCTAATGAGGTGAGATTCGTTCCCTGTGCTTTGCCCCCAACTCTGTCTGGGAACGTGGTATCCTAAAGATACTCATGCAAAGTTATGATATAGAGAGAGCGGATTCTGCCGTGGGGAGGAGGGAGGGTCCGGCCTGTCGCTTTATGTCCACCTCCAGCTGTTCTGGGTTACACCAGTTCTGAATTTCCAGCCTTTTGTGACTCACATCTGCAGGTCACGTGTGGCTGGCCATGATGACATGTGAGTCACTGGCATTGGAAATACAAACTCAGAAATCAGGTTAGGCTTCTTTTGTTCTTTTGTTCCTCTTTCCTTGCAATGGTAGCAAGTTAGCAAGGTTTGGTGAGGGCTTTATTAATCAGGAGGTTTCAAAAAACAAACTTGGGGATAATGAAAAGACCCAGGTTCATGGACAGAGCTATAAGGCAGGCATTGTGCCTATCGCACTATCTGCCCCTAGCTTCCTCAATGCTGCGCTTTTGCTCATGCCATCCCTCCTGCTACGAGCACCCTCCCCGCTTACTCAACTTCCTATTCTCTAGGCCCAGCTGTCATCTCAGAGCCTTATTCTTTCCTTTCTCTCAAATTCTGTCCTCATGATTGCTTCTTCTGGTCACTCGTCTGCTCATCAGAGGCATTTTTAAGGCATCTCTTCCATTGCTTTACTAAGTGGTTCTTCAGTTTCTCAGTGGTGGTTTTTTCCCCTTGTCTCTCAGCTGCATGGTAAATTCTATTCCTTGGGGAACAGAACAGTATCCTGTGTATCTGAGTTATGTGGCTTGGGTGTATATGCATGCATGTTGATTTATTTTCTTTTTCATTAATGTTTTAAGTAGGTATAATATATTTTTGCTACCTAAAATGTAAACATAAAGATAAGCAAAAATAACTTTTAAATAATTGAAAATATAAACCTTAAAATGGCAAATATTGTTCATGTTAGGTGTATAAGTTCTGATATAGACTTTTTATTGGTCCATCTGAGTGATGGAGAGAGAGAGACAGAGAGAGACAGAGACAGAGAGACAGAGACAGACGGATTATAATGTACCTGATACTATTCTATGGGCTTTATACATACTAGCCCCGATGAGATAGGTACAATGACTACTGTTATTTTAAAGATCAGGAAGCTGTGGCTCAGTGCCGTAAAGTTACTTGCCCAAGGTCATATAGCTAATAGGTGATAGAGCAAAGTACACAGTTTTATTAGTCCGTTCTCACACTGCTAATAAAGACATATCTGAGACTGGGTAATTTATAAAGGAAAGAGGTTTAATTGACACACAGTTCAGCATGGCTGGGGAAGCCTCAGGAAACTTACAGTCATGGCAGAAGCAGAAGCAAACACATCCTTCTTTACTTGGCAGCATCAAGGAGAAGAATGAGCGCCCAGCAAAGGGGGAAGCTCCTTCTAAAACCATCAGATCTCATGAGAACTAACTCACTATCATGAGAACAGGAGGGGAGAAGCTGCCCCTCTGATTCAGTTACCTCCCACCAGGTCCCTCACATGACATGTGGGGACTATGGGAACTATTGTACAACTCAAGATGAAATTTGCGTAGGGAAACAGCCAAACCATACCAACAGTGTTTTGCAGTCTGATTTTATTTTCACTTGACAACATGATGATACACTCATTTATTTAACAGATGTTAAGTACCTGGTAGGTTTTATGTAGTGTTAGGAGATTTTGCACAGAATAGTATTAGCCTCTGCCCTAATGAAGCAGGAGGGAGACAAGAAGGTAAATACGTGGGATCTGTGCTCTATCACGGGAGTTCAGGGTGCTTTGGAGGACAGAGTAGCAACTAACCTAATCTTAAGGGGGTCCACATATTTATTTATCATTATTGTGCATGACTGCATTCTTTCAAATAAACTTTTTATTTTAGAATCTTTTTAGATTTATGGAAAAGTTGTTAAGAAAGTACACAGAATTCCCATATGCCTTGTATTCAGTTTCACTTAATTTAATATCTTATATTACTGTGGCTTGCTTGTCACAACTAATGGACCAATATTGATACATGACTATTAACTAAACTCTACTTTTAATCAGATTTCTTTAGTTTTTCTATAATGTCCTTTTTCTACTCCAGGATCCCATCCAGGACACCACATTTCATTTAATCAGTATGTCTCCACAGGCTTCTCTGGGTGGTGACAGTTTCTCAGACTTTCCTTGTTTTTTGACGATCTTGACAGTTTTGAGGAGCACTAGTCAGGTATTTGGTAGAATATGCCCCTATTGGGATTTGTCTGATGTTTTTCTCGTGGTTAGACTGGATTTATAGTTTTTTGGGGAGCAAGGCCACAGAGGTGAAATGCTATTCTCAACATATCATGTCAAGAAGACATGCTATTAACAAGAATTATGATGATGTTAACTTTGATCACCTGAGGTTGTGGGTGCCGGAGTTCTCCACTACACAGTCCCTCCTTATCCCCCATTTCATAAGGTACTTTTAGAAATAGGTCACTAAATACAGCTCACACTTAAGGGGTGAGGAGTTACATTTCACTTTCTAGAGGGGGAAGCATGATTGCATTTCTACATTGCATGGATGTTCCACAACCGATTCACCCAATTACCTATTGATAGATCTTGCGGTTTTATCATTTTATTAACTATTACAGACAATGTTACATGAATATCCTTTACAAATATCCTTAAATTCCTCAAATTGGTTTCTTTAAAATAAACCCTTCTGGATAAATCTGAGCCAAAGAGTATGTATTTAGGGAAAAAAAAAACAAAAACAACCTTTACATTTATCTGGATAACTTACTTTCTAGAAAGGCAATACCTATTTGTACTCATGTGTGCTAGCTTTGTTAAACCAAAGGACTGTTGTGCATTATTCTTTTGAATAAGGATTCAATAAGTAGAGAATTTAAGCATGTCGTGGGCATACCCTTAAAAGAAGAACACAGAGTCAAAGTCCCATTTTGACTGAGAAATCAAAATTGCACTTACTTATTTTATAATGAAACAAAATCAGGTTGACTAAAGTTAATTCAGTGGGTATTTGCTGGGCTATGAACTGAGTTCGTAAATAGTCCCAACTCCCAAAGACATTTAAGCCTCAGGATGAAGGCAACATTAGAAAAAGCTTCAATTATTCCTGCAACTCAAATTATACCTACAATTCAAATTGTACTTACATTTATTCCACTAAAAATGCACAAAACACCTTCTTAGACTGTGTCTACATGAGTTTTTGTGCTGAGAAAATGGTGAACATTGCTTGAAGTATTTCTGTAGTGCTAAAATTTATTTAACATGAAATTTAGAGACCAAACATAGATGGAGAGGTTATTGGTGCATGAAGAAACCTACACTCCAAACAGAAATTGTTTATGTAAATATTGGACTCAGAACAGATCTTTACTGAGGAAACTTGCCTTTGTGAGTTCACAGATGCCAAATGGGAGGTGATTATGAAAGAATTATGAATTCCGAGATGTAGTGTTTACGTGTGCCTAAGTTTAGATTCCCAAAGGGACCAATTTACTAATACTAAGTGTATGAGTGCTTAATGGGATATGGTGAACACAGAGCTATACAGATTCAATAAGTGTAGAAGTGAATTTTAAGTAAATAACAGTAATGGGGGTATTTCAAAGATCAGGATTTGTTCTAAACCCTATACTTATTTGGGTTGATAGTAATGTAGTATATCTAGGTAGGTTAGACAAGAGCAAAACAGACAAAAATTCTTAGAGTATTAACAGCCAAATCCACCAGTTCTGTTTAACCTGACCATGCAGAATTGACAAGAATATTGGGAATCATTTAGATATAAAATCTAAATATTGATACTAAGTCCTTTCTCAGAGGGACATTTTCAGGTGTTTTTCAGTGAATTCAATGACTGACTCCCCTTATTTCTTATGGGTTCCTGTGTATTATTCCCTGCTTAGAGGCCTGTGTGTTGATTGTTGATGGTACTGTTTTAGAACATGCTTGGATTACTGCCAAGAGGTGAAATGTGAAAATCATTCCATTAAGGTAAAAATCCAAAAATCCAGGAGAGTGTGATTCTTCTCTTTCTTCTTTTTTTTCCCCACTATCTTTCACAATGGAAAGACTGTATCTGTCCATAGTATGTAGTCTTGGGTTGTTGATTTTTAAGAGCTAAAGCCTACCCAGTTTAAAGTAGGGAGTCAAAGACTCACTCTGGCTGTTCTCTGAAATGATGGCAGATATTTTAGTCTTCAAATCTAGATAAAATCATTCTTAGGAGTAGAGGTAAGTAGGAAAAGGAATGATATTATAGTCATTCTTTAGGATGTGGTTGTAGTGGTGGTTAGTGTTGTGACTTGGGTGCATGCAGTGAGTTCCTTTAGTGACAATTCCCAACATGTATCCAGGGAAATAATACCTGAAAGGATCAATGGATCTGAAGCCCACTAAGTGGTGACATTGTGCCCTAGGACTGTTCATGACCTCTGTAAAGCTAGAACAATCTCACATCAGAATTCCTGCTCTAAAAAGCAACACTAGGTACCCTCTGACATGGAAATCCGTCACCAGAGCCATTCTCTTTTTCCAAATGAGTGTATGTGAGATGAAATAAGCTATAACTCCCTTCAGGGATGAGGTTAAAAGTGGGCCATTATTTCGATTTTAGAGGGTGATTCCCAAATTCTTTGTTTATATCAGTGGCCCGTCTGATCCAGTCTGACAGATATCACCGTCCGTTCTATAAATTGAATTTTTACTTTCCCTCCCACAAAATAGTTTGGTTAATCCATTTAGACATATGACATTAAAAAAGACTTAAGGTTGGGCCCGGTGGCTCAAGCCTGTAATCCCAGCACTTTGGCAGGCTGAGACGGGCGGATCACGAAGTCAGGAGATCAAGACCATCTTGGCTAACATGGTGATACCCCGTCTCTACTAAAAAATACAAAAAACTAGCCAGGTGAGGTGGCGGGCGCCTGTAGTCCCAGCTACTCGGGAGGCTGAGGCAGGAGAATGGCGTAAACCCAGGAGGCGGAGCTTGCAGTGAGCCGAGATCATGCCACTGCACTCCAGCCTGGGCAACAGAGCGAGACTCCGTCTCAAAAAAAAAAAAAAAAAAATTTAAAACTGGGTACAGTGGCTCACACCTGTAATCTCAGTGCTTAGGGAGGCCAAAGCAGGAGATTAGCTTGAGGCCCAGAGTTCAAAACCAGCCTTGGCAACATAGTGAACACCTCATCTCTGAAAAATAAAGATTAAAAAAATTAGCCGGATGCTGTTCTGCATGCCTATAGGCCTAGCTACTTGGGAGGCTAAGGTGGGAGGATGGCTTGAGACAGGAGAGTTGGGAGGTTACAGTGAGCTATGACTGCACCATTGTATTCCTGCTTGGGTGACAGAGTGAGACCGTATCTCTAAAATAGTAATAATAATAATAATAATAATAATAATAAAATTAAGAAAAACTATTTTCAATGATTCAAGTTTCTGTTTTTGACAAGGTATCTGTTTAACAAACATTAATTTTATGAGACATTCTAGGAAGTCACATTTTAGCCTGTGGTTTTGGATACTTCTTACATTTGGGGTTTTAAAGTGCATTGATTTCATTTTGAGCTAAATTGTTTTTGTAGAGTCTGGAAGGGGATAATCTTAGGCTAGGATTTTTAAGTAGCAAGCAACCAAGAAAGACTCAGGCAAATTGGAATTATGTCCTACACACTGACTCTTTGTCAGGCCTGGATCTAGTTTGTCAGAAAGCCAGAGAACAAGACAGTTCCATGAGCTAACTAACTACAAACATTTCATAGAGTAATTGAAAATTCGTTTTCTTCTTTGTTGATGTCATTTGGTTTCATGATGCTGCTATTACTGACCATACAATTACTGCTCATTTGATATTTTTATTAGCATGTAGAGTTAGTGAGTCAGTGAAGATGAGGTTTTTCTTTTTTGTTTGGTGATTTGTTTTTAACATGATAGCAGAATCTATAACATGTTTTCAAATAGAAATCTCAAATGTGCTTCAATCTGTCCTTCTTCCTTGGACAATTGCCTGTTGAGGTCACCTGAGAAATTCCGACTCATCTTTTAAGACTTAAATGAAATGTCACCTCCTTCTGGAGTTTCCCTGAAGCTAACGGTGGAGTTGGCACTTTTTTCTCTTCCATGTTCCATGTAGCGTCTTCCACAGTTCTCTGTTGTACGACGGCTTGCTACATTGCTGCAGATATTTCTGCATGTCTCTTGAGTTTCTCAAGACCAGGGTGGTATATTTTCAACTCTGTGGATGAAACAGTACATGACAAAAGAAGGTACTTAATACATGTTTAGTAAATTAATTACTGTTTGGTAAATTAATTACTGAAGGAAGACCCAGACAGTTTTTATAGGTTCTGATAAATCATTGATTACATTTTACAAATTTGGATGAATTAGGGGAGCCTTGAGAGGTTGGAGCTATAGGGAAGATTCCAGGAACATTAAAGGAGGTTTTCAAATTCATAGTTATATGCAGATTCTGAATACTTCCAAGTGAGGGAAGATAAGAAGAGATGGCTTAAAATAATGAGAGTGACCTTTTTTCCTTGTTGTTGAGAGGTAATATGCTACTTTTGAAAAAGAGACCAGACCCTGAGGTTCTTATTCTGTTCTTTTCTTACTGGTTATGTCTTTGAGCCTCGTTGTTCTTGTAGGTAAACCTAGGGTAATATCACTTTCTTCTTGAGTTGTGAGAGTTCAATTATGACACTGTATTCTGAAGTTCCCAGCATTAGTGGCTGCATAGTTAGTTAGATGGTAGCCATTATTAGTGTTGAATTGGGGATCTCTATAACTTCTAAGTTTGCGGTATTTCTTAGTTAGCTGCTCCCCAATCCTTTCTCTATCTCTAGAGAGGGAAATTTATTTTCCAGAAAATGTTCAAACATAGGCAAAGGCAGCAAAACCTCTGAGATTCCTACCACCTTAGGATCCTGTGATCATGATAATATTTCAAATGTGCTTTGGTTCTTTGGAAGGAGAATATATTGAAATAAAAGATAGTTGTTATTTTCTAAACATCCTTTGACCTAGAGGGTAATAAGGTGAAACACACATTTTTGAGGATGCTTATTGCATGTATGCATTTTTTTTTTTTTTTGCCCACCTGTCAATGAATTAGTCTTTAATTTGGGCTGAACCATTTTGGTATTTCAAAACAAACAAACAAACATATTTTAAAACAGCACAGAAAAATGTCATTATGGATTTTAATATGTTTACTATGCTTTATTTGGGGGGATTTTGATATGCAGAGTTTTTATTGAAATGCACAGGAGGTTGCTACCATTGATTTGAGTACTAAAAATAAGATGTAGTCATGTTCTTCTTCCCTTTTTCCTTCTTCTTTTCCTTATTTGAGTAATTGTATGGTAGACAGCTAAGTGACAAGAAAAACAGAATGCTAAAAAGCAACACTGGGTAAGCTGCCCAGGCTGGGCAGTCATCACCATGGACCCCATCCAGCCCAAAATAGCCTTGTTGAGCATCTGAGCAAGAACAGCTGTGGAGGCTTCTCCCTGACACCAAGGGAGCACCCACTGGGGCAGCCACATGATGCCATACAACCACCAGTGACCAACCTTTGTTGGGCAGCAGACATGCTTTCTCCTCAGCTCTTACTTCTGCTAAATGAAAGTCATGTCCTAGGGGGATGAGAGGAAGGTTTGCTTCCCTGTCATTGTCCTCCACTACTTCTCTGACCTCCTAACCTTCTTGCTTATGTGTTTCTAACTTTCTTGCTCAAACCTCCATATTTTCTCTATGTGATCCCTGCCTAATGAAAGGGGCTATGGTGCTACCACTCCATTCGGTGTCCTTCTTTTCTTCAGTTCTCTTATACTCTCATTCATTGTTCAAGGTGCTTTACACTGTGGATCTTCAAGAAGAGCTTTCCTTGTCATCTTTAGCATTCATCATTCTCTGCTCTCAATCATTGTACATCTTGAACAGTCTTGCAGGGTCCGTTTTTCTGTCTCTACTGCATGCCCCTGGAAGGCATGTCTTGTTTGTTACTGTATCCTATGGTGATTACCTAGAATAACATATGACATGTATTATAAGTGCAATAATTTAATGAAAGAATAAATAAATGAATGACCTAGAAAATTGTTGGACCAGAAGAAGATGTACATTTTTTTCTTCTAAATGAAGAAGTGTCCCTTGGTGCCTCTGCCTTCCAGGGAGGGACTTCTCATGGTTTCCAAGACTTTCCCTGTAACAATTCTTACTCAACATACTCAAAGATGCTAAAATTAAATACAAGGTAAGAACCAGAAGCAATACTTAGCAGAAACCGATTTTTAACCGGTTTTCCTGTCTCTATGCAACTCTTCCACTTCCTCGGCGCACTTATTTCTTTTAGTCTCCCTAAAATCTTTACTCTGGATCTCATAGGACCCATCAAAATGGGCCCAAAATGGGCCAAAGCCTCTCCAAGGCTCTCATCTGCCACAACAGCACTAGATAGTTTCTTTTGGACCCACCTCCAAGCCCAACGGTGTTTACGCATATTATTCTGACTTTGCAAAGTCCTATTGAGATGAATGGGATGTTTGTCAAGGCACTTCCCTTTGGGACATTGTGAAAGGGAACTGATCCTAAATAATGAGAAACTGTATAATTGAATGGACTATGATGATGAGGCTGAAAAATATCACAGGAAAAGTACCTGTGAGCCACAGAATATCTCAGCTTTTCCTCCAGGGTAGAGAGGCAGAGAGATCATTTCTGTCCCTGGTAGAGATCTATTAACCCATTCAGACTTACAGTATGTATAGTGGGAGAGTAATATCCAACCAGTGAATTTATGTTCAATGATTGAAAAGTGGACAATAAATTTCTACTTCTCTAGACCTGTTGAGGATAGGCAGAAATTTTGCTTATTTTAATAGGAAAAAAAATGTTAAAAGGAGTCAACAAAATTTAATGCCCTGGGTTATTTTTATTTTATTTTATTTTCTAGTGAAAAGAAAAAGGAAGTTGTGGGCTGGGAATAGGCACTCTTGGGGTTGATCCACAGTTCTACCTCTGGCTTGGTGCCAAGTTTTACTTTGGACAGAAGTGGCAGAACTTTCTGCCCCAATTTCCTGGTACAGACGGGATCAGCAGCATTTTGGAATGCATCTGCACATTGCATGAGGATATTTTGAAGATTAATCAGCTCCCTATGTTGGTGGGAGAAAGCCAATAAATAAACGAAAGGCAGATTTCACTTGTAAAACTACCATGAAAGCAGTAGAACTAAGACAAATCGAGAAGCTACCTAGGGACTTTGGAAATACTATAATCTTATAGTATCTCCTATCCTTTCTCCCTCTCTGTTCTGGTAAAAGACGTGTATCATTCTGTGGACCATGAAATTAGTGGTTTGTTGCCTTAGCAGTTGACCTTCATGGCACCCCTTCTGGTCTCTGGTCTTCTTAGTGACTTTGCACAGAAGTGCCTTCTTATTTTTGAGCATTGCCTAGAAACCTCTGCCTGTCATGTTCAGTACATGCGGGAGCTGGTGCTTTGCTCCATTCTGGGAGTCTGTGTTTATTTACTTGTTTTCACATGATTAGGCTTTTTTTTTTTTTTTTTTTTTTTTTTGAGATGGAGTTACTCTGTCACCAAGGCTGGAGTGCAGTGGTGTAATCTTGGCTCACTGCAACCTCCATCTCCCATTTCAGGTGATTCTCCTGCCTCAGCCTCCCGAGTAGCTGGGATTACAGGCACGCACCAAGATGCCTAGTTAATTTTTATATTTATAGTAGAGATGAGTTTTCCCATGTTGCCCAAGCTGGTCTTGAACTCCTGACCTCAAGTGATCCACCCGCCTTGGCCTCCCAAAGTGTTGGGATTACAGGGGCCTGCTACCATGCCTGACTGAATTTTATATTTTTAGCAGAGATGGGGTTTGTCCATGTTCCCCAGGCTGGTCTCAAACTCCTGACCTCAGGTGATCTGCCCACCTTGGCATGCCAAAGTTCTGGGATTGCACACATGAGCCACTGCGCTTGTGCTGATTAGGCTTCTCGACTCCCTCTGCTGCTTTTCATGTCCTGTGGATTGCCATACTTCAGATGTTAGAGGCTGTAGAGTAGGACCTAAAACCAGATTGCCTGGTTCATATTCTGGGTCTTTCACTTAGTAGCTATGTGATATTGGACAAGCTCCTCAATCCATCTGTGCAAAGTAGAGTTGAAAACAGTGCCTATGTTATATTCATGTTTGGGGGATTAGACATGCTAATATATGAAAATAACTTAGAATAGTACATAGTAGGTGTTCAATACATAAATAATTACTGTATTGATTCCCCAATAATTTTGGTGAATCAGTTGTATCTGAAGGCTTTGTGGTGATATTGGCTTATTTAAAATTTAACAAAATGGATTAAACTTTTTTCCTCGATGTACATAGGAATTAATATGGCATCATATCAATACTTACTATTCACTAAATTAAACATGTGCCAAAAAGTCTTACATGCTAAGAAGACAGAACACATGAACTATTTTCTTTTTGAAAAAAATACATATATAGGCTATTTGTATATAGACTCAATATTTAGATGTTAACCAACTTTGCAATTTTTTTTTAAGGTTCATGTCTTACTGTTATACTAGGGCTTCAGTTAGGATAATGAAACAGTTAAGAACATGAGGTTTGGATTCAGATAGCACTGAATTTGAATCCAGATTTTGCAACTTACTAGTTATATGACCATAGGCAAGTCACTTAAACTTTCAATGCCTATTGTTTTTCTCATCTGTAAAACGGAGATACAAATGTCTACCACATGGTTTGTTATTGTAATAAAATAAGATACTGCATGTAAATAATTTTTATGCCTGGATTAAGGAAATAATTCTATAGAAAAAGCCATATTGCACACCTCTGGGGAGCACTATTTACATTGTGTTCTATGTAAGTAGTATCCCTTGGAGTTGTGTAATAGAGGGCCTGATACAAAAATTGATATCCACTAACATTATCATTATGCTGATACAGCTGGGAAAAAGTACCTGTGAGCCAGAAATCCGTGGACATTTGCTCTTTCTCTGCTAAGTGTGTAAATAGCAAGAAAATAGCCAAAATTAGTATATAATTTACTACCAGATGTTGTCTCACTTTAATTTCACCAATTTGTATCTGAGAGGTTTCCTGAAATTGTGTGTATTTATTAATGACCAAGTCTATGGCTCTTAGGAAACTTACTGGGAGAAAGAGCAGGCATAATCTTTTCTTGCTGGATGTCCTGCTTGCCAATGCTTGATCCTGCTCAGCCTACCTCCCAGGCATGCGGGCATTGTGGGCAGCTCTTTTGGGAGGTGGCACCAGGACACCAGTAGTATTTTGCAAGAAGGATCCTTGGCTTTGCCTGTGGAGCAGAGAATGTGATCCCCAGCTGGGAGCCAAACCACAAGCATGTGAGCAGAACCTCGAGCTTGGTTTCTGCCCAAGTACATGTAGGGGAGTGGAAAAGACAGGGAAGCATTGTGAAAGGGTGCAGCTCACATGCAGAGACAATTCCACAAGGTCTGGTGGGATATTCCACCTTGGTTCCAAAGGAGAGAAAGGCAGTGGCAATTGTTTTTTGTTTAACTAAAATCCTCTCCATTGGAAAGGGAACCTGCTTATTCACTTCCTAGATGTGGGGTCTTGGGCAAGCCACTTAAAACCTAGAGGAGGGCCGGGCGCGGTGGCTCCCACCTGTAATCCCAGCACTTTGGGAGGCCAAGGTGGCTAGATCACGAGTTCAGGAGATCGAGACCATCCTGGCTAACACGGTGAAACCCCGTCTCTACTAAAAATACAAAAAAAATTAGCCGGGCATGACTGGCGCCTGTAGTCCCAGCTACTCGGAAAGCTGAGGAAGGACAATAGCGTGAACCTGGAAGGTGGAGCTTGCAGTGAGCCGAGATCACGCCACTGCAGTCCGCCTGGGTGATAAAGCGAGACTCCGTCTCAAAAATAAATAAATAAATAAATAAGATAAAAAGTAAAATAAAATAAATAAAAAATAAAAACCTAGATGAGCCTCAGTTTCTTTATCAATTGAGACTACTAATAACTTCTCTGCATATATCATAGTGCCTGGCTCAGAGGTTTTGCTCAATGTTTTTTTTTTTTGTTTTTTTTTTTTTTTTTTTTTTGCAAATGTAACCAATATGATTAGCTTCACCAGCATGTAGTTATGTCTCTTAGTATTCTGATTAGTCAATAGAGAGTCTCAGACACCATTATCAGCAGGAGATCAAAATCTCCTTGGTGAAGTCTCTCCATCATTCCACAGATTACAATCCCAGTTGTTCCAAGTAACTACGGGTTGACTTAGACCGGTTAGCTCAACCTTGAAGACAAAACAAAAACCCCACCAGGCTGTGGGGGATGGTTGGGGGGAAAGGTTGGATGCCATGCTGTCTACTAGCAGGGCTACTTCAGTCGCTGCCACACAGTGTCGCTGCTGAACACTGATCCTGCATAGCACAGTGGAGTCTGGGCCTCTGCTCTGTAGTGGCCGTTGTTAACCACAGCTCTTAACATGGATCCAGTGGCATCCCCTTGTTTTGACTTTAAGTTACTACTTTTCTTTCATCACACTCACATGCTAGGTTAGTGCTCCTCATAGCATTACACCAAGACAGGGCAGCAGGTCCTAGGCAGTTTGCAGTCTCAGCCAGATTCACCCTTCCCCATGTCACCACCCACTTACCCTTCCCACCTTTCTTGTGGGTGCTCCTTTGAAACTTTGGTTGAGACTACCCCATTCTACCAGAGGGATTCTAATAACTTTGGAGACCTTTCCAGTTTTCTTTCCCGGGATCTCCTTAGCCCCTATGCCAGTGTATTCACCTTTCCCCAGTGGACAGTTCTGCCTAGCAAAGGATGTCAGGAGACACACAGGACACATTACACCTTTTCCTGAAGTCATGGTGCCTGTGGGCCTCATATTTACATAACCAAAGACAGAGTTGCTTTGCCCACTGGGGCGGATGAGTAGCTGGCAGCTGCTGATACCCTGTGGCATATGAATGATTAGGTGATGTACGTGAAAATGCCTTCTAAAGAACTCTATATAAAAGAAGGCATTATGATTATTAATAAATGGGCAGGGATGATTTATACACATGGCACAGGCAAGGCTCGCTCTTATAAACTTCAGGTGATAGCCAGAAAGCTGTCTGAAATAAAATGCTTTCTAGCCTCTCAGAGAATGCTGGGCCAGTAGGCTATTTTCCTTAATATTAAATCATGTTTCCTCTCTTCTTTCCATTCTTCAGTTTCCTCTGTCACCCATTTTCACATGAGTTTCTCTTGCTTCAGCTTCACAATCCTCCAATTGGCATGAGGTGAGGTTGAGTGTTGGTCCAACAAATCAACTATTTGTGTGGTAGGGAAGAGGAAGTTGCAAACACTTACTCCTGGAAGCAAAGTGAAAATAATAGTATAACTTACCATGCATCAGATATATTTGCTTACTCTATCTCATTTATTCTTCAAAACAAACTGAGGACTTTCTTTCTACACAGGAGAAAAATTCAATGAAGGTGGTGAGCTTTAGGGAGAGGCGCATTCCACACAGCTCTTAAGTAACAAAAGAAAGAGGTAGACTTCATTCTTTGTGGTTGTTTTCTGTTCCAGCACTCCGCCTGGCTTCTGGAAAGGGAATGGCTCCTACTTAAAAAAAAATTCACAGAGCTTTCAGACGTTTTGGCACCAGAAGAACTGGGAAGAAGTTCCAGGCATTGGCTGGCCCCAATTCCTTCCTATTGCACTTCACTTTCCCTTTAGGGTTTTCTGATTTTTATACCATTAGAGTCACCACTTGTTGGGAAAACTCTGCCCAACTGGACAACACAAGTGTTCTTTCTTCTCCTTGAAGCACCTGTCTAATGTTAACAGCTTAGAACAGCAAGACTGATTCCTAAACCCCATGTGTTGGTGGCCTTCTCCTCTTCTGAGCAAATTGCTATGGAATTTTGTCAGAGAAATCTTAGAACACGTAGTACCCTGAGGAATCAGACTTGAGTACATGAGCAGGAAAAGTCTTGCTTTCCTCCTTCCAACTGGAATTCTTCCTTCTTAAGTTCTCCGTGAAATTCTACCTTCTAAGATTTCTCTCCAATAAGATGTCTTTCTACTAAACACCATTTTTTATTTCTCATTAAAAAAAATTCATTAAGCTGCCATTTCTTATTATTTTTTTAAAACACTAGTTCCTTTTTTCCATTTTCCCTAAAGTAAACAATAATTTTTCTCTGCTGACATTTGCTACTTTTGGTTTAGTTGCTAATGCTTCTGTATTTATATTTAATTTTGGCAATGCCTTTCCTAAAAGAGCGCAGTAGGGACACTCCTGAGCTTTGGCCCCTTTTATGCTACTTATTAGCTGTGTGATCTGGGAAAAGTCACTCGCGACGTCTGCACTTTGATCTATAGAATCGAAGGATAGCATTAGCTCCCTGGAGGCAGAAGGAGGATGGACTAGATAGTTCCCAGCCAAGGCAGGTAAGATTAGTCCCACTAAGAGCATTCTCTTGTTTTCTGTCTTCTCATGTACTTGGGTCCTTTTAGACTCTTTCAATCTTTATTGATCAGTACCTTTGGTTTTTAGTTATCTCTTCTCTATACCTTTGTCTGATTATTACTTTTACTTGTACATCTTGCTGTTTCCATTTGTTGAATAAATGAATGGATTTGCCTTCTTTCTATTCCTAGCTACCATGACCACCACCACTACGGCAACTCCGGTCACAAATTACTGTATAACTACCATGTGCCTGATTTTGTGTTAGGTGTAAAGTATTGACAGTAACTCCTTTTAACAACCCTGACAGTGGGGTATCATTATCCCCATTTTGTACATGACTGAGGCTCTGCAAGGTGAAATAACTCACCTGAGGTCACAAGATGGTAAGTGCTGGAGTCAGACTTTGGATCTGGGTATCTCTGACTCCAAAGATCATCATAGCTTCAGTGGTTTCCCATGAGCTACTATTTATTGAGGACCTACCACTTGTTAGCCACTTAGCATATATCACCTCTTTTTTATCCCCATAGCAGTCTTGTAAATTAGGTATTATTTTTCCATTTTACTGCCGAGGATAATAAAGCTTAGAGAGAGGTGTTAGGTAAGTACGCCAGAGGCACACTGCCAATAAATGTTCTCAAATCCAATGTCAGATGACATTGGATTCTTGCTTCCTTTCTGGTCTCTGCTTTGTGAATGAATCAGTGAGTGAGTGGGTCACCTTCCTTTCTTCCTCTTTTTCACTATTCTTTGTTTCTTTATTCTCCTTTAAAAAATATGTGCCTTAACTTTTTTAATTAAAAATCTAAAATATGCTGGAGGTAAAAAAAAAAAAAAAAAAAAAGTCAGGGCAGGGGATACAGAAAGCACAAATAAAACAGAGCTAGTCTATGGTAACCTTCTACCCAGAGGTAATCACTTTCCTTCCTTTTTTTTCCCTCCTTCCTTCCTGCCCTTGCCTTTGTGTCCTCTTAGCCAAGAGTCACATTCCTTCTCTACCTCTTCCAGCACAAACCCCCTTTGGGGGTCCGAGTTTCCCTGCTGTGGCTCTTGGCATAACGCGTGACACACACATTTGCAAAACTAATCAACTGTGGAGGGGACAGGGAGTCCCAGCACAAGCTCAGAAAGGCAGCGGACACCACAGCAGCCAATTCCTTTCCCTGGCCCCAGAGGTGGGGTGAGCAGGCGACTCCCTGTCACTGATCCCCAGCTGCCCCTCACTAGACTGTGAAGCAACAGAGGCCCTAGCAACGGAAAATGCCACCGGACACTCCACGCGGCGGCATGTGCCGGGCTGCCTCTGGGAGCCTTGCGTTCTAAGCCAAAGTTCAGCTGAAGGGCAGTAGCCAAGCCAGAAAGTCATGTGGCTCCCATGTTGGTTAGTGTGTCACTTTGAACAGCTCTTATCTGATATTATTATGACTAACTCAGTGCTGACAGCATGGGACAGATTATAGGGGACATGTGACAATTATTTAAGGCATCACTGAGTGCACTGTGCAGCTTATATTAACCCCTTCTTTCCAGGATCACTTTCCTGCATGCGTTTGTCCCTTTGAGAGTCTGGGTAGGAAAAAAGAAACAAAAAAAGTACATTGAACCCTGAAGGGTGCTACTGGTTTCCCTTTGAACAGCCTCTGGCAACAATTTATTTTTGTCCCCGTAGCTTGAATGGTATATGCTCTTTTGGCCTAAAAAGAAAAGAAATCAATGATAAGGTTGTTCATATTTCAGAACCTTTTTTTTAAATACCTTGTACTGATAAAATTCCATACCTTTGCCATCATTGTTGTTGTTAAGGTTGATCTTTAAGATATTAGAGAACTGTGTTGAAGTGCTAGCTGGAGAAATAGTCCTTCAGCGTTGTACCTAAATGTCAGTGGTCAGAAGGCGTTACTCCCCACAATATGATTGACATCTTGGATGCTGCAAAGCAAACATAAGAAATGCTATAATTCATTATTTATTTTCTGCCCTTGAGTATACATGTAATGGCATGTGAGGGCTGTCACACCAAAAATCAAGTTCAGAGTTACTCATGGTGGAGAGGGATTTTGTCCTGCTTGAAGCCATGGGTAGTAATATAAATATTCTTTCTGTGTGAGTGAAAAGGAATTTCAAACCTGATTTGGGGACTTAAAGGTAAATGAAACAGAATATCTAGGTAAAAATTCAGATGATATCATTTAAAGATGTCAAGGATGCTAAAATGTACATATGTTCAAGGTGGTACCCTGGAGTGGGGTAACAAACAAAGGGGTCTGCAAACCTATTGGAGATGTTGAACATCAGCCACGTTTTGAGGATTTCCTTGGTGAGTTTAGGCCCTGTTAACACTCAGCTGCAAAATGGAAGGATAATACCCTCCTCATAGGGTTGTTAAAAAGATGTAATGAGAAGAGCCTCACAAAGGCTTAGCCTAGGGTGCAATGAATGCTAAATAAAAGGCGGCAGGTATTATTCTAGTTATTATTCTTGTTATTTGTAGGCTAATCCTCTGCAGCAGAAGGCAGCAAAGTTTGAACATAGACTTGAAGTGTTAACACCTCCAGGATGATTTCAATCTTGGGGGCCACTTCAACCTTTTCCCACTGAGGTTTGTAAAGCCATTGCCAATCTTCCTTCCCCACTCTCCTTAATGGGTGCCGCACTTTTTCCTCTCGGTAAAGTGCCTGCCATGGTTTCTGTCATTGACATTCAACAGTGTTCACACTTTGCTACTGCAGAGGGACCTGAACCACTTCCAGCAAAGCGTGAGTGGGAGAGCCTCAGGAGGCAGCACTAGTCTTACTCCTTTTATTTTTCCAAGCAATTCAGCTCTGGCTCCAAACTTGCATGTGCTGATCAACCATATAAAAGGTCTGTGGCTAACTGGCATCCTAGGATGGTGGTTGATGGAACGTCTATTATGATGTGAGCACATCCTCAGGGGTTTTATTTTTCCACCTCTAGTAACTCATACAAATTTTCCTACTACCACGAATAGCATGCTCTGTCTCATTTTGTCTAGAGCAATACTTTAGCATCTTTTATAGACTGGTGTTCTATGTACCTCCCTGGGTTGACCTAACATTTAATCCAGTTTTGGGTGAGTTACTTTCATTTATTTATTTATTTATTTATTTATTCATTATTATTTTATTTTGATTTTGATTTTTAAATTCTAGGGTACATGTGCAGGATGTGCAGGTTTGTTACACAGGTAAACATGTGCCAGGGTGGTTTGCTGCACCTATCAACCCATCACCTAGGTATTAAGCCCAGCATGCATTAGCAATTTTTCCTAAAGCTCTCCCTCCCCCGACCCCATCCCCTGACAGGCCCCAATGTATGTTGTTCCCCTCCCTGTGTCCATGTGTTCTCATTGTTCAGCTCCCACTTATAAGCAAGAACAAGCAATGTTTGGTTTTCTGCTCTTGCATTAGTTTGCTGAGGATAATGGCTTCCAGCTCCTTCCAGCTCCGTCCATGTCTCTTATTATTCTGATTAGTCAATAGAGAGTCTCAGACACCATTATCAGCAGGAGATCAAAATTTCCTTCACAAAGGACATGACCTTTTTTTTTTTTTTTTTTTTTTTTAATGGCTGCATGTGTACCATATTTCCTTTATCCAGTCTATCATTGATGGGCATTTGGGTTCATGCCATGTCTTTACTACTGTGAATAGTGCTGCAATGAACATATGTATTCATGCATCTTTGCAATAGAATGATTTATATTCCTTTAGGCATATACCCAGTAATGGGATTGCTGGGTCAAATGGTATTTCTGGTTCTAGATCTTTGAGGAATCCCCACCCTGACTTCCACAATGGTCGAACTAATTTACATTCCCACCAACAGTGTAAAAGCATTCCTGTTTCTCCACAACTTCACCAGCATCTGTTATTTCCTGACTTTATAATAATCACTATTCTGACTGGTATGAGATGGTATCTCATTGTGGTTTTGATTTGCATTTTATTCATAACAATTCTTGTTGAGTATTTATTTTGTGCCAGGTACCCTTGTAGGGCCTGTAGATACAAGAGACATAGAGGATAGAAGCCTAGGATATAATTTTGCTGCCTCCATTTTCCCACCAGAAATTGTGGATTTTCCCTCTAAGGAAACTCTGCTTAGTGGCAGCTGCATCCAAGAACAATAACCTTGAATGAACGAAGCACCAGACTCTGAAAATAGTCCAGACACTTTTTCCTGACACCTTTATTGTGATGCATCAGATCTGGGTTGATATTCGGCTGGGTTCACCATCATGGCCACACCAGTTGTAAAAATATTAAAATGCTAGCTGCTGCCCAGGCCCTCCAAGTGCCCAGACCCTGTCAGTGTGGCTCCTGCTTTTGGAACTCCTCAGTTGCTTCATGATCCAGTAACCAAAAGATTAATGCCTGCCACAGCAGGAGCCCCTAGGATGCATTCTGATTGGTTGAAGCCCATTTCCATACTCTCTTAAGCCTGCAAGTATTTTTGAGTCGTAATACAATTCTGTTCCATGATGTAAGAATCAATAACAGAAACTGAATTTCGATTGTGGACAGTGTAGTACACAATTGAGGAGCCTTGGCTGGATCAAGGTTCCATCCCTTCTGATGTGGGTGGACTTGGATGAGTTATTCTCAATGCCTTAGTTTGTGTAGATGGTAAGAATGGTAATGCCTAGACAGCAGGCTGCCTAGGGCTACTGCAAGGAAAAATTAAGTCAGACATACAAAGCACCTAGAACAATGTTTCAAGATAACAGGTGCTCAGGAAAGATTACTTATTATTATTCTTATTAGAAAATTTTGTAAAACTCAAGCTTAAATTTGATTGATTTCAAGAAAGGTGAAACACATCCAATTACCCTCTCTCCTAACTGCAAAATTAAACAAAACAAAAACAAGAAAAAAACCATAAACTCTTTCTTCATGGATGTGAAGAAATAAATATATAGGAGGCTTTTATTTTACTGGCATAATAACATATATCTTTAAAATATCTACAGGTAGGATATATAGGCAGTCCTGGACATATAATAATTTAACTTTTAATTTTTTGACTTTGTGATGGTGTGAAAGTGGTATACATTCATTCAGTAGAAACCATACTTCAAGTTCAGAGTACTCATAGAACCAATCTGTTTTTCACTTTCAGTACAGGATTCAATAAATTACATTATATTATAAAATAGGCTTTGCATTAGATAATTTTGCCCAACTGTAGGCTAATGTAAATGTTCTGAACACATTATGGTAGGCTAGACTGAGCTATGATGTTGTGGGTTAGATGTATTAAATGCATTTTAGACTTAGATATTTATGACTGACAATGGATTTATTGGACATAACCCCATTGTCAGTCAAGGCACATCTGTATGTGTAAATGTGTTTTTGTTAGATAGATCATGTATTCAGTAATTATTGTGATGTGCATGGAGGATATAGATGAATAACAGAGAGCCCCTGCTGTCAATGAGTTCATTGTCTGTGGGGGAAACAGATGCATAAGCCAGTGATTATAATGTGCTGGGTTCAGTAGTAGATGAGTACACCAGGCTCTGGAGGAGCCCTGAGCAGAAGGACCTAATTTGGCCTCAAGCAAGCAGCGAGACTCCCTGGAAGAACTGACAACTGAGCCGATTCTTAAAGAATGAAGAGAGTTAGACAAGGAAAAAGGATTTGGGAAATGATTTCAGGTAGAGCTGGAGCAAAAGCATGATAAAAGGGCATTATCTTGGAAGTAGGAAGCAGGGAGGGATAAGAGGTCAGACTGGAGGCTGGGCGGGAGTCAGCTCAGAGAAGACCTGCCTGCCATGTTCAAGAGCTTTCTTTAGGTCAATGTTGAGAGGCTGAAATGATAGACACCAAGGTAGGGTGTAGCCAGAGTCAAGTTTTAGAAAGATCGCTGGCTTGAACTAGGACATTCATCATGGAATGGAAAGGAAGGAAGAGACTTAAGAATGATTAAAATTGAAGGGGATGACTATATTTTTTGTTTGGGTGGATTCGGTCACTTCCTTTCAACAGATAAAAAGAACACAGGCAGGGAAGCAGCTGAGGTTGGGAGGATGTTAAGGTCCATTTTGTGTATTTTGAGTGTTCTTGTCCTATAAGATGTTGGTGGTGAGCACCCAGCTGTCTCTGAGGCTGAGGGGACAATCTGGGCTGGAAGCATAGATTCTGTCATGGTGGCAGTTAAAGCCTTGAGAGGCAATGAGATGAGCCAAGAAAGACTGAGAAGAGTAAGCAAAGTGGGCTGAAAACAGAGTTATAGGGAATACCAGCAGTTAAAGAATTGAAACACTGAGAAGCAGCATTCAGAGAGGCAGGCAAACCAGGAAAATGCATCATGACTAAAACCAAATTTAAGAGAGTCAGATAGAAATACAGTCATGCCCAACTAACACCACTCTCTTACCACACTTCTCTGGTAACATTATAAGCTTGAAATTTTGTGGCAACTGCCTTGACTAGAAGTTTCTTTCTTATTTTTAAAAAATATTTCTCTCTCTCTCTCTCTCGCTCTCTCTCTCTCTCTCACTCTCTCTCTCTCTCTAGTATTAGGTTTCACTACAAGTAACTACCTAGTACTAAACTGATTTTTTCCCCTTTTGTCTGTAGACTAAAACCAAAGTGTACAGTTGGACATGAAAAATGATTCTGCTATGCCTCCTCACATCTCACCCCTTCCAGTGAAAACTAGACTCATAAAACCTTTCCTGTGAGTCCTGGCCTGAGTTTAGGTCAATTCTTCTTTTTAACTGAATCCATTCCATTTTCTCTCATCATCCTCAAAATACGTCTCCTTCACTGCTTTTCACATCCTTTTATGAAATGTTTGTCCTAAATCTCTTTTATTTTGAGTGGCACTTATAAACTAGAGTCTAGCGCAGAGCAGATGTATTCATTTAATAGTTTGCTTTGATGGCTCCTTTAAGAGGCTTTATAATCTTTATATTTTACCATTGGGTTTGGAATTTTATGCTCCTTTAACAGGTGTATTACCTTCATCAGATGTTTTCATTTTAAGCTGTTGACTTATAAACACATGGCCTGCGGGGATTCGTGTGCAGACAATTTAGCCACTTACAGATTTATTCGCCTATTCATTTTTGTATTTAGTGCAGGGAACCCTAGATTGATTGATAATGACAGCTGATTGGTAAAAATGACTCTTTCAGTGACCAAAGTAATTGTTTCCTCTAGTTGACAATGGGTCAGTAAAAGATCACTCACATTGAGAAGATTTTTAGAAAAGTTAATTAAAACCAAAATGCTTTCAGACCCATATTTTGTTCTCTAAGTTTGCACTTTAGAAGAAAATTGTGCTTACACATTTCTTCTGAGGACACTTGAAGGTTTGTCTCCTAAAGGCTTTAATTGTTCCAGAAGTTCATACTTTTCAAAAGATAATGTGTGTTGCTTGAGACTGACATGTTCTGATCTTATGCACCATGAATCCATCACTTTTCTATAAAAGAAAGGAGAGTGGGGGTAGGAATCCACCTTTCTTCTGTTTGGTGTGTGAAGGCGGACAGAGCAGGAGAGTCTTAAACAAAAACTGTGTGTGACCAGTGAGCTATACCAGGCAATCACATCCTGGCACACTTTGGTGATGTGGGTGAGGGTAGGAATACAATAAGCAACTATGTGAGGAAGTTGGTCATGCCTAGGCATGGTGCTGTATGGAGGTTTGTGTATGCAAAAAGTAAATTTTCTGAGATCCTTCGGCCTGGACACCTGTCAAAGAAAAGAAATGGAATGAAAGTTTTTTTGAGATGGAGTCTCGCTCTGTCACCCAGGCTGGAGTGCAATGGTGTGATCTCGGCTCATTGCAACCTCTGCCTCCTGGGTTCAAGTGATTCTCCTGCCTCAGTCTCCTAAGTAGCTAGAACTTCAGGCACTACCACGCCCAGTTAATTTTTGTGTTTGTAGTAGCGATGGGGTTTCACCGTGTTGGCCAGGATGGTCTCTATCTCTTGACCTCATGATCTGCCCGCCTTGGCCTCCCAAAGTGCTAGGATTACAGGCATGAGCCACTGAGCCTGGCCTAGACACTTGGACATCTACTGTGAACATTAATTGTTCCCTTCCTTCAAAGAGTGCTGACAGTCCCAAAAAAAAGGGAGTGGGGAATCTCATAGGAAAGGTAAGGCAAAGCATTTGTTTTCGTAGAGAGGGTTGCCAAGAAGTTGAAGACTGGCCCATTTGGGGTCCTAGATGATTTTCAGCAATGTGCAATGAATTTGATGGCCAAGCCAATCTCCTGTGACTAGTTATTTTCATCACAGAACCACTGTAAGTGATTCAGCGTGGCCTGGTATCATTTCTACCTGTGCCCAGGAGAGGCCAGGGCTGAGCCAGCACGGAAATGGAATTGCCCCTGCCTCCTGGGCTCTGCAAAGGCGTCTCTCCTTAGGAAAGAGTGAGCATGCAGGCCAGCCCAGAGAAGAACTGTCATGATTTCTCCTCATACTCTGGAGTGTAGTCCTCTCAAGGAAAATGACATAGCTTCCACTAGAGCAAAAAGAATGAGAATATGAAGAAGGTATTGAGGGTGGAGGGAGAACTAAGGGAAAGGAAGTTGGAAGATGATTTCAAAAGTGAACTTTTGGGAAAATATTTTATCTCAAGAAAAAGAATGAGATGGCTGTCTTCCTTTTCCATCTGAGAAGGTCAAGTTAAAATTTTGTGTCAGTACAATTGCAGCATTTTTGGAATCTATTTCTAAATATATGCATATCAGGGTACATTCCCTTCCTTCGTATTCTGACAGCTCTTCGATGTTACTTCTTTTTAAGCAGTTATTTCATTCTTTCTTTCTTGTTTCTTTTTTTGCATTTTTTGTCAACTGAGTTGTTTCTCCACAGACTTGTGAATTCCTTGGAAGGAGCACACATATCTTATTCACTACTTTTCTGTTCTACTAGCATCCTGTCACTGGACAGTAATATTTCTCATATTAGGCACTCAATTGTTGAATGAATGAATAGGTGAATAAATAAATCAGTGATCGAGCACGTGAACAGGTTGTGAAAGGAACAAATAATGGAATTGGATTGTTTTCAAGTGGGTGAGTCAAGCGTACAGCCACGTTTCTGTTACCTCTGCTGACCTGCATATAATTTAAGGCCCTTGACACCATTCCATACCTGTCTGTCCACCTATTAAATGCCTTCAGTAATACTTTCGTCACACTCAAAACCATGGCGAGACTCAGTTGTTAGAGGTAAGGAGCCCTAATATCATTTCACCAAAAATAAAAAAATAAAAATAAAACAAGCAACAAAACCCAGTGTACTGAAGGCTCTATTATTTTTGGAAAAAAATAACCTGGGGTTGTACAGCATCAGAGGAGTTAAAAGCAGCCAACAAAATGAAAAACCAAAGCTCCTGGGGAAAAGTCAAGAACTAGAAAATGCAATAGTTAGCTGATAAAATGTCTGCTTCAGTTTCGGCCAACTTCCTTGAACCTTGCCCCATTGCAGTGGCCCCCAGTTGAAATGGCAAAGAGGTGTCAGTGATAAATCACCCTGCCATGAAACAGCACAAACTTTAGTAAATTGCGTGTGGAAGCCAGAGTGGGTACAATAGTGGTGTAGCCCAGACGAGCCAGCAGGCCTCCAGTGGCGCGGAATATTTATCCCTCCTTAGCCACGGGATGCCTTCTGTTCATTCATAGATGGAAAATGAGTTGGGCGTTTTCATTGAAGCATTCCATTGTCTCTGTCAGGAGTAAACCAAACAAACACACAGAAGGCTAAGATGCCAGCAGAAACCTCTGCCTCAGACCCAGAAAGTTAAAGCCTTACCCTGTACTACTGAAATACAGCACTGCTCTTACTCTTTTTGTTTCTTGCATTATGAAACCAAGGGAAAGTGAACTAACTGAACTAATAAAACTAACCTTCTTAAAACATGATGGAGTTCGTCTTAGCTATTGTGTGAATGCATCTACTCCACTGCCATTTCTGGGGGAAAGAAAGGAGGAGAAACGCTTGAATGGTTATAGAAATTCAGACCACACATAGATGTGCACCTGCATATTTTGGCAAGAAAGTGAAGTTGTCCTGGAGATGTTCCTTCCTTGATGTGATGGGATGTTGAGGGCTCCTGGTCTTCTGTTGGATACCAAAGCTAAGCAATAGACTTTGCCCCAGCTGGAATCAATTTCTCTTTGAGTGCCAAGCACCCAGTCCATCAGAGGTCTGTGTCTAACATGCCTAACATTTCTGCTTTGTACGCTCTGGACAGATCTTAGGTGTTTGTGTAGCATTTCCCCTTTAACACTGCAAATTCCATAAGGTCGAAATCCGTCTCTGATTATCTGGTAATTTTTCTCTGCTCTGCTAACCTTCAAGCATGCACAGTATTTTATGAACATTGTGCACATTCAATAAATGTTAGTGAAATGAATGAATGAATGATTGAATGAATGATATTATTCTCTGTCCCTGAGTAATAAACAAGGCTTGACCATGTAGAATGCGCTGTCTAACACTTGTAGTACCACACTATAATCTTGGGGCCAACAGACGTATTCTGTTTAGGTGAATGCCATGTCTTCTTTTAAACCACAGAATCATTATTATTTTAACTTTTAGGATTGAGCCTCCATTTGAAAACTGAGTCCAAATAATTTCCAACTCCCAACTAATCCACAAAATATGCACCAGTAAAACCACACTTGCTTTCAATAGGCTCCATGTACCTTTTCCAGTACATTCCAGAAGAGCCACACACAAAGTGCGCTTGTCTTGTTAACCCCTCCCCTCCCACCTGCCTGTGGGATGTGAGCATTTTCAGACAGTTCTATTGTCGTCAGTGAAATGTCAAACAAAATGGTGTTCAGTGTGCCTGGGGGCTTTACACGATGAGCTGCTTGGCACCCTGATGTCTGCCGTGTAGAGCATTTTTAACGTAAGGGCAGCCAAACCGAATCCCATGCCTGACTCAGGCCGAGAACTGGAGACACTGGAAGAAACATAGTTTTAAATCACAAGGTGTTTCACCCACATGCATTTCTCTTTGTGGGAGACTTTCTCTGGACCTGAAGAATCCCTTCACATTCGGTTCAATTCTTTTATACTCCCTGTCCCCTGACACACACACACACACACACACACACACACACACACACACACACACACACACAGTTATCTGAGGACAAGAGTTGAGTTGTTTACTGTTTTCCCAGGGTACAAAGTCTTGAAGAGTTTAATTGTGAATGTAATCTGAAGAATCAAAGTCAGCCCCATTCCTCAGAAGAACGGGGTGAGTGTGGGAGAAAGGAATTGTTCGCTTTGCACTGTGCTCCAAGCGGTGTAGCCCACTCCTTTCCTTTTGAGAAAGGTGGTAGGAGGGGGTGGGGTGTGGCACGGGAGACTCAATTGTCCGTTTTATAGAAGAACCCCCAGTCCTCTGGGTTGTGCCCTCTAGGCTCCTTGCTGTTTACTGGCTGGGCAGGCCCAGGCTGGGTCCTGCGGCTGGTATATCCTCAGCAGAGATGGAGTTCTGGCTGGAACAGGCTCCCCATGGCTGAACTGGTCTGAAGAATGGGAGGAACTTCCCTGCTACTTCCAAATAGGAACCTGAATCTGTCCTGCCTTTGGTCATTTCAATAGCAGGGCAAGCGCTGACACTGTAGGAGATGGGAGATTATGTAAAAGAATTCAAGCAAAACACTGTGTAATTTCCCCTTTCCTGAGTTTAGGAGAGGGTGAGGATTATAGCTGGGAGGAAGAAAGTTGAAGTGAAGAGAAGAAAAGACAAGATGAATAATTTCAGGGTTTCTCATAGTCAACTTTAGAATTTCAGGGAAAATGAAGCTCTGATTTGTACAACTATTATGCCTGAATTAAATCACCCAGGGGTAAAAGGCATTTGCTGGTCCTGTCATGGGTTCTCTTTCCTTCAATGCATCACCAAGCTGCTGGCCACATAGAGTTTTCTGCAGTCTAGTAGTTCAGTGGTAATGGATGACAAATTGAAATTTTGACCACAGTATAAACAAACTACCATTATAAGGACTAATATAGATATTAACCTTGGGTTCATTTTTTTAAAAATTAGATAGATCAAGTTGTAGCAGCCAGAGGCTCTTTTCAGGGAAAAGACCTGGTAGTTTATGTAGCTAGTTCATCACCTGCCATGGCAGAATACAGTCCCACTGGCAGAAGCTTCCCCGTACTTGATCTTAACCCATACTGTTATATTTATGATGCTCCTTTGAACATTTTATGTTTTATCTTTTTTAAATCAATAGATGGTTTCTGACAGATTGTGATGGGATTTCTTTATGCATACCTCTCTTCTTGCTGAGTTAAAAATCACAGTCTCTAAAATTATTTCATTTACATTTACTCCTACATGGACTTCAAGGGTCAAACAGAGCAAGTCAGATCTTTTGGATCTTTGCTTTTTTCATAGCCTCTCACTCACCACTGGCAATTCTGGCTTCCCTTGTCCCATTATCTTGTTGAATATGCTGGCTTCTGTTTTATCCTCTTAGTGGATCTTTTATTAGCAAGAACCTTACTGCACTGGCTTGATTCTTCTGATTTGATGCAAGTTTCAGGCACTCTTTCTTTGTCCTCCACTTGCTCTCCATCTGTAGGTTCTGCTAAGCTACTTTATCAGTGCATGAAAAAGGGAGAACATTCTGTCAATAACAATATTTTATCTAGGGCTCCTGACCAATTAGTGTAAGGGCCATCACTCAAATCCTATTTTCTATTAGTAAGGAGATGGACTTTTTTAAGGGCTGAAGCAAGAGGAGAGAATCACCATTCATTTATTGGGAACTTAGAAGACAGAGTGAGCAAAATCTGAGCTGCCTCTTAAAGGGATTCACAATTCACTTTTTTTTTTTAAAGAACTACTCATTTTATTAGATGAAAAGAGATATGTCAAACTGCAAAAGTCCTCCTTGAGGCATAATACCTTCTAAAATGTGTAAAATCATAGGATGGTAGGTTGATCTAGGACTTGGAGACTTTGTGTTGCCATCTCTATATAGCAGAGATGGGGAAACTGAGGCCCAATGTATTTTAATACATTGATCCAAAGTTGTGCGTGTGGTAAGTATGTGAAGCCGAATTTTCAGTGGCCTGAGACGTTTTTTTCTAATGCAACTGACCACAGTAGAAACAAACTACCATTATAAGGACTAATATAAACATTAACCTAAATGTATCTGTTGAACACTTTTGGCTTAGCTAGGAGTATGCTTGGTGCTATACAGGTTAAAACAATGTGGATGTAAAGTTGCTGCCCTCAGGAGTTTTAAATTTTTTTTTTTTTTTCCAAAAATAGGACATATCCAATCGATGAAATTAGAGAAGGGTGAGGCTTGATTTATAATCAGTGCTAGAAGGTGCAGTATGGATAGGAGCAGCACTCAATGTTAACCGTGTTGGGTCATGGTTTATAAAATAGATGGGTTCTAAAACAAGTCACACAGAACCAGTAGAATAGAGTTACACAGAGAGACTAGTAGAGGACAGAGGAGCAGGGTTCACTTGAAATATATGGGATAGGAATGGCAAATCCTTGACACACAGGCCGCTTGCTCCTATCTTTATTCATGTTAGACATTTCTCCATGATTGCAGTACTTTTCCAGAGCCCTAGAATGATCAAATCATTATTATTTTTTAACAATTTCTGATAGTCAGCACGAAATAGTTAGGATGGACAGGGGACCATGAACTGTCCTGGCTAACCTCCATGTTGGGTAAAAAGATCTTCCTGACTGGAGCAAAGGGTTTATATTTTAATATTAGGAGATAAAAACATACAAGCCCTAACTTTGGTAGTCATAAGTAATATTTGTCATGATGTCTCATTAAGAGACCCAAAATGTTTATGTGTAATCGATTTTGAATTTAAATTATTTTTGACTGGGTGCTGTGGCTCACACCTGTATTCCCAGCAATTTGAGAGGCCGAGGTGGGTGGATCACTTGAGGCCAGGCATTCGAGACCAGCTTGGCGAACATGGTGAAACCCCATGTCTACTACAAATACAAAAATTAGCTGGGCGTGGTGGCGGGCACCTGTAATCTCAGCTGGGCTGAGGCAGGAGAATTGCTTGAACCTGGAGGCCAAGGTTGCAGTGAAGAGAGATCATGGCTCTGCACTCCAGCCTGAGCAATAGAAGGAGACTCCATCTCAAAAAAAAAAAAAAAAAAGAATTTAAATTATTTTTGTCGTGTCGGACCTCCCCAAATCTAGCACTTATTGCAGTACCTGGTAGATACTGGGCATGCAGTAAATATTTTTTAAGTGAATGAAACTCACAGAGGGGTTAATTGTAGCCTTTAAGAGGTGAAAGGCCAGAGTTTTATAAGCTAAATCCGTCCAGCTCATGCCAGCACCGGAGCCATAGCATAGGTATCCACAATGTAGCTCAATGAACCGACTACATTCTTCTATAAAATTGGTATCAGCAGGGCTTTCTGTTTCCTGCCATGCACATTTGCTCTAAGTCACAGCATTAATTAATAGATAAAATTTACTGTTACAAAAGAAGTAGTGATATTAATTTGCTAGTTTTCATGCATTTGGATGTCTTACCAAACCCCATCCTACGAGAAATAATATGGCAGGTTTAATTTTCAGAGAATACATTGGCACTACTAATTTTAGTTATCAATCAGTGAGATTGTAAAGTACGTAAGATCGGGGTTTCACTCGTTATTTCAACTGCTCACCCACAAATGAACAACACTGATTAAGTACCTACTCTTACGTGGTCTTTTATCAGGGAAAGATAAAAACAGAAAAGCCGGGCGTGGTGGCTCACGCCTGTAATCACAGCACTTTGGGAGGCCGAGGCCAGCGGATCACGAGGTCAGGAGATCGAGACCATCCTGGCTAACACACACGGTGAACCCCCTCTCTACCAAAAATACAAAAATTAGCCGGGCGTGGTGGCGGGAGCCTGCAGTCTCAGCTACTCCGGAGGCTGAGACAGGAGAATGGTGTGAACCCGGGAGGCGGAGCTTGCAGTGAGCCGAGATCGCGCCACTGCACTCCAGCGTGGGCGACTGAGCAAGACTCCGTCTCAAACAAACAAACAAAAAAGAAAACAGAAAAGAGTAGGATGTGGTTCCTAACAGCAAGCAGCTGAGAATCTAGGAGGGCAGTGGTGTAATATAACTGCGAAATCTGCCATTTACAGCATGGACACATTTCATGGTAGCTACTCAGTAAGTACCCATTTTATTCTTTATATCTTCAACATGGGTTTAACTAATACATTTCGTCTCTACTGCCTGTTCCAATTGCTTCATAATGACTACTTGGAGTTCATTGTCAAAAATTCTGAGTCCATGGGTAGGTTCTGGGGAAAAGGGCAGCAGTGAGTGAGTGATATCAATCTACAGGCAGAGGAGGGTGAGGTAGGATGTGCTGGTAACAAGAACACAGTGGTTGTACTGAGAAACAGCCTCGTGGGAATAGTCCCTAACACCTTCCCCTAGTTCTGACTCAGGAGTTCATTTGTTTTTTTGTGTGTGTGTTCAGATGTGGAATCCATAAATGTCATGTTTTAAAAATGTTGATGTTAATACAATTAGATCGAAGCACCACTTCCAGCAGGTTAAAGAACTAGTGAGAGAAGACCTTCACAGGTTTAATGATAATGTCTGGATATTTATTTTTTAAATGGTGGTGATGATAACTAACATTCGTATATTACTTTGTAGTTTACAAAACACTTTCACAAATTGGAAACAACTTAACTGTCTGTGAATGGAGTATTGGCTAAATAAATCAAGGCACTTTCATACAACGGAATAGTAGGCAGCTATTATATAGAATGATATAGATCTTTATTTACTTACCTGAGATATGAGATAAAACACCCATGATATGTTTTGTTTTTGGTTTTTGTTTTTAAAAAGCAGATTTCAGAGCAGTACATCGTGTGCGTCTAGCTCTTTAAAAATTATGTTTTCATAAACACACACATGCACATATAAATCTGCATGTGATTATGGCAGAGAAAGAAATCTGGAAATTTATACAGGAAAATGCTAATGGTGGTTCTCATTGTTTGCTAGGATGTAGGGGATTTTACTTTCTCCTTTCTATCTTTCTGCATTTTCTGAAAGCCTTGTGATGAATATATTCTTCCATGAAAATAAAAAAACAATAGTCATTTATTTAAAACACCTAAGCACATTATCACATATTAAGATTAATTGATCCTTACAGCTATGCCAAAGGTAGTTATTATCCATGTTTTACGAATGAAGGGTAAGTTCAAATTAACTGTCAGTACTTTGTTTTACTTGTGCCAGGCAATGTAATTTACTTATTGCCCTATATAGTTGATTTACTTACATAAACTCATTTAATTCCCACAGTAATTCTTTGAGGTAGGTATTATCCACATTTTATAGATGAAGTAACTGAGGCACAGAGAGGCTAAATAAATTGTTGGAGGTCACACAGCTTATAAACTTATAAATGGCAGAGCCAGGATTTAAAGCCAAGCCATTTGGCTCCGGAGCCCAGATGCTTCACAGTTATGCCACACTGCCTAATAGAAGGCACAGGGAGGGGGTGGTGGCCTTAGGAGCTGAACTTAGATCTTCTGCTCCAAATACTTTTCCCTTGTCACTACACATTTTCATGTGCCTTTTATTTTATGCCGGTCATGAATTGTCAGGCTATTGTCTCTCCCCCTCAACGTAGCCTCATAGGCTGGTATAATTTATTTATGGGACTTCATGATAAATTTCTCCTGGAATTCATATTTGGAATAAAATCTCTCTATGTGCCTATCTATATCTATATCTATCTGTATCTATATCTATCAACCTATCTATATCACATTTGCCACATGCCAGGCATTATTCTAGGGCTGAGCTAAAACAGTGAACAATAAAAAAAGACTCTTGTCTTCATAAGTCTTACATTTAGCAGGATAAATGGAAAATACATCAAAGATATAGAATTTAGAAAACTGATAAATGCTATGAATAAAAATAGAAAAGAATCAGAAATACTAATGGCTGGGGACTAGGACTAGAATGGTGTTACCATTGAATAAGGGAGGTCAGGGAAGTCCTGTTTTCTTTTGTTGGATAATGAAATTTATTTAATGCAACACACTTTAATTTTTGTCTAAACTGCAAAGAAACTCAAAGCTCAATTCAAACTCAGCTACAAAAATGGTGCGTTCCAGGTTTGTTCTAGCATTTACTTCCTTGTTCATTTTAAGTGGATTTGATATGGTGTTTTCTATTGATACGATATTTCTATTGCCTTGTTTATGTGCCTAGCTTTTAATATAACCAAAAATCCCATTTAAAAAAATATAAATTTTAAGCATTAAAAAAATAAATGGAGTCAGTCCAAAGTACAAAAGAAATGAAGACAGACCATTTTCCTTTAGCTCGAAGGAGTCTCTCCTCCTTTTTAAGGTTTCTGGAACTTCCTTGGACCTCCATGATAGTTACGGGGAGCCATGAGTGTTGATGGGTGCGGTAGGTTTCTCCAGTAATTAAAATTATTGTTATCTATAAGAATTCCTTTAGAAATTATTGCAATAGATAATTGCTGTTAATTTATGACAAATACTTGCTATTTATCAATAATGAAAATTATTATCAGCATCTTCTGTTGCCGTGTACACACTCTTAGCAATGGGATCTTGAGAAACAGTGCTTTCTGTCTGTGTCAGTGGCTGGAAGGTAATTGAAACCATCTTGATATTGATTGACATCTAAGGTAGCCATGCTAGGTTCGGGCCACACTGACTGCAGTTGGCATGGTTAGTCATGGAAAGAAAGAGTTGTTTTTAAATACAATTTTGAAGATATCTGTCATGTATGTTACAAATGTTTCTCTTTGGTTATTTTCCTTATATAGGGATGGACAAAACATTCTCAACACATTTGTGTTGGCTATGTTCAAAATCAGATTCTCAAGTTTTGGAGTAGTTTTAGAGGTAGTATATTTGTGATTATGCTCATAACAAGGCCTTTCCAGGACCGTGGGAGTCAGATAGCCTGAGATTGTAGTGATTGTGGATCTGTCTGTTTCCTCCACTAAATATAAGGACAGACACTATATGCTGATTAAATTGGTACCTAACAGTGTGTTTTACAGGGCAAATGATCAATAAGTATTTGAAAAGGCAGTATGTGAATGTATGCCTCTATGTTTGTCATGTAGAAAAGGATATTAAAAAATATTAACACATACCAGATTCCCTACTATGAAGAGAATCAGTAAATAAATGTAAAGGTCTTACAACAATGTGTGAACCATAGCAATAAGCACTCAATAAAATTTAACCGTGATTAATAGTTACTTTTATATTAGGAGAATAGTCTCGTGGCGTAGCATCGTGCTTGGCACCGAGCTCACTTCAATAAAGATTCATTTAAAGGATGCATTCCTCCCAGAAGAGGTTAGGTGTCCCTTCTCTGGACTTTTCTGGCAGCTCCTGCTTAGCTTTACTCCAGTACATAATGTTAGTATAAATATAACTTGCTTATTCAACTTACTACTCTGTGAGTGCTTCAAAGGCAAGCCTTTTGCCTTTTTCATCTTCACAGTCTTGAGGTGCAGCCTGTGGAATGTGGCAGGCACGCAGTGCATGTGAGGTGAATGGATGGATGCAAAGATGGATGAATGAGCACATACCTCCTCTGTGATGCTCTAGTATCAGCTCAGATGTCAAATAGTTTGGGTTAATACCAAGTAATAGGAAAAAAAATTCCCACCTGCCTCTACTTAGCTATAGAACTCTATGATCCATTCATTCAACACGTTTACTGAGTTGTTCAGTTAGCATTTCAGGACCTGAGAACATAATCGTGAACACGACATCGTTCTTGTCTTCGTGGAGCTTATGTTGTAAATATCTTCAAGTCTCATTTCATTCACATTTCCTCTTCTCAGAGAGTGCTAGATTTGCTTTTGAAATCACACGGAAAGTTACTATCCTGGGCTTTTACACATTTCACCAGTTGTTCTACTACTGAGGAAGGGCCTCCTTTCCATATGCTCGTTTATTATGTGGGGGTGTGGTTGGAAACAGAGAGAAAAGGATTTAAGAGTTAAAGTTTTTAAAGTGCTTGATCACTGCTGCCATATAGAGAGAATTCAGTAAGTTGGAAGATATATCAGTTAGGGTTCTCCAGAGAAACAGATTTTCTCTCTCTCTCTCTCTCCATATATATATATACACACACACACATACATATATATGTCATACATATCATATATATTATGATATATATAATATCTATCAATTGAGAGATTCTCTCTATATATCATATATGATATATATATATATCTCAGTGTAGAGAGAGAGAGAGTGTATGTGTGTGTGCACATGCGTGCTAAGAAATTAGTGCATGTGACTGTGTAGGCTGCCAGGCTACAATTGGTCGGACAGGCTGGAAACTCATTTAAGAGTTAATACTGCAGTCTTGAGTTCAGAATTCACAGTGTGGGCCAGCAAACTGGGAATTCAGGCAGGTTTCATAGCTCATAGGGAATTCTTTCTCAAGGAAACTTCAGCTTTCACTCTTAAGGCCTTCAACTGATTGGATGAGGCTCACCCACATTATGGAGGGTCATCTGCTTTACCTAAATCAATTGTTTATAAATATTAATCACATCTACACAAAACCCACCCAGCAACATCTAAACTAGTGCTTTATTAGACAATTGAGCACCATAGCCGAGCCAAATTGACACACATAATTAAGAATCAGTTGTGTTGTCTCACATGATCCTGATGGGATCATCATAAGACCCTAAGATGTAGGCATGGTTTCTTCACTTTATACGTGAAGAAATTGAGACACAGAAAGCCTTGGTACCTTTCCTTAGGCCATAGAGCTGTGAACTGAGGTCACTGCCAGAAGTCAGGGGTATGAAGTTCTATTCCGCAACAAGCTGCCTCTTGGTCTGACCTAGAACCTGCTCTTGAAAATGCCATCTCTTCACTGGGAATTCTCTGTCTCTCCATTTCTAAAACATTTCCCCACTTTAAAAATTCTTTTCTCATATTGGATATCTTTTCAGACTTATCCTAATGGCCTCTTTGTGGTTCAGGCTTTCCATTTTGCAATTATTCAGTTTGAAATTGGTTATGTTTGGGGACACGCAGTTTTGGAGAAGCTCCCAGGATCACATTTTAATAAAAACGGGTGCCTTTTAGTTTCAGTTATGCAAGGTGACTAAGTTCTAGAGATCTGCTGCACAACAGTGTGCTCATTAAAAATACTGTATTGTACATGTAAGAATATGTTAAGCAGTAGCTCTCATGTCAAGGGTTCTTACAAAAACAATGAGTGTTTTTTTTAAAGCTACCAATATGCATTTTGGTATATATATATATTTCTTGGTGAAATTCATATTGACTTGTCACAATTTCTCTAGTCCTTGATGGACACTGTCAATTTCTTGTCCAACTGGAAAGTTATTGACTAATTATAATTTAACATGTGTTTCTTGGATGAATGTATGGTTGTTTATCTCAGTTTATCAACAATTAACAGCAAATACTGTCAAACTCATGGTCCATTAGGAAAATCATCAGTTAAGTCTCGGAAGTTGATGGTGTGATTATGTTAGGACTCTAGCTGTATATTGTATCTGTCATCTCGAGATCTCAGGTCATAGCCATAAACCATGGGGACACATATTAGAAGTATTTGTATTCACATCTCTGCCCCCACAAGACTGGCAACACCTTATGGGTATAGATTCTGTTTTGTTTATATTTGTAAATAAGATTAGTGGAAAATACTATCTTGATTATTCAAAGATGACAAAGGTGATCGTTTTTACTGAATGTGCCCAGTGCTATGCTATGGACAGGTAGGATGATGTCAAAGTAGGGGAGAGGGAGAAATACTGTTCTGCTAACACCTGCTTCTCCTTCTCCACTTTATTCCAGGCAGCCTGGGTTTCTCTGTTGCATTTCACTATGTCCTGTAGATTTCTCTCCAGACTCATAGATTCCGTTTTCTCTATTAGGCTGTGGGCCCCAGGGAGACCAGGAGCCAGGTCTTACTAAACTATGTTGCTTTAGTGCTTCACTCAGTTTTAAGCAGTAAAGATTTAAAACTTTGGCAGATGTTAGAGTGAGGCAGTTTGGGTCGAGGTTGAGAGGAGGGGAGGGCATGAACTCTGGAACTAGGCTGCCCAGGTTCAAGTGTCACCCTTCCTGCATATTACATGTGTAACCCTGAGTAAGTTACTTAATTCTCTGCCGAGAATTAGTGAGCCGAGATTGCGCCATTGCACTCCAGTCTAGGTGACAGAGTGAGACTTTGTCTGAAAAAACAAACAAACAAACAAACAGAATATATATATATACACACACACACACACACACACATATATGTGCAAAATATACATGCCTACTTTCATTGTAAACTACTCTTGGTTTTACGTCTCTGGTCTTCTAGTGACTTGCTGCTATTTTATGGATTAAAGAACAATTTTCACAATAAAATCACGTCAGCAGTTGCATTCTACCACCTGGTTGAGAGCCAAATCTTGGCTCCCACTACCTTTCATATTTCTTTGTATTTCCCTTAGCAGCTAACATTGGACCTGGTATGATTCATCATTTGTCACTAGGACTTTTTATTTTCTAGCCTCCCTAGTATTGAGAAGAACTAACATTTACCAAATGTCTACTAGGTGTCAAGCTAGGTATCTGATCCTTAGACACTGATAAGGACAGTGGTTTCATCTCTATTTTATAGAGGCCCAGGGACATTCAGGGTCTTGGCCCATTTCACAGAGTTAGGAAGTGTCACAGCCTGGTTCTGCCTCCAGATTGACCTCACGTCAAAGGGAACGCTGTCTCTCACTCATCATCCCTCTTCCTGCCTGTCACTTTCCTGGGGTCGTAGCAGGCACCCTCCAAAAGCCAGATTCCGGAATCCATGTGTTCTTCTCCGGCCAAGTATGACTCTTGTAACCATTTGTTCTGGATCTCAGAACTTTTATTACAGGGCCTATGAATGAATAAGCAAGGTCTTGGCAAACCATATCTATTTTCCTGTATCTGTGCATTGGCATCCACGCCGGATTAGCTGGTACTATGCTAACCTTGTGATTAGGGCATCCAGCAATACACAAGCCCAATGTAGGGCACCAGTCGTCTTTCCTTAAAAGACTATTATGTTTGATCTTTTAAAGTAATAATTGTAGCTGCTATTATGACAATTATTAGAACTTTACTGAGCTTCTCTCTATATATATAATTTAGTAATGAGTCTAGTTTTTATTTCAAATTACGTATGGGTCAGGGACCTATGGAAGTCTTCACAGGGCCTGACTGGCATACTCATTCTAGGATGTTTCAGAGATTAATTAGATCTGTTTTCAAGACCCTGGCCGATCCCCACCACTTCTCCATCAATGCGTTCAACTATTGTAGTAGTCACATGTGGATATTTTGATTGATTACGCGTTGGATCTTCTATTTAGACTGTAAGCAGCTTCAGAGAAGACAGCTATAAAATCGCACACCAGTTAAGCACCTGGGATGTTGCTGAACTATCATTTGGAGTGTAGCGAATTCTGACTGAAGTTTCCACATTCATCTTGTGTTCCACACATTTGCAGATACACACATTCCCACACATGCACCCGTGTGTAGAGAGCTTTGTGATGTGTGTCTCTTGTCTTTGCCCTGGCATCATGGAGCTAAAGTAATTATTGGACCCCAGTGGAGTATTTTATCAAGGATTTTCAGGTTTAATTTTAATTTTTTAGGATCAACTTTATCTTTATAAGGTAGAAAGACTGTGAACATTTAGGATTTCATAGGCAGAGTTCACGTAGGGAAGAATAAACTCTGTTCTGCACCCTTTGACATGTCTAAAGTTACTGTCTGAGACATAGATAATCACTGTACACATGAATTGAAGAGATATATTTCTCTGGGTAATTTTCCAAGTAGGGTGGTGTTTTTTTTTTTTTCCTGTTCCCTATTCTCCTTTTGGGTGGTGGTGCTACTTATAATATTTAGAGATATAATCTATGAATTTTATGCTTACATTTATTCTCTCCTATGTCACCAATTTATTTTACTTAATTTCAACTTTGGGTAGTTATAGAGTAGTTTTATGATACAGATATTCAAAAAAGGTTCAGTACATATAAGTACTCTAACTTACAAGTTTTCCTTTCATTCTGTGTGAGAAATTACTGCATTTCACCTATTTTTGGAATTTTCAAAATTTTAATTGTTCACATTTAATTCTTGATGATTTTGCCTAGAAATACCTAAAGAGGCACTTGAAATTGGAAGACGCAGACACTGTCGCTCGTTCTCTTAAAGAGTTACATTTGCTGGCAATGTGCACTGTACTTTTCCACAAACATGTGCCCTAGAATACCATCACGAAGCATCGGTAGTGAATTCAAATATCACTGTTCGTCCATTTCAAAGTTTTCAAGTTTTTTTTTTTTTCACTCAAATCTTTAATCTTAAAAAATGCCTCTCTTACACATTTATTTTAGAGGCTCACTCACTCTGTGCTCCAGTTTTCTTCTTTCTTCCCTCTCCATGTGCACAAGGCACCCACGGAGAGGAAAACATGAACCACTGCTTCCCATACATGTTTGTACATTCATAAGTCCCAGCGTCCACTTCATGGGATAAAACACGCAGAAATCTTTGTATGTGCATTTTATTTTAAAATGCCCCAAGTAAGGAGGAAGAGGAAAGGATAGGAGAACAGAAAGCTAACTGGAGCTGAGACACTTGAACAAAGTACAAAAGGGGATTTATGTAGTGGGAACTGCAGAGCAGGCACTCTAAAAGGCTCCTCATCTACAACCATTTACTTAGTCCTCTTGAATTCCTGTGTTAAGTCTGTGAGGTAGGTATTATCCCCATTTTCAAGATGGAAAAATAAAGAATCAGATAAGTTAAGCAGTTCAACTACTGGTACTGAGGTAGGGTGTACTGAAGTGGACTTCACACTCAGGTTTGTGTCTCTGGGACTCCTTACTGAATACACAGCCGTCACACAAACGTATTCTGCATGTGACTGAGTTCCAATTCTGCTCTGAGATCTCCATTTTTAAATGCATAATTTGCAAATCAAGAAAGGCATGATGAATGCAAACTTAATGCTTTTTTACAAAGCGAGTTTTTAAAAAATAAATCACTACCTTTGCGTCAGACCTCAAACTACTACATAATCAATGCATGCAACTTTCATTGCTACTCGGTTATAATCAGTGGTTTATGTTTTGTTCTTACTTGTTTGGTTTTTTTTTTTCAGTTGTCAAAATCTGTATTTATTTATTTATTTTATTATACTTTATGTTCTAGGGTACATGTGCACAACGTGCAGGTTTGTTACATATGTATACATGTGCCATGTCGGTATGCTGCACCCATTAACTCGTCATTTACATTAGGTATATCTCCTAATGCTATCCCTCCCCTCTGCCCCCACCCCACAACAGGCCCTGGTGTGTGATGTTCCCCTTACTGTGTCCAGGTGTTCTCATTATTCAATTCCCACTATGAGTGAGAACATGCGGTGTTTGGTTTTCTGTTCTTGTGATAGTTTGCTGAGAATGATGGTTTCCAGCTGCATCCATGTCCCTACAAAGGACATGAACTCATCCTTTTTTATGGCTGCATAGTATTCCATGGTGTATATGTGCCACATTTTCTTTATCCAGTCTGTCATTGAAGGATATTTGGGTTGGTTCCAAGTCTTTGCTATTGTGAATAGTGCCGCAATAAACATACATGTGCATGTGTCTTTATAGCAGCATGATTTATAATCCTTTGGGTATATACCCAGTAATGGGATGGCTGGATCAAATGGTACTTCTAGTTCTCGATCCTTGAGGAATGGCCACACTGTCTTCCACAATGGTTGAACTAGTTTACACTCCCACCAACAGTGTAAAAGTGTTCCTATTTCTCCACTTACTCTCCTGCACCTGTTGTATCCTGACTTTTTAATGATTGCCATTCAAACTGGTGTGAGATGGTATCTCATTGTGGTTTTGATTTGCATTTCTCTGATGGCTAGTGATGATGAGCATTTTTTCATGTGTCTGTTGGCTGCATAAATGTCTTCTTTTGAGAAATGTCTGTTCATATCCTTTGCCCACTTTTTGATGGGGTTGTTTTTTTCTTGTAAATTTGTTTGAGTTCTTTATAGGTTCTGGATATTAGCCCTTTGTCAGATGAGTAGATTGCAAAAATTTTCTCCCATTCTGTAGGTTGCCTGTTCACTCTGATGGTAGTTTCTTTTGCTGTGCAGAAGCTCTTTAGTTTAATTAGATCTCATTTGTCAATTTTGGCTTTTGTTGCCATTGCTTTTGGTGTTTCAGACCTGAAGTCTGTGCCCATGCCTATGTCTTGGATGGTATTGCCTAGGTTTTCTTCTAGGGTTTTTATGGTTTTATGTCTAACATTTAAGTCTCTAATACATCTTGAATTAATTTTTGTATAAGGAGTAAGGAAGGGATCCAGTTTCAGCTTTCTACTTATGGCTAGCCAGTTTTCCCAGCACCGTTTATTAAATAGGGAATCCTTTCCCCATTTCTTGTTTTTGTCAGGTATGTCAAAGATCAGATGGCTGTAGATGTGTGGTATTATTTCTGAGGGCTCTGTTCTGTTCCATTGGTCTATATCTCTGTTTTGGTACCAGTACCATGCTGTTTTGGTTACTGTAGCCTTGTAGTATAGTTTGAAGTCAGGTAGCGTGATGCCTCCAGCTTTGTTCTTTTGACTTAGGATTGTCTTGGCAATGCGGGTTCTTTTTTGGTTCCATATGAACTTTAAAGTAGTTTTTTCCAATTCTGTGAAGAAAGTCATCGGTAGCTTAATGGGGATGGCATTGAATCTATAAATTACCTTGGGCAATATGGCCATTTTCACAATATTGATTCTTCCTATCCATGAGCATGGAATGTTCTTCCATTTGTTTGTGTCCTCTTTTATTTCATTGAGTAGGGGTTTGTAGTTCTCCTTGAAGAGGTCCTTCATATCCCTTGTAAGTTGGATTCCTAGGTATTTTATTCTCTTGGAAACAATTGTGAATGGGAGTTCATTCATGATTTGGCTCTCTGTTTATCTGTTTTTGTTGTATAAGACTGCTTGTGATTTTTGCACATTGATTTTGTATCCTGAGACTTTGCTGAAGTTGCTTAACAGCTTGAGGAGATTTTTGGGCTGAGACAGTGGGGTTTTCTAAATAGACAATCGTGTCGTCTGCAAACAGGGACAATTTGACTTCTTCTTTTCCTAATTGAATACCCTTTATTTCTTTCTCTTGCCTGATTTCCCTGGCCAGAACTTCCAACACTATGTTGAATAGGAGTGGTGAGAGAAGGCATCCCTGTCTTGTGCCAGTTTTCAAAGGGAATGCTTCCAGTTTTTGCCCATTCAGTATGATATTGGCTGTGGGTTTGTCATAAATAGCTCTTATTATTTTGAGATACGTTCCCTCAACGCCGAATTTATTGAGAATTTTAGCATGAAGGGCTGTTGAATTTTGTCAAAGGCCTTTTTTGCATCTGTTGAGATAATCATGTGGTTTTTGTCTTTGATTCTGTTTATATGCTGGATTACGTTTATTGATTTGTGAATGTTGAACCAGCCTTGCATCTCAGGGATGAAGCCCACTTGATCGTGGTGGAGAAGCTTTTTGATGTGCTGCTGGGTTCGATTTGCCAGTATTTTATTGAGGATTTTTGCATTGATGTTCATCAGGGATATTGGTCTAAAATTCTCCTTTTTTGTTGTGTCTCTGCCAGGCTTGGTATCAGGATGATGTTGGCCTCATAAAATGAGTTAGGGAGGCTTCCCTCTTTTTCTGTTGATTGGAATAGTTTCAGAAGGAGTGGTACCAGCTCCTTCTTGTACCTCTGGTAGAATTCAGCTGTGAATCCATCTGGTCCTGGACTTTTTTTGGTTGGTAGGCTATTAATTATTGCCTCAATTTCAGAGCCTGCTATTGATCTATTCAGGGATTCAACTTCTTCCTGGTTTAGCCTTGGGAGAGTGTATGTGTCCAGGAATTTATTCATTTCTTCTAGGTTTTCTAGTTTATTTACACAGAGGTGTTTATAGTATTCTCTGATGGTAGTTTGTATTTCTGTGGGGTTGGTGGTGATATCCCCTTTATCGTTTTTTATTGCATCTATTTGATTCTTCTCTCTTTTCTTCTGTATTAGTCTTGCTAGCAGTCTATCAGTTTTGTTGATCTTTTCAAAAAACCAGCTCCCGGATTCATTGATGTTTTGAAAGGTTTTTTGTGTCTCTATCTCCTTCAGTTCTGCTCTGATCTTAGTTATTTCTTGCCTTCTGCTAGCTTTTGAATGTGTTTGCTCTTGCTTCTCTAGTTCTTTTAATTGTGATGTTAGGGTGTCAATTTTACATCTTTCCTGCTTTCTCTTGTGGGCATTTAGCGCTATAAATTTCCTTCTACACATTGCTTTAAATGTGTCCCAGAGATTCTGGTATGTTGTATCTTTGTTCTCATTGGTTTCAAAGAACATCTTTATTTCTGCCTTCATTTCGTTATGTACCCAGTAGTCATTCAGGAGCAGGTTGTTCAGTTTCCATGTAGTTGAGTGGTTTTGATTGAGTTTCTTAGTCTTGAGTTCTCGTTTGATTGCACTGTGGTCTGAGAGACCGTTTGTTATAATTTCTCTTCTTTTACATTTGCTGAGGAGTGCTTTACTTCCAACTACGTGGTCAATTTTGGAATAAGTGTGATGTGGTGCTAAGAAGAATGTATATTCTGTTGATTTGGGGTGGAGAGTTCTGTAGATGTCTATTAGGTCCGCTTGGTGCAGAGTTGAGTTCAATTCCTGGATATCCTTGTTAACTTTCTGTCTCGTTGATCTGTCTAATATTGACAGTGGGGTGTTAAAGCCTCCCAATATTATTGTGTGGGAGTCTAAGTCTCTTTGTAAGTCTCTAAGGACTTGCTTTATGAATCTGGGTGCTCCTGTATTGGGTGCATATATATTTAGGATAGTTAGCTCTTCTTGTTGAATTGATCCCTTTACCATTATGTAATGGCCTTCTTTGTCTCTTTTAATCTTTGTTGGTTTTAAGTCTGTTTTATCAGAGACTAGGATTGCAACCCCTGCCTTTTTTTGTTTTCCATTGGCTTGGTAGATTTTCCTCCATCCCTTTATTTTGAGCCTATGTGTGTCTCTGACGTGAGATGGGTCTCCTGAATACAGCAAGCTGATGGGTCTTGACTCTTCATCCAATTCGCCAGTCTGTGTCTTTTAATTGGACCATTTAGCCCATTTACATTTAAGGTTAATATTGTTATGTGTGAACCTGATCATGTCATTATGATGTTAGCTGGTTAGTTTGCTCGTTAGTTGATGCAGTTTCTTCCTAGCATTGATGGTCTTTACATTTTGGCATGTTTTTGCAATGACTGATACTGGTTGTTCCTTTCCATGTTTAGTGCTTCCTTCAGGAGCTCTTCTAGGGCAGGCCTGATGGTGACAAAATCTCTCAGCATTTGCTTGTCTGTAAAGGATTTTATTTCTCCTTCACTTACGAAGCTTAGTTTGGCTAGACATGAAATTCTGGGTTTAAAATTCTTTTCTTTAAGAATGTTGAATATTGGCCCCCACTCGCTTCTGGCTTGTAAAGTTTCTGCTGGGAGATCTGCTGTTAGTCTGATGGGCTTCCCTTTGTGGGTAGCACGACCTTTCTCTCTGGCTGTCCTTAACATTTTTTCCTTCATTTCAACTTTGGTGAATCTGACAATTATGTGTCTTGGAGCTGCTCTTCTCAAGGAGCATCTTTGTGGTGTTCTCTGTATTTCCTGAATTTGAATGTTGGCCTGCCTTGCTAGGTTGGGGAAGTTCTCCTGGATAATATCCTGCAGAGTGTTTTCCAACTTTGTTCCATTCTCCCCGTCACTTTCAGGTGCACCAATCAGATGTAGATTTGGCCTTTTCACATACTCCCATATTTCTTGGAGGTTTTGTTCATTTCTTTTTACTCTTTTTCTCTAACTTCTCTTCTCATTTCATTTCATTCATTTGATCTTCAATCTCTGATACTCTTTCTTCCAGTTGATCGAGTCAGTTACTGAAGCTTGTGCATGTGTCACGTAGTTCTCATGTCATGGTTTTCATCTCTATCAGGTTGTTTATGGACTTCTCTGCATTGGTTATTCTAATTATCCATTTGTCAAATCTTTTTTCAAGGTTTTTAGTTTATTTGCGCTGGGTTCGTAGTTCCTCCTTTAGCTCTGAGAAGTTTGACTGAATCCTTCTTCTCTCAACTCGTCAAAGTTATTCTCCGTCCAGCTTTGTTCCGTTGCTGGCGAGGAGCTGCTTTCCTTTGGAAGGGGAGAGGTGCTCTGAATTTTTTGAATTTTGAGCTTTTCTGCCCTGCTTTTTCCCCGTCTTTGTGGTTTTATCTACCTTTGGTCTTTGATAATGGTGATGTACAGATGGGGTTTTGGTGTGGATGTCTTTTCTGTTTGTTAGTTTTCCTTCTAACAGTCAGGACCCTCAACTGCATGTCTGTTGGAGTTTGCCTGAGGTCCACTCCAGTTAGGCTCCTCCCAGTTAGGCTCTCCCAGTTAGGCTACTCGGGTGTCAGGGACCCACTTGAGCAGGCAGTCTGTCCATTCTCAGATCTCAACCTCCGTGCTGGGAGAATCACTACTCTCTTCAAAGCTGTCAGACAAGGACATTTACATCTGCAGAGGTTTCTGCTGCTTTTTGTTTAGCTGTGTCCTGTCCGCAGAGGTGGAGTCTACAGAGGCAGGCAGGCCTCCTTGAGCTGCAGTGGGCTTCCTGTACGAGTACGAGCTTCCTGGTCGCTTTGTTTACCTACTTAAGCCTCAGCAATGGCAGGCGCCCCTCCCCCAGCCTCACTACCACCTTGCTGTTAGATCTCAGACTGCTGTGCTAGCAATGAGGGAGGCTCCATGAGCATGGGACCCTTCGAGCCAGGTGCAGGATATAATCTCCTGGTGTGCCGTTTTGCTAAGACCTTTGGTAAAGCTCAGTATTAGGGTGGGAGTGACCCAATTTTCCAGGTGTTGTGTGTCACGGTTTCCCTTGGCTAGGAAAAGGAATTCCCTTCCCCCTTGTACTTCCTGGGTAAGGCGATGCCTCGCCTTGCTTTGGCTCTCGCTCACTGGGCTGCACCCACTGTCCTGCAATGACTGTCCAACATGCCCCAGTGAGATGAACTCGGTACCTCAGTTGGAAATGCAGAAATCACCCAGCTTCTGTGTTGCTCATGCTGGGAGCTGGAGGCTGGAGCTGTTCCTATTCGGCCATCTTGGCGCCCCCTTCCTTGTTTGTTTTTTTAGGTGGGATGGTGATGGTGGCAATAGGGATTTCAGAATTAATATTCATGGTCTACTCCAAATAGCCATAGGGCATCCCTGATGGCCTTTGGTCTTCTAGCTCCAGAAAGTGTAAAGATATCCAGAGAGGCAGTCTCTTCTGGTTTTGTATTCTGGGCCGTTTACTTTTGCCCCATTGAGAGATAGCTCACCAGACTGCCAGGTGACCCAGGTACTCTGGAGCTCAGCTATGATTACTCCTAAATCAGAGCCACAAAGTTCCCAAAGCCTACATTTTTGGAAATAAATTTAGTGGAGTTTGTTTTATTAATATTTCCTAAATCAGAGGAGATTAGAAAGCCACATATTTTAGCCCCACTTTCTGAAGGCGGGCACCACAGTGGGTTTTCAGTGACCTTAATCCATGTGACCCTTTTCATATTTGACTACATTTCCAAGCAGAGGCTGTAAAATATCTGTTGGAAGTTGATTCTACTATTGATGCTAACAGGCAGTTAAAGTCTATTTGTTAAGGTCTGTTCTAGATTAGATAAGCATACTGTATATACTGTATGTACTTCATGGAAACACATTTGTAGCATGGAAAATATCTTTTTTTTTTTTTTTTTTTTTTTTTTAGACAGGGTCTCACTTCAGTGCCCAGGCTGGAGTGCAGTGGCACCATCTTGGCTTACTGAAATCTCTGCCTCCTGGGTTCAAGCAATTCTCCTGCCTCAGCCTCCTGAGTAGCTGGGATTACAGGCATGCACCACCATGCCAAGCTAATTTTTGTTTTTTAGATACAGGGTTTCACCATGCCGACCAGGCTGGTCTTGAACTCCTGATTTCAAGTGATCCTCTCACCTTGACTTCTCAAAGTGCTGGGATTACAGGCATGAGCCACTGCATCCGGCTGGAAAACATCTTTATAATAAGATTTTTCATGTGGTCATAATATGTGTTTTACTCTGGCCTTTGTTTGGAATTGCTATCTTCAAAAGGAGTCTTCATTTCATTTAAGGAGAAGCGTGGCATTATAATAAGTGTTTCTTCTCCTTGGGGGTGTGCTTCAATGACCTGAATCAGACACCCCAAGTTAACTGTAAAGGTTGATCTGCAAAGAAAAGTGCACTCTTTTAAATGATGTGTCAGATCAAATTTAGAGACACTTGTTGTAAGGCTTCTTTTGATCAGAGCAGGGTGCCATGTGTTGGCTGTGCCTTTTCTTAATTTCCCTGGTGGTTTTAGCTGGATGTGTGTGGTGTTTTTATCTTCCTGCTGAACATAAAGCTGTGGTTCCCTTCTGATTTGTGAAGAGACTACTAGATGTCTAAGTTATGCGACTGTTAGGTGCAAACAAAAAATGCTATTTTTCTGCATAGCCTGATCATTAAGAACAACATTAAGAACAACAGTTTGAAGTCAAATAAGACTGTCTTGAAGTTTCTGGTCTCCCATTACAAGCTTTTTGTCTTTAGAAAACTTACTTCACCTCTCTCAACTTCAGTGATTTTATCCTTAGAATCAGATTAGTAATAATACTAATCCTACTGTTAGTGTAAGGATTCAATGAGATAATCTACAGAACTACTCAGCACAGCATTTGGCATACAGTAAGCATTCACCAAATGCTGGATGTTATTTCTGTATTACTGTTTTTATTTTTATTCTAGCCCCCAAATCTGTGAACTATGAACTTAGAGAAGCAGAGAAGGCTGCATTCATAAAGGTGAAGAAGAATAGGGAGACTAAAGAGGACCTGACTTCATTTTCCATTCCTTAGACTTGTTTATTACCGTTGTAGGTCACCATGGAAACTTTCAGGATTAAGATGGCATTATTGAGCTAAGCATTCAATGAACACCTCAGGGAAGGAAAGCCATAACATGTATGCATGCCATAAGTAGTTTTCAAACGAAAGGGTTATCTGGGGGCGAAGAGTGGATGGCAGTTATTGACTTCCTTGTCTGACATCATTTCCAGAATCCACAGAGAATCAGGATCAAGAGTTGAAAGTGTGATCATGTCCCTGTGTTTGGCCTTTTGTGGACCATTCCATAAAGTTGTCAATAGCTATGGCCAGAATTTCAAAATGGGAAGCTGCTCTTTACATACCAGGGAGTGGGGCTTTCTGAAATAGATTCTGAAGTCGAAAAGAACTCTGAGTGTTTTCTGAGAAGGGTTGACCTCCTTTCATGCCACTTACTGTGAATTAAAGCTGCGAGGGAGAACTAGTTTGGGCATGTGGTACAGCACTTAGCGCCACTGCTGCCAGGGAACAAGATTTGTGTTTCTAAGGAGATACAACAAAAAGGAGAATGCTTTAAGAGCCAGCGGCTGTCAGAGTGTAAAAGTATCTATGTTCAGAAAGGGAAATAGAAGCTGAATTAAGTAATTTTATACACACGTTACAGGGTGCCCTTCTGTGAGTAATTCTTAAATTCAAAAGCAAATAGTTGTGACCACAAAGGGCTTAGTACATCTCAGCTGATTTTAGCTCTCAGACTCAAACTGGATATGATTGGTATTGACCTGCTCTGTGCATGTGATTTTAAGATGGTCTGACTCTTGTCTGTCATTCTGTTGGGTTGTATTAATAACAGGGGACAAAGGGTGAAATAGTCCAATAAAGTTTTGAGCAGCCACTTGACAACGTATCCCAAATAAACAAGAGGAGGAACACCCTAGCTCTACCAACTAGGACCATAAAACAGAGTCTTCTACACCCTCTTTAATGCCAATATTAACCAGTTTGCAAATGTTTAGTCAGTTATGGATATGGATGGATGTCCTGAATGGGTTCCTGGGATAAAGTATCATCACAGAACAGAAATCACAGAGAGAGCGCACCAAGGAAAAATTACAGTACTGCTATATTTACTTAGTGCCTCTGCACTAGGGTTTTATTTTCCACAGTTGGAAAGGGAACCACCTGTCTCAATTGCTGATGTCAGAGAGCTCCCTCGAGACACAGGGCTGCTGGAAGGCACATGATACTGTACATATTTGCTCTTACGTTCGTATCTGGCTAAGATTGGGTTTCAGATTTGTACCCTATTGTGGAGTTCATTTAGCAGTGACTCTCAGGTGCCCTCCCACGTCACCATGCCCTTGTGAATTAAAAAGTGGCCTGCCGAAGCCCTTGTTGTGAGTGTTCCCTCATCTCGCGATACCAGTATTTGTACTGCAGTAAAATGAATGACACACATGTTGGGGTTATCATCTATGGATTCAGTTTTGAAAGTGAGTATCAGGAGGCATTATCATCTCTGCGTCTAGGAGGCTTTATGCTATTGGTAGGTGGGGTTTTATTTTATTTATAGTGATGAAGGCTTTTAAAGATACATATATGTGTGTATACCAGATTTGGAGGTTTTATATGTGGATTGCTAAACAGACAAAAAAAAATTTAAAAAGAGAGATAAGTATGTAGCATACTTCATTTTTTTTTTTAAGCTGTTCGTTTGTCAGCGTGGAGAATTTGTTGTAGAGTGAATAAAATGCCTAATTTGGAAAGACTGGATATTATGACCATGCATTTCAAGTGATCTAGTGCATTCTTTTAGTTTTTATTTTTATTTTTAAAGATTTTTAGGGTTGTATAATCCACTGCTCCAGTTTTCTGGAGGAGAATTCGGCGTTTTAAATGTAGCTCCTTAAGGAAACGTGAGGACCACCGTGTTGCACGACTCCAGGCACTCATAGTCAAGAACTCACACTTAAATGATCCTGCTGGCTATGTGTGCAATCTCCAGAAATATGATGCCCTCAACATTACTCAAATGTTATGTAAAAGTAGAGTTGTTACCAACAATTGCAGGAGGCTTGCTGTTAGTGAAGTTGTTCATTATTTTAATAATGCCGTGCATCTCCATTTAAATATCTTCACCAACTGCAAATTATATGGTTATTACACAAAATAGGTGGAAAACAGAGTCTGAGGGTGTAAATTACATTCTTGGGCCACATCAAATCAATTTCCTTTTAGGGATAAGAACCCGAGTTCTTAATTCCCAGCCGTCCTATGATGCACACCTTCAATTAAATTTATATTGGAAATGATGCTTGATGTTTTTTTCTCAAGTCCTAAAAATAGAGTAAATAGGATGGGCTAAGACCCCTTGGTTCATCTAATCTTCCCCCCAGTGTCGGATTTTCCTATGAACCATTAAAAGTGTTATAATATATGATTGATATTAATTAGTTTTCTGTAAAGTACTGCACTCCTTAACATGAACTGAACTAGAAATAAATATATTACCATGAATTAAGATTTTATTAGTTGCAAAGAAGAATTGGATGAAGGCACCTATGTGAAATCCTAAGTACAGGCGTCAAATTGAATTAATGCCAGCACTGCCTTGAGAATAATTTGAGTACTGAATAAGAAAGAGTATACCATAACATAACTGTGTTTACTGAATCATTCTTGGCATCAGAAACTAAAGCTACATTATAAATGCAACAACAGGCTTTTCTCCCTTGGAAGAGAGAGGCGGGTGCATTTTGTAATTAAAGTGAATGTTACCCTCTGAAAAATGCCTCTCGTCCCTAGGAAGGAAACAGCCTTCTTGAGAACCCTGCATCCTTGTATGTATCTCAGACTTTGCATACTTGGTGTTGCTCTGGCCATCTTCTGCATCCTGGAGTATGGTCAGCAATATTTTCCACTCACTTTATATATTTTCATCTTATTACTCTGTATATGTTTTGCAAAAGATGTGGAGGGTGCTGAAAAGTTTTATGGGATTGCCCCAGGGATGTTCTGGAAGGGATTGCTGATTTTATAGGGAGAATGGATTGTACAGCATTCAATACAGGGCCATGCAGACTGAGGCCTGCGAAGTCCTGAGGATCACTTTTTACAGATTGTGATGGGAGTAGCGCCCCCTGGAGTTGTGCATTGCTGCGGCTCTGCTCTACTTTCCCTTAATGATTCGGAAATTTCCTGATTTTATAAATTTTATATGCATCTATGATATAGGTTACTTGCAGACCGAATGCAAAACGTTAAAGTTTAAAGTTAAATAGGAATACTAGGCACATCACACATCTAATTTTAAATTGTATAGTAACTACATTTTTAAAAAGGTAAATTTAATTTTAAAGTCTTTGACAATATATTCAAAATATTATATTAACAAATGACTCTAAGTTATTAATGAAATATTTTACATTCTATTTTTCATATTCAGATTGAAATTCCAGGTATATTTTATATCTATAGAAGTCTCAATTTTTGTGTGGACACATTTTAAGTTCTCAGTAGCCATATATGTGGCTAGTGGCTACTGCGTTGGCTGGCATAGTTTTGGACTTAGATAGCAACTTGCCAGCATTTTACTATGCAGAAAATTGCTTTAAAGAAAAAAAAAATACCTTAAATATCAAAGATAAAATATAACGTATCCTTTATGTCATTTATCAATTTAAGAAGCGATTATGTGATTGATCACAAATTTGCGAGAAGTGTGAATGCTAAGACAATTTAGTTGATAGGCCACTGGTGGCACAATGAACTTTATATTGAATTGTATTGTTCCTGTGGCTTTGTTTTCCATTCTTCCCTCTGTGTGTATTTCAGATATCATCATTTAAAACACAATTTGATACTTTGTGGTTCCTCTCATTGTCCCAAACTCACGCTATCTTGTCAGTTTTCATGCACCATATGAATGTCTTATTTCTTTTTTGTTTGTTTGTTTGACACGGGGTTTTACTCCGTTGCCCAGGCTGGAGTGCAGTGGTACAATCTCGGCTCACTGCAAGCTCTGCCTCCCACATTCAAGCGATTCTCCTGCCTTAGCCTCCCAAGTAGCTGGGACTACAGGCGCCTGCCACCATGCCCAGCTAAGTTTTGTATTTTTAATAGAGACCAGGTTTCATCATATTGGTCAGGCTGGTCTCGAACTCCTGAGATCAGGAGATCTACCCACCTCAGTCTCCCAAACTGTTGGGGTTAGAGGCGTGAGCCACCACACCCAGCTGGATTTCTTAACAGAGGAATTCTTGAAAGACTTTGGGCTCAAATAACATTGTGGCCAGCTTAATGGCAACAAAAATTGTTTTCTCCACTTGCTGCTTCTGGTCTCTTTAGAGGTAGTGCCAGCTCAGGACTGGTATGAGGCTGGTTGTTACTTTTCTTTAGGTAAACAACCACCTGGCAATCCTACAACTTGTGATAACACTGTCCCTCATAGAAAGTCAACTTACTATAGGACTTAAAGAGAACGTCTGATGTGCTTGGTTTCCAAATCTTTATTTTTCTTAGGTGAGGAAGGCAGGTGAAGAGCAAACACTTGCATCTACTCTAATGTTGCTTGATTTTACATTGAGTTTTAAGTAGTCAAACATGAATGGCAGGCATCATTACTGAGTAGCTATTATATGCCAAGCACTTGGCTTATACTCATTTTCTTTAACCTTAACATGAGCCATGTAAAATAGGCATTTATATTTCCATTTTTGTAAGTGAAGTGCTTGAGGTTCAGATAGTTTAGGTGACGTCTTGAGTTCCTACAGATAGATCATAAGTAACAGATCTACATTGTGTGACTCCAAAGTCCATGCTCTCAGAGAAGAGGGACACATTTTCCGAGCAAGTCGATGGCACCGTTCAATAATGAGTTTTGAACCAAGAGAAAAGACTAACATTTTAGAGGTGTAATGTTCTTTCACTTCACTTATTCAAGAAATAAATACAGAGAATATGTAATCCCATTTCATTTTTTGATAGAAGTGGAAATAGATCAAGAAAGTTAAAGTGGCTTTGTCCAAGGTCAGACAAACAAACCTAGACATCAAGTCCTTTGAGTCCTGCTCCAAGGCTGTTTGTCTGAGTGGTTGAAGGGTCCCTTTAAGGAGGTAAGTTGGACATTGGGAATTTTTTTGTGTGACAGGCTGCAAACTTCAAAAATGTGTGGTACAGAAACATTTATTTCTCTTTCTTTTCTATGCATTTTAAACTTGTTATCGAAGTATATGATATTGAAAAGTACATATACCATAAGAGTTTAGCTCAGTGAATGTTCAGTAACAATGTACCCATGTAACCAGCACAGACAGCAAGAAAGAAACCCTAACTAGTTTCCTGGAGCCTCCTCCCGCTTAACTGTGGTTCTCCCTGCCCTGCCCCAAACCACTACCCAGGACAACCTCTCACCTGATTTGCAGCCACCTAGGTTAAATATCTGTTTCTATGCTTTATAGAAATGGAATCATAACGTATGCACTTTCATGTGTGTCTGGCTTCTTTTGCTTCACATTACATTTCTGGGATTTATCTACATTTTGGTGTGTAGCAGAAGTTCATTAATTCTCATTGATATATTTGGCCATACTTTCAAGTATAAAATCCCTAACAACCATAATACTGTAAGTGGAATGAATAGGTTTATTTCACATTAATTACTATTTAAATTGCTTTTTTCCTAGAAAATTATTAGCTGTAGTTTTGTGTGATTTGGGCTAAAACAAAATAACAAAGCTGAAATATGGTGCATCAGCAGTTACAAAGCATAACACAACGCAGGATATCACCCCTGTCCCGTGGTTTTTACGTAATATGTGACATTGAATGATGTCATAGAGAAGACAAAGAGAGCACACAAGCTGAACATACCCACAAGAGAGCCCTGGGTAGGAGTTCCCACTTAGTGGCTTTGTATGGCTGTGCAAAATGTTAGGTGTGGCCCATTTTTAGGTGGCCTGCATGCAAATGGATCTACTAACATGGATAGTAGAAATTTCCACCTCAGGGGCTAGGCGCGGTGGCTCACACCTGTAATCCCAGCACTTTGGGAGGCCAAGGGGGGCGGATCATCAGGTCAGGAGTTTGAGACCAGCCTGAACAACATGGTGAAAACCCATCTCTACTAAAAATACAAAAAAAAAAAAAGTTAGCCAGATGTCATGGCGCGTGCCTGTAATCCCAACTACTCAGGAGGCTGAGGTGGGAGAATAGCTTGAACCCGGGAGGCAGAGGTTGCAGTGAGTTGAGATTGCGCCACTGTATTTCAGCCTGGGCAAAAAAAAAAAAAAAAGAAAAGAAAAAGGTCCACCTCAGGAATTGTTAAAGATTTTTTTGTTTTGTTTTGAAAAGAGGTAGGGAAAGAATTTACTCTGATCATCTGCTTGGCACAAAGTACAATCTGGACCCTTTAAAGAATAATAGAGGTTTTGGCTTGTTTAAAATGAGTCTTTTGTCAACCTCTTTTTGCAGATTGTCTCACAAGCACAGAAACAAGGTTTCTTATGTTAGTTTTCATATTATTTCTTCTTCCTGGTTGCAGGAAAATGTGAATGTAATGCCAGTGAATACTGCTAGTGAGAACCCAGCATCGTGTGAGAATAGCTGGGGGTCTATCAAGGCATTGTCCTGACTGACGTTTATCATTTACCTGGTCATATTTTCCTTACTCCTATGTCATCAGTGCTCCCTCTCCAAATTTTCTGGTAGAGAAGTTAGTTTTCCTGTGACTGATTCACTCAACCTTAAAGGAAAACCTCCAAGCTGGTTGGTCTTAGATGGCACCAAAGCATACATCTTCTGTCTCTCACTCAACAGAGTTGTATGTACAAAGGAAACAGTTGAAAAGGAAACGCTATCCTGTGATATGGCCTTGGTTTAATACATTTGCTAATACTATTACGGTGAAATATTAGGCATATGACCTTTTTTCCTCCCTCCACACCCTACATTAATATCTCAGCTGATCCCTTCTAAATTAAAAATATGTACAATCTTTTACCAAATATAATGAGCTTTTTATTTAAGGAGGGTCTTCAGGTATTAGGCAGAAAGGATGTTACTTTAAACTCTCATTTCCTTAGCTGCTGTAGACCTTATTCTTATGTACAAAACCCTGAATATAATATCTACCCTCCTTTCTAAATCTTCTCTCTCTGGGTGACACCATTTCTAAATCACATGTAGTGACTACCACATCAGTTGTGTGGTTTTCACACTTGCTGTGCATGCAGGGACTCGGTCTTACGTATGACTCGTGCTACTTTCCAGAATTAATGATAAACAAGATGAAAGCCGGCTGTTTCTCTGGGCAGCTACCTGAACTTTGTAAGAAACACAGGTCTCTAGGAAGCTGAGCTTCTCAGAGCCAATACCCGTGGTTGAAAGTATTGTATTTCACAAGTTCTCTGGTATTCTTTTTCTAGAATGGTTGAGTGGTTAAATATCTGTATTGCAAGGAAAATGATGAAGTTGTGTGCTTTCAGCAACACTGAGCACCAGTTGCCTTTGTTGTACATCATCTCTGATTTCCAGTGTCTTTGTGAAACGAGACACTTGGATGCACCCTGTGCAAAGAAGGCTTCCTGAGTTGTCTGTCTCTGTCAAGACAGGCATATCACTGCATTTTAGATCTGGCAAAGATCTTTGATTTAATTGAATCTGGCCATCTTTGTTGATAGATAAGGAAACCGAAGCTCAGTATCATTACATGAACCACCCAAAGTCGAATTGCTGGCAAGTGACATAGCTGAATGAGGGCCCTGTTCCTCTTATCTTGCATTTTCCTTTCATTTTGGGCTGAATCAAGAGCCTCAAAGTGACTCCACCTGTCAGGTAGACTTGAGCCTCCAGTAATCACCTTAAATCTCGTAAGGCTGGCTGACTTTGGTTTCAACCTCATTACCCCTCTTCTTACAAATATTCTTAATAGTCAAAATAATGACCACCCATGTGTAGGAAGAATGATCTGCAGAAAAGGCCAAGGAAACTGTGAGAACATGAAATCAAATTGGCTGATATAAAGCCTTCATTTCTATGAATATAGTTGACCTTCCAGGGGAAAGAAAGTGAGTTTTCCCCTCTTGTGATACTTGAGAAGCCAAAAATGAGCTTTCTGCCCAAGCACTGGGCTGCAAAATGGCAGCATTTACACAGGTTGTTTCACATTTAGGGATGGGCTGTGTTCCAGAAGTTTATTTGCATGTCACCGGGTTGAAAGTGGGGCTGCCTTTTCCTGGTCAAATCAATTTCAATCATCTCCAATGGAAGCCATGTCTCTAAACACTCTTCCCATAAGCCTTTGCTGGTGGCCCCTTCTTTTTTCCCCAGTTAGTTGGTAGACCCTCTTCTTGAGAATTATTCTTACCAGTTTATTCATACCATTCTTGAAAATATTTACTATTGTATAAATGAATGAAGTTTCTTTAACCCCACCTGGGCTAATTAAGATTTTTGAAGAGAAAATTGACTTAACAATGGATTAAATTTCAGATTGAGAAACAAAGGGAAGATGGTAGTGGTATCTGGGGGATAGTGGTTTTGGTCTATCTCTGAGGCAAGCTAATAGGAGTTGATAGCTTCCTTCTCTCCACAATTCTGGGATTTCTAAGTATACCGGGCACTAACTTCCCTCACTATTGCTCATGAGCTTTGAATCGTAAGTGGAGTAGCTGTTGGACTTGGTATGACAGGCAGAAATGGCTTCATTTTAAATATATGATGAATATTTGAGATACAATATTGGGCATCAGGGGCTATTTCTATCTTCTACATTCCCTGTATGTTAAGCAGGCATGGCTTTAGTACTGAATCGCTGTGTTCCTCTCAAAACTGAATAATTCTTCTTCTTCTGAATATGAAAGTCATGCATGTTTATAAGAGAAAATTTGAAAATTACAGAAAAGCACACTCACATAGAGGAATGTAAAAAGTACTTATAACATCATCAGCCACTACAAACAGCATGTTATATTTCCTCCTCATCCTCTTCTTCTTTCTGAGGATATATTTTTACAGGTAAACTTTTCATAATTATAGTTTTTTCAAGCCTAATTTAAAACCCTAATGTATTTTGAACACTTTCCTGTTATGCTATTAAATATATTTTACAACAGATTTTAATGATAACATTATATGTATATACGTACTTCTCTATAATTTATTGAACTAGATCACTTAATGTTGGACATTCACATTGCATTCAAGTTTTCAATAATGCAAATAATGTTGCATTGGGTATCCTCATATGAAAAATCTTTGTACACATTCCCATATTATTGCCTCAGGATGAATTTCTAGAAGTAGATGTTCTAGGTCTATGAGGTTTTTAAAAGTTTTGAATATATATTGCCTGCTTGCTCTGTATAAAAATTATACCCAGTATAATCCTACCAGTAGTATCTGATGTCTGTTTTTCGATTGAGCTGCTAAATGTAGAGGTCAGTCATAGAAGTGGTCTTGGTTAAGGATGTTTTCTCAAAAATCTTGTGTCTAATTGGGCTAGCAAATATAAAGTAAGAGTTTATCTGTTGCCACAAAATTGAGCTTAGACCTCAAAGCTAATTGCTTCTTAAGATGAGAATTTATTTCCCTTCTACCTCTCTTACATGTTTGGGATATATATATATACATATCAGAGCAAAATTCAAGTATCAAAGCACTGGAAAAACCCATAACAGAAACACAAGTCAAATAACCAAAAATCCTTCCAAGACTCTGCCTGGTGGTATTTAAAAAAAGGAAAAGAAAAAAAAATTGTCTATTTATTGTTACCTTTTGAGACTATTTGCAAAATATAGTTTTGTTTTGTTTTGTTTCCTTAAGATCGAGAAAAGCTAAGCTAATTAGGACTCAAGCGCTAAAAAATAAGTATGAGGGGAACAGTTTGATTACCTTTTTTTTTTTTTTTTTCAGTTTAACAATTTGTGTACCTCAATTTTCCCTGGCCCTTACTAACTTCAGCTAGTGCAAAGAAAAAAAAATCTTTCTTAGTAAATGAAATGTTATATTATGTATTGAAGTTCAGTAGCACTTTAAATTTTTAAATAGTGCCAAATTTGACAATATGTAATATGCCTTATTCATTTCCAGTTAAAAAAAACATTGCTAGATAATCCTATTGAATATTTATCATCTAAATAATCAGTAACTCTCTGCATTATAGATAAATTAACCTAGAATAATTAAGGTAAATGAAAATGTAGATTCACAAATACAACAGAATTGAACATGTGACAAAATCAGATTTTAACCACCCTTTTATTATCTCTTCTCTGTGTGCTTAATAAGTAAATTGTTGCTTTATGTTTAGATTAGTCCAATTGCCTGCAACTCTGATTAATTTTCATATTATTTTTTGTTTCAATATGAAAAACACCAAAAGCACATTTTGAGGTCGAAATTAAAATAGAGGCTGACTCAGTTCCATAGAGCTGGTCTGCAGAAGGTTTTATTGGAGAGGAGAGTTATTTTTGCTGAGGTTGTCTATCAAAACTTGTTTATTAAAAAAAGAAAAATAAATGCTAGGAGACATTCAAGCTGTCTTGATTTTCCTCTAGTTATTTCCTCAAAGCTTCTTTGTTCACATGAACATCACTGTGACATTTTTTGTGGAAAATGAGGTTTAATTTTAAAGTATTTATAGAAGTCTTTGTTATAGCCTATCCTGCTACCAACTTTTTTGTGTTCTACACAGTCTCTGCTTCTAACCAGAGGCCCAAAGTGTGTGTTTAGAAACTGATGTGGGGTATCAGGATCAATTAGTCCCTCTAGGAATTAAAAGCAAGCAATTGAATGCCTGTTAACAATGATTAACTTTACAAATATTAGCAATTCTAGGCAGGCCCCTTTGCTTTCTGGACGAATGCTCTAGGCAGGCAGCATTCCCAGGAATATTGGTTTCCAGCTATGTAGACTGTCCCTCAGTTATAAAGTTGCCTCCGGGGTCTTTGCTATGGCTTTGATTTGAGGATGATTATTCTTCTTATGGATGAAACTTTAGTTCTTCCTAGAAAGGCTTTCAGTGATTTGCAAGCTCTTTTCAGCTGTTCTCTAAGCCTTGCTCAGCCTTATTTTTCTCCGTTGTAAAATGGGTACACAGGTCATCCTTACTGGATAGTTTGGAGGACTAAATTGATTAAGATGTGGTATATGAAGTGCTGACCTTAATGTCTAGCCCATACGTGCTCTGCTGTATATGTTTTGCTTTCCGCCTTTCTTTCTTGAGAAGTTTCTGCATACATATATTCTTATGTAGTTATTGTATAAATAGTGTGTATGGAAGCATTCCCGAGATTGTATTTTCCTGTTCTTTCTTGATTTAGAAAACTAAAGCTATAGTAATTTTCTGCTGTGTGTAAGAGGGAAAATGTACCTATGAACTGTATTCAGCAAACTTAAAATGTTAAAGCTCTTGGTCAGCTTTTTATGCCCAGTGATGATAAACTGTCAATTTCCTTACGTTATTTGGGAATTTACTAGCAACTTATTGCAGATATCACAGTAGACACATCTCTTATAATATGTCTGATCTGAAAGAAGCAGCAGTCTGGTAGTTTTTGGTTTGTTTTGTTAAAATAAAAACTTATAAACTTATAAAAACAGGTGAACAAATATATTTATCCTAATGGTTCTTCTGAGTTTGCTTCTGAAATCACCTATATTCAATATAGACAACAAAACCGGTTGTTTTTGCTATTGTCTGAGGTTTTTGAGTTTGGGGGTTTGAATTTGATTCTAATTTTTAGAAATGGGCAGTTGTCTGAAATATGGAGGGGTGGGAAAAGCCTTTAATTTGGGGTAGGAGTGAGGAGGGAAACTCAAATGTTATACACTTCATTCAACATATTTATTAGAGAATTGAATTATTCTCTTGAGGGTTTTTTTTCTCTTTGTTAGCAACTCGAGATAGATTCTCCTGCCTCTACTAATATCGAAACTCTGGAAAATGTTAACAGAACTACAGAGGGGAGAAATTATCAGGATGGAATGTAGGCTCTGTGTAGATACGCAACATTAGGGGCACTCGGCAGATGTTAATAAATACCTCTTTCTCTTGTTGAGATAAAATGAGTTTGATTTGGGTGTGAAGTGCAGTGGTCAATGAAAGGACCTTGTACCTCACCAGGGTGTGTTTTAAGCAGTAGAAGAGGAATCTGGGTGTTGATCCAAGTGACATTGGTTTTTCATACCAAATTATTCTCCATTTTTAAGGGTTGTCATCCCCTTAAAATTGTAAGCTCTCTTGTGTCCATCTTATATGCTTTCTTAGCAGTCCTGGTGATACATGGCTGTGCACACAGTAAAGTTTCAATATATCCTTGTTGTGTGAAACCAGATATTTGGAAATTTTGGAGATAGAGTTGACGAAGGGGTGAAAGGACGGCTGTGAGTAGAGAGTGAGAGAAATAGTCAAGGCAGAGAGGGAATTAAATATAGAAATGGCCCGGGGAACCAGAAAAAACAAGGTTGGTGAGCAATGAACAATTTAAGTTCTCCCGAGCAAAGAAAAAAAACTGGACAGAAGAAAAATTTTAATCTGAAGAGTTAATTAACAAAATTATAAAACCTCTAAAACATCCCTCTCATTACAGTTGTAGTTTTAAGACAAAAAAAAAAATAGTGGAAAGCACTCTAATTTGTCCTAAGAATCTATTTAATTTTGATTTGTCCAGTAATAGAAATTTGAGGGGGCAATGCAATATACTGTAGTTTATAAGTCCTTTAAATGTTGTTACTTCTGAATTACCATCCTCTTTGTGATAGTGATAGTGAAGAAAAAACAAGTGTATTTGAAATCACTTTTGGTTTCAGTGCATGTGCTGATTTGATTTTTTAGAAGTATAATTAGATGGCAAAATATAAGAAAACCCTAACAATACAATCTGGGCAGGTTAGAATATCAAAAATTATAATGAGCCTGTTCCAATGTAAAGAACATCTCTAAAAGATGTGAATAGGTTTTAAAAATATGATGAATATCTAGCATTGGATGAACACAAAAGTATCAGTGAATATCACAGTGGAAGAATCACATGATAATAATTAATAAACGTTGACTCTTCTTGGCCAGGTGACCAATATTATTTCACAGTTGATTGTTAAGGGGAGAGTCAGTGACCTTTGTCCTGAATTTTAATAATTTACTGAAGTTTTACATTAAATCAGAATATAATTGGGAAGAAAATTAGTGTTTCTTTGTGGGGAGTGCAGAGTAATGCCACTAATTGCTTGTATAAAAGCATTCCCGAGGTTGTATTTTCCTGTTCTTTCATTAGAAATTAAAACTACAGTCATTTTCTCCTGTTTGTAAAAGGGAAAATGTGCCTGTGAACTGTATTCAGCAAATTTAAAATGTCAAAGCTCTTGGCCACCTTTTTATGCCCAGTAATGATACACTGTCAACTTCCTGACGTTATTTGGGAATTTACTAGCAACTTGTTGCAGCTATCACAGCACACAAATCTCTTATAATATGGATGGTCTGAAAGAAGCAGCAGTCTGGTGGTGTTTTGTTTCTTTTGTTCTTTCTTTCACTTTAATATTTGAGCAACTTCATATTTAAAATATGTGTTAGGGCAAATCACCATGTTTTTCTGTTTAAGGAGACGGACAATGAAGAATAGGGTATATTAACCTCAGTAGAAATAGTGCTTTACAAATTATGTTTAGATGACTGGGGGATTGCTTTCAGGTAAATTATTACCAAGTAAAAGAATTGAGCTGATTCCAAAAGCGTATTGGGTTTAACATTTTATGAAAACATGTTTATTCACACAGATACATACATGTGTACATCTCCTGGGAACTTGGAAGGGTTAAGTCAGACCACTGTCATGTTACAGGAAGTGTTTTTCCACTGTATCCAGTACCTTGAGTTTGTTATGTATTCAATATGTAGTGTCATCATAAAACAGTTGCACCTGCATTAGCCCTCATTGTCTCAAGGCACAAGCTGAAAAATAATAGAAAGTAAAGCTCAGGAATTGAATATTTCTGCTAATAGTGTGTTGGTATTTTTCCCTCAGTTCATGGACATTCTTGATTTCAAAACGCAAACTACACAACCCAGGGCACTAGGGTTGGAATTCAATGTTTATTCAAAAAGGCACCCTAAGGCAGTTAGGGAGGAAATGCTACATGTATGAAAAATAGGAGCCCGGAATCTAAGCTGATCTGAGCACAGCAGCAGCGACTGTATTTACTAACACTTGTTTTCTGGGAGCCTATGAGAGAAATGGAAATAATTAGAAGGAAGCTGAAAGGATGAGGTTTTGTGGCTTGTTCTCCTTTTATGGAGCAAAGAAAACTGCAGCAGTACTTCGGGAGCTGGTATTCCCTACTGCCATGGGGGCAGCCGAATTCTGAGTGGAGGAGTTTGTTTATACCTTAACAAATACAGGCTATGTTGTTGATTAAACAAGCAAAAAAAAAAAAAAAAAAAAAAAGCCTCATTTGCTGCTTTCAAACACTCCCTCAATGAGAAAATGTCTCATAAAAATGCATCATGTGATAAGCTCTTGCTTTAGTCCCAAACTGAGCTTGAGTCCACTTGGAGATCTTAGAATTAAAGAGTTCTCAGGGAATACACCTTTTAGCTAAGAATATAGTGACTCTGTCATGAAACAGGGAGCTTTGCCACTTGCTTGTTTTGGAAGGAAAATAAATTAAAAAAAGATTGCAGGGGATTTTGGTTATTATATGGCCAGGGCTCCGTTTAGAGTCTGTGGCATTCAAAGCTGGCTTTAATCACAGCATGATGCTTGAAGCCTCCAAAAGTCCAAGTGTTTCCTTTCTTTCTTTCTTTTTTTCTTTTTTTTTTTTAAAGCGTTACTTCACTGAGGCAGAGGGCTGCCTTTGAGTGACGTCACGAGTTAGAGCAGCAAGCTGCACAAGGGAAGGGAGGCTGGGTGAGTGACAGCCCAGCCTACTTTTTAATAGCTTTGTCATGTGACTGGGGACTGTAGTAAGACAGGTGCCTTCAGTTCACGCTCAGTAAGGGGCTGGTTGCCTGCATGAGTGTGTGCTCTGTGTCACTGTGGATTGGAGTTGAAAAAGCTTGACTGGCGTCATTCAGGAGCTGGATGGCGTGGGACATGTGCAACCAGGACTCTGAGTCTGTATGGAGTGACATCGAGGTGAGCTGGGGCAGGGCTCGGCGCTGCAGCCAGGACTGACGCTTCCCTCAGATGCTATTATTCCTGTAAGGGGGATGGGCTTGGGCAAAGAGAAGAGCCAGGAAAGTAGTCCAGGCAGGAGCTTTTAGAAGAGAACCTCAATCTTATCTTAACTCCAATAAGTTTGCTATTTTAAGGTGGCTCTGAGATGCCTTGAGCAAATCAAAGCTTAGCTGCTGTCATCAGTATCTGTTGCAGTTAGAAACTCTTTCCATGTGACTTTGGCACTGTTTCTACTCATATGCAATATTTATGCTCTAAGATATTGATATGAATCAGAAGCTGAATTCTTTCCAGTGGTGTTTAGTGGCCTGGTTGGAAAAATGCCATTTCTATTTATAATAAGACGAAGATAAAAATATTAAAATGGATGTGTTCAAATATAGTCCGTTTTGACTGTAGTCCGGATTTTTTTCCCCCCCTCTCTCTCTGTTCATCAGACAGAGAACTTACAAAATCCTAAATAATCCTGCTGGGCTATTTTAGATTACTTTTCCCACAGAACACAAAACAACGATGCTGCTTCCTTTAAAACTCCTATACATGGTTGAAAGATTTGGCCAGCGAATAAAAAGAAATGCCTGGCAGTGCAAGGTTTTCCGTTCGCGTCGGTGGCAGGGAAGCCAATGGTTAAATCTTCCTGTACCACGGAGAGCTGCCTGAAGCCGAGAGAGAATAGAGTTTATGCAGGACTGTGTGTGGAGCTGCTCGCTGCTTGTGTAAAAATAGACAGCAATACATCAATTCCACAGTCTCTGCTGGCTACAATTCATACAGGGGGGAGAATAATGCAAGCAGTTTCCTCGTAATCTCTGGAGTCTAGTGGGGGGACGGAGGACCTCGGCGTGTTTGCATTCAGCACAATGGAATGTTCTCGGAAGGAAAGTTTGGGCAACTTGGGAAACAAGCGAAACTTTCTGTGGACTCTGGTGAGATGGACTCGAATTGAATTGCATGGAGGATCCCAGCTGCTAACAATGAATCTGGCAAAAGACTGCGCGTGTTTCCTCTGGGTAGCTGGGGGCACGTAGGGTAAGGGGGAGGATCAAGCCCACACGTGATTTGATTAAATAAGATGTCCATGTGAGGCAGCGATACACATCTAAAGTGAACATAATTTGGCCAAGGCCGTCTGTGAATGCTTTTTTCCTATCTAGCAAGGCATGCCTGGGATTCTTAACTCTTTGCTGGGTTTGCAAATGTTGGCTCCATTTGCCCTCCCTTGCCTTGGTAGATCGTATTTGTGGATTGTAATTGTTATCTTGTTCTGATTTCTTGGTAAGGTGGAATAGATATGGATCATTCATATGCCCTGTAGCCATTATGAGTCAGGGTTATAAGTGGCTTCAAAGTCCTAATTGTCTTTGAGTAGCTGGAGTGTCCTGTGGGTGGTTGTCCGGCTGGCACTGTGGGTCTCAGCTGCTGTAGTTTCATTTTTCCATCATGTATTATTCTTGATGCTGTTAGGAGTTGATTGAGGAACTACAGCATGTGGAAATAAGGAAGATTTATTTTAATCACTGGAATTCCTGCAGTCATTTTCAAATCAGCATCAGAAGCATTTAAAACTGTGGCCTTTAAATTTTTTTCTTAAGGAGGAAAGGTCTTGGCTACTTGTCCAGCCATGGATGGAGTCGCCAGTCGGCTGAGATTGGCCAGTCACTTCTCTGTTACACCATAGGCAGCTAGATGCTAGAAGCTTTGCCTACAGGGCAGCGGCTCTGGGAATCACCTTCGCCAGTCTAAAATATTACGAGCAGCAGGTAGCGTAGGCAGTTTTCATTTTTTGAATCATTAATGTTTGCTGTCATCCTAAAACGTATTATGCCCTTTTGCACATAATGACAGGCTAGTACATTGGTTAATAAAGGCCTATATCACTATAGCTACTTGGAGTGCCCTGTGTTTCACAGTTTAATGAAGGTGATGTACAATAAGGTTACTAAGATTGATAGAGACAATTCAAATGACATACACCCTACTAAGTCTGTCATTTTTTACTGCCCCTCTCTCCACCCCTTTCCCCTATCTTGACTAATTTTTTTAAGGACCAAGTTTCTTTTTTCATTAATATAATTAATGTGACCAAATCCACTCCTTCTTCTCTCTCTCTTTAAAATTTACCATCAGTGGCACAAAAAACCTCCAAAAGGTTAATGGAGAATTATACTTGATTATAATGATTCATTATCATCAATGCAGTTAAGCTAATTTATTGTCTGCTCCTTAACTAAGAGAAAAGTCTGTTGGGGTGAAATAACAGACAATAATTAGCCTTTTGTGTTTAGTGACTGCTTTATCCTCTTAAATCTTGTTATAAAATTGAGGCTACAGTTGTGAAATAGCTGTCATAGTTGCAAAGAGGCAGCAGAATGTGTCGGTGTCATTGCAATAAAGCACACCTGTTACAGATGTATAGGGAAACAGTAAATATCAGCATGTCAGATGAGGACAGTTACAGGGCTTGGACTGTTAAGTCTGGCATCGTCCAAAGGCCAAATATAAATTAATAACAGGAACACTTGCTACCACTAATGTGTTTTAGATTAGCAGGATAATGCCACATTCAGAAGCACAGATTTTATTAGCATGTCAACATCGGCAAGAGCACATGCACTTTTCTCAACCATAACGTAAAAGCAAAATGAGAGAGAGAGAGAGACAGACAGAGAGAGCAAGAGAGAGCAAGTGAGAGGAAGGAAAGGAATATGTAAATGACAAGATAGCACCAATATAACAAATTGACCTGGCCTGTTCCATGGTTTTCAAAAGTTATTTCAAAATACCTATTTATGGAAGGTTAAAGGGTTTTGAACAAGTCATGCCAAAGAGGGCAGTTAAAGAGAGGGATAACAAAAAGTTGTCCACAAATCAGTATGCCACTTTAGCCTTCCAAAACATGGTTGGTTCCTAAGTTTCACAACAGGAACTTAAGCCGTATGTGGAAAGCCTATATTTTCTTGACTATTTTTAGTTTTGTGTTCCTATCTTTGTTGTTCATGTTTTTTAAAAGACTATGCCCCATAACATCCTAGTGTATCTAGCACCATTGAAAAAGTTCTCCCCCTATCTCTGAATTGGTGACATTGAGGAAAAGTTAAGATAGTGTGTTTGGGCTTGGAGGATCAGCTGTATGGGCAAGAATGGAGTCTGGAAAGTGTTACACCCACAACCAAATACGAGCATTATGCCAGAATGAGACCTCTTCAGCCCAGCCTCCACTTACTTATATGCCTTGTCAAGTATACCGAGCTGTAAGTTTGGGCTAACTCAGATAATAAAAGGAAAGACCAATAAAATGATAAGGAAAGAGTTCTGATGGCGAGGACGGCCCTTTCTTTGCATTCCTTTGTGCCTGCTGCCAGGGATCTCACTGGGGCCCAGTGGTCTTAGAAAAGGATGGCAATGATTTTCAGTCTCCCCCCATCCTCCCCTTACCAACTGCCGACTCCATTACCCGGTACTTACTTCTCAGCATGTTGCTTTTGATCACGCTGCTGCATATGACCTGTGTAATGTGGCCTGCTAGGAATCCCTGCCAGGGATAACAGGGGTGCTTGAGAAAGAAAATCTGCATAAAACTTACTTCATTCAAAATGTAAATGTCAAGGTGCATCTTTCATTTCATGCCTAACTGCTGCCTGGATGTGAACAATTCCACAGCATCTCTCCCGACCTTGGAAGGCAGGGCCACGAGGGTGCTGCGTCAGTGTGTGCCTCCTGATTGAGACACCACTACTCACAGGTGGATAAAGTTCTGACTGTTCTGGCAATGCCAGACCCCTGCGATAGGAGTTCCTGCAGTGTTCTTTTTTTTTTAATTTTTTTTAATTTTTTTTTTATTTTTTTTAAGTAGAATTCTTATTGCAGATGGATGTTTATTTTTTTTTTAAATTTTTTTTAATTAATTTATTATTATTATACTTTAAGTTTTAGGGTACATGTGCATAACGTGCAGGTTTGTTACATATGTATACTTGTGCCATGTTGCTGTGCTACACCCATCAACTCGTCATTTACATCAGGTATAACTCCCAATGCAATCCCTCCCCCCTCCCCCCTCCCCATGATAGGCCCCGGTGTGTGATGTTCCCCTTCCTGAGTCCGAGTGATCTCATTGTTCAGTTCCCACCTATGAGTGAGAACATGCGGTGTTTGGTTTTCTGTTCTTGTGATAGTTTGCTAAGAATAATGGATTCCAGCTGCCTGCGGACTGACATTAGCAGTTAGGTAGCCAATTCAAGTTTAGGAGACCACCTTATCGGTAAGGGGAGTCCGCCTGCCTCCAAAAGCCCCATGGTAAAACAGTTGAAAAGACTGTCTAGTTCATGTAAGGGGATGAAATACTTTGACAATCTAAAATAATCTTGGTGACAAGCAGCCCAGCCATGGTAGAAGATATGTTAAGCCTCTCAATATATAGAAATTATTTTGAAACTCTAAACAGAAATAGTTATTTTGAATTCACGTAAAGCACAGTTTAGATATGCATAAATAATGAACAAAATACACTGATGGTATGCTCTTGTGAGTTTTCTTTTCCGGGTACTAGGTGATGCCAACCATACACACACACATACACACGCGCGCGCACACACACACACACACACACACACACACCCCTTGCAAGTTACATACAAAAGCCATATAGAAAAAAAATTATGATCTTTGTCCTTCATCTTAAGGAACTTGCTTTTGCCTTTAAGAATGAAGTCCAGAAAGTCATGAAGAGTCAAATAAGAGTAAATGATTTAATTAAAAACAATTCAGGAGAATCACAGATGAGTCAAAGGACTTTGCATCATTAGTTGCTAAATGAATTATATGGATTATAATGCTTAAAAGGAGTGTAAATGGAGACAATTTTTCCTTGTGTAGTTCCTTTGTTCTTTTTCCATTTAGCAATAGTTTATTGAGTGTCTATTATGTGTGATAAACTTTCCAAGGTAAAATCAAGTTTGTCTTATGGTTAACCATAAGACAGTTTAAAACTTTGGAAGCAGTAACTAGCAAACAGGTACCAAGGATTTTGTACAAAGAGGTACAAAAATTTCTAGTTGATTTCTAACTGGAAGAATCAGAGAAAGCTTCATGGAGCATGGTATTTACCATGTATTTGGAGGTAGAATTTTGGATGGAATAAAGCAGGAAAATTATCCTTCAGGAGCTAAGTGAGTAAAGATTTTAGGTGTTTTTCCTGGTGACTCAAGTGCCAGAAACTAGCTTTGGTAATGTCGTTGAATTAACTAGGCTTAATTCCTATCACATGCTATTGCAGTTTAATAAATTCCTGTGGTTAATGGAAGCTTTTTAAAAATTTTTTTATTTTTTTTTTTCTGCCTCCTGCAGTGTGCTGCTCTGGTTGGTGAAGACCAGCCTCTTTGTCCAGATCTTCCTGAACTTGATCTTTCTGAACTAGATGTGAACGACTTGGATACAGACAGCTTTTTGGGTGGACTCAAGTGGTGCAGTGACCAATCAGAAATAATATCCAATCAGTACAACAATGAGCCTTCAAACATATTTGAGGTAAGGACATCCTTTGGAAAAATTAATTTTTCATTGACTTTGGCTTGGGCGAGACTAACATGGTAACAGGCCTGAACATATAATGGGTACTTACTTTGCTATCATCAAAAGACTTTTCATCACAGTTACATACTTTCTAATTGATGGAAAAACAGTGTTTGGAAAACAAATGGTTTATTTTTATTTGTATTTTTTTAAACATTGAAGGGACTAAGAATCAACAACTGTGAGTGAGTTAAACTATGTTGAAATACTAAAGGGTTGTGAAAGGTTAGTGACAAAGAAGAACAAAAGTCTAAACCTGTTTATTCCTGTCTATTTCCCACAGAAAGAATGAGCAATAAATGGTACCTCATATAAATTAATAAATAAGAAGGCCTTTCTTTTTAACCAAGGGGGTAGATGTCTACCTTTATTTGCTTTACTAATTAGGTGAGCTCTTTTGATTATTATTATTAATCATATTTTTGGTTCATATCTCTAATTTCTTTATATAATGGGAATTTCTAAACCTAACTAATCTACTGTATACTTATAAATCAGTCAAAATTCATTTACTTTTCAGTAGCGAGAATTACCTCCGTGACTCCGGACTCTTATTATAAGCCTACCCTATAATAAAGAATGTTAATCTATTCCTATTAAAGTGTTACTTTGAGAAAAGAAATTCTTTCCCACAAGATCAGTACTCATTTACTTGAAAATACATGACTTTTTATAAGAACAAACATTTAGTGAGTACTCTGGCAAGTGAATTAAATGAAGATTGACAAATTCACTGGTTTTCTTTATCACAACTGCCAGTGCCATCATCATCATCATTATCTAATGTTTTCTGAGCACCTAGTATGTGCTGGACTTTTCTTATTCACCCGCAAAGACATTTCTTATACTGCCGTGTTATTTGGTTGAAATCCGAGTCTTAAGAAAGCCAAGTTTAAAATATTAATTGAGTTTTTCTGGAACCCAGCATGCAATACATGCTGAATAAACGTTTGTTGAATCATGAGTGAATGATGAATATATTAATGTTGATAACAATAATAGTAATGACAATAATGGCCAACATTTTGGTATACTCATGCTTAATATATGTCATCTCACGTATCCTTGAAAACAACCTATTGTTAGGTCCTATTATTATCATTCCTGTTTTACATATGCAGACACTGAAATTCAGAGAGGTTATTTGATTTTCCCCAAATCACACAGCTGACAATAAAGACCTGGGATTTGAACCCCAAATTTATCGGACTTCAAAGTTTATATCCTTGATTAAAAATAGAGAACCCATGAATTTGGGTGACAGCCATCCTTTACAAAGGCATATCAAGCTGCTTCTTTGCTCAATATATTTAAAAATAGAACAGAATCTTTCCTTTCAGTGGTGGTTGGCATGGAGGTACAGTTAGCTAGTGAGCTGAGACGGCTGTAGGTTCTGCCGACGGTTGAGATTTTGTAATACCTCTGGGGATTAAGTGGGTTTTAGAAGAATGCTTAAGGTAGTAGAGTTTGGACTGGGGAGACAGAACAAGGTAGAGGAAACACTGAAGGTTGTGGTTAGTTCTACTTTCCCAGGCTTCTCAGCCGGGTCTTAGAAAGTTCATGTGAGGACTTGGCCAGTTAGAACTGGTAAATTGAACATTCCTCACTCAGTACACTTGTCAGGTTACAGGCCCATTCTAAGTCATGCTGCATTAAATAAACAGTGCCTTAAAAAATGTCCATCTCCATAGACCTCTTATCTAAAAATCAGCTATTCCATATCAGATGAATGCCATGCATTTTGTAGAGGCTAGAGAATAACTTAGAGGGAGGGGGAGATGGCATAGGAGTCAATGCCTCTCTGGAGGGCTACTTTAAAAAAAATACAACGTTCTCCATAACCTGTATGTCCCTGTATTTTGTGTTGTGGTATTTGTGAGAGATACTTCACATTTATACCTTCAGGAGTCTTGGTTCAGCATCTAGTTAATTATCTACATGTAGGTGCTTAACATATACCATACCACCCTTTTTGTCTCCCTGTATCATATTCTATGCTCATAAAATTATTTTCAGCACTCTAAAACAGAAGGTTCATGTAATTTAGACTCTCATTAGGTCATTTTAAACCAATGATTCTCAACCAAAGGCAATTTTGGTCCCCACCCCACACCCCAATTCAGGGGACATTCGACAATGTCTGGGGGCATGTTTGGTTGTTACCACTGGGGACAAGGGGATGCTACGAGCGTTTACTGAGTAGAGACTAGAGTCAAGGGATGCTACTAAACAATCCTACAGCATGTAGGACAGCTCCCACCACAAAAAATGATTCAGCCTCCAATGAAAAAAGCACTGAGGTTGAAAAACCCTGCTTTTAAATAAAGTCACAAACTTCCCCTTTATAAATTACTAATGATTAATTGGTCAGATTTCTGAAAGAAGACGTAGTAAGGTACTGGATATAAAGAATGAGAAGTCATATAACGGTATTGGGATGCCTGGGGCTCCAGGACTAATATGTCAGGTATTCTCTTAGTGTCAGAGGGCAAAAGTGACTGTTTAGGTAAGTTCCCATAACAGTGTTCTCTGATGTCATAAAGCCCATTCTTTATCTAGGCAAAGGGTAAGGTCATATGTGGCAATGCCGTTACCAACAGCAGCAGCTTCAGGAGCATTTGCCTGGCGTGAGGACGCCTCCACTCTTTGCCCTCTAGTGTTAAACTCAGGAATCTTTTCTATACTGCGAAAGGAAAGTGTGTTTGGAGCAGAGGTGACGTTCTAAAATTGGGTCTTCCCTGTGAAGAAGATTCGTATGAAACAAGATAACTCTTTCATGGCCGCAGGTTTGTGTTGCTTCTACCCAAGCAGCATTTCAGGGAAGTGCCTTCCCAGGGCCAGCCACTCACAGTGGACTTTTCACCTGCACTCACCTTCTTTCAATTTGCAAAGTCCTGCCTCATCACATTTGAGAAGGCCTTGTACTTGAGCAAGTTAAACAGTCACGGGTTCTGCTGTCTCTGATCTCACAATAACAAGCATTATCTACTTTGGATTCCCAGAATAAAATCAGGCACTGAGTAGTTAAATGCTTTTCCGTGACTCAAGTAGCACATCAATGACACCACTGGAAACTGGCCATCGGCTCTCTGAATTCTCATCATAGCAGAAAGTGGGATTTAGGGCTATATAATAGAGTGGCAGAGTCTTAAAATCTTGAGAGTATAGTCCCAGCTACTCGGGAGGCTGAGGCAGGAGAATGGCCTGAACCCGGGAGGCGGAGCTTGCAGTGAGCTGAGATCTGGCCACGGCACTCCAGCCTGGGCGACAGAGCGAGACTCCGTCTCAAAAAAAAAAAAAATGTTGAGAGTAAATTATGTATCTCTTCTTTTTGTTTCTTCCATATGTTTGAATCTAAGTTTAATTTTTATTTAACATCACAAAATAATGGTAAAGAATGAAGCTGAATGTCACAATTTGAGAAAGATAATTCCAGGTGGTAGCAGAGGGGGTAGCAACATGCAATGGCATATGTTGGTTGAGTAACTAGACACACAAACAATGATCTCTGCTTACGCAACCTGTGTTTGGATGTGTAAATGCAGGGGACCAGGTACGATTCAGAAGCCACTTTAAAAAACAAGGCAAAAGGCTTAGAGGTAACAGCCTCCAGTGAATCTGATCCATGTGTAAGGAAAACAGGATGCATCCCTGGACCGGCTGGTAGCAAGATTTATGTTTCAGAATATTGCAACATAACTTCCTTCCGTCTGTTGCCTTTGTGCATTGTTTGAAGGAGGAGAATAAAGGACTACTTTTACAGCACAGCAGTGTGTAAAGATGGATGGCATGGGGTTAGTTTAAATAGCATATTGGCCTTTCTGGGTCACTGTGGGCAACCTTGTCCCTGGTTTATTTTAATACCTGCTTTAATGCCTCTGTGATACAACTGAATGGGCATCTTTCATTCATTCGTCTTTACTTCTGAATGAAGCTACTTGGGGTTCGTTAGAACGATGGCAAGTGAGAATGCAGTCGTCTCTAGGTCATTACTTGTAATACATTCTGAGGTCTGCCTTTGCTGATGGGGAGAGAAGGACTCTCACAGCTGTAGCCAGCATTCATGTTTGGTGGTTGCTGGAACTCTCAGGAAGCTTGAAACTGTGAACTTTGTAGCAGAAATGGGTGAGTGGTGGTTTTGTATTTGTGTGTAAGTTATCCTGTTATATGCCACAAGGAAATGAATGTGGAAGTTTTCAAGACTACTTGATTATTCTAATGGAAATATAGATACTTTACATTTCTTCATTTGGCTTCACTTATATTCTACATTTTGCAAAAATTGACATATATTATGTACCTATCAAAAAGTTAAAAATAACAAATATCAGCAGTTCAACAGACCATTGAGCATTTGGGGAGCAGGGAATCTGCCTGTCTTGTTCACCGACATTTTTCTAGATATTTTCTTAGAAAATGGCAGAAAGTAAGAACTCAATAAATACTTGTAGCATAATGAATGAGTCAATCTTCATGTGTTTATTGATGGAATGAACTGTGTTAGGTAATATGAAGATTATATACAAAGCACAAAAGAAGGCCTGTGTCCTAAAGTACTTTAAATCTAGTTTGGGAGGCAAAATGAACAAATGTAAAACAATTAAGAAATCATGCAAGACTGTGTATACAAATATACAAGTATATGCATGTGTTTTTATTTCTTAGCAACTGGAAAACAATGTAAGACTGTATATTCATGTATATGTATAATATGTATATGCACCTACATAGGATTTTATATATATTTGCAATTTGCAAACATTGCAAGCTCGTATATGCATATATGCATGTATATATATGTGTGTGTATGTAAGTGTATTTCTAGCTGAGGAGATAAACAGCAAGAATAAATTCACAAAGCCTTGTAAGAGAAGAAGAGCCAAGCGTTTTCACAGAGGGGATGTGGAAGTGAGGAGCTTGGTTTACTCAAAGTAAAATACATATTAATGGGAACACAGCAGTAGTGGGAGTAAGTTTGGATGTAAGGTAGGTACAAAATTCCGGTGGGTCGTGAGAACCCAGTGGGAAATCTTTAGAGTCTGTTTAGAAAGTAGGATGTCATTGAAGATTTTTAGTAGATCAACATAATGGAGGTGGTATTTAAGAGTGGTAATGCTGACAGTCGTAAGAGGTGTAGGCAAGTAGGAAATAAGGAAAATCAGACAGCAGGCCCTGCTGCATTCCAAACCCAATGTGATACAGGTACAGGGAAGGGACAAGGTGATAGCAGAGGGGGTGGCATTCAGGGAACAGATTCAAAGTACCTTGAAGGAAAATTCCATCAGCCCTGATAACTCTGAGTTAGGATAGAGAGAGAGGTGGTAAGGAATGCTAAACTCAAAGATATTCCAAAGAGAAGCAGAACCTCATGGATATCGTTCCTGGTTAAGTTTCTGCTCACCTTTAGGAGCTGAAGTACTTTCTTAGATTCGTGAGTCATTTTACAAAGGGGCTCTCTATCTTTCCACTGCCTCAGGGACAGAACATATTTAACCCAATCCGCAAATTTACATGGTGTCTGCTTTTTTTCACTTGTCTCCTTGGAGGAAATTCTGCAGCCTTCCATGGTAATGAATTCCTGCTTCTGACTGTGCCTGTAGTCAGATAGACTTTTCTATGAATGGCAAACCTCTTGGAATTTTAACAAAACAAATAGACAAGAAAAAAAGAATGCACGTATACACAACCCCACCTTAATTTAATCATTGGAAGAATAAATTCTTTTTTGTTATGTGGGAGGACTGAATTAATTTACAATAATCACTTTTATAAGATTTCTGGAATTTCCCATTTGCAATCAATAAATGTTTGTCATTTAAATTAAATTTACGGCCCACAGCCGGATTTTTGCCACACTTGGTAATGACACTTATAGAGAACATAGACTTCAAGTAAGAAAATAATAGCCATTTAAGTGGAGAGATAATTGGCTGTAACATAAGAACATTGAAGAATGTTGAAACTCATGGAGACTTATGGAGTATTTTAAAAATTTATGTTGTACTTATCTTTGCATTTGTAGTCTACCACAAAATTCCAAATTCTGGGTATAAATCAGTTAGATGTTCATCTTGGAGAGTCACAAATCAGGAAGCAACAATCTGACCCAGCCTGTGTGCTGCTTTATTTTCAGCCTCTCCTGTCGGCTTATCTTGCAGGGAGACTAAATAGTGCTGTTTGATTGTGTGTGTGTGTGTGTGTGTGTGTGTGTGTTCATCTACACACCTCATTTAAGCACTGTTGTTTGAGACTTCTCGGCTTGATAACATCTGGCTTATCTTGGGAACATCTGGTTTATCACCCTATTTCCTCCCTGCCATTATGCTGACCACTGGAAAAATATGGCTCAGGAGTTCTGACCCACAGGGCTCTGTCACCTGGCATCAACCCCTGCTAATAAATAGCAACTCACAGGATGCAGGTTACATGACCATCTCTTTCACTGGCACTAACTTTCCTGCTGGTGGCTTTTGTTAATGGAAGGTGTGGCTAGGAGAGATGAGATTGGCTGCTGTTTTTTTTTTTTTTTTTTTTTTTTTTTTTTTTTTTTTTAATGGAAGTGGATTTGATTCTTAGCCATTTGCAGTTTGCAAAGTAAGAATGTGTATGTTTCATTAGGCACGATGATTTTAGAAAGTGCTATTTTGTATTTTGGGATGGTAGAAACCAATGATTTCATGTCAGATACTCTAGGCACTCCAGAAAGTAAACTGGGACATTTTATGGACTTATTGTAGGTTTTTCAACCTCCTGGAGACTCAACTGGTTCATCAAAGTTACTCTGCCTGGATATCTTTGGGGCCAAAATAGTGGAGACCCAAATTCACAAGGAGGAAATCTTGGAGCAGAATCAGGAAAAAGTGGCTCATTACTTCTTAGATTTACTTCAAAGATAATAGCGTGGGTGAAAGTAATCACAAGGTTCAGGGTGCTGCATTGGACAAACTATTTGTATAGTAACCGTGTGTCTGTGTAGAGACCTTATACACATGCTGTGTTTATTTGTCCATGTACCACTATCACTACGCCAGGTCCTGGAAGCACAGCCCAGCAGATGACTCACCTCTGGATGAAATCAACACACAAAGCAGATAAAAAACTGAACATTAAAGACCACATTGTTAAAAGAGAGAGCCAAATTGTTCCTCCACCATTCCCTATCCCAGACTTCACATCTAACAAGGTTAATTTGTCCCTATAATTATGTGCCTATTCTTTGAGTAATGAAAAATTTTATTGTGGGTTTTATAAAAGGAATTGCGTGTGATGTAAAACAATTTCGGTAAGAGCCACTTTTTTTTTCTTCTTAACCTCTCAGGTTCCTTTTAACTTTTTTTTTTTTTTGGACAGAGTCTCGCTCTGTCACCCAGGCTGGAGTGCAGTGGCGCAATGTCGGCTCACTGCAAGCGCCACCTCCTGGGTTCATGCCATGCTTCTGCCTCAGCCTCCCAAGTAGCTGGGACTACGGGTGTCTGCCACCACACCCAGCTAATTTTTTGTATTTTTAGTAGAGACAGGGTTTCACTGTGTTTAGGCAGGATGGTCTCGATCTCCTGACCTCATGATTCGTCCACCTTGGCCTCCCAAAGTGCTGGGATTACAGGCGTGAGCCACTGCGCCCAGCCTTCTTTTAACTTTTAAGACTGTGTGCTCTGAGGTATGTTTAAAAGCAAGGCAGGATCCTATGCTTTAGTGTAGCTAGAATGAGAGCAGGGAAATGGGGAGAGAGATCCACAATGAAATACATACTCTTATTCTTGGCAATGGCAGAGTTGTTTGAAGCTAAATGACTTCTTACCCATTTGTCCCAAAGTGATGATAGAAGATACTTTTGTGCCTTTTCTTTTCCAGAATGATAGACTGATTTGCACAGTTTCAGATTCTAAACACTAATATTTTGTAGACCTGTCCATCTCCATTACTACTGCAAGTTATTCATTCAAGGTTTGCAGCCAGATGGATTAATGAATTACCAGATCTTGCATAAAATGACTTAGCCTGACTTAAACAACTACTTTTTTTTCCTTTTTTTTTGTGGGGGTGGGGAGCAGTCTTACAATGGGTGTTAATGGGCTGTAGAGAGAGTGAGCCCCCATTGAGTTTTTTTAAACTAGCTTTTTTAAAGCTTCACTGCACTTTTTCATTCTTTTCTGAACTTGTGCTCAGAAGCCGTCAGTTCAAGGAGGAGCAATCAGGCTGGTAGAGCAGAGAGGAGGAAGGAGACTCAGTGGTCAAATCCCTGGTGGCCTATGCCCTTCCCTGTGCCAAATCAGCGTGATTTATCAGAGCCCTGTCTTCAGCGCAGAGTTGAGAGTGAGTTCCAGGGTCCCCCCCACACAATATGCATAGCTGGAGCTCTGAACTTTGAAGGAAAGCCTCAGAGCTATTTGCAAAGTGCTGGTGCTTAGTGAATACTAAATTACATTTAGGAAATAGTCTACTGCTACCAGTTATACTTCATTTTTATTCTTGACACAGACACCTAAATCAGAGAACAGTAACATTTCAGAGATTATGGAAGCAGTTTGGGTATGTTCCAACACTATAATAGGATCAGAATTTTAAGGCCTTTTGTATTATTACCAATAGTCACTTAGTTTCTACTGCAGTGTACTTTGTAGGGAATTACAGCTTTTACTAAAAAGATTAAAATGCTATTATGCAAATGATTGCAGTATGTTATTATGTTTACAAATTAACATCCATGGCTCAACACACAAATTAACTAACTATTCTATCTGTGTTATTAAGGATTTAATAAAGTAACTGTTAATAAAAATGGGTAGCTTGGAACTTTAGTAGAAAACAATTGTGATTTAACGCATGGAACTTGAGCATTGTGTTTAATGTTCTAGGTGATATAATGGTAAAATAAAGTTGAAAAAAGCACATAGAAAAACCAAAACTGTGTGAACAGCAGAGCTGCTTGCCTGAGAGGCTGATGAACGTGAACTAAATAGCTTCAGGCTACCATGTACAGTGGGCAGCATAGCAATAAATCTAAGCAAAGCACGCAAAACATCTTCTATTAATAAATAGTTCATTGAAATGATAATTACCCTCCATTACGTGTTTGATATGTTCCATACACACAGAGAATACTGACATTATTCTAAAATGGATCTCAGAGTAAATTTTGCTGTGGAGAATGGGATTTAGCTGAAGAATATCGCTGGGTGATAAAAGAGGAGAAGGCTGGGTTCAGACTGAGATGGCTTTACAAACAGGCTGCAAATTGCTATTCCTGGCCGTTCATAAGAGATCATAAAAGCAAGGAGATAAGAGCCGCCAAGGTTCCTGAGAAATGAATGTATGTGATTATGTTATCTCGTAGGTTGGATTTACTAGACAGACCGACAACACCTTCACTTTAGCCCAACAGGAAAAGTAGAAAGAGATACAGATTTTGGATAGCAAACTTTGTTAGAATAGGAAATTCCAAAACACTGTAATTCAAATGTTTCAAAAGAGAGCCAGGATCCCAGTCATTGACTTCTGTGCTGGATCTCAAAAAAAAAAAAAAAAAAGAGCTAGGAATATGACTTAATATTAAGCAAATAAATGAAAAAGAAACAAAAGCATTACAAGAACATCCTGGAGAACTAATTCTATATTTCAAATATTTTGGACTCATGTTTCTTAATTCTCAAATAAAGATGTTGAAGACTTCTAAGTCCACAAACAATTATCTTTTTAGGTCTCCCTATTGAGGGATACTAACATGAACTTCTTAGTAGGAATTTCTGGATGTACTTAAGAAATGTACAAGCAGGGAAGAGACCACAAAGTTGGTCAAGGTTTGTGCCTTTGCATACAATACAAGCAATTTATTTTGTTCCAAATAGCACCTCTGTGGTTGGGAAACTACTTATGCAAATTTTTGATATCTAGCTTTAGCAAGGTACCTGGTTCCTTCATTTCCTTCCACATTTGGATAAATTGTGTTGTTCTTCACTCTTCCAAATTTGTCCTTGTGGAAGCGAACACTTGCAAATTGGTTGAAGCTTGCTAAGAGAAAGAAAGGGAGGGGGTAGAGAAGAGGAGGAAAAAACCTGACCAAAAGCAGTTGCTGTGACAGCTTATGATTTGATGGTTTGTGGCCTTGTCCTGTTCTCAGGCACCTGATCAAGAAAGTGGTACAATCCTGTTATGCAGACATTCTGGAAATCTTGCCAACATTCACCTGACATGACCAAGGTTTAAAGTCCTTGCTGTAACTTTACAAAGCGTAGTGAGAGTGTGTGCCTGTGTGTGGCACATACACTCACTCAAATCCTTTTTTTTTTTTTTTTTAAGGGGGAAAAAAGTGATCTTTGCCATAGAAGGGTGGTAAAATAATTAGTCCAGTAGACAAATGTCTTGGCCCATGTTTAAACAGAGCTTTAAGGACACAGTGTTCCCAAGAGTCACATATCTAAATACAAACCAGTGTCAGCTGCCATGCAGACCAAAATGTAATAGCCTGCTTTCACATAGGTCATCGTCAATCCATTTTGGTCGCAGTCACACTGCACATCTGTTTCTGCGAGCTGCAGCTTCTTAAGGTGGCATTTGGACTTCATAAGAGCACAAACAACCAAGCTATAAATTGCCACTGCTGGAGTTATTTTGAATAAGTGTATACTGTTTCATATTTATAATGGCGAGGCTTCATAATATTCACAGTGAATATATAACACCGATCAGTTCAACAAGCATGAAATTGTATGTTGTCAACTTGTCACATAAATAGAGTCATATTCTGGCTTGCGATAATGTTGAACTAACATTTTTTCCCCCAGAATTGTCGAGAGGGTCACAAAAAAGTGAGGAGGTAGCACTTCCTTTGGGTAGATAACCAGTCAAGGCTATTGTAAAGTTGATATTACTGTTGATGAGTTCCTTTTCTCCCCTCCCTCCGAAGCACTAGCTTTTCTTGGGTGAATGCTAATTGGCTAATCTGGTGTGTTTCTGCTGTCATCCAATGCTATCATTTTCAGCTAGTACTTGGAGGTTTTTTTGGGATGTGTATGTGTGAGTAGCTTTTTTTTCCCCCTTTAAAACTTCTTCTTCTTCTTCTTCTTTTTTTTTTTCTATTCTTGTGGTGCAAATCAGTGCTAATTGTCATGAAATTCTCTAGCTATACTCGGGCAAGGTTTCTTGTTGCCTTTTCACCCCAGTTAACTCTTAATTTATTACCAGAGCATTAGGAAATAGTGAAAGCTGGACATTTTATTCAAACTTAGTTGAGATAGAGAATTTAAAGAGATGCAGAAAAAAATGATTGAACCAAATTTGCATCTTACTAAAAGGAGAAAGGACGAATGAAATGTGCTCGCCGGTAGCTACGGAGAAACTCAGAGACCAGTTTCCACGGTGGCTGATATTTCTGCACCAGAGGCATGGTAGAAACTGATGCAAGTCTGTTTTCACTTTTGAGAAATTCTTAGATGTGTTCAACCTTCCTCATCTTTCTTCCAATGGCCTGAAGACAAAAAGGCATTGCAATCTGTATTACCCGGTTAAGTTGCTAACTTCAACACCTTGAGACAGTACTTCGGATTCTCTAAAGCACTATGCAGTATTACTGAGGATTATTACCAAAACTTTTCTTTTCATCCCATATCACTTGGGGTACGGCTGTTTACATTTTCTTTTTCTTTTCTTTTTTTTTTTTTTTTTTTGAGACGCAGTCTCGCTCTGTCATCCAGGCTGGAGTGCAGTGGCGTGATCTCGGCTCACTGTAAGCTCCGCCTCCCGGATTCACGCCATTCACCTGCCTCAGCCTCCTGAGTGAGTACCTGGGACTACAATCGCCCGCCACCACACCCAGCTAATTTTTTTCTTTTTTGTATTTTTAGTAGAGATGGGGTTTCATCGTGTTAGCCAGGATGGTCTCGATCTCCTGACCTCGTGATCTGCCCGCCTCGGCCTCCCAAAGTGCTGGGATTACAGGTGTGACCCACTGCACTGGGCCCACATTTTCTTATACAAGAACCAATTCACTGGCTAAAGCTCTCTGTTTCCAACTTTTGCAACATCTTCACATGTCTTTTTGCTTGTGGATTTTAAAAGTTCATCTCTCCTCTCACTTATTTACTTACGCATTCATCAAAATATAATTGTCATCCATTAGCATGCTTAGCGTCTGACCATTTTAGGGGGATACAGTGGTTAAAAGCAAACCTAGTTTCTGGCTCCCTGAACATTTTGGTTAGTGATGAAGACAGGCCTTTTAAAAACAAGTAAGATAAGCTGTCTGTTTGAGGAAGGAGAGCAGGGAATTTCTCCATCTCTCTGTTACCCAGTTATCACTAGCAGATAAATTCTGCCCTTCTCCTACTTAATTGTCTTTAGAAATGCCTTCACCTTGAAATGGAATTCTGCTGGAGAGCATTTCTCCTAGCTAGAGGAGCATTCTGTCCAAACCAAGATCCCATTCTATTCCAAACCAAGATCTGTCCCACTGCCCCAACAAATGCAGGGCAGTGGGACAGAATATTTGAGATTGGAAGACCTGAAATGTATGATGTCCTACACACAGTATATTAAAATAACAGTTTGCTAAATGACGAGTTGATGAGTGCTGACGAGTTGATGGGTGCAGCACACCAACATGGCACAAGTATACGTATGTAACAAACCTGCACGTTATGCACATGTACCCTAGAACTTAAAGTATAATAAAAAACAAAACAAACAAACAAAAAATTAACAGTTTGCTCATTGGAATTGCAGGGTTGCCAGGGGGTGTGGAGGGGAAAGAGGAAGCCAACCCAAGGGAAGAGGGCAAGACCGTTAGTGGAGAGTTCTTTAACCAGTGTGCAAGTCTGACCTGACCAGAATGCTGTGCCCTTGGTGGGGCTTCTATGGATGAGAACTGTTTGGTACCATTTTAGGTCTGTTGACCTTTCTATTTGAGAATGATACTTCAGTCCAGCTGGAAGGACCGACATGCTTTTTGCCTGTTTGAGACACCTGTGTATGTGACTTTTGTCTCTCTCTTGGATCCATCATCTCTAAGTGACAGCTCCTTGCTTCATGGGGTAATGCTATCCAGGGGCTATCCTGCACCCTTGGAAGAGGCATGTGCAGGAAGAATGCTACCAATCCCTTTCCTCTTCCCTCTGGAGATACCAAGCATTACACCCCTGCCAAGCCTTACTCAATTAGATCTCTTTCAGATTCCTATAATAATCGAGCTTAAGTCCTCTTCTCCTCAGTTCTTTCTGAGAAATTTATTTCTGCTTTGAAACGGCTCTTGCATAGGAGAAAAGTGCCTCTGTTACAGGACTGCCCTTGGTTTTTCCATGGGCTCTTGGCTTAAGGACATTAGCTTCCTTGGTGTCATCTCATTTGCTCAGATGTGAAGTTAGAGCTTCTGTATTCCAGACATAGTTATCCTGGGTGTCCAGGGATCCTCGCCAACCCAGATTCTGTCTAGATATGTTCTCATGTCAGAATCCTCTTGTGTCTTGCCAGCCCATTCTTACCGGGGACACCCTGCTCTCTCCTCTGAGCTGCATATCTCAGCCTGCATTTTTTATTTAGGCCATGCTGTCTGATAGGCAGGTTCACCTCCTATTCTTACTGGAGAAGAGTCTGGGCAAATGCCTGAAAGTCTGAAGACAGCAATGCTGTATAGGATAAGTGACTTCTTTTCCCTGCTGGTTCCCAATTCCAGGGCTCTGTGTGCAACAGATTTGAGAGTTACATTAGGTCACAGTGCCACTGTCTAGCTCCTTTAATCCTATCACCCGGCAATCCCAGCAATGTAGCTGAGGTGGCTGCCCCTGTCCTAAAGGAATTTGTGTCAGTTTCTCCTGGGATGAATCTAGTCGGGACCACTTTGCAACATTTGTTCAAACTGAAAATTTTGACAAAGACGTTCTGTTCACAAAGAGCCAACAAATGTTCTGTGTTTCGATACATTTGGAGGTTATGAAATGTTGCCTGGTCTTGGCAGATAACTGAGTCTGGGGACCCACATAGTGTAAGCCATGCCCTGTTTAATTTGTCTTTCAATGGCAAATGTGTTTCTTCTGTGATTCAGCATAAGGGATGATACCCTCCAATAGGACTGAGTGACCTCCCTGCTGCTTTTGTGGTATAGAAAAGAAAAAAAAACAAAAAAACAAAAAAAACACGGATACCACTTTTTTTCCTTTAGTTGCTGGTTTATTTTTATTTCCAGCTACATCTTTTATAGTTGAAAGAGAAGATGTATGTTCTATAGATAGTATGCATTTTTATGGTTATTTTTATAATTCATACTGGAAAACCTAATTTCTGTAGCCATTAACAATTTAGGATTATTAATTGTCTGAAACATAGGTGAGAAGCATACTGTTTTTAAAATGTCTCTGAGAAGCCAAACTAGATTCAGAAAAATTCCCTCAAATGGAACACATTTTATTCCCAGATACACTTCTTCACCCCTCACTTAACACTTGCTTCCTTTTGTTTTACTTATGATTTAAATGAATCCAGTTGTCTAATGTTCTATCCGATATGTAATGTTCTATGAGCATATATGACATTAGAAGAAATGGTTTAGAAAATTCATGAAATGGTGACAGTAAAAAGATAATGGTGAGCAGTGACAACTGACCAAAGAGACAAGACTACAAACTACAAAAAATTGACAAACCCTGAAAATGTGACAGTCTGGGGCCCTTTAGTTTGGGGGAAAATACTCCCATATTTCTCAATAGGTCCATCTAGTCGTTTTGCAATACCAGACAGTGCTACCCAAACCAATCCTCATAATTTTTAAAGTGGGGAAAATATGTACATGATTCGGAAATCTTTCCATGAAAAAGCTTTAATGAAAGTATGGTGCTTTAGCACGTTAAGTTCTTTGATTTATCTGCACCAGCGTCTATGTGGATTAAAGCCTGATCATGTGAGGAAGTAGGTGAGGCATACATACAAACACAAACACGTAGTTTTACATCTAACAGATTTTAATGGAGTTTGGATATTATCCTGTGTTTCCTGTGTAGACTTCAATAATAAAGAAGAAAATGCTCCATGAAATATCAAACTTCATTTTATAATCTGTTAGATTACATCTTCCCTTAAAAACGCAACTGTTGAAATTTTCTTGAATAAAGAGACCACTGACTTCTTTTTCCTTATCAATAGTAAAGCTTTTTGGCTACAGGGACATTGGTCAAGAGAAATATAGCTCAGTAGAATTATCATTAAGTAAGCAATTTCCCACATTCCTTTAGAATGAAATCGCCTATACTTTTCTCCTTCATGGCTTTCCATATTTATCCTACCCAGTCCTCAAATAAGCTGCCACCCCAGCAATGCACAACTCACTTGTAAATATTCATTTGGAGCATATGAAATCGTAATATCAGTACTGAGACTAACTCCACCACCCATTTTGCTTTGGAGACCCTTATAAATAAATGAACAACCTGAGAGCTTTCAAAACAATCATTAAGATGCGCTACTTGCTTTTGGATAAAGAGTTTCAGATAATGTACAGGACTGGGCTTCCTAAATCTAATTTCTGTCTAAAAACCCAGGGAATGCTCTGGCTGTATCTTCTCTATCCAAACTCTCTTGACTGATTCTGGCATCTTTCCCCTGAGAATGCCCAGCTCAAGGTTCTCTATATGGACCCAGAGCCTTGATCAGGCCATGACCCTTCATTAATATTCAAACTTTGGCAGTTTCAAAGAATGCCGCCCTCCTCGACCACTGTGAGCAGTGAGCTCCCCTGGTACTTTCTCTCATGCTTATCCTTTGTATGAAGACATTTGTGTCTTTCTTCATGTCTCTTTCAGGAGTAATTCTTCACCTTGTTCAATTTTTTCCTTTCTCTTTATGGCTGTCGTAATAGCCCCTGGTACAGCCAGGCAACCATGACCCTGTCCATCATTCACCTGCAAGCTATTCTTGAACCACTAGATGGTCCCTGAGTGACCAGATTAATTGTGCCAGTGGTGAGCCTTTTCACCTGACCTTTCGTCCAGTGACATAAAAGCTGATTCCAGGCTGTGTGCAAGGCTGGCTGCCCAGCCATCTCTGCACCCTCCATGAAGTCAAGCAGTGGAACGGAGAGTATCCATGCAAATTAAGTGCAGAGGCAGGGATAGAATAGGGTGTGCAGTTGGGGGTTATCAGAAATTAAATTTGTCTTCCTTTGAGTGCCATCGGAAATGAGTCTTAAGGAACGAGAACCCAAAGGAAACTTTCCATAGACACCATTTCCATAAACGGTATTGTCACAATGTGCTATTTTAAAGACTGGTTGTTTTGGTCTGTGTTTACATGAAGTCTTTACCAGGCACAGGATAAACTATTAAGTCCCCAAATTTAGGAAGTTATGTGTGGTCCTCTTCGGCACAAAGTGAATTTTTGTTGTCACATGTGCGAAAGAGCATCTTTTTCTTTTGTTAAGGCCTTTAAATTGTGGTCCAGCTTTCTAGGTAATAGCTTGTTGGCTAAATCTCTCAAGGTGCATTATAAACTGCATGAGGGGAAGAGGGACCCCATCAGCTCCTCAGTCCCTAGCACAAAGCTATGCACATTAAAACTCTCTCTAGTTTCTGTTAATGGATGGATTTACAGGGGTTCTACCAAATTCAGAAAGAGAGGGAATATAACATGACCTTCCCAGTCATTCAGACCAATCATGCTAAAAACAAGACATATCCAAGATCTGAGAATGTGTTCTTCAAGAGATGGTTTGTAAACGGAGCCAATAGTGACACCTGTATGCTGTGTGTCTGCCAGAGTGTCTGTGAACTTACCCCCTAACTCTGCTACAAGCCTTTCTGCTCAGATGAAGATATATGGAGTTGGGAGACATGTGGTTGGTTAAGCCAATGTGCGTTGGTGGGTAAAGGCACTGCCGTATGTCTACTGAAGACACAGAGCATTTACTCTTCTCTCCCCGAGAAGAGGAAACGGCTCTGACACTCAATGAAGAGCTCAGGAATAGGTACCTTACTGGGGTTCTAGAGCATGAAAGTAAGTGTGTCTCTGTTCAAGGAACCGGTTGTTCCCAGGGAGCTCATGAAAATGCATGGCCACAGCTTCCCAACACGCTGTTCCCAACACTGTGCCCGTATTTCCTGGCTGGTTTGACCCTCTCAATGGATTCAGACTTAAAATTTTTGCAACTGTTTTTGCTGTTGTTGTTGTAGTTTCCTCATTTGTGATTGTAATGAAAACAGTTTACCTCTTGTGGAAAAGTGTGCATGATTGCACAAATTTACTGTGCCATACTTGTATCACAGTTACCTTATTTTTGGAAGAATCAAGCATAGGGGCTAGAAAGAAATCCTGGGCTGGGGAAGGATGGCTAATTTCTCAAGGCCATTCAGATCTTTCAGAAGCTGTGAATGATTTTGACCTTATAATCTGTGATCATTGGAACCAGGATGCAAAAATAGCAGAGAGAGGATCTCCTTCACCTTAATTTCCTGCCCTTTTCTGGTGTCTGTAGTACAACTGAGTATATGGACATCGTTGCTATTTTAGCAAAAGCTTGGTGAGCTATCTTTTTCAGGCGGGACAGTCTACCCAGTCCGGATTTTAGTCTGACTTTCATGTTATGATTCAGTATGTTCCAATGCAGGATGCTCTAATGCAGAACCTGATTTCATTCATTCTTAATTTGACCCATTTATCAACTATTTTAAAAAGCAACAACTACATGCCAGGCACTAATTTAAGTCCTCATAATACAAAGATGTATTAAGTACATAATACCTATGACACAGAATTTTCCCTTCAGGAGTTGGTTGGCTAGTAAAAAAGACAGACTTCAGCAACTAATTATAAAATAAGCAGATACATTCTGTATTACAGTTAGAAATGAAGTACCATGAAGACACAGACAGAGGAGTAAAAATGTCTGTGCAAAGGGTGAGAAGAGAGGAAATTTGATAATTGTTGCTAAATTTTTTACTCGTGGGTCTTCAATAAGTCAGAAGTTAAAAACCCTCTTACTTATTTATAAAATTTAGCAAACTGCACTTCCCACCTCTCAGGGGGAAGACAAGAAAAAGGATACACATAGTAGGTTCTTAATAACGTTTGAAAATAAATTTGCCTTCTCACAAGTCCCGTCTACATTGCACTCCGTAGTCCGATGGCTCATTAGGTTTTAACAAAAGCAGCGCAGCTAAATAAGAAGGATTCTTTAGTCAAGCACCCCCGGGCGGTATCTCTGAGAGCAAATGTGACAAATAGAATCAGAAATGAATTAAATAGTCAGCTACAGCAAGCCAAGCTAAAAAAAAAAAAAAGCTCTGAAATGACCCAAAATGGAAACATATTACAGTTATCTGCATTCACAGTACAGAACAAGTTTGGTCGTATTTAAGATAATTCTCTAGTGCCTGCTATTTTTAGCTCAAGGGTAAGCTCCTCTAAGAGTCTTTCGGCATTGCATCCCTTTAACCTGGCCTAACAAAATAAGCCAATAAGCTGTCTGATTTTCCTGGTCCATCAGGGAGGAAGAGAGATAGCTAAAACAAACCATTTGCGGGGAAAATGTGCGGCCTATCTTGTATTAAGAGCTTTTTTCATATAGATTTTTAAAACATCCCAATATTAAGTGTTGCCTGTCAGAGACCAAAATGTCAAGCTTTGCTGTTTTGAAATTGTAGGCTCATGGTTATAAAAAGAGGATTTTATAGGCCTAGTCTAATGGAAATAAACATTACTCCATTACCTTCAGTAAAACCAAATCTTTACAGTTCAAGCTATCATTATTAATGTCTATGAGAAGAAAGAAATGTTTCTAGGGCTTTATTTATTTATTTTTTTTAGGTAAAGGAAGACCGGCGAACTGTACCATAGCAAATAAAAGTTTTCTTAAACCTTTCTCCTCAGTGACTTTGCAGTGTATAATTTAAAAGCAGAAAGCAAAGAAGATGCAGTTTTAAAACACTAGGCTGGCTATTCCTGGTAGCTTTCTTTCTTACGTATTAACAACTCTTTGTGAGCCTATTGCTCTGTCAATTCTTGTCTGTCTGTCTCTATATAGTGTATACCAACAACCTCATCAACTCGTTACTGTTCACCACCTTCTAAGTGCACATGTGAATGTGTGCGTGTGTGTGTGTGTTTAGGAATAAGTGTGGGCTATCTCAGCTTCAGCCATATAACCGCATGTGTAGATTACAACACTTAACAATATGCTAGTTCCACTCATTTCATCAGAAACCATGCTGCTGACCATCAAAGTTTAAGACTGTTCTCAGGTTGACCAGTTTACCTACATTCTGTAGCCTACATTTGCCAATTTAGTGTGGAATAGATTTCAGCCACAGATGCTACCTGTGAGGCAATTAATCACCAGATATTTCTTGAGCTCATATTATTATGTGCAAGGTGTTATGCCAGGTGCAGTAAGAGGAGGAAAGGTGTCTGACACAAGGCCTCAGTCCTCAAAGAGACTTGTCCCTGAACTGCAGAAATGAAATGTAGAAATGAAATTCCTTGGGTGCCAACCCAAGGAAATTTAGGACATTTATAGAGTTCCTACTGTGTTCCAGACACCATGCCTAGGTCTTCTCTCCTAATAGGTCTGATTCTATCTGAATTATCAGCCTTCTCATAAACATTTTACTGGGGCCATGCTAAGTGTCAGTCACTACCCTTGGTTATGCATGGTTTCTGTCTTCCCACAGATGAGGAACTTAGGACTTAGTATTTAACCAGAACTCAGATTTCCTGGTTCTTACTGCTTCTCCTCAGTGTCAGAGAAGAAATGGGTATTTTCTATCTGGAATCCTTAGAAACACTGGCCAGTCACATTACCATGTTCAAGGATATATTTGCTTGACTGAGATGCTCCATTGATGGTGTTGAAGGATCAAACCGTGACTATTTCTTTCTTTTCTTTTGGAGGCAGAGTCTCCTTCTGTTGCCCATGCTGGAGTGCAGTGGTACGATCTTGGCTCACTACAACCTCCACCTCCCAGGTTCAAGTGATTCTCTTGCCCCAGCCTCCCGAGTAGCTGGGATTACAGGCGAGCACTACCATGCCTGGCGAATTTTTTGTGTTTTTAGTAGAGACGAGGTCTCACCATGTTGTCTAGGCTGGTCTCGAATTCCTGAGTTCAGGCAATTCACCCACCTCGGCCTCCCAAAGTGCTAGGATTACAGGCGTGAGCAACCGCGCCTGGCCAGTGGTGCCTCTTTTTTGCAGAGAACTGCTGGTTGCAGTTGCAGTTGCAGTCTGCTGCCAGTGAGGTCTTTGGTGCTTTGCAAGCTTGCTGCTGATCTTTAGTCCCCTTTAAGACCGGCTGTTAATCTTTAGCACAAGGCTGACTCTGCAATACAGTGCACACCAGGTTGCCTAACTTCTTGTTTGTGTGCTCCCAGGGATCAGAAACCAGTTTGCTGTTTCCCCCCTAAACCACAAGCCTTGGGGTCAGTAACTCATACTTAGGTGATTTAGCCTTCCTCTCCCCTGCCAGGGCTGGTCCCTGCTACTCCTGAAGGTATCCTACCTTACACATACCATACTTGATTGTTAAACCAAACGTTACTTTTTCAGCATCTGCTGTGCACTTAAAATTTTACCAGAAACCATGATACTTACAGACCAAATATATGGACTTGGGATTCCCTTCTTTTGGGGATGCACAGCTGTATAAGGAGGCAAGACTTACCCGGGTGACGCAATCAGACAATGGGTAAAATGTGGATAGTCACTGGACAAAGCCCTGTTCTAGGCACCATATGAATACAAGAGATAATGAATTAGCCCCTGCCTTCAGTGTCCTTAAAAACTAAAGAAGCATGTGAGCATTGGCATGATAGTAACAAACTACTCTAAGAATTTTAGAGGTGGGAAGAGATCTATGAAACCTATGAGTGAAGACGGAAGCTGACCTGGTGGAGGTTGCTTTTGAAATAGATCTTCAAGGCTGGCTCCGGTGGCTCACGTCTGTAATCCCAGCACTTGGGGAGGCTGAGGCAGGTGGATCACCTGCGGTCAAGAGTTCGAGACCAGTCTGGCCAACCTAGAGAAACCCCGTCTGTACTAAAAATACAAAAATTAGCCAGTCATGGTGGCACATGCCTGTAGTCCCAGCTACTCAGAAAGCTGAGGCAGGAGAATCGCTTGAACCTGGGTGGCCGATGTTGCAGTGAGTCGAGATTGCACCACTGCACTCCAGCCTGGGTGACAGAGCGAGACTCTGTCTCAAAAAACAACAGCAAAAAAGATACAGATCTTCAAGATGTAGAGAGATTTCCATGGACGGAGAGGAAAGGTGGGTAGTTTAGACATCGACTTTCATCTCATTATTATTTTAACACATATTTGTCACCTACTGTGTGCACGGATTTATGCTAGATGTTGGAATAAAAAACTGAATGGGATAGAGACAATGCTATGAGCAACCCAGCAGTGGTGAGGAAAGACCAAGTGATGACTGGGGACTAATCTAATAGAGCAGCAGAGAAAGTACATACAAGTGAATGGGATCTTGGAATTGTGCTAAATTAATATGAGGGGAGAGTTCATCTAGCATGCTCATTTCACAATGGAGAAACTGAGGCCCAGGCACGTGGAGTAACTTGCATAAAGAATATTAAGTCAGGACAAGCAGAAAGAAGACAATATGCGATTTGTTAGACACCAGGGACTCTTAAAAGTTATCTGGTGGCATCTGTGAAGAAAGGCTGTCTTAGAGCTTGCAACCAGGGGCCTGGTGAGGAAGCTGTTGAGGTTTTCAGGCTTGAGGTCATAGAGCTTGAATGTGGGGGTGATGGTGACAATGATAGGAAGGAATGCATATGGGAGACTTCCCGAAAGGAAGGATCAGTAAAGACTGTTATCATATTAAGTGATAGGTTGGATGTTGTGGTGAAAAAAGGGAGGAAACATGGCTGTGGTTTCAAGCTTGGGTGATTTGGAGAATTTGGGCTCAGTTAACAGAAATGAGAGAATGAGAAGAGGACATGTTTCAGGGAAGGCACAGAGGGGAATGTGATGTGCAGATTGTAAAGCAGGTGGGGCGGCTGCTATTGGAAGTTCGTGAACAATATATAATGATGGAGCTCTGGAGAAGTCAGGGAGGGCTTGATAAGGAGGGGTGTCTTCGAGGACATTGTTTATTTGGCAAATCAAAGATTTTATTTTTTATAAATAAATAAAGGGAAGATTTCAGGGATTCCCTTTTGCCCCACGTAGTAGAGATTTTTCTCTTGCTTTGAGTTTGATAATTCATCAGGCTTCTTCTTGCCAATAATAATAATACTACAGTAGCTTTGGGCGTGCCCAGCACTGGACTCAACATCTTAAGGCAATGTTAAAAACATAGTTTTATAGAGTTTAATTTAAAAAAAAAAAATACTAGTCTTATCTAATTCTCATAATCACCATGATGGGTTAAAAGTGTTACCTCATTTTACAGTTTGGAAAGTGAGGCTTAAATAAGTAACTCGCTCAGGGCCAAGTTACAGAAAGTAGCCAGAAGAACTGAGATTGCCTAACTCCAACAGTCAAGATCGTAATCACTCCTTACACTGCTTCCCAATTAATACCTCTATTGCCAGGCACTACGCTTCTCATCCCCTCCTACTCCCAGCCTCTTTCAAATTTTCCAAATGCCTGGAATTATTTCTGTCTTCTTGTTTTCGGTTTTCTCAAATTTTAAAATCACAGGAACCTCTCAAATTCAGGAAGTGTTCCTTGATTAATTCCACCTCTACCTAAACATCTAGCAGAGCCTTGACCTGACTTTGTCCGAGTAGATTTTGTATTATTTAGTGGAGAGATCAGCATGAATCTGTTCCGCCACAGACTGGTCAGCAGATCAGTTCATGCCCTATTGACCATAGAGCTGTAGACACTTCCATTTGCAGAGGCTTCTACTTAAAAGCATATATTAGAATTGTGAAACTGGGCACAGTTTGTGACATTCTTCATCTTCAGTGTGTATGTGGTTGATACTTGTTGACTGATTGACTAAGATTTTTGCTGGTGTTTGGTTGAGAAGGAAGTTAATTACAAAGTAGTGATAATGCATCTTAAACTTAGCTTTAAAATCTTTTATTGAACTCTTGGGCATGTCTTCATACTAAATTCAGTAGAATATGCCTGTTAGATAAGTCTCCTGAGAGACAAGTTTAGTGAGGAATATAACTCTTTTTAAAATGCAATGGAATATATGTATATTTCCCCAAATAAACAATTTCTTACAAATTGCACTTAGCTGTGATCATTCCCCTTCCTTTAGTGGGCAGCAAATCATATTGCATTTGTGGTTATGCATTTTTACAGAAATATTTTGGCTTTTTTTTTGTTCCTGGACTAAGAAGTCAAACCATGCCTCATTCATCTTTTTCTTATATACAATCCTTTGCACATAATAGGAGCTCAGTAAATACGTAACACTGCATGGTGTTCTCTCACCTACATTATAAGCAGGGATAATGGCTTTTATATCTTTTTGGTTCCTGTGTTCTCCTAGCAACTCCTCAGTTTCTAGTTCAACGTTATGTCCATAAAAGGTACTCAGTAGCTGGTGAATGAAGGAATGAATGAGTGACATTTAACTTGTGATCTTCTAAACCATTACTAAACCAAATTGGAAATATTTTTAGGGGACTGGGAAAATTACCTGGATAACTTGAGCTGTTGAGCAGCTTCCAGGCTGGGTCTGGTGCCTGTATCAAAATCTTCAGATACGTCAATAATTCCATTTCAGTATGTTCTTTCTTTGTTTCGAATAATACAGGTTTTTGTGCATTGATGTTTAAGATAAAGTGGTGCCTATTTTGCATTTCTGGTTATGTTTACAAAACAGTGTTTTATTGCTGTCTAAACATGAGAGTGCTCTCAACCACTCCCACTGTAGCACATTGAGAAAGGGCTGTGTTGTGTCTTTGCCCTTAGTTTGAAATATGTTGTACTTAGAGGTCATAGAGTTCTGGTTTGGGTAGCAAATTATTGATCAGGGTATTATGATAACAGCTGTGCTGCTGATTGGATGAAGATAAATATCCAAGCATGCAACTGGTATTACCTGGCATTATTGTTTTTCCTGGGAGCCTAGTCATCCCACGGGGGCTTTAAAAGAACGGTCAGAAGGTAAATATTACCAAGAGTCTATTAGGCAGAGTGCAAGCCAGTGGTACCCAATTCTCTCCATTCACCATTATTTGGATTCTGGCCCTTGTGTTTTCCTGCATTCATCTTTTGACTCTTTATTTAGATTTCCTTGACTTTTTAGAATTTTTCTGTTGTTCCTTACTACTTTTGCTTCTTGCTGAAGTATTCATTTTTTAAAGGATTATCAGGAAGCAATAGCATTGCTTGTAATCTCTCTGCCATTGAGTTTAGTGGTGCTTCCTCTGCTGTTATCAGAGACTTATTTAAAAAATTATTCGATACCGTATATATTTAAGAAATAGAACATTATGTTTTGATTTAGAAATACACAGTGATGATTACCACAGCGAAGCAAATGAGCATATCCATCACCTCACCTAGTTACTTTATTTTTTGTAGTAAGAGCACCTAAAATCTACTCTCTTAGTACAATTTCAGAATCCAATACAATATTATTAATGAGAGCCCTCAGGTGGTATGTTGGATCTCTAGATATTTTCATCCCACATAATTGCAACTTTGTACACTTTGACCTTTATCTTTCCATACCTTCCCCTCCCCCCACTCCTGGTAACCATCAGTCTACTCTTTTATTTTTTGTTTTTAAGATAGGGTGTCTCTTGCTCTGTTGCCTAGGCTGGGTGCAGTGATGTGATCATTGCTTACTTCAGCCTCAAACTCCTGGGCTCAAGCAGTCCTCCCATCTCAGCCTTCCATGTAAATAGGGCTACAGGTGTGTGCCACCACACTTGGCTAATTTTAAATTTTTTGTAAAGACAAGGTCTCACTATGTTGGCCAGGCTGCTGTTGAACTCCTGACCTCAATCAGTCCTCCCATGTAGAGCTCCCAAAGCACTGAGATTATAGGGTTGAGCTACTGTACCCCACCTACTCAAAGATTTCTTAATTGTCTAACTCAAAAGCCCTTTTTCAGGTCCCCATTCTTCTTGAATTTTCTGTGCTACTTGAATATTCCTTATTGACCAGGCTATAGAAAAATTCTTTCTCTTTCTTGGTGTTATTTTTTAAATATTTGGAGTTTTTGTTAATGTTCCTCTTTGCAGTCTCCCAATTTCCTTCCCTCTTCTTTGAACACATCTTTTCTCCTTCCTTTGCTGGAAGACCCTAAATGTACCTTCCCCTTATACTTTCAGCATTCAGGCCAACTAGAGATAATTGGACAAGCCAAAGATCATGTCTGACATGGCTTGCTAATGGCTCTCTGTCTGAATGGGTTGGCATCATCTTTAAGAATCTTGTCTTGGCCTCACTTGGGACTGACATTTTAAGCATTAAAACTCTTCACTAATTAACAGAGGCAACCTAAAGAAGAATAGTTTTTGAAACGATGCTTGAGTTTTCTCTTACTACATTCCCTGGAAAGCTCACAGAGTTGGTAATGTATTTGAATTGTGTATTGGAACAGGTTAGTATTAAAAGTGATTACAATACTATTTTAATTTATATTTATAAACACATTTATTTGTATTATGTCAATTTATATTTACATAATTTAATTTATATTTATTTTATAAAATATAAATTTACACTTATCTATATAATTTATATTTATATAAGTATATATTTATATACCTTCATTTGTATTTATATTTCAACACACAGAGACAGTCCATACAACTTGTAGTTATTTTTCCTGTCTTTCTAAAAAGACTAAAAGGCAAATGTTCTGCAGTGTGGAACTGAGTCTGCGAGTTAAGAGGTTTGCCAGGTCACAGCTAGCAATGACAAAGGTGAGATTTGACTGTCAGTTTTCTACCTTTCTGAACATTAGACAGACTTCCAATATTAACGTGTCATTTCTATATGGCATTTTCCAGGACTTTCTTAAGTCTTCAAAAACCAAATGAGGGCCATATCTCTACTTTGCAATGAGGAAACCAGGACTCAAAGGGGCTTGCCCAAACTCCCTGACGTCAGCAACCCTCTCTTCTCTTTGTATCCCAAGAACCTAAAGGCAATGGTAGCAAGATGGTTAGGAAATTGGGCCCTGTAGTCAGACATGCCTGCCTTCCAAACCTTAGCTCTACCACTGACTTGCAGTAGGACCATGAATATCTTTTTTCTCTTTTTGTGAAATAGTGTCTGCCTCAGGGTTATTTATTCATTCAGCAAACATTTACTGATCACCTATCATGTGTGAAAATGTTCTAGGAATATAGTAGTGAGCCAGGGAGTAAAAAAAATCCTGCCCTCCTGGAACTTATGTTCTAGTCAGTTGTTGTTAGAATTAAATGAGACCACACATTGAAAATGTCTTGCACAGTGCCAGGAACAGAGAGGGTATGCATTTTGACAGAATTAAGACAGAGTCTACAAACCCCTGGAAGTAATAGCTTTTGCCTTTCCTTACATCTATAAAGATAGTAAATGTGATATTAATAAGTCCTTTACTTTTCCAAGAACCATTTCATTCCATGGAAAGCACTCAGTATTTAGCCATGGTAGTTGTTTTATAATTTAGAGTTCTTTGGTTGCAAACAACAGAATAGAAAACAAAGAATCAACTCTAGCTTCTTCAAGCAGAAAGGCAGAAGGATATGTATGGCTGATGGAATTGATGAGAGAGTGTTGAACTAGGCTTAGCACCTAAAAGACCTGGAGCCTGGGAACTAAACTGCAAGAGGAGTCTCATCACAATTCAAATGTCAATAACTTTTCCCTATTCTGTGCTAACCCTGGAGTGGTGAGAATCGAGTGAGGCTTTTGCTTACTGGCTCTTGGTGTGTACCCAGTCAAGAAGGGATAATTCTGTGAAGGGAAATTGTGGTGCGTTTACAAATCTACTGGGCAGTCAGGAACAACCCGTGACAGCTCTGAGGTCTTAAAGCTGGATGAGTTATACTGTCAGCACAAAATGCTTGACATTAAGTAAAGGAATGGGGTTCTTGTTCCCAACTAAACAGTGGGAATTCTACCACCCAGTGGCTATCCTCTGAAATTCCATGAATTAAAACTAGTGCTTATGATTTAGTTAATTTTTGCTTTTGAAAGATAAGTAAATATACATTTATCTGTATATATATGCATACACACACACACACACACACACACACACACACACACACATACATACATGAACTAAATATATTTTATGAAACTTCATCCCTGGCTTTATTTGCCAAAGGTGAGTCCTCCATCTTGTGGTTTCTGCATCTCTTTGGCATTTGTCACTATGCACTTGTTGCCTTTTATTTTGTCACAGCAATCCCAGAAATACCTATAGATCATCAGTGATGAGCATCTTCTGTGAGTCCAGTGGCGTGCTGGCTCTGGGAATATGGAGAGACCTGTTACATTACCTTCTATAATTACATGTATTTGCTGTCCCTGAGAAATCATTTATGTGTGTCTGCCAAGAAACATTAGCCTTTCCATTTTTTTAAGTTTTCAAATAATATATGTAGAAATAATATAAGGAAAGTGCATAGTTCAATGCTTGCACTTAATTGATAGTCAATAAATGGCAATTTGTAGGAACACTCTGATACCTTGAACTTCCTGGATAGCTCTGTAAAACTGAAAGTGTCCTTGGGAACAAAACTGCACAAGCATGCTGGTCAAGATTCAAATTCCAGGGAGAGAGTGTTCAACAGCCTGCCCCTGGGCTCTGCGCCAGCCTCTCGGTGATGAAGGGAGAGTCGGGCTTCTGTTATTGACTCCCCAGTGTGTATTCAATGTGTACCTTTAATCAAAGGTAAATTCCATGAGGGAGGGACCATGCCTGTTTTATAGGCCACTGTACCTTGCATGTAGCAGTTTCTAGCACATGATGTGCACCCAAGATATATTTGTTGGAGAAATGACCAAATTGGGATTCTCTCTACAGAGGCTAAAGGGAAATGACTAAGCTACTTGCTGAGTGGCTATCATTAGTGCATAATTTTCAAAAGCAATCCTAGAACGGGCAAGATGTTTAATCTCTGTCATGAAGTGTAACCTTTACAGGGAAGACAAGCAACCACAGTGTGACTTCTCCGAGTGTCCTGCAGCTTTGAGCATGGCCCGGGCCTCTCTCTGATGGGGTTGATGAAAGCCAATGAACAAAGGCATTTTGTATGTTAAAACAAACCACATTTAGTCAACAGTGTTTGCAATGACTAATCCCTGGTAAGAAAACACCAAGAAGTGGCCGACACTTCAAAAAATATAAGCACAGAGAATTCTTCCTTGGAATACTGGCTGCAAAAGTTCAGCATTTGGCATTTGCAATAATTGCTGTTTGATTTTCTTTATGGTTGTGTTGGCACATTCTGGAAAGTCAGGAAGCTCCAGTATATACTGTGGGAGCTCTATGGGGTGGAGATATACAAGCTTTGTTTTGTATTATAACTATTGCAACACATTTCCAAATGTCACTTTTGCTCCATGATGGGGAGAACCTGGGGATAGTTCAATGTCAGATGGTTTCACATGACATAACACTAGTGCAATAATTTATTTATTCAATTATTGTTTATTAAATATCTACTATAAGTTGAGTCTGGTGACACCTTGGTTTTTCTGTGTTTAAATTTTATTGTTTCATTCTGATGTGGCACATCCCTTCATGTATCTCTTTGCCAGCCTAATTCCTTAGACTTCCCCTCCTACATCACTTCTCCCAAACCACCAACCCCTGGCACCCTACCATAGCTTAGGTGCCTCTGATGTGTGCCCTGTAGCAGCTTTACATTCCCCCAGGATTTCTCCAACTGCCTGTTTCTTATTTGTTCTGTCTCTCCCATGGGATGAGAAGCTATTTAAGGACCTGGGTTGTGGTTGCCACTAACCCAATATCACTACTTAACTCAGTATCTGAAATATAGGCAGTGCTTATTAAGCATATATTAAATACATGCGGAATATGGAATTAAATAAACCTGAAATTATTTTTTGGAGTACATTATACAATACACAAGAGTAGGCATTTTTAGAAGCATTGAGCATAGTAGGTCCTTGCTTGTCCCAAGAGAGCATTCAGTTAGTTCAATAATCCTCATATATTTGACAAATGCTTTAGGAATGCCAATTATGTTCTGGTTTACCATCTATTTGGAAATAAATATAAGTATTTAAAAATATAACTAATATTAAAAGTCTTGAGTGCTAAAAGGCAGATTCAAATAAGACAGTGAGGGGTCAGGGGTCGCGTGAGTGTATTAGTCTATTTTCACTCTGCTGATAAAAGACATACCTGAGGGTGGGTGATTTATAAAGAAAAAGAGGTTTAATGGACTCACAGTTCCATATGGTTGGGGAGGCCTCAATTGTGGCAGGAGGTGAAAGGCATATCCTACATGGCGGCAGGCAAGATAGAAAATGAGAGCCAAGTGAAAGGGGTTTCTCCTTATAAAACCATCAGATCTCGTGAGACTTATTCACTACCACGAGAACACTATGGGAGAGTGAGCCCCCACGATTCAGTTATGTCTCACTGGGTTCCTCCCACACATGTGGGAATTATAGGAGCTACTTTTCAAAATGAGATTCGGGTGGAGACACAGCCAAATCATATCAGTGGGTGAGGATATCACTTAGGCTGGTGAAGTATTTCAACCTAGCTTACATTGAAAACAGGCCTTTCTTTCCCTTCCCCTTTTTGTCTTTGTATCTTCTCATTCATCCATCTGGGATTTACCCAGTGTCTACCATATTCCAAGCATCATATTAGATACTTGGAATATAAAAATAAATGACACACCCCATCCCCAGGAAATACACAACAGTAAAAAATTTTTTAAAGGTGAATCTTGCCTTTGAACTGAACAGTTTAGTACAATGCTTATTTTCAGTATAAAAACACATCTTTGTGGGACAAGACCATCTTCATTTATAGAGTTCTTATTCCTTCTCTCAAGTTATGTTTCTTGGCCAAGTCTGTGGAACTACTGGACTGTATGGCCTCTCAGTCAAGCCAGACACAGCTGAGAGGCCATCGGAAACCTGTACGAATTTCTGGTAATTGGATAGGACCATAATCACGTTTTATATGAAGGCTGGATGTGCTGATGATACGCCTTCATTCCCCAGGTCAGAGGGAAAATCTAGATGCCTTAATACACCCAAAGGTTAGGAGAGGCTTTTTCTGAAATTGTTGTTAAAGGGATTTCCATGACCAAAATAACATAACTATGCTAAAAATTCTGTGACCTGATAAGAAATCCCTCGCTTGGATTCCTGGCAACATTACTTAAAACTAAAAATGATTCTCTCTTCTCAGAACTAACACTCAGTATCGGAGTGACTTATCTGACACTTGTCATGTACACAAGGCCTTGTGTCATTAGTTGTATTTTCACTGCTCCTGTCTCACTCCCTTGACTAGGTTGCAAACTCGTTGAGGCTAATAAGAAATAATATAGACAATAGTTAATATTTATTGAGGGTTTCTATGTGCCAGGCAGTATTCTAAGCACTTTACCTATTTCATTTAATTTTTACAACCACCTATGAGGCAGGTATTTTATAATTATCTTCCCTGTGTATGGGGAACTGGTCCCAGACAAGTTTAGTAGCTTGCCCTAGGTCCCTAGTCCTAGTAATTGGCAGGGCTAGGATTCATGCCCAGGCAGTCTGACTCCAGAACCTGTACCCCTGTTCACTTTATTGTTTGTCTTCTCTAGATGTCTCATACTTTACTACGTGCTGACTTGCACATGGAAGACACTCCAGAAATTAAATCGTTGATTTATCAAATAGTTTTCTAAATGTCTCATAAGTTTATCAAGTTTCTGTCTATCCTTCTGGGTAGGAGATATAAGGCAGTTGTTATTGTCTTAATATTCTTGGTGAGAGGATAAAGGATTAGGGTTTATTTCAGATACAGTAAAGAATTTTCTACAGAAATCCCTCCTCATTATCACCACTGAAAATTCACAGTGCCTAAGTGCTTATCAGGTTCAAATATGGAAACATGTCCCATCTCCAAATTTGTGATTCGTCTTGTACACATCTGGGACGTATGAGTACCTCCTCAAAATGTATCTCATTTATCTGAGGTAACACAGCAGATATAACTTAGGAAGTCTTTATTTTCATTTCTTTAACAAATAATACGCCTTTGGACCATTGTAATAGAACATATAAAGTATAATGACCCTAAGTTAAGGTTGTTTTATGCTTTATTTTCTGTATCATGTTTCTATCTTACATGTCTCTCACTTTCCCCACTTTAAAAGATGTTCTAGGGAGTGCCTGCCACTAAAAACTATCCCCTTCCTGTACTTTCCTTTAATCAAACTATGAAGTTTTGTGTATTTAAAAATTTTGATTGTATTTTGCTTTCTTTTATTTATTTATTTATTTATTTTTGAGATGAGAGTCTCACTCTGTCCCCCAGGCCAGAGTGCAGTGGTGCGATCTCGGCTCACTGCAAGCTCCGTCTCCCGGGTTCATGACATTCTCCTGCCTCAGCCTCCCGAGTAGCTAGGACCACAGGCGCCCGCCACCACTCCCGGCCAATTTTTGTACTTTTAGTAGAGACGGGGTTTTACTGTGTTAGCCAGGATGGTCTCGATCTCCTGACCTCGTGTTCCGCCCGCCTCGGCCTCCCAAAGTGCTGGGATTACAGGCGTGAGCCACCTCGCCCGACCAGTATTTTGCTTTCTATAATGAAAAACTTCTTCTAATATAGAAAACCAGTATCCTAAATGCTAAATGCTTAATTTAAAAAAATTTCTTTACAAATTTCTTACACAAAAAGGAAAGCCTGTGAAAGGAGATCTCTCAGCTCCAGAATCAAATTAACAAATAATTTTGATTGGAATTATTTCATGCAGACCATCCTGTTAACCTGCAAAAGACGAAGTGCATTATAATTTTTTTTTTAGGGCAGTGACAATCTAGCTGGAAGTTGAAATAATTGGTGTACAAATACACGTGCAAACACGCACACGTGCATATGCACGTCTGGGTCACGGGTCTTGTAAATATTTCACTTCATAAAGGCTGATAAAAATGTGCTTATGAAAAGATAGAAACTAGGCTTTATATGGTAAGTATAAAACATGGCATGGTGCCGTATAATACTTTAAAAGAGTTAGGTTGGTGCGCTTAACCAATATTTCATGGGAGAAGAGAACTCAAGTAGGATCTTAAGCTTTAGGATTTCTATGAAGAAAAAAAATTAGAAAAATATTTTATAGTGAAGATACCAAAATGTGGAGGTAGAAAAATGGGGGAGGGTGGAGTTTTAAAATGACAGTCAGAGGAGAGTGACTCCAGTGCTGATGGGAGGTAGGCAGGAAAGAGAGTGAGTGATGTGGCCTTGATGGGAAGCAAGTACATTGAAGATTGCCATGAAAGTTCAATGTCAGGGCTGTAGGGGTGGGGACAGTGGAAATCTAGGGAGAGCAGCCTCTCTGTAAAATGATCAGTTCCTCCTCAAATCCCAGTTTCTCTAGAGCTTCAGATTTATTTTTTAAAAGCAGAAATTTCAGATAAAATTCGCTGTTTAATAATTGTTGTTAACTAATAATGTTGAAAAACCTTTTGTAGGCAAAACCATGCTAGCCAAATGAAACAGATGTCTGGGCTCGTTCCTCCTGAAGACCTCTAGTTTGAAACTTGAGCTAGAAAGAATGAAATGATTCTACGTTTTAATTCAAAATGTTGCCTGCCTCCTTAGTGGGGATTAATCGTAATGGAACAGAATATTTAGGTCCTGCATGATGGGGACAAGTAAAAAAATGTGCTGAATTGATGGAGAAAACTAGAACCTGGCTTCTGAAGCTCTTGGTTGTGGACCAGCTTGAGCATTACCTAGATGCTTGTTAGAGATTCAGAATTTTAGGCTGTACCCTACACTTCCTGAATGAGCATCTGCATCTTAACAACATCTTCAGGTGATTCATATGCACATTAATGTTAGAGAAGCACTGGATGCAGTATACTTAATGTTCTTATTTTAAAATAGCTTCTGTAAGACACAGCGTACAGCAAAAGTTTGAAGAGATAGCAAAATCTCAGAGAATCTTTAGTGTAACTAGTGGAACATGAGACAAAAAAAAAAAGATTCACTCTTACTGAAGCTTGAACAGAGCAGTTAATATGGTAATGTTGATATATTTAGTAATGTGTTCACAGTGTTAAGTTTTTTGCAAGAATTTGGTGTGCCAAGCATAAGACTCAACACAGGTTATGCACATATTTGGTAATCAGTAAATTACCTTAGATAGTAAGTCAATTGTTGAATCCCGGACAACTGATAACATCATTTGCTTTCATGTATTTTTTCAATATTGCGCTCAGCCTCAAATATAAATTGAATAGAGTGACCTTTTGATACTCTATGAAATTGACTGCATTTCCTAAGATTCTGTGGTTTCAATTACCATAAATTTTTGATACTGGGTCCATAGCCATTGCATTGCCCCAGCATAACAATATCTTATCATCTTATCATTGGTTCTGATAATATAGTCGGCATCAGCACAACATATTGTTACTAATATTGTGTGTGTGTGAGCATGTGTGGTGATATGTTCCCAGTCAGAACTTCATGTCAAGTGCAGGAGCAATCTGCAGTTTACCTAGATTAAATCTAATCACTATGTGTTTTGCAAAATGTGAATGATTTTTGTTCCAGTAATGAAATTGTGTTCTAGGTTGCTAGCTGGATCTTGAGTTTGTGAGATGGATAAGTCAATTAGTGGTTCCTCACTTTATTAGCAACTTAATTGTCAGAATGTAATGAAACTTCTGAACTGCAGCAACTCATTAGAAGCAATGAAACACATGACATTTTTTCTAGAATATTCAGTGAGTTGCTTTTTCCCCCAAAAAGATCTTGAAAATGAAATTAACAATTAAGTTTAAATGTATACCTATAAAGGTAAAACAGTTTTGAATTCTGCCCTGAAAAATGTTCTGGAAAAGTCAGGGTCACTGAAAAGAGGGGAACCAGCATTTGAATTCCTACTCGGACACATGTTTAAGTAACCTGTAATGAGTTACTTAGCTTCTTTAAACCTCAGTTTTCTCATATGTAAAAAGGTGATTTAATAGTTATTTCAAACTACCACTATGAAGATAAAAGGAAGCGGCATGTGTAAAGGGCTTGACAGTATCACTAGTGCACACCAACAGTGTATCAATGACCACTATTGTCACTCTTTAATTTTCAACCTAGATGTTTTAATTCTTCTGCCTTTGTCTTGAAATAAGTTTGATTTTATTTCTTCAAGGCCAAAGATGTAATCATTAAAGATCATCTATCCCACTGTATTTTCTACTAGAAATGAGGCTAAAAAGAAGCCTGTACTTTGCTGCCATGCTTGTACTTTATAGAAATTGATGGTGTCTACCAAAGCAAGAGTTTACTTTTAGTTCCCTGGTAGATCGTGGTTGTTTTCACTTGGCCTTTATGACAATATTACTCTGAGCACTGTCACAGAAGCTCAAAGAAAATTCTTGCTTCTCTTCTAATGTTTTATTATATTGATAGCTCCCAAAGATGATCTTGGCAATGTGTAAGAAGCAGTACAAGTATTCGAGTGGTGATTAAACGTTTAAGTTGTATTTCAAAGATAGCATTAGGTTGGTGCAAATCTAATAGCAGTTTTTGCCATTGAAACTGATGACCAAAACCGCAATTACTTTTGCACCAATCTAATTATTTCCTGAAGCCTATAGCCCAGACAAACAGTGTAATATGAAAAGAGTATTTCATTTCCAACTAAAAGCGAAAATAAAATTATGGATGACTCCATTCTCCTTCTAAGTCCCTGTTCTGATTTTTTTCTTTTCTTTCTCTTGTTATTTTCATTTTTGTCCATTTTTTCCCTCCATTCAACATTTAAATAATTATATGACATTATAGACTAATGACTCTACTGTGCAGCGAGGATTCTGTAAACATCATGAGGACAGGAGCAGTGTCTGTTAGGGCCACTGCTGTGTCCCCACATGCATGAAACACCTGCCTTCCAAAAAAAAATTCTAAATCTACAAATAAATACAAGAAGGAATAAATGAATAAAGCCAAATGAAACAAGACTATGACCTTCAAAGAGCTTAAATATGTATTATGACCTCTCTTCTTTTTAAAAGATATTATCGAGAATTAAAGTAACATGCTTGCTATGTTTACTAAAGGCTCTATTCTCTCTAGTCTTATTTTCATGTAAGATAAATCAATTTATTTCTTCCCTTATCATGTTCAAGCACAATACACTTTTCTTTTTCATCTGTATCCCCTGTTTGTATTTCCTATGATTCAGTGGTTTTTGATTTTTTTAAATGATAGTTTTGTCCTAGTTCAGCTATTCCATATTGAAGGCAATATCTGTGAGCCTTTTTATCAGCTATACGATACTCAATTTATTATGTAAGCAGAAAGGCCATATAGTCAGGGCTAAAGATTGTGATAACTTAGGTAAGTTCACATGGCATATGGTTTCCTAGGGTTCCTTCTTAAGTTCTGTTCTTTTATTGCCAGCGTAACATTTTGAAAACAATTTTAAATAAGGAGCATCATTAGAGGAATAGTAGGAAATTTTTATCTGGTGTATTACGGTGCTCTTTATGCTCAATGTCTCATTTAATCCTTACCACAATTTTATGAAGCAGTTGTCTCCATTTTTTGCTTTGAGAGGCAGTCTTGCTCTGCCACCCAGGCTGGAGTGCAGTGGTGTGATCTCGGCTCACTGCAAGCTCTGCCTCCCGGGTTCATGCCATTCTCCTGCCTCAGCCTCCTAAGTAGCTGGGACTAGAGGTGCCCGCCACCACACCCGGCTAATTTTTTTGTATTTTTGGTAGAGACGGGGTTTCACCATGTTAGCCAGGATGGTCTCGATCTCCTGACCTCGTGATCCACCCGCCTTGGCCTCCCAAAGTGCTGGCTTTACAGATATCTCCATTTTTACAGTTGATAGTACTGGGGTTCCAGGGCCCAAGTGCCTTCCTCAAGGACACAGGCTGTACATGAGAGAACTAAAACTTGAAAACCTTTTTTTCTAAGACTAAATCCCATAAGACTTTGAGTCTACTACTTTGGAAATATTCACAATGGGCATAATATCGATAGGAACAGCAGCAAAAATGAGAGCAGCAAGAATATTGAATGCTCTTCCGGGGACAAATTGAGCAGCAGTTGATGCTGAAATGGCACTGAATTATTTTGCTATCAATTGCTAACGCCTTATGTTTATATATCGTGTGCGGATCTATTCCAGGGCCACCTCTAGCTGATAGCAGCAGATCTTTCACCCCTGAAGAGGTTACAGCTGGCTGACATTATCCTAACAAACAGACCTGGAAAGTTTGTCTACAACCACTGATAGGAGCTCAGGCAAAGAGGACTCTGGGAGAGGGTTAGCTCAAGGGCATCATGATTTCTCTTCTGCTTCTGTGGCTTTGCTATAGAGTCTCAGACAAATACTGTCATTGTTTTTATGCCGGTTGTTATAGTCTCCTTGCTACTGCAAGGTGTTGTGAGGAAGAAATAAATTTAAGTCAAGTTTGCAACTATGTAAGCATGGTATGAATTCAGTAAATATTGCTTGAATGATTTTATCTGAAAGGCATAAATATTTCGCACTACATTTTTATATAATGCTGCTTAACTCTTCCCTAAAGCACATAATATTTTTATGTCCAGTAACCTTATGGGACAACCATGGCGGATTACACTGCTGCCTTGTTACAGATCAAAAAATTAAGGCCCAAGGAAGACAAATTTGAAAGCAGGGCTACAAAGTTGTGTAGACCTGGGCTGACTTTGATTAATTATTTAATCACACTTTAGCTATTTCTCTTCCCATTTTCTCATGTATGGCATACACAAACACATTCTTTGGTTTTTTATTTTTATATATTTTTAAGAATAAAATGCTCATTACAGAAAATTGGAAAAAGACAAATTGACTTAAAATCATCTGAAATCTCACCTTCTTGTAATATTTTGGGATTCCTTCTTTTAGGCTTTGTCTGGTATCCATGCATAGATCATGGACTGAAAAAGTGCTATTTGACAACTTTCTTGATTCACTTCATGATATTTAATGGCTGTGTTTCATTTTAACAAAGGTATACCTATATAATTGTTTTAATGGGTATCAAACATTTCATGGTATGGGTTCCCTAGTTTTCTTTTTATCTTTAAACCCAGGCACTTGTTGCTTACACAGCCTATGGTCAGAGGTAACTCTAATGTGATCTGTGATTCTTTGTTTTTAAAGGTGTTCAATCTGATGGCAGTAGTCATTGTAATAAGGCTCTTGGCTGGTGGCTGTTGCCATCATACACTAAAGAGATTTCATGACTTAAGACATTTCATGGACTCACAAATAATGAAACAGGGTCTGAGTGGGTAATGGAGGAGAGAACTGGGACTCAGGAAAGAAGACGCCTTCAGTCAAGGGGCCAGGCTTGGTGTGCACTGGACAAAAATAAAACATCCATGTTCTGTGGCCCATGTGAGGGATTCTGGGCATCTTAGTATGCCATAGCTAGTTCTCACTGATGGGCAAGCCTTCTCCTTCAGCCCACACAATAGATCGTACCAAATATTCTCACCTTTGCTCAAAGGCTCTATTATTTAATCTTTTACAGGAGTGATTCTTAGTCCTGGCTTCTATTAGAATCTCACCTGGGAAGATTTTAAAACTACTAACTCCCACCTCCAAAGATACTGACTTAATTGCTTGAGGGAATTACTAACTCCCACCTCCAAAGATACTGACTTAATTGCCCAAGGGGGTAGGGAAGGGGCAAGCATATTTTTTAAAATGCATAGGTGATTAAATTTAGAGCCAAAATTGAGAGTCACTACTTGACAGGCATCTATCACTCTGTAAGAGTCAGAAGAAAACCTTTATCCCAGTATGAAACCTTTTCTAAGAAAAAATATTTGTGCCCTGTTTTTGTAAATAAGCCTGATTTTTAAATCTATGTTGGCTTTACTTAAATACAAATAGAGTTCTTATTGCTTTTCCTTTCATCTATTTCTCACAGCTATTTATTTTGTTTATAGTAATTTATTTTGTCGATCATCTCTCTTGCCCCAACAGAATAAGCTCCTTGAAGGCAGGAATTTTTAATTATTTTGTTCATTGCTATATCCCCAGTGTCCAGACACATGGTAGGTGCCCAAAAAATTCTTGTTATAAAGTTCTGACACTGATTTTGATGCAAAAATCATGATTCTTAGTCCCAGGAAGCTTGTTATCAAAAACACACAGACATGAAAATACAATCCAGTATTTCCATGGAGGTTAATAAATTGTAATATATTTACAATATGTTAAACAATGTTGCATTTTAAAGAAAACATATGGCAAATGTAAGAGAGAGAGTCTTTGACACTTATTTCCTTTCATTATCCTGATAAGCAACATGGTATAATAGAAAAACTAAGGAGCCAATAGGTCCAAAACAGATGTAGAATTAGATCAGTTACCAGATGACATTGAGAAAGTCTGTTTAACCCTTTGGATGTCAGGCTTCTCATCTCCAACATCATACTGTTGGAAGAGTTGACCATGCAACTTTTTCTATTCATTGTTTCCATGTTACTACATCCCTATCATTATAGGAGCCACAATGTGGCAAGGCGTTATTAAATGGCGTGTTTTTCCTTTTCATCATTCTGTAAATCTTACATTTTTATCCAGAATGATTTACACCTGTCTTGTCATTTTCCATGCTGTTATAGGGACATGTGCTTTTTTATCCTGTTGTCAAAGTCACTTTAAAAATCCCCCTTTGAGGTTATTAGCTACTTTGTCTAACCCAATGTCATATGCTGCTCCACTGTGCATGCTCTCCACATATGCATATAAGCCACTGATAATCATGAATGAGTCTGCATTTGGAATTGATTCAGTGTGAAGTATTTAAAGATTCTTCACAAGGGGTTCACTCAGTCTGGCATTAAAAGAAGCTCAGTAGCTAAATCCTAGGAGATTGCAAACTTGCTCAGATGCTTTGGAAACCTAAACCCATGTAAAATACTTAGATACAAAGTCATTGAGAAGATGAACTTCTCATATTGTATTTGTTCGGCAAGCATTTATTGACAACCCGTTGCTCTGTGCAGAGCACTTTAGTGGAATATGAAAGTTAGTCAAGGAGTCAAAGACCCCATCCCAAGCTCTACGTGGCTCCTGGTTTCTTGGGGAAAGGAGCTGGAAAGACTCAGAGGATTAGCATGAAGCACACTTTGATTTCTTTCACCCTAGATGGCCTCACAGAAAGGACACCCTGCCTCTGAATAGCTTCCAACCACCTTGAGACAATTTTCTTTCATTCTAATGCCTTTGCCAGGATATTACAGTAATCAGATCATTTGACATTACCTGCATCTTAGTGTCCCCAACCTTAATATACCATATAGATCCAAGTGTCAGGAATCTGCAGCTGCACAATTTCACACATATCTTGTGGTGCTAAGTCTTTATGAACAAATAGCATTGACCTCTGTGATGGTGCCTTCTAAGCACTTCTTTTTGTCAGCAAATATACTACCTTATAGAGAACTCACTGGTTGTAATAGGAAATTATTCTTCCTTACATAGTCTGAAACACACTGGTTATGCCCAGGGTTAATATAGTCTGCTAATTTGTAACAGCAGAGCTTTGTGAGGTATTCACAGCAGGCCTCCTTGCTAAAGTCCTGGTGCTGCTGTTCTGATTGATCAATGTTCCTGTGGGATGTTTGTTAAATATTTTGCCTATAACCTCCCTCCTGCTTATACCTATATGTAAACCATGAAAAAGTAATTTCTTACTCATTGCAAGTTCCCCTCAGGGCCTTTGGCCCTTACTCTTACTCTTTTCCCTGTCTAGAACATTTCTTCCTTAGCTATTATGCCTTGCTGCTCCAAATGCTACCTCTTTTTTTTTCCTCTGTGTGTGTGTATGTGTGTGTGTGTGTGTATAATTATATATTATATATTATTTTATTATATATTCATATAACATCTTATTATATAATATCATATAATTAGTATATATTAATATATAATATATTATTATATATTATATATTATAATATATATAATATATACACATATAATATATAATATATTATATATTATATATATCAGATTATAGATAATATATATTTTTCTTTGTATGTGTGTATGTTTTATTTATACACACATATGTATACTGTGCATATTCTCCCTATGTATAAATATAAAATCTATTATCTGCCATCCTCTCACCACCAAACTAAAATGTAAGTTCCTAGAAAACAGATTATAGTACATAGTATGCACTCAATAAATATGTGTAAAGATATATATATAATATTTGTAAATATGCACATAAATATGCATGTTTATATGTATCTGTAAATACATATATATGTATACATATGTATATGTATCTGTAAATATATTGGTCTGCATGTATGCTCACAAATGAAGGGTATGTCAAGTGTAGATATTGTCATTCAGCTGAGTATGGATGAAAGGTGATCATTCCATGGAATAACTGGCAAGCAGTCAGTGATCATGTCAAACCGTGCCTGTTTACTCGAGCATCTCAACCTTAACTAGTAACTGGGAGATAATAAATTTTATACAAATTGTAGGAATTTTTGAGCAGTACGTATTTAGTAACTTTGGTACCATCCTTACAATTTCTACATTGTGTAGCCTTATTGTACAGAATGTTCTTCCTTTTTCACTCCATTTGTTCGTGTCTTATCTCTTCCTCAAATTTGTTTTCAACAAATCCATATTTTGTCTCACTTATTTTTGAATTCAATCTAGTGCATGAAAATGATAATAATGATATTGTTATTAGCAGTAAACATAAATCCTCACTATATACCAGGCACTGTTCTATATGATTTGCATGGATTAACTCAGTCAGTTCTCAAAACAGCCCTGTATTGTAGGTTTTATTAAGGTTAAGTAACTTGCAGAAGGTCACATACCTTGTAAGTGATGTGCACAGGACCCCAAATCAGGAAATCTAACTTTGGAGTCTGTATTTTGCCTCACTGCCTATTTCAAATAATATAAAAATGTTATAAGGCCCTGTGACCTCTTTTGAGATTTTTTTTTAAATCTTAAAAAGTTGAGAAGTGCTTAAGACCTCTGTGAAAATATATAGAAGAAAATCCTTAAAAATCACTTAGCATGTAGTCTGTGTAATAAAATAGACTCCAGAACTGAAATGAACTTTATGATAATGGTGATGGTCAGAAGATGTTGAAGAAAGAGAATGATTGGCAATAAAAAGACTGTGCTGCCTTAGGACTATCAAAAACAAATTCAGGAAGTGAATAACCAATATGTTGTAATCAACAGGGAAGGACAGACCATAAAACAACTGGGCACATTAATGTAAGATATTGGGAAAAAGAATTCACATAGAATAGATCAAAATCTGTTAATAATAACTACTAAGATCTAGAATCATATGTGTTAGAGGGAATAAATCTAGCATAGACAGAATCATACATTTCAACTTGATCTACACACTACTCAGCAGCCGTAAAACAGCAAATTACCCAAACTTGCCTGATTATCAGAATCACTTGGGTTGCTCATCAAAATTACAGAATCCCAGGCTCTACCTCCCAGGGTAGTTGTTCTCAACTGAGGGCAATTTGCCTCCAGGAAACAGTTGGCATATCTGGAGACATTTTGGTAGTCATAACTGGAGGGGTGCTACTGGCACCTAGTGAGTAGAGGCCAGAGATGCTGTTAAGCATTCTAAAACCCACAGGACAGCCCCCTAAACAAAGAATTATCTGGGTTAATATGTCAACAGTGCTGCAGCCCAGAAACCCATATCTAGAGATTTTGATTTAGTGGTCTGTGATGAGGCTTTGAAATCTGCATTTCTGTCTATGGATCTAAGTTTTTCTGATAAAGGATTAGAAACTTGGTGCTACCAGTAGAGCTGGACTTGTTAAAAAAAAAAAATCCCATGGAAGAGAATGCTTAAAGTAGGCTTTGAGGTAGGGATAGGATAGAAACAAAACATGTGAAGAGGGAAGAACATTCAAATAGAAGAGCAAATCACACCCAGTAGGAAAAAAAAAAAAAGGGGGGGGGGGCTATGAACCAACACTGGGCCAGCCAGCAATAAATAGTGAGAATCATTTGCAAGACAACCTCCTCTTACTGCATGGACTGTGCCTCATGGCATGTAACTGCATCTCCCACCTTAGATTTTAGCTGATGATCAATAAATGCTATGTCATTCTAACTCAGTTCTTAGTCCCCAGTATGAAGATAAATTAAAATAGCCCATGCCCACTCATTTTTCTAATAATACCTTCCATAAAATCCTACTATATAAAGAAAGGGTGTGAGAACGATATTTCATCAGATATATCTGGATTAATATCCAACTCTTCCTTTCATTAGACATGTGAATTTGCACATAATAATAGGGTTAAATGGGTGTTTCAATTAATGCATGTAAAGAAATTAAGTCAACATCAGGAACATAGAAAATACTCAGTAAAGATCAGCGCTATTTATTAGTTATTATTATTTACTAAAGTAATATTTAAGAGAACTATGGCATTATTTAAATGCACAGAAAAAGTATAGGTTGGGATTTAAGATGATGGCAGTTTCTTATTATCAATCATAGCAACTTATTATTTTGTGCTTTGTTTTGTTTGAAGAGGATTGAGAAAATCCTGCCTCATAGAAATGAGTATTTTTAAATGGCTCCAGGTTTTAAACTATTCACCCTCAGTTCTCAAGTTTTTTTTTAATCCGAAGACAATACAAAATAGTCAATTTGGCTGCTTAATTTGGTTGTGGTTTCCACTGTGTTTCTGTATTTATTATAAGAAAATAACACACTTGAGTGTGTTTTCTAAAAAAAAAAAAAAAGACTTCTATTGCCTATGCATTAAGGTATGTAAATACACAAAATATATCATACACTCTAAAATTTATAATAAATCCTATACCAGCTATTCTAGTGTCCAGGGTTCTATTAAACACAGTTAAAAATCTTCTGGCTAAGATTAATATATATTCCCAGCTTGAAGATGACTGTGTTATGCGGTATGGAATGAGGAAGCTCACCACTCTAGTCCAGATAGATTACATCAATGGTTTTCTCTTGACTGGAGAGTCAACACTCCTGACAGTGGTGGTCAGAGAGTAGGTTTGTCTGGCATGATTATCTGTTCATGAAAACATCTCAACTCTTTCAAGATGTTTGCAAATTGATTGCTTGATGGTGTGTCCCAGTATCCTTCCAGACAATAGAGTTGGGTTAATTTCTGCATTTTTAAGACCCATTTAAACTTCCTCTTTTACAAAAGATGAGCATTACATTTACTTCTATAGATTCATTGCCTAGGAGTTCATTTCAGAATTAGGCCCTATATAGCTATAGCTGTTCATATTCTTTCTTCCCTACAAAGAATATATCACTTGCTTGCCTGGCCTATCAGCTGGTATATGTGAAATGAATGTGAGATAATTTAAATCATAGCCTAAGCTAAACATTATTCAGAAGACAAATTGCCCAGGGGTAGGAGGAGGTGAGGATTACAGAGAAAATAACAACAAAAGAAGAATGAAAATTCATATATTCTTATATTGTCAGGACAGATTAGACTCTTTAGTTACCATTCTTACTCATTTTAGTTAAGCATCTCCTATATACTAAGTATCTCAACAATAATCAAATAGGCCTCACAGACCTCCTCTTTTAGATAGTTCATGAAGAAGATAAATCACTAAACATATGTTGAGTCAGAGAGATGAATGCCAGAGGGAATAATAAGGTAGGGAAAATGTGGAGAATGTGTCCAGAGTAGTTGGAAATGTTGCACTGAGAAGGTGACACTTGAGTAAATGAGGGGACAAAGGGACAATCCATGTGGCCATCTGGCAGAAGAACCTTCTAGGCAGAGAAAACAGCAAGTGCAAAGACCTAAGGACAAGAGAATGCTTGGCATTTTTGTGGACTAGTGAGGAGATCAGACTGATTGGGAAGGATTCAGATAGGTGAATGAGGCGTTGCCAGAGTCAGATGTAGCTGGCTGAGTATAGGGCCACCATACATTCCAGTTAGCCTGGTGTGGTCTGGGTTCATCCCTGAGTAGCTGATTATGTGCACTGTCCCCTCTCCCTCTCAAAAAGGTTCTGCTTGGATGACAAATTATATGGTGATCCTTGGTTAGTAAGGCACTCTTAAGATTTAGCTTTTAGTCTTAGAGACATGAGAAGCCACGGACGCTTTGGTCAGAAGAGGGGTGACACATGACTTAGGTTGCATTAGGATCACTTAATCTTCTGTGTTGAGAATGAAATATTGAGGTGGGATGGCAAATGGGAAGCCAGTTAGGAACTGATATGGTTTAGCTTTGTGTCCCCACCCAAATCTCATCTTGTAGCTCCCATAATTCCCATGTGTTGTGGGAGGGACCTGGTGGGAGATGATTGAATTATGACAGCAGATCTTTCCTGTGCTGTTCTCGTGATAGTGAATGGGTCTCACGAGATCTAACGGTTTTTAAAACAGGAGTTTCCCTGCACAAACTCTTTTTTTTTTTTGCCTGGCACCATCCACGTAAGATGTGACTTGTTCCCCTTTCCTTCCGCCATGATTGTGAGGCCTCCCACCCATGTGGAACTGTGAGTCTAACTAAACCTCTTTCTCTTGTAAATTGCCCAGTCTCAGGTATATCTTTATCAGCAGCGTGAAAACAGACTAATACCAGAAACCTATGGGATTGTCATTCAAGTCTGTGCAACGCAGCCGGAAAGTTGAGTTGTTTCACTTGAGGACATGTAGCTAGCTGCTGGCGGAAATGGATCTAGGATTAATTCTCCTGACTTCCAGTCTGGAGTTCTTCCCACATGCCCAGTTTCTCTTTTAGTTTAAACTTGAGAACAAATAGAATGTCTTGCTCACTCTTTACAGGCCTATTAAGTCTCCAGTTTGATGGCACAACTCAGTTCCTTCCTCTTCCCGTTGTGAGAAATAGGCATGACCTCCCCAACCTCGCCGAACCTTTTCCCCCTTTCCCCTGAAATTTCAGCTCATTTTGCATATATTAACCAGGAATTTTTAGGATTTTCTGTTGAACTTCTGTATTTATACTTTTGGCTCTTATAACCTCTACAGAATACTGAATTTCTCATGTACAGTACATGTTTATTAACTCATGAATGTGTGATATAAGCAAATCAATTAGAATGGAGTGTAAGTACAGATGTGAATATACGTTTTATGCCTGCTTAAATAGGAATATGTGTATTAATTGGAATTAAATGGATTACCTTGAGTCTAAATATGTCTGTGAATTCTTCAATTTTGTTTATATTTTATTTCCGCTTGATTCTTATTTTATTTTTACAGGAATTAGCCCTGGTTTTTGATCGTTGCTTTCCTCAGAGTGGTTAACTGAGAGGAACAATGTATGTACAGATTATACATTTTTGTATAGTCAACTACAGTTGAATATCAGAGAATGCACTCAAGGCATTGAGATATACATGTGCATTCGATTCTGTTTTAAATATGTGTACTTGAGATATAAACTTGAGGGTGTGATATGGACAGACACATTTACATACATAGTATTTCAAGTAGCCTGTATGCCCATGGGGAGTTACTCAGACTGTGAAATTAAAATTTATGTTATTTCTACTAGCCCTCAAATTCCAGCAAATTTGGCATCCAACAGGGCAAAATAGATTGTCACATAATGTGCTTATCTCTCATGGGAATAAAATAAGAATAAGCTAACTCTCAGGGCATATGTAAGAAATTAATGGACAAAAAGCATTTATAATGTGTTATGTAATGTAAGGTGGTATTATCTTGATTTTTTTATTGCACACATATGCTTGAGATTTCTTTCTTTTTCCCCACCTTCCAGTGCCCATACCTTATTCTCAGCTCTGTATCTCGTATGACAAACAAAAAGTAATTGGGTTATTTTAAGGACTCCTCCTTTAAGTGAGGTAGGAGCTAGGAACCTCTCAGTCATTACATGTGGGATTCCGCCCATTTTTGGTTGGATGTGTGAGAAAGTGGCAGATATACTGTCAGTACCAACACTTGGGTATAAAAGAAGCAAAAACAAAACCCACAGTGGATTGCAGAGATTTTAGAGAAGAAAGATAAAGAAGAGGGAAAAAATCAATTGTTTGAAGGTGGGTATTCAAAATATTTAACAACCTGTAAGCAAAAGCTCACACCACTTCAAGTAGACACATGCGGTGAAGTGGTGTCTGTTCTAATTAGCACGGGTTAAAGAAAAAAGCTAAAAACCTCAAATCCTATTCCAATAGTCTACTCTGGATTATTATTTTTAAATTTTATTGCGGAAAAAACTTAGTTTTCTTTAAATTTTGACTTTAGTTTCTTATAAATATTGAATCAAACTTTATACATTAGAACCAAAATGTGTACATTTATGCAAATTTTTTTGCTGATTCATGCATGAAACTGAGGTACAGGGTTTTATGTATGGAGATTCAAGAAAGGGACACACCTCTGACCCACTGTATTTCTTATGTGAACTTCTGAATCTATTATAAAAGTTGCTTTCCCATGTAGTTATTTGAACTCCTGGTGGGGCCTAGTGGAACCAATAATCCAAAGTAGTGGATAATCCAAGAATGTCATTTATATTTGGCTTTGGAATACATTACCAGATGTTACTCTAGCAGATTTCCTTTCCTAATTAGGCCTCACTTAAAGTAGGAGTTAATTTTGTCTTCATTAGCTGTTTCCAAGTCAGCAGGATGGGGCAAGGAGGAAACCTGGGGCATGCTGGGTATTTGGGGGGAGTTGGCCCAGTGCTAAATGTCTGCAGTAGATCCTGTTCAAAGAATAAAATTCAAATACAGATAATCAAGTTGATGGGAATATACACTGGAAATGTTTATGAACAAAATTCCTGAAGAATTTTGAGGCCTTTGTCAACTCTTTTTTTTTTTCTATTAATCATGAGTGCAAAAAAATTCCATAATAGGGATTAGGCAAATAATCACATGAAATTTTGTATAGAAAAATAATTAGAGGCTCAGAGAGGTTAAGTCACCTCTCACACAGATTGATCTCTGAGTACACAGTACCTAAGATACTGAAACTGATTAATGAATGATAAGAAGACCCCACTGTTTCCTTCTTATTGATGATTTGAATAATGAGGAAGCGAGAATTCTCCTGGCCTAATTCGCATTAAGAGAGCCAAGATAATGAAGCTGTGATTAAATGGCTATTAAACTATTTTTATCAAACAGAGATCAAGCAAGTGTGAGAATCTGGGGACACAGAGTGTAATTGCAATCCTACAAGATGCAGAAAAAATGACTAACATAAGCAGGGCATAGTCCTTTCATAATAGCTCGCATTTAAAAGTCTTTGGGATACCACATGCAGTATTCACTCTGCACTTCTCCCTTCAGGTGGCAGTTAGCATCTCAGAGTCCCTCCTCTCCTCCTTAATTTAGTGGATTTATTGACCCTCTGTGTGCAGTTGGGTGAGTTGAATGCACTGTCTGCCACACCATGTATAACCAGTTGGAAGATCCTTTTGCCAACTGTGCGCAAAGGAAGAAGACCCAAATATTACAAACTGGGTTCAGAATTTTAATCTATTAATTTTAATCTGTAAATCTGCCACCTGAAGGGACAGAACCTATCTTCTTTCAACTATGCCTTTTAAATTATGTCAGACTAGTACAGGTCATAGAGGGACACAGCTGTCCAAAAGAGCAGAGATAAACCTTCTCATTTTGTTGACTCTTCTAAACTATCATTTATTAATGACATGGTAACACTTAGGAATTGTTGCAGATTCTAAATTTTGGGTTTTCCGTATAAATGCATGTGTATCATCTGTCACTGGAAATTGTTTACACCGTGAGCGAGTTTTTGTTGATGTGCCTTCTTTCTTCCTAAAGGGCCCTTAGAGAATAAGGTGTTATAGTCACAGAGACCTTTATTTAGGTCGGAAGAATTGCATTGCGTAAGGAGAACCCAAGGTTGACACCCACCGTGGGAAATGCTGTTTGATAGCCACAGAGCTCCACTGTGGAAATACCCGTTGGCCTGTTTTCTCCCTTTCCTTCCGCCTCTGCTGCCAGCTCCAAGGCTGAGCTTAGTTTGTGTAGCTGTAGATCACTATCTAATTGGTGACCTGCTCTTTCTTCCTCCCCACTCTGCATTTTCTTTTCTTTTTTTCCCAACTCGGATGGAGCTAAGAAGTATATCGTTTTGTAAAATAGTAATTTCAAACAACTAGAAAGCAGTATCAGAGCTGAGTCTTTGAAAGGTTATCTGGCAATGTCAGTGCGGTGACTAATGTGTTTCTATACCCTGTCACCTGTGAACAGACATGTGTGAGTGGGCCAGTGTGCTTCATCTGCGGTGACTTTGATTTATTTGCTCTGTAAATTGGGACCAAAGCAATAATGGGAAGTGACATTAATTGTTTAACAGAGTCCTCTCTGTCACATCCATTGCCTTCTCCGGGGTGTGTGATTGTTGAAACTCATGCTAAACTAATTGAAATTGCCACAGTGAGGGGCAATATCCACTCAACATTACATAAACACAAAGTGTCATCAGCAAATATCAAGTTTTCTTCTCAGTTTCCTATGATTAAAGAAAACACAGATAATTTGAAACAATAACATTTGTTTCCTTTCTTAATTCACTAACAAATTTACTTAAATAAATGTCTTGGAGCACCTCTCTGAGTCACCCACATACAGAGATAATAACAATAGTATTGAATAATCATTTGTAATGGATACAGACTGTAAATAATCATTACAGTCCTATGATAGATACTGGCTGAATAGTAGCCCTTACTACCCACATACTCCAATGCGCGCGCACACACATACACACACACACACACACACACACACACACGCCGCCATGCTAATCTCCCATCTTACAAATCCTTCCCTCTCATTGTGTTTCCAGTAGAAAGGGGAATTAAAATAGTTGGTGGTTTAATCAGATCTTATAAATTAATTATGACATTATCAAGCTCCAATACTTTTGCCATTGTATTTGTTATACATTCTCCCAGACTTATTAAAGACATTGGAGAAAACTGGTTGGTTTAAGTGTTCTTTGTCATTTTAACTTGATTGGAATTATTGTAGTTTGTTTACATTAGGGATAGAGCTAAGGCGCTATTGTATTATGTGATTGAAAGCAAATAACGGCTGGTAGTATTGCTGGAAAGCCAAACACAAAATTTAAATCATTGTAAACAACATTATCCATTTATTGGTAAATATTCTTAACTCTTTTTCTGGAACTATTTTTGGACATCAATGAAATAAGCCGTTTTTGAAAAACGGGATACTTGGAAAAATGTCCAATTTATTGAAAGTGTGTATATGTGTCTGTGTGTGCATGTGTATTTGATATATTTTCTAAAACTATTAGATAATGTGGAGATAGTTATAATAATGTAAATTTCATGACTTTGAGATGATTTTTAAAATACATATATTTCATTTAAATATAATTGTACTCAGAACAGTTAAATAATCTCAATTTAATTTTTGTATGTGGGGGAATCAAAGAAAGGAGTTACTGAAATCTGTGGATACAGATTATGATCCTGGGCAGAAAATAAGGAATATTATTTCAGTCTATTTAATATTAGAATTACATATACAGGGTCCTTTCAAAGGCATATTGAAAGAAGGTAGATTGAAGAATCTACTCGAGGGCCTGAGGGTATTCAATACCCTGAGCACTTGAGGGTGTTCGATAAGTTTTAGTTATTGACTTGTGCAATTTGGATTTTAACTATTGGTCAGTTTATGGAAGTAGGTGTTACCATTTTGAAGTTAACAGTTACCCCTTCTGATTAGGATTTTCCTCCTGAATTAGAGGTTTGGGTTTTTTTGAGACAGAGTCTCCCTCTGTCACCCACGCTGGAGTGCAGTGGCGTGATCTTGGCTCACTGCAACCTCAGCCTCCTGGGTTCAAGCAATTCTCTTGCCTCAGCCTCCCGAGTAGCTGGGATTACAGGTATGTGCCACCACACCTGGCTAATTTTTATATTTTTAATAGAGATGAGGTTTCACCACATTGGCCAGGCTGGTTTTGAACTCCTGGCCTCAAGTGATCTTCCTGCCTTGGCCTCCCAAAGTGCTAGGATTACAGGCATGAGCCACCGTGCCCAGCACCTGCATTAAAGTTTTAAACTTTATACACACCACATTGCACCCAAACTACTTGACTCACAGTCTCAAATCCACGGACGTGAGAGGGATGCATTATGCAAACTAAAAAATGCCAATTAAAGTCCCTGGGGAGTACAAATGGCTCTTCTTGGCCTCTTGAATCCAAAAGAAGTCCTTAGTTTTACTCCTGGATGGAGGCTGATCAGGAATGAAGGAAAACAATTTTTATGTGAAAATAGAATGTATACGTGATAAAGGCCTGCCTAATTTCTCTAGTAATACAATTTGATTTTCTGATTAGCTGTCTTATTCTGTGATTCTTGTAATTTTGTCAGGTCAATTAACTGGAGTTCAGTGCTAGAGAGAAAGGAAGCGTGGGCACTGCTAGCTTCATTAGATGTCAGCAGCTTAGGTGCATTTTGTAATAAAATCTGTGTGGGATAATTTAGCTCATATTGTTAATGTCATAGCGTACAGAACTTTAAAAAGAAGACTTTGGAAGCAGGTCAGATTGGACAAACAATGTGAAGTGCTAAAAGAAGGAAAAGAAAATGGTCCAGAAGATATTGTTGGCAATAAACACAGATCAATGAATTATTTAGCAAGTAATCATTGATTAGCTATGCCATGTGCCCAGTGATGGTACTGGTTGTCCACGTGCATAGAATATAACACATTGCCTTGTTAACAAGGTACATGTTTGGAAGTCTTTGAACGTTTTTTACAGAGTACTGAAATAAATATTATATTTTATAATGAATTGTTTACAGGTTCTTCCCTTCCACAGTAGTGTTTATTGGAGGGGCAGACTTTTGTCTTGTTTCTCTTTGTATCTCTCATACTTCAGATGTCCCTGGCACAGAGTAGATGTTCAAAAATGTTTGTTAAGTGAATGATTGAAGATTAGCTTTCTAAGAGTGTGTTGGTGGGAATGAGTCAAAAACAAGGTAGGATATATTTGCAGGAGCCCCTATTAGAAATAATAATGCACTGGAATAGTGCCCCGGCCACAAGAAATAAATGCATTTAGTAAACATTACAAAGTAAGACTTCATTCAGTGACTGATCAGAGAAAGAAGAGTCAAAATAGGTCCAGAGTTTGAGTCTGAAGAATTGTTACCCGAACTAAAGAAGTCAAAAGAAATAGCAGTTTTGTTGTGAAAGTTGTAGAGTTTGGGTTTTGGGGATGAGGGAGCTATTATGAAGTAGCAGTGTCCAGTAGGCAGTTCGAGATTTATGACTAAAGTTGGGAGAGATATCAGGGAGCAAAATAAATAAATGATTTTGGAGTGTTCAGTGATGAGATTATAATTGAAACCATGAAAGTGTATAGTTGCTCTCAGTATAGTTCCACTTTCTGGTGTCATTCAAATAGAGAGCTGTCTAGACAGTTTGGGCGGTATGCTGTATAGGAGATTCAAACACTATATCTGAAAATGAAATTGATGATGGTTAAAATTCTCTCAAGCTCCAAGATTCTCGCAATCTTTTCTTTTAGTCAGGGAAAGAAAACGTGAGCAAGTGGAAAACACTTCTATGACCAAGAAGAATTGTATACAGCAGTTTTAGCGCTGACATAACAAATTGATAAACTGGGCAGCTCAACCATCAGAGATTAGTGCAGTAGAAGTATTCATTAATTGTGTCATTTGGACCAAAACATGAATTTGGAGTTTGAGAAAGATATGATGTTTGTGTTCTGGAATGGGCATTCTAGATTTCACATATGGTTCACTCATTTGGTCAAACATGTTGATGCATAGTGTTACCTGCCTCCCAGTGTCAACTCACATCTTCTGGTTTTTTCTGTTTCTGCAGAAGATAGATGAAGAGAATGAGGCAAACTTGCTAGCAGTCCTCACAGAGACACTGGACAGTCTCCCTGTGGATGAAGACGGATTGCCCTCATTTGATGCGCTGACAGATGGAGACGTGACCACTGACAATGAGGCTAGTCCTTCCTCCATGCCTGACGGCACCCCTCCACCCCAGGAGGCAGAAGAGCCGTCTCTAGTAAGAACCCTTCCTACTGTTTAGCAGGAATTGGAGTTGCCTCTGGCTACCCGCTGCATGGGTATGATGTAGTCACAATAAGGTTTGGATTTTTTCATTTAGAATGATGCCAAAGCAATCCCCAAGCACACTCAGAGTTGCAAATTGTGCGATTCTCTGTTTAAAAATGTTGATAATACACATCTTCATGTAATCTTATTGCAATTGTTTTCTTTACTGTCTTTTCCTGTTATGTGTATTTTTCTTAGTATTATTTATGTTCATGATGAAAACTTAGAAAATGTTGACAACTAAAAAGAAAAAACTAAAAATTTCACCTGTGATTTCAAATAACCTCTCATATAAAAATGATTGCAATATTCTTTTAAGATATATCATGAACATATTGGTTCAAATTTAAATATATGCATAATTTGTAATGGTTGCATAGTGTTTTATTGTATGGAAATATTATAATTTATTTTGCAATCTTTTATGGGTGGATATTTAGTTTTTTCTTCTATTTTTTACTATTTTAAATTGTATAATAATTGACATATTTGCATTTTTATTCCTATACATACAATCCTAGAGTTAGAATTGGTAGATCAACAAATATGCAATGTTTTAAGACTTTGGATCCGTATTTCTTATGAAGACTGAAAAACTATAGCATGTTTGCCACCCAAGTTACTTAAATTTATGGTAGACAATGAAGACTGAATTTGTTGGCAATGAAGAGAGAATTTTCCTTTCAATGCAGTGCTTGACCAGAGTTTTATTAGTTCTAAGACACAGTTTACCTTCTCATCTGTGGTAGCCATTTGTCATTTGCTGTAAGTCTGATATAAGGGCATGCTGTGTAAATTATGGGATGCCATGATCCTCCAGACTCTAATAGTGTGTTTCACATGCCATTTGGAGGTTGTTACTCTCTTATCACTAAGTTTTTAAATGTTAAAAATACTCTATGCAAATACATGGAGGCCATACTTAGAGTCCATTGGATTTTGAGGTTTCTGACATAGAGAATATCTCATAAGTAATTGTTATTTATTCTCCAATTTCTCCATTTGTTAGTGTCATTGGCTTTGCTCCCTAGTACCCTGATTCCTTTCCATTGATATCAGATTGTTTTCATCTATTCAATTTGTTCATTTGGGAAGAGTAGCTGACTCAGAGACATACTGTATGTCAGGACAAGGAAGTCCTTGAGGGTCATCCAGTGAAATGAAGAAACAGAGGTCAGGAGACAGCAAATGCTTTGCCTGTGTCAGCACCCACGTCTCCTGATCCACAGGCCAGGACTCTACTTACAAATCCTTTTTTTCTTTTCTAGAATCAGTGATAGTCATTCTTTTATTTCAGGCATTCTTTGAATCAGTAATTTCATATACTAGGTTATGAAACATGGTTCAAAGCATCATAAAATCTTTCATTTGTTGCCAGTTGACTTATTTGGGTTTTTGAAAAGAAAATGTGTATCTATTCTCCCCCACCCCCCACACTACACTCCCATGTCTTCATTCAGCAAGGCAGCTTTTCTCACCTAGGAGTGATTTGGAAATTATTTTTGAAAGATGTTTTTTGCATTATTTGTTAAAAAAATATGTAGATCACACCAAGTCCAATTTATTCAGTAATCCCTTATGGCTGGAAAATTTGAGATTTTCCTTCTATTTTTCACTATTATTACTTGTATAATAATTGGCATATTTGCATTTTTGTTCTTATGCATACAATTCTAGAAATTGAATTGGAAGGAAAAAGGAAATATTTTCACAGTTGGTAGTATAATGTCAAACTTTTTTCTACTCTTTAAATATCATATTTCCTGTAGCACTATTGCGCTAAGGTGTGACATAAATAAAATGACAGAATTAACTTTTATAATTACAATAAATTACATTTAAAATTTCAATAACTTATTCCAATGCTTAAAAGATGCATAACTTTACTTGCTTTTCCCTTTTCCTGATAATGTTTCTAGCTTAAGAAGCTCTTACTGGCACCGGCCAACACTCAGCTAAGTTATAATGAATGCAGTGGTCTCAGTACCCAGAACCATGCAAATCACAATCACAGGATCAGAACAAACCCTGCAATTGTTAAGGTACAAATGTAAATTTTTTAATACGGGGGGAAGTACCAAAGGATTTTGGCTTGAAGTTGTAAAACAAATAAGTTCGTAGGTATTAATTCAGCTGGGACCCCGAAGCTGCCTCATAATGGTGAAATCCATGATGAATGGGATTCCGTAAACAGCGCTTGAGCTACTTTAAACTAGGCAGAGTTCATTTACGCATTGTCTTTGGGTGTTTGGAATGGAAGTGCCACTGTCGGTTAGTTCTTGCCCACTTTATTGTTACCTGCAGCATTGTGGGCTACAGTAAAATCTGCTGATAAGCTGGTATTATCTATGAGTGGCTTTAAGATGCAGGATTGCTGTTTTGCTAGCTGTCTAACCTGAGGAAGATTGCATTTGGAATCACCACAAAACATCTATCTCTGCCATTAATTGGATGGAATGCTGGCAATGCCATAATTCGGCTAGCGGGCTGTATTAAACATTGTTTGTCTTGCCATTCACTGTGAGTGAAAACGGAGCATTAAGGGGTACTTAAGAGAGTTGTGAGTACTGGGCGTCAGCAATCAGTGGCAAATTAAGGTTTAAACCAGCTTATTTTTTTTTTGTATTCACAGTAAAGGCGCTGTAGGGTCTTGTTAGTTACATGTTGCTGAGTAGGAACATTGAAATGTAGGAGAAATAAAATAAAAAGCTGCATAAATGTCATTTAGGAATTTTAAATGTAATTTTCTTCCCTTGTTCTGCAAACAATTATTCACAGCTCATAGATCTAGTACACTTAGACTGAACACTTCATTGAAAAATCCCATCTCTTCAGAAAACCTATATCCATTCTGATAAGGTTCAGTTCACTAATTTTAGTTTTCTTTATGCCTTGTTTTTAAGACTGAGAATTCATGGAGCAATAAAGCGAAGAGTATTTGTCAACAGCAAAAGCCACAAAGACGTCCCTGCTCGGAGCTTCTCAAATATCTGACCACAAACGATGACCCTCCTCACACCAAACCCACAGAGAACAGAAACAGCAGCAGAGACAAATGCACCTCCAAAAAGAAGTCCCACACACAATCGCAGTCTCAACATTTACAAGGTAGGCTGGGGACCAAAACGAGCTGTTGGTGAGGGCACTGGAAGCAAAGAAAGCACACGTAAGGTCGGAGAACACACCAACTTCTTGCTTCCATCCCATCGGTGTCACTCTGTGGAAAGAGAATTCAGCACTTATTATAGAGCGGGGGAAGAAACCTTTCTTTGGACACAGGTTAAACATATTCTATTCAGCTGCTAGGCCGTCTAATTCACAAGCACTGAAAGACTCCTGAAATGTTAGCTAGGTGGGGAGGAATTGCAACATCACATGAGGTTTATATGAATCTCTGAATTGCTGAGATAATTGAGGTTATGAACAAGCTTGGCTAACCAATTCATTATAGAGCTTTTATTTTTTCCCTTCCAGTAATGGAAAAAATGAGGCATCAGTGATTTGTTATATACACCTTAAGAAGTGGTAAATAGTGTTTATGCAGCCTGTCTTGATTACTAAGTACATTCCTTTTCTAATTCTTTTTCTTCTTTCTTCTCTCCTCCTCCTCCTCCTCTTCTTCTCTTCCTCTCCTCCTCCTCCTCCTTCTTCCTTCTTCTTCTTTTTTCTCCTTCTTTCTCCTTCTCCTTCACCTCCTGCTCCTCCCCTTCCTCTTCTTCTTTCTCTTCCACTCCTTCTCCCCCTGCTCTTCTACAACCACATGCTATGCTCGTGGATTTTATTCTGTAAATAAAGATTGGAAAATTCCTGATTGTTTTCTTTCAATTTAAGAAAGTGCCTAGATTAAACTAAACATCTGGGTTGATTTTTATTATCACCATATACTGCTAGAGGAGGCTGATGTTTCTGAGGCAGATCCTGGTGATTTGGGGAAAACCTGTCTTGGCAGAGATACAATTTTCTGTCTTTTAGGCTCCTCCTTCTCAAAACGTTGTAGTCGTAGAAGCCCAAAGACCCCTTGAAATGGGCAGTTGATTTAAAACATGCCAGCTTCTACTTTAACCTTGTTGGTAGAAGTAGACATATTATAACATACCAATTGTAAGCATACACCTCTTTTTGTTTCACTTTCATTTTCCCAACTTTTCCTTTTAACTGCAGAGTGGTAGGCAGTGATCTCTGCTTGGAACCATGATTCATTCGTGTAGGTATGCTGTCATTGCTACTGATTCAACACGGATTTTTTTCCCAGTGTTTTGAATTTTCTTTCCTCCTCTCTACCTCGGTATTAGCCCAGGATTTTCGGGAGCCTTCCTTTAATATTTTAAATTGACTTTCCATGAGGCTTTCCCTGGTAGATATCTCAAATCCACTACCCATCACTTTCTGTCAGTTTGGGAAAATATATTTAGTGAAATGGACTGCATTCTCATTGCTCCAGCTGGATCTTCCTCATAAGCACTACAACAGTTTTTCCTGGAGCAGAACCATAGTGCCATAGGCCTCGTTGGTCATGAAGGCCTCAGGTGAGGGGAAGCAGATGAGCTCGCTCTAGTGAGTGAACAAATGAATTTACTGGGCTACTCCTCACCCTGTCCTGGTCATGCATGTATTTTCTGGGGCCAAATTTAAAGTCCTTGTAATATGTGACCCAGCCTGGCAGCACATGTTTTAAAGGTTTTTTTTTTTTTTTCTGTTTTTATTTTTCTTTTAGTAAACTTTTACAAATCATGACAATGAAGAGTTAAATAGGCCTTTGGAGGAAATTTTCTTTAGATGAGACTGGCTGTATATGGTATATATCTGTGGCAAGGCACAAAAGACTCACCCCAGACCAAAGTCTGTTGACAAACAGACAAAATCCTTTAGTTATGAAAGGCCTAAAAGAAATGAAACATGGCTGACGAGTAAGAACTAATACATGCTCAACTTCAGTAATTATTTGAATTATTATTTAAAATCAAAATGTGGAAAATATGTGAACAATTAGAGATAACTAGGAGGATCGGTTGAAATTATCTTTCTTAAGGTGTTGTAATTTTTTCTCACTGAACTTCGTGTATGCCTTCCGTAAAACATTTTGGAGGCAGGTTCTTTTCATTTCCTTAGCATGATCGTCTAGCCATGGTTGTGTGTTGATGTCTCATTTATTTGTCCATTTATTCATGCATTCATCCAAATACCACAATCTACATGAAAAAGACACATTCCTGACTTCAAGGATCCTACTAGTCTCTGGTCTACCAGTCACTGGAACAGGGTGAATTAAACTCTCAATAAATCAAATCAATACTCCTCTAATGGTAGCATTAGAGAGTCTGGGTTTATTCAGGGATCAGATTCTGTATGTGGTTTGGGGACTGTCCCCTTCCTATGGCTCTCATTTCCTGTTTGCTTTTGGTCTCATAATATGACTGTTGCCATTTCCTCTCCTTTCATTGACTTTGGCCTTACCTGTACCCAACAATCAGAATCTGAGAGTCTTTCTTTGAGCATTTCAAATAGCCTATACTACCTCTTGAAAACCAGAATTTCAGTGACTGATTTTTAATGTACATTTATTATGTCACATAGCACATGGTTAATATCTGGTTATATTTTCTGTGGAATTTGTATGAATTATCCTAATTATTAGTTGAGTATCATAAAACTTGGTAAAGTTTCTTCATAAGTGGATTCTTTTTGAAAGACTTGTTATATTACACATACTCAAAAATTAATGTAAAATCAGCTCATTTACCTGTATAAATGAAAAACTGAATCAATCAGTGTATCTAATTTGTTGAAGATATCATGAGCTTCATATTTCTGGATGTACATTGAAAGATGATATACTATTCAACTGTGTAAATCTAAATCTATAAATTAAATATGTAAATACTATTTATCCAAGTAAAGTTTCTAATTTCAGGTTATTTTGGACATGAATAATATTTTCACATTTCAAAAAATTAATTGCTGGGGCTGATTAATTTACTTTAAAGTCTGTTGAATGCAATTTCTTTTGACAATAGGAGAAAGGAAACAGAATCTTGGCCAACTCTGTGAGTAACTATTTTATGGCCCTGAAAATACCACTTAGTATTGTTGGGTCTCAGTTTCTTCAGCCATAAGATAAGAAACTATTCTAAACACCTTTTTGGTTTTGACACTATGATTTCCATTACATAAATAACTACCACTTGACCTTTTGAAAGTAATTATTTTAATGAGAAAAAATTGACATAAACCTACATACACATAAGCATATGCTTATAGATAAGCATAGATATACGTAATACATGAATGTATAGCCTAAGTATGCCTCTCATCATATTTGCCCCTCCTTCTGTTCAAAATACAAGATTGCCATGGAGAAGCAATTGAAATTTTGGGTGAGAAGATTCTTCACCCTTCATTATTGGGAAATGCCGCCTGTAGGAGGTAAGATTCAGGAAAGCATAAAAGGAGGTAGTTAGCATCTTTGCAAATCTATACACCTTTCAACTGATAAACATGGTATCTTACTTTAGTTGTCTATCAGATTTACAGATCTGAACCCCTTCTAAACCGTCTGGGTCAATGCCCACAATTTGCCATCATCTCTCAATTAATTTTCAGTGAGTGGAATAGTTACTGCATGAGCTTTGGCCTCATAGAAATAACCTATTATCAGGGCTAGATATAAAATTATACATTTTAGGAGTAAAATCAACTGAATATTCATAACGTTCTGTCACCTTGTAGTTCCTCTGCTGCTTTCTTATCTAAACAAACCGTGTACTGTATTCCAAATTAAAACAGTAAACATTATTTCTCTCTGATGGTATGATGCAAATTTTGTATCTGTAACAGGGAGGGTTCATTTTTGGAAAAATTCTGTTTTCGTATGTGTTTTCGAATGGTAGTTTACTGATGCAAATGCTGTTTGGAATCTGTTTTAGCATAATGGACTTTTGTCTGACTTTGATTCAATATTCAGAGAATTCCTTAGTTTAGGCTTTCAGTTTTCTGGTTGTTTTTCCAACTTGACTGTTGTGGAAAGAAAAGAAATCTAAAAGACACTCAATATTACATAATTAGTTTTTTTTTTTTTTCTTTAGCCAAACCAACAACTTTATCTCTTCCTCTGACCCCAGAGTCACCAAAGTAAGTATTAAGAAACGTAACCATTTTCAGAAAGGGAAGGGGGTTCTAATACATTTGGCTACAGCAACTCCATTTCAGTTTGTTTTTATAAATGTGCCATATCTTCCAGTGACCCCAAGGGTTCCCCATTTGAGAACAAGACTATTGAACGCACCTTAAGTGTGGAACTCTCTGGAACTGCAGGTAAGCCTTATATTTCACTTGGAACTTGTGTGTTTGTGTGTGTGTGTGTATGTGTGTGTGTGTGGTGTGTGTGTAATAAGATAATAGAGTGTACTGTCTATGTGATTAATGAAATTAACAAAGAATACAAAATTGGATAAGAAGTTATCTGTAAATATTTCCAGTTGCTTATTTTCTAAAAAAAATAATAAAAAATACTGAAGCACTTTAAAAACTTAGACTAACTGAAGAGCTCTTAGGCAAACTTCTGAGTTGGTTGCAAATGGTGCCTTTGCACTGAGTGCTTTAAGTTTGGGTACTTGAACCCACCAAAAAGTGAATCGTGGGATGTTTAAACAAGAAATTTTTTGGGTCTGACCATTGCTGATAAGATTAAAGGAACAGTACATTAAACAAGATGCTTTCAACCAGAACTATGGTGCCTACATCCACCGTGGTCATTGTTGCTACGTTTAATTTCACACTTTGAGTTTGCTAAATTACCTTCTTATGAAAGGCCTAATGCATGATTGCATGACTTGGTCAAGCAGTAGAGTAGTTAATTTCATGGTGTAGATAGATAGTATATGTGTGTGCAGACTTGCGCATATGTACATATATACATATCTTTATAGGCATGCACACTTAGACACACAAATCCTTACTTATAAGCATATACTTAACATCATTTCTTAAATACATACATGACACTATTTCTTAAATACATCATAACTTACATATATGTTTAGAAGTAGCTTTTGTGTGTATATATATTATATGCGGTAGAGGCCTTCTTATCTGACCAGTGAGGACCAGCAATTGGTGGGTTTGTTTAAAAAGTTGATTCAAGCATATACTGTTTTATTTTACCTTTGCTTAAAACATAAAAATATACATTCAAATATTACAGTTTGGGTAGAAGATGGAGATCTTTACCTTGAGCTTATGTTTGCTATTTGGGGGTCTATCTATTCATCTTTCTTGTATAAACCATACTAATATATTATTATACAATACATATTATAGATGGTAGCCACTTTTTATTGCTTGCTCCTTGAAGGTCAAGATTAGAGACATTGGTATGGTAGTCTGAATTCTTCTAGATTTTTATAATTTTTCCAATAATTTCCAATTCCACCCATCCACAACTAATTTGATAACCCTTATTTTAGCAATGACCTTTTTTGAGTTATTTTTTACAGGAATATTTTTCTACACTCACATTTCATTCATTTACAGGAGATTTTACCATCTTACATAATTTCAATCACCAGTACAATGCACATTAACTATTTAGTCTATTGGGGTACCACACTGATAAGTAGCATGAAAGCAAATATTATTTACTGGATATGTTCCACCACCTTCTAACAAAGGTAGGCCCAGAAGGCAGTTTTTAGTTCGTTGAGTGTGATTATAATAGCTGTACAGATATAAATTGGGGAAGCTGAAGTAAAGCCCAATTGCATTATGTAAGAGAAAGGATTTAGAGCTTTGGATAGCAGGGAGATGAGGACTTGAAAGATGCTGAATGAGGCTGGAAGGTAAAGTTTGGAACCTTCCTGGAGAATAATGTAAAGAGGAGATGGAGGGAGATTTGTTTTTTCTCTAGAGATATTGTGGGCTTGAAATGCAATGCAACATGTAATGTCTACAATTGTCATCTCCTCTAAAAACCTTCAGCAAAATTGGTCACTTAGTAGTGTTTGAAGATTGTGACAAACACTAATTGTACCTAGAAAGAATCACAAAGGGAGAAAAAGAGTTGTCAAAGGGAAAATACGGTAGCACAGCTTCAAGTTTAAATACATTGATTGACCAAAAGATATTTTAAAAATGATAAAGGCAGTTAAAGGACTGACAGAAATACTTAGGCGATAGTATCATCCTAGTGAATGACAGAGGTGATCCATGGAAAGGAATGTGGAGGAAATTGAGCTCTCCATAGGCTAACCTGACTTGGAGAGCCTTCAGGGAAAACAACAACAACAAAATGCACAGATTTTGAAGCACAGGGGTGGAATGGAGAGAAGATGTTGATGGAGCAGAAGCAAGAAAGCAGGAAACCAAAGGGATGCTCCAATGACAATGAATTTGGCAAGGACTGTAAAATCAATAAGGAGCTATAAGATGGCACACACACTTTCCCTTCTGGATCTTTTGATTGCTAAGACTCTTTTCTACATCCTTGACCTTTTCTACGCCTCAGTTTCCTCCATTTTAAAGTCATATTCATAACTACTGATAAAACTGTCAACTCAAAAGACTAGAATATAGGTTGAAAAATAAAACTGCCAGTATGCAATCATTTTTGACACACAAAAATGGAATTTTATGTGGTTTGATCTGAAGTAAAACAGTTTATAAGCAGCAAAGCTTCAATTAAAAGTAGTATATCATGATTTTAAAGAGCAGACGGCATAGCTTGGTGAAGTTTACAAAACCTTGGCTTGGTTGTTGGACAAACCCAAGTTTAAATTCTGAATGTCCTCCCATCTAGTGTGTGGCCTTGGTCCATTTACTTAACCTCTGAAAGACTAGGATTCTTATGCGTGATATGAAGATGATCACAATACCTACATCTCATTGGGTCAGTGTGAGGATTAAATGAGATAAAACATGAGTGCCCCCTGATTATATAAGTGCTCAATAAATATTAGATATTTAATTACTAATTCTGATTAATCATTTGCAGTGGTCATTGTACCTTGCTTCTTATCTTTTCAACTTTTGACTGTCTTCACCTCTTCCCTTTTATTGCCCTTGCCGTGTATCCTCTTTGGCAATCTCATATATGAAGTTATTTATTCTTTTTCTGTGCTTCCCCAACCTCCCACTGTTTTCACGTCAAATTGAACAAATACTGCTTTTGGTGTAAATATGGAATTTACCAAATCACGGTAGAAAACTCACTGATTTGAGATTCTCAGCAACAGCTACTTCTATGCCTACAATTTCTGGCAATTAGGCACTCCTTAAACAGGCACTTTACATACAGTATCTTCCTTACTCTCTGCCCATTTCATTGTTGAGGAAAGATTTATACGTTGATACAAGCTATATGATAGACCCTGGGTTCAAAGCAGGTCTGCCCGAAGAGAAATTATGTCTCTTTCCTGAAGTCTGAATTTTAAAGATAGTAATTGACATATGTTATGTTAAGTAGGCTTCACTGCACTTGCCAAGTGTCATTGATTGGTACTGTCTGCCAGGAGCATTGTGTTGAGAAAGGTTCTAAGGCCAAGTCTGTGCTCACAGGGAATGTCATGATCAATTAGTGATGTCTGCCACAGGTGCAGCAGGTGGGTGGCAAGGATAGAAACAGCATTCATATTGGTAGTTTGTTGATCCTTGGTCTACAGACTTAATCGGTTTGATTGCAGCAGAAGTGACCCAAGCTTTGGCTCAGGCCTTCTGGTGTCTTCTTTTTCTTTACTCTCACAAATTTTAGTGAAATTTTCCAAATGTTTAAGTGGAAATGTAAAGAGTCAACAAAATTCTAAGACCTCCAGAATAATGCCTCTGCCCCATCTGCAGTGTCTTTGGGAAACAGGAGGGATGAGATAGGAAGTTTGCTTTATTAGGTATTGCCAGCTGGTCTGACTTCTTTGTGATTGTCCTAAACTAGCTCATTTTGGCTGATAAAAAAAACTCTTCTCTTTTACAGGTGTAAAATCTAATTTGATTTCAAAATAGCTGTTAGTAAAGCAAGATGAGAGAAAAGAGAATGATCTTTTGGCAGAAGGCATTTAAATCTATTGCATATGGAGATTTTCAGAGTGCTACACTTTTTTGTTTCTGAAATGGGAATGGCAAAGCAGTGTCAGCTCAACAAGGTGACGGTTTTAACCACAGACACGAAGGAATTTGGGTAGGGACCAAAGTGACTGACCCCAAAATTTTATGTATATGTATATATAGTTTTTATTTGTTATTACTGTAAACATTGTAACAGCAGAACTATTTTATAACTGATAAAGAAAATGAGAAGAGCAAAAAATATAATCAGATGTCATCACCCTAAAACAAGTAGGACTTCATAATTTTTTTTCTCCATTGATATATGTTTTTCCACATTATTTTCATCAGAGGGGACATGTGATTTGATGTTATTTATTTTTTACTTCATTTTTTCTCTAGGCTTTAATCAGCAGTCATTCCAAGTGTACTTTAGTAGACTCACCATAAAAACAACAACAAAACACTCATTAACCCATCTGTAACTACCACTTTTATGTTGAATTTTACATTGCCTTTTTGGACTCTCCATTTAAAAGTTCATTTTGCTGGAAAAAATGTATTGACAAACAGCATAAATATTGACAAACGGCTGTAGCCTTTTGGCGTATATACTTCTTGTGTATGTGACATATCTTTGGGAAAGTAGATCAAAGTAAAATATCGGTAGTTGTCGGTAGTTTTAAAAGGAAAACCATAGCGTCACAGAACTGGAAGGTGATTTTGACAGGTCACAGAATCTATTCCTGTGCTTCAAGAATCTAAGAAAGGGAGACCCAACAAATTCTCTTTACAGCCCATTCCGGTGCTTGCCAACTCTTACTGTCAGAAATTTCTTCCATAGTTCAACCATATTCTTCATTTTCTATTTTTAATCTCATTCTTTTTGACCCAGTGTCTATAATGACAGTTCCTTTGTTCCTAATTTTTCTTTTCTGGAAATGGTACCATCCTATTTCTTGTAAGCCAAGTATAGCAAAGGAATTTTCTCTCCCACATCAGCTTTGGGGTTTGGCAATAGCCACCTGAAATGCCAGGTTCCCCTTACTCATCCCCTCTCCCAGCTCTCTGGGGAATTTACACAGGGGTCAATTAATGATATCTTCATCTTCCATGAGCAAGAGTTGGGGAATTAGGCATATGTCATAGGAATGTTCTGAAGCTTTTCTCCAAGGCCAGTTTGTTCCCCAGTAACCAGGGGTGATAGGAGAAATACTTAAAATGTACTGAAGGCAGGCCACTTCCAAATGGACTGAAGCCAGCCAGAGGACTAGCGGGGTCTGTTGGAGAACCTTCTGTGCCAAGTGGGAGCACTTCTGTTGCTGGGTCTTGTGGAGCGCCATTGAGTCCTGGGGAAGTAGGTGCAGATGGAGAGAACGCTAGAGCAGCTTTTATCAACTGAATATTTTAACAACTGCTTTAGAGGTAACGGTTGGTACTCAGTGAATATCAGCTTTCCCTCTGCACTCTTGACACCCACTCCAAATTCGTGAGGCCTGAAATATGTGAGTAGGACAAGTCACACACCTCTCTGTGCTCCGTTTTCCTATTTTGGTGTGTTTTAAAGCAACTTAGAATCTCATCTCCTGATTTTTTTGTTTGTTTGTTTCTTAAGTACCTGAATTGGCGTGCAACATATGCAAAATCCCACTGTTAAACGAACTTGAAAGTAAGTTGCAGATTTTGCTGTAGATTCTGCAAAATGTTATAAACTACTAAAAAAAAAAAAAAGTCATTGGTGAATAGCACAGCACAAGAAAGAGCCAGGGACTCACCATTTATCAGAGTCATTCAATTAAACAAACCCAAAAGAAAACTCCTCCAAGAAAATCGTTTCATAGCGATAATGAAAAACAAAACAAAACTTGTCTGCCTTTTTTTTTTTTTAATAAAAGGACTGTTTAAAAAGATGACTGTAGAGTATGTACCACTTCTCCCAGATTTGCTGTGCAGAAGTGCGTAAGTGTGAGTGATGTAGAGGTGCTTGTTTATTATGGAGCACATTTCAATGCAGTAATCATAAATATTGCTAAGGTTGTGCTCTGTTGAAATATGACCTACATACTCTTGATTGTTTGTGTTATGTGATTTGTCTGACACCCATTACATTCTGGGTAATAGCAGCCATTTGTTGCTCTGCACAGCAGGCTCTTTTGACAAAAGAAAATAGGCGGCAATAAAAAAGCTATAGTCTGAATTACATTCTGCACCGAGCTGCACTGCTGAGAGTTTGTGCAAGTGTGTTAACAATGCTCGGAACTGCCTCTTGTCAGCCTTCAGCCTGTAATGGCCATCTGTCCTCACATAAATCTGTCAAAACCTGCTAAGTTCAAGAGAGAGCACGGAATATACCTTGTACTGTCAACACCAAAATGTACACATTCCCCAGAAAATCAACACGCAGGAAATAATCCAGAGGTTATGGGAGGCATTAGCACTGTTGATTTGGGCTTGTGGCATGAAATCGAGAGTCCAGAGATTAGTGGGAAGATGAGCAAAGGTAGTGGCATCAAGGGAGTGAGCACCGACCTCCCTCTTACTTCAGGGGGAAGGTTTTGGGTAGCAGAGGTGAGGCTAGAGAAATAACAACTAGTTCAGAGGCAGCAAGGGGTTGCCTGTCTCATCAGCAGCTCTGAAAAGTTTAACACTATGTGAAAAGAAAACGTACTCTTTGCACTTTTGTTTTATTTTGTTTGGCTTTGGGTCTCAAGTGTATCTGGAGATAGGCTTTCCAATAGGGAGGCACCTGGTGATAGGAAGTCTTGTCGTCCGTGAGATTTCTCAATCTTGCTTTGAGATATTCTCTGGTTGGAGATGTTTCAGTAAACAATGAAGGCTTTAGGGCATTAGCCAAATTATTTTTCTCTCTCCATCTACTCATTAATCCTGAAATATCTTCCATTCAATAAGCAAGCATTACTTACTTGCTTCAACAAATGGTGCCAACAGAAATGTACAGCCCTGATATTTTTACTCACGGGGCATGTTTGATGGTCTCTGGGTGTTTCCATCAATTTTAAGCGTATATGCAGAAAAATATACTCATGTCAAATTTTAAAGAAGCACCTTTTTATTAAAATCGATTGTGAAGTCGCTGGAGGCTGAGTCCCTGAAATAGCAGCATCTGATGTCATATCCAGCACATAGTAGGTGTTCAACGAAGGTCTGTTCAATGGCCACAGGCCATAATGTGTGACAGAGGTAAAAGGTTTTGTTTTTAACTCAAAGAAAGTACAATCAAGGTGTCGCCACTCCCCAGAGCAACTTGAGAACCAGTTATTTAAGCGATAATGAGCTTAGGTACTAGGACAAGGGTTTCGAATTTTCAAGACACAGAAGGATTTCTGTATCTGAAATCTCTAGATACCTAAGCTATTTTTAGAACCAGTCTCTCTTTAATAGTGGCCTAATTTGGTGTTCCTGAAGTTTAAGGTTTCTTTTTATAAATCTAAAATGTCTGTCAAAATATGTATACCTGAGAGTACAAAGTGGCATGCTGCAGACACGCTAGGAGGGCTGGGGTTCTCCAGATGTGGTCTGTGAAGCATCTAATTACAAATGTTTACCCAGTATCCCAAGTGATTCTTGGACTGCTGAAATGTGAGACCCACTACTAAAGAAGAATCTAGAAAAATTAAAATTAGTAGAAAATAATAATGCAACAAATGCGCCCAAGCCACACCCTGCAAAGAGCTTATAATCGATTTGGAAAGACAAGACATAATTCACATTCAAAAAGAGATAAGCAAAAATGTATAGTAATATGTGATTGGTATCAAGAGAGGGATCCTGACAATAAATTACTAAAGAAGTAAAAACTACCCTAACTTGGGGTGATTATGCAAAGATTTACAGAGTTGAATGTGAGGATGTTGAATGCCATTTCCTCCAATTCAAGGGCTATGTCGTTGGACGTGTTTGATGGGTATTTACTCAGCAAAGAGAGATTATTTGTCATTATTTCTTTAAGTATCTTAGGCTCCTAGGAGGAATATTTGAGAGTGTGCTTTTTTTTTTTTTTTTTTTTTTTTGCTGGGAATTGCAAGTGGTAATTGAAGGTAGCATGTAGAAGCAATCAGTATGCATGAATACGGCAGTACAATAGGTAAATAAAACAAGTGAAAACAGAGAGAAAAGAGAAGATCGACCAAATAGGAATTTCTTAGATTGAGTAAAAGACATACTCATCTATGAGAGAGGAAACAAGAGTTGATTGTGCCTCAGTGGCACCGATGTTTCATTCAGTCATATAAGTCACTCCCTTTGCTACAGCAAAGAGCCATCCAAGAGAAGCTGCCAACAAAGGGAAGCCTTTTTGAGACTCAGGTGTGACCATGAACGGAGTACAGTGTCCCATTCGCTTTGTGCTTCCATTTCTTTATCTTTCTGAACTTTTCTGGGTTGGAACTCCAAAGTCAAACCACCTTACATTTGTATACCTTTTCTTCTCTCAGGGAGAATTAGCTTTGAATAATAAAAATTGCCAAATATTGGTATAAAATATTTCACTTTAGAGAAAACATTCATTCTTTCCATTTCTTTATTATAAAGTAGGAGAGTGAGGCAGCATCTTCCTGTTCATATCAAAATTTCATGTGGCTTTTTGTGACCTACATGGCTCTTGGTATATATGTGTGTGTGTGTGTGTGCGCGCGTGCGTGCATGTGTGTCTGTGTTTTCTTTTTTTTTCCAGCAAGGTAGCATGTTTTTCCTTGAAACTTGCCTTAAATCTAACCCCATACTTGTTAGCAGACTTGAAGTTCTTTTTGCTGAATAGTGTTCACCCCGCCTCCTAAATAGAAAGTGTATTGTAAACTAAAATGCTCCCTTGTAAGCAGAAAGTCATTTGAACTCCAGCCTGCCCTTCTTCAAAGTTCCTTGGACTCTGGAGCCACTTGACAATGATTCTTCCTCGGCACAAAGGGATGAGTAGGATTTATTCAGGGGGGAAACTCAACAGAGGGAACTACTATGCTTCACGGACTCTCCCACAGTGGTTTCTGATGAAATGTTCTGCCCTCCTATAGAAAAGCAGAAGGAGCAACAACTGATGGCTGTTCCTCTTTCTTCCTTTTTATTTATTTAATTAGTTAGCTGCTGAAGCTTGGCTGAGTTTCAGTCCCTCGGTCTCATAACCCTCCCTTATGTTGTGCTCTATATACAATGGTCGGTTGGCACTGTGATATTTAGTGTTACTGTTCACTTAGGTTTCTGCTGCAGAACCATATTTTAGACAGAATGTATTAGTTATGCTTACAAGAATGTATTATGCCTACATTAGCCATGGTTTACTAGGTTAATGAACTGTGGCGACAAAGAATCACTGCTGTTAAGTTGTAGAGTTGCTCTAGGTCCCTGCATTTGGCTGTCGTATTTCACTGAACTTACTTTGAAGTTGTCATCTCATCTTTTTTTTTTTTTTAAGTTGGCTCCAAGGGTAGATTCTCTTGATGGGACAAAGACCCCTGAGCTGCTTGCATCCTCCGCAATGTTCTTTGCAGACAAATGCTATTCTGTGATTCCTCAGTCCCACTTTGTTAATTTTCCATAAAGCAGCCCATACAATCCCCTTGACAATGCCAGCTTTGGTAATAACGCCTAGTTCTGTGCAGGCCAGGGGTGATGCGTTCATGTTTTCTGGGAAGCAGGATTTGTTAGCGTTGGTGTTTGAAATACAAAAGATCACAGCTCTGCCTCCTGTTCAGCACTGTAGATCCATCCTTTCTTGGTGACAGAGGCTTAGGGGATGAGTCAGTCTTTCAGGCCTTGTCATGAAATTGGTTTCCTTCTTCTGCACTCAGTTTAAACCCTTGTTTGAAATCTTGGAAAATTTAGAAACGTGTCTTGGCATTTAAGAACATTATCTCTGTCTCTTTTCTCTTTCTCTCTCTCTCTCTTTTTTTTTTTTTAAATTTTTGCCTTAGGCCTAACTCCACCCACCACTCCTCCTCATAAAGCCAACCAAGATAACCCTTTTAGGGCTTCTCCAAAGCCGAAGTCCTCTTGCAAGACTGTGGTGCCACCACCATCAAAGAAGCCCCGGTACAGCGAGTCTTCTGGTACACAAGGCAATAACTCCACCAAGAAAGGGCCGGAGCAATCCGAGTTGTATGCACAACTCAGCAAGTCCACAGTGCTCACTGGTGGACACGAGGAAAGGAAGACCAAGCGGCACAGTCTACGGCTGTTTGGTGACCATGACTATTGCCAGTCAATTAATTCCAAAACGGAAATACTCATTCATATATCACAGGAGCTCCAAGACTCTAGACAACTAGAAAATAAAGATGTCTCCTCTGATTGGCAGGGGCAGATTTGTTCTTCCACAGATTCAGACCAGTGCTACCTGAGAGAGACTTCGGAGGCAAGCAAGCAGGTCTCTCCTTGCAGCACAAGAAAACAGCTCCAAGACCAGGAAATCCGAGCCGAGCTGAACAAGCACTTCGGTCATCCCAGTCAAGCTGTTTTTGACGATGAAGCAGACAAGACCAGTGAACTGAGGGACAGTGATTTCAGTAATGAACAATTCTCCAAACTACCTATGTTTATAAATTCAGGACTAGCCATGGATGGCCTGTTTGATGACAGCGAAGATGAAAGTGATAAACTGAGCTACCCTTGGGATGGCACGCAATCCTATTCATTGTTCAATGTGTCTCCTTCTTGCTCTTCTTTTAACTCTCCATGTAGAGATTCCGTGTCACCACCCAAATCCTTATTTTCTCAAAGACCCCAAAGGATGCGCTCTCGTTCAAGGTCCTTTTCTCGACACAGGTCGTGTTCCCGATCACCATATTCCAGGTCAAGATCAAGGTCCCCAGGCAGTAGATCCTCTTCAAGGTAAACCTTGGCGAAACCCTAATAACACACAAGGTGTTCCTAAGAAGTGAACAAAATAAAATACAAATAAAAATTTGAAATCTGTAGCCATTCCGGCCCCTGACCCCTGAAATTCTGGCGCTGCCGGAACTAACGAGAATGATGTTACACTCACATCTCTCTCCATGTTCTCTTAAATCTGTCAGCTCCGAGCACAGTGCCTTGAGCCAGTCCTATCAGAGAGAGTAATTTGTTAAGAAACTTGCTCATCTAACTTTTTCCATTACCTGGAGAGCTGCCCTGTGCCAGGATAGTGGAGATCCATGCAAGATAAAGCTGACAGTGTCCCAGACCTGGTGCTCAGTGTTAACATCAATAAGAGACGCTGAGAGAGAGCACATCACTCCCAGCCCTCTAAGCTGACTAGCTGATCACAAACTGTCACTGGGAAATCTCACTAATAGCTGGGAAGAACAAGCCAGTCTCTGTAACACAGTGTCCCAGAGGATGCTCCACAGTTCCAGTAAACTTGGGTTAAGTGGCAGTTGCAAATGCCCTTTTTGTTTTTCTCATCTGTCGCAGATCCTGCTATTACTATGAGTCAAGCCACTACAGACACCGCACGCACCGAAATTCTCCCTTGTATGTGAGATCACGTTCAAGATCGCCCTACAGCCGTCGGCCCAGGTAATGAGGCATGTCATTTTCCTTCGGCTCCCTTTATCCCCTCCTTGAGATGACGAGATGTTCTCCAAAACCCTATACCCCTCCCCATATTATTATTCATTTTGCTTATGCAAATTGAGGTGGTTGACTTAGTGATGAAGTTATGTTTCCCAGGTATGACAGCTACGAGGAGTATCAGCACGAGAGGCTGAAGAGGGAAGAATATCGCAGAGAGTATGAGAAGCGAGAGTCTGAGAGGGCCAAACAAAGGGAGAGGCAGAGGCAGAAGGCAATTGTAAGTGGCCTGGAGCTCACTTTTATTTTGAAGCAGGGTTTCTTCTTTTTCTGTGTGCTTTTTTTGGTGATAGATTAGAAAATAAACAAAAGCTAAGTCTTTGCTAGTTTGTTAGAACAGGCCATTTTCAGCCTTTTGGCTTTAAAATATCCGTAAGTCTTCAGTCCCCGTTGACCTAACTTATTGGAAAACAAAATGTTTAAGTCAGTATATTTCTCACTCACAGTTTCATTTTGAAGTTCGTTACTGTTTTCACCTTCTGTTTGGAAAAATGGAGGGAGCAGAGATTTTTTTTTTTTTTCAGTCAGATATTGGTTCTTTCTGGTCACAGGATGAGTTTTTCTTTCTGTTTCCTGTTACTTCTCTCTTTGAGTGGAAATGAGGAGGGATTGCTATCTTGTTTCAGTTTTTGTCTTTTTGGCCAGCAGGAGACTTAAATTGTCCATGAAGAGACTGAGTTCAAGTTGGATTTAAAAGAGGCAGGGGAGGAAGAGTTGCTAAGAAAGTCATCATTTCTGGCCTGGCGCAATGGCTCACGCCTGTAATTCCAGCACTTTGGGAGGCCAAGGCGGTTGGATCACTTAAGGCCAGAAGTTTGAGACCAGTCTGGCCAACATAGGAAACAGGAAATAACATAGGAGACAGGAAACTTTGTCTGTACTAAAAACACACAAATTAGCCAGGCGTGGTGGCACATGCCTGTAATCCCAGCTACTTGGGAGGCTAAGGCAGGAGAATTGCTTGAACTGGGGAGGTAGAGGTTGCAATGAGCTGAGATTGCATCACTGAACTCCAGCCTGGGTGACAGAGTGAGACTCTGTATTAAAAAAAAAAAAAAAAAAGAAAGAAAGTCATCACCTTCTGTGTGATGGTCGCCATCTAACTGGGTAGTTGACACACCCACATTTCTTACGAACTACTTTTCAGTGACATTTTATGGATTTCAGCACCACTTACAAGGAGGTATTATATTCACTTGACATAGAGACAGTGCTGACCCTTCTGTGTAAAGATCCAGGTTATGTTATATTTATTTGCTCTCTGAAGATCAGTACTCATTTTCAGCAACTGCTGACTAGTAGGTAGGCTTTACCCCAGCTCCCTACTGCTGTTTATCAACCTAGACTTTGGATGGCAAAAATAAGGCAGTCCAGTTGTCAAAATCCAGCCCATGCCCATGGCAGACATTCCTAATCGATAATGGAACTCTTTTCCATTGAGCCCCTTCAGAGCCTTACGATCTTTTCTGACATGGTGCTCTAGGGAACCATGACTAATCAATGAGATATAGCACCGCTTTTATTCAGTGCAGCTGCTGCCTGTCTGTGCTAGCCACTCAGAGTTAGCTCGGTGAAGATCAGCTTTTGACATATCTTGCATCTAAGCTAGCCACGGCTTAGGGAAATGATTTTTGACTGTAAAGGTTAGATTTATATGTTATCTTTAAGAAAACTCACTAACATCAACACAACTTTGCAAAACCTATATAAAAGAGCTGACTAATGGAATCAAAATCAAGCATTGGCCAACAGTTACCAGCTGGAGGATAAAGGTTAAATGAGAGATTTGCTTAACACAGGCATTTAAGGAGAAAGAAGGGAGAAGTAATCGAACACTTGGGCCAAAGTTTTGGAGGGTTTGCTGCCATTTAACTTTGAATCTACCTAAGACTGAATCAAAGGCATTTTGCAAATTACAACAATTTGCCACATTTTTCTCAACTTCCAAATGAGCAGTGATATTAAGATTTGCCAAAGTGTCATTAGTTAACACTTATGAAGACTAATGAAAATTAAAATTCAATTTTTCTAATGTCACTGTATTTAATTAATGGTGTATTCAATAATTATAATAACTCACATTTATATAGAGCCATATAATTTACAAAGCCTTTTAATATGGCACATTATAATCATTACAAAAGAAAATCATGCTGAGCAAGCATGTAGGAAAATGACTATTTTGGTGTTTGCAAATTTATATATTATAAAATCCTTCATTTTTTCCCTCAAAAATAGGACATTAAAGAGAAAGATTAATAGTTTCATCATAAATTTGCTTATATGGCCAAGACACAACATAGTTATAACTAAAGCCAGATTAATATTTTAATCAAAAGTATGTAAATAAATGACATGTATTTATTTTATACCTTCTAAAGATGACTAAGTGCCAGATATTAACAAAGAAAGGAAGGGAGGTGTCTTTTTTGTTGCTAGTTTGATCCTTTACAAATAGAGCAAGTAGTGTCATTGGTCTAGATGAAACAAAAGCACCCTGAGGGTGACCAGCCTCAGCTTGGAAGCAGATGCTACCCTATTGTTCCTTTGTGTTACAAATGTTGACTAGTTCCTCTGTTAATTCTTAGATGAAAATAATCTGTATCAATTCTCTTCCAAAGCACACTTGTAATACAAGTGTCAACTTGGTTTGTATTAAATCATTTTACATTAACTAGACATTTGTGAGAATTTTGACTTTAAAGTTCATTTTTGTTTTTGAAAAGTAGATTGAAGGAAACCTAGAACATAGAGATTGTTTACTAACAGGGTGAACTATAAGTGATAAGTGCTTAATAAAGATTTGGGACTTAACTGTTTAACCAATTTCCACTTGGATAATTACATGCTATTTCTATTGAACATGAGTGAAAACTCATAGCTCTTTCTGTAATAAATATCTGCCATGTGGTTGGGATATAAAATTAGGAAAGACATGGCCCCTGTATCCAAGGAACTTCAACTCTACTGGCAGACAAAGATACACAAACTGGCAATACAGTGTGATAAGTGCTATTATAAGGGGTGCATCTGTGGCACTGTTGTGGTAGTATACTAGGGGGCACCCAGATCTGTGTATGAAGGAGAACCTCAGACAGGGTGAGATTAATCCAGATCCTAAAGGGAGAAAGGACAAAGGTTTTCTCCCCCTGCAGTGTCCAACATGGTAGCCTTTAGCCACATGGCTAATTTGATTGGGTTATATTACGATGTACTGTGTGATTGGATTTAGAAGACTTGGTATAAAAAATAGTGTAAAATACTTCATTAATCTTTTTATATCAATCACAAAATGATATAATAGTTTGGACATGTTGAGCCCAATACAATATATTATTAACATTGAATAATGTTAATAATATTTTTACTTTTTTTTCATATTTTTACTTTTTTAAATGTGGCTCTTAGAAAATTTTAAATGACATATACTACACTGTATTACTACTGGACATTGCTGTTTTAGACAGAGGCTATAGCTTATACTAAGTCTCTAAAAACGAATAAGGTATATGGAGAAACTACTAGTCATTTAATTAGAACACTGAGACACAAGAGGGGCAAGAAATAACTCTAGAGGGAACAGTGGAAGGTAGCATAAAGGGTCGTATAATTCATACTAAAGATTTTGAAATCTGTCTTGAAGGCATCATGGAACTATTTAATGAGTTTACCCACATGAATTTTTTTGGATTGATTTCCTTCCTCCAAATGGTTGGCTTTCCAGTGCCATAATGCATCCCCAAAGTATATTTTTATGGACTTGAGTGCAGGGATACATGCAATGATTTTTAACTGATTTGAAAAAATTAACTTGAGAATTCATACATGGAAGAGCTAAGGGAATGAGGACAGTCCAGACCTAAGTTGGTCAGGTAGGTGATGTTCTTTCAATTTTTGAAACACCCTTAAAGTAATGAGTAAGAAGTAAATTACATCTAAGATATCTTGGGTGCAGTGTTGGGTTATCCATTAATCAAAGCAAGCATATATTTAGGGAACCAGAAAAACAGAGGCTCCAAAAGGCAATGAAAAAAAAAAAAAAACACTTTAGAAATTTAATAATTGTTATCTTACAAAATTAAAGGCATCTTTATAAACCTTTGTCTGCATTACTTCTATTTTGAGTTCCATAAGTAGGAGGTGTTTTAGGAAATCTGTAAACTTTTCATTGCTTATGTTTCTAAAATCCTAATTCAGCCCAAGTTGAGTGAACCAAATCCAAAAGCAAAGAGAATGCTAATAATTAGTAATTACCAATGCAAAACCATATATTGTGGTTGAATGTTACCATTGTTTCGGTTGGCACTTTCCTTTAATTTCCATCCAGACTCTTTCTCAAAAAGCAATTCACTTTCTGCCTTTCTCAGACTCATAAGCTTGAAATAATTCAGGTTATATTGGGACTCTGCAAGCCAGAGTTTAGTACTTAATGTCTAAACTGTCACTGCTCTAATTTCTTGTGGAGTTCTAAGTCCAACTCCATTTGCAATCTGTACAGTTTTCTGCCAGAAAACATGATAATGGGATGTTAATTTAAAGGGCAAATCTAGACATTATGATACGGCTCAGCACTTAAAACCAAAACCAGATGTGCTCGGGCAGCAATGACTGCTACTTTACTTCTCAGTTGGTCAGTGTCCAGCTCAGAAGCCAGGGACAGTGTATTGCTACTGATAATTATAAACTTCTTCCAAATGGAATGAAAAGAAATTGTGCAATTACTCAGAGTTCTTCCTTTTTTTTTTTTTTTTTTTTTGGGACAGAGTCTTGCTCTGTCACCCAGGCTGGAGTGTAGTGGCGCAATCTTGGCTCACTGCAAGCTCCGCCTCCCAGGTTCACGCCATTCTCCTGCCTCAGCCTCCCAAGTAGCTGGGACTACAGGCACCCGCCACCACGCCTGGCTAATTTTTTTGTATTTTTAGTAGAGATGGGGTTTCACTGTGTTAGCCAGGATGGTCTTGAATTCCTGACCTCATGATCTGCCCTCCTTGGCCTCCCACAGTGCTCAGAGTTAATCTTTTTTGGAGAAAATGAGATAGCTTTCTATTCAAGCCTCTTTAAAGAGATATTTTATGTGGGTGAGTATATGTTATATTATGACTCTAAGTTCAATATTTAGAAATGTTCAGTTTTATGGCAAGATGAATAAATTCTAGAGATCTGTTATACAACATAGTACCTATAGTTAACTATGCTATTGTACACTTTAAAAATGTTGAGAGGATAAATTTCATATTATTCACACACACACACACATACACACAGAAAAAAAAAAAAAACCACAAATACATTTTGAAGGTGATGAATACATATAGTACCATGATTGTGATGATGGTATCAAGGATATAGGCATATGTCCAAACTCATCAAAATGTATATGTTTAATATGTACAATTTTTTGATATATCAATTATACTTCAGTGAAGCTTTTTAAAAAAGTAGTTATGCATACTCTTATTCTATAGTTTTCATGTTTTCTGACTTACCAGTATGTTTACTTGCATGTTAGCTTTTATTTGCATCTTACCTCTTAAGTAGACTAACCTGGACTTGCTCACATTAACCAGCCTTAGACGGTAAGCAGGGATAGTAGCACACGGTACATGAGTGGGGGACACTTTGGAAAAGTTTAATGCTACAATTTTGTTTTTTGTCTAAGAACACCACCTAGTAGTAGGCATTTATTGAATACCTGCTGAATTAGGTTAGATAATCAATATTAACGGCAAGACATTTTTAGCCTTTTTTACAATCTTGGTATTTCTTTCTATCTGCACCTTTCCATGACCCTCCACTCCACTCACCTTTTCTTTTAGTTGGAATACACCATATACTCAATGGTATTTATAATGTCTTTGCAGTTTTTGAGGCAGTCAGGTTACAGCTAATCTAGGAATGAACACCAGTATTTCACTGCCAAAGTTGTTATGTAGTTTCCTTAGCATAGAAAAAAAGATTTTTACATTATTCTGACTTGCAAACATAGAGAGAGCTAAAATCTACATTATATCAAGCTCTTCCTTGTTACCTAGCATAATAGAACATTTTAGAGAGATCACCCATTAAAAAGCATCAAATGCAGTACTTGGTATAGATAAGAATTCAACAAATGTTCATTTCTCTGCTACCTTTTCTCTTTTCTTAGTCAAAGCCCTTTTATCAGGAGTAGTTTATTTGATGAGAAACAACCACTGTATGTTTTCCTCCAGTAACCGGGAAGCTCTAGACTCTTTTTGATAAAGATTTTAGTAATGTGAAGTCAGTTAATTCAGTCATTTTTTTGTTTCTTTATTTATCTGCCGTGTTTTGGTATAATGAGGATTTACTATAGCTGTTAATGCAACGTAAGTCTTCAATTTTATTATCCACCCCATCAGCATACTAGCTTTTGTGAAAACTGAAGCTAAAAGTTATTTGATAGATGTTCCATCCTCCTCAATAGGGAAAACTGGTCTGAAAATCATTTTTCAAGGAGCTGTTTCCAAAGGTTTAGAGTTCCTCCAAGCCTTTAAGAAGTTGAAAATGTTATTAAGCATTTTGATTTCTTTTCCTTTCATCTCCTGTTTAGAAATTAATGTCTTGAAAAATTGGCTGCAAATGTTAAGGTTTTTTAAAGATATCAAATCTATTCATCTGTCTAATACAACTGCAACATGTTTAAAAGAATCAGTTCTTTGCTAGACATTTTGGCCAATCTTAGACAGATTTTTGTCTTTGCTTTCTAGGCGTTTGGATGCCTTTTATTTTCATTTTTAGCAGTAGGAAAATCAAGCACTTCAATAATTTTCTCAAATAAGCATTTCAGCATGTATCCAATCTCTGATCTTTGTAAAGTAGCGAGGCATGGCCCCATTCCTGTGCTTCATAAAAAGAGAGGTAGAAAAATAGGCAATTCAAGTAATTGTGGAACACCCCTTCGGTTTCCTGTTTCTTCCCTCTAGGTTATATTTTCTTTTTACTGTAGAATGTATCAGTATCCATTATAAAAGGTCCTCTGGTTTATATTTTGTATGGGATCGTTGTTGCATACAACTTTGTATAAAGCTGCAATTCAGAGACTGTCCCAGTATGTCTGCATATGGGCATACATATGGTCGATTTTCACTTTAAGTTTCCTTGAATACATAGGCTGTGTTTATTCCCATAATAGTAGTTGAGCAATTTCTTTGCAATGGCTCAATTTCTTTCTCTCACGTCTGCATTTCCCCCCTTTCTCTCTATACAGTAGTAACTTTTCTAAAAGGCTCATTAAAAAAAAAAAAAAAATTCCTTAACACCCATGAAAGCAGGCGCCAGGAAGTTAAAGTTTAGATAACAGTCCCATCACATTTGGCTGTTTGACTAGAGCTGGCTGCGTAAATAGAATGGAATGTGGTGTTATGATTCCCTTGCTCAAGTGTGCATCGATGGTCTGGGATGTGCCTCTCCATCCATTTCTACTTCCTGACTGCCAGGATGTGCCTGGTGCTCTGAAGCGGCACAATCACAGCCTTTGATTGAGACATACAATCTACATGGAAGGGCATCAGGCAGTTACTCTGCATTGGTTATCTGCTTCATCTGGTCATTTATTTAGTCTCAATAGCTATTGTTAGTACAGTTATGTTTTACCAACTGTTTGTTATCTCCTACCTACCTTTGATTTTCAGAGGTGATTTTTATGAGTGAGATTCCTTCAAACATGTAGCTGCAAACATGTAGCTACTTCTTACACTTAAATCTGTAAAAAAAAAATTATGGAAATCTTTGTTTCTTCACTCAACTGAGCTCCCTGAGCAACGTTTTTTGTTTTTGTTTTTGTTTTTGTTTTCTGTGATAAAGCATCAAATCTAACTTTCCTTCTCCTTTGTGTCGGATAGTCTTACGGAATAAAGACCACACTTAGGCATCTTTGATGTAATGAAGGGAATGGGATGAGTGTTCAAGATGATTGATTGATTCATAACTGATTGATTTTACAACAGATATTCATTGATAGTCTGTTATGTTTCAATGCTTTATTTAAAATACAGTAGTGAAGAGAACAGATATGGTCTCTACTGTCATGAAGCTTTTATTATCTTGGGGAGGTGGACATTAAACAGTAGATAAACTATGAATTACAATTGGAAAGAAGAGTTTTCCATAAGAGCAACTAATAGGAATTCTGACCTCATTGCAAGTCTCAGAAAAAATGTGATTGTTGAGCTTAAGGTTGTTGTAGACAGTGTGTGTATGTGAGAGGCTTGGGAGTGCTGCAGTGTGAATAGGGTGTTCCAGGAGCAGGGAGAGTGTGTGCAAAGGCCTTGGGAAGGAAGGTGCACAGTATATACCAGACTAATAGAAGCTCAGTGTGGCTGGGAAAGAGAGTCACAGAAAGAATGCGATATGAGAGATAAAGCCCGTGATGACAACAGGTCCAGACCACACAGGGCCTTGTAGGTCTTGTTAACGATTTAGATCTTTCATTAAACGTTGTGAGAAGCCTTTGGAATGTTTTATAAGTTAATAGACATCATTGGATTCCTGTTTTCTTAGCAAAGACTATCCCAACAACAATGGAAGAATAGATTGGAGAAGAATAAACGTGGACACAGATCCAAATTAAGAGATTTTTTGTTATACTAGTCCAGAAAGAGAAGCTGGAGGCTTGGCTTAGGACACATGGAATAAAGAAAATAGGTTAGAGAGAGATTTAGGAGAAATAAATCAATAGGACTTGATGAGTAGTTAGACATGTGGAGAGGACCAAGAGAAAGGAGTAAAGGGAGGTACTTAAATTCCTTCCTAAATAACTGGCTGGATTGTGTTCATTTCACTAATACAAGAACATTGGGAAAGAACCAAATGGGGAGAGGGCAAGGCTGGAGGGTTGGGCTTCGGTAAGGTTGGTGTAGTGTGAGGTTCCTCAGGCACAACCAACCTGAAGTGTCAAGTAGATAATTGATTATTTGCACCTGAGGCTCAGGTGGACATTAGGATACTTTCCTAATAAAAATAGAGGCAAGAATGTTATATATGGTAGAATAAGACCAGACATTGGTAAGCTTATCATCCAGGAAGATATAGGGTCTGCGAATTGTTCAGTTACATTTCACAAATGCTTGTTGGGTGCCTACTTCTTACCAGATTCTTGGTCAAACACTGGGCATACGAAAATGAAAACCATTCAGTAAATAAGACAGGGTATCTTTTTGCTTTTAGCCCGAATTATTCTTTTCATCACCCAAGACCAGGGACTCTCAGTACATCCAAAGAAAACTCTTGGGCAAGCTAAGTCTGTACCTCAGTTCTCTGCTTCTAGTCTTTGCTTCAACCCAACTTAGATCTCTGCAACCTTAAATTCATTTTATCCTTGTTTGTCCTTAGTATACAAACAAACTAGATGGTGAGCACAATCTTTATATTAACTCCTTATGTTCTTAAAACTTTGAGAGACATCATAACTTTTGGCCTTATCTTCTTGGAACAAGAGATGTAGGATTGCTTCCTACACTAAGAATGCATTGCTGTGCTTTAAAAAAAGAATTTATCCTCAGGCTATAAAATATTATTCCTGTATTTTGTAGGTTATAAATTACTGATGACTTTCAGATTATGATGATATTGACTCCACTTGTGAAAATTAGGCCACACCCCTCTAGTCTATTCCTAAAATAAGACTAGATTTATTGGCAAAGTGAAATTTATAGCCTCTTTTATTTAGCTCTTATTCTTCGGAGACTCATGGCTTAAAATGGCCTACATTTTAAGACTTTATTTCTTAAATTATTGTCTTTGGACCACCTGCATCAAAATCGCTGGGGTGTGCTTGTTAAAAATAAAGGTTGTAGAACCTTATCTTACATTTTTTTTTTAGTACAACTGGGATAAAGCCCAATAATTTGCATTTTTAACCAGCACCCCAAGTAATTTTTATTTATAGTAGAGTTTAAGAACCACTCTTTTGAGGACGTCAGAATTTGTTCATCTCATTATTAGAATTCTGAGTTAATGAGAAATGTAATAGTTTTGTAAGCCAGGTCAGTTTCATAATAATTTTGATTAATAATCAAGTCACAAATGTTCAAATATTTAATAGGTATTGTTCCATGATTTTAAAAAAGAGTGCATTATACAGACTTCTTTTCTAACACATCAAATTCATCTGAGAGTAGAACAGAGACATATAGGAAAGGTAGAAAAGAGTAGAGGTGAAGAGAAGAATGTATGTGAGTGAAAAGAGATTGATACTGAAGAAATGGGAATTAACACTTGGTTCAAATGTAGTCTTTCCTTCCATTGTAGTGTATGTTTTGCTCTAATTGCAAAGCTCAATGGGGTTTATGCATGATTATACATTTATGAATGTTTTTAGAGGGTTAACTTTTTTTTTTTTTTTTTTTTTTGAGATGGTGTCTCACTCTGTCGCCCATGCAGTGGCACAATCTCAGCTCACTGCAACCTCTGCCTCCTGGGTTCAAGCAATTCTCTGCCTCAGCCTCCTGAGTAGCTGGGATTACAGGTGCCCACCACCACACCTGGCTGATTTTTGTATTTTTAGTAGACACGGGGTTTCACCATCTTGGCCAGGCTGGTCTTGAACTCCTGACCTCAAGATCCACCCGTCTCGACCTCCCAAAGTGCTGGGATTACAGACGTGAGCCACAGTGCCCAGCTGAGGGTTAGCTTTTTTCCCATCTCCAGAACCAGCAAAACTCTCTCCTTCCTTCCCCCCATAGGAAGAGCGCCGTGTGATTTATGTTGGTAAAATCAGACCTGACACAACACGGACAGAACTGAGGGACCGTTTTGAAGTTTTTGGTGAAATTGAGGAGTGCACAGTAAATCTGCGGGATGATGGGTGAGAATCTTCAAGATTATTTCTTGTTTAGAAGTTGATGTATGTAAAAAATTATGGCCATAAGATTACTGGAATGGGAGTTGCCAATGTAAGTGCTTTGACAGATGACATGTTGAGTTCAGAACCTTATTTATTTTCTTTCATCCCTATTTATTAATCTTTCTAGTTGAGATTTTCTGTCCCAGAAATAAGTATTTAGCTGCTTGACAGGACAATCACACTGATAAATGGATGCAGTGGCTCAGACGTTGGCACTGGAGAAGTCTCACAAAATAGAAAGGGTTACAGTCCCGTATGCTAATACTTCTTAACCAGCTTTGAACTTCTCTTCTTTGTCCATTTCAGAGACAGCTATGGTTTCATTACCTACCGTTATACCTGTGATGCTTTTGCTGCTCTTGAAAATGGATACACTTTGCGCAGGTCAAACGAAACTGACTTCGAGCTGTACTTTTGTGGACGCAAGCAATTTTTCAAGTCTAACTATGCAGACCTAGGTATGGATTTTATTGTACATGGAATGAGGAATCCATAATGTAGAGCTCAAGATGGGAGCAAACATAATCTGTCGGCATCTTGGGTTGAACCATCACTTTATTTTACTAAAGGGAATGTGTGAATACAGATTTTTAAGAAAAATGTATAAGACAGTTTCAGAAGAAAGGGGCTTAGGTTTTGGCAAGAAAGGACAGAAGTAAATTCTTTGTACTGTCTACTCAGGTGCTGAAAATTGTGGTAGGTATATATGTGGATATTGTGTGTTTCTACATGTGTTCATGATTTGTGTACGCGCGTTGTGTGTGCATGCAGCTTTATATTTTGTGAGGGCGTGTATTGTGTGTATCTGTGTGGATATTGTGTGTGTCTGTGTGTGTGTTGTCTGAATATTAAACGTGTATGTGTGTGGTATTGTGCTTTGTGTGTGCATGTGTTGTGCAGGTGTGTGTGGCCATGTGTTTATGTGTGTGTAGGTAGGTATTGTATGTGTCTACATGTGTTTATGATTTGTGTGCATGCGTGCGTGCTGTGTGTGTGTAACCTGCTTTTGCTTTCCAGGCCTACCCTGAATCCTTTCACAAACCATAGCATTGCCATCATTGTTTTATGGAATAGAATATGCAAAAGTCTCATATTTTACTTATTATTTCACAGACACTTAGAAATATCATTATTTTCTATGAACTACAACTAGAGAGAAGAAAATTAAATTTGATATACTAAATCACACTATGCTTTCTTAAAAAAAAAAAAGAAACACCTGTTATTTGTTGAGTGCTTCCATATGCCAGACACAGTGCCAGGAGTTTTGAAAGCATTTTCCATTTAAGTACTAGAACTATTGTAGGAGGTGTATGTTATTATTATCATCCCCATTTTACAGATAAGGAAACTGAAGCATACATAATATTAATTTTTCCTGTTATAAAAGCTGTACAGACTCAAGGAGTAAAATGTGGAAAGTATAAAAAGTATTAAGAAAAAACTTAAAATCACATATCAGCCTGTCATCTGGGAATAACCACTATTACCAATGAAGTGATTTGCCTTCCAGTATTTTGTCTCAGCATGTCTAATTTCGTATATTTGAATTTATATATATATATTTATATTTATGTATATAAACTTCCAAATTCTACTTTTCTCAATTAATATATAAATTCATGTTCTGCTGTGACTCATGAGATTAAAAATAATTTATTAACATACTTTAATGGTTGCACAGTATTTTGCTGAGTGAATAGTACCATTATATTTAGTCATTACATTATAGCCAAATATTTAATTTTTTTTTTTTTTGAGACGGAGTCTCGCTCTGTCACCCAGGCTGGAGTGCGGTGGCACGATCTAGGCTCACTGCAAGCTCCGCCTCCCAGGTTCACATCATTCTCCTGCCTCAGCCTCCCAAGTAGCTGGGACTACAGGCGCCCGCCACCACACCCAGCTCTTTTTGTATTTTTAGTAGAGACGGGGTTTCACCATGTTAGCCAGGATGGTCTCGATCTCCTGACCTCGTGATCCGCCTGCCTTGGCCTCCCAAAGTGCTGGGATTACAGGCATGAGCAACCGTGCCCAGCCCACATTTAATTTTTAATTTTTCAATATTATAAATAATGCTAAAATGGACATCTTAATTTCCTTTTCAATTTTAATTGTGTTCCTTTGCATGTCATTCCCCATCTAATGTGCACATTGTAAGCTTTTAAATTCTTTGAGGAAGGAAAGTGGCAAATGTCTTGTGGATATGACATAGTTATTTTAAATTTATGTCTAATATTTATCGTGGAATTAACATATAAATCTAGTCCTCAGCATTATTAGATATCTACTATGCATTTTCTCTGGGTTGGTATAAAGAAGGAAACAAATACCAAATGCAGAGATTTTTTTTCTTCTGTCCAACGAAGGGATGTCTTCCTAGAGTAATGGATACAGGTGATGTGCATTGTTCAGAGGGAATATGCTATAATTCACTCCACAAGCTAAAAAGATAGTGGGAAGCAGGGGAGAGGCAGCTGACTGTTAGAGAGATAGTGGGCTAGGGATGAAAATATAGAATGTGGCAAGTCATTTGTTCAAATGTTGGCTGATAAAAGCAGTCAAGACGGATTGAAGTCTTGAGTTGATTTGACTTATTTTCTTCAGTGATGAAGGCCAGGGTGTTTCTAGTCTCTCAAAACATCTAGAGTTTAAAATAAGCTACCTAGAGGGGCCTTCAGATCACGATTCATCACTGGTAGAGGGAGGATTGGATGGTATTTCCAAATTGAACTGGAGCCTCCCTGAAATATTTCTAAGAAGAATGCTTCCTCTCTCGTTATCTCCCTGCCTAGCCGGCAGCAATAGAAACTTTGCCATTGCTAAGCTCGCTCTGTATTTTCTGAAAAGTATGTTTCATGTGCATTGTAGTAGCATGGATTTTTCCAATTCCCTTGAACTCTACGATGGCACAAAGGTAGTTTTTTTCCGAGCTCCAACATTGTATAGTCCGAAGAGGCCAGGCTTTGGAATCCTGCAGACCTGGGATTGAAATCTGACTTAACACTGCCGTTGGGCAAACAATTCGACCCCTTCGGTTCTGCTTCTTCATTTGTAAAATAACGTATAGTGTTATTGTGAAGATTAAATAAATGTTTGTGACACATTAGCACAGTGTCTGGCATAACATAGGTGCTCAATAAATAGTGGCTATGATTACAATTTAAAATGATGGGAATGAGAAGTTAGAAGTGTAAAGTCATTTTAAAATGGAAGAATCAACTCTAGGAATCAGCTTTGGAACTCAAAAAATTGTTCATATGTCTTGTCTTTGTTCCCTGAAGAATTCAAATATTCTTGTGCTCACCATATTTAGTGTTCATGCATGCTTCAGGGCATAAGAATATGCTGGACTCAGGGATTAGGAGCTTACACATATGTCACAATTGTAAAGCAAAAATGATGTGACACAGATTAATTTTACCAAGACAGGAAAGTTACCTATCATTCTAGATAGATTTCATCAATTTTCTTTCTGTTTACTTGCTTCCCAAAATTAAGTTAGCTTATACATCCTGTTTCTCTACTACCGAAACTAGGTAATGGTAACGACAATATTGTCAGAGCAAAACATAACGATTTCAGCTACTATTTATGACCCAGTTTTATAAATGAGAGTGAGAGGTTAAAATGACTTGATCAAGATTAAAACAGTGAAGCCAAGATTTAAGTTATAGTTGCCATGAATCTGTAGTCTGTCTTTCAGTTTACTGTCTTATAAGCAAATGGATCTTTCTAAAGACTGCAATGAAAACAAAATCAGAGGTGAAAGACATAGAGAAATTAAAGTAGGACTACAGGATCCAAAGAGAAAGATGGGTCAGTATTATGAATGTAACAAGTTTGATTAGGAATGAGTTATGTTATATAACTTAAACATTTTAATATTTTAATTAAATATAATTTTAATATAATGTAGTATAAATTTAAATTAAATAAAATTTAAATATAATTTTAATATAATATAAATGACACATACATTATAAATTGTTTATTAACTGAAATAAATGTTTCGTATTATCAGTATTCTTGATTATATACGTAACTTTATGTATTCCTTTGCCATTCATTCATAAATCATTCCCACATCCCAATATAAATATTTTCAACCATGGTTTTAATAATATTTTGGTGTTTGATATTAGTATATTCCTTCAACAAATATTAATTTGAGTACCTCCTTGGTGCCAACAGTTTTCCAGGTGCCGGGAATATAAGTATGATGTGATTTGTTTCAAATAATACAGTATCATTATTTGTAACAATTTATTTTGAAAAATTAGAGTGACTTTTTGAGTTATTCCTATAACGTTTTTATTATATCTTACTGTGCTCCAATATCCTTTCATTAGCAGGAGAGAAATTGGTGGAGTAGATGTTATTGCCTCAGAAATTAAATGTATCCACATTCCATCTCATGCAACCAAAAATATTTTTTGGTTGTTTTCTGAGTAACAGTGAGCCTGTATAAGTGGGTATATATGTGAACACTATATTTCACAGTGAAGAAACTCTTGAGAACTACTATTTCAATTTTTTAAAAAATATTTGCTTATCAAAATACAGAAACACTGAAATTCTAGAGTTTACTTAGAATATTGCAAAGCAAGGCAATTTAAAATATTCTCAAAGTATTCCTCAAGGAAAGGTATGTGTATATGTCCCTGATGGTTCCAGGCTGACTTTTATCACACAGACTCCATCACTGGGGGACTCTTCCCTCTTGATTTACAATGCAAGTGGAATTCTGATTTCAGACTAATCTCTAGCAATGAGCTAGACTTTTTTTTTTTTTTGTCTCTACAAAAAAGATTTTGATTGTAACAGCAGTTGTTTGTGAGGCCTTAGCAATACAAGAAAACCATTCATTAGCCTATGAAGAGAAACGTTGAAGCCAGTGTAATTTAAGAATTGACTATTTAAGATGTTATTGAGGAAAGATTGGCCAGTTTTGTGTCTGTTTTTTATGATTGAGACTGTAATTGTTCTTGTTGCTCTTACCTTAAAAAACTTGCTGAAAAAAACTCAGTAAAGACCAAAGGTGATCAGAATGAAAGGAAAACATAAGTAAAGACATTTCCTTGTCTTTAAATCTAGGTATGTAAAGGTAGATTGAAACTTGGGAAACGGGATGGTCAGGCTGGTTCTAGAGAGCTTGGTTTGCAATCTTGTCAGCAAAACAACTTTGTAAGTCAACGATTATGCCTCTGTAGTATCTCGTATTATACCCTTCTATTACTTTGACCATTTCGATTTTGTAACTTATTCTGGGAAAAGCATGGGAATTCTTTTTTTTTTTTTTTTTTTTTTTTTTTTTGAGACGGAGTTTCGCTCTGTCGCCCAGGCTGGAGTGCAGTGGCCGGATCTCAGCTCACTACAAGCTCCGCCTCCTGGGTTCACGCCATTCTCCTGCCTCAGCCTCCCGAGTAGCTGGGACTACAGGCGCCCGCCACCTCGCCCGGCTAATTTTTTGTATTTTTTAGTAGAGACGGGGTTTCACCGTGTTAGCCAGCATGGTCTCGATCTCCTGACCTCGTGATCCGCCCATCTCGGCCTCCCAAAGTGCTGGGATTACAGGCTTGAGCCACCGCGCCCGGCCAGCATGGGAATTCTTATATTTTGGTAGAATTGTTAGTTTTCCAGAATGGTTTTGTTTTCCGTTAAATAAATGTTTTCAAAAGAATTAATGTATTTACAAGAGGCTTTTTATTATATTTCCAAGCCACCATTTGTTACTTGCAAGACCAGCAGAAATATCTGTTTTTTTCATAGAAATCAATGGAGAAAAACCAGGAATATTTAACAGAATTTTACTATACTTTCTATATTGCTAAAATATATCTATTTTATTAAGGTCTATTTGAAGTAGCATGTGAAACTTTGCCCAAAAGCTTACTTGGACTACTTTAAGAGTCCAAGAAGGGTGTGGCTTTATTTATACCTGCACTTTATTTCTTCTTTCTGAATTTACTCTCCTGGGATGTGAAGCATTTCTCTCAACCTTCCAATTTGGGGAGAATTTGCACCAAAATTTCTGGGATGTCTAGAGGTACAGAAGTAGAGGACCACATCCTATGTCCCCTCCTGCCTCAAAGAGAAGCATCAGGTTGAAGTTTAGGGGAAATTCTCATGATTCTCTCTCTCATACTCAACTGGATTGTATGCTCAATTAAATTAATCCCATTGAATAGGAAAATTAGTTCCAGCTTGTACTCTCACGTCTACATCTAAGTTATTGAGGAACCATGGGCAAGTCATTTGACATGCCGGGGGAAAGGGAGGGCGGCTATCTGCCAGAGATATATTAATGTTTGCTCTGCCTAACTCCCAGGGTGTTTAAGCCTAAATGAGTCAACAGGTGAGTATTTTTGAAAGCTCACTACTCCCCATCCTCTTTTTATCAATATATATCCAATAAAATCCGGACATTGTTTTCTAAAGTATATTGATTGTAAGAGTTGTTATCAAATCCGGTAGTCTTGAATTGGAATGATTGAGTTAATGGCCATCAGCAAAGGGTGTGTCTAAACCGCCTTGTGTTTCTTTCAGATTCAAACTCAGATGACTTTGACCCTGCTTCCACCAAGAGCAAGTATGACTCTCTGGATTTTGATAGTTTACTGAAAGAAGCTCAGAGAAGCTTGCGCAGGTAACATGTTCCCTAGCTGAGGATGACAGAGGGATGGCGAATACCTCATGGGACAGCGCGTCCTTCCCTAAAGACTATTGCAAGTCATACTTAGGAATTTCTCCTACTTTACACTCTCTGTACAAAAAACAAAACAAAACAACAACAATACAACAAGAACAACAACAACAACAAGAACAACAATGGTTTACATGAACACAGCTGCTGAAGAGGCAAGAGACAGAATGATATCCAGTAAGCACATGTTTATTCATGGGTGTCAGCTTTGCTTTTCCTGGAGTCTCTTGGTGATGCAGTGTGCGTGTGTGCATGTATGTGTGTGTGTGTATGTGTATGGTGTGTGTGCTTGGTTTAGGGGAAGTATGTGTGGGTACATGTGAGGACTGGGGGCACCTGACCAGAATGTGCAAGGGCAAACCATTTCAAATGGCAGCAGTTCCATGAAGACACACTCAAAACCTAGAACTTCAAAATGTTCGTATTCTATTCAAAAGGAAAATAAAAAATATATATATATATATATATAAATTAAAAAGGAAAGAAAACTAACAACCAACCAACCAACCAACCACAAACCACCCTAAAATGACAGCTGCTGATGTCTGGGCATCAGCCTTTGTACTCTGTTTTTTTAAGAAAGTGCAGAATCAACTTGAAGCAAGCTTTCTCTCGTAACGTAATGATTATATGACAATCCTGAAGAAACCACAGGTTCCATAGAACTAATATCCTGTCTCTCTCTCTCTCTTTTTTTTTTTTTTTTTCTTTTTCCTTTTGCCATGGAATCTGGGTGGGAGAGGATACTGCGGGCACCAGAATGCTAAAGTTTCCTAACATTTTGAAGTTTCTGTAGTTCATCCTTAATCCTGACACCCATGTAAATGTCCAAAATGTTGATCTTCCACTGCAAATTTCAAAAGCCTTGTCAATGGTCAAGCGTGCAGCTTGTTCAGCGGTTCTTTCTGAGGAGCGGACACCGGGTTACAATACTAATGAGAGTTGGGTAGAACTCTCTGAGATGTGTTCAGATAGTGTAATTGCTACATTCTCTGATGTAGTTAAGTATTTACAGATGTTAAATGGAGTATTTTTATTTTATGTATATACTATACAACAATGTTCTTTTTTGTTACAGCTATGCACTGTAAATGCAGCCTTCTTTTCAAAACTGCTAAATTTTTCTTAATCAAGAATATTCAAATGTAATTATGAGGTGAAACAATTATTGTACACTAACATATTTAGAAGCTGAACTTACTGCTTATATATATTTGATTGTAAAAACAAAAAGACAGTGTGTGTGTCTGTTGAGTGCAACAAGAGCAAAATGATGCTTTCCGCACATCCATCCCTTAGGTGAGCTTCAATCTAAGCATCTTGTCAAGAAATATCCTAGTCCCCTAAAGGTATTAACCACTTCCGCGATATTTTTCCACATTTTCTTGTCGCTTGTTTTTCTTTGAAGTTTTATACACTGGATTTGTTAGGGGAATGAAATTTTCTCATCTAAAATTTTTCTAGAAGATATCATGATTTTATGTAAAGTCTCTCAATGGGTAACCATTAAGAAATGTTTTTATTTTCTCTATCAACAGTAGTTTTGAAACTAGAAGTCAAAAATCTTTTTAAAATGCTGTTTTGTTTTAATTTTTGTGATTTTAATTTGATACAAAATGCCGAGGTAATAATTATAGTATGATTTTTACAATAATTAATGTGTGTCTGAAGACTATCTTTGAAGCCAGTATTTCTTTCCCTTGGCAGAGTATGACGATGGTATTTATCTGTATTTTTTACAGTTATGCATCCTGTATAAATACTGATATTTCATTCCTTTGTTTACTAAAGAGACATATTTATCAGTTGCAGATAGCCTATTTATTATAAATTATGAGATGATGAAAATAATAAAGCCAGTGGAAATTTTCTACCTAGGATGCATGACAATTGTCAGGTTGGAGTGTAAGTGCTTCATTTGGGAAATTCAGCTTTTGCAGAAGCAGTGTTTCTACTTGCACTAGCATGGCCTCTGACGTGACCATGATGTTGTTCTTGATGACATTGCTTCTGCTAAATTCAATAAAAACTTCAGAAAAACCTCCATTTTGAGCATCAGGATTTCATCTGAGTGTGGAGTCCCTGGAATGGAATTCAGTAACGTTTGGAGTGTGTATTCAAGTTTCTAAATTGAGATTCGATTACTGTTTGGCTGACATGACTTTTCTGGAAGACATGATACACCTACTACTTAATTGTTCTTTTCCTTTCTCTCACCCAACACAATCTTATAAGATGGATTTCACCCCCAGGCCAATGCAGCTAATTTTGATAGCTGCATTCATTTATCACCAGCATATTGTGTTCTGAGTGAATCCACTGTTTGTCCTGTCGGATGCTTGCTTGATTTTTTGGCTTCTTATTTCTAAGTAGATAGAAAGCAATAAAAATACTATGAAATAAAAGAACTTGTTCACAGGTTCTGCGTTACAACGGTAACACATCTTTAATCCGCCTAATTCTTGTTGTTCTGTAGGTTAAATGCAGGTATTTTAACTCTGTGTGAACGCCAAACTAAAGTTTACAGTCTTTCTTTCTGAATTTTGAGTATCTTCTGTTGTAGAATAATAATAAAAAGACTATTAAGAGCAATAAATTATTTTTAAGAAATCGATATTTAGTAAATCCTATTATGTGTTCAAGGACCACATGTGTTCTCTATTTTGCCTTTAAATTTTTGTGATCCAATTTTAAATACATTCTCCTTTTTGCCCTGGATTGTTGACATGAGTGGAATACTTGGTTTCTTTTCTTATCAAAAGACAGCACTACACATGTATTGAGGATTAATTTATCCCCCCCGCAACCCGGCCTGACCAATATTGTTACCATGAAGATAGTTTTCCTCAATGGACTTCAAATTGCATCTAAAATTAGTGGAGCTTTTGTATCTTCTGCAGACACTGTGGGTAGCCCATCAAAATGTAAGCTGTGCTCCTCTCATTTCTATTTTTATTTTTTTGGGAGAGAATATTTCAAATGAACATGTGCACCCCATCATCACTGAAGGCAAATTTCAGCATAGATCTGTAGGATTTTTAGATGACCGTGGGCCATTGCCTTCATGCCGTGGTAAGTACCACATCTACAATTTTGGTAACCGAACTGGTGCTTTAGTAATGTGGGTTTTTTTCTTTTTTAAAAGAGATGTAGCAGAATAATTCTTCCAGTGCAACAAAATCAATTTTTTGCTAAACGACTCCGAGAACAACAGTTGGGCTGTCAACATTCAGAGCAGCAGAGAGGGAACTTTGCACTATTGGGGTATGATGTTTGGGTCAGTTGAAAAAAGGAAACCTTTTCATGCCTTTAGATGTGAGCTTCCAGTAGGTAATGATTATGTGTCCTTTCTTGATGGCTGTAATGAGAACTTCAATCACTGTAGTCTAAGACCTGATCTATAGATGACCTAGAATAGCCATGTACTATAATGTGATGATTCTAAATTTGTACCTATGTGACAGACATTTTCAATAATGTGAACTGCTGATTTGATGGAGCTACTTTAAGATTTGTAGGTGAAAGTGTAATACTGTTGGTTGAACTATGCTGAAGAGGGAAAGTGAGCGATTAGTTGAGCCCTTGCCGGGCCTTTTTTCCACCTGCCAATTCTACATGTATTGTTGTGGTTTTATTCATTGTATGAAAATTCCTGTGATTTTTTTTAAATGTGCAGTACACATCAGCCTCACTGAGCTAATAAAGGGAAACGAATGTTTCAAATCTACTCCTGCTTTTCTTATTTATCGTAACCAAACTCCTGGCATGTTTCTCAGATCAGTACCCATTACTCGCTTATTATTATTCTATTTCCTCTCTGGCTCTCTCTCCCTTTCTCCCTGCTTTTCCATATTCATGGATGCATTTCAGCTGTAAGGTAACGTGCACCTTCTGTATCTTGTCTTTTTCTAAACGGCAAAGGCAGATGCGGTGGTTTCTATAACGAACGTTCAGAGGTGAAAAATGACATGGGATTTTATGAAATGGATTAGCTCTCTTTTTGTACTTAACCCTGGGAAGTGTGTATTTTTAAGTACAAGCTCTTTCCCCTAGGGAAAAACTCACTGAATATTCAGCATAGAAAGAGATGTTGTTGTAGATGGACTGAATATTTCTCGAAGACTTGTAACAGGATGCAGTTCCCCATCATGTGGAAGTCATCGAGTTGGTTAAATATGGGATGAGCTGATAGCTGAAGACACATCGTGCTGTCAGGATGTCCATTGTGGCTGGTGGAGGATGGTGGTCCTAATGACAGAGAATGCCCTTGCCCAATTTTAAATGGTGGTTCCCATTCCCAACCATTTGCATTGCAAGATTCAACATATGCAACATTGGGGAAAGGTGGCTAAATTATATTCCAGCATTTCCATCTCCTAGAGAGAAAAAAAAATATTGGAAATGTGATAAGCGCTATCAGAAGTGCATTGAAATCTGCTAAGTAATCTAAGAAACACTCCCCATGGATTGTTTTATACCAATATAAAATTCATCAATTATTTTATGGAAATGGAAAATAAAAACCTACCATTATCTTACCCAAATATTGAATTTATCTGCCACTGTGGATACCAAGCACTCCTGAGTTTCAGTGAATAAGTATCAGTTCCGGGCTTGTCTTCTATTGATGCTTAAATTGCATAAGGCATTTTTAAATTTCTGGTTGGAACCAGCAAGGACATTAGAACTCTTCCCTAAATGGTTAACTTTTTACCCTACCAAATCTTTTGAGGGCAGAGAGAAAATGAGGGATTCTCTGAAGCAGTATTAGTAGCTGCTAGTTTGGTCCTAGAATAGGCTGATTTAGATAAAGGATTTATTTCATATTGTCCTCAAAACATTGAACCACTTTCATTCTTGTTGATACTAATGGCAAAATAATTATTAAAATCAAAATTGGGCTGACAAAAATAAATTAACATTTGATACAGCTTTTTTTTTAAAAGAAGATTGTCTCAATTCAAAAGTCCTCCAAACCAAATCTGTCTAAACTACATACAATATGATAATTGAGTTGAAATTCTTTTTTAGCATTGCTGGTTTTCTCTTCTTTGTAGGGTTATTTAACTAATCATTGGATATAATTTATAGCCCTAATATCATTACTATACTGACTCGACAGTAGTGTTACTAGCTACACAGTTGTAACTCAGTATTAATTATAGAATATTTTAACTAAAACATTCCATTTGCAATGTTTATATTAATCTTATATTTTGCAATTTTCGTTGCTACTCCTTGTTTTCTAACACACTACACTCCATTATAAATCAATCTTTGTACTTTATCAAATGGAAGAGAGTAATAAAGAAGGTCACAACTCGTAGAAGAGTTCCTTGGAGGTTTGTAACATCATGATTTAAATCTCAGAAAGATTTAATCAAAAGCTGAATTAATCCCTGGGGGAAAAGATGGTATATAGATTCTATTGATGGACACAAAGCAGCCTATTTCTTTTCACTGGTCTCTGTTAGCATGTTGGGGAAAAGAAACACAGATTTTCTGTGAGAAGGAAAAATAAGATTTTCTTGGTAGGGGAAGGATAGTATGAAATAACCTTTATGTTATGTTTCCTCCCTTCCATTCAAAATGGCCCATTTTTATTTTTCACTTACTGGGGCATTATCTGTTCTCCTAGTGCATGGAGAATGTTAAATGTCCTCCACCCCCATGTTTCCCTCATTATATTCCATGTGATTCCGTAACTATGCAGAGTCCCAAAAGCTCCACTCTAGTCAAGCATGTGGAATGTGGGGTCACATGGGCTGGTTTCCAGGTCTCTTCTGTTGTAATCAGGTGACTGCCCTTGGGCGAATTCTCAGCACTGGGGACACTGGAAACTTGTAGAAGAAATGACTATGAAATGTGAGTATTTTGAGGACCAGGACCAGGTTCGACTGAAAAGCCTTAACATTGGTCCATGACTAGGATGTAGGCTAAAGGCAAGAGGCCACCACCTTCCCGCATGACTCTTTTCTGTCCATAATTCCAGAGGAATGTGACCATATTCTGTTTAGCTCAAAACCCATTACTTACCATTAGCTGACTTATAAAGGGGCAGAGTGAAATTAATTAAATGAAAAGAGTAAGAGAACTTTTAGAGGAGAAAACCAAATGATCCTATAATATTTTCATGATTAAATTAAATGAATGTAATTATACATGCGCATATGCACACCAAGGCATTATTATAATCAAGGACCTTAAAATATTGTATCGTTTCAAATTTATGCATATAGCACTTACTGAAGGCAAATAGCTAGTGTGATACTTGAATTTGCATATTGACCATTTTCATATATTTTCATATATTAATTTCTAGTAGGAAGAAGCTGAATTATTAGGAAAAATCCTGGGGTGATTTAGAAAAAATATTGTGCTTCTGCTCGTTTTTGAACATCAGGGGCACTTAGCAACATTATCTTCTTTTTTTCTTTCTACATAGTTTTCTGTGATGGATTTTCAACAAGATGACATCCAAGTGAAAGCCAAAATTAAATGGGAAGGAAAGAATGTTAAGTGGTAAAATCCTAAATAGCTTATTAGACTACTTAATTGGAGGGAATTTATTTTTTGCTGCTGTTAGGAACTCTAGAGTCAAGCTTCTCTTTAACAATACTAATTGATGGAAAAAAGTGGCTATAGTAATACAGTTACCACAAAATGCCCTCCAGCAAGTCTGCGAATTTAAGGAAATTCGCAGGTACTTTCCTTTGATGGATGTTGGTGTTGTTGAAAATCAAATCCTGTCTTCATTCGTATCATTGCTTTCTCACTTCATTTCCAAGCAGGTCCCTTGCTTATTCCTATCATAGCTTCACAGTGCGCTTGAAAGACTGACTTAATTCTTAAAAGAAAATTAGGCCGTGCTTGTTCTTAGTTTAACCATCTAGCAGGCTTTCAGCTTGATCACTATACCCTTTAATCAGATGTATGACTAATGTTTCATAGTGCTTAGAAGTATTGCCCTCTGTAAGCACTTCCCTACTTGTTGGCAGGAATGTGTATATACTATCACAAAATGATGATTAATTACTCTCCTTCCTAGAGAAGGGTAAGTTAGTGAGCTGGTCACACGGCGTGTGATGGAGCCGTGTTACTTTCATGTCAGGCAATTTAATGACCAAGTGCACCGCATGGCGTCATTCTCCTCCACTTATCTGTTTACTTGGGAAAAGCATCCTGGTACTGATTCAACGAGCTGCCTTTTCCAGGGTCAACAATCTGAATTGCAGTTCAGACTGTCCAACAGGAAAACAATTGAACAGAAAGCTAAGATTGGAGTTCACCATCCATTGTTTGGCTTCAGTATTTGGAGGGTGGGAAGTACCTATGTGTTGGGCTGACATTTTCCCATTTCCAGTGGCAGGGGCGGTGGCATTCAAAGGGAGTGCCAATGTGTGCACCTGATGAATGAAATAATTCATAGACAGCTCATAAGAGTTTCTTTGTCACATAGTGCCAGAGTCCCATTGAGCCACTGTGTGCCATGGCATGCCAAGGCAAAAACTACGACCAAAAAGGTCACCTGAAGGAAAGAGAAGGAATAAATAGAAGGTTAACCAAACACATTTGAACTTCAGGCACGAAGCAAGGTTTGGACAGAGATTTCACATGGTTTCTTATTTGCCTTGTATGCCAACTCATTCCATGAGATTATATAAACAAAAGAGGCAATTGTGCAGCTAGGCTGTAGAATTGTGAAGAAAGGAATGAACCTCACATACTGTTTCTATATGTGGGGCTAGTTCTGTGTCACATAGACTGCCACTGGCCTTTGACTAAAATCCTGTGTACTTCTTGGCTACCACATTGATGGAAGACCCTTGAGGATTTCTCCATAGCTAGGCTTTTGGATAGAACTTTTAAGCTTTAATTTTGTGGAATGATAAAAAGATAATCCCTACATTCATACAATACAAAGAGCTCTTTAGATTTCAATAATGCATTGAGGAGGCCCCCATTTTCTTCTCAATGTTTCAGTTCCACCATCTCAAAGTAGCCATTTCCAGCAAGGAAACTTCACTGACTTTTAGCATTCTGAAGGTTAAACTCAAGCCCCCTCAAAAGTCATATCTGCTATATTTTATGGAGGCATAACTTCATGGCACTGCAATAATTTAAAGACATTATTTGCTTGTTTTTGCTGTCTTAAAAACTTAGCTTTATCAGCTCCTCTAGAAACTTGATCAACTTGGAGACTCCCTTTCCTAGAATCAGCACTTAGTGACACATATGGTCATCCTGTATTCCAGCAATTGGACTTCAGGTAATGATGTTGCTCAATATGACCCCTTAACATCCTCATTTTAAAATCGGAGAAATCTTCCTGTACTGGTAAGAAAGCAAATATGAAAAGCTGCCCTCCATTTGAAAGTCCAGTGAATTCAGGATGTGATTAAAACAGTGAAGATAATGACAAAGATGATGATGGTATTGGCTAACATTTATTGTGGATTTATCTTTTAGTCACTTTACTTAGCTGTTTACATGAATTTTCTTCATTAATCCTCCTAAACAAACCGTAAGGTAGGTATACAACTCTTCCCATTTTATTGAGGGAATGGAGGGTTAAGGTAGCTGAAAAACTGCCCAGATTTGGGCAAAGTCCAGTTGGTCTTAAAACTTATTTTTGAAACTGTTGTGCTGTATATAATGCCTCCAGGAATAACATATTAATGTTCAAAAGAAAAAATTCTGTTAGAAGTAATTAATTGTTAAAATTTCTGTACTTTTGTTGCTACCGTCTGACTGAAGTCAAACTCTGCATGTATTGCATTCATCATTCTACATTGATCGAACTCCTCCAACGTACTAGACACTCCACATCTAGTTGGCAGTATAGTAAGAAAAAATTAAAATGTATATTTTGTAATAGCTTCAGTAGGACACTCTCACCAGAATCCTTATTGTGAGTGTCTATGTATCTGTTTATCTATCTATCTATCTTCTCTCATCTGTCTATCATCTATTTATCCATCTGTTTATCTGTCTATCTGTCCACCTACCTACATATATTGCATTTTGTGGGAAGTATATTGCTGTAAAACCAATGTCTATGAGGGTTGAGGCCAGAGATTCTCATACTTAATGGGCAGGAATGACCTAGTGCTCTGATTCCAAGGTGTACGATCTGACTTACAAGCACTGATAACCAACTTTATAAAGAGGTAGAAACCTCTTCCATAAGTTAAAATGGATTTGGAGGTTTAAATGGTATATTCTTACCACTGAGAAATTAAATCACGAAAATAATCAAATTTAAGAGCTCATAGGTTTTTTTCAAGTACTATTAAGTTTCTGGGCCGGGCGCAGCAGCTCATATTTGTAACCCAGCACTTTGGGCTGAGGCAGGCGGATCACTTGGGGTCAGGAGTTCGAGACCAGCCTGGCCAACATGGTGAAACCCCAAATATACTAAAAATATATATATATAAATTAGCTAGGTGTGGTGGTGTATGCCTGTAATCCCAGCTACTTAGGAGGTTAAGGCAGGAGAATTGCTTGAACCTGGGAGGTGGAGGTTGCCGTGAGCTGAGATTTTGCCAATGCACCCCAGCCTGGGCGACAGAGTGAGACTCCATCTCAAATAAGTAAGTAAGTAAATAAATAAATAAGTTTTCAATTTTGGACTAATATAAAAAAAAAAAAAAAAACTTAAAAAAGAATCAGTCCCTATTTTGCAGCCATTGGTAAACCAGTCATTTTCTCAGAAAATTCATCTGTCCTGGAGACCACAAAGCCTAGGTTATTTTGACTAAGGTTCATAGAATTCTGAAAATGAAAGTTCATAACCAACTTTTCTTCTTTCCCACTTCATAATCTTAACTGACCTCATGCTCACTGAGCATGGCTGCTGGATTGGAGATGGGTCTCTGGTATTGCAATGTGAGAAACTGAGCCCCGCTTTCCAGAGATTCTTTTTTTTTTTTTTTTGAGACTGAGTCTGGCTCTGTCGCCCAGGCTGGAGTGCAGTGGCCGGATCTCAGCTCACTGCAAGCTCCGCCTCCCGGGTTCACGCCATTCTCCCGCCTCAGCCTCCCGAGTAGCTGGGACCACAGGCGCCCGCCACCTCGCCCGGCTAGTTTTTTGTATTTTTTAGTAGAGACGGGGTTTCACCGTGTTAGCCAGGATGGTCTCGATCTCCTGACCTCGTGATCCGCCCGTCTCGGCCTCCCAAAGTGCTGGGATTACAGGCTTGAGCCACCGCGCCCGGCCTCCAGAGATTCTTATACTATCCTCATACAAGCGATAGGCACGTGGAGAATCCACCTTTGGACCAAATGCTTCCTCATTTCTGTGATTGCATTCATTGTTATGACACAGTGCTAGCTCGGATATCAGCTGTTCATGATGGAATATCATCTTAAGGTTTCTTAAATATGTTTATTTGGATTTCTCTCTGCAATGCTAACCTGTCTACAATCAGATCTTAGGACTACTGTAGACACTGATCGGTAGACACTCAGTGTTCTAGTTTATGGATGACCCTTTGTGGGTAGTGTCTTTGCTGTACCTGGTATCAGTTGAGGGAAAAGTGGGCTCAGTTTCTAACGTTGCAATACCAGAGGCCCATCTCCAATCCAGTGGTCATCCTCAGTCAGCATGACATCAGTTAAGATTATGAAGTGGGAAAGAAGGAAGGGTGATCATAAACTTTCATCTTCAGAATTCCATGAACCTTAATCAAAATAGCCCAGAGTTTGTGAGCTCCAGGGCAGAAGAATTTTTTGAGAAATGACTGGTTTACCAATGCCTGCGAAACAGGGACTGACTCTTTTTTAATGTTTCTAACTTTTCATTAGAAATCATTTCAGATAAACATAGAAGTGCATAAAATAATAGAATTGAGCCCCATGTATCTACTACCCAGATTTATGAGATGTTAATATTTTACTCAATATGCTTAAGGTTGCTCTTAAATCACATAGCTATCCCCTTATTCTCCTTTCTTCCTCAGTAGCATTCTCTCCCCAATAGTTAGATATGTTATGCCTACTCACTTTTTTCCTTTAACTACATTTCCATATATCCACAAGTGAGATGCAGTATTATTTTGTATCTTTTGACAATTTACGTGTTTTTCTACTATAAGTGTTCTTGTACAGTTTGGGAGTAGTGCCTTTCAATGCAAATGCAACTAGAGCAATTGAGCCTTGGTGTAAGCCAGAAGGAAATCTTTCTTTCCATGTGTTTGGAGTTGCCTTAACAGCTGCTCAAAGTGTCCCAGCTAATCATTCTTCACTGCATTCCTGACATGCATCTTGGTTTCCTATTTATCACTTTGGCTCATGCTTAAGTGCATTTATGCAATAGCTTTAAAAGTCTTCGACCCTTGATCCACACCCTTCTCTTGCTTATTGAGTGGTTGCAAAGTTGATCCAAGGGAACTGGAGGTCATAAAATCACAGCAGAAGATGGAAACTCATACCTAGTTAATTTTTTAAGAGAATGGGTTCTTGGATTTTTCTTTTTTAAGTAAGAAATTTTTGCTACACTCCTCACCTTCCCACTCCCACATACCTCTGCATGGCCAGGCCCTGTCTAGAAAGGACATTGGGGAGCCCCAGGACTATAGAATTTATTTCTTGTAATAGTAACCAATTAAACTAGTTACCAGTTGGAGAGCATGTTCCAGCACTTAAGTTAATTGAACTGTTGCAAACGAAATATGATTCTAAATTGTTTCAGTATTCCAAATCACTTCATGCGTGCAGATAAAAATGAAAAGAATTACCAAATTGGTTTGGAATGTGCAAATCAAGCATACAGTGCGAACATTTAGATCTATGAACTGATAACTGCAGTAGGTACCTTGAAAAACTTTGTGGGCTTTTTTTTTCTTCTTCTTTTGCTGAGCTCTCCTTTAAATTCCCAGAACCGCCACTTGATGTGATAGTCAATGAAGGGAAGTCAGGTGCAGTCAGAAGGGGAACTGTTTGCATCAGTGTTCTGGGCAATTCTACCAATTTGCCCAGAAAATAATCTCTTCATGATTCATTTCATGGGCCAGGTAAGAAAGGAATTGTTGAAAGGAGACTTAGCTTAATGGATGAAGTGTAGTCTTTTATTCTGGGAGAATCTGGCCAGAATTTGGTTTAAAAGTCTGGAGGGTATAGTTCTCCTTGGGGTGGTGACCCTTCTGTACCTAGGGCCACTGCACATAGACAATGAGTGTCTAAATTCCAGAAGGAGTTGGTTTTGAGGAAAATCTCATGGAAAAGGATACTACTTTCCGGTCTCCACAGTCTCTTGCTCTTCATGTCTCCCCCATCACCCAACATATATGTAGATGATACTCTATTTCCATAGCTTTCTATTGCAGTGAATTTTCCAACCCTCTACATAGATCAGGTTGTTTGAGAGGTTTGGATGGGCTGTGAAGCTCTTGGCAGCTTAATGAGTCATCTTAAGTAACAAGTCACACAAAATCCATGACAATTCTCACCCCTCTTCAAGGTTATTCCTTCCCCTCTCAAAGGAAACCTAAGAAAAAGCAGTGAAATGTATCAGTTGATTTCATGCGTTCTTTTTGAGATGACAAAATAACTTGGATTAGAATACAGGCTGCCATTGTTGTTGCAGTTACACTTCAAGTTGCCTGGCACCATACAACACTGGAATATAAACCACTGACAAAAACAAATTCATGCAGAATAAACTCAGTCAACATAAACAGCAGAGATATTAATGGACCAGTGAGGTGCGTAACCAAAAGGAAGGTTCAGTCCTATTACAGTTTAGGCAGCTGTATCCATAGTATGAGTTGAAAGGTTCAGAGTTGATATTTTTCCCCAAAACATATTCTCCATGGCTTACCAATAATACTGGAAACCCAACATTTGTTAATTCATGTCTTTTTAAATTAAGAAAGATAATAAACTGTAGCCGTCATCGGTTCTAGCAAATCCTCACTTAGATCATTTTAAGAGGAGAGCTAAGGCCGGGCGGGGGGGCTCACGCCTGTAATCCCAGCACTTTGGGAGGCCAAGACAGGTGGATCATGAGGTCAGGACATCGAGACCATCCTGGCTGACATGGTGAACCCCTGTCTCTACTAAAAATACAAAAATGGAAGAAAAAAAAATTAGCCGCGCGTGGTAGCACGTGCCTGTAGTCCCAGCTACTCGGAAGGCTGAGGCAGGAGAATCGCTTGAACCAAGGAGGCAGAGGTTTCAGTGAGCCTAGATTGCACCATTGCACTCCTGCCTGGGTGATGGAGGGAGACTCCGTCTCAAAAAAAAAAAAAAAAAAAAAAAAAAAAAAAAAAAAAAAAAAAGAGAGAGAGAGAGAGAGCTGGTTGCATTAGGACAAAAGTGAGAGAAATAAGGACACCCAAGACCTCACTGCCCGGAGAAAGGCAGGAAGAAGTGACACTAGGTGCTCAGAGAAAGGACACATAGTGAGTGTGCCATCAATTTCACTATCTTGTGGAAGTTTCAGTGGGCTCCTTGTTCATTAAACATTTATTGAACATCCACTTTGAGTCCTGTGTCAGGCATAGAAAGGATAAATAATATTCTTCCTGCCTTCAAGAAACTTCTAATCAACTGTGGAGACACATATAGTATTCAACAAACTTTAAAAACCTCACCTACTATATCCCAGACATTGTTTTGGTCACCAGTGTGGTAGAAATGAATTAATAAGAGACCCTGTCCTCAAGCAATTTGCAGTCTGGTGGATGAACATAAGGTAATTAGTGTATAACTAAGAAATGTCTCAAGATCTGTGGGGAAAAAAAATTTACTAAGGAGGGAGGAAGTTCAGTGAAGGTTCTAAGGGATCTACATGGCCTGAGCTTGCCCTTGACATGTAGAATTAGGCAATGGGACAAGCAGAAATAGTACAACTCTCTCTTTTCCTGGATCTCTCCTGGAGTTGACAGTATCTGAGTTTTTGCTAATCTACCCGTTTATAAACACTTATATTGTTCAATTACTTAGTTCAAGTGTTTGCTCAATAAAAACTTTCCTGACCCATCTCTCCTCACTCCCTGTCCCCAGACTTGTAGAACTCACTCCTTTATTGTGTCTCCTGCACATTAACCTATCACAGCACTGATAATATCATATTCTAAATTATTTGTTTACCTTTACTTTGCCCTTTGAGTTTGTAAGGATGCTGGCTGACTGCTGGGATGGATGAATGAAAATGGATAGAATTTTCATGTTTACCTAAACAAATCCCCAATGTCCTGGCTCTGAATCGCTTCTAGAATATTCTCAAACTCCTAAAAAATGGCAATTTATGCTTTTTGAGATGGGAAAATGATCCCTGAAACCTTCTCTGAAGAATTGAATGTAAGGAATGCTTGTGTGGTGGCATTTCCCCTCTCATGTCTCATTCACAGAACACCCCAAAACATAACCATTTTGCTGTGACAGAAATATGATTTCTTCATTTGCAGGCAGCCATGATGATGAGCTTGCCCCTCCCGGACCATGCAAAACATACGTTGTCTTTCCCTAGCTTTTGGAGGTTTCCCCACACAGGCTAGGTCTGGAGAAGCTGTCTTCTGCTTGTCTTGTTTCTAAGCATCTTTTGCTCATCTTTCCTAGCTGCATGGTTCTAATTTCTGATTGCCTGGATTACACATCAACCAGGCCAAGTTTTTGATTCCTTAGCCACATGGGAAGTTGGGTCAGGAAAGGAGGGCTGCAGAGGACTTGGGCACAGAGCCAGCTTTCCCAGGAGTTGGTCATTATTGTACTGATTCTGTGTATTGTTTTAAGGGGATGCCCCTGGGGGTCTGGAGATTTCTGCTGATCCTAGGGACTTAGAGAAGCTCGAAACCTAGTGCAAAAGACTCATCTGAGCTCAATTGGATGAAGCCTGGGGATATTTGCTCATGCCTTCCAAATATCTGTCTAAAAACGTCTCATTTCTGCTATTTCTATGGCCAAATGAATTGTCACATCCATGTGCATACCTTACCCAACAATCTGTTTATCAAGAAAGAGGAGCCTGTTGTCTCCCAATTTCTGCTTTCCAGGCGACTGATATTAATTACTTTGCAGCAGGAACAGTTTATCTCTGGCTGAAACCAAAGCAGATGAAAATGCTGCCGTGCTGTAAGATTTTTTTGTTGTTGTTGTTTTCTTGAAACGATGAATGGGATGAAGATACTTATCTGAGAGAACAGGTTTCAGGTGGAGCCTCCATCAGCTGTACTTTGAAGTATATTGTTAGAATATGGCTGATCTGGGTAAGGAATAAAAATAGCATGTCATATTGTGACTACATTAACTCATTTCCACCACAGGAAGCCGAGGGCCCTGCACAATGATAGACTTGTCCTGAAAGTAGAAAGCACGACCTCCATTAACGATGATGGAGCTAGTTCTCATTTACTGGCATTACTTAAAAGATACCGCTAATCCCAGCACTTTGGGAGGCTGAGGCGGGTGGATCACCTGAGGTCAGGAGTTCGAGACCAGCTTGGCCACCATAGTGAAACCCCCATCTCTACTAAAAATACAAAAATTAGCCAGGTATGGTGACACTCGCCTGTAGTCCCAGCTACTCAGGAGGCTGAGGCAGGAGAATCTCTTGAACCTGGGAGGCGGAAGTTGCAGTGAGCTGCGACTGAGCCACTGTGCTCCAGCCTGGGTGACAGAGCAAGACTCCGTCTCAAAAAACAAAACAAAACAAAAAGATATTGCTAATTGCCCCAAAGCTATGGCCCTACTTTAGACCTAATCTAAATACCCTAGTACAGAGAACAAAGTTTTAAAATCAACCTATCCCCCTTCTAATTATTAAGATTCTACCCCCAAATACCCCCAAATGGTTTCTTCTGGGTAGTTTGCATATAGAGTCAGCATTGAATCCCCAAGAGGTTGACTGAGAAATAATTAGGACAACCTGACAATGAAATAATGGTCTATCCTAGTTATGGGACTCTAGGGCATTTATTCCTTTATATGTCTTAGCCTCGGTTTCCTCAATAGAAAATAGGAAAAAAAGCCTACTTGGTGGGGTTGATCTAACCCATTTCTTAGGTTAATCTATCAAAAAGGATCTGGCAAACAATGGTCATGCTCCCTTTTCATAATTAGTGGCCAAGAAGATAAATGTCTTTGAAAAAATGGAAACTAGTGATAAAATTTGGGGTCAAAGAATACATTTGGCTGGGTGTGGTGGCTCATGCCTGTAATACTAGCACTGTGGGAGGCTGAGGTGGGATGATCACTTAAGCCAAGAGTTTAAGACTAGCCTGAGCAACACAGCAAGACTCTAATCCTACAAAAAATACAAACATTTGCTGAGTATGATGGTACACACCTGTATTCCTAGCTACTTGGGATGCTGAAGCAGGAGGATCCCTTGAGCCATGGAAGTCGAGTTCACAGTGAACCATGATTATGAGACTTCACTCCAGCCTTGGCAACATGGCAAGACTCTGTCTCTAAAATAGTAAAAAAATTAAAAATAATGCATTTTAAAAAAATTTTATTTTACTTCCCATACACTGTTCTAGACAGTGAGGCTAAGGGAAATGAAAACAACACAAAGGCTCTGGCCCAGGTTGGAACCAGAAGCTCTGGGTTCTGGTTCTGGCTTTAATGTTGACCTGCTGCAATTACTTTGCCAATGTGCTTTACCTCTCCAGGATCCATCTGCTACATCTCTAAAGTAAGAGGGAGACCGTTTCCAATTCTGACATGCTATGCAAATGAAAAAATGTACTTTGTGCATCAACCTCTCATCTTTTCCTGGCCACTCTAGCCACTCCTTTATGTTCTCCTTCATTAATTTCTGTTCTTCTACTTGAATCTTTCATGTAAATATTCCCTTGGTTGTTTTCTTTAATCACATTTCTTTTCTTTGTCCATGTTCTCCTTGACATGTATCATTGGCTGCAGTAACGTTGACTTCCCTAAGACCATGGGCGATGACTCTAAATCTATTTCCCCAACTGAAATCGCTCTCCCAAGCTTTCAACTCACCAACTACTGGACACCTCCTTTTGAGTTTCCTCCCAAAGTTTAAACATAGTATGTCCCAAACTGAACCCATTATCTTTTTTGTGACCAAAATCTACTTATATTCTTCCATTTTCAGAGATTGTCATCAACTCAAACTTCTGTGGCCCAGAGCTTAGGAGTCATCACAAGTCCTTCCTGCCATTCACAATCACATCTAATTGATTACCAAGTCTTGTTTATTTTACTTCTTTCAAAGCCCTCAAATCAATTGTCTTTTATCTGCAGTTTTCCATTTACAACCAATTTCACTATATCTTCCACTTTGCAATCAAAACATTGCTTCTAAAATGCTAACATTCTATCCTATCTATCTTGCCTAGAGCCTACCGATAGTTTCATGTGGTTTCCTGGAATCAAACATAAAGTCCCTAGCATCACGTATAAGTTTATCCCTGAATGATCCCCACCCTCTCATTCAAAAGTTATTTTCACCATGCTCTCAGCCCCACAGCTCCACTCCTACTGCGTTTCTTGTGTTTTGTGGAATAGACTCTATTATATTTCTAAAATTTTGTACAAGCTGTTCCCTCTGCTTGGAATGCCCGACCTTTCCTTCTCTGTCAGAGAGGCTGTGGGAGTTTTTTTCCAGTGTGGTTAAGAGTCTATCCTTTGGGGTAAGACATACCCATGATCAAAGTCCAGATCCAGTACTTATAAGCTATGTGATAGTAGGCAGGTTGTTTATCACCTAAATTTTAGTAGTATTACTTTTAAAATGCAAATAACAATACCTGCTACATAATGTCAATGTAAAGATTAAATATGATGTGTTTAGTGTGATGCCAGGCACATAGGAACATCAATAATTGGCAACTCATATTTGTCCTTTACAGCTAGACTCTGTGATCCTCCTCTCTTCTCCCAACCACACCTCTCATGTTCTGCTCTGGAATTTACATTACAGGATGCCAGAGACAGAGTCTATTTTGTTCATATTTATTTAGCATTTGTCACTGTCTGACCCAAGCAGGCCTACCATAGAATTGCTGTTTCCATCAAGATTCAGCTCACTCACTATTTCTTCTAGGAAGCTTTTATTCAACCCCTAATCTTCCCTCAGCATTGGTTAATTACTTAAGTAATAGGCTCTGTTTATACACAGTTGGAATTCCTTCTGTTTCTTCGACAGAGTCTTGAGTTTCTGGAAGGCAAAGACCGTGTCATTTACACCTTTGAACCCCCAACACCTTTCCCAGCTCCATAGAGTAACACTAAAAAAAACCTTTGTGAATGCATGAGTGAATTAATGAATGGCTGGATGAGTGAATAATGAGTGGATTCTCTTTTTACCTGTGTTTCTTTCTTTCCCTCTTTTCCCCCTCTGACTATGCTCCATTTAAATTCTGTTTCTAAGAATCAGGTAGAGAAATGTGGAAACTAATGGATATCAGGCAGGTGAAGCCACACCTTCACCCAGAGGAGACATGTAGACTGCCCCCTGGTGCTCTGCTGAAATTGTATTGACAGTGGCACCTGGGAAGGAAAGGTCCTTTGATCACAGGAGCTTTAGACAAGCTTTCCCCTGAGCAAGGGCATGAGAACAGCACAGGCAAGCTGCTGGAGAATTTTGCAGGCCTTCCTGAAAGGAGTCTGAAAAGCTGGTATGTAGGTCAGTGTCCACCCTGGGATTCTGCCCATGGAGGTAAAAATAAGAGCCTGGAAGGACTGAGTTTCCAGATGCCCAGGTGAGAGTGACTGTGGGGAGGTGGTCTGAAAAGGAGGAGAAAAATCCCTTTAATCTATTCTCTGGGCCATGGCCTCCAAACCACCTTGTAGGCAAGGCACAAAGCCGAGGTGACCCTGATATGCATCGAAATGAAAAGGTTTGTGTGCAAATCAGGGAAAAATCCTTTCAGCACCTACAGGATGGATGCCAGGGAGTTAACATTTGGAAATCTCAGCTCAGTGCCAGGACGTTGTTTGAAAAGGAGATCTTGGAGCAAATGCCAGTGAAGTACAGAGGAGAAGAAGTGAGGACAAGGACTCCAGGAATTAGCTATTCAAGAATGTTCCAGAAACCCGATAGCTCTTTTCCCTGTCAAAAGGAAAAAAAAAAAAAAAAGAGAGAGAGAGAGAGGGAAAAAAAAGGACATTCAAAGGAGCGTTCATCGAAGCAGGCTGCTCAGGGTTTTCAGGGGAATTGGGAGGGCAGATGCTACAAGGTTATTGGAGTCAGTGTCAAATGCGAGAACAAAGTGGCAGTGACATGAGCTAAGAAATGACTAAGCACTCGAGCCCTAGAGTAGTAATAGATGGATCCAAATGCTAAGTGAAGCAGTTGTCTTAACTCATTTGAATACTTCTGAAGAGGTGATGAAAAAATAGCAGGAGGGATGGAACCTCTTCTGTTCCGGAATATCCCAAGATGATAAGATAATGTTGCCTTACTCTGTTACTCTGTCATTTGATTGATCCACCCTTCCCTATGGCCGCTTTCTCTTTAGTTTTAGAATGAAAGTTTTAGGTCCAGTGCACATAGGGTTTCCATTTGCTATGTGGGCTGCTGTCCTTAGGATTTGATTCCTGCTTGCAGTGTGGGACTCTCCCTCTCTCCACGAAGGGGTGCTCCGAGTTTTAAGATAAGGGCATTGTTTGGCACTCAAGCAGTTAAGTTTTTGGTTTACATAGAACTTCCTCTTTCTTCCTCTCTTCTGTTTTTCCTTTTCTCATCGCTATTTCCATATACTGAAAAACCTGAAGAATTTGGACCAACGGGATACAGGGAAGTGAGAAAAGTTAAGGAGGCAAAATTCATATATACAAATTATATTGTCTCACATGGAATGTTTGTATATGAAGAGTAATTGAATAGATATTTGGCATATATTAGATGCTTTGTAAATACTCCTATCCTTGCTGCTCCTGCTTCTTTTCAGTTCCCTCTTTAATTTCTGCTTTATTAAGAAAGATAAAGATTACTTTGAAAAGAATTACTGTCAGTGATAGCCACCATTTACTGAATGCCTCTTCTGCATCAGACTCCACATTAGAATATTTGTGACATCAATTATGCCTTATCACAATTCAGAATGGGAGCAGCAACTGTACCCACTTTACAGATGAGGAAATGGAGTTAACACACAGTAAGTCACTTGCTACTGCTGCTAAAATGTGATAGAGCTGGAATGCGAAATTAGGTGTTCTGCACTCTAAACCCAGGTTTTGTTTTGTTTTTGTTTTTGTTTTTTTAATGCTGTTACATTTATCTCGTGGATCATGCAAATGTAGCTTCTTGGAGCATATACATAGCATTCCTTTGGAACTGGGGCCAGGGCTGTTTAAGTTGGTGAATTACATCTCAGGTGGCCATCCCTTACCTTTGGCATTCTCCTTCCCACTCCCTCTGTTCAAACAGCAACAAATCATGCTGCCCTTTTAGTCAAGCACCCTTTCATTCTTTCCTGAAACTGTGTCTCGCCAGTCCTATCCCTGTCCTTTAGGGGTCCAGGGTCTTACTTAGCTAATTAAATAAACTAATCTTGCCTAATAGCTCTTAATTCCAAAGTCAGTACCTTTCCGTAGGTACTAAATACAGAGTCAAAGAGAGAAATTTCAGTTGGTAAAGGTTTCTGAGAAAGATAAATTTTTGAAGTAGACAAAACTTTATTGCCTCTCAAACCTCAGAGAAGCAGTCACTTGTTCTATCTATGTATTTTTGGCATTTGCTTGCTCACAAAAGCCCCACTGAAAAACTGAGTATTGAGATCTAAGCCTCTAATTGTCTTAATAATAGGTTTCAGTTAGAAATGACTTGCCATAATGTGTTAAATATTTCTTGAGCACCTACTATGTGCTAAGCTCTGTTCTAGGTAAGAGATTCAGACAGAAGCAACTCAAGCACTTGGAGATGGCCTATGCTACAGGTTGAGTATCCCTTCTCCAAAATGCTTGGGACCAGAAGTGCTTTGAATTGTACATTTGGGGGACTTTAGGATATTTGTATCATACTTGCTGCTTGAGCGCCCCTAATCTGAAAACCTGAAATCCAGAATGCTCCAATGAGCATTTTCTTTGAGCATCATGTCAGTCCTCAAAAAGTTTTGGATTTTAGAGCATTTTGGATTTCAGATATTCAAATTTGGGATGCTAAACCTGTACTAAAAATTTTCCCTCTATCTTCCTCTGCCATTAGCGAATTTTATAGCTTGTTGACCACTTAGGAAGATACCTTTGAAAAGATCAAGCATGTGACTAGGGAGAAAAAGTATTAAGGAAAAAAAAGAGAAATATGAATTTGAAACTGCTCATTTAAAATTACTAGTTTCAATCAATGACAATTTTAAGATATTAAATACATTCTGGAGTAACTTGTCAAAACAAAAACAAAAACAAAAAAAAACCAGGTGCCATTACTGATATTCTCCAAGGTTTTTCTAATAAGATCAGGGTCAGTGATGGGAAATAAGCTGGAAGATGAATAGAGTGTCAGAAGGCAATTGAGTTCCAAGCAGTTAAAGCAAGTTCCCCAGTAAACACAGCTTGAGCAAGTTTGTTCCTGATGATGGTTAGGGAGGCCTTTGGTGAAAACGACCCAGAGAACAGCTGCTTTCTCACCCCATAAAATACTGCTGGACCTTCCTTACTTAACCTATTGGCAAGCTTCTGTTGGCATTCTCTTGTGGTTAAGGCAGAGAAGGAGGTAGCCCCATGAACCTCTCTGCTCCTTTGATTCTGCACTCATTTGGCTTTTGTTAAGAGACTTCAGTATATTCTTTCTATGGCCCAAGTGGAACCAAATCCAAGCTCCACTAGCTGTGTTTCTTTGGGCAAATTTGTAACTCCTCTAAACCTCAGTTTCTTCATCTGTAAAATGGAGATAATAGTAATATGGCTAACAATAGCAGCAAGCATTGATAAAATGATTATTTCTCTGTTGGGGCGCTCTGTGTTGGAGATACCTTATCTCATTGGATGCCCACGGTCCCCACCTACAAATAGCTATTTTTATTAAGAATCATGGTTGCAGTTCAGAAATTACTAGAGGTGACATTTAAAAAAAAATCATGGTTATCTTTTTTAAAGTACAAATGACTGTGCAACTTCTATGATAATCATCATTGTCAGAGAGGAGTTTTCATTATTTAATAAGTGGAATACTTTGGAAGGGCTTCTTCATGTAAATAGATATTGCTACCTTCAACTCCTACTGAGTCCTCTCACGGCAGTAGGATATAAGACATTAAATGAGCTGAAAATATATATTACCTGGTAAACAAGTGTGTAGAGCACTTATGTGTGATACTAATTCCCTGACAAACTCAAAGAGACAGAGAGAGAGAAAGAAAGTGAGAACAGAGGGAAAGAGACAAAGATGGAAACAAAGAGAAAGACAGAGAAAGAAAGAGAGAGAGAGAGAGAATACTTTCATATGCCTCATTTGGCACTCTTAAAAATGAAGCAGGAAACCACGGTGTCCCCACCTGGGACCTCGATTCTGTGACCTGCTTTCTGATATGGTCTGGAAATTCTCAACCCAGTGGCACCCAGGGATACAGGTGTTTCACCTTCAGCAGGGTCCCGTCGGGGCCTCTCTACCTGAGGCCTCACTCCTACATAGAGTACATTCTCCTTGAAGAAGGAAGGGAAGACTCCCTCCAGCTGGGCTGCCACAGAACTGCTATCCCTTCTCTCCATCCCTGTGGCCTCCAGTCTTTTCTCTGTTTCACTCTTGTTATGGGAGCTGTGAGAAAAGAAAAATCAATTCTCTAGTTAAGGTCAGCCAGTAATATTTGCTCCTAGGTCCCCTAACCACGGCCTGATGAATCCAACCACATTTCTCCCGGGTTACAATTCAATAAAGCCTCCTAATGGCCTTTATCATGATTTCCCTCCACACAGGCTCACAGCAGCGCCTTTCATGCTCCCTTATAAACCTCCTTGTAGGGCAATAATTTTGTCTTGTAGTTTTTCTGGATCATTTTGGAGGTGAATTGGGCCAGGGTGGGGGGTGAGGGTGAGGGCTGAAAAAACAAAGCTCTGGGCTTTTAGCCGCATCTAGTTATTTCATTTAGTTTTTGCAGCAAATTATTATAGCATAAAAGGTAGCTTCAGATGGTGCAGACTGAGGAAGGCTTAACAGGGTTACTCCCTGGACTTTACCTGGTCCCTGAGTAGTTATGCAGCATCTTTTAAGTCATTCGTTCATTTATGCTAGGCCAAGTGTGAGAAATATTTTATGAGCACCTACCATGTGCTAGAGAATGAAGCTGCGGAGAAGAAAGAGTCCCGGGTTGTTGCTCCCAATCTAAGTTGGGGAGACAGACCAGTAAGTCAGTGAAGACATTAGAATAAAGGCATCACAGAGCCCTTAACTGCTTTCAAGTGGCAAGAGAAGCCCCCGTTTTCCTCTATAGGGGCAGACAGCATCAGAGAAAACCTTTCTCGACATAGCTGCCATGAACTGAATCTGGAACGTCAAAGCAGCAGCAGAAGTAGTGGGCTTGCACATATGCTAAAATTCCGTATCTGCCATGTGTTAGCCATATTACCTTGGACCTATTACTGATCCTCTTAAATGCAGGTTCCTGAGTCCCAAAATAGGCTAGCTTTGCTTGCAGGGTTTTTGTGAAAATTAGCAAAATATAGGTAAGTGCTAGACTTATATCCTTGTATCCAACACAAAGTAGATACTCGAGATGAAATTCTATTTTTGTTATTATTATGTATGATAATTTTTATTTATTGAGAGTTTATCAGGTATAAACTCAATAATAATCAGAACTTGAGCATGATCCATTGAGGAAATGAAAAGCTTTCAGTTTCACTGATATTTGCAATGGGTGCGGAGGGGAAGGGTGGGAAAACTGGAGTGGAGACATGTGGATGGTTATGCAGGAGCCAGTTCATTGAGAGCCTTCACTACAAGGCTTAATGCAGTACAAGGCTGCCATAAACTGGCTCCTGCATCAAGAAGTAGAGATTCATTGAAGGTGAACCACTTTTTAGGAAAGGGGGTGTGTAAGTAATTAGATATCCAGATGATGATGTAGCCCTTGTTGCCAGCTTTCTGATCCCAGCTCACAAAGCCTTGGTTCATTGACCACCTAGCCACAGAAAATAAAAACCCAGGCACCACTTTGCCTCTGAAGAATTCTCAGCAATTTTTCAGAGAGTAAAATATCCTCTGTGAAATTCTTGAAGATTTCTCCCCCTCACTCTGAAATGCCCTGAATTTCAAGCAGCTATAATGTTGCTGACTCATTTCTAGTTTCATAAGGATCTGGGTTGACTTGTCATATGTTATAAATCTCCAGTTTATGGAATCGCTCCTACTGCTGTTAAGGTAGACTTGGAAGTGTGTCAAAGGGATTCAAGGTGGGCAAAACCGAAGTTGAGCTTGAGTCCCATTGTTTTGCTCATGTTATTTTTTGAGCGAAGGGAGACCTTAAATGTTTTTTTAGAGAGAGTCATTATTTAATTTTTGTCTTAAAGAAAAAATGTCAAGTAGTCGACTTTAAAGATATATGTTTATGTAAGACTGATTGTATTTAACACAAATTTCCCAGGGCTTCCTTTACTCTATTATACAATCTTTCTATATCATTCATGGCAAAAGTATGTCAGGCCTTTGATAGGAAGCAAACTTTCTCTTTTTAGGATTTTGGTGTGACTTTGTCTATTGTGGACAGGGACATCTAGCCACTTTAAGAAACTGGACACTTGAGCCTGTGTGTTAAAAAGAAAATGCAAAGGTATGGAAATATGCAGTAACAGAAAAAAAGGCTGGAGTGAAGACAAATAGGGCTTATGTTACAATTTTGTTTTGTTTTCTCTCTTCCTAAGATTCAGCTATATTGGCAAAGCCTACAGAATAAACACCACAGGACTTGAATATAAGTTTTCAAGCAATCATATATCAGGGCTACTCTTTCCTATTGAGTATAAACTTGTTTATGTCTTTGCATGAGTTGTTCACTCCTTCTAGAATACACAGATGGATGGATGGATGGACGGACAGATGGATGATGGATTGTCAAGAACAGTAGCCCTTACCTGAAAACATAACTCCTTCACTCAGTGTTATATATATATTTTTAGCTTTCAAAAAGATATAATCTTGCCTGGGCACAGTGGTTCACGCCTATAATCCTAGCACTTTGGGAGGCTGAGGCGGGCGGATCAACTGAGGTCGGGAGTTTGAGACCAGCCTGATCAACATGGAGAAACCCCGTCTCTACTAAAAATACAAAATTAGCCTGGTGTGGTGGTGCACGCCTGTAATCCCAGCTATTCAGGAGGCTGAGGCAGGAGAGTCACTTGAACCTGGGAAGCGGAAGTTGCAGTAAGCTGAGATCACACCATTGCACTCCAGCCTGGGCAACAAGAGCAAAACTCCGTCTCAAAAAAAAAAAAAAAAAGATATAATCTCCAAATGCACTAATTATTGTTACTAATTTCTTTGAGGTTATTTTGTACTGTTTTGTTTTGCTTTTTTTGCTACACCTTGCTTTACTCCCTTCTCTTTCTGGGTTTAATCCTCCTTGGACTAAAGCCAAGGTCAGAGAGAGTAATATGCAGTGCAACAGCCTGCCTAGTAAAACATATCTCTTTATTAGGAAATTGAGCTTCTACCTTTTACCAAGCTGTGGTTTCTTATAGGAAGAAATGCTGACTCATAATACAGGCAAGGTGATGTGTACATGCAAATACACAACTTTATCTTTTAGGCTGATTTCATTAAACAACAGATCTGTGATATCTGAGAAGTTGTCAAATACTCAGGCTTGATTTTACATAATTATACAATATAGAATGACATTAGTTCTGTATTTTCTTATTGTTGTATCATCTCTCTCCCTTCCTAGAAATGTAAGCTCCATGGGGGGTGAGAATTTTGAGGTTTTTGTTAACTAATTATACCCTCATCTAGAATGGTACCTAACACTAATAGAAACTCATTAATTATGTGAATAAATGAGTAACAGTGCAAAATCACAATACTCTCCTTTATTTGTTTCCAGTTTTTGCTTCATGCAGGCTTTTAGTACCTCCCCTGGGGAGAGGTCACAGCATCACCGACAATGAGAGAATTTACGGTTATTCTTCAAGTTCATGTCATTATAACATGGGGAACTGGGATTTCTGTGCTCATTCTTTCTCCATGACATCAGCTGATTTTAAGTCAACCTTTCTATATTTTTTACACTCTTTTTACTTCTGGCTTGGCTTTAATTAGAAGCCCATTTTTTCCTAGTTTTTTTTTTTTATGTACATACATTTATTTCCAAAATGTTATTAAACTGAATTTTATGCTTTATTTTGTTCCCCACAAACTATATTACATTTTCTTTGTACCTTCTCATTTGCTTTTCTCCTATGTAATTCTTTCCTTTCAAGTCACCAAACAGCAATTTGTCTGAGTTTCCTGATAACATCTCTCTTTATTTTGGTATCTTCTGCAGTATATTTTAGCCCTTTTTAAATATAGCCTAGATAAAATAAGTACATTTCATGTACTTGGCAAGAAAGTGTTAAGCATTAACTCCTAATAATTCACTCCTTATTAGTCATCCTTTCAGGTAAGTTGCCAGATAGATTTCAAGTGATAAATGGAAGGTCACTCAAACAAAGATCCATTTTCCTGGATGGGGGAGGGGCAGTGTTCCAAAAGTCACATCTAGAAGCAAATTCCTTCTAATGACAGCTGTAGTTTTTACAAAATGACAGATAAACAATCTTTTGTATAGGGTTAGTAGAGTCATCTTTTTATACATAACAGTAAGAATCATTTTGACCAAGTTTCAACGTTCAGCTGTAAAGACAAAGGGACAGAGATAAAAGCAATTAATTATCAATATAATGGACATCGATGGTTTGCTGGCTATGGTAATGAGTACAAGTATCATAATTATGGGGCTTTGAATAAATTCAATGAGATTCTGTGTGTCTTCTTGAGTAGGTAGTCATGAAATGGCAAAGTCAATTAGGACTGAAGGGAAATAGGAGGGTAGAAAACAAGACTAAACACTCAGTACCTTGTACCCTACCACCCGCTACAACATCCAAAGTATATTATCAGTTCCCGGATCAGCATGGATTTGTGTTTGAATCATGAACCCTACCTGTACAACGTATGGATGCAATTGTTAAAAAATACGGTTATGTTTTACATCATACGCCAACTCCAATTGATTGGTAGTAGCTGCCTAGAACTTTGCATTAGGAAGGATTCTCCAGTATTAAGTGGTACCTGTGAGAAATAATGCTATAATTATCAGCAATGTCTTGTGGGCATCATACTTGCAAGTGCTAGCATTAAGTTCTATGATTTTTTTTTGTTTATTCATGTCTAATTATTACTTCATAGTTTATTTCATTTTCTTCTTCTTTTTTGTTGTTGTTGTTGTTTCTAAATCTGGTATTATAAAATTTGCTTCTGGGAAGATTGATGTATCATGATAGCCATCTGGCCCTCGTATTGTTTGCCCAGTTGAGACTATTGCAAAACTGCACCCTGACAGATTTCATGGCAGATAGCAGATATCCCACATGGACTGTGAAGAAACAGAGATTTTGACCTAAGAAAAGAATAAGATATTCAGTGCAAAATTCGCTGTTGATTTTACCAGAGCAGTGATACTGAAGACTTCAACTACATTACAAAGACTGTTAAGGATACTTTCAACAGCAAACAATAGCAAACCCAGTTCACAGTGGTTTAAAGCAAATTGAATAATTATCATATCACAGGAAGCGGGAGATTGATTATTGTTGACATGTTCAGTAGTGTAGTAGTGTCAGGATTTGCAACTCTTCATCTCTCTTGGGGGTTTTTCTCATGGTTATCAGAGGGATGCCACATCACCAAGTTTCATGTCCACTTTTATGTAAGGAAAAATGGGGTAAGATAAAGAACCAGTGGCATCCCCTTTTGTCAGTAAAGTAAAAGCTTTCACATATGACCTCCGACCTTTGTATCTTTTTATTTAGAAGCATGTCATATGGCTAACACTAGTTGCAGAAGCAACTGGGAAAATATATATTTACTTTTACTGCCCACTGTAGTGGGTGAAACAAGGAAGAAGGATATTACCAATAGTCTCTGTCACAGTCCACCTCTTAGCCTAGTGGCTATCCATACATATCCTTCTTCCTATAGATATGTTTTAACAGAAGCTATTCATCTCTCTTCCATGGAAAGTAAACACACATAATAGCATTTATTTTAAGCTATTATTATTCAAGCTAGAAGTGCAGTATAATTGCAGTATTATTTCTTATTCACATAGTAACTTTTCCTCACTATCAGATCCAGATGTGGATGTTCTGGTCTAGTGACTAATAGCTAAAAACAAGTTATCTGTTCCCTTTATCCAGCATAAAATGTTGGTGAGCCAGCCAGGCATGGTGGCTCATGCCTGTAAGCCCAGCACTTTGGGAGGTTGAGACAGGTGGATCACCTGAGGTGAGGAGTTTGAGACCAGCCTGGCCAACATGACAAAACCCCGTCTCTACTAAAAATACAAAAATTAGCTGGGCGTGGTGGCACACACCTATAATCCCAGCTACTCTGGAGACTGAAGCAGGATAATCGCTTAAACCTGGGAGGCAGAGGTTGCAGTGAGCTGAGATCACACCACCGCACTCCAGCCTGGGTGACAGAATGAGATGAGACCCCATCTTAAAAAAACAAAAAAACAAACAAACAAAAAAACAGTTGTGAGGGAACAGGATACCTACAATGAAATCTCCATCTTGGGAAAAGGAACAATGGGAATTATCTACAAGTTACTGGCCTATAACACACACATTAAACAGCAAAGACTTTGCCTTGGCAGTGGAGTAAATTCTTTTATTAGACAATCTGCCCATCCCTGTCTTTTCTAGGAGGATCCCTGGCATCTGGGAGGATTAGGGAGATAAATATGCTAATTATGTAGATGGCCACACCTGAAGTAAGCTTGGCGAAGATGCTCTTCTGAGGAAGGTACAACTTTCCTAGTTTATTTCTTATTCACACAGGTTCAAGGGCTTAGGGGGTTAACAGTCAAAATCTCGGTTTCTTGAGCAACCTCATCCCCTCAAAAATATAGTAACTCTGGGAGTAATTTTGCTTCTGATAACTTCCACATGGGGTAACTAAGAGCCAGTACACATGTAGGCATAGTCTCTAATTGTGAGACATCCTGTATCCTAGTGCCTAAGTTTAGGGATTAGTTTAATGGACAAACACTTTGTGGAGATATGAAAAACATAGGCTTGTGTTGGAAGACACTATCCTGGAGAAATTCTTTGTTAAGGAGCAGATGTTAAACATTGGAATGCTTTTACACTTCAGGGTAAGGAGCTGCTTACCCAAACTAGCAATCTTTACCCTAAGATATCACTACTAAAGGTTTAATGCTTGTCAAAGTATAGGGGCCTTCAAGGATCCATCTCCGGCCTTGTTGCCAACGTTCATTTGATTCCTCATTGCCTCTACCTTACCAGGTATTAATATTATTTTGTATATCAACTCTGGCTTATACCCGAAGAAGTATGCTTCTTGGTATGGGGGATCCTGGGACAAAGGCAAACATTTTCCAAGAAAATGTCACATTAGGAAAATGCTAATCAAAGCCTTAAAAAGGACAACATCAAGTTGTAAATGCCACTTATAAGGGAGTTATAAAAAATAAAGAGATGGTTAAAAAATAGGTTGGTTAGAGACAAAGGATGAATTGGCGAAAAGTAGATTCAGGAGATAATTATGCTAATGTGAACCAACCACTGTGGCATTCCTCTTCTGTGTGTCTTGGCACAGTGTACTGCCCAGGGGCAGGCCCTTAAGCCATTGACCCATATTGGATACAAGCCAAACAAGGAAGGGTAAGGAGCAGAAGCCCATTTAATCAACTACTACCAGTGTAGGCGGGCAAGGGACCAACGACTGGAAGATCAGGAAAAGCAAGGCGAGAGCAAAAAGGTGCCATAGGCCTCAGAACACAGGCAGGGTCCAGAGTTGAAGAGGTTAGGAAGTTGGCAGAAACAACTCTAGTAATAAAGCTTGAATTTTGATCCTAGGGCAGAAAGTGCTCCATTGTATTCTATTACTACCTGCTGAATGCCGATGAGTTAGGACCACAGATGCTGGGCATTGTCAGAAAGTCTCAAAGCCTTTTATCATTAAGGCCAAGAGAGATATATCAGCAAGAACGTTTCCAGATTTTACTAGTGCTATGTTTTACTATTTTGTTTTTATCTATTTATTGTCATATTTTTGAGCATATGACATTATGATTATTGATAATAGCTAAGATTGTTAGAGGGAGTGCTTACAACATGCCAGACACAGTTTTTAGTGCACTAAATGTAAGTATCTCATTTAACTTTCATAATAATATAAGGGTTTATTTTTTTTTATTTTAATCATCCTCACTTTATAGAGAGGATACAAGTCTCCATCCTCTTCCTTTACATTCTTTGTACAAACTGCACAGTTTATTAATCCTGTATTAGGGTTCTCTAGAGAGACAGAACTAACCTTGTATTAGTCAGGGTTCTCTGGAGGGACAGAACTAGTATGATAGATGCATATATGAAGGGGATTGTGCTAAGGAGTATTGACTCACATGATCACAAAGTAAGGTCCCACAATAGGCTATCTGTAAGCTGAAGAGAAAGGAAGCCAGTCTGAGTCCCAAAACCTCAAAAGCAGACAAGCTGACAGTGCAGCCTTCAGTCTGTGGCTGAAGGCCTGATAACCCCTTGCTAACCACCAGTAAGTCCAAGAGTCCAAAAGCTGAAGACCTTGGAGTCTGACGTTTGAGCGCAGGAAGCATCCAGCAAAGGAGAAAAGACGAAGACTGGAAAACTCCACAAGTCAAGTCTTTCCATCTTCTTCTGCCTGCTTTATTCTAGCCACACGGGCAGCTGATTAGATGGTGCCCACCCAGATTAAGGGTGGGTTTGCCTCTCCAAGTCCACTGAATCAAACGTTAATCTCCTTTGGCAACACCATCTCAGACACACCCAAGTACAATACTTTGCATCCTTCAGTCCAATCAAGTTGACACTCAATATTAACTATCACAAGTCCACCCCTTGTCAACTTGAACCCATACACACTTCCTGAAATAATACATAATCTTCAAACAAAATCAATAATAAGGTCATAATTATGCCTAACATTATACAGCTCTCCTTTGTACAACTGGAAGTGCACTAATCCTTAACCTGAGTGCTATTACATAAAGTTAACAACACTTAAATGTTGATATGAAGTCAATAAATCTTATGTCACGTGATAAAGGCAAAAGAAAGGAAATAAAATAAAGATATTTTCTTCATACAACTGTATACATGCACAACTAAGTTCTTAACAAAATAAAGAGGAAATACTCATGACAATTACAGTCCTCATTTCTGCAACTGGTAATGTGGTCATAGCTGGTATTGATGACTACCTTCTCCTACTACCCTTCTTCTACCCATTTTCTTTGCCTTCACCAAACACCTCAGCAAGTCGTGATTTTTTACCTGGTGGAGTGACCCAAACCTTTATTCCTAAAGAGTCTGGGCCATTTGTAATCCTGCCTGGATTGGGTTGTTGTAGGTTCTCACTGATCTTAATTACAGGGCATGGTAATATTAAGAGACGCCCTGGTAATACTAAGAGACGCCCTAGGGGATTTCCTGTATTCCACACATACTCTTCCTTATCTCCACTGTGGAGTAGGAGACTGATTTCATCTTGATAGTCTGGGTCAATCACCCCAGCCAACACTGTAACTCCCTTCTTGGCCGTTGACTTAGAGGTAGGAGTAGCCCAAAGTGGCCAGGGGCAATCTTAACTTCCAGTTTAATGGAATCATTGTTGTGTCTCCTGGTGGCAGCATTCCTCTTTCTAGAACTTAGACCTTAAGGCCTGCAGAACATAATGTCGCAGGAATAGGAAGCAAACTTTTTGCTAATGGGTCATGGGGTGATGGTGAGTGGTGCCACTTCCACTTCCACCCCATGATTCTGGACCCATGAGTCCTGGTTATGGGAGAAACGGTACCATATATTGGATGCTGATTCAGAGAATACATAGCCTTCTGGAGAACTTTGCCCCACCCCTGCAAAGTATTGTCACCTAGTTGATGTTGTAATTGTGACTTCAAAAGGCCATTCCTCTGTTCCATCAATTCAGTTGCTTCAGGATGATGGGGAACATGGTAAAACTAGTGAATTTCTTGAGAATGAGCCTACTGCCACACTTCTTTAGATACAACATGAGTGCCTTGGTCAGAGGCAATGCTGTGTGGAATACCATGATGGTAGATAAGGCATTCTGTGAGTCCATGGATGGTAGTCTTGGCAAACGCATTGCATGCAGTATAGGCAAACCCATATCCAGAGTAAGTGTCTATTCTAGTCAGTATAAACCACTGTCCTTTTGATGATGGAAGAGGTCCAATATAATCAACCTGCCACCAGGTAGCTGTCAGATCACCACGAGGAATGGTGCCATATCGAGGGCTCAGTGTTGGTCTCTGCGGCTGGCAAATTGAGCATTCAGCAGTGGCCGTAGCCAGGTCAGCCTTGGTGAGTAAAAGTCCATGTTGCTGAGTACATGCATAACCCCCATCCCTGCCACCATGGTCACTTTGTTCATGGGCCTGTTGGGCAATGATAGGGGTGGCTGGGGAAAGAGGCTGAGTGGGGTCCACAGAACGAATCATCCTATCCATTTGATTATTAAAACCCTCCTCTATTGAGGTCACCCATTGGTGAATATTTGCATGGGATACAAATGTCTTCGCAGTTTTTGACCACTCAGAGAGGTCCATTCACATACCTCTTTCCCAAATTTCTTCTTCACCAATTACCCAATCATGCTTCTTCCAAGTCCTTGACCACCCAGCCAAACCATTGGCTACAGTTGATGAATTAGTATATAATTGCACATCTGGCCATTTCTCCTTCCATGAGAAGTGCACAACCAGTTACACTGCTCACAGTTCTGCCCAGTGGGAAGATTTCCCTTTGCCACAGTCCTCCAGACCCCAGAATGGTAGCTCCGCTGACAGCTTGCACCATGTGCCTGGAAAAGTCACAGACACTCAACACCAGCCTTTGAAACCAATCAGGATAGGGGCTGTGCCATAGGGGAGGAGCTGCCCACAGCTGTGGGAACCCATCTCTTACATCAGTATCACCTGGATGTGAGACATGGAGTCAAAGGAGATCATTTTGGTGCTTTAAGATTTGACTGCCCTGCTGGATTTGGGACTTGCATGGAGCGTGTAGCCCCTTCATTTTGGTCAAATTCTCCTGTTTGGAAGAGGTGTATTTACCAAATGTCTGTACTCCCATTGTATCTAAGAAGTAACTAACTTACTTTTGATTTTAGGCTCATAGGCAGAAGGGACTTGCCTTATCTCAGATGAGACTTTGAACTATGGACTTTTGAGTTAATGCTGAAATGAGTTAAGACTTTGGGAGACTGTTGGAAAGGCATGATTGTGTTTTGAAATGTGAGGACATGAGATGTGGGAGGGGCCAGGGGCAGAATAATATGGTATGCCTGTGTCCTCATCCAAATCTCATCTTGAATTGTAGCTCCCATAATCCCCACGTGTCATCAGAGGGACCCAGTGGGAGGTAACTGAATCATGGGAATGCGTTTCTCTGTGCTGTTCTCATGATAGTAAGTCTCATGACATCTGATGGTTTTATGAAGGGCAGTTCCCCTGAACATGCTTTCTTGCCTGCTGTCATGTAAGACGTGCCTTTGCTCCTCCTTCATCTTCTGCCATGATTGTAAAACATCCTCAGCAATGTGGAACTGTAAGTCCATTAAATCTCTTTCCTTTATAAATTACCCAGTCTCAGCCATTTCTTTATAGTAGTAAGAAAATAGACTAATACACTGTATTTCTGACTCACTGTCATCCATCCATCCATCCATCCATCCATCCATCCATCCATCCATTCACTGATTTAATTAACTAATTTAACACATTAATATGCACATTTTTATGCTAGGTGCCGGGAATACATTGGTGAACAACACTGACAAACTTTCTTCTTTGGAAGTTTACAGTTTAGCAGAAAAATATCAGACAGTTAATAAATCATTTGTGATCAAGTGTGAGGCACAACAATAATATGCAAGATACAGTGTGACTTCATCGAAAGGGCACTTAATGTTGTTTATCAAGAGGCAGAACAGACTTTAAGAATAATATCTAAAGTGAAAAACAAATGGTCACTAAGAGCTCACTGAGCAGGAGTAAAACTATGTTCAAGAACTAGACAGGTACACATTTCCTAACTGGAACATCAAGTGGGAAAGACAAAAGGATGACAGATTAAGGAAAAAAGAAAGGCAGAATGCCCAGCTGCAAAGGGCATTCTGAAGGGCTTGGACGTTATCTTAATGGCACTGAGAAGCTTTTGATAAGTGTTAAATAGATGAGTGACATGATTTATTCATTTTGCATTCCAGAAGTATCACTCTGGCCACAGTGTGGAGGACAGACTGGATGGGGCAAAACTGTGGGCAAAGTCATCTGGGATCAGTCAGTTACAGTCACCAGGCAAGAAATAATAATGGCTTGAACTTTGGCACTGGCCACTAGGATAGAGAACAGTGGATGGGATGGAGAGATATCTAGGAAGTCAAGTCGAGCAGAACTTGCCATGGGCCTTCCATACTGATTGTGTACTACAATGCCTATATTGCTATTCATCTGGAGTAAATACCACTGAATTAAGATTTCATGCCATGTTTGTAACATCTAAATGAGAGACGGGGGGCTTATGGGAAGCCTGTGCCTGCAAAACATACATTTTCATATTTGGTAATACAGGACAAGAGAACCTCTCATTTTAATGAAATCAGCACAATATTTACAGCAAAGGATGGGTTGTGTTAGAGCATCAGGAGGCTTGGTTTACACTTGAATTATTTTCCTCCAGTTATGGAACCAAATGGAAGCTCTACTGGGAGGCATTGAAATAAGGAACGCAGTGGGGGACTTTGGGGGAGCTCTTCCCTACAGTAGTTGTTTATTTTGAAAGAAATGCATGGTAGAAAATATTCCCAGCCACTCAAATACTACCTTCTGGTTCACGTGACTTTTTTTTTTTTTTTTTTTTAAGGGAAGGAAGACTTGGAGCCAGATCCTAAGAAAGCAAAATGACAGTAGCAACTTGGGACAATCTGGACTCAGCCTGGGTGCCCATGATAGGCAGTGATGTAGAACCAGAGAAGCTTCATTTTGAAATCTGTTTCACAACCAGAAAGTACATGAATAGAAGCTCCTTTTTCAAATTGTATTTCCTACCTATTGAATTTAACTTTCATCCACTTGAAAAGTCTCATATTTTACTGCCAGTCATCTCAGTCACTATTCAACTGACTATCAAGAGCAGGTTTTTCTTGCCTGTGGAAGATACTTTTATTGTTGTTGTTTCATGATCTATTCTGTAACATACTCTTATTTCTATCTGGCTCAGGCCTAATTCCCAATCTCTCATCATTTCTGAGCCTAAGCACCTCGTGCCTTGTTTTATAGAGAGTTACATCACATTTAAACTGGCATTCAGATAAAGCCAGATAGAGAAGCTCTTTCTTGCCATTAAGTTATGGCTCTCATGCCATTGCTTTCTCATCATTTCCCAGGGAAGAAGGCAGGGTGTTAGAGGCCTTTCAGTGCATAATGGCTTTTTTTTCTCGCTCCATCATCACAAAGCACTTTCTTATAGGATGGTGGAGAAGACAGAGTTCCTGTGGTACCACCATTAGCTCTGCCTGGATGATTGGAATAAACTTCCACCTTCACTTCTGTCATCCTGCAACACACTCTCTAACCTGCAGCTAGTGGAATTTTAAAAAATATAATCTCCCCATTTCTGTCCCCTGTTTTTAATCCTTGGGAAGTATTTGAGCCCTTCATAATCTCACCTCTGATTAACTCTCCACAGATTACTGTGGTTTATCCAGACTGATTTTCTATAAGTTCCCTGGATAGGCTGTGCCATTCTTTTCATCCAGGACTTTCACATATAATTCCCACTGTCTAGAATAGCCATCCCTTTCTATTATTCAGGTCTCAGCTTAACCCTCATTTACTCTGTTTTTATTTCCTAATTATTCAGAAGCTCATAATTCTCTTTATTTTCCTCATCACATCTCTTAACAATTCTATTTTGTAGTTGCCTGTTCAGTCTGTCTTCTTTGATAGAACATAAGCCTCTTGAAAGCAAGGACTGCATTTTTACTTTTAAATCATCAGCCTCTAACACCGTGGCTGCAGTACAGTAAGAACTTGGTAAATAATTGTTAACTCTTTAGGGTAATAGGAAAGAAAAGTTCTCAGCTTCACAGCAAAAATCCCTCTCATTAATCGATGGAAATACCTTGTATTAATTCATTAATTCATGTTCACTTAATTTGAACAGCTTATAAATATACCATGGACTATGTTGAGTATTAAGGATATGGAGATGAATAAAGATATCTTTATTTCCTCAGGAAACTCTGAGGAAATAGAGACGTAAATGGTTATAATATGATGCAATATGTGGCATAATAAGTGTATGCATAAGTTGCTATGGAATATAAAGGAAGTAATGTTTGTTTACCTGAGCATATACAGGGATAGACTAATATATTTTGTTAGACTGATAACCACTTACACTTCATCAAGACCCATAACTGAGAGGAACTTGGTCTATGAGTTCTTATAAGAAGGGGACTTACAAGAAGAGCTCGTAACTGAGCCTGATGAAGTGTAAGTGGCTATCAGTCTAACAAAAGGAAAAAAGCAATTCCTAAAAGGAAGAACCAACACAATGCAAAGGATCAAAAGTTGATGAGAACATTGGCATATTCAGTAAGCTGAATGATCAATAGTGTGCCTGATGATGGTCACTCATTGAACCTGCCAGGCTAGCAAGGGGCTAAATCATTATGTCTTTTGATGCAAATAGAAAAAATTGGGGGCTACTGATTGATTTTAGGTAGGAGAGAGATATGCTCAGGCTGGTACTCCAGAAAGATCACTCTCGCGCCAGTGTAGAAGATGGATTGGAGGATGGTAATATGAGAGGCCAATGAGACCTGTTAGGAAGACTTTTTAATTGCCTTAAAAATATGAGAATTATGGTAGACCTGCTGTATGTAAGTTTCTGGCAATATATCTGGAGAGAAAGTGAAATGACTATGAGTGGTTTAGGAGGTAGAACCGCATTGCCAAGGTTTGAAATACGCTGTTCCTTCTTGGATTATTATTTCCTCCTTTCTTTAGCCAAGCCATTCATCCTTTATCATTCAATTCAAGGGTTGCCCCTGGTAAGTTCTCTCTGACTCTTCCACCGCAGTCTAAGAGACCACCTCCTTAAGCTCTTATCGAATATAACATGTTACCTCTGCAACATTAAATTGTAAGCAATGTGAAAGCTAAGAGAAGATTCCACCTAGCAAAATGTTAGCAGAGTGACTGGCATAGGGTATACATTCAATAACTGTTTCTTGCATTGATGAATGTATGAGTGATTAAATGACTACTCAGAAATGGGAATTTTAAGAAAAATAAAAATTTAGTGAGATTCTCAGGCTTCTTGTTGGACAATAAGGAAAATGATAGGAATAATCACAGAAATAGAAATAACGGGAAGAAACAAGTTTGGAGAATAGTTTGGGAAAGGTGACAATGCTGACATCTATTTGGAACAGGATGGACTTGAGAGGCTTATGAGAAGAACTCCTAAAAGTGAACTGGTATGAAGTCTAGAGTTGTGACTTACAATTTATAGAGAGAAAGTAGTTTATTTATCTATCTATAGATGATTAAATCATAGTTTAGTCACCCAGGAGCATTAGGTAAACTGTGAATAAAATGGTCTTAACAAAGAGGCCGGATATCATCAACACAGTGGTACTTGGTTGGAGAAGAGGTCAAGGAGAACCACAACAAATGTGTGGACACTAATAAAGTAGTTTGGAGAGAGTGTTGCTTTATGAGACAAGAACAGAATACATTTCAGGAAATAGTCAACAATATCAAATATTTCCAAGAGGTCAGGTACTATAAAGGTCAAAAATAATCAGTTCATTTGTTTTGTAATTAGACCATTTGTTTAGTTATTTATTACTTAGAACGATTTTAATGGAGTCTTGGGATGACCAGAATTGGCACTGGATTGAAAAATAGAGTCATTAGCACCAGTGAGAGTAACATATTTTAAAAATCTTGGTTGTAATAAAAGAGAAATGGGTGAGATAAAGAAAGAGGAGAAATGGGAAGTGAGCTACACAGTGGAGGTTTTTTTTAATATGGTAAAAGATAAACATGATCATATCTTGAGAATAAACAGTGGTTTAAGAGGGAAACATTAATAATACAGGTGGAGGAGATGTTTCCTGAAACAAGGCTTAGGATAGACTGTTATTGAGAGCCCAGATGAAAGAATTAGCATTGCCTGAAAGAGAGTCACATCTCTGTCTGAGATTAGAAGGAAGAAAGGATCAGTACAGGCGTAAGTTTGAATTAAATGGGGAATTCATTCACACTTGATTTATTCTATTTCTCTAGGAAGAAGGTATCAAGATTATCTGCTGGAAGTGAAGGGGACAGAGGTGATAAAGAGAACTTGTAAATGGTGACTGTTGACTGGCTTCTCTGGGAATTAAACATGGAACTAAGCAGAGTGATAAACAAAATTATTGTGTGGCTGTGCAGACCTTAATAAAATGAATGAAAATGCATCTACTGTGTATTCGTTTGCACAGTTGTGTGATTTCTTCAGCATCAGGAGACAGTGTGTGTCAAGCTAAGATAAAGAGGGCAGATAATTACAGTGATGCAAGATGGCATTTATAGGGTCACACTTGAGTTTCTAACCTGAGGTTCATGATTCATAGTTTATATACCACCTGAGGAGTACGTATCCTGTGGACTCCTAAAAAGGAATGCTACAGTTTGTCTCTCTCTGGTGTACTTTTGCTCTCACTCTATACATATTTATATATACACACACACACATAAAAATGTGTTTAAATTTGATTAAACAAATTGTGGTATACTATACGGTGAAACACTACTCAGCAATAAAAAGAGAAATGAAGTTCTAAAGCATGAAACAGAATAACTCTCAAAAATATTATGCTAAGTGAAAGAAGTCAGACTCAAAAGGCTACAAGACTGTATGATTCCTCTTATATAACATTCAAAGAAGGCAAACTAAAGGGACAGACTTCAGATCAGATGTTGATAGGGTCTGGGAGTGAGGAAAGGGTATTACCTACAAAGGAACACAAGAGAATTTGGCAGTGGGTGGGGCGGGGGGTAGTGATAGAAATATTGTAATCTTGACTTTTAGTGGTTACATGACTACATAAGTTTATCAAAATGCATGGAAATGTAAATCTAAAAGAGTATATTTTATTATATGCAAATTATATGTCTCAATACATGTAGGAGAAAATACAGCCCAAAGCACTATAAAAAAAGTGCTCTGGAAGGAGAATGATAGGACAGTTGCATAAATGGTTTTGGATTTTTTTTCTCGGCATCACCTTTCACATTGAGTTTGTTCTCTTTGATATAGCCAATCCCACAATTACAGATGCAAATCACAGAACCCTCTAAGGTTTTCACTGAGAAGGGCTCTGGAAAAAGAATCTCCATGTGGTAACAGTGGGAGAAAGAACCCTACTGGCAAGATGAAAATCAATGGAAAACATCTGGGCCCTTCCTATCTAGGGTCTTTTTCCCAACTTATTTTCCATTGAAACTTTGAGTTTTATTAATTAATAGCAGACTCCATTGCCCCATAGTATTACACCCAAACACAAACTTGGCTCCAGGGAGAGACAATCAAGTTAGTTCTTACCAATTCCTATTTTGCCTTAGAGAAAAATAGTGAAAATGAGTTTATTAGATCTTGTACATTGATTAAGGCATGTCTTGCTTGGAATGCATGGAGAGTAGGACTATTTTCTTACAAATAATGAAAAAAGAGCTTTAGCTTCGTGAGGTCCAAGCAAGGATAGGACACAGAACTATCAGGCTTTGGCCAACCAGGGAATAGCATGAAGGACCTGAGCACATCAGGGAGAGACAAATATGGGTGATAAGCAAGAAGAAGTGAAATTGAGACTGGAAATGTACTAAGAATAACATGATAGCAACTTAGTCATTATTGAATCTCTTACAGTACCAAGCACACATAGTGTTTCAGATATATTTTGGGGTTGGAATTAAGGGGAATCATACTGAATTTCACAGAGTTGAGTTGAATGACCTCAACTCAAGAAGAGAAAGAAGGCTCTGAGTCAAAGTCTCTAAAAGAGTATTTTTTGTTTGTTTGTTTGAGACCAAGTCCCACTCTGTCACCCAGGCTGGAGTGCAGTGGCACAGTCTCAGCTCGCTGCAACATCTGCCTTGTAGGCTCAAGTGATCCTCCTGCCTCAGCTTCCCTAGTAGCTGAGATTACAGGCATGAGCCAAAATGACCGGCTAATTTTTGTATTTTTACCAGAGACGGGGTTTCGCCATGTTGGCCAGGCTGGTCTCAAACTCCTGACCTCAAGTGATCTGCCTGTGTCGGCCTCCCAAAGTGCTGGAATTACAGGTGTGAGCCACCATGCTTGGCCAAAAGAAGGTTTTGCTTATCATAAAAATGGAAGAATCCACCACAAAAGTGCCTATGGTACCAAGACATGATTCAAAACGTTGTTTCCCCAAAATATACTATCTTCAAAATGTTGTTGATTATGATGATGATGGGGTGCTTCATGGACCATACTGTTTCCTCTTGACTCAAATATCTATTATGTCAAAATGCTTCAAGGGCAGTGTGTTGTTAACAGCTGACATATTCTGTAAAGAATTCCTACATAAAATCAGTAGCAGGAAGACTGTAGTGAAACCATCTGAAATCACACATATGATAGTTTAATAATAACACCTCTAAGAAGCTACAGCCACTGTTAAACAGGGGACATGCCCCTTTGACCTTAGTTCCCAATAGGAAAGTTGCCTCTTCCATGAGACAGGCAGAATGAAATGCTCTCCCATCACTCTGTGCAATTACAGAGTAATGAGAGGAAAGGGGAGGAAGGAAAGTGAGAAGAAGAATATAGGGAGAGAGGTGGGGATGAAGCCATTGCCAGGGTAAAATAACACCTGGGTAGAACTTTGCAAAAATACATTGAAGGGAGAACAAATTTTAGAGATAGCATAGCTAAATAAGCAGATAGTCCAAGTAAAACTTAAAACTACTAACATTTGAGAAAAATCAACTTGGATATAAAAATGTCCTGGATATAAGAAGAGAACAACCTAATGCAGACTGCCATGGGACAAGTGCAACTCAATTCTCATGAATTGAGGGTTAGCCAAATACAGCCACTGCCAATAGAACGAAATCTATACTAGATTGAACCCACTCACTGTCAGCTAGGGGTTTTTATCAATTTGTTAGGGAGGAATAATTGGAAATTAAAATGGGAATTTCATTTACATACAATTTGAATTTGCTAAATATAATTTTGTTTACTTTATACATATGGTTAAACAAAAGTTTCTGTCAGAGTCCTAGCAAATAAATGATGACACACTCAAATCAAGTAATTTGAAGACTGTTTAATAGAGAAAGTGCTTTCAAAGATATAGGAAACCACAAAGAATAGAGAGACATAACCAGGGACTATTAACGTGGGGGTAGGCAGCAAACATTAACATTTCTAGGAATAAAGGAGCAGAGAGAGAGAATAGTTACTGGAAGCAAAGGAGAAAAATATAAGATGAAGACCACTTGATAGGCCCTCTCATCTTCTAATGAGAATATAGCCAGTCAAGCACAATGACTTAATGGGGAGAGTGAGGAAAACTACATGATTTCCTCTTTTTCCCTTTCATTGGTTTCTAGCCAGTGATCCCCATTTGTTGACTCTAACAGGAAGCCAGAGATTCTGGGAGTCCATTGATGACATTTTTATAGATTAGCCTCCCAAAGCAAAGAACAAGATGTGGAAGAGAAATGAGCAGATCAAGAGAGAAAAAGAGATGACCTAAACACAGTCAAGTCCTCTCATCCCTGGGCAACCATTCTTGTTCTCTAACACGTACAGCCCAAATAAGAGACACACAAAAACATTACTATTAAATATATCATAGTGAAAGTGATGTCAATTTCTTCATTCTTCTACAGGAAACTTAAAACGTTAGCCAACAGTCATGATATAAATTAGTGGAAGATGAGAAAGCATAAAGAATCATAATATTTAGTTGCTTTGGTTTGGCTTTAATGGCTGGTCATAAAGCTTAAGTTGTCCATAATAATTCCCATCTTCTACCATATATTTCAGGTTCCTCACACCTTGGCGGGATGCTTTCAACAGGTCTGTGTCCTTAGTGATCTTGTCTTTGGTGGGAGTTCAGGAGGACACTGGGTAGATTAAGTTTTCTATTCATTATTACTATTAGATAGTAAGTATTAAGAGATGTCCCTAGGGACACTTGATGTTTGAAATCTGGCCCTCTTTGTATTCATTGATGCCAGCAATCCAATGACCCAGGATTAGCCACCTGTGCAAGCATAGACACCCTTGTCTTACCATTGATGTGCAGCTGCATAAGGGACAAGAAATAGCTGAGGGGAAGAATCAGCTTCTATTTCAAGAAAATCAGGCTCAGTATCTTGTTGCAGGTGTCTCTCACTGGCATTAGGATCTCCAAATCCATTAAGCTTTTGTATGATTAAACCAGTGAGTGTCATGGGTATTAACCCATTGTTGCATTGTCCTTGCCTTAAAATGTATCACCTGGTTGGAGGTCATGTTCTGAAGGGTACTCTGTTAGTTTCCTAGGCAGATGTAACAAAGTACCACAAACTGAGTGGCTTAGAAACCAGAAATATATTTTCTCACTGATCTGGAGGCCAAAAGTCCTAGACCAAAGGGTTGGAAGATCATGTTTCGCTGAAGGCTCTAGGAGACAACCTGTCCTGGGCCTCTCTCATAGCTCTTGGTAGTTCAGGGCTTATGGCAGTAGAACTCCAGTCTTGACCTGGCATTCTTCCTGTGTGTGTGTCTGCTTTTGTGTCCAAATTTCCCCTTTTACTAAGGATACCAATCACTACATGGAAGGCTCACCCTATGCTAGTCTGGCCTCATATTACTAAACTAATTATATCTACAAGGACCTTATTTCTGAATAAGGTCATATTTGAGGACTAGAGAATCAAGACTTAAATATACGAATTTGGGGGCAAAGGGGAAGCATAGTTCACTCCATAGCAGGTACCATGATAGTCAGTAAGGCTATCCATCTACACAAAGTGTTCAACACGGTGTGCTACCTAAAGCTATTCCCACTGGAAGAATTATAGTCTTCCAGAAATTGGAAGAACTTCATTGTAGTTCTTATGCCATGAGTTAGGACTTTTAAAATGACCACTTTTGTTATCTTTGTAAAGTTTTGAATAAAAAAAAAAAAAATTCTACCAGGTATATAAACACCAAGACCGAGGTGACTACCAGACCATGTAAGTAGCTCCCTATTAAATATCAGTTTAAGGCTGTGTGTTCTTCGTTTCACATATTTTCAATGAAAGTTGAATATCTTACTGAAGCAGTTCTGCACAGATGAAGATAGACTCTAATAAAGGAAAAACTTTGCTTTTGATTAGATCCAGTCTTTCTGCATTAGCACTGGTATTTTTTTTTCCTCATTGGAAACAAGTCTAGAAAAAGCTCTACAGAAGGTTTATTCTTATATTATTGGTTCTATAATCATATTTAACTTTAATTATTTTTAAGACCAACATGTGGCTGTGTACGTACACACACGTGCACACACCCAAATAGGAAGTAAACAGCCATTTGCATGATATATGATTTGAGTGTCAATAAAATGCCATTTCTTGCCTCCGAGTCAATCTTTCTTAAGTACACTTTGAGTTCTAGAGTTATCACTATGTACCAGGCAAAAATCTTTTCTGCTACAGTATTCTAATCAGAAGTTAAAGTTCTAGTACAATTTTTCCTTAGAAAAAATAGCTCTAAGGCAGTGAAAAGATGACAGGCTTGGGGATAGAAAAAATGTAGACATTACCTTAAGTCCTGCCCGTAATAGTTCATGTAAATGAGACAAATTATATATATTTGCTCTTGTATTACTTCATTTTAAAGATAAAGAAATTGGATAAAATCAGGGTTTCTGAAATTTGACTCATCAAAAGAATCTCATGGAATCCTTATTAAATGACAGCTTTCCAGACCCCATGCCAGACTAATCACATTGAAATCTCTGCGGTAGAAGTCAGCAGACTTTTAAATACTCAACCTAGCCCCTGCACCCCAACCTAAATTCTTATGAACCGACAACTTGGGGAAATGCCATGTCAGGTTATTTCTAAAACCATCCCTATTCCAGTTATCTGTGGAAACTAAATAAAGGCCACTCTACCAATTAACCCATTAGCTCACTTTATTCCTTACAGCTTTCCGGTTATCAGCAAGCAGATACTGTCTTAAGGAGTAGAGCCTGGGATGGATAACTTGTGATGATCAGACAGTTCGGGGCAGCAGAAGGCACAGATGTCAGGTGCGACTGAGGAAATATGGAAAACTTGAGGACAGAATGAGGGCCTCATGGATAAATTTGGAGATACGAAAAAAACTGCAACTGTGTACATTATCTATGAGTGTGTATATATATATGTGTGTGTGTGTGTGTGTATATATATATAGAAGAAACAGACTAACTGCCCAAATTATGGATACATTTATAGAGATTGCTAAAAATGGTAGTGTAGATCTATATTTATTGAAGTGGAAAGAGGCACATGATGGATTTCGAAGTGAAAATTAGATATGTCTCTTAGGTTTCATTTTGGAAAAAGAAAATAGTCCCTTTGAATTTGAAGACTATGCATTTGAAGTATGAGTGAATTTCTTTGCAGTGAGAGTACAGTTAATTGTTATGCCTTTTTTCTTCTCTTTCTATATAAATTTATCTTTCTTCTTTGACAATGAGAATTTAACACTTTACAATCATAAACAGCAATAAAGTGATTTCCATTTTGACAATAGAGAAGGTGCATAGGGAAGGTGAGGATGGGGGTTGTTGTTGGATACATAAAGAAACCAAGCAGAGCAGGTGTTGGATAAAGGAAAGGGAAAGCAGAGAAGAGAGGGAAGAACAGCTAAACCTGGTAAACTCTGCCTTCTCCTAAGTTCTTATCACCTTGGCACATTGGCCTACAAGTTGCAGTCCTGCCCTTCCGAGGCTAGTAAGAAACTTGTGAGTCAGTCCAACAGGGATAATTGCCATGCTCAAGCTATATTGGATTGTTTAAGATTGAACACCTTTGCTTCTGGTTGGCAGCCTGCAAACTGGCCTGGGGCCACCTGCTCCAAGGACCAATGTATTTATTTCAGATGTGCAACCCACGACAGCAGGGTTGACTAGCAGCTTGGAGGGAAAGCAAGGGAATGGAGGCTATTTATAGCAGATGGCAACAAAGGTTTCCTTTCTTTTCTTTACCACTAGTTGTATTTCTCTGAAACTCTGCCCATATTGTGCAGAAATCAAAAGGGCAAGAGACCAAGTTCTTCAGAGCTGGTTGGAAAGTTCCAGGGCTCTGTTTTTAGAGCAAATCTGCCAGCTTCAGAGGAGGTTGCAACCACCCTTGGATTCTAAATCAGCTTGATGGCGGTGCAAATAGATGCAAATAAGGGTCAAATCAATTTCCATAATGAACAGCACGAGAAAAGCAGACTCCCCTCCACCTGACTCAAAATTATTAGAAAATCCAGTGAGGGGGAAAAGAAAGAAAGAAAACAGAAAACACAAACATGTCAGTAACTTGATTTTTGGATCTTGGCAATAGAAACTCTAAGGTCCAAAGATTATTCTGGACTTTATTTTCCAGGCTTGTGTAGGAAGGGATAATTCCAGTGTAGCCCTTCTGAGGCTTTTGATTTTGACCAGGCCTTACCTTTCTTTATCATGCTTCATCCTTCCCTGTTTCTAGGCTCCACTTATTACCACACCCTGGTTGGTTGAGATATAATTCATCTACCATAAAATTTACACTTTTATAGTGTACAATTCAGTGGTTCCTAGAAGAGTCACTGAGTTATACAACCATCGTTACTGTCTAATTTTAGAACTTTCATCACCCTTAAAAGAAATATTGTAGTTATCAGCAGTCACTTCCTATTCTTCCCTCCCTTAGACTCTGGCAACCACAAATTTACTCCCTTTCTCTATGGATTTACCTATTCTGGAGATTTTGTATGGATGTAACCATATACCATGTGGCCTTTTGTGACTGGCTTCTTTTACTATGCCTAATATTTTCAAGGTCTGTCCATGTTGTAGCATGCATCAGTGCTTCATTGTTTTTTATGGTAGGTTGTTCTTTTTAAGCAAAACCATTGCAGAGGCCACGTACCGCTGTGCCTCAGAGGAGTGCACTGAGCTCTACATGTTTCCTGGAAAACCATGTGGATTAGGAGATGATAGTAACATGGCCTAATCTTATTACTTTTTTACTAAGTCTTTAGTGACTCCCTTTAGCTGCTGATTTCCCTGCGTTTTAGAAATTACATTTATGTCATTCAACTAATATTAGGCTGAGTAAACTTATGTTTATAATTAACAGGTGATTTTATGAGCCACAGTGCAGAAGCATTCATTTTCAAACACTATTTTGGTACTTCTGGCACAGCCTATGTTACTACATATGGTTGACTTGCATCTATGAAAGAGATGAGCGTTACTAGAGCTATAATACATATGGGCCACTGACTGAACCATCTGAGGAAATTTTAATTGGTGTAAGTAGGGAATGAAGTAATTTATATGGATCCATTACTTTTAAGTGCTTAAATCTATGAAGGGAACTAATCGAATAGGTTTTATTTTCTGTAAGGTCCTGAATGCCTTTGGATGACCCAAAATGTCTTCGTATAAAGTGATACTTCCATGCAGGTCATTATCTTTAAGAGACATTTATTAAATGCTTCCCTTGTGCATGCCCATACTTTGAAGAAATGCAGTTCACATCAGGAATCGTGCACAGCAAACCTTCTGCTCTTGACTATTCAGCCAATAGAACCTCACATTTAACAGGCAAATACGCAGGCAGGTGGTATAATAAAAACTGAGGTTCCTGATAATGGCTCTGAAGTAGTGCTTAAATCTGTTCGAGGACAGGAGAATCAAGCTTAGCCTTAAATTGTGTTCGTTGCTGGGATTCAGCTATGTCAGGGCATGCTTGACAAATGGGTGGAAAGTATATGCCAAAAATCTATTTTTCTACCAAGTACTAATGAAGGAGGGATCTGCTGGGAGAGAACTCCTTTATTCCAAGGCTGGGATCCCAACCTTGGGATATGAGTTCTCTTAAAGTTGTTGTGGCATTGCAGAGGGTATCCAAGCCATGAAACGGACTCAAAGATCTGGAGGAAGAATATCAGTATTTCATATTCACATAATGCCATGAAAAGGATGCCAAATTCTTATGATTTTTTTTTTCTAAGGAAAAAGACAAGATGTCAAAGAGATTTTGATCTTATGTTAGCCCATTTTGGGTTCTGTTCCCAGGCACACAAGGGTTCAGAATCACTGTGCATAGAACTGGGATGGGAGACTCTGAGGAGTGCTAATGAGAGTGACTTTCTCTTCTTAAGGGAAATATAAGACAAATACATTGTCTGTATCTAGTAACCTGACTCTATTATTGGAACATAAATAACAGTGATTGTAATAAAATTATTTAGATCATTGCTGTTGTACCCTAAGCTACAGGCTCCCTCGATCTCTCCCACACTGAAAACTCTATAGGATATTGAGTCACAAGACAAAATTATTTTTGTGCCTGTGTCACAAGCGTAATACAACAGATGTAGCAGAATGTTTTCTCCACTTTTGACACAGAACCCAGAGTTACTCTGGCACATCAGGAGAACACCTAGGGCCCGGGTGGCAGAAGAATAGGAGGAGGCCGTGCCTCGAGGTGGCTGTGAGGGCAGAAGGATGGTAGAGGGTTGAAGGGTAGATTACTACATTGATGGCACCAATAAGATTGACTAAGAAGAGGTACGGGAGGGCGTGGTGGCTCATGCCTGTAATCCCAGCACTTTGGGAGGCCGAGGCGGGTGGATCACGAGGTCAGGAGATCAAGACCATCCTGGCTAACACAGTGAAACCCTTGTCTCTACTAAAAATACAAAAAAATTAGCCAGGTATGGTGGTGGGCACCTGTAGTCCCAGCTACCAGGAGGCTGAGGCAGGAGAATGACATGAACCCGGGAGGTGGAGCTTGCAGTGAGCCGAGATTGCACCACTGCATTAGGGCCTGGGCGACAGAGCGAGACTCAGTCAAAAAAAAAAAAAAAAAAAAAAAAAAAAGAGGTACACAGCTTCTTGGGTGGAGCTGCTGCAGTCATACACTTTCTTCGCCAATAGCCACCATCCCTTCTTCCTACACTCTCCATTTGGTGAAGGCTGAGATGCCATGTTCACAGGCACAGTGAGGACACCCTGTAGGAATGCTCAGAATAGATGAGTAAGATTATCAGAGATCTTGAAGTTGGCAATAGCAGGTTTGGGTGAAAGCCAGAGAAATAATAATAATGATTGGAACCATACAAATAACATCTATTGAGTTTAACATGTGCTAGGTTCTGTGCCAACTGCTTTACATTTAATGTTTCTTTCATACCTCATGATAACTCTTTGAGTTATATATAGGTTTATCACATCCATGATACAGTCAAGGAAACTGAAGCATCACAAGTTCGTCTTTTAAGGGACATTGTCAGAATTCAGGTATGTTTCTTACTTCTAGGCTAACCTCTTAACTTCCATATTATATATCTCAGGTTATTACTATAATATAACCACATTTTCAGTCATTTATATATTGTGTCTATATGGGTATTTATTTAGCAACAACAATATATTTTGTGGGAATACTATTTCAAAATTTTGGTTTATATACATAAAGGTATATCTATTCATATGGTCTTAAAAGTGTTATGTTCACATAGATAAATAATTACCAAAGTAAATATAAGGCCAGCAGTGGTGGCTCACACCTGTAATCCTGGCATTTGGGGAGGTTGAGGTGGGAGGATCACTTGACCCCAGGAGTTCAAAACTAGCCAACTAGCCTGGACAACATAGCAAGACCCCATTCCCGTAAAAAAATAAAAATTAGCCAGGTATGGTGGTACGTGACTGTGGTCCCAGCCACTAGGGAGGCTGAGATGGGAAGATCAGTTAATCTTAGGAGTTCAAGGCTACAGTGAGTTCTGATTACATCACTGTACTCAGCCTGGGTGGCGGAGCAAAATTCTGCCTTTGAAAAATAAAACTAAAGAAGTAAATGTGTGCACTTTATAAAAGATAAGCTGTAAATGTAAATGAAGATGAGTATTGTAGAAGAAATATTTTCATTATTGTTCAGAGAGGCTTTAATGAAGAAAAGCATGAATGGAGAAGGGTTTACTCAACATCCTGGAATGTACCGAGTCTTAGGGTCACAATGAATGCTCAAGCAACCTTATAAAGTGTGAATTACTATATTCATTCTACAAGTGAGAGAAAGATGGCCCCAAGATATTAAGTAACTCACTTAAAATCTTAAGTTAGAAAAGAGATTATGTATTACTTTAAGCCAGTTCAACGCACCGTTGAGGCCAACTTCTAGTAGGATGTTGGAGGAAGGTGAGATCCTTATTTTCTTAGTCTTCAAATATGATCAAGCATGGAAAATGTGTTTATTTAATTCCGCCAACAAACGCCTATGGAATATCTATTATATACCGCTACTATATGATGATGCTGAGTTTCTTAGCATTCACCTTGGTGGGAAATTTCATTGTCCGATGGAAGAGACAGACATAAGCAGATCATAGTTAATATGTGGGAAGTACAAAGTTCTATGTGAGGAAAAGGGAGGGAGAAACTACACGTTTGTTAGATTTGGGAAAAATCTTAAATTGGAGATGACATTTGAGTTGGTCCTTGAGTAGGAGTTTGCCAGGCAAAGAACAAGGTAAAGTCAACAGCAAAGACCATCCTGAAGGTATAAAAGAACTCAGTTTTAGAAAGGGAATGATCATCCTTCTGTGTGACTTGAAGGCCAGTTTTGAGATAGGTAGTAAAGAGAGAGAAATCTGGTGCCTTTTTTCTAGGCACTGGCTTTGGAGAATTCTGTATGCCCAGGAAATGAGTCTGGACCTTTTCTTATGCCTGATAAAAAAAAAAAAGTAAAGCTTTTACAGAAAGTGTGACTAATTTTTTTGTGTTAGAAAGATAACTATGTCGGATTTGAGATTGTATGTTGAAGTATTGAGAAGGGAGCATGAGGGAGCAGTTTAAAATCTAACCATCTTGAAGACATCCTTGACTCCTGCTACAACAATCCACACAGATGGTCACCACCTCTTAAGACATTTATTTTAAATCAGTGCCTGCTCTCTGTCTCATTGCCATGTTCATGGTCCTGTAATTCATCGTTACCTGAGTTATGACATTGTTCCTAGCTACCTCTTCCAAAACCATGGTCTCCTATAGCTCCATTCAGGAGCCACTACAAACCGCAGGCCTTGAATTTCCCCCAGCATACACACAATCTCAAATCTGAGCATACTACCATACCTTTATATCTTTCCTCAAGCAGAGGGAGATTGCTCTTTGCATAAAGTTGAACTTTACAAGAATGAAGAATGTTTCCTTATTGGTTTTCCCCAAAGGGATTACAGTTGGTAAAGATTCTGAAGCCTTCATCCTTTAAGGGACTCTGGCAAGCTATGGAATGGCTGGGGCTCAAGGCTGGCCACTTGGACAGCAAGACATCATCATCCATTGATTCTCATACTTTATACGAGAAGTGCCATTTTCTGTGTCATCATGTGGTAATATAACTAAGAAGAATTTGAAACGCAAGGTTGCTCCTGGGGGATGAGATTGTAGAAAAGAACAGTGCAGTTGGAGAAATATACTTCATTTCACATTTCCCACACTAGACTGGAAACATTTCTAGAGATCTGAATTCTGTTATTGGCTTTCTTTGTAGCTTGTTTTATGACCTCGGCCAAGTCAATTAACCTTTCCATTCCTCAAGTTGACCTCAGTAAACTTAGAATAATATCACCCTGCCTGCTTGGCTTCCAGGCATGTAAGGTTGAAAGGGTTAATAGGAGTAAGTTTAGAAAGTATCAAGTACTGTTTATCAGAAAGTCTACAGTCTGTTGTGATAGGCAATCTATGGGTGAGTGTGCAAGATAGTGGAGGGTTATGAGGGCTTGGTAGGAAAGATTATTGGGCACAGTTATCTCTTTTCCTTGAAAGCTCTTAACTTACAGGTCAATGAGCACCTATGCACTGGGTTATATTCAAGGTTAGAGGAAACACATGCCTTACTACTGTATTGTAGCAAATCAGTTAATTACAGAGCAACCTGTTCTTAACAGCCCCTGAAGGCACTGCCTGACCTTGTACCAGGCTTGTGAAAAGACACTTCCTGACAAGGAAATAACCAGACTTGTGAGGGCTCTCCTTGTATTCGGGTATTTACACGGGTAGCTAAATGCAGCAGTTACAATTTCTTTTGAAACTTACCACACCTCCTCTCTCTCTGTGATTTCTCATCTTTGCCCAGAAAAGATAGTAGTAAGGGGGAATTTGCTTGGGCATTGCAATTACTAGATAAGGGAAGGCTAGTGATGTAGCAAGGACCATCTTATGGTTCACTGGTGTACAGGTGAGGTTGAGTTCCAGCATAACCTGCAGACAGACAGGGAAACAGAGAGCGGGCCTATTTTCAACGTCAGATTGAAATCACATTGGCAATACATTGGAAAGAGTGGACTATAGAAACAACAGTTGGCACAGGCTGATTGATATACATAATTTAGAGACTTATTTGACTGTAGGTATAAATATTAAACTTTTGTGTACTCTATGACCTAGAAATTTCACTTCATAGCCCTATAGAAACAATCACTCATGCATTAAAAAAATCACAAATACGGACAAACAACCTAGTATGATTTGTAATTTGAAAACAATGGGGGTGGTTAGGGTGAAGTATGCCTTATAGAGGGAATGACTGTGTAAACAGTAGGATATTCATATTGTAGAATGTGACAGGAAAATTTAAAAGAATGTGGAAGATGTATGTTCGATCCATCAGCAAATGCTGTTAGTTCTTCCTCTAAAATATAACCTGGCTCTGACCAGTTTTTACCAGTTCCTTCACAGACACCATCCATACCCCATCCAACATTGTTCTTGTGGAGCAGGACCTAGCAATAGCCTCTTTTTTGACCTCCCAGCTTCCTCTATTGCCCCCTGCAGTCTACTTTTCATTCAGCAACCAGAGTGTTGCAAATGTGATCATATCAATCCAATGACTTCTCATCACACTTAGAAAAACACCTAAGGTTCTCACCAGTGTCTGGAGGACCATATATGATCTGAGCCCTGGCTACCTCTCCAAATTAATTTCTTACCAATATTTTTTCCCTAGAACTAAAGCATGACACACAGTGGGTGCCTACAAAACACTGCTGAATAAGAGAAAGATGGACTCTAAGTACACTAAAATGAAAAGATCAGCATGAAACACAGGCCGTAGTGTAAATAAACATATTGACTATCAATTTAAAATGCCTAGGTTCAAATCCTAGGTTTATCAGTTTTCAGCTGTGTGGCCTTATGCAGGTTAGTAAGTTTTATGTACATTAACTTTCTTATAGAAAAACCTGAATTACTAATGTTAACTGTATCATAGAACTGTTATGAGGATTAAATAATCAATTCATATAAAGTGCTAAATCCACATCTTACTCACAGTTAGTGTCAATTAATAATGTTTCACAGCCATTTGGAGCTCCTATGACTTTTTTGTTTTGCTTCTTTATATTTTCACCACATTGTGTGTCATAGGTGCTATTTTATGCAGTGTAATCAGAGAGGGATGTATTGATAAGATGATTTTAGTAGAGATTTGAAGACAATGAAGCTGCAGACCATGTGGTTTCCAGGGGAAGACTATTGAGGCAGAGGGAATACTTAGAGAAAGTGCCCTGAGGTAGCAGCATTCCTCAATGCTGTTTATAAAATAGTAAGATGGTACATGATGTGGTAAAAATATACAGAGAAGAAAAAAAGGACATAGTAGTCTTAACATATTAAGACATACAATGAATATTATGCAGACCTAAGCTCTCTATTTGTATTAATCATTTAATCCTCACTGTGAGACGGGCACATTCTTGAATGTTCTAGAGGAAGCAAAAAGGCCAGAGACAAGAGAAAAATGTATGAGAGGAGACTTAGAGATGTGACAAGGTGGGGTGGGAAGATAGAGAATGCAGACCCTCAGGGACCCCAGGAAGAACTTAAATAACTCTATGAGTAAGCCAGGAAGCTTCTGGGAGGCTTGCATTAGAGGACTAACATGTTAGAAGAATCACTGGGTAGAAGCAGAGATATATCTTCTAGGAGGAAAGTGTAGTCATCTGTGGAAGAGATAGTGATGGCTTTGCACAGTAGTCAAGGGCATATATTAGTGATGGAACTGATAGGCTTTGCTGCAGAGCTGGAAGTGGTGTGTAAGAGAGGGCAACGTCAAAGATAACCCCGAGCCTTCTGGGTGAGCAATAAGATTGGGGTGCTGTTTACTGCATTTACTGAATGACTGTGGAACAAGGAATTTGGTAGCCAAGGGGCTCAATCAAGAATTTAGTTTTGATATCCAGCTGGAGATACCAAATAGGAAGGTGGATTTAAGAATGTCAAATTCTAGGGAGAAGCCCAGGGCTATTGAAAACTCAACATTGACTCTCTAGAACTCAACCTTGTGCAAGACCTGTAACGACTTTGGTGTCACTGAGATGTGTATGTTGTGGGAAGGAGGATCCTTCCTTTTTATTATTCTTCTCTGAGTTTCAATTTTAAGATTTTTAGTTTTATCTGATTCTTCATTCCTGTTGAAAATCCAAATGAAAGAAAATAGGTAAGTTATGTTGTTTGTGTGCGGGGTGGAAGAGGGGGTTGTATTGTTTTGTTTTTCAGTTTTCACTCAAAATGATGCTGCTTTTGGAAGAAAACAAGACAGAAGTTGGGTGGCCACATAGATGAGATCTGAGAATTGACAGTGATCAGAAATTGAGAGATATTGACAAAGATTGACAGTGACTGACAATTTGTTGTGAAGAGGAAACAAGAAATGATTAATACTATGTTTTATAACATGAGACCTCAGAGAGAGGATCTAAAGATAAATATTCTTGGAGAAAGGATACAGACACAAAAATACATTAGCTGAAATAATCCAATGAGTATTAGTTTTAATATTTCAAAGATAAACTATTTCTAATGGGAATATTATTCTTCTTCGCTACTATTACTCTCAATAACTCTTCTTGTTAACTTTCATTGTTTCTAAATAGCACTTAACATGTCAGGTGCTTTTCTTGGTGCTTACTATACATTACCTGATTTGATCCTTACACTTTGTCATGGTGTTTACTGGTATCTGTTATCAAAATGAGGAAACTGAAGATCAAATGCAAGTAGTTACTATAATATGGGTGGTTTGGGGCTAGCATTTTCCAAAGTTACTTCAGAGAATATTAAGTATTATGAAAAGCAAAGAGTGGCCCTAGAAGATTGAGAAGTGTTAGATTAAATAAATATATGCATGCTTTTTAGCAAGACTTTTCAGCTTATTAATATGCTAATATAATGTACCTCCCTAAAAGGGCTTTAGCATGTGGCTTTTCTTAGTTACTTGAGCACAGAAACAATTTCTTTACTGGAACCTCTTTCACATTTAATACAAGGAAGAATATATCCTAGAACATGCCTGTTTAGGTCAACTTAGCCCTGGGTCATGGTATATGTCCATAACTTTGTTTGTCTGTGGCATTTTCTTTCAAATTTTTCCTCTTGAGCCTTTCTGCTGTATCATACTGCTATAGGCATTTGATGCTATCATGTATTTCCGATTTCTCACTACATCCTGCACTTGGATGTACATTTTGATTGATGCATTGTTGTTGGTCATGCAAACATGATTTTACTTTGAACATGATTTTAGTTTGACAGACTCCCAACGTGTTCGTCATATGCATAAAGCCTCACCATACAGGATTTTCTTTTGGCCAACTTTAGCTCTAGACCATTACCCCAATGCCATGGTCATTCCTTAGGCACTGCAGGCTTTGTGCCAGGCTGGTTTCTACTGACCTAACTCTGTTCTCTTTAGCTCCTTCCGTATTAGTCCAATACTTGAAATACTTTCTATATCTGATGAGACTTAGTATGAATCCATTGCCTTGGACATGAAGACTTGGTGTGAGCATGAGTTCTCCCTGCAGGACCATGAGTCATTGCTCTTTGTCTCTACTGGTCCTAGTCTTTATGTGGTCAGATAACATTTCTGTTCTGGGCTCATTGCTGGGTTCATGCATCACTGTCCATTCAAAACCCCTAGTTCCACCTAAGAGTCTTCATTTGGCTCTTGTCAATGTCTCTAGAGATTACATATTTAACTATGAACTTAAATCCATGGTATGGAACTCAGCTATCTGTAGCCAAATGCCTCAGGTAATGATTTGCTTAGACTTCTAGGCATCTCTTAATCAAGAGCCTCTTCAGCAGTGTCATTTGTGCTATTGTTACAATGATACATTGATAACAACAGAAGCTTCCATTTTATAAATGCTTACTGTGCCAGGCTTGTGCTAAGGTCTTTACAAACATTATTTTATTAACAGCTATATGAGATTAGTATAATTACCCCAATTTTTCACACAAGGAAACTGCCAAGTTAATAAACTTGCCAAAAATGAAGTCCCTAATTAGTGGTAGGAGCAAAAGTCAAATCCAGATTTTCATCCTCAAGTTTGAATTCCTAAGATAATACCATCTCCCACATACATTTAGGACACTCAGGCATGATGCTTTACCTGAATTTGTTTATGTTTTTCGTGATTTAAGTTGGAATAATATTTTGACTAGAAAGCAAAAATTACTTTGTATCAGACCTAATTTGCATGTTCATTTGCTAATCAAACATTTACTGAGGGCTAACTAGGTGTCAGACTGTGCTTGGTGCGGGAGAATAAAACATTTAAAAGAAGACATAATCTCTGACTTCAAGAGGCTCCTGGTTTTTAGGGAGACAGAAACATAAACAAGTATGTAGAGAGTATAATGATTACTGCTATAGGCAGTCATATATTTAATACTTATAGTCCTTTAACTCAGTAGAATGATCAGTAGAACATTGTAAGCACCATTACTTAAGTGTCTATAAACCCAATATATCTCAAAAAAGTAGTGTTTGTGCTTATTGTTAAGTACATTCTAGTAACTGTACAGTTAGATGGTTAAGTGAGACATTACTTCTCTATGTATACAGGTGATGGTGCTCCCTTTAGTGAGTCATTTAAAATTATCTAGATATGTAATGAATTAATGATTATCCAGAGTGGAAGGATCAGGTTACTCAAGGGGATCAAAGGCAGGATCAGGAAATACTTCCTTGCAAATTATTTATGCACCAGGCTAGACTCACCACCAGGAAACAGGAGCTGAGAGGAAAGGCCCTGGGTGTCTGCAAGTTTTGAACCAGCAAATGTTGTCATTAGATGTGTTGGCATTTATCCTTGGAAGGATATAATAAATAAGTAGTTCTACATGTGGGTGCTGGAGAGGCAAGATGGTGCCTCAGGTAACACGGCTGACAGCCAGGCTTGGAAGGAAGGACTGTGGTAAGGACTGTGCCAAACACTTTCAAGAATGCAATTATATTAGGAACAGGGAATCTGGTATGTGAAGGCTCTTCACTGCATTTCCTAGGATGTATAAAATCAAAACTATACTTGCTAAGATGAACTATGTAGCCTGTATTTGATCTGGTTATTTTTCTATAACTTTGTCTGTTCAAAATGTCAGCTTGTTTTAGATATTCTAAGGAGAACTAAAGAGAGAGATTTGTATTCAGGTTTGGAACAGAGAGAAAGAGAAGAGCTTCCCTGCTGGAATAGGGCAGAAATAGGTAAAGGACAGGAAAAGTTCAAAGGGAGAGAAACAAATTCATGGTGTGACAGCAGGAGTAGCTAGGTAGTGAAAGAAGAGGAAATATAGAACATAGTTATGTCCCAGAACATTAAGATACCTCCGAATCAAAGAATTCAGTAAGAGATACTAGGTATCTAGAGAAAAACCATGTTTGTTTGTTTGTTTGTTTGTTTTTTGCTCTGTCGCCAGGCTAGAGTGCAGTGATGTGATCTCGGCTCACTGTAACCTCCGCCTCCCGGGTTCAAGCGATTCTCCCTGCCTCAGCCTCCCGAGTAGCTGGGACTACAGGCATGTGCCACCATGCCCAGCTAATTTTTGAATTTTTAGTAGAGACTGGGTTTCACCATGTTGGCCAGGATGATCTCAATCCCTTGACCTCGTGATCCACCTGCCTCGGCCTCCCAAAGTGCTGAGATTGCAGGTGTGAGCCACCGTGCCCAGCCAACCAACCATGTTTTGATTGTCTGTCCCATTCGTGAGTCTAAGATCCAAAGGACTCCAGGAGAGGTGTTGCTAGCAATGAACAAGAGTTAATGGAGATAATTTGTTTGCTATCTGCCTCATCAAGCAAGATTGTACTAGCCTTTCGGAAATTTTACAATTTTCTCCCCTTCATTCCTACCCCAACATGCTCTAAAAGTTCTAAGGGAATATGTTGAACTTTCTAAATCGTGATGTGACAGAACTACTGAAACTTGTCAGGAAAACAATTCTGTTTTAGATAGAAGACAAATTGGTAGCCACACCCAGTTTATCAAGGATGTTTCTATCATTCTTACTGTTTGCTAAAAGAGAAAGGTAATTGTGGTTGATCATTCAAAACTTTTTATTAAGAATAAGTTGTAGACTCGCATGTTGCTGGAATTTAGGGATATAATAATACCCACACAATTCTTACTCTTAATGAATGGTAGTGGAACAAAGAAAATAATTCTAATACGTGAATATGAGTCCTATGTTTTTCTAAGTTCAAAAAGCTCCAGAGTGTCAGAGTAGAAACAACTTACCAATACTGGCCATCAAGGGTGACCTCTTAGGAAAGCTCACATCATTCTACACATGTATTAGGCATCATGGACTAACAATGAATTAGCAAGATTTGAAGGAAACAGAGATGGGTCCCCGCTCTAAATTTTCTTCACTCTTTAAAGATCTAAGGAACTCTAGAAATTAGCATAACCATGAGGCAGTAAATGATTATTAGCTGTGATGTGTGGTAGGGATAAGTTTATAGGTGGTCAGAGGAAAGAAAAGATCTCCAGGGTTATCAGCATGGCCAATTTATAAATGACTTAATTTGGACACTCACTCTGCTACTTTGCCATCTGCTCTAAAAGAATTTCCTTTCATTATGTACAACACCTGATCATGGGGTTGTGCGTATATTAATGGATGCCTTTTCTTTTAGGGAAGGCTCGTGTGCTCCATCTCAAGTTGAACTCCAGAGTCATTCGATGTTCATGCTGTTTGCCACTTGGTAATTCTAATCTATCAACAGATGTCTGGATAGAGCACTTTTGTGCATAGAGCCTTTGAAAGAAGTCAGAGCTAAGGAAACTCACCAGCTCCTTTAGAGACAAAAACTCACAAGGCACACACCTTGTGGTCCGATCTTTATGGCTGTGTGGGAGAACTACAGTGTGATTTCAGACTTTTTCTTGGCATGTGGAGTCTGTTAATCCTGAAACTTCAAAATGTACATATTTCCCCCAAATGAGATGTAAGTCTGTTGAGTTAATTATCATACAATTATAGCAATGGAAAAGAAAACCCTAATCAAACGTGAACAGCTTGTCTAACTATTAACCAGACCATGGTGAACCATTACTTAGCTCTGACTTGCATGATCCATCATAGACTTCTGGCCCTCTGTGAACAAATGCTTAAATGAGTTCATAGTCATTTAAAAATTAAAGGCCTGACTGCCTGGGTTCTTGTGATTGTCTTTAAATTGTTCAGTCATTACATTTTACTGGCATGAAGTTATGGCAATCTTCCTCTCTTCTCCATGTGATAGGAAAGAGCTGGCAGGTCATGGTCATGAAAGACATAGCTTTGCAGGACTTTGACCTACTAAAGTGGTGATTTGTTTTATAACATTTCTACTTATATTCCCTGTATGCTAAATGTATGCTAAAAATACATTAGAAGTCAAATCCCTCTGAATAAGTTTTCTTTCTAGGAAGAGCCAGAGTCCAAAGCATTGTATTCAGGGTGTCTTTTAGAATTAGTCCAATTTGCACTATTTTCAGGATAATTCAGCTATTGCCAGTATTATAGCAGTCAAATACAAAATGACCCAGGTGCAGCATGGTGAACTTTTGGTTTACAGTTTTAAATTCAAGAGGCCACTTTTGATTGATACAAGGATATGAAATTCGGGTTTATTCTGGTTGAATAGGTTGAAGTTTAGGACTGGGAAGGAAAAAGAGGAAGGATAAAGCCAATCAGATGGTATGATATCACATTCAAGACTAAGTAATGAGACTGTGAGCTCATTTTATCCTCAGGCACACTAGAAAGTAGGCATACTACACAGTAACAGCCAACTTTTTGTTCATTCTAACTCTTCCCACCCTGAGCTTTCCTTGGTGTCAGCCACAGGGGTCACTAAGCCATCAGCTGATCAGGAAAGGTAGGAACTAGAATTTTTTTTAAAAATATAATTTGTAAAGTTTATTTACTTTTATTTTTCTTTTTTACTTTAAATTCCAGGATACATGTGCAGAACGTGCAGGTTTGTTACATAGGTATACGTGTGCCATGGTGGTTTACTGTACCTATTGACCCATCCTTTAAGTTCCCTCCCCTTGCCCCCACCTCCCAACAGGCCCTGGTCTGTGTTGTTCCCCTCCCAGTGTCCATGTGAAACTGGAATTTTCTACGGTACTATGTGGTGTCACGGACTCAGTCAAAGGTAAGACTGATTGAATGTGCAACAGATTCATTTATCTTGGGCTTTGACAGAGTGAGACGTTTAGAAATGGAGGCAAGTAGCTGACTTTAATTTTGCAAACACAGGCTTAACTACTGCAAATGAGCTTTTCTATTGACAAAAAGGGTCTAGATAACATTTATTTTGTTGTTGTTACTTCCCCATAGCTAGGGTCTGGGCAATGGGAGGAGGAGAAAGAAATGTGGTGAAAAGAGAGGGTGGAGGTGAATCTCTGCTGATGGTGTTGTTGAAGCTGCCACAGCAACCACCAATGGTAACCACCCTGAAGGCACTCTTTGTAAACAAACAGGCTGTTCCCATGAAAGTATCAGTCTCATAAGACCAATATCAGCAAGCGTATTGTGCGTTCCTTTTTTTCCAATCCAGCCTTCTGCTAACAAGAAAAGAAAAGCAAACATCTTGGGAATAAGAACCCAGTAGGGGTGAATATTCCAAGATGCTTTGAATGTCAAGACTTGCTTTCCAAGCTTACCTTGCTTCCTGTAAGCATTTTGAAAAATTGAAAATAAGCTGTGGAAGAGATCCCAAGTAGAGGTTTGCTTAAGAATAAAGTTTATGATAAAGATCCCAGGCCATGACTTGGAAAAAGTTAAGCTTAGAAGAACAGGAAGCATACTAACAACTGATGTCAGCTTGTGATGCCTGCAACAAAGAAGAAGGTAGAGGGAAGGAAAAAAGAAAGCCAGAGTACTCTTTAGAAGACGATGAGAAAATACTAGTTAAAAGGAATAGTCTTAGGCAGGGAAGAAGTAAGCGTGCCCAAGGATTCCAGGAATGGATGTCAAGGGCAATGAGAGAAGTACCATGGCATTAGAATGCAGCCTGATCTCTCTTTTCTTCGTCTCGGGTGGAATTTATCAAAGATAGTATAATAGATCAAATTTCTACAAGTACCTCACAAAAACATTTCCCCAAGTAAGATGGAGGATAGTGACTTTTTGGAGAAACAGAATGGCTTGGTAGAGGTCCGCTTAGAGAACTACTTCTTCCAAAATGAAATTATAGGGCTGTATGGGAAGCTAATAACCAAAAGACCATGTGAACGTTTCATCTACAACATGAGATGGGGCTAGATGGGAGTAAGATTGTCAGGGGCTAACTCTCCGCGTTCTAGAAACTCATCACTGTCTTGTTTCCACCACTGTGATCCCAAGGTTTCTTGCATCTGAATAAAATAGGCTCAAGTTCAGCTCATCTGGATCATATGCCAAGAAAAGGTGGGCCAGCATGGAATACAGGAGCTTCCGGTGAGTTTTTGGCATTTTTATGGCCACTATTTGCATTTCTTTTCCCCTGATAAACCCATTGGTCAGAATTGAGAAAACTATCCTTGATGAACTGCTTTTTTAAAAGGATGCATTCCTTAATCTAGCAACTAAGCAGGGGTTTTGAATAGGTGAATCAGATTCTGAGACAGGACAATTACATTTTGGGGATGATACACACCTTCAAAGTATTATAGCACTGGATGTCTGCTGCCCATTAGATTTCCCCAGCCAATGCTAATTGCCATAAACTCTAGCAAAAGTTTTTCTCTGTGATATTTTGATTACATAATAACAGAAAAATGTGTTTAACACAGGCAGGTAATAGCCCTTCTCCTACCCATCTGTTTGTTGTATGGCTCCCAGCAGTACCATCGGGCTAGTCCCCTTAATATTACTGTTTTCCAGAATGCTCCTCATATTTCTGGATGAGGTATGATGATTGAATTCAACCTCTTTCTTTGTCCTGAATAATTAGTGTTTTGTATATCTTATTCTGTTTTCCTTTAATAAATAATATTGCTACCAAATACTTCAACTTCCTTATTTATATGCTGTTATCTTTTAAGATAGCTTTGTAATAAAAGAGTGATAGCCATAGCTACCATATATTGAATACATTTTGCCAGGCAGTGTACTTTGGTTTTATATGCCATCTTGTTTTATCTTTATGGAAACTATGCAAGGTAATTATTTTTATGTCCACTTTACAGATGAGGAAACCTGGAATTACAGAAGAAGTTAAGTACATTTCCCTGAGTTTACACAGCTAGGAAATGGCATAGCAGAAATTTGAATGACAGGAGAATCTGAAAATAGAATGTACAGGCATAATCATTAGAGCATGCAGCCTTCTTTTGGCAGCTATGATAAAAGTTACTAAATAAGTATTCACAGAATTGAATGGAATTAAAAATTGAATTTAAAACCAACCATCTCTAGACCTTGTCTTCAAGATAATATTCTTCCAGCACTTTATGGATCTGCTTTTTAGTCTAGCAGCCAACATGCGGTGTGGATTCTGAAGTTGGACAGACCTGTGTTCCTATCCTGATTCCTCCACCTCTAGCTGTGTGCTTTTGTACAGTTTATTCAACTTTTCTGAATCTCCATTCATTCATTTAAAAAACTGAAATATTTTATTTATAGTGTTGTGGAAAGGATTACGTGATATAAACAATGAATGCTCAGCAACTTGACATAGAGTAGGTGTATGAAATACTTTCCCCTCTCTAACACCCACATGGCACTATCCACTTCTTAACTACTCAGTCTGAAAACCTCCTGGAGAGAGATATCAAAAGCTCTCCTCTTTGACCCTTAAGTCTGATTATTTCCTTTTAAGAATATGGGATCTCATTATACTTATCTAATACGTCTACCTTCTCACAGGATACCTCATAAACTGTGGTGCAGTCCACTGATTTTCTCTTTCTTATGTCTTGATTCATGACTAGGTTGAGTCAACATCCTAATAAGTTATTATTACCATCTACAAGTGACAGAAGCTTTTTAAAAAGTTAACACTGTCTATTGATTGCTGATGCGTTTTTTCCATCAATAGACTTTCTTGGTACTGATCAAGGGCAGTAGTGACAATTTGTGGGGCCATTACAGATGAGTTTGGATTTCACTGAAATCTGTAGAGCAGAGCTAATGGGATATACTGTTATCTGGTAGATAGTGCAAGAGTTGCTGTGGTTTACTTAATTTGAAGGGACATTTCATAATTCCAGCCAAATTGGAATCACAAGTCAGATAAAATCTAAAAGAAAATTACAGTGATCTTGCCCTCTAGAGGCTTTGAAGGAATAAATTTTGCAGCAGTCGGTAATGGCTGTTGATGAAGTTTTTTTAGCTCAAGAAGGAAAGCTACTATTTCAGGAGTTAAGAGTTTCTGGGGTCCAATGACAGAAATGATCAATTCTTCACAAACTAAAAAGACTTATGATTAAAAAGGGTAAGAAATATTAGTGTTCAATGAAGCAGTGTGAAATTAAAGAACTTTTAAAACTATTTTAGGAGGGCGTAATGTGTATGCAGAAAAATGGCTTTGCCCAGTGTTAGGGTTCTAATATCAAGTTTAGAGGATAAAAAATATGAAGTGCAGGTACTGGGTAATTATTCTGGGTCAGGAACTATGTTAAACATGTGAAACATTATGCCATGTAATTCTTGCAACAACCTTGAAGATAATATCGAAATTTAAAATCTATAATTATGAAAGATTAAATAATTTGCCCTAGGGCATATAGCTTAGTATATTTCACAAGTTGAACTTGAACTCAGGATTTTTCAGAAAAATGTGTTCTCTTTCTATCACGTAAATCTTGTTTCTGCTTTATGTCTTTCCACCCTCTAGTGTCACCCTCCTTCCTGGTAGCCTCATTCTGGTGAGATTGGGCCTCTGTTGATTTGCTTGGGATATAAATTAGGCTACCTTTATGTGATACTAGCTATCAGTATTATCTCAGAATGGCTAAGAGTGGAGCTTAAGATTAGCAGAATGTGAGTGGGGGATAAATTTGAGGAGTATATTTGAATTGGGGACATCTCCAGGGCTACTTCAGGGTACATGTGGGGATTGTGCTCTGCTCTCTGCTTTGTCTAGGGATCCTCACGTATAGAAGAAGAAGACATCCATGCTGAGTATGAGCTAACATGTAATCTCAACAACAATCACAAGGCAATAACCACTGCCCCTGCATTACTCTTTGTCAGGCATTGTCCTCGATGTTTTAGCTCTGATCCACTTAATCTTTCATGTTTCTATTTTTAAGATAAGATGAAGGAAGTTGTGAAAGCCAACACTTGGATCAAAAAAATGTATGGAATCAGATATCTGGAAAATGACAGATCTGAGATCTGCGTCTGTTCAACTCCAAGGGTTAAGCTTGCTCCATTTTAAATTGTTCATTGGTTAATTCCTAACATTTACCTACTGTGTGGTAAGTAGAGAGGATCAGAGATTAACAAGGAGCAAGTCAAACCCTCTGGGTTTTATATCTTTTATATTTTAGTCAATTCTCTCCTATTGCAAAGAATGCATGCCAGCTTCTTGAACAGGACTGAGTTTTTTGCTTTCTTCTCCTCTGTTTTGCCTGCACAATACTAGGTAAGCAATAGCCATTCAGCAATGCTACATAATTGGCTTATCCATCTCAGGATTGCTCCTTCTACCATCTCCCACTCGGAGAGGTGAATCATGACCATTCTACTTGGAAACATGATTCATCCCTCAATGCTTTGGAGAATTCCAACTTTGCAATTCCCTTGCACTTCTATTAACAGAAATGGAAATGAGTGTGGTTAAGGGTAAAATGCCAATTGGGCATGAAAAGAAGCTGGAAAGCTCAGCAGGAAACAATGTGTCATAATCTCACAGGTCTTTTCCTTCTTGGATGTCAGTACTTTTCTCCTACTGCTAGTTCCCTCTGTGCTGTTGCCTGGATCGATAGAGAAAGGCAAAAAACAAAACAACAGCAACCAAAAAAACCGCAAAAAGAAGTTTTAGGTGATATAATCTCATTCAGCTCCCCTCCCCTCTGTGGGTTAGGAGATGAATTAAGGATTGGACTACCAGTTTCCTAACTTGGGAAACTGGGAAGCCCAAACTCATCTTGGAGCCCTTACATCATGCTCTTGAGAGGTGTCACATGCTGAGAAAGATGTGTTTCACAGAGAAATGTGAAATTTCTCCAAATCTGGGTTTTTTGGGGGATGAGGCTTGGGAAAGCACATTGTAAACACTCAGTAACTATATATTATGAGGGTACCAACATGACTTCAAAAAGCAAGTAAAGTTGTATGGATACAAACAAACAAACAATGCTCCATTCATTTGTGTTTCCATTCAGCAAGTAGTAATTTGAATGATTTCTATGTCAAATATATGGCTGCAGGCCAAGAAAATATTGTGGTGGATTAACAGACACAGTCTTAGCCCTAAAAAGGTTTATAGTCTAGTGGGAGAAGTAGCCTAAAATAAGGGACTAGACAAATACATATACCATATTATTTTTATTTTTATAATTTATTAAATTATAAGAGGAAATGACTAAGGATCTGATCTCAATATTTTAAAAAAATCTGCCTCCACAAAATTGTTTGTTGTTTGATGTCCCATTCCTTTTGCTTATCTGTGTAAATATTCTCCAATTTCTTTTGTTTCATACATCCTATCACATTGTGCTATACTTAGTAGACATAATAAGTACACAGCATCACAAACAGCAAAGCTTTTTGTGGTGCTTTTATGTGTCAGTCATTGTAAAGTTGCTCCATCTAGGCACTGTGCTAAGATCCTAACAGAGTAAAAGCCAACATTTATTGGGTACTTTTCATGTCAGTGATTTTCATGTAATATTTATTTAATCTTCATGACAACCTTATGAGGTATAATTACTTTTATAGGTTAAGTCGCTTTTCCAAGTTCCTACAACAACTGGCAAGTATCTGCACTCACATACGATCCCAGCTGGTTTTGCTCCATAAGGAGTACTCAAAACCACTGTTCTAGTATTATACATAGTCTGAAAATACACTAGAACATATCAGAATGTTTTTCACATATAAAAGAAGGTATTGTTTTGTGAGTGGTTTTCAGTTACAAATGTACTTTTTATAGACATATAATAGGTATGTGTGTACAGGATCCCAATATAAAATTCATTCCTTATTTGCACCACGAACAAAAAAGCTTAAAAAGCACTGCTACTAATCCACAGAAACTTCTAACATATTGGCATATAGGAATACACTCTTCATACCATAAATGTTCACTGTTTAAATGGGCTTTCAGGGGGAGACAATGCAGCTTTAAAAGTTGACGCACTTGGCTGGGCGTGGTGGCTCACACCTGTAATTCCAGCACATAGAGAGGCTGAGGCAGGCAGATCACCTGAGGTCAGGAGTTTGAGACCAGCCTGGCCAACATGGTGAAACCCTATCTCTACTGATAATACAAAAATTAGCTGGGCATTGTCACGGGCGCCTGTAGTCTCAGCTACTCGGGAGACTGAGGCAGGAGAATCGCTTGAACCTGGGAGGCAGAGGTTGTAGTGAGCCAAGATGGTGCCACTGCACTCCAGCATGGGTGACAGAGAGAGACTCTGCTTTGAAAAAGAAAAAAAAAAAAAAAGGTTGATGCACTTTCCATGGTTCATGAGCTTTTGGAGTCAAAGACAACTGAGTTCCCTCTCTGCAAGCCTAGCCATGAATGTTGGAGATTCTTGAGAAGTCTTATGTTTCCTCAGTGAAAGTGGGAATAACCAGGTTTTCTTTGCAGAGTTATTATGAAAATATACTGAAATTAAATTTCTTGACATACTACTGATTTTTTTTTTCACATAACGATTTATTTTCCTTTCTTTTTTTTTTTTTTAATTATACTTTAAGTTCTGGGATACATGGGCAGAACATGCAGGTTTGTTACATATACATGTGCCATGGTGGTTTGCTGCACCCATCAACCCGTCATCTACTTTAGGTATTTCTCCTAATGCTATCCTTCCCCTAGCCCCTCATCCCCGACAGACCCTGGTGTGTAATGTTCCCCTCCCTGTGTTCATGTGTTCTCACTGTGCAACTCCCACTTATGAGTGAGAAAATGTGGTGTTTGGTTTTCTGTTCCTGTGTTAGTTTGTGGACAATGATGGTTTCCAGCTTCATCCATGTGCCTGCAAAGGACATGAACTCATCCTTTTTTATGGTTGCGTAGGACATACCACTGATTCTTAAAAAATGTTATCCTAAGTGACTTCTCTTTTTCCAACACCCCCACAAGTCATATTAATCAAAGCTCCTAAAGATTCTACAAGTCAGCTGTGTGACCATAAGCTGTTTGACAGGTTTATCATTTCAAACCACTTGCTTAGGCTGTGATGACTTAGAAGTAGTAGTTCTCCTATTCATTTAGGAAATAAGTAATGGAGCAACTACTCACGGTAGCCTAGAAGACAGGATCTGCAAATATAGTCACCCAGGCATTAGTCAAATAATAAGGCAATGAATAGGAAATACCTTGGGTAAAAGCGAAGCTGTGCTCCAGGTCTTTTCACCCCAGTAATATTTTGGAAGGTAAAGTTGTTATGGCAAGTCACGTGTTGGAAGGATTCATGGGGATTCATTGAGCTTAGAGCGCTTTAAAGATTGGAAGGTTGTGAAAATGCCCTCCTAGGCTGCAACCTCCTGAGAACTCTGGAATCTGTATTTTTCTAGTTCTGCAAGGACTCCTGCTCTGAAATAAAAAAACAAACAACAACAACAACAACAAAAACCAGATGCTCCCTGCAGCTGGTTTCACCTATTAGCTCTTTAATCTATCCTAGAATAGAGTTCTGCTTCCGTAATAGCGATGTGTTCAATCTGGGAAGATGTGCAAGACGCTGGTCTGACAGCCTTAAATTGCAGAGGAAATTCCAGATACCAATTCTCTTTCTTTACTTCATTAAATTTTCTCTCGTTCTTGCCCCTGCTCTAAGTTCCTTCCCCTCTTTCCTTTACCCTGCCCCCCACCACCTTTGTGGTTCAAGTCATGGATAGAGATGCATTTTCAACTACTTAGTTTCGATCAATCCCCAGCTTTCTTTAGATATTGAAAGACTCTTTTCATGTTGTTTTCTTTAAAAACATTTGCTTTTATTTGACTCAATGGTCCAATAATTGGGAAATGGAATCTTCTCTGAGAAGGTGTAAGTGAATAGGACCTAATAGTTCCAATTCAGCTAGAGCTGTAGGAAATGCATGAGGGTTACAACCCTTGTCAGAGTAAGACACTTGCTTTTATGAAGAGCATAAATTTAAACGATTGCAACTAAATACAGTCATCCTCACCCCTGCATCCATGAACAGTAACTGTGAATGGTGACCTTTAAAGGAAAAAAACAAGGAAGATTCCTAGATATGGAGTTGACTAGGTTGGAATTTAATTTTTGGACTAATTTTTCAGCTTTTTTGTGTGTGCATATATATAAAAATATATAAATTTTATATATATAAAAATATATAAATTATATATAAATATATAATAAATATTATATAAATTATACACATGCTCTATTTTTTCTTCCTAGTTTACGCTTAAACTTTACCATTATTAACTTTCAATCTAAACTCATTTTTATTTCATCTCTGCTTGTTGATGCCCAGGTTAAGAAAACAAACATTTACCTTCAGCCATAGGCAGCCACAGAAGCAAATACCAACTAAAACACGATCAAAAGTCAATTGAAGGAGAAACAGAACAGATTGGAATTCCTTGTGGGTCCCCTCCTGGTTTCTTTCGGGGCCCCAGGCAAGCGAGCATGTGCTAATTTGCATGGTTGACTAAATGGCATGCCTAGACCCCAAATTTGCATCTCTGCTTGGGTTCAAAAGTTGGTCTCTGAACAAGTTTCTCTTTGTTTCTCTGTTATTTCCCATTCCTAAGTTAAACCCCTTTGGGAATGCTACTCACCAGGGTACAGCTTAGTTCAGAGAAGCGGTAATTGACTGGGCCCCATCTTCCTCTAATATGGGGTACAGCCAGCTGGTGCTGATGTGATGCAATAAATTAAGGGAGACAAAAGGATGGGGAAGAAAAGGAGATAATTTCCCATGCAACAGTGCAGAAGACTTCCAGAGCAGTGGCATGCCCCACCCTGTTCTTTTTCCAAGGAAAGAAACTACTAAAGAACAGCCACAGTCTTTCATCCTCCTTCCACCTCCCCAGGTGTATATGAAGAGGGAAAAGAGGGTTAAAAAGAAGCTGAACAGGTTTATGTAAACTAGAAGTTTCTCTGTGACTCGATTTCCTTACTTGTGTAATGGGAATCAGTTACTCGCCTGGTCTAATTCACTACATTGTTAGCAAGGTTATAATGGTATTTCAAGATCATTTAAGGTCCAGGAATGAAAAGTAAATTCCACCCTGCATACGGCGGTGAGAAGTCTTCTGAAACAGAACTGAAAGTCCTTGGGAAAGAATGTCAGGTTGAGCGCACACTCACTGCTGTGCAGCTAGGTGGTCCATGCGGCTCCCTTAGTTCTTCTGATCTAGTTCAACCCTACCGTTTCTTTGATGAGGAGATTAAAACCCAGATAACAAAAGTAAATTGTTAAGTCGTGTTGGACTATCCTAGTGAAGTGTTTTGGCAAAGGTAAGGCCACTATACATTTATGCCAGTAATAAAGTTTTTATCAGGTTGCTATTTCTGTCTTTGCTGGGCAGAACATTGATCTAAGTAAACACTTTGGTGACTATATCAATGTAGTTGCAAGTGTCAGAAAGTTAACCCTAGCAAGCTATTGGCTAGAGGGGTCATTTACCAACTTTCACAATCAGAACAGAGTTGAACAGTCAAACAAGGGTAGGAGGCGCGATCCTGCAGAATCTCAAGAACAAATGGAATCAGGGGTTTGAATGCTATAGACCCTCCCTCCAGGTCTCAAAGCTCCGTCTGTCTGTCTGCCTTTTAACTGTATTCTTACTATTAATTTTTTCACTGTATGTTCTATTTCTGTGGAGACATATGGAAAACAGGATTCACATTTTTTGGCTTTGACCACAAGAGGGAGACTGTATCACCCTCTCTGTGTTTTGGAATTTTAAATATCTCAGGAAAGTGCAGGGATTGGTCCAGATTGTGGGAGGGGTGAGGCTATATAAAAACATGGCCGTTCCGGTCACTGGTATATGGATAGAGTAGGGAAGGAGCCGGTCCCAGTAAAAGAATTTTCCTGTGCAGAAAACAAATGCGATGAAATTATTTAAAATACACATTTAGTCACCTAAATACAACTGCAGGTCCACTGTATGCCACTGAGTTTTCTCCTATATCATGAATTAAGAGAGATCAATTTGATGTTGCCACCATCAATCTCAGCTTCCACGTTGAGACTATATATATATATATATATATATATATGATAGATCTTCTCAATCCAAGCAAACTACTCCTACTGGTGTTCAAATGAAGAACAGAGAACATGCTGGAGCAAAAGGGGCCTACTATAATGAAAGTATTGTGTGGGTTCTACCTACGATGCCTTTTACTTTTTTCAAGGGTCATTTGACTTGACATGACCATTACCAAGGGCTCCAACTTGAATCTCCAAGCAAGATGAGACTGCTTGGACCATGCACACCACAGTGGACTTTACAAAGTTGTTTCAGGGTAGGCACCTTCATCTTCTTTATTATCGTTGGGGTATCACAGACAGCATTGTATTTTTCTCCTTGGCTTCATAAGCTGATAAGTCAACTTGTATCTTTCAGTACTCCTAGTTATTAAACAAACTAACTAACCAAATGCTAAATGGAAAGATTAAAACCCACTCAAGATTCCTGGGTGCATACAAAGGCAAAATTGAGGTGACAAAAACTAGAAAGGCCCAAAGGTTCTCTGAAGACCGTTTTTATGTTCTAGCTAGGTGTTACTGAGATTAGAAATACAAACCATCATGATTGTTAGAAAAGTATTTTGACCACCTCTAAAGTATAACACTTTATAAATCAGTAACTTATTGTTATATTCCTGGAGAAAGGAGGCTTTCCAAATAAAATAAAATGTTTCAGAAGTTAATTATATTTTTCTTCTAGTAAATAACCATTTTTGCGTACAGATATGGCTGAATGAAAATGAAGGTGGTGTTTTCATATTCATAATGGATTTTAGGTTTACCTGTAATACAGATTTAACTAGGAAAGGACTACAGAAGGGGGATAATATTTATTATATATTTTTGCCAGAGATCTTGTTTTATTCACTATCAAAACTGGAACAATGCACCATAACATTAAAAGAAAGCAAAACATTCCCATTGTGTGAAAGCTAGACGTTCCTTTCAGTAAGGAGATACAGAACCCAATACTTTCTACAAATATTGCTCATTGAGAAGTGAACATTTAGATGGCACCTTTGTGTACCAGACAGGATACTTACTGGATTTTTTTGAAAATTCTCATAGCGATCCTGTGTGGTAGATTTTATCTACATCTTAGAGATCTGAAAACTGTGATTTTACATTATTTGGCAAGTTCAAGGTCGCACTGATAGCAACTGGCACAGTCCACTGCACCACACTGCCTCTGCTTTGTTTTGACAAAGCTGATTCAGGAATGAATGAAACATGTTCAGCCCTAGCAAATGTGATAGGCCATTCACATCATGTCTTCACACTTCCAAGAGAGATTACTATAGTTGGGATTTTAAAAAAAAATACCTTTCAACTTCACATATTTATGAATGTGCCAATGAACACTTTAAGCATGTATCTATCAATATCAAATGTGGTTTTTAACAGAAACCTTGAAAAAATTGCAGAATTATCCTCTGAAATATTGCTGCTATTATTTTTTAAAATTGCAAGAAAATGTTCTGCCATTTCAGACCATTTATCTCTGTTAACAAGACACTTTTTTAGTTGGATAGATAATATACACCCATCTGGTGTGCAGTTTCTTCATTTACTCTGGTAATAATAACTAAAGGCATTTTTCCATTGCTTTGGCATTGTCTGGGCCAGTCTTTTGCCTGTCCTGCTGTTGATGTGAGATGCAAAAAGGGAGAAGAAATTGGGACCTGGTTAGAATACACAGACATGCCATTTAGAATGTCATTTCAGTGTTGAGGAAGGGAACAGTGCCTAAGTGTTCATGGAAGCAGAACCTTATATAAAACATCTCCAACCATTCAGAAAAGACATAGGGAAACGCCACAAAGCATTTTTATGTTATCTACTTTTCATAGACACACCCCATTCTCTTCTCTTCTATTTCATGAAATTCTCCAATGCAAGGTCCACACATTTGCAAATTTGTGGGTAGTGTGTAATTCAGAGGATTTTTGTTTTTTGCTTTTTTTTTTTTTTCACTTGAGTTATGCAGACAGATGAAAGAATTACAAATAACTCGACCAACTTTTCATTTGGTTTAAGCTTTCTTTGTTTACAACACAATGAGGAGTAAAGCAGGGAGATGATTTTCTGGATAATTCAAGGTAAAGGAAAATAATTTGCTTTAATTTCCTTGATGATCATTAAAGACTGTTCTTCAGTATCTGCATAGTTACTTCATTTCTCTCTTTTCCTGTCTGCAGTCACAGAGTTGGCATGTTGGCATAGATTTTGCTTGGGAATTCTAGAAGGGATTTTTAAAATAAAATGCAAGAAAGCATAAATTGGCCGGGCTCAGTGGCTCAGGCCTGTAATCCTAGCACTTTGGGAGGTCGAGGCGGGCAGATCACGAGGTCAGGAGTTCGAGACCATCCTGGCCAATACAGTGAAACCCCCGTCTCCATTAAAAATACAAAAAATTAGCTGGGCGGGGTGTGGTGGTGGCGGGGGTGGGGGGTGCGCCTGTAGTCCCAGCTACTCGGGAGGCTGAGGCAGGAGAATGGCTTGAACCTGGGAGGTGGAGGTTGCAGTGAGCCGAGATCGTGCCACTGCATTCCAGCCTGGGTGACACAGCGAGACTCCATCTCAATAAATACATAAATAAATGGGAAAAAAAAGCATAAATTTTGACCCTAAAACTGTAAATTATAACACTCCCCCTTTTCCTGTGTTTCTATTTTTTCTTTTGTTTTCTCTCCATCCTGTATTTTTTTCTTTCTCTTCATTTTCGCTAAAGTTGTCTGACCCTCTATTAATTGGTTTCATTGAATTTATCTATCAAAATATGGTTGAATTTAGAGAAATTTATTTTGTATTTCAGTTTGGCTGGATTTTTTTCACTGTAGCCTGTGTTTGTTTTTAGGCGGTGCAGCTAAATATCATTCTTATTCTAGGCCTTTCTTGGCAGGTAAATAGATCTGCCTTCTTCCACTCACCAGCTGGTAGCAGAGACTCTGCCTCAGCTTCCACCCAGCTGGGAAGGGCAGGAGGAGATGAGGAGGTAGAGATCAAACCACGGGCTATTTTGAAAACGATGAATATCTACCCACTGGCAGAATTCAAGTTTATTAAAAAATAACAATACAGCTAGCCTGGCCAACATAGTGAATCCTTGTCTCTAAAAAAGTTACAAAAATTAGCTGAGCATGATGGTACATGCCTGTAATCCCGGCTACTCAGGAGGCTATAACAAGAGGATCCCTTGAGCCCAGTAGCTAGAGGCTGCAGTGAGCTGTGATCAAGCCACTGCACTCCAGCCTGGGCAACAGAGCAAGATCCTGTCTGTAAAATTAACAACAACAACAATAATGAAAAAGGTAAATACAATTCCGCCAGCAGGGGTTTTGTCTCAATGCCATTTATTTGTGTAGACAAGGCTACTTAGTGCTGTTCAATAAGAGTGATTGTACACTTAAAGGGGTCATTTTGATTCTTTACTTGTCCAAGAGGCAGTTAAAAAGAAAAAAACAAATGTATGTTATTCTTATTTTCCTCCCCAAAATGCTGTTAGTTCTTCTTAGATAACAACCTAAAGTGTCATGCTTTTTTTGTTTAACCTCAGAGCTTCCTTAAGGTAGAGTCGATGTACCATAAGCAACATACATTTATAGTGTGCAATTGTGTACACTGTATGAAGTGTATGTAAACACTTCAATCTTGAAATTCCAGAAAAAGTCCTGGTTCATTTTTTGTTTCACTGCTTATAATTGACGGTGCTTATAAACATAGGCGAATTTATAGTGGAATGTAGAATTGGAAGTGAGTAGATTGGAAATGATATAATAAGATATCTTCATTTTCCAGATGAGGAAACTGAGGATCAAGAAACTAAGGCCACTTATTCAAGATCAAAGATTTTTAGTGACAAAGATGAAGCAGGTCTCCTGATTGTTGGTTTCATGATAGCTATCTATGTGCAGTTCTCACTTTCAGTCTCGATGACAGAAAAAGTAATTCAAACAAAGAAATTCTCAACATTACGAACATTACGTTAAGGCCCGGTTTACATGCAATTTTCTTTTTTCTTTTCTTTTTTTTTTTTTTTCTTTGAGACCGAGTCTCACTTTGTCGCCCGGGCTGGAGTGCAGTGCGTGAGCTACTGCACCTAGCCTATGCTTCTTTTTAAGAACATACTTTATAGTTGAACCATGACCTGGTCCCATATATCAGGGATCCCCAAGCCCTGGGCCAGGGACTGGTACCGGACCACAGCCTGTTAGGAACTGGGCCACATGCCAGAGGTGAGTGGCAGGCGAGCAAGTGAAGCTTCCTGTGTAGTTGCAGTTGCTCCCCATCACTGGCAATACTGCCTGAGTTCTGCTTCCTGTCAAATCAGCAACAGCATTAGACTCTCATAGGAGCGTGAACCCTATTGTGAACTGTGCATGTGAGGGACTTAGGTTGTGTGCTTCTTATGAGAAGCTAATGCATGATGATCTGTTCTGTCTCCCATCACCCCCATATGGGACTGTCTAGTTGCAGGAAAACAAGTTCAGGACCCTCACTGATTCTACATTATAGTGAGTTGTATAATTATTTCGTTATATATTACAATGTAATAATAATAGAAATGAAGTGCACATAAGTGTAATGTGCTTGAATCATCCTGAAACCACCCCTCCAATTTGTGGAAAAATTGTCTTCCACGAAACCTTGGTCCCTGGTGCCAAAACATTTGGAGAGTGCTGCCATATATGATTTTAAAACTCCACAACCCAGGGTCTCCATCTCAAGAAGAAAGAACAACAGCAAAACTTGGCAAGGAGTCCAGTAACATCTCAAAACAAGAACGAAAAAGCGATGCAGAGACACTGGATCTACATATTGTAGTTTATGTGTCGGTTTTCTTCATGGAGAATTTTGCATTTTTAACTCAGCAAAAGTGCATTTAAATGGAAAAAAACATCAAGTCTTACCTGATAAATCTTTCTTCATGTCCCTGCCAATATCTGTATGGTTGTCCCTTGACATCTTTTCTTAGAATGTACCCTTCTAAACACACACACACACACAATTAAAGGGGAATTGGAGGGCCTCTCTCTTATTTGCTTCCTAGTAAATTTAGTAAGAAAATTTGCAGCCGGGTGCAGTGGCTCAAGCCTGTAATCCCAGCACTTTGGGAGGCCAAGGCGGGCGCATCACAAGGTCAGGAGACCGAGACCATCCCAGCTAACACGGTGAAACCCTGTTTCTACTAAAACATAGAAAAAATTAGCTGGGCGTGGTGGCAGGCGCCTTTAATCCCAGCTACTCGGGAGACTGAGGCAGGAGAATGGCATGAATCCTGGAGGCGGAGCTTGCAGTGAGCTGAGATCCTGCTACTGACTCCAGCCTGGGCGACAGAGCGAGACTCCGTCTGAAAACAAAACAAAAAAAAGAAGCATATAAAGGAAGATGTAAATAAAGGCATGTTAAATATCCCCTTTCTGACTAAAAAGAGCTGTAATATATGAATGTTAGAAATCTGAACAACTGATAAAGCATCACATATATATCTTTAGAAATTTTTCATCTGTAACATCAAATTAGTAGGCATAAAGTCAGAGGATCAATGTTTTTGAATGTTGTGAACAAATTCCTTTCTATATTGTGTTTTGTAGTACACAGGATAATTTCTTGTCTTTAAGTTTTAGCTTAAATATTTATAATTTCTTATTGTCAACATTGATGTGGTATTAAAGCCTTACCTATTAAAAGAACCACATGTCAATGCTCAGATGCATTAAACCTAGAAAATACTGATTTGAAAGAGTTTGAAGGCCAGGGACCGTGGCCCATGCCTGTAATCCCAGCACTTTGGGAGGCCGAGGCGGGTGGATCACGAAGTCAGGAGTTCAAGACCAGGCTGGCCAAGATGGTGAAACTCCATCTCTACTAAAAATACAAAAATTAGCCGGGCGTGGTGGCAGGCACCTGTAATCCCAGCTACTTGGGAGCCTGAGGGCAGAGAAGTGCTTGAACCTGGGAAGTGGAGGTTGCAGTGAGCTGAGATCGCACCACTACACTCCAGCCTGGGTTACAGAGAAAGACTCTGTCTCAAAAAAAAAAAAAAAAGTTTGAAGAAGTATTTGAGGTGAGAAAAGACACACTCAATGACATATACAAAACATGTTTTCTAGTATCAATGGATCATGGCATTATCCTCAAACTCCTCTGTTGCTACCATATTATTTTGTGAGATCCCTGAGTGCAGGGGCTCATTTTTTTTTTTTCTTAACTGTTGTATCCACCACACCTAGTATATGGCCTGAGACAGGTTTGGAAGCTGAAAGCACTTTAGGTAAAAGAATGAATAGTCAAGTTAAATAACTTCCAGGCCACTGTTGTTCCAATGGTAACTTAATTGGAAGAGTAATCACTAAGATGACTCATCGCATGTTGTGTCTGTCCATTTGCAAAGTGCACAAATATAGAAGAAACACGTTCTGTGGACCCTGGGATGTTCTAGATACTGGACTACAGTCATGAGCAAGACAAACAGCTCTTGCTCTCTCACAGCTGTCATTTTACTGGTGAGAAATATACTAATCTATAGATTATTCTGGATAGTGGTATATACAAAATAGAATAGAGTAGTAAGATAGAGATAAGAATGGAGAGTGTGGGTTAGAAGCATGGTCAGGGATGGCCTGTCTCAGCACGTAACATCAGAGTTTACATCTGCATGATAAGAAGCAGCCAGCTTTGGGATGTTCTGTAGGGATTGTGTTCTAGGAAGAGGGAATAGCAAGTGTAAAGGCTTCAGGTAGGAACAAGGTAGAAGTATTCCAGGAACAAAAAGAAGGCCAGGACTTTGGGAGGCCGAGGCAGGTGGATTACCCGAGGTCAGGAGTTCAAGACCAGCCTGGCCAACATGGCAAAACCCCGTCTCTACTAAAAATACAAAAATTAGCATGGCATGCTGGTGCACACCTGTAATCCCAGCTACTCAGGAGGCAGAGGCAAGAGAATTGCTTGAACCTGGGAGGCGGAGGTTACAGTGAGTCATGATCATACCACTACACTCCAGCCCGGGCAACTGAGTGAGACTCCATCTCAAAAAAAAAAAAAAAAAAAAAAGAGAGGTCAGGACGGCTGGAGTGGAATGAGGGAAGGGGACAGGCATAGGAGATGAAGTGGAGAAAAGGGCAAAGCCAAATTAGGCAGGTCTTGCAAATCCACTGCCTGATTGATTTTATTAGCTTTAAATGAAGTTTCTTTCACTAAATACTAAAGCTCATTTCCTTCAAGTTTAGTTAATCAAGATAAGAGTTGAAGTTTTAAAGGTTGTATTTATAGTGCTTACTGAGGAATTATGATATTAAGAAAGGAAATAGGGTCAGCACAGTGGCTTATGTCTGTAATCCTAGCACTTTGGGAGGCTGAGGTGGGAGGATTGCTGGAGCTCAGGCCATCAAGGCTGTAGTGAGCCATGATTCCGCTAACTACACTACAGCCTGGGTGACAGAATGAGACACTGTTTCAAAAACAAAACAAAACAAAAAAAAAAAAAAAAAAGAGAAAGGAATTAAAGGAACCCTTTACAATACAATAATGCTCCCTATAGCTAGATGGGGTGCTTAGGACTTCTCCAGTAAGAAAATATTCGATTTATAACAAGCATTGGCAAACATTTTTTAGAGGGACAGAGAGTAAATATTTAACATTTGAGGGCCAAGTGGCAAAATGCAGGATAATATTATGTAGATAATTACATAACTTTTGTGTGCATGTGTGTTGTAACTACATAACCATTTTCGAATGTGCAATTCCTTGCATCTCCATTTATAATGTAAGCATTTAAAAATGTAAAACTCATACTTTGTTCATGCGCTATGCAAAAACAGGTGATAGGTCAGTTAGCTGTGGGCCATAATTTGCAAATACTGAGTTTATAGAAACATAAGAAATATTTTTCAACAAAATAATTGCCATTGGCACAAAAAAGGCGTAGCATATTCAAACTCCAAAGAACTTTTAGTTTGAGCTGTAACCAGCAAAAAAAAACAAAAAAAAATTTAAAAAAACTTGGATGATTCTGTTTTACGGAACGCAAATCCTACTGGTTTTGTATGTGCCAACTTAAGAAATAGTGTTTGCTGACATTCATAGCATAAACATTAACAGAGGTGATGCCTGTGATGGTTAAATTTTATGTGTCAACTTTGCTAGGTCATGGTGCCCAATTGTTTGGTCAAACACTCATCAAGATGACTGTGAAGGTATTTTGCTGATGAGATAAACATCTAGAGTTGACTTTAAAAGAGAACAGCAGTAATGTGAGTGGACCTCATCCAATCTGTTGAAGGCCAGAAGAACAGAAGCAAGTTTCCCAGAGACAAAGAATTCTGCTTCAAAAAGGTAACAGAAAATCTTGTCTGAGTTTCTTGCCTGCCAAGCTGCCCTTGCAGATTCCAGACATGCCAGCCCACCCAATCACGCATAGCCAATTGCTTAAAAATAAATCAAGTATCTATGTATGTAGATATGTATGTATGTATGTATGTATGTATGTATGTATCCTATTTGTTTTGCTTCTCTGGAGAACCCTGACTGATAAAATGCCTTTAGTGTTTATTTAAGTCTGAGATATTGGAAGTTACTGTGACTTTTTGGAATAAGGCCAAACTGTTTCATTTTAATTCCCAAGCCCTACGCTTCATCATTAAAGACAATATAAATATAGACTTGGTCTACACGTTGCAAGAGTCTGTGGTCCTGAATTTAGAGAGCAGTCAAGAATTTTGGGAGTTATAACCTTAAGATTGTATTCAAATCTTACATATCACCTGTCTTTGAAAAAGCCCTCTGTCCATAAATAGAATTTACAGTTGTTCAGCAATTGGATTCATTCTATATGCAAGTCTTTCTATTTGCATGTTTCTTCCCTTGGCCTTGTAAATAACCCAAATAAATCCTCTATGTATAGTTTATGGGAGTTCCTACTCTCAATTAGTAATAGAATGCCATAAAGTGGCTGTATCCATTGCAGAAAGAACTCTTCTCTCCTCATTAACTCATCGCTTCAGCGAACTCAGTGCCTAGGGGAACCCTCATCTTGTACCAGGGTTTCAGGCTGTGCGATATTTTTTTCCCCAAGAATTGAATGATTGTGCTATTGGGGAAATAGCATCATCTGTGACAGATAACTTCTTTATTGGGGAAGATGAGTAACAGTGACTGCAGTACTGATATCATACTTAAAAACCTAAAGGGGAAGGAAGGAGATAGCAGGTATCACCCAACACCTGTCCATAAAGCTGATGATTCATCATACCCAGATCATTCTGCAGGAATAATACATTCATTGTGTCATGGCTGCCAAATCTTCCCAAGTTTAATAGCTGCTGCAGACCCATGGTGCAGTAGAAGCCTCTGAATTAAGATGATTCAGTAGGTTCCAATTCATCCTAAATAAGTGGCTGTCTAGATAAATGAAGTTCATCAAATTGCAATGAATACCATATAACAACCTTGCTGGGATTGCATGCCCCTGGGACATGGACCGTGTCTAACTGTGTGCTAGGCAGCAACTCCTGTGCTAGGGCTTTGCAGTCTGTGTTAAATAATAACAATATGACAGTGTGTTTGCCCTGAGTCATTTTATTTTTTATCAGGAAAGTTAATGCTCTAACTACATCAATTAAGTCACTTAAATTTGACTGGTTAATGAAATGCCTTTATGGAATGCAGCCTTGGAATATTTTTTTTTAAGCAGCAAGGAAAAAAAAAGCAAAAAACAAAAATCACTATTAATTATATTTCAATGTTTTTAATAAAAGACAACTCAGATTCAGGTTTTATTTTAGTTAATAATCTGTATTGAGGAGATTTCCTCCGCTTTGCAGGGTTATCTTTGCCTAGATACTTTTTTTCTCTAACACGCTGCGGAGACACTAGGCTGGTGAAACAGTGTGGTTTCAGAGAAATTGAATTGTTGGAAAGTGACCCTGAGTCCTTACTCTGGAATGCTTGGACAAAGAGATAGTGGGGCCAGCTTCTCCTTCCACAGTGTTTTCCCCAGTGGAAGGAATTGCATCCAAGTTTGGCTTTCCCTGATCCAGGGCCTCCTCCTCTCCAGTAAGGGAACTATACTTCTCATGGTGCTACAGACTCCAGGTGCAGAGAATGCCTATAAAGGGCTGATACTCATATCCAGACTGTTGGATGCCAAGCAGCCTGTATGTTTTCCACAGACAGGATTGCTTTCTTACACTTGCCCATACAGTAGGGAGTAAGGAGTGGCGCATGGTCACTTCCATGGAATGGAGACTCACACTGCATGCACAGCCATGTCCTGGTCCTGGCCCAACTCTGCAGGATAATGAGAGGATCATGTGGATCTGTATCTTCCCTTTTCTAGCTAACCTTTGGCTAAAGTTTCTCCATTCTCCAAAACCTCCTTACTCCTACTACTTGCCCCTATTATGTGACATCATGGAATTCATCGTCAACTTTATCAGCAAGATGGGGTTGATCCAAAGGATCTGACTTGGCCTTTAAAGTCCTCAATTCTAGAAACTGCCTCAGTCCCCATAACCTGGCAGTGTCTTTTCTTTAAGATGATGTATCCCCTTAGCACTAACTAGGCTCATCTCCTTGGTCTAATGGTTTTCTTCCTGACACAGTGGGTGCTTTGCCATTTAAGAGTGAGGGTGCAGATGTTCAGGTGAAGCATGCGTTCTAGAACCTTCTCACTGCTCTTTACCCACTGTTTGGAGCAATGCTCTGCTGCTGTTTCTCCTCCAGTGGTATCCCTGCTGTGTTGGGCTGTGCAGCCTCCTTTTGTTTTGCTGCCGTGGGGCTATTCATGCACTTACAATAAAGCCTGTTTTCCATCTTGACATAGCAAACAGGAAAATGGAGTTTGGGATAATTATAATACCTCTACCAATGTTTCCCTTTCAGAAGCCAGATTGCAATGCTGAAATACATTTACATTTTACAAATGCTTTTGTGGTGTAAAGGGAAAAAAAACAATGGACTGAGAATTTGAATATGAGGTGTGAATCCCAACTCACTGCTTGGGAAATCCCTTCATTTCCCGGCTTCTTAGTTTTTGGATCCATGCAGTGGGAAGCTGGGGTGTGAAGAGTTACCATTAACCAACTTCTCCCAGAGAGTTTATATAAGGAGCAAGTAAGGTGCTGTGTTGAAAGTACCTTGTGAAGTTGAAAATGTTACAGAGGTGCCAGTTAGTGGATATCCTTTTGGGTAGAAGGAACAAAGGGTATTATTCCCATTAAAGACAGAGTAGCTGAGAAGTAGAAAGGTAAAGAGACTTGACCAAAGTTGTACAGTTAGTAAGTGACATCTGGGACTAGAACCCAGAATTTCTACCTTCAATTCTTTTCTCATTGAGAATAGTGAATCCTGATTAGAAGGAAAAACAAAACCCGAAACTACTGAGATTCTTGAGTTCTAGGAATTACTCATAGACTTTCATCACTTATTTCACTGCAGGTGGCAACCAGACAAGTTCAGCTGTCTTCCCCTAATGATTTGATTTTGATGTTCTGTGAGGTTAACAGAATCTTACATATGATGTCTCTAGGTATTTGAGGATAGAAAGAGTAAAGGGACTCTTTTAATCCACTTTTTCTACATGGGAAGAGGATGTCGTTTTTAAACATTTTATGCATCTCTGAGCCTCAGATTACTTTCACATTGACACTACCTAGTATATTCACCTCTTTCCTTCTTACTAGGTGTTTTTAGAGATCCTGCCTAGTTTTTAAAATAATTTCAATAGTACAAGAAATCTAGAACCTTGTGTGTGGCTCTGTAAAGTGCATTTACTTGCACAAATGACTGTCTCAATGAGGTTTTACCCATGGCAGGAGATGGAGGTCCTGTCACTGGGTGGTTTTTAACTTTGTTTCCAGGACCCAAGGTTCCCATCCTCTGTACTTTGTAAATCCTGAGTTAGATCAGGATTTTATTGGGCAATTTTCTCTTCCGTCTGGGACCAGCCTGGGTTCGGTATCACTGATCTATGTGGGTGATTCTATCTGGTTTGTTGTCTCCTTGCTCTCATACCCTTAGGATCTATAGGGCAAAGTCATGCTGTCAAGACACAGATCAGGAAGCTCTCTGAGCAAAGACTTTCTGTAAGTAGCAAGAACAGGAAAGACTCAGTTCAGGTTTGTTCCTCTTTAGCTGAGAGGAGCAGGATCCACTTGTACCTCATCTGACTCAGCACACCATATCCTTCTGGGCAATAAATCATATGGATTACCTGAAAAGTAGAAGCATGAAGGATCCAGTTCATACCATACCCAAGTGCCACTCTCAGGAATTCAAAACTCCTTTCTTCTTTAGGGTTAACTAACATTATACTTTCAAGCAAGGCAAACCAGTTATAGATGAGGCAAACCAGTTATAGATTTTTTTCCTTTCTCCTACGAATACATGAATGACAGGCTATTAAATGGATGGTGCTTATCAGCATTGATGTTCAAACATCATCAACTGTGTCTTGCATCTCTTACTTCAGACAACTACCAGGCGAGGCCAGCTGCCTTCACCTGATCATCTTGTCCTTGGCTACACAATGTCAGTAGAATGGAAGGAGATGTGAGGTGTATGTGCTGATGTAAATCTTTGGGCAGTGGTGACGTGGCATGTTAGAGATGTACGTAAGACCAGGCAGGAGAAGGCAGTGCTTTGGCCATGTAATAACATCTAAGGAACAGGCAAGAAACAGTTATAATGGGAAGAGTTTTGAAGTCATGGGAAAAACCATGTTTAGAGAGTGTTTGGCACAGATGTGCTTTCTAAACCAAAGGGGATAAAAACCTCTCAATCACTAGGAGTATAATTAGGCATCAGAGATATTTAGGAACCACCACAAGTTATTTATAAAAACTCTCACCCCATGTACTTCTCATTTCTCTTGGCTTTGTGAAATGGGAATTCAGAACAGAAACAGAAGAAACAGGAAAGGAAATTAAGATTTTGTTGCTGGGCTTCATGAGTTAAAGACAGAATTTCAAGATATTGCTGTCCAAGAGTTTGAGAATCTTTGTGCTATGTACATCGGCACTGACATCAGGAAACATTGCCTTCTGGATACCACTGTGAGACAAAGCACAGAGGCGAACCACACAGAGCAAGGCTAATGTACTGAAATATGGCTGTGGTCAGAGAAAGATGGAGACACCATCATAGACATTTCTAGCAGATAAATTTTCTTATACCTGCAGAGGTGTCAGAGATTGGGGTGCACTAACACTTTGTGTTTGTTTGGTGTAAACTGTCAGACCTAGCAGGGAATGTAATACGGCAAAGTAATTAGGAAGGAGATAGAAGAGTCAAATTGTCTGGGTTTGCATCCTTGTTGCATGGTTTACTAGCTGCATCAGTTAGCTATTGCCACAACAATGCTGAGTAACAAATCACTCCCAAACTCAGAAGCATGCCAAAAATAGAATCGTTTGCCTACTCAGATATCTGTGAGACAGCCAAGGTTTAGCTGATAAAAGCTGTGCTCATCTGTACTCGGTATCAGGCCACTGGTTCAGTTCAGGTGTACTGCATTTGCCTTTCATCCTTCTGAGACTGGCAGGCTGCTTGGGTCATGTTCTTTTAATAGCGAAGATAGAAGTGCAAGAGTGAAAGTCCAACCACAAGCAAGCTTCTTCACACTTTGCTTATGTCACAAGTCACACAGTCCTAAAATAAGGAGACATACACTCAACTTTCTATGAGACCAAATCAAGTATCATGACCAAGTTCAACATCAGTGGGACAGGGAGGGACAATCTTCCAAGGGAAGAGTGGGTTGGAGAAAAAGGGGTGAATGTTTGAGGACCAATAATCTACCATACTGGCTCTGTGGTCTTCAGCAGTTTGTTTATCCTCTTTTCATCTCAGTTTGCTCATCTGAAAAACAGGAAAATAAAGGTGCTCAACACAAATGTAAGGTTTAAATTGGAATAATATATTTGAAGTGATTAGGAAAGTTCCTGGCCTATAATTATATAATAAATGTTAGCTATTATTTCTATCCATCTATCGTCTATCTATCCAATCTATCTATCATCTATCTATCTATCATCTATCTATCCACCCATCCATCTACCTACCTACCTACCTTGCTACCTATTTATGATCTGTCATCTTTCATAGATTTTATTGTGTTACCTCCTTGCTGGAGTCACACTTGGTTATTAATATCTGAATGTTGTAATACTCAGGTTTCTTAGTTGTAAGCAATGAAAATGACTCTGTTAGATTGAAACATATAAATAACTCAATTAAAAAATACTGCAAATGAACCTCAGAAAGTCATCAAGATAGCAGCAGAAAATTTCACTTTGGGCCATCCATTTATAAGGATATTGCTCTCATTCACACTGAATACTGGATGCCATCATCGTTCTACTTTTGCCTCTGGCCTTGGGCACATGTAAGCTGGATGTTGAGTAGACTCTTCACTGTCCCAGCTACTTCCTGGTAGAAGTCCCTAGAAGATGCATCCTACTGAGGGAGAGCAGGCCACATGCACATGAAAAGGGCTTTGGAAAAGTGAATTTTGATTTTTGCTTTTTTTGACATTTCTAATGGAGTTATATAAAACATTTCTCAATGTTTGAGGGATTTCCTCTGATATAATTTTTGAAGGCAGACAACTTAACTTTGGGCCAGGAACTTTCCTAATCTCTTCAAATACATTATTCCAATTTAATCCTTACTTTTGTGTCGAGCACCTTTATTTTCCTGTTTTTTATATATGAGGTAGACCAAAATGTCAAAGACCGATGCAGCTGTGGTATCCAGTACCCAAATTCAGGTTTTACTTCTGGATGATGGCTTCTGGAAGGTTTACAAAGGGTTATGAGTGTTTCCTTGTGAGTAATGAATGGTCTGAGGGTGAAACTTCCCCTCATTGGTTTTGTAGCTTTTTGTTTCTCTTCTTAGCACTCACGCTAATTGTGGGTGATTTTCAGTTTTCTCTAATTTTGAGTGATTTTCAGTTTTCCCTAATTTTTATAATCAAGTGGTTTATCTTACTGGGTTCAAACAACTAATTTGAAATCAAGCCCCTGAGTTTCAATATTAAGCTTTTACCTCTCCTTAGTGTGTATCATGGGGTACATGTAGAAGTTATCAGAAATTAGTAACTGAACATAATTTTACCATGTGGACCCAATCAGGCATTACTAAAAGGAGGTACCGAAATGGATAGGCATGCAGATATTATTCTTAGTTGGTCACATAACAATGACTTTATGGATCTGGTTTCCTGGCAGCTATAGGTTAGTTTGAATCAGCCAGACAAGTACCCCTTTTCTGGGAGAGTAAAAATTGCATAACCTCAGGATGAATTTTGGTTCTTCACTTTGCTAGCTGTCTGTCCTTGGGAATGTTAGCTAACTTTTCCAAGATTTAGTTTTTTAAATCCCAGGAATATCACAATTCGTACTTTAAAGTTTCTTGTAAGCCTTAAAGAAAATGCGTATTAATATTGGGCAACATTTTTTTTTTCTTACCATTCTGTTCTAGCCAGTCTTTCTTTTTTTTTTTTCCTCTTGCTTGAACGAGACAAGTTCCTTCCTGTCTCAGGGTCTTTTTTATGCTCTTTACCACTTATGTTGCCACTACAAAGTTTTATTTATTCATTTATATAGCAGATATTTATTAAGTGCCATCTCTGTGCCAAGCATTGTTTTAGGTGCTAGGGATGTATCAAAGCATAAAATAAACAAGAATGCTTTCCTGCTTAGAGTTTACATTCTATTTAGGAGAGAGAGTCTCAAATTAACATGTAAAATGGGAATACAAGCTAAAGAGAAACATAAATCAGGGGCAGGGATAGAAAGGGTTAGGGTTGGCTCTCTAGTTTAATTGAGATAGGTACAGATTACGTGTGCCCTGTGCACCTTGGCACCCTAAAATTCCCAGCCCCTTGCAGTGAGATGGGGCTATATTACTAGGTTTGGCCAATGGATCCATAGTCAAAGTGATGTGGTCACTTCCGTTTAGGGCATTGAAGAGTGCCTATGCATCCTTCATGGCTGTTCTGTCACTGTAACAAGAAGGCTGGCCATGTGCTCTAATAGTGCCAGTAAAAGATGGCAGAGCCTTCATCAACCTGACTCCCTCAGTGATTGTGTGGAAAACCGTCCGCCTGACAAGCCCACTGTAAACATGTAATACAATATGAGTAAGAAATATATATTTGTTGTGTTAAGCCAGTAATTGGGTGTTAATTTGTTACCACCATGTTACCTAGCTTATCCTGACTAATACGGCTGGTTACACAAGAACTCACTTTTGAGTGACTGTCTAAATGAGGTGAGGGAGTAAGCAGGTTTTTCATCTTTTGATTTCAACTTTCAAATCTTTCCTTATCATTTGTTTGCAGTCACAAGACCTTAAAACTGAACAAGTACAGGGACTACTTTTTCTTTTTCATTGCACTTCAGCATACTGTGAATTCAATACTTATTTGTAAAGTGAATAAATATACAAATGAATGAATGAATTGCACCAAATAATTCTTGGGACCAGCCTGGACAACAAAGCAAGATTCCATCAAAAAAAAAAAAAAAAAAAAAAAAAAAACCTGGATGATGGTGTGCATCTGTAGTTTCAGCTACTCAGGAGGCTGATAAAACATGACACATAAATAAAAAGATTCAAAAAAATTATTGGGACAAAAAAATTTTTTAAGGTAAATATTATTGCATGTAATGTATTGCTATTTCAACATTTAATCTCCCCTTTTTCTTTCTTTCTTTTTCTTTCTTGCCTTGCCTTGCCTTGCCTCGCCTCTCCCCGCCCCGCCCTGCCCCGCCCCGCCCCTTTCCCTTTCCTTTTCCCTTTCCCTTTCCCTTTCCCTTTCCCTTTCCCTTTCCTTTACAGGATCTTGCTCTTTTGCCCAGGCTGCAATGCAGTAGAGCAGTCCTAGCTCACTGCAGGCTCAAACTCCAGGGTTCCAGCGATCCTCCCACCTCAGCCCCCAGAGTAGCTGAGGCCACAGGCATGTGTCACCATGCGTGGCTAATTTTTCAAAACAGGGTCACTATATTGCCTAGGCATGTTTTGGACTTCTGAACTCAAGTGATCTTCCTGCCTCGGCCTCCCAAAACACTGGGATTACAGGCGTGAGCCCCCACACCCAGCCTAATCTTTTTTTTTTTTTTGGTCTCTCTTATTTCATGCTCTTCTTCAAATAAAAATGATAATACATATTTACTTAAAATGTTTTGGTTAACAACAATATTAATTATGAGATGCATTTGGACATAAGGGAAACAGGAGTTATGTTGGAGCTGAGGGGCTAATGTGTATATCAGTTTTATGGCTATTGATGTATAGTTGATGGCAGTTAATAATAGCTAACAACCATTTATTGAAAAATTACTATGTTCCATTATGATACTAAGCCACATGTACTAACTTGTTTAATCTTCATAATGGCTCCAATAGTAGGTTTCATGGTTTTCCCCATTTTATAGTCATGGAAAGATTGAGAAACTTTCCCTAGTGACACAGCTAGTAAATGACAGAGCCAAAACTTGAGCCCAGCTACTCTTATTCCCAAGCTGTGCCATTTATAGTTCCACCATACAGACTCCTCCTGGACCATCCTGCCTCTAGATGATCTACTGGAAGTAGCAAAGACTTCAACAGAAAGGTGGGTGGCTTTAATCTTATGCTTTGCCATTCATGTGACTCAGCCTTTCTAAATATGTCTGCTTTTCTCTGGGTCTGTCTGCTTCTCTCACCATGAACTCACTTACTCCTTCTCTCTATAAATCTCTCTGAACTTGCCCACTTTGCTTATATTCTCATTCCTCATAACCTCAGTGACTGCTCATGCCTTGGCCCTCTATCATTACTTCTCTCTATAAATTCTTTCTGATTCTTTCAGAACTCAAGCAAAAGTTTGTCAGGCTCTTGGACTCCACTCACATTTTGACACCAGCCCAGGTCATAATTTCTTGGCCACCTCATAGGCCACATGTGAAGTGTGGCTGCCCAATCATTCAGTCATCTAAGCTTTATGGTGGAAACAGTGTTCCCTAAGAATTGCTGGAGTTCAGTGCTTGGTTGAAGCTGTTTACTTTATTTTTTTTATTTATTTTTTTCTGAGACGGAGTCTCGCTGTGTCGCCCAGGCTGGAGTGCAGTGGCCGGATCTCGGCTCACTGCAAGCTCCGCCTCCTGGGTTCACGCCATTCTCCTGCCTCAGCCTCCCAAGTAGCTGGGACTACAGGCGCCTGCCACCTCGCCCGGCTAGTTTTTTGTATTTTTTAGTAGAGACGGGGTTTCACCGTGTCAGCCAGGATGGTCTCGATCTCCTGACCTCGTGATCCGCCCATCTCGGCCTCCCAATGTGCTGGGATTACAGGCTTGAGCCACCGCGCCCGGCGAAGCTGTTTACTTTAAAAAGTTTATGGGCATGGCAGGGATAACAACTAATGTATGTACCATTATTAAATGTCTGTGATGAGCATGAGCCTGGCATCACATAAGGCACCTTAGAGACATTGGATTATATAACCATGGCCTTTCAGAGTAGGCGCCATCATTATTTCCATTTTACAGACAGAGATACTGTATCTTTTAAACTTGCCCCAGAGTCCATGGCAAGAAAATAGCAGAGCAGGTATTCAGACTGTTTTGACATTTTTATTGTACTAAACCAGAAGTTTTCTTTGCACATGTTTATTTTATTTAAAAACCTCTACTCCCCTTCTATCTGACATAAATAGAACACTTGAAAGTCACCACTACTGTCAGTATTAGAGACATGTCAAATGCTGTCACTTAGCCAGAAAGCTGCTTTGGAATAACTGTAATATTATACAACATGACAAGCTCTCATCCACAGTGGTAACTTTAAAACCATGGGCATGGGGCTTGTGCAAAACCCTAAAGCCATTAGCTAAAATCCCAGAGCTAAAAGGCTGAAGAATTAACCACTGAACCCAGTAGAGCCTCAGCCCTGGATAGTAGAGGCCACTCTGCACTGGTAGGTTATTTTCATTCAAGGCAAAATATGTGCCGACATTCAGTTTTCTGTTCTGGAGCTAGCTGGGCACATTATCTTCTCAGTATGGATTGGATGAGGGAAGTGAGAAACAAACAGCAAATTCTTGGCAGCCAAAGGCAGGCAGGCAACAGAGAGGGGAGAAGAGCTGTCAGGGACTGAGGAGGAGTAATTTGACTCTTGTGATGTTCTTGCCATTTTTTGTCAGTCATCAGCTTGCTGTTAGCAACTATCTTCTTGATAAACTAAGGGTGAAAGGAAACCACAGAGGAAAAAGACTGGAAGAGGTTATCTAATCCTGCCTTTATTCTGATCGTCACTGCCAACAGCCAGGTTTTTAGCAGTTGAGGTAATTCCAGGAACGAAAGTGCCCAAATTACAGAAACAACAACATTGAATTACATGAATGATAAAAAGAAATCCTCATAATTATGGATAGCATGAAGGTCCCAAATTAGCATAGGCTTAATGTAAGGTTTGCTACATTTATTTTTCTATATTTGTTCTGTGTAGTGTTGACCGATTTTCTTCTTGTTCACAGTATGGTGACCAGCAGCATCCAGCCTATGTGTTTCCTCCTTCAGGAAGAGAGAATACCCCTCTCAGTGTTTCTCCCAGAGAGCAAAGGAGATTCTCTCCCAAAAGCCCAGCTCAGATACTCTCCAGCCTCCTTTGTACCACTTGAATCTCATGCTTATTCCCAATCCAATTACTATGGCTTTGCTGTGGACTTCGCTGATTGACTTAAGCTAATTAAGAATCACCCTTGGAGCTGAGGATGAAATCATCTCACCCAATCTGGAAACTGTACGTGGGTGGAAGGGTTGTTGTCTAGAAATCCTGTTGATCACTAGGAAAGGAAATATATACGGAGTGACAACCACAGATCACATGAGGACTTTGTCAAATCACAGCTGGAGTCCTGCAAATCTCCTAATTGAGCTCCTTGCCACTGGTTTTGTCCCTTCTGTTGCATGTTTGATACTGCTCCTGATGACAACAAAACGAAACTTAAGCAGCTCACATGGCATACAAACTCCATTTAAACTACTTCCTAGCTACCTTCCGGTTCCCTTTTTATCCCTTCCCCACAATGAACTATGTGAAGCTCCCTAAACACTTCCAATCTTCTCTACCTGGATAATTGTTTACGATTTTTCAAGAGTCAGCATCAACTTTTCCCTCTGGAGGCCTCTCATGACCTCACCACCTTGGGTTAGTTTCCCCTACTCTGTGCTTTCATAGCAATCTGAGTTTATGCTGTATCACAGAAACATCGATTTGATAATTTTTCTTTCCCTTCAAGTATGCAAGCTCCCTAAAGGAAAGGCCCACAGTCTTGTATCCTTAGTACCTGGGACTCCACATGCATGGTGTAAGCATACAGTCACTAAAGGTGTGTTTACAGAATGATTCTATTTGCCATTAAACTCTGCTAAGTTGTGTGGGCACAATGAGAGCAGAAAACAAATGTAAACCTTGGTTGATACTGTCATAGAGCCTGTTCACTAAAAGAATAAATGAAGACATGTAAGACAGAATGTGAACCATCTTCCAGCATCTCAAGACGTAAATTAAGAAGAGCATGAAACCAATCTTTGTTCACGAGACTTATAAAATAAGCAGCTTTCCTGTGCTTACCACTTAAAAAAAAAAGGTAATTATATTTTTACTATATTCTGCCCAGTTTTTCTTCCTTTATCCTCCAAGAAAAGTGGAGGGTAAGATATAGCGGGTTGGTAGGGGGTGGGAAATATGGGATAGGGTTGGTTGGTCTTCACCCGGAGATGTCTGTGGAAATATGTGGATACCTGCATACATGGCAACTATGGTAATTCTTTGTGAACATCCAGTTGCCATCCCTTTAAGCAGGTTGAGTGTTTAACAGTGGATAACTCTTCCCTAGAGTACTAGTCAATTTTCTTGTGTGAGAATCAGAAAGCCTATTTAATACCAGGTACTCATTCCAAGGCTGAAAAGAAAAAAGAATATTATATTAAGTGGAAATGTAGTAAATTTACTACTGATCTAAATCTTGCCTTGCTATTCTGCCAGTGTTTTATTTCAATTCACTGCCAGATAAAGTTGCAACTAATTTTTAAACTAATATTTAACGTTGGAGAGATTTAGGGATATAATTTTTACTAGTATCAATGATACATTAACCAAATTAATTAAATACTAGCTTATACTGAAAAAAAATAAATGAACAAAGGATTTTTTAATGCAGTGGTCTCAATTTATTGTTTTTTTTTTCCTTTGTTACTCAGTTGCCAGTTCTCAGAATTCAATCTGCACTAGGTACCCCAGTCATTAGTATGAATTAGCAACACTCCACTGTAATTCACTGTAATTCACCAGAGATGGAGTTTTGATAAATGGTAAAAGGGTTTTAAGAGAGATCAGTGTTGTGAAGCCCAGTTACAGGGAGACCAGGTCTCTTTGGTAACTAGGTTTTTCTTTGGTTTCCCCATCTTGCATTCCCTATCATCTTATAAAAGAAAAAAGATAACATAAATGAAATCCTTAATAAAAATCTGAATCTGAACCTAAGTTTTAATAAACTTAACATTAATAAAGAGTTTGGGTGATTAGAATAAGGACTTCTAATCAATCCAGACAGATAAGATCACAGCCATAATTGCATTGGCTGTTATAATTTCCTTTTCATTTACTTGTACCAAATGGAAAATAAAGTCTTGAGATGTCTACAAATGGAAATGAAAATAATGGTTTTCAGTGATAATTTGATAGGAAGTAATTGGCCACCTGAAGGGAAAAACCCTCACCGTGGAAATAATTACAAATAATTGGTTACTGTAAGATTGGACTATATTTGATGCACTCAGTACAATAAATACTCTTAACTAAAGATGTCACCATGGAGGTCTGAGAGTATTACGAACCATGTAAATCAGAGACAATACAAGAGTTTACAGACTGGCTAGTCATGGTCCAACTTTGATCTATACATATTACTTATTTGGCCAACAAAATTACTTTGACTTATATTTTAATTAGCTGTCAATACTTTGAAAGTGGAAGATGAATGAAGTCAGGATTTGTAGTTTTTCTTTTGAAAAAATTAAAATATCAGGCAACACTGGCATCTTATTGCCATAATTGCAACAATCCTGTCAAACTGGGACAAGCACTAGAATTACCCACAGCCCTGGTTGATCCGCTTCATGCATTGAGAAGTTAGTATGGCCCTTATAGGTGTTTGAGTTGGTGACTCTAGCTCTGATAACATTTTCTGTACTCATATGTAAATTTTGAGATCGTTTGGTAAGTTCACATTTTGTAACTTGGTTCATCTCACAATAACTTTTTAGAATAAATATCATTTACAGAAAAATAAAGTATGACTTTATTTAAGTAACTTACCCAGGGAGATAAGTCAGTAGTAAAATGAAGCCAGTACATGAACCCAGATCTCTTGACAATTAATCACCTTATCTTTCTACTGAGCCCCGCTCACTCTGGTCTGAGATCAATTGTAATGCTCTCAGTGAAAGTAAGCCTCCTGTATTTGGAGCCTAAAGTACTAGCATTTGGCATCTTTGATAAAATAATTTGTTTTATGTGAGAAATGGCCAAGAATTAAGATACGCTTCAGAATTCTGGCCCATAAGAAAACTTCTGCAAAGTGTCTTGGGACCATTTGTTAGTTAAACAAATGATTAATTTGTAATTCCTAACTTTAAACACAGGATATTAGGTTTTGCAACTGGTGGATATAGTGCTTTCTTTCACTAGGTACTTAGATTTTATATTTTAATTTGAGCTGTGTTTTAGGGAGACCAGAACCTTGAACAAGTTGAGCAGATTATGTTTCAAGTGGAACCTCCTTTAAATAAGATTACATGAAATATGACATACACAGTATTTTGGAATCCTTAGGGACCTCTGAGAATATTCTCAGCAAACATTATAGAACAGAAGAAAATTTTGTGTTAAACAATGTTCTTGTAAGCTAGCCTCTTGGAATCTTGTCAGTCCTGGTGCTATCATTTTTTCAGGAATTGTGCTAGCTATGCCATTAATTCATAGAATGCTTTTTCCTGATTCTACTTCATGATTCAGAAATAACACCTTGATAACCATTTCTTTATCCTTTTATTTACTTTAAGACCAGGCTGAGCAGACACCTCCATGGCAAAATGAGTATGAAAAAGCAATTGTAAGAAAATAAAAGTAAATGGTCAACAATCATATTAAAAAAAATCAACCTCACTAGACAGAAGGAAATACAAATTTAAAATATATAGTTTAAGCAAAATAATAGTGAGATATATTATGAATTGAATACTAAATAGTAAAATAATTTTTAAATTATTATAGTGTGTTCAAAAGTTCTAGGAAATGTGTATGCTCATATATTAGGGATATAAACATAAATTAGTTTAGCTGATCTGGAAAAAAATAGTATTTGTATCAAAAGCCTTAAAAATTTGAAAATAGTTTGAAATTATAATAGCATTACATGATTTGAAATTTATCCTGTGTAAATAATTAAGGGTGAACACAAATATTTATTTAGAGGAGGATGGTAATCATCATGACATATTATATTGTTAAAATATATAATAATAATAAATTGGAAGCAAAATAAATTCCTAACTATAGTATATCAGTTCAATTTTAAAATATCCATGCAGTTGAATTGCCATGTAATCTGTGATGCTGTAGAATATTTAATAATATAGAAATACGTTCTCAGTGTGAGTAAAAAACAAGTTTTCTGAAAAGTATACAACATCTGATTCTATTTCTGTATACACACAGATACCTAGAAATTATAAATTATGGAACAGTGCACTCTAAGATGTCACCTGTGCTTATCTGCATGGTGGAAATATGAATTTATTTTTCTTGGTGCCTATTCATATTTTCAAAATATGTTTCAAAGAATGTACATAAGTTTGTAATCAATAAAAATAGAATTGCCAGCTTGGGCAACAGAGTGAGACCCTGTCTCTACAAAAAAAAAAAAAAATGGCCCAGTGTGGTGGCATGTACCTGAGTCCCAGGTACTCAGGAGGCTAAGATGAAAGGATCACATGAGCCCAGGAGTTTGATGCCGCAGTGAGAAAAATCGCACCACTGCACACCAGCCTGGGTGATGGCATGACTATGTCTCTTTAAAAAAAAAAAAAAAAAAAGGTAGATTTGAACGTTTTAAAAACTAGCTGAACATTATTATTTCTTAGTAAATTTAATAACATACACAACCTTATGTGGTTAGAAAGAATTGGGGATTATTTAAATCCAAGCTTCTATCGCACCTTACTTGAAACACTGCAGTACGCTCCTAATTGGTCATGCAATTCCACAGCTTAAAACTCTTCAATAGCTTTCCAGTGCATTTAGAAGAAAATCCAAATTGCATACAAGACCCTATATGACCTGATTCGTTGTCTGACTCTTCAACGTTTTCCCTTCCCTCCAGTCCAATTTTACTGTTTCTGCAACAAACTAAAAATTTTTCTGCCTTGGGGATGTTGCACCTGCTGTTACCTCCTGCCTGGAATGTTCTCCCCTTTCTCTCCTTAATCCTGGCTTTTTGTATGACTGGCTGTCTCTCATCTTCCATGTTCCAATTCAACTGTCACTTTCCGAATGAGTAGTCATCTCTTAACAAAAACTCTTTGTGGCATCAACCTGTTTCATTGCCTTTAGAGATCTTCTCGCTACATCAATTTTTCTGGCTTAGTTAATGCTTAGTTTAGTTGTTATCAAATACTGATTATTTCTATAATAATAGTTTCTTTCTCCAAAAGCTACATTAAGGCAAAGGCCTGCTTGGCTTGTTCGCTACTATAGCCCTAGCAGGAGAAAGGTGCTTTACATGTTGAAGTTGGTTAATAAAGAAAAGTTTGCCTCTGAAGCTACACATGAAGCTACTCAGAAATAATAGAAACTGAAAAATGACAAATGGCTCCATATCCAAGGTGAGACCCTCAAGAGCTGCAGCTGAGGACCCTTGCCCTTTGGCCATGAGTCAGTGTTATTAGCCACTACTTTCTTACCAGCTTGTTTCTGCTCTGTTCTTTATACAGTTAGGTTCTTGATCCTCAACTTGTTCTGTGTATTTTTCTTTTTTCAGTGTTTCTGCTGACTCATTTCTCCTAATTTGGATTTGCATATAATATATCACAGAGATTGCTATAAAGCAAAATAACCCTAAAAGTATTGTGGTATTTATTTTACGTGACTTCAAAATGGCTGTATTAACATTAGTATTAATTATAGTATTTTAACAAAAAGTGAAATACGATTACTATCAACTTCTACTCCAGGGCTGCCCAACATAAATATATATAATTTTTTAATTTTCTGGTAGCCACATTTGTTTTAAGAAAGAGAACATGTGAACTTAATATTCATAGTATATTTTATTTAAATCAGTTCCAGAATATTTGACAGGTAATCAATATAAATGCATTGAATTCTTTAGTTATTTTATTTGTACTATCTTTGAAATCTAGTATGCTCTTTATGTTGATGGCAGGTTTCAATTTGGACTAACCACATTTCAAGTTTTCAAGATCTACCTACATATAATTGGTGGCTACTATATTGAGCAACACAGTTCTACATTTTGTTTTTAGACTTTGTTCTACCACAGAGAGGACTGAGGCTATTCTGACCTTTAGGCTAAAGTATCAACAAGGGAGACTATTGGGAAATATGGCCCTTGATAAGATGCATGATAGTATTCATAGTGCTGGAGGAATGGCAGTGATGAGAATCTAAAAAGTGGATCTGATTTATGAGGATAAAGGAGCAGGAAAAAAGAGAGAACCCAGCACTGGGGGAAGAGAGATGCTTAGGCTAGGAAAAGAGCTAGAAATTGGGTATGGGAGTGCCTCCCACCTTTATTCTGCCCTCCTCTCTCCCAATCCCCTTTCCTCATCATCCTGCTATTTTCCTTAAGGCACCTGCTCTATCACTCTAAGCCAACCCCATCAGGGCCTCCAGAAGTAACTAGAATCTCACATTTGTACTAATGTGTATGCAAATTATTCGTAAATGTATGAAAAGAGGCTTATCTATGAAAGAATTGAAAACATCAACAAAATAGCTGGGAAGGGTTATTACCAAGGGAGGAATATGGTTAGAACACTTTCAGAGCACCACTTTGTTCTGTTAACCTCTTTGTATGATTCTACAGTTTTAAACGGTTCAGATTTCACATTTTTGTGTGTGCATGAGGTAGTGATATTATAGGAAAAAAAAAAAAAACAGTATTTTGGTACTTAAAAGTATCATGGTGCATTCAATGTGGGCTTAATAAAACTGACACTACCATGACTAAACTCAGCCGCCATAGCCACTTTATTGTTCAACTCTTATTCCAATTGCTTAAGGACAAATTCTCTCTACATTTCTTTATTCACATTCCCTAGTGAAAAAGTTGTATTGCTCTATATATTAGTCTGTTATCATGCTGCTATAAGAACATATCTGAGACTGGGTAAGCTATAAAGAAAAGAGTTTTACTTGACTCACACTTCAGTAGGCCTTTGGAGGCCACAGGAAACTGACCATCTTGGTGGAAAGAGAAGCAAACACATCCTTCTTCACATAGCAGCAGGAGAGAGAAATGAGAGCCGAGCAAAGGGGGAAACCCCTCATAAAATCATCATATCTTGTGAGAACTTACTCACTGTCATGAGAACAGCATGAGGGAACCACCCCCATGATTCAATTACCTCCCACTGGGTCCCTCCCACCACACATGAGGATTACATTTCAAGATGAGATTTGGGTGGGGACACAGCCAAACCTTATCGTTACAACCCTGGCCCCTCACAAATCTCATGTCCTCACATTTTAAAACACAATCATGCTCTTCCCAAAGGTTCCCCAAAGCCTTAACTCATTTCAGCATTAAACCAAAAGTCCAAGTCCATAGTCTTATCTGAGACAAGGCAAGTCCCTCCTGCTTATGGCCTGTAAAATCTAAAGCAAGTTAGTTACTTCCTAGATACACTGAGGGTACAGGCATTGGGTAAATACCTCTGTTTCAAATGGGAGAAATTGGACAAAACAAAGGGGCCACAGGCCCCATGCAAGTCTGAAATCCAATAGGGTAGTCATTAAATCTTAAAGTTCCAAAATGATCTCCTTTGACTTCATGTCTCACATCCACGGCATGCTGATGCAAGACGTGGGCTCCCATGGCCTTGGAAAGCTTTGACCCTGTGGCTTTGCAGGGGACAGCCCCACACCTGGCTACTTTCACATGCTGGCATTGAGTGTCTGTGGCTTTTCCAGGCCTACAGTGCAAGCTTTCAGTGAATCCACCATTCTGGGGTCTGGAGGATGGCAGCTATCTTCTCAGAGCTCCACTAGGTAGTGCCCCACTGGGGACTCTTTGCGGGGGCTTTGACCCCACCTTTTCCTCCACTCTGCCCTAGCAGAGGTTCTCCATGAGGGCTCTGCCCATGCAGCATACTTCTGCCTAGAAATCCAGGCATTTCCATACATTCTCTGAAATCTAGACAGAGGTTCCCAAATCTCAATTCTTGACTTCTGTGTACCAGCAGGCCTAAAACGACATGGAAGTTGCCAAGGCCTGGGACTTGCTCTCTCTGAAGCAATGGCCTCAGCTGTACCTTGGCCCTTTTTGCCAGTGCTAGAATAGCTGGGATGCAGGGCACCAAGTCCCTAGGCTACACAAAGCAGAGGGTTCCATGAACTCAGCCCAGGAAACCATTTTTCCCTCCTAGGCCTCTGGTCCTGTGATGGGAGGGGCTGCAGTGAAGGTCTCTGACATGCGCTGGAGACAATTTTTCCATTATCTTGGTGATTAACATTCAGCTCCTCCTTATGCAAATTTCTGCTGCTGGCTTGAATTTCTCCCCAGAAAATGGATTTTTCTTTTCTGTTGCATCATCATGCTGCAAATTTTCCAAACTTTTATGCTCTTCTGCTTCTTGAATGCTTTGAGACTTAGAAATTTCTTTCACCAGATACCCTAAGTCATCTCTCTCAAGTTCAAAGTTCCGTGGATCTCTAGGGAGGGAAAAAAATTCCTCCAGTCTCTTTGCATAGCAAGAGTGACCTTCACTCCACTTCCCAAGAAGTTCCTGATCTCCATCTGAGTCCACCTCAGCCTGGACTTCATTGTCCATATCACTCTCAGCATTTTAGTCAAAGCCATTCAACAAGCATCTAGGAAGTTTCCAACTTTCCCACATCTTCCTGTCTTTGGAGCCCTCCAAGTCTCTTGGATGTTCCAAACTTTCCCACATTTTCCTGTCCTTTTCTAAGCCCTCCAAACTATTCCAACTTCTACCTGTTACCTAGTTCCAAAGTCACTTGCACATTTTCAGGTATCCTTATAGCAGCAACCCGCTCTCTGAGGTACCAATTTACTGTATTAGTCTGGTCTCACACTGCTATGAGGGCATACCCAAGACTGGGTAACTCATAAATAAAAGAAGTTTTATTGACTTACAGTTCTGCAGGACTGGGGGGCCCTCAGGAAACTTACCATCTTGATGAAAGGGAAGCAAACATGTCCTTCTTTACATGGTGACAGGAGAGAGAAATGAGAGCCAAGCAAAGGGGGAAGCTTCTCATAAAACCATCAGATCTTGTGAGAACTTCCCCACTATCATGAGACTAGCATGTGGGAAACTGCTCACATGATTAAATTACCCCCCACTGGGTCCCTCCTACCACACATGGGGATTATGATAACTACAATTCAAGATGAGATTTGGGTGGGGACACAGTCAAACCATATCACCCCACTTTTTACATTTGGCTAAATCATCACTTGCTGGCCTCTTTCTAGATGGACAGTTCTTGAGCCAGGTCATTTAAGTAGTTCAACCAGTCATGGCAGGAGAATTGTTGTGATTCCCACTGAGCTATGGATAGCTAGGCATAGTAAATGTTATTTTTTAGCATACTTATGTGCTGGGCAACATGGCTGGATGACTGTTTGGCTTCCTTCAAAAAGAACTTCCTTCAAAAGAGTATTTGATGTGTGAGCCTGGACTGGGTCAGACTTCCTGGGTTCAAAACTTGATTTCACCAAGTACCAGCTGAATATACTCAGGCAACTTAACCTTGCTGCAGTTCTCTCATCTGGAGAATGGAAACAATAATGATATCTACCTCTTGCCTGTTGTGAAGGTTAACTACAACAATATATAAGTTATTTGAATACAGCCTGGCATATTAGTGCTATATATTATTTTTTTAATTTCTTTGTCTATGCAGAACTAAGCATACATTTGACACATTATACTTTCTTGCTAATATTTCTTGCTAATTTTTCCAACAACTATGAACAATGGATATTGTAATTCCCACATTACTTATGAGGCAACCAGGACTAACAGGGTTAAGCAAACTCATCAAAATCACATAAATAATTAGTGGCAGGAATGGGACTTAAAATGAAAGCTGATGAATATCAAAGCCCAACTGCCCTGTTTCATCAGAAATATTTCTGTCCCAAGAGACCACATATAGACCACATATAGTAAGAAGGCTGAGGGTAGAGAATCAACATTCTTTGGGGAATTTTATTTCAATGACATATGGTTGATTTTCTCAGAATACATGCTTGGGATCTTATTTGGTTTTTATGTGGGCTCAACTCTAGCCCCATATCCTATTCATTTCTATGCTTTAGGCCACCAAATGCAAGTCCTATCCCTGAGCATGGGCACCTCATACATTTAGGTTCCACTGTCATCAAGTCATCACTGATGAAAAGATGTTTTCTGGTTTGTTTTGCAGAGAATGAACCGATGCCTCTTTTGGTCAAAATTAGGCACACTGTCTGAATAACACGCTTTAGAACCCATCCAAAGGCCCAGGTTGTCCTAGGGACTATGGTGATGAAACGGCCACAGCCTCCCAACCATTTTCTGCCTGCCTAGTAGCCAGCAGCCTTAAAACGGTTTGCATGACTGTGCAGCTTGACCAGAAACCGCTTGCATTTGTAAAACATTTTCTGTCATCTGTTGGCTTTTTAAAAAGAGGGCCAAGCTTTGAACTCTTCCCTTAAAGACAGACTTTGCCTCTGGAGCATTGGAAAAGAAACAAAAAACAAAAAGCATACACCTGTGTAGAAAAGCGTGAATGTATCACATTTAAGGATAGAGCCATTATAAGCGCTGGTGCTGTTAAATTCTGAAAATCAGAGGTTGGAAGGGAATGCCTTCTCTGCTGATTACACTGTAACTGGTGCAGCTAAATAGGCTCCAGACACTACTAGAATAGCAGATATCCATGTGTGAGTACAGAGGAATATATGAGAAAGAAAAAGACAGATGGTGTACTTAGGTGCACTTAAGTCTGATTGCATGAGTTGATAATGAATGTTTAAATATGGCACTCCCATAAAATCAGATACCTGTAGACAATACTGGAATAACTACAGACTTGCTAGGGGGAAAAATGAAGTTGTAGATTCTAATTTTTGTTTTTGTCATTATTATGATTGTCTATTTACTTGTACGGGAATTTTCATAACTTTCTCAGAGACTAATCATAAAACAAAAAACACAATCAGTAGCACAGACAACAGATTCTTAGAAAGGAAAGGAAACTTAAAGCTTATTTCACAGCTGTAGAAGCTCATGGCCAGACAGGTGAGATGACAAAGGTCAGACAGCTCCTAGTGACAAATTGAGAATTAAAGGGTACACCACACTTCTCCCTGCCTAGGCGTTGTTGCACTACAAAGCACCCTGCTTTCCTCCCAGGAGCATTACATTAAAAATTGCAAGAGTCGTTAACAAAACACAACCAATATTGTTCAAAGATGGAAAACTTTCTACCTCCCATTAACCATTTCGGTTTACTTGTTTGGTCAGCCCCAAACCAGATTATATAGAATTTTTAAAAACCTTAATAAACGTTGGATTTCACAGTGGCAAATGTGCACTGAATTTTCCTAAGGGGCTCAAGTTTTAACATTTTTCCTGTGTATACTCTTCAAACCCTTCTCCAGTGAGACTAGTGGAATTTCAATAAGTAAAAAGTCAAAGATCTTGCTTAGGTCAGACACCAACAAGTAGCCATGGTATTCGGTAGTTTTGGGAAAGGGTGCCCACTTCCCATGTGAATAGGGATGGTGAGGGAATTGGAGAGAAATAATCCTGACCCGAAGTGCATGCTCCACACAGAAAGTACTCATCGATCAGAAGCTGTAAATAAATTGGACTTGGCACCTTAAGTGCCTTAAATGTTGGAAGTTAAACCTTAAATCGCATCCTTATTCTTAAAGGAAGCAAGTGAGCCTCCCATCAAAGAGACTGGTGGCATAATCAAGATGAGTAATGCTGCTGAAATCTGAAAGGACTTCACGGTCTGAGTGGGAAAGACAGTCCCTGGAGCAGGGAGCCTAAAAGTCCACATGTCACTTATCATGAGCGAGAATCTTGGTGGTGAAAGATGCACATACTTTAAAATCACAAAGTGCTGACATACATCAGGAACCTTTGTATCGTGGTAGGAATGTTTTCTAATCACCATCTCCAACCATGGTCCCCATCAGGCTGCCAAAATGGCAGTTTTTACTAGAATACAGAAGATTTTGAAAATGATTCTTTAAAGAACAAGGACACATTTTATAAATTATGCACAAATTACATAGTCGTATAAGTAGAACTATAAAATTATTATAATTCCCACATGAATAGATGCATTTAGGAAGTGAACATGATACAAATATCACCTCTAGCTTCCCAAGAGTTTTCTTAATTCAACAAGATAACAAAATGACCATTAATGATAAATTTCAAGGGTGAGGTAAATATTGTAAAAGTTGTTCACATTTGTCACAGAGCTGGAACAGAGAAAAGAATGCTATTGGCAAACTAGAAATTTTGAAAAATTCTGGAAGTTACAAAGCATAAGAAATCAAATTAATACAGAAATTAAACCAGAGAAAATCACAACTTGGGAGGCAAGACGAAATTTTACCAGTGAGGACCAGCAGGAAGCTCAGCTCACAGCAAGAGGCAGGGAGAGCATGAACAGCAGGGTGATCATGAGGGAAGTGTTGGAGCTTCGCTGTGGAAGAGTCAGTCCAGTGGCTGCCTGCAGCGTAGGACCCGTAGCTAAAACTAAGACATATTTCTGGTGAGAGCTCTTAGCCATGTGTCAGGCAGGGCTGATACGCCAGAGTGTGTTATGATTTCCGACCTTCGTAACAGATCTAGAAAGATGATAATAATAATAATGAAGAAAAAAGAAAAGGCAGCTTCACCTAGTATCAGAAGTGTGAAACACATCAATGTGTTTTATTCAGAGTAAAGGCAACCTTCCCCTGGACATTTTGTGGGAGGGAGTGAATTTCACACCTGTTTCTGATCAATTCACAAACACTAAGGAAGTCAGCTTGCTAGTAAGCCCTGCGCACCAGATACAGCACTCTGCTAGCCCTCTCATTCAGGGGAGAAGCTTGCTGCAGTAACAGTCCAGTCAAGATGATAGGGAGAGAAATCACAAACTCACTTTAAATCAGAAAGTTGATATAAGCTATAGAGAAAAAAAGCCTGAAAAATGGAATTTTAAAATCAAGATGAAGTGGTTGATTTTTCTGGAAAAATACAAATGACCAAAATTGATTCCAGAGGAGAAAAATAATCTAAACAGGCTAAAAATCACAGGAAAGATGCAGATCACATTCTACCATTCCCCATCCCCTGCTCCCACTAGAAGCAATAAACCAAGACAGTTTTATAGGTGAGGTGCTTATATGCTGTAAGCAAATAAGTCCTTCATTCATGTAAAAACTATCCCAATTCTTAGGATAAAATGCAGAGCTTCTCAACTCATTCTATAAAGCTGTTATAATTCTTATACCAACATTGGAAAAGGATAGATAAAAAAATTTAAAAACCTACTATTCAATGATACTTATATAGACAAAAGTTATAGATTAAAACTTAGCAATCTTAATCTAATATCTTATTAAAATACTGTTTCATGATTCGGTGTTATGTTACTGAAGAATTAATTTTAAAAAGAAAAATGTCTATATTAAGTTATAACCTGTCTATCTTGGTGAGGCATATATTGTTATTTTCTATGTTTGCCATGACATAAAGAAGTTTGGATACCCTCGTTCAACCTGGAATGCTTGCTGCAGAATCATATGTAGAGTTTAATTTCACTTATATGAAATAATATGTAATTGACATGAATGTGTATGTATGTTTGAAAATAGATGGCCAGGAGCAGTGACTCATGCTTGTAATCTCAGCATTTTGGGAGTCTGAGGTAGGAAGATAGCTTGGAATTGAGGAAGAGTCATGATCACACCACTGTCTGGGAAATGGAGTAAGATCCTGTCTCAATCAAAAAACGAAAATCCAGAAAGATAAACACGAGTCCAATAACAGTGGTTACTTTGAGAAAATGTCTGCTGCACATTGTATAGGTATTGCCACATAAAAGACTCTTATGTGCATGAATTAAATAAATTGAGTTTTGGTAAAATGCAACTTTCACTATAGGTATCTATATTATTTCAATATTTTAAGATAAGCATATATTAATTAAAATGATGTAAATTATGACTATATATATACATATATACACACACATGCAAACATATAACCACCATTTTCTATTGGCCATTCTTTCAACAAATATTTGCTGAGTACTATGTACTATGTGCCAGGCACTGCTCTAAATGTTTGGTATTGATCAGTGAACAGAGCCAACAAATTAGATTTTAAATTCAATCTTTTACTTACTTACGATTATTTAGTCTTTTATTAATCTATAAAACTGATTGACCTCTTAATCTATTTCAGACACTCAGAAGGAACCTATTGAATCTCATAAAAATCAAAGTTATCTTAATTATATTCCCTCATATGCATATGAGGGCAATTAACAGAAATCAGCTAGGAAAGTGAGTATTCATACTCATTCTTTCTGCATTTTGGAGCAAACATTGGCAAAGGGCATTTATATTAAGACCTTATGTTAAAAACACACACACACACACAAATTACTCCTAAGAAAGATGTTAAACTGTCTATTACCTACATAAATTAGAAAAATGCAAAACTTTCTAAATAAGGGAAAATGAGTCAAAGAACATTGAGTTTGAAATAAGATTGGCATGACTGTAAGTGCCATATTAGTTGTGAGTGTATTCCTGGCGTACAGGATTTAACACCCTTGCATGGGCGTAGGAGGCTGTGCTAACATACTGCTAGAATAGCTCTTAGAAGCTTAAAGTTATGGTCCCCATTAAATGAATTAGGTATACTATAACTCTCATGTGAGACTACGGAAGAAGAGCTCAAAAAGCTCTAAGAAGTGGGCATGTTAGGGTCAATATACTATGTAAGCTTCAACACTGGGTGGTTGTTCTCTGGGACAGTCCAGAGACATTTTATTTACGAAAACAATAACTAGGTCACTGGTGAAAACATTGTCAGCATCATTGAGAAACTGAGTGATTGTTGTCCTCTAAGGGCTAGTCTCAGTATTGGGATATAGTGTTACAAAATTGGGCTTCTTATAGGATTGGGAATAATGTGATTCCAAATAAAAGAGGGCAAGTGGCAGTGTCTAATTCTCAGAAGCCAACTAGGCATAATTATCAAAAAGAACACTAGGGTTGGACTGGCAGCCAGGAGGACATCACCTACCGAGCATTACGGATATTGTAAATAAATAATAGCCAAAAGAATAACAGCTGATCCACTCTAACAAAAGAAATCAAGACTGGATCATCAACAGCCTGAGAGTAGGCACCCTATAAAAGTCATGATCCCCTCCCAAGCTGCTAGATTGAAGGCCAATTTTCACATCTGCAAACTGTTGACTGAGGAGAGGCCAGCTTTTCAGGAGAAAGCCTCCTAGAACACTGTGGCAATATAGCAATGTTTACAGTATTGTTTTCTCTCCAGGGGTTCCAAGCCCTGCACCTCAGACTGGTACCAGTTAGAAACCGGGCTGCACAGTAGGAGGTGAGCAGTGGTCCAGTAAGCATTAGTGCCTAAGCTCCACCCCCTGTCAGATACACAGTGGCATTAGATTCTGATAGAAGCGCAAACCCTATTGTGAACTGCACATGTGAGGAATCTAGGTTGTGAACTGCACATGCGAGGAATCTAGGTTGCAAACTGCACATGCAAGGAATCTAGGTTGCGTGGTCCTCATGAGAATCTAATGCCTGATGATCTGAGGTAAAACTGTTTCATCCTTAAAACACTCCCTCACCCCCAGCCCCACCCCACCTTGGAAAAATTGTCTTCTATGAAACTGGTCCCTGGTGCCAAAAAAAGTTGAGGACCACTGCTCTATATTTCTCAAAGGGAACTTGGGCCATTCACAACAAGGAAAGGGATATACAAATATTTCAGGAACAGAGAGTCCGAGTTAGCATTGGAACGTGGGGATCAAAAGCTTCGTTACGGTCCCCTCCTAATGAACATGAAGCACATGTCAGCCACGAAGTAAAAAGTGTTCTGCCCTAGGTCTGGTTCACAGTGTGTCCAGTGGGTCCAAGGAGCTGCACAGCGATCATGTCCCAGTCCTTGAATGTATAATTGGAATAGACATACTTACTAGTTATATTCTCACATAGGTTCCAGAGTTGTGGAATAACAGCTACTATAATGAGGAAGGCCAAGGGAAGCCTCTGAAACTGAGCCTCCCTCTCTTGACAAGATCGCTATGGAAAAAGAAACGAAACAAAACAAAACGGAAAAACAGAAAAATGGCAGGCATTAGTGCTACCTAAAGACCTAAGAAAATACAAGAATAGTGGTTTCTATCATATCGCCATTTAATTCATCAATTTATACTTTATAAAAGTCAGATGAATTCTGAAAGTTAATAGTAGGCCACTGCCAGTTCAACTGAGTAGTATCTCAACTGCAGATGGAGTGTAACACGTGGTACATTTGCTGGAGCAGATAGAAATGGCCTCAAGCACGTGGTATTCATCCATCGATCGGGTGGATAACTTTTTAATTATTTGCCATCCCTAATAAAAGGGTAGATCAAAAACAGCCTGTATTTACATAAAAGAGACAACTGGATGCATTTATAGATTTGCCTTAGAACTATGTGAAAACTTTCCCACATTCTGTGAAAGTATAGACTGAAGAAAGCTGGACTGCCTTGACATACCTCAGAACATCACAGCTGCCCATTATATGATGACGTCATGCTCACTGGTATGAATGAGAAGAAGTGGTAAGTATATTACCAGCCTTGGTAAGACACAAATCCTCAAGAGAATAGGAGATAATCACGATGAAGATTAAAGGGACAAATATTTCAGTGAAGGTTTTAGGATTCCAGTGGTATGAGACATGCTGTGACACACCTTTCAGATTAGAGGACATATAATTGCATCTTGGACTTCACATAGTGACAAAGGAAGCAAAATAGGTGACAGGGGTCTTCAGGCTCGGGAAACAGCCAATTCTACACTTGGTAATATTGCTCCAGTCCCTATTCTGGATGACCAAAAAGACAGACTTATATTAGGGAGGCATAGAACAGAAAAGCGTTCTGTTGCAGATCTGGGCTTCATGCAAGTGACTCTGCTGCTTGGACCATGGCCAACTCTAAGTTATTAACGGTATTGATGTTGGTAAAAGACACTGTCTTAGTCCATTCAGACTACTATAACAAGAGCACATAAACTGTGTGACTGATAAATGGCAGACATTTATTTTTCACCACTCTGGAGGCTGAAAAGTCCAAGATGAAAGCCCCAGAAGATTCAGTGTCTGGCGAGGGCCCACTTCCTGTTTCACAGACATCCATCTTCTTGTTCACACATGGCAGAAGGGGCAAAGACTCTTTCTGGGACCTCTTTTATAACGGCACTGATTCCCTTTTGTGGCCCCCATGGCAGAAGGGCAAAGGCCCTCTCTGGGATCTCTTTTATAAGGGCACTAATTCCTTTTTGTAGCCCCTAAAACTCATCTTAAATTCTAATGCCAATGTGATGGTGTTTGGAGGCAGGGCCTCCAAACATTGGCATTAGAATTTAACATGACTTTTGGGGGCTACCAAAACATTCAGTCTATGGCAGATATTGAGTGGAATTGATGGCAAGGTTTGGGAATGAAGTCTTGGCTCATTCCATTCAGTAAACCACTCATAGCAGCCAAAGGTGTAGGCCAAAATAGAGAAAAATTAGAACAGGTAGTTGAGGAAGAAAATTATGATACACTTTAAAGTCAATTGCTTTTTAAAAATATGTAGTCTAAATAAGTTTAAAGTTTTCTGTGTTAGTCCGTTTTGGCATTGCTATAAAGACATACCTGAGACTGGGTAATTTATAAACAGAAGAGGTTTTATTTTGGATCACCATTCTGCAGGCTGTATAGGAAGCATGATGCCAGCATCTGCTTCTGGTGAGGGCCTCAGGAAGCTTACAGTCATTGCAGAGGGTGATGGGGAGTCAGCATGTCACATGGTAAGACAGGGAGCAAGAGAGAAAAGAGTGGGAGGTCCCAGACTCTTAAACAACCAGGTCTCCCATGAACTGAGTGAGAATTCACTCTTCACCAAGGGGATGGCACTAAACCATTAATGAAAGATCCACCTTCCTGATCCTATTGCTACCCACCAGGCCCCACCTCCAACACTGGGAATCGCATTTCAACATGAGATTTGGAGGAGACAAACATCCAAACCATATCACTTTCTAATTTTTATTTTATTTACCTGGAAAATGGCCATATGTATATGGTACACATATGTATACACACATATATATATATTGTGTGTGTGTGTGTGCGTATATATATATATATGGTTTTGAAACACATTGATAATGGAAAGAGAACAATTTAGGGTCAGAATGGTCAGACAGAATCCTGTATCCATGAGGATGTGAGTTAACATCTAAGTCATGTTGTGGACCTAATATATATCACAAACTATGACATTGCTTCATTTAAATCTTTTTAAGTGACATGATAATCACAAATGGACAAATGTGGAACCTGAGGTTTCAGGAAGTTAAGCAACTACACAAATTCCCAGCGTTGATGATATTGGAACGGCCAATTCTTTTGTTCTTGTAGTGTTCAACTTCTTTCCCTGCTGAGAACCCATTCTTGATGACTGAAGTATAAATGTTAGTCATCAATCCCCTATGTGTATATTTGGATTTGTATATTTCAAGCTCCAATAACAACAAAAAATTGCTTTAGATCATGTTTTTATCAGCCTGAACACATAGACTCTGCTTTCTGATTTGTCGGGTTCTGATAACTATGTCAGATAATGTTGCTTTTAATAATAATAACAGCAGCAACAATAAAAAATAAATAACAGTAATAATAAACCTAGGCTGGGTGCAGTGGCTCATGCCTGTAGTCCCAGCATTTTGGGAAGCTGAGGTGGGAAAAGACCAAGATTTCAAGACAAGCCTGGGCAACAAAATGAGACCTCCATATTTACAAAAAAAAAAATTTCAAAAAATCAGAGACATAGGGGCATGTACCTGCAGTCCCAGCTAATTGGGAAACTGAGGTGGGAGAGTTGCTTGAGCTCAGGAGTTTGAACTTGCAGTGCGTCATGATTACACCACTGTGCTCCAGCCTGGGCAACAGAGCCAGACCCTGTCTCTAAATAAATTAAAAAAAAAAAAAAAAAGGAAAACTACATTTGGCAAGTGAATTTTGTGTACATGGGACTGTTTTAAATAGTCTTCATCCATAATCTTCAAAATTGCTATCAGGAATAGGTACAAATATCAGACCAATTTAATATTTGGAAAAATTGAAAACAGAGGTTAAAAAATCTTTGAATTCATACGTCCAGAAAGTGGTAGAAATGGGTTTTGAACTAATACTGTCCAATCTCTTAGCCCACACTCATAACCACATGCCTTAATCCAGTAATGACTGCCAACCTGGACAGAACTCAGAAATGCAGAGCTCTGAATAAACTCTTAGTTCTCTTCAAATGGTTATGTAAAGGCTAGCAACCGTTGTAAACTAAAGATTTGGAGTATTGCGTATGGTGATTATAAAAAGAGCTTTAATTTTAACAATAAAACTGGAGTTTACTTTCTATGCTTTTCAAATGGTGTTGCTAATTTAGAGCACTGAGGTCAGCATTACGTAGAAAAGGGGTCAGATAAATTGGTATCTTAATCCCAGTTTTGCCATCAATGGTTGCAGAGCCCCAAAGAAGCCATTTAACCTCCTGTGACCAAGTTTCCTCACGTGTAAAAAGCTATCAGTATTACTGCCTTCCAGAACTGTTTCAATTATTAAATGGGATATAATTTATAAATCATTTAGCAGGGTGCTCCTATCCTTGACAACAAACAAACAAATAAGCAAAGGAGAAAACATGAGTGATTTCTAGGGTTGTTGATGTAACTGACCTTGTGTCTGTTGCCAGTCTTAAATTTAAGCTAAGAAATGACCAAAGACATCCATGGGGATTTTTGTTCTCAATAACATTTTAAACATTTCTGGGGCAGTGTGGTAGTCATAAATATGCATAAGTATTTAGATGTGGAGAGGGATTACATTCTCTACTTTTTATAGTCCTATGGGGTTTCCTAAAGCAATTATTTTCCTTTTAATTCCATGGTGAATTAAACAGGGTTTTTTTTTTTTTTTTTTTTCTCCTTGTTTTTATTTATTTCTTTTTCTAATATCAACACCATGATTCTTCCATTGAGAAATATTAATGTGATCCTGAGGCACAACTTGGAGGAGGTCATCTTTTGGCCTCAAGAAGGTGACTTGAGTAGGGCTTAGGGGTAACCCAGGGCTGGACATATGAACCAAGCCAGACCACTCAGAGTCAGGGAGACTCACTCTGGACTTCTTTTAAAATGATTAGGGAAAAAACCGCACTCTTTCTACTGAGCTGCTGAGAGGCTAGGATGTAGAGATAACCTTGGAGCTGCTGGCAGCTCTCTTGCCCACAGGAGTGGAGACCCTGCCTAACAGTGGGAACAACAGAGAAAAGCATAGTAAAGAGATAGATGAAGATTGAGTATTGAGGTTACCGTTTAATCTCCTGTGGATCCATCTGTGTTTGAAACCAGAACATGATCAAATTTTTCAGTTGCCAGGGCCAACAAATTATCATTTTTTTCCTTTAAACTGGTAAAACTGGTACTCTGTCCCTTTTGCTAAACAATACAAAGCTAGTCATTCTCTTGACTTCCAAGCGTCAGAACGGCCAAATGCATTTGAAATGCTTAGCACCACTGGCAGCGTCTATAAGCCAAGCCTTTTAAACTGACTGCTCAGCCATGCTCTTCCCGCCTGTCTCAGTTGAGCATGTGCTCTCAAGATCTAACCAGTGATCTGCTTTGCCCAACTACTGTTCTTACCACTGTGTCATTCCCTTAAGAATCTAATTATAGAATTTGAGTTATTTATCAAAGAATGGCAAGATTGTTTTGTATGAACACACATGACTTCCTCCAACTCATTCCCAAATGAGTCTTTTCCATCAGTGCATAGAGATGCCCATGGCATATGGCTCCAGCTACACTATTACATTCACTCCCCACAGAGATTCTCTGGGTCAACTCTGGAGATGGCAATTACTCTTTACATGAAAGTAGCTGTTTATCACTCAGGGGTTTTTGTAATTGATGTTTCTCATACGAATGCTTCTTTTTTAATATAGAGATGCCTTAGAGAACTTCAGACTAATATCCTTAGGTACCGTTTAAGTTTTTGTTTATTTATTTATTTTTCAAGCAGGTATCATCTTATGATGAATTTGATTCACTAATACAAAGACCCTGAATTCACGTCAAACTCATCTCCTTGATAATGATAGATAACCTCTTGAAAAGAGTAATTGGGCATTTTGGAAAAAGGAACTATATTTAATCATTTACAATTATGACATTGCCTCCTGAAATTGCAAATTAGCTCTTCAATATGGATATCACAAAGTCCACATTGCAGGCAAAGCACTTCATTTTGGGGGCTTTGAAGACACACCATTTCTTTTTTTAGGCAAAACACCGTATCATCTTAAAATATTAACATAGGAAATGTCATTTGTTCCCAGGTCTTTAGAATATTGCCTTTAACATTTCATTGATTTGAAATAACCATGCCAACTGAAATTACCAGAGCAGCTTCTTAGTTGGCCTAATATGAGTGTAGAACGGGAAGTTTTAAGCATGTGCCCATCTGATAGAGGATCTTATTTGAAGAACATTATAGCTAAATTGGAGAGAGCATAGGGCAACAGAAATGATAAATGGAATGGAAGGGATTACCGAACATATGAGAAGAGATTAAGAAAAATGGGGTTGTTTAGTCTTGAAAGAAGATGAGTCTGAGGTGAATTGATTGAGGAATTTGAACTAGCTAAGGGCCACAATGCAATTAAGTTTTATCCATTTGAAGGTGTACCTTTAAGCAGAAATGTGTGAAAGGCGAATTAAAGGGTTCTTATTTTACAAAAAGTGTGGTGATAAGCAAAGAAAGGATTTGTAAGTACTAAGCTAAAATAAAATGGTATTATCATACTTAAGAAAATATTTGTACTGTTTAATTGAAGACTCTCATAAGCAAGGGAGAAAGACAGCAGGAATAAGCATCCAGGGTCTTGACATGTCTTTTTTTAATGGCAAAGCCACTTCTGTGTATTATTTTCTACTCACATTATGTGGAATAAAGATACTTGGCTCGGATTTTTGCTTTTCACATGCTGTCTAATTCTGTGTCTTGGTTTCCTTATCTATTGCAGTCATGGCAGAGTTAATTAATATTTGTACTATTTTATTGGCTATTAAATAACTAAATAAAATGTGTAAATGTATTATTTAAAGTATAAAATATTTATTATGTATGTATATATTTACCAAAGTGCTCTTACCAATGTAAATGTGGTCAAGGACAGTTTTGAGAAAGAATATATGTCACAGAAAACACTTTGTAAAAAATTCAAATAATTTACTCGTACTCTATTTTGTTCCATTGAAAACCTAAGGTAACAACCAAAAATACATAAAATAAAATCAAATATTCTAAGCAGGTATAACAGGAACAAAAAAAAAAACGATGGAACATAAAAAGTAGTGAGGAATAAAGCTAAATCATGTATCATAGAGACAATATGAATAGACTACTAATGTCCTCTAATCTTTCTGTCAACCAAATGTGAAAACAAAACGAAACCCTGAGCAGTAACAGAACATAGTAAATTCAGAAATATAACAGACCAATTGATATGACAAAGGACAACTATTCTTGGCAGTATAGCCACATGAGTGTGTTTCCTGAGTGCACTCCTAGACACTACTGTCATAATAAACAAGTTCCTCAAGAACGTATCTAACAATAATGTCATAATACTTTTCATAGGACTATTAATTTTTAGTACCCAATAGTGTAGAGAGATGGCATAAAATCAAAGCATAATTCAGTAAGTGCAGTTCTAATGAGGGTTATGTAAATTGGTCCAAATATCCAATCATCTACTATTTGACAACATTCCCTTAAACCTTAAGTACATACAGGAATAAAACATAGTGCCTTAATCACTTCTGCTTCTGGCTTTAATGGAATAGCTGGTATCAGGCTAAACCTCTTATTAGAACCAACTATTAAAATCTGGATAAAATACAAAGAAAAAAAACAGTTATTTAAAGATATAGAGAACAACCTAGGTCATCGGGATTTGAAAGACAAGATTTCAAAGAGATGTTTCTGAGAGACTGATAAACTAAATAAAAACAGTTTTATGGAGCTTGGGGAATAAAACTGAAATCTGAGCAATGAAGAAAGAGAAGTCTAAATACAGTCCAGGCTTTCTTGAGAGCCTGAAAGGGCAATGCCCTAGAAGTGAGGGCCAGTGGAAAAGAAATGGCCTTGACTGATTAAGGTGATAGGACCATATTCTAGCTACTGGCCAGAAGAAAAGTAAACCTCAGAAAGACATTTTCAGAATCTCTAGAATTCTTCACATGCAATATCCAGCATTTGGTTAAGTAACTACTGTAATCAGAACCAAATGACCCCAAAGAGAAGAAAGATAGAAAATTTAAAAATATATTTATTCACATTGGATGAAATGGTTATTAGAATTACCCAACAGACGCGGTGGCTCAAGCCTGTAATCCCAGCACTTTGGGAGGCCGAGACGGGCGGATCATGAGGTCAGGAGATCGAGACCATCCTGGCTAACCCGGTGAAACCCCATCTCTACTAAAAAATACAAAAAACTAGCCGGGCGAGGTGGCAGGCGCCTGTAGTCCCAGCTACTCGGGAGGCTGAGGCAGGAGAATGGCGTGAACCCGGGGAGGCGGAGCTTGCAGTGAGCTGAGATCCGGCCACTGCACTCCAGCCTGGGTGACAGAGTGAGACTCTGTCTCAAAAAAAAAAAAAAAAAAAAAAAAAAAAAAAAATTACCCAACAGAGATCTTAAGATAAGTAAGATTAATATGTTAAAATAGGTGACATAGAACTTAAATACGTGAGATGAAATGGATGGAAATCTTAATACTGAAAAAGAAAATAACAGATATTGAGAGTTGAATAGATTTTTTAACAGATGATTAAACAAAATAGAAGATAGGATTCATGAATGAGACGATAGAGCAGTAGAAAATATTTAGCATGAGACATAGAAAAAAAGGATGCAAAATACAGTAAAACAAGCATAGCAGATATCTAGAGCATAATATGGATGTGTAACATCCTTGAAACTTGAGTTCCACAGTAGGTGAGAGAAAGAGAGAGGATTGAACAAAAATGTATTCGAACAGATACTAAGAAATTATTTTTCAAAGACAATGAGACATTATACTGCTGATTTAGAGTATAGGGAAACCATAACAGGATAAATACAAAAAAAAAAAAAAAAAAAAAAACCTAGGCACATTACAGTACTTTTTTTAAAAAAAGAATAAATAATATCTAACAATATTTTAACTTTTAAGCCAAAGTTAAAAAAAATAAAGACTAACGCAGACAACAAAAGGCAGGTTATTTTCAAAGGAGGAGCTATAGTGCTAAGAAAAATAGTTGATTTGTAAACAGAAACGATGGAAGCCAGAAGATAATGGAATGACTTCTAAATTGTGGGGAAAAGTGTTTGCCAACCTAGAATTTAAATGTCACCAAAAACGTGCCTCAAAAATGAAGGTAAAGGTATTGCAAACTGCATTAGTATTTTCTTGTTGCCATAACAAATCGCCACAAATTTGGAGGCATAAACAATCCAAATTTATAATCTTATAATTTTATGGATCAGAAGCCCAACGTTAGTCCTGCTGTGCTACAATCTTGATGTTGGCAGGGATGCATTCAATTTTGGAGACTCCAAGTGAGAATTCATGTTCTTGTCTTATCAAAGTTCTAGAGGTCCTCCATATTCCTTCCTCCATCTTCAACATCAGCACAGCTGGCCAAATCTTTCGCAAGCTGCCACTCCTTTGGTTTCCTGAAACTGTCAAGGGTGCTCCACTTCTAAAGACTCATGTGATTAGACTGGATCCTCTGGATAATCTAGGATGATCTTCTTATCTCAAGGCAAATATTTTTAATCACATTTACAAAGTCCCTTTTGTCAGAAAAGGTAACACATTCACAAGTTCTGAGGATTAGGGTGTGATCATCTTCTGCGACCATTATTCCGCCTATCACATAGACAAACAAAACTGTGAAAATTTTTTTACCAACAGTCACTAAAATAAATACCAAAAGGAGATCTTCAGGAAGAAGAGAAATTATTCTTTAAAATAAACATGACAATACAGTAATAAACAAAAGTCATCAAAAAGAATAAATACATGAATAGCATAAATGTTTAAGATGATAACATCTTGAGGAGTTGAAGGATATATAAGTTCCTGTGATGTACAGGAGCCAGCTAGCACTGGTTTGTAGAAACTTACTGCTAAACGTTCAGTAATTCTGAAAGCTGGTTGTTAAATACCTTATTTTTTTAACCATTATTAAAAATTAAATTGTATACAATTATAATTAAATACATGATACGAAAAACAAATGTAATAAATAAAAGTCATCACTTCCTAATTATTTTACTATATTTTATTATATCTGTGCTCCTGAGGTTATTTGCTTCTACTGAATCTTTATGATGATGGCCTGGGCATAGTAGCTCACACACGTAATGCCACCACTTTGGGAGGCCGAGATGGGGGGATCACTTGAGGCCAGGTGTTTGAGAACAGCCTGGTCAACATAGTGAGACCTAATCTCTTAAAAAAATATTTATGATGAAATTACTACATAATGGTATACTACTACTGCACATCTCTTCCCAACATGCATGTAGTGATGTTGCATTGTAATTTAGAGTTGGGTATCATGAAAGCATTTACATCATGGAAACTGGTAAAATGTACAACTCAAAACTTGGTTTATTGTCTTTATTGATTGTCCAGAAAGTAATGAAGAAAAAGTTGGTTATGCAGATTATTATTCAATTTTGCAAAGAAATTGTTCATGTCAATGTGTCAAATTCTGACATTGTTCAGAGTTTGATTTAAACATATCTTCATTGTTTCATTTTCATAGTGTTTATTAATATTACTAAGATATGAACCCATTCACATCATAACTATACTTTGTTCATCTATAACTATACTATATTAATCAATATCAACCATAGTTTAAGAATGCAAGAATTAGAAAAAATTAAATGTAGAGATTCTGTAAGAATCAATTGGCTATATGAAATTTACAATACACAGTACTATATATTTTATTATTTGTACACTTAGTACAAATATTCACCCTTTATATGAGGATAAAGTAAAATAAATTCATGCACATATATGGGCATGCACTTTCCCTAGATAACTGGTTGCCAAACATTTGCTAGTGCCTACTGAAACATCGTAGCCAAAAAGATAGTAGTAGCACGAAAGATGAGGTTAAAAGTCTTATTACTTGCATTGTCTGTGAGACAGTAAAAATTTTTAATTTAAGGTCAAGAATGCAAATTGTAATTTCCATTGAAGCTACTAAATGAATAGTAAATAACAGAGAGATGATAACCAAATAAGCGCTTCCATTTAGAAAGAATAAGAGCCAGAAGGGTATTTCATCCATTTCCATTTAATGTAATTATTAATATATTTGGAAATAAAAAGATAATCTTATTATATGCTTTTTAAAAAAATTTGGTCTATCTTCTCTTTTTTTTCTTTTTCCTTTCTCTGTCTATGGAGCTAGACTTTAAAAAAATTGTTAGCATTTTTACATATGGATTTGTAGCCTGACTTTTTACTTCATGTCATACTGTATGCCATTAAATATTCTTTGAAACATTATTTTTAATGGCTACATAAAAATCTTATTATATGTACTATTATTTATCCTCTCCCTTATTGGTTGATATTTGCTTTTTTATGCGCTGTTATGAATAACGCTGAGGAACATCCTTTCCTGCACATTTCTTTGGCAAATTTCTGATAATTCCCATAGGGTAGATTTTTAGAAATAGAATAAAAAGATACCAATTGTTTTAAACTCTTCATACATATTGCTAATTTACTTTCAGAAAGGTTGTGCTAATTTATACATCCTCTAGTAAAAAGATGTTCCATTCTCACTACAATTTTTTAACATTGAATATTATTACTTTAAAATATGCTTGCCTGTTTTTAAATTGAAAATACATATATCATTGCCATTTTCATTTTCATTTCTTTGATAACTGTTACAACGTTTTGTTTTGTGGGCTTATTGGCTATACACATATCTTCAGTGGATTGTTGGTTCATGTCTTTTACTTTTATTTTCTTTATTTTAATTTACCAAATGCCTTTATTCTTTTAAAATATTTTCCTGTATTTTTAGTGCTATAGATTGAATGCTTATATCCCCTCTAAATTCATAGCTTGAAATCTAACCCCTCATGTGAACATATTTGGAGGTGGGTCCTTTGGGAGGTGATCATGAGTGCAATCAGTACCTTTATAAAAGACACCCCAGAGAGCTCCCTCATCCATTCTGCCATGTGCAGACACAGTGAAAAGACAGCCATCTATGAGCCAGGAAGCAGGGTCTCATGAGACACGAAATCGCCAGTGCCTTAATCTTGGATTTTTTAGCCTCCAGAACTGTGGGAAATAGATTTCTTTTGTTTTTAAGCCACCTCTTTTATGGTATTTTGTTACAGCAGCTCAAATGAACTAAGACATTCATGACGAGCAACTGATCCATACAATTACATGTAACAATGTTAAGCAATTCATTAAATATCTACTGAGAGTTCCTAGTTTCTAGACCTGTGAGAGATACAAAAATATCTAATACTCCAAAGAGTCCATAAGCTTGGTGGAAGGATATTGATTCATCTGATAACCCTTCAGAATAGAGTTTATGACTAAGGGCCCAAACACATCATAAATAATAAACATACACAACAGGAAATAATAGGTATTGGGAACTCCAGGTTCTTCAGATTTGGAACTCAGACTGGCTTCCTTGCTCCTCAGCTTGCAGATGGCCTATTGTGAGACCTCACCTTGTGATCGTGTGAGTCAATACTCCTTAATAAACGTCCATATCCTATCAGTTCTGTCTCTCTAGAAAACCCTGACTAATACACTCCTTCTTTCCTAAAACCCACCCATGATGTCTCACCTCCAGGAAATAAAACATCTACCAGGCATGAAATCTTCCACTCTCTCCATAACTACCTCTGTCCCCTACTTGCTTGTCCCTTTTTCACTCATTTTGAGTTACTTCAAGCCTCTGAAATTCCAAGCTCTTTCTCAAACAAGACAGGCCCTTTTCCTGAAACTCCTTCTCCAACATACCACCACCACCATACACACACAGATGTTCTCCTTCCCTCATTCAGCTTTCCACTCAATTCTTACCCATCCAGAGAGCCCTGCATGGCCATACATGACATTCCTTCCCCCAGCTCCTTACTACCTGCCATGCCTTAACTTCTGTTATTTTTCTTCATCATATTTATCATACCATTGTTGTGTTTGTTTATGGGGTACCTCTCTTCAGCAACATTTAAGCTTCATGAGTCAGAAATTTGTCTATTGTCTCTGCAGTTCTGTGTCCAAGGCTTGTATGTAGTAGGTGCTCAATAAGCATGTATTGAATGAATAAATGGTTGAAGAGAATTCCAGGAAGAGGATCGGTTAGTGAAGGGTTTATAGAGGGCTTAAAATGAAGAGCTCTGTTTAGCTTAAATAAAATGCCCAGAAGAATCAGCATGCACAACCACGTGAACTGCGGCACCAGGAACCAATTTTCAGATCACTTTGGCTACAGTGTGGGAGACCTGAAGGACAGCACCAGAAGACAAGCCAGTGACATGAAGAGTCTGGAATGCCAACTGGGGTCTTCTGTTCGTGGGCTTGACTTTTTAATGTCTCTGGAAGACCACAAGGGTAACTGACCCTGAGGGTCTTTAAGCAGGAAAGTGACTTGTTTAAAGTAATATTTCCAGAGGATGAATTGGGCATCAGAAAGCAGGAAGCTTCCTAAGTGTAAGACTCCAGGGGGTCGTCTGGGTTGAGTCCGTTAGCGGGGCATGATGAGCACTGGCTCACTGTCCCAATAATACTGCCTTTGGTGATCAAAAGGAAAATCACTAAAGAAGGGAACTTTTTATCTCAACTGTTGTTTGCCAGGTATTAACTGTGGATTACCAAAGAGCTGCATACAAAGAAATTTGAAATATATTATTACCCTTGCAGTACACTTATAATTGTGAAAGATTTATTTTTTCTCCCCAACTCCCAGGGACATCGTGAGCTCAATGCAAGGACCTAATAGAGACTTCTGCAAAAGTGTTCCAAAACCATTTGGCTGAGTCTCTGGAAGAAGAAAAATGTAAATTAGTGACCTTTGTGCTTTATTAGAATGAATAGCCCTTAATATGCAGATGGCACCTCATTTCCAACCTTGTTCTTGATAATTAGTGATTGGTCTCATTTAGTTATTTTTCAGAGTCCTTTCTGAGAAAGAGTTTCCATTTTACAGATGGGGGAACTGAGTCCCACAGACGTCAAGCAATTTTTCTGAAGTTCCACATTAAGTCAGCCTTAGGCAGGAAGTGGAATATGGCCGTTTTTTGTTGTTCTAAGATCTTTTTAGTCCATGAAGTCATGTTGACTCAGTTTTCTTGTTAACATAGAAATCCCGATATATATGCACTTGTACTGGAACATTGTACACAATTGTCAAGAAGAGACTAACGTTTTTTAGCACCTAGTTATCAATAATCAGAATTTATATTACCTAGGATAATAATAAGGTATTAAAAACAATAGCAATTAAATGCTAATAAAAGCCAGTTATTTGAAGCCTTCAACTTTCCAGACTTCCACATCGATTTCTTTCTTATAATATTTACTCTATCCCTAAGAGTTTAGTAAAGATCATCATTTTTTTTCTCCTATTTTACAGGTGGGTTAAACAAGACATAGCTTTGTTTGACTGCTTCCCAAATGTTTAGAAGTCCATATACTGTTCTTCCTTCATTCATTAAATAAAACATTAATTTTGTTTTTAGTTCCTTAGCAAATATTTGTGAGTATCAATTATTGTCAAACATTCTGATAAGCTCTAGATATATTAATACTTTAGTGAATCAAATAGATAATCCCAGGTCTTGTGAATCTTACATTTCAATTGGGAAGATAGGAAATAAGTAAACACATGGGTATTTGCAAAGTGAGTGAAGAGAGAGAAAGGGATCGGATGCAATAAAACATTGACATCAATAATTCTTCTTAGTTATCATAATTAGAGAAGTCCTCTCTGAGGAGATGATGTCAAAAGTCTGATCAACGTAGAGAAGAGAAAAGCTATGTAATCCATGGATGAAGATATTTCCAGGTAGTAAATGTGTGTAAACATCCTGGGAAAGAAAAAACTTAACCTCTGGGAATAATTGAAAGAAGGCCAATGTCTCTGGCGCATATGAATAGTATCGCAAGATAAGCTTAAAGAAATAGGCAGCAGTCCTATCATGAATGATAAGTCATAATGATTCGGGTCATAATAAGAAATTTGGCTTTCTTTCATATAGCATAGGAAGTCATTGGAGGCTTTAAGCAGAAGAGCGAGAAGATCAGAATTGTGGCTTAAAAAAAGAGCATGTTGACTGTAGTTCTAGGTGTAGATTGAGGTGGTTTGGGGAGGAGAGGAGTGAAAGCACAGTGTTAGTTACTTTGTGCTGCTATAACAGAATACCACAAACTGGGTAATTTATAAGAAATAGAAAACTATTGGCTCACGGTTCTTGTATTAGTACCTTGTTGTGCAGCTGTGGAGAAATATCTGAGGTTGGGTAATTATAATGAAAAGAGGTTTATTTTAGTTTGTGGTTCCACAGGCTGTGCAGGAAGCATGGCACTGGCATCTGCTCCCAGTGAGGCCTCAGGAAGCTTCTTATCATGGTATAAGGTAAAGACTGAGCCAGTGTATCACATGGCAGGAGAGGGAGCAAGAGAAGGGAGAGGTCCCAGACTCTTGTAAACAGCCAGATCTCACATGAATTAACTGAGCAGAAACTCATTCATCACCAAAGTAATGGCATTGAGCCATTCATGAATGCTCGGTCCTCATGATCCAACACCTCCCACCAAGCCCCACCTCCAACACTGGGGATTACATTTCAACATGAGATTTGAAAGGAACAAACATCCAAACCATATCAGTTCTAGAGGCTGGGAAGTCCCAAATCAAGGGGTCAGCATCTGTTGAGAGGCCATTTCCTGAGTCATCCCATGGCAGAAGGTGAGAGGATGAGATTGGAAGGGGCTTAAACACCTCTTAAACTTCCCACTTTTTAAATACTGTTGCATTTGGGATTAAGTTTATAACAAATGTTTTTATGAGAAACACATTCAAACCATAAGCTTACATCCCTGACTTCCAAAATTTTTGTCCTTCCCACATGTAAAATATATTCATTCCATCCCAATAGTCCTAAAGTCTTAATTCCTTCCAGCACCAACTCAAAAGATCCAAAATCCAAAATCTCATCTCAATCAGATATGGGTAAGACTCAAGGCATGATTTATTCTGAGGCAAATTATCCTCCAGCTGTGAGCCTGTGAAATCAAACAAGTTATCAACCTCAAAAATATAACGGTGGGAAAGGCATAAGGTAGACATTTCCATTCCAAAAAGAGAGAAATAGGTCAGAAGAAAGGCGTAATAGGTTCTACTTAAGTCCAAAACCCAACTGTAAACCTAAGGCTCCAGAATTTTTCCTAACTCTATGTCCCACCTTCTGGGCACACTGGGGTGAAGGTTGTGTCACCAAGGCCTCAAGCTTCTCTGTCTCATGGCTTTGTTGTGATTAGTCTATGCAGCAGTGCTCACAGCTGGTAGCAAGTATCATGCCTGCAGCTCTCCCAGGCTGGAGTTGCATGCTGACAGCTCTACAGTTCTGGTGTTTCAATGGAAGCCCCACTCTTATGGCTCCACTAGGTACTGCCCTAGTGGGAACTCTTTGTGGTGGTTCTATTCTTGTGACAAGTCTCTGCCTGGGCCCCCAGGATGTCTGATACATCCTTCCAAATCCAAGTGGAGCCTTTCTTGGCCACCCACCTTGTATCCTCTGTAAAACCTGCAGAATAAACACCACATGGACATAGCTAGGGCTTATCACTTGCACCCTCTGGAGCAGCAGCATGAGCTGCACCCAGGACAACTTGAATCACAGCTGGTCTGGCCAAGGATCCCTGTACCAGAATGTGGAGAGCAGAGTCCAAGATGGCCTTGGGCAGCAAGCCTGTGGAGTGTGCCCTGGCTCAACCCCCAAATCCATTCTTCCCTCCAAGATCTCTTACATGTCTTTGGGGTCATTCTCCCATTGTTTTGAATAGCACCTGACCTCCTTTTATCTGTACTAATCTGCAAACTAAAAATAAAATCCTAAGCCCCCCAACTGACTGAATGAACCCCCTTTTGGACAAGGGAACCCCAGAGAAACCTGAAAAACAGAATTCTTGACAATGATGGAAAGAAAGGTCAGATATGCTTTATTATACCTCCTCTCTTTCGGACTTTAGGCACAACTAACCAGAAATAGAAACAAGACTGACAAAACAGACTCTTGTGGCAATAATTTAACAAGTTAAAAATAAAACCTAAGGCCATTGAAGGCAAGGGTTAAGTCATACCTGCAGGCCTTCAATCTTGCTACACAGCATTCTTAACTTAAAACATATGTTTCTGCTGACTCTAAATTTTAGACAGAGCCTTATTCCTTTAGCCAACTGTAAAGTAAAGAACCTCTAAATCCACCTGTAACCTGTGAGCCCCTGCTTCAAGATGTCCCGCCTTTTGGGGGCAAACCAATGTATACCTTCCATGTAGTGATTTATGTCCTTGCCTGTAACTCTTGCCTCCCTAAAATGTATAAAACCAAACTGTAACCCAACTGCCTCATATGCACTTTTGCAGGCTATTCTGAGACCTTTTCCCAGGCCATGGACACTCATATAGGCTCAGAATAAACTTCTTTAAAATAGTGTACGGAGTTAGTTTTTTCCATTAACAAATCTCTTTATCACAGGGTCCCTTGGTGGCACCCTTGTAGGTTTTTTTTATTTTTTAAATTTTTTTATTTTTAATTTTATTTTTTTACATGACCAGGCTGCAAATTTTCCAAAGTTTTGTATTATGCTTCCCTTTTAATTATAAAGTCTGCCTTTAAGACATTTCTTTCCATTCTCATTTTATTGTATGTGGTTAAAGGAAGCTATACAGCTCCTTCAATATTTTGCTTCGAAATTTGTTCTACTAGATATTCTAGTTTATTGCTCTTAAATTCTGCCTTCCATAAAGCCCTAGGACATGGACACAGTTCTGCCAGGGTATTCTTTTTTTGTTCGTTTTTTCTTTTTCTTTTTTTTTTCAACTTTAGAGTAAAAATGGATTTTGCTCCAGTTTCCAATAAGGTATTCCTCATTTTCATCTGAGACTTCATCAGAACTGTCTTTACTATCCATATTTCTACTAGCAACCTGATTATGACCACTTTAAGTAATCTCTAAGAAGTTTTCCTACAGTTATTCTCTTCTTCTGACCCCTCACCAGAATTGCACTTACTGCTCTGTTCAGGGCAGTATCAGTTATTTCTAGCCTGCTCCTTCAAACTCTTCCAGCTTCTGCCCATTACCCAGTTCAAAAGATGCTTTCACATTTTTATGTATTTGTTATATCCATACTCTAGTTACTCTTGTACCAATTTTCTGTCTTATTTTATTTTGTGCTGCCATAACAGAATACCACAAACTGGGTATTTTTTAATAAACAGAAATTTATTTGGCTCATTGTTCTGAAGGCTAGAACATCCAAGACTGAGGGACCAGAATCTGGGGAGGGCCTTCTTGTTGCATCATTCCATGGCAAAGGGTGAGAAAGAGAGACAGAGAGAGAAGGTAAGAAAGCAAGAGAAAGAGAGAATGGGAGAGAAAGAGAAGGGGACAAAACTAGTCCTTTAATGAGGAACCCAATCCATTGAAAATGTTGATAATATAAATTTGAATGTTATCTACATTAGTGAGGGAGGCTCTGCTCCATGACATAATTTTAATACTGTCAATATTCCCACTTCTTAATACCATTGCATTGGGGATTCAGTCTCCAACACATGCTTTTTGGTGGAACATATTTAGACCATACCACACAAAAACACCAAGAGGGAAGTTTTCACGTGTGGACCAGGTGAACAGTGCCGATGGTAATAATGGGAAAGGTGAGATAGATTCAAAATATATTTTTGTAGGTAAAGCCAATAACAGATTTTAATGGATTTCATGTTGAGAAAAAAACAAATCATTATGGATAACCGCCAGAGTCCTAGCATCAGCAACTGATAAGTGGTAGAAACTTTAATGGCAATGAATGGGGAAAATCCAGGTTTTAGGAGTAAATACATTTTCATATTTGAGCAGACAAGTTTGGGGATGCCTACGAGACATTCAAATGGAGAAGAGGAGTATGTAATTGGGTATATAAGCCTGGAGCTTAGAGGGTATGTTACTGTTGATAATATGAATTTGAATGTTATCTACATAAAGGTAGCATTTAAAGTCATGGGAATGGAGGAGTTCGCTTTTGAGGAATTATAAGAAACAAGAAAGAGGGTTGAGGATGAAGCCCTAGAAATACTTCAGAATTAGCCAGTGAATAGAAGAGGAATATCCAGCTAAGAAAAATCATGAAAAATTATAAGAAAAGAGGCAGAAGGACAACCAGCAACGTGTTTTCATGAAAGTCCGGCAGAGAGTACTTCATACCCAAATCCTTACCATCTGCATGGCCGTCCATGCAAAGTTTAGCTCCTACTGTGGGTGTCCCTTCTTCTAGAATGTCCTTCCTTATAATCCCCTTTCCATTGACTCCCATACCCTTTTCGTTTGTTTGTTATTTTGAGAGAGGGTCTTACTCTGTTACCCAGGCTGGAGTGCAGTAGTGAAATCTCGGCTCACTGCAGCCTCAATCTCCCACCTCAACGTCCTGAGTAGCTGGGACTACAGGCGCAGGTGACCATGTTTGGCTAATTTTTATATTTTTTTTTAGAGATGTGGTTTCTCCATGTAGCACAGGCTTGTCTTTAACTCCTGACATGCTCCATTGTCGATTGACTTACAATGGTGTTACAAGACCAACCATGAGTGCCTGCCATTTATTAAACACTGAAAATGTACTAGCAGCTACACTATGCATTTTACATACATTTATTATCTCTTATGCTATAGTCACATACTTTTAATTTTTTTGGAGACAGAGCCTCACTCCATTGCCCAGGCTGGAGTGCAGCGGTGCAGTCTCTACTCACTGCAACCTCCACCTCCTAGGTTCAAGCGATTCTCCTGCCTCAGCCTCTTGGGTAGCTGTGACTACAGGCGTGTGCCACCACATCTGGCTAATTTGGTATTTTTAGTAGATACTTGGTTTTGCCATGTTGTCCAGGCTGCTCTCGAACTGCTAGCCTCAAGCAATCCATCCACCTCGGTCTCACACGGTGCTGGGATTACAGGCGTGAGCCACCGTGCCCGGCCCATAATTACATACTTGTTATGTACAATTGACTACATTTTCTTTCCCAACTTCAGATTTAGTAGATAATAAGATCTACTTTAGGACACCATTAGGAGACCAAAAATATTAAATCACATGCTTGGCATGTAGCTATCAAGTAGAAGAAACACAATCAGCAGTAGAAAATGATTATTATTCCTCTCACTAAAATACATAGTGCACTACAATTTATAAATTTACCTTTTACAATATACAATTATAAATTTACAATTTATAATTTTAGCTCCCTATAGACTGTGAGCTCTTAGAATGGAGAGATTGGTTTTATTCATCTTGAATCCTCAATACCTTTAACAACGCTATGTATGTTTTACGTGCACAAATAATTTTGTGAAATTATTTGTGAGTGGTTTCTTTCATATTGCAGAGGTAGAGTTCAAATTCTAGATGTGTGTGTTTGGTGGAAATGGATAATGTTGCTTTCCTTTTAGCATCTTTTTGACTCAGCATTAAAAATCACCATAATTTCAAACTGCATTACCTGATTTAATTACATTTTTTATGACCATATTTTGGAAAGGTGAAAAAGAAGTAGAGCTATCAAAATCCAGTTTGTTGTATAACATACAATTTTCTTCCAGCTTGACATGTTTGCAAGGCACCTTTGGAGCCAGAGAGTTATGCCCTGGTTGAATCTTATATTTAATTTTGAGGAAACTCTTGATACATCTCCATTTATATAAAGGAAATAATTCTTTCTTCCTCCTCGTTGAGAGACTAAGAACTTTAGTTATTCGCAATAGATCAATTTATGAAAGAGCATTTTAATAGAGCTTTATCTTAAGTAACAAGTGTGTGGTACAACCTGTTATGCTTAGGCTTATGTAAATCTTCCATATTACCTTTTAAATACATATTTTCAAATCAGTTTCATTTCTATTCTTTCCATTATTTAATTCTAGAACAAATAAAAATTGCTAGGATAAAACTCTAAATAACCCACAGACATCGAAAATCAGAAATCTTTTCAAGAAAATTTTTAAGTGAAAAGATTTTTTTTGCATCATATCTGGAATATGTTACCCTGTAACAAACATGTTGGATGTTTGAAAGAAGACAGCGAAAGCCTAATTGTTGCCCCGGATGTAGAATACACTAGAAGGCTGAGAAGCAACAGCCATGGCTGTGAGTGGCAGGAGCAACGGGCGAGATCAGTGGTCCCTCTGGAGTCATTTCTTGGCAGAAGAGATGCTCACCTTAGAAACTGGCTTGATCGAATTTGGTTTTCCTTTGTACTAAAGGAGTAAAGTGACAGGATCAATGGAAAACTCTAAAGTTCATTAGTTAGTTTTGCTGAATGTGTGCCATTTAATTCTTCCATTTTGATGGTTGTCACAGATGATTTCAGAGCTTAAATGGGGTTAATGTTTTGGGATGAGACCATCGTGTGGTGTATCATAAGCAAAAAGTGGGGTTCAAGGATGAGGTGAGGTTGTCTGTTGTGTATACCACTTGGAATAATAATTATGATAAAGTATCAATATTAATGAGTGTAGCTTGTAGAGCATCCTTGAAATATTTTTATTTGAGTATCATTAAAATAATTTAGTAAAACTATACATACATTTTTACATTGGTTGGCAGCTGAAATTTGTCATCATATATTTAAACACTTTCAAAGATGTCATTTCATGCATAGTGCAAATATTGACATTTAAAAATAAAACTGTTAGATCACGCTTTAAATTTTTCCAATACAATGTAAACACCATATTATTAAATACTCACCAGTATTCATTTAAAATACATAAACAGTTTTAAATATAACAGCATTAATTTTGCTCTTCAAGCTAACATTTTTATTCACTTTCTCCAAAATGTTTAATCCTAATGTCATGTATTGTATGCTTGAAAGGATTTTATTGATTACCTTAACATACTTTTCTAAAATATATTATGTGTATAAATGGAGACTTAATTTTTAAATGTTTCCTGTAACCAGAAGAGTGTTAAATGTTAAAAATATTTTCCACATTGAGTTATTGAAGTTGGCATAAGCACACCATTGATCAAAACAATGTATTATACTTCACATTTGATTAACAATGTTAAAGCATGAATTTAATATTTTATTGGATATTCATCTTGTAGTGAGGTAGATGTCTTTTATTTGTTCATTTGTTCTGATGTCAATGGGTGGAATATTACCAAGAATCACATAGTTGCTGCCTGAGTTCTGCTTCTATTTTGGGGTTTTACAGATATAAGCCCTGAGGAATCATATTCACATAAATAAGTGGGCATAAATGGAAGGAGCAATGTCACTCCATTCTTTGATCTCTTTTGGAGATATTTGCCCAAATTTACAGTCATCTAGTATAAATTACTTTTACTCTAGCTGACACCTTGATTAGGTCCTCCCCAATTTTGCTGAAAGCAAAGACTTGGAAACCATTTGACTTTCAAGAAAGATTTGTCAGGTAGTCATTAGAGTCATTTGGCTTTTTAGCATCTCCACCAAACTTTGCCCCTTTGTTTGGTGTCATAGAGGTTCATATACCCCAGGGCTCTTCACCAGAGGTAGATTCTAGATTAGTGAGGGCTACTCCTTTCCTTCCTAAAGTGGAAGAGAAAAAGTTTCTGTCAAAGAAGCTGGAAATAACAAATCTGCATTGTGCTTTTTGTGTTCTCAAGACTGATTTTAAGAAAGAATACCTAAGGAAGTTGGGAACTCAGAAGCTCTTGGAGAAATCTTGATGTAACAGTCGTGGTACGTGAAGCAGAGGTATCACAGACTGGATATCTCTAGTGTAGACCTCTTACCATTAGTTTCATGTGATTACAATCTGGTTAGAGTGTCTCTTATTGATTAATATCCACTTCATATATTCATATATTGTTTGGATATTAGTCACCTATGAAATATAAATTTGATAGTACATTGTAAAGAAGTGTGCCAAGGTGTCTTCGTTTAGAGAAATATTACATTAGCCAGTGGGAAATAAAGAATGTCCACAAGTATGGTAACTGATATCTTTGATACGGTTCCACATCTGAGAATCTACCGTAATAAAAATGTACTAAATAATGATAATCATTTGGAAGACAAATGTTTCTTGTAATATTATTTACAATGATGAAAAAAATTAAATCAATCTAAATGTTGGCTCATAATGTCCTCAAATAAAATATGGTATGGTTATTTAAGAAATATTTTCCAGACATTACAATTATGTTTATGAAGAATATGGAATCTTTTAATAAACATTATGTTAGTCAAATGAAAAAGTGGGATACAGAATTCTATGTGAAATATAATAAAATGTATTAGAAAAATATGTGTATGGGAAAAGGCTTCATAATATACACAAAGATAATAATAATAATCTTGGATTGATCTCCACGTGTGTTCTCCTCACCTTTAAATAGAGGCAATGTAATCATATTGCAAATGTGATTATGTTTCTTCTTCAAAGGTCTATATTGTTAGGTGCATATAATGATTATATCGAACAATAAGAAGTTGTATACATTTACGTAGCATATATTGCACAACGTATCTATATTGTACCATAACATATATTGCACAGTGTATAATGTAATATATATTGTTATATATGATGTAGATTAATAGATATATATTTTTATTAATTTTTGTAAAGTAATAAATGGACATAGCCAAATAGACAAATCAAAAGCTTACAAAATAAAACTTTTTGTTAATTCAGCCTTTCAGGAAGCTACTATTAGTCACTACTTATTATACTTCAATGCATATACATGGATATCAATGTATATGCACAGAAATGAGAACATGTAATCCCAATTTATTTATGCACTTAACATTCTCCTTTCTAAAACCAATATTTCTCTAATTTGCTGTTTGTGCATTTTCATCCTGTTACTTTAAGAAGTTTATGTGCTCTTTTTAGTGTTTTGAAACATTGTCTTTAAAGTTTTATATATTAATTAGATTTAAATCTTTTTTTCTGTATATGTCAACTTTAGATACCATAAATTGATCTCCTATCAACAAAGATGAGGTATCTAGTTAATTTCCATTCCTGTCTACCACATCTATTTCTCCAAACTAACCTCAAGTTTGGTTTGTCTATATTTCTATTTTTAATTTTTTTATAGGTTACTTCACACTTTTAAATTTCTAAAACTTGTATTATTTATATATTGAATTAATCTCCAGTTATTAAAAAGGAAGAGAAACAGCACACTTAAGATTTCTTTATTTTTTTCACCTTGAGATTTGTATTATAGTTGCATAATTTTACAATATAAATAATATTTGTACTATATTCCATAATTCCCATACCTCTTTATTTCTTATTATCTATTTTTGTGCATTTACTACTCATTCCTATTTTCAGGCTTATTTCTTTCACTATGTGATTTATGAAAGAATGTACATCAACTTTTTTTCATTAAGAGCTCATGGGTGCTGTATTCTAAGAGTTCTTGAAAGTTGCATAAAACATTTGGGTTACACTTTTTTATTCTGAGGACTATGTAACATTGCTCTTCACACATTTCACAATTTTTAACTTAATAAAAGTGCCTGAAGCTAGCCTGAATTTTTCCCTTTTATGCATAAATTGAACATTTTTCCTAGATAACCCTTTCATTGTTTATACTTTATCATTTATTCTTTGTTTTTATCCTGTATAAAGTTTTTCTAAGGTACAATTTTCCTATTTGTTCTTTAGATTCACTTCTTTTTTAACTTTTGGAAAGTTTTCTTTTACTACATCCTTAATATTTCTCCTGTTTCATTTGTACTTTTTTTTTTTTTTTTTTTTTTTTTTTTTTTTTGAGACGGAGTCTAGCTCTGTTGCCCAGGCTGGAGTGCAGTGGCCAGATCTCAGCTCACTGCAAGCTCCGCCTCCCGGGTTTACGCCATTCTCCTGGCTCAGCCTCCCGAGTAGCTGGGACTACAGGCGCCTGCCACCTTGCCCGGCTAGTTTTTTGTATTTTTTAGTAGAGACGGGGTTTCACCGGGTTAACCAGGATGGTCTCGATCTCCTGACCTTGTGATCCGCCCGTCTCGGCCTCCCAAAGTGCTGGGATTACAGGCTTGAGCCACCGTGCCCGGCCTCATTTGTACTTTTTACTTCATCTGAAACACCAAGTATGTGCACATTATATTATCTTGTGACTGCCTTTCAGATCTGTCATTTTCTCTGTAATTCTTTTAAAATATTTTATTGTTTTATTTTGTTCAATTTTCTGAAGCCTATTTTGTTCACAATGTTTTTAGCAATGTCTACTCTTGTATTTGCTATTTTTAATATAATTTTAATAACTGAAGCTCTTTTTAAATTTTCCATTTATTGCTATCTTACTTTCCATCTTATTATTTATTTGTTTTTCTCTTTTTAATCACTGTTGTCTATACCTTTAACTCTCCTTTCAGGGTAACATTAATTTTTTAATTACCTTGATTTTATGAAAAAAAGTGCTTGTAACTCATTTTTAGTTATCTTTTGTGACCATTATGCTGATATTTATACTTGAAATTATTTACATTTCTTTGGTATTTCTCTTTTCTCCTGGCTGTGTCGTTGAGTAATTACAATGTTGGAGACTTTCATATTATTTTTTAAAATCTGGGACATTTATTCTGAGCCGCAGTTTGCTAAAGACTGTAGGTGGAGAGAGATTTACAAAGGGTGCTAAACAGCAGGCAGGTTGGATTTAATTTAGTTGACATAATCTACGCCAGAAACATGATTCTATTCCAAGTAATTAGAAGGTCTGCTAATTCTACAGCAAAAAAATCACACATTACAATTATTATTGTGGGCTTATTGTTTATGTTTAAGTAAACTGGCAAGATCAGTAGATTCGTATGTGATTACTCACTCTGGTTTTTCATTCATTTTGCCACAAAAGCAACCAGCTTCTTGCAAAGTTAGTTTGTGTGCTTGCCATCATTAATTTTATGTATCAATTTGACTAGCCCCAGGGTTTCCAGTTTAAACATTATTTCTGGGTATGTCCATAAGAATGTTTTTGAATGAGACAGGATCTGAACTGGTGGACTCAGTAAAGCAGATGGCATTTCTCAATGTGAGTGGTCATTCATCCAGTTCACTAAAGGCCTGAAAAGAACAAAAGCCGAAGGAAGGAGGAAATTTCCCCTTTTTTCTTGCCATACCACTTGAACTGGTACATCACATTTCATCTTCTCCAGACCTTGGGCTAATTTTATAGCACGGATTCACTGGTTCTCAAGCCTGGGGACTCAGTTAAATTACCTCTTTGGCTTTCCTAGGTCTCCCGCTTACAGACAGCAGATTCTGATACTTCTCAGCGTGTGTGTGTGTATGTTTGTAGGCAGTCATGTACCATATTTCAGTCAATGATGAACCACATATACACAGTTGTCCCGTACATATTATAATGAAGCTGAAAAATTCCTACTGCTTAATGATGTCATAGCTATTGTATGGTCATAGTGCAATGCATTACTCGTGTTTGTGGTGATGCTGCTGTAAACAAACCTACTGTGCTAGCATTCATATAAAAGTTTAGCACATACAATTATAGATAGTACATAATACTTGACAATGATGATAAATAGCTGTATTACTAGTTTATGTATTCACTATACTACACCTTTTAAATTATTTTATAGTGTACTCCTTCTACTCATTAAAAAAAAAAAAGTTAATTGTAAAACAGCCTCAGGCAGGCCCTTCAGGAGGTATTCCAGAAGAAGGCATTGTTATCATAAGAGAGGGCAGTTCTATGCCTGTTATTGCACCTTAAGACCTTCTACTAGGACAATATATGGAGGCGGGAGACAGTGATATTGATGATCTTGACCCTGTATAGGCCTAGCCAAATGTGTGTGTTTGTGTCTTAGTTTCTAACAAAAAAGTATAAAAGTTTAAAAAATGAAAGAAAGCTTACAGAATAAGGACATCAAGAAAGAAAATATTTTTGTATGGCTATAAAATGTATTTGTGTTTTAAGCTAGGTATTATTATAAAAGAGTCCAAAATTTAAAAAAAATTAAAATTATACAAAGTAAGAATAGTTACAGTAAGCTAAGGTTATTACGGAATTTTTTTTTTTTTTTTTTTTTTTTTTTTTTTTTTTTGAGACGGAGCTTCTCTCTGTGGCCCAGTCTGGAGTGCAGTGGCTCAATCTCAGCATGCGCCACCATGCCCATCTAATTTTTGTATTTTTAGTAGAGACGGGGTTTCACCATATTGCCCAGTCTGGTCTTGAACTCCTGACCTTGTGATCTGCCCACCTTGGCCTCCCAAAGCGCTGGGATTACAGGCATGAGTCACCGTGCCCAGCCTACAATGGAATAAGATTTATTTTACGTTATGTTATGTTATGTTATGTTATGTTATGTTATGTTATGTTATCTTTTTGAGGTCTGTTGCCCAGGCTGGAGTGCAGTGGCAGGATCTCACCTCACTGCAAGCTCTGCCTCCCAGGTTCATGCCATTCTCCTGCCTCAGCCTCCAGAATAGCTGGGACTACAGGCGCCCGCCACCATGCCCGGTTAATTTTTTCCATTTTTTTAGTAGAGACGGGGTTTCACCATGTTAGCCAGGATGGTCTTGATCCCCTGACCTCGTGATCCTCCCACCTCAGCCTCCCAAAGTACTGGGATTACAGGCATGAGCCACCGCGCCCAGTGTGGAATAATTTTTTAAAATAAATTTAGTGTAACCTAAATGCACAGTGTTTATAAAATCTACAGTAGTGTATAGTAATGTTAAACCTTCACATTCACATTCATTCACCACCCACTGACTCATGCAGAGCAATTTCCAGTCTTGAAGGCCCCACTCATAGTAACTGCCTTATACATGTGTACCATCTTTTATCTGTTATGTCATAATTATACTGTACATTTTCTGTGTTTAGATCTATTTAGATACATGAATATTTACCATTGTATTTCAATTGCCTAGAGTATTCAGGAGAGTAACATGTTTTACAAGGTTGTAGCCTAGAAGCAATAGGTTATATCCATCCCTGACATTAAGCAACACGTAGCTGTGTATATATACAACAAACCTGACTAACACAGTGGTTATCTTCATTTGGCCCCTTCTCCACTATGGCTGAGGTTTCGATAAAAACTCATTGACACTCTTATAGTACTGTCATGTACTTTATAAGTCAATAAATGTACCCCTTAGAATAAGTCACCTGACTATGGAGATCTCTTCTAGCTTTCCATGTTCTGCAGGAGTACTTACATGTTTTTAAAATCTTCCTTCAGTATGGTCGTATTTCACAATATTTAGTGATGATTATTTATAGTTTATTGATTGACAGGATGGATGTCTTCTACATCAATTGTAGGCATTTATCACTGTCTTTTTATGTCCTTCATTGTTTTCAGTTGGCTTTACAGGGGAGAATTTGGGTAAAATATGCTCTTCTTATATCCAACCAAACGCAAAATTTTTACCTTTAAAGATAAGAAAGTATACATTCAACAAATAATAATAATAATGAAAGAATTGGGATTGAGAGCTGAAAAATACGTTTTGGTATATCTACTAATCATAGCCTCATTTTTCATCAAATGTGATATCATTTTTCTTCTGATAATCATGCCTCTTGCTTGACATATGTGTTCTGTATTTTTAACTCTGCTAATCTTACTCATCCTTTGGGAAACATCTCTTCAAGGAAGTGCTCTCTGATTTTTCTTTTCCCAGAAAGAACTCAGAGCTGCTTCTGAACTACCATGGTTCCTTGTACATGCTTTGATTTTTGCACTTATCATCCTGTATTTAATTGTTTGTAGATATAGCAAAAGTATAGAGGCAATAATTGCCTAGATCATGTGTAAGAAGAGGGAATTATTATTTCATTGGAGTGGCATAAGTTTTTATAGAGTAGTGGGAGGTAGGTTTTGAAAGACAAATTGTAAGAAGATTATTGGGAATACAGACTATGGAGTTTTTCATTACTTTGTGGGAAATTAGAAGTTTTTAAATGGAGGTCTTTAGCAGAGAATAATACAATCATAGCTCTTCTTCAGAAAGATTAATCTAGGTGTGGTATAACAGATCAAAAGTTTAATGATAAATCGTATACAGGAAATTCACTTAGGAGGTTAGTATAATATTCTCAGTATTAGTTTTTTATTTTTCACAAGAAATTATGTATGAACCCAGCAACTTAAAACAATGTCTGTGGGTCAGTTGTGTGAGCACAGATTAGAGTGCAGGGCAGCTTGATCTTTTGTTCAGGGTCTGACAAAACTACAATCAAAATGTTAACAGAGGCTTGAGCTTCTCTTCCAAGTTCACTTAGTAGTTTTTTTGTTTTTTGTTTTTTTTCAGAACTTATTTCCTTATAGCTGAAGAACTCATGGCCACTTGCTCCTCAAAGCCAGGATATTCTCTGACTGCAAAGAAAACCTAAGCCCTCTTTTCAAGGGCTTTGATTAAGTCTGGGGCATCCAGAATAATTTCCCTTTTGATTAAATTCAACCAATTTGGAGCCTTAATTACATCTGCAAAATCCCTCCACCTCTGCTCTATAATGTAACCTAATCAAGGGGGTGAGATCCCTCACCTTTGCCATATAATGGAACTTAATCACGGGTGTAATAGCAGTGGGAGTGGAAATCATGGGGCTGTCTTAGAATTCTGCTTACCATAGTCTCTAGGAGATGTTAGGCAGAATAAGCGTAGTGTCTATAGAGACGTGTTCTAACACAGTGTTCTAACACACACTGGTACAGAAATAAGCAAACACAGGATGATAAATGAATAAACAGAAGCAGGTACAAGGCACCATGGTAGTTCAGAAGGAGCCCTGAGTTCTTTCTGGGAAAAGAAAAATCAGAGAGCACTTCCTTGAAGAGGAGTTCCTTAAAAGATGAGTAAGATGAGTGGAGTTAACAAATGCAGAACATATGTGTCAAGCAAGAGGAATGAGTATTAGAAGAAAAATACTATTTTTGATGCTTACAATATTATATTTACAACAATCTTTTATTACAGATTTTTACATTAATTTTGGTTTTTAAAATATTGCATTAAAACATTATTTATTGTTGTTATTGATTTTTGCCATTTTCTTAAATTTTGCACCTGAAGCAAATGCCTCACTCTCTCCACCCCCTAATTCCTGGCTCTGAGCATCAGGTAGCAGGACTACCTAGGGAACTGCAATTGATTAGGTATTGCTGAAGTGTATGGTGAAAATGGAAGAATTGCAGAAGGGTAGCTGGAGAAAACTGGCTGGAGTAAGATCATGAGAAGCCTTATTTTGCTGTCTGAGGAAGACCTTCAAAGACTTTACCCAGTGAGAGTCATGGTTTTAAACTGGAGAGTGACCAGACAAGACTATCACTTAGAAAGATTATCCTGGCAGAAGTATCAAGGCTAGTTTGGAATGGTTTACTGTTCTCCATTAAAGGAAAACACTTAGGAGGCTATTGTAGTGATCACACGAGGTAAGTAATTATAGTTATGTTACTCACAGTATTGGCTCACTGAAAAGTATTTTAATTTTGGGATTTACCAGCAGAAACCAAGAATTTCTTTTTAGAAAGCATGTTAGATAGCTTTTTTGACTCTTTAAATGGTAGACCTTTAGCTAATGTAATTTTTTATGGCAATCACATTTATGGCTGAAGCATTTCTGTAACTATAGGCAGCTTATTTCACCTGGGAAATGCTTTTGATAAGATAAAATTTTCTGATATGTGATACCAAGATTGAGTCTGAGCCTATAGGTTTTATTGCATTTATATGCAGTGATGTTAGGTCAGACAGACGGCAAATGAGAATATTCTCACCATACAAAATTGAACAATCCAGCTTTGTAATTGCTTCAGGATAGTTGATTGCCTATTTTGTCTCTGTTCAAAGTACCCAAAGGAAATCCTGCTAGGGCCATTGAAAATATCAGACTCTACAGATGGAAATCATAACTATATGGTATTGGCTGTATATTTAATATACAGCTAGCAAAAACTGATTCAAGGGAGGGAGCCAGAATTACAATTGGATGCTTGATTGGAAGGACTGATATTAACCAAGAGGCCAATCTATAAAAGACTACTTCACATAGTAAAGAAAAAGCATATTAAAAAAGTATTTCCTGCCTTGAAAGATTGTAAATATGCATAATATACATGTTGATAGAATTGTATAGCCCTTTATATGTCAGTATTATCTAATATCATTGGCACTAGTCCCTATCTACATCTCTATCCTTTGGCATTTTTTTTTCTTAAATTACATAACTATGCCAGTCCCAGATTGTTTTCTTATTTGTTGATAAAACGTAAACACCCTAATTTATTTATTTTGAAAGTGTTTCTTTTCCAATTAGAGCAGGACTTCAATGTTTTAGTGTTTTTTTGGTCATATGTAATGACCATTAGTTAACCGGTAAATGCTATAATTGGCTCTTGGAATAGAGATACAGTTCTTAATCTTAGAGTTCATTGGAAACTTTTGGAGACAAAAGAGGACTCTAAAGATCAAACCAAAAATGTTCATGCTTTCCTAGAGACTGCAGTACACATTGCTGAGCTAATCTGTTGTAAAGTTTTGTGACTGCTCTGAACATGCAAGTAAAGTGATACAGTACCCAGAGGAAATTGTTCACTCAACCCAAGAGCAATGAGGAAGAAAAGTGCAAATCCAAACCGCTATGAGATATTGCCTCACACCCATTTTGACCTTTGTTGCGTCAAAAAGTCACAAATAAATGCTGGGGGAGGGTGTGGAGAAAAGGAAACTCTTAAACACTGTTGGTGGGAATGCAAATTGGTACAAAATAGTATAAAGTTTCCTAAAGAAATTAAAAATTGAATTGCTTATAACCCAGCAATTTCTCTTCTGGCAATATATGCAAAGAAAAAAAAGTCACTACCTTGTAAAGGTATCTGCAGCTCCATTTTTACCATTTTTGCTGCAGCATTATTCACAATAGCCAAGATATGGAAACACCCTAAGTGTTTGTCAACGGACAAATAGATTAACGAACTGTGGTACATGCATACCATGGAATAATATTAAGCTCTGTAAAAGAAGGAGATCTCTTCGTTTGCCACAACATGAATAAACCTGGAAGGCATTACGCTAAGTGAAATTAGCCAGACACAAAAAGAAAACTAATTCACGGTATCACTTGTATGTGAACATTTTAAACAAAATTCAGAAACAGAGAAGAAAACAGTGGTGGGAAAGTGGAGAGAAAATGGGGAAATACAGGCCAGGGAATTCAATGTAGCAGATCTGTAGGACAAACAAGTCTAGAGATCAAATGTACAAATGAGGACTATAGGTTATAAAAGTGTACTGTATTTGGGATTCATGGTAAGTGAGTAGATTTTAGCTGCTCCTGCCACAAAAGCAAACAAACAAACAGATAAATATGTGATATCATGGATGTATTAATTCGCTTTATTCTAGTAGCCTTTTTACTATTATGTATCCCATAACATCATGTTGTATACCTTAAATATACACGACAACATTAATTTTTTTAAAGGAGCAGTTACTTCCATATTTGGCATATTTTTAGTAGCTCCAAAAATGTCTTCCTGACTCCAGAAAGCTCCATACTTAAAATCCCACTACGCACAACAAAATCTTTTATTACATAACAGAATTTGAAAAGCAAAACTCAAAACATAAATCTTCCTAGCAGAGTTTACATTTCAATTAGATTTTTATTAAAGTTAAAATTACTGGTAGCTGAGCTTTTCCTGGGAGACCACTGTGATCACAGAAAACTACTCATATCCTAAACTAAAGTGCCTTTGTGGAAAGAAGAGAAGGGTAGAAAAAGAGGAGAGATACTGGCCACAGTTCCATTTTACCTTTACTCATTTTGCTTAACAAAAGGAACCATAAAATCACATTTTTACTGGGAATGAAATAGGTTGATTTGCTAAAAACTTAAAACAGTACAAAGTGTATAAAAGTAAAATGCAACCTCCTCCCTCTACAGTGACTCTCTAGTCTTTAGTCTCTCTCCAGTCTTTAGTCTCTCAACCATTGCTAAGAAATTTTTAAATACATTTTTCCTGAAATATTGTCAGGACATATAAGCTTATATAATCTCTCCAGTTGTACAACTGAAAATGTCCCCAGACGTTGCCAAATGTCCCCTGGGGTGCAAAATTCTCCTGGTTGAGAAGTGTTGCTGTAGAGGATCCTATTGTGTAAATATGTACACCCTATTGATAAATATTTAGGTTATCTTCAACTTCGGAGATCATAAAAAAGGCTGCACTGAGCATTCCAAATCCATGTGTTTGAGGAAATGGATAAGCCTATCTGTAAGACAAATTCCTAGATGAATTCTCATATCAAAGGGAATGTGTATTTTACATTTGTATAGATATTGCCAAATTGTTCTTCTTCAAACATATTTTGCACTTTTGCACTTACCACTCTGCCAGAATCTTGCAGATTCTTGGGGTAGGGAAGAGGACAAGAGGATGCTTAATAAATGTTAAAATCATCTATTCAAAAGCTCAAAAGGTGATGGCAGCAGCACAGCCATCAATGGCATTAACCAATGTTATCCTGAAGGAGAACGTGACATGTCCAATGTTTAGTTTTCAAAGCAAGGGGAGAGTGGGAGTGGGAGAGAGAGGAGAAAAGCAGCAAAGTCGGAGTTGAAGAGGAAGCAAACATTTATTACATGTCTTCTATGTACAGGTGCTGTGCTATGCACTTTACATACGTCACCTCCAGTGTGTTAGAAATTATCATTATGGCCCCTGCAGAGACTGACTTAGGTCTCTGTACACAAATCCAAACCAAGTGATCAGGCTTATTAATAAGTTAAACACTTCCAACATCAGTGCAGGTGCTGTGTCCCTTCTGCACGGGCAAGAACTACCTCCTCAATGGTGTGAAGGTAAACTCTGTTTCATAGCTGCTATATTTCATTGAAATAGCCCATTCTTCCAGCCCCTCCAAGGGTCTGGTGATGGATGCCTATGCTATACATCAAGCCAAAAGTCACACATGAATTGGCCAGCAGACATGGCTTTCTTGGCCCCTACGATGTTACTAAAAATTGAACCAACATTAAAAATTGAGAGATGTTATTCAAAATCTTGAATTCTGGTTTCTCTTTTAAAATATAATCTCCAACACTAGGCAGGCATTCCTCCTGACAACAATGGGTGCGACCTGAGTGAGTAGCAGATGCCCCTTCAGACAGGGCATATGCTCACCAATTTATCTTAATCCCTGCCACTCTCTATTGCCTCCTTGATAGATAGGTGTAGGGTCAGTTGCTATTGAAAGAGTAACAGTGATGTTCATCTTCCAGTTGAGAAACTTCTTACTGTACACATTCTTAAATAATGGGGAAAACAAAGCTAGATGGGGGCCACCTACTCCTAGAAGCGTAGGAGTGATGATAGCCTAGCTCAGTGGTTCTCAATCCTGTCTGCATATTAGAACTACCTGGAAAGGTTGTTTTTTGTGTGTGTGTGAGGATGAATGCCTGAATCTCACCTCCTCACCTTCATTCATTTGAGAATTATCCCAGAGATTTGCAGTTTTTAAAGGTTCCTTAGTAATACTAATATAATGTAGGGGAAAGATGGACCTGCCTGAGTCCTAGGTCACTGTGTGTATAACCTGGCATCTGTGAGCATTTCAGCTTAGAATTTCCTGCCCCAAGCCAACTACTTTTACCATACTGCTTTTATGACTTGTCACTTAACTCTAGTTCACCCCAGTAAAGCATATTTTGAAAGCAAAGCACATTACAGGCCATAATAGACATGAAATAAACTTTAGTAATTTCTTTCATGGAGTCCCGGTCATTTCACCTTTTTCCTCACAATTTAACTGACTGCCCCAGTCCATTCTGCCTTCAACATACTTATGTACTTCCTTTTCCTGTGTCAATTTCTTCCTCTTATTAGCAATTGCAGTTTGCAAATGAACACACTGGATCTCAGAGAGCTCAATCAACTTAGGGAAGATCATCTTCTTGGTAAGGGGCAAAAGTGGACTCAAGCCAAATCTTTCTGATTGCAAGAATCTCATATCCTTTCCATCATTCCAATTTGTCCCACAGTATTATTCTCTCTTCTTCTTTTTGGAAACGTTTTGACTGGAGACAAAGTATTTTATTGCATAATGAGAAAGAGAGTCTGAGGGAAAATGCCTCTAGAGAGGACAAAGTAATAAATAAGACCCTACTGACGCACATATGACCAACTGTATATCCTTTCAGAGTAGTGGATTGGTACTAAATATTATAAGAATACTTTTCACCAGATATAGGAGCTTTACATCTTGTTGGAAAACATCTGGAAAATAGAAAAAAAATAGAAAGAAGACATTTTGAGTAGCTAGGGAATTACCACTCTTGAAAACCGCTCAATATTTTGATGTGGGTTCTAAATATTTTTTTTCATACATTTATCTCAAAATCAAGGTCATACAGTACATACACCTTTCTCTCCAAATTTATCACCTAGTGTTATATGCTGACTATTTCACCAATTCACTGAAAATTCTTTGAAAGATTTCCAATGCCTACAAAACATCCTGTGACGAACTTCTATAGTTTATTTAGGCAGCTTTACTATATGATGCTAGGGATAATTTTGAAAGATGTGAGGGCATTTTATAAATGGACAAGAGAACACAGGGCTTCTATGCCAGCTCTGAATCAATATTCACTGACCCAGTTTGCTTCCCAAGAACCACAGCTGTGGCTGCTCTATGTTCATGGTTGACTATTTGATTTGGATTTGAACTACATCTTAGGGGAGTGTGGATTGTGCCAGAATCTTTCAAGGGACAAGATTGAACTTAGAATAAAGAAAAAAAGGAGGAAACGGAGTCAAAGTAGGATTATTTTATTAAGTTGAAAATGCACAGAAACTTATCCTTTCTTCTGAGAACAACTACAAGACAAAGGCAGTCAGCATTCTTTAACTGGCCACACATGGATCTGTAGAAGATGAATCCAGCATTTGAATATCTTACTTCTTGAGCTAACATTTTCACCAATTAATTCTGAGACTTTAAACTTAACATTTAAGCATTATTTACTGGATATATATACTTTGCTGAACCCTGAACATTATGTCTTAATGTTTAGCACATCTGTACTGTATTACACATACATACTGTGCTAAATTTTAAGGATATAATAATGGGCAAAATAGATACACAATTCACCTTCTGGTTGATGGGGAAGAAAAATAACAATATTTTATATTCTTATTTTCTCATTTATAAAATAAGGGAATCTCTGTAGCCCCTTTCAGTGATAAAGTCCTATTTTCTCACTTCATTCACCAATTTAAGGAATATTTATTAACTACGTAGTATATTTCATGCACTTTGCTAGTTGTTGCTGATGCAAAGTCACATTACTATGTTGTAAGAACTCATATTACAGTGAAAACTGGTTACAGAAACATAATTAACAATAAAGTGCAATGACTTGTCATTATTGAAAAATCCATAGGATGCTTAGGGTCACATAGGGGAAGCATCTGATTTTCTGAGAGGGAATGGGAAGTTGGGAAAAGTGTAGCAGAGAAGACGACACTGAGTTGTCATCACAACTAAAGCAAAAGCTTTCCATGAAGAAAACCTGGGAAGGGGCACATGGAATTTACAGGAGTACAGAAGTGTGAGATAACATTATATATTCAGGAAATAATTAGATTATTTGTTTATTAATTTATCAATTCCACAAACATTTATTGGATACCAAGAATGCTAGGTATTACACTGATCCCTGGAAGTGAAATAGTGATCAATAGAAATATGGGTCCTGATGTCACGGGACTTAAAGCTTGTGGGTGGAGTCATCTTCAGCAAGCTTCCCTGGGGAGGGTGATATTTGATCTATGTGCCAAATATCTCTGAAAGAAGATATGAAAGCGGTGATTTGGTGGGATTCATAGCATGATGTGGCTGAAACAGAAGAACCAGAGGGATTGGTGCAAGGTGAGTCTGAACTGGAGACCTGGGCCAGTTCAATTAAGCCTATGGGCCATCTTGGGTCATGATTGAAGCTTAACAAGGTCTTTGATTACACTTAACATTTACTAATTCACTCTTTAAGTCCTATGTTATCAGCCCTGTACCTATTTCCCAAGTTTCTTCTTTTATTGTATTTCTTCTCCAAAGTGGGCGTCTAGGATTTCCTACCAGCTTCTTTTTAGGAACTGCTGTTACCCCATTCTTATGGTTACTACTGGTACTCCCAGACTCATCATGCACATTGATTTTTGGCTATTGATTTTAGGAATACACATAATCCAAAGTAGACCAGAAACAATAACCTTTGCTTCAGGCCATAGTTCGTTGGTCCAAGTAGGTCCAGGAGATTATCCACTGTTTCTAATCTAGTCATTTGTCTTTATTTGTAACTGCAAAAGGTACATGATAACCCACACCATAGAGTTCTAGTAATATCACGTTTGTTTATTGACACCAATAACTTTTGAGTAGAGGAATAAAATGGAATCTCCTGAGTGTTCATAGTGGTGTCTGGACTATGGTTGGAATAATCAGTAGTGTACATGTGGAACAAAAATATTCAGAAGACAACACTCACCCTCATACCACATTACATATTTATAAATTAGCCTAAAGGAGGGTAGAAAATATCTAATATCTGCAAGTGGCTATCTATCTATCTATCTATCTATCTATCTATCTATCTATCTATCATCTATCTACATCTGGAGACTTCTGGACTCAGAAGCTGGAATAGGAAACATAAAACCACAGGGCAGGTCTGTACCCTGACTTCCCTGGGAAGAGCCTTGAGGACATGCTGGAATCACCAATATCATCCAAAGTCTTGGCATTTCTCTGCAAATTGGCTCAGCCCAGTTCACTGCTGAACTCTAAGGGACAAAAATAAAATAATATTCAACCCGCTTTGATTACTTAATAAAAATGGTATTGGTTAATCCTAGCATTTTCAAAGTAAAAGAATGCATAAGAGACTCATTTTGGTAATCCAAACAAAAACTTGCATAGTATATGAAAAATCCCATTGATGAAAACTCTCTTTTCTAGGACTTCTGGGTCTCTCTGGAGAAGGTGGAAATTCTAGAGGAAAATAAAACTCATTTTAAACCTTGTCTAGACAAAATATCTCCTATATCTAAGAAAGCTATTTCATCAGATCATATGTGAAGAGAATGTCCAGAGCTCCCGAACATGGACCAGAGAATAGAATAAATGTCATAGCCAGACCACCTTCGTACTCCTAAGGAAATGGGATTTCCCATTTGCAATACAGTCTTAAGGTTACTGCTTCTAAATGGATACTTTGAATTATTACTCCGTGAATAAATTAAATATTCATTTGGAGTGGTTGGAGAGGAGAGATGCGCATAATGCAGAAAAAGCCCAATATGATTGCGTGGCTAATTAAGTTTAGAAAATGTTGTGTTAAACATATGCAAGACTTTTCAGAGCATTTAGTAAATTAATATATGTTGTGACTTTCCAAAAAGGTGAAACTACTATTATGATTTCAAAGATTTAGTTAACTAAGGGAACCTTTCTTATTTCTACCCAGATTATTGAAGGCCAATTCTTATAATAAGGCCAGTAGTACTAATTGAGCATTTAATATGTGCCAGGAACTGCAGTAATTGGTTTACACAGATTATCTAACTTAATACTCATGATGAGGCCAAGATATGGAATCTATTACTCCCCTTGTTTTATGGAGAGGAAAATTAAGGGTCAGTGTATTTAGCATCTTTCCCGAGTTCATATTGCTTTTGTATAAAGATGCTTTGATTTGAATCAAGGCAGTCTGACCCCTGAACCTGTGTTATTAACCACCTGATATTACTACTCATAGTTCCTCAGAATAGTATGAAGAAAAGCTAACATAGAAGGACTAATATCCAGAATCTACAAGAAACTCAAACAAATTAGCAAGAATAATTCCATCAAAGAGTGGGCTAAGGACATGAATGGACAATTCTCAAAAGAAGATATACAAACGCCAATAAACACGTGAAAAAATGCTCAACATCACTAATGATCAGGGAAATGCAAATCAAAACCACAATGTGATATCACCTTACTCACTCCTGCAAGAATGGCAATAGTCAAAAAATTGAAAAATAACAGATGTTGCCGTGGATGCAGTGAAAAGGGAAGACTTCTACACTGCTGGTTGGAATGTAAACCAGTACAACCCCTGTGAAAAACAGTGTGGAGATTCCTTATATAAATAAAAGTACAACTACCATTTGATCCAGCAATCCCACTACTGGGTATCCACCCAAAGGAAAAGAAGTCATTATATGAAAGAGATACTTGCACACACATGTTTATAGCAGCACAATTACCAATTGCAAAAATTTGGAACCAGCCCAAATGCCCATCAAGCAATGAGTGGATAAAGATATTGTGATACATATATATACACACACATACACACACACACACATATTTATATGATGTATATATATTTATATTTATATTATATATTTATATATGATGTGCATATATATATGTGGTATATATATGGGGGGGGTGTGTGTGTGTGTGTATATACACACACACATATATATGATGGAATACTTCTCAGCCATAACAAGGAACTAATTAATGGCATTCACAGCAACCTGGATGGAACTGGAGACTATTATTCTAAGTGAGTAACTCAGGAATGGAAAGCCAAGCGTGGTATGTTCTCACTCACAAGTGGGAGCTAAGCTATGAGGATGCATAGGCATAAGAATAACACAATAAACTCTGGAAAGTCGGGGGAAAGAGTGGGAGTAAGGTGAGGGATAAAAGACTACAAAGTGTCTTCAGTGTATAGTGCTCAGGTGATAGGTGCACCAAAATCTCACAAATCACCACTGAAGAACTTACTCATGTAACCAAATACTGCCTGTTCCCCCAGAAACTATGGAAATAAAAAATTAAAAAGGAAGGATAAATAATTCAAAAAAAATTTGCTTTTTATAGCAATACTTCTTTTATTTACCTGGACTATGTTGTTTGGGAACATAAAAGTTTCCTACTTTAGTCTATTAGAATCAGCAATCCCAAGTATATTTTAGATGGATCCACCACCATTTCTACAAGGAATGTTATCCAACACCTTTTTCTTAAAAGACAGTATCGTGGAAAATCTTAGCTGTATTTTGCCATTGCCTCTCACCTTCAGGTGGGAGGCATTATAACTAATTCCTTTGCAAAATTAACCTTTGGGTACCATACATACACTTACTAAAACAGCACAGAATAAAAAATACACTTGAATTCTTCCAAGGCTCTCCATCTCTTTTAGATCACATTCCAATCAAGACAAGCTTTATCTTAAAGTCGAAGAATTATCAGCTTTATTGGGAAAAAAACATATTGTTGACATTTTCCTGATGCTACAGTAAAGGTCCCGGCCTGTTGATGACAATGGGCCTCTTGACTCAATTGTCACATAGTACTGGGAGAGAAGGTTCTCTCAGTGGTAACTAGTGGAGGTTACTTGGTTTGATACCTGCCACTTATGATGTTTTAATTGTGTGGTACTCTAACCATTGTGTAAATCAGCCTGGGCTCTGAGAAAAATGGAGGGAGAAATTCTTGGGGAGAGAATCTCCTTGAGAATATCCTTGATGATTTTCTTCGTTCTTTGCAATGCTGCACTCCAATTTTAATATTGGTAAAACCCTGAGATGTAGATATAATTATGCTAAATTATGATAAAATGTTAATTTGTCTCCACATTCTCAGGTGAGAAGAGAGGGTCAAACTTGAATCAGATACCCTAGCAACAACAATGTCAGATTAGGCTTGGTCAGAGAGCAGGGACTCCCATACTTTATGTTAAGGTGCTGAACTTGTGTGAAAGTAGGTAAATAGATGAGCTTTTTTCTAGACGCCCCTCTCCCAAACTTCTAAAATATATTGATGTCTAAGAAAACCCTTTGATAGTGTAAACAGCTTTATAGTTCACAAAGCCATTTTATGTGTGATGATTTCATTTAGTCTTCACAGCACACTGTGGTGGTTATTTCTTTATTTTGTAAATGAGAGAAAATGCATAAAATGAGGTTAAATGACTTGGCCAGAGTTACACAGTTAAGAAATGGTCACACTAGATATGAGAATGAGGTCGCTGTCTGACATTCTTTCTGTGATATCTCTCAATAATCCTACAATGCTCACCAACATTCAAATAAATACAAAATGAAGAAGTATAACTTTTATCAATACAATGATTCCACTTGATTGTTAAATTAGTAAATGCATTTTTCAAGTTATAATATTCAAATTAAAATATTTGAGATGTACAATTCTCATATCTGCCTACAGGGGTATATATTGGACAAAACCAATTGGAAATCAAGTAAGGTTTGGATGCCACAGAGTTTACAAAGCTTCATATCTTTTTATCTAATAATTCCACTACAGGTACCCCATGTTTAAGGTTAAATAGAAAGAAGGTTATCAAAATTTATTTTTAACGATGATAAAATGTAGTAATTTCCCAGTGTAGAGACTCAGCAGTACTCTGAGAAATAAAATATTATTCAACCACTGAAGCATATTTATTATATGCTTTTAATAATATAATATAAAGATAACACAATAAAATTATGTAAAATTAATAATACAAAATTATTTTCATAAAGCTTACAAGCAGAATATACAATTATATACATTTAGGAAATATGCATACAAATAAAAAAGAAGGGAATTACAGGAATCTTATTTGGAATCATGGAATTATTTGGAACCTTAATTGGAATCATGAAATCATGATTGATAATATATTTTTCTTTCTGCTTTCAATAAATTTTGAAAGTTTTCCAAATGACCATTTTATTCTGTATAATTTACAACTAAATGTTTGTTTCTTACAGTTTGAAAAATGTATTTTTTAAAACAAGATTAAACTATTTGGTGCACAAATGGAATATTTCGGCTAACACTTTTTCTTGAAATCGGAAACCTGGCTATGTAACTGTCAAATGTGTGAATTTTATTAGATGACCTCTAAAGTTCCTTTCTGCTTTTGTGAATTGTGACTACTTGATCAAAATGACCATTACCAGTTTTTGGCTGATCAGCATTCAATTATTTCTTTTAATAGTGCTCTGAGATCACTCGGGGAAATCCCCTATTGTGTACAGTCTTGGTGTGAGAGATCGGACTGGCTTTTCATTTCTTCTTCTCCTTACTTTTACCCATATCCTGGAGCTTTGAATCTTTTTGCTTTTCATTTTTAAAATTCACTTTTATTTTTGTATTTTTTGGTGATACATTTTTTTTAAGTTGTATTGTGTTAAGAACACTTAACGTGAAATTGCTCTGAAACATTTTTTGTATCCAATGTATTACTATTGACTGTGTTGTATCCAATATATTACTATTGACCTAAAAATCTGTAAAGCAGATTTTTAAGGCTTATTCATATTACTTGACTGCAACTTTATACCCATTTAATAGTAACTTCCCATTTCTCCCTCTCCTCAGCCCCTTGCAACCACTCTTTGATCTATAACTTTGACTATTTTAGATACATTAAGTGGAATCACACAGTATTTGTCTTTCTGGGACTGGCTTATTTCACTTAGCATAATGTCCTCAAGGTTCATCCATGTTGTCATATAGTGCAGAATTTCATTAAAAAAAAAAAAATAGTATCCCATTGTTATGTATACTACAATTTCTCTGTCAGTTTACCTATTATGGACATTTAGGTTGTTTACATACCTTGGCTGTTGCAAATAATGGTGCGATAAACATAAGAGTGCTAATACTCTCTGAGATTCTGATTTCAGTTATTTTGGACAGACATTCAAGAGTGGGATTGTTCGGTCATATAGTAGTTCTATGTCTAATTTTTCAGAGAACCTCCCTATTATTTTCCACAGTGGCTGCACCATTTTACATCCCCACCAACAGTGTACAAGTTCCTAGTTTCTCTGCATCCCCACCAACATTCTGTTGTGTTCTGATGTTCTTAGATAATAGCTATCCTGACAGGTGTGAGATGATATCTCATTGTAGTATTGATTTGTACTTCTCAAATAATTAGTGACATAGTGTATTTTTTAATCTATGTTAGCTATTTGTATATCTTTTTTGGAAAAACGTCTATTCAAGTGGGTAACCATTTTTAATTAGATTTCTATATACACTATATTCACTATTGAGTTGCAAGAGTTTCTCATATGTTTTGGATATTAACCTCTTATCAGTTACAGGATTTATAAATATGGTTTACTGTTCTGTTGGCTTCTCTTTCACTTTGTTGATGGTTTTCTTTGCTGCTGTGCAGGAGATTTTTAGTTTGATGTAGTCCCACTTGTTTATTTTGTGTCTTTATTTTCTTTGCTTATTTTTGTCTGTGCTTAGTGTATTAACCGTAAAAGCCTTTCCAAAACCAACAACATGAAGGAAAAACCTATGTTTTTTTTTTCTAGAGATTTTATAGTTTTGTGCATTACATTTAAGTCTCTAATCCATTTTAAGTTAATTTGCATACAGTGTAAGATAAGGTTCCAATTTCATTCTTTTGCATGTGTATATCCATTTTTTTCAGCACTATTTGTTGAAGAGAAAGAAGATTCTTTCCCATTGTGTATTGTTGGCACCCTTGTCAAAGATCAGTTGACCGTATATGGGTGGATTCATTTTGTGTCTCTATTTTGTTTTCTTGGTCTATATGCCTGCTCTATGCTAACACCATACTGTTTTGACTACTTTAGCTTTGCAATATATTTTGAAATAAGAAAGTATAATGTCTCCAGCTTAGTTTTCTTTCTCAATTTGGGTTTGTGACATTTTTGTGGCTCCAGATAAATTTTAGAATTTTTTAAATTTCTGTTAAAAAATGCCAGTGAGATTTTGATACGGATTGCATTGAATATATAGCTTGATTTGAGTAATATGGACATGAACAAATAGAAAATCTAAGCAGATGTGTAACTAGTATGGAGATTGAATTGGTAATCAAACATCTCCCAACAAAGAAAAGCCCAAGGCCTGGTGCCTTCATTGGTGAATTTTACTGAACATTCAAAGAATTTGTACCACTCCTTCTCAAATTTTTCCAAAAAATTAAAGAGAAAGGAATATTTCATAACTCACTTTATAAGATCAACATTCTCTTGATAACAATGTAGTCAAATAGATTACAAAAAAGAAAATTATGGGTTAATATTGTTAGTGAAAATAGACATGAAACTCCTCAATATGATACTAGCAAACTGAATCCAATAGCATATTAGAAGGATCATAAACTGTGACCAAGTGGGATTGATTCCTGAGATATAAGAACAATTCAACATATGAAAATTAATTAATGTGACGTATACACATTAGAAAGATAAAGGAAAAAAAAACATGATCATCTCAATGAATGCAGCAAAAACATTTGACAAAATTTATCCTTTCATGATAAAAACTCTCAAAAAATTGGGCATAAAATAAATGTTTCTCAACACAATAAAGACTATATATGACAAGCCCACAGCTAACATACCCAACAATGAAAAAGTGAAAGCTTTTCCTCTAAAATCAGGAACAAAGCAAGAATGCTCACTCTTCCTACCCCTATTCAACATAGTACTAAAAGTCATAGCTAGAACGATTAGGCAAGAAAAAAAAATAAAAGTTATCCATCCACATTGCAAAAAAAGAAGTAAAACTGTTCCTGTTTTCAGATGGCATGATCTTATATACAGAAAACCCTAAAGATTCCATTTAAAAAACTGTTAGAACTAATAAATAAATACAATAGTCCTTAACTTGTCCCTGGTTATTCTTTCCTTGGTTTCAGTTATGTGCGGTCAACCACAGTCTGAAAATACCGCATACAATAAGATATTTTGAGAGAGAAGAAAGAGAGGAGAGACCACATTCCTATAACGATGATTGCAATATATTGTTATAATTGTTCTTTTTTTTATTAGTTATTAATCTCTTCTTTTTTCTTTTTTTGAGATGGAGTCTTATTCCATTACCCAGGCTACAATGCAGTGACACAAACTTGGTGCACTGCAACCTCTGCCTCCCGGGTTCAAGTGATCCTCCTGCCTCAGCGTCCCAAGTACCTGGGATTACAGGCTTGCACCACCATGCCTGGCTAATTTTTGTACTTTTAGTAGAGACGGGGTTTCACCATTTTGGCCAGGCTGGTCCTAAACTCCTGCCCTCAAGTGATCTGCCCACCTGAGCCTTCCAAAGTGCTGGGATTACAGCCATGAGCCACCGCATCCAGTCCTAGTTATTAATCTCTTACTGTTCCTAATTTATAAATTAAACTGTATTATATTTATATGTGGATAGCACAAAACATAGCATATACAGGATTTGGTATTCTACAGCTTCAAGCAACCGCTGGCGGTCTTGAATGTACCACCTACAAATAAGCAAAAGCTGCTACGTAGTAAAGCTGAGGATAAAAAGTCAGTATACAAAAATAAGCTGTGTTTCTATATACTAACAATAAACTCTCTGAAAAGAAAAATATGGCAATAATCCCATTTACATACAATACCACCTAAAAGAATAATATATGTAGAAAAAACTAAAGAGTTTGGTGAAAGACTTGTATATTGAAAACTATAATACATTGCCAAAAGAAATTAAAACAAGGCACAAAGAAATGAAAAGACATTCATCCTGTGTTCATGGACCAGAAGACTGAGGTTTTAAAATCTTGAGCTAGTACAGTGGTACTAGAATGTAGCGTCAATTGGAGATCATTTTATTTCCTACTGGCCAGATATTTCCTGCTGTGATGCAATTGGCATGTTTCAGCTTAATACTTTGTGACTTTTTTGTTGACTGATCATTTATAAGCCTGGTTCTCCAGGTTTTCATAGGTTCTGTGAGTTCCTTCTTATGTTATCACGTCTTTCTAGGAAAAATCCTCCCATTTATCTAGAATCAATTTCCTTTGTTCTCTAAATCTGAAACCCTGATGGTACACTGACAACCATCCTACATTGGAACTATTGGAAAATACTTTCTTTCAGCCCAATGAAACTTACCAAGGAAGCATTTTTAGAACATAAAATTAAAAATTAATAGTAAGGACTAAAATCTGTAACATGGATCTCACCTACAGGAACCTAGAAAAACATGAATGACTATGATTAATCAATTCAAAGTTTTACAAGTCTTTTAATGTCATAAACATATTTTAAGCTCTAGTATATATTAAGCATTAATTCTCATAATGACCACAAATGAGTAGTCTCAGGGGGATAAAATGTCATTTTTCAATTTGAAGCAGAAGACGTCAGTATGTTGTGGGATCGTTGATTATCTTATGGTCCTGAATTTTCTCAGAATCTTAGACCCAGAATATTTTTTTTTGTTTCCTTCTTTCTTTTTTTTTTTTTTTTTTTCAGTTGTTACCCTGCTGTTCTTCAAGATCTTTGGTTGCAAAGGACATATTCTTTGACCAGTTTAAGCTACTCTCAATGTTCTGAAGACAACCTGTTAATTCTCTAATTCCTTTGTATTTAAAATCTTCCTGAAGTGGTGTGTTGGGTTTTTAATAACTCTCATGACAGCAAAGCCAATCAGAAGACACGTCATTGGCCTGTTTTCTGTAGTCTTTTACATTATACTATTTTGTAATGATAGACACTCAGAACCTTAAAGCAGCTTTAATTCAATGAGGTAAGTGTTTTCTTAGATTCCAGAAACCAAAGCAGCTTTTAAACCAGGAAGTTGACACAATTCCCTTTGAGTTCTGTCCTGAAAAGATATTTTGTCAGCTTTGGCTCTACTTCCTTAGTTAGTGGATTAAACAGGATAACAAATATATTTATTTTGTATTGCAAAACTACTTCTTTGTATTGCAAATAAATTTATCCAAAAGAATACAAAGTCACCATTCCTTCAAAAGCAGTGGTGGGGCAGGAGGCTCCGGATTGTGTGACAGGCAAGAGAACTTGTGTTTGCTTATTGACTATTAGCCCATCTTCCTCTCTCTGTCCTCCCTCCTGTTCCAGTTTACCTGGGGTGAGGAAGCAGTAGCTGCTGCCAAGCTTCCTGCAGAAGAGGTTACAGCAGGAGAATGACACAGCACTTTAAGGACTCTAGAGAAACAAAAAAAACCCTCTGCTTCCTTTGTAGAGCGCAGGTAATATCCTTGTATTGCTACTTATAATTTTGTCTATTTTCAGGGATTAAAAACTCTCTTATTTCTTCCTACGATGACGATTCTCTTATTGAAACCCTGGACGGTGTCTCCTTACCCCTTTATGTCAGGTGACAACTTTATTACTAAACTTCAGTGGTTCTCATATGACTCCAGCCTGCCTCTCTCCACCTTCCCTTGCCTTCAGCCAACTAGGACTGTTTCAAGCAGACAATTCTCTTCCCTGCCCTCGTTCCACTGTGTTTTGCTTCAGAGATATTCCTTCTGGATGTTTTAACTTAAACAGATCCTCCCTCAATTTCTACTCACCACTAATACGTCACTTCCCTCATGCCTTCTTTTGTAGGTAATATTTTGCATTACTTATTTTGGGCTTTTCCTGTTCTTACTATGTACCAGGTATTATAAGCACTTAAGGAGGACCACAACAATGGTGAGATCACACATGGTCCCTGTCCTCAGAACTTCCGTTTAGTAGAGAAACAGAGAATTCATTATGGCGCATATGACAGGGGTGGAGGTAAACACAGGTCCCATAGGAGTAAGAGTAGGGCCTTTAAGGTACATTTCTAGGATAGGGCTGTATTACTTGATTTAATAAGAGCTAAATGAGCATGTAGGCATCAGCTAGGTGAAGCAGATGGCTGTCATAAACCAAGGAAACACGTGTTTTTATTCTTCTTATTTTTGTCAGCTGTATAGTTAATTCACATTCATTGTAAAATTTTTGAAAAATAGAAAATGAAGAAAAAGGAAAAAACCAATGATCTGTAGTCCTACCGAGAGGTGACAGCAACGTGCTAGCAGCCCTCACTCGCTCTCCGCGCCTCCTCGGCCTCAGCGTCCACTCTGGCCGCGTTCGAGGAGCCTTCAGTCCGCAGCTACGCTGTGGGGGCCCTCTCTGGGGCTGGCCGAGGCCGGAGCTGGTTCCCCCTGCCGGCAGGGAGGTGTGGAGGGAGAGGCGCCAGCGGGAGCCCGGGCTGCGCTAGGCGCCCGCGGGCTGGCGCGAGTTCCGGGTGGGCGTGGACCCCGCAGGCCCCGCGTGTGGCCGGCGCCTGCCGGGCTTGATGAGGGGATGAGCTCCCTCTGTGCCGCCTGGAGTGCCCGGGCTAGGTGCCGCAAAGTTCCGCTGAGAGTGCCATGGAGAGGTGAAGCCGGTTGGGCTTCTGGGTCAGGTAGGGACCTGGAGAACTTTTCTGTCTAGCTAAAGGATCGTAAACACACCAGTCAGCACTCTGTGTCTAGCTAAAGGTTTGTAAATGCACCAATCAGTGCTGTGTGTCTAGCTAATCAGGTAGGGGGCTTGGAGAACTTTTGTGTCTGGCTAAAGGTTTGTAAACACACCAATCAGCACTCTGTCAAAACAGACCAATCAGCTCTCTGTAAAATGGACCAATCAGCAGGATGTGGGTGGGGCCAGATAAGGGAATAAAAGCAGACCACCCAAGCCAGCAGCTGCTGTTAGTTGAGGTTCCCTTTCAGTTTTTGGAGTGTTTGTTCTTTCACTCTCGCAATAAATCCTGCTGCTGCTCAGTCTTTGGGTCCGTGCTGCCTTTATGAGCTGCAACACTGTGAACGTCTGCAGCTTCGCTCCTGAGGACAGTGAGACCGTGAACCCACCAGGAGGAATGAACAACTCCAGACGTGCCGCCTTTAAGAGCTGTAATACTCACCCGCAAAGGTCTGCAGCTTCACTCCTGAAGTTAGTGAGACCAGGAATCCACCAGAAGGAAGAAACTCCAGACCCATCTGAACATCTGAAGGAACAAACTGCGGACACACCATCTTCAAGAACTGTAACACTCACCACGAGGGTCTGTGACTTCATTCTTGAAGTCAGCGAGACCAAGAACCCACCAATGCTGGACACACTATCATTTGAGTATCATTGACCACTAAAATGACAACACTTTGTTCCCTAATCTTGGGTAAGTGTTGTGTGTGTGGTGGTGGTGGAGGAGGAAGGGGGGAGGTGGTAATGTAGAGATATACTAAATTTTATATATTTCAGCTTATTTACTGTATATACAATTTTGAATACTGCCTTTTTTTCACTTAAAATTATACTATAGACTTTGTTTCACTCCATTAGGGCTTTCAAAAACATCATTTTAAAGGCTCATTTAGTCTTTCTACATGAATTCCTCCTGGCTTCTCTTACTCCTGTGGTCACCCCTACCAGTAATCTGTCTTCTCCATGCGTCTAAATCAGACTTGCCTTCTTGGCACTGCTTTGGAATCGATAATAGTAGTCACAGCTGTAATCTTCATCATTTGTGTGAATGCAGAGTGGTCCAGTGTCCCCACGTGGTTAGGTCAAACATGCCTAAAGACAGGGCATTCCAGGCATCATCTTTCACCACCTTTGAAACTCCCTTCCATCGGTGGTATTCCTGACTCATCTATTGATGATGTTTCTTTAAAACAAACGGGAATCAAAAGGCAATGCACTTGGGTTGCGTATACTCTGAACCTTATTTGAGTTTTTTCATTGGGCAACATTTAAGTATCTCTCATTGTGAGTTACTGATTTTATCAGTCATCATTTATCCTAGAACTCTCCATGAAATCAAGGTTAGGGTAAGTATTAAGACATCAGTGATATTTCTGCCTATAACTTTTGAAACTCTTGATTTCAGTATTTAACTAGAAGCATGAAAAAGAATCTATGGGAAACTTTTTCAAAATGCATTATGGCCAGGTCCTACCTAAGATATATTATTTTGGATGTGACAGACTAGAAGAAAGACCTGAGCATATGCATTTTGAAAAGACAGCACAAATGATTCTAGTGGGCATTCCTCAAAAGGAAGTACCGTCCAAATCTCATCCCTCAAAGGGTAATGTTTTCTAAGGTTTCACTTGTCCACTGTATTAGTGAATTTTCACACTGCTATAAAATGTGAGACTAAGTCATTTAAAAGGTTTAATTGCCTCACAGGTTTGCATGGCTGGAGGCATCAGGAAACTTATTATCATGGCAGAAGGCGAAGGGGAAACAAGCACCTCTTACATGATGGCAGGAAAGAGAGAGAACAAGAGCCAGGAAATGCCACACTTTAAAACCATCAGCTGTCATGAGAACTCCCCCACTATCAAGAATAGCATGGGGGAAACTGCCACTATGATCCAATCGTCTCCCACCAGGGGCCCTCCCTCAACAATGGGGATTATAATTTGAGATGAGATTTGGGTGGGGACTCAGAGCCAAACCATATTATCTACCTTGTTTTTTCATATATGCTTTTATTGATAAATGTACTCCACCTTCATAGTGTTATAACCATCTATATGCTGATGAGTCCTAAATCTCTGTCTTCACCTTTAATTTACAGATTAAAACACATGTAACTGACAGCCTTCTGAGAAAATCCAATTGGCGGTCTCCAGCCTTCCCCAACTCTCTGAACGCACCATCTCATCTTCACTCCTCAGCCTACTCTTTCCCTGGACTCCCTTGCTCAATGGTATCCCTCTTTTTTTTTTTTTTTTGGTACACTCAAGTCAGAAAACTGGGAAATCATCTTAAGCTTTAAATCCTTTAAATGACTATGATGTATAGAATGATTCTAAATTTCTTGGTCTCCCAGGACTACCTCAAACCTATTTCTATAGCTTTAATTTCTGCCTTCATCAACTCAGTTATGTGCTTATACTGCTCAACATCTTGGAGTTATTAACCATGTTTACCATTCTGTTTCCTACTTGATTCATTTTATACCAGCTATAAAAGTCTTCCCATGCTTATTTCCCTAAGTCTCATCTCATCTGTGTGTCATCTCCTCTCCTTTTCTGAATTATCAGGTATATCCAACAGCTCTCCTTGTGTTACTACAATGTTTTATGCATACATCTTTTATATGACTACTTTCTCCTCTTAGGCAATAAACACCTGGAGGGTGGAGCCTGTGTCTATTTCCTTTTGTACTCACAGTGCAATGTCGTGTGCTTGGCATATAGAAAGTGCAACTTGACTAAATTTTTATTGGATTGACTAAGCACTAGTATAGGATACATGCCTAGCCCTTATAAAACCTTAAAACTTAGAGAATTGGGAGGGATGAGGGTAAGGAGGGAGTGTATTGTGTGAATCAATTACTGCTGGCTGCCCCGGTGGACACCTTTGCTGGAACTACTATGGGTTTAGCCTGGAGTATATCTAGCTCCTTGAGACTGATTCTGAAGGCTTGTTGGAAGCAGTTCATAACTGTTTTGAAAATTCTCTCTTTCATTTTAAAGCCACAGCAGCGTTCAAGTTTCTTCAGTTATTTTAGCCATGTTTCCATCTAATGTCTTGATGTTACTTTAAAATCAATCAACCCAATGGGGATGGGGCAGTGGTGGGGGAGTTTATGTGTAGAGGTAATTGAAAGGGAGAAAAATCAGATAAAGACAAATGCATGCGGCCACACAGCAGGAATCCATAGTAACACACCTACCTATGCACCACTTGCTTGCTCTGCCTTCCATTCTCTAAACTGTCCACTGGGGTGACATGTATAAGAAAATGAATGATGCCAGATGATTGCGGTTAGGATCAGCATTGCAAAAGGTCCCTTAATGATTGTCAGCTAAAACAAATCAGGCCTCAATTTTCCCCTTTTCATTATCTTTCAAGCAGGTTGCATTCACGGGTAATTAAAGATTATCTTGTATGTTTTCCTTTGATGTTTCCTTAGCTAGGGAGAACTATTCTGCACAAAGAAAGCCAGAAACAATAGTACTGCATGCTTACTTTCTTTTTGTTTTCAATCATGAAATCCAGCGAAGGGTCAGACTCTAGGAACTTCAGAGCTAAATCTTGGTGTCAGCTTTGAAATGAGAGTTATTCCCAATGAGGTTTGAAAAAGGGAGAACCATAGCTTTCAGGCCGCTATTCATGGGATAAAAATTAAATCATGAAAGAACATTGAAAGGAAAACAAAGGCAATTAGGTAGACCAAAAACAGACTCTATATCTTATTTCTGAAACATTTTAAAATTTGGGCTTCATGAAAATCTGTGTTTGTGGGAGAATGCAGTATGATTCTGATTCAGACAGATGCATTTAGAATAGACATATGTACTGAAGGATGACAGATGTGTTTGATGAAGCCAGATGTACAAAAGTAGTCAGATGTATATGTCTCTTGAAGTGAAAAGTGAAAGCAAATATATATATATATAATATTTAAAGCAAATATATATATATTTATATGTGGATGGTGACTGAGGCACCACCAATGTTCAGTCATAGGAGACATACAGCTATTGAGTGTGAAATCACAGAATTTACAAGTAGTGAATAAAATATATAAAACCCCTTAAAAAGATTATTTTGTGGGCCTAACACTATTAGACTGCTGCCACGTTAACACTATAAAACCACTGCTTTTTATGTTTTCACTGTAAATCTTAGATTCCTTTTCTATGCCTCTGTACCAACAATAGTTGTGAATTTCTAATTATTTTGTTAACTAATTATTATACCTTAAAAATAACATTTTATAACTATTTACAAAATGGAAAAACTTAGTTTTTAAACCTAATGCCCATCTATTCTCATCTTGAAACAGAAAACGTTAGTAACGAGGTTATCAACAAAACCTGTCTGGCCGGCCGGGCGCGGTGGCTCATGCCTGTAATCCCAGCACTTTAGGAAGTGGAAGCAGGTGGATCACGAGGTCAGGAGATCGAGACCATCCTGGCCAACATGGTGAAACCCCATCTCTACTAAAAACACACACAAAAAAGTTAGCCAGGCGTGGTGGCGGGTGCTTGGAGTCCCAGCTAGTCAGGAGGCTGAGGCAGGAGAATTGCTTGAACCCGGGAGGCGGAGGCTGCAGTGAGTGGAGATCGCATCACTGCACTCCAGCCTGGGCGACAGAGTGAGATTCTGTCTCAGAAAAAAACAACAAAAACAAAAACAACAACAAAAAGTGTGGCAGCCTATGTTTTTAGTCTATGTCCTCGTCCTCTTTGCTGAGGTGAAGATATGAAAACTTTTTTACACACCGTAAGTAATGCAGAGAGGAAGAGGAGAAATTATACAGGTACAGGCCCATGAGTGAGTCATACTCAATGTCTCTTGTCACTTCCAAACCCCACTTGTACCCCTGGGGGTTGGAGAGAAGGAACAGCATAAACAATTGAACATTTGAAACCACAGAAAACCATGAAAAATAGCACTTTACAAAATAATAATATAACAATTTACAGATGAATAATTACTGAACCCACTTCTTGCTGATATTTCTATTTCTCCAGCGATGGTGATCCTTACAGTAGACCTAGGAGAAGATGGTGAGAGTTGAGCTCTGATTTAAGAAAATGTCTGGCAGATATGTAATTCCTTTTCTTATATAGCATGATATAAAATGGTATATATATAAAGATTTACTTGATTTGAATAGAACTTGAGCATTCATCATCATACAGCATGTGTGTCGTAATGCTGGTAGGAGTTGTCTGTTAAAATATGAAGTTAGCATTGTCATTTTTAGTTGTAATATTTCTTTGAAACAAAAGTTCCTGGACAAAATTCTTTGGCTTTCAGAAGTGGTATGGGGGAAGGGCTGGGAACATACAGGATATAGACTGGTGATTTTCAACTGTGGCTGCATAGTTGATGAATCTGTGAAGCTATTTACAAGTGCCAATGTGGCAAAACTTGAGTCCTGCCTCCAGAGATTCCAGGTCAATTGTTCTGGGGTGGGGCTTCAGCATCAGCATTTTGTCCAAGTTCACCAGAAGATTCTAATATGCAGCCAAATTGATAAAGCCTGGAAAAGATGAACCATTTTACTGCTAGTACACCCTAAACAAGTAGTTTTCCATGGCAAGATGGACTAACGCGGGAATTGTGTTTCATTCTATTAACAATTCAAAACAATCAACTTACACTCTTGGCTCCAGTTCCAACCAGCCACACTTTGGGTTATCACATGGCTTTTCATGTTGGTGTTACTACAGCGTAAGAGCAGGTTGCTCATGTGTACACCAGTATTTTGCTTTATGAGATACTGATGTGTCTCATTACATATGAATAAATAAAATGACTTGTTAAATTCACTTTAGTCTCAGTTTGATTAGTAGAATTAATCTTCCAAAGTCTGCTTACTTTGAAGCCCTGAAAACTTTGGGTTTTATCTGTAGCCCAGGCAAAAACTGCAAAAATTAAATGGAAGCATTACACCACTCGAGTGAGACCTTCTGGTTTTCCTTTGGTGATACTCATTGGAAACATTTATCAGTTCTATGTGCTGTGCTAAATGTTATGTTGATAGACCTATCAATTTTTGACAATTCTTTGTAAAACTTGACTAATTTTATGGACTTTTTGGAAAGAATTACCGGATCAGAAATTATTTTGAACATATTCAAAAGAAACTTTTTGGATTCAAGTCACTCTGAGCTTGTATCTTAGCTGGTATCACCATTTAGGATAAAGTGAAAAATGATCATGATTCTGGACAAGTTTGGGTGCTAAGTGATCTTACACATGTCTATTATTCTCTCTGGACATCAGTTTTCCCTAATGCAAAATAAAAGGGTAGGGTTATACTAAAATGTCTCTAGATTTCTTCAAGGTCGAAAATAATATATATTTATGCAACTGTGCTCTATTTTTTAAATACACTTTTCATTTTAGCACAGTTTTAGGTTTACAGAAAAATTGGGACAAAATATTCATATATTATTAACTTCTCATATTAGTAAAGTGTATTTGCTATAATTAATGAACAAATGATGATACATTATTGTTAGATAAGGTCAATACTTTATTCAGATAGCCCAAGTTTTTACCTAATGTTCTTTTTCAGTTCCAGGATACCATCAAGACTATCACATTACATTTGGTAGTCATGTCTCCTTAGGCTTCTTTTGGTTGTGACACTTTCCTGATTTTCCTTGTTTCCGATGACCTTGGTAGTTTAGAGAGCACTGGTCAGATATTTTGTAGAATGTCCCTCAGTTTTGTCCGATGGTTTTCCCATGATTAGATTAGGCATGTGGGTTTCGCGTGAAGAATACAAGAGCAGAGTCATTTTCATTACATTAGATCAAGAGTATGAACTATCAATATAACTTATCATTGTTGCTGTTGACCTTGATCACTTGACTAAGGTAGTGTTTGTGCCGGTCCCTTTCCATACTGTCTGTACTTTAAGTCACTATGAACAGCCCACACTTAAGGATGGGGAGTTACATTCCACTTCCTGGAGGATAGAGTAACCACATAAACTGTTTGGAACTTTTCTGAAAGGAAGGATTGTCTCTCCTCCTGCATTTACTTATCCTTTATTTATATCATCATGAACTCAGACATATTTATTTTATATTTTATACATGTGTCTTTTGGTAGAACGTATGAGTGCGTGTGTCTTTTTGGTAAAACAATTTATTTTCTTTTGAAAATATACCTGGTAATGAGATTGCTGGGTCGAAGAGTAGCTGTGTTTTAAGTTCTTTGAGAAATATCCAAACAGCTTTCCTTGGCTGAACTAATTTACATTCCCACCAACAGTGTGTGAATACTATTTTATTTATTTTGTTGCTCAATTTTTTTTATCTTTGTCTACCGAGAGTTCCTTCGGTTGGCTCTTGGGACATCTTCACATCCGTGCTATTGATTATTGTGTGTTGTGTAAGAGAGTATGTGTGTGTTTGTATGTGTGTGTGTGTAGTTTGTGTAGTTTTGAGCACTACGGTATGTTCTGGGAACTTCTTTTGTATTTCCAGCCCCTTTTACTTTATATATTTTTGGGTTTTTTTTATTAATTTCAACTTTTATTTTAGATTCAGGGGACACACGTGCAGGTTTGTTACCTGGGCATATTGTGTAATGCTGAGGCTTAGGTACAGTTGATCTTATCACCCAGGTACTTAGCATAGTACCTGATAGCTTCTCAACCTTTGCCCTTCTCCCTCTTGCCCCATTCTAATAGTCCCTAATGTCTATCGTTGACACCTTTATAAGTAACCAATATTTAGCTCCCACTTATAAGTGAGAACATGTGATATTTGGTTTTCTGTTCCTGTGTTAATCTGCTTAGGATAATGGACTACAGATGCATCCATGTTGCAGTGAAAGACATGATTTCATTCTTTTTTTTATCGCTGTGTAGTATTGCATAGTGTATATGCATCACATTTTCTTTATCCAGTCAGCTGTTGATGGGCACCTGGATTGATTCTATGACTTTGCAATTGTGAATAGTGCTGCAATAAATATAAAAGCTCATGTGTCTATTTGATAGAACAGTTTTTTTTCTTTTGAAAATATACTCAGTAATGAAATTGCTGCATGAAAAGGTAGCTGTATTTTAAGTTCTTTGAGGACTATCTAAACTACTTTCTTTGGCTGAACTAATTTGAATTGCCACCAAAGGTAGATAAGTTTTTCCTGTTCTCTGCAACTTTTTCAGCATCTGTTGTTTTATGACTTTTTAAATAATAACTATTCTAACAGATGTGAGTTTGTATCTCATTGTGGTTTTGATTTGCATTTCTCTGACAATTAGTGATGTTGAGCATTTTTCATGTTTGTTGGCCACTTATATGTCTTTTTTGAGAAGTGCCTGTTCATGTCTTTAGCCTATATTTAAGTTGGGTTATTTATTTTTTGCTTGTTCAATTGTTTAAGTTCTCACAGGTTCTAGATTTTAGACCTTTGTTAGATGCAGTTTGCAAATATTTTCTTTCATTCTTTATATTGTCTTTTTATGCTGTTTGTCACTTCTATTGCTGTGCAAGAAACTTGTGAGTTTAATTGGATCCCACTGTTAAATTTTTGGTTTTGTTGCAATTGCTTTTGAGGACTTAATCATAAATTCCTTCCCAAGGCCAATGTCAAAAATGATGTTTCTTAGGTTTTCTCCTGAGATTCTTATAGTTTGAAGTCTAACATTTAAATCATTAATCTATTCTGAGTTAACTTTGGTATATGATGAAAACTAGGGGTCCAATTTCAATCTTCTGCATATGGCTAGCCAGCTATCCAAGCACAATTTACTGACTAGGAAGTCCTTTCCCCATTTCTTATTCTTGTCAACTTTGGTAAAGATCAGATGGCTGTAGGCATGCAGCTTTATTTTTGGGTTCTCTATGTTATTCCATTATACTATGTGTCTGTTTTTGTACCAGTACCATACTGGTTTGATTATTGTAGCTTTATAGTATAATTTGAAGTCAGGTAATATGATGTCTTTGGTTTTGTTCTTTTTGATTAGGATTGCCTTGGCTATTTGGGCTATTTTTTGGTTCTATGTAAATTTTAAAATAGTTTTTTCTAGTTCTGTGAAAAATTACATTGATAGTTTGATAGTAATAGCATTGGAAGTCTAGATTGCTTTGGGCAAGATGGCTGTTTTAATGATATTGATGCTTCCAATCCATGAGCATAAAATGTTTTTTCATTTGTTTGTATCATCTGTGATTTCTTTCAGCAGTGTTTTGTAGTTCTTCTTGTAGAGATCTTTTACTTGCTTGGTTAGATGTATTCCAATGCATTTTTTTTCCAGTTATTGTAAATGGGATTGTGTTCTTCATTTGGCTCTCAGCTTAATCTTTGTGTGTAGAAATGCTACTGATTTTCATATGTTTATTTTGTATTCTGAAATTTTACTACAGTTTTTTATCAGCTTCAAGAGTCTTTTGGTGGAGTCTTTATGGTTTTCCAGGTAGGTCTAGAATCATATTTTCAGTGAAGAGAGATAATTTGACTTCTTCTTCTCGTATTTCAATGTCTTTTATTTCTTTCTCTTGTCTGATTGCTCTGGCTAGGACTTCCTGTATTATGTTGAATAGCAGACTTTGTCTTGTTCCAGTTATTAAGGGGAATGCTTCTAGATTTTGCCCATTCAGTATGATGTTGGCTGTGGGTTTGTCATGGATGACTCATTATTTTGACGTATGTTCATTTGACAGCTAGTTTCTTGAGTGTTTTCTTGATGAAGGAATGTTGAATTTTATTGAAAGCTTTTTCCATTTTTATTGAGATGATTCTATGGTTTTTGTTTTTAATTCCTTTTATGTGGTGTATCACATTTATTGATTTGTGTATGTTGAATCAACCTTGAAAACCAGAATGAGGCCTACTTGACCGTGGTGAATAAACTGTTTGATGGGCTGCTGGATTCAGTTTGATAGCACTTTCCTGAGGTCTTTTTGCATCTGTGTTCATCAAGGATATTGGATGGTAGTTTTCTTTTTTCATTGTGTCTTTGCTAGATATTGGTATTAGAGTAATGCTGGCTCTGTAGAATTAGTCAGGGAGGATTCCCTTTTCCTTGAGTTTTTGAAATAGTTTCAGTAGAATTAGTACCAGCTCTTCTTTGTATGTCTGGTACAATTCAGCTGTGAATTCATCTTCACAGGACCTTCTTCATTTGGTAGATTATTTATTTATTTATTTATTTATTTATTTTTACTCATTCAGTTGTGGAACTCATTATTCGTCTGCTCAGGGTTTCGATTTCTTTCTGATTCAATCTTGAGAGATTGTATTTTTCCAGAAATTTATCCATTTCCTCTAGCTTTTCTACTTCATGTATATAGACGTGTTCATTATATCTGAGTATCTTTGTATTTCTGTGGGATTGATTGTGATGTCACCTTTTCTTTTCTGATTATGCTTATTTGGATCTTCTCTTTTCTTAATCTAGCTAGTGTTCTGTCAGTCTTGTTTATCCTTTCAAAGAATCATCTTTTGGTTTCCTTTCAAAGAATCATGTTTTGGTTTTGTTGATTCTTTCTATGTATTTTGGGGGTCTCCATTTTCTTCAGTTTAGTTCTGATTTTAGTCATTTCTTTCTGCTAGTTTTTAAATTTTTTTTAGTTCCTCTAGGTATGATGTTAGATTGTTAATTTGAGATCTTCTAACTTTTTAATTTAGCTGTGTATTGCTATAGATTTTCCTGTTAACACTGCTTTTACTGCATCCCAGAGGTTTTGGTGTGTTCTGTCTCTGTTTTGATTCATTTCAAATAATTACTTGATTTCTGCCTTAATTTTTTTGTTTACCCAAAAGTCATTCATGGGCAAGTTGTTTAATTTTTGTGTAACTGTGCAGTTTTGAGAGATATTCTAGGTATTGATTTACATTTTTATTCCAATATGTTCCAAGGATATGGTTGGTGTGGCTTTGATTTTTTTGAAATTTATTTGAGACTTGCTTTATGGCCATCTTGGAGTATGTTCCATGTGCAGATGAGGAGAATATATATCTGGTTGTTGATGTGTTGAGTATTCTGTAGATGTCTATTGGATTCAATTGGTGCTTTCAAATTTAAATTCAGAATTTCTTTGTTAGTTTTCTGACTTGGTGATCTGCCTAATGCTGTCAGAGAGGTGTTGAAGTCTTCTACTATTATTGCCTGGCTGTCTAAGTCTTTTTGTAGGTATAAATGTACTTGTTTTCTAATTCTGCGTCAATGTTGGTGCATATATATAGGATAGTTAAGTATTCTTGTTGAATTTGAACGCTTTATTGTTATGTAATACCCTTCTTTTCCTATTTTTACTGTTCCTGGTTTAAAGTCTGTTTCATGTAACATAAGAATAGCTCTTTTTGTGTGTTTCTGCTCTTTTTTGTTTCCTGTTTGCATGATAGATCTTTCTCCAACCCTTTACTTTGAGCCAGTGGGTGTCTTTATGTGTGACATACATCTCTGGAATACGATAGATGTTTGGGTCTTGTTTCTGTATCCAACTTGCCACTCTGCCTTTTAAGTGGGACATAGAGTTCATCTGCATTCAAGGTTAATATTGATAAGTGAAGTTTTGATCATATTGTGAAGTTGTTAGCTGGTTGCTTTGTAGTTTCTATCATGTGGTTGCTTTGTAGGGTATGTGGGCGATGTACTTAAGTATGTTTTTGTGATGGCGGGTATCCTTTATTGTTTCCATGTTTAGAACTCCCTTAAGGATGTGTTGTAAGGCTACTCCAATGGTAACAAATTCCCTTACCATTTGCTTGTCTTAGAATATTTTTTTTCTCCTTTGCTTATGAAGCTTAGTTTTGCAGGATATGCCATTCTTGCTTGGAATTTCTATTCTTTAAGAATGCTGAAAGTAGGCCTTCAGTCTCTCCTGGCTTGTAGGACTTCTGCTGAGAAGCCCAGTCAGCTTGATGAAATTCCCTTTGTATGTGATCTGACATTTTTCTCAAGCTGCTTTTTAGATTTTGTCTTTATTATTGATCTTGGACACTCTGTTGACTATATGACTTGATGATGTTCCTTTTGTATAGTATCTCACAGATGTTCTCTGGAGATCTTGTATGTGGATGTTTACATCTCTAGCAATATTAGGAAGATTATATTGAATTATTCCCTCAAATATATTTTCCAGGTTGTTTGTTTTTACTCCTTCTTTCTCAGGAATGCCAATAATTCACTGATTTAGATGCCTTACATAATCCCATATTTCTCAAAGACTGTTCATCTTTAAAAATGTTTTCTTTGTTTTTGTCTGATACGATTAGTTTGAAATACCAGTCTTTATGCTCTGAAATTCTTCCTTCTGCTTGATCTAGTCTGTTGATAAAGCTCTCAATTGCATTTTGAATTTTCTGAAGTGGGTTTTTCAATTCCAAAAGCTCTGATTGATTTCTTTTTATGATATATATCTCTTCCTTCATTTCCCGGATTGCTTTAGAAGTATTTTGTGTTGATTTTCAACCTTCTGTCATGTTGAGTTTTTTTGCAATACATGCTTTGAATTCTTTTTCTGTCATTTCGGAATTTCCATTTTGGCTAGGGACCATACCTAGAGAGCTAGAATGATTTTTTGATATTGTCAGTACATTCAGATGCAGAATTCTAGAATTCTTGCTCTGATTCCTTCTCATTGGGAGAAGCTGGTACTTCTAATTTTTATAATGATTTTCATATGAATATAACGTTTTCTTTGTGTTTCTTTCCAATTAATTGTTTTTTTTTTTTTTCTTTTCCTTTCCCTTCTTCCACCCCCTTTCTAGGGGCTGTGACTATAGAGAATGTTGGGTAGAGTCTTTTGGCTTTGCTTCTACACTCCTGTGCACTTTGTTGGCAGGTTTAATATAGGGTTGTGCAGTTTGACCTACAAGCCAGTAGATGGCAGTTATGGGTAAGAGCCAGCTGTCGCCAACATGGCTGGGTATATACTTGATCCTTGTTTCCGGGAAGAAGCTCTCTGTTTGCCTCAGGTAAGAGCTGATTTATGAAGTGCAATGGTCTGTACTCCTTGTTCAGCCCTGAGGAGTAGCCAAAAAGGGTGGGGCCAGGCCTGACAAGTCCAACTACAGGTCCTCTGACAGCAGACACAAGCACCAGTGCCAAGGGAGAATCCATTGGGCAACCACTGAGCACCCAGAGGTGTGCCTAGGTATGGAGCCGGGAAACCTCTTGGGCCCCAAGTTCTCTGCACAGGGATGGGGAGATGGCCTAAACTAATTCAGGAGAGTGAGTGCCCAGATTCCTGGAGACCTGCCTGGATGTAGAGTGGAGAGAACACATCCCTGCAGGAGGATCTCTGCACAGGAAGGGTGGCAGCCACTGTTCTTAGAATCAAGTATTTTCCCAAGGAACCCCAGTTTCATTAATCAGAGAATGGTACTACAAACCAAAATCTAAGTTCCAGATGAACTCCTTGCTTCTGGGGTGTCATTGCTTTCAGACTCACTCAGCTGACAAAGCAAGGATATATGTATTTGTGTTTACTAACCTGTGTGTATACAAATATCTATAAATATTTCTATGTGTAACCATCTGTATTTATATTGAGCTAGATATAAATTCATACAGATGTCTATGAGTAATCCCTTACAACATAGATCATTCTAGACTGTTTCACTTGCTTATCTATAACCTACACTCCTACAGTGAGAAAGCTGGCTTCCACCATCTGCCATTCATTTACTTAATTGTTCAATCACAGTATACATGTAAAGCAGGATAAGAACTGTTAACCTATATCTCTGTGGGAAACAGCTTCATCAACTAGAGTCCACTGCGTATGTATAATTTGTTTTGCCTTTAGACTTCCAGACTTCACTCATTTCCAAAGTTACTTAGATTAGCAACTTTCCTCCAAACCCTTCAGGGAAGTTGTTTCATACATTTGTAATATAATTAGATTGTATTTTGTCACATTCTCCATTCCATCCCAGGATCCTGTGGCCTCCTAATTTTTTTGCGTACATGAAGGTTTACTCATTGTCATATAAACAGCATGGAGTATTTTGGTCACTGTTTTGTTGGTTATTGGCTGTACTTCAGTGATTCCTCATTAAATAAAATCATGTGACTTTATATTGGTCAAATGAACAATATATATGTAGTTTTCCAGAATACATTTATAGAATGTCTTTCCCTGTGGAAAATCACCGATCTTCGATATATATTTCATTCGTTTTCTTCAATTTTGCTGCCAGGCAGTTTTATTAGCACAGTTCTTGATCGCATGTAACCGAACAGTAGTTGTAAGCAAGTGTCTACTCAATAAAAGTTTGAGAAGAAAAAGAAAAAAAAAGTTTAGAAACAGAGACCTTATTTCTTCTTTGTTTTTGTTTTTAATTTAAAAAAATTAACATTTTTAGTACATTATCTGGGGTAATAATCTGGGGGATAATGTACTAAACTAATGTACTGAGTGAGATCTGACAATTATCCCAATTTTGTCTAAAATTTGCTTATCTATTCCTTTCTTCTCAAAAATGTTTTTCTTACATATTTTGAAGAAAGTATCAGATAAGTCCTCATCACATCTACCAGATTAAAAATATCATAGTTATATGATATTTTATCTATATTTTAAGATATTGACATCTTAATATCCTAGTTAGTTATATAATAGAACCTAGTCAAATTCCTCTGATTGTCTAAAAAATTATTTTTCTAGTTGGTTTGTATGAATTACAGAACAAATAAGGTACCATTACATTTGTATGTCACAACTCTTTATTTTTTTAATGAAGCGAATATTCTTCCCATTTTGATTTTCATGCGAAGGACTTAATGCAGAGACTGAGTAGTTGTTATGCAGAGTGCAATGCATAATGCATTTATTTGTTTGCTTATGTTTGCGTCATTTAACTTGTTCCTTTTATTTTCTGGGCAGTCATACATGGAAGTTGGCCCTTGGTTCTATTTGGATTTTACTTTTTGACAGATTAATTCATGGTTGATGTGCTGTGTTTCATATTGAATTTCAGTAGGAGACTAACAATGTCTGATTTTCCTTACTTTTAATGATGCAAAGGTTGACCCATGGTTCAAATAATAACAATTTGATCACCACAATGTATTCTCCATTAAACTTTCATCTAACAGTTTCATCCATTGATGATTATTGTCCCAGTCAACTACTTAACTGGATAGCTCAAAATGGTGATTTTCCAATTTTGTCATTATTCCCACATTTAGTAAATGTAAATCCTATTTAAAGAACAATTTTCCCACTTCATCTATGACTACTTGGTTATCTTTCAGTATATATTCTACAGAAAAAGGAAGCATAAAGAGTTTGTACTAAACTCTTTTCTTTTAATTGCTGATACTCAGAGAAAGGAATTGGTGTCCTAATTTCTTTATGACATTTATTGAGATGTATGCTGTACATCTCTGCAGGTATATATGTACGTATTTTCATTAAGTTATTTTACTACTCTTTTAATTTCAATTTAAAATCCTTGTGAAGAAATGAGGATTTAAAAATACATTTCAATCGGTTCCATAGACTTTTCTTTTTGATGCACAAAATAAAGATACTTCTTGATTTTGGTCCTTGGGTTATTCTGATAACTCATGAGTCTTTGTTAGCTTCCTTGTTTTGGGTACAAAAAAAATAGCCAGCGTTATCTTCAAGGACTCAGGATTCCATTGAAGAATACTATTCAGGGACACAACTAAGTGATGGTTAGGCTCACTGATTTAGGGCTATAAAATACATATTTCTTTAACAGCAAATATGATTATATACTGATATTTTTAATTCAGATTTACTAATACAGTTTTTTTTTTACTTCTTTAAGTAAATTTTTTTTTATTACTCTGAAAAGCTTGATTTCTAGTAACATTAGGAAAATTATTCACTTGCGTTGTCCTGTAACATATGTAAAATAATTATAAAATAGTAGCATCAAGAATGCTATGAACAGTTAGATTACTACATTAATTTTAAGACTTCCTTTCAGATTTTATTGTTCTTTAAATATTGGCTACAGAGGATATATAGTCAAAATACTGTACTATACTATGTTTTTAAGTAACTTTAATTCAGGTTTTTGATTATGTCATCAACTCAATACATGGATACATTCACTTCAATTGGTTTACAATTCTTAGTGATTGTCTTTTAAATTTAATTTCTTTTTTGAGTTTGTAAACACATCAATGTAAAATAGATGTGCATAGTAATACACATCTGAAATAAAGACCATATTCAGAAAAGTTTGATTTATATTGTAAAAATATCTGACTCCCTGTTTTTAGTTTCTCCTATAACCACTTTTCTTGTTCTTTATTTTTGCTACCCCTTTCTCATTGCAAAACAAAAAAGCAAATACATATTTCATCCCTTTTATTACACAAAAGAATCACAATATATATATATCATATTCTAGACCTTATTTACTATACGGCACAAATATCTTGAAGATTACTCCATATCAGTGTATACAGATCTTTTGCTAATTGTTTCATTGCATGTTACGCTTTGCTCAGCTTCCTATTAATAGACACTTGCCATATCAATAATATTTCAGTGAAGAACATTATACATAAATCATTTTATATTTTTGATTATACTTCAAAATTTATTTTTTAAGTTAAATGGTAAATACATGTATAATGTCCTAATTGTTAGGATATTAATAATTATCCAATAATAACTATTACTGAATATTATTATTCAATTATTATTGAATAGTTGATATTAGTAATTATTGAATAATAATTATTGAGGTATTAATATTTATTAATTATTATTGAATGGTTATTAATTCAATATGACTGATGTCCAAATTACTTCCATAAAGATGGAATCATCACATTCTTACAAGTAGTATAGAAAGAGCTTCTTTCTCCGTAGTATTGCCAACAAAATATACGTTAAAACTTTCCAATTTTGTCACAGTTGGATAAGGAAGAAACAGTATTTCAGGACAATTTTAATATTCAACGATATTGTTATAAATGAAGTTGACCTTCTCTTTTCATATGGTTAAGATTCACTGTCTATATTTTGCTAATTTTTATTATTTTCTTGTTTGTTGTTTCTTCTCAAGTTTTAAGACCTTGTCTTCTTTTGGAGATATTACTCCTTTATGATGGAATCTACAAATAAATTTTGTGGTTTTTCCTTTTTATTTTGACTTTGGTTTTAGTGGAGGAATTTTTGCCAGTTTAGAAGTTTAAAACAACGTTTTTACAGTTGAGTGATTCCATATGGTCTTTTATTATTTTGGATTTTTTTTTTTTTTTTTTTTTTTGAGATGGAGTCTTGCTCTGTCGCCCAGGCTGGAGTGCAGTGGCCGGATCTCAGCTCACTGCAAGCTCCGCCTCCCGGGTTCACGCCATTCTCCTGCCTCAGCCTCCCAAGTAGCTGGGACTACAGGCGCCCGCCACCTCGCCCGGCTAGTGTTTTGTATTTTTTTTTTTTAGTAGAGACGGGGTTTCACCAGGTTAGCCAGGATGGTCTCGATCTCCTGACCTTGCGATCCGCCCATCTCGGGCTCCCAAAGTGCTGGGATTACAGGCTTGAGCCACCGCGCCTGGCCAATTTTGGATTTTGATTTAAATTTACAAGTGTTCTTCATTCTCATGTATTAAATGAATTTACTAAATCTTTATGATTTTAGTATTTATGTTTAAATCTCTGATTCATGTAGATTTTTTTCTAGTATCCAAAGTGAAGTATGGATGTGATTGGATATTTTTGTTCATGGCTATTTTCCCCAACACCTTTCCTCCTATTGTTACAGGTTGAATTATGTCCTCCCCAAAAACAGATGAAGTCCTTCCCCCAGTATGTCAGAATGCAATGTTTTTTGGAAAAAGAGTCTTTACAGAGGCAATGAAGTTAAAATGAGGTCAGTAAAGTAGACCCTAATTCAATATGACTGATGTCCTTATTTAAAAAGGGAAAATTTAGATGTAGAGATAGATACATGCTAAGGGAGGAAAGATTATGTGAACGGGCAGCAGGAACAGATGGCTATTCCCAGGTCATGGATTGCCTGAGGCTACCTGAAGCTAGGAGGGCGGACTGGAACTGATTCTTCCCTAGTGTCTTCAGAGGGAGCATTGTTCTGCCAACATCTTGATTTCAAGCTTTTAGTCTCCGGAACTGTGTAACAATAAGTTTATACTGCTCTAAGCCACAAACTTTGTGGTATATTTTTATGGCAGCCCTAGGAAGGTCATACGCCCATTGATTGGAGGTGCCATCTTTTCTTTATACCATACTTTCATCCTTAACTTAGATATTCTTCTGAATTTTCTATTGTGCTCCATTTAGATTATCTATTTACTCATGTATCAATACCACAATGTTTCAATTGAAGATGGCATACACTAAGCTTTAATATCTGGCAGAGCTCTGACACATGTCCTTTTTTTTTTTCTTTTTTCTTTTTTCTTTGTCTTTCTTTTCTTTCTTTTTTTTCTTTCTTTTTTTTTTTTTTCTTCTTAGAAACGGGGTCTTGCTTTGTGAATTAGTCACTGAAGCATGCACATGCCACCATGCCTGGATTTTTTTTTTTTTTTTTTTTTTTTTTTTGTCTATGTTGCCAAGGCTGGTATCAATTTTTTTGCCTCAGCCTGTCAAAGTGCTGGGATTGCAATCATGAGCCACTGTATTAGTCCATTTTTACACTGCTATAAAGATACTACCTGAGACTGGATAATTTATGAAGGAAAGAGGTTTAATTGACTCACAGTTCTGCAAGGCTGGGGAGGTCTCAGGCAACTTACAATCCTGGCAGAAGGTAAAGGGAAAACAGGCACCTTTCACATGATAGCAAGAACAAGAGAGAGAGCAAGAGTGAGGATATGCCACACTTTTAAACCACCAGCTGTTGTGAGAAATCCCTTACTACCATGAGAACAGCATGGGGGAAACCACCCCCATGATCCAATCACTTCCCACCAGGCCCCTCCCTTGACACGTGGGGATTACAATTTGAGATGAGATTTGGGTTGGGACGCAGAGCCAAACCATATCAGCCACCATGCCTAGCCAGAATAACTTTTGTTATTTTTCTTTGCGTGGTTTTATTCAATACTCTTGCTTATTTTTCCATATGGAAATTAGTATTTTTAAAATAGACTGCAAATTGCAGGAAAAAGAAGTTGTTATTTTTATTGGAATTGCAACATTTTATTTTTTGAGACTCCCTCGCCCCAGCTTCTTTAACCAGCCCCCATAGGCTTTATCTTCCATGTCAGTGTCTCTGTTGTATCTATAGTTGCCTTGACTTCAGAAACGATTCCAGCTACTCTTGAATTCTCCATAAAGACTGAAAATTCTTTGGATGCAAAGGATCTCTTGAAAGTCTTTTCTTCCCATTTGGAGACATACCTAGTCTTGATAAAAATGTGTTGAATAGAACCAAGTTGCCTAAATGCCTATTTTAAAGTTTTAAAAGAGAATTTGTTATAAATGGTCTGTAATTCATACTGCTGAATAACTCAGGATGTAATTTAGGGTGATATAGTACAGTGAAATTAGGGTGTTAGATGTGCTTTCTTAAAATCTGGGTTCTAATATTTTATTTATCTCTATACATCTCTGTCTAGCTCTCTGTTTCATTCAAAATCATATGTAATAAGATAGTTAATAACTTTGAGATCAGCTTTCTGCATGTTTTGAATCTAGGATCAGAAAGAACCCCTCACCAGATTATTGTGTGAAGGGGTGGCCTGCCCCTCCACACCTGTGGGCGTTTCTCGGTACGTGGATCGAGAGACTTGAGAAAAGAAATGAGACACAGAGACAAAGTATAGAGAAAGAAAAAGTGGGCCCAGGGGACCGGCGCTCAGCATACCAAGGACCCACACGAGCACCGGTCTCTGAGTTCCCTTAGTATTTATTGATAATTATCTTTACCATCTTAAAGAAAAGGAAGTGGCAGGATAATAGGATCATCGTAGGGAGAAGGTCAGCAGTAAGACATGAATAAAGATCTCTGTGACATGAATAAGTTTAAGGAAAAGTGCTGTGCCTTGCTATGCACATGTAAACATCTCCATAAACCTTTTTAGTGCATAAAGAGCGGCATTGCGCTAGCAAGTCCCGCCTTTCGCCCTAAGGTGGTTTTCTCCTTTCTCAGTAAACAGAACATACAATTGGGTTTTATACCGAGATGTTCCATTGCCCAGAGGCGGGCAGGAGACAGATGCTTTCTCTCTATCTCAACTGCCAACAACCGCCAAGAGGCCTTCTTTCCTCTTGTACTAGTCCTCTTCAGCACAGACCCTTCATGGGTGTCAGGCTGGGGGACGATCAGGTCTTTCCCTTCCCACGAGGCCATATTTCAGACCATCACATGGGGAGAAACCTTGGACAATACCTAGCTTTCCTAGGCAGAGGTCCCTGGGACCTTTGGCAGTGTGCGTATCCCTGGGTACTTGAGATTAAGAGAATGGTGATGACTTTTAACCAGCAAGCTGCCTTCAGGCACTTGTTTAACAAAGCACACCCTGCACAGCCCAAAATCCTTTAAACCTTGAGTCACCACGGCACAAGTCTCTTGCAAGGACAAGGTTGGGGGTAGGGTCACACATTAACAGCATCTCAAATACAGAACAAAATGGAGTCTCTTATGTCTACTTCTTTCTATATAGACACAGTAACTGTCTGATCTTTCTTTCTTTTCCCCACAATTGTGCAGATGAGGTGATCCAAAGTTCCTGCTGGGAAGTGTATCTCAGCCCATTATTTCTTCCCTGCCTGGCAATCCTAGCTTCTTTCTTAACATTTCTTCCTTCACACAGTCGACTTCATCAATATTGGCTTCTTTGCTCTTCCTTGACTAGACCAAGCTCATTCCTGCCTTATGGCTTATGCATCTGCTTTTCCCATAGCTGGAAAATATCGTTACAATTTTACTTGGCCTACTCTATGAATTTCTTCAACAGTAAGCTTAAAAGCACATCTTCATGTGGCCTTCCCTAACAGTGTGTGTACAGCTGCCTATCTTCCCAGTCACTCCTTAATCTTTTTTTCTTTTGAAATGTAGTCTCTCTCTGTTGCCCAGGCTGGAATGCAGTGGCGCAATCTTGGCTCACTGCAGCCTCCCCCTACTGGGTTCAAGCAATTCTCCTGACTCAGCCTCCTGAGTAGCTGGGATTATAGGCGTGCACCACCACATCTGGCTAATTTTTTATTTTTAGTAGAGACGCGGTTTCACCATGTTGGTCAAGCTGGTCTTGAACTCCTGACCTCATGATCCTCCCACCTTGGCCTCCCAAAGTTCTGGGATTACAAGCATGAGCCCCTGCACCCGGCCCATTCCTTAATTTTACCCTTCTTTATTTATCTTCATAGTACTTGTTGATACCTGAAATTGTATTGTATATTTATTATTTTATTTGTTATCTTTCTCATTGAAATCTAAGCTACCTGAGGCAAAGTCTTCTTCACTTTGATATCCCCTGGCTTATAATAATGTGTTATGTGCTAAATAAATATTTATTAAATGAATAAATAAAATGACAATTTGTGCAAAATGTTTGGTACATAATGGTCACTTCACAAATGTTATCTTCCCTTTTCATTTATTCTACAATAGTGATATTTGCAGTCACACTGAAGACACATGCAAAACCAGCTTAATTCCTTCCCCACAGTTAACATCCCTGAATTCTCAATAATAAAGACTTAAAGGATCGATTCCATTTACTGAATTGCATGTTTTAGGTGGTGTTTTTCCTAAGCCCAGGCCATTCTGTACTTGAATTGACAAGAGGTCATAGCATATTTTAGTGCTCCTTTTTTATCATTAGTCATAATGATTTCTTAGGTTCTGGGTATGCTTATGTGTCCAATTATATTTGGGATGTTTGATTTCCAGATGCCAGCAGAAACTCTGCATCTCTGCATTTGCTTTTCACCATTGGATCTCCAGCCTGTTGCAATGTCTGTCTTGGTAGTTATTGTTTTGCCAGTTTGACTTCCCTTTTCTTCAAATGGAAAGGTCCTAGTATCACTGATTGTCTTTAAGATTTTTCAGAGTAATAGTCTAAGATTGAGGTAGAGAATTGCCTATCCTATTGAAAGTTTAGAAAAGTGTGCAATTTGGGAAAGTTTCTGATGAAGTTTGACAGTTCTCTGAATTGTCAAGGCCTTGGCAGTGACGACCAGGAGAAGACATGAGATTCAGTCTTTGAGGTCATAGCCCTTTTGACAGATGTAGTGAGATGGTCTAATCACCAATGGAGGACATTTAAAATGCCAAGGAACAGGACAAGGGTCAATAGACTGAGAAAGGAACATGTAATCAGATATATATTCTGTGCATAGCACTATGCTGGGTGCTAAATAAGAAGCACTTCAGTAGTTTTTGGAGCAATAAATGTATTGCAGCTTGTATTAGTTCATTTTCATACTGCTATGAAAAAATACCCGAGACTGGGCAATTTATAAAGACAGAGATTTAATGGACTCATAGTTTCACATGGCTGGGGAGCCCTCACAATCATGGTGAAAGGTGAAGGAGGAGCAAAGACACATCTTACATGGCAGCAGGCAAGAGTTCACTTGTGCAAGGGAACTCCCATTTATAAAACCATCAGATTTCATGAGGTTTATTCACTACCATGAGAACAGTATGGAGGAAACTGCCTCCATCATTCAATTATCTCCACCTTGCCCCACCCTTGACACGTGGGGATTACTACAATTCAAGGTGAAATTTGGGTGGGGACACAGCCAAACCAGATAACAGCTCTAATTAAATGTTGGCTCAGGAATATCCCACTGCTTTCCCTCTCAACCCCTCCATCGTGACTTTTGACTAGGAGAGTATTTCTTAACCTTCAGATATTCATTCAGGTATACCACTTTTACTACTTTTTTCATATGTAAGTGCCACATATACTGTTTATTTTTATTTTTCTAAAAGACATTGCTATAGTTCGAATATTTGTGTCCCCCACAAAAGTTGTATGTTGAAATCAAATCAATAATGTGATGCTATTAGAAGAGAAAGCCTTTTGGGAGGTGATTAGATGAGAATACAGCCTCATGAATAGGATCAGTGCCTTTATAAAAGAGACCCCAGGGAACTGCCTTGCCCCTTCCATCATGTGAGGACATAAGAAAATGGCTGTCTTTGCATCAGGAAGTGGGCCCTCACCAGATTCCACATATGGAAGTGACTTTATATTGGACTTTCTAGATTCCAGAACTGTGAGAAATAATTTCCATTGTCAAAATGCTACCAAGTTTATTTTGCTTTGTTATAGCAGCCCAAAACAGACTCAAGACATCAATGTGCTACTTAAATGACAGATTGGACTCAAATTTCTTGTCTGACTTTGTGGTGATTCTGGATTACCCAGATAGTTGGGGTCCAAAATTATCTGTGTTCCCTTATATCTGCCTGGCACTGCTATTTGCTACCAGGTACTTCCTTATCCTTAATCAATTATATGGACTCCTTTGAGCTCTGTCTTGAATAACATGAAGGTTCTCTGGTTGCTAGGAGTTGAAGCGGGCCTAACTCTGCCACTGCAAAAGACAACTCCTTCCCCCACCCGGGTTCCATCTTGCTTTCTTCCTTTTGGAAGATTTAATTTTCCAATCAAAGCTCAACATCTTTTCGTCTTCCCATCAGGTATGTAGAAGCCATAAAGGAAAAAATAAGAGGTAGAAATAAACTTATTTTCACAATGTAACTGTGAGACAAATACAGTTCTACATGCTCTATAAATCTGAATCTGTTCAATACTTTAAAACTATTCACTGTAATCGCCATTTTACCGATAAGTAAAATATACTAAAGTGAATGTAGATATTTGCAAAGGTAATGCATGGTCAAAGCTGAGATGCAAACAAAATCATATCTGACAATACTGTATGTTCTTCTTCTAGTAAAAACCCAAAGAAGAGAGCCCATTGGCATTTCAAAGATATAATATGCACAGTTGATAATCCCTCTTAAACTGACAAAAACTCAATCATTTTTGTGATTCAAATAGCTACAAAATATGTATGTTTCTGATTCAAGTTGCACTTAAGGTATAAAAAAACTATTTTCAAAGAGCCATTTAATGTTCAAGAGCCTTATAAATAGGATCAGGCGACACATGGTGGCTAACTGAGAAGATCTATTTCTTGCTTCAGTCTTAAATGTGCTGAAATGATATCCAATTCATAATGCTACTATTGATATGCCCAAAGGGTAGAATCCTGTGACTACTTAATCTCATGTTCCCTCAGAGAAGAGAACTGCATAATTTTTCATTGTGTGAGTGTACCATAATTCATTTGAGCATTTCTCTCTTTTTGGATGTTTAGATATCTTTTTCATTTATTTGCTTATATAAAAATCATATTGTTATTATTTTCTGTGTTTAATTGGATAGGTAAAGATGATATTTTATTTCTTAAATGATGTATTGTTTGTGAGTTTAAAACTATGTGTGTGTGTTGGACATTTAAACATTTTTTTAAATCAGTTTCTATGTGTTCTTCATCTTTCTATTGGTATAATTGTCTTTTCTTCATTAATTTGCAAGCTCCTTGAAGACAGGGGCCTTATTTGAGCTATTCACTGTTGTATTTTCAGATTCCAAAACAGTACCAAGCGCAAATATAGGCAAAATTAAATAAGAAAGGTCCCTTATGGTTTACCTAGGAATTATGTCAATGATGTGAATAAGAACTTTTCTTAGAATGAAAAGCTTACACAGGTTAGTGCAAGTTTTCAATGTAAAGTACATCTTTTTCATGGCAAGAAAGATTATCCTGAGATTAGAATACATGATTTTCAGATGCCGCATAGATCTTAAACAGAGGGTGCAGTTCTGAATGCCTACTTTCTTAAACTTTAAAAAATAGAGAAACAGCTATTCAACACTTCCTTTGTGGTCCTTTGAGTTTTGAGGGACGAGGTTTTTCAGAGAAATGAAGAGTGAGGAAATGAATAAATATTAGTTTAACAATAAGAAAAGTCCAAATTGCAAAAAAAATTATGAAGGAGAGACAATTCAATAATGAAAAATTGTTATATAGGCCAAAGTTTTACAAAAAAATGCCAAGAGCATATAAATGTTTACACTGTGATGGAATTTTGCTAAACCTTTCAACTTTGAAAGACTCATTACATAAGCCAATTAAAATTCTTAAAACACATGCATGCACTCTTTCCAATACACCTTACACATGCAATCATGTGAAAAAAAAAAAAGAAAAGAAAACCAAAAGACCTTATTGCCTTCTTAAAGAGAAAGTGTATAGATATGAGGGGGCTTTCTTGCAGCTTTTACTATGGGCCAAGCACTGTGTTCACTTCACATTCATTAGCTCAGTTAATTCTCTGAGATAGTTACTGTTGTTTCTCCACTTGACAAATGTGACAATTGAGAGACGAAAGGTTTAAATAATCAATCCCAAGACAGAACGCTCTTGAGAGACAGAGGCAAGATTTCAACTTCGTCAGTTTGGCTCAGAGTCCAAATCCTTGTTTGACAAACATAATTCCACAACCTCAAGATTCTACTTCTTTGGAATGTATATTTCCAGTTGCTCTTTCTTTGAAACAATTGCTTATAATAGCTTATAATTTGTAATGTAAAATGTTTCCTAGCCACAAATCTAAGTGATTTGTCATATACGCTAACTCACTTAGACTTCAAAACAACCTTGTAAAGGAAATACTATGATTATAATTTCCATTTTGCTAATGAGGAAACGAAGACAAATGGAGGTTAGTAACTTGATCCAAGTTCTGTGTAAGGGGCAAATCTAGACTTTCATCAAGGCACCAAGGAACTGAAACTTTTACTCTTAACACCTTTGTATCCTCTACTCTTCTCTCCCATTTTTCTCTTCCATACTCCCCCTCCTGTTCTTTCTCCTCCCCTCTTCTCCTTATCTCTCTAGTTCTTCCCCTTTAATGAAAAGATTATATCCAATACATACTTTTTTTTAACATTTTGAGTTTATAATATACATTTTCTTTCCTAAATTATTGGCATATCCATGTCATTATTTCTTTTTCTTCTCTTTTTCTTTCTTTCTTTTCTTTCTTTCTTTTCTTTCTTTCTTTCTCTTTCTCTTCCTTCCTTCTCTCTCTTTCTCCTTCATTCCTTCCTTCTTTCTTTTCTTTTTTTCTTTTCTTTCTTTTCTTCTCTTTCTTCTCTGTCACCCAGGCTAGAGTACAGTGGCACAATAATGGCTTACTTCAGCCTTGACCTCCTGGGCACAAGTGATTCTCCGGCCTCAGCCTCCCAAATAGCTGGAACTCCAGGCATGCAGCACCACGCCTGGCTAATTTTTTTTTTAGTTTTAAATTTTCTGTAGAGACAGAGTCTCACTGTGTTGCCCAGGCTGGTCTCTAACTCCTGAGCTCAAGTGATCTTCTTGTCTTGGCCTCTCAAAGTGCTGGGATTATACACATCAACCATTATACCCGGCCTTTTCTACATCATTACTTCTAATGGCTATGTAATATTCTTCTATGTGAACATGCCATAAAATATATGTTATTTTTTTCAAAATGTTGATTTACATTTTCTTTTTGGTTTGTAAGTTCTTGTATAAAGTGAGTACATTGATCCCTTATTTTCTGAATGAAATAATATGCAATGAATGTAATGAATGAAAATGAAATGTAAATAATTTTCTGAAGCATGTTCTAGGGACATTTGCAAAATAATATTTCATTTTCTGACTGATTGCAGTGCTCATTTTTTATTCTCTAAATTTCTTTAGAAAAGGGCAAGAGTGATAAACTTGAATCCCAACAGAGTCTACGTAAGTCATTTAAATACATTCAGTAGACATGTATAGGTAAATAGTAGGTCATAGATACATTGTAAAATTGGCAAGTCCTGTTTTACCCGGTGACATTCTAATTTTTTTTTTTCATAAATTGGGATGGGCAAAACTAAATAAACCCTGATGCTTAAATTGGCTTAAGTGACAAAGATATGAGTTTATCTTGCTTTCCTTTTATCCCCATTGGTGTTTATATCTATACTCCAGTCATAGACATGGTCTTCTCTTAATATAACTCATTACCTTAAAAGGGACAATTAGTCAATTATTTATCAAAAAATTATTTGCTGTTTTTGTTTAGTTTGTCCTACTGACGGATTTTACAATCCGAAAGTAATTAACTAACTCAATAAATAAAATGGCTGTTGTTCTCTTTTAACTTAATACAATAATTTATAAATTAATAGCGAAAGAGTTTATACTTCATAATTTTTACACTTCGGGTTTAGAAACATACCTTTCCATTATTCAAATTTTTTAGATGATTCATAGTAAACTTTAATAGTGTACTTTATTCATCAGGCAAACATTATTTAGTTTCTAACATATGCTAGCTACTCTGACAAGTGTTACAGAGAAAGGGTTTTTTGTACTCTTGAAGTTTACAATCTATAGGAGAGATAAACATTATCATATTATCACACAATAGTGATAAACTGTAACATAATGAACACTAAGAAATGTGAAAAGAGAGAAAGAAAAATAATAGAGGGATACCTAAAGTTTTCTAAGTGGTGATGGAGTTATTCCTTAAGTATCTAACATTTGAACTGCAAAATCAAGATATACCTGGTCATTGAGTTATTATACGAAAGACAACTTGGTTAGAGAAATGTTGAAAGCCGCATTTTTCATTTTTCATTTATTTGCATGAAAAAATGGAATGCTGTGTTTAAAACATAGAGATGTGGAGTTTGTTTTTATTATAGATTTAACCTCATGTACTCTGATTAACCTTATAACCAATGTTTTCAGCTAAAGCTTGTATTGTTTTTATTATAACATTAATTCAGAGAAGTACCAAAAAAGAAAATCATGGCCTCACTTCACTTATAAATGCAAATTTTTAAAACCTAATAGAAACGTATATTACATTTAGTCATATATATTATACATATATAAGGTAAGTAAATACAACAAGTTTTATAAAATATATTATTGTCCCTAATTTAGGTTTATCTCTGGAATGTGAAGTTGGCTTAACGTCGGAAAGTATCCATATGATAATATAGTACATCAACATGAGAGAAAAATTATACAATTATCTCAATAGATGAAGAAATATATTTAGTATATTTTAGCATGCATTCATGTGAAAACATTCCTACTAAACTAAAAATATGAAAGAGCCCTTCCTATCTTGATGTCACTGGTGGGAAGCTGACTGAGACAGACATTTCCAAAGTTCCCTGGGACGTGCTCACATAAACAATACTTGGGGTTTGGAAGAAGTTAACAAAGTAGCACTGGGCAGGAGATGGCCCACTACTATGCATTTGTGACAGACCACAATCTTGTACAGATAATGGAAGCTAGTATGAGCTATTCAGATTTGAGGCCATCTGGGACAAGAGGATCAGGGTTTTAGGCAACCAGATCTATCCATCATTAGATAAAGGATGCTCCTGAGAAAAAGGCATGACCTTGTGCAAGGAAGTTGTCTTCAGCTAAAGTCAAGTCTTGAACAGACTTGGAAAACAGCTGTTGGCCTTCAACATGCCAACAGCTGGGAGAACTAGAGCTTCAATCTGGGAGGAGAGGATCTGGCCAGTATACCTCTTATTCTCTATATTCGGTAAACATAGGTAACAGAATAATTTAAATGTATTCTCTTTAAGTCAATGAAGCCCATTATTATGCTTTTCTTCAAAGCATAGCACTGGAAAAAATCTCTTCAAAAACAAAGAAATAATAGGTGTAGAGACTGAAAAGTCAGACCTAAAACTATCATTATTTGCGAAGAATATAATTATCTACACAGAAGAAATAAAAAGTGGAAACAACCATATCAAATAAAAAGTAATTAATCAGTTATTAGATCAGTCTGAAATAACCTAAAGATCCACTTGCAATAAAATAAAAAATAAAACACAATCTATATTTAAACAGAAACTGTTCTTAATCTATGAAATAATAAATATCTCACAAAACTACTAAGTAGATAATTGTATTCTATCCATGGAATGGCCTAATATTATAAACTACCCAAGACATTATTATATAGCTCAAATTTTAGAGAACCAGTAAGTATATTCTCAAATTTATATGGAAGAATAAAAATACTTAAAGAATTAAAATTCTTCTAATCCATCTATTAGAAGAATTGAATCAAAAATATGCTTCTAGCTACAACTTGAGTACTAACTTTAAATCATAAGGAAAGCTTGCTTAAGGTAGCCACATAGACAAATCAAGTGTACCTTCTAGAGTAAAACATTGGTATTGGTCTCAGACTTCTCAGAAAACTATTATAACATCAGCAAAATTCCAAAGGAAAAGTGTTACTTAAAATTGACAGAACAAAAGACATATAATCTTGAAAAAAACTCGGAGAAGGCAGCACCCAAATATTCTACTTGGAAAAAATATACTAAAAGCTAACCAAGAAGTGGAATCAAATAAAGAGCTCAAATATGGGGGATAATTCATATCATCTTAATTCTTTTTAAATGTGCTAAAAAGATGAAGTGACTGGGTATGGTGGTTCCAAAGCATAACATGAATGCTACAAAACGTAAAACAAAATACATGCATAAAAAGTGATAAGAACAGCTATGACGGCTCATGCCTGTAATCCCAGCACTTTGGGAGGCCAAGGTGGGAAGACCACTTAAGCTCAATAATTCAAGACCAGCCTGGACAACAAAGCTAGACTCTGTCTCTATAAAAATTTTAAAAAATTAGCCAGGAGTGATGCCACACACCTGTAGTTCCAGCTATTCCAGAGGCTGAGGTGGGAGGATTGCTTGAGATCAGGAGGTTGAAGCTGCAGTGAGTTGTGATCATGCCACTGCACTCCAGCCTGGATGACAGAGGGAGACCCTGTCTCCAAAAAAAAAAAAAAAAAAGTCATAATTAGAGGAAGGATGAAGTATGAGGAAATGTGTTAATCTAAATATTTCATATTTGATAGAAAGGAATGATTCAAGGTCTCCACATTAAACATGTGTTTAAATATATCATGCCTTCAGCTTAATAATTTTAATATTTTTTTCCTTAAACTCAGAAGAATTTAAAGGATTTAATATTTCATAATTTAAAAATCAAATAAAGGCCGGGCACGGTGGCTCACGCCTGTAATCCCAGCACTTTGGGAGGCCGAGGCGGGCGGATCACAAGGTCAGGAGATCGAGACCATCCTGGCTAACACTGTGAAACCCCGTCTCTACTAAAAATGCAAAAAATTAGCCGGGCGAGGCGGCGGGCGCCTGTAGTCCCAGCTACTCGGGAGGCTGAGGCAGGAGAATGGCGTGAACCCGGGAGGCGGAGCTTGCAGTGAGCCGAGATCGCGCCACTGCACTCCAGCCTGGGCGACTAAGCGAGACTCTGTCTCAAAAAAAAAAAAAAAAAAAAAAAAAAAATCAAATAAAAAGCCTTTTAACTAAAGTATATTAATTCCTTTAGCGTGACTACATTTAAGTTCAGGAAAAATGAAATTAAGTCCTTCTTAATTTAATAATAGCATATTAGCATGTCTTGGTATGTATGTATCTCTCTACTCTTATTATGTCTGTTTAAATAGATGAAAAATACGAGTTCTTGTATGCATAAAGAGACATCAAATATTGATTGTTTCTGGCAAGCCAGAATATTTGGATAACTTATTTATCTTTTATACTCTTTTCTTATAATATGAATATATATTACTAAAAAATAAAAAAGTATGCTTAATAAATCAAAATAATCAAATGAAAATCTATAAATAAAAATTAAGAAAATATATTGATAAGAAAATTAATTAAGGAGACTACAAAATTAAATATAATTTACATAGGCCTTTAACATATCATGTAATAGCCAACTAGAAATATTAATAAAAAAAGAATAACAAAATTATAAAGATTCTGAGACAAACTTAACAAAATTTTCAAAATTTACATGAAGAAACCCTAAAAGTCTACAGAAGACCACAAAAGATGACTCCAATAAGTGAAGAGACATATATTATTCTTGAATAGTATGGCTTAATATTGTAAAGATATCATTTTTGTGTAACTTAATTTATTAATCCAAACCAATCTTAGCTGAAATCCTGATAGGTCATTAAAGTAAAATGGAGACTTCAGATATTAATTTAACTATATGCTGAAATTTAGTATATAATATAGATAATGTTTTATATCAGGGAAAATAAGTATTAATCAAAAATTTCAGAGGAAAACTGATTAAGCATTGAAAACCTTAGATTTATAAGTAATTTGGTATAATGCAATGCATCCTAGGATGATCAAATATTTAAATCTAAAAAATGATGCTCTAAAGTATTGAGATGAAAACATGGGTGATTATTTTTATCCTCTTGGAACACAGAAGGCCTTTTTAAACATGGCGTGAAACCTAAAGGTTGTTCTTTAGAAAGATGATAAATGTGAATCCATATTTTAAAAACTTTAGTGTGGCAAAACAAAATTGAACCAAACAATACGCCCAGCATTGGTAAGACTAAGATAAAATGGGAATTCTTAAGAATTTTGGAGTGGAGCTAAATTTGGTACAAATTTTAGGAAGTAAGTTTGCCAATTGTAGCACAATTTTATTTGCTCCAGTAATTCCCCCAAGGCTATACAATTAATATTTATTGAAGGTCTAGTATGCATGTGTTGTGCCAGGTTTTATCTAAAAATACATGACTATGCCATAAATGGCCCCCACCTTCTTGGATGCAAAATGTTTTCTTAAAGAATGAGGCATATCTTTCCATGGAGGTACCAAAGTGTAAGCTTTAGAGTCTCTCATTCTCATGACTTCCTTCCACGTTCTTTAGATATCTTAGTGCTTAATTTTGAATTTTACTTCTTAAAGATAGTGTTTTCAGGTCACCAAAACCTGGTTCTAGTCCTGCTTAAAATAAAATCAAACTAATTTATAAAAAGCATGCATAAGATTTTTTTCTTCATTATAATTATATTCATGGTTGTTTATGGTTTAGATAACATTATGTTATATATAATCTAAATATAATGTTTAAAATATCAAATATTTATATAGCTTTTACTATGCACTATATAATTCTGTAATTTCTGTATCATTAACTCAGCTTATTTTTAAAGTAACCTGGGAGTAGTACTATTTATTTCCATTACACGAATGAAAAAACTAAGTTACAGAGAGGTTAAATGTAACCAGAGTGCTCATCAATACAGAATGCATTAAATAAATCATGGCATAGCCATTTAAGGTAATTTAATGAAATCAACATAATAAAACAAATGTATATTAATTAACAGAAGTATGTTCAATACCTTGTTAAGTGAAAATACATTGTTAATAGAGCATTGGCTGTATGATTCATTTATGAAAAATGTCTCTGTATCTATTTCTATCTCAATCTATTTCTGTATTTTTACCTCTGGTAAAATTCACATCTAATCTATATTTATAGGTTCCTTTTTCATAGAGAAATATCTTAAAGAATGATCTTCAAAATGGTGGTAGAATTTATTTCCGAGTCAACAAAATTTGGGGTGATGTTAAATTTTCTCTTATTGGTAATAATCTGCAATTGCTTGATTTTATAAACCATGAATATATTTTGACCCCAATGAAAAAATGTTGGTTTTGAAGAGAAAATCTGTAGTACAATTATAGACTAAGCAAATTATACAAAACATCACGCATGTTTTGTGTGCACATTTGTAAGTTTGTATAATGTAATTAATATTCATGTACAGTCTGCAGTGATACCCAACATACAGTTAATAATATTACCATATAATAGGATTGTAGCGAACTTTAAAAATATTTTCTTGTTTATCTACCTTTTTCAATTTTTCCCCAATGTGCATATTATATCATGTAATTTGCAGTAACATTGATCTGTAAACACAATTTTTAAAATGTCAGTCAGGTGTATTCCATGTATTAAGTAATCCTTTATGAACTGTAAACTCACTGAACACATGCTATATGTATGTCTCTTCAAACATTTTTAATAATTGCTTTCATTGTGATTTGTGCTTCTAAAGAAAACCAAGTATCCTCATAACTGACCTCTCTTTCTCTGCCCTTTATTCCTACCATCAACATTTGCATCTTTAGGTTTTTCTTCATTCTGCATTTCTTCTATAGTTTCTGGAGCTTAAACTCATCATCACTAATTCTACAGCATTAATGTTGTTCTTTATTGCTTTTAATGCAGATTTCTATTCTATTATTGCATTTTTAATCTTCTTATAATCTTTATTTATCATGGCAGACTTTCATTTTTACTTCTGCCTGCCTCTCAGTCAATTCCCTTCTTATCTCAACTTATTTTCATATAATCTTATCTTTCATCTCTTCATTCAGACTATAGTTTTCATATTCCATTGAGATTACAAAGAATATTTCTGCAATTTCTGCTTTCTTTAGTAACTTTTTAAAGTGCATTTTTTCTGCATCTTAATTGCCCTTTCCTTCTTTTAATGTGCAGAATATTTTCACTGAAAGAGGTTTTTTTTTGTTTGTTTGTTTGTTTTTTTCTGTTTTCAGGGTTGTCGTCGTTAAACAAAGGAGCATCTATCCATGGTTGATGATAGACTATGTCAGTTGCTTCCACTCAGCCCTAGACTACTGTTAAAATACAGTTCTCAGATCTCAAGCATAAAGATTTGTTGATATTCATGGATCAGTCCCACATTTATAGTGTCTAGTAGTCATTTATCTTATGTGATGTTGGTCTTAGAAGAGACTCCCTATTCTTAAAGTATTGTTAACTTGCTGTGAGGCAGTATAGTGTAGTAATTAGAGTATTAGCTCTATACATAAAATGGTGCATTAAGATTCTTGTTCTACCAATTTTTAAAAGAGTAGTTGAACCTCTTCAACACCCACTTTATTCTATCTGTGAAATGGGCATAATACCATAATAGCACATATATCACTGCGATCAGTCATCACCAGGATTGATATTAGTATCAAACATAACTCACAGAATCTTCCCAACTATTTTTTTTCTCATTTTACAGATGAGGAAATTGAAGTAGCAACATGTTAAGTAAATTGTTTAAGGTCACATAGCTTGTAAATATGTAAGTGAGATTAGGATTCATGTAACCTACTTTCCATTTTGTGTTCCATATTTAATGTTTGCTATTATTATTATTATTATATAAATATTTATGTATGATCTAAAGCAGTGAGTAGCTATTTCTTGTTCTGAAACAATATTGGTAAATTTAGTGTTTCAATTACATATTTTTTTCTCTTCCCCTGTCTTCATACTATTGGAGTTGTATTCTAAGATGCAAATATGCCATATGCCCTTTTCTGCCTTATAGTGTGTAGCTTTCCTGAAATTTTTAATATCTGAATATATTTAGAAGGACAAGTCCAAATTGGGAAATCTGGGATGGGATATATGTGTGCGTGTAATCCTTTACATCTGCAATATATATATATGTGGGTGTGCCTGTGTGTACGTGTGTGTATGCACACACAGACGGCTACTGTAGAATTTGTGTTCTATATTCTATTTGGTAGAGCTGTAGCTATGCAATCAATTTGTGGTTGGCAGTTTTCACAAATTCTGTATTCCTGGGCCAAGGCATAGACAAATGTGTTGATGTGCCTCTGCTTTGTCCTTCACATTGGCAGCTTTGATCTCTTGCAGGTGACAAGGTGTGTATTAATGTCACCTGACAATTGTGTTTCTCGTTTCCACTTCATGAATATTATAATTAGAGGAAATTCCTTTAAGATTTTGGCAGTAGATTAGTTGTCAATCTTAGTTTCTTGGTCTATTATGCACTCCCATCTATTTCTGTGTTTTTCTAGATATTTTATCATGCAAATCACAAATTCTGAGATAAAGAATGCTCTTCAAACACCTTCTTAAGGTGCCCTCTTCTCAATTCCACCCCTGCTTTTCAACTATACATATACACACTCACACGCAAAAACACACGCAGAGTTGGAGAACCCGAGCTTATATGACAATGGCAGTATAACATCAAAGAGAGCAGTGTTAACATTATATAAGAGGGAAAAACGCAGTAAATTCCTTGAGAAAGTTTGCCTACCCACTTACTCAGCAATGGTGGGAGGGTCTAAATTCAAAATAGATGTGGATGGAGGTAGATTGGTGGGTTGAAAAGTATAATGGTTAATTTTATGTGTCAACTTGACTGGGGCACGAGATGCCTAGAATTTAATGAAACATTATTTCTGAGGTGTCCAGGAGGGTGTTGCTGGAAAACATTAGCATTTAAATTGCTGAACTGAATAAAGCAAATGGTCCTCTCCAATATGGATGAGCATCATCTCACTGAAAAGAAAAAGGGACTGAAAAGAACAAAAAAGTGGAGGAAGGTTGGATTCACCCTCCCCGTGCCTGATTGCTTGAGCTGGGATATTGATCTTCTTCTGCCCTCAGTGCTCCTAGTTCTCAGGCTATCAGAATTTGGAATCTATACCATTGGCTGTCTGGCTTTCAGGCTTTCAAACTACAACACTGGCTTCTCTGGGTCTCCCACTTTCAGGCAGCAGATTGTGGGACTTAGCCTCCATGATCGCATAAGCCAAGGTTCTCTGGAGAACCCTAATACAGTTGTGTCTCAGTATCCAAGGGGAATTGGTTCCAGGACACCCTGCGGATACTGAAATCTGCAGATTCTCATGTTCCTTATATAAAATGGCATAGTTACCTAAGCACATCCTCCCAGATACTTTAAGTCATCTCTAGATTACTTATACCTAATACAATGAAAATGCTATGTATACAGTTGTTAAACTGTATTGTTTTATATTTTTGTTATTTTTATTAATGTACTATTATTCTTTTTCAAATATTTCATTTCATGGTAGGTTGAATCTGTGGATGTGGAACCTGCAGATACAAAGGGCTGAGTGTACACAAACTGGTACCAGGAATTTTGGGGTACTGCTTTAACAAATATTTTAAAATGTGGAAGTAGCTTTGTAATGAGTAGAGGCTGGAAGAGTCTGTAGTACATCTGTATTAATCCATTCTCACACTGCTAATAAAGACATACGTGAGACCAAGTGATTTATAAAGGAAAAAAGTTTAATTGACTCACAGTTCAGCATGGCTGGGGAGGCCTCAGAAAACTTACAATCATGGCAGAAGGGGAAGCAAACGTGTCTTTCTTCACTTAGTGGCAGCAAGGAGAAGTGCCAAGCTAAAGGAGGAAAAGCCCTTTATAGAACCATCACATCTTGTGAGAACTCACTCACTATCATGAAAACAAATTGAGGATAACCATCCCCCACCCCAATTAAATTACCTCCCACAAGGTCCCTCCTATGACACATGGGGATTATGGGAACTACAATTCAAGATGAGATTTGGACAGGGATACAGCCAAACCACATAATCCCTCCCTGGTCCTTCCCAAATCTCATATCTTCACATTTTAAAACACAATCATGCCCTTCTCTACAGCTCCCCAAAGTCTTAACTCATTTCAGCATTAACCCAAAAGTCCGAGTCCGTAGTCTTATCTGAGACAAGGCAAGTCCCTTCCACCAATGAGCCTGTAAAATCAAAAGCAAGTTAGGTACTTCCTAGATACAGGGGGTGGAGGTCGGGGGTAGAGGCATTTGGTAAATACAGCCGTTCACAATGGAGAAATTGGCCAAAGCAAAGGAGCCACAGGCTCCTTGCAAGTCCAAAGTCCAATAGGGCAGTCATTAAACCTTAAAGTTTCAAAATGATCTCCTTTGACTCCATGTCTCACATCCAGGTCGTGCTGATGCAAAAGGTGGGTTCCCACAGCTGTCGGCAGATAAGCCCCTCTGACTTTGCAGGGTTCAGCCCCCCTTTTGGCTGCTTTCACGGACTGGTGTTGAGTGTCTGTGGCTTTTCTAGGCACATGGTGCAAGCTGTCAGTGGATCTACCATTCTGGGGTCTGGAGGATGGTGGCCCTCTTCTCACAGCTCCACTAGGCAGTGCCCCAGTAGGGACTCTATGTGGGGGCTCCAACCTCACATTTCCCTTCCACACTGCCCATGAGGGCCCAGCCCCTCAGCCCACTTCTGCTTGGACATCTAGGCATTTCCATACATACTCTGAAATCAAGGTGGATATTCCCAAACCTCAATTCTTTACTTTTGTATACCTGCAGACCCAACACTACCCGGAAGATGCTATGGCTTGGGGCTTGCATTCTCTGAAGCCATGGCCTGAGCTGTACCTTGGCACCTTTTAGCTGTGGCTGGAGCAGCTGGGATACAGGGCACCAAGTCCTTAGGCTGCATGCAGCAGGAGGGCACTGGACCCAGCTCCCCAAACCATTTTTCCCTCCTGCACCTCCAAGCCTGTGATGGGAAGGGCTGTCATAAAGATCTATGACATGCCGTGGAGACACTTTCCCCATTGTCTTGGTGATTAACATTTGGCTCCTTGTTACTTATGCAAATGTCTGCAGCAGGCTTAAATTTCTCCTCAGGAAATGGATTTTTCTTTCCTGTGACATCGTCAGGCTGCAAATTTTCTCAACTTTTATGTTCTACTTCCAATTGGATGCTTTGCCACTTAGAAATTTCTTTCACCAGATACCCTAATTCATCTCTTGAGTTCAAAGTTCCACAGATCTTTAGGGCAGGGGCAAAATACTACCAGTCTCTTTGCTAAAGCATAGCAAGAGTCACCTTTGCTCCAGTTCCCAACAAGTTCCTCATCTCCATCTGAGACCAACTCAGCCTGGACTTTATTGTTTATATCCCTATCAGCATTTTGGTCAAAGCCATTTAACAAGCCTTTAGGAAGTTCCAAATATTCCTACATTTTCCTGTCTTCTTCTGAGCCCCCCAAATTGTTCCAACCTCTGCCTGTTAACCAGTTCCGAAGTTGCTTTCACATTTTTGGGTATCTTTAAAACAGAGCCCCACTACACAGTAGCAATGTACTGTATTCGTCCATTCTCATGCTGCTAATCAATACATACCCAAGATGGAGTAATTTATAAAGGAAAGAGGTTTCATTGACTCAGTTCAGCATGGCTGAAAGGCCTCAGGAAACTTACAGTTGTGGCAGAAGAGAGAGCAAACACATCCTTCTTCACGTTGAGGCAGCAAGGAGAAGTGCTGAGCAAAGGGGGAAAAGCCCCTTATAAAACCATCAGATCTCGTGGGAACTCACTCACTGTCATGAGAACAGCATGAGGGTAACAGCCCCCAAGATTAAATCACCTCCCACTGGGTCCCCCCTACAACATGTGGGGATTATGGGAACTACAATTCAAGATAAGATTTGTGTGGGGACACAGCCAAACCATATCAACATGCCAGAAAAAGCTGACATTGCCATAAAGGAACTTTAAAGTTGATTCTGGTTGTGAGAGTTCAGTAAAAGAAAAAAATCAGCACTCTAGAGAAAGCTTCTGTCTTCTTAGAGAATACATAAATAATTGTGTACAGACTCTTGGTAGAAACATGATCATTAAAGAAAATTTTGGTGAGATATCAGACAGAAATAAAGAATATGCTATTGAACAATGGCAAAAAGGCAAACCTTGTTATAAAGTGGGAAAAGACTTCAATTACGTTAATATACTAGTGTTTTGTGGGAGGTAGAACTTGCAAACAATGAAATTAAATACTTAGCTGAAGAAACTTCTAAACAAAGTTTCGAAGGAGTGGCTTGGTTCCTCCTGGTTGCTTACAGTAAAAAGCAAGAAGAGAGAAATGATGTGAAGAAGGGATTGTTAAGCAAAAATGTCCCAGGAATTAAAGATTTGAAAAATTCTCAGCCAATCCATATTGCAAGAAATGAGAACGCATATTCTGAAGACAGCTCTAAGGCTGTGGCAGATAGACCATTTGATAAGATTAGTGTGATTGTGAACTGAGGACTTAATCACCCATCTCAACAGAAGCTAGGGATAAAGATGGGATTACACCAGCAGAAACACTGCCAGCTGGGGCTAAAGAAAACAGAGAAAATGGAAAAACGGCTGTGAGCATGTGCTGTCTGTCAAGAAAAGAAAAGAAGGTCCCCAAAGGTGATTCTGAGATCAACGGGGCTGCCACTCCCACTACAGGCCCAGAGGAAAGGATAATTGCTCCTTGTCTTCTAAGGGTGGAAATCCCTGTCTGATTTTGGTGGACCGGGATGCCCCCAGCCAATGGCTCAAGGACAGGCGTGTGGGGCTCTTGCAGAGAGCAGTGGTTTTAGGTAGAAGGAGCAGGCCCAATGCACCAAGCCATTGCTATCCAAGTGTGCCTGGAAGCCAGAGAATTGAGCAAAAGAAGATTATTCTCAAGGCTTAAAATCTCAAAGAGTTTGCCTTGCTGCATTTTGGAACTGTGTGGAACTCCTCACCACTTCCTTCTTTCCAATTTCTTCTTTTTGGAATGGGAATATCTATTCTATGTCTGTCCCATTATTGTATTTTGGAAACAATAACTTGTTTGATTTCACAGATTCACAGCTGGAGAAAAATTTTGTCTCGGTATTAATCACACCTTAGTCTTACTCATATCTGATTTAGATAATATTTAGATGAGATTATGAACTTTAGACTTTAGAGTTGATGATGAAAAGAAATAAGACTTTCAGAGCTGTTGAGATGGAATGAATGTATTTTCCATACAAGAAGGCCATAAATTTTGAAGGGCCAGAGAAAGAATATGGACTGAAAGTCTATGTCACCCCAATATTGATATGTTAAAATCCTAACCTACAATATGATGGTATTAGAAGCATGGCCTTTGGTGTATATATTAGTCTGTTCTCACACTGCTAAGAAAGACATACTGAGACTGGGTAATTTATAAAGGAAACAGATTTAATTCACTTACAGTGTCACATGGCTGCAGTGGCCTCACAATCATGGCAGAACATGAATGAGGAGCGAAATCGTGTCTTACATGGCAGCAGGCAAGGGCTAGTGCAGGGGAACTCCCATTTATAAAACCCTCAGCTCTTGTGAGACTTATTAATTACCATGAGAACAGAACGTGGAAACCACTCCCATTATTCAGTTATTTCCAACTGGCCCCACCCTTGACACATGGGGGTTATTACAATTCAAGGTGAGATTTAGGTGGGGATGGGACACAGTCAAGCCATATCAGGGGATTAGATAATGAGAGTGCAGCTCCCATGAACAGAGTCAGCGTCTTTATAAGAAAAGACATAAGCAATGATTTCTCTCTCAGCCATGTGAGGATATAAGGAGAAGATGACTATCTGCTATATAATTAGCAATTTTACGCATGTAGCAATCAGCATTGGAACTTGAAAATCACCTAGAAACTGAGAAATTGAAGGGCCAATCACCTAGAAACTGAGAAATTGAAGGGCCAATGCCTGAGGACAGAACAACACACTGACCTAGTTACATTGAACGGAGGAATTCTGGACCTATCATCACAGTGATCCTGGAGAAAGTGAAGATAATATACCAAAGAGGTCCCAGAAATTAATGCAGAAATGACATGAGAGAGGCAGGTAGGAAAATAAAGTCCCATCCAGTAGACAAAGAGATAGGCAGGTAGACAATCCCTGATGGTTACTCACGGGGAGGCCAAAAGGCTTAAGCCACTGACTTTGTGAAATTCGAAAGTGGTATTCTAGCTCATGGGAGGCCTCCTGGTAGTAGGAGTAACTGGTGAAGTGGTAGGTGCAAGAATACTAGATTGAACGTAAGAAAAGAATTTAGATACAGGAGAATTGTTCTGAGGAATAGTTTTTGGAACTGAAGTGCTCAGAAAGAACATCATGTATTTGAACTAGGGTATAGAGGCAGATATTTTTGAGGTATACTTTTTTGTTGAACACATTTGGAGAAATACTAATGGAGAAACATTATACTCTTATCTCCTCCCATCTATTCCAGTAGTCCTGTCTCCTGATTTTGGATTCCATTTCTTAGCTTTACCTTTGCTGCCGCCTTCTAGGTTGGGCTTATACTTGACTCTCGGAACTACCTAAACACTTTGCTCTGTAATACCCTTTAGCTCTTGCCTTTTCTTGGCACCCTGCAAGTTAGACCCTGATGTGGATATAGTTCTATGCAGGTAGCTCCTTGTCTGGGTGCTGCAGCCTCAGTGGAGGTGGAATTTGACAAAGGGTCAGGCAGGTTGCTGTTGAGTGTCACTTACTAGGCTTTGTCGCTTTCCCCAGAATGGGGATAATATAGCAAAGATCAATTTCAGAGGCAGGAGACACCATGTTGAAAGAGTAAGGGTCCTTGTTTTGGTGCTGGGAAGCATTCAGGTAAAGACCAGCGCCTAACCAGTATTAAAACAAATGGCCTTCTAAGGAACAGGGTGACACACTGAAGAGCAGCCTTTGCCTCGTTGAGATTCCAACCCTTGTTTGGACATTTTTAGTGATAGACAGCGTAAAATGTTTTATTTTCCTGATTACATTAGTTGAGACAATAGCAGAGGCCTAATACTCCATTTGGCATCTAGTCCTATCATCCTGTCTTGTTCTACTTGTCAAACAAGTTTGAAACTGTCACCAGCATCCTGACCAATTCACCCTGCCTTGTATTCCTTGGCCCCAGACATCTGGAGAGTGGAGGCCTTGCCATCAGATCTCAAATTTTCATTCCAAGTTCCAGCAATGCATATCCCAGGTTCATATCTATATCTATATCTATATCTGTCTGTCTGTCTGTCTGTCTATCTATCTATGATACACGTTCATCCCTTCTCTGTACTACCAATTCTCAGTCACATTTCATTCTCTGCTTCAAAACATGATGAGGTGTTCTGCTAGGGATGGCCTTTGTGCTCTGACCTGGACTTTTTATTATGTTACCTGGCCTAACTCCCTCGTACCTTCCTCATGTCCCCTTTGACATCAGTAAGTTATTCCTGTTCTCTTGCCTAGTCTCCTCAAATGCTTTTTCATTCTTTCTGTCTCAGCCTCCGTCCCTCCTTTGTATGTGCTTCCATTCTCTAAAACTCCTTACACATCCTCTATGGCAATTTTTCCTCAGTGGTGGCAGGGAAGAGACAGATAAGCTATTGCAAGCTTTCTTTTCAAGATTCATAATTACATTTCAACAACAACAACAAAAATTATTGATTGCTAAGCACTGTCCCAGACTCTGGTGATAAAGTGATCAAAAAGGCAATTCCTGCCCCCAGAGGAGCTCACGGTTCTATGCAAAAACAAAACACAAAACCAAAGCAGCAGCAACAACAACAACAACAAACACAGAGGGATGTGTACACAAATAGTTACAATACAGTGGATTAAATACTGTGCATAAAAACTCTAACAATTTCAATGTATTTTGGCAATATATTTTGTCTGTAGAGTAATAGAAACCTAGAGATGAAATCCAACAGTGACATAGCTATTTGTTTGGCGTGTGTTTTCTTTTTCTTATATACTCAAGGAACTTATTACAAATTATAGAAGGCTTGAGAGAAGGGTATTTCCTTGTTTCATCCAAGAGAAAATAGACTCCAGAAGGTTGAATGATATTCCCAAATCACTGATCATGTTAAAATCATGCTGGGATCTTACGTGTGAGAAAAATTTAACACTAGCTGCTAAAACAGATGAACCCTCACAGTCTTAGTGGCTTAATAAAACACAAGAGTATCCTTCTTTTCTCATATGAAACTGATGCAGGTTGGGTGGTCTTATCCATCTTGGAGGTATGACATGTGGCATGTGTGGCCTCCAAAATTGTTCTAGTAAGGGAAAGAGAGATGTGAAGGATACATACAGACTTTTAATTGCTGTGCTCTTGAAGTGATGGAAGTCATTTTCTTGCATTTCATTAGCATACACAATGTGTATTGCCCCAATATGAGAAATGACTGAAATTTATTGAGTCTTTGCCATATTTGACCTCCTGTGAGAATTTGGGGTCTACTGGGTCTACTGTCAGTGGTTATGCCTCAGTGTGTGCTGGTGATGGTGTGGCAGATCACAAAGATTATGTTTAAGAGAGATCGACGGATGAATGGATGGATGGATGGATGGATGGATGGACAGACAGATGGATGAATATGAGATGCCTCATTGATTACCATTGTTTCAGATAATTATCTTAGCTAAGCTGGAGTTTATTTTCCACATTTTCTTATGAGTCCACTCCTATGCTCTTCAGCTGAAGGGCATGACCATCCTTTTCTCCAACAGAATTTAGGAGAATTTTGACACTGCAGCATGGGACATCATTGTGTTAATCATTTTGTAACTATTACTGCAGAATAAAATGCCTAGAATAGTAAATAATAGCATTATAGCTGTCTTTGAAAGAAAAGGTCAATATTATACCTGCTTGCTGATAGGAGAGATTAATATACTCTTGCTATTATTAATAATAGTAATTAGACTCTATTGCTTTAGCTGATCCGTAGGTCCCATTTATAGGAACAGCCTAATGTTCTTCCTGAGCATGACTTGGCATATTTTAGCATGTCATTGCAAGCATTGAAAATCAGTGCCAGGATCTTCTTATCATTTTATTAGCTTTTTGGCACTTGGATTTTGTATTTGTACTGGGCTTACTTTTCTACCTCTGAAACAGTTAGCACGGATTTTTGTATAAAAAAAAGAAGACTTTTTTTAAATAGCATTTTCTACTGGGGGAGGTAACAATAGACTTTTGTGTATTTTGAATCCTTTAGCACGCCACTGCTGCAAACAGAGAGGACAGGCATCCCTGTCAGGACAATTAATACTTGCAGCAGAAAACTCTTCTTAGCTGTAGAACAGGAGAAAAGAGGAGCTTAAACTGAGTTTGTTATGCAAGAAAATCTTTTCAGTACTGGGAACAGAGACAGTGGAGGCTGTATGGCGACCACAGGATCAACTTCTTTTATGTTACAATTTTTCCATCAGGTCAACTTTGAGTACTGAGCAAAGGGTTTGGAAAGATAGCAAAATGTGCCAGAACCGTCCTTCTCTAAAAGTTAGCATGTAGAGCATCACTTTAGGGATTTCCTCATTCAAATGAATTTCTCTCCTTGTTTGTTTCTCTGCCTTGAATTTTCATGAATATTTCCAGTTTTGGATTAAGGCAGTAAATGTGCCTATTAAAATGAACCAATGTTACCTAGCAGGGGTAAACTACTAACTCTTTGTCATTAATGTCTTACTGTGAATAATTAAAATGGGTTTTCTTCCCTCAGCTAAGTCTTCAGAAATAATAATGGTAATGTTTAAAAGTCAAAATGTATTGTATGGTAGAGTTTACAATGCAAACTGAGTTATTCCCTCATTTGTTTCTTACAGTAATCTTATGAGATAAGGTAGGGAGAGGTGAGCTGTTACTCTCTTTTAACAGATGAAGAATTTGAGGCTCTGACTGGTCAATTGACTGTTCAAGGACGTTCTAAAGGACTGGATTGTAGAAGGAGTAAGTAGAGAGAAGGGGGAAGCAGAAAGTAGAGATAGCATTTGCAGGCTCAGTTCCTGTTAGACCAGCAGGGAGCATACTGAATAGCTAAGGTGTGTGTGCAGGTTTGGAGGGTGTGGAGTGGTTTAAGGTAGAGAGAATGGCTGCTAACAAGAGTAGCATTATCTACCTTTCCTTGACCATCTACGAAATGCTAAGCACCAAATTAGACTCCTGCATACACTGTTTCGTTTCATCTTCTTTATAATCCTGCAAGAAGGCTAATATTCCAGATTTACAGATGAGGAAACAGGGGTTTAGAGAAATTGAAAGTCTTGCTCAAGGTTACTCAATTCAATGAGGGAAAATATTTTCCTATTCCTAAGATCACTTTGTTGCACAGTCACATGCTACAGTGCAAGAAAGCAAGCAGAGAAAAGGTCATGGGAGGGCCTTGAAAACAAATTTCCCTGTTTCCACATCTGTCTCAGGCTTGGCTTCTCTGCCCTTCACCTTTCCATTAACTCTGTAATCCTGCAAAGAGCAGAAATTTTATCACTTTCTGACCAAAGTAAGGGCTTTAAAAATTTCTACCTGGATACCTTGAAGCTTTCAAAGGTTTTTATTCTCCCCTCAGATGCATTACATGAGACCTTTCACATGTCCATTTCAGTAACTTTTCCATTGTTGATGTAACATAATGAGTTTTTGCTTTATATTTTTATACCAAGGCAGGTTTTCTCCCCTGACTGAATAATGTGACTGCCACGTGTTTTCCTCCTATGTCAAAAACTACTCCCAACTACTTTAGGTACAATATAACGTATCAAAAATTTTTGTCCAGATTTTTTTTTTTTTTTTTCTGAGAAAGAAGTCATTAAGGGCAGATAGTGAACAATATAATGGAAGGAAGTCAGTTTAGCTGTCCTTAGCATTTGTTACCACAATTGCTATAAACCAGAATTACTTTCTCCTTGATGGAAAGGTAGTCACCTCTTGGGTGAAATGTGGCAGCTGCTTAACAGTGTACATCAATAAAACATGACCGTCTAAGAAGCAGCCAGCTAGTACTGATGAGCTGATGCATTTAATTGACAAGGCGGACAAAGGCTCAGAGGTATTTTTTAAGTTTTCATTTCTTTATTGAGCAACATTGGGTTAATTTCTCCATGACTCAGTCTCCTCATCTGTAAAATGGGAATAATAACACTTATCTAGCTCACAGAGGCATTGCCAGTATTAATTAACTCAGGTAAAGTTCTCTGAGATCCCTTGATGAATGGTGCCATGGGGTTGCAAATGATTAGTGGCCTTATTATTCTGACACTCACCCATAAGGCCCATTGATCAAATACAGTTCTGGCTTAACTGGGCAGAGCAATGGATTCTGCAACTGCATTCAATGGCAGTTTGCCCTGAAGATAAAGTCTGTCACACACAATGTCTCCCCAGAGCAAGCTTAAGCTGGTAGCATTATTGATGTAGGTGATCTGCCTGCCAGGATGCACAGAGGCAGTTTAACTGGAGCTAATTATGGCTGGCAATAATACCAGAGCCAAGAACTCACCTCTGATTATGATGGGAAGTTCAAAGAATCTATTTCAGAGCCATATAATTGGGCAGAATTTTCTGCACTGTTGGTGTGGGTAGCATTCTGAAGAATGTCAGGGCACCTCAAATTTCAGAGGAAGGAGACTTGTAATACTTTTCTAGAGAAGAAAAGAACTAGAGAGAATTGTTATCCTTGCAAATTGCCTTCTGTGATGTTCATTTATTTATTTGGGCCGTATTTTGTGGTTGTTGCACAAATATTACATGCTTGTTTCTAGGAGAGGAATGAAGGAATGAAAAGAGTTGGCATGCGAGATGGGTAAGATGGAGCCCCAATCTCATGGGAGCTTTTGATCTACACGGGCACAAGTGAGATGTTAACAAACATAACACAGAGAGTGGAAGAAGTGGAGCTCTAAGGAAGCTGGAGTCAAGGCTGAGTGCAGTTGCTTTGATCTGGTATGGTTGATGTTACTAATATTAAAATCACAAGCCACAAATATGTATGATGTGTCACTCCAAATATCCTCAATTCCATGACTATCACCTGAATAAAAATTATCATCTTTTCTTATTGGACTACTTTGATAACTATCTGACTAGACTCCGCTGTTTCACCTCTTGACCTTCTGCAGGTTATTTAATACAGGCCAGATTACTCAGCGTAAGTTACATTCTTTTTAAGTCTTTCGAGCCTTTCTTCTACATTGAATTAAATTCAAACTCTTAGTTACTATTGCTTCCTGGTTTATGTTGCTCATCTCTAGACCAAAATCTACCTGTTTTCCAAGCTCCCTTTTTGCTAGTTTTCCTAGTTCATGCTAGTTGACTGAAAGCTCAGCCTTTTCTTGCCCCAGGGGATTTGCATGTGTCCTTCCTGCCTAGAATGTTCTTATCCACTTGGTTTCCACTGGTGAGACCCCAATTCTTAACACTTTTCCACTTAAATACAAATTTCTTTCTCTCATGCCCATATCCTGTTTATTGCTCTTCCCTTTCATGGTATTTTTTACAATTTGAAATTATTCATTCACTCTCCTTTTCATTCATTCATTCATTCATTCATTCATTTGCTTCTTAACTATTCTGTCTCCTACAAAAGGTAAGTTCTCAGAAAGAATTTGCCCTCACCCCTTACTTAACTGGTACCCAGAACAATACCTGGCACAAACCAATATAGAATTTCCTAATGTTGTTAAATAACAACTATCTTTATTGATCATCCACTACACATTTTATGTATAAATCTCATTTTCACATGCAACAACCTCGAGAGATTGGCATCATTTCACTGAAATTTTCATACAATTAAATTGAGTCATAGGAACACTAAGACTTGCTAAAAATCACAGCTTGCACTCAGTAAAAACTGGATTCTAACACAAGCCTTCCTGGCTCCAAAGTCAGGGCTGAGACTATTGCCCCTTGATTTTGGAGGCTGGACAAGCAATCTAGATGAAGAGGTTAGGCACAGATCCCCTCTCAATGGTACTGAACATGGATTGGCTTGAAGGCATTTTTTGGAAACTGGAATCTTAAGAGTAAGCCTTGAATTGATAATTACTTTTGTTAAATACCAAGGACTTGGTGATTACTTTCTAGAGGAGAATTAGTAAAAACCTTGAAAATCATGAGCCAGAACAATCTTCTTCTGCCCTTCTTAGGAAATTTTTCCATTTATTTTTAAACTGCTTCTTGCCTGGGGGCATCTTCATCTTTGGCTTCTGATCTCTGTTTCCTGGAGGAAAGTGTAGGGAAAGTGACAATCATTTTACTTTAGGTTCACTTCAATTCATTGAAGAGTTCTGCATACTGAATAGTCTAAATAAATACTAAAAATCTGCTTAATTATAATGTGACAAGATGGGGACTTTTCTCAAACTTTGGCATTTAACATGTGATATTTTATTTGTGGGTGGAAGTACTCTCATAATTAATGAAACAAACAGGATACCTTGTTAACAATGAGACAAACTTCAAATCGCAGTGTGGTTCTTTTCTTTGCCATTTTGTTTTCAAGTCACTTATATATAGATTAGCAGGATTTTCTACCACGATATAAATATCTGTCCTGAAAGATAATGTTTTATTTTTTCTTCCAAGACTGTTTTGCTGAAAGGTTTCCAGTTGCCTATGGTGGTAGTAAGAAGATGCTAAAATAAATAAATAAATAAATAAATAAATAAATAAATGCCATAGATACATTTAAGTCATTACATCTTAACCAGGCCAATCAAAACAACCATAAAGACACATCGAGATGAAACTTCAAATACTGTGGCACAGCTGTGGACTGCAAAGAAACAAAAAGCTAAACTCAGATCAGAAGAGTTGTTAAAATAGAATAATATGTCTGTGTCTCGGAGACTAAAATACACCTGGCACCAAGAGAAGTATTGAGTATTGAAAGTTGAGACAAGTCACTCTTGACTTTTATGGACTGGTGGTGAAGACAGGCAGTGATTGATACATTATAAAATGGTCAGATTCAGAACAGAATTACTCACAGAATTCTACGGAAAGACAGAAGATAGAGCCCTAAATCCAGCCTGGAAGAATCATGACAAACTTCCTAGAAGAGAAGACACCTGGGCTGAATCTTAAAGGAACAACCTAATTGTCAAGAGGGTAACATGTTTTGAGAGTTGCCCTTGGAACAGAAGTCCCTGAAGCTTCCTTGACTTGTCAGCCTCATTCCTTTCTGTTACAACTGCCTTTCTCCTCAGCCACAGAACATCACTGTCACACCCAACTTTTAGGTTCGTATTTCTTTAAATAGGCAAGGAGTTCTCTTTCAGGAAACCATATGAAAACACCTATTTAAAAAATTCCAATTTGCCTGGCTTGAATTTCCTTTGAAATACTTAGTCCAGTCATTTTGGCTGAGGTAATGGTGTTTTCTGATTGGTCTAGTTTGACTCATCCAATCTGCCTGGAACACTGGTTATCTAAGCGACTTCTATTTAAAACCTACAGAAGGAGAAAAGCATTTAACAGATGATGCAGAAAACATTGTTGATCAGATTGAATAGTTGACGCTTCTAGGGACTACCATTCAACCTACCAGTAAAAAAAGGAATTACGACTGTGGATACATTTTAGGTCATGTTTGCCTAATGAAAGCCTGTCGGTCTAAAAGAAATAAACATTTGCGAGTTACTTTTGAGGCCAACCCTTTGGGAGGTGCTTTTCTTTCACTATCTCATAAAGCTTCTCACTACAACCTTAGAGACAGGTACTATTTTAAGTATGAGGAACGAAGAGGTTAAGTAACTCTTAGAAGATCATACGGATTTGGAAATCACAGAGATTTAATTCATTTTTAATTAGCATTCTATTTCCCCCCCGCCCCCCACCACTATACCATGTGGGATCTTTGGAAAACAATATTTGTAGCACAATGTGTCGTCTTCCAAATGACCAGAGGTGCACAAATAAATAGGAGCTTTGTTTTGTTTTCTTTTTTTGCTGACTTTATAAGATGGTTTTCTTTCTTCATATTTTAATGTGCTGCGTCAGACAAAAATGTATAATGAGTGCTTTGTATTTTCTGTCTTTTGAGCTGATTCTGTAAGATGTGTCACATATCTCTTCCTAAGAGAGAATAATTAATGGGGTGTATTGTAATTTCCACATAATATCATCTCCGGAACCATTTGTCTTTAGGCCCATGGTGTAGAGGTGAAAAAGGGGTAGAAGGGGTGCTCGTAAATTTCTTCATTCTTATTGAACATTTTCCCAATAGAATGGTACAGAAAAATGTCAATAATTAATTGGGAAATATTTGTTTATCTTTATAGAGAGATTTTTTTATTAAGCTTAGATAAAACATTTTTTTGGGAGGGTCGTTGTCCCTGGCTCTCTAGTTGTGGACTGGCAGAGTACGGGGTATGTTGGGTGTGGTGCTGCAAAGACAATATTTAGATCATTTTGTGGGAGGCCAATCACTACTTCTTAGGTTGTCCTATCGTTCATTTCATTAGCACTGCACAGGGTTCCCTAGGAATGATATATTTTCCTCTCTCCGGTGAACATTAAACTTAGTTACAGAGATGAGTAAGATGTATAAATAGAGGGGAAAAGGTGTTTCTCATTTTATTACTCTTTTGTGTAATAGTAGTAAAAGTTTTGTAGGGAGTATTGTATACAGTAAAACAATCATTTGTCAATGGGTAAACTTACTGAACACCAATGTCTGCTTTTAAAAGATCCCTTGTGTGTCATGAACTACACAGTGTTCATAAAAAGTTGTACTCCAGGGTTACATATTCTTGTTTCCTCAATAACTGGAGTTTTCTGAAATCTCCAAGGAGAGAGGATTAAACATTTATTGTCAGGAAGCACCAGGTTTCACTTTGTCCTGTGCTTGGACACATTCATTATGCCAGGCTTTAAATTTTCGATTACGGAATCCATAAAGTACCACCAACACACACACATACACACACAAGCAAACACATAAACATACAAACAACCACCAAATAGTTAAAAGTAGTGAATTTTAAAAAGGCGGAAAAAGGGCAAGGACCAGTTTTGATGACTCTATTCTTAGTCTGTCATGTTAGTTTTACCATTACAGACAGTATGTCTCCTTGAGGAATGATACCTGGGGTTATATTTGATTATAAATTACTCTGATTATTTACCATTTGATGTCATAAGAATTGCTGTCTTTTAATCTGTAGTCGTTAGTGTAGAACTGATTTGACTCATGTAGTAGATGAGGAATATAAAAGAAATTAACAAAAATTTCTCATGATAGATTGGTGAAGACAGAACATCATTAGATAATGTTAGAGCTCAAGCCAATACCCAAAAATATGGTGTTTTGACATGCAGAATTGAAGAATTCTCAAGGTCCCTCTGACCTCACTACTTCCCCAGTCTCTCCCAAAGCATAAGATAAAGTTGTTCTGCGAAGGTCCTTCATCTGCCTTAGATCTGGACCCGCCAAGAGGAGCAATTGTTTTTTCTTCTCCCTCCTATATGACCAAGAATATATCCACACCTGAACAGAACAGACCCTTTCACTGTCAAAGAGAACTATTTACAAGTTAATCTGTGTTCCCGGGTCTATTCATTCTCCCTAGTAATTCTGTTAACAGAATTCCTCTTCTCCCTAATTCCATAACATGTTTTGCCAGGATGTTATGTAAGCTTCCAAACTTCATTGGAGGGGATTCTGAAGTCTCCTGTGTATACACGTTAAATAAATTTGTAAACCTTTTCTCCTAGGGACCAATCTGCCTCATATCGGTGACTTTTAGCAAATCTCCAAGAGGCCAAGGTCCTTGGCCCCCACAATAACAACGCATGCATAACAATCTATCTGAAGAGGAAGATAATAAGAAGGCAATTTCAAGGACATGGTAGTTTAGAAATTCTAATTTGAAAGACAAGTACAAATTATATATGAACAATGAAATGGAGTTTTAAAAATATAGACAGTTGGCCAGGCATGGTGGCTCGTGCCTATAATCCCAGCACTTTGGGTGGCAGAGGTAGGAGGATTGCCTGAGCTCAGGAGTTCAAGACCAGCCTGGGCAACATGGCAAAACTCCATCTCTAAAAATAATACAAGTATTAGCTGGGCATGGTGGTGTGTGCCTATGGTTTTAGCTACTCAGGAGGCTGAGGCTGGAGGATCGCTTGGGCCAGGGAGATTAAATAAGCTATGACTGTGATTGTACCACTTCACTCCAGTCTGAGTGACAGATTAAGACCCTGTTTCAAATATATATATATTTGAGAGAGACTGTTGACGTCAGCTCTGGCATGTGAAGTACTTGAATGTTGTCACCCACAATTCTTACAAGAAAAAACTAGATGCTTGAGTATTAATGACTTTTCATAGGTTAGCCAGAGAACTGAAGTCTCGGAGTAAACCATCACACTGAAATATCTAGATTACTTCTAGATGTAGGTGTGTCCAAAGAGATATAGCATGATCAGCTTACATGGAACAGAAACCCTGGAGCCATAAACAAGCGGAAACACTTAAGTGATGTCTTAGTCCATTTAAGTTGCTATAACAAAATACTATAAAGTAGGTGGCTTACAAATAACAGACATTTATGTCTTACAGTTCTAGAGGAAGCTAGAAATTCAAGATCAAAGCACCAGCAGATTTGGTGTTTGGAGGGCTAACTTTCTGGTTGATAGATGATGTCTTCTCACTATGTGGTAGAAGTGGTGAGGATGCTCGCTCATGCCTCTTTTATGAGACAAGAGACAGATTGTTTGGAAAGGTGAATTTCCCTCTTAATGGCTAAAGGTTTTGTGCCTTTTTTTTTTTTTTTAAGAAGGAGTCTCGCTTTGTTGCCCAGGCTGGAGTGCAGTGGTGTGATCTCGGCTCACTGCAAGCTCCACCTCCTGGGTTCACACCATCCTCCTGCCTCAACCTCCCAAGTAGCTGGGACTACAGGTGTCTGCCCAGCTAATTTTGTGTATTTTTTTTAGTAGAGATGGGGTTTCACTGTGTTAGCCAGGATGGTCTTGATCTCCTGACCTCGTGATCCACCCACCTCGGCCTCCCAGAGTGCTGGGATTACAGGCGTAAGTCACCGTGCCCGGCGTTTTGTGCCTTTTAAAAAACTCTTTCAGTCATCGTTTTGGCCAAATAAATGACTTGGGATAACCTGGAATTCTATTTCATAATATCAAAGTGTTTTAAACCTTTAACATATTTGATAGGCTTTCCAAAATCAAATTTCAGCTTCAAAATTGTCTTTTCTAACTCCTAACTTTTGGATGCTACAGAGGGCCCTTGGAACATCCAAAAGAGATGTAAACGGGTCTGTTAGACTGTAGCAAGTAGTAATTTTGGTAAACTACTTGAGACTGAGTGGACTAGCTTGAGAGTGAGAAATTCCTGGTGGTCATAGTCTTGAGGGGGAACCCACAATTCTACAGGATTTGCCTTTAGAAACTCCACCACATATTCAAAGTAGAAATTCAGAAAAGATAACCCACAGGGCATGAGGTAGGGAAGAGTAATCATTGTGAAATGCACCCAGAGTCTTCTCCATAACAAAGGCCTACCTTTTAGGGAAAAGGTTTCGCTGGGAAATGTAATTCCTCCCACGTTGGGCCCCTTTAGTCTCCCTGTCTCACCTGAGGGGAGAAAGAGCATAGCCTACAGGGATCAATGCTGCAAAAAATAGATTGAGAAGAGTGAGGCTAAGGAAGGGAGTAGATAGCTAGTGGGAGAAAAGCTGTATCAAAGGAGAAACATCTGAGAAGTTAACAGCCCTGGGAGGAATTCCCAGTAAAGAACAGAGATTTAATTGAAATATTATAAAACATTCTGTATCCCCTCTCACTCTGCCATTGCACAAATAGGGCCCCAGTGTAATAATAGTGGGTTCCAGCTGAAAAAAAGATGTTAGACATGGACTGCTTCTGAGGAACAAGATATAGAAAGAAACAAAACAAGGACAGTAAACAAATTTGAAGTTTCTGGGCATCTACAGCTACACAAACATTAAACACAGTTGAACGCCCACAGATTAACTGGAATCATCAACTTAACAGCCAGTTTATCTCAATTCCCAGTAGTTCATACAACTCGTCTGAGTTTCCAGAAAAACTTACAAGGTACGTCAAAATGCAAAAACAACCAAGCAAAAACAGTCTGAAGAGACAGAGCAAGCATAAGAACCAGGTTTAGATACAATACAGATTTTGAAATTATCAAACAAGGGATTTAAAATAATTACAATTAACATGGCAAGGCTATAATGAAGAAAAGGGAAGACAACACACAAGAAGAGATGGATAATTTGAGGAGAAAGATAATTTTCTAAAAAATAATCAAAACGAAATGCTAGATATTAGGAACACTGTAACAGAAATGAAGGATGTTTTATATATTCATCAGTAGATCCAACATGAAAATGGAAAGAATCAGTGATCTTGAAGATAAGTCAATAGTGACTTTACAAACCGAAATTCAGCAAGATAAAAGCACTTTAAAAGCAGAGAAGACATCCAAGAACTTTTGGACAGAATCAAAAGATGTAACATTCACATAATAATAGAATAATAATAGAGTAGAATAAATATTCAAAATAGTAGAAGCTGAAAACTTTTCAAAATTAATGAAGAACAGAAAATCACAAATCCAGAAAGCTCAGAAAACAAAAAGCAGAATGAAATACTACCTTTAGTCATACTTTATTAAAACTGAGGAAAAAAATTAACAGAGAGAAATCTTGAGAAAAATGAGAGGCGGTGAAATAATGTAAGCAAAAAGAGAATGGAGTGAAATACGTAAAGTATTGGAAGAAAAAAACACCGATGAGAATTTATATCCAACAAAATTATTCTTTAAATATTAAAGAAATAAAAACTTCCTTGGACTAATAAAACCTGAGATTTATCACCAGCAAACCAACCATGCCAGAAATGTTAAAAAGAAGTTCTTCAGCCATAGGGAAAGTAATATGTGTTACCAACTCAATGTTTGTGTCCCCTAAAATTTATATGTTGATGACCTAACCACCGAAGTGGCTGTATTTAGAGATGAGATCTCCAGGAAGGTAATAAAAGTTAAATGAAGTCATAAGGATTAGGCTCTGATCTGATAGGATTCATGTCATTATAAGAAGAGACATCAGATAGCAAGCCCTCTCTCTCTCGGTCTCTCCCCACCCCCTCACTCAACAGGAAGACACAGCAGGAAGTGGCCATCTATAAGGCATAAACTAAACTTGCAGCTTGATCATAGACTTCTAGCTTTCCAAATTGTGAGACAATAAATGTTTGCTGTTTAAGCCACTAAGTCTGTGGTATTTTGTTATGGCAACCCCCACAGACTAATACATGATAGGTCAAAAGTTTTGATCTACATAAAGAAAGTATAGCGGTGGAGATAAAGATTCCTCTTGACTCACTGAAAGTTCACTGAAAATGAACTTACAGAAGACAGATTAATAGGAAGAAAAGAATAAAAATTTATATTCATATGCAGAAAATGCATAAAGATATAATTGAATTATATGAATGTTCGGTTATAACCAGAGAAGAGAGAAAAAGAGGAAAAATGAAGAAATTCAACAAATAAAAAAGTTAAAAACATGGCATATATTAATACAACTATAACAATAATGACTAAATATGAACAGTCTAACTATATCAATGAAATGTAAGAGATTATCACAGTGAATTAAAAATTACAAGAACCACAGTATCAATATAAAGACACAGGTAAAAAATAAAGAACTAGGAAAATATATATCACATTTACTAATCAAAAAAAAAATCTAGAATAGCTATATTGATTGCAGAAGAAGCAGACTTCAGAATAAGCAAAATTAAAATGAGTAAATAAGAGTATTACATACTGATAAAAAAGTCAATTATCCAAGAACACTTAACAATTCCAAAAATATATATACCTAATAACTGAAAACACATGAAGCAAAAACTGACAGAATTAAGTGAAATAGATGAATCTATCATTATAGTCAGCGATTGCAGCATCTCTCTGCCAGTAATTGACAGATTAAACAGGCAGAAAATCAGAAAGGATATACACTACCGGAACAGCACCATCCATCGACATGATCTAATAAGCATTTATAGAATACTCCACCCAAAAACAACAGAATACTTATTCTTGTCCAACTAACATGAAACATTCGCCAAGATAAACCATATTCTGGGCCATAAAATACAAATATAAAAGAACAAAAATTATACAATGTCTGCTTTTAGGCCACAAGGGCATTAAGCTGTAAACTAATAAGAGGAAGATAGCTAGATCTGCAAACATTTAAAAATCTTCTAAATAACTCATAGATTTAAGAGATCTCCAGAGAAATGTTAAAATGTAATTTGAATTAAACAAAAATAAAAATATAACCACAAAATTTGTGGCACGAGGCAAAAGTATTGTATACAGTGAAATTTAGAGCACCAAGTGCATATATTAGAAATAAAACCAAAAATCTAAAGTCAATAGTCTAAGTTCCCTCCTTAGGACATTAAAGAAAAGGAACAAATGAAGCCCCAAACAAGAAAGAAATAATACAAACTATGGTGGAGATCATTTTAAGAACAGAAAAATGGTAAAGAAAATCAACAAAACCAAAAGTTGCTTCTTAGAAAAGATCAATCAAATTGATAAACCTCTAACTAGGTTAACTAGAACAAAAAATAAAGAAGGCATAAATTTATAATATTATATATGAAAGAAGGACCATCACTACTAATCACAGACTTTAAAAAGATAATAAAAGAATACTATGAACAAATCTAACTCACAAAATTGATGATTCAAATAAAATAGACCAATTCCTTGAAAGACACAAACTACTACAACTCAAACAAGGGGAATCAGATGATTTGAATGACACAATATCTACTAAATAACTTGAGTTAATAATTAATGTTCCAAAAAAAAGCATTTGGACGAGATGGTTTTACCAGTGATATGCCAAACACTTAGTGAAGGAATGATACTAATACTCCACAAACTCTTCTAGAAAATAGAAGCAAAGTGAACACTTCCAAACTCAGTCTATGAAGTTAGCCTTCTGTAATACCAAAACCAACTAAAGATGTTACAGAAAAAAAAATTACAGACAAATATCTCTCATGAACATAGATGTAAAAATCTTCAACAAAATATTAACAAATTGAATTCAACAACTTATAAAAAGAATTATACATTAGCTTGACTACATTTAAGTTCAGGAAGTTATAACATTATGACAAAATGTTATTTACTCTGGGGATGCAGAACTAGTTTAACATTTAAGAACCAACTAATGAAATTCTCCATTTTACGAAGTGTATAAAGACAAAACATATGATCACATCAAATGATACATAAAAGGCATTTCACAAAATCTATCGTGTATTCATGAAAAAAACTCTCAGCAAACTTCCCTCAACCCGATAAAGAACATTTAGAAAAAAACCTTTAGTAGGCATCAGACTTAATGGTGAGAGATTAGAGATTTTTCCCCTAAGATGGGGAACATGCTAAGGATGTTTTCGGTCAGCACTCCTAGTCATCATCACACTGGAAGCATAACTAGTGTAATAAAAGAAAAAGAAATGAAAGTATACAAGTGAGAAAGGAAAAAATAAACTATCTTCATTCGCAGATGACATAATTGCCTACGTAGAAAACCATAAGGAATCTATTTTTTAAAATAAGTAAATAAATAAAAATAGCTCCTGAAAGTAATAAGCTAGTATAACATGGTTGTAGGATATAATGTCAACAGGCAAACATCAATTGCTTCTCTATGTTATAGCAATAAACACAGGGATTTAGAAATTAACAGCAAAATACCATTTGAAGTAATACCAAAAATTAGGCCAGGCATGATGGCTCACGCCTGTAACCCCAACACTTTGGAGAGGCTGACACAGGCAGATAACTTGAGACCAGATCAAGTGATCTGAGCTGAGGTCACACCACTGCACTCCAGCCTGGGTGACAGAGCAAGACTTCATCTCCCCAGAACAAAACAAAACAAAATAATAATAATAATAATAGTACTAAAAATTGAAGTACTTAATAATAATTCTAACAAATTTTGTATAAAATCTAAGTATGTATAACAACAAGTAAATAAAATAAATCAAAGATACAAATAAAGAGATAATCTATATTCATATATTGGAAATCTCAACATCGTTGAGATGATAAATCTTCTCAACTTTATACATTCAACAAAATCTCAGTAAAAATCTCAGCAAGCTCTAGTGTAGATATAAACAAAGCTGACTCTAAAGTTTACACAAAAAGGCAAAAATTTAAAAATAGCCAACACAATACTGAAGAAGAACAAAGTTGGAAGACTCAGACTACTGAACTTGAAGCCTTACAAGAAAGATACATTAATCAAGATAGCATAGGATTAATGAAAAAGTAGACAGATAGTTCACTGAATTAGAATGAAGAGTCCAGAAGTAAACTAACACAGATAATATCAACTGACTTTTATAAAGGGCAGAGGCAATTAAGAAAATGACATTTGTATTCAATGATATGAAACAACAGGATGTTCATACCCCAGAAAAACAATCTGAGACACAGACCTCATTCCTTACTCAAATATTAACTCAAAAGCAATCATAGACTTAAAGTAAAATGCAAAACTATGAAAACTTCCAGAATAATATATGAAAAAAATTCTGTATGACTTTCAGTCTGTTGATGGGTTTTTAGATACAATGTCAAAAACTTGATTCATGAGAGAAAAAATAAGTTAGACTTTAATAAAGTTAAAATCTTATAAGCCAGGTATGGTGGCTCACGCCTGTAATCCCAGCACTTTGGGAGGCCAAGGCTAGTGGATCACCTGAAGTCAGGAGTTCAAGATCAGCCTGGCCAACATGGTAAAACCCCTAAAAATACAAAAAATTAGCCAAGTATGGTGGATTACAGATCCCAGCTACTCAGGAGACTGAGGCAGGAGAATCACTCGAACCCAGGAGGCGGAGGTTGTAGTGAGTGGAGATCAAACCATTGCACTCTAGGCTAGGCAACAAGAGCAAAACACTATCTCAAAAAAAAAAAAGAAAGAAAGAAAAAAGAAAAAAATTAAAATCTTTTCACCTATGGAAGTCACCATTAAAAGAAGGAAAACATAAGCCATGCACTGAGATAAACCATTTACAAAAATATGACTTTAAAAATATTTGTATCCAAAAATACAAAGAACTCTTAAAACTCAACAATAAGAAAACAAAAACTTATTTTAAAAAATGAGCCAATTTTATCAATGGATATCTCACAAAAGAAGAGAAGCAAATTACAAAGAAGCATATGGAAGTATGCTGAAAATCATTCATCATTAGGAAAATGCAATAAAACAAGAGGCCACTACACACCTATTAGTATGACTAATATCCCAAAACAAATCAGATAACAGCAAGTGCTGAAAAGGAAATCGAACAGCAGGATTCATTGCTGGTGAGAAAGCAAAATGGCACAGCCAGATTGGAAAACAGGATACTTCTTACAAAATTAACTATAATCTTACTATACAATCTAGTAATTGCACTTCTAGGTATTTACCTAACTGACTTGAAAACTTATTTCCACAAAAATATCTGCACATGAGTGTTTGTGGCATCTTTATTTATAATCACCAAAAACTTACAGCAACAAAGATGTCTTTTAATAGGTGAATAAACAACTGTAGTGTATCCATGAAATGAAATACTATTCAGCATTTTAGAAACATTAGTATTGAGTTTAGAAAAGACGTAGATTAATCTGAAGTGCATATTTGAATGAGAGAAGTGAAAATGGATACTTACATCAGTAAAGGGAGACTGTGAAGGCTGTATATGGTAAAATTACATTTGTTTTGTTTCTTGAGATAGGCCCTTCAGGTCTCAGTTGCCCAGGCTGGATTGCAGTGGCACAATCATAGCTCACTGCAGCCTTGACCTCCCAGGCTCAAGCAATCCTCCCACCTCGGCCTCCCATGTAGCTGGGACTATAGGCATGTACCACCACACTCAGCTAACCATTTAATTTTTTTTTTTTTTTTGTAGAGATGGTGTCTCACTATGTTGTCCAAGCCAGTCTCATACTTCTGGGCTCAAGTGATTCACCTGCCTTGACCTCCAAAAGTGCTGGGATCACAAGCATGAGCCACCATGCGTAGCCTTAAAATTCCTTTTATATGACATTCTGTCAGTAGTCACCAGGGGTTTGCAGAGTGAAAGGACTGAACAGGTAAAACAGAGGGATTTGTGGGGAGCACTGAAACTATTCTGTGTGATACTATAATGGTGGATATATGACATTATGCATTTGTCAAAACCCATATAATGTTACAATACAAAGAGCAAACCTTAATGTACGCAAATTAAAATAAACTATTGATCAGGTCAAGGGTCTGAGGAGGGAATACATATTATGACAAATGATCTAACTGTATTACAGATGTACAAAATAAACTCACTAAATGGAGTGAGGGGGAGGTAAAGGGGAAGCCACTTACTATAAAATAACTTTGGAAATAATTAGAGTCTATAATATATAAGGCAAAATTAACTGAACATATACACTGGTTGATAAAGCTATTTCATTTGAGATATGTGTTAACAATTACAATACAGCAGTATTGTATATAGAATATAGAATATATGTATTCTAGAACTGAACAATTAGGTGAATGAATGGTGGATTGTAAGAGATAAGCAAGAATGGAAGTCCAGAATCATGTGTGTTAAGGGACTAGATCTAGAGTTGGAAACACCAGTATAAACTCATGTTTAGCTTAATAAAGGTACCTATAGAAATACATGTATATGTGTATACATACATATGTGTATATATATGTAATATAATATGCATAGTTACATGAGATTGTTGATACATGTATTTCCTTGATCTATCAGCTAAGAGGGCCCAGAAGCAATAACTTCCCAGTAGCCACAAGAATGCTTAGCAGGCAGGCCTTAGTTTCTAATACAATTCTTCAATAAAAGGAAACATGATGCTTGGAGAAATAGCTAACTTATGACTCAGGCGGGAAATATACAGTATAAGACTGAGTTGCTTATTGTGTGTCAGAAATTAAGGAATTTCTCAAAACAAAACAAAACAAAAAACAAGAACAAGAACAACAACAGAAAACCACAATGATGGGTATATGTCAAAGTGTCATGGTAGACCACCTAAAGAACTACCAGTAGACAAGTCTGGAACAATTCTAGGTGTTTCTATAAAGATATTTTTTAGATGACATTAGCATTTAAATGCTTAGACTTGATTAAAACATATTATCCTCCATATGTGAGTGGGCCTCATCCAAGCAGTTCAAGGCCTTAGTCAAAAAAAGACTTGCCTCTCCCAAGAAAAGGGGAATTCTGCCAGCAGACTGCCTTCAGACCGGAACTACAACATCAACTCTCCATCGAATCTCTAGCCTGCTGGCCTATGTTTCAGATTTTGGATTTGCTGGTCTTCACAATCATGTGAGCCACTTCCTTAAAATGTCTCCTTTTGTAACTTACTACAGACACACACAGACACACAGACACATTAATGTATATATACCACATATAGACACATGCACCCTTTTTATTCTGTTTCTCTGGAGAAACCTTACTAGTACAAGTGGCACTGGATTATAACCCCACATATAAAAATATTCATAATTACATAGTGGCATAAATAAATAATTAAATAAAAGACATGAAAGAGACAAATCTCTCATAGGCAAAAACTTCAAATAATGTAGATACTCCTTTTTCAAGTAGGCAGAGTTCAATCCCCCACTCCTTGTGTGTGGGCCTTACTCAGTGACGTGTTTCTAAAGACCAGTGTATGGAAAGAGAGAAAAAAGTAATTTTACAGTAGAGAAACCTGACAGACATCACCTTGTACAGGAGACCAAAATTAACCTCAGTGTAAGTCGCATTGACAGCATGTACTGCTTATGCGTTTGAGAAGAATGACACTTGGTGTTTGTTGTCTTCCTCCTAAAAATTCATAAGCTCAGTCTGACTATGAGAAAAACATCGGACAAATCCCAACTGATAGATTTGGGATTTCTTTCACGAAACACCTGACCAGTACTCCCCAAAACTGTGAAGATCTCTAAAAACAAGGAAAGCCTGAGAAACTGTTACAGCCAATAGGAGCCTAAAAAAACATGATGACTAAATGTAATTCAGTATCCTGGTTGGTATTCTAAAACAGTGAGAGCATATTTAGAGAAAAACTAAGAAATCTGAATAAATGATGTGTTTCAGTTAATAAAAATATATCTTTATTGATTTGTTAATTTGGACAAATGCATCATACTAATATAAGGTGTTAATAGAAGACATCAGTTGTGGGCTATATGGGGATCCTCTCTATTATCCTCAAATCCTTTCTGTAAATTTAAATCTATTCTAAGATAAAAAGTCTATTTAAAATATATATGCACTAAGAGAGAACAATATTTCGAGTAAAAAGAATAACTATTTTGGGAAAACATTCATTGCTTCTTTCTTATGATTGAAGAACTGAAATTAACAGAAATTTCCACAAAGGCAAGATTCCTCAGGTAAAAGGATTCCTCAGCTTTTAGGATATAAAACTTTGTCTATCTGGGCAATCTGTACTGACTTGTGAAAACCACATCCATCTGACAAGTAATTAATAACCAGAATATGTAAAGAATTCAAACAACTCAGTAGCAAAACAAAAAATCATTGCAAAATGGGGAAAAGATCTGAATAGACATTTCCCAAAAGAAAACATAGAAATGGACAACAGGCATGTGCTCAACATCACTAATTATTAGTAAAATAAAAATCCCAACCACAAACAGCTATCTCCTCACCCCAATTAAAATGGCTACTATAAAAAAGACAAGAAATAACAAATGCTGATAAAGATGCAGAGAAAGGGGATTGCTCATACACTGTTGGTGGGAGTGTAAAGTAGCATAGTCATTATGGAAAAGGGTATGGAGGTTTCTCAAAAAACTAAAAAGAGAACTACCATATAATCCAGAAATTTCACTGATGGGCATATATCCAAAAGAAAGGATATTAATCTATGGAAGAGATATCGGTACTCTCATGTCTATTCAAGCATTATTAACAATAGCCAAGATCTAGGTGTCCAGCAATGGGTGAATGGATAAAGAAAGTGTGGTATTCATACACAATGGAATATGTTTCAGCCATAAAAATGAATGTAATTCTGTCATTTACAGCAATATGGATGGAAACTGGGGGTCACTATGTTAGGTGAAACAAGCCAGGCAAAGAGACAAAAATTACACATTCTCAGTCATATGTGGAAGCCAAAGAAGTGGATCTCATTGAGGCAGAGGGTAGAATAGTGGCTACCAGAGGCTGAGAAGGGAAGGAGGTAGTGAGGGATAAAAAGAAGTTGGTTAACAGATACAAAAATAGAGTTTGATGAAAAGAATAGCCCGGGCATGGTGGCTTATGCCTGTAATCCCAGCACTTTGGGAGGTCGAGGTGGGGGAATCACCTGAGGTCAGGAGTTTGAGACCAGCCTGGACAACATGGTGAAACCTCGTCTCTACTAAAAATACAAAAGAATTAGCCAGGCGTGGTGGTGCATGCCTGTAATCCCAGCTACTCAGGAGGCTGAGGCAGGAGAATCTCTTAAACCTGAGAGGTGGAGGCTGTAGTGAGCCAAGATCACACCATTGTACTCCAGCCTAGGCAACAAAAGGAGACTCCGTCTCAAAAAACAAACAAAAGAATAAATTCCAATATTTGATAGTACAGTGGAGAAATTATAATTAAAAATAATTTATTCTATATTTCAAAATAGCTAAAAGTTATTGTGAGTTCCAAACACAAAGAATAAATAAATGTTTGAAGTGATGGACATCACAATTACCCCGATTTTATCATTACACATTGTAAACAGGTATCAAAATATTTCACACACCCACAAAATATGTACAACTCATATACCAATAATAAAATATATAAACAAGCAAAGTCCTCTAGGCCATTCAACAACAAAAAAATCAAACGAGTTTAGAACTAATTATGTGATTTTTGCCATACTTTTCAGATATAAAGACTAATAAAAGCATTTGATTGTCATTTGTAAAAATGCATGCTGAATACACCCATTAGTACACTTTCCATGCTTCGTGTTGATGAAAAATCCATTTTTAACCATAAAGCAATTGATTTTCATAAGTGTCCTTTTCATATATTACTGATTTGTATTCTATAAGCCCACCATTAAAAAATGGTTTGTTTGAGTGCAACTCCCTCCACTTTGCCTTAGGTTTTCTGGTTTATTCAAGTTACCAAGAAACAAAAATAGCTGCGGTTTTGGCAGAATGCATTCTCTTTTCCTATAGGGAATACTCACAATTTAGCAAGGAGCATTTTCAAATGCAAATGACCCTCCAAATTAGGGCAGTCCTCCTTCTTACAGCCACTACTAAGCCTCCACCTGCGCATGTTCCTATTCAAAGCCGGTCTACTCAGCCCATATGCATCTCCTCCAGTGTTTTATTTGACAATCTGTTTCAGCTTCACAAGGGAGCTAGCAAATTATGTATTGCTCATTTTGTCAAAGTCATCATTGATGACAATTCCGGCATCAAGAGGCTCGTTTTATTCTGCAGATGTTTTTATCAAATAGAAGATAAATCATGGTTTCCCATTTTGTTTTGTGTTGTACTTCTGAGAATAACAGAGGGCACAAATAAAAACCTTTTCATTAATAAAGAAAGAAAGAAAGAAATACACTCAAGAGGTTCACCACTGCACGATTTTCAGATATGCAGAGCACACACTGGTAAGAGATTTTATATTTAGCACCAATATAACAGCCTTCAGTTAGGAATGGTGAACGGGGTTGGCGGGGTTGGGGGCGGTGCATGGAAAGAAGAGAGAGAGGTAATCTTAATTTTTAAGAGATTAATTTCTTCTCATTTCTTTTAGAATACTGGCCCCAACTTAATTTGGGATTCCAATACAGAGGAAAGTTCACCATAGCTTCATCCAGAAAGAGGCATCACAATACACTTCTGAAAAAAATAATTAACCTCACTGGTAAGTCACTGTGAAATTGCCTTAGTGTTCTCATGAAACGTGGCTGAGATCCCTATAACTTTTAACGTAAGAACCAGGGTCAATAGGTCTCTTGATGTGGTCTGCTGAAATCTATACTTAGATTTGGAGGGGAAATGAAAAAAAGAAAAAAACACAGTCATGCGAATCTATCTTGTTCTTCTGCTCCAAGGTGTAGGTAGCTGAACAAAGTAAAGTAAGGCTCTTAAATAAAAATAAATATTTAATACAGGCTAACCATAAGCAAAACACCGTTATTCTATTGGAATTGCATATGTGTGATTCAAGTGGCCAGGAATGCTTCATTACCATCTCCATAGTACCTAGTTCTGTATGGAGTTCAATGGGGTTTAAATTAGGCCTGAGTGTAATAGTTATCAGAGGTGAATGAACAAATTCTAAGTGGATCGTGAGTTCTCCCTGATGCAGGTGGCAGCATTGTGAAAGGCAGCTGAGGGTGGATATAATTTAAGAAAATCTCTACCTTTACATATATCATCATCATTACCAGCAATGTTAATTATGTGCTAGGCACAATACTAAGCCCTTTATACATGTCATTATCCCTTAAATTCAAAACTGTGTCTTGAGATGCTCTCCCTCAGTATGAGAAACGGAGGCTCACAGAGGTTCGGCTGTTTGCCAAACGCCACACAGCTAGGACTTTCCTTTTTTTTGGTTTGTTTTGTTTGTTTGTTTTTGTTTTGTTTTTCTTTTCTTATTATTATTATTTTACTTTAAGTTCTAGGGTACATGTGCACAACGTGCAGGTTTGTTACATATGTATACTTGTGCCATGTTGGTGTGCTGCACCCATCAACTCGTCAGCACCCATCAACTCGTCCTTTACATCAGGTATAACTCCCAATGCAACCACTCCCCCCTCCCCCGTCCCCCCTCCCCCCTCCCCATAATAGGCCCCAGTGTGTGATGTTCCCCTTCCCGAGTCCAAGTGATCTCATTGTTCAGTTCCCACCTATGAGCGAGAACATGCGGTGTTTGGTTTTCTGTTCTTGGCAATAGTTTGCTGAGAATGATGGTTTCCAGCTGCATCCATGTCCCTACAAAGGACACAAACTCATCCCTTTTTATGACTGCAAATGTGGCACATATACACCACGGAATACTAAGCTAGTACTTTCTGAATCATGTTGGGCGTGTCTAAGAGCACAGGATTAGCATTCATACAGTCCTTGGTTTGAATCTGGACAATGCAACTATTCTGACCATTAGAAACTTTGTATAACTTTTAATTGGCTCGGTTGACATACTTGGTGTTGTATTTATTTGTTTATATATTCCTTCACATTGACCACTCATTTATTAGAGCTCTATGATGTGCCAAGCACTATGCAAAACAACCGTGTGTGTGTGTTTGTGTGTGTGTGTGTGTATTTGCATACATATATTATATACATACATATATAAATGTATATATATACACACATACACATATGTACATACACATATATTTATACATGTATACATGCATATGTATACATTCCCATACACATACATATATATATATGAAGTACATTTCTGTCTTTTTCAAAGGAAGCAGAAAGAAATTAATGCAGCAACTCTTATTTTGCTTGGAGTGTTCCCATGGACAGACGGGTTATTTCTTTTGTATGTCAGTGCACCTTTCAGATGCTAGCCAGTCTCTCCTGGAAACCCTTAGACGTTTTGCATCAGCGTTGCAATTTACTATTTAAGGGAGACGTTCCTTCTTATTTCCCAATTGTTCTTCCATCCAGTCTGAATAAAACATAAGCTGATCAATATATAAAGTATCCATAAAACTAGGCTGCTACAATGACTATTTGTGTTAACTCTATTCTCCTTTTTACCTTACTTCTACATGATTTAGCATTAAAGTTAAAGCAAAAACAATGACAAAGGTACAGCAAAAGCAAATAAGATTTTAACAAGCTTTCAATAGACTGACAAAAGGAGATGGGAAACTAGAAACATAAAAATAATAAGCAGTAACTCTGCCAAGAAGCACAGCCTCCAAATCGATCCTGAATGAGAAATTTACTTATTTATTTGCATCTTTCTGTTCAGTTTTGCATTAACTATTTTTTTCCCTCTTGTTATGAACACCATTTGGATTTATTGCATCTCCTGGTGTTCTTTAGCATTTTTTTTTACATCCAATCTTCTTATTTTAACATCTCTTTATGTTCAAATTTTTTAGACATCATTTACTCTTTTTTTCTACAAATAGTAGAAGTCATGGAATGAACAGTTAGAGTTATTGTTAGTGCACAAATAGCTTAAGACAGATCGTAAAGTCCCTAGTGATCAAGGAACTATATAATGCTGACTAGCTCCAGCAGCGACAGCAAAAATTTTCATAAGCCAGATGCTTAGCTTTCAGCTCAACCCTATCAACTTATCCTCATCATGTGATAATCCCCCATTACTTTCCAAAAAAACCTATTGTCTTTCTGACCCTTGAAAAAATTCTGCAGTTTCTAAGGGTCTTTACCTAGCTTCATTCTTTCTGCAACTGCATATAACTCAAAATGATGAGGACACATGACAAAAAATAAAATAATGAGGACACATGATAAAAAGGCAAACACATTTTTTACCAACCATAAGCAAATTCAGATGCAAAATTTTAAAACAGAGGACACTAAAGGCCTTTTGGATAAGAAACTACAACTTACAGTTTTGGAACTTAAACCTTTCTTGTACACATAGAATGTGAATACGGCAGTTTTAATTTCCAAAAGAGCAATATTGGATTCCTTAATGAATGAATATTTTGAATATTACATATCATTATTCAAGATACCAAGATGAAAGGTACCTAAACATGACAAAATACTATTTTAAAATATTTACTAATCTTCTTAATCTAAAGATTTTCTTTAGAATCAGTATTTATAACACAAGGCAAGCTCTTACATTTTCTCCAAGTTTTTAAACCAATTCTATATAACTTAAAAGTTCATTATAGAGAGGCATTGTATTTCTTAGTACCGCTTTCTCATAGAGGTGAGGAAATTAAATTTCAGACAGATTTCATGTTGAGAACATAATCTGCAGAAATACAAGGTGGATAACAAAATAGCCATGAGGGCAACAAGCAAAAATCAGTGCCCCTGACTTTTAAAATCCAGTTAGGGATTTTAGACATTTAGCTCAATGGGAGTCAGCTTTGTGAGGCACCACCTGCCCCCTAAGGTGAACATGATTCATCGCTACAAGAAGAACAGAAGAGGAAATCTCAAATAGGGGAAATGATGGTTCTGAAATACTGAGGGCCAGTAAAGTCTCAATAAATATGTTAAATTTTTAGGCTTCATAACAAACTACCATGAACTGGGTGGCTTATAACAACAGAAATTTATTCTCTCATGAGTCTAGAGGCTAGAAATCTGAAATCAAGATCTCAGAAAGGCCAAGTTTTCTCTGACGAGTCTAGAAGGGGACTTTTCCTTGCCACTTCTAACCTTCAGTTGGTTGCCAGCAATCACTGGCATTCCTTGGTTTGCAGATGCATTATTTCATTCTCTGTTTCTGTTTTCACATGGCTTTCCTCACCAAGAGGCTGCATGTCTATGTGTGTTCACATTTCCCTCTTCCTATAAGAATGTTATTCTTATTGCATTTATGGCTCATTCTAATCCATCATGACCTCCCCTTGACTTGTTCACATCTACAAAGATCCTATTTCCAAATAAGGTCACATTCAAAGGTTCTGGGTAGACATACATTTTGGGGGGACACTATTCATCCCAATACACTAGGATCCCATGTTCCAGTTCAGTTCACATATATCTGTGAGGCACCTTCAACTTATGTCCAAATCTAAACTCCTGATTTCCTATCCCCAAACACGTGTTCCACCCAGTGTCTCTCTTATCTCGGTTAAATAACAATAAAATCCTTCCAGTTTCTCAGGCCTAGAACCTTAGCATGATCTCTTTTTAGTGCCTTTCTTTCACAGCACACATCTAATACATAAGAAAATTCTCTTGGTTATAGCTGCACATCTATGGAATCTGACCACTTATCATGTCCACTACTGCAAATGCTACTATATGAGCAGCCATCATCTCTCATCTGGATCATTTCTAGAGCCTTCTGATCAGTCTCCTCACTTCTACCCTTTTCCTAACAGTCTACTTTTGGAACACCAGCTGGAGCGATTCTTTTGAAACATAGGTCAGATTATGTCACTCTTCTGCTAAAATTTCTCAAGTAGCTTCTCATTTCATTCACAGTGAACAACAAAACTGTTACAAGACCCTGTGTAACCCTGTCCTCAAACCCATCTGACCTCAGCTTCCCCACCACTCCCTGCTTCATTCAAACTGTCTCTCTGAGATTTAACACTGATTGTGTTCCCACCTTAGGACCTAGGCATGCTGTTCCCTCTCTTCAAAGACACCAGCGAAGTCGCTCAAATATCTACATTGCTGGAGGAGTCAAAGGTAATTTGAACAAACTCGATAAAAATAAAGCGAAAGCAATTCAAGTGTCATTTCCAGTTAGAGCAGAAGAAAACCATTGTAGGCAACAATAAACACCTTGTTTCAATCATTTGAATGCTTATTACAGTAACAATAACAATAAAAATATTATACTTTCCAACAGGCATATATTAGACACTTTGTTAAAATGACTTTTTACATTATAACATGATCTATAAATGCTTAGTCTTATATCCATTAGGATACTAAAGAGATAAACTTTGGCCAGGTGTGGTGGCTCATGCCTGTAATCCCAGCACTTTGGGAGGATGAGGCGGGCAGATCACGAGGTCAGGAGTTTGAGACCAGCCTGACCTACATAGTGAAACCCTGTCTCTACTAAAAATACAAAAAAATTAGCCGGGTGTGGTGGCTTGCGCTTGTAATTCCAGGAGGCTGAGGCGGGAGAATGGCTTGAACCCAGGAGGCGGAGGTTGCAGTGAGCTGAGATTGCGCCACTGCACTCCAGCCTGGTCGACCAAGCGAGACTCTGTCTGAGAAAAAGAAAAGGAGATAACCTTTGAACTACAGCAAGGGAGAGGGCAAGCACTGTGGAATTATGTGAAAAATAGAAAAATGCTCTTCCTTATTCTATAACTTAAGCATATCAACTCTGAATGTCAAATCTTGGTCCCATAGGCCCATTGGTAGTTTATATGGGAAGTGTGGACTTACAGGAAGTCTCAAGCCTCCTCCAAAACTTTTCCAGCCAATACCCTTAGATCTGTTATCTGAATTTATTTTCTTAAAAGAACATAATTTAATGAAACAATTCTCAAAGGCTAACAGAGTTATATAAGAAAACATTAGATAGTTGCTTCAGACAACTACTTAGACACAAAAATGCTAACAGATTGTATGTTTTTTAAAACGAAGAAAGTTTTAAACAAAAGATATGCATGTTTAAATAAGAAATTATGAAACAAAAGTCAGAGATGAAAACCAAGCAGGTAAAACTCAAGAAGTATATGGGAGAGATAAATGAAGATATAATAGAGAGCAAAGGCAAGTAAGAAACAACTAGAAGTTATAATATCTATAGAAAAAGCCATCAGGAATATGGCAAGTGGGTTTGAAAAAAACTGCATAAAATAAAACACAATAGAATAACATTTGAAATTGATTATTTAAAAAAAAACTACCAAATATGGAAGACTGAAAAAGATAATTGAAAACATGTAAAATATGGTCTTCTATTATAAAAATGAGAATAGAATATATGGAAAATAAAAATATACTAAAATATATAATGACAACAGCTACCTTGAAATTTAAAGAAAAGCTTGCATTTGCAAATAAAAAAAGTACATCCATAGTAGTAATAAAGTAATAAATTTTGAGGATAACAAGAAAATTGACAAAAAAAAAACTCCTATTTTCAGTAATAGAGGGTCACATTGTTTGGACCAATAGTTTTGCTAAAAATAAGAGAAAATTATAGGTAATATATTTTTAAGGGTGGAGGGTTGGGAGAGGGATAGCATTAGGAGAAATACCTAATGTAGATGATGAGTTAATGGGTGCAGCAAACCAACATGGTACATGTATACCTAGGTAACAAACCTGCACATTGTGCTCATGTACCCTAGAACTTAAAGTATAATAAAAAAATTACTTAAAGTATTGAATATTTGAAAAGACAGTGAGGAGCTACTAAGTGAACACTTTGTGGAAATGTAGAAGCACAGAATTAGAGGTCGTGCCCTGCACTGGAATAGAGAAATATTTGCACTGAGGGCATTTGCTGCTGCTGGCAAACTTGAGCCGGCAAATATATATGTTTGAATTAAAATAATATACATGATATGGTATATATGTATATATGTAAATAATTTTCTTAGTGGTAGCATGGGGTTTATCATTCACAGCATCAGGAAAATTATATACTTTGGATTAATACCAAGTCAACAACTTAATTTCAGTAGTGTACAAAAATTTTGATACAATATAGCTCTGTTTTTTCCTCCTTTGTGCTGGTATTTTCATATAAAATATATTCTTATACATGATAGGCCCATCAACACAATTTTGTAATTATTTATGCACTCATCTTTTAAATTACATGGGAGAAGAAAGGGATTACAAACAAAAATATACTTGTACTGTCTTTTATATTCAACTATGTAGGTACCCTTAATGGTGTCTTTTATTTCTTCATGTGTTACATGGAGGGCAGGTTTACTAATAACTGATTCTCTCAGTTTTTATTTGTCAGGGAATATCTTAATTCATTCTTCATGTTTAAAGGATAATTTTGCTGGATGTAGAATTCTTGGTTGACAGCCTTTTCCTTCAGCACTTTGAATATATTATCCCACTGCCTTCTCGCCTACATGGTTTCTGTGAGAAGTCAGTTGTTAACTTTATTAAGGTTGCCTTGTATATATTGTGCCAGTCTTTTCTTGATGCTTTCACAATCTCTTTTTATTGTTGACTTTTTTAGTTACTATGATACATTTACTTAAGAATCTCTGAGTTTATTTTACTTTTTTATTTTTGAGCCTCCTGGATATGTAATTTTTATTGTTTTTTCAAATACTTTTTCCTGCCCTTTTCTCTCTTTTATCTCTTTGTCCCTTGAATTTGTGATGGTGCACTATATGTTGTTTTGTGTACATGTATGTGTTTGTGTGTGTATGTGTGTGTTTAATAGACTTACTTTGTATGAAGCTTAAGTTCACAGTAAAACAAAGCAGAAAGTACAAAAATTTTCCATACATTTCTTGTCCCTCCACATGCACAGCCTCCTTATTATCAACATTCCCCAGTAGAGTTGGCTGAGAGATATATTTCTTAAAACTGATGAAGCTACATTGTACAAATCATTATGACTTAGAGTCTATAACTTACATTAAGGTTCCCTTTGGTATTATATATCAATGATGAATATCCACCATTTTAATGTTATACAGAGCATTTTTAACTTTCCTAAATATCCTTTGTACCTTCTCTGTTCATACTCCCACTCTCATATCCACAAGTTTTTAAGGTTTGTTTATTTTGTTAAATTTTTTATTCTGATCTTAAGTGAGATAATTAGTTTATCTTCAGTTTATTAATTCGTCAAGTTTATCAATTCTTAGTTCGATAGCTCAAATCGATTTTTAAGCCCCTTGTGAATTCTTTAATTCACTTACTGTATTTTTAAACTTTAGAAATTTCTACTTGGTTTCTTTTTACAATTTCTTTCTCTTGTTAATATTCTCTATTCACTTAGACATCATTCTCGTTCTTTTCTTTTATTATTTAGACATGCTTTTCATTAGTACTTTGAATCTATTTATGATGGCTGATTTAAAGTCTCTGACTAATAATTCCAATATCTGGTATTCATCAGAGATAATTTCTATCAATTAACTTTACTCTTGTGCATGGATTAAACATTCAGTTTCCTTGTGTGTTTTATAATTTCCTTTTGAAAATTGATTATTTTAAATAACATAATGAGGTATATCTGGAAATTCGATACCGTGTCTCCTAGGGTTTGATGTCCCTGTTGCTGCTGCTACTGTTTGTTTAATGACTTTTCTGAGCAAATTGTATACAGTTTGTATCCTTTCTTGTGTATAGCCTCTGAAGTCTCTGTGTCAGTAAGCTTCGTAGTCAGCTAATGACTGAGCATAGATTTTCTTACATGTCTTGAACCCATAAGTCTCTCAGCCTTTGCATAAGGCTCCATGTGCCAGTGGGGCATACCTTCAATATTTTTGAAGTTTAAAACTCTGCTTTAGTCTTCACTTCTTGCCTGGCATAGCGTAGAGGTCTGATAGTGGAAAGATAATAAAGCCTTCTTAGGGCTTTCCTGGGAAGGCACACAACTCTGCAGATTCTTATGGCTCTTTAGATATTCATAAATTTGTCAGTGCTTCTCAAAGGCCCCTGTGGACATCTCACTCTTCAATTTTTTCCTTTAAGGTTTTTAGTCAACCTCTTCCTTTCTCCAACTGGTATTGCCACCTCAGGCATCTGCAATGGCAAAGAACTAATGGTTTTTTGACAAACACCCCAAGGATAATGCTGTTCATACTGAATGAGCTCTGACTCAGGTCACATGAAGTTGTAGAAATGGGGATTTCCTACAGAGACAAGTCAAGAGTAGCAGTTCTCTGGGATGGCTTATTGGAGAGCCTCAAATCTGCTCTGCCTCCTCCAGTAACTGCTATGCTACTGTTTTTTGTTTGCTTGTTCCAGCTACCATGTTTGCGATGGTATGGTCTATAAAGGCTACCTTGGCATTAGAATGTGTGATAAAAATAGGGCAAGTTAAGACATCACAAAACATGCTGTTATTACCAAGACATAGTCATTTTTCTTGATTTAATGCTCCTCAGATTATTGCAAGCTTTGGTTAATTTTTAGAGTTCTGAAAATTTTGATTTTTAATAATTCTGCCAGTATCATCATTGCTTTTATGGTCAAACAGATTTTCCTTGCTCCACAATTTCAGAATAATTTTTGTATGAGTTTAAATTTATTTTAAGAAACTGAAAAGAGCTTTCTCAACAGTTGTAGCATTTAACATTCCCATCAGCAATGTAAGAGAAGATCGGTTATTTTATATCCTTAGAATTATTTGTGTCTCAGAAAGAGTAAGAAGATTAAGTGTATAAGGAAAATTATCAATTAAATAACAAAAGATAATTTTAAAGAATTAAATGATATAAATCTTACAGTTGGAAAAATATTACACACAATAAATGAAAACACACATGTACACACACACAGACACTCACAAACTGCAAGAAACTATTACATAATTTTAGAAGCATAGAAATTTTAGAAACATAGAAAAGATCATAAAATTTCAGAGGGGAAGTAGGAATCCAGGGTGCCTGCAAAAGAAAGAAAATCAGAGTCATTTGATTTACTTTTAACAACATTCATTTTTAGAAAATTACCATTACATTCAAAGATCCAGAAAAAAAAATTTTCTTCAAACAAGAATTATATAAACATACAAATTATCATCATCTATGAGAAGATAAACTACATTGTTTTTGAGAAAATAATTTAAAAAGTTATATTGCATTTTCCCCTCCTTAGAAAGTTATCACACCCAGGCTCCACTCTCCTATTCTAGGGAAGTATTTTCAGCATGCATTCTAAAATACAGAAAGAGAAAGACATACTTTCCAGGAAGCAGTGACTCCAATCCAGGAAAATAATGAAGGTAACCCCGAGAATGACATTTGTACAGGATGTCTAGGGGACTATAAATCTAAGGTAGAAGAGAAGGAGAAAGGATGCTTAAAGAAAATTATCCAGAAAAAAAAAAAAAATGTACTCATTAGGAGATTCTTCAAGTTGAAAGAGCTTAGCAAATAATATAAAATAGTTTCCAAAACAGCAACATAGAAGCAACCTGGCTTTACTCCCCTTCAAAGAAAACCAAAACCAAATATACAGTGCCGAGATTATCACCAACAGTAGCTTGTAACTCAAATATGAGGAGGAGACAGACATAACTCAAATATGCTTGAGCCACAGACTGGGTGTGTGTGAGGAAAGCAAACTCTGAGCATATGGCAAAAGAATTAAACTTCCCTCAATCTGCCCTGCATCAAGTGTGCAGAACACTTTTCCCCAACTCATGGTTTCTACCCTGGGAAAAGTGAGATCAAAGTCCACAACTAGTTTTCCCACCATCTCGTGCTCCCTGGCAGGAAGCTCATCACAGCCTCAACTCATTGGAATCATTAAGAGTGCCGGAGTGAGAAATATCCCTGAAGAAATACAGACACAAAGCGGGGAGTTGGGACTACCATCCTTAGCCCTGGAAACTCTATTCTGTAACTTGAGTAAATGAGAGTGGCTGCTCAGCAGCACCACACTGTAAAGGTTCATTCTCTTGGGCATAACCCCCTAGCCAGCCTTCCCAAACTACCAGGATATCCCCTTGGGAATCTTCCCATTCAGGATGGGCAGCACACTAATTGTTTACTAGAACCGAAGCAAACCTGGGCTTAAGCTGCGATCTAGTACCAATAAAGAGACAGTGGCCTAGCAGGGGAAAATAAAAAAGAAAATCAACAGGCAAATTACAATGAATCTCTAAGCAAATGTATTCAATGAAAGTCAACACAAGACAGAGAAAGAAGACAAAAACAAGTAACTACTTCTTCAGTGCAAAGACACAGCACATCCACATGAAACAACAGCAAACAGGAAACCATAATTTCCCTAAATGAAAAAGAAATGAACTAGAGATTAGCCCATAGGAGACTGTGATGTGTGAATTCTCTAAGAATTCAGAATAGCAGCTTTAAGGAAACTCAGTGATCTCGAAGAGAACATGTAAAATCAATTTAGAAATTTATCAGAGAAATTTAACAGAGATCAAAATAATAAAAAAAAATCAAACAGAAATCTTGGAACTGAGAAATATTTTGCTAAACTGAAAAATTCATTAGAGGCTCTCAACAACAGAATGGGTCAAGCAGAGGAAAATCACTAAGGTTGTAGACAGGCTATCTGAAAATATACAGTCTGAGTGGAAAAAGACGAAAAAGAATGGAAAGGAATGAAGATCACCAACACAATACAGAAAATTATCTCAAAAGACCAAAGTGGATAATTATTCGTGTTTAAGAGAAAGTTAAGCAAGAGCAAAGTGTAGAAAGCTAATTCAAAGAAATAATAACAGAAGACTTTCCAAAACTTGAGAAAGAGACAATATCCAAGTACAGGAAGGTCAGAAAATACCGAATAGATTTGATTCAAACAAGACTACTCCAAGACATATTATGATCAGTCTCTCAAATTCAAGGACAAAGAGAAGGTCCTAAAAGCAGCAAGAGAAAAGAAGCAAATAACATCTCTAGGAGCTCCATTTCTTTTGGCAACAAACTTCTTGATGGAAACCACAGAGGCTAGGCTGACATTTGCAAAGGGCCAACAGATTTTTAAAAAACTACCATAATTTATCCAGCAAAGCTATGCTTCAACTATAGAAGAGAAATAAACATTTTCTCAATTTTCTCAACAATTCATCACACCCATCTTGCAAAAAATGCTAAACAGAATTCTTCAACCTGAAAAAACAACTAACATGCAAAAAGAAAGTATTTCAAGGTATGAAACCCACTAGTGAAATAAAGCACATGAACAAATCCAGAATACTCGAATACTGTAATTGTGATGTGCAATCTGCTCATAAATTTAGTAAGAATGTCAAAAGACAAATCTATCAAAAACAATAATAACTGTAGCAACCAGTTAAGAGATAGTCAGTATAAAAATATATAAATTGAGGCAATATAAATTCAAAATGTGGAAGGGATGAAGTTAAAGTGTGGAGGTTTTAAGCTTTCTTGTTTTTTAATCTTTTCTTTGAGATCTAAGATAAGTTGTGGTCTCTTTAAAATATTTTGTTGTATCTATGTTTCTTGCAAGCCTTACAGTAACCACAATGCAAAAAACAGAAATAGTTACAGTAAAAATAAAAAACAACAAATTGAAACATAGTACTGGAGAAAATCACTTAACCACAGTAGGACAGCAGGACAGGAAAAGAAATGTTATGAAACAACCAGAAAACAAGCAACGAAGTGGTTACTGTCCTTACTTGTCAATAACACTGAATATAAATGGACTAAATTATCCAAATAAAAGGCCTAGGATGGCAGAACGGATGAGGAAACAACACTGAACTTTATGCTACCTAAAGAGACCTACTTATGTGTAAAGACAGACATAGACTAAAAGTGAGGACATGTGAAAATATATTCAATGCAACTGGAAACTAAAAAAGTGGAGGAATATCTATACTTATGTCAGAAAAAAAGACCACAAGTCAAACACTGTAAAAAGAAACAAAGTTACTATGTATGATAAAGGGGTTAATTTAGCAATTGGCTATAACAATTATAAATATCCATTCACACAATGTTGGAACTCCCAAGTATGTAAAGCAAACATTAAGAAATCTCAAGGAAGAGATAGACTCCAATACAATAATAGCAGGGGACTTCCACACTACACTATCAGTAACGGAAAGATCATCCAAACAGAAAACCCGAACAAAGAAACATTAGAGTTAAACTACACACTAGAACAAATAGGTGTGACATTTATGGAGTATTTCATCCAACTGCTGCAGAATACACACTCTTTTCTTCAGCACACGGAACATTCTCCATAACAGTCCATATTTTAGACTACAAAGACAAAACGAGTGTCAACAAATTCAAAAAGGTAGTAATCACATCAAGTATATTTTCTGACCACAATGGAATAAAAGTATAAGTCGATAACAAGAACCTCAGAAAATACACAAACACATGGAAATTAGACAGCAACCAACCAATGGGTCAGCGAAGAAATTAAAAATAATATTTAAATTTTTTCTTGAAACCAATGAAAACAGAAATATACTAAAATCTATGGAATACAGAGAAAACAGTACTAACAAAGAAGTTTATAGAAATAAATGCCTGCATCAAAAAAGTAGAAAGACTTCAAATAAACAACCTAGTGATTCACCGTAGGGAACTAGAAAAGCGATAACAAACCAAACCCAAAATTAGCAGAAGGAAATAAGTAATAAAGAGCAGATCACATAAATATCTATAAGAAAGGACATCATTATACCAGAGTATCTACACTCCTATGTTTATTGCAGCACTATCTGCATAGCAAAAGTATGGATTCAACCTAAATGTTCACCAATAGATAGATAAATGGATAAGAAAATGTGGCTTATATATACAATGAAATATTATTCAGCCATAAAACAGAATAAAATCCTGTCATTTGTAGCAACACAAGTGGAACCAGAGGTCATGAAATTGTGTGAAATAAATCAAACACAGAAAGACAAGTATCTCGTGTTTGTATTCACATGTGGGAGCCAAAAAAAGTGGATCTCATGAAGGTAGAGGTTAGATTCGTGATTACCAGAGGCTGGGAAGGGTGTGTGTGTGGCGTAGGTGGGAATGGAGACAGGTTGATTCATAAATACAAATATACAGTTTTATAGAAAAAATAAGACCTAGTGTTTGATAGATCTGTAGGGTGAGTATAGTTTACAATAATCTATCGTATGTTTCAGCCAGGTGTGGTGACTCATACGTGTAATCCCAGCACTTTGGGAGGCTGAGGTGGGTCGATCACTTGAAGTCAGGAGTTCAAGACCAGCCTGGCCAACACGAGGAAACCCTGTCTCTATTAAAAATAAAAAAATTAGCTGGGGTGTGGTGGCATGACCTGTAATCCCAGCTACTCGGGAGGCTGAGGCAGGAGAATTGCTTGAACCCAGGAGGCAGAGGTTGCAGTGAGCTGAGATCACACCACTGCACTCCAGCCTGGGTGACAAAGCGAGATTCCATCAAAAAAAAAAATTGAAAAATTAAAAACAAATAAATAAATAAGGAAAATAATTTATTGTATATTTCAAAATAGCCAGAAGGGAATAATTGGAATGTTTCCAGCCTAAAGTAAAGACAAATATTTAAGCTGATAGATATACCAATTACACCGATTTAATCTTTATTACTTATATGGATGTATTAAATTATCACATGTAACCCGAAAAAATAAATCAGTAAATACAATAAAAGGCATTGGGGAGCCTCCAAAATAAACAAGTTTTACATAAGGAGGAAACATGATTTGAATCTGTGAACAGTATGTATATGTTCACAGTAACTTAATTTTTAATTTTTAAGATCAAACTTTGTTCAATACTAAATCATCCCAAAAGTTTTTCTTGTTTACCACTTTGTAAATGAAGTTGTATTTCAGTGAATGAATGGTGACCACAATGTAATGCATGTATTGATGGTTTAACTGCAAATGTTTCATAAAATTTCTAAGAGTGCTAAAAAACATTATACAAACCTGAGTAATTGAAAAAAGATAATTTTATTTAGACTGTTAAAGTACTTTTTAAGTGGTGTGCTTTAATATTTCTTACAGATCCATTTATACTACCTAGGTAAAAGCTAAACATTTTATTAATTTTCAGCTTTTAGAACCATACTTTGGGCAAAGCTAGATGTTATAATTATATTTGCAAACCTTGATAATGTGACAGTTATGGTACCGCTGAAAGAACACAGTTGAATAGAGAAGAAATGAGGGTGATATAACTGAAAAATACTTTATTCAAATTTTAAAAAATCGAAAGACCTGTTTAATGTTGATAAACATTTTGTACATTTAGTGATCCCTATTTCTCCTGAAATAATACTTTCCAGTAATTACCTGATGAGAGTGGGAATGAGAATAAGTCAGTGGAATAAGAGGAGTTCCTGTTTTATATCTTCTGTTTTTAATCATTTGCTTTATTATTTATATGACAATCAACTCTAAATATAATATTAGTTTGTGGAAGCCTAGTCTTTACCTTTCCTGCAATCCTCGTCTTTGGTTGGGAAGATATTTGAACCTTAATACTGAAATTTCAGTGTTGATGATTTCAGGATTAAGTACATGAATTCTTGAATCGGACAGACATTATTTCAAAATCAACATTTACTACTTACACTTACATAGCAACTCCCTATTATTGTAGGATATTCATGAGATTATATTTATATAAAGCATTTAGCACAGTGACTGGAACTGACATGGGTTCAAATATGAAAAACACGATAAGACTTTGGGTGACTCTACTTTGAGACCCCACTCTTGGTCCAGTACACATACCTCCTGAGAGTCAATACAATAACTTTTGGCACTGTGCGTGTGTGTCTGTGTGTGTATGTAAATGTATTTAGGGCTATTAGGTTACTTATAAAAAGTATTAAAGTTTGAGTGTTCCCCTTTTTATTCTATAGAAATATCAACATAATAAAATCAATTTGGAAACTTTTGACTCTTACTGTAAGGAGATATGACCTACAAAGAGTCACTTAAGGATGTGCGCTGTGGCTCATGCCTGTAATCCCAGCACTTTGGGAGGTTGAGGCAGACAGATCGCGAGGTCAGGAGTTCAAGACCAGCCTGACCAACATGGTGAAACCATGTCTCTACTAAAAATACAAAAATTAGCTGGGCATGGTGGTGCATGCCTGCAATCCCAGCTACTCAGGAGGCTGAGACAGAAGTATTGCTTGAACCTGTGAGGCAGAGGTTGCAGTGAGTCAAGATCGCACCACTGCACTCCAGCCTGGGTGACAGAGAGAGATTCCATCTCAAAAAACAAAACAAAACAAAACAAAACAAAAAACTTAAAAATAAACTATCTTCCTTAAAGCTTACAAGTATTTACCAATTAATTCCAATAATACTATGCTTCTAATGTGTCTTCATTCTGGCTTTTTCCCAGTGAGATTTCTTTTTTTTTTTTTTTTTTTGGAGACGGAGTCTCGCTGTGTCGCCCAGGCTGGAGTGCAGTGGCCAGATCTCAGCTCATTGCAAGCTCCGCCTCCCGGGTTTTTACGCCATTCTCCTGCCTCAGCCTCCCGAGTAGCTGGGACTACAGGCGCCCGCCACCTCGCCCGGCTAGCTTTTTTTTGTATTTTTTAGTAGAGACGGGGTTTCACCGTGTTAGCCAGGATGGTCTCGAACTCCTGACCTCGTGATCCGCCCGTCTCGGCCTCCCAAAGTGCTGGGATTACAGGCTTGAGCCACCGCACCCGGCCCCCAGTGAGATTTCTGAGACACAAAGGACGTAATGTGAGTATCATGTCTTTGGTGGAAGAGCCTTGAGTTAGAATTAGGAGACAATCTCAAAACCCAGTTGTACTCGAGAAAGAGTTGTGAGGCTTGTGGCAAGTGTCCTAATCTCTACTGGACCTAGTATATTGATGTAGCTTGTGGAGTTAATAAATGGTTTACATAGTATTCTCATATGAGTTCATTGAAGTTTTATGGTGCAAAGAAAGAAATATACAAATGTATCATGTATCTTTTTTTTTATTCCTAGGTTAAAATACCTGAGCTTTTTTTGTAACTTACTTATTCTGAACTGACAAAATTTAGTGTGTTATGAAAAATTTCTTCTTTATGAATTGATGCTTTCTGTTGATATTAATAAAGATTACAAAAGAACATTTCCCCCACTCTTATTGAGAATAGAGATATTTAATTTTAAAATTGTATTGACCAGTTAATTAATTAAAGGTTGAACTCTGGAGTTGGCGAGGAGAAGATAACCCAAAATCTAAGCTATTTCTTCTTTTTTCACTTAAGAAACGGACAACTAACTATTGAAAGATTTGATTTAAAAAACAAACAACAACAACAAAAAACTTTCTCTTTTGTTCACCACCGGTTCCTAGCCAGGCCCATTGTGTAGGTGTATGAAGTATTAAACAAGCAAACAAAACTGAACAAAATCATCTTTAGGGAGAACCACATCAGAAATGTCTTAACTTCCTCTAACCAAAGGTTAAAAAATGCAAACTTACTTCTCTGGCATGCAAAATATTTTATGACTAGACCACTGTCTCCACTTGCTCATCTCCTGGAACTTGATAATCTAAAAATATTTAATATCTTTGAGTTTTCCCATTGTGGTTAATGCCTCCATGTCTGCTCTGTGTTTGATATAGAATCTCTCAATCCAAATGTACATACCTTTGTCCAAAAATGTCTATTTGTCAAATCATAGCTTGGTGTTCACCTTCCCCAAGATTTCCTCTTTCATACTTCTGCTTCTGACCATCCCATCACTCTCAGCGCTGCCCCCTCCCCACCACCACCCTGCATCCTGAAACTCCCAATTTCAGATCCTAAAACCCTTTCCTTTTGTCACACTCAGCACCCTTCTGAGTATGCTCAATGGTGTTTTTGCACATCTGTCTTTTTTCCCACATTAAGGGCTGCGGATAGGGACCGATTCATATTCATCAGTGTAATTCCAACATTGAACCAACTATTTGATGAACAATATACTTAATGACTTTGTGAATGAATGAGTGAGCTCAGACTCTAATCATGTTGATGATTTTATTAGTATGAATTTGCTAGTTAGCCTAGTGTTTTAGTTTGTTTAGTGAGGTCTAATTTATGTACCATAATGTTCACCCATTTGAAGTGAACAACTGAATCGTTTTTAGCACATCTTTCTGAACTTGCACTCCTCCCCATTTGGGCAGACAAAAGTTTTAGAAATCTTGCATGGACCAACCAAATAGCCTTAACATAGGGATGAATAATGAATGATGAGAGACACGAAGAAGAGAGGAAGAGAATGGGCTATAATTATTTCAATGCCTTATACCACAACACAAGGAAGTGAAATATATGATATTAGTCACTAACTAGGAGAGAGGCAGTTTTATGTCAGATTTGTCATACATCTCATCTAGGAACAACCAAGTTAATTATCTTTAAACTTCATTATTTTCTCCTTTTGTTATAACCTTTTCCACACAGTGCCTGTTCTTTTGTATTTTGTATATGTCCGCATGAAAGAGCAAGAATTATATGACTAGACCACTGTCTCCACTTGCTCATCTCCTGGAACTGTGTTTCTCCTCAGGGCTTGAAGTACTATTCTGCACATAGTGGGAATGAAAGAAACATGCAGTGCATTAAATTAAAAAACAAAAGAGAAAAATAGAAGAGATTGTCTATCATCTCACAGAAAATAGACAACAGAAATAATTTGGCTTTAAAAGTCTGAATATCTCAGGTAATAGTTTTTAAGGCTTACTTATTTCATTTATCCATTTCAGATTGCTAGAGGAGATTTGTCCTTTCGCTACTTGTCACTCCAAAGAAACAAGGTGTGAGAATGTAGCCCTCTATTTACAAAGATCGGTTCACCTGCTGTCTCCTGATGAGCGGTTGACAAACTTTAAATAGTCTCAGGCAACATCCCCATTACATTTTATGCTAGGAACCTAAAGACAATGAAGTATTCAATTGGAAATCCCAAGGATGTTTTAAGAAATTATTACCCAAGTAGAAGTCCTAAAATAGCACCAGAAAAGTAAGGCCACCCTAAATCTGCTCCATAATACCCCACATCCTCCAAGAAAAAAAATACTGAATAAGAAATTTAAAATATAATTATTGGGATCCTGTTAAATTATTTTCATATCCTTGGAATTTGGAAGTCAGTATAAGTTCTTGATTAGCTGAATGTATATTAAGCTGGAACTCTGAATTTTGGGAGTTGTCCATCAATAATTAACAGCTAGTTAATTGTGCATAAATGTCTATGACACTTAACTTGGCAATGTTTTATTTCTCACTTTTGTCATTTAGGGTTTGCCCATATGTATTTCACATTTCTTGACACATTTTGTATTAAGTACCCATTTACTGGTATTCACTCCTATGTCATGAGCATCGTAATACTCTTTTTATGGCACCACTAACTGCATATTCATCTGCATTACCCATTCCTTGCCACCCTTGCCAGATATATTCTATTGATTGCAAAGCCATCTACCTTACAACTGCCTTGCAATGATCCTTTGTGGAAAGGCTTGTTCGACAGCAAAGTCATTCTCCCTGAAAAACACAAGAAGGGTACTACATCATGTCCCCTTTAAGCAATAATTGGTTGCTTTGCCAGTCTTTGGCCCAATGCTTCCTAATTTGCAATGCACGAGGCTCTGTTCAATAGAATAACATATTCCATTTCTGTTTACAGAACTAACGCTTGATGCTAAAAGAGATAGGAAATAAGATTGGCCCTTTATTGGTGATAATTATACCAACACCACTGAACGAGATATGGAAGGGTTAGATAAAAGCAAATCAACTTACTTTTTAAATTGAGTTTACTGGATGTAATCATATAACGAAGTACAAATCTTTTAGCTGTTCAATTAAAACTACCTTATTTTTTCCAATAATTTAGGGGTCCATTTTTATTTTATTTTGCATAAGTATTTCAACCAATTTCCATAAATTTGCATTTTTGTTCAAAAAGCTGTAATGCCAATTATGTAAAGTAAATGTAATTAATTAGTGCATTCCACAGCAACTGCATTGAAGCCTAGTTTGTTTGCAGTCAGAGACACCAGAATGACTGACTATAGGAATCTATGGGCTGGCAACTCAGCAAAAGTTCTACCCTTTCACTCCCCTGTCCTCCACACTAAAAAGTGAGTTTGGAAAACGCTCCCCAGAAAGATTAAAATATATCGAATATGTGATGCCTAAAACCCTCCATTTACTGAAAGTAAACCAAATTCAGTGCCTAAAATTAGAATGAAAGATCTGCTTGTGCCAGCATCATCATCTGCGTGTAACCATTTGTATCTAATCCTCAGGCCAATTTGTCCATGTTGATCCATAAGTATCATTTTGCTTTACTAACAGCACATCCTTCTGCCAAAGAGGGGTGGGAAGAAGGGATACTGCATGAGTGACTCATGCTATCAGAAGAAACTTAGGTTTTTCAATTCAGGGTTCATTCAGAAAGCAACAAAATACATGGTATTGTCTTTTAAGCACATTTAAGGGTATGTGCTGGCAGTTTCTCATGTTGTACATTTTTTTTTTTTTTCTGCAGAGTTCATACCACATAGGAATGTGTTGCATGTTTGCTAATATGAAGCAAAGAAACCTTTTGTGTTAGCAGTGACACTAGTTTAAAAAAAATTTGCTGCTTGTAAGCTCAGGAGTGACCCTCTCCTGATTCTAATCATCAGAATCTCTGAGGACATTAGGAAACTATAATTGGCTAAACTGGACATGTCCACTGGATTGCTTCAAGTTCAAGTCCATGTACTTAGAAATGGTAATGCAGTGGGAATTGGGAAAGAAGGGAATGACCGGCCTTCTCATCTAACTTTGAGTTGCATGTGAGGCATATCTTAGTTACTTCTTAAATTGATTTTTGCCTGAATGCTCCCTTAGGGCTTAAATATATTTTTTCATATATTGTCATTTAATGAAAATTCAGGAGGGCAGCGTGTCCCTTCTTTGAAAATGTGGCAAGTCTGAATTGTTTGAACTTCAAGTCACAAGTGTAAGTAACTTCACCGTGTGGGAGCCACGTTTTTGTCTTAGTCTTTCTTTCAATTAGTGTTGACAACACCCTCAGGGGATCCAGTGGCTCTGGGGCGGTAGGTCACGACAGTGGGGAGGAAGCAGTCAGGTCTGTCCTCACGTGACTCCCTGGCATCTTACACTGAAAGTCTTGCTCGCACAAATGATAGATGGCTATGTAGCCTCCAGATTTAAATACACAAAGGCAGAGTTCTGTTATGCATTACACAGACCTGTTATGTAGGGCAAGGTTTAGGTTGTCAAGTTGGAGAAGGATAATTGAAAAAAATGCCCTGGCCTATTTAGACATGCCTTCTGGGAAGTTCTATGTAGGATTAAGTTTAGGCAAACATTTTTGTCTTATTCTCCATATTGGGGCCATAGGTTACTACAATCATTATTTCATATAAAGCAACTGGTTCTCATAGAATTTTTGTCTTACAGATTTGTAAATGCCTGATGTTTTACTGTCTTAGGTCAGCATAAATGTGAAGGACATTGCCTATAGTTTCAATATAATAATAACATATATTAACACTCCATTAAGCCCACTTCAGATGAAATCGATTGCTTGGACGTGACTGCTCATACGCACACTCCATGACAAGGCAGTGTAATAAACTGTGACCAACTCTTACGTATTTGTTAGCTTTAGATGCTCTAGTTGTCTGACACCAAATGCAGTGGCAGGGAAACCACACAGCTTTTATCCTATGCTTAATTTCTTGATGAATCTGATTTTGGAACTGCTAAGAGTGAAGGGGAATATATGTTACCCCAGAGGTAGCCCAACACACTACATCTCACGGATCTTCAACTGGATTTTAAGGTAAGTAAGTCCTATGCTGAGTTTCGGCTTGTTCTTGAGGAAGCCAACTCTTCTGGACAAAAAGTCTTCAGAAAGAATAGAGAGCATTCTCTTTCATCATAATCAACTACTGGAAAAAGACTCTAAGTTGAGCAGGTTTTCTGAAACTAAAGGAATGTATGTGCATGTGTGTATGTGTGTGTGTGTGTCTGTGTGTGCTGTTTAGAAGAGTGCTTGTTATAATGGAGCATTTTTAGTGTCATGAGTTTGCCTCCCTGCCCGTAATCTCACCCTTCTGGACTGGGTTCCACTGAACAATTAGGAAAAAGTGACCGTGGGTAAGAGTATTTGATTATATCATGCTGCGTTCCAAATGAATACTCTGGAATGAGAATATCAGGTTACTCAGCAGTGCTAAGAAAGCATCTAACTTCACAAGACAAAGATGGCTGCTTTGAAATTCTTAGCGATGAACGTTTTGTTGCTCTCTCATCATTTACTTCTCACTTTCTTTTATGTAATGATTCACTTTAGCAAATAATATCTTGAGATAACTTCAAGTTGACTATCTCGAACCACCACCTATTTTATTTTATTTTCCAACACATCTATGATATGCATATGACAAAGGCCTAATATCTAGCATCTATAAGGAACTTAAACAAATTTACAAGAAAAAAAAAACAAGTCCATTAAAAAGGGGGCAAATTTTATTTTCTTACACATCTATGGCGTGGAGTGTTTTACAATAGTCAAAAGTTTATTTTCACAACAGACCCTCAAAGGAAGTAGGTCTAGGTTAGCTTGGGTAAAATAAAATTCAAGGAGGTTATAAGAATTGTGTAGACCCACATTAACTGGAAAATTTTAGGTACAGGCTGAGACCCACATCAAATATCCTCATTGTTACCACGAACATTTTCATACACCTTCACTGTCTTCTAAGGATGATGGATCCTACAGTCATAAGGTTATTTGCTAGTTAAAAACAGTAATGGGTAAGCTAAAGCTAATATGGACTCGTGATTATTTTGAAAACACTAGGTGAGAGGAGGAGAAATCTCAAGGAAGACATTTGATGGCAAGACGGGGAATAGACAAATTATTGTCAGAGGAAAGAACAAAAAAGGGGGGTTGAGATAGGAGACCTCTAGGGGGTGAGGCTAAGTTGAGGATATCCAATATAAAATCCTCCATTTACTCTCTAACACATCTTTAAGAAGTTTTATATTGGTGACACACATTGGTGTGAGTAGATTTTATGTAGGTAATGAGACATACTAGGTTCAAGTTGACATGAAGCCAAAAGAGTGGCTTACACCAGAGTACCCTAACCCTGGATCTGCCTGCCTAGGCCTCCCAAAGTGCTGGGATTACAGGGGTGAGCCACCACGCCTGGCCTTGCCCAGTTTTTAATGGAGTTTTTTTTTCTTGTAAATTTGTTTGAGTACCTTAGAGATGCTGGATATTAGATCTTTGCCAGACAGAGAGTTTGCAAAAATATTCTCCCATTCTGTAGGTTGCTTATTTACTATGTTAATAGTTTATTTTGTTGTGTAGAAGCTCTTAAGTTTATTTAGATCCCATTTGTCATTTTTTGCTTCCATTGCAATTGCTTTTGGTGTCTTTGTCATGAAACCTTTGCTCATTCCTATGTCCAGGAGGGTTTGGATAGGTTGTCTTCTAGGGTTTTTATAGTTTTTGGTTTCACATTTAAGTCTTTAATCCACCTTGAGTTAATTTTTGTATATGTGTAAGTTGGGTCCAGTTTCAATCTTCTGCATATGGCTAGACACCTTTCCCAGCACCATTTATTGAATAGGGAATCCTTTCCTCATTGCCTGTTTTTGTCAGGTTTTTCAAAGATCAGATACTTGTAGGTGTATGGCCTTATTTCTGGATTCTCTATGTTGTTCCCCTGGTCTATGTGTCTGTTCTTGTATCAGTACAATGCTGTTTTGGTTACTATAGCCATGTATTATCATTTGAAATCAGGTAGCAGGATGCCTCCAGCTGAGCTCTTTTTGCTTAGGATTGTCTTGGCTATTAGGGCTCTGTTTGGGTTTTATGCGAATTTTAAAATAGTTTTTTCTAGTTCTGCAAATAATGTCAATTGTAGTTTAATGGAAATAGCATTGAATCTATACATTGCTTTGGGGAGTATGGCCATTTTAAATGTATTGATTCTTCCTATCCATGAGCATGGAATGTTTTTTCATTTGTTTGTGTCATCTCTGATTTCTTTGGACAGTGGTCTGCAGTTTTCCTTGTAGAGATTTTTCGCCTCCCTAGTTAGCTTTATTCCTAGATATTTTATTCTTTTTGTAGTAATCGTGAATAGGAATTCATTTCTGATTCAACCCTCAGCTTGACTGTTGTTGGTGTATAAGAAGCTAGCAATTTTTACACATTGATTTTGTATCTTGATTATTTGCTGAATATGCTTATGAGCTTAAGAAGCTTTGGGACTGAAATGATGGGATATTCTAAATATAGAATTATGTCGTCTGCCAACAGGGATAATTTGATTTCCTCTCTTTATATTCGAATGCCCTTCATTTCTCTCTCTTGCCTGATTGCCTTGGCCAGAACTTCCAATACTATGTTGAATAGGAGTGATGAGAGAGGGCATGCTTGTCTTGTGCTGGTTTTCAAGGGCAATGCTTGCATCTTTTGCCCATTCTGTATGATGTTAGCTGTGAGTTTTGTTATATGTGGCTCTTATTATTTTGAGGTATGTCCGTTTAACACCTTGTTTATTGAGAGTGCTTAACATAAATGGATTTTGAATTTTATCAAAAGCCTTTTCTGCATCTACTGAGATAATCATGTGATTTTTGTCTTTAGTTCTATTTATGTGATGAATCACATTTATTGATTTGTATATGTTGAACCAACCTTGCATCCCAGGGACAAAGCCTACTTGATGGAGGTAGATAAGCTTTTTGAGGTGTTAGCTGGTTATTATGTTGGCCTGTTTGTGTGGTTGCTTTATAGTGACACTGGTATGTGTGTTTAAGTGCATATTTATATTAGCTGGTAGCATGTTTTTTCTTTCTATATTTAGTGCTCCTTTTAAGATCTCTAGTAAGGCAGGTCTGGTGGCAATGAATTCCCTCAACATTTTCTTATCTGAAAAGGATCTTATTTTCCCTTTGCTTATGAAGTTTGGTTTGGCCAGATATGAAATCCTGGGTTGGAATTCTTTTCTTCAAAGATGTTGAGTATTGGCCCCCCATCTCTTTTGGCTTATAGGGTTTCTGCTGAGAGGTCCTCTGTTAGTCTGATGGGCTTCCCTTTGTAGGTGATCTGGCCTTTGTCTGTGACTTCCCTTAACATTTTTTCTTTCAGTTTTATCTTGAAGAATCTGATGATTATGTGTCTTTGGGATGACCTTCTCGAGCAGTATCTTGTTGGGGTTCTCCGCATTTTTTCAATTTGAATGCCTCATTGGTTCTCATGCCTCAGTATCCCGAGTAGCTGGGATTACAGGTGCCTGCTACTACGCCTGGCTAATTTTTGTATTTTTAGTAGAGATGAGGTTTCACCATGTTGGCCAGACTGGTCTCAAACTCATGACCTCAAATGATCCACCCACCTCAGCCTCTCAAAGTGTTGGGATTACAGGCATGAGCCACCGTGCCTGGACTCATTCTCCCCATCTCTTTTAGATACACCTATCAGTTATAGACTTGGTCATTTTACATAACCCCATATTTCTCGGAAGTTTTGTTCATTCCTTTTCATTCTTTTTTCTCTGTCTGCCTGTTTTATTTCAGAAAGATGGTCTTCAAGTTCTGAGATTCTTTCCTCCACTTGGTCTATTGTGCTGTTAATACTTGTGTTTGTATTATGAAATTTTTGTAGTGTGTTTTTCAGTTCTGTCAGGTCAGTACATTCTTTTCCAAACTGGCTATTTTGTCTGTCAGCTTCTGAAATTTTATTTATTTATTTATTTATTGAGACAGAATCTCACTCTGTCGCTCAGGCTGGAGTGCAGTGGCTCAATCTCAGCTCACTGCAACCTTCGCCTCCCAGGTTCAAGTGATTCACCTGTCTCAGCCTCCCAAGTAGCTATGCCACCATGCCTGGCTAATTTTTTTTTTTTTTTTTTTGGTATTTCTAGTAAAGATGAGGGTTCACCATTTTGCCCAGGCTGGTCTCAAACTCCTGAGCTCAGGCAGTCTGCCCGCCTTGGCCTCCCAAAGTGATAGGTGTGCAGACGTGATGCACCGCACCTGACCCTGAAATGTTTTATCATGATTTTTAGCTTCCTTGCATTGGCTTACAACGTGTTCCTTTAGCTCAGTGAAGTTTGTTTTTATCCATATTCTGAATTCTTCTTCTGTCATTTCAGCCATCTCAGCCTCAGCCCAGTTTGGAACCCTTGCTGGAAAGATGATGTGGTCACTTAGAGGAAAGAGAGCATTTTGGCTTTTTGACTTTAGCATTCCTGTGCTGATTCTTTCTTATCTTTGGGGACTTATCTACCTCCAGTCTTTGAGTTGCTGACCTCTGGATGAGTGGATCGGTTTTTTCTTTTTTTCTTTTAACAGTCTGGCTACTTTTTCTATAGGGCTGCTGTGGGTTTTGCTGGGGTCTGCTCCAGTCCCCAGAAACCTTGGATTTTCCAGTAGCTGGAGGTATCACCAGAGAAGGATGTGAGACACTAAAGATGGCAGCCTGCCCCTTCCTCTGGGAGTTCCACCCCAGGGAGGTGTGGACCTGTTGCTGGCCCAAATGCACATGTAGGAGGTGACTAGGGACCCCAGTTAGGAGGAATGGATTGGAGACCTGCTTAAAGAAGCAGTCTGGCCATGCTTTTGTAGAGTGGCTCTGCTGTGCTCGGATACCGCTTCCACTTCTGATGGGCTTGGGATCTTCAAAGCCAGGAGGTGAAATGGCTAAGTCACCCAAACAGCTAAGAGGGCGGCCCAGCCCTTCCTCTGGGAGCTCTGTCCCAGGAAGTTTTCAAGTCTCTGTTGGCCAGAGAGTACCTGCAGTAGTGGCTGGAGGCCTCCCTTGGGAAGTCCCGCCCCGTGAGGAGCAATAGATCAGGGACCCGCTGGAAGAAACAGTCTGGCTACATTGTGATAGAGCAGCTGTGCTGTGCTGGGGGATTCCTTCTCTCTCCACTCAATTTGGTCTCTCCAAAGCCTGCAGGCTGGAATGGTTGAGTTGACCAAACAGCAAAGATGTCAATCTACCCCTTCACCTAGAAACTCTGTCCCAGGGAGAATTAAGATCTCTGTTGGGAAATTCTCCTTATAGCTGTCTTACAAAGGGATGTTCAGGATTAATAATACTTCCAATTACTGAAAGAACACAATATGCCCAAAGTTCATGTTTATACTTATTAGCCTTGTTCCAGAAATGACTTATGATGAATATCCTTCAGGATTTTTTTTTTGCTTAATTTGTTTGTTTTAGTTGCAAACAATAAAAACCTATACTGCTAGGTATAAGCAAAAGTAAATTTACTGGAAATAAATTGAGTGGTTCATAAAATCACTGTATAGGTAAGAAAACTAGACCACACATATGCAGTCTTAAACAGAACAAGAACAACTAAGAAAGAACTATTCAGTTAGATGATGAGAGGGCCAGAGTTAGGATGAGTGAACACAAACCATGTTTTCAGATGTTGAATCTCTCAAAATTCCGGGAGAAAGAATCTGATTGGTTGAGCTTATGGCGTATACTAACTTACTACTTAGCTATAATCAGTTGCAGAAAAAGGATCTAGTCAAAAGAAGGGTAGTGGCTCCAAGAACTCGTTGGGCTCCCATAATTGAGAAAATGGTTTATCATCACATCAAGAATACAATCAATGAAAGTGGGTATATTCCACAAAAGGAAATTTAGGGGCTATTGGAAAACACCCACGGATATTAAACAGACAGAACAGTAAATATCCACAGCATTTGGACACATTCTCCCATAGTTGTTTTTCTCTTCAAAGAGCAAAAACTCTGAAACCAGCGCAAAGCGTTAACCTTTGCAATTGGAGACCATGAGTTAGAGACAAAATTACTAGCGAAAAACATATGTGCATCTTCACGTGTATGCACACACAAGCCACAAAGCCACCAGTATTCATAGAGAAAAGTTTTAGAAAGAGGAGAACACTGCCACTTGAGCAAAAAAGAGAATTTCAGAAATAAAACAAATGACCACTTCTCTGGATTGGTTCTTGTTGTTTTTCTTTTGTCATTGAATTGTTTTCCCAAGGTGCTTTGAAACCCAGCTTTCTTCTATTTACCAAAGAAATTGTAGTTTCTACCACATGGCAATATCCTCTCCCAGTTTTCAACAGCTGTCTGTATTATATGGGTTATCTAGAGATTTAAGGGTATCTCAAAGAATGTTGAATCCTGATTATGAATGGCTAAGAAGAAACTAGTACCGGGCAGTTGTGAATACTAAGCTAGTGAAGGAGCCCATCATTTCTATGTCACAGACAAGTCACCAGGTCACTGTAATTCAAAATCATTAGTCATGTCTTCTTGAAGCTCAAAGGCAAAGGAATAGAAAGGGAACAGACATTGGAGTGTGTCAGGAGGACAAATTCTTTCTTTCCATGCATTGGTCATATTCTAAAGATCCTAGAGACTTTTTTAAAGAAAACACGCTGGAAATACCATACTAGATTCATGCTAGTCTATTTTAAGTATGCAGCAAAGTTGCAGATTTTGCTGATTCAGAATTCTATACTAGGAAAATGAATTCTGATAATCTTGTTGTGAGAATACCATTCAAGAGTACTAAGAAAGGCAGCATTTGTTATTTCTTTGTAGGAAAGATTGGAAGGCTACTAAGAAAGTTTTTTAAACCCAGAAAAGTAAAATATGTATATAATATGCCAAAAAAATCAAACTGAAGCAAAACTGAATTTCTTAAATACATATGTTTTGCAAAAGCCAAACCATTTCCTGCATCCCATCTTACATGTATTGCCTACAAACAGCTTTTAAAATGTGCAGAGCATAGGCCGGGCATGGTTGTGCACATCTGTAATCTCAGCTACTTGGGAGGCTGAGGCATGAGAATTGCTTGAACCTGGGAGGCGGAGGTTGCAGCGAGCCAACATCATGCCACTGCACTCTAGCCTGGGCAACAGAGCGTGACTCCATCTCAGAAAAAAAAAAAAAAAAGAAAAAGAAAAATTGTACAGAGCATTTAACAGATCACTGAAAACCTAAATAGCAAAAAGTCTATTGAGGTGAGGTGAGATATATTTAGTCATCTACTGTGCCTATGTCTGTATTTACCATTTTTGTCTGATGCTATGTCCAGGGCTTTTAATGTGGCATTTTAAGAAATGATTCTTTTGCAGGTTAAAAAAAATCTTGATGCAAATCTGCGTTGGAGGATTTAAACCTTTTCCCCAAAAATGTGCATTTATGCCTGGGGGCTAACCTCAGGCTCTGTCAACGATACCACCAAAATGAGGAAAAAGCACTTTGCAGGACTAAAAATTTTGAAACAGTGCCTTGTGAAAAATTAACTCTCTTTTCCCACTCTATTAAATTATATAATTTTGTATTAAAAGGCACAACTTGTATTAAAAACTATTCTACAGTTGAAACCCATGTTAATATGAGAGTAAATGTGTATTTAAGGAAGAGAGCAGCAGCAACTCCCAGAAGGTAGACCTCAGAACATTCTAGAAATGTGATAGTTCTTACGTTGGTTCTGATCCAGATGTCACTGAGGGGGAGGAGGGAAAAATATTCTTTGGCAATATCCCAGTTATTTTCCTATCTCTGTTCCCGCCAACTAGATTCACTACGTCACTACATCAGTTACATAGATAGATTAACTTGTATAATATTAATCTATCTATGTAGATTAATATTGCATAGATAGATTAACTTGTCCCATTCAGTCACTAATATTGATTCCCTAACACAAAAATAAAATTTTGAGTTGCTTTGGCACCAAACGTGGTCTCCATATGCAAAATTAAAGACAAAGAATTAACAGGTGCCCCAATCAAACATTTTTAGAATGAATTCAGAACCATATACTATTTTGCTTCTTCTCTAAATGCTGTGGAATAACCTCTGTTAGAGGGTGATATGGTTTGGCTATGTCCCAACACAAATCTCAACTTGAATTGTAACTCTCACAATTTCCATGTGTCATGGGAGAAACTCAGTGGGAGCTGATTGAGTTATGGGGGCAGGTCTTTCCTACGCTGTTCTCATGAATTGAATGAGTCTCACAAGATCTAATGGTTTTAAAAAAATGGGAGTTTCCCTGAACAAGGTCTCTCTTTGCCTGCTACCATCCATGTAAGATGCGACTAGCTCCTCCTTGCCTTCCACCATGATTGTGAGACCTCCCCAGCCATGTAGAACGGTGAGTCCAATAAACCTCTCTTTTGTAAATTTCCAGTCTCGAGTATGTCTTTATCAGCAGTATGAAAACAGACTAATACAGTAAATTGGTACCAGTAGAGCAGATCATTGATGAAAAGACACCCAAAATGGTGGAAGTGAATTTGGAATTAGGTAACAGGCAGAGGTTGGAATAGTTTGAAGGACTCAGAAGAAAAGAGGTAAATGTGGGAAAGTTTGAAAATTCCTAGAGATGACTTGTTGAATGGCTTTGATAAAAATGCTGATAGTAATATGAACAATGAGGTCCAGGCTGAGGTGGTCTCAGATGGAGTTGAGGAAATTGTTGGGAACTGGAGCAGAGTGACCCTTGCTATGTTTTAGCAAACAGACTGGCAACATTTTGCCCCTGCCCTAGAGATTTGTGGAACTTTGAACTTGAAAGATTTGATTTAGGGTATCTGGCAGAAGAAATTTCTAAGCAGCAAAGCATTCACATTAAACATTAGAATGCAAGATGCTTTTGAAAAATATTTGAAAAACCAGTAGTTTTATAAGGCGTTGTTATAATGAGTGCTTTCATGTCAGAAAGGTATACCAATGGTTGCGGCAGTATTCTCTGAGACCCTGAACTATGTAGAAAAGAAGCTTTGTGGAAATACTAAAGGGGATTCTAGATGATGCAGAAAGTAGAAAAAGGAGTGGGGTCGTGAGAGACAGGATTGTTGGCTTTCTAGAGCTTTTTCTACTCTTGGATGGTGATATTTATTATAGATGTTTATTTTAGACAGCTGTAACTATTTCTATGTCTCTCCATTATGTTTTGGTTCACAAGCATTTGTTTTATGCATATGGTCTTGAAATAAATTATATATATATAACTGACAGATTCCTAGTGGTAGGAAACAGGCCAACCAAGAAGTCTGAGGAGGGCTGTGGCTGGTTAATCCTCTATAAGTTTGCTATTTGGTTATAATAACAGCAGATTTCAGACCAACATCTCTCACATAAACTATCGTGTTTTTTAAAAAACATTTATTTCGAAGCAGACTTTAAATACCCACATGATTTGTTATTTATTTATTTATTTATTTATTTATTTATTTTATGATACTTTAAGTTCTGGGATACACGTGCAGAACATGCAGGTTTGTTACACATGTATACACGTGCCATGGTGGTTTGCTGCATCCATTAACCCGTCATCTACATTAGGTATTTCTCCTAATGTTATCCCTCCCCCAACCCCCCTATCTCCTGACAGGCCCTGGTGTTTGATGTTCCCCTCCCTGAGTTCATGTGTTCTCAATGTTCAACTCTCACTTATGAATGAGAACATGTGGTGTTTGGTTTTCTTTTCCTGTGTTATTTTGCTGAGAATGATGGTTTCCAGCTTCATCCATGTTCCTGTAAAGGACACGAACTCCTTTTTTATGGCTGCATAGTATTCCATGGTGTATATGTGCCACATTTTCTTTATTCAGTCTATCATTGAAGGGTATTTGTGTTGGTTCCAAGTCTTTGAAATTGTGAATAGTGCTTCAGTAAACATATGTGTGCATGGGTCTTTATAGTAGAATGATATATAATCCTTTGGATATATATCCAGTAATGGGATTGCTGGGTCAAATGGTACTTGTAGTTCTAGATACTTGAGGAATTGACACACTGTCTTCCACACTGGTTGAACTGATTTACACTCCCACCAACAGTGTAAAAAGCATTCCTATTTCTCCACATCCTCTCCAGCACCTGTTATTTCCTGACTTTTTAATGATTGCTATTCTAACTGGCCTGAGATGCTATCTCACTGTGGTTTTGATTTGCATTTCTCTAATGGCCAGTGATGATGAGCTTTTTTTCATATGTTTGTTGGCTGCATAAATGTCTTCTTCTGAGACATGTCGATTCATATCCTTCACCCACTTTTTGATGGGGTTGTTCGTATTTTCATGTAAATTTGTTTCAGTTCCCTGTAGATTCTGGATATTAGCTCTTTGTCAGATGGATAGATTGCAAAAATTTTCTACCATTCTGTAGGTTGCGTGTTCACTCATGGTAGTTTCTCTTGCTGTGCAGAAGCTCTTTAGTTGAATTAGATCCTATTTGTCAATTTTGGCTTTTGTTGCCATTGCTTTTGGTGTTTTAGTCATGAAGTCTTTGCCCGTGCATGTGTCCTGAATGGTATTGGCTCAGTTTTCTTCTAGGGTTTTTACAGTTTTCAGTCTTACATGTAAGTATTTAATCCACTTTGAGTTAATTTTTGTATAAGGCATAAGGAAGGGGTCCAGTTTCAGTTTTCTGCATATGGCTGGCCACTTTTCCCAACATCATTTATTAAACAGGGAATCTTTTCCCCATTGCTTGTTTTTGTCAGGTTTGTCAAAGATCAGATGGTTGTAGATGTGTGGTGTTATTTTTGAGGCCTCTATTCTGTTCCATTGGTCTATTTATCTGTTTTGGTACCAGTACCATGCTGTTTTGGTTACTGTAGCCTTGTAGTATAGTTTGAAGTCAGGTAGTGTGATGCCTCCAGCTTTGTTCTTTTTGCTTAGGATTTTCTTGGCTATGCAGGCTCTTTTGTGGTTCTGTATGAAATCTAAAGTAGTTTTTTCTAATTCTGTGGAGAAAGTCAATGGTAGCTTGATGGGGATAGCATTGATTCTATAAATTACTTTGAGCAGTATGGCCATTTTCATGGTATTGATTCTTCCTATCCATGAGCATGCAATGTTTTCCCATTTGTTTGTGTCCTATCTTATTTCCTTGAGCAATTGTTTGTGGTTCTTCTTGAAGAGGTCCTTCACATTTGTTCGTGCCCTCTCTTATTTCCTTGAGCAGTGGTTTATAGTTCTCCTTGAAAAGATCCTTCACATCCCTTGTAAGTTGTATTCCTAGATATTTTATTTTCTTTGTAGCAATTGTGAATGGGAGTTCACTAATGATTTGGCTCTCTATTTGTCTATTATTGGTGTATAGGAATGCTTCTGATTTTTGCGTATTGAATTTGTATCCTGAGACTTTGGTGAAGTTGCTTATCAGCTTAAGGAGATTTTGGGCTTAGACGATGGGGTTTTCTAAATACACAATCATGTCATCTGCAAACAGAGACAGTCTGACTTCCTCTCTTCCTATTTGAATACCCTTTATTTCTTTCTCTTGCCTGATTGCCCTGGCAAAAACTTCCAATACTACGCTGAATAGGAGTAGTGAGAGAGGGCATCCTTGTCTTGTGGCAGTTTTCAAAGCAAATGCTTCCTGCTTTTGGTCATTCAGTATGATATTGACTGTTGGTTTGTCATAAATAGCTCTTATTATTTTGAGATACATTCCATCAATACCTAGTTAATTGAGAGTTTTTAGTGTGATGAGATGAGCTGGGTACTTCAGGTGGAAATGCAGAAATTACCTGCCTTCCTCATTGATCTCACTGGGAGCTGCAGACCGGGGCTGTTTCTATCTTGCCAGCCATCACACGCGATTTGTTTAAATTTGATGAAGTTACAGTTTTAAGGACTTTGGCCATATCTTGCATGAAACATTCACTCAAAGCAGATGTAACAACAGGCCATACAAAGGGATCTTTCATTTATGGTCTATTATAAGACAACCGAAAACCTTCCTGGCCAATATCCTGGCACAAAAACTTTTGGAAACATTTCTGTAACGTACTGGCTAGAGAATTATCTGCATTTATATACCCTGTTAATGCAATGGTGAGAATTTTTCTAAAATATGTTTGCTGGTCGATTTAATTTGAGTAATTTTACCAGAGATAACTCATTTCTATTATTAACCATGGTATTTAACAGGATACTAAATTTGATCTTTTTTTTTCTTATAATTACTTAGCTAATTAGTGAATCATTGTTACCGATCTAGATACAGTTAACAGAAGTGCAGATAAATGCCAATTCTAGAATAAGACTTTTCCTTTCAAAAAATACTTTTAGTCTAGAAGAAGAACACATTTATTTTATTCACATTCTTTCTAAAACTACTTTATTGAAAAAAGTGTGATTGGCATATAAAAAACTGCACATAAGTAATAAGTATGGAGATGATTATACACCTGTGAAGCCATCACCATCATCAAGGCCGTAAGCATATTCATCATCTCCAGAGTTTTCTCTTGTGACCTTTATTATCATTTTTTTGTAAGATCTCACCCTTTAGCAAATTTCATATACAATACAATGTTGTTAGCTATAGCCACTATACTGTATAGCAGGTCTCTGGAACTTATTTTTAGATCCAAGAGTTTCCTAATTAGAATGCTAGCTAGACACCACTGGAGTGAATTCCTGATTAGAGCAGCCATCTGCATGTGGGTTGTAGCTTAACCAATTAACAAACCCATAACGGTACCCTCTCTGTTGAAAGATTTAAAAACATATTTGTTCATTTTACCAATGGCACACAGTTTTTGTCATTCTGGCTCCAGGCACAGTGGAAAACCAGTTTCATTTTGCACTCTTGGCTCCATAGATTGCCAGTGTCTAGGTACTTCAGTAATTCATCATCTGCTGTATTTGAATGTTTGTCTCCCCTCCAAAATTTGTGTTGCAACTTAATTCCCAATGCAACAGTATTAAGAGTTAGGGTCTTTAGGAGGCAATTAGACTATGGGGTCTTCACCCTCATAAATGGAATCAGTGCTTTATAAGAGCACTAAAGGGAACTAGCTGAGCTTTTTTGCTCTTCCAGCTTCTGCTCTATGAGAACACAGCAGTAAGGTGACATCTTGGAAACAAAGTTGGAGCCCTCACCAGACACTAAACTTGTTGGTACCTTGATCTTGGGTTCCCCAGGCTCTAGAACTCTGAGGAAATAAATTTCTGTTCTTTACAAATTTCCCAGCCTGTGGCATTTTGTTATAGCATCAGGAATAAACTAAGATGTCATCTTTACTAATTTTTTAATCTCTATAAACAACATCCAGTGCCAACTCTGCACAAGGCAGTGCCCAAGAGCAAAGCTGCCCTCGAAGGTGAATAAAACTCCAGCTTTTAAACTTTCTGAAGTTAAACTTTCTGAGTAAAACTTTCATTCCCTTATATATAGTACTAAAAATAGCAAGTCATAACTAATCATATGTCCTTTGAGGGTATGTGTAATTATTTTATTCATCTTTAATTAGGCAAATGGCAGTGTCATATCATACCCATTGACATGTAAAGATTTTACAGAGAACTACACCCATTAACCAATAGATATTTGTTTATGGGACTGAATCATGACTATAACTCAATGCCTTGCTTCTTTTAGTAGAGATGCCAAAAACAATAACAGAAAATACATCCTAATCTGTTCAGAATTAAACAGTTAGAGGCTAAATCCCAGCACTTTTGCGAAATAACTGTGTCTCCCAGACAACTCTTACTCTCTGTGAACCCCCATCTTTTCATCTGCAAAAGAGGAATGAGAATCTTCTGCTTAGTAGTTACGGTAAAGTTTAGGAAGCTATGTGACATTTCTAATGACATTTGTTTCACTTACAGAATTCACTCAAAACTAAGATTAAAAATGAATTAATTATCTAATGATAATGTTTCATACAGTTCCTATTCATGCTCCCTTGATCTCTGCCACTCACAATATAGTATATAAGCATTATTCTGGATTGGAGTGTAAAATTGATTTATGAATGTAAGTTTATTAAATTATATCTGTCTTTGCATACATAGAGTTTTAAGTGCTTCATTTTGACCACAACATATCAATGTATACTTTACTTATTTTTGATAGGGCTTCAGCACATTTTTATCTAGATAAATTTTATAAACTTTATGTGCTCAAAGGGTTGTCCTATGTCCTCATCATTAGTAAAATAATTATGAAAATGAGTTGCTATCTTCACCATATAAGTTAATGCCATCTTTGCTTTTAGCCTACATAAATTGAATTAAATTCTACTGAATTATTATGGCATTTCCGGCCTTGTAATGATAATTTTGAAAAAAAAATCCGTCGAAATATTTTGAGTAGCTACTGGATGCTTGATATTGTGTCAGAAGTCAGTGATCTTATTTAAGCCTTACATCTGTTCTTCAAAGAAGGTATGATTATATCTATTTTATAGATGGGATTCTGAAGATCTCTTTAACTTTATTTCATATATGTTGCAGCTCATTACAATTAGATTTCTATTGTCATCTGTCTATTGAAAGTTCACCAGCAAATGTCATTAGTGATTTCCTTATTACTTGGATTTGCCAAAATTTAATACTATAATCTCTTTTCTTTTGGAAATCCTTTCCGGGTATTCCATAACATCATTCATCCCTGGATTTTCTCCTACCTCTTTGGGCAATGCTTCCTAGTTTCTTTCGTGAATCTTTCTCCCTGTGTCTATACTTTAAATATTGGAATTCCACAGATACCTCACATCATGCTTTTTCTCTTTTCTTTGTCTATGTAGCCACTAACTCCAATCTAATTTACTTCAATGACTTCAATAGTTATCTCTATGTTGATTATTCCCATATCAATACGTCTAACCCAAAACTCCACCTAGAACCCTGACTGGAACTGAATGAACCACAGGCACCTCAGATTGATGTATCCCAAGTTAAACTCATAATCCTTCTATGGACCGAGCCCTCAGCTCTAAGCTTCACTAATTTCACACACGCACATCTCTCAACTCTTAATTTTCTCCTCTACCTCTAAATCGTTCTTCAGTGAAGGGCACCATTATTCACTTGTTTTTTCTCAAACAGAAGCTGCAGCCCATAAATATAAGCATTGGCCAAACCCGAATCCATTTTTCTCCCTAACATCATACAAATAATTGCCTCCTCTATACTGACTGCTACATTCAACCACCAGAAAATCCTTACAAAAGATTCCTCCCAGCTTAAATGTTTTTATTGCTTTTTTTGATTTTTCAGGTTAAATCTTTAGTTTGCAATATGCTAATGTTCTCTAAACTTGCTTAATCATAACAAGAAAATATATTCTTGCTAGTATCCAAATTTCTAAGTGTCACACCTGGAAAGTTAACTTCAGTGGTTCTGGGAGAGCATGAATTGCTATAATTCTATACATTTTAACAAGCCCCATGGATCCTAGTGAACAAGCAAATTTGATAAATAATCGTATATTACTCTCTTTATAGTCTGGTAGCTGCCCATTTTTTACTTTACAAACTGTCACTCTTTAGCAGTCCACAATATCTAACATCATGCCTGGCATTTTACTACTGGATGAGTTAAAGAATAATCTTGTCAAAATGGGATTCAAACCTAGGATTATCTGACTCCAAAGGGCATGTTTTTATCATGCATTAGACAAAGAGTGACGGAGAAGTAAAAGGAGAATACAATGAAAAGAAAGAATTTACAATCACCTCGTTAGAAGCTGATGGTAGGGTCATATAAACTTATCACTCGCTATATTTCCTTGGGGTAAGTGCAAAACTTACTCATACATGCAGGAAATGAGTTGAGCATCTCCTATGAGCCAGTCGTTTCACCAGCACTAGCAACAGAGTGATGTTTAAGACAAACACATTCCTGGTTCTTATGAAGTTCCTGTTCTAGTGGGGAAGACAGACAACAAATGCCTAAACACACAAGTAGGATAATCACACACAGGTAAGCGTTTTGAAAAACATAAAATGCCTGTGAGATACACATGGGGTTGTACTTCAAATAGCCTGGGAAAGTCTGAGTATGGAGGTAATACTGAAACTAAAAGATGAGAATATACCATGTGACAAGCTAAAAAATGTTGGATTTTCCAATGTTAAACTTTTATTTCACCTGCACTTGGTATAGATGAAAAAATATCAAATAAAAGACTTGAACATTTTTAAGTACTTTATTTACTTACTAAATCATCCGTTTAGGTCGTAGATTATCGTGTCAGTGTTTCCATAGTGAAACAGCACATACTCTGGCATTCATTAAGAGGTTACACATCGATAATCCTTTTTTATAGTAGTACTAGGGAAATAAACTTTTTGCTTAATATTTTTTGTTCCTTTTTTGGTTTTTTTTTTTTAACATGTATTTTAGGTTTGGGGGTATATGTGAAGGTTTGTTACACAGGTAAACATGTATCATGGGGGTTTGTTGTACAGATTATCTCATCACCCAGATATGAAGCCTAGCACCTATTCATTGTATTTTCTGGTCCTCTTCCTTCTCCCATCCTCCACCTACAAGTAGACTCTGTATCTGTTGTTTCCTGCTTTGAGTTTATAAGTTCTTATCATTTAGCTATCACTTGTAAGTGAGATCATGTGTTATTTGGGTTCTGTCCCTGCATTAGTTTGCTAACGATAATAGCCTTTAGCTCTATCCATGTTCCCACAAAAGACATGATCTCCTTTTTTATGGTTGCATAGTATTTCATAGTGTATATGTGCCATATTTTCTTTATTCAATCTGTCATTGATGGACATTTAGGTTGATTCCATGTTTTTGCTATAGTGAATAGTGTTTTAATGAACATGTGTCTTTATGGTAGAATGATTTATATTCCTCTGGGTATATATGCAGTAATGGGATTGCTGGGTTAAATGGTAGTTCTGCTTTTAGCTCTTTGAGGAATCATGATACTGCTTTCCACAATGGTAGAACTAACTTATGGAACCACCAAGAGTGTATAAGTGTTCCCTTTTCTCCACAACCTCACCAGCATTTGTTACTTTTTGATTTTCTAATAGCCATTCTGACTGGTGTGAGATGGTATCTCATTGTCGTTTTGAATTACATTTCTCTAATGATCAGTGATATTGAACTGTCTTTCATATGTTCATTGACCACATGTATGTCTTCTTTTGAGAAGTGTCTGTTCATGTTCTTTGCCCACTTTTTATTGTGGTTGTTTTTCTCTTGTAAATTTGTTAAAGCTTCTTATAGATGCTGGATGTTAGATCTGCATCAGATACATAGTTTGCAAAAATTATTCTCTCATTCTGTAGGTTGTTTGTTTACTCTGTTAATAGTTTATTTTGCTGTGAAGAAGTTTTTAAGTTTAATTAGATCCCACTTGTCAATTTGTGCTTCTGTTGCAATTGCTTTTTGTGTCTTTGTCATGAAATCTTTGTCTAGGAGGGTAGTTCCTAGGTTGTCTTCTAGGGTTATTTTTTAGTTTTGGGTTCTACTTTGAAGTTAACACATCTTAAGTTGATTTTTGTATGTGGTGTAAGGAGGGGTCCAACTTCAATCTTCTGAATATGGCAAGGCAGTTATCCGAACATAATTTATTGAATAGGGAGTCTTTTCCCAATTGCTTGTTTTTGTCAGCTTTGTTGAAGATCAGATGGTTGTAGATGTGTGGCCTTGCTTCTGGGCTTTCTATTCTGTTTCACTAGTCTATATGACTGTTTTTATACCAGTATGATGCTGTTTTGGTTACTGTAGCTCTGTAGTATAGTTTGAAGTCAGGTAACATGATGCCTCCAGGTTTGTTCTTTTTGCTGAGGATTGCCTTGGTTATTCAGGCTTTTTTGTTGTATATGAATTTTAAAATTATTTTTTCAACTTCTGTGAAGAATGCCATTGATAGTTTGATAGGAATAGCACTGAATCTATAAATTGCTTTGTGTAGTATAGCAATTTTAATGATATTGATTCTTTCTATTCATGAGCATGGGCTATTTCTCCATTTGTTTGTGTCTTCTCTGATTTCTTTGAGCAGTGTTTTATAATTCTGGTTGTAGAGATCTTTTTCTCCCTGATTAGCTGTATTCCTAGCTATTTTATAATTTTTATGGCAATTGTGAATGAGACTGCCTTTCTGATTTTGCTCTTAGTCTGGCTGTTGTGGTGTATAGCAATGCTAGTGATTTTTGTACATTGATTTTGTATCCTGAAACTTTGCTGAAGTTGTTTATCAGCTGAAGAAGCTGTGGGGCTGAGACTATGGGGTTTTCTAGATATAGAATCATGTCGTGTACAAACAGAGAATGCTTTACTTCCTGTTTTCTATTTGAGTGCCCTTTATTTCTCTCTCTTGCCTGATTTCTGTGGCTAAGACTTTCAATGCTATGTTGAATAGAAGTGGTGAGAGAGGGCATCCTTGTCTTGTGCCTGTTTTCAAGGAAAATGCTTCCAGTTTTTGCCCATTTAGTATAATGTTGCCTGTGAGTTTTTCATAGATGGCACTCATTTTGAGGAATGTTCCTTCAATGCCTAGTTTATTCAGAGCTTTTAACATGAAGAGGTATTGAATTTTATCAAAAGCCTTTTCTGCATCTATTAAGATTATCATGTGGTTTTTGTGTTTAGTTCTGTTTTTGTGATGAACCACATTTATTGAATTGTGTATGTTGAACCAACTTTGCATTTCAGGGATAAAGCCTACTTGATCATGGTGGATTAGCTTTTTGATGAGCTTCTGGATTTGGTTTGCAAGCATTTTGTTGAGGATTTCTGAATCAATGTTCATCAAGGATATTGGCCTGAAGTTTTCTTTTTTTGTTGTGTTTCTGCCAGGTTTTGGTATGAAGACAATGCTGGCCTTATAGAATGAGTTGGGATGGAGTCTTTCCTGGTCAATTTTTTGGAATAGTTTCTATGGGAATGGTACTGAAGTTGGCTGTGACTCTATTAGGTCCTGAGCCTTGCTTTTTTTTTTGGTTGGTAGGCTATTTATTACTGATTCAATTTTGGAGTTTGTTATTGCTGTGTTTGGGGAATCATTTTCTTCCTGGCTTGGTTTTGCAAGGGTGTGTGTGTCCATGAATGTATCTATTTCTTTCAGCTTTTCGAGTTTGTGTGCATAGAGGTATTTGTAGTAGTTTTTATGGTTGTTTTTATTTCTGTGGTATCAGTAGTAACATTTCCTTCATAATTTCTAATTGTGTTTATTTGGATCTTCTCTTTTTCTCTTCTTTATTAGTCTAGCTAGTGGCCTGTCTTATTAATGTTTCCAAAAAACCAACTCCTGGATTTATCTTTTGAGTGGTTTTCCACGTCTCAATTTCCTTCATTTTAGCTCTGAGTTTTGTTACTTCTCATCTTCTGCTAGTTTTGTGGCTGATTTGTTCTTGCTTCTCTAATTCTTTCATTTGTCATGTTAAGTTGTTAGTTTGAGATCTTTCTAACTTTGTGATGTGGTCATTTAGTGCTATGAATGTCCCTCTTAACAATTCCTTAGCTGTGTCCCAGAGATTCTAATATGTTGGATCTTTGTTCACATTAATTTCAAATAACATCATGATTTCTACTATAATTTCATTATTTACCCAACAGTTATTCAGGATCATATTATTTGATTTCTATGTAATTGCATGGTTTTGAGGGATAGTCTTAGTCTTGAGTTCTACCTTTATTGTGATGTGGTCCAAGAGTTTGTTTGGTTTGATTGGGCTCTTTTACGTTTGTTGAGGATTGCTTTATGCCCTATTATGTTGTCGATTTTAGAGTATGTGTCATGTGGTGATGAGAACAACATATATTTTATTGTTTTAGGGGTGAAGAGTTCTGTAAAGGCCTATCAAATCCATGTGGTCCAATGTTGAGTTTCAGTACTGAATGTCTATGCTAATTTTCTGCCTCAATGATCTGTCTAATACCATCAGTGGAGTGTTGAAACCTCCTACTATTACTATGTGGGAATCTATGTCTCTTTGTATGTCCCTAAGAACTTGCTTTATGAACTTGTATGCTAATGTGTTGGGTGCCTATGTATTTAGGACAATTAGGTCTTAATTGAACCCTTTAACATTATGTAATGCCCTTTTTTGTCTTTTTAAAAAAATCTTTATTTTGTCTGCAATTAGGATTATAAACCCTGCATTTTTCTGTTTTCCATTTGCTTGGCAGATTTTCCTCCATCCCTTTATTTTGAGTCTATGAGTGTTATTACCTGTGAGATGGGTCTCTTGAAGACAGTATACCGTTCGGTCTTGCTTTTTTAATCCAGTTTGCCACTCTGTGCCTTTAAATTAGGGCATTTAGCCTGTTTACACTCAAGGTTAGTATTACTATGTGTGGGTTTGATCCTGTTATTGTGCGGTTAGCTGGTTATTACATTGGTTTGTGAGGTTGCTTTATAATGACACTGATTTGCGTGTTTAAGTGTGTTTCTGTGTTAGCTGGTAGCATGATTTTTTTTCTACATTTAATATTCCTTTCAAGATGTCTAGTAAAGCAGGTCCCTTTCAAGATGTCTAGTAAGGCAGGTCTGGTGGTAATGAATTCCCTCAACATTTGCTTATCTGAAAAGGATCTTATTTCTCCTTCACTTAGGTAGCTTAGTTTGGCTGGGTGTGAAATTCTTGGTTGATGTTTTTTTCTTTAAGAATTTTGAATATTAGCCCTCAATTTCTTCTGGCTTGTTGGGTTTCAGCTGAGAGGTGCACTGTTTGCCAGATAGGGTTCCCTTTGTAGGTGACCCGCCCTTTCTCTCTAGCTGCCTCTAACATTCTTTCTTTCATGTCCATCTTGGAAAATCTGACAATTTGGGGATGTTCTTGCATAGATCTTAGAGGGGTTCTCTGTATTTTCTAAATTTGACTGTTGGCCTCTCCAGCAAGGATGGGAGAGTTGTCATGGACAATATCCTGAAATATATTTTCCAAGTTGTTTGCTTTCTTCTCTTCTTTTTCAGGAATGCCAATGATTCATAGATTTGGCCTCTTTACATAATCTCATACTTTTTGGAGGTTTTATTTGTTTCTTTTTTTCTTTATTTTTGTCTGACTGTCTTATTTCAGGGAACCAGTCTTCAAGTTCTGAGATTCTTTCCTCAGCTTGGTTTATTCTTCCATTAATACTTGTGATTGCAAAAATTCTTGTATTGTGATATTCAGCTCTTGTATTGTGTTATTCTTGTATTGTGTTATCTGTATTGTGTATTCTGTATTGTGTTATTCAGCTGTTATGCTCTTTTATTTTTTTTTCTTTTTTCTTTTTCAACAGTGTTTTCATCCTTCAGCTCCTGTATTATTTATTGTGATTCTTATTTCTCTTGGATTGGGTTTTGCCATCCTACTGAATCTCAGCGATCTTTGCTTCTATTCATATTCTGAATTCTATTTCTGTCATTCCAGGCAGTTCAGCCTGGTTAAGAACTTGTTGGAGAACTGAGCATGGGTGTTTCTTTAACTGCAGTGCAGGTTGATTATAGTCAATCAACTTATTTTCTGGATATTTTCACCTGGCCAATGCTTTGTGCAGAGTCTTTATTTGAAGCTAACTGTCTCTGGTTTCAGAGGGGGGTAAATTAGCATGGTATTTTTGGTGTTGAAGTTTTGGGGTGTGATCCAGCAGGTGGCACTTAGGCTTATTAGTGAGTTGGTAGACTCTTGCTCAGTTGTGTGGTTCCCTTATGTTTCCTCACAGTTGCAGCCATGTTGCCTCTCAATGTTCTGAAAGCATGCATTCCTTCCTACCTTGAGTGCTGGCAGTAGATCATGACTTGACATTCCTGGGTTGCCCACTGCAGCTCTGGGGAGATCTCAGTGTTTATGTTCCTTCCCCAACTTGGAGGCAGCAGAGGGAGGGACCTTAGTAATGACTGTGGTCAATAGTGGTTTGCTTGTCTCCTGGGGGCTCCACCCCAGAGAGCTGCAGAACAGGAATTGCTTAGTGCAATCAGCCCTGGGTGGAGGTTCTGTGCTGTGGGCCCAAGCCAGGAGTTCTCTGTCTGGTGACAAGCAGTGGGGGATATGTGGGACCCTTGGGAGACAGACTGGCCTCCTCTCCTTGGTTAGACTGCAGTTTGTTGGAGGTGTGGATAAGGCATTTAAGATCTTTGCTATTTTGTTAGTGCAAGGGTAACGGCAGTTCCACTGCAGAGGCAGTGGCAAAGAGACTTTCAGTTGCCCCTGGAGGCTCTGTCCAGGGAGTTGGTGAATTTGTACTAGCTCAATAGCTCTGGTGGCAGGTGGCTGGGCCCCAGGCCTGGAGGACTTGCCCATTGAGGAGATAGGGGAACAAGGACCCAGCTAGCAGTCTGGTCACTTTTCTGTGGGGCTGCTGTGGTATGCTGGGAGCCCACTCCAGTCCCTAGTTGCCTCAGATTTCCCAGCACCTGGAGGTATCACCAGTGAAGGCTGAGAAACAACAAAGATGGGGGCCTGACACTCTCTCTGGGAGCTTCATCCCAGGGAGGTGAGGTATGGGCCTGTTGCTGGCTCAAATGCACCTGTAGCAGGTGGCTGGAGACCCCAGTTGGGAAGTCCTACCCAGTGAGGAAAATTGGGATCACTGACCTGCTTAACAAAGCAGTCTGGCCACATTTTCGTAGAGCATTTATGCTGTGCTGGGGGTCCACTTCAGCCTGCAGTTACCTTGGATGCTCTGAAGCCTGAATATTACAAGGCCTAAATTGCCCAAATGGGAAAGATGGCAGCCCACCCCTCCCTCTGGGAGCATTGTCTCAGGAAGGATTCAAATCTCTGTCAGCTGGGGAACACGGGCAGGGGTGGCTGGAGGCCCCTTTGGGAAGGTCCCACCCAGTGAGGAGGAACAAGATCCAGCACCTGCTTGAAGCAGCAGTCTGGCCACATTCTGGTAGAGCAGTTGTGCTGTGCTTGAGGATCCCTTCTACCCCTGGTAAGCTCAGATTCTCCAAAACCTAAAGGTTGGAAAGGCTAAGGTGCCCAAAGAGTAAAGATGGCCACCTGCCCTTCCCACCAGGAGCTCCTTTTTAGGAAGTGCAAGGCTGCTCTGGTGACTGGCTGGAATGTCAAGTCAATGGGTCTTATTCTGTGAGGTGCCATGGAAGTGAGGCCTGCAGGCCGTTGCTGATGAGCCCTCTGGATTCAGCCTCTTTCCTTGGGTTATATGCAGGGGTCTAACCTCCCACTTTGCTGGAGTTGCACTTACTTTTGCCAGGAAGCCCGAAGCCCAGATATCTAAGGTCCCAGGGTCTCCATGAGTGCCAAAAATACATGTAGCTCTGTTTGTCCGACTGAAGGCCCTGGTGGAGTGGGTTCACAAGGAGATCTCCTGACCTGAGGGTTGCAAAGATCTGTGGGAGAAGTGGGGTTTCCCAGGTCACACATTCACTCACTGTTTCCCTTGGTAGGGGAGGTTGTCCTGGCTCCATGTTGCTCCTGGGTGGGCTGTCCTCTGTCTTGCTTTTCTTCATTTTCCATGTGTCAAATTGTTTCTTTGATTAGTCCCAGTGTAAGTACCTGGAAGTTTCAGTTGAAGGTGTTGTATCTACTCACCCCTTCCATTCCTCTCCATGACAGCCGCACATACTAGTTGCTTCTAGTCGGCCATCTTGGCCACTCTCAATATTTCTTATTTTATATTTTTTTTGTGTGTGTGGTTGTGTGTAGTGTTTGTTATAGAACACTCTATTTGTGATTTGGATAAGAAGAATATGCCAACAAAAGGATTTGCACAGCGCACTAAGGGAATATTCGTCTATTCGTTATTTGAAATATCTTACATGATATTAAGTTATTAAAATAAAGATTATTATTTTATAAAAGTATTCAATGTAGAAAGTCACTGAATACTAAGATCAATAAGTTACTGGAAAGACAATTATGAAATAAAACAAATATTTCTGGAAAACAGAGATTCCTAAATCAAAGATAAGTAATTTTACAAACACATTGTAAAGTTTCTACCAGAAAAGGCCAGGTGTGGTGTCTCATGCTTGTAATGCCAGCATTTTGGGAGGCTGAGGTGGGAGGATTAGTTAAGCTTAGATGTCCCTGATCAGCCTGGGCAACAGATCTTGTCTCTACAAAAAACACAGAAAAAAAAATTAGCCTGGTGTTGTGGGTGCACCTGTAGTTCCATTTACTCAGGAGGCTGAGGTGGAAGGATTGCTTGTGCCTGCAAGGTAGAGGCTATAGTCAGCTGTGAATCATGCCACTGTACTCTAGCCTGGGCAACAGAGCAAGACCCTGTCTAAAAAAACAAAACAAAAACAAAAACAATAAAACGACTCTACCAGAAGAGAAACTCTCTTCACATTAAAGATACTTGACAAAGATATCATTGCTTACATATAACCAGAATTGGAAACAAAGCTTCATTCTGAATGGTGGTAAGTTTTCTAGTAATAGGAAGAGCACCAACTTTGGTGAGCATGCCTTTATAGGCTGTGTAAGAAAGAGAACATTTTCATGGTTAGAGAGGAGCACAAGATGTTATTTTAATATGTAACTTTGCCCAGTACTCCCATTTTTAATAAAACAAACTATTTTTCACAAATACATTTTAAAATGCAATACACAATGTCTTTCTCAGGAGGTTCGATTTGCAGAGGTAAATTTTATATCAAGAATATTGAACAAATTTTTCAATATTCACAAATGTTCTAATTTAATACAATTCATTTAATACTATGACACATCAATGTAATTGTAGATGTTGATTGTCTAGCTTTCAGAAAACTTAATAGAAAAGAATCATCAGAGGTCTTCATTTTTACATCTATAAGATTCTGTTTAGTATGATAACCACCTGAAAAGAATAAGAAAACAAAAAAAATTATTTTAAAAGTCCTTGTCATATTAGTTAAGAAAACTCATTGAACTCTATATATTAAATATATTTTAGAATCAATTTTGCATTGGACCTTCAATATTTTGGTGGAGAACTAATTAATTCACCAAAAAGAAAGAAATAGAAATCAATTAATAGGGATTTATAGAGTACTTATGGAATGTTCAGCTTTGGGCTGGATGCTATAGAAAAAGGATGATATTTAAGAGTGAATCACTACCTTCAAGAAAATTACAGTTTGATTGAGGAATTGCATTAGCTCAATGAAAATAATTTTGGAATGGTGCAATGAGGAATGGAGATGATTGAAAAAGTTTCATAAAGCAGCTGAGAAAGGTTGGGGCTTGAAGAACAAGTAGGATTTTGAAAAGTTCAAGAGTATCAGAAAAATGATAGTAACATTTCTTGAGCCCTACTAATTTCTAGATATGGTGCTAAATTAATCATACACATTTTTTACCTTTAATTTTCATAGCAGTCCTATGAGACAGAAAAAGTTATTGCCATTTTGTAGTTGAAGAAACTTAAGCTTAAAGAAGTGAGTGAATTTACCCACAGTCCACAGCTTATGTATTGCAGAAATGGGTTTAAATATAGGCCTGTTTCTCTCCCCAAAATTTATGATGCTTTGCCCATTACAATATTTCAGAGGTGAGAACTGCTATGATAAAATATAGAGGCAAGGGAGACTGCTCATCTGAGAGAGAAAAAGAAAAAAAAAATCAGTAGGTACCTACAGAACTTGAGACATTTTCCCCTCAATTATTGCAGATTTCAGAAGTTTCCTTGGGCTTATTTTACCTCTTTATGGAATAATATCCATAAATCTGTCTCCCTTAACTCAAAGTACAGCATTGCTCTGCCTCCAGTTGCTCACATTATCCTTGAGTTGTTTTATATATTCACCCCTTTACTAATCCTTTAGCAAATTCTGTTGTCTCCCTCTCAAATATCTGTCCTTGTTCTTGTGTCTCCACCTCTGCCTAAATACATATATCAATTTCTATATTGATATCTAGATCTATTTTTATCTAAATCTATATTTGTGCAGTTAACCCTTGAAGAGCATGGGTTTTGACTGTGCAGGTCCACTTATACATGAATTTTTTTCAACCAAAATGGATCAAAAATACAATATTTCCTGGATGCAAAACTTCCTATATACAGATTCCTCAGGACCAACTGCAGGACTTCAGTATGTGCAGATTTGGGTATATGTGGGTGTTCTGGAACCAATCCTCTGATTTTTCCAAGGAATGACAGTATATCTTTATCTCTATCTATATACCTTATCTTTAATTCTATATCTGTGTCTATTTCTCTCTGCATATCTATATCTAAATTTCTGTTTCTATTTACATCTATAGCAACATACCCCATCTTTGTACTATACCTACATATATATGTCTGTACCTATACCTACATATGCACCTACACCTTTACCCATATTTAATTTATTTATACCTATATCTGTACTTATACCTACATTCATCTCAAATCCATCTCCACTGGAACCAACCTAGTCCAAGACATTATCATCTCCTAATTGGATTACTGTAATAGTTCCCTTACTGCTCTTCCAACTGCTATTCTTGAACCTCTATAATCCTTTAAATATGTAAATTAGTTCACACAAATTTCAAAAGTTTCCAATGTCTTCCCTCACACTAAGAATAGTATGTGAATTTCAGTTCAGGGTCTATTGACTACTTTTCCTCCCTCATCTCCTTAAAATCTCCCTCTCAGTCACCAAGCCCTATCTGCTATAGCTTTTGCTCCTTTTAAATACATCAATTTTTGATGCTTTAGGGTTTTTGTACTTGCTATTATTTCTGCCTAGTATAGTCTGCTGTCAGAAGTAAGCATTTTAGTTTCTTTTTGCCATTCAGGACTCAGTTCAAATGCTGCCTAGGTAGAAAGCCATCCTTGATCACTCAACATTTTGCTGGAGACTCTGCGGTGGATTAAGGATAGCAACGCATGCTTTGGTACCTCTCCTTTGGAGAGGTAGAGTTTATATAGCATCTCCTTGAGTCTGGGTGGGCTCTGTGACTGCTCACACCAAGAGAATATGGTAGAAGTGTTGAGTCAGTTTCTAGGATCTAGCCATAAGAAGTTGGCAAATTTTACTCACATTTAGAAGCAAGTTGCCATGTAACTACAAGTGTGAATCCCCTTAACTGCCATACTTTGAGAAACACAAGCCACGTGGAACAGCTCTTAAGGATAAAATGCCATGTGAATATATAGAGAGAGACAGAGAGAGAGAGATGAACACCCTGAGAGACTCCGAGGTGCTAGACGCGTGAATGGTTTTTGGAAGTGAATCTTCCTGCCCCAGCTGCTGCTGTGTGGTTCATAGACACACCATCCAGCTGAATCTTTCCAGAATTCTCAACCCACAACAACTGTAAACAAAACACAATGTTGTGTTAAGCCACTAAATTTTGGAGTAGTGTGTTACATAGTAATAATTAATCAGAACACATGTCCAAGTATGGTTTATTCACACTATCCTTTTAATTTTTCTCCTAGTTATCACTGCCTGAAATGTCTTCCCTCACTTCCTTCTTCCCTCCTTTCCTTCCTTTCATCCTTTCTTTTCTTTCTTTTCTCTGCCTCTATCTTTATTTCCTTTTTTTTGGTACCTATTTATTGCCTCAACTATAGATTATAAGCCCTACACAAAAGGTAACTTTGTGAATCTCTTCTCTACCGCATCTCTAGCACCTAGAAATGGGCCTCACCCATTTGATATCTTTATAAAGTTGGTATCTTTAAATATTTATGAAATAAACAAAATAAGCCTGTGCACTTAATTATTCTAGCTGCATATTGTCAGTATTTAATCAAAGGTGTGACACCCATCCTTGTACATAAATACACAAATAAAAGTCTTGCTAAAATAATTTCACTTATAAGTGGGGGAAAGAATACATGAAATAAGCTGTTCTGTAGTTTTACAATGTGATGGGTTTCAGCAAAGTAGGATGCTTGAATGGGGTAAAAATTATACCTCTATACTGCTTTTTGGCATTAGACTTCAGTGGGATTCCTAATAGTTGGCTCAGTGCCATAATGAGCTTCAAAGAGAAAAAAAAAATCATAGGTTTTGAAGTAGCTTAAAACACACCCTTTAGCTCCTCAGTACTAGAGCTTGTAGCTGGCAGAGTTCCAAGTCCCTTTTCTTCAGCTGCATGGTGACATGGAGCCCGCCATGAGGATCCTGGATGCTCGGCTGCCTCTGATCTGAGGAGCTGACACAGAAATAACTTCCATTGCTCGTAGATGACTCTTCACAAGGCCAGAGTTGGTACTGCTCTCCAAATACCAACTCGAGGCCATTTGAGAACTCCTGCTGTGGAGAAGATGAGGTTTTCAAGATATAAAGACGAGGACCTTTCACATCCTCGCTCTTTGTGCTTAGTATAAAGACAGAAAAGGCAGCAGAGAGTTAGAGAGGTTCTCGTCATCCATAAAGTAACTAAACTGAACTGGCCACTTCACAGACGCCTCCTATGCTGCCCACCAGCCCGTCTCCGTGTTCCCCTCTAAGATCATTCTCTCCTGCCTCTGTTGTCACAGGGCTGAGCAGCCACCTTCTTTTGACTTTTGCAGTGTGCAGGGCAACTCCCATATTCAGGGCTTTTGCACAGGCTATTCACTCTGACTGGTACTTTCTGAACTCTGACCCTGCTCACCCCATTCAAAATCAAGGCATCAGTTTAAATGTCACTTCCTCTGGAAAGGCTTTCTGTTCCCCTAGGCTAGGTTTTTTTCTCTCTGCTACACAATTGTATTATACCCCTTGTTGCAAGGGACACCTCCATATTTAAGCAGTCAATCCACTATGTCAAGTATTTTCTGAGATTAACCGATCAATCAATAGTGTTATGCATACTCTGGTGTTAGTAAGCTCAATAAAGGGAGAAATCAGGCTTGCTTTGTTCTTTTCTGTATCCTGAGGACGTAGCATGAGTCCAAGTATACATCAGACAGTCAACAATTGACGAATTAATGGTTGATAGGTGGATGGATTACAGGGATACTCTCTTTTATTGATTTTCACCTCTTGGATCTGGAAGAATCTGTGTATCCCTAGTGAAGGTGAGAGTCTTCATACCTCAGTTCTTTATTTCTAATCCTTATAGGTCACTGATCTGTTCAATGGCAGCTTTAGCTGCAGCCTGTGTTCTGGACCAGTCCTAACTTGAGACAGGAGGTGGATAAAATGCCCATTCTCTAAGGCCCCCATTCCAAAACCTGGCCTCCAGATGACATTTCTAGACACACACTGGGCCAAAAGGGAACCTGTTACCTTGAAGAGAAGGACTCAGTTTTGGCAGGATTCATCACCTGCTTACTAAAGAGCCCTTGGACCCTGAATAACCAGTGGTGATACCCAAATAGTACTCTGTGGTGGCTATGGTGAAAGACTCCTTCTGTTTGAGAAAAGCAGAGGATAAAGTAAAGATGACTTTGTCTTGCACCATGGACACCAGATCAGCCACAGTGGGGTAGAGCCACAGGCAGGCTCTTGGGGTCCCTAAGTCTAGGCCTAAGTTCTTAGACATTTATGCCCTGAGTTAGAAGGGTGAGTACTAGACCTGGTAGCATTCACCACAAGCTGACTGAAGAGCCCTTGGGCTTTAAGTGAATATGGGCAGTGGCCTGGCAGAACCTGCTTTGGGCCGGTGGTGGTGGTGACCACACCACCAGAGAAAGCTTCTTCACTGGAGAAACCTCATCTTCTCCACAGCGGGAGTTCTCAAATGGCCTCGAGTTGGTATTTGGAGAGCAGTACCAACTCTGGCCTTGTGAAGAGTCATCTATGAGCAATGGAAGTTATTTCTGTGTCAGCTCCTCAGATCAGAGGCAGCCGAGCATCCAGGATCCTCATGGCGGGCTCCATGTCACCATGTAGCTGAAGAAGGCTACACTTCTTCACCGGAGAGGCTCTTCTGCCTGTGGAAAGGAGAAGGACGAGTGGGAAGGGCTTTATATTGTGGTTTGAATGGCAGCTTAGCCACGGGAGAAGAGAATGTCAGGTAAATTTCTAAAGTTTTTGACTTTGATCCCTGGCTCCTAGACAACATTTGTGGACCTGCCTAGAGCCTGGAAGAACTCACTGTACTGAAGGAAAAGACACAAACTGATTGGCTTCACTACCTACTGCTGGTAGAGCCCTAGGGCCTTGAGTGAACATAGATGCTAACCGGGTAATGGTTAATAAGAGACAAGAAGGTCATTATATAATGATAAAGTGGTGAATTCTGCAAGAGAACAAAACAATTATAAACATATATGCATTTAACATTGGAGCTTCTAGACATATACAGCAATATTATTAGAGCAAAAGAGAGCAATAGACCTCAATACAAGCTGGAGACTTCGACACTCTACTTTCAGCATCGGATAGATCTCCCAGACAGAAACTCAACAGAGCCACATCAGACTTAAGCTGCACTGTAGCTAAAAATCAAAACCTAAAAATTAAAACAATTGAACCCATGGACATAGAGAGTAGAAGCATGGTTACCAGAGGCTGGGAAGGGTAGTGGGGATAGATAGGCGTGGGAGTGAGCTGGACATGGTCAATGAGTATAAAAAATAGTTAGAAAGAATCAATAAGTAATAAAGAATTGTAATTTTTTCAGAACTTGGCTTCTGGACTGGGGGTTCTAGCAAAGGAAAGGTCTTTGCTGCCAGCACCATGCCTTTGTCTATTCTCTGGGTGAGTCTCCAGTTGCACAGAGTGGGGATTTTCCTGGATATAGGTATGAGGTTCTTTTTATGATGTTAGTGATGGGTGCCCTATCTACACATTCAACAAAGTGTCTGTTGGAGAGCTGCTGTGTCCATTTTTTGCTCATAAACGTGAAATGCAAGATGATCAGAGCTTCCTGAGTATCTTTCCTGTGATCGATCCAGACAGTGCCAGTCCCCCAATTTATTCTGGGGAAAGTAAATAAACCTTTGAAGATAATCATCAATAGGAAGTTTCTATGTGCCCATAGCCAGACTAAGAACTTTTCTGCTAGATACACAAAAGTACAAAGGGATCGAAGGGAAAGATCAGTCATTTTGTAAGCCATGAACACAAAGTAAATATATTAATTAGGGGAAAATTACATTTTACATCTAAACTTTGTCATATTGTTTTCTTTGGGGCTTATGTTTATATTTCTGTTCAATAAATATTTTGAAATTTTAAAAAAAGAATGAATAAGACCTAGTATTTGATAGCACATCAGGGTGATTATGGTCAATAATAATTTAATTATACATTTAGAAATTACTAAAAGTGTATAATTGGATTTTCTGTAACACAAAGGATAAATGCATAAGGGGATGGAGACCACATTTTCTACGATGTGACTATTGTGCATTGCATGCCCATATAAAAATATTTTATGTACCCCATAAATATATATACCAACTGTGTACCCCCCAAAAATAAAAATAAAGGCTGGGTATGGTGGCTCATGCCTGTAATCCCAGCACTTTGGGAGGCCGAGGTGGGCAGATCACGAGATTAGGAGATCGAGACCATTCTGGCTAAGACGGTGAAACCCCATCTCTACTAAAAATACAAAAAAAATTAGCCGGGCGTGGTGGCGGGCGCCTGTAGTCCCAGCTACTCGGGAGGTTGAGGCAGGTGAATGCGTGAACCCAGGAGGTGGAGCTTGCAGTGAGCCGAGATCATACCACTGCACTCCAACCTGGGCGACAGAGCAAGACTCCATCTCAAAAAAAGAAAAAAATCAAAAGTAGTAAAAGAAAACTTAAAAAATGCCCATTCTCTTATTCATGAATTTCTTATAATGTTGTTTTTCCTAATAAGGGCTCTAAAGCCTTTGGTGCTGTTTGCTGGAGTCTCAACTATATCCTTTCAGGATATTCCATTATGATAAAGGAAACCCAGTGCACTTAATTCAAGCCTAAGCTTCTGTAGTATGTTGCAATTACTGAAACATATTTAAGTATCTAGCCTAGTCCTTGGCATATGGCAGGGACTTATTAACTGGTAGTCATCATTATCAACATGATTATTGATTATTAGTCAATGTTACAGTTGGGCAGGCTTCCCCTCTCCCTGTGAGTTCCATGACCACTTCTTACATCTCCAAAACATTCTTTCAAACAGGTCCAGAATTTTTCACTCTGACCCTAGTCCATAACCTAAGGCTTTTCTCTCCTTGCCTGTTTTTTTCTGATGCTGCTGTCATGCTTCTCAGCAAATAACTGCACTGTGTTTGTGCTAGAATCTCACTTATTGAGGCTCAGTACATCTATTGAAAACCCACAGCTACTTTTTGAATCCCTCCCTTAGCAGAATCATTTAAACTGATCATTAATGAGATCATTACAACTCTTTTTTTTTTTTTTTTTTTTTGAGACGGAGTCTCGCTCTGCCGCCAAGGCTGGAGTGCAGTGGCCGGATCTCGGTTCACTGCAAGCTCCGCCTCCCGGGTTCCGGCCATTCTCCTGCCTCAGCCTTCCGAGTAGCTGGGGCTACAGGCACCCCCCACCACGCCCGGCTAGTTTTTTGTATTTTTTAGTAGAGACGGGGTTTCACCGTGTTAGCCAGGTTGGTCTTGATCTCCCGACCTCGTGATCCGCCCGTCTCGGCCTCCCAAAGTGCTGGGATTACAGGCTTGAGCCACCGCGCCCGGCCGAGATCATTACAACTTTTGAATATGATTGCTATATCCTCCAGTCTGAAATACTAATATTAGAGTCATTGTATCTGAGCATCTCTAATCTCTAATAGTTAAGAGTCTGGAGATTAATTAGAGTCAGACACACAAGTTTTGAACAATGCCTCCTTTACTTAGAAGTTCTGAAAATTTGGAAAAATTGTTTAATTCTTAAGCTTCTCTTTCCCCTTCTATAAGATTGAAATCACTAAAAGTACCTGACTCCTAGGGCTACTGTAAAGATGAAGTGAGATGAAATGAAATTAAAAGACTATTAGCAAGCCTGTTCTCCTCCCAAGTCTGTCTGCCTACCTGCGACTACCATGTTTTTACTCGGTCTTAACCTCTATCCCAAGACTGTGCTACATGTGTCTGGCTCAAGCACTGCCCCTGTGTATTAACTGAAAGCACACATACATTATTCATCTCCTGGGACTTTGGGAGTTGGAGATTGAACAGATGCCAATATTTTAGGCACATTTTGAATGCATTCATTTGTATAATCACAGTAGCAAATATTCTTTTTGTATTCTGTTATTTCCTGGGAAATCTTTCATATGAACTGGACTATTGAGTTTTCAGGAAAAAAAAGGAAACCAACTTAAAAAAATAAACAATTATAAGTGCAATCATTTTTTTAAAGTTTCCTAATTTGACTTCTGCTTCCAGAAGATGAAGTAGACATACTTCCCTCATCATCATGCTAAATACAACTGAGAATATTTTTACATATAAATATCAGAATATTTTTATGTAAAACAAACATAAGACATCTTTGAAAGATATAAGAGAAGATGGTTGATTGGTCAAGATTCTCAGGACCTAAAGAATAACATGGTGATCAGTTACCTGGGTTTTCCTTTTGCCTCATATATCCTGACCTAGAGCTAATGAAGCCAGTGAACTAAAAACACCAACTTGCACAGATGTCAAAATTTCCAACTAAAGCCCTAGACAAAGAATTAGAAAGGGGCAGCCTAGCAAGACAAAAAAATTTGGAAAAAACCTGCTCTATTCTAGCTAAAGCTCTGACCCCATCCTACCAGCAAAGGCTGAGTAGGGACCCACTCAAGGCTATTAGCAAAATCCCAATGCCCCTGCTGGGCTGGTTTTGAAGGTCATGTAGAAAGCCCGGATTGAATCCCTGTTGGCCAGTAACGAGCTCCTCATTCACCGTGGTAGTGCATGTAATGTGGGAGCCTGGATTTCTACTCGTGCCTGGCAATAATGTTCTCATTCTCTAGCTGGGTGGTGTGAAGGAGACCTAATGTAGAGTATGATCTTTCACCATCACCCAGTGGTGACAAGGGCAGCCCCACTGCTGTCAGTGGAGACAAAATGGGAGTCAAATCCCCTACTTCTGTCTAGGAGTAATGAGGAAACTTACCTAACTTCTGTGTCAATGAAGGCTGAGTACCAAGCTGAAATTCTACCTCTGTGGTGATGCCTTCCCCTTTCCTCATCAAAGTTACATAAAAGAAAGCCAGCTAAAATAGAAGTTTTAATAAGATTGAAAATTTTGTGACACAAAAATTTCCAGTTGTCTTTTAAAAATGGTTTGTCATATCAAAAATCAGTAAGATCTCAAACTGAATGAAAAAAAGACAATCAAAAGATGGCAACACTGACATAACAGAAATGTTAAAATTTTCTGACAAAGATTATAAAGCAGCTATCATAAAACTACTTTAATAAGCAATTATGAATACTCAAAACAAACTGAAAAGAGAAAGTCTCAATAGAGAAATAAAAGTTATAAAATAAGTTTATAACTGAGAGATAAAATTTTTAAAATAAAAAGTATAGTGGAGGAGCTCAATAGCAATATGGATAGGGCAGATAATCAGTTGGCTAGAAAATAGAATAATAGAAGCTACCCAATATGTACAACAAAGAGAAGATAGACTAAAAAAATGAGGTAATCCTGAGAAACCATGTGACTATCATAAATGATCTGACTTCCATGCCACTGGAGTTCCAGAAGATAAGAAAGAGGACAAGGCTGAAAAACTGTACCAATAAATAATGACTGAAAGCTTCTCAAATTTGTTCAAAAGACTTTAATCTACAGATTGAAGATGAGTGAACACAAATCAGAAAAAGAAAGAAATCCAAGGGCAAAATATCTTGAGAGTGGCCAGAGAAAAATGACACATTACCTTTAGAAAAATAACAATTAGAGAAAAAGCTGTGAAGCTAGATTAATATTTTACACAGCCTGGAACTGATTGTCAACCCAGAAATCTATACCCAGCAAAAAACATTCTTCAGGAATGAAGAGGAAGTAAAGATATTCTAAAATGAGAAAACAAAATGAATGTGTCTAGTCTCAGACCTATTCTAAATTAATGGCTAGAGAATGTTTCTTTAAACATTAAGAAACTGTAAAATAAGAAACCCTTTAAGATCAGTGAAGAAGAGAGAATAAGGTAAGAAAAATTTATAATAGCAATTCCTTCTTCTCAAGCTTTCTAATTTTTTTGATAGTTGAAGCAAAAATTATAACAGTGTAAAATGTGGCTATAAATATATGCAGAGGAAATATTTAAGACAACTATATTATAACTAGGGGAGGGCAAAGAGAACTAAAGAGAGATATAGTTATTATGATTTTTTGAATAATAAAATAATGTCACCAGTAGACTGTGATAGAACACCATACACACACACATACATGCACACACACGCACAAACACACACACACACAATGTAATGCCTAGAATAACCGCTGAAACAGCTACATAAAGTTTTATATATAGTTTATCTGTGGTATTTTAATATACACAAAAGCACTTCTGCTAAATCTCAATAGAATTCTAACAAACTTCAAGTGAATCACAGAAAGGCAGGAAAAAGAAAACAAAGAAATGAGAAGCTGAAAGAACAAACAGCAACTAAAAATGAAATGGAAGGCTTAATGTATTAATAATTACATTAAATGTAAATGATGTAGTCACACCAATTAAAAGACAAAAATTGGCAAAATGATCCAACTATTTAAAAAACAGATATATCATGCAAAGAATTGAAGGAAATCAGAAGTGGCTACACTAATAATAGACGAAGTAGTCTTCAGTGTATAGAAAATTACAGGAAAGACAGCAGGATCCATGAACTGATAAAAGTTAAAGCCTATGAAAAAGACAGTAATCTTAAATGTATATGCACCAAGCAAAACAACAGATCCACAAAATGCATGAGGCAGAAACTGACAGAACTGAAACAAAAAATAGACATTCATTATTATACTTGGAGACCTCAACACCCCTCTCTCAAAAATTTATAGAAAAACAAGGCAGAAATTAGTAAGGGTATAGAAGAACTCAACAATACCATAAACCAACAGTATTTACTGGATATTTTTAAAGAAACAACAGCAAAATACACTCATTTTCAAGTGCTCATGAATCACATGGTTGTATACAGGGCCATGAAATAAATCTTGAAAATTTAAACTAACTGAAATTATACAGAAGGTGTTTGCTTACCACAATGGAATTAAATTAGAAATCAATAAGAGAATTATTGCCGAAAGTCTCCAAACATCTGGAAGCTAAATAGTATATTTGTAAATAATCCATGGGTCAAAAGGTAGTCCCAAGAAAAATTTTAAAAAGAATATTTAATTGAAAGAAAATAAAGCCGCCGGGCGCGGTGGCTTAAGCCTGTAATCCCAGCACTTTGGGAGGCCGAGACGGGCGGATCACGAGGTCAGGAGATCAAGACCATCCTGGCTAACACGGTGAAACCCCGTCTCTACTAAAAAATACAAAAAACTAGCCGGGCGAGGTGGCGGGCGCCTGTAGTCCCAGCTACTCGGGAGGCTGAGGCAGGAGAATGGCGTAAACCCGGGAGGTGGAGCTTGCAGTGAGCTGAGATCCGGCCATTGCACTCCAGGCTGGGCGACAGAGCGAGACTCCGTCTCAAAAAAAAAAAAAAAAAAAAAAAAAGAAAATAAAGCTTATTAAAATATGTTAGACACAGCTAAAGCAGTGATAAGAAGAAAATTTATGGAACCAAATTCAAAACTTAGGTTAAAAAAGCAGTTTCAAATCAGTAATTAAGCTTCCTTATCAAAAACAAAACCAAAAAAAACCTTACAAAGGACAAAATAAACCCAAGTAAACAATGGAAGAGAATAATAAACGTAAAAGCAGAAATTAATGAGCTTGAAAATGTTAAAACGTAGAAAATTTAGCAAAACCAAGAACCAATTATTTGAAAAGATTAATAAAATTGATAAACATCTAGCAAGACTGAGAAAAAAAGTGAAAATACACAGATTACCAATATCAGTAATTTGCTCAGGCCTTTCTAAGAGAAAGGCTTACTGGCTTGAGTCATCTTTAGAATAAATTGACTGCATTTAAAAGAAATTTTTCTTTTAAATAGCTGTCTGATGTGTATCTATAAAAAGTTACAGCAGAAATATAATATCTACTTCAAGAAATTCATTGGCAAGATTGAAAAGCAAAAATCAGATTTAAAGTAAATTTATTTATTTTTTTTGAATGATCCAATTGCTTGTTTTGAATTTTCTGTGAGATTTGCTACACGATGCTTCAATCTGTGGTCTAGTGATTAAGATTTGCACTGTCAGTGCTTTTGCCTGGGGTCAATTCCTGGCCAGGGAACAAGTCCCTTAGAGATATAAACTTGTTTGGCTTAGGAGAGAAACATTTGTGAGAGTTAATTGGAGTTATTTGTAAAAATCTTTTTGAATTTATATTTGTGTGACTCTTGACTCTTTGGGGTACCCATTTGACTAGTAATCCTTTTCTTACCATGAAAATCTTTTGCTTTTCTGTTTGTCTTACCAACTCTTCATCTCTTCATTTTTCATTGATCAGGGGCACATTGGTTGTCAGGCAGCTGTGTGCAGGTGACTAACTCAAAGGTTGGAATCCCTGGGGATATGGCTAGATAGAAATGTGTGTTGTACCCGATCCGTGCCTCATAAAAATTTCCTTCCTTTAAGCTGTTTTGAGGTCTGGATCTTGGAAGGGCTTCAGTTGTCTGTTCTTCTTTGGAGACTGGCTAAAATCACAAAGGGCTTCTGGGCTTCGGTCTTGTATGTGAATATTTGTTTTGGTTTATAGGTCGTTGTTCATATACTCCTTTGGTTTATATTCAGAGCATGATAGAAACTTTTTTGTTTGTTTAACCTTCTCTCCCGAGGTAAACATGGAGCTATATACTCAGAAAGAAAGGAACCAGTAGAGACAAAAACAGACATTGTACTCTGGAAGCTCTTTTTGCCCTGTCTTTCTCATCTTTGTTCATTAGATTTTTATGTGGGCTTTCTTAGGAGTGGGTAGGAGAGATCCTTGTGACTAGCCACAGACTGGGCCAGAGAGACAGGCCTCCTGCCTCTGCCCTGAGCCTAATCTCTGAGCAAGTCAGCAGAAGGTTCCTCCCAGGCAGTGGGAAAGATGCTGCCCCGTTTACAGCCCGCTCTAGTCCCTTGGTTCCAGGGGAAGGCCTGCTGCTTCCAAAGCCCACCCATTCTTACCCACATCCAAAACTCCTTCTAGGTACAAATTTCAGGGGAAAAAACTGGTAAATGGGAAAGTTTGCTCTTTGCTTGGCTAAAGTTTGATGATAAAATGTTTTAAGCATTCTATGGTCAAATGTCGCTTAATTAAAAGCTAAAATCCAGGCTGCAATATTTTTTAAAGGCCTCTGATTTTTTCCTTTTGAATCCTGTTTCTCCTGTTAGTTACTTTTAAGTCAGCTGGACTTCTTTTTCTTGAACTCCTACTAACTAGATCTTCATTGGCCTTTTTGTGAAACTTAAACTCTCCTGAAACTGGTTACTTTAAGACCCATTCTTCCATTTACTTCTGCTTCTCCTTCCTTTTGCCACCTTTGTCAGCCCCTAGTTCTTTTATTTGAAGGTTAATGACTAAAAAATTTCTGAGAGAAAACATCAGAGTCTCGGGTATCACATGAAGTGATCTAAAGGAGACTTCTACTGACCCTGAGACCTACAGAGGAACACACACAAAAATGTGCCACTGACCTCTTTACTGGGGATTTCTGCCTTCCTTACAGAGTCTCAAGACACACAGATGGGCTCATCTCAGGTCTGAAATTTTGCTCTTTTTTTGTATTGAGCAACCTAATTAATTTGGCTTTTGGATGCACAAGTGTATGTGTGTTGCATATTGTGTCTACATGTTTATTTCTATACATGTGTTTATATATTATCTACATGGTACCAAATTGACATAGAGATAAAATGAGCATGTATGAACTAAATAATTAAGCCCAAATACTTTTCAAAGTTTATTTGACTTAAATAAATCCTTAGGAAATTAGATGAGTTAAAGATTGTTGGTTTAGTAGAAACATTTTATCTTCTGGATTATCAGCAAAACACCTCAGTAGTTTTTGTTTGGATAGTAACTGCCTGATATACATGTGTTATATAACAATTAATAGAAAAAAAACGAGATGACTAAACTGTGTCTAATGTCTGATAAAATTTTTCAAACATATGGGAAAACTGGATAGCCACATATAGAAGACTGAAACTGGATCATTCTCTCTTACCAAATAGAAAAATTAATTCAAGATGGCTTAAAGACTTAAATCTAAGATCTGAAGCCAAAAATGTCTAGAAGAAAACCTAGGAAAAATTCTTCTGGACATTGACCTAGGCAAGGAATTCATGACTAAGATCCCAAAAGCAAATGCAACAAAAACAAAAAATACATAAATGGGATTTAATTAAACTAAAAGGCTTCTGTAGGATGATAGAAATAATCATCAGAGTAAACAGAAAACTCACAGAATGGGAAACAGTATTTACAAAATATGCATCCAACAAAGGATTAATATCCAGAATCTAAAAGGAACTCAAATAAGCCAGAAAAATAAAATAAAATAAAATAAAATTGCATCAATAAGCAGGCAAATGACATGAATAGTTTGTTCTCAAAAGAAGATATACAATGGCCAAGAAACATATGAACAAGAATTCAACATCACTACATCTTCAGATCTAGTCATCAGGGAAATGCAAATTAAAACTGCAATGAGATAACACCTTACCCCATCCAGAGTGGCCATCATTAAAACATCAAGAAAACAATATATGTTGGCATGGATGGTGAAAAGGGAATGCCTATATACTGTTGGTGGGAATGTAATTAGTACAACCTCTATGGAAAACAGAGTGAATATTTCTCAAATAACTAAAAACTGATCTACCATTCAATCCAGCAATCCAACTACTGGGTATCCACCCCCCAAAAAAGAAGTCCATATACATATCTATATAAATGCCTGCATGTGTATGTTTATCACAGCACAATTTACAACTGGAAGGATATGGAACTACCTAAGTTTCAATCAGCCAAAGTGTAGATAAATAAAAAGTGGGCCAGGTGTGGTTGCTCACGCCTGTGATCCCATCACTTTGGGAGGCCAAGGCGAGCGGATCACGAGATCAAGAGATTGAGACCATCCTGGCCAACATGGTGAAATCTGGTCTCTACTAAAAATATGAAAATTAGCTGGGCATGGTGGTTTGCCCCTGTAGTTTCAGCTACTTGTGATGCTGAGGCAGGGGATTCGCTTGAACTCAGGAGGCTGCAGTGAGCCGAGATTGTACCACTACACTCCAGCCTGGCGACAGAGTGAGACTCTGTCTCAAAAAAAAAAAAATAAGGAAGAAATAAAGAAAACCTGGTATATAGATACATAGAATACTACTCAGCTATAAGAAAAGAATGAAATATTGTCTTTTGCAGCAACTTGGATAGAGCTAGAGGCCATTGTTCTAAGAGAAGCAACTTAGGAATGGAAAACTTATATATTCTCACTTACAAGTGAGAGCTAAGATGTGGGTCTGCAAAGGCATGCAGAGTGGCATAGTGGACATGGAAGACTCAAAAGTCAAGAGGGTAGAAAGGGTCTGAGGGATTAAAAAACTACATATTGGGTATGATGTATATAGTACATTGGGTGATTGGTGCACTAAACTCTCAGGCTTCACCGTTGTACAATTCATCCATGTAACCCAAAATCACTTTTACTCAAAATGATTGAAATAAAAAATAAATGAAATAAAATAAAGTAAAATAATTTCCAAGCCTAATTTTTAAGGATTAATAAATCAAAGAGATGTAAATGGGATATAAGTTTGTAAATATACTTTTTTCATGGATAATCATACTGATATTTACTTAAAAGATTTCCCAAATCACTTTAGCAATATACCCTTCTAGTTTTGCTGAGTTAACGATAGATATTCATCACATTTCTAGGTTATTTCTAAGTAATATATAATACTAAAACATTAACAGGAGATTTAAGTTTATCTACTTTTGGTTTCTTATTACAAAGAAACAAAATAGGTTTAGATCTGTTAGTAAATTTGTTCTGTTCCAATTTTTTAAAAAATATTATTCCATTAAGAAACATTTTTATAAATTATAAAACGGTATTCATAATTTTATTTTTGGTTTACAGTTGCTAAAGATTGAAGCTCTAATTAATGTAATTAATTAAAACTACTAAAAATAAGAAAAACAATTTTGTACATACAGTTTACAAGGATGTGTTTTTGGTGAGGAAGGCTGTAAGGAATGCGTGAAGATATGGATTTTGTTTAAGGAAAATCATTTATTTTTAGTGTAGAGTATACTTAAATGTTGTTACAAAATGAACAAGTGGAGAAAAATTGTTGTAGGTAAAACTAAATAAATATGAAAAGTTGGAAAAATAGAAGAGAGTAAAAGAAAATCTTATATGGTTAAACAAACTCAAGCTAAATGAATTTATTAAAGGGTTTTAATATTGAGCCTTAATATAAAAAGTACACCGAAAGAAAATTAGAATTTGGTTTTCTCTTTTTTAAAAAAAATTGAGCACTCACTCTCCCATGATATTTCTCCCTTGCCTGTTAGATCAATTTTGTATGCCTTTTTCTATTAATCTGACTATCGTAAATTCATTTTCACTAAGTCTTCAGAGGGTAAAGGAGAAATTTTCCCTCCTTGAATCTACAACTTGAAGATCAATTCTTACATTAGTGATCTAAAATTGCAGTGAAAGCCTGGGTACTACCCTTAAGCCATAGCAGTGTATTAGAAAGCAGTTAGGTAAAGATAGGACATGTCTATTTGTCAGGTAATATTATTGTTCAAAATCATTGATTCTCCTATTTGTAAGCACTTATAGATCCTTGTGTTTGCCTTATAATTGGCAATACAGCTGTGTAGATGACATGAACTTTCCTGTCCTGTTCTTAAGTTTGTCTAGTGCTATTACGGGAAGTCAGGGACCCCGAACAGAGGGACTGGCTGAAGCCGCGGCAGAAGAACATAAATTGTGAAGATTTCATGGACATTTATTAGTTCCCCCAAATTAATATTTTTATAATTTCTTATGCCTGTCTTTACTGCAGTCTCTGAACATAAATTGTGAAGATTTCATGGACACTTATCACTTCCCCAGTCAATACCCCTGTGATTTCCTATACCTGTCTTTACTTTAATCTCTTAATCCCGTCATCTTCTTTGTAAGCTGAGGAGGATATATGTCGCCTCGGGACCCCGTGATGATTGCGTTACACTGCACAAATTCTTTGTAGAGCATGTGTGTTTGAACAATATGAAACCTGGGCATCTTGAAAAAAGAACAGGATAACAGCAGTGTTCAAGGAACAAGAGAGATAAAACTTCTGGTTGCTTGTGAGCCGGATGCAACAGAAACATATTCCTCTTCTTTCAAAGGCAAATAGGAGAAATATCACTGAATTCTTTTTCTCAGCAAGGAACATCCCTGAGAAAGAGAATGCGCCCTGAGGGCAGATCTATAGACGGCCCCCTTAAGGCTGCCCTTAAGGCAGCTGCCTTTTATGGTAGAAACCGAAGGGATGAAATAAGCCCAGGTCTCCTGTAGAGCTCCCAGGCTCATTAGGACAAGGAAATTCCCACCTAATAAATTTTGGTCAGACAGGCTGTCTGCTCTTAAACACTGTTTCCTGATAAGATGTTATCAATGACAATGCATGCCTGAAACTTCATTAGCAATTTTAATTTTGCCCCATCCGTGGTCCTGTGATCTCGCCTTGCCTCCATTTGCTTTGTGATATTTTATTACCTTGTGAAGTATGTGATCTCTGTGACCCACACCCTATTCGTGCACTCCCTCCTCTTTTGAAAATCGCTAATAAAAACTTGCTGGTTTTACGGCTCGGGGAACATCACGGAACCTGTCGACACGTGATATCTCCCCTGGACACCCAGCTTTAAATTTCTCTCTCTTGTACTCTTTCCCTTTATTTCTCAAACCAGCCGAGACACCTAGGAAATAGAAAAGAACACATGTTAACCATCGGGGGCGGGTTCCCCCATACAGTGCAATTTGAGTGAATATGATATAAGCCATGTTGGAGCAGAAGCTTTAAATAGGATGACATGGTAATCTTGCTTCTGCTTCCTGCTCTGAGAATGGTGCTTTCCAAATAGAGGTTGCTTCTTTAGCCTGGAAATCTAGCTGAGAAGATTGATAGAGCAGCACACAATGGGAGCAGACCCTCAGGTGGCCTGAAGCCTACATGCAATATGAACAAGAAACATAACTTTGTTTCATATAACACTGAGATTCTGAGGTAGTTTGTTACTCCAGCAAAGCCACCAAATACATGTGCTTATACAAATGCTAATGCATGTACACCTACCTAGAGGTTTGTGGTTCTGTGACCTTTTATTCTGACTCTGTAAAAATACATGATTGTGTTGTATATTAATAGAAAAGTTTAATTTACGTACATTTAGTAATTTTATTTTGGTTAGTAATACTGAATAATCTCATAATAAATATAAGTAATTTGAATAGGCTGCCTTTTATTGGTTTGCACATATTATATTAAAGCCAGTGAAGTAAATTTAATGTACTATTTCAGATTTCACAATACCTTTCAAGAACAGTTCTATAAATAACTAGAAGCAATACTTTGCTAATATATTTTGAGTTGGTAAATGGCTGTATTGGTAAAGCCTGATTTCAAGCTTTAATTTTAAATGACAGGAACTCAAATCACACCAGGTTAAGCAAATCCTAATACATAAATATATAAATAAATAAATAAAATATGTCTGTGTGCATGTAGGCATGTGTGTGTGTGTGTGTGTGTGTGTTAGAGCAAATATTAATTAGCTTGTGTATCTGAAAAATAGAGTTTGAAGCATGACTGGATCCAAGATCTCAAACAATGTCATCAGTGTCCCAGTCCCACTTCTTCCCTTTGTCTTTTTCTTCTCCTTTTTCTTATGTTTGTCTTACTCTGATTTATTTCTATTTCTGAACTATGCCTCCCTTTTTTGGCTCAATTCTTAGAGCTGGCGGTGAGAGTCTCATCAGAAGCCACTGAGACTGAGAATATGAGATGAGGTTGCATAAAGAAAAATCAAGGTGCTATTATCAGAAGAGGGATAAATGTTAAGAGGGCAAAAAGAAAAACAAAATCAATTGTAGGAGTAAATGCCACAAAGCATGCTCAAGAAAACACAGGTGTCTGCTAAATTGTAACAAGAGTGAGAAGAGTTAAATGTGGGGCATTTGTTTTGCTGAGTGAATGATGCTAATTTGGGGCCAGAGCTGAATTGTTCATGACAACAAAGTAGAAGAAAGGAAGGCCACCTGATCCTCCTGATAGTATACAGGCTTTTCTGTATACTAAAGGAATGTTATCCAACTACTTATTTAAAAATACCAGTTCAAACAGGGGCCATTATCAACTTAAGAGCTTGTCAGGGGAATCTTAAAACTTCCTTTAGCACTGTCTGTAGAATTTTGGTTTCTATACACATTACAAGGCTTTGTTATTCAAGATTTAAGTGGGAAGAATTAAAGAGGTGTCTATCAGAAAATGGTATCATTAGGTCACAACTTTCTCCCACTTTAGTTCTTTTGGTAGTACTTTGTGTGCATGATTCAGTATCTTTCTCTTTATTTAAGAAATAAAATCAATATGTAAAAATATAGACTTTTAAAATACAGTCTCCCAAGTGTCTGTTGCAGTCTCAGGCCCCCTTTTTCTCCTTCATTGTTCTCTTAATTGCTACTTCAAAACAATTAGTTAGGTATTCATACACAAATATGTGCAAATGAAAGGGGTTTAATATAAGTGATTTTTACTACTAGTTAATTTCTACTTTTGGGTCTACTGATAAGATCTGGAAAACTGCTTTATTTGATACCCTTACCCCTTGGGGCATAAAAAAAGCATGATGTGAAAGCTACCTAAATACCTCAAAAGTACTGCCATTGTTAAAGATTGTACTTCAGCTTGGAAAGTGTTTTTGAATTGTCTCCATTGTCTGCCTGGCACTGTCTCAGAGAGAATGTTATGTTGAAGATTACATTATTTGTTACTGAGTAGATTAGTTATTCAGGATCCAGAATGGCATTTGAAGTACTGTAATCAATATGGGAATGGTTAGGAAGGAAAGAAGTAATCATAAGAAAAATAAATGGAATTGATTGATTGAACCATAGTTTCAAAGCAATCAGAAAATATTTATTAAATATTATGAGTGGAGAGAGATGCAATGAATACATTAAATACATATATTTGAAGCTTCTGAGAATTACCAGATAATGTGTAAAGTGGAGGGGGTAGTTAAAATGTAGCAATTACAGTTTTTCTTGATGTGCTAGGTTAAAGATGTCTGCTGTATCTTTGCTAACCTACCATTGAGGGGGTGAGTCTATTTTCTATCTTCTTGGAGTTGAGTTTGCTTTAAATAATTTGGCTGATCAATGAATGCAGTGAAAGTGGTCTTCTGGGACTTCTGAGCCTAGGTCAGAATGAGGCTTGCAGCTTACATTCAACTGAAAGAATACTCATACTGGGAACTCTACTGCTCTGCCAATGAGGCAGCCCAAGCATCCTGTGAATGGGCCTTTATGGATCACAACCAAGTTACCCTAACAAAAGACTAGGCCAAGTTCTCAGACAACAGCCAGCACCAACTTGCTAGCCATATGAGGGAACCATCTTAAAAATGCATCCACTGGTACTAGCCATGCCACCTCAGCTAACATTTCAGGGATCAGAAAGGAAACACCCAGCTAAGCACTTCCCCAGTTCCTCATCCACAAAAATCATGATCCAAAGAAACTGTTTTTTTAGACCACTGAGATTTGAAATAGTTTGTTACGTATCAACAGGTAATGGGAACACTGGATATGTATTAAAACAAACACCCAAACAGCTGGCATTGAGAAAGCAGTGGTGTTACATGTAAAACTTCCTTTGCAAAGCTAAATACATGATCTATTCACAGACAGTTTAAACACAGGAAGTGATTACATTCAGTTTGCAATGCTAAAAAGAGCATTTAATTAGTAAGATTCCCTTCCTCACGTTTTAAGTTTGGCTCTTTCAGTCTCTTTTCACCAGTGGAAGGCCTGAAGGAGAGGGAGGAGCATGTTGCTGAGGATAAATATCCTGGCCAGGACTCCAATGTCCTCTGCACAACCTACAGATGCCTCAGTGACTAATCTTCATCTGCAGATAATTCAGAAACAGGGCAGATCCCTTGGATTTGAAAATGGGAACTAAAACTCATCCATCTTTTCCTGATGGCTAAACAGGCTATTATTAGCAGGCCAGATGATTTAATAGGCCGGGGATGGAAAGGCACATGTTGATAATTAAACACTCCAGAGTTCCATTCCAAAGCAAGTGTCCTTTAACAACTTGCCTCAGGTTTGTTTGCTGTAAAAACACTTATCCTCCACTTTCATGTCTCTGGAATATGTGCAGGCTTCAACCTAAACTTTTCTGATGGATTGAAATGTGGTTTGTCAAACCAATATGCAATTGTTTGGGTGACATGTTACATGGAATTAACTGTCCTAAATCAGCTTTATAATTTATGAATGTATAAATCTCAAAAAGAAACGAGACCAGTCTTTCAGCAAATATAAATCAAGGTCTAATAGATTGTGATAGAGTCATATGAGAAATGTAACTTAGTGCTGGCTCTGATAGTGATTGTTTGACCTGGAGCAAGAGCTAGGAACTGAATGTTTGTGCTCCCCCAACTCCCCGCCCAAAAACTAATAATCCCTAATGTGATGGTATTTGAAGGTGGGACTTCTGGGAAAAATTAGATTATGAAGGCAGAGCCCTCATAATGGGATTAGTGCCCTTATAAGAAGACAGAGAAGAGAGTTGGCTGGCTTTCTCTCTCTCTCTTACATGAGGAAACCACAAGAGAACCCTCACCAGACACCGAATCTCCTGGCACCCTGATCTTGGGCTTCCCAGTCTCCAGCTCTGTGAAAAATACATGTTGCTCAAGTCGCCCAGTCTATGGTATGGTATAGTTTGATCATTTGAAAGATTCTGATTCTAAAGTTCTGTCAAGAACTAGAGTTTGCTTATTCTAGAAATTTCATTATCAAGCCAAATCCTTCTCTCAATGATAAATTGGCTCATGGAGTGGTTAATAGAATATGATTTCTTTTTTTTCTGCAGTCCTACACAACTATTTTCTCAGCTTTTTTATTTAACATATTACCTAGCACTCTTTTCAAAAATACGATTTTCTTTATAAGAGTTAATATTAATTTTACTCATGACTAATTGTGTCACACACTGTGCTCAAAGCTTACAGGTGTAATGTGATGTATTCCTTCCAATAAATCATTGAGGTCAGATATAATCAGCTTTATTTTACAGATGAGATGATTAGATCTCTGGGAGGCTGCATATCTTGCACAAGAGTGATGGAATTCAAACTCAAATCAAGTTCTGTCTGATGCCAGAACCCCTACTCTTTTGGGTATTTGCCCTACAACTTTTAATTTAGATGTCTACATTGAGCCTAAAGACTAACCAAAGCTTTTAAAGCAAAAATATTTTAATTATTTATACAGTTTGAGCAGAAGTCATGTAAAATTGAAGGCTACAGTGGTGGCAAGCTCATGGAAAAGAGCTATTCTCTATGGGATGATATTTGCCTTGATCTCTTGAGTGATTATTTTCCATCCTCACCTTTGAATAGGCTTCAGGGAAGCACTGAACTACAATAGTGCAGGGAAAGAAAATCACATAGTTTTCTTCAAATATTCTTCAAATGTTCTTCCTGCTCTTTGAGGTAAGACTGCTTGATATTACTTTCTGTGCATTGTGGTATGTGTTAGTGTATTCTCACACTACTATAGATAAATACCCGAGACTGGGTAATTTACAAAGAAAAGAGGTTTGATGGGCTCATGGTTCTGCAGGCTGTACGGGAAGCATGGCAGCATCTGCCTCTGGAGAGACCTCAGGAAGCCTTTAGTCATGGTGGAAGGCAAAGTGGGAACAGGTTTCTCACATGGCAGGAGCAGGACCAAGAGAGTGTTGGTAGGGAGAGGTGTCACACACTACTAAACAACCAGATGTCGTGAGAACTCACTCACTGTACAACAGCAAGGGGGGATGGTGCTCTTCATAAGAACTCTGCCCCCATGATCCAATCACCTCCCACTTGGCCTAAACTTCAACGTCGGAGATTACAATTTTACATAAGATTTGGTGAGGACACAGATCCAAACTATATCATGGTACTTCCAGGGAAGGGGCTTAATTATTTTAGTTAGAGTTACCTTCTGAACATTCCTGGCTGTTTTATGTTTCTGAACTTATAAACTTCGATTCCTCCTTAACAATAGATTTCCGTTGTTCTGGAAGAGTCACCACTATGACTTTAAGTTAAATGAAGGTAGAATAGATCCGTATTCCTTCTTATGAAAGATGCACTGAAACCTGCCTACTTGAGTAGGGCCCAAGCTCAGACTGAGGGAGCCTTGTTGCTTCTCCAGACTCACAACCTACTATGGATTGAACATCTGCATCCCCTAGCCCCAAATTCATATGTTGAAATCCTTACCACCAAGGCGATGGCATTAGAAAGTGGGGCCTTTGGGAGGTGATTAGGTCATAGGTACAGAACCTTCATGAATGGGATTAGTGTCTGTATAAAGCATGCCCAAGAGAGACCTCTCACAACTTGAATGTGTGGTATCAGGTTAAGTTACAGGGATTTGTACATACTATTTACTGTTTCACTCTGCCTGAACTTTTATTACGGCTTATCCTCCCACTCCATTTCTAATAATCCAGCAAACAGAATCGTGGGTATTTTTGAAGAAAATGTGGCTTGTATATGAACATATCTGAGCTACTAAAGCTGTGATAGTCCTGAGCCTTGATTTTACCCTCCTTTGAAAAGTAACCTGATTTGCTGCCTTTTTTTTTTTAAGATAGTTTTAACGCCAACTCTGTATCTCATTTTAACGTCATGACCTCTATGAAGACCTTATTTCCAAATAAGGACACATTCTGGCTGGTTAGGATTTCAACACATACTTTTTTTTTTTGGCGAAGGCGGGGGGAAATTTCATGTGATTAAAACCATTTTTTTCTTTTTTTTCCTGGGTTGTATTCACCCTTCTACAGAAGCAGGTGTGACTACAGCTCAGTGGTTGGAGGGCAATGAGACAAAGGGGAAAAAAAACCCAATTACATCTTACCAAAGTAGTTTAAGTAAAGGCAAAAAGACTAGGAACTCATTTCCCAACAAACTCCTGCCTTTCACAACAGAAATTTATTTCGCACAGTTCTGAAGGCTGGAAGTCTGAGATCAGGGTGTTGGCATGGTTGGTTTCTGGGGAGGGCTCTCCTCTTAGGTTCTTAGGTTGCAGACCATCCCTTTCTTGCTGTGTGCTCACATGAGCTCTTCTTTATGTGAATACGGAGAGAGAGAGAGAGAGAGAGAGAGAGAGAGAGAGAGAGAACAAGTTCTCTGGTGTCTTTTATAAGGCTACTAATCTCATCATAAGAGTCCAGTCCTCATGACCTTATTTAATCCTAATTACCTCCAAAGGCCCCATCTCCAAACACCATTGCACTGGGAGTTAGGGCTTCAACAAATAAATCTGGGGGTTACACATGTTCGGCCCGTAACACCAAGAGATGTTCTGATTTATTTTATATCGAGTGGAGCCTGTGTATCTGAACTTTTAAGCAATTGGGACACACAGTTACTTGGTCAAATTATTTTATTTTCCTTCCTTCCTTCCTTCCTTCCTTCCTTCCTTCCTTCCTTCCTTCCTTCCTTCCTTCCTTCCTTCCCTCCTTCCCTCCTTCCCTCCCTCCTTCCCTCCTTCCCTCCTTCCTTCCCTCCTTCCCTCCTTCCCTCCTTCCCTCCTTCCTTCTTTCCCTCCTTCTCTTCTCCTTCCCCCCTTCCTTCCCTCCTTCCCCCTTCCTTCCTTCCTTCCTTTCAACAGGGTATCACTCTCTTACCCAGGTTGGAGGGCAGTGGCGCGATCTTGGCTCACTGCAACCTCCGCCTCCTGGGTTCAAGCCTCCTCCCACCTCAGCTAATATTTTATACTTTTTGGTAGAGACGAGATTTCATCATGTTGCCTAGGCTAGTCTCCAACTCCTGAGCTCAAGTGATCTGCCCACCTTAGCCTCCAATAATGCTGGGATTACAAGGGTGAGCCACTATGCCTGGTCCAAACTATTTTCATAGTCCTTTATCTCTATGGAAAAGTCTAGTAATTTTGTATTGCTGGTTAACACAAAAGACCACAGGCAAGCAGTCAGAAGCCACAACATCTTTCTCCACCATTCCGATTGCTTGGTGCCTGTCTTGTCACCCTTCATCTTCTGTAAACACCTGAAGAAAAGTTACCCATTTCTGACAGCCCTTCTCTAAATCTCCTCAGAGGCAGCTACTTATTAAGCCTTTAAAAATACAAGCTGATTGGTCAAATAGAATCTGGAATTATTTATTTCAACTCTTTTGCTTCAAAAACAGTACAAATAAAGCATCAATACATGCACATTATTAATACTCTTCTGTAATAAAGTAATCTCAGGAACACATTGGAAATTTTACTGCATCTAAATTCTGTTATGTGTGTCCATGTGAAGAGACCACCAAACAGGCTTTGTGTGAGCAGTAAAGCTTTTCAATCACCTGGGTGCAGGCAGACTGAGTCCAAAAAAGGAGTCAGCAAAGGGAGATTGGGTGGGGCAGTTTTATAGGCTTTGGGTAGGTAGTGGAAAATTACAGTTAAAGAAGGTTTTCTCTTGCAGACAGGGGTGGGAGTCACAAGGTGCTGCATGGGGAGCTCCTGAGATTCATTGTCCAGGAGAAGGAATGTCACAAGGTCAATTGATCAGTTAGGGTGGGGCAGGAACAAATCACAATGGTGGAATGTCATCACTTAAGGCAGGAACTGCCTATTTCACTTTTTTTGTGGTTCTTTGGTTGCTTCAGGCCATCTGGATGTATATGTGCAGGTCACAGGGGTTATGATGGCTTAGCTTGGGCTCAGAGGCCTGACAACTTCAGAGTCTAGGGGCTGAGGGGTTATGATGGCTTAGCCTGGGCTCAGAAGCCTGACAAATTCAGAATCTAGGGGCTGAGCCTGGACTAACCAAATAATAGAAATACTGAAAGACAAACTCAGCCTCTATTTTGTAATTAGTCTTTCTATGTGTGTTTTTTATACTCTGGTGAATCTAAACAACTCCAATGCAGCAGAGCACTTAGTAGGTCAAATCTTATTCTAGTGTTGCTGTTAGATGTACTAGAATTGAAAATGGGATCGAAAGAGATTTTCTTCCTACAGAGCTGAATTATGGATAGAAGCTCAGGATAGGCAGTCTCAAGACCCTGTCCCTCCCCTTCAGTTTCATCCTTTGCATCATTGTTATGTAATATTTTTAAAAAGGTATTTTTAATGCCAGTATCCTGGAAAATATATTATAAATATAATATTCTGAAATTCACAGCCTCCTCTCCCCACCCCCCTGCCACCAAATCAGAGTAAAAATCACTCACATGCTTCTAACTTCTGGAAAATAAGTTTCCTATCTGTCCATCCATTATAGGATTTTTCTATTAACTTAGCACACCCTGATTTGTTTGAAGAGATAAATTTCACCCCCAGCATTTCTTTAATAATCCTTTTTTACTTTCTTCTTATCTCTCCTCTTGCTGCTATTGTTTGATAGTGCCACTTAAACAGGTCTTTCCACAAGGTTACTCAAATTAAACATTAGCTAGCTCAAAAAAGTAGCTACAGAAAACTACTGACAGTATCTAGCAAGATAAACATCCGCTTGCTAAACTTTTGAGATTTCTTTATTTCCACCTTGATTGTCTCAGGGGAGTGTTGTTTAAAGACCACCTGACTTGCTTTCTATTGTGTACTCAGATATTAGGCCTTCTGGTGCCAACCAGACCATGTGGCATTGGTAATTGACTAGATTTCACCTCATTTGGTTGATAGCAAATTTAACATCTATATGTTCTTTGCCAAGGCTCGAGAGATGGAAACTCTACATTTAGAGATTCATTTCTTTGAATTAAACAATAGCAAATATTAAAGAAACAATTTCTCCTTTTATCTATGGTTCTCTGGGAAAGGTAAAACAAACAAACCCAAACAAAAAACAGTAACAAAAAACAACTTCTTAGCTAACATCTAAGTGAGAATCAGTTTATCATAGATGGTCCTCTTATAGAAAATGCAGATAAGCTGAGAGCCCTCCATGCACAAATGGAGGGGTGCTGGATACTACAGAAAGAAGATCAAGCCTCAAAAACAAAAGTTACAGGTCAGAGGTATCACAGGTAAACTTTCCATATTTAATCAAGGGCAAACCCTGAGTAGCAAGCTCTGTCTTAGGGCAAGAATGCTTTCTTCTCTGATTTTGTGGTGAGTGGACAGAGTCTTTATGTTCAGACATGCCTCTGAGGAATTCCTGGTGTCTCCGCTATTACTCATGAAATTGGGACAATATTGAAATTCATTGAGTTGAGTGTCACTATCTATGAAAAGTTCATAATAACATATAACTTTTAATAGTGCTGTTGGGACAATCAGATGAAATAATGTTCCTAAAGTGTCTGGCTTGAATAGAGCCTGCATACACACCAGTCCACATCCAGCACAGAAATCTCCCCTTGGCTTCCTATACTTCTTCAGTTTTTTGCTGTTCTCCTCCATCAGCAGCACATGAAAAAGGGATTTGTCATTTTGGCAGGGCATGATGAAAACCTATGTTAGAGTTGCCTGAGAACTCGTAGCTCAACAGTTGGCTCTACCTATTTTCTCTCCCTGTTTCTTTCCTCTACCTCCCCAAAGAAAAAAGGAAGTGTGTGGCTGGGCTTTGAAGAAACAGGACTGATAGTTCCTAACATCAGCACTATTAACATCAAAAAGCCACTGGGAATTCCACATCCTATTTTCTATGATATACATGTACAGATAGCCAAAGACCTTTAGAAAACACCAGAAGAAAACCAGGTGAACTTAAATTTTACTTTATTATATACTATAGTACATAATAATAGTATTATATTATTAAATATAATATACTATATTATTCTATAGAATATAATGTATAGAATAGTATGAGACCATTGCATAACATATAGAATAATATAGTATATAGAATAATGTAGATAAGCTGAGAATAATTTATTAAATATTACAGGATACTATTATATGATAATGCTATACTATTATTTAATACTTTATTAAATAGCATGCATATATATATATATATTATTGCATATACCTCTAGAATGCAGGGGAAGGTGCTCTTTACAATTAGGTGGCAGAAAATGTGGGAGACAATGAAGAATCCTTAGTGACAACCTGTGCACGGTTCATGGGAAGTCAGTTTTTATGTAATGTGGAATTCAGGTGAAAGAAGCATGTATTGGGGTGTGTGTGTGTGTGTGTGTGTGTGTGTGTGTGTGTGTGTGTGTATAAATAAGGGCAAATAGAAGGAAGAAGATAGAAGCAAGAAGAAAGCAAATTTTGAAGGCTTCAGTTGCACAGGATCAGTCAATGTGCCTTCTGAAACCCTCCAGGTTGGATTGCCTAGATGAGAGCAAGACTATTTTCTTTTGATCTTTCAGTCACTGCCTTTGTAAGTATAAATTAATAATATCGATCTGGGGAAGAGGATAATGGTTTCTCAGTCAAAATGTTATTTGCCATTGGAATTTATTTCCTTGTTGCTTGATTTTTACGTCACTGTCCCAGGTCTTCAATATTCATCAGGTCCAAGGAAGTCGTTGGGACATGCATGAAAGGGATCTTCTGCCAGGACTCATGCACCACCTCCCTGCCCCTCCTGCTTTCTACCCTTGATATAAAATAATACTTTTGATTTTTACTCCCTGACAACATTGTGAATTAGTATAATATGCCTCTGTCTCCCGAAGCTTGTCCTGGTGGTATAACATAGGAGAGAAGTGTTAGATACACAAAAGCAACACAATGTCAACAATCTTGGAGAGATAGGAAGCAGTATTAACCAAAAAAAGGACCATATGGAGATTACTGTGGGGGGAAACTCCATTGTCATCTGCATTGAGAGGACAAGACACAGGAGAGCTTCTGTGAATTAGAGGAGCAATAACAGCAAGGAGACATCATCAGAGTGACAGGGTGGATACTAGAAGAAAAGAGAGGACCCAGCAGTTATAAAATTGACTCAAGAGGCACACAGGAAATAAAAATATGAATTAAAATTAAAAATTCAATAGAAAGGATAAATAGCAAAGTGTATCCAGCTAAAATATAGTGCCGACCTAGAATATGGGGTTTGGGTGCTACCACAAGACAGCAGGAAGGAATAGAGAGATAGAAATTTTTTTTTTTTAAGTTAAGAGATATAAGGAAGAGAACTGTAAGTTTTCACGTTTTTATGACAAGCTTTTTTTTAAAGGAAAGAGAGGACATAAATGGAGGTGAAAATGTATTTTATGAAATAAGGGGTGAGAGTTAATTAAATTAGAGGATAATGAAATACCTCAGATTGAAAAATATTATAGTGTGCTGAAAAATTAGATAAGGAAAATCCACAATAGACAACTTATGGTGAATGATAAGAATAAAAATGGCAACAATAATATATTAAAATTTTTCAGAAAAAAAAGAAGATCATTTAATATTTAGCTTCTCCACAGCAATACAAGGAAAACTAAAGAGGCAACATTTTCAAAGTGTTAAACAAAATTAAACTTAAAATTTTTAGTAAGATAAATTTTAAAAATAAAGCTATTTTCAGTTCTCATGAGGTTTACCCTACACAATCCTCTTTGAGAAAATTCTTGGGGGAAGTACTCAGGCAAGAAGAGAAATGATTTCTAGTAGAAACACACAGACACAGACATGCACACACATGAAATGTACATGAAATAAGCACATGAAATTAGGAATGAGTAAATAATTCTGTCAAGTTTATTGTCTAAAGAAGCAAAGACAGTATATATTGCCTAGAGAAGTGAAGATGATACATACCTGAGGCTACTGAGGTATCTTCAATTACTATATGGGTATAGGGGAAGAGAGTAACTAATAAATTTAAAATGATATTTTAATATACACTTATAAGTTAAACATAATTAATCGAAGGCTAAAAATAGAGCATATATCAAGAAGAAATCATAGAGGAGATAAACACATAATAGATTTAGCATTGAATGACAATGCAAATGCATTTCTAAGAGGGAAATTAATAAGCATTCAATTTAAAAAGTTGGACAAAGCAAACAGAAGAAGAAAACCAATGAAGCAAGCGGGGAGCCAATCATAATTAAAGAATATATCAGCATGCAATCCCCAGGGGCTGAGATTTTAGTCTGCTTTGTCCATTGCTAAATCTGGGTGCCTAGAACAGTGCTAAGCAAATGGCAGGTGGCTCAATCAATATTTAATAAGTAAATGAATAAGTAAACCCAATAATATATAAAGAATATTAGCAAAAAATGTATTTTTAAAGGATTCATATGGTAAAGATATCTTTGGCAAGACATATAGAATAAAATAAAAGGATATAAAATCAATATGATACAGAAAAATGTAATGAATATATGTACAGAAAGGGTTTAAAAATAATACAAATTTTATTATAGCAGCTATTCAGGAATACATTTGAATATATTTGAAATCTAGAAAGAAGAGAGACACTTGTAGAAAAATATAAAAGGCCAAAATTGGAGCAAGAAGAGTAAAAACCCCAAATAGACCAATAATCATTAGATAAATTGAAAGGGTAATTTCAGGCTTTCCTCAAATGATGCCTCAAGTCCAAATAGCTTCATAGTTGAGTTCTTCCATACTTTCAAGGGATAGATGGTTCCTAACTTATAAAAGACTTTTTAGAAAACTAAAAAAAAGGTTTTAGAAAACCAAAGTTTTGATGAGGCTAATATATAAAAGGCTAATATATAAAGAAAATGCAAAATAAGACATTTGTAGATTCCAGTTATCTATCACCACATATAAGACTAATCATATAACTATATTTTGTAGTTTGCAGTGTGCATTTTATGTTTTAAATTTAAAACTAAATTGTATTGTATATATTTATGGTATACTAGGGGGCACACAAAGGTAGTAAAATGGTTACTATAGTGAAGCAAATTAACACATCCATCATCTCAAATGTTTACCCCACCCCCTTGTTTTTTGTTGTCAAGAGCAGCTAAAAGCCACTCATTTTGCAAAAATTCTAAATACTGTACAATATTACCTATAGCCCTCATGTTGTACATTAGGTTTCTAGACTTATTCATCTTACATATCTACTATTTTGTATCCTCTGATTTACATCTTTTCATTGTTGTATTCTCTGTCTGTGTATATTTGACTCTTTAAAGAAATGATTCCACAAAGATTTGTGATCATATAGTATTTTTCTCTTTATGTCTGGCTTAATTCACTTAGCATAATGTCCTCCAAGTCCATCCATGTTTTAGCAAATGATAGGATTTCCTTTTCTATTATTATTATTATTATTTTTTAGACAAATAGTTTTATTTGAAAGGGGGAACAGCCAAGTCCCCCCGACCCCGCGGTCCTGACGACGTCAGTGTCAGGCGTGGGAGGACCAGTGTCCTGAGGAGAGAAGACAGGATTAGGGGTCGGTAGCCGGGGTCAGGAGTCAGGGGCCAGACCATGCGAGCTACCGCACCCAGGGCGCCTGTCTGGGCCTGGGTTTCGCCGCGGCACGTGGAGCAGCGCGCAGTGAGGCTCTGGGCGCCGAATCTCACCCGTGGCCACGGCCAAAGCCGAGGGTGTTTTTCCACCAATGCCGGGGATTTCCTTTTCTAAAGCTGAATAATATTCAGTTGTGTGTGTGTGTATGTTATAGTTTTTGATTTATTTATCTGCCAAATAATTATTGCAATCCATGTAACTGTTTTAATTGCTGCAAAAGATTCATTTACTAAATTTCAATGTAATTTTTGGTATAAACTCAGAAAATCAGTGATAGAATGAAACTTCCCTAACTTAATAAAGATCATATAATTAAAACTTACAACAATTTCATATTTAATAAAAAATTTAAACCACATTGCTTCAGGTTTGTGAATCAGATAATGTCTTTTATAATCACTCTTGTTTAACATAGTACTGAATTTCCTGACTAATGCTACAAGAAAAAAGAAGAAATAAGAAATGTAAAGATTAGAAGAGGACAAATACAATTTAGGATTCGAGTAAGATGGTCATCTATATAGGAAATCCAGCATACTCCCAAGATGAAATATTAGACTTAGTTGAATAATTAGGCTATCTGATATAAAATCAATTTGTAAAAATCAATAGTGTCCCTTTACCAACAAAAATTATCTAGAAAATAGTATAAAACATATAACATTCAAATAGCAATAAAAATCTATATTTCCAGAAAAAGAAATCTGACAAAGATTGCAAAACACTTTTACAACAGAAGTATTAAGCTTCATTAATTGACCTAAAAACAAATTGAAAACAAATAGATTATAATATGTTCCTGGATTATTCAACTTAATTTACAAAGAAGCCAATAGTTTCCAGATTTCATCAATAAACTCAATGTAACCTTAATAAAAATCTTTATTTTTAAATTTATTTATTATTATTATACTTTAAGTTGTAGGGTACATGTGCATAAAGTGCAGGTTTGTTACATATGTATACTTGTGCCATGTTGGTGTGCTACACCCATCAACTCGTCATTTACATCGGGTATAACTCCCAATGCAATCCCTCCCCCCTCCCCCCTCCCCATGATAGGCCCCGGTGTGTGATGTTCCCCTTCCTGAGTCCAAGTGATCTCATTGTTCAGTTCCCACCTATGAGTGAGAACATGCGGTGTTTGGTTTTCTGTTCTTGTGATAGTTTGCTAAGAATGATGGTTTCCAGCTGCATCCATGTCCCTACAAAGGACACAAACTCATCCTTTTTTATGGCTGCATAGTATTCCATGGTGTATATGTGCCACATTTTCTTAATCCAATCTGTCACTGATGGACATTTGGGTTGATTCCAAGTCTTTGCTATTGTGAATAGTGCTGCAATAAACATACATGTGCATGTGTCTTTATAGCAGCATAATTTATAATCCTTTGGGTATATACCCAGTAATGGGATGGCTGGGTCATATGGTACATCTAGTTCTAGATCCTTGAGGAATCGCCATACTGTTTTCCATAATGGTTGAACTAGTTTACAATCCCACCAACAGTGTAAAAGCGTTCCTATTTCTCCACATCCTCTCCAGCACCTGTTGTTTCCTGACTTTTTAATGATCGCCATTCTAACTGGTGTGAGATGGTATCTCATTGTGGTTTTGATTTGCATTTCTCTGATGGCCAGTGATGATGAGCATTTTTTCATGTGTCTGTTGGCTGTATGAATGTCTTCTTTTGAGAAATGTCTGTTCATATCCTTTGCCCACTTTTTGATGGGGTTGTTTGTTTTTTTCTTGTAAATTTGTTTGAGTTCTTTGTAGGTTCTGGATATTAGCCCTTTGTCAGATGAGTAGATTGCAAAAATTTTCTCCCATTCTGTAGGTTGCCTGTTCACTCTGATGGTAGTTTCTTTTGCTGTGCAGAAGCTCTTTAGTTTAATGAGATCCCATTTGTCAATTTTGGCTTTTGCTGCCGTTGCTTTTGGTGTTTTAGACATGAAGTCTTTGCCCATGCCTATGTCCTGAATGGTACTACCTAGGTTTTCCTCTAGGATTTTTATGGTATTAGGTCTAACATTTAAGTCTCTAATCCATCTTGAATTAATTTTCGTATAAGGAGTAAGGAAAGGATCCAGTTTCAGCTTTCTACTTATGGCTAGCCAATTTTCCCAGCACCATTTATTAAATAGGGAATCCTTTCCCCATTTCTTGTTTCTCTCAGGTTTGTCAAAGATGAGATGGCTGTAGATGTGTGGTATTATTTCTGAGGACTCTGTTCTGTTCCATTGGTCTATATCTCTGTTTTGGTACCAGTACCATGCTGTTTTGGTTACTGTAGCCTTGTAGTATAGTTTGAAGTCAGGTAGCGTGATGCCTCCAGCTTTGTTCTTTTGACTTAGGATTGTCTTGGAGATGCGGGCTCTTTTTTGGTTCCATATGAACTTTAAAGCAGTTTTTTCCAATTCTGTGAAGAAACTCATTGGTAGCTTGATGGGGATGGCATTGAATCTATAAATTACCTTGGGCAGTATGGCCATTTTCACGATATTGATTCTTCCTATCCATGAGCATGGTATGTTCTTCCATTTGTTTGTGTCCTCTTTTATTTCACTGAGCAGTGGTTTGTAGTTCTCCTTGAAGAGGTCCTTTACATCCCTTGTAAGTTGGATTCCTAGGTATTTTATTCTCTTTGAAGCAATTGTGAATGGAAGTTCATTCATGATTTGGCTCTCTGTTTGTCTGTTACTGGTGTATAAGAATGCTTGTGATTTTTGCACATTAATTTTGTATCCTGAGACTTTGCTGAAGTTGCTTATCAGCTTAAGGAGATTTTGGGCTGAGACAATGGGGTTTTCTAAATATACAATCATGTCATCTGCAAACAGGGACAATTTGACTTCTTCTTTTCCTAACTGAATACCCTTGATTTCTTTCTCTTGCCTAATTGCCCTAGCCAGAACTTCCAACACTATGTTGAATAGGAGTGGTGAGAGAGGGCATCCCTGTCTTGTGCCAGTTTTCAAAGGGAATTTTTCCAGTTTTTGCCCATTCAGTATGATATTGGCTGTGGGTTTGTCATAAATAGCTCTTATTATTTTGAGGTACATTCCATCAATACCAAATTTATTGATCGTTTTTAGCATGAAGGGCTGTTGAATTTTGTCAAAAGCCTTTTCTGCATCTATTGAGATAATCATGTGGTTCTTGTCTTTGGTTCTGTTTATATGCTGGATTATGTATATTGATTTGCGAATGTTGAACCAGCCTTGCATCCCAGGGATGAAGCCCACTTGATCATGGTGGATAAGCTTTTTGATGTGTTGCTGAATCCGGTTTGCCAGTATTTTATTGAGGATTTTTGCATCGATGTTCATCAGGTATATTGGTCTAAAATTCTCTATTTTAGTTGTGTCTCTGCCAGGCTTTGGTATCAGGATGATGTTGGCCTCATCAAATGAGTTAGGGAGGATTCCCTCTTTTTCTATTGATTGGAATAGTTTCAGAAGGAATGGTACCAACTCCTCCTTGTACCTCTGGTAGAATTCAGCTGTGAATCCATCTGGTCCTGGACTTTTTTTGGTTGGTAGGCTATTAATTATTGCCTCAATTTCAGAGCCTGCTATTGGTCTATTCAGGGATTCAACTTCTTCCTGGTTTAGTCTTGGGAGAGTGTAAGTGTCCAGGAAATTATCCATTTCTTCTAGATTTTCCAGTTTATTTGCGTAGAGGTGTTTATAGTATTCTCTGATGGTAGTTTGTATTTCTGTGGGGTCGGTGGTGATATCCCCTTTATCATTTTTAATTGCATCTATTTGATTCTTCTCTCTTTTCTTCTTTATTAGTCTTGCTAGTGGTCTGTCAATTTTGTTGATCTTTTCAAAAAACCAACTCCTGGATTCATTGATTTTTTGGAGGGTTTTTTGTGTCTCTATCTCCTTCAGTTCTGCTCTGATCTTAGTTACTTCTTGCCTTCTGCTAGCTTTCGAATGTGTTTGCTCTTGCTTCTCTAGTTCTTTTAATTGCGATGTTAGAGTGTCAATTTTAGATCTTTCCTGCTTTCTCTTGTGGGCATTTAGTGCTATAAATTTCCCTCTACACACTGCTTTAAATGTGTCCCAGAGATTCTGGTATGTTGTATCTTTGTTCTCATTGGTTTCAAAGAACATCTTTATTTCTGCCTTCATTTCGTTATGTACCCAGTAGTCATTCAGGAGCAGGTTGTTCAGTTTCCATGTAGTTGAGCGGTTTTGATTGAGTTTCTTAGTCCTGAGTTCTAGTTTGATTGCACTGTGGTCTGAGAGACAGTTTGTTATAATTTCTGTTCTTGTACATTTGCTGAGGAGTGATTTACTTCCAATTACGTGGTCAATTTTGGAGTAAGTATGATGTGGTGCTGAGAAGAATGTATATTCTGTTGAACAGACATCTGTTCTATAGATGTCTATTAGGTCTGCTTGCTGCAGAGATGAGTTCAATTCCTGGATATCCTTGTTAACTTTCTGTCTCGTTGATCTGTCTAATGTTGACAGTGGAGTGTTGAAGTCTCCCATTATTATTGTATGGGAGTCTAAGTCTCTTTGTAAGTCTCTAAGGACTTGCTTTATGAATCTGGGTGCTCCTGTATTGGGTGCATATATATTTAGGATAGTTAGCTCTTCCTGTTGAATTGATCCCTTTACCATTATGTAATGGCCTTCTTTGTCTCTTTTGATCTTTGATGGTTTAAAGTCTGTTTTATCAGAGACTAGTATTGCAACCCCCGCTTTTTTTTGTTCTCCATTTGCTTGGTAAATCTTCCTCCATCCCTTTATTTTGAGCCTATGTATGTCTCTGCGTGTGAGATGGGTCTCCTGAATACAGCAGACTGATGGGTCTTGACTCTTTATCCAGTTTGCCAGTCTGTGTCTTTTAATTGGAGCATTTAGTCCATTTACATTTACGGTTAAGATTGTTATGTGTGAACTTTATCCTGCCATTATGATATTAACTGGTTATTTTTCTCGTTAGTTGATGCAGTTTCTTCCTAGCCTCGATGGTCTTTACATTTTGGCATGTTTTTGCAATGGCTGGTACTGGTTGTTCCTTTCCATGTTGAGTGCTTCCTTCAGGGTCTCTTGTAAGGCAGGCCTAGTGGTGACAAAATCTCTAAGCATTTGCTTATCTGTAAAGGATTTTATTTCTCCTTCACTTATGAAACTTAGTTTGGCTGGATATGAAATTCTGGGTTGAAAATTCTTTTCTTTAAGAATGTTGAATATTGGCCCCCACTCTCTTCTGGCTTGTAGAGTTTCTGCCGAGAGATCTGCTGTTAGTCTGATGGGCTTCCCTTTGTGGGTAACCCGACCTTTCTCTCTGGCTGCCCTTAAGATTTTTTCCTTCATTTCAAGTTTGGTGAATCTGGCAATTATGTGTCTTGGAGTTGCTCTTCTCGAGGAGTATCTTTGTGGCGTTCTCTGTATTTCCTGGATTTGAATGTTGGCCTGCCCTACTAGGTTGGGGAAGTTCTCCTGGATGATATCCTGAAGAGTGTTTTCCAACTTGGTTCCATTTTCCGCCTCACTTTCAGGCACCCCAATCAGACGTAGATTTGGTCTTTTTACATAATCCCATACTTCTTGCAGGCTTTGTTCATTTCTTTTTCTTCTTTTTTCTTTTGGTTTCTCTTCTCGCTTCATTTCATTCATTTGATCCTCAATCGCTGATACTCTTTCTTCCAGTTGATCGAGTCGGTTACTGAAGCTTGTGCATTTGTCACGTATTTCTCGTGTCATGGTTTTCATCTCTTTCATTTCGTTTAGGACCTTCTCTGCATTAATTACTCTAGCCATCAATTCTTCCACTTTTTTTTCAAGATTTTTAGTTTCTTTACGCTGGGTACGTAATTCCTCCTTTAGCTCTGAGAAATTTGATGGACTGAAGCCTTCTTCTCTCATCTCGTCAAAGTCATTCTCCATCCAGCTTTGATCCGTTGCTGGCGATGAGCTGCGCTCCTTTGCCGGGGGAGATGCGCTCTTATTTTTTGAATTTCCAGCTTTTCTGCCCTGCTTTTTCCCCATCTTTGTGGTTTTATCTGCCTCTGGTCTTTGATGATGGTGATGTACTGATGTGGTTTTGGTGTAGGTGTCCTTCCTGTTTGATAGTTTTCCTTCTAACAGTCAGGACCCTCAGCTGTAGGTCTGTTGGAGATTGCTTGAGGTCCACTCCAGACCCTGTTTCCTGGGTATCAGCAGCAGAGGCTGCAGAAGATAGAATATTTCTGAACAGTGAGTGTACCTGTCTGATTCTTGCTTTGGAAGCTTCCTCTCAGGGGTGTACTCCACCCTGTGAGGTGTGGGGTGTCAGACTGCCCCTAGTGGGGGATGTCTCCCAGTTAGGCTACTCAGGGGTCAGGGACCCACTTGAGCAGGGAGTCTGTCCCTTCTCAGATCTCAACCTCCGTGTTGGGAGATCCACTGCTCTCTTCAAAGCTGTCAGACAGAGTCGTTTGCGTCTGCAGAGGTTTTGGCTGTGTTTGTTATTGTTTACTGTGCCCTGTCCCCAGAGGTGGAGTCTACAGAGACAGGCAGGTTTCCTTGAGCTGCTGTGAGCTCCACCCAGTTGGAGCTTCCCAGCGGCTTTGTTTACCTACTTAAGCCTCAGCAATGGCGGGCGCCCCTCCCCCAGCCTGGCTGCTGCCTTGCCGGTAGATCACAGACTGCTGTGCTAGCAATGAGGGAGGCTCCGTGGGCATGGGACCCTCCCAGCCAGGTGTGGGATATGATCTCCTGGTGTGCCTGTTTGCTTAAAGCGCAGTATTGGGGTGGGAGTTACCCAATTTTCCAGGTGTTGTGTGTCTCAGTTCCCCTGGCTAGGAAAAGGGATTCCCTTCCCCCTTGCACTTCCCAGGTGAGGCAATGCCTCACCCTGCTTCAGCTCTCGCTGGTCGGGCTGCAGCAGCTGACCAGCACTGATCGTCCGGCACTCCCCAGTGAGATGAACCCAGTACCTCAGTTGCAAATGCAGAAATCACCGGTCTTCTGTGTCGCTCGTGCTGGGAGTTGGAGACTGGAGCTGTTCCTATTCGGCCATCTTCTAAAAATCTTAACATTTTGCTGAAAGTGAAACATTTATTCCAAAGCATAAGGAAAGATGAAAGAGCTATAGATAATACTTTGAAAAAGAAAAGTAATGAGAGCATTTCCTCTGGAAAGATATATTGCAAATTCATTGTAAAAAGAAAGAAAGAAAGAAAAAAAACATGAAAAACCTGATCCCAAAACAAAAGAAATACATAGGCAAAAAAATAGGAAAAAGTAAATTAATAAAATAATACTCACTTGCTTAAAGTGATACTCATTTGCATATTATAATTCGATTTAAATCACAGAGGAAGGAAAACTGGCTAAATTTATGGGGAAAAAGATGCTTAATTCCTACCTTACACCATAAAAGAAAGTGCCACTCCATGGATTAAAGGCTTAAATGTGAAAGATAAATCTACACAACTCAAAAAAGAAAAAATTGGAGAAAATCTTTATTACCTAGGAGTGATGAAGAACTTCTTAAACAAGATGGCAAAAGGAAAAACTTAAAAGTAAAAATTGGTAACTGTGAATACTTAAAAATTAAGAACATCTGTTTAATGAAGGATATCATTAATAAAGTTTATCATGGAAAATAGATAATAATAGTAGATATGTTTTTTCCAGTCTACCATAAAAAAAATTACTTGCAAAATCAAAAGTCAACATAAGATTAAAATTCAATATAAAAAGAATTCCTAAAAGTAAATAAAAACGAAGGGGGTAGGAGGTCCATTAAAAAATCATTAAAAGCTGTGAATAAGGAATTAAAAGAAATGACAGTCAATAAATAACTATTATTAATAATAATACTAACATTTTTACTATTATTATTAAGACTTCTGGCCTGGAGAAGTAGAACACAAATTCAACAGTGTGTGGCCTTGAGAATGGAGTAGAGGTGGGAGTTGACATGAAAGAGTTGTCATCAGAGATATGTGGACCATTTTCAGCCGCTATGTATCTGAAGCTTCAGCCACGTCTCCATGGAGCTATAACTGGATAATAGGAAAACAGCAGATGATAATGAATAACCAAGAAGATGGTCCTTGTGGCCAACTGTGAGACATTTTCTGGGGCTTTTTAAGAAAAGGTTGGTGACAAAATTAGAAGGAATCTTTAGAAAAAGTTTAGAAGTATTGCAATAACCAATGGGAGAAAAACCAAATGAATGTCATCTGGGAGCTGTTATAAAACCGCCTTTTCATACTTTGGGACTAGCCTGGTAAATCAGAGCCTTAAGGATGAAATATCAGAGCCTAGATGCTGGTTCTATAAAGAGGAGTAGATCATGGTGGCTGCCATCTGAGGACGGAAAACCTTTACTGTCACTCTAATTAAAATAAAAATTATTACTGTTCTTCCCAGTGAGCTTAAGTCAGAATACCGAGCGAAGAGCTTCATCGTGAATAGATAGAAATGTTAATGCTTGATGGTGATGACAGTGATGAACCATGGGCAAATAAGAAGAGCGCTCTGAGACTTGATGTTACCAAGGAAGTAAATTGCCACTTTAGGAATTAAATTAATTGATTAATTCCTGCCACTTTGTTAGTAGATATTTTATTCTGATTTAACATGGCTAGTGTTCAGAAGCCTGCTATCTCAGAATTGACAAAGACCTTCGATTCCATTCAGCCCATCCATCATTGATAATGTTTATATGTATTTAATCAGATTATATGTCATCACATAAAATGTAAATTTACTCAATTGCTATTTGTTTTGTAGAAATTTACAAGCTGAGATAAACAACTCATAAGGAAATGTGAGGCATTCAGAATAGCCAAAACAATTTTGAAAATAACAAGGTTAGGGGATTTTCATTTTCCAATTTCAAAACTGACTATAAATCTATCAAGTCAAGATAATGTGGTACTGATATGTAGATGAACATAAATATCAACGGAATAGAAAAAAAGTTAAGAATCCAGAAATAAATCCATGCATTGGTTTGGTTGATTTTTGACAAGAACACCAAGATAATTAAATGGGGGAAGAATAGTGTTTTCAACAAATAGTGTGGAGCGATTGGATGTTTACATGCAAAAGAACGAAGTTTAACACTTACCTTACACCATGTACAAAAATCAACTCAAAATGGATCATTGACCTAAATGTAAAAGCTTAAAACTCATAGAAGAAAACATTACACTAACTTCATAACTTTGGGTTGGAGAGTGATTTCTAAAATATGACACCAAAAACATGAGTGATTAAAGAAAAAATAAATTGAAAATATTTGTGCTGCAAATGATACCATAATGAAAGTGAAAAACAAACTCACTGGGAGAAAAATATTTATAATTATGTATCTGATAAGGGACTTTTGTTCATTATATATAAAGTGTTGTTACAATTCAACAATAAAAAGACAGACTAATTTGAAAATTGGTAAAATATTTGAATATATGGCCGGGCACAGTGGCTCATGCCTGTAATCCCAGCACTTTGGGAGGCCAAGGGGGGTGGATCACGAGGTTAGGAGATCGAGACCATCCTGGCTAACACGGTGATACCTGTCTCTACTAAAAATACAAAAAAATTACCGGGGCGTGGTGGCAGGTGCCTGTAGTCCCAGCTATTCTGGAGGATGAGGCAGGATAATGGCGTGAACCCAGGAGGTGGAGCTTGCAGTGAGCCGAGATCATGCCACTGCACTCCAGCCTGGGCAACAGAGCAAGACCCCGTCTCAAAAAAAAAAAAATTGAATATATATATTTCTTCAAAATAGTTATACAAATAGATAATAATCACATGCAAATATACACAACATCATTACTTCTTAGAGCAATGCAAATCAAAGCCATAATGGCATGCCACTTCACACATCCAAGGATGGCTCCAGAAAAAGTTATATGTATCAGGATTTTTTAGTTGTTATCAATAATGAGTCAATAGTAAGTGCTGATAAGAGTATGAAGAAATTGGAACGTTCACACAATGTGGATGAGAGCATAAAATGGTCACTTTGGAAAATATTTTAGCAGTTTTTCAAAAACTTAAATACAGTTACCACATAATCCAGCAATTCCACTTACAGTGTACACTGAAGGAAAGGGAAAACATATCCAGATAAAACTTGTACATGAATACTTACAGCAGCATTTTTATAACTGACAAAAAGTGGAAAAAATCCAACTATCCATCACCTGTTGAATGAATATATGAAATGAAGTCATTCCACATGATGGAACCTTATTCAACAGTGGGAAGGAATGAAGTACAGATACATGCCACAGCTTGGATAAACCTTGAAAATACTACGCTAAGTGAAAGAGGAAGTATCCACTAATGCTACACATTATTTGATTTTGTATATATAAAGTGTCCAGAACAGCAAGTCTTTTGAGCCAGTTAGTAGATGAATGATTGTCTACACCTAGGGTTGAATGTGGGGAATGGGGAATAATTGTTAATGAGTATGGGGTTTGGATTTGGAGTGCTGAAACTGTTCTAAAATTATGTTGTGGTGATGGTTTCACAACTCTGTGATTATATGAAAACCCGAGAACTGTGTACTTTAAATGGGTGGATTTTATGGTACATAAATTGTCTCAATAAAGCTGTTTAAAAAGCAAGTCATCATTTTATCCTGCCTCTACCTGTTTGGGATCAGATGTGGTCATTTAATATAATATTTTCTATTCTTCCCAGTAAATGCCAATTGCACATGTAATATGCATGTCATTGGGATCATCATCCTAATCATTGATACATACTGTAAGTTAAAATAAAGTTAATGGCAAAGTTATTTTGTATGCTATTAATAGCCTTCCTCTATGGTATTCATGATTGCTTTTTGTCCATGTTCATTCCTATAGGTAAATCGTGCATCCACTTACTTGTCAGCACTTCTTATAAGGCAGGCATTATATTGGATGATGAGTATCCATCTAAGAGAAAGTTTAATGCCTACTCGCTGCACTTAAGAGGAAGGCAGCCTGTTACGTGAGCTAGACAAAGAGATAAATCCTGGAAAAGTTGTATCTGTTAGGATTTTTTAATTGTCATCAATAGAAATAAAGTCTCACTAACTTCCTTCAAAAAGAAACTTCAATGAAAACTATGGATTACTCACAGTACTGAAGGAAATTTGGAGTAACTAAGGCTTCTAAATGGACAAGAGCCAGAGAAGCTCCATGATAAAAGGCAGGAACCAATCAGTGTTGTTTTTGTCAGGCTGCCAGTGCTAGTATTAATCAGCCCTAACCATTCTCCATCCTGGTATCTTTCCACTCAAAATCTCAATTTTCAAGAGAGTAAGCTCAATTGGCCTAGCTTTATCTCAACCCACCACTTGGCCAGAAGGAAGCAGGACACTCTGGATGGCAAACCACCTAAGAATGCACATCACAGAGAAAGAAAATCAGAAAAAGAGGGCATGAATTCTGAGCAGACACATAACAGAAAATTGCCACTAAAACAGCTCTATGTTGGAAAAATTTAGAAGTACATAGCGTTAATACTGGAATAACCCCGAAGGGTTTAGGGTGTCTTCCTGTTGGAAGTGATGTTTTAACGGAAATATGAAAATAAATATCAGTATGAAGTAGGGAGCAGGGAGTGGGGTTGGGAAGTCATGAGGAATTTTAGCCCGATATTACTTCAGTAATATGAGTCAAGGCGTAGGGGATTGAAAGCTCTAATTCATTAAAGAAATGAGAAATTAGTCACACCAAGTCAACAGGAGACTTTTGGATATGGGATTTGAATATGGCTAAAGAAGTGGGAACTGGAAACCTTATAAACATCTTTCATGCCTTTACTGTAACAAATTCTGAACTTTGGAATTCAGGAGAATCATCTGAGGATCCTCAAGCAGTAGGTGATATGATTAGATCTGCAATTCAGAAAGTCTGGCAATTGCGAAGAGTGGTTTGAGGGCTGGACAAGAGAAGCAGACTACTGAGGAGGTTATTTTTAAAAGTCCAGTGGAAACTTGAAAAGAAATAAGTCAGGGAGATGCAATGAGGATGCAAGAGAGGGGCTCTATATGAAAGCTGTAATGGAATGAAAGAGCCCAGGGCTGGATGAGTAATTGGATATGAATTGGAGAGAGAGTTTCAGAGAGAAAGGAAAGAGTCAAGAATCTCACCTGGATTTCTAGTCTGGGGGAGTTCTGTAATTTCTCAGGAAGACTTTTTGCTGTTGGGTTTACTATAGTAGCTCCAGATGCTCTAGTTTGTGACTGTCTTGTCTTTCAGATGACAGGATGGAGATAACAAGTCCCTCAGGCTTATCTCTGGGCACTCATGTTCTACGAATCCCAGTTCTGATCCTGTTGTGTTTGTTTTGGAGCCTCTGGAGTTTAGAAGTGAAAGCCTAAGCAGTCTCATTTCCTCTGTCACCACAAGGCTTTGTTGTAAAGGCTTCACTGCCTTAGTGCCCGAGGTCAGTTTAAAAGTTGCTGCAGTTTGGTCATTCGTGCAACCCTGAATCACTCTTTTCAAAGGCAAGATGGAACACTCTCAGGGCAATGCCAGCAAGGCTTATTACTTTAGATAGTGCGGTCTGTCCTGGATGCACTCAAAATGTAGTATAACTTTGGTGCCCTGCCAGTGCAATGCAATTCAAACTCACACTCCAAATGGTAACTTCTCTCTTGCATTATGGATTCACTGATCCAGGAGTGCAACTTCAACTTTCTGATTAATTCAGATGACCTTTTATCAAATGGAATCACCAGGTTAGAAGGGACACTAAGTGGTCATTTACTCTGACCCACCCTGTGTCCCTGGCAAGACTCAACATAAATTCATGGAGGAGGTTAAGTGCTCAGACTTTTCTTTTCTTTTTGATCTTTTCTTTTCTTCTTTCCCGACCCTTCCCTTCTCTCTTTCTCTCTCTCTCTTTTTTTTGACAGAGTTTTGCTCTGTCATCCAGGCTGGAGTGCAGTGGCACGATCTCGGCTCACTGAAACCTCTACCTCCAAGGTTAAAGCGATTCTCCTGCCTCAGTCTCCTGAGTAACTGGGATTACAGGCATGTACTACCAAACCTGGCTAATTTTTTTCTTTCTTTCTTTCTTTCTTTATTTGTTTTAGTAGAGATGAAGTTTCACCATGCTGGCCAGGCTGGTCTCAAACTTCTGGCCCCTGGTGATCCGCCCACCTCAGCCTCCCAAAGTGTTAGGACTACAGATGTGTGTCACTATGCCCGGCCTCAAAGAGCCTTCTGCTTATTGGAGCAGTCCCTAAAGGTGCTTAGTATGAATCTTGCATAGCCAGGTAGGTCTTCTAAGGATAAAGTATGGTTTGCTCCCTTGTACAAGTCACCTTCTTCTTGTCCTGGACTCATTAGAAGTAAGGGAATCTGCTTCTTGTCACTCACACACTTCTTCATATACTTGAGAACTATTATTAATTCCTTATTTAGCCTTCTTTTCTGTAGGCTAAATAAACTCTGTTCCTTTAGCCTTTCCTCAGAGGGAATATTAGTCAAACCTTTAATCATTTTAGTTGCTATCTTCTGGACTGCCTCCAAATTTTTCACAGCGCACTTTATTTGGAAGAGCTGAAAGGGAATGAAGTAGGGTAAAAATCACATTAATTCAGATGCTGACAATTTGAAATTTGTGATAATTCAGATGGAGATTTTCCTAGCAAACACTTTCTTCATGGATTGTGCAAGTCCGAGGCAAGCCAAACCAGGAGCACGTGGAGTCTTAGGAAATATTCAAAATGCTCATGAGAGCTAGGCTTTTCCCAAATGTATCAGTGGTGTACTTTTCCACAGAGCCGCTCGTAGGCCACATGCAGGCACTGTTGTTACCTGGTCATTTCAGCAAACTCCCAAAAGACCTATACTAAGCCACAATGCAAGATTAGAATGAGTTGTTGTTACTGTGACTGCACAGTCTCTCCCCAGTGAGTGTGCTTATTGGGCCAATGGCCCAGTCTGATATTGTTCCAAAATTTGGGGCTGTAAGTCACCATGATTTCTGTATGTATTCTAAAGTTACACAATTATCTTTTAATTTGGTCTGGGGCTTTTCTCCAGATGAGAGCAAATACTCTTTCATGAATCTCCATGATCGTTTTTCACTTCTGCGTACAGAGGTTGAGATGGTCCGTGTTTAACTTCAAAATGTGTTCATTTCCCAAGTCCAAATTATTCATTCATTTATGTATTGAATAAACATTTAGTAAACGTGCACTTTGTTCCTAGCACTATATTTTCAAAAAAGAGTAAGATATGCCCCTATCTTCAAGGCTTCTTAGCTTGGGGTTGAGTATTATAATACAGTATCTTTGAGAGCACAGAGGAGGAGCAGTGCATGTTTGCCAGGGAGGCCAAGGAAAGCTTCATAACAGAGGGGACTTCTAGAGAGGTGACCATATCACAAAGGGAAACAGGACTTTTGCAGGTAGACAAAATGGAGAAAAGAGTATGTACAGTATCACCTCATTATATGGAAACAATTTAATTAGATTTCACCTAAGCCTGCTATAATGACTGAATATTTTTGCTATGAAAATTCTAAAAAAGAAACCTTACACCCATTTGTGTATAAATCTTAATGATTTTAAGAAGACAAAATAAGAATTCCACTATTGAGACACTCAATATGGTAGACAAGGAGATATAAAAATATTTTTGTTATTGGTGATAATGGGTAGTGATATGGTCTAGCTGTGTTCCCAACCAAATCTTACCTTGAATTGTAATAATCTCCATGTCAAGGGTGGGGCCAGGTGGAGATAATTGAATCATGGACCAATTTCCCCCATACTGTTCCTGCGGTAGTAAGTGTCACAATATCTGATGGTTTTATAAAGGGGAGTTCCCCTGGCAAGCTCTCTTGCTTTGCCTGCCACCACATAAGACATGACTTTGCTCCTCTTTTGCCTTCTGTCATGAGTATGAGGCCTCCCCAACCATGTGGAACTGTGAGTCAATTAAAACTCTTTCTTTTATAAATTACTGGGTATGTCTTTATTAGAAGCATAAGACTAGACTATCACAGATAGATTGGTAATGATGGGCAGGTTGAAGGATATATCACAAATATACGGCAACAATGGATTACCTGATTGCTAAGATTTAATTCCCAGTACTAGGTAGGGCTAAAAAATCACAGGCTTCACAAAATAGAGATAAGCTCTTTTCTCTACGTATATTGAGAGATATCAGATTTCCTTCCAGTTAGGGAGATCCTAAGATAGCCCAGAAGCAGCTAATTCATAGCGACCCAGCTCTTCATAGCAGTTCAGGGAACTTCTATAAGTTCAGACAGTTCAGGGAACCTGAGAGGCCAGACGTATTTCTCTAGTGAAAGCCCTTCAAAAGAAATCATAAAAAGTATGGACTAAAGGTTCCAAGTGGATTTATAATCTGCCTCTGTCCAGAGTTAAGGTTTATTTTCCATGAGTTTCAGCACGAGGATCTTTATCATCAACACAGCTCCTAATCTAATCAAGTGTATTATCACTCTCTGCTGGTGTGAAAATCAGGAGAGAGAGTCTAAGGACAAGAAAAAGAGCCACAGCAGTGATATTTGTGTTCTAATTCTGTCCCTTATTAACTGAATGATCTTGAACCAGTGACATGACCTCTCTATGTAATGTGTGGATAGCAATCGTATGTACTTCATTGGGTCACTGTGAGTTTTAAATGAGTTACCACATGCAATATGTTTAAGTCAGGATTGGCACACAGCGGATGCTGGATGTGTACTAGCCCTTATAGGATGGGTTTCTACCCAATGCCTAAGGGCAAATTACTCATGGCAGTTTTCCCTCATTCTTTCAAAATTAAGAACCACCATATGGGCACCATATACCACGTACTATGTGCAACAGGTTAGACCAGTGCTTCTCAAACCTTCACGTGCCTGTTGTTCACTTGGGGGCCTTTTTCTAAAGCAGATACTGATTCAATAAGTCTGGGATAGAGGACCAAGATTCTTTAGTTCTTAAAGTTCCCAGATGATGCTAACACTACTGACCAGTGTACTAGATTTTATGTAGAACTAGTATAGATACTTGAATCATGGTTCTATTAGTGCATTTGGGTGGGTCTAAAAAAATACAGGCTTAAGTGCTGCTTCCAGGTGTAGACATCTGGGTTTGGTTACAATGGCAAATTTCATTTCTCTAAGAACTCTCTCACTTACAGCCTGTGTAATGTATTTGTACCCTATTGCTTGTGATTTATAACTCATAACTCTCTCATCAGTGAGTCTTTAAATTCTTACACTAACTCCTTAATTAAGATAGAGTCAGAATACATCCTCTGATCAATTCACAGCCCTGACAAAACCTGGTACTTAGGGACAAGTTAAATTGATAAAGAGTTCCTTCTAGCATTGGTTCTCAAACTTCACCATTAATTGGAATCACCTGGAAGACTTTTTCAGTCACATACTGCAGGACTCCATCTCAGGAGGTTCTGATTCAGAAAGTCTAGGTTAAAGGCCGATAATTTACATTTCTAACAAGGGCCAAGGTGACGCTAATGCTGCTGGTTTGAAGACCATACTTGGAGAATCAAATGCCTTACAATAATGAGGTCTGCGTGCCTGTGAAGAGGAACTGACTGGGCAAGGGTGGCCAATCATACTTGATATCATCAGGTTCAAAAATAGCACAAATGTAATACACATGTAACCAACAGATTAAGGGAGTAGAGAGGAGGATAAATCCTATTTCATCAAAACCCACAGCAGCTGAAACCAGCTCACAGCATTCAAAGCCCTTATTTACTGTCAACAGAGAGGACCGCATGAAATTGAGGAAAATGATTATGTATAAAGGCCAATCTTGGTTTCTGTGTATTTCAAAATCAAATAATAATGAGGCCCAGACAATTTACAAATTTTTCACTGAAATGCACCACAAAATCATCCTAATTAGCATATCATCATGCATCAAATGTTAACATTCACCTCTATCTCCTCCTGAAATCTTTTTCTGATAGCTTGAGGCAGAGGTGAATGTTTCCTCCCCTCGGTTGTGTAGTGTCCATACCACACTGGTAGTAGTTACAATTTTATGTTACCATTTACAGGAGAACCATTCAAGTTTTTAGACTTGAAACTCATAGAGGATAATGAACATGTCTTTTATTTCTGTGTTTTCCTTGTCTCTCACAGTGCGTCTAACATATATTTTAGTATTGTATGTCTGCTTTCAGAAATTATAATAAAAATTGCTCTGCATTCAATACACCTGTTTCTGTTACAAAGTTCAGTGTTAAATATGTATAATAATTGGTAGAAGAAGGAAGTTGGCATGATGTCACTGTTAATACAGATATTATATCTACAGGAAAATAGTATTTTCCCACATGAAATAACTTCAGTAACATGTTCAATTCATGTATGATGTAAAATTAATGTTTTTGAAAACTTCCTGGTAAAAATCTCAAAGCATGATTTATAAATAAGACATATCTAGACAATGGAATATTATACAACAGTGAAAAGCAGATATAACTAAAATTGATCCTCACTATGTATGGATCATGTAGTTGCAAAGTTGCCTACTTCCTAACGTTTATTTGTAACTTCAAAATCACGTGGTCATTTGTGATAATGCACACAATAGTGAAAACATGAGTTGTGACATACACAGTCCCAGCTGGGGTCAAACAAGGAGATGCTGTGACTTTTTGCTTCAGCTCTCAGACTTTAAACAAATGACCTTTGCATGGTCTGTTTAGTGGCCTATTTTTCTCACTTTACTGTTTTTTGTAAGTGGTTTTGTTATTCAAAATAGACCCTAAGTGAATGCTCAAGTCCTGTCTAATGTTCCTCAGTACAATAAAACTGTGTTGCACCTTACAGAGAAAAAAATACGTGCTAAAAAGTTTTGTTTAGGTATGACTAATAGTATGGTTGGCCATGAGTTCAATTCTAATGAGTCAACAGTATATATCAAATAAGGTATCTTTAAATAGAAACACACAAAAAACAAGTTTATGCATTGATTGGTTGATGGAAATGTTGTAATCAGAGTTTCACAGGAACATAACCCTGTATTTCCCCTAAAAGCAATAGTTCAGTATTGGCTAATGCATTGTTCAGAGTGGCTTTATATAACATCATTATTGAATAATGAGAATTAACTGTATAGCAACTAGATAAATTTTAGTGACATAATTCTAAACAAAAATAGCACATCCTAGAAGACTGTGTGGTCCCCTTCTTATACAATTCAAAAGCAACTGAAACAAAACAGTACAATGTTGAAAAAAAGTACTTTAATAAAGTGAGGAAACAGAACATTCAGGGTAGTGATTACCTCGTGAGGGTAGAAGGAACGGGACTGGGTAGAAGCAAATTGGGAGATATGAGGTATTAAGTGCTGGGTTCATGATTGTCATCTTTTAAATGTCTCTATGGTTTGTATACGGTTTATTTGGCCCTTCCAAGTCTCATGTTGAAATCTGATACTCAGTATTGCAGGTGGGGCCTATTGGGAGGCTTTTGGGTCATGGGGGTGAGTACCACATGAATGGCTTGGTGCCAATTATAAGTAAGTTCTTGCTCTGTTAGTTCCCTCAAGAGTTCTTTTGAAAGCTGGTTGTTAAAAAGAGTCTGACACCTTCTTCCTCTCTCTTGTGTCCTCTCTTGCCATATGATCTCTGCACATACCAGCTCCTCTTCACCTTCCACCATGAGTGGAAGCAACCTGAGACCATCACCAGAAGCAGATGCTGGCCTCTTGCTTCTGCTTCTTCTACAGCCTGTGGAACCTTGAGCAAAAAAACAAAACAAAACAAAACAACAACAACATCTCTTCTTTTAAATAAATTATCCTGCGTCAGATATTCCTTTATAGCAATACAAAAATGGACAATATCTAACTGAAATAAATTAGCAAATTAAGAGAGGATAATTTATGAAAGATGACATGGGCCATAAACCAAGGATTCCAATTAATTAATTGCACTGGTATCTACTGATACATATCTGTACATTTTACATACCTGCAAATATTTGTAGTGATTAAATGAATAAATAGATATCTTCTGTCCCATAGAGGTGGCTTTTGTCCCTCTAAATTGAGACTTTCTCAATGAGACCCTGACTCTGCTATCTACATGAAGATTTGGAAGGCACCCTCCCACTGATGCTGTGAGTGCTCACACTTTACTAGCAACTGCATTACTCATGTCATTCCTGACAGTTCAGACACCTAATGTATGGATGTATCACTCACAGAAAGGTGTTCCATAGTGTGTAACAGCACTTTAGGTACCATCATGGAATTCAGATGTATCCCTGGCCCAAGCCATCAAAACTGCACACTGAAAGAAGGAAGAACAATTGTTCAAACTGAGATCAGAAATACAGACCAAAAAAAACCTAGATCTCGTGTGATTTAAAGCTGTAGTTTAGAATGAAAGCCAGCTTTAAAGCCAAGAATTCTATGGAAATGGGCAATATAAAGTGTCTGTAGTGTTGAGACGGATACAGAAAATGTAAATGTTTTTAAGTATGAGTTTGCTGCTAGTTTGCCAGGATGGCTAAATCTAGAAAAACCTGAAACTAGTGTGATTGGATTTGAGGAAAGGCAAGTATTGTCAAGGCAACAAGGAGTGTACTCTCTTAAATGAGAAATCAAGGTATATTCTCACTGGAGGTTTGCCTTTGATGTATGAATGTTATATACCAGCAACCAGTTTGCTCTTAGCGGTCGATAATTTAGGGTGATTTGTAGAATGCACCTTGCTGTATCATGCAAATGACACGACCTTCTTTGCCTGGGCTGCACTGGAGTACGGCTGGTGGAACTGAAACAAATGCCTGATATTCAAGCAGCATTTAATCACACGTTTGGTTTGATTTACTAATGCTATTGTCTTTCCATTTTCTGTTAAGAAATTATTAGCAGGAAGTAACTCGGCCTGAACACCACAATATGTTGGATCAATTTAAGAGACAGTATAGATCACTGGGATTTCTTTTGTCAAACGGAACCATCAGACTTGCATATTAAAAAGTATATATTTCTGTTTCGAGTGTGTAAGTGATACATTGCTTACCATTATGCAAAAGGCCACCCAAGACGACAAGAGGAGAGATATGAATGGATGGCAGGGAAGGCATGATAAATATGTCATTGCATACAAAGCTTATATTAGACTCTGGGTATCTTGTTATGTTGCGAGGAGTTTCCCTCTTTTCCTTAGAAGGCGGCTTGCCAATTCAACATTGTCACCCATGAACTCAGTGAGAGTCCATCTTCTGCCCTTTATACACACATGCTATCACTAAAATATATTACAACTATAAATACCTACTCATATGGCAGTTCTTAAGTCTGGGCTTTTGACAAGCACTGTTTAAAAATCAAACTCAAGACACATTCTCTCTCCTTTTCATCCTCTAATGCATTTTTCATCATACTTGCTTTTCTCTGTCACATAGGGTCTGTTTTTGAGTGTCATGCCGTCTTTTGCTATCCAGTGCATGGACAGAACAGCTGAGTAATTATATCAATGTGACTGCAGTTTTACCTTTGGGGCCCTCTTGCTTCACTGGCACATAGGTGACTAAACCAGGATGGTGACATTCCTTGCTGATAGGAATTGACCATGTGACTCTATCAGCTGGCAGTACAGCAGGCAGCTGAGTCACACGGGATAACTTTACAGCTTAGCAGTGTGAGTCTGAGAAAGGCAGGCAAAACGAGACCCTAGGCACTCCATCCCAAGTGAGTTTGGTTTCAGATTATGACTGAACAAATAAAATCTAAAAAGACATTGTGGACCAGGGAAAGAAGTAGCTCTCTGGACTCTCTAACCTTGAATCAGGCACTTAAGACTTTTGAGCATCCATTTCCTTTTCCACCTTCCAATTAGATATAAGGTAAAGAGCAGTAATAATAATAATAATAGTCACTAACATTAAATGATTTAATAAGTGGCCTTTGCATGCCCTTGTTTATTAGCAAGAAAATAAACACACAAAAGCACCAAGGCCGAATGCACTTAGAACCAAAGCAATTTGTACAAAAGCAAGTTGAGCAACAGCAACTTGCTTCGGATCCAAAATTTTCTGCGAGTGTTTTTTTTCCAATGTTGACCATTTGGGTATACAACAAGGTAGATTCATAAGCCTTTATGAATGCTTTTAAGCAATTTTCCATGTTACAGATTTTGTTGGTTTTCTTGTTTTCCTATGTTTCAGTGTTTGTACATTTCCCATTTTACTTCCAGCTGAGTTTTTCTCCTCTTTGCTATTTGTAGCCATGAAAAGATGCTCATTTAGTTTGCCTTCAAGTAATAATATCCTAGTGTTGGTCATCTCTTGTTATTGTCATTTTGGTTGCTCCAATGTATATACTTATCCAAAACCTAGAAGGCCTGCTTTGGGCCAGTGAACCAGAATCTGGTCAAAATAAGAAAGCACAGAACGAAAACTTCAATGGTTCTTGTACTTATTGCACTGGCCAAAATGCTGAGCATCTACTACATGCCAGAAGCTGAGCTTGATCCTGAGGCTATGGTAGTCGCCCTAACAGACAGCACTCTTGCTTTCAAGAAACTTACAGTCTAGCAGCAAGAGGTAGATAACAAAAAAAGTAAATATATTTAAAAACAATCAAAGTATAAACTCCACGAAGGAAATCGAGCAACATGAAGTGTTAAAGAGTAACTCAGAGTGTTACAAACTGTGAATGGAAGGAGGGGAATGTACTAGCCATGATCAGATCTAGGAAGCAAATATTTCAAAGAGACTTACAGTAGTTTATCTGGAACAGATGATTTTGTAGAAAGGAGTATGAAATAAGATTGGAAACATAGTTTGGGAAAACAGTCTTTGAAAGCTGCGAATATCGCAGAGAAGCAGTCTTATCGGTTGAATTGTGTCCATCCAAAAGATGTTAAAATCCTAAGCCTCAGTACCTGTGAATGTCAACCTTATTTGGAAGTAGGGTCTTTGTAGATGGTCTGAGATGGGGTTTTTAGAGTGAGCCCTAGTCCAACATGACCGAGTCCTTATGAAGTGGGAAAATTGGATAGAGAGACATACACCGGGAATGTTATGTGAATACAAAGGCAGAGATTGAGGTGAGGCATCAACGAGCCCAGGTAGGGTAAAGATTGGCAGCAACTCCCACAGAAACTACGGGAGATGCATGGAGCCATTTCTGTCTCATAGCCCTGACAATGAGCCAGCCAGCTGACATCTCAGACCTCCAGAGCTATGAGACGATGCATTTTTGCTGTTCGTCCACATAGTTTTTGGTACTTGCTAGAGCAGTCCTAGGAGACTAATAGGGGCAGTGACCCCAAATCCCTAGTGCTGTGGCAGATGCATCCCTGCACCTCAGTGCATGTCATGGCCTCAGAACATTTCTTAAAACAACCTCCAAGTAGCCAGTAACAGTCAACTGGGCTTAGCAAAACTGAGAGAAAACCCACTGGGCTAACATATTTGAAGTTTTGTTTTGTTCTGGTAGGCAGGAGGAAGCCCTTTGAACATTTTGAGGAGAGAAATTAAATTCACCAAACTACCTTTTGACCTCACTTTTCAGCTTAAGGGATGTTTATAAGCTATTTCGTTCCGCTTCTAGTGCTAGCGTTGATTTCACAGAGTCCTGAGTGCTGGTTTATCTGTCTGTTTCCTCCTGTAAACTCGGAACTATCTGAGACGAGGAATTTGTAGTTTATAGTTCTGTATGGCCAGCATTTGGCCTAGGCCTGGTGTCTAGCAGGTGCCAATTTATTGCTTGCTTGGTTGTAAATCTTGCTGTTTTTACTTTTTATTTTGAAATAACTTCATACTTTCAGGAAAATTTCAGAAATAATATTAAGAACTCTCATATAGCTGTCAATCTGATTCATAAATCAACATTTTGCTACATTTGCCTTATAATTTTCTTTTTTCTACATAAGCAAAATTTTTTTTTCTGAACCACATAAGAGCAAAGATAAAATAAAAATTAGAATAAAAAAAGAAATTGGAATTAACACTGTGATTATAGACATAAAGCCTCTACACCTAAAGATTTTATCATTACATACATTTTCTAAGAACAAAGGCATCAGCCTAGGTAATCATAGTAAAATTATAAAAGTCAGCAAATTTAATACTAATAAACATTATTGTTTATAGTCAATATTTAAATTTTTCTAATGTATTCTTTGTAGATTTTATTTTTCATGATTGATGAAATGCAAGATCACACATTTAATTTTTTGGGTGGGTCTCTATAGTTTCCTTTAATCTAGAATCATTTGTTAGCCTGTCTTTTTCCTTCATAAACAATTTTAAAGACTACAGAACAATTATGCTGGAGAATAGTCCTCAGTTCAGTGTGTCTGACGTTTTCTAATGATTAGATTTAAGTACACATTTTAAGGCAGGGATGCCATTAATGTAATTTTGTGTTCTTCTCAGTACAGCATATCAAGAGGCACATTATGTCAATTGGTTTGTCCCATTTTTAGTAATTTTGATTTTGATTGCTTGGTTAAAGTGATAACTGTCACATTTTTCCACTTAGTTAATATTTTCCCGTGTTAATTAATAAATAATTTGTAAGGAGATACTTCAAAATATTATTTTCCTCATGAAATTTTTATAGACTAGTTTTAGTGTCCATTGTTGATTCTTGCCTGATTCAATTATTATTATGGTGATTGCACAATGGTTATTTTGCTAACTGAATCATTTCTTCTACATTAGAGGATATCGTGCTGTGTTTTCTCCCTAAATGTTTATTTTTTTTTTTCACTTATTACCAGTATGGGCTCAGGTATTATTATTTTATTCAATGGATTATAACTCATTAGTGTCATTATTTACTATGAAGCTCAAATTGTCTCAGATTTATCCTCTGGGAACCACTTCACTCTGGCCTTTTTGTACTTTTTGCTTGTCCTTATTATTTATTTTCTCAGCACTTTTTATTTTCGGCACAGCAAGATATTCCAATTTCTCTTATATTCGTTATGCCCATCTCTGGAATCATTTATTTCTCTAATTTATTTTAGAGGAAAATGATGCTTAGAAACCAAGATTTGGGAATAATAAATTCATTAAGAATTAATTCCCAGCACTTTGGGAGGCCGAGGCCTGAGGTCAGGAGTTCAAGACCAGCCTGGCCAACATGGAGAAACCCCGTCTCTACTAAAAATACAAACATTAGCCAGGCGTGGAGATGGGCACCTGTAATCCCAGCTACTCAGGAGGCTGAGACAGGAGAATCACTTGAACCCGGGAGGCAGAGGTTGCAGTGAGCTGAGATCGCGCCACTGCACTCCAGCCTGGGCAACAGAGTGAGACTCAGTCTCAAAACAAACAAACAAAATAAAACAAAAAACAAACAACAACAACAACAAAACAGAATTAATTATTCACTATTTCAAGACTATTTTTAAAGTTTATTTTATTTATCACTTGCTGGTTCCTTGTAACATTTGCAAAAGATTCTCTTTTAAACTTTCTTGTAATCCAGCGTAATTTTTTTTCCTCTCTCACTCTCAAAATTTTTTTGGTTAACAACCCTGCCTTATCCACCCTGTGTTTTTTGTTATCTTTAGGTAGACTTTGAACTTCCCTCCTGTGTCTGGGAGAAGGTGGCTGATATGGTGTGGCTCTTCATCCCCACCCAAATCTCACCTCAAATTGTAATCCCCATGATTCCCATGTGTCAAGGGTGGGACCAGGTAGAGGTAATCAGATCATGGGGGTGGTTTCCCTGTGCTGTTCTCATGACAGTGAGTGAATTTCAGGAGATCTGGTCATTTTATAACCATCTGGCATTTCCCCTGCTTGCACTTACTCCATTATCCAACCTGTGAAGGTGCCTGCTTCTCCTTTGCCTTCTGCCATTATTGTAAGTTTATTGAAGCCTCCCTAGCCATGTGGATCTGTGAGTCAATTAAACCTCTTTCCTTTATAAATTACCCAGTCTCAGGTATTTCTTCATAGCAATATAAGAACGAACTAATACAGTAGCCCTCTGCCTTTTTCAGGTAAATCCTACAATCTCCTGTTTTCATTTCTTCTTGTCTTCCCTGAGACCTTCTGCATCTACTCTTCCATTTTCTTCTTACATTTTTCCTTATTTTTGTATACACAGTATACTTCTCTGCATATACATTCTCAGGTCTCTTTTATGTTAGAAAAATATCTTATCTAACGCTATACTTTTGAAGAAAACAGCCTAACTCTGCTTTGTTTCACTATCAAAATGCTTACCAGAGCAGACTACCTTTTCTACCTTCATTTTGATAGCACACACACACTCCTTGAGGGCTGGCAGAGATCTCTGCTCTTCAATGATCTCTTCAGTGTCGTCAATAATCATAAAGTCAGCCATCCTACCTTTCTCGTGGATTTAATACTTTATAAGAAAAAGACATGTAGGGAAAAATTTGGAATTGGTATTAAAAATGAGATGTTACTAAATGGTGTTTAAAATGAGAATGGGAGTTAAAAAAAAAAAAAAAAAACCTCTCCAAATTAGGTAAAGAAAAAATGTACCTCAACACAATAAAAGCCATAAATAAAAAGTTTATAACAAACATCATACTCAATGATGAAAAGTTGAAAGCTTTTCATTTAAGATCAAGAACAAGACAAAGATACCCAGTCTTATCGTTTTTATTCAACATAGTACTGGAAATCCTAGCTAGAGCAGTTAGACAATAAAAAGAAATAAAAGTCATCTAAATTTGAAAGGAAAAAGTTAAATTGTCACTCTTTACAAAAGATGACATGATTTTATATAGAGGAAACCCTCAAAACTCCACCAAAACACTGATAGAATAAACAAATTTAGTAAAATTACAGAACACAAATTCAACATAAAAATAATAGTATTTCTATAAACTAATAAAAAACCATGCAAAAAGGAAATTTTGAAAAAATCATATTTAAGATAACATTGAGAAAAATAAAATATTTTGGAATAAATCTAACTAAAGAAGTAAAAGATCTGTACACTGCAAACTCTTCAATTTTTTATCAATATTTCATAAAGCTAAATAAATGGAAATACATTCAGTATTCATAGATTGAACCAATAAATACTGTTAAAATGTCCACACAACACAAAGAGACCTACAGATTCAATGCAATCCCTATGAAAATTTCAGCGACAATTTTCACAGAGATAGAAACAAAAATCCTAAAATTCTGAGAGGAACACAGAAGACCCAACTTACAGTGAGTCCAGTGTCACTTCCAGGTCACTTCCCCAGTGTCAGAGGGCATAATTGGCATATACATACTTAGCAGCTGACAGAACCCCCCTATTGGCTCCCTGACTGGTAGGGTGAGGGCTATTATGGTGGGAAAGGCCAAATGGAAGCCATTAGAGCTGCCTCTACCTGGAAAAATAGTAAATCAAAAACAATATTGCATCTCTAGAGGAATTGTGGAGATTAGTGCTACCACCAAGGACTAGAAAGATGCAGGGTTGGTGATTCCCACCACATACCCATTCAACTCTTCCACTGACCTCTGCAGAAGACAGGTGGATCTTGGAGAATGACAGTGAATTATCACAAGCTTAACCAAGTGGTGACTCCAATTGCAGCTGCCGTATCAGATGTGGTTTCATTGCTTGGGCAAATTAACACATCTCCTAGTACCTGGTCTGCACCCATTGACTTGGCAAATGCCTTTTTCTCCATTCCTGTTCATAAGGCCCACTACAAGCAACTTGCCTTCAGCTGGCTGGGCCAGCAATATGCCTTTTCTGTCCTACCTCAGGTATATATGAACTCTCTGGCTTTGTGGCTTTGTGTCATAATCTTATTCACAGTGACCTTGATCACTTTTCATTTCTGCAAGATATCACGCTGGTCAACTGCATTGATGACATTATGCTGACTGGATCCAGCAAGCAAGAAATAGCGAACACACTGGACTTATTGAAGAGACATTTGCGTGCCGGAGGATGGGAAATAAATCTTACTCAAATTCAGGGACTTTCTACCTTAGTAAAATTTCTAGGGGTCCAGTGGTGTGGGACTTGTCGAGATATTCCTTCTAAGGTGAAGGATAAGTTACTGCATTTGGCCCCTCCTACAACCAGGAAAGAGGCACAATACCTAGTGGACCTACTTGGACTTTGGAGGCAACACATTCCTCATTTGGGTGTGTTCCTCATTTGGGTGTGTTTCTCATTCCCATTTATCAAGTGACCCAAAAGGCTTCTAGTTTTGAGTGGGGTCCAGAACAGGAGAAGGCTCTGCAACAGGTTCAGGCTGCTGTGCAAGCTGCTCTGCCACTTGGGCCATATGACCCAGCATATGGGTGTCAGTGGCAGATAGGGATGCTGTTTGGAGCCTTTGGCAGACCCCCATAGGTGAATCACAGTGGAGGCCTTTACAATTTTGGAGCAAGGCCCTGCTATCTTCTGCAGATAACTACTCTCCTTTTGAGAGAAAGTTCTTGGCCTGTTACTGGGCTTTGGTAGAAACTGAATGTTTGACTGTGGGTCATCAAGCCACCATGCAACCTGAACTGCTTATTATGAACTGGGTGCTTCCTGACCCATATAGCCATAAAGTGGGTCATACACAGAAGCATTCCATCATCAAATGGAAGTGATATATATATGATTGGGCTCAAGCAGGTCCTGAGGGCACAAGTAAGTTACATGAGGAAGTGGCTCCGATGCCCATAGTATCCACTCCTCCCACCCTGCCTTCTCTCCCCCAGCCAACACTGATGGCCTCATGAGGAGTTCCCTATGATCAGTTGACAGAAGAAGAGAAGACTAGGGCCTGGTTCATACATGATTCTGCACAATATGCAGGCACCAGCCAAAAGTGGATAGCTGCAGCACTACAGCCCCTTCCTAGGACATCCCTGTAGGACAGCTGTGAAGGAGAATCTTCTCAGTGGACAGAACTTTGAGCAGTGTAACTGGCTGTGCATTTTGCATGGAAGGAGAAGTGGCCAGATGTGCAATTATATACTGATTCATGGGCTGTAGCCTGGAGGTCTTAGTTCCAGAGGGAGGAATACTGCCACCATGAGAAGCAACGATTCCATTAAACTGGAAGTTAAGATTGCCATCTGGACACTTTGGGCTCCTCCTACTTTTAAGTCAACAGGCTAAGAAGGGAGTTACAGTGTTGGTTGGGGTGATTAACCTGGACTATCCAGATGAAATCCATCTAGTACTCCACAATGGAAGTAAGGAAGAGTATGCATGGGATACAGGAGATCCATTAGGGCATTTCTTAGTATTACCACGCCTTGTGATTAAGGTCAATGAGAAACTACAACAGCTGAATCCAACCAGGACTACAAATGACCCAGACTCTTCAGGAATGAAGGTTCGTGTCACTCCACCAGGAGAAAGACCACGACCTGCTGAGGTGCTTGCTGAAGGCAAAAGGAATACAGAATAGGTAGTGGAAGAAGGTAGTCATCAATACCAGCTATGACCACCTGACCAGCTGTAGACATGAGGACTGTAATTGTCATGACATGTAATTGACATGACATGTAATTGTCATGTCACTGTAATTGTTAAAAACATGTTTGTGAATTACACACTTGTACTAAGAAAATACCTTCATTTTATTTCCTTTCTCCTTTATCATGTGATATAAGATTTATTGACTTCACATCAGCATTTAAGTATTGTTAACTTTATATAATAGTGTTTGGGTTGGGGATTGGTGCATTTCTGGTTGTACAAATGATAGTTGTATTTTGTTAGGTGTAATTATGATATTATTATTGTCTTTAGTTGAAGATTATGTATGATCTCAGATGTGTATGGATTCCAGTTGACAAGAGGTGGACTTATGATGGTTAATACTGAGTGTCAACTTGATTGGATTGAAGGATACAAAATATTGATCCTCGGTGTGTCTGTGAGGGTGTTGCTAAAAAAGATTAATATTTTAGTCAATGGGCTGGGATAGGCAGACCCACGCATAATCTGGGTGGGCACAATCTAATCAGCTGTTAGTGTGGCTAGAATATAAACAGGCAGAAAATATGAAAAAGGAGACTGGCCTAGCCTCCCAGCCTACATCTTTCTCCTGTACTGGATGCTGCCTGCCCTCAAACATTGGACTCCAAGTTCTTCAGTTTTGGAACTCAGATGGGCTCTCCTTTCTCCTCAGCCTGCAGATGGCCTATCATGGGACCCTGTGATCATGTGAGTTAATACTTAATAAGCTCCCCTTCACATATATATTCCACTAGTACTGTACTTCTAGAGAACCCTGACTAATACAGTGTCCATCAATAGATGAGTGGATGAAGCAAATGTGGTACATATAAACAATGGAATACTATTCAGTCTTAAGAAGGAAATCCTGTTATTTGCAACAACATAGATGAACCTCAAAGATATTATGGTAAATGAAAGAAGCAGGCACAGAAAAACAAATATGACACGATCTCACTTACATGTGGAATATAGTAAAAAAACAGAGTGTAAATAGGATCTGGGAGTGGAAATTAGGGAGAAAGTCAAAGAATAAAAAACTTCTGGCGGAATATATTAAGAAGAACTATTGCACAATATGCTGACTATCAGTAACAGCAGTGGATTATATATTTGAAAATTGCTAAGACGGTAGATTTTAAATGTCATCACACGCACACAAAGGAACTATATGAGGTGTTGAATATGCTGCTTAGCTTGACTCAGTTATTCTGCAATGTAGATTAACAAAATATCAATAAGTATATGCAATTTTTATTTGTCAGTTATATTAGGTTGGTGCAAAAGTAATTGCAGTTTTCCCATTACTTAAAAAAAAAAAAATGGCATAAACTGCAATTACTTTTGCACCAACCTAATAAATTACAATGTCTTTTTCTGATCATTGTGGCTACTTTTTTCACATAACTACCAGAATAAGCTATCAGTGTTTCTAAGGTGTCTAGAGCTACAAAATAAATAAGTAAACAAACAAATAAATAAATAAATAGAAGGAGAGAGAATGGGAATTTGTGTTTTTCCATTTACCCATTTGGTGACTTATTTAAAATGTGTTTTTATTTTATTTTATTTTGAAAAATGGAAAGAACAGATTCTTTCCTCATGGGAATGTTCTCAGGACCAATATTGTAAATTGTAATGCATCATATAAATGCTAGTTCTTATTATTAGATAATTGAAAACTACATATCATAATGTTACCTTTAAAACTATAAAATGTCCACAAAGATTAGTGTTAATTATTAGAAGGCTGAAAAATATTGTCAGTATATTTGCATCTCTTTGTGTGTGTGTGTGTGTGTGTGTGTGTGTTTTTTTTTTTTTTTTGAGATGGAGCCTTGCTCTGTCTCCCAGGCTAAAGAGCAGTGGCACGATCTTGGCCCAGGTGCATGCCTGGGAGGCATCTCCCTCCCAGGTTCAAGTGATTCTTCTGCCTCAGCCTCCCGAGCAGCTGGGACCACAGGCGTGCACCACCATGCCCAGCTAATTTTTGGATTTTTAGTAGAGATGGGGTTTCACCATATTGGTGAGGCTGGTATCAAACTCCTGATTTCAGGTGATTCTCCCGGCTCAGCCTCCCAAAATGCTGGGATTACAGGTGTGAACTACCACGCCCAGCTGATTTGCATCTTTTCTTACCTTTTCTTTTCATCTCCTGAATACATTTTATTTTCTTCTTATGTTCTTAGTTTTGTTCCTAGGGCTAGTCCTCAGCTTTCTCTATTTTCCTTTTCCTGCCATCTTTCCTCTTAGACATATTACACTGTCATTGGATCCTCAGCCTTGTTGGGAGCGAATTTTCAGTTGCTGTCTTTCATCAGACCTGTGTCCTAACCTTCTCTCTATCTGCCAGACAAATTCACCTAGGAAGTCCTTCCAGATTTTAGCTAACTCAAAGTCAAACAATATTAACTTGTTTTTCTTTCCCCACAAATTCTGTTACTTTTTGGGAAAAATTCCAATTATTTTTCCACAAAAGAAATTCAACTCTTTCTGCATGGGGTTGGCAAGTTCTCTGAAGCAAAAAGAGACAGACTTTTCTTGTTTTCTTTGCCATTTTTTAAACTGAAGTTAGATTAGTGTATCTCTTAGGAGAATTTTCACTTTTTATTTGATATTCCTATCAAATCTAAACAAAACATATTTCTAGTAGATTTTTTTTCTAAAAATTGTGATTAAGTACACATAGCATAAAATTTACCATCTTATTCATTTTTAAAAGTTCAGTTTGGTAATGTTAAATGCGTTCATACTGATATACAATCAGTATCCAGAACTTTTTCATCTTGCAAAACTGAAATTCTATATTCATTAAACAGCAACTCACTATTTCCTTTGTTAGGGTTTTTCTTTTCTTTTCTTCTTCTTTTTTTTTTTTTTTTTTGAGAGAGTATCAAATCCTATCTTATTGATCTTACTGTTATAATTGCTAAAAGGATTATTACAATACATTTGTAGAGTGGGCACTCAAGAGATTTGAGATCATCAAAATTCAACTAGCATTTCTTTTCTGTTTATATTAAATAATATCATTGCTTTTGTATGAAACTGTTTTATTGTTTTGTTGTTTCAGATAATAATGAAATTGGGTCTGTTGTGTATTATGATGGGCAGATTTGGGATTTTTTGTAGGGGGGTAACGTTTGCTGATTTTATTTTATTTTTTAAATTTTAGATTCACGGGATACATATTCAGGTTTGTTATATGTATATACTGTGCAATGGTGAAGTTTGGGCTTCTAATATACCAAGCACCCAAATAGTGAACATTTTACCCAATGTCCCCCTCCAAATCTCCCTCCTTTTGAAGTCTCCAATGTTTACTATTTCTGTCTTTATATCCATGCATACCCATTTTTTTTTTTAGCTCCCACTTGTAAGTGAGAACATGTGTTATTTGATTTTCTGTTTCTGAGTTATTTCGTTGGATAATGGCCTCCAACTCCATCCATGTTGCTGAAAGGGACATGATTTCAATCTTTTTTATGGCTGATAGTATTCCATGGTGTATATATACACCACATTTTCTTTATTTAGTCATCCATTGATGGACACTTAGGTTGATTCCATGACTTTGCTATTGTTAATAGTGCTGTAATAAATAAATGAGTACATGTGTCTTTCTTTTCATAATTTTTTAATGTTCCTTTGGGTAGATGCTCAGTAATGAAATTTCTAGGTTGATGGTAGATCAATATTTAGGTTTTTTGAGAAATCTCCATGCTGTTTTTCTGTAGAGGTTGTACTAATCTACATTCCCACCAACAGTGTAAAAAATGCTCTTTTTCCACATCCATGCCAACATCTGTTTCAAAAACATTTTATAATCACCTAATGTATGCCAGACTCAACACTATGAAATGAAGGGAGAGATAAAAACACCATGATACAAATAGTAGTCTCAAGAATTTTCAGAGTTATAGGAAATACAGATGTGAAAACTAATAATTAAAATAGAACCTAATAGTGCAATAATATACCTTGTTCCGGCATCATTGCTAAAATAGAAGGTATATATTAATGCTGAGAAATGGCAGAGTATGCTTCACAAGAAAGGTAGTATTATACAAGCATTTTTCTTCTTTTTAAAGGCTGTATGGTATTCCACTGTGTACATATGCCACGTTTTTAAAACCCATGCATCTGTTGATGGACAATACTAAGCGAAATAAGTTAGGCACAGAAAGACAAATACCATATGCTCTTACTTAAATGTGCAATCTCAAAAAGTTGAACTCAGAAAGGCAGACAGCAGGATGGTGGTTACCAAAGGCTGGGGCTAGGGGTGGGAGTGGCAATGGGATGGGAAAAGGAGTGGTGGTCAAAGGTTACAAAGTTGCAATTAGACAACAGAGAAATAACTTTTAATGATCTATTGTTACATAATGGTGACAATAATTAATAATATATATTTCAAAAGTACTAAGAATAGATTATAAAATATATATATGTAGGTGAGGCGATAGATACGTTAATTAGCTTGATTTAATCTTTCTGCAAGGTATATATATGACAAAACATCACACTGTACCCCATAAATACATATAATTGTCAATTAAAATTTTTAAAAAACATTCTTTTTTGCTTTTTTACTAAAATGTCTCTAGAGTTTGGAATTATTGAATCATTATTAAATACTTACTAAATGATTGAATGAAGTGATGCCTAGTCTGATTTTGTTGGAATAATAGGAGTTGGCTGATCAAATGATAGGAAAGGCAAGTTTAGGCAAATGGCAGTAATTAAAGAAATGAGAAACAGCATTGCATAAAGGTAGTATGGAAGCTGGGTTTGGTACTATGTTTATTAAGGTATGTGAAGGAGTTAAAAAGTAGGTACATTTATAGAGAAGGAAGGAAGGCAGGAAGACGCAGGCAGGCAGACAGGCAGGAAGGAACAAGGGGAAGGAAGGAGGGAAAGAAGGGAGAGAGGGAGGGAGGGAGGAAATGGATAAGTGAAAATTACCAATGATCTAATTTTTCATGTCTTCCTGAAGGAAGGAAAGGACAGAATTTGGTTTCTGAAGCCCATTCAGAAGGGGTTATTCAGGGTGTTCTTAGAGAAAAAAAAGAAAGACTTGGGATGAGAAGACAGAGGCAATTGGACTCTAGAAGGAGGTGAGGGGAGCTTCCCAAAAGTCTGTAAAAAGCACAGATTTTCCAAGTCATGAGACCTTCCCAGAATCCCTGCTAACATCACACTGAGGCTAAATGACCTCTGAGACCAGGAGACCTTAGCTGGACTAAGGCTTTCCTTTCCCTACCTTAGCAAGTAAGACCATACCCAAGGGTGCCTAAGAAGCCAACATATCCCCTACACTCAAGAGACTAAGGAGAATTAAACCAGTGACCATTTTAGCAAAAACCAGGGTTGTCCAAAGTTGTGGGTTCTCTATAAATGCTCATAATTGCATAAGGACCCCTTCCCACAACAGAAACTTTGCACTTTGCTGTGCACTGGGTGGCAAAGAAAAACTTCTAAATGACTCCATAAATTCTGCGGCAGCAAGGCAGGATAGGTGGTGGGAGTAGGTCAGAGTTGGTTTAGATAAATAAAAGGCATAGCATATGTATTTCTACCCTGAACTGTAGAATTAAAGGCAAACCAAAATAGTGTCCAAAGAATAGACACATGCATAAAGCATTGCAGTCTGTGTTCTTCAGCAGCCAATCATCAGAGTCAGGCATGAGGTTGCTAAAGGAACGTCTTATATTGGAAATCAAAGGGGTAAAAAGAATGCTGGGAAAAAATGTCTACAGAAGACCAAGTTAAAATGGGGTAGAAAGGAAGCAGGTGTAGACTGTTGAGTGGGATGGTCTCTCTGAAGACGCATCCATAGTCAAGCCTTTTCCTCTTCCTCAGCTTGCCTCAGGCCATGCTGTCGAGCTTCTTGGCATTGGAGTGCTTTCAGTAAGTACCTGGAGCTTGGGGATGGACTACTTAGTGCCTTTTCTTCACTTTAGGTTAAACACCTTAAATATCTTTAGTACCATCTGAGTCATAATAATAAGATCATTTCCACAGGGGAGTGTCATGAGGCCTAATTAGTACCTGTAGAGAACTCTGTGATCTTACAAGGAAAGGAGTGCAAAGTGCTATTTAACCTGGGAACCAAAATGGATAAAGAGATTGCTCAATTTAGTTAGAGTCATAGTCATCCAACACACTGGAAGGAAACGCAAGTCTCTCCATAGGGATACTTTCCAAGGTCAGGATTTTATAAAGTCAATATTTTCCTATTGGTAGAGTAGCTTTCCAGTTCAGTGATTTGGGAGGCAGCTTGCTACTGTGGAAAGGATGGATACACAAAAACTAGGTTCTAATCCAAGTCAATCTGCCGCTACTTAGCAGTGCAAAATAAATTGGTCAATTAATGGCTTTAGGTGTATTTTACTCTTCTATAAATTTCTTCTATAAATTAAAGGGATAAAATGACGCCTGAACTAAATGAATTAAGTGAACAAATAAGCTAAAGGACATCTGAAGTTCTTTTCAACTCTAGCATTTTCATGGTTTCAATTCCTGGTTTTACATTAGACAAATTCAGTTCAATCAATGTCTACTGGGTAGGTTTTATGTGGCAAGCATTGTGGTAGCTTCTAGGCAAGGTCTGCTTCTTTGTGAAATATCAAAGGCACCATACATATAGAATCATCACTCCCTAGAAGTGTGCAACTAGAAGGACCCTAGAGGGGTCAGTTAATTGACCCTAGAGGCTCAATTAATGAAGTCCAGTCATTGAATAGGGAAACGAGAGATGAACTGTTTGCATTGGTAGGAAGTAAACTAAAATACCTCCAATGAGTTTATGTCTGCACTGAATTTTTAAAGTTTGCTAGTAGACAAAGCAGATTAGGGAAGGTTCTTTAAGGGACAATAATCTGATAAGAAAGAAGAGAATATACAAAAGCGTGACCCGCAGGTGAAAACTTTCCAGAGTATAAAGTTCCAAGGGGCATGGAGGTGACACTTCATTATACTTCTATGTAATCATCTGTCTCACTATACACAGGTATGACTTTTTAAATCATCCCAGCTTCAAACAGCAGTGGTTATTTTTTATTTGCAGTCAAGATTGTTTTAAATCTTCGTATCACAGGATCCAAAAAAGATGATTGAAACAATATAGAATCAAACACAAACAATGCAGGCTAAATCTTGCTTTGCATTTTCTGACCTGTTTAAGAAAAAAGAAAATGCAGGATTCCCATCAAGGCAAATGACCCCAGGATTGGAGGTTAATTTTACCGGGGAATTCATCTATGCCTGGCTTCTTCCAGAACTTGTCACAAAGAAGTGCAAATAAGGAGACCAGAGAAGCCAGCCAAGCCCTCTCTAAAATTATCCCTGTCATCAGAAACAATTAATACTACGTACAGCACAGTATTGTTCTAGGACTAGGAGCCAAAGGAGTTTAGGGAGATTTGCAGATCATATAATTTTGTAACTGGGGTTTATGGTTGGCACTGGTTGGTGTGTCAAAGCTTAATAGGTGGGAGGATTCACAGAGGTCCAAATGAAGCTATTCAAGGAGTTCAAACAACTTTACTAGAGGAAGTAGATGGTTTATATCATTGTCACAGCCTTTGGAAATTGTGCCTTTTATTTCTATTTGGAGCTCATCAAGTTGACTTGACTCAATAGAATCCTACATTGTGTTTGTGTCTTTGAATGCATTTGTGTGCCTGTGTGCCTGAAAGTGGGTGAGATTTTCTTTTTTTTAAATTTTTTTCTGCATAACATTCTTTGGGTACTGAATAAATGTCAAACCATCATAACCAGGAAACCTTTTCAGGTTGAACTAATGGGACCTCAAATGAATTTAGCTACACTCCTTTTGCTTTTGTTAATCCCGAGTTCAGTCACACCTGACATTCTTTATACATTTTAACAAAAGGAAAGTCACATTGCAACTGAAAGGCTAATGTAAGCAAGAAAATAAAAAAAAAAGAAAATATGATAAAAAATAGGATAAACTATAACTTTTTCAATTAACATTAAATCATGACTCATTGTCTAGCACATTCTTTCACTGTGGTTGGGGTAGGGAGGCAGTTTCAATTTCTCCATTACTGATGTTCAATCTAAATGAAATATCATAAATATTTTTAAAGGAGTTTCATTGTATTCTTTTTAAGGTGGAAATAAACATGCTTAACCTTTATAGCTCAATCTGCATTTATATGATCTTCATCCTAATTTTTGTTGTGAAAAAGTACAGCTTTATTTTCTTGTTCTATTTTTACATTTGAAAAAAAAACATTTTGGAAAAAAGACTAGTTCATTAATAAATCCATCCTCTGGACGCTGGTTGACATTCAGTTTAATAAAACCAAGAGTACTGTTTTTCAGGCTCATGAAGAAAGAGCAGAGAAATCAGTATTTATATTTTTGGTTGTTGTTAAAATTTGAAGTTTTTCCAGGGCAGGCTAACTTTGAGGTTCATGCAACTCTGGGGACTAAGTGAGAATTTCATAAATAATCAGAATGAAGAAAACGCATATGTAGATAGGGAAACATTTTCCAAGCAGAGTAAAGGTTTCCGGCAGCATATGTGACTGCACAGTTATCCTAGCTCATCAAGTTGAAATTATAGGCAAAGCAAAACAAAAATACAGAGCTCATGTTTATCTGGGACACAGGGATTAAAAAGAAACATCCTTGCTTTCTGAGGAAAACTGCAAACAACCCTTCTCCCCCTAAAAAAAAAAAAAAAAACTCTCTACAATAGAATCCCTAACGGTCAAAAGAGGACATGTTATAAATCTACTTTGAAAGACAGCCTGAAGCTGACCACCAACGTCGGTATTTGTGTGGAGGAAAGAGTGCCACCTACCGAATCACCACCTTTTAGATGTTTCTGTCAGCACTTTGATTTTCCTTGGAGTTCTACCAACCCTGGAGTGTGACCTTGCTTAGAATGAAACCTGACCTCATTACAATGCAAGCTTAGCTTTTTGCAGGCGCATTACAAAATCAGCCAGAACCCCTCATCTGCAGATTTCCCCCCATATAGTGCCACACAAAAGAAAGATAAGGAAAGGGACTAAGTAGAACCAAAACAGCAAGAACAGCTGCAAAAGAGGATCAGGCATCTGTGTAATGATATGTTTAGTCACTAAACACAACTATTTTATCTTAAGATAGACTAAAAATCCAGTACATATGTTTATGTAAAGTCTTCTTATTCTCAGTCAGAGGAAAGTGCCTGACTAAATGTTTTGTTGGATTGAACTTAATTGTTGACATCTGGAATTGGTTAATGTTAATATTAACCAAACCATTTGGCTAAGTAAAATGTTACGAGAGAAAGGTCTATTCTGAACATATTGTGTGATGTTAACATAGGTAACTGCACAGTTTGATGGAAACCCTGCTAAATATATGAAAAATTAATAGATATCAATAAGTGTGACAAATATTGATTTTTAAGTTAATCATAGACATTATATTGTATTTTCTAAGTCACACATTCAGGGAGTCCTCTCTATATTAAAATACATATTGCAAAGATTCAAATATATGTATCAGGATAATGGCTTATCCTTTAGCTCCTAAGCATATTCATATGTTATGAACTGTGACAATGCTAGAAAGAACAAAAAAATGCAAAAATATCGACCATATGTACTTCTGCCATCTGATTCTCTTTGAAATTTCCCATCATCCTTTGTAACAAATAACTTATCTATTATATGTGCCTCAGTTACCATTCACCTCTAATTGGCAAAACAGAAATATTTTGGGGACCATATTTTCCCTAAGAATAGTGCAACTAATAATAATAATTTTAGATATAAAGATAGACATGCACATTACTGTAAGAGAGGACGTGTTTAGATACATTTGCTCATTTTGTGGCAGATACTATTGGTGTCCGTGATAGAATTTAAAAGTTTTATAAAATATGTAGATTGGTCTTGAGAAATTCAGAAAGTGCCAGCCAGCCTTGAGCTAGACTGAACAAAAACATTCAGAGTGGCTTAACTCAATTAAATCGCTATCCCCAGACATCTTGCTATAGCTAGTAATTGAAACTAATGACAAATGTTTTACTTTCATAAAGGGCACAGTGTTACAAAAGCCTAAGTATTTTTCAGTTTTTATTACTTTTTTATTCTTTGAAAATAAATTGTTGGAAGATACTAGAAAGGAAGCGATCAAAAATAAAATATGGGATTATGTCAAAGGAACTAGGATGCAACATGAAAGATCTCCCAATGGCCAAAGCTGGAAAAATTTGAACAACAAAATAAATAGTATGCTATTGATTATAGCCCAAAATATAAAATAAATATAAATGTGTCTATACTAATATAAACAAGTATTAAATAGATTAAAAATGGAGAATAGACAACTCTTCCTTACAGAAGATTGTAAATACTCTCTCACTTCTGAGTATGAATTGGATCTAGTGACTCATTCCCTATGAATAGAGTATGGAAAGGAAAAAAATAGGAGCTTTGCAGTGCAAAACACTTGCAATTACTGTCTGTGATCAAGATTAATATTATCAATGATACCAGGTGGATATCATGTACCCCCGATATACTGAGATGAGGAGGGCATTTTCCCTCTGTGGTGGTCCTTCCGAAAACCCATAAGCCTATTCTAATCATAAGAAATACATCAGACAAACCATTTGATCAACATCCTACAAAATACATCAACAGTATTTTAAAAATTGTCAAAGTTATGAAAAACAAGAAAAGATTGAGAAAATGACACAGACCAGAGGAAACTCAGAGACATGACAACTGAATGCAATGCAGGATTCTCAGTTGGATCCTGGACCAGAAACAAGAGAGTAGTGTAAAAACCGGTGAACTTCAAATGCAGTTTAAAGTTTATAATGCACTAATGCTGGTGTCTAGTTTTGACAAAGGTAAGATCATATAAAGTGGTAATATTAGGAAAACTGAAACTGGGTAAGTGGTATAAAGATTTCACTCTGAACTATCCTTGTAACTTTTCTAGAAATCTAAAATTATTCTAAAATAAAAAGCTTATTCAAAATGTTTGAAGCAAATCTATTCTTTGTGGAAACAAAGTTTGTCAAATCTCTTAAGATATATCTATCTTTTGGCTGCTCTGTACTAATAAAATTTATTTGTGAGATTTCATTACTATACATGCTTCCTATCAAAATATATTTATTTGTAACACTTCTGTTTAACAATGGTACAAATAGCAGCCTTACATTGTAAGTAGATAACACCGAGACTTTAATTAGGTAATATCTGGGTAAGTGATGATGTTATCTGCAAAGGAAGTGTTGAAAAAACGGTTAGTGTCTGGATATATTTTGAGGATTAAAAACAGCAGATTTGTTGAGGTATTAGACAGAGGGAATAAGAGAAACTGCTGATTCAAAGAATTCCCCATGGCTTTGAGCCTAAGGAGGATGGGGTTACCATTAATTGAGATGGGAAAGACTTCAAGAGAAGTAGGTTTATGAGAAAGGAGGGGATCACACCTCAGGTAGGGATATGTTATCTCAATATATTAGGCTTACGATATATATTTACGCTATATATTGAACATTTAAAATATGTACTATAGACAAGATATCTAGGGTAGAGATATAAATTTGGGAACCCTTAGCATACAAATGAGACTGATTGACAGAAGCGAGGAAGTGGATGCGGAAAGAAAAGAGGTCGCTGGGGTCCTTCGACATTAAGAGATGAGATAGAGGAGGAGGATCCAAATGTGACTAATGAGTTGGAAAGACATCAAGGTGAGAGTTTATACACCATGGCAAAGAGAGAGGAACCCAGGTAGCCTCGGTGGACAACTGAGTTAGAGACAGAGCTGAGAGCTGGGGGAGACCAAGGTGGCAGGAATTTAAAGGCAGGGTATCAAGAAGAAGACTGTTTCAGAGAGACAACACTCTGAATCTGTGCAGAGGGAACCCTCTCAAGTATTTAGCAAAGTAAAAATCAGAAAATGCATACCAAGTAATAAAGACCGGAGAAATAAGTAATCCAAGGCAATTAGAGGAAAGAGTGCCTGGTACTCATGCAGGCTAAGAATAGCACTTATTTCTAGCAGCCAGAATAATAATAATAATGTACAGGACTTGGGTAGAATACTTAGAAAAGTTTTGTCCCAGTGGAGGAGAATAATTATTCCTAGATAACATGCTACTCTGGTTCTGCCTAGCACAACTTAAGAGAAAGACTTGAAAGGATTAAATTGTTTCCAAGTAAATAATTGGGTCTTAAAACACAGCTCAAAAGTATTACAGAAATATTAAAAAAAAAAACCCCACATCTCCCATCAAAATAAAATTTATAATGTTTGGCATCCTATCAAAATTAGAAGGCATGCAAAGAAGCAGAAAAACATGACCGATGATAAAGAGAAAGATCGATCAATTGAAACTGACACAGATGTGACACAGATGTTAGAATTAGCAGACAAGGATAATAAAACAATTATTATAACTGTACTCCATATGTTCACAAAACTAAAGGAGGATTGAAAGTGTTAACTAGAGATGTAGAATATATAAAAAAGACTCACGTTGAACTCTAGTCATGAAAATGACAATGTGTGACATAAAAATGTACCTGAAGGAATTAATGAAAAATTAGATCCAACAACAGGCAAAACAAAAAATAGTGAATTCAAAAATATTGCAATAAAAACTATTCAAAAGAAACATACACAGAAAAAAAAGAACAAAAAAAAATACATCAAGCAGTCTAATGTACATCTCAGTTGAGTCCCTGAGAAAGAGAAGGGACACAGAAATTTATTTGTAGCATTAATGACCCAATATTTTCCAAAATTGAAGATATCTGTAAACCAACAGATTCATGAAGCCCAACAAATCCCAAGTACAAATAAATTAAAATAAATACTGGAAGGAAACTGCACCAAAACACATTTAATCAAATTTCTCAAAACCAGTGGTAAAGAGAAAATTTTAGAATCTCCCAGGGGTGGGACACAGAGCGGTAGAGACACATACGAGTTATAATAGCAAAGAGAAGCCAAGGAGAAATGAGAACTCAATATAATGTGATATCTTAGATGAGATCCTCAAACAGAAAAGGATGTTAAGTAAAAACTTAAGAAAATATGTTTTAAAAATATTAACATTAGTTAATAATAATGTATCAATATTTGTTTAATAGTTGTAACAAATATACCATACTAATGTAAGATGTTAATAATAGAAGAACTGAGTGAAGAGTATATGGAAACTCTGTGTACCATCTAAAGATTTTTTTTTTTTCTGTAAATCTAAAACTTAAAATGTTTATTTAAGACTAGGTGAGGTAGCTCATGCCTGTAATCCCAACACTTTGAGAGGCTGAGGCAACAGGGTCACTTAAGGCCAGGAGTTCCAGACCAGCCTGGTTAACATAGTGAGACTCCATCTCTAAAACAAACAAACAAACAAAAAAATTAAGGGTTAATTTAAAAGTATCCACAGAGGAATTAAAATATGGATGCTGGCAGATTTGTTGTTGAAATAATGCGAGTGAAAATAATACTGGAGAACAGTCTTTAATTGATTGAAAGAAAAACGGTCAACTTAGAATTCTACCTAGAATTCTATATACAACAAAATGTGTTTCAAACATGAATAGAGATTCTTCAGTCACACAAAAGGTGAAAGAATTCATTATGAGTAGGCCTTGATGATAGAGAATGTTAAAGCGAAGTACTTTAAACAGAAAGAAGAGAAAATCAGATAGAAATACAGATCTATATCAAGGAATGAAGAGGACCAGAAATGGTAGCTACTTGGGTAAATAATGCAGGAACAGAAAACCAAACACCGCATGTTCTCACTTATAAGTGGGAACTGAACAATGAGAACACATGGACACAGGGAGGGGAACAACACACACTGGGGCCTGTCGGGGGTTGGGGTGGGAGACGGAAAAGCATTAGGAAAAATAGCTAATACATATGGGGCTTAATACCTAGGTGACGGGTTGATAGGTGCAGCAAATCACCATGGCACACGTTTACCTATGAAACAAAACTACACATCCTGCACATGTGCCCCAGAACTTAAAATAAAAATAAAAAATTAAAAAAGATACTCTTCTTATAATTTATATGCCATCAAAAGTAACTGAGAAAAAAGTAATTAACTGTGATATAAAGATACAATATATGTAAAAATAAAATTATATAGCCAAAAACTGTTTGAGAAAATTAATAACATTAATAAACTTCTAGACAGAATGATCAGGGAAAAAGAAAGAAGACAGAAAATTCAGTAATAAGAAAGATGATATTACTACAGATCAAACAGATAATTATAATAATGTTAATAATGCATTATTTTAACAATGTCATCCCAATAAATTCACTAACAAGTAAAATAAACAAATTACTTAAAAGGTACAAACTACCAATCTCAATTAAGAAGAAATAGATAACTCAACTAGAACTATACCTATTTAAAATATAAATTTCTAAACATATAAACAAAATACTAGTCCAGATGGGTCTATTAGTAAATTTTACTAAACAATAAAGAAAACGTAACAGTAATTTTACACAAACTTCCAAAAAATTAAAAATGAGGAAATGCTTCCTAACTCATTCTATGAAGCCAGCATTACTCTGGTTCAAAAAGCAAAGACACTGTAAGAGATAAAAACTACAAACCAATATATATAATAACAATTGACATGAAGTATTTTTAAAACACTTAGGCAATGAAATTTAACAAGACATTGAAAGTGTTTTTAAAACAAAAACACTCCTTTAATAAACTAAAAATTAAAAAAATATATATAATCGTCTCGATCATTGAAAAAACATCATTTAAGTTCCAACATCTATCAGTGATTAAAAACAACAACATAATTCTCGGTAATGGAGGGGAATGTCTTCAACCTGATAGAGGATATCCAAGGAAAATCTCCAGATAGTATCACAATTAATATTGAAAACTCAATATTTTACCTCTGAGATTAGAAAAGAAGCAAGGAGTGTCTACTTTCTACTTTTACTTATGTTACCATGGGTTCCAGTCAGGATAAAAACGCAAGATACGAAAATAGAGGCATTTAGAGTGGAAAGCCAAAACAGAAATTCTGTATTCACAGTTGACATGATCATTTATGTAGAAAGTATGTTGACTCTACCAATACATTAATAGAAGCAATAAATGCAGATGCAGTGTATATAATAAAGAAACAGTCAGTTGTGTTTGTATATATAAGCAACAAATAATTTTAAAATTACATTAATAAATTTATGCCATTTAGAAGAGCATGAAAAATATCAAATACTTAGAAGCAAATCTATCAAAATATGTAAAATAATTATAATGGTAGCCATGAAATATTGTTGAAAGAAATTGAAGGTGCTCTCAATAAAAGGAGATACATGCTTTGTTCATGGTTTCAATGACTCAATATTGCCAAGACAACAATTTTCTACAAATTGAAAAACACATTTAGTATATTGTTAGTAAAAATCTCCGCAGACTCTATTGTAGAAATTGATGAGTCAATTCCAAAATTCCTATTCAATGTAAAAAACCTAGAATAGCCAAAACAACTTTAAATGAGACAGTATCATGAATAATTATAAAGGTACAGCTATCAAGACAGTTTAATATTGGTATAAAGATAGACAGATATAGCAAAGAAAATAGAGATTTCAGAATTAGATACACATATGAACAACTATTTCTAACAGAAGTGCAAAGGCAATTCAGGAGAAACATTATAGCCTTTGTAGAAATAGTGTGGGACAAGGATATTCACGTGCCCAAAAAATGAGTTTCCATTTTGCACGACATCCAAAAATTAATTTAAAATGAGATATGAGCCTAAGTATAAAATCTAAACTTTTGAGGCATTTAGGAGAAACCTAAGAAAACATATTTGAAACCTTTGATTAGACAAAAATTTCTATCTATAACATCAAAAGCATGATCTACATAAGGAAAAATTCATATACTGAACTTAACATTAAAAATCTTAAAGGACACTGTTCAGAGAATGAAAAGACAAGCCACAGATTGGGAAAGAGGGATGGCAAGTGAACACCTGAAAAGATGTTTAACAACATGAATCAGGTCAATTCAAATTAAAAACATGATATATAATTACACATATATTAGATGGCTAAAATGGAAAAGACTGACCATATCAAGTGTTGATGAGGATGCACAGCAAATGTAATTCCATACACTACAGTTTCAAATGCAAAATGTTACAACCAGTTTGAAATTATTATTAAAATAATTAAACTAGATACAGCAGATATATCTACTCTATGATTTTCTAATGCCGGGCATTTATCCAAGAGATGTGAAAACATAAGCTCATACAAAGACTTGTGCTTGAATATTCATAGCATCCTTATTATAGTTAAAAACCAGAATTAACCCAAATGCCCATCATGGATGAATAAATAAACAAATTGTAGTGTATGCATAAAATGGACTACTACTCAACAATAAAAATTACTATGCTATTAATACACACAACACTGAGGACAAACCCCAAAGTAAGTATGCTGAGTAAAAGAAGAAAGACAAAAATTCCATTCATATAAAACTCTAGAAAACGTAACTAAACTATAGGGACAGATAACAGGACAGTGGTTACTGGTGATGGCAGTTGGGATAGGATGACATGTCACAAGTAAAGTTCTGGGGGTAAAGAGTATGCCCCTTACCTTTATTGTGGTACTGGTTTGAGTGACACAAACATATGTCAAAATTTATCAAATTGTACACTTTTTAAATATATGCAGTTTATTGTTTGTCAATCATACCTTTAAAAACCTGTCAAAATGCATTGGATTTTGCATGTATAGTAATTACACAGTAAATATTTTGTTGAATGAATGAAGGAGCAAGTGAGTGAAATGATTGTGGATGGATCAGCATTTTCTGTAGAACAGTTGCAGCATTTGAAAATACCAAGTATGTGAAAAAACACTAAGATTATATAACAAATTGATTCCTGGGAAATCATCCTCTCCTATTGAAAGATATCCCTCCCCCCACCGATGCTCATCACCACTGTTCATCAGAGAAATGCAAATCAAAACCACAATGAGATACCATCTCACACCAGTTAGAATGGCGATCATTAAAAATTCAGGAAACAACACGTGCTGGAGAGGATGTGGAGAAATAGGAACACTTTTACACTGTTGGTGGGACTGTAAACTAGTTCAACCATTGTGGAAGACAGTGTGGCGATTCCTCAAGAATCTAGAACTAGAAATACCATTTGACCCAGTGATCCTATTACTGGTTATATACCCAAAGGATTATAAATCATGCTGCTATAAAGACACATGCACACATATGTTTATTGCAGCACTATTCACAATAGCAAAGACTGGGAACCAACCCAAATGTCCATCAATGATAGACTAGATTAAGAAAACGTGGCACATATACACCATGGAATACTATGCAGCCATAAAAAACGATGAGTTCATGTCCTTTGCAGGGACATGGATGAAGCTGGAAACTATCATTCTCAGCAAACTATCACAAGGACAGAAAACCAAACTCCGCATGTTCTCACTCATAGGTGGGAACTGCACAATGAGAACACTTGGACACAGGACGGGGAACATCACACACTGGGGCCTATCATGGGGTGGGGTTTGGGGAGGGAGAGCATTAGGAGATATACCTAATGTAAATGATGAGTTAATGGGTGCAGCAAACCAACATGGCACATGTATACATATGTAACAAACCTGCACATTGTGCACATGTACCCTAGAACTTAAAGTATAATAAAAAAAGAAAGATATCCCCCCATTTCAAAAAATCTGATAAATAATATCTAAACAAATAAAAATGCAAAATATCTTCTTTACAATATGAACGGTGATCCCCAAACAGTGCAGAATTTTGAAGTGACAAAAGAAATAAATCTCTTTCTTGTAATTTTAGTGTTAAAGGGAAACAGTTAAATTTTGAACAAATGAGTACATATAATGTTCACAGTAACTTTCATTTAATAAGTATATACATATTCAGCTAGAGAAAATCTACAATTTACTCACTTAAAAATGATTTCCCATCTCTGCATATCTATAAGACAATAACTGGGGAGGATCATTTTTATTACAGAGAAATTGTTCATTTTACAAAAAAGTTCACAGAGGAATTATTGAAATATCAGAGTTAACTAGAGCATTCAACTGTTATCAGGTCATTTACTTTATACGATGGGGTTATGCTGGAGGGAAAATGAAGTTAATATCCGAATGGAGTATTGAAACTACTTTGAATTGAGTCTATCCCACAAATAAGAGTTTAAGAATTTGGAAAAGATAATATAAATGAATTGAAAAAATACACATAGTTAACAGCAATTACCTTTTGATAATACCTGTAGTGATATGTCTGTAGTGATATAAAATGATATCAGTAGTGTGATGGGGTACACGTGATAGGGGTACACGTGATAGGGGTACATGTATAGCAGATGCTTGAATCAAACATGTACGTAAGCTAAGGTTTCCCAACTGGAATACAGACCCTTTTTAGTTGAATATTCAGATATTGCTCCCAATTACCAGACAGACCACTGGTGACTCTTATACCAAACAAAGACATATAGGAGGAAATCTGTGAGCATCAGGCATCTCAAACCTAACAATGCATTTTTCTAGTCCTCCTTAACCACGTTGCCTTGACAAGCATGTCTCCATGGAACCAAGAGAGACTAGAGCCAATGAACCAAGAACTTTACTTCCCATCCTCATTCCCTATCACGGCTTGAGCTAAGCAAACTATGCTGGGTGTGAATACAATTGTGATATGTGTGTAGAGTTTCCCATTAGCATGCATGTCAGAGAACCAGACCGGCACACATCTTTTATTTCACCGGGGGTTGGGGCGGGGAAGGGGAGATACAGCTATATAGCCGCCATTTTTTTCTGGATCTTACCAGCCCTCCATTCTGCTGCAAAGAAATCACTATGTATTACTAAACAGAGCCAGAAGGAATCTCATTTGTGTTCACAAAGAAATCTTTGTGAAACCAAAGATTAAAAACAAAAGGCAAGAAACGAAACAAACAAAAGATACCACTTCTAGTCTATATTACTTTTACTGGAAGCCAATATGTTCATTAGGCACCACTGACAGTTTTATGGTTACCTTATTCCCAACATATGGTGAACATATTATTCCCAACATATGGTGAACCATAGTGATGGTACCACTGTTACTACCACCTTTCACCAGATACTGTCATATACCATGGGGTACTGTCCTATCACATCAGGCATCATTGTCTTTCCTGTTGGTCAGCACCCTTTTGCACCCAAACTGGATAATTTAAAGGCAAAATAGATAGAGCACACATCTGCTGATATGTTATAACAGTGTTGCGTTTTGTTCATCCATCCAATTAACATTTAGAGAGGCTTCTAGTAGGTGATAAAGAGACAATGGTTAACTCAAATAGACAGTCCTTGTTCTTATGAGGCTTTCTAAGAGGGGAGTGGCATGCAACAGAGATGAGTGTCTTGACCTAGCAAGGAGCATGTTGAATTTGAGAGGGTTGGATTGTACAGAGCTTTATCCTCAAAGCACTGGGAAGTCATTAAGTGTTAAGGGAATAAGGATCAAATTTGCCTTTGTAAAATGTCCTGCTTGGTTACACTGGGGAAAACAAAGTAGGTGTGGGGAAAGCAGTTATAAACCTCTTGCCTCAGCCCACATGAGTTGAAGAGACACACATCAACCAAAGAGAGTTTCAGAGGGAAAAAAATTCAACAAGACTGGTTATTGATTAAGTGTGGGTTGTAACAAACTGCAAGAGATTAGGGACAACTCCCAGGCTTCTCATTTTTTTCTGACAAAAGAAGGGAGAAACCCTCTTCAATTTTGCAGCTCTCATAGGATCCCAAAGCAGCACTCTCTGTCCATCAAATCTAAATTTTTACCAAAGGAGGCCACTGTTTATTTTCTATGTGCCAGGTAGTGTTAAAGTTGTCATCACGCAATAATGCATTCACTTCTCTAAACAATTCCGTGAGCTAAGTGCTCATTATCCTTCCCAATTTAATGACCAGAAGAGTGAGGAACTGAACTTGAATGTCCAGCTGGGATATTCAGCTAGGATAGGGTACAGTTGAGGTTGTTAGTTGAGCAGCTTAATTCAAGATGGCTTGTTTTAAAAACTGTAGCACTAAGCTCTAGAGAACTGAGCTCTCAGTTTATATTTTTTTGTCCTTTTCGTCTCTTAATAAAATGCAGACATAAATTCATGGAAGTTTTGTGTGTGTGTGTGTGTGTTTTCTGTATGCATGGGGCTGTTTGTGATATATGTAAATATGTGTATGTGTGTCACATGCATGTTACTATGCAAGTGTGTATGTTTAAGTCTGTGTTGTATGTTGCTTGTGTGTATTCTTGTGTGGGAGTTAGCTATGTTGTGTGTCTGTGTATGTGTAACATTTATGTGTGCATGTGTGTTTGTGTGTAGTGTGTATATATGTATTGGTGCACATGCTGGGCTAGGAGGTAAAACCTTCTCCTCTGACAGAGAAGCTTTTACTCCCAATTTTGTTATGACCTGATCCTTTTTTCATCAACACAAGTCTTTTTCCATTCTGAGTAATGTGCAAATTATTTTTAAAAAGATAATCTCTCAAGTTTCCAGCATTATACTAAGTTGTTTTTATTATACTGTGTCTTAAATGTTTGTATGTGTAAAGCTCTTATGTAATATAAAGCAAAAATAAGTTTATAAATTAAATAAAAACAGAAAATATATCTAAAAATAACAACATTAGTGTACTGTGATGGATGATGTTGTTGGGTTGAAACTAAATTCCGATAATGTGAATATGGCATCAATATGCTATGGCACAAGTTTTTTCTAATTTTAAAGTGGCATGTATTAAATTTCTCCACCAATTTCAGCTCTTCAGTATATCATGGACTCTTTTTTTTATTCAATGAGCTTTGATGTAGTTTGGCTTATGTTTTATGTTAAATGGTATTTATGTGTCAAACAAATTTCTTCCTTTCTTTTTCTTTTTATTAGAAGACAGTAATTAAAATTGCATTATGTAAAAACTAACACTGACTCTGAAAATCTTGTATTGCCCAGCTATAAATTAGTGTGTTCTTACAATGTATTGTAGCTATTTGTGTTATCATCCAAGTGAAATATAAAGCTTTTTAAAAAAAATCTTAGAATTCTTGAAGCCCTGATGCAGAAACATGGCCTTGGATTTTCTTTCCCTATAGAGGTTAATTAGTGTATCACACAAATAGGTTCCTGTCTGCTAGTTCCTCCATTCCATAGACATACTCAGTTCCATCAGAATCCCAGGAAGGATCACAGATTGGCCTTCAGCTGCTCCCTGCAACCTCCACTATCCCCAATCTAATGCAGCCTAAATATTTCTCTCTGTATACAATTTTAACAGCTGTGATCATTGCCTGGATAGCATTCACTTGGATGCTACCATTTTCATACATCCATTCTTTCATTCATTGCTTGCATAAGTATATGCACTCTGGGCCTTTTGCTTGGGCATTGCTTTGTAATCCCTTTGGCACTGGGATTACAAAGGTGGATAAGAGGCAGTTTATGCTTTCAGGGACCTTATTCTACTGCCACATGTAAGCAGTATAGGAACCTAATCCAATCTCAGCATCCAGAAGAATGTCCTTAAAAAGATGACCATGAGCTAAATTCTGAAACAGTAGCAGAAGTAAATTAGAGGAAGAAGGAGGGACATTTCCAGCAGCAGAAGCAGCAAATTACAAAGGAAATGAAAGAGGTGAGTTTGTCTGGATCAGAGCATAAGGGGAACAGTGGTGGATGTTAAACAAGGCCATGACATGAAGTATCTTATGTGCCAAGCTTAGAAGTTTGGACTTTTGCCCCAAATGCTGCAGTATTAGTCTGTTCTCATACTGCTATGAAGAAATACCTGAGACTGGGTAATTTTTAAAGATAAAGAGGTTTAATGGACTCACAGTTCCACATAGCTGGGGAGGCCTCACAATCATGGCAGAAGATGAAGGAGGAGCAAAACACATCTTACATGGTGGCAGGCAAGAGAATATGTGCAGGGGAGCTGCCTTTTATAAAACCATCAGATTTCATGAGACTTATTCATTATCATGAAAACAGCATGTCCTTACCATGACACACAGGGATTGTGGGAGCTACAATTCAAGATAAGATTTGGGTGAGGACACAGCCAAGCCATATTAGCTGTGGAAAGCCTGTGCTGAGTGTCAAACGGAACAACAGAATTTAATAGCATCTTGAAAATTCAATGAGGAAAAGATGTAAGAGATAGATAGAGAGGGGGGCATGGCTAAGATGAGGAAAACCAGTTAGTAGGATAAGATAGGAAGATAGGCTGGGCGTGGTGGCTCACGCCTGTAATCCCAGTACTTTGGGAGGCCAAGGCGGGTGGATCACGAGGTCAGGAGATAGAGACCATCCTGGCTAACACAGTGAAACCCGTCTCTACTAAAAAAAATACAAAAAATTAGCCAGGCATAGTGGTGGGCACCTATAGTCCCAGCTACTAGGAGGCTGAGGCAAGAGAATGGCATGAACTTGGGAGGTAGAGCTTGCAGTGAGCCAAAATCGCACCACCGCACTCCAGCCTGGGCAACAGAGCGAGGCTCCATCTCCAAAAAAAAAAAAACAATAGGAAAAGAGGGAGGTGTTTTTGAACTTGCTGAAGGAGCTGAAAACTTTTTTTAAAAATCAAAGATGAGGTCCTGTTTCTGGCTTGGACATTGATGGGATGGAGAGTAATAAATGTTGAATACTTAATATGCACAAAGTACTAGAATGAGTGTTTTGCATTTATCATTTTGCTTAGTCTTCTAGAGGAGCCTTAATATTCTTTTAAGGTTGATGTTGTTCTCCCTTTTTATTAAGTGGAAGATCCAGATGACTCAGTGATTTCACAACTTGCCAATTTTGAATCTCGTTCACTGAGCTAGAAAACACTGGAGGAGCAATGGTCATTTCGGGAATAGAAGATGAGTCTAATTTTGGACAAGTTGACTTTGAGTCATACATTGGGAAAGGCAGAGAGCTGCACAACTCCAGGGAGTATCATTCACATAGACTATGACGGCTAATTCTACTATGTCATGTATTTGCAAGTGAATATATTTAGTATGCAGATGTATATGCATGTGTGCAGCTCAGCATCAAGAACCAGGCTGTAGATTTAAATTCAGAATATCAGATTATAGTCTCTGGAAGATGAAAGACAGTAAATAAGTATTTATTGGCTAGATGTCAAATTGATGACGATGAAAGCTTTGGATATGGGTGAGATCATTCAAAAAGCATACATAGAGAAAGGTTTGTGCCACACAAACCTTTAAGGATTAGGCAATAGAAGAAAAAGCCATAAAGAGGATTCTGAAGAATGTACTAGAGCAGTAGGAAGAAAACCAAGAGAGTTTTGTCTCAGAAATCAAAGAATGAGTAAGTTTAAAGAGAATCTGGTTATCAGTGTCAAATATTGCCAAAAGTAAAGAAAGATGAAACCTGGAAGGTGGACATGAGACTTAATGGCAGACAGATCCAAGAATCATTTTGATGCCTTAAAAGCAGTATGAACTAAGGAGAAGCTGGGAGAATGTATACCTTGGTGGCTTCTTAGAATATGTAGAATTTTTCACTTGTCTCATACCATAAGTGATTCTAGGAATGTAACTACTTGGAAACCCTCTGTCAAGTCAGGGCTGTTGTTGTTCTGTCACAGTAGAAATTTGCCAGAGACCATCTCACTGTTTGGGTTTTAAGTTACACTTCGTTTATAGTTACATTGTTTCAGAATCAGCAATGGTCATATATTTGGGGAAAAAAAATCAACCAAAGAATCATAGAATCTCGTAATTCCAGTAATTCCAATATTCTGATCTCATTGTCTTCAAAGGAAACTGAAGCTCAAACATTTATATCCCAAGTATTGACATATACTAGGCTGGTGCTGTTGTCTCTATACCATATTACCTTACTAAGTTTAAATATTTTGTTTAAACATTGTTCAAGGAAATCTCTGTCTTTCTTGAAATAATCCCAGAATAGACACATTTTTTAAAAAGTGATAAAATACTCAGAAGCACAAAGTGAAGGGAAGACTCATATTTTTGAAAACTACACACAACAGGACCCTACCTTTAAGCCATGTAGATGTTAGGGATCACAGGAGCAACTACACCCCAGTTTTTACTAAATTGTTGCTCAGATATATTTTCCCTTCCTCAGCTGATTGTTAGCAAGAATTAGAGCCTAAAGGTCTTCTGTCCACAAAATGAACAAATGATCAAGTGTTCATATTTATAATCAAATAAACTTAGAATTGATAAAAAGTCACAAAATGGTTATATGGTTTAGTTATTACATACATGGAAAATTTTCATCTTATTCCTCTTTCCAGGTAAGATAGATATCAGTCAGCTAGGAGACTCAAAGGCCTTGGACAGAGAGTCAGACCAAGGTACAACCAATGCCTCAATTTTGAGGTTGAAATTTGACTTCAAATTGAATAAACTATTATTTAGTCGTGAAATTTCTATGTGCCTCAGTCAGGAGTCTAGGAACTCAAGGCAACTAACTCTTCTTAATTAGACCTGCAAATCCTAGTGACTATAATTTCCTGCCTGTATTTCACTAACAATGATACCTAGCAGCTGTGTAGGATTTCTAAATTTTCTTCACCTTTTTCTTCCATTATGTCACCTTCTCAACAAATCAGTGATATGGATAAAAAAGACATTATTTTTCTCCTTGATACATTAGAAGACAAGATGAGAGATTAAGAGATGTGTTCAAAATCACACAGTTAATAAGTGGCAGAACCAAGTTTATAGCTTATCTCTGTAAATCTTTGAAGTGTACCAGGCAGCTAATAAAGAAGAATTCTTCGGCCAGGCATGGTGGCTACACCTGTAATCCCAGCACTCTGGGAGGCCAAGGCAGACAGATCACCTGAGGTCAAGAGTTCGACACAAGTCTGGCCAATATGGAGAAACCCTGTCTCTACTACAAATACAAAAATTAGCCGGGCATGGTGGCAGGTGCTTGTAATTCCAGCTACTTGGGAGGCTGAGACAGGAGAATTGCTTGAACCCCAGAGGTGGAGGTTGCAGTGAGCCAAGATCACGTCACTGCACTCCAGCCTGGGCAACAAGAGTGAAACTCTGTCTCAAAAGAAGAAGAAGAAGAAGAAGAAGAATTATTCTTCTTCATGATGCTTTTTTGACTTCTAGAAAGTTAAGAAATAAATGATTTTTCTCTTATGGGGAAGATGAAAAGTGGATGTGGAATCTTTCCTACTCCTGCAACTGAGAATTGAAATCTAACTTTATCCCTGTGAGCCTAGGATGCCCATGGTAACTTGCTGGATCCACAGAATGTGGCAAAAGTGATGTTCTAGACTTCTACGCCTAAGTCATCAGAACCTGTGCAACTCTGTCCATGCCTCTTGGAATGCTCATCCTAGGAGAAGTCATTGCCATGTAAGAAATCCTGAGAATACCATTCTTTAGAGAAGTTCAAGCTAGTCATGTGGAGATACTACATACAGAGAGAGGGATGACCTGCTAGTCCCAGTTGTGTCAGCCATCCCAAGTGAGGCAACATACTTTTAAATTAAAAAGCCATCTTGGACATTTCAGCTCAAGGAGACACAATGAGAGAAAATTGAAGATGAATTTGACAAAACTAAGGTTCTTGACATATGAGTATCATTGAACTGGCCCAGATAAATTGAGATACTTGAGTCATCTTGGCTGAGGTTCCAGTCATCACAGAGCAGGGATGAGATCATCCTTCTCTACCTTTCTGAATTGTGAGCATAATAAAAATGGGTGTTTTACACCACTAAATGTTGAGGTGGTTTGTCATGCAGCAATAGATAAACAGAACACCTTAGTTAAAGCCTTTGATATGACTTCATGATTGAGTGCCCTTCAAAATCAGAATTGTTAGTCATGGAAATAACACAGCAAAATGGAGTTATTCAGAGCTCTTGGGGAATAAGTCATCTTGGATGATAGAATGATGGCCCTTCAAAAGATAGAGGTGATTAATCTTTTAAATGTTGGTGATAATGTATTTTAACTGTTTAATATGCATCATTATAAAATCACTTATATATTGAAATTTATAATATGTTGACCACGTACTATGTGCCAGGTCCTATGTTAAGGACTGGGTTAGAGTCTTTTACCTATCCGGTGTAGCCCTTGCTCCCCCAAGTAATTTTCCCAAAGTTACAAACAAAGAAAGTTATAGAGACAGTTTTCCAACCTAGATCTGCCTCATTCCAAACTTCATAGGAAGATATTTTGCAAGGACAAGTTCCCAGGTGGTATAGTTGAGGCCAGTGGCCTACTCTCATGTTTTTGCCTTTACCCATTATTTATCATCAATTTTATATGTCACCTCTCTGAACAATAGTTACATTGAAAAATTATACATTGTTACCCCTTCATATCTGTGGGTTCTGCCTGCATGAATTTAATTGCAGATTTAAAATATTTTAAAAAGTAAATAAAAAATAATACAGCAATAAAACATAATAAAAATTTAAAAATACAGTATAACAACCATTTACATACTCTTTACCTTGTATTAGGTATTATAAGTAATCTAGTGACTTTTAAGTAATAATGACTTAAAGTATACTGGAGGATGTTTGTAGGTTATATGCAAATATTATTCTATTTTATATAAGGTACTTGAGCATTTGCAGATTTTGGTATCCGGCGGGTGTCCTGGAACCAATCCCCCATGGGTATAAAGAGATGACTGTATTTTTATTTGTCTACAACCTTCTAAACAAGAAAAGCTGAGCTACATTGTAGAAATGAATTTTGCTTGTGTTTCTGCATGGTCATAGCTTGAATTTAATCAGCAAATTTAGGTGAGGCAAACTGCTTGCAATCATTTAAGATGGAATCAGTGATAACAATAATGATTTCTTACACTTTCCTGGTGCTTCTCACCTGAGGATTGCAAAAGGCTCTATAAACATTAATTAAGCCTTACAGGATTTCAATGAGGTCATGAAACAGTTTAATTACTGTAATATATTATGATTTTTAAATAAAGCAAATGTAACTTCAGAATCACATTTTGAAGCACTCCTTTGCTCTTGTTGGCATAAACCCAGGAGTTTAGGAATGACTTTTTGTTCCTTCATTTGTTTTCTAAATTTTAAATAAATTGTTAAATAATAAAGCCCTTTTTCATTTGGAAGAAACAAGAAAAATTGCATTGTGTATTTCACGGGAATTAATTGATTTATCGACTTAAATTTCATCCTTGGTCAATATTGGGCACAGTGTTATACACTCAAGAATGCAGAGAATATAATATGCCCTCAAAGGCTTACCAACTCAGAGGGGAGATATACAAGTAAAGTACAAGGAATGTAATGTAATTAGAGCTGTAATAGAGGTATGCATAAAGTATTATTCAAGAATGGGAAAGTATATTTAACTCTGTAAAATAATGGCTAACACCATACAAAGCTTATTATGTTGCAAGTACCCTTCTAAGATTTTACTCACTATTAACAGCTTAATCTTCACAATAATTCTGACATGGAGGCATTATAATTTTCCTCATTTTATGAACAAGAAAACTGAGGCATAGAGATTGAGTAACCTTTCCATGGTTACATAACTCATCTGTGTGTGGTATCAGCAGAATTTGATATTAGGCCTTATCTTCGGGTCCTTGCTCTTGATCACTATTCTATAGTGTAAACATGGGTGGGTAAGAGGAGATCCTAAAGGAATAACAGAAAGGAGGGAGCACAATGGAATATTTTATGGCTACAAAAATCTCCTGTTAACTAAGCTTTGGTAATAGAGAAGCTCTATAGGAAAGTCAGTAAGAAATAATGTTGACTGCATTTCTAGTCAGCGCTAACATGTGGACAGAAATCATCAAAGAAAGGAAAAATTTTACCGTTGTGTTTCAGTACCTTCCAGCCTCTCCCAATGATAGGCTTGGCTCACAATTTCCTGAGTCATCTGTGACTATGGTTATTTCTAAGTAGCTCTGAAGTGCTGTTTGAGTCACATGACATGACACAGCTACACAAAACAGTGGGCAGACATATGCTTATGCAATTAAGATACACCTCCCCCAAATTCCTGAGATTCTACCTTTGCTACTGCTTATATGTCTATTCTCTAATGATAAAAATAATTCTGTTCACATGGCCAAAGCTTGGACCTCCTCTTTTTTTATCTTTTCTATTTATTCTCTCTAGCCTTGGAATGTGGTCTTCTGTTCTTCCTGTCACAGAACACCCAAAACCATGATTTCTGCCTAAGGACTCCCATTTCCATGGCTAATGCTATCTACCTCCTTGGGGATTCTTACATAATGTTGAAAGTCTAAATAGAGCTCCCACTGGACGTGCTTCACTTATCAGTGTAGATGAAACTCAATATTTTCCTGACTGATCTTCTTGATCATCAGTTTCACGTGGCAAAATACTGACTGATGGCACAAAACCTGGCTACTAGAATGTTCCAAGTGTATTTTTAAACATTAAAGAGCAATAAGCATTTTCTTTATACTTTTCATAATGGTATATATTGACATGGTCCTGTATTTCAGTATAGCATCCCTGAGTAGGATATGGCAAATTTAAGAAAGACAAGGTGGATATAAGAGAAAAAAATAGAGAGATGTATTTACCAAACAGGTAATTTTTGAGTGTTTATAATATACAGGCACTATATCACACAAAGAGGATTTCAAGGAGCATGTCATGTAGGGAAAGAATCAAATAGCTAACCAGGTCTTAGTCCATTTTGTGTAGCTATAACAGAATTCCTAAAACTTGATAACTTACAAAGAAAAGAAACTTATTTCTCACAGTTCTGTAGGCTGGAAAGTTTACAATCAAGGTGACAGCATCTTGTGTGCGCTCCCTTGCTGTGTTCTCACAAGGCAAAAGACAGAAGGGAAAGAGACAGAAAATCTACTCCCACAGTCTCTTTTTTATGGCAGTATTAATCCCTTCATGAAGGTGGAGCCCTCCCAATCAAAATACCTCCCATTAACTGCACCTCCCAATACTGTTGCATTGGGGATTAAATTTCCAACACACAGGGGACATATTTCCAATTTTAGGGGACATATTCAGACCATAGCATTCTGCCTCTTGCCCCACAAATTCATGTTCTTTCCATGCAAAATACATTTATTCCATACCAATAGCCCCGAATGTTTTAACTTGTTTCACCACAAACTTTAAAGTCTATGTCCAAAATCTCATCTAAATGAGATTTAAGTGAGATTCAAGGTACAATTCATCCTGAAGTACTTCTCTTCAGCTGTGAGCCTGTGAAACCACACAATTTATGTGCTTTCAAAATGCAATGGTAGGCGAGGCATAGGATAAACATTCCATCACAAAAAGTAATAGAAGAGAAAGAGGGAGTAACAGGTCCCTAGTAAGTCCAAAACTCAAAATGGCAAACAGTATGAAATCTCACAGTTTGAGGATAATCTTTGACTCCATGACCTGCCTTTCAGACACACGGGGGCAGATGTTGAGTCATCAAGACTCCTGGCTGCTCCAAGCCCATGGCTTTGCTGGGTACTGCCCACACCACTCTCATGGGCTGGAAGAAAGTTCCTGCAACTCTTCCAGGTTGGTGTTGGGTGCTGGTGGCTCTACAGGACTGGAGTCTCAGGGCCCTCCTGTTTCCCCAGGTCCACTAGGCATTGCCCTTGTGGGCGATCTTTGCAGTAGCCTGGACCCCATAGTTCCACTGAGCATTGCCTGAGGCTTGGGCGGGTGGGGTGGAGGTGGATCTTTCTGTGGCAGCTATACCACTGTAGCACATCTCTGCCAGAGTCCTGAGGCTGCTGGAGACATCCTTTGAAATCCAGGTGCGGGAAGCCATGCCTTGACAGCTCATCCCCTCTGTGTGCCTGCACCATCAGCACCATGCGGTTGCTACCAAGGCTCACTGCTTGCACCCTTTGGGGCACAGTGGCCTGGGATGCAACTGGACTGCAGTTGGGTACATTTGAGCCACAATTGGGGTGGTGAAGGAGTGCTGTGCTGGCACGTGGGGAGTAAAGACCCAAGGCAGCCCTGGGCAGTGATCCCTGGGGTCCCGCAGGTGTGCTGGGCTCATCCCTTTAAACCATTCTGCCTCAAAGTCCTAGCATTGTGGGGCTATGACAGAAGAGGTAACCTCCTTGAAGGTTTCCAAAATGCCTTTGGGGTCATTCTCCTATTGTTTTGATGAATAGCAGCTGAATTTCTTTGATTCATACTAATCTCTCCATCAAATAATACTTTGGCCACACCCATGGTATTCTCTTTCCCTAACATAATTTTTAAATTATTTACATGGCCAGGGTGAGAGGTTTTCAAATTTCTTCCTCTGTTTCCCTTAAGATTGTAAATTCCACCTTTAAATCATTTCTTTCTTCTTACATTTTACTAAAAGCAGTTAAGAACAGCCGCAGCACATACTGAACAGGTTAGAGATTTCTTCTGCCAGATATCGTAGTTTATCACTCTTAATCTCTGATTTTCATAAAGTCCTGGGACACCAACATAATTTGTGATGTTCTTAGCTACTTTATAAAAAAGATGGCCTTTTCTTCAGTTTTCAACAACTTATTCTTCATTTTTGTCCGAGACCTCATCAGCATGGCCTTTATAGTCTGCATCTTTTCGAGCATCTGGACACGTCCACTTAAGGAATCTCTAAGAAGTTTCAGACTTTTCCTACAGCTTTTCTCTTCCTCTGAGCCTTGAACAGAATTGCCCTTAATCCTTCATTCACGGCAATACAGGTTTTTTTTTTTTTTTTTTTCCTGTTATGTACTTCAAAACTGTTCTAGCCTCTACCTATTAACCAGTTCCAAAAACTCTTCCATATTTTAAGTATTTGTTATATAGCAACATCCCATTCCTCTGGCACCAATGCCTGCCTTTGTCCATTTTGTGCTTTTATAGCAAGATACCTGAAACTGGGTAATTTACGAAGAACGGAAATTTATTTCTCAATTCCGGAGGCTGGGATGTCTGAGATCAGGACACTGGTACCTGTTGAGGGCTTTCTTGCTGCATTCTCACATGGTGCAAAGTGGAAGGGCAAAAGAGAAAGAACTCACTCTTGCAAGTTCTTAATAGTGATAGTAATCCATTCATGAGGGTGGAACCCACATGACCTGAAGGCCTTCCATTAAGACCCACCTCCCAACAATGTTGCATTGGAGATTACCTTACTAACACATGAATTTTGGGGAATACATTCAGACTATAGCTGCAGGTGATTAGGCTACAGGTAATACACACTGATTATGAGGATGGGAAATCCCTTAAAGAGACCAATTTACTAGCTCTTATTATATCAATTAATAATGCTGGTGAAAAGTAATTTCTTATCTGAGGTCTATTCAAACTCTGGGATTTAGGTAGGTGGTGTCAGTGTATGTGTGAATATGCACTTGTGATTGTCCAGAAGTAGAAAAGTGGGGATATGTTCTAGGTCAGAGGAAATAATATATACAAAGTCATGAAGTTAGAGATGGAGATTAGGTGTCTCTGGCTGCAATACTGCATATGGAAGAGGTGGTGATGAGGAAAAATAGAACTTCCAATTAAGGTACTGGTTGTGGAAATTTGTTGCAGAGATGTATTCAGGTGGTAGAAACAATAGGAATTTACTGAATTTGATGAATTGATTGAGTATGAGGGAGTAGTTAAAGGTGACTTCTAGTTAGACCACTTGCAAAATGAGCAGTATCACTCTTTTCAATGACATACGGGACACAGAAGGAGACCGAGATTTACAATGAGTTCAGTGTTGGAGGTGATACATTTGAAATAATGAGAGTGAAGAGAATGGGCTCTGAATTCAGAGTGCCTAGTTTTAAATCCTGATTGCACCATTTATTAGCTGAGTCATCTTTGGTGAATCATCTCTACATACCTTTATTTCTTTGTATTTAGAATGTTGTTGGATAATTGGAATGGTTAATTTTACATGTCCACTTGACTGGGCCACAGTGACTAGATAATTGGTCAAACGTTTTTCTGGATATTTCTCTGAGGACGTTTACAAGATTAACATTTACACTGGTGATCTCTGAGGAAAGTGAGTTGCCCTCCATATATGGGTGGTCCTCATCAAATCAGTGGAAGACCTGAATAGAACCAAAAACTGACCTCCCCCAACAGAAAGAGTATTCTGTGGCAAACACTGGCTCTTCTTTGCATCTGCAGCCTGATGGCCTCTGGAACTGAACTGCAGCATCAGCTATTCTTTGAAACTCACCTTGCAGATTTAGGACTTGTCAACCTACATGTAGGTTATATGTACATTAGATCATGTGGGTTATATATCTATCTATCTATCTATATCATATTGGTTATGTTTTCTGGAGAATGTTAATATAATTATAACATTACTAAACTCATAGTTATTAAAATTAAACAAGATAATGTAAATATTTCAGAATAGTACTTAGTATACTGTGAATACTCAAAGTATTAGATATTGTTGAGGTAGCTTTTGGTATTTCTTGATATCTAACATGTATTTGCACACATTGGCATGTATTTGGAGTTTATGGCTACTATGTAGGATGGAGATAAAGGTTTGATATTATCAGCACATAGATGATAAATGATGCCATTAGAGTAGATTGGATTATCCAGAGAGAAAAGATGCTATGTGAGAAAAGCTTAGAGCAAAACTTTTAAAAAGCTAATATTTAACATATGGACAAAAAAGCTTTTCAAGGAGAAACTCGAAAAGAAAAAAACCAGGAAGACATTTTGCTAAAGCACTGTGAAATATGCTATTTGCAAGATGAAAGTTAGCATATGACATTGACTTGATGACTAGAATTAGAGTGAGCATATGACCAAGTGTACATTGACCTGTTCTGGTTTACATTTGTTGTCCAAGCATAGTTATTAATTAAATTTTATAGGAATCTAAGATTCAGTGAAAGAAGTCAGCATGTTATTCAAGAAAATTAAAGAATTTATATACTCTGCTTGAGAAAAAAATTTTCTCACATTCTTCCACAAGATTTGTAATAAGGAAGAACATAATGCAGAAACGCCTCTGCTGTTGTCTGAATGTTTGTGTCCCTTTAAAATTCACCCCGAAACTGAATCCTCATTGTGGTCGTATTAGGAATTGAGACTTTTAGGAGGTGATTAGGTCATAAAGTCTCTGCCCTTATAAATGGGACTAATGGCACTTATATAAAAGGCTTGAGGAAGACTTCCATCCCTTTGGCCACGTAAGAATATAGCAATAAGGTGCCATATATTAAGTAAGCCTAGAGCCCTCACCAGGCATTAAATCTCCTGGTGCCTTGGTCCTGGAGCTCCCAGCCTCTAGAACTGTGAGAAGCACATTTTTGTTTATTTAATCCCAATGGGAAATTCTGTTTTAAGAATTTGAAAGACAAATCTTAAAATTCTGTTTATAAATTACTGAATATTATAGCAGCCCAAATGAAGCCCCTGGCAACCATTTTAGGTTAAAAGAATGAAAGGAACTATAGTACTGCTTTAGTAGGTATAATCAAGGATAGACCATTAAAGGAGTAATTATATTTAAACTATATTTTTGATTAAGAGCCAAGTGGTTTGAATATGGAATATAAAAGAACAAAAAGAGAAGAGTCTTGCAAGTTTTTGAACTAAGCAACTGAGTGAATAGCCTTATCATTGAGTGAGCTAGAAAACGTCTTGGGAAAGAGTCAATTTTGGAGGGAAAAAAAACTACTTCCATTTTGATCACATGAAATTTGATATGTATTTTAAAGATTCATGGAAGATGATGTATAATAAGTAGGAGGCTGGGTCTATATCCCTGGAGAAAGTCCTGTGACAGACATATCATTATGATATTTATTATATTTAAAGTCATAGAACTGATGAAGTTACATCGGGAAAAGTGGAGGTAGAAAACTCAGGGCCATCATTTAAAGGAGCCAGCAAAAAAAGACTGAGAAAGAGAAAACAGTAAAATGTAAGAAAAAACAGTTGCATATGGTGCCATTGAATCCCAGAGAAAAATACATTCAAGAAGGGAGCAATTAATGGAAGAGAATTATGAGCAATTAATGGAAGAGAATTATGAGAATACTCAGAATTATTGAGTTTTGACTAGAGTAAGAAGAAAAGTCAACGATATTCTTAATAAGATGACCAAAGTCCAATCGGGAAAGGTGAGGAGAGAATGAGAGGTGAGCACGCACAGTCAGCAAAGAGAGACAACTTTTAAGGGGTGAATTCAAAGGCAACCAGAGGAGATTTGTACACAAAGGAGATTATTTTGTTATTATAGTCACAACCTTTTTATTTTGGAATAATTTTACGTTTATAGAAAAACTAAAGAGCTTGTTCTTGGAGGTTCTGTTTTAAGATAGGTAACTTTAAAAGAAGAGGGATAAATTGATGAGCAAAAGAGATAAATCCAGCAGACAATAAATTCTTCGAGGAAGTGATCCACAGAGGAGACATTCCTGACGAAAATAAAGAGGTTTTTCACTAACTAGAAATAGACAAAGCATGGAAGGCAGAATACATGGAGATGATAGGGAGCTGGTAGACTTGATAATAGAAGGATGAATCGTTCTTTATTAATTATATGGCAGAGTCAATAGTTAAGGATGAAAAGTGAGAAGATTTGGAGTTTTGAGAAAATAGAGAAAATAAAAAAATCATTTTCTGTAAGTGAAAGTGATCTTTCTAGATAAATTTTCTCTGTATTAAATACCCATTCAAGATCTGTTATCATGTCTTTGAAAAGTAGCCTATCAGAGAAACGTGCAATTTTTATATTCTGTATAATATAGGTATGTTTGGATATAGGTACAGATTTAGCAGAAAGTTGGACTTAAACTAATATAAACCAGGATTCAGATTTTGCTAAGATTGCGTAGACATACCCTAAATTAATCCCCAGTGAGCCAAATGTTTAATTCTCTCCTCTTGGCTTACTTCTAACTAATAGAATATGGAAAAAGTGAAGGGATTTTCCAGATACCTAGGTAAGGTCCCTAACTATTTGAATTTGTATTAATCAAAAGGGAGGTTGTCCTTGGTGGGCATGACCTAATCAGTTGAGCTCTTTAAAAGAGGGCTTAAGTCTTTCCTAAAGGTAGATACTTAATGCAACAGAGACACACTTTCTCTTTTTTGATGGTTTGGATGAGGTGAGCTTCATAAACTTTACAACCACAAGAAAAAGTATTCTGCCAACAACCGAATGGAGCCTGGAAGTGGTTCTTTCTTTAACCCAGCCTTCAGAAAAGAACATGGGCTGGCTGATAACTTGATTTCAGTCTTGTTATACCCTGAGCGTAGACTCTAGCTAATGTTCAGACTTCTGACCTATAGAAGCTGTGAGATAATGAATGGGCATTGTTTTAAGCCATTAGGTTTTTGGTAACCTGTTACACAGCATAGAAAAACGTAACAGAGGGATTACAAAAATTCTAAATAGGAAAAAGGAAGTTGAGTGTTTTTAAAAAGGGATTATGATGCCAGACTGTGAAAAGGAGGCTAAACGTGGATGGAAGTGATAATGGAAAGGAGGTTATAGGACAAATATTATAGGGTTATGGGCTAGAAAATTCAATAATACTAGGTAACTTCTGAAGTGAGCATTTGGAGATGAATTGGAAAGAAAAACTTGGTCAAATTAAGGATAAGACAAATGTGGGGTTATAAAGGTACAATTATTGGTGTAATAGCAGGGTAGATCATATGAGAGGCTAAAGTAATGTGGAAGTATTAGGTTTGTACAAAGGTAATTGCAGTTTTTGCCATTAAAAGTAATGGCAAAACCAGTAATCACTTTTGCACAACGTAACAGAAATTTTTGGAGTCAAGGACTTAGAAGATGTGAGAGGCCAGCATGTTGGTTAAATCTGTTCTATTTATATCGATCATTTTTTAAAATGAGGACCAGAGTGTATTGAAAACGGATACATACAGTCATCCATAAATGAAAAGAAAGGACTGAAATTATAACTACCAACACCAAAGAGCAGAAATAAATGATAAAATCTCATTACACGCACCTTAAAGAAATTGAGGTCTTTGAAGAAAGAAAAGGGTTTGAAAGAAGCAATCGGGAGCTAGGAGGGTAAAAAAAAACCCATTTCCCAGTTACTATGAAGATGAAATTGTGAGAAATCTAGTCTGTGGTTGACAGAAACTGGGAATCAGAGTTCTCAGGGGACACATATTTCAGTTCGAGAAAGAAAGGGATGAGACCATTCAGAGAAAAATTGGAGGATATTTTAGACGATTCAGAGAAAAATTTGAGGATAGTTGGGATATTTTATTGATGGTGGATTGCCAATGCTCAGGGTCAGTGTGACAGGGCTTAAGAGGGCATGGTGGTGAGTTCAGATTTAGGGACAGAGACCAGGAAGGAAAACAGCTTCTGGGTGAGGGAGACTTAGGTGGTACCTGAGGTAGGATGGAGAGTGATGCATGATGGGATTGCTGATTACCAGAGTGTGGAAACTTCAAGGCTGCTGAATTTGACCTGGAAAGAACACTGATTCACCTGAGGCTGAGCAGAAATCACTTGACTATTCTAAACTACTACTCCCATCCATCTCCATTGCACTTGTGGTAGCCAGGAGTGTGCTGGGTGGGAGGAACTGCTTATGCCACTGTCTTCATATATATATATATATATATATATATATATATATATATCATATAATATATATCATAAATATATATAAATGGAGTCTGGCTCTGTCGCCCAGGCTGGAGTGCTGTGGCGCGATCTCGGCTCACTGCAAGCTCCACCTCCCGGATTTACGCCATTCTCCTGCCTCAGCCTCCCAAGTAGCTGGGACTACAGGCGCCCGCCGCCAAGCCTGGGTAATTTTTTGTATTTTTAGTAGAGACGGGGTTTCACCATGTTAGCCAGGATGGTCTCGATCTCCTGACATCGTGATCCGCCCGCCTCGGCCTCCCAAAGTGCTGGGATTACAGGCGGGAGCCACCGCGCCCGGCCTATCTTCATATTTTAATGGAGTTATCACCAAAAGAATAATATTCCTGCCTCTTATTTCTCCTCTATATCTTCAGTCTTTTCCTCTGGAATAGAAATACTCCCAGGTCCACATTTCTTTACACAGTAAGATAATCCATTAAATGACTAAAGAACTGTGGAATTGTTCTTCTTATTCCCCTCAAACTTTACATGAGATTTTTTAATTCTTTCTTTCTTATTTATTTATTTTATTTATTTATCTATTTTTGAGACAGAGTCTCACTCTGTTGCCCAGGTTGGAGTGCATTGTCATGATCTCAGCTCACTGCAATCTCCACCTCCCAGTTTCAAGTGATTCTCAGCCTCCTGAGTAGCTGGGACTACAGGTGTGCGCCACCACGCCCAGCTAATTGTTGTATTTTTAGTAGAGAAGGGGTTCTGCCATGTTGGCCAGGCTGGTCTCGAACTCCTGACCTCAGATGATCTACCCACCTCAGCCTCCCAAAAGCCTGGAATTACAGGTGTGAGTCACCATGCTCAGCCAACTTTACATGAATTTTGTAGGCACATACTATCCCTCAGAGAGGTTGACCCAAAATCTAGGACAATAGGGGATATGAGAGGGTGAGCATGGAACAGAGAACAATAGAACCCTATTTACTTGCAAATCAAAGCCTGGTTCTCCAGTCTAAGTTTTCGTTCAGTAGTGAAGCTAACGGTTGATTCCTGTCATTCTGGGTCTATCTCTTAGTTGTTTTCGAATCTTGGTGAGAGATAGATAATTAGGATATATTCTGATTCTCTAAACCTCCAGCAGCTATAATAGAAGACTTGCATCCTTGCTCAAGTTGGAGATATTCTGGTAACCTAGAATATACACCTCAGGGCAGCTGTTTACACTCTTGAGGGAAAAGGAGAATGAGCATATTTAAGAAAACTAGCACAAACTTGGTACGTAATATATGTATAATATATGTCCTTTTTTTTTGTCCCTGCATAAAAAGTGAGAGGCCTTTGAATTGCTTGTTGGTGGTAACCTGTGTTCTACAATTGAACATCCTAGGTCTTAAGAATGCCAGAAAATTCTGAATCATCATGTGAATTTGGCAGCCAAGGATGGGTGGAATTTTTAGTTCTAATGATACACTGAGGGTTATCAAGGGGTCATTTTTTCATGGCAGTAGAAATGAGGTTGAGGATTATGAAGATTATCTAAGAGTTAAACACCTGACTAACAGTGCAGCGAGAGTGGCTGAGGGGAATGGAACTGACTGCCTTGTGCCAACTAGTTTACATGGACTGGGCAAGTTGTTTCACACTTGGAATTTGCAAGACCTTTGAAGATTACAGCTGCTGAATAAAGACAGAGTCAGCTGGATGAGGTATTTCTTTCTTGGGAGGTCATCTGTGAGCATTGATGCTAGACTCAGACTGAAATTGTCTGTGGTTACATCTTTCCACCCCCTAAGCTGTCTAAGGAAGCTCTTATGATGTAGGAGAAAGTAAAATTTTCTCACATAGATAAGCAGAGATGAAAATGTGGAGAAAAATCTTGATATGTTCAATCCCTAGATCCAATCATCTCTGCAAACAGCATCATCCTTGCCCTGGATGCAGTTTAATTACATGAGCCAACTCATTTCTTTCTTACATAAATTATTTCAAATTGGGCATGGTTTTAACTGCGTGTTCTTAGTAATATGGAAAAACTGTATTTCTTCTTTTCCTTTTCTTCTCTACTTTATCACAATTTTCCATAATTTTCTATGAGGAATAAATATTCATTTGTAAATATAAGTATATTAAATATCTATAGTATAAAAAAAGAGAGAATAATAAGAATTTCTGCCATTAGCAAGCCCTGAACATCAATTTGACTGGGGAATATCAAATGTAAAAATGTCATCTTAGTCCATAGGGTGTTACTATAACAGCATACTTGAGGCTGGGTAATTTCTAAAGAAAAGAGGTTTATTTGGCTCACAATGCTGGTGACTGTAAGGCTCAAGATTGCGCAGCTGCATTTCATGTTGCTTCAACCTATGGGAGAAAGTGAAAGAGAAAGAGATGTGAAAATAGATCACATGGCAAGAGAAGAGGCAAGAGAGAGAAACTGAGGAAATCAGACTCCTTTTGAAAACTGGGTCTCATGGAAACGAATCCACTGCTGTAAGAGAAGAGTTCACTCACCACCTTGAAAGGGCATTAATCTATTAATGAGGGATCTACCCTCCAGGATCCAAATACTTAATACTAGGTCCTACCTGCTGATACTGCCACATTGGGGATCAAATTTCAACATAAGTTTTGGTGGGGACGAACCACATGTAAACCATAGCAAAAGGTGTCAAGGACCAAAATAATCTCTCTCCAGTAAGAAGTGGAGGGTCAGCATCAGTTTGCTTTTATTACTTGTGTAGATTGATCAGTTTGGAAACGAAACTTCAAAATTTGACTTGGATTATCTGAGAATGTATATCAAACTCATGGTGGATAACTTATACAGAAAAGGAATTTGCATAACATTGTAGGAGAGTTCACAAAAGTAGTTTTAGAATAGGATAAGAGCCAGAACAGTGCCAAGGATCTAGAGAACACTGAGTAATAATCACAGCATGATAGCGGAGATGAATCAAGTTCTATTTTAAAATTTATTTTGGTAATAGTTTTACTCTTTCCAAGATTTAAAGTCCTGGGAGAGGCTTGCATTTCTTATTCTTGGTACTTTGATTTATTTCAAGACGACCAAGACCAAGACCAAGTCTGACCTTTTCTCAGATGGAAAGAAAATTCCTCAAAAGGAAAAAAAGAAGAAAAGGAAAAAAAGAGAAGAGAAGAAAAGAGAAAAAGAGAACAAAAAAGAAGAAGAAACTATATGTGAGCATTGTTGAAACCACAATAGGGAACAACTTGGAAACAACAATACTTCCTTCTAGCATCGAGTAAAACAACTCAGCATTTGCTATTGTTCCAGATATCTACAGCTGTGTCACAAATCACTGGAAATCATAGAGACTTAAAACAATAACAATTATCTTATATTTCAAGATTTCTGTGAGTCGAACAGTCGGGAAGGGCTCAGCTGGGCATTTCTGGCTCCATCTTGCTTGATTGCTGTCAGAAGGGCCCTGGTGCTAGAACAACAGGGAGCTGAAGGAGCTGGGAGCTGTATGAACTTTTCATTTCTTCAAATAGTTGTATGTCTGTTCTCTCCTTGTGATCTCTCCATGTGAGCTAGTTTGAACTTTCTCATAGCATAGTGGCTAGAAGACAGATTGCTCATATGTTGTCTCAGGGCTCCAAAGGTGAATGCCTCCAGGAAATCAGCAGAAACTATGTCGCTTTTATGGACTTGCCTCAGACGTCATGTAGCATCATTTTAGTCACAGTCACAAGACCATCCAGATTGAAAAAGAGGGAACTAAGACCTCACATTTCAACATGAGCAAGAGCAATGTCAAAATCACATTGAAAGAAGATGGTATGTGTTGGTAGATATTGTGGGAAAATGTAATCTGCGACAACTTTGAACCCCAAACAGACTGAATCCCTATATAAGAAGCTTGGTGGTATCTTGAAGTCTTTATATAATTTTTCCCTCCCTCTCTCACCTACCCCCCATATTTTGGGCCTGAAACAGGCAGGATAATACTAGTGCAACTCACTGCCTGATATTTTTAGTGCACTTCACAGAAGACAAGTGAAGTTGCAAATGAAGTAAAATAAATTTCAATATGTGAATTTCTTTTTTCATCATAGTTTTATGAATATGAAGAATATCATTTCTATAGGACTATTCTTGAATACCTCAATCATAAAAGGGAGCCTTTCTTCTATGAAGAAATTTCTGAAGACTTTTCTGTTTTTAGCAGAGTACATTTCATGATTCAAAGCATATGTGTTGTGCACATCAGCTATGTGCCAAGCCCTATTCTTGGTGATGGGAATACAGCAGTAAACAAAACTTATTTTTTAAAAAAATCTCTGCCACCATGGAAGTTACCTGAATACAATAGTCACTTAGGAAAAGGACACTGCCTATTAATGCATATGTATTCAAATTCTTCCACCACTATTGGATAAGGCTCTGGGGCAGGAATGATATCTTCACCATTGTATTCCCAGGGTCTAACACAGTGCCAGGAGGACAGCAAGGGTTCAATAAGTATTTATTGAACTAATGTGTAGATATGGGGGAATCAGGTCAGCTGCTTAAAAGAGGGGGCTTTTCTGACAAAGGAATCAGGATGTTCTCTTCTGAAAGTATTGGCCTAGCTGAAGCTTGGGGAGATTGCTGAACTCTGTCCTTAGGGATAAAGGTTTAACAAAGCAAGGGGGAGGAGCAGAGACAGGCTCTTTGTCACACTCTCAGTAAGAGAAGAATAAAGAAATCTGTAAGATTTCTTAACCTTCATAATTCCTCTGTGTTTGTTATTCTTGCTTTTCTCTGTTTCCCTGTAGTGATTAATAATCATTTTTAAAGAAAATGTCATGTGTACCTGTCTTTGGGGACTGGAGGAAGGAGGAAGCTAGAAAGACAGCTACATTGTGCAGGAAGGCTGGAGGGGAGAGGACCCTCTGGGGACAGACTTGGAATTGGCAGCTTTAAGCAGGGATTGGGAAGAGTCCCTGAGGCCTGCTCTGAGGAACAACAGGGGAGTGCCAAGCCTGGGCTGCACAGGGTTTGAGGCATCAAAGGGCAAAGCCTGTGTGCTGACTTGACCTATCTTTGCTGAAGTTTTCCTTGTACAGAATTAAAAACATATTCATCTTCTTCTAATGCTTTTGTGTTCTCTCTGTCAGTTAAATGTGCCATCCAATACAGAAATTTTCTTTAAGCCCCACTCTGTTTCCTTCTTATCTTTCATTGATAATCACTTATCCAGTCCTGTCATTTCCACCTGTGAATATCTTTCAAAACAGTCCCCTTATTTCCAACCTCACCATCTTCTGCCTGGGCTCAGCCACTTTATGTCTCCTAGATCCACCATAACTGCTTTCAAATTGGTCTTCAGCATGAAAACCCTTAGTATTCCATATTACTCTTCTTAAAGAGAAATGAGATTATGGCTTGCTCTACTTCATTTGCTCTGCTGTGAAAGCTTACTACCTTCACGATGAAGTTTTAAACTCCAGTATATGAGACCTCTGATCTTCAACTAAATTTAGTCTCACTTTTTCGTGCTTCCTTCTTAAACATCTATTACCCTCCTCATATAAGTTTGCTCACTAAAGCCCAAGTATGCCATACAATTACAAATGATGACTCATATGCTTTTGTTTACAATATTCCCCTTGCCTAGAATGCCTTTCCCTGTCTCTCCAGGAGAAAAATTCCTTCTCAGTTTGAAATACTTAGCTCAAAGACGACCTCCATTCAGTGAAGCATTCATTTTCTGCTTTCCCACAGGCACTATTATCTTCCATAGTCTATGCACATCCCACTGTAAAAAACTTTACAATTTTCTCTAAAAGTTCTTAACTACATATTAACCATCACACCAGTTGGAAAGAGGATCTGCATTACTTAGAAATTCTAAATTAAGAAATTACGTAAAATATTTCTGAACTAGAGTTCCTTTAAATGTCTAGCAGGAGCAAATGCCAGTCCTCTTTTAAGAAATGAACCCTTTAATGAACCCTTAAAATGAGCCTTTTGAGAATTCAACATCCCACATAGGCTATCTTCAATAGCCTATGACACATATTCTTGTTGTGGGTAAGTTTCCTCACTAGATGGTGACTTCTTTGAGAGGAGGGATTCGCTGTTAATCAACACAGTGTCACAAGTGCCTAGTATAACATTGGTAAATAACACATAAGAGGTGAGTAGTAGAATGTGAAAATACATAGGTAGTTGTTGGTCCTCAGTTACGTGATGGTAGAATAAAGGTAGAAGTGCAAGTCTAGGTAGGTGTGGAGGTGGCCTCTCTGCTCCACGTCACTGATTGTACATGGAAATCTTCCATTTTATTGCCTAGGGCTATAAAGAAATTAAACCAGGAAATACCAGTACAACAATTTGGTCTCTGGACAGCCGGAAAACCTCACTTCTCTAAGAAATATGCAAGTCTGTTCCTGGATGAAGGAGAAACACCAGATTTGAACAAAACAGGGTTGTATAACTGTATGTACATCTACACCTAAAAGTAATGTGTTCATTTGTTTTGTGCCAAAAAAGCCTATTTCCAGGTGTCTTGTGAGGGGCCAGCCTATCTAGAAGTAATGACTTCAGCCCGGCAGTATGTTTCAAAGAGGAGACCCTGCAGCAACAGCAATAATAAACAACAATAAAAATAATAGTAAATGTTGAGGTTCATTAAGTGCTAGCTATGTGGAAGTCACAATTTTAGATGTTTTTATTCACATTGGCTCATTTAATACTTACACTGACCCTGTGGAATAGATGCTAGTATATAGTATTCTCATTTTACAGATGAAGAAAATGAAGCACAGTTACTAACCTTCAGTAACTAGCGTGAGGCCACCCAGGCAATCATTAGAAGAGCTAGAAATCAAAATCAGTTCGTCTGGCTCCCAAGCTCAAACTCTTAACCACAATGCTGATTTTAGATGAGGCATGATTTAAAAAAAATTTGTAGCCATGGAAAATTTAATTTCAAAAATAGTGTTTAAAAATCCTATTATATGAGGTAAATAAAGGCTGAACTAGACTGCTTAGCAATATGGTGGACTGGATCCACTGGGAACTTTTCTTTTACAAATATGGGAATTTTTAAAATGTTTAAATATATATCTCAGTACTTTAGAAAATAGGGAAAGTTTACAAGGGACAGAAAAAAAGTGGGATCAGAAATAGAGTATACTAAAATGGAAGATTTCTTAAAAACACTCATGAATTCCTGGTAAGCTAGAGCTGTTCTTTTAACAGCTGTGTGGGGTAAGAGAAGAAAAGATCTTGGACCCATAGAAAGTTGCAGAATCACAAAAGGCACATTTGAAAAGATGGAATTCCCAAAAAAAGACACTCCCTAAGTGAAATGCTGAGTAAGAAACACACACACACACACACAGTGTGAAGAAACAAATCAAAGAAACTTGTCAATTCCAGCCATAGGTCTTAGGTAAGATAAAACTTTAAAATTTTCTCTAGAAGTTCTTAACTACATATTAACCATCACACCAGTTGGAAAGAGGATCTGCATTACTCAGAAATTCTAAATTAAGAAATTATGTAAAATATTTCTGAACTAGAGTTCCTTTAAATGTCTAGCAGAAGCAAATGCCAGTCTTCTTTTAAGAAATGAACCCTTAAAATGAGCCTTTAAGAATTTAACATATTTCTATATGTTTCTATATGTCTCTCTCTATATATGTCTATATGGGCATTCTGGACCCAGATGTTGTGGAATTCAATAGCTAACACCAAAGGACCACAAATCTACGGAAGAAATAAATACGCTCATAAAGAAATAAGGTGTGTGTTTCTGGGGTAACATATGAAGAGCTTAGAAAGTCATTACTCCTGTTCTCACCACCCACACACACACACACATACAGACACACACACACACAAAATCACATAACCTTCTGTGTACCTACAACAGGTGCCCAAAACAGACAGCCTTTGCTAAAGTCAGTATTCATATGAACACTTAAATTGTAATTGATTGTAGAGGCCAGTGTGAACTAGCTTGGATATTAAAAGCTCCAGGAGCCCAGTCTTTGGAAGGCCCCTATACTTTTGTCAGTTCTACCTTCAAAACCCCTACTAAGTTATCAGGGTGAAGACTGGAGAAAACTCTCACAATACTTCAGAGGGAAAAAGATAACCATTGTGAAATATGCCTAGAGCATTCTATTCTCATTAACAAAAGATTGCCCTCAATCCTGAAAAGAAGCTGTTTTGCCAAACAAACCTAACAAACTTGGGTTTTATCACAGCTTAACTGATTTTGGGTGCTCTCTAGCATTTTTTTTCACCTAAGAGAGAGAAGAAAAAAAAGGTAAGAAGCACTTTTATGGGTCATAGCCAAGGGCAAAGGCTAACCAAAAGACTAAGACCTAATCACAGCATACCAGAATGCTTCCTTTCCCCCTCATGTCTTACCACCATGTCAGTCAGGCTCCTGTAGAGTAAAACTGGGTTACAACTGCAAAAACTAGAAGCCTCGGATCCTATTTAAGAAGGAGCCTCTGGGGAAACCCAATGATGAAAGGAGACAAAAATAAGAGCATTTGAGGAAATTTTACTTTCTGACAGCGATAGCCACAGTAAAATAGTAAAGACAGCCTAACTCCTAGTCAAGTAAACAAAAAACCTCACATAAAGACCTATTTACTCAATGTATTGTATGTGATACATCACAGCTAGCTTTGAACAAAAAATTTACAAGGATTGTAAAGGCTAAAAACACAGTCTAAAAAAAAACCAAGTGAACATCAAAACCACACTTAAGTGTAGCAGAGATTTTGGAATTACTAGACCATGAAATTAAAATCACTACAATTAATGTGCTAAAAATTGCAATGGAAAAAAAAATGAGCAACATGCAATAAATAGATGGGAACTCTAAGAACGATTCTGAAGAAAATGCTAGAGATCAAAAACAGAGTTCTACAGAAATCTCTAACACTCTAATGCAAAGAAAAAAATAATTTTAAAATGCAACGTAATACCTAAGAACTGTGGAACAATTATAGAATGTATAAGTATGTGTAATTAAAATACCAAAAGAAGAGGGAAAGAAAAAAAGAAATTTTTGATGCAATAATGTCTTAGAATTTTCCAAATTTAATATAGACATTAAATCACAAAGCTCCTGGAAACTCTGAAAGCACTAAGAAGAATATATATTTTCTACCTAAAATATCTGTACCTAGGTATATTCTATTCAAACAGTCATAAATCAAAGATAGAAAATATCTTCAAAGAAGACAGAGGAAAAAAAATAAGGCACAATGAAGATAAACACACAAAAAATCTATAGAATCAAAGACTTCAGATTTTGGAATTTAGCATAATAAATGCTAAATATATTTAAACATATATTTAAGTACACAATGATAAATATATTTAATGGTGATACATATGAAATACATTTAAATGTTAAACATCATTGAATGTACAAAACATATTTAACATTAAATACATCTAAATGAATTAAATACATATTATATATTTAAAGAGATGAACAACCAAACTGATTTTAAGCAGATTTTGAAAAAATGACCAGAAATAATTCTACAAAGAAGAATAAAATAAATGGAAATATAAGTCTCATGTATTAGCCAAGGTTCTTCTGAGAAACAGAACCAATAGCATATGTATGTATCAATACATGGATATTTATTTGAAGAAACTGACTCTTGTGATTATGGAGGCTGGCAAATCCGAGATCCATACAGTGAATCGGCAGGCTGGAGTCCAGGGAAGATGATCAGGATTTTTTTCTAATTCAGATCTTTAACTGATTGGATAAAACTCATTTTCGTTGTGGTAGGCAATGTGCTTTACTCAAAATTCGCTGACTTAAATGTTACTATCATGCCAAAACACCTTCACAGAATATGCAGAATAATGCGTGATCAAATATCTGGGCAGCATATTTGCCGAACCAAATTGATACTTCAAATATCATCACAACTCTGTATGAATATGGTAGATTCAATTGACAGCCATATTCCCTGCTCTTCCTCAGATCAATATCATTTGTCACAAGATTTTGTAGTTCCTCCACTCAAACTGTAGTATACTCCCCTGGATCTTAACTTTGATTTCAGCCATAGTGATTACTGTGGCTAATATAGGGAAGTAGATGTAATGGGTGCCACTTTGGAACTCAGGCCTTTAGAGGTTTCTTTGCGTGTTTTCACTGGCTCTCTTAGGTTTCTGCCATCATCATGACAAAAGCATGTCAGGAGAACCCCATGGAGCAGAGTCACCTCAATTGAACTGCCAGGACTAGATCTGTTAACCCCTATCTAATCCACATGATACCTCAGGTCGGCACTTTCTAGTTGAGCCCAGCCAACATCAGCAAATCTCCAGAAAAACCATAGACTTGTGGATGACAGTAAATCATCAATGATTTAAGCTATAGGACTTTGTAATGTTTTATATAGCAATAGTTAACTAGTTCAGTTAAACAATGAATTAAACATATCTTTAAAAAGAATTAATAAGAAAATGAGTTCAAGTAAACATTTGAAATACAACACTGACACATAGAACAAAAATACAAAAGATGGGTAAAACTATGAATGATGAAATGAGATCATGCATAAACGACAAATTGAAGATGACAGAACAGATTTTAGTAAAGAATTAGTATCCAAAATATGTAAATGACTCCTAAAAATTAACACTAAAAATAAAAAAAAAACTCAAGAGAAAAAAAGTGATCAAAAGGTATGAACAGGAATTTCATAGAAGAGAAATTTCGACCAGCCAATAAATGTATGAATGTGTCTACTAGTTATTAATAAATACCACATTACTAGAATAGTGATGTGCAGAGGCCTGGAATTGTCCTGAGCTGATTCCCAGACACGGAATAAAACATACTGATTAATAGTGGTGTTTTATAATTAAGAGTTTGAAGAGTTTGAGCTTATTTGTATCAGCTTGTCACTATTTGTTTACTAACAACAAGAGCATTGATTATTTTCATTTGCTTTTGGTGAGACCCTCCAAGAAAGGTGTGCCTTTGAGATTGGTTATGTAGAAAAAAAAATGTGCTTATGTAATCAAGAAGGTATAAGAAGACTGGGATAAAACTCTGTATTGTACTTTCTGTTTCTGAGGTATGCTGTGTACATGTTAGTTGACAGTAAGAAAAAAAGATGTATTCAGTGTGGCCTTTACAAGAGAAGACAACTGGAACTCACGCTTACCATTTCTAACCTCTTGCCATGAGGCAGTCTTTGTCATTAATACCTATCCTGACTTTGTTATTATTTTGTATTACTATTCTAAAATAAAACATAAATTTGTAAGCATTGTGACTTTGGATTCTGTGAGTCTTCTTTTTCTATCAAATCCTGTCTAATTGTTGCTGCTAGTGAAAGCAAGATAAAATTTAAAAAAAAACAGGAATAATAAGTATTGATAATATTTGGAACAAGATGAATTTTCATACAGAGCTATTTGGAGTATGGATTGATATGGCTAATTTTAAAAGTGATTTGAAATGGCCTGGTAAAGTTGAAGATGAGTGTTTCCTCAGATCCAACATTATTTCTTTAAACTTTTTAAAAATTCGCACACCTGGCCACTAAGATAGGTATATAAAATTTTAATAGAAGTAGCTGCTTCTAACACAAATATCCCACAACAGAAGAAGTAACATATACATTTTGGTCTATATATAAGAGAATAATAATGGACACAAACAAGTCACTGAAGAATATATTTTATGAGACTGAATATCAACCATCCATAAAAACTAGGAATATCTATTTTTAAGGCTATAAACACTTTAACATTCTAAAGATGAACAAGAGAATGATATACAGTAATTCAGATTACGTTATGTTTACCTGTGCTACCATTTTGTTGAGGGAGAAAGGATTTTTAATTAAAGAGTTTGCTACTGGTTTTGTTAATGTACTATTTTAGAAGAGTTTGTTTTGTTGTTTGATATGCCTGAAAAAAAGCTTGAAAGCTATTTGTCTTGACCCATGCCATCTATTGACAGCTAAATATATTGAAAACCAGAGAGATAGATAGCCTATATTATCACATACTTTACTACTAGCAGAGGTGTGTCTAGGCCACCTGACTTGTTTGTGCCACTTTCTGTCTAGCCAAGGAATTCATATATTGTGCCACGTGGTAAAAATATGGCCTGACATCCTGAATCCATCGAAATATATCCAGAAGATAGGGTGTAGTAGTAAGGTGCCATGAAATAACAAGTGGGCAAGACTTAGCACCCTTATTCTAGGCCATACAACAAAGCATACCACTAAATAGTCTTTCTTAGGCAAGATCCCAGCCAGCAGGAGTGGTGCAGTGAACTCTGCTAGAATATTGATCCAAACACTGGAACTTTATTGGAATTCTCTGTAATGCTTTAAGTAACACGAGGAAATGCTTTTAATGAGACACTTGGGAAATTTGGAATAGGGCGGTTTACTTTTTTCATAATGCTCAATGGCTAAGAATTTTTTTTAGTTTAGTTTAGTTTTGTTTTGTTTTTTGTCAGCCTATTAGGCTCAATAGTAAAAATACGTTTCCAGCTTTCGAGACATAAATTCAAGCTGGGAGAAGTGTGATGCCAGTAAAGGCTAGCCAGCCTTCAGAATCATTTTACATCGTGCAACATTTATGTTGGAACTTAATGGACATAAGACACTAGAATTTAATAAGAGACTAAAAGAAAATGGATGAGATGAGACACTTGAAGAATATATGTGGAGGAGGTAAGATTAGTTAAGGTGGGGATATTTTCACAACTTTGGGAGGACAGGGAAGGATTTTATAGAGATTCTCTTCTTCAAAGATAGAGCAGGATGGTATGAATCTTGCCCATTATAAGGATTAAAGGGAGGAATGAGGATTTTTGTACAATGATACGCAAATGTGTTTCTATGACTGGCTATATCAGAATACTGAAATTTTAATAAATGAAGATTTATGGAAACTCCAAGGCTGTATCACTTTTGGGGGAAGGCGATGAAGGTGAGGCTCAAATATTTGCATGAATAAAGATTTTTCAGATTATTTTCATGGGAAGCCAATTTTGAAATCATTAAAACAGTCAATCACAGGGATAGAATGAAGTGGTGAGATCTTCATATCCTGATATAGGAATGGGATTGCTGCACGTGGAGGAGGAGTAAAAGAGACTCTCCATTCTCATATTCTCTGACTCAGGATTGAGAGAGTGACAGCCAGCGATTTATGGTAAGAACATTGTCCTTAGTATCTCTCTACCTCCTCTCTGACTAACACAGATACAAAGTACACAAGATGCTGCTCAACACCCGAGTCTGGATGAAAGAGAAAACCACAATTAGTGAAGCCAACTGGTATTTTTTAGTGCTTCTAATGGTAGATCATATTTCTGAAGACTTGAAAGATTTATGGCACATACCGTACACCTGGTGCATTCCAGATGAGTGGAACTTACATGCTCAGAAGTGAGCGGGAAGATGTGCTGCATTGAATTTTATTGATTTTCCTCTTTGCTTGTATAGTTTTATGATGTTCCATTTTCTCTTTCTGTTGGTTTGGAAATTGTGGCCTCACTTATTTATTTTCTTCCTTCATTTTACATTTAAAATGTATATGTAACACTGCATCAATTTTCACGGCCACGGGAAAGGGCTGGGTGAATTCTCTGACCAGGAAAAGATAAACTAGTGATAGAGGAGTTAATTTTTTTTTCCTCTTAAGAAGCTTTCCTTCAAGTTCTCTTCCATTTTCATTTTCTCACATTCTTGGAATGCATTTATAATTCGTTTTTTCATTTCATAACTTTCTGATTTTTAGCACTGAAATCTCACTTTCAGAGATTATATATTGATAGCTCTGAATTTTTTTCATTTGTATTCTGTACCAACTCTTTGGTTGTGAGCAATTTCCTTCTACAGCTTCTTGATATAACTCATCTAGCAATAAGACCAAACAGCTGAATTATAATAGAAATAGGGCTTTTGTCTGTAGAAGCTTGGCAATTGAGGATCAACTTTGCTAACAACTCCCCCCACTGTCTTTCCCCCGCTGGTCTTTGCTCAGTTCACATTGTGGTTTTAATTAGACTATTATGCCTTTTTTTGTATTATAAAGTAGCTTTCTCTAAATAATCTCAAACTTTTAGATATACAAGCCAATTAGATGTTGAAGTCATATTTGGGCTCATGGCCCATGGCATAGTGTTCAACCTCTCATTTTGCTAGTTCTTTACAATATCTGATGAATTAATATACTAGATTAGACAATGACAGCATATGGGTCATTGCTGGCTTGAAGGCTGAGATCAAAGTCAGTTCTCACTCTCCTTGTTAAAATAAAATAATTTGCACACATAAGGAGAGGACAAAAGAAAAAGCTCTTTTTGTCAATGTTACTCATAGGAGTGCCTGTAAAAGGTACCCATTATATTATAAATATTCCCAGATTTCAGCCATTCTTCTACATCATCACAAAAATTCCCGTATCATATCCCACCTATATTGTTACAATTAGTTTGCATCATGTAATATTGCCATTTTTGTAGTTCAAAAATGGGTAAATATTGAGAATTTCATATGCTTCGATCTAATAGTTTACATTTTGTGTTGATTCACTTTTTAACATACTATCTTTAAAAGTAAAAAAAAAGTCACTAACACAAAGAAAACTTGTACCACTTGTAATAAATAAAATGTAACAATACAAACAAATGCAATAAAGAAAACAGACAAGGGAAATGTTATTAAATTCCAGCTAGATACTATTGCCTGCCAAATGCTCAGAGCTGGGAATCTGCACTTTCTTTAAGAGAAGAGATTAACAAGTAAAACAATGCCTTGGTCCTTCTCTTGAGATAATCAGTATTGAAAAAAATTAAAGAGAATAACTCTTTCAGTCTGTGATTTAATATTATTTAATTATAACAATTTGGAACCATACTTCCTGCATTTTGATAAACATTATACTAGATCACTTATTTTGCCCAGTTTTCCCTTTTGTGTTCAGAGGATACTTCTAAGCCTGCAAATAATGGCAAAGTTATTTACATGCCATCATCTAGGACTGAACTGATTTAATAAATCCTGTCACATGACACAAATAATATCTTGCAGAGAGTCCACATCACTCTTTACATCACTTATCAGAGCATGTTTTAATTTGTTATAGTTTTTTAATTATATTCTGCTTTTCTTTTTTAGGTTCTGTGAATCCAGGATCTTCTCTCCTCCCTGGGTCAATGCAAGAAGTGAATGAATTAGGTAGAGATAGACATCTGAGTCAATGAGTACAAGAAAAAGATGTAAAAAGTGATAATATTTACAGAGAAAATATAGTCTATTTCCATTTCTGTAACACTCACTTCTGAACTATAAAACTGGTATGTAATACCTTAAGGTGAATGCATTCATTGTCTAATTAACCCCTTACTGACTTCTGGGCATTAGATATTTTGGTTCCTAGAGGTATGTTGTCGCGTGCTATAGAGGATGACAAGCAACTGGATTAAAAAAAGGTATATTTGCCCACAATATAGCAATCAAATAGAAAAAATGTAAATCTTATGAGAAATGTAATATAATTTACAAAATTATTTTACTACAAATTTATATGCAATATATAACAATCACATATAAACTGGTATATAGGAAGACACTATTTCATGGAACTATCAATAAAATGAGAAAGAGAAATAGATCCATGGGAGATGCATAGATAGAATTTATTAGACACACACTTAAAAATATCTATGTTTACTACATTCAAGTAATTATATAACAAGATGGAACTTTTTTTTAAGGAGACATAAAAAGTATAATTGACAATAAAATAAAAATTATAGAACTGAAGAAAAAATAACTGAAACCACTAATTCAGTAGATGCTTTTAGAAGGTTAGATAACTGAAGAGAAAATTAGTGAACTGGAAGACAAGTCAGGAAAGATAGACAGACTGAAATGTACAGAGACAAATAGATGGACAATAGAAGAAAAGCATTAGATACAAATGTGATACAATGACAAGTTCTAATATACATGTAATTGAAATATCAGAGAGGAAGAAGATTATAATAGGCAATATTGGCAGATATATGACTGAAAACCTTATAAAACTATTGAAAGATATCACTTCAACCTAAGAGATAAGAAAGTTACAAATCTCAAACAGGATGAATGCAAAAACAAGCAAACCCACAGTCAGTCATATTATAGTAAAACTGCTGAAAACCAAAGCAATATCTTAAAAAAATAAATCCAGAGAGGACACATTGCATTCACTGAAGTAATAATATGAGAAATGCTCAACAGAATCAATAGAAGCCAGAAGGCAATGAAATGATATCTTAAAATTTCTGATAAAAACCCTGTAATCTTAAAATTCAATACCCAGAATTTGATGTTTTAAAAGGGCATGAAGATATTTTCAGACAAACCAAAACCAAAACCAATAGCTGCCACTGGATTGGTGGTAAAGTCATTCAGTAAAGGAAATATTAAATGTGTTTAGGCAGAAAGAAAATCATCCAAAGAATAAATGAATAAAATGGCTAGAAATGTTTGTAAATACAAACAAATATTGACTGTTTCAAACAACAATGAGCTAGCCAGGCAAGACTGTTGAGCTTGGGCTTCCAGCACAGTGACCCTGCCCATGCTTGAAATCTGTGGGTGGGTACAGCTCTGTGTTCCCCTAGAATATATCCAGAGATGTGCGGCCTCCTACCCCTACTGCTCCTAATCAGGTAAGACTTACCGAGATGGGAAGTCCCCAAGCAGGAGAGTAACCTCCATTCTCAGAACACTGAGAGGGTTGAAATACCCATGTTCTTGGATTAGTGGAGGAATGGGGCATGCCTCCCTTCACAGGGCCAGACCGGGAAGAGTGTGTCCTATCAGCCAGCCATGGCCACTGTGTGGGGGAGTCCCACAGCCTGGAGGCCTGGAACACATTAAAAAGTGATATGGTTTGGCTGTGTCCTCACCCAAATATCATCTTGAATTGTAGTTTCCATAATCCCCACATGTTGTGGGAGGTACCTGGTGGGAGGTAATTGAATCATGGGGGCTGTTACCTCCATGCTGCTGTCATGATAGTGAGTTCTCACAAGATTTGATGGTTATATAAAGGGATTTCCCTGCCTTTGCTCTGCACTCCTCCTTGATGCTGTCATGTGAAGAAGGACATGTTTGCTTCCCTTTCTGCCATGATTGTAAATTTCCTGAGGGTTCCACAGCTGTGCTGAACTATGAGTCAATGAAACCTCTTTCCTTTATAAATTACCCAATCTTGGGTATGTCTTTATTAGCAGCGTGAGAACAAACTAATACAAAAGAAAATGTGGATGTGGTATCAGTGATCAGTGGCAGCTAATTTAAAGCTTAGGAGTAGAACTGGTGAGGGACAGTCATCCATCTTATCCCTGATAACAGATCATAAGTGAACATGTTGAAATACAGAAGAGTCATGTGGTTGAATAAGAGCCTATCTGTCAGCTGTCATTCTTAAGCACCAACTACTGGATCACAGTCCAAATTATAATGCCAAAAATGTTTTGCCAGTACACAGTGCTTGTAAAACCTAGGGAAAACTCCAGTAACAAATAGAGATGCTTTATAGACCCTTGACCTTCTAAAAGCATCCAGAAATGAAGCCAATTGACTATACTCCACCTACATCACAATTAAAGTAACACTAGTCCTCTCAGATGAGAAAGAATAAGTGCAAGAATTCTGACAATTTAAAAAGCCAGTGTGTTTCCTTACATTCAAACACAGTATGCCCTCAGCAATGATTCTCAAACAGATTGAAATGACTGAAATGGCAGATATAGAATTCAGAATCTGAATGTCAAAGAAGCTCATCGAGAACCTGGAGAAAGTTGAAACCCAATCCAAGGAAAACAAGGAACCAAGTAAAAAGGATCCAAGAGTTGAGAGACTAAACAGCCATATTAAAAAAGAACCAAACTGAACTTCTGGAATTGAAGAATATACTACTACAAAGATTTCATAATATAGTCACAAGAATTAACAGAAAAATAGACCAAGATGAGAAAACATTCTCAGACTTGAAGACTAGTTCTTCAAATTAACTCAGACAAAAATTTTTTTTAAAAAAGAATTTTAATAAATGAATAAACCTCCAAGAATATAGGATTATATAAAGAGAACAAATCTATGACTCACTGGCATTCCTGAGAGAGAAGAAGAGAGGGAGAAAGAGTAAGAAACTTGGAAAACATAGTTGAGGATATAGCCCATAAAAATTTTCCCAATGTTGCTAGAGAAGTAGACATACAAACTCAAGGAATACAGAGAACCCCTGTGAGATGCTACGCAGGCAAATGTCTCCAAAACACATGGTCATCAGATTCACCAATGTCAACACACCCACAAAGTCTTAAAAGCAGCTAGAAAGAAAGGTCAGGTCACTTACAAAAGGAACCTTATTAGGTTAGCAGCAGACCTTAGCAGAAACTTTACAATCCAGAAGAGATTAGGGCCCTATTTTCAGCATCTTCAAAGAAAATTTAAACTGTGAATTTTATATTCTTGCAAATGAATCTTTATAAAGGAAGGATAAATTAAAACATTATTATAAAAGCAAGCACTAAAGAAATTTGTTACCACTATACTAGCCTTAAAAGAGGTCCTGGGAGTCGCTTCCAAGATGGCTGAACACGAATCACTCCAGTCTGCAGCTTCCAGCGAGATTGATGCAGAAGACGGGTGATTTCTGGATTTCCAACTGAGGTACCTGGTTGAACTCATTGGGACTGGTTGGACAGTGGATGCAGCCCATGGAGGGCAAGCTGAAGCAGGGAGGGGAGTTGCCTCCCCTGGGAAGCACAAGGGGTCAAGGGATTTCCCTTTCCTAGCCAAGGGAAGCTGTGACAGGCTGTATCTGGAGAAATGATACATCCTGGCCAAATACTGCACTATTCCCACAGTCTTAGCAACCAGCAGACCAGGAGATACCATCCTGTGCCTGACTTGGTGGGCCCCATGCCCACGGAGCCTTGCCCACTGCTAGTGCAGCAGTCTGAGATCGACCTGCAATGTTGCAGCTGGATGGGTGGAGGGGTGTCCACCATTGCTGAGGCTTGAGTAGCTCACAGTGTAAACAAAGAGGCCTGGAAGCACAAACTGGGCAGAGCCCACCACAGCTGAGCAAGGCCTACTGCTTCTGTAGATTCCACCTCTGGGGGCAGGGCATAGTAGAATAAAAGGCAGCAGACAGCTTCTTCAGACTTAAATGTCCCTGTCTGACAGCTCTGAAGAGAGCAGTGGTTCTCTCAGCATGGTGTTCGAGCTCTGAGAACAGACAGACTGACCCCCATGTAGCATGTCTGGGAAAAACCTCCCAGTAGGGGCCGAAAGACACCTCTAACAGGTGGGTGCCCCTCTGGGATGAAGCTTCCAGGGGAAGGATCAGGCAGCAATATTTACTATTCTGCAGCCTCCGCTGGTGATACCCAGGCAAAAAGTGTCTGGAGTGGACCTCCAGCAAACTCCAATAGACCTGCAGCTGAGGGGTCTGACTGTTAGAAAGAAAGCCAACAAACAGAAAGGAATAGCATCAACATCAACAAAAAGAACATCCACACCAAAACCCCATCTGTAGGTCACCAACATCAAAGACCAAAGGTAGATAAAACCACAAAGATGGGGAGAAACCAGAACAGAAAATCTGAAAATTCCAAAAATCAGAGCACCTCTTCTCCTCCAAAGGATTGCAGCTCCTCGCCAGCAAGGGAATAAAACTGGACAGAGAATGAGTTTGACAAGCTGACAGAAGTAGGCTTCAGAAGGTCGGTAGTAACAAACTTCTCCAAGCTAAAGGAGCATGTTCTAACCCATTGCAAGGAAGCTAAAAACCTTGAAAAAAGGTTAGACGAATGGCTAACTAGAATAAACCGTGTAGAGAAGACCTTACATGATCTCACGGAGCTGAAAACCATGGCATGAGAACTTTGTGATGCATGCGCAAGCTTCAATAGCCAATTTGATCAAGTGAAAGAAAGGATATCAGTGACTGAATATCAAATTAATGAAATAAAGGGAGAAGATAAGATTAGAGAAAAAGAGTGAAAAGAAATGAACAAAGCCTCAAAGAAATATGGGACTTTGTGAAAAGACCAAATATACATTTGATTGGTGTACCAGAAAGTGACAGGGATAATGGAACCAAGTTAGACAACTCTCTTCAGGATGTTATCCAGGAGAACTTCCCCAACCTAGCAAGGCAGGTCAACATTCAAATTCAGGAAATACAGAGAACACCACAAAGAAACTCCTTGAGAAGAGCAACTCCAAGACACATAACTGTCAGATTCACCAAGGTTGAAATGAAGGAAAAAATGTTAAGGGCAGCCAGAGAGAAAGGTTGGGTTACCCACAAAGTGAAGCCATCAGACTAGTAGTGGATCTCTTGGCAGAAACCCAACAAGCCAGAAGAGAGTGGGGGGCCAATATTCAACATTCTTAAAGAAAAGAATTTTCAACCCAAAATCTCATATCCAGCCAAACTAAGCTTCATAAGTGAAGGACAAATAAAATCCTTTACAGACAAGCAAATGCTGAGAGATTTTGTCACCACCAGACCTACCTTATAAGAGCTCCTGAAAGAAGCATTAAACATGAAAAGGAAAAACTGGTACCAGCCACTGCAAAAACATGCCAAATGGTAAAGACCATCAATGGTATGAAGAAACTGCATCAATTAATGAGCAAAATAACCAGCTAACATCATAATGACAGGTACAAATTCAAACATAACAATATTAACCTTAAATGTAACTGTGCTAAATGTCCCAGTTAAAAGACACAGACTGGCACATTGGATAAAGAGTCAAGACCCATCAATGTGCTGTATTCAGGAGACCAAATCTCACGTGCAAAGACACACATAGGCTCAAAATAAAGGGATGGAGGACGATCTACCAGGCAAATGAAAAACAAAAAGAAGCCAAGATTGTAATACTAGTCTCTGATAAAATAGACTTTAAACCAACAAAGATCAAAAGAGACAAAGAAGGCCACTACATAATGGTAAAGGGATCAATTCAACAAGAAGAGCTAACTATCCTAAATATATGCATGCACTCAATACAGTGGCACCCAGATTCATAAAGTAAATCCTTAGAGACCTACAAAGAGACATAGACTCCCACACAATAATAATGGGAGACTTTAACACCCTATTGTCAATATTAGATAGATCAACAAGACAGAGGGTTAACAAGGATATCCAGGAATTGAACTCAGCTCTGCACCAAGCAGACCTAATAGACATCTGCAGAACTCTACACCCCAAATCAACAGAATATACATTCTTCTCAGCACCATATCACACTTATTCTAAAATAGACCACATAGTTGGAAGTAAAGCACTCCTCAGCAAATGTAAAAGAACAGAAATCATAACAAACTACTCTCAGACGACAGTGCAATCAAACTAGAACTCAAAATTAATAAACTCACTCAAAACCACACAACTACATGGAATCTGAACAACCCGCTCCTGAATGACTACTGGGAAAATAACGAAATGAAGGCAGAAATAAAGATGTTCTTTGAAACCAATGAGAACAAAGAAACAACATACCAGAATCTCTGGGACACATTTAAAGCAGTGTGTAGAGGGAAATTTATAGCACTAAATGCCCACAGGAGAAAGCAGGAAAGATCTAAAGTTGACACCCTAACATCACAATTAAAAGAACTAGACAAACAAGAGCAAACACATTCAAAAACTAGCAGATGGCAAGAAATAACTAATATCAGAGCAGAACTGAAGGTGATAGAGACACAATAAACCCTTGAAAAAAAATCAATGAATCCAGAAGCTAGTTTTTTGAAAAGATCAACAAAATAGACCACTAGCAAGACTAATAAAGAAGAAAAGAGAGAATAATCAAATAGACACAATAAAAAATATAAAGGGGATATCACCACCGACCCCACAGAAATACAAACTACCCTCAGAGAATACTATAAACACCTCTATGCAAATAAACTAGAAAATCTAGAATAAATGGATAAATTCCTGGATACATATACCCTCCAAAGACTAAATCAGGAAGAAGTTGAATCTCTGAATAGACCAATAACAAGTTCTGAAATTGAGGCAACAATTAATAGCCTACCAACCAAAAAAAGTCCAGGACCAGTCAGATTCACAGCCGAATTCTACCAGAGGTACAAAGAGGAGCTGGTACCATTCCTTCTGAAACGATTTCAATCAATAGAAAAAGAGGGAATCATCCCTAACTCATTTTATGAGGCTAGCATCATACTGATACCAAAGCCTGGTAGAGACACAACAAAAAGAGAGAATTTTAGGCCAATATCCCTGATGAACATCGATGCATAAATCCTCAATAAAATATTGGTAAACTGAATCCAGCAGCACATCAAAAAGCATATCCACCATGATCAAGTTGACATCATCCCTGGGATGCAAGGTTGGTTCAACATACGCAAATCAATAAAGGTAATCCATCACATAAACAGAACCAATGACAAAACCACATGATTATCCTCAATAGATGCAGAAAAAGCATTCAACAAAATTCAACAGCACTTCATGCTCAAAACTCTCAATAAACTAGGTATTGATGGAACGTGTCTCAAAATAATAAGAGCTGTTTATGACAAAGCCATAGCAAATAACATACTGAATGGGCAAAACCTGGAAGCATTCCCTTTGAAAACTGGCACAAGACAAGGATGCATCTCTCACCACTCCCATTCAACATAGTGTTGGAAGTTCTGGCTAGGGCAATCAGGCAAGAAAAAGAAATAAAGTGTATTCAATTAGGAAAAGAGGAAGTCAAGATATCTCTGCTTGCATGTGACTTGATTATATATTTAGAAAATCCTGTGCCCAAAATCTCCTTAAGCTGATAAGCAACTTCAGCAAAGTCTCATATACAAAATTAATGTACAAAAATCACAAGCATTCCTATAACCCAATAATAGACAAACAGAGAGCCAAATCATGAGTGAACTCACATTCACAATTACCTCAAAGACAATAAAATACCTAGGAATCCAACTTACAAGGGATGTAAAGGAGCTCTTCAAGGAGAACTATAAACCACTGCTCAATGAAATAAAAGAGGACACAAACAAATGAAGAACATTCCATGCTCGTTGATATGAAGAATCAGTATAATGAAAATGGCCATACTGCCCAAATAATTTATGTATCCCATGCTATCCCCATCAAGCTACCACTGACTTTATTCACAGAGTTGGAAAAAACTACTTTAAAGTTCATATGGAACCAAAAAGAGCCTGCATAGCAAAGACAATGTTAAGCAAAAGGAACAAAGCTGGAGGCATCATGCTACCTGACTTCAAACTATACTACAAGGCTACAGTAACCAAAACAGCAATGGTATTAGTACCAAAACAGAGAGATAGACCAATGGAACAAACAGAGGCATCAGAAATAACACCACACATCTACAACCATCTGATCTTTGACAAACCTGACAGAAACAAGCAATAGGGAAAGAATTCCCTATTTAATAAATGGTGCTGAGAAAACTGCCTAACTATATGTAGAAAGCTGAAACTGGATCCCTTCCTTACACTGTATACAAAAATTATTTCAAGATGGATTAAAGACTTAAATGTAAGACCTAACCCCATAAAAACCCTAGAAGAAAACCTAGGTAATACTGTTCAGGACATAGGCATGGGCAAAGACTTCATGACTATAACACCAAAAGCAATGGCAACAAAAGCCAAAATAGACAAATGGGATCTAATTAAACTAAAGAGCTTCTGTACAGCAAAAGAAACTATCATCAGAGTGAACAGACAACCTACAGAATGGGAGAAAATTTTTGCAATCTACCCATCTGATAAAGGGCTAATGTCCAGAATCTACAAAGAGCTTAAACAAATTTACAAGAAAAAAACAACCCCATCAAAAAGTGGGCAAAAGATATGAACAGACACTTCTCAAAAGCAGACATTTATGCAGCCAACAAACATATACAAAAATGCTCATCATCACTGGTCATCAGAGAAATGCAAATCAAAACCACAATGAGATACCATCTCATGCCAGTTAGAATGGCGATCATTAAAAAGTCAGGAAACAGCAGATTCTGGAGAGGATGTGGAGAAATAGGAACACTTTTACACTGTCGGGGTGGGAGTGTAAATTAGTTCAAGCATTGTGGAAGACAATGTGGTGATTCCTCAAGGATCTAGAATTAGAAATACCATTTGACCCAGCAATCCCATTACTGGGTGTATACCTAAAGGATTATAAATCATTGTATGATAAAGACACATGCACACGTATGTTTCTTTCAGCACTATTCACAATAGCAAAGACTTGGAATGAACCCAAATACCCATCAATGATAGACTGGATTAAGCAAATGTGGCAGATATATACCATGGAATACTATGCAGTCATAAAAAAAAAAATAAGTTCATGTCCTTTGCAGGGACATGGATGAAGCTGGAAACCATCATTCTCAGCCACAAGGACAGAAAACCAAACATCGCATGTTCTCACTCATAAGTGGGAGTTGAACAATGAGAACACATGGACACAGGACAGGGAACATCACACACTGGGGATGGTCAGGGAGTGGAGGACTGCGGGAGGGATATCATTAGGAGAAATATCTAATGTAAATGATGAGTTGATGGGTGCAGCAAACCAACATGGCATATGTATACATATGTAACAAACCTGCACATTGTGCACATGTACCCTAGAACTTAAAGTCTAATAAAAAAAGGAAAAAAGAGGCCCTTAAGGGAATGCTAAACACACAAATGAAAAATTGATACCTACTACCACAAAAAAACACAAGCGCAGAGCACACAGACAATATAAGGCAATTGTACATCAAGTCTACAAAACAACCAGTTAACAACACAATGACTGGATCAAAATCTCTCATATTAACACTAATGTTGAATGTACGTTGTCTAAACACCTGCTTAAAAGGCGCAGAGTGCCTAGTGTAATAAAAAGACATGACTCAACTGCCTGCTGTCTTCAAGAGACACATGTCACATGTAACATCACCCACAGGCTTAAAGTAAATGGATGAAGAAACAAAAAAGAGGAAATAACATAAAAGAGCAGGAGTCATCATTCTCACATCAGATAAAAGGCTGTAAACCAATAATAATCAGGAAGACCAAAGAAGGACATTAAACAATAATAAAGGGTTCAATTCAGCAAGATGACTTAATTATCATAAATATGTATGCACCCAACATTGGAGCATCCAGAATCACAAAACAAGTTTTTCTTAACCTATGAAAAGACATACATAGTCATACAATAATAGCAGGGGAATTCAACACCCTACTGTTAGAACTAGAGAAAAAAAATTGAGGAAGAAAAATAACAGAGAAATTTAGAACTTAACACAACATCTGACCAAATGGACATTAGAGAAGTCTACAGAATACTTTACCCAACAATATAGAATTCTTCTCATCCACATATGGAACATATTCTAAGATTGAGCACATGCTCAGTCATAGAGCCAGTCTCAATAAATTCAAAAATGTAGAATTATACCAAGAACATTCTTGGACCACAGTGCAATAAAAATAGAAATTTTTAAAAAGAACTCTTGAAACTATGCAAAAACTTGGTAATTAAAAACTTGCTCCTAAATAACTCTTGGGTGAACAACAAAATTAAGGTGGCAATAAAAAATCATTTGAAATTAATGAAAACAGAGACTCAACATACCAAACTAATTGGGTTGCAGCTAAAGCAGTGTTAAGAGGAAAGTTTGCAGTGCTAAATGTCTTCATCAAGCAGTTAGAAAGATCTCAGATTAACAATATAATGTCACACTTAGAGGAACTAGAAAAAAAAAAAAACTCCAAAGATAGCAAAAGAAAAGAAATAACTAAATCAGAGAAGATCTGAATGTAATTAAGATGCAAAAGTCCATTAAAAAGGTCAATGAAGCCAAGAGTCAGTTCTTCAAAAGAGTAAACATGATTGATAGAATGTTAGCTGGGTTAACGAAGAAGAAAAAAGATCATAACAAACACAACTAGAAATGACAAAGATGGCATTACAAACAGTCCCACAAAAATACAAAAGATCTTCAGAGCCTATTACGAACAACTCTATGCACACAAATGGGAAAGCCTAGAAGAAAAAATAAATTCCTGGAAACACACAACCTCACAATATTGAACTAGAAAGAAAGTGAGAACCTGAACAGACTAATTAAAAGTTCCAAAATCTGAATCAGTAATAAAACAATCTAACAACAACAGCAACAACAACAACTGGACCAGATGGATTCACAGCCAAATTCTACCAGAAGTACAAAAACAGACAGCAATCCTTCTGAAAATATCCCCAAAAATTAAGGAGGTGGGGCTCCTCCCTAACTCATTCTACAAAGCCAGCATCATCCTGATACCAAAATCTGGCAGAGACAAAAGAACTTCAAGCCAATATTCCTAATGAACATACAGGTAAAAATCTTAACAAAATCCTGACAAATCAAGTACAGCAGCACATCAAAAAGTTAATTCAGCATGATCAAGTGGGCTTTATTCCTGGGACACAAGATGGATTCAACATATACAAATCAATAAACATGATTCACCACATAAACTGAATCAAAACCAAAAATTATATGATTATCTTAATAGCTGCAAAGAAAAGCCTGCAATAAAACTCAACGTCCTTTCAGGATAGAAACCACCAATAGGCTAGGGATCAAAAGAACATACCTCAAAATAATTAGAACCATCTATGATAAACCCATAGCCAACATCATACTAAATGGGCAAAAGTTAAAACTATTCCTCTTGGGAACTAGAACAAGACTACTCTCACCACTCCTATTCAACATAATTCTGGAAGTCTTAGCTAAAGCAATCAGGCAAGAGAAAGAAATAAAATGCTTTTAAATAGGAAAAGAAGGAGTAAACTATCTTTGCTGATGACATGATCCAATACATAGAAAAAGCTTAAGACTCTAACAAAAGTCTCCTGGACAAGATAACAATTTCAGTGAAGTTTCAGAATATAAAACTAGCATTAAAAAAATTAGTAGTGTTTCTATATGCTAATAATGTTCTAGCTGAGAACCAAATCAGGAACACAATGCCATTTGCAATAGCCACCAAAAAATGAAATACCTGGAAATGCACAGAAACAAGGAGGTAAAAGATCTTTACAAGAAGAGCTACAAAACACATCTGAAAGATATTAGAGATGATAAAAATAAATGGAAAAACTATTCCATGCTCATGGATTAAAAGAAAGAATAATATTAAAATAGCCAGACTGCTCAATGCAATGTACAGATTTAGTGCTATTATTTTTTGTTTGTTTTTGTTTTTTTAATTTTTTAATTTTTTAAATTTTTTAATTATTATACTTTAAGTTCTAGGATACATGTGCATATAGTGCTATTATTATCATCAAAATGCCTATGTCGTTTTCACTGAATTAGAAAAAAAAAAAAAAAAACTATTCTAAAATTCACATGGAACCCAAAATAAACCCAAACATCCAAAGCAATCCAAAGCAAAGATAAAGCTGCAAGGATCATGTTACTCCACTTCAAACTATACTATAAGGCTACAGTAACCAAAACAATATGGTACTGGTACAGAAACAAATATGTAGACCAACGAAACAGAATAGAGCATCCAGAAATAAAGCCATACACCTACAACCATCTGATCTTTGACAAAGTAAATGAAAATGGCAATGGGGAAAGGACTCCCTATTAAATGGTGCTTTGATAGGTGGCTAGCCATATGCAGAAGAATGTAACTCGTCCTCTACCTTTTACCATATATAAAAATTAACCCAAGATGCATTGAATATTTAAATGTAAGACCTTAAACTATAAAAATCCTTGAAGAAAATCTAGCAAATACACTTCTCAATATCAGTTTTGGAAAAGAATTTATGGCTAGGCTCCCAAAAGCAATTGCAACATAAAAAAAATTAACAAGCAATACCTTATTCAGCTAAAGAGCTTTTGCATAGTAAAAGAAATTATCAACAGAGTAAACAAACAGGCTACAGATTGGGAGAAAATATTTACAAACTATACATGTGAAAATGATCTAATATCCAGAATCTACAAGGAAATTAAACAACAAGGAAAAAAACAAATAACACAATTAAGAAATGGGCAAAAGACTTGAACAGACACTTCTCAAAATGGAAATGCAAGCAGCCAACAAATATGAAAAAAAAAATGCTTAACATCACTGATCAGAGAAATGCAAATCAAAATAATAATGATATACCTTATACTAGTCAGAATGGAAATTAGTAAAAATTCAAAAAATAACAGATGCTGGCAAGGCTGTGGAGAAAAGAAAATGCTTATACACTCTTGGTGGGAATACAAATTAATTCAGGCACTGTGGGAAGCAGTTTGGAGATTTTACAAAAAATTTGAAACAGAGCTACCATTTGACATAGCAATCCCATTACTGGGTATACACCCAAAGGAAAATAAATTGTTCTACCAAAAAGATACATATACTTTTGTGTTTATCTCAGTGCTATTCACAACAGAAAAAAACAAGGAATCAACCTAGGTGCCCAAGTGTATTAATTTTCTCTTGCACTGCTATAAAGAAATACCTGAGACTGGGTACTTCATAAAGAAAAGAGGTTTAACTGGCTCACAGTTCTGTGGGTTGTACAGGAAGCATGATGACTTCTGGAAAGGCCTCAGGAAACTTTCACTCATGGCAGAAGGGTAAGGGAAAGCAGGCATGTCTTACATAGCCTGAGCAGAAGAAATGAGTGAGATGGGGTCGGGGGATGCCACACACTTTTAAACAACCAGATTTCATGAGAATGCTATCACAAAAACAGCACCAAAGGGTTGGTTCTAAACCATTCATGAGCACTCCATCCCCATGATACAATCACTTGCTACCAGGCCCCACTTCCAACACTGGGGATTACAGTTTGACATGAGATTTGGACAGGGACAGAGATCCAAACCATATTAACATCATCAGTGGATAAGATAAAGAAAATGTGGTACATATACATGGAGGACTACACAACCATGAAAAAGAGTAAAATCTTGTCCTTATTAGCAACATGGATCCAGCTGCAGGCCATCATCATAAGCAAATTAACACAGAAACAGAAAACCAAATACTGTATGTTCTCACTTATAAATAGGAAATAAACATTGAATGTACATGGATACAAATAGGAGAATAATAGACACTGAAGGGTGCTAGAGGAGAATGGTAGAGAGAGGATCTTGTGCTGAAAAACTACCTATTGGGTTCTACGCTCGGTACCTGGGTGATGGAAACATCCACAACCCAAACCTCAGAATTATGTGGTATACCCATGTAAGATACCTATGCATGTACTCCCTGAATCTAAACTAAAATAAAAAAGATTCAAACGGATAAAACATAAAATATATTTTAAAACCAACAAGGAATATTGTTGGTTTATACAAATAGAATTAAAACATATTACAACACTAGCTCGTGTATTAGGAAAAGGAAAAAATGAAATTAAAGTGTTTTAAACAATTTTCCTGGAAGTGGTGAAAGTATCAATTTATATTAGACTGTATTAAGGCAAGGATTCATGTTACAATCTCAAAACAACGACTAAAATAAAAGCAACTTCATACACATTTATAATCTAAACCTAGTATCTAAACAGTAAAAGAAAGATAGTTTAGCTAAATAAATGTCTGACGATGAAGAATTGAGCACGAAAACATACAGGTTCATGATAGAGGAACAGTTCATTGATACAATGGTCAGTTAACCAGAAAGAAATAGTGATTCTAATGTCGCATGCTCCAGTAACTTGCTTAAAAATATCAAATAAAATAAAAACTCACAGCACTAAACAGAAATACATACATCTGCATCATAGTGGGAGTTTTAACACACCTCTCATTAACTGATAACAAATGCACAAAAACATCAGTAAATATATAGAAATATACTTGGTCCAATTGACAAATACAGAACACTGAACCCAAGAACTTCAAAATACACTTCCTTCTTAAGATCACAGAGAACATTTACCAAAACTTACTATATTGTATGCCATAGAGTATGTACAAATATCAAAAGCGTGAAAAGTTGAAGAGGTATTCTTTGACAAGGGTAGAATTAAGCTAGAAGAAAAGGACAAAAATATAACTAAAAAAATCCACATATTTAGGAAAAAAGTAACATCCTTGCAGCGTTTGTTAATTTAGATAGAGCCATAATTTAATATCATCAATAATGATGCTGGAAGTTATTGTTTAGTATAGGCCAGATACTTTTTTAATTTTCGAGAAATGTATTTGATATCTAGTCATTAAATTAAACATTTTCAGGGGAAAATAATGAGATAATCATGGTAGATAATAATACTAATATTTATTTAGTACTTAACATTGCCCAGCATTGTCAAGTAATAGTTTCACAAGAATTACCTTACCTAATTTTCTGAGTAGAAAGATAATAGAAACATTCTCATTTATACTTTTCAAATGAGAAATTCAAAGTTAAGATTAATTGAATAATTTTCTTAGAGTAATGTTTTCTGTCAGTAGTAAAATTGCTAGAACACAGGTTGCATGATTGTAGATTTTATACTCATGCATCCGTTATTTAAAATTCACTTTTTTTTTTTTTTTAAACAGGATCTCCCAGGCTGGAGTGCAGTGGCAGGATCATGACTCACTGCAGCGTTTACCTCCTTGGCTCAAGCTATCCTCCCACAGTAGCCTCAGAAGGAACTGAGATTTCAGGTGTTTGGCACCAGCTATTGTTTTAGTGTTATGTTTATTTTTGGTAAAAAAAAGAGGTCTTGCTATCTTGTCCAGGCTGGTTTCGAACTCCTAGGCTCAAGTAATCCTCCTGCCAGTCTCCCAAAAAAAATGAGATTACAGGCATGAGCCAACATGCCTGGCCTAAAATTCACTTTTCATTAAAAAAAAAACAACAACACAAATATCCATTCCAAATAAAATGTAGCAACATTTAAGTAGTCTATCCTAAACTAATAACAAATATCATGTTTAAAGGCAAGTTACTGGAAGAAGTCATGTCAAAGTCAGTACAGGGAAATTTTGTTATGATTCTCCATACTTTCCAATATGATTAAGTTAAAATTTTTTAAAAAAAATTATAAATAGTAAACATTTAAACAAAATATAATTGTAAATATTGTAAATGTACACCTCTCAAAAAATCAACAGAACAATTATTTGAATAAAATAATTTAGAACATGAACAATTATGAGACATTAGAAAGAATAAGAGACTTTTTGTATATGAATATTAGCCAGGCAGAAAATATATTCAAGACAAAATACCCTATTCAAGTAGTAACAGAAATATAAACAACCAAAATAAATATTAAAAGAGACATATGATACCATCATGAGAATGTTGACAGAAAATCAATGGAGGACATGAAGAAGATGGTGATTAAATTAATAAATGTAGAATTCTGGATTAACTTATATATTTTATGACAGTCAGAAACTCTAGTAGAATTATTTTTCTTATTAAAATAATCTATGTGAAAAATTTGTCTGGAAAACACTCTTCACAAGTTAAAATTAAATTTGAAAAGAGGAATAATAAAAGAAGACTTTCTTTACCAAATATTGAAATAATTGCTTAAAGCTGCCATCATTAAACTTTTCTTATTGGAGAAGTAAGCAACATATTATTAAAGCTAGACAGAGCAGAAATAGACAAATACATCTACTAATTTAATGTATGACTAAAATGAAATGACAATGAATGGTGTTCAAATAACTGCCTGATCCTTTGGAACAGAATTGATTCCCAACTCATGCCTTGCACCAAAATTAAAACTAAAAAAGCTAGCATGAAAAGTTTAAATATAAAGTAAACAACCATAAAAGTACTTCTATTTAAATAGAGAAATTTAATTTTGGTACGTTAAGTATGACAATAAATGCAGAAATAATAATTCAAATTTAGATAAAAGGCAAAGGATAATTAAAATTGACAAAAAATTAAACATTTGTGTTTTGAAAAACTGAAATTAAATAAAAAAATAGGTTTTCACTTTTAAATTTTTCCTTTACTAGGATAGGAGGTGGTGCAATACAGCTAAATAGAAGCCTTCGCTGATTGTACTCTCCACTGGAATATCAAATTTAACAACTATGTACAGAAAAAATCACCTTCAAAATAATAAAAAAAATCAGGTGAGCAATTATAGTAACTGATTTTAATTTTATATTGATGAAAGAGACATTGAAGAGTGATGAAAGACAGTCTTGAGTGGCCAACACCACTCCTCCCCCACCCCCCAGCAGTGGCCATGTGGTGTAGAGAATTTGCATTTGGTGGTGGGGGACTGCAGTAACTGTGGGGCTATGCACTGGAACGTAGTGCTGCCCTGTCACAGCAAAAAGTATCATCAGGCAGAACTCATCCAGAGTCCAGGGAGGGAGCATTTAGATGGGCCCTATCCAGAGGGGAATTGCACATCTCAGCAGATAAAACTTGAGTTTCTGCAAGCCTTGCCACTGTAGGCTATAGTGCTCTGGGATCCTAAATAAACTTGAAAGGCAGTCTAGGCCACAATGACTGCAACTCTTAGGCAAGTCTAGTGATGTGCTAGGTTCAAAGCTAGTGGACTCAGGGGGCATGCAAACTAGTGAAATACAGAGCAACTAAGGGAGTGCTTGCACTTTTTCCCAACCCCATGCAGTGCAGCTCATAGCTCTGAATGAGAGTCCTCTTTTCTGCTTGGCAAGAGCAGATGGAAGAGTCAAGAGAACTTTGTCTTGCAACTTGGATACTAGCTCAGCCACAGTAGGATAGGGCACTGGGAAGACTTGCGATGCCCCATTCCAGGCCCTATTTCTGAGACTACATTTCTAGCACACCCTGGACTAGAAAGGAACCCAATGCCTTCAAGGCAAGGACCTAGTCTTGGCAGGATTTATCAATTTCCTACTAAAATGTCCTTGGGACCTGAATAATCAGCAGTGGTACCCAGATAGTACTTACCATGTGCCTTGCACAAGACTATGAGACGTTCAGTTTTCTGCTGTGACCTACCACAATCCCAGCTGTGGTGGCTGAGGAGCACTACCTCTGCTTGAAAAAAGTGGAGGGAAGACTAAAGGGGACTTTGTCTTGCATCTTAAGTACCAACTCCACCACAGTGGGGTACAACATTAAGCAGGCTTTTAGGGTCCCAGATTCCAGGTCTTGGATTTTGGATGGCATTTCTGGACCTTCCTTGGGCCAGAGGGGAGTTCAATGCCTTGAAAGGTGAGTCTCAGGCAAGACAGCATTCACCAGAAGCTGACTGAAGAGCCCTTGGGCCTTAAGTGAAAATTGACAGTAGCATGGCAATATTCTGCATGAGCTTGAGTTGGTGGTGGCCACAGGGAAAGACTCCTCTGCCTGTGGAAAGGGGAGGGAAGAGTAGAAAGAGCTTTGTCTTGTGGTTTAAAGACCAGGTAAATTGCAGTAGAACAGAGCACCGGGTAAGTTTTTAAGGTTTCTGACTCTACACTTTGCTTCCTGGGTGGCATTTCAGGAACAATATGAGGCCAGGGAATCTTGCCACCCTGAAGGAAACAACATAAGTCTGGCTGGCTTTGCCACCTGAAGATTGTAGAGCCCTAGATCTTTGAGTAGACATAGGTGGTAGCCAGGTAGTGATCAAAGTGATCCTTTAGATCTGGCCCATACCAATGGTAGTGGCCACATGAATGCTTGAGTCACTCCTCCCCCAGCTCCAGGTAGCTCAGCACAGAAAGTGAGATTCCATTTGTTTAGAGGAAAGTAAGGGAAGAGAATAAGACTCTCTGCCTGGTAATAGATAATTCTTGCAGATGTTATCCAAGACTACCAAGGTGGTACTTCTGTGAGTCTGCAAGAGTCACAATATTACTGGGCTTGTGGTGGCCCCTGCTGTGGATACTACAGCAGTGACCAAAAACTTGGATTACAAAACCCAAGTCCCTTTGAATCTGGAAAGCCTTCCTAGGAAGGATGGGTACAAGCAAGACCAGACTGTGAAGATTACAATAAACACATAACTGTTCAATGTCCAGACACTAATGAATATCCTCAAGCACCAAGACCATTCAGGAAAACATGACCTCATGAAATAAATATAGTAAGTCCCTAGGAACCAATCCCAGAAAGAGAGAGAGAGAGAGAGAGAGAGAGAGAGAGAGAGAGAGAGAGAGAAGTGGCTTTTCAGAGAATTCAAAGTACCTGTTTTGAGGAAACTCAAAGAAATTTAAGATAACAGAGAAGGAATTCAGAATCCCATCAGATAAATTTAAGAGAGATTGAAACAAATTTAAAAGAAGCAGAAATTCTGGAGGTGAAAAATGCAATTGGTATACTGAAGAATGCATCAGAGTCTCTTAATAACAGAATTGATTAAGCAGAAGAAAGAATTAGTGAGCTTGAAGGCAAACTATTTGAAAGTCAAAGGAAACAAAAGTCAGAAGGAACAAAAGAATAAAAAAGGTTGAAGCACGCCTACAAGATTTAGAAAATATCTTCAGAAGGCCAACTCTAAGTTATTGGCTTTAAAGAGGAGGGAGAGAGAAAGAGAGAGAGGGAGAGAAGTAGAAAGTTTATTCAAAAGGATGATAAGAGACCTTTCCTAACCTAGAGAAGAATATCTATATGTAAGTAAGGAAGGTTATAGAACACAAAGCAGATTTAATCCAAAGAAGGCATCCAATGATCAGTCTCCCAAAGATCAAGGTAAAGAAAAGATCTTAAAAGCAGCAAGTGCAAAGAAACAGTTAACATACAGTGGTGCTCCAATATGTCTGGCAGCCGACTTTTCAATGGAAACCTTACAGATCAGAATAGAATGTCATGATATATTTAAAGTGCTGAAGGAAAAAAGCCTTTTTACCCTAGAATAGTATATCAGGCAAAAATACCCATCAAACATAAAGAAGAAATAAAGACCTACTCAGACAAACAAAAGCTAAGGGATTTCATCAACACCAGAGCTGTTTTACAAGAAATGCTAATGGGAGTTCTTAAATCTGAAAGAAAATATTAATGAGCAATAATAAATCACCTAAAGGTACAAAACTCACCAGTAATTGCAAGTACACAGAAAAACACAGGATATTATAACACTGTAATTGTGGTGTATAAACTACTCATATCTTAAATAGGAAGTCTAAAAAATGAACTGACCAAAGATAATAATTACAACAACTTTTCAAGACATAGGTAGTCCAATAAGATACAAACAGAAACAAAATGTTTAAAAGTGAGGGCATCAAGTTGAAGCGTAGAGTTTTTATTAATTTTTTTCTTTGCATGTCTGTTAGTTTGTGCAATCAGTGTTATGTTGTCATCAGTTTAAAAAAACGGATTACAAAAACTTATTTTCATGCTTTATGGTAACCTCAAATAAAAAATATACAGCATACACACAAAAATAAAAAGTAAAATATACCACCAGAGAAAATCACTTTGTCTAAATGCAAGACAAGAAGGAAGGAAAGAAGGAAGACAAGACCACAAAATAACCAGAAAACAACAAAATAGCAAAAGTATGTCCATATTTATCAATAACAGCATTGAATGAAAATGGATTAAACTCTCCAATCAAAAGACATGGAGTGGCTAAATCTATTAAAAAAAAGAAAAGACTCAATGATCTTTTGCCTACAAGAAACACACTTCATCTATAAAGACACACATAGACTGAAAATAATGTGATAGAAAAAGATATTCCATGCAAATGGAAACAAAAAAAGAGCAGGAGTAGCCCCATTTATATCACATAAAATAGATTTTAAGACAAAAACTATAAAAAGAGACAAAGAAGGCCATTATATAATGACAAAGGGGTTAATTTAGCAAGAGAATGTAACAATTGTAAATATATATGCACCCAACACTGGAGCACTCAGATAAATAAAGCACATATTATGAGAGCTAAAGAGAGAGAGATAGGCCTCAATTACAATAATAGTTTGAGAATTTAACATCTCACTTTTACCTTTGGAAAGATCATCCAGACAGAAAATCAACAAAGAAACATCAAATGTAAACTGCCCTTTAGACCAAAGGTACCAAATAGATATTTACAGGACATTTCATTCAATGACTGCAGAATACTCATTCTTTTCCTTAACACATGAATCACTGTCAAGCATGGACAATATGTTAGCCCACAAAACAAGTTTTAATACATTCCAAAAAACTGAAATAATATAGAGTAGCTTCTTGAATCAAAACAGAATAAAATTAGAAGCCAATAACAGAGGACTTTTGGAAACTATACAAACACATGGAAATTATACAATATAACATTGAATGATCAGTGGGTCAATGAAGAAATTAAGAAGGAAATTGAAAAATTCTTGAAACAAATGATAATGGAAACACGACATATAAAAACCTATAGGATACAGCAAAAGCAGTATTAAGAGAGAAATTTATAGCTATATGCAACTACATCAAAAAAGTAGAAAAACTTCAAATAAACAGTCTAACAATGTATCTTAAAAACCTATAAAATAGGCCAGGCGTGGTGGCTCACACTTGTAATCCCAGAACTTTGGGAGGCTGAGGCAGGTGGATGAGGAGGTCAGGATATAGAGACCAGCCTGGCCAACATGGTGAAACCCTGTCTCTACTAAAAATACAAAAAAAATTAGCTGGGCGTGATGGCATATGCCTATAATCCTAGCTACTTGGGAGGCTGAGGCAGGAGAATGGCGTGAACCCCGGAGGCGGAGGTTGCAGTGAGCCGAGATTGCGCCACTGCACTCCAGCCTGGGCGACAGAGTGAGACTCCATCTCAAAAAAACAAACAAACAAAAAACAAAACAAAAACTAGAAAATAAAGGACAAACCAAACCAAAGATCAGTAAAATAAAAGAAATAATAGAGATCAGAGCAGAAATAAATTAAATTGAAATGAAGAAAACAATACAAATGATTGATGAAATGAAAAGTTGATTTTTGAAAAGGTAAATAAAATTGACAAACTTTTAACCAAATGAAGAAAAAAGAGAGAAGACTCAAATAAATCAGAGATGGAAAATGAGACATTAAAACTGATACTGCAGAAATTCAAAGGATCATTAGAGGTAACTATAAGCAACTACATACCAATAAATTGGAAAACCTAGAAGAAAAGGATAAATTCCTAGACATACACAAACCACCAAAATTGAACCATAATGAAATTTAAAAACTGAACGGATAAATAACAAGCAATGAGATTGAAGCCATAATAAAAAGTCTCCTAGCAAAGAAAAACCTGGGACTTGGTGGCTTTACTGCTAAAATTTACCAAACATTTTAAGAATAAATAATACCAATCCAACTCAAATTCATTCTATTACACCAGCATTACCCTGATACCAAAACCAGACAAAGATACGTAATAAAAAAGAAAAGAATACTATAGGCAATCCCTGATGAACATAGATGCAAAAATCCTCAACAAAATTCAATAACACACTAAAATGATCATTTGTCATGACCAAGTTATATTTATTCCAGGAATTCAAAGATGCTTCATCATATGCAAATTAATCAATGTGATACATCATGTCAGCAGAATGAAGGCCATAAATTATGTGAGTATTTCAACTGATTCTGAAAATCAGAAAAGGAAAATTTAATACCCCTTCATAATAAAACCCTCAAAAAACTGGTGTAGAAGGAACATATCTCAACGTAATAAAATTCATGTACAACAGACCCACAGCTAGTGTCATACTAAATAGGGAAAAACTGAAAGCCTTTCTTCTAAGATCTGGAACATGACAAAGATGTCCACTATCACCACTGTTATTCAACATAATACTGGAAGCTCTAGCTAGATCAATCAGACAAGACAAAGAAATAATGGGCATCCAAACTGGAAAGAAAAATGTAAAATTATCCTTCTTTGCAGATAATATAATCTTATAATTGGAAAATCTAAAGATTACAACAAGATATACTATTCGAACTAATAAATTCAGTAAAGTGGCAGGATGCAAAATCAACATATAAAAATCAGTAGCATTTCTATATGCCAACAGCAAATATTAAAAATGTGAAAAAGAAACTAAAATGCAATCCCATTTACAGTAGCTTAAAATAAAATTAAATTCATATGAAGTAACTTAACCAGATAAGTGAAAGATCTTTACAGTAAAATCTATAAAACACTGAGGAGAGTAATTCAAGAGGATACAAAAATATAGAACGATACTTTGTTCTCTTGGATTTGAAGAATCGATATTAAAATGTCCATAGTACCCAAAGTGATCTACATATTCAATGCAATCTCTATCAAACTACCAATGACAGTCTTCACAGAAATAGAAAAAACAATTCTAAAATTTATATGGAACCACAAAAGGCCCAGAATTGTCAAAGCTATTCTGAGCTAAAAGAACAAAACCAGAGGAATCACATCATCTTACTTCAAATTATACTATAGAGCTATAGTAACCAAAACAGCATGACAGGATGGTAGTGGCATAAAATTAGACACATAGATATCTCTTTTTATAAAAATCAGAAGTAGAAAAGTGAACAAGATGGCTTCTTTCCTAAAACTCTTCGACTTTTTGTTCTCTTAGCCCATTGAGTTTACCTACTAAGCCTATGGTCAATAAAAATGTGGTTATCTGCTACATGAGAGGTTTTTGGCCTCTACCAAGATAAGATTACACTGCTTTTATCCTTATGAGGCTACTGCTGCAATGGCAACCTGAATATTTTCAGGTTTTATCCTTGGACCAATTGTGATTTATACTCTCCTCATAAAGGTATGAAATGGTTTGGGAACGTACATCGTATAATCAACCTCAAGGTCAGCCTTTTTAACCAAAGTTGACACTGCACTTCCTGTTTTATTTTTCATTCCAAATTTTGGCCAGTCACATTGTCAATGGAGCTTGTTGGAAATTTATTTATCAGATGAAATGACAGCATTAAGATACTTCAATAGTAAAATATACAAGGACAATCCAGTAGTACAACATGTAAAACACAGAAATGTTTCCATCTGAATATAAATTATACTATTAATACATTTATGAAGAGAAAGCTATAGGTATAACAACACTTTGCAAGTTAAAGATCAGAAATAATAAAGTCCAAAATTTAATTATTTTTATCTGTATGCTTAAAAGAATCTAGCTTTCCACAGTTTCATATTCTGCATAGCCTCTGCCAGTGATATTTTTGGTGACTGATGGCATTGGGGTTTCATCAGCAGCTGTAACTTGGACTGTCTTTCAAAAAGTTCTGTATACTTTCTTCAGTTTCACGTGTTAACTTACTTCCAAGACTCTGATGTTTCTAACCTTTTAAAGATTTCAGAGAACTAATGGGATACATGAGATTTTCACAGTCCGGCCCTGCAGTCATCCAATTGGAGAATGAGCCAATCTTCTTTCGCAAGGGCAGTTATCCCAGACAAGTTCGTGTTCCAAGAAGCCAGATCAGTATTTCCAGAGACCATGGCAGATACTTGGTGGCATCAGGGTAAGAACAATGAGTGGAGAAAATGTGGTTGTCATCATTACCAGAATATGGGTTAGTTGTCTTTTTCTGGAATCTACAGTCTGTAAACTTAAGTTCATATTGGAGAAATCTCTGTGTAAATGATTCACTTTAGCATGGCCAATTTACCCTATCTTTGGTGGAGGTGAACATTCATGTTTACACAATGTATCCTCTGCCAGAGAATGCCATTTTTGTATTTTGTTGTCCTTTTGAAAAATTCAGCAGTTTACAATGTTTATGGCCTTATTCTCCATTTCCTATTTTTGTTGTTCTGCATAGACCCTCCTACTGATATTCTCAATACACTCTCCTAGGAGTAAGCATTCCCCATCCTGTTTTCATCAATTCTCACTATGGAATTAATTCGGTGTAAGACACCTGTCTCCTTAAGTGATTTCTTCAAGATTTTTCCTTAAGTAATTAACCAGCTTAGAGCCAGTTCAGGACTCTGTGGTGACAAATGACTTTTGAGTCTCCGGACAACTTTTATCCGACTCCTTGACTTTTTCATCTCACTGACTAGGAACTGTCAAAGAGAGATAATTGTCCAAGGGTTTCTCCTTAACCATTTTCTCTTTTTGCTACTGATAACCCATATAACTTTACAGCTTCAACCATTACCTTTTTCGCAAATGTATCCACTTTGCTCAGACTACCCATTTATGCTCCAATAGTGTAATTTCAATTTTTTAGTGAACATATATATTTTGAATACTTACCATCATCTCAAATTCAACACGACTGAAATTAAATTAATAATTTACCCTCTCCTACCAATAAGCTGGTACCCAAATTGTTTCCTCAGCTTCTTCAAAGGATGATATCATACTTAACCATCTGGGCTTGAAATTTCAGCACCATGTTTTATTTTTGTGCTGTGCACAGTCATCCATCCTTTTAAACCTGTTTTATCTAACTTATCTTCTACAAAGCCTTTTCTCTTAGTGTGTCTATATAATTATATTGATGTATATATAATCTATACTTAATAATGCATACATATATACACACTGGCATATTCCATACATATTTATATGTGTATGCATCCAAATACATACACACACAGAGGGGTAATTCAGACTGAACTCCCTTAACATTTTCCCCCTTCCGTTTCTGAATTTATCCAGGATTTCATCAACCACTACGTATTTTTCTACTTTATAAATAAGCTGTCTTTCAAACTTTCCCAAAGTTGTTAGGCCTCTGCTCTTATTTCTGTTTTCTCTTACTTTCCCTAGGTCTTTGTTCCATTGAGTATCTCCTCTACTTCACAGATTACATTTTTTATTAAATCTGAAAATATATCTAGTTTCAAACCTGATCCTCTGTTCTATATGGGGTAATGATATCACCATAGACTGAATTCCTCAAACCATGAGCCAACAAATTATGCTTGACAGTCTTCAGTTTTACCACTCACATCTAGTTGTGAGGCCATCCGTTCCAAATAACTCTCCAATATATTTCTCTTTACCGTCATTGCCCTAGTTCATTTCTTTTTACTCAAATAGATTATTTCAAGTTATCCAGCTGGTAGTCCTGACCTCAGATAGTCCCCTGTGCTTCAATTAATTATTCACACTACAGACAGATTTATTATTCCAAAATAAAACTATGATCATGCTGCATAACTTCCTTGCTTAAAATATTTCAGTGTTTCCCTAGCCTGCTGATTGAGTGCCAGATTCCTCAGGGAGACATAGGGGGACCTTGAGGATCTGGTCCTCACCTTATGCCACTTTCTCCCATTCTCCAACCAGATTGACTATTTCAAGGGTTGTCTCAATATATCATGGTATTTTTTCCTCCTTTACTTTTATGCATATTATTGTCTCTGCACATAACTGTTGCCTCAGTCTGAAACACCTTTACCGCTTTCTCAGCCAAGTACTTCAAGATCAAAGCCAGTTTTACTTGCCTTGGTTTCCTAAGAAATATTAGGCATTTTCTTTTCTGGGATTCTATTTTTAAATAGCTCTTACTCATTACATTGTAACATAATTATTGTATTATTTTGGTCTTTATTTTTCATTCCTTTGCTCTCAATTACTTGTGCTTTCCACGTTTAGAGTAAAATTCAAGATTTTTTTTAATGGTCTACAAGACCCTGATCTTGCCTTTGGTTACTTTCCTGACCTTATTTCCCTCCACCTTCTCCCCAGCTAACTCTACTCCAGCCACATGGCCCTCCTTCCTATTTCCACACTCATTCTCATATAAGGTACTTTGTGTTTGTTGTTCCTTATGCCTCTTGTCCTCTTCCCCAGGTATTTCCATGTCTGGTGCCCTCCTTTCATACAGGTTTTTGCTCAAACGTTGCTTCCCTGTAAAGGCTGTTTTTCCTGAGTGTGCAGTTTGGGATGACCTGTGCTTCATATTTCCCAGGCATCTTGAATTACATTCTTCAGAATAATACATTCCCAGCCTGCCATCTGAATTACAACTCTTTGACTTGTCCATAAGGGTATATGTGCAACTTGTTCATCATGTCATAAGCATTCTGGTGTTGGCAAAGTATAGTTGGTATATTGGAGTTTTCTTTGGGAAATAATACTAGAGCCAAGTTTCCATATGAAGGTCATGATTAACCATGGATTAACTTAAACCCCCCAAAGCCTTTGGGAATATTTGACTACTGTTAATTAGGATAGCATGTAATGTAGTGGAATGTTTATCTGGACTTAAACTGCATAAAGAAATATACCTCAAGATAATATAGAATCTATGTACATTATTTTGTAAACAATTGCCATAATGTGGACACTGGTGTGCTACCTAATTTATAGTATAATACATATAACTAAATTTAGTTGTGCAGTAGATGGTAGATTAGCACTTTTGTGTTCAAAAATGAGATTTACCATCAATAATAACATATAGTCAAGATCATCAAATATCTGCCTTTGCCCTAGGAACACCAGAGGACCCTCACTCTCAGGATGAATGTTGGGTTGTACTGACCCGAATACTAAGTGTGCAGTCAGGGATTATCCCAACATCTGTTTAGGAAAGACAGATGTTGTCATTACAGACCTTCATTTGTGTGCTCCTCCATAGTTAAAAAGAATGATTCCCAGACATTGAATTCATAAAAGCAAGCAAGAAACAGGCAGAAAAAGAAAAATGGAAGTCTCCAGAATGTTTTGAATAAGAAGTTTCAAGACCAGAGAAGAAAATAAGAAACTAGAATGGGGAGTTAGGGGGTATGACAATGGTGAGGGAAAAAAAAAAAAGGTATTGTGAAGAGGTCTAAAGCTACATAAAAAGCCTTTGTATAGTTTGTCTTATGTGAAATTTAATAACCATATAAAACCCAATACGCTTGTTTCATTGCAAGCAGGAGGATGCTATATATGTATATTTAAAAATAAAACTGGAGAAACAGCATGCAACTCATAAAAGACATGTAGTTTGAATTTATACATGCATCCATCATGGGGTAGTGTGCACCAAGAGGCAGACCAAGACATTTAGTGGGGATACAAGGTGGTGCTTCCTTCTCTACAGAAAAAGCTGTTCAATCACAGCCAAGCACCTGATATACACAGGCATCACCAAGGAGAGTGACTTTTCAGGACAATAAAGAGTAGCAATTCATACTTTGCTTTAACAAATGGACAAAACAGGCTGGCTGTAGTCTCACTTTTGATGAGGAAAGTCAAGGGCTGCCCACAGGAAAAGGTCTTATTATGGCAAGGAACATCTAATCTTTGCCCACATCTTGCCTCCTTGGCTGTGCCTTGAGAATAACAGGTGACCGAAGTTTTGTGCCAAGTTCATTCTTGACCACAGAGCTGCCCCAGTGGCTTCTGTGATTCGGAGCTTTGGGAAAAAGGAAAGGGCATAACTACGTGATCACCGATATAAAAATTACCACCAGCCTGTGAATCTCAGGTCCTCCCCTTGGAGATTGGCTTGGACCCAAAACCCCTTCTATCTACCGATAACAGATTGTGATATTTGTGCTCCAGTTTCATTGATCAAGGCTGCCAGCAAAGTTCATCTTACCTAGATTTTATCCAAGTGACAAAGAGAGGGGCAGATGGACCTGGCACAGTGTCATTTGTCTGGGGCCTTGACCCTGCCTAGGTATGGTGCCTGCTGGCAGTTGAACATTTTATACTCCTGGGTTTTTATCCAGGTCCTAATCTTGCAGCTGCATTCAGGGAAAACACCCTAAATACAGCTTCTGTCAAACCAGCCTCACAGTTGAATGTTCTTCCCAGGACCTGTAAAGGACAAATTGAACTATTCACTCACACATACCTCCCTTTTCAAAACGACTGCTGTCAACACGCTTCCTAAACACAGACTAATTGCACAGATTAAGATGGCGGTTTGCATGATTTTCAGGAAATCTAAAAGCTTCAAAAAATCTAAATGGTTTTGTAAGTCTTCAGAATGCACACTTACAACAGCATAAATGAGGGCTTCTCTCCCATTAGGGAACTGGAGTCTGTTACTTTATCCCCATTGACTCTCGTAATATCCCTGGCTCAGCACCACATGCAACAGATGCAAAGGGTCACCAGTGAAGGGCAAAATATTTTGTGAAAATAATAGAACTATGCTATCTACATAGCCAGTTTTTCCCACTCTGCACTTTCAGTGCTATCGCCTTGTTTTCATATAATGATTTTCTTTTTATTTGCTAGAGTTTATTTTGTTGAATATGGCGGAAAGACAAAAAACAAAACAAAACAAAAGGAATGTATTTTTGTTTTTTCCCCAAGTATTAACCAAGCACTGTCCAGAGCCTACTTCATATGAGCTTTGCCATCCTAAAAAAATTTGTTTCTTATGCCTCTTCCTTGGCCCTGAACCTGAGTGATTTTTCTTAGCTAATCAAGCTTAAATAATATGTAACAGGCAAGAAAAAGAAATCACTAAAATATAGAAATGGCTGCAGCTGTTTTCTGCATTATAGGAGAATAGCAGAATTCATCTCGGCAGTAGATGCTCTTTTATTTAGGAAAACATACTGATGAGATTTTTAGATTATTCAAAATTAGGTCCCCAAGACTGCTCCAGGGTAGAAGTGGAGACAGAAGAACAAAATTACTCTGAATTATCAAGTGTCAAGAAGTTTGCTTTTGTGCCTTGCTGGTTTTAGAGGTAGGAGTAGTGGTGTATTCTAGAAATAGGAGAATATGGAAATTGAGACAAACACATTATATATAAACACTCACACACACAGACACACAGACACATCAGGAAATTGTGGCCAGCTGGATTCTGAACAAGAATAAGGCTTTCTAAAAAATGTCTTGGGATAGAGATGACTACAAATTTTTAATAGTCATATTTATCAATCCTAGGCTGTCTGCCATTTTGCTATAATACCCCCCAATACCTCATATAGTGCCCCAATCTTCAGTTAGAATATTCTATACCCAATAGAATATTATATTCTGCATCACTTTGAATTAATGGTGGTTCCAGTAATGAAGGGGACAGGCTACCCAATGCACAGAGCTAGGTAGTACCTAGAAGGTTCAGGAGATGCAGAAGTAAACAGGTATTGTAAAAGGAAAGATGTGCAAGGAGAAGCAGAAGTAAGATGGAGAGGATGGCAGAGGTAGGGGCAGGAGAACATCAACACTCCTGCCCTGGAATCCTCAGGAGATGCAGAAGGGTGCAGGCTTTCTCGCAGTTGAGATTCGGTCATGGTATTTTATTTGGCTATAAAAAGAAACTATCGCCACAGCAGGTTCTATCTTGCCACAAATAAAACTGTTCACAGTTCCTTTTGGGTACCGCCAAACCTGAACCTCCTCCCCGTGTCGGCCATCCCTGCTGTCCATTTCCCACTCTCTCCAAACTCTACCTATAACCATTCTGTGCTTTCTGTTAAGCCATTTGCTTCAGTCTGGAAAGCCCCTGAGTTCATTTCACTGCTTAGTCACATTCTACCCATTATTCAATGCCCAACTAAAGCTCTACCTTTTTCATGAAGTTGATTTTGGCCCTTGGTGTCTACATGTTAATCTCCCATTTCTGAAGTCCGATAGCACTCATCGCAAGAAAGGCATAATACAGCAATGTGATAGTAATCTTCTATTTTCTGTTTCTTCTGTCTTCAGTTGGTTTGCCCCAGACAATAATGGATATTCTTAAGGTAAAGAAAATGTGTTGTTTATTTTTCTCATATGTTTCAACTCCATCTAGCCTATTCCTGGATACCTACTAATGTTTCAATTTGCATTTGGTTAATGGATAAAGAGTTGCATCGGTCTTTAAAATAAGAATTTATTATCCAGAAAAAGTTCACTTGTGGGAATCCAGCCAAGCGTTGTGTCCTCAGCTGATGCTGCTTATATGGGCCAATGTATGGTAAATGAAAAAATTACTATAATGAATAAAATATTAAAATCTTCAACATAATTTTGAAAAATAAGACTTTCTGAGCTCTATCTTTATGTGCTCTCCAATTCCACATAATTTTTCTACCTCTTCCTATTCATAAATGAACTCTTGTTTCCAATATAACTTCATTAAGAGAAGCCAAAAGAAAGAAAAACCTAATGAATTCCTTTAGTCAAAGAGTGATTCAACTTGGGAGAACTTATGAATTCCTTCAACAATTATTTAAATATTGGGAGTATAATTAGATTAATGAAAGACTAGTATTTCAAACCTCAGATCAACTTGAGTATGGCAAGTTCCGACATTAAAAGTACAACCACAGACACAAATAAAGTGTATATTTTGAACAATTCTACATGAGTCAAGGGTACTGGAAGGCCTACAGAATTCATTACATGTGCCCATTTTTACTGTTGCCTTCCCTTTTTATGGTTTTCACTTTTTAGTTTTGCTTTTTCTTTCTCTTGCACCCTTTCCCTTTTGCTCCATGCCTTATTCTGCATATAGCTTTGCATCTGTTGCCTTCACAGCTCTTTTTCATTTATGAGCTGTAGCTAGGCTACCATCACCTGCAAAAAGGCTGTATCAACTGAGAACACTTGGAAATAAAATGAAGGTGCCCCTCACATGAAGGTTAGTTTATAAAGTCAGAGCATAAACAAGAAGAAAATTGGATATTTTGAAATTACCCTTGAAACTCCCTTTGGTGGGTGCCATGTAAGAGACCTTCTCTCACCAAATTGAGCAAAGTCAGTGTTTCCTCCAGCATTGGAATTGATCACTGTGTATTCAGCTGAACCCCTGATAAAGGAGTTGGCTTCTTCACATAGGCTATGTTGATCCAAAAATGAGGTCTTTAAACACATTTAATGGGATGAGCTGCTAAGGCTTTTTGAGGCATATGGCAACCAAGATGCCGGCAGAAGGCAGATTCTGGGCTCCCAATTTGTGCAATTTATGCTAGTTCTGGAATATTTGCACACTGAACGACTGTACAAGCTGAATATCAGTATCAATTAAGTGGATATTTGTCTTCTTTTCTACTTATTTTTCTCTTTCCTTTACCTTCTTTTTCTCTTTCTCTCCCATCAAAATATACATGATAAAATCCCATTGAGTTGAATATGTATATCATGTAATAGTACCCTAGCATCAGATGAAAGTGCCCATTACCTTGTAAATAAAGTCATATATCTCTCTATTATGCTCTTAGTCATTCACTTGAAAATAATTGAGGACATGCAAAGAGCTTCTGCCCATCAAAGGTGGCAACTTGCATGGTCAAGCAGATAGGTTTTTTGTTGTAATCCTTCATTGTCTCTTATCTTTGAATTATGTTAATAGATCTGATTAAGCAAAAAAAAAAATGAAGTAAATATTTTCTATCATTAACATTGTTTTTTCTTGCTTTGCTTGTCACATGGGAAGCCTTTGAATCTTTTTTTTTTTTAATACTTTAAGTTCTAGGGTACATGTGCACAACGTGCAGGTTTGTTACATATGTATACATGTGCCATGTTGGTGTGCTGCACCCATTAACTCGTCATTTACATTAGGTATATCTCCTAATGCTATCCCTCTCCGCTACCTCCTCCCCACAATAGGACCCAGTGTGTGATGTTTCCCTTCCTGTGTCCAAGTGATCTCATTGTTCAATTCCCACCTATGAGTGAGAACATGCAGTATTTGGTTTTCTGTTCTTGCGATAGTTTGCTGAGAACGATAGTTTCCAGCTGCATCCATGTCCCTACAAAGGACACAAACTCATCCTTTTTTATGGCTGCATAGCATTCCGTGGTGTATATGTGCCACATTTTCTTAATCCCGTCTGTCACTGATGGACATTTGGGTTGATTCCAAGTCATTGCTATTGTGAATAGTGCCACAATAAACATATGTGTGCATGTGTCTTTATAGCAGCATGACTTACAATCCTTTGGGTATATCCCCAGTAATGGGATGGCTGGGTCAAATGGTATTTCTAGTTCTAGATCCTTGAGGAATCGCCACACTGTTTTCCACAATGGTTGAACTACTTTAGAGTCCCACCAACAGTGTAAAAGTGTTCCTATTTCTCCATATCCTCTCCAGCACCTGTTGTTTCCTGATTTTTTAATGATTGCCATTCTAACTGGTGTGAGATGGTATCTCATTGTGGTTTTGATTTGCATTTCTCTGATGGCGAGTGATGATGAGCATTTTTTCATGTGTCTGTTGGCTGTATGAACGTCTTCTTTTGAGAAGTGTCTGTTCATATCTTTTGCCCACTTTTTGATGGGGTTGTTTTTTTCTTGTAAATTTGTTTGAGTTCTTTATAGGTTCTGGATATTAGCCCTTTGTCAGATGAGTAGATTGCAAAAATGTTCTCCAATTCTGTAGGTTGCCTGTTCACTCTGATGGTAGTTTCTTTTGCTGTGCAGAAGCTCTTTAGTTTAATTAGATCCCATTTGTCTATTTTGGCTTTTGTTGCCGTTGCTTTTGGTGTTTTAGACATGAAGTCCTTGCCCATGCCTCTGTCCTGAATGGTATTACCTAGGTTTTCTTCTAGGGATTTTATGGTTTTAGGTCTAACATTTAAGTCTCTAATCCATCTCGAATTAATTTTCGTACAAGGAGTAAGGAAAAGATCCAGTTTCAGCTTTCTACTTATGGCTAGCCAATTTTCCCAGCACCATTTATTAAATAGGGAATCCTTTCCCCATTTCTTGTTTTTGTCAGGTTTGTCAAAGATCAGATGGCTGTAGATGTGTGGTATTACTTCTGAGGGCTCTGTTCTGTTCCATTGGTCTATATCTCTGTTTTGGTACCAGTACCAGGCTGTTTTGGTACCAGTACCAGGCTGTTTTGGTTACTGTAGCCTTGTAGTATAGTTTGAAGTCAGGTAGCGTGATGCCTCCAGCTTTGTTCTTTTGGCTTAGGATTGTCTTGGCAATGCGGGGTCTTTTTTGGTTCCATATAAACTTTAAAGCAGTTTTTTCCAATTCTGTGAAGAAAGTCATTGGTAGCTTAATGGAGATGGCATTGAATCTATAAATTACCCTGGGCAGTATGGCCATTTTCACAATATTGATTTTTCCTATCCATGATCATGGTATGTTCTTCCATTTGTTTGTGTCCTCTTTTATATCACTGAGCAGTGGTTTGTAGTTCTCCTTGAAGAGATTCTTTACATCCCTGTAAATTGGATTCCTAGGTATTTTATTCTCTTTGAAGTTATTGTGAATGGGAGTTCATTCATGATTTGGCTCTCTGTTTGTCTGTTACTGGTGTATAAGAATGCTTGTGATTTTTGCACATTGATTTTGTATCCTGAGACTTTGATGAATCTGTTTTTTTCCCCTGTGCCTCTCAGTCAAGATGCGATGAACAATGATGTTGGTGAACCTCATCATTGCACTGCTGACTGGAGTCAGCCTGGCTTCATCTTCCCTCTCAACTTCAGAGTGAGTGACAGAGCTGGAGGGAATGGCATTGAGAGTCTGGCTGCTCTTCCACTAACTGGAAGGAAACAGTATGCAGATCTGAGTACTTCCAACCAGCCTAGATGACTCAGTGGATTGGCTTTCAGAGAAAAAAAAATATTTCTCAGTTCTTATAATAACTATGTTATACACTATGGGCATTAATGCAACTCCTCTTGGAGTAGGCACTGAAATTAACCCACAAAGTTTCTAAAATATATGCTCAGGTAGTAGATCAACATTAGATATATGCCCATATTTTCTCAATGACAGTATTAAATTTACTGACTCATAAATGTATACTGTAGTTCTTTTCATGTGGTCATTTATTTGGCAGATTTGGAGAAAATTTTATGACTACCATTTAATTCATTTTTAAGTGATGGTTTTACTCTTGAAGTTCATCGAACAAAATAAGACTATTCGATGGAGAAAAGATTTTCTTCATATGTAAAAATAAAATTTATTACGCAATTTTTGCCTTGCCAAGAATTTTTCTAACTGTATCTCAAGGAAAGCTAATCTATTTTGAAGTTCAATATAATAAATAACTATAATTGATTTACTTAACGTTTTGTTAATTCACACAAATGTATTAGTATGATTTTATAGTTTAGTCACAGTAGCAGCAGTATAATATATAATTACTGATCTGAAGAACAAACAGTATCTATACTTTATATCTTTAAACATATCTCAAGTTATATTTGTAATAATTGGATGCCCTCAAAACCCAGATGGCTATAGAAGGAATAGAAAGTAGGTGCTCCTCATAAGTAATCTTTTAATCATGGCAACAGCACCATTTCCTAGGTGCCTATTACAGGGTCAATGATAATATATTATCACATTAATCTTTACAGCATCCCTGTGAAGTTAAGGGAGTTATTTATCTGCACAATTTACTGAAGCTACATGTATCCGGAAAGCAGCTTAGTTTATTCAGCTTGTTGGTGGCAAATGCAATCATCAAAATTGGTTGGAATTTCTGTCCATATTTCCTGCTGCCTCTTGAGTTTAGGGTTATGCTTTCATCTCTCAAATCAGAAACAACAATACAAACATCCACCATGTCAGGCATGGTGCTAATTTTAGACTAGGTTTCCAAGGCAGTTTGAGATAGTCTCTTAGATTATAAACTGTTACCTGCGTACCTGCGTTCAAGCTGGTTGGTTATTTCCCACTCACATCCAAGACTGGCAAGATTACTAGCTAGGAAGATTCTAGCATTGATACTCTTCTATTTGAAGGTCTTCAGGAAACTGTAATAGGATTATTTTCACAAAATTTGTTGAAGATACTGGTCTAGAACACTGTAGCATGCATCAAACATGACCTTTGGACACATTTCTTTTTCTCTTTAGATTTGTTTTCTTATGACAACTTTACTTTTCTATTGGCTTATTATAAGAAGAATATTTCACAGAGAAATGAAATATTTAGACTGTCTAAACATCAAGCAATAAGTATTTACCAATTAGCCACTACGGAGATATTATAGAGAATTAAAAAGAAGTATGTCAAGTTAGTCTAACTCTTAAAGAAGTTTAAAATAAGCAGAGGAGGCATATATGTACATTTGTGAAATCAGAACGCTGCAGTACTGTATGACTAAGTGGAAAATGACTACTAAAGAAAATAAAGGCTGCCCTAAATCTTGTGCAATTTTAAATTAAGAAACTTTATTAAAATGTGTCATGATATAGAAAGTAATTAGTATCAGGGACATCACTGTAAAAGTTTCAGGCATCATAGTACACAATCACTGGAGTTAGAAAGCCTAGATACAAACCTGTCTTTTGGCTGCCATTTTTTTCAGCTGTGTGGTTTTAGAAAACCACTTACCTCTCTGTGCTTCACTTCCTTATCTATAAACTGGGGGGACATTCTTTGTAGTTTATGCTGTTTATGTGATGTAAGTGATGCTCATGTTTACTATACTGCTCTAGGCTAAATAGGCATGAGTCATTGATTCAGGCAGTGGCTATCATCAGTTGAATACTTAGCAATAGCCATTAGCTGCCCATAGTCTTTGACTAAAGAATTCTACTGAGATATCTTTATTATAAAGAGAAAGCGTTAGGGAGGGTAGAGTCAATTAGCATTTGTTGAGTTTACACTGGATGAAGTCCACAGACTCTTTTCGACTTAATCCCTAATGAAGCCCAGAGTTGTCAAGTAATTTGCCAGTATGTAGAAGTGAAGTTAGGTTTGAACATACACCTTGTACAAAGTTCCTACTGTCAAATCAGTTATGCCACAGCAGATACACATTGCTAGCTACACAAATAAGTTTCTGAAGTGTAATCTATTATAATGAAAATAATCAGAAACTATCTAAATGGCCAACATCAAATAATAAGTTTAATTAAATACGGTAAATGAACTTAATAAAATGGATGCATTTATAAAAATTATAATTTAATATACTACTTAGTAAGACTATAAAGAGAAAAAATAATAAAAAATAATTCTTTTTTTTTTTTTTTTTTTTTTTGAGACGGAGTCTCGCTCTGTCGCCCAGGCTGGAGTGCAGTGGCCGGATCTCAGCTCACTGCAAGCTCCGCCTCCTGGGTTCATGCCATTCTCCGGCCTCAGCCTCCCGAGTATCTGGGACTACAGGCGCCCACCACCTCGCCCGGCTAGTTTTTTGCATTTTTTTTTTTAGTAGAGACGGGGTTTCACCGTGTTAGCCAGGATGGTCTCGATCTCCTGACCTCGTGATCCACCCGTCTTGGCCTCCCAAAGTGCTGGGATTACAGGCTTGAGCCACCGCGCCCGGCCAATAAAAAATAATTCTTCATGTTACATAAACATTTGTTATACACTGACACAAAAGATATGTATTTATGTATAATTTACACATAGTTTAGGCTGTATTACATTTTTACATAAAATTTCTGAAGTCAGAAATTTAAATATAATGTATTAATTTGCACAATTTTGAAGGTTGCTAATTGGTTTATAAAATTACTTCAAAGTATATATAGAGCAAATTCTAATTGTTAGCCACCGAAGTTAGTTCTGTGTGTTTAATGATGAGGAGGTGGCGTTGCCTCCCTGAAGGAGCTTGCAGTCCACTAATCCAGTAAAGAAATTTATACTTTCAAAATATTTTAGCCATTTAGAAACAAAGACAAAAATGATTTTGTATAGTAAGCTTTCTTTAATCCAAATGGAAATCTACGTAGTTGGAATATACAAGTATAACATGAAATAAATGTTTAAACATAGAAGAATATTTATTATATAAGCCTGAAGTGTGTAATTCATTTTTAAAAGAAAAAACCCACTGACACCATGAAATAAATTAATAATAAATTCACCTATATGAAAATTACTATGAATGAAGAAAAAAGAAAATAGGACTGGGGAATAATATCTGTAACACACAGGGCAAATTAATTTACTACATATGATTGGCCAAATCCTAATAAATAATTAGATAACTTGAAAATGTACCTGAATAAATAACACAACATAGAAAATAAATTTAAAAAATTAGAATTTCAGAAGCAGCATATGGAGGAAACGAGTCAAAGGCCCAAATGAAAAGAGATAATGGCTAAAAATTTTCTTGAAGTGATGAAAACCAGCAATCTTCCACTTCAGGGAAAAAACACATCTCAACCAAGACTTAAAAAAGAAAAAGCTTCATATATAGACACTTTTATTTTTCCTTTCAAACTGCAACACACTAAAGACAAGCCTAAGGTCTCTGAAACATCCAGAAAAGAGAAACAAATCATCCACAAAGAATATTCTATTAGACAATCATCAGAACTCTCAAGGTGAAAGTCAGAGCACAGTGAAATTGTAACCTTAAACTTCTAGATAACAAAGTAATAATAGTCACCCCAGTTTCAGTCTCTGTATGATTTTTTTTAAATGGTGGCAAAAAAGTTTTTTTTTCAGAAACACAAACAAAATCTTAAAGAATGGATTACCCTTAAGAATAAAGGATGTACATTAGGAGACATGAAAATATTTTGAGAAGGAAATTCAGATATTTAAGGGGATCATGGAAATAAAAGGCAATTATGTACTTAAATTAAAACAAACCCTGGTTGTTAAAAAGAATAAAAATGCTGACCAATGAGTGTGGCTTAAGAATAAGTCTAAGTGATATGAAAACACTAGCCAAAAACATATAAGTTGGAAAGAAGTGATTAGAGTTGATAAATTCTGAGTTATTTTAAATCATCTGTATTGTTAAAAATTTCAAGGGCTAAGCGTGAAAGAATACACACGTATTACTTTAAAGGGAAAAACAGAATCTACAGTGAAATATTTCACCAAAAATCAATCAAAAAAAGAAAAAATGAGATAGAAAAGAAGCAGAAAAATAAATCAGGACAAATTAAAATACAAATAATCTCTTAGAAATAAAACAATATGTATAATTTATCTTAATCGAGGTTAGCAGGCTAATCAACACATAAAAATCCAGATTATTTTACTGGGCTAGGAATGGACTTCTGGGTGGGTGTGGTGACTCACTCCTGTGATTTCAGCACTTTGAGAGGCTGAGATGGAAGGATTGCTTGGGTCCAGGAGTTGGAGACCAGCCTGGGCAAGATGGTGAGATACTCCTGTCTCTACAAATTTTTTTTAAAAATTAGCCATTCTCTGTGGTGCACCCCTGTAGTCCCAGCTACTTGGGAGGAAAAGGCAGAAGGATATCTTGAGCCCAGGAGTTCAAGGCTGCAGAGAGCTATGATTGTGCCATTGTACTTCAGCCTGGGTGACCAAGTGAGACTTCATGTCTTTAAAAAAAAAAAAAAAAGTGACTTCTACTATGTGTGGCTTAAAATAAACACAGCAAAAAGAGAAAGATGCAACATAATTGTAAGTAAATGATAGAAAAATTATGAACCCAAATCTAATAATAGAAGACTATAGAGCTATATTAAGAGAAGACTAATACATCAAGGAGCTTTACTAGACCTAACGAGAGTCAAGGCAGAACTATAATATTTTCACTAAGTTAAAAAGGTATAACAATTTTAAATGTATAATTTCTATAATTTCTGTATCTTAAAAACTAATACAATATTTACCAAAAATGAATGCAGTTTGACTGAAATGCAAAGCCCAATAAATTTTTAAAAATTAAAATCATTTGAAATATAACCTTTGATCAAATTCAATTAAGCAAGAAATTTTAAAAAAACATAATCTATACTTCTCTATTTTAGAAATTTTAAAATATACCTAAAAATATACTACTGAAAAATTTGGGGCCAAAAAGAAATCATAATGAAAATTCAAAAACACATAGAACAAAATAACAACAAAAATATCATGAAAGAAATTTTGTGGGAGGCAGTTAAATTTCACAATAATTAGAGAGAAATATAAAGTTTTAAGTTCTTATGGTAGAAAAGAATATATCTTGAAAGCTAATAAATTAGGCATCTATCTTAATTTAGAAAAAAATGAAAAAAACTTAAGGAACGAATAATGAAACAAATAATAAAGGTTAGAGTAGACATGATGAAAAAAAAATATATCATTACAAAGGATTTAGAACTATAAAAGTTAGTTCATTGAAAAAGGCTAATAAAATGAACAGAAGTCTGGCAAGATAAAATAAAAACATTGGAAGCCATATAGTAAATATAGGGTATCATATTAATAATGTAAATAAACTAACAGGTTTTTATTGAATTGGGCTTCGTCTGTATGCATATCTGCTGCCTCCCAATACATTATTTATTATTCTTCTTCTTTTTTTTTTTTTTTTTGAGACGGAGTCTCGCTCTGTCGCCCAGGCTGGAGTGCAGTGGCCGGATCTCAGCTTACTGCAAGCTCCGCCTCCCGGGTTCACACCATTCTCCTGCCTCAGCCTCCCGAGGAGCTGGGACTACAGGCGCCCGCCACCGCGCCCGGCTAATTTTTTGTATTTTTTTAGTAGAGACGGGGTTTCACCATGTTAGCCAGGATGGTCTCGATTTCCTGACCTCGTGATCCGCCCGTCTCGGCCTCCCAAAGTACTGGGATTACAGACTTGAGCCACCGTGCCCGGCCACATTATTTATTCTTAACCTCCAGAATTGAATGTAACTTTTTAAACAAAGACATTCTGATGCACTAGTTTTTGTTGTGATTGTTCCACTTTGAGGCAAGGTCATAGTATTTTCCAATGGAGATGAAAAATGTTAACATTTTTATCTCTCTCATGGATTCATGATTCTTCCAGTTTTTTAGTCTTTACAAAAATTTCTTATGATAAAGAAAGCTCAAACTATAAAAGAAAAGCTACCATAGTTTTAAGATCTGTTTCTCAACAGACACTATGTAGAGACTGAAAAGAAGACAAGCCCTCGGAAACGGTATTTGTAATAAATAAAACCAGCAAAGAATTAGTACAAGAAATTGTACTTAATGAAAACTTTTATAAACCAGTAAGAAAAAGACAATCCAATATAAAAATGGGCAAAATATGTGAACAAACATTTTAGAATAGGGAAAACACAAATGAACCCCAAATCATATGAAAATATTCTCAATTTTATTAGTAATCAGAGAACAGCTAATTGTTTACTTACCAGATTGGAAACCACCGTAACATCTGAAAATACCAAGCATTTTCACATGAGTGGAATAATCACTGGTGGGGTTCCCCAATTAGACAGCCACTTTGGAAAATAATTTGGCATATTTAGTAAGGCTCAGCATATCTGGTAGCCAGTGATTCCACTATTAAAGACCTGTGTCTTTGAGGAACTCATATGCTAGTCAACAAGGATATGAAACAACATCTGTAGAAGAACTGCGTTCAATAGCAAAAAATGTTCATTAATAGCGGGATATATAAATTTGTGATTATTCATTTAATGGAATATAATATAAGAGTAAAGATGTATAAACTAATTACATGCAACAATATGGATGAATCTCAAAAATCAAAAGTGTGAAAGAAGCAAATCATCACTGGATATATAGAGTATAAAATCTTAATTCTATTTACTTAATGTTCAAAACCAGCTATTACCAAATAGTACATGCTTTAGGCATACATACATATGTAATAAAAATTTGAATCAAAGTTGTGAAATTATTAGCACAAAAAATTCAGTTACCTCTGAAGATGCTGAAATAGTTTATAGAGGTACATTTTGAAACTTTCAAGATATTTCTGAAGCTTGTTGTTAGGTACAGGGGGTTCATTTTATTTATTTATTTATTTATTTATTTATTTATTTAATGTATTGAGACAGTCTCACTCTGTCACCCAGGCTGGAGTGCAGTGGCATGATCTCGACTCACTGCAGCCTCCATCTCATGGGTTCAAGAGATTCTCCTGCCTCAGCCTCCCGAGTAGCTGGTATTACAGGCACCCACCACCACACCCAGCTAATTTTTTTGTAGTTTTAGTAGAGACAGGGTTTAGTCAGCCGGGCTGGTCTCAAACTCCTGACCTCAAGTGAACCGCCCACCTCAACCTCCCAAAGTGCTGGGATTACAGGCGTGAGCCACTGTACCCAGCCTACTTTATTCATTTTTATTAATGTTCTTTAACGTGTACATGCATATTTATATGCTCTCTTTGATATGTATGGCATATTTCCCAATTACAAAATGAAAAAAAATTCCGTTCAATGAGCTTCTTTTAATCTATTGAAATTTGGCCATTGAAACCTTTTGTTGTTTTTTGTGCTTTCCCCAAACCCTGGCTAATAGTTCAGTACAAAATAACAGGAAAAATCACTTTTCTTTAGTAACATGATATTCTCTAAGAACCTCCTTGGAGGACAGCACATCTCTATTTACGGGAAAGGACATGGGAAAGTAAAACAGCCTTTACATTGAATACTATCTACTAGGTGTTGTGTTATAATCTTTACATCTATCTTATCTGATAAACAGAGTGACCCTCTGAAATGTTATTTTTGCTATTTTTTTCTCCAAAACACAGAAAACTAAGGCCCATCTTTTTTCAGACATGTGACTTGAGGCCAATGTAGTTTCACTCCAAGCCCCTATTTTCTCTTCACATGTTCAGTACGTACTTGTGATACTCTGAGATAGTGAGCTGCCTGAGATCAAGAACTGTTTTTCACCTTCCTACCCTTTAGTTCTGAGCACAAGATGAGGCTTGGAGTCTGTACAGTAAAAGCCTAATTAATGATTCGTTATCGCTGGAAGCTTTAGGATTGACATTTTTGGCTCAAGTGCTCATTTGCAACTCATAATGGCCACCACAAGAGAGGAACATTTTAAATTATTTGATTCAATGTTTTTACATTGCAATTAAGTAAACTGACTCCTGACATATTTAAATGGCATGTTCAAGACACTACGTCCACAGAATAAAGTGGAAAATCCATCTCTTTGGCTCTCTTTTCCTGGGCTTCTCATTCAAACACCTCCTCCTGTGAATTAGCTACTTTTTTCTATTCATTAAATAGGGCCCAGTTTAAGAGTTTAATACCTATCTGTTTGTCCAATCCATTCCCTGACTTAGGTGTTTTCCTTAGTGAATAGAGCTGAGGACATTTTAATTAATTTATTATGTCCCTTCAATTAGGGGACCCAATTAATAATTGAAATGGGTTTTTAATTGGTTTATATCCTCTAGGGTATCATATTAATAACATAAATAAACTAACAGGTTTGCATTGAATTAGGCTTCATCTATATGCATATCTGCTGCCTCCCAATACATTATCTATTCTTAACCTCCAAAATTGAGTGCAACTTTTTAAACAAAGGCATTCTGATGAACTAGTTTTTGTTGTGGTTGTTGTTCCGCTTTGAGGCAAGGTCATAGTATTTTCCAGTTGAGATGAAAAATGTTAACATTATTTTTATCTTTCTTATGGATTCATAATTTTTCCAGTTTTCAAGTCCTATCATGTTGAATTACCATTGAGTCATCTCTCTTCTTCAGACGTCGGTCTAATCACAGACTCATGTACATTTAGAGATAGGAAGATCTTTAGAAATCACTTGATAAGAACCAATGCATTTGAAAATCAGGGGAGTTCCGTGGTGTGATCAAATTCACACAGCAAGCTAGTAGCAAGGACAGTAGTTTCTCTTTAGACATCTTCTTGATTTTTTTCTCAAATGTCATTAATTTTAGTTGTTCATTTCGCTTTGGTAAGTCACTGTAGAAGGCCCACTTCACATTTGGATTGATCTTCCTTTCTCTTGAGAATAACTAAAGGATTTGCCTTATTGAAAAAATCAAATTTAACTGTATTATTCTCAGCACTCAGCACAATACTAGGCCCAACAAAGTCTCCGTTACACATTAATTGGAATAAACTGCCTAATGGCAACTATCATTTTCTCTGCCTGTAGCATTAACTCCATGCACCCCAGCAGGACATTCAACCACAATCCACACCTGAACGCCTGGTCTAAATTTATTTTTCCAACCTTGTTCCTGATGTTTCCCTTACACAGATTATCTACTGAATGTAGGTATCTCCTTTTCCATTGAATCTCACTGGTTTATTCTTTCTTCTACGTCTCTAGTTCTGAAAGTTTTTTTTTTTTTTTTTTTTAAATTCTTCGGTTTTCAAAGTATTACCCTCAGAACTTGATGAAGACTTTAATTCTCGTCCCTCTTCACTAACTCCGTGGGTGATGTCTACCAATCTGTTTTAGCAATCTTCCTGGTGATTCTGATGCGTGTGAAACTTTGAGAACCCCTGCTTTAACTTCTTGGATGGAGAAAGAGTCCTGGTCACCAAATTACACAGGTCCCTCGAGGCTCAACTTTTTCTTTTTCTTTTTTTTTTTTGAGACGGAGTCTCGCTCTGTAGCCCAGGCTGGAGTGCAGTGGCTGGAACTCAGCTCACTGCAAGCTCCGCCTCCCGGGTTTACGCCATTCTCCTGTCTCGGCCTCCCGAGTAGCTGGGACTACAGGCGCCCGCCACCTCGCCCAGCTAGTTTTTTGTATTTTTTAGTAGAGACGAGGTTTCACCATGTTAGCCAGGATGGTCTCGATTTCCTGACCTCGTGATCCGCCCGTCTCGGCCTCCCAAAGTGCTGGGATTACAGGCTTGAGCCACCAGGCCCGGCCGAGGCTCAACTTTTTCTAAGTGGCTAAACGAAGCCCTTTGCAATACTCACATCAACATCAAATTTCCTTTTTCAATGAATTAGAATAAGGTTTTTTAAAATTTGAGGTATATGCCTTATTATTGCCAAGTGAGAGCTGGTTGACGGCCTTTATTCCTAATTTTTCTTCTACAGAATACCTCACACTTGCTTGTGCTTCAATAAATGCTTATTGGATCACTAGGGGCAGTAATAATGATGATGACAATAACAATTAACTATTACAGTGGATGCCTGTCTTGTTTGTGGATCTACAACATCTTTTCCAATACTCTAAGTTTGGGGTTCCTTATATTACAGGTTGTATTTTCTTTTCGTTTTTTTTTTTTTTCTTTTTTCTTCTTCTTCTTCTTTTTTTTTTTTTGAGACACAGTCTTACTCTGTTACCCAGGACGAAGTGCAATGGTGTGATCTCGGCTCACTGCAACCTCTGCCACCTGGGTTCAAGAGATTCTCCCTGCCTCAGTCTCCTGAGTTGCTGGGAATATAGGCACCTGCCACAATGCCCGGCTAATTTTTATATTTTTAGTAGAGACAGGGTTTTGCCATGTTGGCCAGGCTAGTCTCGAACTCCTGACCTCAGGTGATCCACCCACCTCAGCCTCCCAAAGTGCTGGGATTACAGGCATGAGCCACCATGCCCGGCCTTACAGTCTATTTTCTCAAAATAAAAGAATAAACTCATCCATTTTCTCTTATAGCCAGTGCACCACCAGTCAGAGGCCTCAAAGACCTAGTGATGGAGAAAGGAAGGGCCTGAGAGCTCTTTCTTCTCTAATAGAGCCATAAGGCCAAGTTCCTCAGAAATGACAAGTTCCAAGAATAGGGCATTGGCATCTAATGTTCAACAGTAGGGGCCATAGTTTTCTTGCTTTTCTTATCAGATCAGCTCCTGAAAGATTAGCAGTTGCCCTGGTTCCCCAGCCTGCCTAATGATTCTGTGGGCTACTCAATATATTTTCAATAAACTCTCTTTTTTAGTAAGCCAGAGTCATATTCTGTTGCTTGCAATATAGAACCTTGGCTGATGCAGTAATAATAATCACTGTTTTATTTTATTGAGTAGTTAAGTCTATTACATGGACTTAACTTTCCAAATGTAACAGAAAATATAGAATATAATTTATAAGTCTGAAAAGGCATTACAGTCAATATGTGATAAAATTGACTAGTTTAAAAAGACAAAGATTGAAAAATAAGTCACATTTGTTTATCTCCTGTTCAGGTTTCCACATATGAATACCTGACACTCTCACAGTTCCAGAGGGACAGCATGAGGTAATGGCTAACACATTCCTTTTTGTTGTAAAGTACATCGTCATTCCTCAAGGGAACAATGGTGATCACTATCCACCACATGTACATGGGTGTCACTGAATTATTTCATTTGTCAGTTCACATTCCTAATCTTTAAGGTCAAGGTTCCCTGCTCTTGGCATGTATTGGATTGGTAAAAGGAAATATTCAGATACCAAAGTTCAGACAGCATGACTGGGAAAATCATCCCTCTGACCCAGAGGGACTGTCTGCCTGGAAAAGTACTGAATTATACACAACTATTAAAAACTCTCTTTGAATGGCCCAACATGAATCTCATTCAATGTTCACAAGTCTCTGTGGTAGGCATAGGTAGGGTCATCCTCATTGTACGGTTGAGACTCAGGTAAAATCAAGGTCATGATTACATAGCTCAATGTCAATAGAACTAGGATTTAATTTCATACTAATCTAATTCAACAGCTCTTATTTTCCTGCTGAAAATGCTTTCTTGCAAGGAAGCTCTCCCCTATGAAGTATTTCTGAATACTCTCCTCTGTCTCCTCCCCAGATCCTATTGAGCACATTCTCCTTTAAGCCTTACATATGCTAGAGCTATAATACACAGAACGCTTTACCAAATGCCTCTGTTTACAAGTACACCTTCCTATCTAACTCTTAAGGTACAGAGTGCGCAGTTTATACTATATTCATCTTTGTTTTCCATGTTCCTAGCGTAGTACATGGATTATAGTAGTTGCTTGATAAATATTTATTACATGAATGGATGGGTGAATAAAAGCAGAGGGAAAACATCCATTTTGTATAGGTAACCATGAAATATTCACTCAGCATTCCCCAACAGCACACTACTCATAGGCTGACACTGCCCCTTAAACCAGAATGAACTCACTGTGGCCCACTTCAAAGAAAATAACTATGCTCTCCTAGATCATTACTCATAAACTCCAATGACTCAAAACACTCCATTGCAGCTGGCATGCCTGGCAACTATCTGGGGCCCTTCACAGTACTGCACACACGGCCATTTCATTACTGACAAGGGGTCTGTGGAGCCACACAACCACAGCTTTGTGTGAAGGATGAAGTGGCAACTCGTGCTGCCGAGAGGTCCTCCCCTATTAAGAAGGGGCGGGACTTGTTGATAAGGAACTCTGACTGTAGTCACTCGCAGGAGGAGTCAAGAAACTTTTCAAAGCATGAGAGTCACTTACTTGCATTCAGTGGTGCCTGGGCTCTGGGGATTGGCATGGAACCAGCAATGTATGCTATGGCCATTCAGGGGATTAAAAGCTGCAGCCATGGTGATTACATGGAATTAAAAACAAACGCAGAAGTGGCCATGGAATCTGATTGCGTTCCACTCTGTGTAAGCCAGTTTGCAATTTTTTCTCTCTTTTTTTTTTTTTTTTTTTTGAGACAGAGCCTTAGCATCTTGCTCTGTCACACAGGCTGGAGTGTAGCAGTGTGATCTTGGCTCACCACAATGTCCACCTCCCGGGTTCAAGTGATTTTCCTGCCTCAGCCTCCCAAGTAGCTAGTATTACCAGATTACAGCCTAGCATCACCACACCTGGCTAATTTTTGTATTTTTAGTAGAGATGGGGTTTCCCCATGTTGGCCAGACTGGTTTCAAATTCCTGATCTCAGGTGCTCCACCTGCCTCAGCCTCACAAAGTGCTGGGATTACATGCGTGAGCCACCATGCCCGGCCCAGTTTGTAATCTTGAGGGCAAGAAAAATATTGTTTATTATTATTATTCTTTTTTTTTTAAAAGGACGTGGCAATGTGGGAAACAAAAAGTTCAAGAGCTTTAGATTGTAGAAGTATGGAATCTAATGTTGACTTTCTCTCTCATTAGTTGTTGATTTTGGGAAAGTTTCTTTATTTGACACTCAGATTTCTCTTCTGCAAAATGAGTATTATAAGACCTTCCCCTAACTCTGCTAGAAAGGATTAAATAAGATGATATGCATGAAGTATCTGCTGCATTATAGGAACTCAGTGCATCTTGGATTTTATGCTTTCTTTCTTTCGTAGGTACCACTTATTTCCTTGTGCTCTTCTCATCCCCTTGTCTCAGGAGAGACATCCTTGGCATTCTAACAGGGGAGGCCCGGAGGCCATTCTGAAAGAAAAGGCAGAAAGCCAAGGAAAAATAAGAATTTATCGGTTAGGCACCTGAACTTTACCTTCAAGGACCAGATATTCCATAGTCAGGAGAAAGAAATCCATTGGGGATCTGGGCCAACTGAAACACCTTGTGAACGAAGGAGGTTTATGCTGGGAGGAAGGTATTTCTTTCAAAGTGTTCCCTCATCTTTAAAGCAACACAATGAGGAGGGGCAAGTGATTTGCCCTCTCCTGAGCAAGGCTGAGACATCAGCATTAACCTCGTGGGAAGGGCTTTGATGACTTGAGAATCGCGTCATAAACAATTCTTTGCCGAGTGGTCCAGGCCACAAACAATTTGTGCATTGCTAATGCAGCAGACAGTTCCATTTCTAATTTTTCCTGGCTGGACTCCCTCTGGTACACAGAGAGGTTGGTGAAATAGTCTTTGATGTGGGGAAGTTGACCATTTGTGACGTAGGTGGGAAATGGGATTTAGTTTTTTTTAGGTAAATAAGCATTAGAGACCTTTTTGTCGGTAACTATTCTATTCCAGAGCTAGACTCTGGCCCATCCAAAGGCACAGATGACTGGGTCTTTACATATATATTAGTAACTCCATTGGAAGATAATATTTTGCATTTTAAACTAAAGATTTGCTTGCATGGATATTGACAGTCTCTAAAACCCTGAAATAAAACAGTGCGTTACACTTCTTGGCGTTCCTCATAGGATGGACTTTGATCCTTTGAGTCACTATAAAGTTGGCTAAGGTAGATAACCCCTTTTTACAGATGAGAACAATGAGGCTTAGAGAGAATATTCTCTAAGATGGTGCAGCTGGTGAGCAGCAGCATCAACACCAGAACCACCACCATCAACTAACTCCCATTGTCTGAGGTTGAACAGGATTTGTGGGGTCCAGAGATTAAATACTCCTGAAAGAGAATTAAAAAATATTCTTCTTTGTAAGTTTTATAAAACACGTGACTGAATGAACACATTTCTAGTTCCTCCTCTCAGGACCATGAGTGGGGCCGACGCAAGTGAGGGCCCTGGAGTGTAAGCTTTATAGCTTCGTAGGAAATCACTTCTGCTTCCTTAAAGGCGCATGCTAGCAAGAGACCAGCTCTAGGCACAGATCACATGCTCAATAACTAGTAATCATTGTGATAACTCTTTTTGCCCTTAGGTCATTTGGACAGGGCCCTAGATATAAATGTTTTAAGGTGGGAGCAGTGGGTGATCTGGATATGTCATGCAGGATATGGATATGTCACACTGTTGTCTTCAATACACTGCCACCCACCTCTCACTCACTATGCCGCCCTCTTCCCTTCTCTGGGGCTGTCATCCTTTCCCAGAGCCTGCTGTGTTTGGACAATTTCCCAGGCCCCATGACTTGCTTTACGGAATTGAACATAGCTCTTCTTCTCACACCTCACAGCCTGATTCAACCAAGGGCCTACCCACCCCAGTCCTCACTTCATTCTTTGCTGTCTTCTTTCATTTTTAGAAATTTGCATTGTTTTATCATCTCATTCCCAGAACTCACAACTCCTTTTTCTTCTGGCTCCCTTTTCACAGCACTCAACAATGACTTTGTTATTTCTAGAGCCCTGTGGAAGCCTTGTAAGTGTCCATCTGCCTTTTCCATGCGGAGTCCAGGCCTCATTCCTCATTTGAAGCTCGCATGGTAAAACCTGGGCTCTGTTGGAGTTAGCTGAGTGCAGAAGGCAGGAGTCAATGAGCTGCCAGGACACTCGAGGTCTAAGCTTGGTCTGCTCCTGTCTTATTACTTTGTTATGATAAGCTTCTCTTTTTGTATCCTGGAGACAATAGACTCACAGTACATCAGTTTAGGAAGAAACTTTAAGCAGTGGCTTCCATTTAGACTACATTAAAAAAAAAAGGTGCACTTTGTAAAATGCAGATTCCCAGGCTCAGCCACAGACTTTGTGAATTATAGAAAGGAACAGATAGTCACTACGATGCCTCCTAAAACATCAATGGCCAAAACAGTAGATGTCAGTTCCAAAATTCCACAGATAAGTCAGGATTTCGGGGACTATTTCCGTTCTTCCCTTTTGTGCAGAGGGAATCGCGTGATTATCAACACTTCGAGAAAGAAGAGAGGGTTTAGAATCCCCTGTGCATCTAAATCTCAGATAATGATCCAGCTGCATTTGAACTTTAATCTGTCGGCCATGTGCAGCTCTAATAGGCACCTTTGGGGCCCCACTGGCCAAGGAACCTAAAGAGCTGCCTCTTTGCTGAGCTTCCATTGGTGTTGGCAGTCAGATTCCCAGGGACAGCAAGCCTCCCAGCAGCAGAGCTGGTCTTTGAAATGCCATGGGCAGTGTCCTTGCATAGATTGGGGCACAAGAGAGGGAGGGATCTGTGTGGCGCCTACTCTGAAATGCCAGGGCAGAGCCTGTGAAAGATCCAAGGGGGTGTCATATTCCCAAGGCCCCAGCTGGCAGGATGCAGTAGGAAAATCAGATTCCTGTGAGTCCTTAGAGGTCACAGGAGGGCACATGACTGCTCCTGGTGGGAGGCAGGGTGGCTCAGGACAGAGACAGGAAGGGACTGAATAAGAAAAAGGGAATGACAATGTGGCCAGAATAAATTTACTCTAGTTATTACTTTTCCAGTTTGGCAATCCTAGATGATGTGTGTCTTTGTGAGAACTACACAGAAAACTGGTGTTTAATTTCCACAGCCATAATCATACAGCAAGTGACAACACACACCCACACATACACACACATCCCTTGTGTAAATGACTCAGCCATCAGCTCACAAATATTACCAAAGGTAGCAGTAGCACAGCTAAGCATTGCATGTGTACATACATTTATACACACTCATATTCTCTCACATGCTTGCAGCACACTCACTTAGCAGAACTTCACATTCTAACCAATTTTTAACCTTTTATTAGAGCAAGAACTCTAGTTCATTCATATTTACACTTCCGTAAGCACAGTACCTGGCATCCCATAATGCATATTTGTAAGATAAATTAATAGATGTGGCAGAACTGTTGAGTATACTACTTCTTAGTATTAAAAAGTGGATATGGTGTATCCGCGTCAAACATCACATACATGATAGAATGTAGCAAGATAGAAAGGTTTGATATATTTTAAATGGAAAACACTAGGCATCTATATTTGAGGGTTTTTAGCTGAAGGCAAGTGAACTTAGTAAAACCCACGAAATGCATTAACTCCAAGACAGACACATAGAAGATAAAAATTTGGAAGTCATCTGTGTTAAATAGAATAACAATAATAACATTGTATTATTACTGGTTGCATAAAAAGCTGTCTTTTCTACCAAACAATGAGTTGCTTGAAGGTAGCGAACCTGCATTCCTTATGCCTGTAGCTTTGGTGCCTAGCAGTGTGCCAGACCGTAAAGGATCATTATGTACTTACTTGTTAAAGTGCACACAAATGTAAACATTGACACGAACCTATTTGAAGTGCATGCTTACTACTACAACACATATGTACCTTTTCCAATTGACCTTGCAAATGAAATGCTTTGCAATTGAAGGGGAATAGAATGTGTACAGAGGTTTTTCCAGTGTTTATTTTTACGTTGAATGTCAACTAGGCCCCAAGGCTAAGGCTATTGACCTGTAACACACATACAGATATGGCAAAGCAACTGGTCACTTGGTCAGTGAGCTGAAAGGCTAGAAACATCTAGTCCTCAATGGGACACTGCCATCTGGTGTATGCCCCAGGTTAGACAACCAATAGCCGGATATAGCTAGGGTCAGGAAAGGTGGGGAGGCGGAGCTAGCTCTTGAGTGCAGGCTTACTTCTGTGGCCCCAGTGATGATCCCTAGAGAAGAATGATTGACTACTTGGTTGGCATCTTGGAACTAAAAGTGTACATTAATTATTCACAGATATGATGGAGACAATGCAATTTAGGAAAGAAAAAAAAATCCTTAGTGTTTGATATGCATTGAGTATTTCACACTGGTTATCTCATTTAATCTTCAGAGTCACCCAGTAAAATGTTCATATCACAGGTGGGGAAATGGAGGACCAGAGAAGTTAAGTAACATGCCTGAGGTCACACAGGTACTGAATGGCAGATATAACAATCAAAACACTGCTTTTTTTCTTCCCTATAACTTGCTGCCTGTGTGACATTTTTTTTTTTGTTTCAATAAATAGCCTCTTAAGAAGAAAGAGTGTCTTCTCCTTGTCCAAGTGTGGTTTTAAGTAGGGCTAAAAAGTTACGATGATCAGTAGTTTACTGTAATAGAGAGGTATACCCAGAGTTTCTGATTTCTAATAGTTTACAGCCTTGGTGGAAAAAGAACCACATATTAAAGTGAGTTAGAACTTTAAAACTAGTGCAACATCAAGGCCAAAAATATTATTATACAAATAATACAAAGTGAATATTTACCATTGATCTGTTAATAAATGGAAACATTCCGTTGTCTTGCTGAGTCATAATGGAACCCAAGGCAAAGGAAATACCATTGATACTAATCATGTCTTGATTTAAAATTTTGGTATTTGTTCACTATGTATTTTTGCATTAATTTAGAGTTTAAATATCATCTTAAAATGTTATTTATCTTGATTACTGAGCTTTTTTGAGCCCCCTTACTTTTTTTGCTTAGAAAATGCATCTCACTTGTCCTGGTCCTGAGGAATTCATCATTGAAAGGATAGCACCCATCTAGAAAAATCTCAGTTGGGCACAATGACTGTCAAAGAGATTTTGACTTGCTTACTGTTGGCATAATTTACTCTATTTTCTCATGTGACAAAATATTTATGTTGTTATAACAAATCAATTAATAGGATATTGATAGAAAATAATATAATTATTATAAATCCCATACACATTAGGCTTATAAATGTGTCCTATATGAACAACAGCTGCTTTAGATATACTCAAAGTTAATCAGAAAATTAGATTAGCTATTAGATGTACCATCTCAATTTCATAGCACAATACATATGTGTTAGTTCTGTTAATCACAGAATTATGAATACTTGCTATGATGCGACCTCAAGAGATTTTGTGCATGTGTACATAGCGTTAGTGCAGAATTCTTTTGCGTTTGATTTTCAAATTAAACCATAAATATCACAAGGGAAATAATGTTTTCTACCAACATGCTGCAAATTTAGAACAACTCAATTATTAGCCTGTAAGTTTTCACTAACAACAGTTTGATAGTGATGGAAAGGTTCCCTTATGTAGGACAAAGTCCTCTCTGATGGGAAATGTTTGGGGTCCCTTTCATGCAACAGTAAGTCAAGAACACCCTTAAGTCAGGATTCGTCTCAAATAGGACTATACAGAATCTCAGACACACATTTAAAATGTTTCAAAACAATAAAATATCCCCAGAAAAATTCCCTATTGATGTTTTGAGATTTTGCCCAGAGGGCACAAATCGTAAAATGGAAGAGACCCTGTCAAGCTTTTGTTTATTAAGTTAAGGTTTCATCCTACTCAGCTCAAGTTATATTAATTGTATTTCAACCCACAGCAAGCAGAAAGTAAGAAGGTTGTGTCACGGTAAGTAATTCACTCCCAGTCCCTAATGCAATGTCTCAATCTAGATCGTTCTTCTGAGAAGATTTAGTGGAAACTTCCATCCTGCACCTCCTGGTAAGAATATCATTTAATGTCTCACTAGCAAAGCAGAACATTTGGAAGACTTAATGAAGAAAATTCTCAGATGAACTTGAAGAAGACTTGAGGGAGGGCCCTGTTTTCATATTAATCTTGAGCTAAGTCTGAGTCTGGGTAAAGTTGTACAAATTCCTTTGTAATTTATCTGACAGGAAAGATTTCAGTCAGACAATGTACTTACAACCGATAAACCAGCTTCTCCCCAGCCATAAAGCATGCTAATTGGAAAGTTGTGTTCAGAATTCCAGCCAAAAAGCAGGGAATCTTCTCAAATATTAATGATGCCCTCCTGCCAAACTTTTGAATGTTGTCATGAATCTGATGACTTACCATTTTATGTCACTTCGTCATGTCTTTGATCTTGCTTTTGGTGCACCCTGAAAAGTGTCACTGTGCTGTGGTGGGCTAGAAGACGTGACGTACAAGTTTGTACATGTGAAGGGGGCTGCTGTCTATGCAAGTGGACTCATCCCATAATGGTAACATGAATGACAAGACGGAGACAGATATTGATGAACGAGTTTAGGAGTAAAAGGAAACTCAACAAGAAATTTAAATATTTCTAAACTCAATGAATGTGGCTGCCTTTGGTAGAAAATGTAGAAGAGAATGGGAATGATGGTATTGGGTAATAATTTAAAAATTATGACAGCAGATTATGAGGTAGAAAAAGGAGGAAATCTCCCAACTTGGTTGAGAAGTTTTTTCAAGGGAAGAACAGCATTGTCTGTAAGATACAGCTGACTTTGATTACGTAAGCAGTGTGCTGGGTGGCCTGAAGTGCTCCTAACTTAGTTTTAAGCAGCTTGACAGAATGAATACTATTTCTTCAGATGCCTAATTTAGTCTACAGAAGTGGTCTCCACCTCCAGTCTCTACCAGAAGTTGATCTGGAGACTGGCAGGCCATACCCTTGGCAACTGAGACCATCAGCAACAAGAAAAGAGCCTGCAACTTTCCCTTCTGCCCAGTAAGGGGTCAGAACCTTGCCACGTCATTTTGGGAAGATTGCCAACTTTTGGTTTTAGACAACCCATCTAAATGCCTTGTCAGAACTCTCTGTTACTTCACAGCTTAGGGCCTCTATAGTCAGCCAAAGTGGTCAGACAGACACTTGAGGATTACAGGTTGTTAAGCCAAAGTCATTTTTGACCTTTGTTCTCAGATGCTTGTGAGAGTGATCACCAGCTCAGTGCATTGAATAAATAGTTGTAAAGAGGGTTTCCATAGATGGGAACTTGAAGTTCATGTGAAGGCATTCCGGAGAAGAAATCTCCACGTGGAATAATGGTATAAGAAAAGGTATAATAAATTATCACCTTGATATAGCATTTTATTGTTGAATACAATGGTGAAGAGGACAGGCACTGGAGTTAGACTGAATGAGGTTCTTATGTTAACACCTATGAAAATCAATTGCTAAAATTCAGTTTTCATAATTTCCCAAGGGCTCCATCACTTACTAGCTGTGTGGCCATGGGGCAAATGTTCTAATCTCTCCAGTGATATTGCAGGATAATAATAATGCCTATGAAATAGGGTTTATTTCATGATTTAAAAATGTGCTATGTGCAATATAACATGTGTAAATCTAATTTTTTATTATTGCTCCTTGCAAGGAAATAATCAATGAGAGATTGTAATTTTATTTTATATATTAGGAAGACCTTCACATCAACTCTTTACAGTCAGGGTTGGAGTTTTATGAGGATGGTTTAGGCAAACGTGCTAAATTAGCTAAGCTATTTAAGATACCCTGAGATTCAAAACAACAACAACAACAACAAAAACAAAAACCATGTAAACAAAAATAAAAAACCAAAAACAAAAACATGTAAACGATTCATAATTTCCATTTTTAAGAAACACTTAACGTCCCAGCTATCAAAGCATAGATAATATATTAGTCATCTAACCAAGGTGTGAAACAAGCTTGAGAGTACAGTTAAATTTTCCTTATGCCACTTGTAGTACAGTGTTGTAGTGAAGTGCGGATTGATAGCATCAGGTAAATCTAGTTTGCACCTTGGTTTGACTGTTCACTGGCTGGATGACATTGGGGAAAAAAAAATAACTTTTCTAATCCCCATCTAAAAAATGAGAATATATGTTTTTCATTTCACAGGGTTGAGAAAAGTTTGTGAGACAATGCTTATAAAATGCTCAACATTGGCCGGGCGTGGTGGCTCATGCCTGTAATCCCAGCACTTTGGGAGGCGGAGGAGGGCGGATCACGAGGTCAGGAGATCGAGACTAGCCTGGCTAACACGGTGAAACCCTGTCTCTACTAAAAATACAAAAAATTAGCCGGGCGTGGTGGCGGGCACCTGTAGTCCCAGCTACTCAGGAGGCTGAGGCAGGAGAATGGCGTGAACCCGGGAGGCAGAGCTTGCAGTGAGCCGAGATCGCGCCACTGCACTCCAGCCTGGGTGACAGAGCAAGACTCTGTCTCAGGAAAAAAAAAAAAAAAAAAAAAAAGCTCAACATTGAGCCTGCCATATAGCAAAAGTACAATAAGTATTAACTGCCATTATTATGTTCAGAAGAATAAAAGAGGAGAGGAAGCAAATCAAATCATTATTTAGTACCAACTTTGTGTAGGACACTGTAAGGATCCTTTTCTTCTTTTTTAATACATATGCTGCCTAAACGAGCACTTCTGCCAAGACCTTTATGTGTATGATCCTTTCTATCCTCCCACCTTCTCTGCAAAATGGGCAGTGATGTCATCTTTACCAAATGGGCAATCTGAGGCTCAAGTAAGTTATGGAGTAGAATAGGTAAGATGTCAATTTTTCATGTGTTGCTTTTAAAAAACATAGTGAGTGCCTATTGTTTTCCAGGCACTGTTCTAAGTACTGTGGAAACCCCCATTCCCTGTGTTCCTAGGGAGGACTCTGAAGCGAGTGAACAGGGAGTTGAATTTGGATCAGTATTGAGGAGCTAAAGGAGGTGGGACACAGATCATGGGAACCTGGGAGACCACTGCAAAGATCTTGTCTTTGACCCTCAAGTACATGGTCTTTGTACTTGCTTTAATGGTCTGTTAGTCTTTTCTACATCTTTTTTTAAAGTATCATTTGATTGGCTTTAATATTAAAATCCTATCTCAGGGCCTATAACCCAGAATCCTCATGAGGGCCGCAGCAGGCAGCAACAGTGTAAGAAAGAAGCCCTGGGGTGTGTTCCTGGACAGGCAACAGTGCAGCAGTGCGTGGGCTTCCACCCTGACATTTGCCTCAAGACACCTCACAGTTTCCTCTGCCACCTAGGTCTCCAGTGATGTGGACAGTGGCCAGGATCACCCAGAGGTAAGGGAGAGGCTGAACAGACTTCACCTTGATTCTCTAACATGATTTCCCTTTTCACGAGAATCTTTTATTGACTGTCAATATTGGTTCTGCAAACTTAGACCCCTCTGTGCCTGGTGCACCTAGGTGCCTTTTGGTGTCATTGCCTTCACCAAACCCAGAATTAGCATCTCCTGTGGACATTCAGAGTGAAAAATTAATAAAGCATGTTCAACAAAGAAACAGGGAATGCCTGGATAAATGAGTGTTTAAATAAATGCATCCTTCTTATTATGACTCAAAACTGACCTGCCCTGTGCAATTTCCTTTAGTGGACAGACTATTCAGATGCTCCAGTTTACTTAACAGTGTCTCTAAGAAACAGTGTCCCAAAGACACAACTCTTAATATACTGACTTTATATGTGATACATATTCTTAGAGGCATTCTAAAGCAAAATGCTAAAACCCAGAAGGATGATGATATTCAGGGTGGAAATTATAGGCATCATGGAAGGCTGATCAAAGAAATGGATTTTTCTGAAATAAGACATAAATATATCTTTAAGTCAGTTTTGGAATTTGACCATAAAATTCTTCTTAATAGGCACTTTCAAAATGTTCTTTTACTAAGACAAGAGTATCTCCTGTATTCCCTAAGTCTCTAAAGTAAGACTATCTTGAACATGAAATTGATATCTTGTCATTTGGTCCATCTTAGTTTCCAATTCAGAGCATTCCAGAGTAATTGTATTAAAAATTAATGGAAAGGACAATCAAGTTGGCACAAAAAGTGAGGGTTTTGGGGATACATACAGACTCATCCATGTTCTCAAGGCTTCCTCGCCACAAGGGAAGAAAAGGCTACTTGAAGGATTGTCTGCTTATCTATGGCAAGGTAGGCTGTTCACTGGGCTTAATAAATTAAACATAAGTGCAATAACAGAGCCTAAAATATGTGTGTATCTTCCACACATTACACACACACACACACACACACACCCCATGTGCACACTGCAGACTGTGTTCACAGCCATGAAAATAATTCGTCAATGTGAGTAAATGACTTTCACTACACCCTCTCAGGGCCTGTTTCCTCAAGCATCTGAACATCCCTTCCCCTTCTGAAAACACCTGGCATTAATCCAACACCTCTCCTTAAGCATAGTGAATGTTCCTTTCAACACAGGAAAACTAAAGCTAGTATCATCTGTGCATGCCAATAGGTAGACTTTCTTGCTGAAGAGGTTTTCCCTGTTACATATGGAAGGTGCTTAACTTGTGTCCAGTTGCCAAGAGATGATGATCATGCACTGTATATAAAAGCATAAGTAATTTTATGGAGCGTGAAACTCACTGTGGGTCTCTGGAGATATTAACCGAACTCTTCCATCTTCTAGACTTGACATTTCCATGAACTCAGGGACAACGTAGCTTCCTTCTCCAACATAAGCATTGAGTCTTCCATCTGCTGTGACTGCAGAAAATAAGTATAATCTATGAAATTGTCATGAGATCCTTGGGATGTTGCTTTGCTGGCCGGAAACCTCTGTGGTCACTGGCACCTTCTGCCTGAGTACTGCTTGTGGTCGCTGGGCTCATCCCACCCATGCAGCCTGGCAGGCTGCACTCAGCTCACACTACTGGCCTGGATCCCTCATCTGCCAAGGGCAAGCCAGGCATGGAGCAGCAAGGGGTGTGTGGGCAAGCAAGTGTAGGGTCTGGCCACTATGCACAGCCAGGCATGCCAGTTATTGCAGCGGGGTGGGCAGCTACAGATGCCGGTACAGGTGCCAGCTCTGTGCAAGGCTACATCTGAACCAGATGTACGACACACAGCTTCTGTTGCAGGCACCTGCGTCTGCACAAGGGGAATGCAGTGAGCCCCAGAAGCTTGGAAAAGCCAGGAACTGCAGAGTCCCAAAGATGATGTCATAGCTCTGGCTCTGGGAGCCTGTAGGTCTGGGCTCCCCAAAGGGCCACAGCTCTTCTCTCCTTCCCCTCACCCACAACATGGCAAGCGGGGGTGCATGTTTCAGCCCTGTTTGTGTCACAATTCTTTCAGTCCCACCATTCAGCAGGTCCTGAGTTCTTGTGCTTTGTCCTAGAATAATTAGGTATATGGAAAACTGGAGGGTGAGCAAGGCGGAGAGGAGCTTCATCGAGTGACAGAACAGCTCTCAGGAGAGGCGCAGTGGGTAAATGTTTTCTGCAGGCAGGTCGTCCCGACAAGCATCCAGCTCTCGGTGAAGAGGAGACCTGATGTGGGTAGCTCCTTCCTGGGGCTGGTAGTCCTGATGTCTGTTGGAGTCTGGCTGAGTCCAGGGTCATTTGGGGCTCAGAAGAGAGGAAGTGTGTGCTGATTGGTCCATGGGCAGCCATGGGTGGGCCCAGAAAAATCACCATAAGTTCTCACTTCAATCTGGGGACTCCACCTGGAACTGATAGCCCAATGCTTCAGGCCTTCCCTGACTTGAATGTTGGGCTTCACCAGGGACCCGCCCCTTTCTGCCCAGGAGCCTGTCTGCCTCCTGCCACCATCTACATGTAATCTACTGTGCCCAGGCTGTTTGTGCCAAGGGGCACCTGCAGGCCTGCTCTGAACTGCCCTCAGCACCCCCTCAGCCTTCCCACGCTCCTCAGTGCCCAGAGTCTGGAGGAAGCTGAGGTGGCAGGGAGCTGGTGTGTTAGTGCCTCCTCAAGCATGTGCATACCTGGCCGGGTGGCAATCGCTCCCGGGTTTGGCCTCATCTTTGCTCCAAAATTCAATCAGGTGCTGGGAGCAGTGAGAGGCCGGGCAGTGGGAGTAGGCACTTCTGAGCCTGTGGGGGTAGTGGGGTAAGTGCTTCCTGGGGTCCTGAGAGCATAGGGATGCCCCTATCTGCAGCTGTGGCTGGGTGGCTGCAGCTGCACTTGGGGGAGGTGCTTTTTCTGGGCCCACCCATAGCTACCCATGGACCAATCAGCATGCACTTCCTCCCTTCTAGGCCATAAAACCCCCCAACACAGCCAGACTCGCACAGACTAGGGGCTACCAGCTGCAACTCGGAACAGGGCGGGACTCCCACCTGTTCCCACCTCCTGCTGGCTCTGTGAAGTGCGGAGCCCCAGCAGTACCTCTTCCACTGCAGCCAACGTCTTCCCAGTGGCCACTCTAGACGGGCCACCTCTGCCATCCAAAATTTCTCTTAAAGGTTACTGAGCGGTAAGCAATAGCATAACAGAGAGCGAATGTGATTTCCACAACTGTCTCTGTAGATAGAAACTTAAAGTTCTTATAAAGGCATTCTTTCATAGGGTACAGATACAGATACGCAACAGATGTGGAATACCTCTGTCTATATATAGATATATAGATATTTATACCTATAGATATTTTAGATAGGTATAGACACATACACACATGTGTACCTCATGTTTAAGTTAAATCTTAGACATTTAAAACAGTTTTTATGCAATGTGAAATTTATCTTTCCAAGGATCTTAGAAGTATTGACAAAGATCTGGGCATTAGCAGAAATTCTGATGTGCATCTAGATTAGGCCCATTACCCCAGCTGAGCCTCAGTTTTTGTATCAGAAAAAAATAGGAATAATTACTTTCACCGTGTCTTCCAAATCAGATTATGGGATAAAACCAATAATGTGAACATACTTGGAAACATGAAGCACATTTCAGATCCTAGACAGGGGTTGGAGGATTAGAAATTTAAGAATGTAAATGTCTATAGCATATTTGCATAAGCTTCAATTTAGTAGTGCCTTTAAAGGGAAGTGTGTTCATCTCTACTCATAATTCTTAAAATTACTTTAAATTCTGCAGCTTGGTATTTGGTGCATTATACATGAGGTAGGACTAGTTTCACAGCTGGACTTTATAGCATCAGAGTACTTAGAATATTTTTGTGGATAATGTAGTCCTCTGGAAGGTTTTTTCTAAATTTTGGAAAAAAAAAAAAAAAAGGATGTTCGAAGCATGATTTTCTATTCCCAACAAGTCCTAAGATGGTTTAGGACATATTTCAAGAAACGTCAAATTTCTTATATTCTTTTTCACATTCACAATGAAACCTTCACAGATTAAAACTCCAGTTCACACTTAAGCTAAATTGAGAAATCCAGAGTACAATCTTGAGGAATGATGAAAGAAGACAATCTAGTTCCTCCTTCAGAAGAAGGTGCTGAAGCACTTGGAAAAGTTGGAAATATTTATGTAAGTAGACCGTGGTTCGCAATAACAACATACAACTCACAACCCAGTGATAGTGAGGAGGTTAGTTCCAGGGTAATAACCCTGCCACGTTTCATGGGAAAAGGACTTTGTCTCCCATGCCGTTCTCTGAAAGATCTGTTGGTAGGTGACATTATTTCTAGTTTTCAAATAAGTAAATTAAGACTCAAGCAATTATGTGATTACCATGCTATATATTAATATTAATCTAAATCCATCCTTTCTCCAGAAATAATTTAAGATAAAAAAACATATGCATATCCATGTCCCCATTACTTTACAATTGAAATATAAGAGCTACTTACTAGTCAGTGCTTCTGCCTTTTTTTTTTTTCCACTCTCAGACAGGGTCAGCAAACTCTTTCTTCTTTCTTAAACTGCCAGATAGTAAATTATTTCAGGTTTGCAGGAAATACCATCTTTGTTGTAACTGCTTAATTCTGCCACTGTTGCATGAAAGCAGCTGTAGATAATACATAAGCAAATGGACATGTCTATTATCCAGCAAAATTTCTCTTACAAAAACAGTCAGCAAGCTAGATTTGGACTGTAGTTTACTGACTCTTGATTTAAAGAATCTTGTAAATGTCATGAATTCTTTCCTTTCATTCAAAGTTCACTTCAAATTTGCTCTGAGCAAACTTAATCAATAATCAGCCCAATATGCCAGGAAACCCCACAGCCTCACATCATATATAAACATTTTGTGTGATGGTGTGTGTGTATTATGTGGCTTATAATGGGCTTCACAAAATATTTTAGAATTTATTCTCTTTCTCTTTTTAGGCTGTATCCTCTTGAAAGACAAAGGCCCTGTCCTCTCATTCCTATTGGGATTGCTCATATAATCAATCCATTGTGCTGATGAATGTTTAATAAATGTGGTTGAATACTGAAAGGATATAAAGGAGTTCAAATTTGTTGTAAATTTAAGTAACTGAATATAAATCTTGTGAAGAAAGAATAACAGAATTTCATTCTCAGACATAGGAAAAAAATGAAAATGCACGTGTGACTGTTGACATTTCCTTAAAAACCCCTAGATTTGGGCAGGAGGTTCACAAATGTTGTTTTATTTTGAAGAGAATAGTTATTTTCCTAATAATAATAGTCACTGTGCCTATGCACTGCCTCCTTCAAGGAACACTGTTCACACAGCATTCTATGTAAAACCCTGATGAGTGGACAACTGCCGGTCAATTTGCTGTTCTGTTCTAGGTTGTTTCTCGGTTGGGGGATTGTTTTTAGCCTTCATTAAATGCCAATACAATACACTATGCTGAATCCTATAAATAAAAATTGTACTTGTGCCAGTTTACCAATAGCTCTTGGTGTCTGTCAATGTGATTCAACTTCAATTTGAATAACTTTATTGTCATGATAAAGTAAACATGAGCTCAAGAGTTGCCAAAGTCAGTAAGTCAACACTTGGGTCTGGAGATAGTCTCTGTGCTGTCTTTCTCACTATTTTAAATGAAGGATAGACCAACTGCCACATGGTAGGAAAAGCTCTTTTTGCCTTGTATAAAAATAACTGAACAAGACTGATGCTCTCTTTCAGGCCAGCATACAGAAATGTCCTCATTTATTAGGCTTGTGTTCATGGACCAATTAGCAAAGAATTTTGTTTCCAATGCCAACTATATGAGATAGAAGTAGTCATAATAGCTTTACTTTACACTTAAAAGTTATGAATATTCTCGTGGTTGGATATTTGTCATTCTATAGTCCAGAGGTTGGCAAATTATTTTCTTAAAGGACCAGGTAACAAATATAGTAGACTTGCAGGTCATAACAGTTTGTATTGCAACTAGTTACCTCTGCCTTCATACTGATAAGCAGCCATGGATGATACTTAAAGAATAGACAGAGCCCTGTTCCAAAATATATCTACTTACAAAAAAATGCAGATAACTCACAAAATGTAGGTTGTCAATGCTGGATGTAAACATTTGTTCCATATGTTGGTCTAGGCACTTTACATTTGTTTGTTTATTTATTTATTGAGACGGAGTCTTGCTCTGTCACCCAGGCTGGAGTGCAGTGGCGCAATCTTGGCTCACTGCAAGCTCCACCTCCCTGGTTCACGCCATTCTCCTGCCTCAGCCTCCCGAGTAGCTGGGATTACAAGCGCCCGCCACCACGCCTGGCTATTTTTTTTTTATTTTTAGTAGAGATGGGGTCTCACCGTGTTAACCAGGATGATCTCGATCTCCTGACCTCGCGATCCACCCGCCTTGGCCTCCCAAAGTGCTGGGATTACAGGCGTGAGCCACCATGCCCGACCACATTTATTTGTTTTTACTGCCTGAATTACGTTGTGGACTCCCGTAGGACTCGACATCCACTTTGGTAACATGGATGGCACTTGCAGCTACTTGGTTAATGTCTGGATGGCTTATGCCTGTTGTTAGTGTTTACCATAGTCTCCAGTACAAAGTAAATGCACCACAAGTATTTGTTACGAAATGAGTTACCTGGGATGTACTAGTGTGTAACCTTTGATACAGGGCATATCACTCAAGATTGAAAGGTTGCCCTAAGATGTCAAGAATACATAATGCATCTGTTTTTACTTTTCTCACTCAGAAATAAAACATCTTTAGAATAAATAAAATTATGTGATTTTCCTAGGCTCTTTGTTTTGCATTCCCTTAGGAATTTAGCAATGAGTTGTGAAAAATAAGTAGATAATAGCAGCTGATCTAAAGGTAAATTTTAAAGGACTTACAGCTCAATCCCAGTGGTCTGTACAACAGTTTATTTTCTCATACCAAGGCTCAATTCAAATCTTTATTTGAAAGCTGAGTCACTGAGATCTCATCGAGCCTATTTTCAAAACAAACATCTTACTACTCCCAATGCCCTCATCTTGCTCCACGGGCCTTGGTCTATCCCCCCATCTTTTCTCACTTGAATTATAGTATCTTAAATGGTCTCTCTGCTCCTGCTTTGCTGTCTTCCCTGTTCTTGAGCCTTTAAAATATAAGTTTAGTTTTTTTACTTTTTCTTCAAAACACAGTGCCTTCCTGTCTCACTCATAGTAATAGTCTTTTTAATGATGTGAAAGGCCCTATGTGATATGATGTTCTCTTCGGTTAGTTCTCTAACCCCATTGTCTTCTTCTTTCCCCTTTCTAACTCTACTCCAGTCACATTCATCTTAGTGTTCTGCAAGAATACTGGGTATACTCCTGCCTTAGCGCCTTTGCAAATTCTGTTCCCTCTGCCTGGCATGCTTGTCCAGAAGTTACTCATATGACTTTTCTTCTTAACTACTTCACATGTTGACTAAAATTTTACATTTTTGTGAAGCTGTTTCCGAGCAGCCTATATATAGTCGCAATCACTCCATTCCAGACTATTTCTTCCCACCTTTGTTGCTTTGATATTTTTCCATCACATGCATATTCATGACATACTAAATAAGCATTAGAATGTAAGGTTTATGAAGATAGAGAAATGTTATTCACTCCTATATCCTCAGTCCCTGGAACATTTCTTTATACATGGCAGGCTTTAATCATGTGTAAGGAATTAATTCATATACATTAGTCATTATCACTGTTCACCAAATATTTATTTCTCTCTTCCTTCCAGGCACATGGTAAGAGTTAAGCATGGTCACATGACTTGCTTTCACCCAGGGAATATGAGCAAAGTGGCATATGTCACTTTCTTGCAGAATCTCCAACATTCAGTGTGTAGTTTATGCATTTCACCAAATTCCACTAGTAGACGTGTATATCAAAGGAAAGCATGTGTTGTCTCTGATCCTTGAATGACTGCAGGGGGAAAACCTTTTCTGCCTGTTGGCATATAGTATGAGCAAGAAATAAACTTTCTTTAGACACTGAGATTTTGCATTATTTTGTTCTGGCAACATAACCTGACATAAACCTAACTGATACAGAATCATTTTTTTTTAATATTTTTTATGTATAGATAAAGCAGGAAAGCCCTACCCTAGTTTCCTATAGATAAATTGGGCAAAAAGTGCATTCTGCACATAGGAGTTTGTGAGCATTGCAGACTCTAAAGGGATATCATTTTTGTGCCCTTAGATACTACCAAGAAAGATGATAGTAATGTTAGACAAAGTCATGCACAAGTCTCTGATGTGTCAGGAGGCTTGTTCATGAGTAAAATGAGCAGGCATGGAGATAATGGAGAGTGTATACAATTAGTATTAACATAAATTCTAAAAATAACTACTGTATAGTACGATTCAAATTTTAAAAGTGCTCATATCATGTGGCATGTTATACAACAGAGCTTTATAAATAATTATTATCCCAATAAACTAGACTTAATCGCAAGGGATTTTCACAGTATTTTTTGGTTCTCACATTCATTCACACCATGTATATTTATCACATACTTGCTATGTTTAAAGCACTGGCACAACTATAATTTAAGTATTTGGACCTTTCTCTAGCTCTATAGAAGAATAAATTTCAATAAGAAAGCAAGTAGAGGAGATTGTCTTGTGCAGCATTTCTACATCCCAAAACTTTAATTCATGAGAAGCTCTGCAAATTGCTGGGTCTTATGATCCTAAAACTCCTAACAGAAGGGCTGGCGTGTAGAAGGTGCTAGATCAAGCCTGACGCAGTGGCTCACGCCTGTAATCCCAGCACTTTGGGAGGCCGAGGCGGGCGGATCATGAGGTCCAGAGATGAGACAAGCCTGGCTAACACAGTGAAACCCCGTCTCTACTAACAATACAAAAAATTAGCAGGGCGTGGTGGCGTGCGCCAGTAGTCCCAGATACTCGGGAGGCTGAGGCAGGAGAATAGCTTGAACCTGGGAGGCAGAGGGTGCAGTGAGCCAAGATCGTGCCACTGCACTCCAGCCTGGGTGACAGTGAGACTCCATGTATTTTTTTTTTTTTTAAAGAAGGTGTTAGATCAATAATTCTTAATGACAATAATAACCCTGGGGTTTTCATGGCTCTGATGTGCCACTCAATAGTATACTAGGCGCAGGATCATTTTTGTGCAAAGCTGGTGTTGTGGATTGAATTTTACCTTCCCAAAACTCATATGTTGAAATCCTAACCCCCGTATCTTAGCATTTGACTGTATTTGGAGATAGGATCTTTAAAAAAGGTAACTAAAATGAGGTCACTAAAGTGGGCCCTAATCCAATATGACTGGCGTTCTTATAAGAAGAGGAGAGTAGGTCACAGATACACAGACAGAAAACAATGTAAAGACACAGGGAGAAGACGGCCATGTACAAGCCAAGGAGGAAGGCCTCAGGTGAAATCAGCCCTGCTGACACCTTTATCTCAGACTGCTAGCTGCCAGAATTGGAAGGAAATAAACTGTTGTTATTCAAATAGTACAGTCTGTGGTGCCTTGTTATGGCAGCCCTCGGACACTAGTATAGTTGAGTTCAAAAAAATAACTTCTATTTTAGAGTCTAAGATCCACCAGAGTCCACAGAAGCTGGGATAGAATCAAATGGTATCAAAGGGTACCATAAAGATATTCACTGGCCTCTAAGCACAATCTTGTTACTAACAAGATAGGCGTAATGAAGGATGTATCCCTCTTTTTACTTAAAAATGTAATTTTTACGAATATCAGTCTCCATTAAGTGAGTCTCTTTACCCCATTCTACTATGGTGGAATGAGTTAATTTCAGCCCAGGGAGGGCTTCTGTATCCGTCTCTAAGATTATATCCAGTTCTCAGAGACTTAAAAGGTATTTCTGAGGAGAAACAGTAGTATCACACATTAGGGAAGATCATTTCTAAATGTGCTTATTTTCGTCTGTCATGCAGATTGTTGCTATGCTGTACCTCCCTTTTGGCCTCAGGGTCTTTTGTGTCTGAATATTTTTAGCTAATTTGGGTCCATCTGGCATTCAGGAATCCCTCTGGTATTACTAGGTCATGCCGTTTCTTCAAAACTGTGTCTCTTCAGAACAGCGAGTCCCTTCAAGTCTTCTGCCACTCTTGAACCAAAAGATTCCTTCAGTTACCGATTTTGCCCACTGCTACTATATACTTCTTGTTGAAACTAATAGTTTCTGCACAATATCCATTCTCTCCTTATTTTAGTTTAAGAGAAAAAAATATTTTGTTTAAGGGTAGCAAGGTGCCTCATAAAAGGCTACTTCTTTGTATCCCTTCAGCCAAATGTGGCAATGTGACTAAATCCTGGCCATTGAGATGCACACAGAAGTTATGAAGTGGGATGTTGCAACGAGGCATGTTCTTTTGCCCTTCTGTTTTATCTCCTTCCTGCTTTTAAATAAGAATGAAATGGCTCACACAGCCATTTTAGAGCCTGAGAAACACGGAGATAACCTTGTTACCTGACGATTACAGAGTTATTGTAACTGGACTTTTTGAGCAAAAAAATAAACTCATTTGTTTCAAGTCATGCTATTGCCTTGAAAAAGGTGGAAGGGAAGCCAGTCCCTTGGGGTGAAGGTGGAAAGGTTACAGCATTCGATGAATATTCCAGTTCTTTATTTTCTTGCAGAGAAGCTAAGAGCCAGAGCTTATCTCCTACTTGCCCTGCCCTACACCAAGGAGAGGGTCTGAGGCAGATACGTATACTCTTGGTCAGACTGTTCACTTTGAGCTGAGGAGATGACTGCTGAGCGTTTGCGAGTTTAAAAGTCACCTCCATCAGCTCCCAGAGCGAGGTGATTTAGGAGCCAGTCCCTCAGGCAAAGGCTGTAAAAGTTGGGGCACTCATTGCATACAGAAACTACCTTCTGGAAGAATCTACAGAGCTGGATTCATCTGAACGAAGCCAGGCAAGAAGGTGTGGCGAGTGCCCATCTTCTTTCTTTTGAACCAGCAGAAGTCTCACTCTCCTAGCAGGGGGAGACTTCTGCTCTGGAGTTATCACCGGAACAAGCCAGGGAAGAAGGCAAAAGAAATGTCCGCTTTCCCTGTCAGGAACAGAGAGGTCTCTGCCTCCTTCCAGTGTGAGATTGCAGCAGCTTATTTCTTTCCTTTTCTTGTTTTTTGAGAAGGAGTCTTGCTCTGTCACCAGGCTGCAGTGCAGTGGCGCGATCTCGACTCACTGCAACCTCCGCCTCCCAGGCTCAAGCAAGTCTCCTGCCTCAGCCTCCTGAGTAGCTGGGACTAAAGGCACCCGCCACCAGGCCCAGCTAATTTTTGTATTTTTAGTAGAGACGGGGTTTCACCATGTTGGCCAGGATGGTCTCAATCTCTTGACCTCATGATCCGCCCACCTTGGCCTCCCAAAGTACTGGGATTACAGGTGTGAGCCACCGCGCCCGGCCTACAGCAGCTTATTTCTAGAACAATCTGGGGAAGAAGGTGCAGGGAATGTGAGCCTCCATTATTTTGAGGTTTTGTTATAGACATCTGAATTAAACACTAATTGATCTCTGTTATCTCAGGAGTGAACTCTTAGACTCACCACGAACTGATTTCTACTCTGGGATCTTGTCCTTTCCTGGGAATGGGGCTCAAACCTACTCTTGTCTCAGATTTGCTCTGAGCATACCTTGATATTCTTACTTTCTCTTTTTAGGGCTTAGCCCCTGAATGATTGAATAGTTATTGAGCCTCCTCTCAAGGAACTACTAGCATCCAATTCCTTATTCCTCCTTCTCCAATTTGCCCTCTTCTCTACAGTGAATGTTATTATTTCTATTCAGCATGACATGATGCTTAGGAGAACAAGGGTCTGAAACCAGATTGCCCAAGGCTGAACTCTGGATCTACTTATGCATGAACTTGGAAAATGTACTCAGGCTCTCTGTGCCTTAGTTTTCCCATTTGTAAAGTAGAGTACAACAACTCACAAGGAAATTGTGAAAAGGGTTGAAGACATTGTAAGTGCCTAACATATTTTAGCTATCATCGCTATTATTGTCATCATTTTCAGTGATTAAATTTCTTATATATACATCATCATGTGGGCTACCAAATTTATTGTTCTTATTAAAGACCTTCCCATTTCTTAGAGGAACTAATCATTTGAAACAGACAAGGAAACAACTCCTTTTTTCCTGTTGTATACTCTATCTGGACAGTAATGCACATGGAATGGCTTAATTGACTGACTATAAGAAAGGCCATACTGTGTACTCAAACAAAGGAAAGAAAAATATGTAATACTTTAAATTATTATGCATTTCATACTAATATTTTCCTCTAAAACTTTTTTTTTTTTTTTTGGAGAAAGTGTTTTGCTCTTATTGCCCAGGCTGGAGTGCAATGGCATGATCTCCACTCACTGCAACCTTTGCCTCCCAGGTTCAAGTGATTCTCCTGCCTCAGTCCCCTGAGTAGCTGGGATTACAGGCGCCCGCCACCACACCCGGCTAATTTTGTATTTTCAGTAGAGACGGGGTTTCACCATGTTGGCCAGGCTGGTCTCAAACTCCTGACTTCGTGATCTGCCCGCCTCGGCCTTCCAAAGTGCTGGAATTACAGGCATGAGCCACTCCGCCTGGCCTCAAACATTTGATTTAGCAAATCTGTAGATACAGCCATCACATGAATCCATAATATGGTACTGTGAAAGAGCCTAGGATTTGGTGAGCGATCCCCCTTTTCTGGTTCATGTAAGACCAAAAGGAAGTAAGAATTCTAGTGCTAAAATGGAAGGTCTTGGGAAAACTAGGACTACTTGATCACCCCAGATTTATTTAAGATAGATTTAGAATTAAAGCCTGTTATCTTCTTCATTTCCTAAAGGGGAAGTTAGTGAATTCTCCTCTTAATGCTACTGTATCCCAAAGTTAATGTGCTTGACCTTTGGGTCCTCAGCATATTCATCTGGAAAATAGATATAATATTACAAGGTGCCTGTTGTAAGGTACTTGCAAATAGAAACCATGTTTATTAATAATCATTTTTTTCTCCACTCCACATGATACTTGAAGACTAAATTTCTTCAGTAATAAACTCAGGGAATTCAGAGCAGAACTCCCCATCTAGCCGTCCTCAGTCATGTATGACTTGAATAAAACTTTTAACAAAACAAATGGCATACCGCACCTTCAGCAGTGATATGCAGAAACCTCCCATAAAAGACCCTATTTTAAAACCAATGAAAAGAAACTCCATCACTCTAGTTGAATGAACATAGTCATCAGCAACTGAAAATGGAAATTAGTTAGCAGAGGGTCCCTGGAAACCTGTGGAGAAATGACTTAATAATCACAGTGACTGAGACAGAGCTTTCCTTTTTTACCACAGCAAATAAAACGAAATGTGAAAAATATACTTCCTTGGGCTTTTGGAAATAGCTTACTTAAAACTAACTTATTTATAACAGATACTTACTATTAAAAAGTGACTAGGGAAAATATAATCTGAATTCAGAAGAAGAAGACATTGAACCACATCTTATAGATGTCAGTACATCTATTTCAATGAGCATAGATACTGGGTTATCCATTGTGGTTATGAGAAGAAACTTCCCTCTTAATCAACTCTTCTGCAGACTGAGAGAAAATACTTTCTTTACCTGCCACCGATTTTCCTAAGAAAGAGAGTTTGTGACATCATTCATTCCTGTTTGAAATTTCCAATTATTTCATCAACTATTAAAACCCCAAATGGAAGGAAATTAACTTTGAAGGATATACAGTGGCCTCTCTTCTTACTTTGAGATCTGACCTTGCAGATCTTTCTCTGCACATTGAACTATGCGGCTAGAATGTATTTGAATAGAGACATGCCAAGTCATCTTAGAAAAATAAAGTGAATCTGTGGTTAAGACCAAACTGTAAACATGTCGATTGCTTTCGGTAAAAAATGAAACAAAACAAACAAACAAAGCTAAAGAAATAATGAGTTCACCAGAAGAATAATTGCACTATAGCAAAGAAAAAAAGTCAGAGAGTTATGCCCATTTAAGAGCCAAAAATTGTCCGTTTAAGAGCCAAAAAAATCAGAGCACTCGGTTTGGCCAATGTAAATACTTTCCTTGTCAAAGCCTTGTGCAATTAAACATTGACCTTCTTATAATGGTGGGATCCAGCTTCCAGCAGGAATATTTTCATCATGTTAAGAACTATCATATTGACTTCATCCGTCACTTGAAACTTCTTTTTAAAGTGTTTTAGCCTGTTGTGTAAGTCTGCAAGGACCCTTATAACAGAATATCATAAAACAGTGGCTTAAACAACAGAAATTGATTTTCTCAGTTTGGGAGGCTGAAAGCCCGTATCAAGAGGTTGGCAGAGCTGGTTTCTGGTGATGTCTCTCTTTTTGGCATGCCATGTCCTCACGTAGTACTTCCCCTGTGTGACCACATTGCAGGTGTACCTTTCTTTTCATTGTAAGGATGGCTCATTTAACTTTAATTACCTCCTTACAGGCCCTCTCTTCAAATATAGTCCCATTGAATTTTAGGGGGACACAATTTAGCCCATAACACTCATGGTGATTGTGTGAGTTGGCCAAAACATACCACATAAAGTCCATTCATGTCTATGATAAGAAATAGCTGAGAAGATTTCTAAGAAATTAATATTAGACAAATGGTTCCAAATATGAGTTAATATCTTGAAAGTACCATCCATGGACTATGCTGGCCAGAAACAACTAGGAAGTTGACTAAAAATTCAAATTTCTGGACCCCATCCAAGATCTGCTGAATCGGAATCTCTGAGACTGAGGAAAGAGAATCATCATTTTCAATTGCTTTCACAGGCATTTTTATGTTTTTAAAATGTGGAAAACTGACTTAGGCAGTTGATCCTAGATTAAGTTACACCTGAGTTTCAAGATATTAATTGAAAAACCCTTTCCTAGGACCCAAATTAGAAGCATGAGTCAAAGACTGTGGCCTGGGAGAGGCCTAGATTTACATAAGGAGATTCTAGAATGCACCTTCTGAAAAAGCTCCTTATCATAGTACACCATATCCCTTCTAATCTTATAATCGGGCCCTACTCACCTGTGAGGTCTAGAGAGCTTCAAAGGGCACCTTCTTTTCATGTTTTTAAAGGAGAAATCTGAAGTCTATAAAAACAAACCTAATTATTCATCCTATAAAGATAACATATCCTGATGGTCATTCCTCAAAGCACCAATATCTTCAGAATTCACTTGTGAAACCTTGGATAAACATCAGAAACTTCTGGAAAAAATGATAGCCTTCAGGGACCTAATTGTTTTCATGTAAAAATAAGACAGATTTAGGTCCACAATGGATTCAAAGCGTACACAGTGCCATGAGACAGAACACAAATATATAACAAAAATATTTTCCTGTTTTCTTTATAAACAAAATTATTGGATTTAAACTTTTTAAGACAAGTGAAAGCAAAAAGAAAAAACACAGGAGTGAAACTTTAAAGGCCATTTCATCATGACGGGCCTCATTTATCATTTCACATTCATGTACCATATATGTGGTTTCAAATGGTGGTTCTAAGTTGTTATCTGAGTATCCCTGGATTTCAAGATCTACGCTGGAGGATCTAAGAGGTCAAATAATACAAAAATGTAATTTGCCATTTTCACTCTCATTCTCTGAGAGCTGTACAGTGGACTTTTTCAGAGACATGAATTGTCATAACGTCATAGGATAATGATTAACGGGTCATAGATGATGTAATGGCTATTGGAATGTATGGCTATGCATGCTTGCATTCCAAATTTTTCAGATTTAATTGCCAATATGTTAAATATTAATAAATACATCCCCCTTTAACAACAACAACAACAAAATAAAGCTAACATATCCTGGCACCCTTCCAACATCCCTCTGTTGTTAAATTATAAAAACAAAAGAAATGGAGGGTGAGTCTTATCACAGATATTTATGACCACTGTGCAGTAGCTGGACAAAGTGTTCACCCTTTTTCTGTCCAGTAAGAGATGGTCATGTATCTTCTAGTAAATTTAAACATCTAGGCAATCACCCAGACATACCCTAAGTCATCTTTCCCCAAACATTTGCAGAGTATGAATGGCGGCCTACATACCACATATCTAAAGGTATAAAAGTTATAAACTCTAAGCCATTAAATAAAATCTACTTTACCCAGTGGCATTATAAAATGTTTAATAATTGGATCTTTGAAGGAGAAACAGGGGAGACACTGATTGATAGCATTTGCTGATTTCTGTGGTATCAATATTCTCTCCATGGCTAATTTCAAGCAACTGACATGATTCCACTAGACATGAAGTTTAGTGGAACTGGCATTAGCACATCACTGAATTCACCTTCTTTCCTTAATGATCTATAAGGATAGGTTTAAACTTACAGGTCTTGGATTCCTGAAAATTTTACACCATAACTGACCTTCTTCCACCACTGGCTTTCAGTAACACCCTTCAGCCCCAGACACAGTCTGTCCCTTCTTTTCCCATCCCTAACTCCATTGTATACAGCTAAGCATGTTTATGTGTTGACAGCCCAGAAACACTGCTAACCTTTATACACACTGACGCACTCCAGCCCACTCTCTTGCAAATAGCTGTCTATGGATACCTCTTAATAAAGGCAAACAGGGAACTTGAAACAAGGGCTTGGGACCACTGGGCAGAAGATTCCAGGATTTGAGGTATCTATGCATTTTTGAGGTGGGGCTAGTGATACCTGGGTCCTGTGTGGTCATGCCCAGTAGGCCCTGTGGATGCCTTACTCTGTGGAGGATAATATAGCCAAAGGCAGCCAGAGAAGAGGTCCCTAAAATTTGGAGCTAAGGGCAGGGCCCCTCTTGCCTGGGTCGGAGACTGAGACTAAGTCTCTAAGAGCAACACATTTTAGTTACTATTCCATTAATCTTTAGGTAGTAAATGGTCTCTGCAATATGTATTCATAAACCTGAGCATTTGATCCCCAGTTAGAAGATTTTCTGGTCCAGTTTTAAGCATAGCAAGCAACGTCAGGCAAAGTGGAGCTCCTTGGTGTGGGGCAGAAGAAACTGTAAGAAGAAACGGAGATCCTTGAATGTTTCAAAGGAACCCTGTCTAGCCTTGGGTTATAACACCCTGTCTAGCTTTGTTCCATCAATCTTTTAGTCTGCACTTTGCTTCGGCTGCCCTTGGGTGCCTGTACTTCCTGCAGGTTCCGCGTTGTTTCTCAGCACTCTGTCTTTGCTTGGGTTACTGTTCCATCTGAGTGTCTCCCTTCGTTTTCTGTCCCTGGTCCACGCCATACCTCTGCCTGGTGTTGTTCATTCATCTTTTCAGACATTATGTACAATGCATCCCAGAAGAACTTCTCAATTTTCATACCAATTCCCTTAACCCAGAGAACATGAACCCTAGTTCTAAAGATCTGGGAAATTATTATTTCCTAGTTCTAAAGCCTAGTTCTAAAGCCCACAAAGGGGAAATTATTATTATTATTGTTATTTTAGATATTCTGTTTTTTCTTTTTAAAAATCAACATTAAAAATTATACTGTCTTCAGAAAAAGGTAGAGGGAAGAAAGAAAAATAACATATTAATGAGTTAATGAAAGCCATCTAAGAAAATAACTTGTTATACTATAGACAATAGTTACCATAGGACTATGGTAAAGTGTCACAGATATCTTTATCTTAAAACTTAAATAATTAAAATTTCTTATTCAGTATTTCTTTATGTCGATATGAAGTAAAGCATTGAACCACATAAACATTTGTGGCCAGGAGGCTTTTAGTGTAATCTGACAATGTTTGAGAGAAATTTCAGTTACAGTGTAGGCTGCTGAACAAAAATCCAGCTGTCCAAATATCACAATTTTTGTCCCTCTATTTTATGAAATATTCATTGGTTAAAAAAGATGTTATACTGAAGAAATTAAAATTTAGTGTTCAATTGCTATTATTAAAAATAATCAGAGTCTTATGGGGGCATTGTTGATACTTTTGCTTTTAAAGCATGATCTTCAGGGCATTTATGTAAGCTGACAAATTAATGACTTAGCAGAGATGTGGACAGTTTAGGAAACTTAAATTGACAAAGGACTGACACCTAGATATTCACAAGTCTGAACAAATAATTCTAGGGGTGTCATGAGTAGGAAAGGTATTAGTTTAAGTTCTGAATATCTATTTCTCCCCAATGACAATATATTTATTGTTGATATTTTAAATGATATACATTAATATTTTTGTGCATTTCCTTCCACATTTTTCTGTGTATATAACCCATATCTGTATATATTCCAATTTCTTATTTTTAACAATATACATATTATTTAACTTATTTTTTTACCTAACAATATGCCATTGACATATTTTCTTTATCAATAAATATAAACTTGCACCATCTCTAATAACATTATAATATTTTACTTATCTAAATAGCTTTATTTTACTTATCTAAGAAGCTTCCCATTGATGAGTATCTCAAAATTCCCCATTTGATTTCTCGGGGCTTTTTTTACCTTAAAAGAGATGAATATTTTTGTACATACATACATCTTTCTGTACTAGCCCAATTTAGATCAATTTCAAAAGTTGAATCCCTATGTATCAGAGGTAAAATTTGACCTAAGGTTTAAGATTTTAAGAATTGCTTTAGATAACATAAAATTCCCGCATTCTTCCTTTAGAATATCTCCTGCATACGCCTGCTTGTCACCAACACCACCAATGTTGGCCCAGGCCAACCTTCTGTTATCTCTTTCCTGGATCCTTGCACTTGATGCTTTACCCTACATTTGCCCCTATGCAGTCAATTCTCAACACGGAAGCAAGAGTGATCTTTTAAAATTCTGAGTCAGAGCATGTAATTTCTCTGGGTAAAATTCTCCAATGGCTTCTTCTTTCACTCAGTGTAACACCATCTTGTTACTCAGATTTACAAAGCCCTGAAAAACCCAGCCTATGTGTAAATCCTTGAGTTCTTCTTACACCATTTTCTCCTTTCTGAATTTTTGTGCACACTGGAGTTCGTTTATTTTTTTCAGGGAGCCAAAGCTTATCCTTCCTATTAGTCTTTGCACTTGTTCAAAGTACATTTTTTCAGCCTTAAATGCTTTTATCCTTCCTTTAAAGATGGCTCAATCCACTTTGTAATTTAGATCTCAGTATGAACTTTCTAGAGGTGGCTTCTTTGACCATTCATAAAAACAGCCATTTGTTCATTTTCTAACATGTCTTGTATTCTGTGTCTCAGCTAAACACATCACTATGTGAAGTTTTTCTTGTTCGTTTATTTGTTTAACGCCTCACTCTTCCCCACTAGACTACCACTTCTGCAAGAATGAGGACATTGCCTGCCATACCTTACAGTGTCTGAGAGGTAGCAGAGGCTCAGTACTTTTTAACTGAATTCATGTTGCTTCTTGAGTGTTTCCTCTTAGACTTAAAAGACTCACTGAGGTAAAGACGTAAAGTTTAGAACGTAAGTGTTCAATAAAAGCAAATCAGACCTATATTGGAATAATATGGTCTTAGCAAAAACATTATCCAGAAAAAAATAATGTAAGAAGCTAAGGAGGTATTAATTATTTCACTTTGTGACCATATGCCTTTACAATTAAAGCTAGTGTTTTTATTTACTCTTCGTCAAATGACAGGCCTTTAAGGAACATGAATAAGAAGTTGTGGTCCAATCTTTGGCTGGCCCACCAATGACAACAACATCTGTTTTATGGTGGCTTCATGCAGATCTTGTGCAACTTCGAATTTAAAATACTGCATGTCAGAGTTACTCCATTAGGTTCAAAGGAATTGGGCAGCTTTATGTGCTCCAGTCACATTCTTGGTTCAGAGAAAGACCTTGCAGGCCTTTCTTAGAAATATCGAGGTTCTGTTCATTCAAACGATTTAAAAGAATAAGAAAATCTTTCTAATCCATATTTATATTTTCCTTTTCTAAAATAGCATGTGCTCTTTCAAGGCCTAGATATGTTTGTACTTCTGGAGTCAGAAAAATAAGTTAATTGATGTAAGTACATGGCAATTATTTATTCTTCATTATTCACATTCTACTGATCAACCAGACATGTTGCTTTCTATATTGTGTGTTATTATCAATCATTATACTATCATACTATCAATAAAATTGTCTAAGAACTTCTTGCAGATGGACCTAGAGAGCTTGGTTACTAGTGTGTGACTAACTTCCTTCTTTTTAGCCCCCACATTGATGATCTAAAGGGCATAAAGAAATCAGTCCAGTGTTGTATCTCAATTGGCCATTCATCTTTGGTTTATCGAAAGCCCTGAGTTTGGGCAAGCTCCAACCCTGGTAGTCGCTCACCTTAGCGTCTATTAAGCTATGAGATGTGCATCATTTTCTCACTTTCCCTTTGAAGACATCCATTTATGCTTATCTCCATCCTTCAGTTGATGGATTGATGTAGGAGCCTAAACACATCATTTGTTTTTCCATCCAGTCCCATTGTAGCAGTTGTGGATTCACTTCTTGTGCCAGATTGAATCCAGGGCGATTTTAAAGTCTAATAAAGCAAGGAAAATCTCTTCTCCCAGTTGGATTTTTTTAAAACATGTTTCCTAATATGTAGCAATCGGGAGAGAGATGAAGTCTGTGGCTCATTTTCAAGGGAGGAATCCAATTTGGATTTTATGGATGTTGCTGTCACTGGTCCGACATTGCTTTATTCTTTCACCAAGGAGGCAGAGTCAGGGTTTACTGCTGTTGCTGCTAATGTAGATCTCTCTGGCTGCTTGAGTTGAGAGCATTTTCGTTTTTTATGTATTGGAGTAATTAGCCCTCCTGACCATATCTCAGGAAGTGTCTGGATTGGAGGATTAGGATAAACATCTTCAGTCAGGCTTTCTGAGTGTGATCAATGTGGGGTGTTAGCATCTCATTTGATGTGTTTTTATCAAGGCTATGGGGTTTCATAGCTCTCCCTTTGAAGGGGCACTCTTTCATTTCTGGAATCACCAGGGTTGAGCTTAAATGACTGGGACAAAGTTAAAGATACTTTTTCTTCAAAAAATTTATATGTCCAAGGCTGAGTTTCATCTTGGCTTCTGTCTGGGGCCATCTCTAAATACAGGTGGGTGTGAACTCTGTTTCCTTTTTGTTTCCATAGAACTAAAATTCTTAAGCACATCAAAACACACTGTTTATGCAATACAAATTTTGTGCATTTCTTTTTTAATAGACTTCATTTTTTTGTGATTTTAGGTTCACAGCAAAATTGAGCGAATGGTACAGAGATTTCCCATATATTCCCTACCCCCACACATCCATAGCCTCCCACATTGTCAACATTCTCCACCAGAGTGGTGCCTTTGTTGCAATTGATGAACCTCCATCAACACATCATAACCACCCAAAGTACTCAATTTACATTAGATTTCACTCTTTGTGTGCACAATCTATAGGTTTGCATACAGGTAGAATGACATGTATTCACCATTATAGTATCACATAGAGTAGTTTCACTGTTCTACAATTTCTCTGTGTTCTGTCTATTTATACCTCCCTTCCCTTAATCTGGCAATTACTCCTTTTTATTTTTATTTTTTATTTTTTATTTTATTTTATTTTTTTTGAGACGGAGTCTCGCTCTGTCGCCCAGGCTGGAGTGCAGTGGCCGGATCTCAGCTCACTGCAAGCTCCACCTCCCGGGTTCACGCCATTCTCCTGCCTCAGCCTCCCGAGTAGCTGGGACTACAGGCGCCCGCCACCTCACCCAGCTAGTTTTTTTGTATTTTTTCGTAGAGACGGGGTTTCACCGTGTTAGCCAGGATGGTCTCGATCTCCTGACCTTGTGATCCGCCCGTCTCGGCCTCCCAAAGTGCTGGGATTAAAGGCTTGTGCCACCGCGCCCGGCCTACTCCTTTTTAAAAAAAAATTTTCTTCGTAGTTTTGCCTTTCACAGAATGACATACACTTGGAATCATACAATATGTAGACTTCGAAATTATTTTCTTTTACTTAGTAATATGCATTTAAGTTTCTTCTGTATCTTTCCATGGCTTGATTTGAGAGCTCATTTCTTTTTAACAATAAGTAATATTCCATTGTCTGGATATACCAAAATTATCCGTGTATCCACTGAAAAGTAACTGAGTTAACTGAGTTGCATCCAAGTTTTGGCAATTATGAATAAAGCTGCTATAAACATCTGTGTGCAGAGTTTTATGTGGACAGTAGTTTTCAACTCCCATATGTCCAAGGAGGACAATTGCTGGATTCTATAGTAAGGGTGTGTTTAGTTTTATTAAGAAACTGTTGATATGTCTTCCAAAATGGCCATACCATTTTGCATTCCCACCAACAATGAATGAAAACTCGTGTTCCTCCCCATCATCGTTAGCCTTTGGTGTTGTAATTGTTCTGAATTTTGGTCATTTTGATAGGCACGTAGTTGTATTTCACTGTTGCTTTAACATTTCCTTAATGTTGTATAATGGAGAACATCATTCCACAGGCTTATATGTTATCTGTGCATATTTTGTGATAAGATGTTTGTTAAGTTCTTTGTCTCCTTTTATAGTTAGGGTATTTTATTATTACTATTATTATTATTATTATTTTAGTTTTGAGAGTTCCTTGTATATGTTGGATAATAATCTTTTATCAGATATGTCTTTTGCAAATGTTTTCTCCCAGCCTGTAACTTATCCTTTTATTCTCTTGAGAGTGTCTTTTGCAGAGTAGAAGTTTTTAAGTCCATCTTATCAATTATTTCTTTCATAGATGGTGACTTTGATGTTGTATCTAAAACATTATTATGAAACCATATGTTACCTAGATTTAACCTTTTGTTATCTTCTAGGAGTTTTATACTTTTGTGTTTTACATTTATGTCTCTCATACATTTTGAATTTTTTTTGTAATGAGTAAATACCTGGATTTTTTTTTTTTGCATATGAATATCCAGTTATTTCAGCACCATTTGTAAAAAGATTATTTTTATCTTCATGTTATTCCCTCGCTCTTGTGTTCAAAGATCAGTAAACTGTATTCACAAGGATCTCTTTCTGTGCTCTCTATTCTGGTTCAGTACTCTACTTGTCTCTTTTTCATTTTTAAATGTTTTGTCTTCTATTTTGCAGATAACACTGTCTAAATTATTGCAGCTTTGTATTAAGTGTATTAAGTCAGGCGTCAGTCCTCCAACTTTCTTCTTCTCCTTCAATATTGTGTTGGCTAGTCTGGTTCTTTTGCTTTTTCATATATATTTTAGAATCATTTTGTCAATATCTACAAAATAGCTTGAAGAGATTTTGACTAACCTATAAATCAATTCAGGAAGAACTGACATTTTGACAATATTGAGTTTTTGTGTCCATGAATATGGAATAGCTCTCCATATATTTAGCTCTTTGCTGTTTTGTTTTGTTTTCTATGAGAGTTGGTTTTCCTCATACATGTTATATTTACACTTAAGTATTTGAATGTTTTGAGCGTTAGTGTATATGTTGTTGTGGTTTTAATTTCAATTTCTGCCTGTTCATTGTTATTATATAGGAAATTAATTGACTTTTGTACATTAATCTTATATCCTGCAATATTGCTATAATTGCCTATTTGTTCCAGTAGTTTTTTTTGTCAAAATTTTTGAATTTTCTACATAGACAATCATGTCAGCTGCTAACATAGACTGTTTTATTTCTTCCTCCCCAATTTATATACATTTTATTTCCTTTCTCTGCCTTATTGCATTATCTAGGACTGCTAGTGTTGAAAAGCAGTGGCAATAGGGAACATACTTGCCTTTTTCCTGATGTTAGTGGAACACATGCCGTTTAATCTCTAGTATTCTGGAATTTTCCAGCTATCTTTTTGTTTTTGATTTCTAGTTTAATTCCATTTTGAACTGAGAGCAGGCATGGTAAAATTTATATTCTTTAGAATTTTTCTAGGTATGCTTTATGGCCCAGAATGGCGTCTATATTGGTAAATATTCCTTGAGAGCTTGAGACAAACATGTATTCTGTTAATGTTTAATCAAGTAGTTTATATTCCCTTTATTGATGGTGTTGTTGAATTCAGCTGCATCTTTGCTGATTTTCTGCCTGGTGGATGTATCTATTTCTGATAGAGGAGTGTTGAAATCTATAACTCTATTAGTAGATTTCTCCTTGAGTTGTATCAGTTTTTTTCCTCATGTATTTTGACTTTCTGTTTATAAATACATACATATTAAGAATTTTTATGTCTTCTTGGAGAATTGGCCTGTTTATCATTATACAATACCTTTCTTTATTCATGATAACTTTTCTTGCTATGAAGTCTGCTCTGTCTGAAATTAGTATAGCTACTCTTTTTCTTTTATTAGTGTCAGCATGGTATATCGTTCTACATCAATTTGCCTTTAATCTGTATTTGTTTTCATATTTAAAGTGAGTTTGCTATAGACAACATATAGTTGAGTCTTGTTTTTTGATCCAATCTGACAATCTCTATTATTTAATTAATGTATTTAAACCATTGATATGCAAAGAGATTACAAATACAGTTGGCTAATATCTACTGCATTTGTTATTATTCTCTTTTTGTTACCCTCGTTCTTTGTTTCTATTTTGTCTTTCATTGTTTTCTACCCTTTATGTTTATAATTAAGCATTTTATGTACTTTCATTTTTCTCTCCTTCCTTAATATGTCTTTCTTTACTGTTTTTAATGGTTGCCCTAGAGTTTGCAATATAAGTTTACAGCTTGTCAGAGACCACTTTCAAATGACACTATATTTCTTCGTGGGTAGTGCAAGTACCTTCTAATAACAAAACCATTCCAATTCTTCCTTTCTGTTCCTTGTATCATTACTGCCATTTAATCCACACATGTAAACATGAATGTATAATTGAATATTTTTGCTGTTATTTTGAATGATATATTATCTATTTAATCAATTAATAATATAAAACATTTTAGTTTTACATTCTTTTTTTTTATTTGATGCTCTTCCTTTGTTTATGTTAATCTAAGTTTCTCACCTATATCAATTTCCTTCTCTCTAAATAACTTTTTTAACATTTTTTTTTTGTAGAGAAGATTTATTGGCAAAAAATTATTTCCATTTTTGTTTGAGAAAATCTATATTTCTCTTTCACTTTTGAAGAATAATTTCACAGGATACAGAATTCTAGGTTGGCATTTTTTTCTTCTTAATGACTTTTCCTCACTTTTTCTGTTTGCATGGTTTCTGAAAAAAAGTTGGATGAATTTTTTTCTTTGCTATCCTATAGTTAGGTTTTCTTTCCTTTTCTCTTTAGCTTATTTCAGTTTTTTCTTTATTTTTGATTTTCCGTAGTTTGAAAATCAAATGCCTCATGTTAGTTTTCTTGCATTTATGCAACTTGACTTCTCTGAGCTTCCTAGATATGATACTTGGTGTCTGAGAAAATCCTCAGTCAATATTGTTTTAAATTTGTTGTTGTTGTTTCTTCTTTTTTCTCCTTTTGGTATTCTCATTATGCGTACGTTACACAGTTGGCAGTTATCTCACAATTCTTGAATATTAATTCCCTTTTTTTTCTTTTTTTTTTCTTCAGTTTTGATGGTTTTTGTTGGTATATTCTTAAATTCAGAAATTCCTTCCTTAGCCATGTCCAGTCTACTAATAAGCCCATCAATGGCATTATTCAATTCTGTTAATTTTTAATCTCTGGCATTTCCTTTTTGTACTTTCTTAGAATTTCCATCACTCTGCTTACATTGCCAATTTATTCTTGTATGCGGTTTCTGCTATTAGAGCAATTTGCAAATTTATTATAGTTGTTTTAAATTCACATCCTGATAATTTCAACTTCCCTGCCATATGAGTCTGATGTTAATGCTTGCTCTATTTCTTCAAACCATATTTATTGCTAGTTAGTATATCTTGAAATTTTTTTTTAACTGTGGGTCATGATGTACTGTGTAAAATGAATGGCTGTAAATAAGTCCTTAGTAATTTGTTGGTAAAGTGCAGGTGGGGAGGGAAGCATTCTATAGTCCTATGATTGATTAGGTCTTAGTGTTTCCCTGAACCTGTGCCTTTGGACTGTGATCTTCACATGTGTTTCTCAGTCCCCACCTTAGGTGGAACAGTGTTGGCTAGAATAGGCAAGAGTTGGGTATTTTCCTTTCCCCAGGTCAGTTAGGCTCTGAGGAAACCTCAGCAGGTTAGGCTCTGGTTAAATAGTTTCACTTGAGAGCAATCTTCCTTAGGAAGAACAGAATGCTCAGGCTGATTAAATTTTTTTCCCTCCCCCTGCTGGAAGCATTAGAGAATTTTTCCTCTGATACTCACCCTGAGAACCTGGTAGAGCATCAGAAGGTAAAACTAACAAAAGTGCAGGAGACCTCCTGAAGGCTGGGTCCCCTACAGTTTTTATCTCTCAGAGTTGTCCTCATGGAGCTTCCAGCTCTGAATTCGCAATTCATTAATTACACTTCAGGTTTTCCTAGCCTGTCACTGGTTTCTGTGAAGGTTGTTGCTTGTGACTTTCTGCTCCAGTAAGTTGTGATTCTTCTCTGTTTTTTCCTCTCAGTCTCTGCAATTTGGGGGACAGTGGTTTGCCCTGGGCAAATTGTGCATCTAAGGATCACATGGACAATTTCTGTTATGGGTTTAACAAGAGTTATGAATTTTTTAGTTTTTTCAGCTTTTTATATGTTGTTAGAATGGAGTTGCAACTTCCAAGCTTCTTCCATGCTGGATTGTAAACTAGAATTCCTGTGCATATCTTAGAATTGACTGTATAGATGGTCAGTTCTTTGAGGGCAGACACAGTGTTCTTTATTCTATACATTTTTTTTAATGAGATATTCATCAATTACCAGTTAGTTACTTGATATTGTTCTCGGTGCTGATGATACAGTAATAAGCATCATACGCACAAAGTCTGTGCCCTTCATGGATGTTATGTTTTAGTAATGCAGACAGGAAAAGTAAACATACAAATCAGAGGAAAAATAACATTATTAATGATAAGTACTTTGTGGAAAACAAACCAGGGCCTTATAATAAAAACTATCTACAATAGAGGGTAGCAACGTTTGATGTGAAGCATGAAAAACAAGTGAGAGGTAGTCATAGGAAAATGCGGTTGGAGAAAAATCCCACTCTATGCCCTTACTACCTGTGTGGCCTTATGCAAGTTATTTATTCTCTCTGAATCTAAGTAAGTTTCAATAGGAAAAAAAGTTAAGATTTATAAAGTACAATGCCTAACTCATAAAAACACTCAAAACTGTTGCTATATCATTATTACCCCTATTGAGACACTTGAATTATATTTTAATTCCAAAGCAAAATCATTGACATGCTTTCAGCATGGGGGCTCTTGAATCCCTAATGATGCTTAGCATAATGCCTGCTAAGTAATTAGTTTTATAGCATATTATTTTCTTTCTGAAATTTTCTAAGTGATGTTTAGTCAATCAAATTATCTCTACATACTCAGAGATCAGCTACTCCATGTATTCCATGGCTACTTGGTCTACAGTTTCCTTTGGAGCTAATTCAAAATAATTTTAAGACGTAGACCTTGATTTCAAATATATTGTCATTAACTCATAAATTGAGGACTTTTATAAAGTTTATGTTTAGTTCTTTTTGTAGAATGTATCTAATTGACTCCTCTTTCTTGACTAGTAGTGATAATGTTGAAACAGTTGAAAAGTGATAATGTTGGTGAAAAATAAATAGTAATAGTCAATCATATGGGATTGATTAAATAAATTATAAGCATGAATATTCCCACCAATAAAAATTGGATTGTATCACAAATCATGATGGGGTAGATATCCAAAAAATAAATTTTAGGAAAATAAAACAGGTTATTAAAATTCTGGAAGAAAATGCTTGAAAATGTCAACAGTGATTAAGTCTGGGTGGTGGGATAAGATGATTATAGATTGGTTAATTTCCCTTGTCTCAGTATGTTTTGTGTTGCTATAACAGAATACCTGAGACTAGGTAATTTATAAAGTGCAGACATTTATTTCTCATAGGTCTGGAAGTGGAAAAGTCCAAGATCAAGGCACCAATAGGTTTGGTTTCTGGTGAGGGCCTGGTCTCTGCCTCCAAGATGACACCTTGAATGCTGGCTCCTTGAGAGGGGGAGCAATGCTGCTTCTCACATTGGTGACGAGTGGAAGGGAGAAAGCCCACTCTCCAAAACCATTTTATTGTGGCATTAATCAATTCATGCAGGCAAAGCTCACAAGACTTAAACACCTCCCATTAAGCCCCCTCTCCCAACATTGTTGCATTAATGATTAGGCTCTCAACACATGCGTTTTGGAAGGGACAAACACTAAAACTACAGCATTCCCTTCTGAATTTTTCTGTACTTTCTAAACATCTCAAGAGAAGTGTCCATTAGTTCTGTAATCCAATAAAGCCAATTAATTACAAACAAAATTAAAGAAGAAAAGAAATTCACAATCACTACAAAAAGAATTAAAAGAAAATAACAGCAGATTATATAACAGGATATATACTTAGGCTAAAATATGAACCATTATTTCAGTTAAATCTTCATATTTTCTATGGTCTTAGAACAATAGATTTTATTTTGAAGACATAGAGGGTATATCCTCTGGTTATTGCCTAACCTCTCTTGACCTAAGATTACCTAGACAGAAAATGATTTGATGACATACTTGGTCCAAGGGCCATGCTTATTTATCTGCACTGCACTATGTCTGTATTTATGTCTTCAAAATAGACTTGAGGATGATGGGAGACATGAGAAGCACTTTCCATTTCCTGTGTTTCGTTTTACTCTGCAGTGCCCTTCAATCCCTTCCAACTATACTGAGTCTGTACTTCTGCTACAACTGCTTGTGTATAATTGTTCTCACCAGACTCCGGGCTCCTTGAAGCTGGAGAAATAGTCTAAATCAGTCTCTGGTATCTCGGAGACCTAGAGCAGTGCCCAGCCTATCAGTAGCATATAAATATTTGCAGAATTTATTGAGTTGCTGCATTTTTCTCCCACATTTCCTCTACATGTCAGAAGTGTCCGTGTTGCTAAATTCTTCAACTCTGAATTTCAAGAGAACCCCAGAGCCACGTTGCTCATTTCCCAATGGACACCTTTATCTTGTACTAACATTTCAAGAATTGTCTTGCTTTCTGGCTTTTTTTCTTGTTTAGAAAATTCTGCCTATCAGGTACTTTAGAAAGCAGTCCAATGTCTGACAAAGTCTTTTGTTTTCTGACCTGTAACAGAAATTAACTCTCAACAAAAGAGCAATTCTCCACCTGCAGGCCTAAGCATGGAACTTTAATGTACATGACAATTTCAGGAGCCCTTAGAAAGGAGATAGGGAAGATGGTGAGGTCATGTGACCAGATTTCTACTCTGTGTCAGCCCTTTTCTTTGGCATTTAGATGAGTTGAATGACAGGTAAAGCTTACGGCTTAGGCTGCCAGGAACAAAAAAAAAAAAAAATGTGGGTAAATTTAATCATTTGCTCAAGTCTTTAAATATCCTGTATAGCTTTCAGGCACAAAGCAATCTTCCTACAGAGAAACAAACCCAGGATGTGGTTACAACATAGTGTTCTACCTCTTTGTGTTAAAGTGCCTTAATGATCAGGAAAAAAAAATAGATTTGCATGAATGCTTTTTATGGAAAGCACTTAACACAATGGTTACGCAAGACAAACGTCAGCACAAGTGGATATAACTGATATGATGAGTCATCCTATGTGGTTTAAAGCCACCACAAGTCTTTTAATTCAGCTTTCACAAGCCCAGAGCATCTTTTAAAGGACTTTGACATTGACAAAATACAATTAGCTCCTTGCCTGAATCATAAGATTGAAGGACAGTCTGATTTAAAATGATTAAGGTGAGTGGCATATGGATGCCAAAGCTTCTTCTGAAATCAGCCTTGGTGATTTCTTTTTCTCTCCAGGTACAATGTCATAACACACACACACACACACACACACACACATACACACACACACACACACACACACATACACACAAACACACAGTGACATCACTTAAGATCTGAGTAATGTAGGCAGGATAGAAACATAATTGGCCACAATATTGTCCCATGTAAGCACATTAGTGATGCTTACTTAATCTCTTGACATCAAGTCATTCTCTGGAGTAAGAAGTATGGCTTTCTGTTTTAATTTCGTGATTCAAATTTGGAAATGCCTTTGCTCTTCGAAGAAAGGTACAATGTAAGATTTTATTATTAAACTGATTACATAATTGATAGTTACCTGGTCTTATTGTCACTAGTATGGCTGTCATTACACATTGATTATAGCATTTCTTTCTGTTGACATCAAACAGGACCTCAGAATTCTTCTCAGCAAAGTGCCTGAAGAAAACACAGTAAATCAACTGGAATGACCATGTGAAATAAAGTCTACTTTTCATTCACAGCACATATCAGACAACCTAAAAATCAAGGTTATGATTTTCAGATATCCACTTTATCCAAATGAACATTTGGTAACATTAGGTTCTGCCACAGCAATTAATACAGGGACTCATTTAAAATTGCTGTTACTTTGTCTGATATTTTAGTGGGTTGTCTTCAGTTCACATATTCTTTTTATTTCCCATTTCTTATAGAGCCCAGTTATGAGGCCCATTGTAGTATAATCAATAAAAAATCGTTGACTGATCCATTAATAATGTGATGATTTGTCTAAAAGCTGCATTGATAGAAAGGAAATAATTTTGTACTAAGAGTGAAAACATCTGAGTTCTATTCTTTATATTTGCAAGTAACCATGGTTTGAAAAATATGTTTCAACTTCTCTAAACCTGTTTCCTCATTTCTTAAAATAGGGTGATAAACTGGATATTTTCTAAGGCTTCTCCCATTAGAAAATACATTAATTATTCTGAAATACGTGCATGAATAGGTGACTGTTCAGGTACTTTAAAATAAATAAGGTAAGTAATTGTCTATTTTCAAAGATAAAACTCCTCTTTATCTTTCCATTTCCATTCTCCCCATCTCCAACATTTATTTTCTCAGTTTACTTGGAGCGTACAATATTTAGGTAGGGTGTGGCTCTGAGAAATGGTAAAAACACCCCCTCCCACACACATCCCATAAAACACACACATACACACTCACATTAGTGAGAAGACCAATGAAGGAATTCCCTTGAGTTACTGATTTCTTCAAATTTGACTCAGTTTTATTCACTACCAAAAGGAGCTACTGGAAACCTTGCAATCTCACTGAACTCACACTCAAGGAAAATCTCTCTATTTCTCAATAGTTCTTACCATTTTTGCATATGCTGTCCACTTTGAAAAAACTTTCTCCAGGAAAATTCCTATGACTTCTAGACTGAGCCAAAATGCCGGCTCCTCACTGATGCGTTTGTGATTCTCCTTGTCAGTGTCAGGTTCTCTGTCTGCAGTGCTTTCTTAGCACTTTAATTGCACCTCTGTGGAAGAAGTTATATATTGTAATTTTAAAATATCTGTTCATGTTTGTCTCTCCCAACTACTTAAAAGCAGTCCTAATTTAGGTACATCTAGTTTATCTTAAGGAGCTGTATTAGATTGACTCCTTTAAAATTCTGGAGTCCACTTAATATCCCATTTCAAGGTAAGCCCCAGAATGCTTTTCAGCAGCATCCTTGACCTCTCTATTACTATGAAAGCTAGACTCTGACACTTTTGCATGTCAAGTCCAGAATCTCCCTAGAGAATCTCCCTAAAAATTTTTAGCCTTTTTCAAACTGAAGCTTATCACAGAAGACAGTGAACAAGAAGGCTTTAGGTCTTGTGATGTTAATTATTTTTAAAGAAGAATAGATTATAATATTTTAAAACTGAAATCATCATTTTTCTTCATGTTACTTCTTTGATTATCTGCATACATTACTAGAGAACCTGTGGTCTAAATTCTTAGAACCTTGTTCCTGGTCTTTCAGTCCTCTCCAAAAAAGGTGACTTACAAAAGCATCTGACTGGTATTTGACAATTCCCAAAGGAATTACTTCCAAAGTAAAGCATCTTGCATTAATTTTCTCATCTCTAAGTTGACCTCAGACATCTATCCTCACATCAATATGAGTATTTCTGTGTGTACAGGTTTCATATTTAATAGCACATATGATCACAGATTTAAAGCATCAATTAGCAATTTGCATATAATGGCAAATGCATTTGCCAAATTGATGGAAAATGCTTTTTTTTCCATCTCTTCCTCCTCTAATATCTCTTACTAGACAAATCATCATTACTGGTGATCTCTGACAACAGAGCTTTCTAAGTCCGATTCTGTCATTTGCTTGGTAGACACGTTGACTGCAGCAAACAGTCCCCTATCATCAACTTTTCCAGATGTTTGCACAGCGGGTTTGGTGTTTTTAAACTATCTAAGTGACGGTCCCAAATGACAAATGTTCATTTTCAAAATTAAAGCTTATTACGAATTACCTGCCAAGTACAATGTGTCAGGAGAGACTGAATGAATTAGAAATTTTGCCCGTTGAGAATGAATGAATAAGAAAAAACATAAATGAGGCAAGCTATTACACATCCTGGAGGAGCATAGAAAGAATTTTAAGTAACAGTAATTTACTAAAAGCTGTTGCATTAATACTTATGCCTTACCTTAAAGAGGCCCATCCCTACCTTTTGATGTGAGTCAGGCTTCACCTTTTTTAAGTGAAAAGAATAATGTTTGGGAAAGACAAGGATAATCTCTAAGATGAGCCTGTATTTCTCTTTTTATTTTTTTTTATTTTTTTATTTTATTTATATTTATTTTATTTTTATTTTTTTATTTTATTATTATTTTTATTTTTTTTTTTATTTTTCATCCACAGAGGTTCAGGTTTGATATAATGGGAAGAACATGGCCTGATATAGCCATCAAAAGACTAACCTCTTTTTGCTCTTAGTTGTCTTCCAGCTGTGAGACCTGCTGCTGGTTACTAGTCCTTGAACCTCAGTTTCTTCACCTATAATGTGAGAATAATAAAACCTGAACAAATAGGTTGTGGTGAAACTTAAGCAAATCAACATAAGTATTTGAATGTACTTTGTAAACTATGAAGTATCATAAATATATACTGATGTCATAATAATATTAACTACCACATATTAAGTATTTACTCTGTACCAGAGAGCATGTAAATCTTCACATATATTATCTTGTACAATCTTCACAACTATTGAAGGTCGGTAATATTATCTCTATTTTATAGATGAGGAAACTGAGTCTTATATAGAGGTTGAGTAACTGGCCTAAATAACTGCTAGCTTGGGCTGGACAGGATTGAAAAAAGAATATCTGATTCCAAGAACATGCTTTTAATCTCTATACTGTACTACTGTCCTTTTAATTTTAAGAGCGTGATGTTCAGTGATGCCACTTTGATGCAAAACATTTTGGAGCTTTCATTTAAAATTGCCTTCAGATACAGATTCATCAAGGCACACAAAGCAAGCAGCCTAATGACTCTATAGACAACTCTTCTTTCGGGCCCCCAAAAGTGTCATTAAGTTTAATCATCCCGCATTCCAGGTAGGAAGACAATGAATATCCACAGTCAAGAGTTCTCTCTTTGGAACGTTTACAAGATTGACATTTCTTTTTAAGATGGACATGGATCTTTTTTCATTACATCCCCATAGCACTGTGTATAATATGAATTATGCTTCCAATCACATGGTGTGTTATCCTTTTTTTTTTTTTTACAGATCCAACTTTCAACTCGCAAGAATTTTTAAATTACTGTACCCCAGAAGCAAGAATAGAAGGTGCATCCTTATATTTGAAGAAATTTTTAAAAGTGCAAATTCTCTTGTTGCTGCCTAGGAAAATTTTTGATCCCAGCTACAGAAATATGAAACCAGGCTGACCAGAAGTCAGGGTTTGTTTCATAGGGCAAAATAGAAGCATCTTGATTTTCCATCTTTAAAATTATAATCAGCAGCAGGAAGCAAAGCAATATCACAGTCCTGTTATAGGAATCTAATAGCTTTTTATAGAATGCACAGCAGCAAATGTTATCACTATGCTTGAAAAAACCATTTTCATTATCAGCTGCTATTTTTTCAATTGATTATGACTTTTCCTTTAAGAAATGTGTTTAGGCAAAAATTTTGTTTGATTTAGCCCAAGGAAAAACTTTTTGTGGGATGGGAGACAGTACTCCAAACTGAATTCCTTCTGCCTTTAAGTTATGCGAACATGGACAACATATATCACATTCTACTGAAATTGCTTTTTATTTGTACTTCAATTGCTTAGAAAGGGTGTATCAATGGAAAATACAGCTTTACAACATTACAGGAGCCACTGAAGGGGACGAAGTTTAAATTTTTCTTTAGCATTATGAAGGTGTAAGTGGTAGGAAAAAGGATGCTCTTGAAATCATTTCTTCTTTTTTCTAAGGTGTTGTATTGGACTGAAGCCTCTTCAGAACACTGAGGACATATGAGTTCATTTTAGAAACCTCCAAGGTGAGCAGTGAAAGCAATCAAAGTCAAAACTAGCATCATTTAAGACAAAGCAAATTAATGGCACCACTCAGAGTGGAGGGCGAATGTATTTGTATGTCTGGCATAGCCTAAGGTTGGTTGGTTGGCTTGTTTGTTTTTTACCATGGAGAGAGGGCAAGAGATCAAAGTGTTTTAAGATGACCAAATCCCTTTAAGATTCTTCAGGAAAAAAAAAAACAAAAACAAAAAACAAACAAACAAAAAACAGTACATAGATGTGAAATTTGAGGCTACACCCTTTATGCTGAGCAAAGAGGTAGTACTCCCTGAGAGCAAATACTAAGGCTTGTTTGAGCAAAACAGGGGATTTAGAAGTCTAGGACAAAACAGGCTTTCCATTTCATAGAAAAGACAAATAGCTTTAGAACAGCATTTTGATTGAGCAAATGTAAGGGACCCCTATATTTAAATTTCGATATATAACTCCCAATTTTGCCATGTAAAATTAAAAATGGATTTCTCTAAAGCCAAACCCTCTTCAACTTTCATTGTAATTCTCTTAAGAAAGCATTAAATAAAAGCATTTCACTTTAGTTGAAAATCAATGGCACTTCAGTGAAGCATGCATCTTCCAACTATTATGGAGTCAAGAATCATACAGTTCCGCTAGTAAGACATGGGGCCCTGGCTTTGGTGGTAAAAGCTTCGTGCAACAGTGCAACATAGGAGTCTTTGGGGAAAAACACATGCAAAATAAAGAATTGAAAGTTGAGTGTGAATGTGCTCTAGTTCTCTTTGAAATGCCAACCATGATACATAAAATCATAAATAATGAAAATGGTGTGGTAGGAATAGGAATGAGAGTAGTAATAAGTAGAAAGATATTGTTTACTATGGACCAGACACTAAATGCATGATATGCATCATCTCATTTGATTCTCTTAAGAATCCTGTAAGCTGGTATTATTACCTACATTTCTGGAGTAGGTTTGAAGAAGGAACAGCTACATGTGGAGACATTCAATAAATTTAAGATGGGTTAAAATATTTTATTATACATTAATATATGGCCATTTCAACGATGAATCAAAAGGTATCATAAATTCTATCTACTTGGAAAGTTCTTTCTCCCTTTGTATAGTGATAAAATTGTATTCATTTTTCACTGTGGTAATGATAAGGGTGAATAAGATATAGCTCCTGCCCTCCAGGAACTCACAGTCTGAAAAGGGAGATGAAGCATGCATTAAAAAGCCAAATATGGTTCATGATAGTTTGTGGTAAACTCTGTAACACAGGTATATTTAAAGCTATGGATAGGCAGAAGAAAGAAAATAATTCTCAGAGCTAGGGTAGAGTTGGAGGAGGAAAGGATTAGGGACATCTCCTTAGAGGAGTTCAGCTGGTTTTAAAGATGGGCAGAGTTGAAACAGACAGTGTTATGAGGCTCAGGGAAATTTTTGATGTGCAACGCTTTTGAACCTAGGGTATATCCAGAATGTCAATGTTGCTGAAATTTTTGACATATGATTTAGCAATAATATGGGTAAGGACTAGATTGTAGAAGACCTACACTACTACTCTAAGCAGTTTAAACTTCATTTGGCATTCAGGGGCAAGTTTCGGACTGGAAGTATAATATGATCAGAGCTCTGCTTTGAGAATATTAGTGTAGTAATGCATTAAACTCATAATTTTTTACTGAATAAGTATTGTCCTGTGACTATATGCCAGGACTTATGCTAGGCAATGGGGATATAATGGCGAATATGACTCACTCTCTGCTTGCATAGAAATTATAATCAAGAAAATTAAACATAAAGTAGAACACTGTCATCAATATCATAACAGAGAAAGTACAGTGTAGCATGTAGAAGTGCCTTCTGTAATATTGGGATAATCGAAGAAACTTCCTGTAGAAATTGATTTCAAGTTGTGTGTATGGCATGTATGTATATACATGTCTGTAGGCTTATTGAATAAGAGAGTCAATCTATGAAAAGGCTCAGAGGGGAAAGTGTGCTTCAGGAACTTAATGCAGAGTTATTTGCTTTCCAGCCACATAGATCCTTAACAACCTCAGGTATGTGCACAAGGTTCCTGGTCATTTCATCGTGGACTGGACAGGCAGGGTTCACCATCTGTCACATTCCAGGAGAACCAATTAAGTATTATACACAAGGACCTTATGAAAGCAAATTCTGTTGAATTGAATTGGCTTTCTTCATAGACCTAGAAATCATCTGGTTTAAGATTCCTTTTCAATGCCAAATATGAATAATTCAGTCAAGCCTGAAATAAACACCATGATCAAGTGTGGATTTTATTGTCCAATTTATTCACTCACTTATTCAGTATTTGTTATTTGTCAGCACCATATAACCCACTCTACTAGGTACTAGCCTTATCTAATCTTTTAGTCATAATTATTATTTTATCTAAACATTTACCTCATTTTTCCTAGGACACTTTTCATAGTTTGAGTCTATCACTATAAGTTGTATATAACTGTGTCCTCAAGTGGACTGTGGCATTTGAAAAAAAAAAATGTGTTCTCATCTTGTGTTTCATTCAAGCAATGTCAAGAATACAATAGAGGTTCTATAAATGGTGGGTGGATGGATGGATGGATGAACAGGTGGATGGACAGATGGAGACAGACATGAATAAGAATTTGTTTCTGTCCTCAGAATCTTATAGTCTAATAATGCAGATCAAGGACAAGCACGCAGTTAATGAGAAATATTTTCCACTATTAAAACCATTATGTTCTCTCTTTTCAGTTTATGTTTAATGTTCTAGAGCCACAATCTTATCATGATCCTAAAGATATCATGAAGGAGCCTCATAACATATTAAGAGTTTGAAATATGAAACTTTTTTATAATAGCTGAAGTTTGATTTTTAAATTTCTGAAAATACTAATTACTGAGCTTTCTCTTTAAACTCAGATTAAAAGCAGCCCCAAACACATCATTTAACCATTTTAATATGTTGTTATTTTACTTCCGGTGAGATGCAATGGAAGTAGATAAGAACAGAACAGGAATTCTAGACAGTGTCTGTAGTCATCATTAATCCAACAACAAAACAGAAGTATGTCTTTGCGTTTACATGTAATGGGATTGACATCATTTCCTACGTTTCTATTCGGTGGTCTCATTTGATTGACATTTCCCCAGGAGTGTTACCATGTTTTTTTCTTTCCATTCAGTAGTTCAGCACATCCTTATTGATTGTTGCATGCCATGGGCTTTGATCTGGCCAACCAGATGAAACAGATTTCAAATTTTCAATGGCATTTTCTACTTGGACTCTTGTTTCTCCATGACTTATTTTGAGAAAAATAAGTAAGACTTTTCTTTCTTTTGTATATATTATTGGAGATGCATATCTTTGCATTTCATTGGAGCAAAGTGATTCAGTAATACAAAAGGTAGTTTTTCTGTTAAACTCAGGGAATTGTAATCATTTAATATGCTCTAGAAGTTAAGGAAATGCATGATTTAACATGGAGATAAAAGAGATAGGAATTATAGTCAGAAAAACTATTTTCTTAATCTTAGTGAGTTTCCAATTCCTCTTCTGTAAAACGATAACAATAATCCAACTTTTAAATGTTGTTATAATGTTCTTGTGAGAATTTTAAAAGGTAATAGGTGTCAAAAATGCTGGGCATTATTCTCATATGCGATACGCTGTCATTTGTTTATTACTATGTGAAGATGATGTACTAAGCACTCTACCTGCATTTCCTCATCTATTATTTCCCCAAAACTCTATGAGGCAAGTTCTGTTTTTATCATTATTTTAAATGAGGAGACTAACACACAAGGAAGGCAAAGCATATAATTTGGCACTGATCCTAGAACGAATACAGAGAAGACCAGTATCTGAGTCCACTTGTTGATGGAGTGTGGTTCAAAGACAATGTTCAAACTTCTAGGTGTTTTTGTTGTTGTTGTTGTTGTTTTTAATATTTTTTCTGCCAAATTAAGAAAAAAAAACTGGATTTAGTAAGGAGAGGCTTTATTTGAAAAGGGAAGAAGTGGAAGAGAAAATGGACTATTGTAGTGAGAATCATGTTCTGACCATAAGATCAGCAATGTCTCAGAGATTAAGAAAACAGGAGCTCCTCCTTTATTAAGGGGAGGGAAGGAGGCTACGAAGAGCTGATGTGGAATGTAAGGGTTGTGCAGTCCCATAGTAGACCACAGGACATTTGCACTCTGAGAACAGCCTCTTCTCAGGAAGGACTTTTAAGCAGGGGTCTGTACCAGCTCAGGCTAAGGTTTGTTAAGAATTCAGGACCTGGGAGGAGAAGAGAAACTTCACCAGAGTTTGATTAGCAAATATTTAGTTCCAAATAATCATAGTGATAAGCAGTTCAGATAATTCTTTATGAGTCATAGAATTGGAATTTTGAGTTTAGATCTAACCTTTTCCTAAGTAAACAAGGGGGAATTCATGCATGTTATCTAACGTATATGAAAAAGAGTCATTGTTTGTGTACCAGGACACAAAAGGATGAGGGGCTTTCTTAATCTTCATTGTTTTCCAGAATCACAGGGTTCAGGCAAGGGTCAATATTGTCACTTCTCTCCGGCTAGACATGATGAAAATGAGAAACCATGTCTTTGGAAACCATGTGATAAGGGTAGCAGAGTCTCTGGGTGGCATTGTGACCTCCCTGCCCCGAAGTGTTAATTAAGTCAGTTTTAGGAATCCTTTGCTGCAGTAGCTTCCCCAGCATCCTGAAGAGCAGTGAAGTGCTCAGTTTTACAACTCATGCCCATTGTGATTTAAGCCAAGTCATTTCATCTCATAAAATTTAGTTTCCTTATCTGCTAAATGATGGAGATGGACTTGGCAAAGACTTAGAGTCTCCTAGCTCTGATCTTCAGAAAGGCACAGATATGCCCAAGTGCCCTGTGGTTCGAGGTGTGGAATTAGAGGCTGAACCATGCATTAGTCTTCTTCCTAACACTCAGTCAACATCAGTACAGGAAGTCATTTAAGAATGCTCTGGTAGTGGATGTCACTGACTGTATATAGCTTTTTCATCAGCAATTCAGAATAATGTTATCAAGGTTGCTTTTGTCTTCCATTCTGGCAATCAGTCATTTGTCATTCCTAAACCTCTAGTACCCGCTTTGCATTACCTTGCATAAACTGGGTGATTTCTTAATTTCTTCTTTTCCAGCCTTTCTGATTTTCTTTCCACCGTGTCTCTGGAATTTTTTCTGTGTCATGCAAACTCAGTTTGGGTGTTGTTTTATGCCTCTGCAAAGGCCAGAGCTGGTTTTCTACTTAATATTCAAGAAGCATGCTTGAAGATCACCTCTTTCAGGAAAAGCCCATGAAACTCACCACTGCTCAGCTGATGATGACTTACTTAAGACTCTTTGGTTGCTGTGCATTTGGATTCATGGTGTAAGCTAGCTGAAGCAGGACTCTGTGGGTCTTATTATCACACAGTGCCTTGAGCATGCATTGCGATAGATGTAAAAATTACCCACTTTCCAAACCTTTAGGGATACTTAGAAAAACTGCATATTGTTAATGTGTGTTGTATGATAAATATGGTGACAGCTGAAAGGGGGCTTTCCGATGAAATTAAGATATATTAGAATTTAAAATTAGTAGTACACTTCACTATATTTTTTGTTCAAATTGGAAAGCATTGAGTGCAAATGTGATGGATATATGGGTCAGAGGGTGGATGTGGCAGAACAGCTGCCTTCAAGTATTTAAATAGAGCAGAGTGGATGAGACCTAAATCCAAAGACCTGTTGGTGACTCACTGCCCGTGGGACCTGGAAGGAGGCACTTTATCTCTCGAAGGCTTAGTTTTCTCAGCTATAAATTAGGAACAACAATAATTACCATAAAGAATTATATAGGGAAATAAATAACATCATATATGTAAAATATCTTTAGGTCTGTTGGCATATGGTAGATATTCATTAATGTTTGGGTTGTTAAGACTTTGTCATTAATTAACATTGACTTACCCTACTGTGCTTAGGAAAATTCACTAGTCCAAATGGTAGGCTATGAACCTATGAGCTAGAAAATAGAATCTTTGGGCTCTAAATGTGGACCATTATGTGGGCTTATAAAGGAACCACTGTCCATGGAAAGAGAAACATAACCAAAATCTGAAGAGTAACATTGACACTTCCCATGTTAGGCTGGTTAAACTTGCCCCTGATCTCCTCGTCACAGTCAGTATCAATCTTTTCTTTTTTTTATTTTTCTTTCTTTAATACCTGTTCTACTCACATTGCTGAATTCTTGTCTGTCATATTTCTTGTTATTATCATTTACTAGACTTTCTGAAGGCCGTTACATTTGGGTCATGTTCTCAGGTGTAAATTCTCCTCATTTATCTTGCTAGAGTTCTGTCAGGAGACAACAACTAGACAAATACACACAGAGAAATCAAAGTCCAAAAGTGAAAAAAAGAGAGAGAGAGAGACAGTCTGACTTTTGCTGGTTGATTAGATCAAAGATGATTTACATGGTTTGGAGTTATAAAGAGTATATATTTATTGGATAATTAAAATCTCTCCCACTTATTTTGAGCTGATAGATCCAGTCCTTCAAACTCAACGCTGTCAAATACTGGAATTACATAATCAAACAAAAAAACAATAATCTGAGAAAAAATAATTTGTTAAACAAAGTAAAAACTTTGTCTTTAGGAAGTTTATAAGTAGATTTGGCTGATCATTGCAATTTGGGAACTTTTTGAATGGTGAGGGTAGTAATGGGACAGAAATTAATCAGTTTGGGTTGGTTTTAAGAAATGGCTTCAGACCCTAAGTGGTTTGCCAAGTTTCCCTTAAACATCTCACATTATTGAGGATACAAGTCAAAATCACTTATCAGCAGTTCTTCTAAATGGCAAGGAACATGTATTAAAGAGGCCATGAAGGAATTTCTAATGAGAAAAAATGTTCTTACTTTTTGAGAAATTAACTGCTTCAATAAATTGCAAAGATAAAGTAGGAAAAGTTATCACAATAATGTCTGTTGCAATAAAACTAAACTGTACAGCTGATAACAGTTAAAATGCCAGAAGGTGAGTTAATGACATACTATTTTCCTAAAAACCCCTTTGGTCCTTACTCTGAAATATAATTCTGAGATCCACTTATAAGGAATATGGTAGAAGCTACATGGAAATACTGTCTATTCATGTGTTCTACAGATTCATTGCCTGTGAACTTTTGAATATATGTAAAGTTTATAAGCAGAGTATATTAAACGAAAGTTTTGGGAAGGTGAAATCAAATAACCCTAGTAGCTCAAATTGATTCTTGAAGTATATACGAGATGGAAGTTTGTAGTTAGAGAAATAAGTCTGAATTTCTTACTTGCACTGGAAAATTTATATCAAAGGTCATGGGAACAGGGGCAAAGAGGGGGCCATTTAATCCTCCCTAACACTTTCTGTGGATTCACGAATGTAGAAGAGGCCCAAGCCTTCTGCTATGATTTTCTTCAGTCAAATTCCTAAGCAAGTTAAAGATTATAGCAATGCAGAGGAATTCATAAGGATAATGAGAGAGGAAAAAAAGAAAACAAATGGAAATAGAGCAAGCAGACATTGGAAAGTAATGTGAAATAGGAGAGTTTGGAGCTAATAGTTTTACTTTGCATTACTGAAATTTCTCCCATACATAGTAATGACAAAGTGTCCATGAATGGTGAAAATGTGTGTGTGTGGTGTGTGTGTGTGTGTCTGTGGTGTGTAGGAAGAAAATGAACAGAGAGAGAGAAGGGGAAAGAGAGAAAGAGAGAGGAAGAGAGAGACAGAGAGAAAGAAAAGCAACAAGGGAAAGACTAAAGTTGAGAAAGCATTAGAAAGCCCAAGATAACATGTGCACACATGCCCAGCTACTAGGACTGAAATTATCAGGGCCAGTTTCTTGCTTTATGGTGAAAGCCAAGTCAGCTAGAGTATTTTTCAAACAAACAGCAGAAGGAAAATAAACAGAGCTGTCTCCTGTTACCATGAGTTCAAAAGGAGCCAGGCTAGTGCTCCATACACATAAACCACATTCTGACTAATTAAGTGAAGACAACAACAAAAATATAGAACAATTATGCGAGAAATAAAGAAAATTGAAATATGCCAAATCTCCATTTAAAAAAAAGAGACATGAAGAAATAGCACCAACCATGACAGAAACAAACCTCTCTGCTCTGAGCCATCTGTGCCACCTATCAGCTGGTCACAACGTGACTCTGAGTAGCAATAGAAATCATCAAAGGAAGAGCTTTAAAAGGCATGGCAATACTAATAGATTTTTTTCTGGGTTTCTGGTCTTTGTTTATGGATACTTATAATTTGGCAATGTGTTCAGAGGCCCATAATATGAATGTCTCCCTTGCGTTTTATTTAAGCAACAGCTCACAAAGGACTTGCTTCTGTTTCCCACCATGCCAAGTAATGCTCGTAGAAGGCGAAAACTTCCAATGATGTGTGAATTCAAAATTATGGGTTGATTTAATGAATTACAGCAACTAGATTCCTAGATAAGTGTATTTAACATGTTTACCTGTCCAGTGAAGGCAAATTTGGTTATCTTATTTGAAACAAATTTTTCTTTCAAATGATGGCAATTTCATCCTAGTCTATTTTAGGGCTTGCTTTTATATATTCCCAACACATCTCTCTATACAATTATATTTGTTGAAATCTCAAAGGAATGGAAAGTTAATAATATGGCTGTAATGTACATAAGAACATCTTATTTTGAGAATGAGAAAGTATTTTATGGATAGGATATGAAAAATAATAAGCCAGTTAAATTAAGCTCATTTATATTGTCAGACTTACCTTCAAATACAAGTTGCCCTTTTGTTAGAAATGAATTCTCAGAATATCAATAATCATTAGGATTTGTTGGTTGAATGTAACAGGAACAAATTCTGATTCATTTGAGTAAAAACAGAAAATTGTTAGGAAGAAGACAGAATAGCTCAAAGATTCAAAGAATAGTTTAACAAACACATATCGGCAAGGGCACATGAGGCAATTCCAAGAATCTAGGCAGCAAGGATCCAAGAATCTAGGCAACACTTGTTTCTTCAAAGTGTTACCTGTAGATGAGTGAAATGTGGCTTTGTTTGTTTGTTTTTTAGAGGAAGTCAGGCTGGAGTGCAGTGGCGCGATCTCAGCTCACTGCAAGCTCACTCCGCCTTCCGGGTTCATGCCATTCTCCTGCCTCAACCTCCCAAGTAGCTGGGATTACAGGGGCCCACCACCATGCCCGGCTAAATTTTTGTATTTTTAGTAGAGACGTGGTTTCACCTTGTTAGCCAGATGGTCTCAATCTCCTGACCTCCGCTTCAGCCTCCCAAAGTGCTGGGATTACAGGCGTGAGCCACGGTGCCTGGCCGGCCATTTTTAAACTCTGTGTAGCAGCTCAGTTCAATATTAAAATTTCTGGAAGAAAACCTAGTCATGGCCTCGCTTGAACTTTTACATATCCTTTACCAAAGGGAGGGCAGAGACACATAATTGGATAGTCTACCAAGACTAAAACCAATGAGGAAAATTGATCTTCTGTTACCAGAAAAAAAAAAAAAAAAAAAAAAAAAAAGGGAATAGGTGCTGGGGAGACATAAAGCAATTCTATAATTAAGCTCATTCAGGATGAGAAATCAGTATACAAAGTATGGTGAAAAACTCAACATGATGAATAGTTCAGGGATATTTTATGCTTTTTAAAACTTTCATAACTGCTCCATTAAAATAATGAAGAAAGTAGATTCATATTGAGTCACCATTTATTAGAAATATATATAAACTACTGTAAGACAATGTTTCACATATTAAATTATTGTGTAAAATTCCTGTTAGAATTGATATTTCTATTTTGTCCTTATAGCAACTGAGGATCAGAAAGTTATATTGAATTGCTTATTGTCACTCCATAATCAAGTCTGTAAAAGGTCTTATAATACAGCTCTACTGAATTAAATCTTAGTCCACTTTTGGTTGTATTTCTATTTTTTGGACAGAAGGATTTCATTGAAAAGTTACAAAGCACTAACGTGGTATTACTAAAGTAAAGAAATAAGACCTAGGTAATGATACACACACACACACACACACACACACACACACACACACACACATTTTTAGGTAGCCATCAGCACTGAGGCTCTATCTACAAATATAGAACCTTATAAACAACATGATGAGCTTAGCTATACACAGCAGATGGAAGACAAACTTACCACAACTCCTTCCAAAAATCTCACTAAAATGAGAATAGGAAAATGAAATAAAAGTACCAGGGGAACTATTGGTAAACCAGAGAGGACAACAACATTTTGGAGCGTAGAAAGCAGAAGAGAAGTTAGTTAAGATAGAAAATAGAACACTAATACATTTTCTGAATCTGTGATGTCATTTAATATAAGATGCACCATTAGTTTGTTTCATTAAGGAAGAAAAATCACTGCCAATTATAACTGTTAAATTTATAATGATAAATGTTCAGTTATCTATTGCTGCATAATAAGCCACACCAAACTTTGTAGCTTAAATCAACAATGTTTTCGTTACTATAATTCACAGTTCTGGGAGCTGACTGGGTTGGCTGGCTCAGGGTTTCTCATGAAGTTGTCATTAGATGCAGGCTGGGGCTAGGGTCATCTCAAAGTCTTCACTCTCGTGGATAGCAATTAATGCTAGCTGCTATCTAGAACTTCAGCTGGGCTTATTGGCCAGGACACATACATGTGGCCTCTACATGTAGCCTTGGCCTCTTTATAGCATGGTAGCTGAGTTGCAAGATCGAAGATCCCAAGTGAGACAGCTAAGCAGAAGCTGTATCTCTCTTTATAATCTATTTCAAGTCACATAGCCTCACTTGCACCTTACACTGCCAGTTGAGGCAGTCACAAGGGCTCAACCAGTTTCAGTGGGAGAAGATGTATATTTCATGTCTTGATGGCAAGGTCATAATAAAAACATAGGTCATAATAAACATAGGTCATAAACAAGCTTGTAATAAAACATGGCAAGGCCATAATAAAAACAATACATGTGAGAGAGGGTATACTTTTATAGTCATCTTTGGAAAATACAAGCTACCATGTTGACAATAACTGTAATATGGTTCCCCATGTTCAAAAATGTTAAGATATGAAAAAAATTATCTAATAATTAGTGAACATAGTAATTACCTATACTTAAGGAAGTGTGAAACGAGAAGCAAGGCAAGCCCATGTTGTAGAATCTTAGCTCAGGAATTTGAGGCATCAGCTACCTTAGAAGTTCCTATAAGGCTTGGAATTGGTTGAAAGTTTGAAGAAGGAGTAGTTAGATTCATGAAACTCTTTCTTTATCCTCTGTATCTGTGTAGCTATCCCTCTCACTCATAGTGGGAGAAAGCTTGCTATGTAGAGAAATTAAAGTCAAGATTCTCCAGCTCTTGCAGATAAGCAGCACAATAATGATAACAGAGATATTAACAGAACTCTGCACATTAAACAATAAGACCCTCATCCTTCTTCTTAGCTCCCAGAATTTTGTCATGGTGGTTTATTCTTTATTCTTTCCACTGCATTGTCATTTATGGATAGGGGATTGGAAGATTCTTCTCTGGAAATAAAAGGATGATAACTAAGCACGTAATGGCCCTAGAAAGTGCACAAAAAGATATGCAGATAAGAACATTTGAGTTCACTGGGGCAAAAAGTGTTTAATTTCTGTCTCAGGCACGTAACCATGAAGCCTTGCTCACCTAGAGCTTCTAATAATCTCGTTAGTGCTTTCACTTGAAATTAGAGTGGGTACCCAGGAATCAACAGGCATGTATGGGAAACATCACTATGGAAGAAGAAGAATGAAACAAATAATAGAGGGAGCTTGCCATAGACAGGGACAGAGAGCAGGAAAAATCTCAACACAAAACAGACAAATCACATTGAATTTTTAACAATGGAAAGAGAAGAGAAGATACAGCATTCCTAAAATAAGAGCAAGGTAATATACAAAGGGAATAATTAGAGAACAATATATATCTCTTGAAAAGACAGCATCAATTAAAAATTCAACAGAAATATCAAAGAAAGTAGAATCAAAAGGCCAATATTTTTAAAAGTAGAAAAAAGGCATATTTCTTAAATAATAAATGACAATCTGGAGGTCCATCATCTGGCTAACATAAATTCAACAAAAAAAGAAGAGAAAAAAATTTTAAAGGGGGAATTATCAGAGAAATACTGCGTGGAAATTTCTCAGAATTGAAGACCCATTGGTGTTCAGAACAATTTAAAAGAAGGGAAAAAGGATCCACACTAAGGCCTATCATCATAAAATGCCTGAAACTAGAATAAATTAAAATCAAAATATTCCCATGGAGACAACAACATGTCACACATAAAGGAAGGAGAAGTAGAATGGAAATTGACATCTTAACCAAAGCTAAAAACTACATAAGAATAGAGTAATTCCTTTTAAATTCTGAAAAAAATTCCAACATAGGATTTTATTTATATTTATTATGTATGTATGTATGTATGTATGTATTTATTTATTTATTTATTTTTTGAGATGGAGTTTTGCTCTTGTCACCCAGGCTGGAATACAGTGGCGTGATCTCAGCTCACTGCAACCTCCACCTCCGGGTTCAAGTGATTCTCCTGCCTCAGCCTCCTGAGTAGCTGGGATTACAGGCGCCTGCCACCACATCAGGCTGATTTTTTTCATTTTTAGTAGAGATGGGGTTTTATCATGTTGGTCAGGCTGCCAACATAGGATTTTACATCTAGTCAAACTATCTATCAAATATGAGAGTAGAATAAATACATTTTCAGACACGTTAGCTTTCAAACCACAGTGGACCTTTGAACAACACAGGGGTTAAAGCTGCTAAACTCTGTGCAGCCAAAAATCTGCATTTAACTTTTCACTCCCCAAAACTTCACTACGAATAGCCTACTGTTGGCCTTACTGGTAACATAAACAATCAATTAACACATATGTTGTATGGTATATGCACTATATACTGTGTTCATACAATAAAGTAAGCTAGAGAAAGGAAAATGTTAATAAGAAAATCATAAAGAAGAGAAAATCTATTTATTATCCATTAAGTTGAGGTGGATCATCATGAAAATCTTCATTCTCATCGTCTTCACATGAGTAAGCTGAGGAAAAGGAGGACAAACAGAAGGAGTTGGTCTTGCTGCCTCAGGGGTGGTAAAGGCAGAAAAAAATCCACTTATTAGTGAATCCACAGAGTTCAAATGTGTGTTGTTCAAGAGTCAACTATACTTACTGCTCAGGCACCTTTTCTTAGGCAACTATTCTAGCATCGCAAAATGTGTTCCATCAAAACAAGAAGATAATCAAGAAAGAAGACCAAGAATCCAGAAAGAGTGGGTTTGTCATGAAGAAGGGAGAAAGGAAAAGGGAAATCCCAGCCTGAGAGCAGCATACCTGGCCTGACACACAAACTGTTGAAACTCGAGTAGGAAAATGGAGCAATACCTCCAGTGGGAATAAATAAGTAGAGGATCTGTGTTTGACCCTCTAAGAAAGAGGACTCAAAAGTCATTTGATAATTTTTGAAAAATTTAAGAAAAATTAATAGGGACATAAAAAGTTATGCAAAAATTAATTTTAAAAAATCATTTAAATCTAGAAGAAAACAAAATATTGCACAAGAAAGGTGATTGGAACATAGTGCTTGACTTGGCTCATAAGCAAATAATAATCACTTAGTATCTATAAGGCAAACATTGAATTTTGCTTTCTGAACTATTTTGAAATAACTTTATTGGGTGAATGAAATAATGCAAAGTAGATGGTGAAGACATTTGGGTGTTAAGTCTTCATTATAGAAGACAATGAAGAATATTTAAAATTAATAAACCAATACATAGAAATATTAAGGTGTTACTGGAATTAAGAAAGAGGAGGAAAAAGAAGAGGGTTGCTGTTGTTTACATTTAAGTCTTATTTACTATTATTATTTATTTGATTTGATTTTTCAGTTTCTTTTTCCCTCAACTTTTATTTTAAACCTGGGTTACATGTGCAGGATTTGCTGGTTTGTTACATAGGAAACATGTACCATGGTGGTTTGCTGCACAGATCATCCCGTCACCCAAGTATTAAGCCCAGCATCCATTAGCTGTTCTTCCTGATGCTCTCCTTCCCTGAACCTCACAGGCTCCAATGTGTGCTATTTCCCTTAATGTGCCCATGTGTTCTCATCTTTCAGCTCCCACTTATAAGTAAGAACATGTGGTGTTTGCTTTTCTGTTTCTGCTTTAGTTTACAGAGAATAATGGTTTCCAGCTCCAACCATGTCCCTGCAAAGGACATGATCTCATTCCTTTTTATAGCTGTATAGTATTCCATAGTGTATATGTACTACAGTTTTTAATCCAGTCTGTCCTGGCATTATATAGATAAAATTAATAGCTTTTATAAAGATAAGGAAAAATAAGTCTTTCAATTTAAAGAAATAGAGTCTAAATCCCTGCTCTTCTACTTATTAACTATATACTGACAGACAAGGTATTTTCTTTCTACAGTCTCAGTCTGGGGTATTTAAAATGAAGAAAATAATAGCAGTTACCATGTATAGCATTTATAACTTGCTACAGTAAACACTTAATACATTATTTAGCTTAATCATCACAAAACTTCCATGACTTTTCCTGTTCTTTTTATTCCCATCTTTAATGAGAAAAACATGCATCACAGAAAGGTTAGATAAATTGTCCAAGTTCATGTAACAGGTAAGTGATAAAAATGGAATTTGAACTCAGGCAGCCAAATGGAAGAAATACGTCCAATCCTTGCTATTGCAAAGTTAATATGAATTTAAATAAGAGCACTTTTTAGTGTATCATTACAAACAGTAAATGTTCAATAAATATTTGCAAACGAGTGAGTGAATGTTCATGTAAATTCTTTATATGCATAAAACACATATAATGTACACATTATAATGCTAATGTATTGAACCCACACAGTTGTTAACAAGACATTGCCAGGACTTTAGTGTATGATTTTGAAACATATTGAAATCTACAGACACACTATCACCAAGATCTCTGCAATTTAATAGATCCTACAATAATGACAGTTTTCTGTATTAGCTTATTCTGTGGCCTAATTTTTAAGAGTTTACAGATTGTGAGGGCTATTTTTCATCCTGAAAGTCTGGGCAGGTCAAGAAATTTCTACTGTTACATAACAGCCAGAAATTATGTTTTTAAAATATGTGCTTCAAGAAGGAAATGCCTTTGTCGGTTCTTCCTTCTCATCTTTTTACTGGATCAATTTCCCTATTGATTATGCTAATATGCATCACATCAGACATGCCACCTAGAAGCTAGAATGTCTAGAATTGAAAGTCTGTGAGAGGGTATGAATGGATTTCTTATCACCCTGTTTAGGTTGGCCTTTTTACAATATTTTCATCAGTCTTTGAAGGAGAATCTTATCAAAACCAGTTCAGATTTTATTTCAGATTTTATTGAAACAAAATCAATAGTTAATTACCATATATCCATAAAAGTTTTGCCATTAGGGTTTGAAAAGCCTAAATGTCTCCAAGATTTTAAAGAATGGCAAAAAAATTCTTCAAGGTTTTTAAAGATGAAAAGCCAATAAGAAATATTTTGTTAGCCACACATAGTCTTAGAGCTCAAGAAAATTGGCTTTTTTAAAAAGATTTTAAAAGAAATGCTGAAAGGAGTTTGTTCACTGGCAAGACAAATTTGTTTAATGGGTCAGCCAGATTCAGGAAATTAAGTTGAAACAAAGAACTCTTAATTCTAAGTTCAGTGTTTTTTTCAACTATAGCATATTGTCTGCTATTAAAAATAACTCAGTGAACATAATGAATTGTAGCATCAAATTAAAGATTACTAAATTTGAATATTGATAAATAGTATTATCACTGGTTGCTCGTATTTGTAACCATGATACCTTGTTCAGAAATCCCCGAAGCTTAAAACAGAAATCTGACTTTTAGCAAGGTTTCCATTACCAGACATGCAAACCAATTTCTCATGGCTGTTCACAAGTTATGAAACTCTAAAAATTGATTTTGTTTTCATCTGAGCTTAGAAGAGTTTGTTTTTTTATGAAGAAAACAGAGCTAAGAAAATAAGCTTGATTTTAAAAGGATGAATATTAGGAAAGTTTACTTCATTTTTTTATGGGAGTATCCACACTACCAGAAGTTTCTTTTAAACCCATCTTGGCATTGTTTATATGATGAACATTTTAATGCATATTCATTTTTAATTCTTTCAGGTCAAAAAAAATTCTATAATTTTAGCCTAATACATTAGGTATACTGAACTTGAAGTAGTTTTTGCTTTACTTCTTGCTGGTTGTAAATGGCTGCTGTGTTCTATTTTTTTAAAAAATGGTTTATTTATTAACCTAAAGATGTATATATTACTCAGCAATTTTCACAATTATATCATAGGTCAGTTCTTTAACCTCATTCTGTCCTTAGTAGGAAAAGCATTATTTTTTTTCTAGCTTACTTTGCACCTGTAGATAACCATTATTATAAGCCATTATTTACCACTTACCTTAGTAGTCAAAGTCTAGTAGTGAACTACTATCCCTAAAAGAATGTAGATAATTTTAATCAATCAGGTTAAAATTTGCACTCCCAGCATCATTATGCAACTGTGATTATGCTTACCAAGAAACAAAAAATAAAAATAAAAAATAAAAAAAAGACAAAAGAAAAAAAGAAATTGTGCATTTTCAAAATGTATCTGCTTTGAGACAACATGGAATAAATAGTGTAGGTAGAGTGACCATATCATTAGAATCGTATTTGAACATGGTTGATCATCCTGAATGGCTTCAGATCAATGAACACTGATATTTAAGCAAGTGATTCCTTTGCTCAAATGATTATAGAAAGAAGAAAATGAGAAACTGAAAAGATTTCAAAAGGATGGTATTTGATTTGGTTCAGATCCCATCCAACTATTGCCATTGTTACTGTTTGGGAACATCTCATGATGGGAGAATCTATTGAGCAAAGAAGTGACAGGTTTAAAGTACTATCCTAACATAGAGCAGGTTGCTTGGGGATTCAGACTGTATATTGGCTTGTAGCTTTGTAACTTGGTGGTATTATTCATTTGAGGGAGACACATGAGCAGTCCAGAGAAGCATGAAGATTGCATCATAGTGCTCCACAGTATGCCTTTATAATTTGTATACAAGTCGATGGAAGAGCACTGAATCAAGAAAACTTAATTTTGACAGGTCTGATATATAGTCTATTTTGGTTAACCAAAAGGAACACATACATTTACTACATTAGAGAAATTTCCATTATTTTTCTCTCAGCCATGAAAATCGATTTTGATGTGATTACACTCAGGGCTGCTTGATCTGCCTCTGACAGGACAAAATGGTTAGAGACAGTGGGTGGCGTAGCATGTGGGATACTGTGGTTTGGCTGGACTCTGTGACAAACTGATCAGAGTGAAATTCAATTATCAATTAGGATAATTTGTGTGAAAATGAATGTAAGACAAAATACTCACTATGCTATATGTAAACTGTAAGAAAAAATGTTTTTTCTTACAAGTAACCAGGTATTTTCATCATTTCACTTTTGCTGTAAGTTTTATTTAGAAAAGTACAAGGATATCACTAGTTGTAACCCATAAATATACTTTATCTCTTTAATAAAATTATTGAGCTTTTATATGTAAGGTGTTTATTTAAGAAGTCTTTATTGAACTATAGATTTTTGACTTTTTAAAGTAATAATTAGAGACTATGTAGTAGCTGGCAATTTTATTTCTGAGCACCCCAATGCAAGGTGCTTTGCTACATATCTGGGACACAATCATAAATGAAGTAGACGATACTTGTTCTCATGGAGTGTAAAATCTAGTTGGGAATTCAAACAAGTAAAGAGTGATTATAATAAAGTGTGACAAGCTCTATAATAAAAGAAACACAGTGTTTCATAGGAGCATCTAGAAGGGATGGCTAATCTAGTATAGTGTTCCAAGATTTACTGAAGGAAGTTATATCTAAATGGAGCCAAGGAGGAATGAATAGATTCTGTTTGGTAAAGGTTAGTAAGAAATGGAGACTTAAGATGAGGGTAGGGATCTGGGAGGAAGGAGGATATCCCAAATAGAAAATAGCATATTCGTGGTTCTAGAGGGAAGAGTGTACATGACGAAGAGAAACAAGATGAAGTATTTATACTGCCTGCAATATAGAATGTGAGCAGAGGGATACTGAGCAGTAATGAGAAATAAGATCAGAATGTAAGCAATGGTCATTTTATGCGGGCACCATAGGAGAAAACCTTGACAAGGGGCTTGGATTTTATCTGAAGGAAAGGGAGGTCATTGGATGGTTTCAAGCAGCAAATATATATATATTTAGACTTGCACTTTAACTACATGGAAAGCATGTAGTAGACGGGAATCAGATTGAGAGGAGGAAGAAAGTTAAGGGATTGTTTAAGTAATATAGGCAGGAGATTAAGGTTGTCTTAACAGGAATATTGGAAATGGGGATGGAGAAAAGTAGTACGTTGTAAATGTTTTTGATTTTTTTGTTTGTTCACTTGTTTGGAGGATAAATTTGCAGTCCTATAAATGTATATGTACAGATACATAAATGTATATGTATGTCCTATAAATTAGGACTGAAGACAAAAAACTAAGGCCTAAAAGCTAGGCAGAAACCACAGTTGCTGAAGTCCCCTGGGGAATTTTTTTTTTTTTTTTTTTTTTTTTTTTTTGAGGCGGAGTCTCGCTCTGTCGCCCAGGCTGGAGTGCAGTGGCCGGATCTCAGCTCACTGCAAGCTCCGCCTCCCGGGTTCCCGCCATTCTCCTGCCTCAGCCTCCCACGTAGCTGGGACTACAGGCGCCGCCACCACGCCCGGCTAATTTTTTGTATTTTTAGTAGAGACGGGGTTTCACTGTGTTAGCCAGGATGGTCTCGATCTCCTGACCTTGTGATCCACCCGTCTCGGCCTCCCAAAGTGCTGGGATTACAGGCTTGAGCCACTGCGCCCGGCCCAGGGAATTATTAATAGCAATGATGCCATTGGGAAATGGCAGGAGGTTGAGAAGGAGAAATGGAATCTAGATTATCAGAAAGATCTGAAATGCTCACAAGTTTCTGGCGTTTATTGGCTTCTAGCACAAAGCTTCCTAACCCTTAATTTACGCTCATTGAACTTTCACTATTTAAGAAACACATAGTTCAAGATTCCCAAAAGAGGAAAGCAAGCCATTATGTCTAAGGACCATCATAAAGGAAAACTAAAAATAAAAATGAGAAATTAAGTCAAAAATCCCTGCAGTTGATGTAAATGTCAGACACAGAATGTAAAAGAATATTCTATATGAGACATAATAAAACAAAAACTGCTGTCTTAAAGGTACTCAGTCAGAAGTTTATTAGAAATAAAAAGATACATTTTAGATTACGTAACTTCTAAAATTAAACGTATATTGGTTGAAACAAAAACTTTGACCAGATTAAACAACTGAATGGACACAGCTAAAGAGAGAATTAGAGAACTAGTGTACATATTCAACAGTAGTCAATAGGAAGTGGAGAGAAAAAAGATGGAAAATATGAATGAAAGGTTACAAGATATAAAGGATAATACAAGTAATTTTAACAAACACATAATTTAATCCCAGATGAAGAGAATAGAGGACAGGCAAAATGTAAAGAGATGAGAATCAATTTTCCAGTATCAATGAAAATATGTATCTACGAATCTAGGAATTGGAATGTTCCTCAAGCAAGATAAATAAAAGGAATCAAAATTGTAACATATTGTATTAAAACTTTGGAAGAATAAAGACAAAAAGAAAACTTTAAAAGCAGTCTAAGAGACACAGTTAATGTTCAACAATGTTAGCTATTTTGCATATTGGTGTATTTAACTTATTAGACTGCTTCCTGAAACCCAGACGCAGGCACAGCTTGTGTACAGTTCACACGTGATGATGCAAGTCGGGGGTTGAATAAGCTTCCTTTTCTTCTCTTGATTTAGCATTATCTCTTGTGCATGTCTCTGAACTAGGCTCTAGGTAATTGTTTCTATATGCTATCTCCTTCTGCCCTCTTGATAACTCTGTGAGGGGGATACTCACTTGAAAGAGGGAGATGCTGGAGCTTGAGGGGCTTTTGTGATTTGCCCAAGGTCATACATCTAAGATGTAACATAATAGGGACAGAAACCCTGGACTTCCAATTCCACATTTATTTTCCTCTGAACACTGTCCCTTGTAGTGATTTGCCTTTTATTTCTTGTTGCTATGAGTCCTACATTAGAATGTTTTCAATGTATAAAGTAGAATATAATAATTGTTCATGCTAAAATAAAAATAATTTAAATAATTTAAAAATAGACAAAGAGAAATAACATATAACCAAGAAATAGATAAACAGAGCATCACTGGAAGCCAGCAAGCAGTAGTGAGAGAGTTGCAGATGGAAATGACTGCTAACTTGGAATCATATCATCAGCAAAATCATTCTTGAAGAAAAGTGTGAAATAAACCATATGAAAATAAACAAAAGTGAGACATTACCACAAAAAAGCTGAATGAAAGAAAATTCTAAAGAATATATTTAATATAGAAGGAAAATGAAACTAAAATGTGCCACATGTTTTGTATATTATGCAAGTCAGAAAGGGAGTGATCTAATTTAGAGAGTTCTGTGGTTCTGAAATTATTACAAAAGGGGATTAAGATATTGTTTAGTTTGTGACTTACTAAAACTAAATTTGCATGATAAAATTTCAGGGGTATACAAACCAAAAAGATGAAAAAATAAACAATATGAGGAAAAAAATCAGCTAAACTTTTTTAATTTAAGTAGCATGGTAATAGGGAGTCATGTATAAATTTAAAAGTAAGATGGTAGAAACAGACCCAATTATGTTTTAATAAAAAAATTATAAATATATTATGATCATCAAGAAGAGACAGTGATTATGAATTTGGATTTTTAAAGTGTCACTATATGCTGTTTACAAAGACGTGGCTAAAAATTAGACATGGAAAGGTGTAAAGTAAACTAATTTAAAAAATACAAAACAATACTAACTTAAAAGAAAGCAGACATAATTATCTTAACAGAAGAAAAATATATCTTAAGGTCAAAAGTATGTTTATGGATATAAATTGTTATCAGATCAGGATAAAAGGCTGTATTTACCATGATTCTCTAACAATTCTATGTTTCTATGCTCCTAATAAAACTATCTCAAAATAAATAAATAAAATATTGATAAAGCTACTTCAAAAAGTTAACAAATCCTTCATCCTTCTGTCAGATTTACCATGTTTATCAATTCTTGATAGATAAATTGGAAAATATGAGTATAAATACAGAAAATTTGAAGACTATTTAGAATCTAGAATTAATGGACTTATATAAACTCCTTCAACCAAGAATAAGAAAATGTACATTATTCTGAAACACCTAAAGCATCTACAAAACCTGTGCACTGGGTCATATTATAGGTTTTAATAAATTTCAAAATATGGTCAATATAAATGGTCAAATTCTCTGATCACAAGGCTATTAATAATGAAAGAGTTATTACACATACACACTTCTATTTAAGAGTGATAACTTATTATTCTTAAGTTGTTGTGACCAAATGTAGCAAAAGTACTGCACATTAAAGCTTTTACATAGAAGGGAATATACTAAGTGCTTATATATATAAAAAGAAAAGCTGAATATTAATGTGCTAAGTGTGCAACTAAAGAAGATAAGCCATAATAAACCTAACAGCAGAATTAAATATAAAATTACTTAAAAATTATTTTTTAAATATAAAAATGTTATTTTTTGAAGACATTAATAAAATGGATAAATATCCAGGAGGATTTATCAAAGAAAAAAATGCCTAAATAAGTAATAATATAAATGGAAAGGGTGATATAACTGCAAATGCACAAAACTTAAAAAGGTATTAAATAAGAAAGAAGTGTTGGGAATGAGGTTCTTAATCAATAACTATGCCATTCAATGAGTTACAAAACACATTATGAAAAAGAGGCTTGGGAAAGTATATTCAGACATTGGATTTGTGGGGCTTTCTGAGTCAATCAAATACTTGTATCAAATAGCCAGTTTACATACAAGTTTGAAATTCAAGAGAAAGAGCTACAGGTAGAGGCAATTAGGTAAACTGTATTAAGCACTTTTTAGCATGTCACTGATTCTCTTAAATAATGTACACATGCTTACATAGAGTATAAAACAAATAATTTTCAATAATTTTTTATAGTAAACTGATCTGAAGTTTAGACTAGTTAAATCATTTCTCTATCAGATATCCAGAAAGTAGCAAAGTAAGAATTCAAACCTTGAGCATAGGTCTCCTGTCTTTAAAATTTATGTTTTTAAACACTGTCCCACACTCTTCTTCATCTGAGCTGGAGATTTATAGATTGGGACCTATCAGGTTATAGATGGAAATTGGGGCCTTGAAGGCAGAAAATTTTAGCCAGAGAAATTATTTAAAATATGAAGGTGAAAGAGTTTAGGGCAGCGTTCTGAAAATTGCCAATCATTACAGGGTAAGCCAAGGAGAAAGAGGAGCTCACAAAAGAGACAAAAAATGAAAGGGTCAGAGAAGTATAAGGTAAGTAAGGAGAGTGCAGTAACAGAAAAGTCATAGGGACAGGGCATTTCAAGAAAGAAGAAGCAGTCAATAGTGTCAAACTCTGCCAAGTGTTCAGGTAGATAAGGGCTGGAAATTATTTATTGGATTTAACTACAAGGTCATCATCGCTGACATTGACAAGAGCAGGTTCGGCAGAGTTGGAAAAGCAGAATCCAGATTTTGGAAGGTTGTGGAGTGAAAAGGAGAAACAGAAGCAGAGACCAAATTCAGACTTCCCTGATAAGTTTGATTGCGAATGGGAAGAGAAAAATATGTGAGCTACTGAAGAAAAACATGGAGTGAGTGTGTAAATGCTGGTTAGAAGTGAATATAATAGTAGGTTTGAAATATACAGGAGTGCAGAAATGATTTGTCAAACACTTTTATTGTGCTTACTCTTCTAAGGTCTTTATAAATATTATTGTTTTCAATTCTCACCACAACTCTATGAAATAGACATATTTCATATCCCCATTTTATATTTAAAATACAAGCCTGAATAGGATAAGTCACCTGTTCATTGTCACACAGTCATTTATTGAGAAGCCATGGTTCAAATCCAGGCTGTGACAGACAACATTAAACCAATTACCTATGGATAAGCGAGAAAGCAAAGTCTCTGAGGAGAAGGAGCCATAGGGATTCAGCAAACAAGTTGAGAGGTGAGCTTTGGACGGGAGAGGAAATATTTATTACATTGCAATTAAATGAAAGACACAATATTGTGCAGAAGCAAATATGTTCGATGCTGTGGTAGCTGAAAGTTCAGGGATTTTTCATTAAAAGGATTCTGTTCTTACTGTGAGGCTGTCATTTAAGGACATCTGTGAGAGATGATGGGGATAGAGATCTGATGCAAATGGAGATGGTTTGACATGTCTCATAGAGAAATGGAAAATTGAGTTTATTATGCACACAGTAGGACTGTAGGGCAGCTACAAAAATCATTTTATATTAATGACTACAAAGTATGACAATAGCAGTATGAAAGGTTGTATGTTATTCTTCTTTCAGCTTAGAAGCTCAGGGCAGTACTTTTCAAAGAGGCTTTAAGCTTTACCCATGAAAAATGTAAATGATTATAAAATAATGGAATTGAGACTATTGGCAAAAGGGTAATTTGAAGTGATGAGACTTGGAATCCAAGCTGGGTATAGTATAAAAGTCAGTGAAGAAAGAAATGAGAGTAGAGACATAAATGCCCCAGGGCAGTGGTTCTTAACTTGCCTACACAGTGCTTGGCTTTACTAGAGCCTAAACGTGAAGTGTAGAGATTGTAAAATAATTGGTCTTTCATAGGACAAAAAAGCATCCACATTGTCTTAAAAACCCTCAGGTGACTTGAATGTATGCCAGTCAATACCTTGTGTGTTCCAATTAGGTAGAAGAAGTGATGCAAGAGAGTTGAGTTGAGGAGCTGCAGGAATGGGGGATCGGGAGAGAGAGTGAAACCATTGAGTTAATGATTTCAGAGATACGACTTTTTCTGATGAGGATAAAATTTAAGTGACAGCCAACTTATGGCTCAAGTTTGTGGCAATGGCCAGTAATGTATGCATCCTGTGTGGCTCAAGAGTTACCCTGTATAATAGTGGGAATTTGATGAAAAGGAAGAGTGAGAATTAAGGGTCAAGGTCTTCAGTTGAACGAGAAGATTAACTCAGATGTTTGTGGATGATTCCAGGAAGGAATACAGATGATTTAGCCAGATGGCATGTACTTCAAATCAGTAGATTTTTAGTTTCACTTTTTTTTTTTTTAATGGAGGTTGATGCATAAGAGTCATAAGAAGCACGATAAGGGTATTAGGATTCTCAGGTTATATCCTGAGATGTTTTCAAAAGTGTAGAAACAGGAGCTGCCATTTAAAAGAGAAAGCGGAATCCTCCAGAACGGGATAAATTGCAGTTAAGATGGAGAAAAAAAATTAAGATCAGAAAAAAATTTTCGGATATGTAGCTTTATAAAAAGTATAGAGGATTAATCAGGAAAGGAAGGAAATAAAGACTAGTTATTAAGAAATTAATGGGATGAGAATTTTTGGAAGGGTAGATAATTGGACAGATTTAAACATTCACATTGAAATCAGATAAGGCATAGAAGCACCTTACCACGTAATGTTTCCAATAATTTTAAAAGCATTTTTTTATAATTGCATTTTGTGTCATCTATTGTATTGTCCAGGGAAATAATCTATCTATTAATATAATGAACATAATAAGCCATTATGCTTAAATATGGGGGGCACAGTCCATTCCATCATCTTCTATTATTTATTTAACACTAGGCAAAATTTGTAGTGTTTTCTTAAGGATCTTTATATCTATAATCTTAAACACAGTCACTGTATGATGTATTTTTGTATGCTAGTTTTGAAAGTTTATAGATCAATCTTTTCTAAGCTTCATAAAGTATTATCTATGTTCTAAAACAGTTTAAATAAGAAAAGAATAATTTTGACATAGCTTTTTCATAAAATCATCTAAACCATCTTCCACTGTCACAGTTTTTGGGGGATAATTTTTTTAAGTTCTGTAATCATAATTGGTCTTACATGATTCTCACGTTTTAAGTTAATTTTGATAATTCATATAATTTTTAAATATATTTTGCAATTTGTGTTCTCTAATTTTTAGTTTATAGTAATTTTACATTAAAAATAACGTTGTGTTTTTAATCTAATCCTTCTTACTTTGAATGTTTCATAGGTAATTTCCCTCACTTTTATTTCCTTTCTCAATTAACATTGCAAGGCTTGACTATTGTATTTTTTCAAATCATATTTTACATGCATTTTTCATTCTTGTATCTCTTGTTTATATAATTCATTCCCTTCTATTTCTTTTTATTAATACCTTTATCTTACTTTACTCATTTAATTTTTCATTTGCTTTGTTATGAGTTCTTGATCTGAACATTCCCTTTAAAAAATATCCATTATTTCTTGCTTAAAATATGTGCATGTAGGTTTATATATTTCTCCATAGATGGAGATTTGCTGCATTTTATTAATATAATATGTGGTACTCTCATTGACATTGCATTCTATGTCATTGTCAAGGCATATTTAATTTGTGTTGACCTCAGAGTTATTTATGATATTTTTATTTATTTTTCTAGCATTTTAAACGTATGTTTTTCTTATTAATATCTAGTTTTGTTGCCTTATCATATAGTATGGCTCATGGACTTTAAAAAAATTTACCTAGTTTTTCGATGGTGACCTACTACATGTTCAGTTCTTCTAAAAGATTTGTGATGATTAGCAAGGTTTAGCAAATTAGCAAATTTGCTATTTGTAGGGTAGAATGTTTAGCCTACACATATACTATATTACATATAATAAAGTAGGATATAATAAAATGTTATGACATATAGTAATATATAATAGCTCACAAAATCATATGTAGTATATAGTATAAATTCATAGCTTTTATATCCTGGTTAACTTTGGCTAATAAGATTTGCCAGAGACTTAAATGAGTGTGCTATTGACTCCCATTAATATTACATTTTAACTACACCTCCATGTATTTGGAGCCAATTTTATTTGATAGCTGACATTTATATTATTGTAAATTATACTTATTGCTATAAAATGACTATTTTTTCTTATAAAATGCTTTTGCCTTACATTTTATTTGATGGATATTAATATTGTGACCTCTGCTTATCTGCAATTTTGGTATGCCTGAAAATATATTTACTCCCGCTTTGTTTATAATCATGTAGTTCCACTTAGCTTTAAGTGTTTCATTTTAAATTCAAGCCATCGGGCAAGGCTTGCCATTCTGCCAGGGCGCTTGTGACTGAGTCTCTGAGCCTTTGCTCTGTTGCTCCTGCAATCTACAGGATCCTCTTTTGAGGTTTCCCTGTACTGCAAACTTCCCTTACAATACTAATTTTGTCAACTTCCATCCTTAACCATATTTTCTGTACTTCCTTCACATTTTTCTCAAAGCCACTATATTATGGCATTCATATTTTACATATGCCTTCTCACAGTAACTCTGTATTCTTTGAAGATAGGAATGGTGATTTAAAAAAAAATCTGAAGTATCCAATAATAGAGGACAATTAATGCTTATGAAACAAATACATGAATAAATGAGTAGATGGAAGCTTCTGTAAGCTCTGACAACATCGGGAAGTGATGAGGTTACTCCCTTGAAGGAATGCCAGCAGTAACTGGATTATACATATTCTATTTTATCTCATACATTATATTTACACATGAATTGTGTATTTGATATATATATTACGCACATATATAAACTCTTCAATCTTTTTATGTATACATACAGTGTGTGCATACAAACTCCCCCCATATATATATATACACATACACATATATATACTCTTCCATCCATTGATCTCTCTACCATCTATTCATATATCGACTCCTCTAAAGTATTTTCCAATCCAGAAAGCTCTCTATGAAGACATATTTGTATAATGAAAAGTTTTACTTTTTGTCTCAGTAGACAAAATTTTCGGGGAATCTTTTGTTTCTTATAGTATTCTCCTTCTTTTGTTATTGTTTTCCAGAGAAATTATCTCTTTTCTTTATTAAAAACATATCAAGCCATGAATATTTTCTACTCTATTATTTTCTAAGCCATTTATGAAATTGAGAAACTTCTACTTATAAGTAAAAAATCCTTATTGCCAACTTGTTTAGTTTAACTTATTAACCTGAGTCTTATGTGGACTTAGTATATGGTATTAGATATAAAATTCCTGAGACAAGTTTCTATAGTTCATAGGCACTTATTCATGTCTCCAAATAAGGTAAATGAAGAAACCAGCCAACAAAATTCTGTAAACGTCAAACCTGAATGAACTGTTTTAATATCCAATAAATATTGATTTTATGTTGTGCAACTGTACTACTCTTTTAAATTAAAAATACCGTTTGGTCTCTCAATACTCATATCAATGGATATGTTTTCCTTTGATAGGCACATATTAACATTAATGAAAATTGTGTTCTGGATTAAAAACAAAAAGGAAATTATCTCCTTAAAGTTATACATTTTGTACTGCATGCAAATCACATCATTGAATAGGAGTTTGTTCATTCAATTTTGCTTGCGTGCCTATAAATGTATCCCTTGATATTAAGAATTTTTATGTATCACATGTATCTTTGGGCCATTTTTACATTTTGACTCCTTAGGGGTTTTCTTTTATCTACCTCATTCTGCATATTTGGAAAGATATAAATATACTAGATGGCACTATCATGTTTACCTGTGGTTTGACAGTAAGTATCATTCAGTAGATTCATTCCCTCTGCTAACATTTCCTGTTCCTTCTGTTGACCCAGGTAGATAGACATGGTCTGGCTCAGTTGACAATAGTGTAAACTATTTCAAGTCTTGTAGTAAAGAATGCTAGAAATCATAGGCTTTGGAACACAGTAGAAATAACTCCTTTTTTGTATTCTAGTCCTGGTGTTGTCACTAATTGTGTGAACTTGCATGAGTCTCAAACTCTTTACCCCTGAGTCTCAGACTCTTCAACAGATTAAATAAGAAGGTTGTAATGGAGAAATTGGAATCTCAATAGGGGTTTCAGAGAGAATACAATGAGAAAACTAGTGACAGGTAAGTGGAGGTGTTCTAGGCCTAGAGGAGGGAAGAAGAGTGCCACAAGGTAGAATTTCACTGGGGAGACTGGGAGCAAGATGGCTGAATAGGAACAGCTCCAGTCTCCAACTCCCAGCGCGAGTGACACGGAAGACCGGTGATTTCTGCATTTTCAACTGAGGTACTGGGTTCATCTCACTGGGGAGTGCCGGACGATCGGTGCTGGTCAGCTGCTGCAGCCCGACCAGCGAGAGCTGAAGCAGGGCGAGGCATCGCCTCACCTGGGAAGCGCAAGGGGGAAGGGAATCCCTTTTCCTAGCCAGGGGAACTGAGACACACAACACCTGGAAAATCGGGTAACTCCCACCCCAATACTGCGCTTTAAGCAAACAGGCACACCAGGAGATCATATCCCACACCTGGCCGGGAGGGTCCCACACCCACGGAGCCTCCCTCATTGCTAGCACAGCAGTCTGTGATATACCGGCAAGGCAGCAGTGAGGCTGGGGGAGGGGCGCCTGCCATTGCTGAGGCTTAAGTAGGTAAACAAAGCCGCTGGGAAGCTCGAAACGGGTGGAGCTCACAGCAGCTCAAGGAAACCTGCCTGTCTCTGTAGACTCCACCTCTGGGGACAGGGCACAGTAAACAATAACAAACGCAGCAGAAACCTCTGCAGATGCAAATGACTCTGTCTGACAGCTTTGAAGAGAGCAGTGGATCTCCCAACACGGAGGTTGAGATCTGAGAAGGGACAGACTGCCTGCTCAAGTGGGTCCCTGACCCCTGGGTAGCCTAACTGGGAGACATCCCCCACTAGAGGCAGTCTGACACCCCACACCTCACAGGATGGAGTACACCCCTGAGAGGAAGCTTCCAAAGCAAGAATCAGACAGGTACATTCGCTGTTCAGAAATATTCTATCTTCTGCAGCCTCTGCTGCTGATACCCAGGCAAACAGGGTCTGGAGTGGACCTCAAGCAATCTCCAACAGACCTACAGCTGAGGGTCCTGACGGTTAGAAGGAAAACTATCAAACAGGAAGGACACCTACACCAAAACCCCATCAATACATCACCATCATCAAAGACCAGAGGCAGATAAAACCACAAAGATGGGGAAAAAGCAGGGCAGAAAAGCTGGAAATTCAAAAAATAAGAGCACATCTCCCCTGGCAAAGGAGCGCAGCTCATCGCCAGCAACGGATCAAAGCTGGACGGAGAATGACTTTGACAAGATGAGAGAAGAAGGCTTCAGTCCATCAAATTTCTCAGAGCTAAAGGAGGAATTACATACCCAGCACAAAGAAACTAAAAATCTTGAAAAAAAAAATGGAAGAATTGATGGCTAGAGTAATTAATGCAGAGAAGGTCATAAACGAAATAAAAGAGATAAAAACCATGACACGAGAAATACGTGACAAATGCACAAGCTTCAGTAACCGACTCGATCAACTGGAAGAAAGAGTATCAGCGATTGAGGATCAAATGAATGAAATGAAGCGAGAAGAGAAACCAAAAGAAAAAAGAAGAAAAAGAAATGAACAAAGCCTGCAAGAAGTATGGGATTATGTAAAAAGACCAAATCTACGTCTGATTGGGGTGCCTGAAAGTGAGGGGGAAAATGGAACCAAGTTGGAAAACACTCTTCAGGATATCATCCAGGAGAACTTCCCCAACCTAGTAGGGCAGGCCAACATTCAAATCCAGGAAATACAGAGAACGCCACAAAGATACTCCTCGAGAAGAGCAACTCCAAGACACATAATTGCCAGATTCACCAAAGTTGAAATGAAGGAAAAAATCTTAAGGGCAGCCAGAGAGAAAGGTCGGGTTACCCACAAAGGGAAGCCCATCAGACTAACAGCAGATCTCTCGGCAGAAACTCTCCAAGCCAGAAGAGAGTGGGGGCCAATATTCAACATTCTTAAAGAAAAGAATTTTCAACCCAGAATTTCATATCCAGCCAAACTAAGTTTCATAAGTGAAGGAGAAATAAAATCCTTTACAGATAAGCAAATACTTAGAGATTTTGTCACCACTAGGCCTGCCTTACAAGAGACCCTGAAGGAAGCACTGAACATGGAAAGGAACAACCGGTACCAGCCATTGCAAAAATATGCCAAAATGTAAAGACCATCGAGGCTAGGAAGAAACTGCATCAACTAACGAGCAAAATAACCAGTTAATATCATAATGGCAGGATCAAGTTCACCCATAACAATATTAACCTTAAATGTAAATGGACTAAATGCTCCAATTAAAAGACACAGACTGGCAACCTGGATAAAGAGTCAAGACCCATCAGTCTGCTGTATTCAGGAGACCCATCTCACACGCAGAGACATACATAGGCTCAAAATAAAGGGATGGAGGAAGATTTACCAAGCAAATGGAGAACAAAAAAAAGCGGGGGTTGCAATACTAGTCTCTGATAAAACAGACTTTAAACCATCAAAGATCAAAAGAGACAAAGAAGGCCATTACATAATGGTAAAGGGATCAATTCAACAGGAAGAGCTAACTATCCTAAATATATATGCACCCAATACAGGAGCACCCAGATTCATAAAGCAAGTCCTTAGAGACTTACAAGGAGACTTAGACTCCCATACAATAATAATGGGAGACTTCAACACTCCACTGTCAACATTAGACAGATCAACGAGACAGAAAGTTAACAAGGATATCCAGGAATTGAACTCATCTCTGCAGCAAGCAGACCTAATAGACATCTGCAGAACTCTACACCCCAAATCAACAGAATATACATTCTTCTCAGCACCACATCGCACTTACTCCAAAATTGGCCACATAATTGGAAGTAAAGCACTCCTCAGCAAATGTACAAGAACAGAAATTATAACAAACTACTCTCAGACCACAGTGCAATCAAACTAGAACTCAGGACTAAGAAACTCAGTCAAAACCACTCAACTACATGGAAACTGAACAACCTGCTCCTGAATGACTACTGGGTACATAACGAAATGAAGGCAGAAATAAAGATGTTCTTTGAAACCAATGAGAACAAAGATACAACATACCAGAATCTCTGGGACACATTTAAAGCAGTGTGTAGAGGGAAATTTATAGCACTAAATGCCCACAAGAGAAAGCAGGAAAGATCTAAAATTGACACCCTAACATCACAATTAAAAGAACTAGAGAAGCAAGAGCAAACACATTCGAAAGCTAGCAGAAGGCAACAAATAACTAAGATCAGAGCAGAACTGAAGGAGATAGAGACACAAAAAACCCTCCAAAAAATCAATGAATCCAGGAGTTGGTTTTTTGAAAAGATCAACAAAATTGACAGACCACTAGCAAGACTAATAAAGAAGAAAAGAGAGAAGAATCAAATCGACGCAATTAAAAATGATAAAGGGGATATCACCACCGACCCCACAGAAATACAAACTACCATCAGAGAATACTATAAACACCTCTACACAAATAAACTGGAAAATCTAGAAGAAATGGATAATTTTCTGGACACTTACACTCTTCCAAGACTAAATCAGGAAGAAGTTGAATCCCTGAATAGACCAATAGCAGGCTCTGAAATTGAGGCAATAATTAATAGCCTACCAACCAAAAAACGTCCAGGACCAGATGGATTCACAGCTGAATTCTACCAGAGGTACAAGGAGGAGTTGGTACCATTCCTTCTGAAACTATTCCAATCAATAGAAAAAGAGGGAATCCTCCCTAACTCATTTTATGAGGCCAACATCATCCTGATACCAAAGCCTGGCAGAGACACAACAAAAAAAGAGAATTTTAGACCAATATCCCTGATGAACATCGATGCAAAAATCCTCAATAAAATACTGGCAAACCGGATTCAGCAACACATCAAAAAGCTTATCCACCATGATCAAGTGGGCTTCATCCCTGGGATGCAAGGCTGACTCAACATATGAAAATCAATAAACATAATCCAGCATATAAACAGAACCAAAGACAAGAACCACATGATTATCTCAATAGATGCAGAAAAGGCTTTTGACAAAATTCAACAGCCCTTCATGCTAAAAACGCTCAATAAATTCGGTATTGATGGAACGTACCTCAAAATAATAAGAGCTATTTATGACAAACCCACAGCCAATATCATACTGAATGGGAAAAACTGGAAAAATTCCCTTTGAAAACTGGCACAAGACAGGGATGCCCTCTCTCACCACTCCTATTCAACATAGTGTTGGAAGTTCTGGCTAGGGCAATCAGGCAAGAGAAAGAAATCAAGGGTATTCAGTTAGGAAAAGAAGAAGTCAAATTGTCTCTCTTTGCAGATGACATGATTGTATATTTAGAAAACCCCATTATCTCAGCCCAAAATCTCCTTAAGCTGATAAGCAACTTCAGCAAAGTCTCAGGATACAAAATTAATGTGCAAAAATCACAAGCATTCTTATACACCAGTAACAGACAAACACAGAGCCAAATCATGAATGAACTTCCATTCACAATTGCTTCAAAGAGAATAAAATACCTAGGAATCCAACTTACAAGGGATGTAAAGGACCTCTTCAAGGAGAACTACAAACCACTGCTCAGTGAAATAAAAGAGGACACAAACAAATGGAAGAACATACCATGCTCATGGATAGGAAGAATCAATATCGTGAAAATGGCCATACTGCCCAGGGTAATTTATAGATTCAATGCCATCCCCATCAAGCTACCAATGAGTTTCTTCACAGAATTGGAAAAAACTGCTTTAAAGTTCATATGGAACCAAAAAAGAGCCCGCATCTCCAAGACAATCCTAAGTCAAAAGAACAAAGCTGGAGGCATCATGCTACCTGACTTCAAACTATATTACAAGGCTACAGTAACCAAAACAGCATGGTACTGGTACCAAAACAGAGATATAGACCAATGGAACAGAACAGAGTCCTCAGAAATAATACTACACATCTACAGCCATCTCATCTTTGACAAACCTGAGAGAAACAAGAAATGGGGAAAGGATTCCCTATTTAATAAATGGTGCTGGGAAAATTGGCGAGCCATAAGTAGAAAGCTGAAACTGGATCCTTTCCTTACTCCTTATACGAAAATTAATTCAAGATGGATTAGAGACTTAAATGTTAGACCTAATACCATAAAAATCCTAGAGGAAAACCTAGGTAGTACCATTCAGGACATAGGCATGGGCAAAGACTTCATGTCTAAAACACCAAAAGCAATGGCAGCAAAAGCCACAATTGACAAATGGGATATAATTAAACTAAAGAGCTTCTGCACAGCAAAAGAAACTACCATCAGAGTGAACAGGCAACCTACAGAATGGGAGAAAATTTTTGCAATCTACTCATCTGACAAAGGGCTAATATCCAGAACCTACAGAGAACTCAAACAAATTTACAAGAAAAAAAACAAACAACCCCATCAAAAAGTGGGCAAAGGATGTGAACAGACACTTCTCAAAAGAAGACGTTCATACAGCCAACAGACACATGAAAAAATGCTCATCATCACTGGCCATCAGAGAAATGCAAATCAAAACCACAATGAGATACCATCTCACACCAGTTAGAATGGCAATCATTAAAAAGTCAGGAAACAACAGGTGCTGGAGAGGATGTGGAGAAATAGGAACACTTTTACACTGTTGGTGGGATTGTAAACTAGTTCAACCATTATGGAAAACAGTGTGGCGATTCCTCAAGGATCTAGAACTAGAAGTACCATATGACCCAGCCATCCCATTACTGGGTATATACCCAAAGGATTATAAATTATGCTGCTATAAAGACACATGCACACGTATGTTTATTGCAGCACTATTCACAATAGCAAAGACTTGGAATCAACCCAAATGTCCATCAGTGACAGACTGGATTAAGAAAATGTGGCACATATACACCATGGAATACTATGCAGCCATCAAAAAGGATGAGTTTGTGTCCTTTGTAGGAACATGGATGCAGCTGGAAACCATCATTCTTAGCAAACTATCACAAGAACAGAAAACCAAACACCGCATGTTCTCACTCACAGGTGGGAACTGAACAATGAGATCACTTGGACTCAGGAAGGGGAACATCACACACCGGGGCCTATCATGGGGATGGGGGAGGGGGGAGGGATTGCACTGGGAGTTATACCTGATGTAAATGACGAGTTGATGGGTGCAGCACACCAACATGGCACAAGTATACATATGTAACAAACCTGCACGTTATGCACATGTACCCTAGAACTTAAAGTATAATAAATAAATAAATAAATAAAAGAATTTCACTGGGGATATTAACCAATGTGTTTAGTAATGAAAAATAAGGTAACTCATGTTACTGTGGGCCAAGCTGTGGAAATGTGAAATATCACATTAATTTTTTTAACCTGGTTTATTTATATACCCATATTTATCCTTTCATATTTTTTGGACTTTGGCTTAATTTGCCTTTCACTTTCACCTATATCTTGTTTGACCTTTTCTTATTCATTTGCACTAACATTGTTTGCTTTGCTTTGCTCTTTTTCCAGTATTTCAGCTCCATAGTTCTGGTGTCTACCTTTCCTCAGACACAGTAGAAAGAACTGTAACAAGTCACAGGTATCCTCGATGTTCAAAATACGTTGTTGCTGAAAATTTAAAAGGATTTTTCCAACAACATCCAATGAATTTATCCAATATCTTCCCGTAATGGCATGTAAATAAATGGACAATGTATTGTGTTATATTTGCTGAAGAGAAATCTGTCAAATGAGGATGTCTAGAGAGAGTAATAATGTTTTTATTCATCCATAAACTCACCAATCCATTTATTCATTAAACTGATATTTATAGAGCCCTTTCTGTGTGACAGTCACTACGCTATGGGCTAGAGACATCGTCCTCATTTCCTAGACACTTAAGATCTAATATGGGAAATGCACAGTAGACAAGCAAACGCTGACTTAAATATATAATTATAAATTGTGATAGATGCTATAGAGGAAAGAGCTACCTGCTATGATAGACTACCGGGGTGGACATAATTTACACGGGGTAGTCAGCACAGCCTTTGGTGAAAAGTATGTTCTTAATTACAAGCCATGGCTTTAACTTCAAGATAAGTAATTGTTGGGAAATACTGGTCTCTCTTTGGCAACTATACTGACTGTCATTTTGCAAATCAAGCATTAGGCCATTTTTCCTTTTTTTTTTTTTTTGGTGATTTCTGGACTTTCATTCATTCATTGGTTTGATTCAATTCAACTTGCAGTGGAAGTATATCAGGGATCATCTTAATTTGGAGTTTTGAGCTCAATATAGACAAGCACATCTTTTTTTTTAATATTCAATAAAAAATTTTTAGTCAGGACCTCTATTTATTCCTAAGAATTAATAACGTGCAATACCTGCTTAGGCTTGTAATTCATTTTTAGTGCCAATCATAATTACACAAACAATTGAACAGGACTTTGAGTTTCTATGCGCTCCCATTTTATTTATATTATTTCTACAGTTCTGCAAAATACTTACTACTACTATTTGGTTTTGGCTGATAAGACTGAATCAAGACATTTTAGCAACCTTCTAAGATCAACAGTGCAAAAAATGGTAATGTAAAAAGTTAAATGACTGGCCGAGTGTGGTGGCTCATGCCTATAATCCCAGCACTTTTGGAAGCTAAGGCAGGTGGATCATGAGGTCAGGAGTTTAAGACCGAACTGGCCAACATGGTGAAACCCTGTCTCTACTAACAATTAAAAAAAAAAAAAAATTAGCCAGATGGTGTAGAGTGTGCTTGTAATCCCAGTTACTCCAGAGGCTGAGGCAGGAGAATTCCTTAAACCTGGGAGGTGGTGGTTGCAGTGAGCCAAGATCATGTCACTGCCCTCCAGCCTGGGTGACAGAGCAAGACTCCATCGGGGGAAAAAAAAAAAGGTGAAATAATTAGCTATCTAAATTGCTAGGTCTATATTCTTTCTACTCACTTTGGTTGCTAAGTACTTCACATTTTTGTGTATAAAGTTTTCTTTCTTTCTTTTTTTTTTTTTTTTTCTTTTTGAGACAGGGTCTTGCTCTGTTGCCTAGGCTGGAAATGCAGTAGCATGATCTTGGCTCACTGTAGCCTCTGGCTCCCAGGTTCAAGTGATTCTCCTGCCTCAGCCTCCTGAGTAGCTGGGATTACAAGCTTCTACCATCATGCCTGGCTAATTTTTGTATTTTTAGTAGAGACAAGATTGCACCATGTTGGCCAGACTGGTCTTGAACTCCTGACCTCAGGTGATCCACCCGCCTCGGGCTCCCAAAGTGCTGAGATTACAGGTGTGAGCCACCATGTGCAGCCTTTTGCGTAAACTTTAGAAATGACCATTGTGGGTTGAATTGCATCTCTCCAAAATATATGTTGAATTCCCAACCACTAGGGCCTCAGAATGTGACAATATTTGGAAATGGGGTCATTCTAGACCTAAGTGATTAAGATCAGGTCATCCTGGAGTAGTGTGGGCCTTTCATTCAATATGACTATTTTCCTTATAAAAAGATAATAGAAAAACAGACACATGAGGAGAGAACACCATATAATGACAGAGGCAAAAATTACTGTGTGCAGCTGCATGTCAAGAAATTCCAAAGATTGACAGCAAATCACCAGGAGCTAGAGGAGGGAAGAAAGGATTCATTCCCACAGGTTTCAGAAGGAGAATGACCCTTACTCTTTGATGTAGAAGCTGATTTTTGTGGAGTAAAGGTATCTAGAAAGAAGAGAAGACTATGTAATAGTAGTAGTACTACTACTATTAGTAGTACGTGGGGAGACATATTCAAGCCAAATGCTCCTGGGAACTAGCCCACTTCTTTATCAGTTGCCTTATTATGCTTAGAGTGGGGCAGCCACCACTTCAATTTTGCCAGACGTGACTCTGCAATAGGTGTCTTCATCGTTACCCTATTGGGAATGGCAGACACAGGGAGCTCCTTCCTTCTGGTATAAGGCAGAACACTTAACCTTGTATGTGAATATGAGTATGCTTAATTAAGTAAATTTGATTTTTGTCAACAATACATTGTTTTTCAGGGTCATATATTAATTTCTTTCACATGTCATTTAAATAATTCTTTCCTGCCCATCTCTCTCACTCTCAGTTCCTATTACTTCTTATCTTGTCATTATAGCTTAACATTATAATTCTTTTATTTCCTTTCCTCTTTCTCTTCCTCCTGCCTTCCCTCCCTTTTTTGCTTCCATCCTTCCATCCATCCTTTCTTCCTTCCCTCCTTTCTTTTCTTCCTTCTTTCCTTCTTTCTTTCTCCTGTTTTCTTATCTTGTCTTATTCAGGACTGAATCCCTAGCATCTTGAATAGTGCCTGAGTCTGCAATAATATACTCAAGAAACACTGGTTAAATAAATAAGTGTCAATATGTACATTGTTAGGGGAAGACATATACATCGTTATGTTCTGTTAAACTATAAACTGCCAGAAACATTACTTTATAGGAACTTGAATCAATAAGACCATGAAAAAGTTCAAACAATCTAGCAAAGAGTTTACACCAGCCATGAGATATTCACAGCAAAAATAATGTTTATGATGCTTTTGAGCAACATAGATGAACCAAGCATCTTATAGGCCGATGGTAAGTAACTCACACAATAATGCTACTCTCGGTGAACAAAAATGCCCACAGACTTGTGACTAGGGCTCAAGTTTGGGCAAAATGAGAAAAGTGAGTAGACTTGAAAGAAATACAGCTTATTTTAATATGATTCTTACCTTGAGTTCCCATGTTTTTAAAAGTATTTTTCTGGAAGGTTTCAAAAGATTGTCGAAATGGTCCATGGCACAAAACAGGTAAAAACCTCTGACCTAGAGTGACCTCTAATGGTGGTGACCGGCAGCCCTAATGATGTATATATCTGTGCCTCTAGTGAAGACATAAGACTGAAGTAAAGCACTGCAAAGGGTTTTGATAATTTTAAATCAGAGATGTAAAGCAAATGGGTAATGTGCTATTATTGTCAGCTTAAAGGATATGGTTTTAGAAATTACAGCATTTTCCCCAAGTAGTCTTGGCTGAGATGGAGGTCCTCTCTGTCCTCTTTTGTCAAGTTAGACTTGATAGATATTTCCAGCTATTCATTAAATAATATCTAAATCATAAAGCAATAACCATCATATGACTCTCACATAACTATCTGTTTCTCAAAGAATTATAGCGCTGATGGCTTTTAATGGCCATTTACAATGCCAGAATACTCTTAGGTGATCTCCAGTGGAATCAGTCCAAATTGGTTACCCAGTGGAATTGATCTTTAGTTAAAGGTCAAATTCAATTTTACCTTCAAAATTGAGGAGACTTGGATGTGAAGGTTGCCCCTTGATAATAATCTTCAGTGTAAAATTCTTTCTGTATTCATTTTAAAAATCTTTAGGTTAAAGACAGAGGAATAATGTCATCTTCTACCACCCCCAAGTTTCAAAAGGATTGACAGATTGACATGGAGACTATCAACTAGAGATTCAAGTCATCACTGTTCATTCTATATAAAGCTCTTTAGAGAAAGTCTCCACGGAACTGCAGCAAGCTAGACTTGCTAACACTTCACCAGATATTTAAGTCTACTCATCTAGTCAAACACAATCGCTGAACAGACATAGACATCCCGCTGGGGGGTTGACTCTTTAAAACTTACATTACTAAGAATTAGAAAACGCATTTCCCACCCCCTGCAAGTAAGGTGGGTCCCAAAATAAGAGGACAAAGGGGCTGGCTAAGCTAAGAATACCCAGTTGCTTTTTTCCCAAACTCATCTGTCAAATGATATGCTGCTATGGAATGAGAGAGACCAGAAGTCCCGCCATATGACAAAAAACAGTGAAACATGAATAGTCATTTCAATCTTATTATGTCCAATGCTGTGATCCTAACCTTCCTACCATCCTCCCTCTAACCTAATTTCCTTTCAGTCTTTCTACGTCTTTAAGTGGCAACTGCATCCTTGGCACCTATTTTTTTTTTTTTTTAACAAATCCTACCTCACAGCAGGTCTATGTGCTTCAAATCCTGCTACCCAGAACTTACTCCCAATACTTGCCATATAGAACTTAGTCTCGGTAATTTGAGTAATTACGTTAAAGCAATGGTCAGATCTTGCTGCTCCTCTGCACAAAACCTTTCAGTGGCTCTCATTGTACTCAGAATGTAAACCCAAATTATCATTTTAATTTGCCTGGGTTATTGCTGTTAACTTTAAAAATAAGTTTTATTTACACCAGTGTTTATAAGGTCCTTTTTAGTCTTTAACCTGTTAATTCTCTCAAGTCCTTTTCTAATACCTTCTTGATACTGTCGCGGCCTCTCCAGCCTCCCAGTGGCTCCTTAAACCCCCAGGTGTGCCTACCCTATGGCCTTTGCTCTTGCGGTGCTCTCCATCTAAAGACCTGGTCACTTAAATATCTTCTTGTCTGATTCTCTCTCTTCCCTGACATGCTTGTTCAAATGTCATCTATTCAAGGAGGCAGACTCTGGCCATTTATTACTTTAACCAAGTTGCTCTTCCTTACCCCGGCCCTTTTCTTATTTTTTTTTCCATAGCATGGAACAACTTGTAACATACTCTAAACTCTATTTTTTTCAATGTTTACTGCCTACATATCAACATTATATTTCAAATCCTATAAGGGCAGGAATCTCTGTTTTGTTCACAATTCTATCTCAAGTACCTAGCATAATACCAACCCATAGTAAACACTCAATAAATATGTTTTGAATGAATTAATCTATCAGAAAATCATGTTGAGTGTACCTTCAAAATATAACTTGAATCTCTATCATATTACATTGTCACAAACTCCTTTACCACTAACTTGGTCTTAGCCATCATTTTAATTTGCCTGCATTATTGCTCTTAACTTCCTAAATAAGTTTTAATCTACACTTTTTCTTTCCCTCCTTTAGTCTATTCAAACACATGCACATACACACACACACACACACACACACACACACACTGCACGTACACCACAAATCAAACAAATGCAACAACCACGATTGTAAGCTATAAGTTAGATGGTGTCAGAGCCCCAAGTCCTCTTGTGTGCTCCTTTGTGTTTTTTACTGTGAGTAGAATCCACAGTCTTCCTACTGGCTTTTAGGTCCTGCGGGATCTACCTTCCTCACCTCTTCTCCTGCCTGACTCACTTCACTCCATCATGCTGGAGTCTTCATGGCTCCTTGAAAACGCCAGGCTCACTTTTGTCTTGGGCCATCTGCCTCTGCTATTCTCTGTTTGGTATGCTTTTTTACCCCAAAAAGCTTCATGGCTAGCTCCTTACAGCTTTGATATATTTGTTGAAATGTAACTTTCTCAGTGGAGCCTTCATGACCACCCCCACTTTAAATTCCCCCCACACCCCAACATTATCTTTATTTTTTCTTCATAATACTAACTGCTATATCTAATATGATGTTGCATATTTATTTTGTTCATTGTTGTCTCCGACTGGGGTGTAAGCTTCATAAGAGCAATTGTTTTCCTCTACTTTGTTCACTGGATGTCCCCATGGTCTATAACAGTGCCTGGGACATGGTAGGCACTCAATTAATAACTGCAGGGAGAACAAAATGAAGCATGTACTCTTGGCATTTGGAAATGCTCAAAGGAAATCCATGTGTATTAGTCAGCACCCCTGCAAGAAACAAATGACACATTTGAACTAATTTGAGCAGAGTTTAATAGGAGGACTATTTTCAAAGGTGAGGGCAGGGTATAGGGAGCCCACATAGGAGAGTATTTTATTCCCAGGCTAGAATCATTGCCAACCTCCCTTTATTCTTTTAAATGAAATCCAGAAAACAAGAGAGCCCTTTGATGTGGTCAGTCTTACTGGCATCAAGCAGTTGGAAGGAGGAGGCAGAGTAAACCCAAAGGGACAAACAGATGATATTTGGAATAATACTGTTGGCGATTTTTCATGGCATGACTGAAAGAGGGTCAACAACGTCTGACCACTGTTCATATTCTCTCTCTCTCTCTCTCTCTCTGTATGTGTGTGTGTGTGTGTGTGTATGCATAAATGTATGGGTGGATATTTATATATACATATGTATGCATATATATAAATAAAAATATATGTTTTCTAGAATATAATTAAATTCTCTAGAAATGCATTCGCCAATTACCACTATTTACCCAACTTAAAGGCTAAAGCTTTGCTTATCTTCTAAGACTGACCTTAGGTGCCATCCTGTACAAGACTTCCTGGATTCCTAGTGGCATTGGTTAGTTTGGTGCCGTGGACTGGAGGTGGGGGTATTCATTTAATAGGTCATTATGATGTAAAAATGATGGCTTTGTGAGGAATTGTATATGACTTTCACAAACAAATAATATCAAGTGATTGGAATATTGGGAAGGTAATAGTTAAGGAAAAGTGGCAGAGCATAACAGTGGGTCACTTCAGGTAAGATGGGGAGGACATCTCTGAAGAAGTGATCTTTGATCTTAGATCTGAATGATGGACAGGAAACCATGTCAGGGAAGTGCCAGAGAGAGAACATTTTAGGCAAAGAGAAGAGTGAGTATACGGATAAGTTTAGTTAATAACATTCTCAGTGGACTCATAACATAGGGAGGGATATCCAGAGAGGAGGAGACAAGGTATAAAAGTAGACAGGGACCAACTAGATGATTTGTGACTTCATAGGTCATTAAAGGAGTTGGTATTTTATTCGAAATACAGGAAGAAGCCATTACATGGCTCTGAACCTGGGAATGACATGTTGTGATGAACATTTTTAAATATTCTCTGGTCAGTCTCTAAAAAATATTATAACTCCTTACTTTCATGAAAATGAGACTGTCATACCTCTATCTCATTTTATTTCTTGAAAAGCATATTGTAGAAATTTGTTTTAAATTATTGCTTGTTTTTCTTTAAATTTCCATATTTTACTTGAATTTATATCAGCCATCTTATCTGGGTTTCTTCTCTATGCTCTTTTTTGGCTTTCTGAATTTTACTGCCTTTTGCAGAATTTATGGAGGACTCTTTGTTTCAGTTTAATTTCCTCTAGTTGTTTGGATAGCATACAAAGGGATTTTACATCCTTTATTGTATACAATTCATTTGTAGCACTTAAACTTAACAAATTGGTAAAAGACATAAACTTTAGAATTAGACTTGTAGATTCTAACCCTTACTCTACCATTTAGTCCTATGTGTGTTATCTGGGGCAATTTTTCTTATCAGTAAAATGGGAAAATAGTACGCAGATTCATAGGGGGAGATTACATCAGTCCCTACCTATGAAGCACCTAGTGCTTGACATATTGTAAATGTTCTAAGAGTTTGCTACATTGGAGTGGTAGAATTGGGACCAACCAAAAAAATTCTTCTTCCCAGAGCCTCTGAATACGACCTTATTTGGGAAAAGGGTATTTTCAGATGTAATTTGCATAAGGATTTCAAGCGGACACTAGTTTGGATTAGGGTGGGCTCTAAATCCAATGACAAGTGTCTTTATAAGAGGTAGAGATAGACACCCAAGAGGGGAAGGCCTTATGAAGATAGAGGCAGAGACTGAAGGGATGCAGCTACAGCATGAGGAACACCAGGAAACTGTTGCACAGCTGCCACAAACACTAACAGAAAGGCGTGGGGTGGGTTTGTCCTTCAGAACCTTCAAAAGGAAATAATAGGGCTGACTTCTTCATTTTGGACTTCTGGCCTTGGCCCTGTGAAAGAATAAATTCTGGTTGTTTTAAGCTACCCAGTTTGTGGTAATTTATGATGACTGTCCTAGGAAACTAATACACACATTCAAAATGAATGTTTAAAGTATTTTAATACCTCCCTCAAACCAAGGTAAAATTCTTACCTCGCTGTTCTATTTCCCTCCTGTGTCCAATGCCCTCCCATGTTTGGTGAACTCATCTAGACTTTTACTTCCAGTTTATTATAATTGTGTGTTGTGTCTTCATATTTTTACAAATCATTCTTTAACTATTGTTTTAAGATTAACAGCCATATATTAGTAATAATTTAGACAGTCGTAAGACTTACAAATATCTTATTCACCAACGTTCCTTGAATTCTACATCTTTTTTTTCCGCTGGGAAACTTTAAAATAGAAAGCAAATGACAGGTAGGGCCCTAACAGTTGGGTTTATGAGGTGTTTTGGTGCTAAACCTCCTGTAATCTATGCAGTACATAGCATATGTTTATACATGTGAAATATAATATAGGTAAATGTTACAATTATCATTAACTTTATCATCATCATTACATTTAAGACAATATGACATGTACGGTTGCAAACCTTCACATGGCAAGAAGAATAGGTGAAAAGCACAGATTAAAAGGTGCAATTTGTGTGTGTGTGTAATCACTTTTTGCTTTTTACTTTTCAGTCCTTTTCCTACGTATCTGTCCCTCTACTTAAAGACTTAGTGTGAATGTCAATTACTCAAGCCTGAATTAAAAGAGGTGAGAAACCTTTCTATTTCTCATGTATACGATTTTCACACAACACGTCTACAGAGCCTAGGAGCATTAAAGGAAACGCAGTCACCTTTTATTTTCTGTCCAATTATTTACATATTTTTTGGAGAAAAGTGATGGAAATGAGCACTTTTAAAAATGTATATTCATTAATTTCCAAATGAAATTGCTTAAACTGACCAGAGTGGTGTTTGGGATCTTCCATAAGCAACGCTGACAACTGTCTCGTATTTAATGGACTTATTTAAAGTGAGTTCCTGACTCACATCCATATTTTGCCAGCCATTCATTTATTCAACAAAGAATTTTGATCACATGCCCTGTGATGGGACCGGTTTTTGGCATAGGTATTCCTGAAAGTGAAGAAAACAGATTAAGCCACAGCTTGCATGGAGTTTTCATTCTATCAGGATTTCACTGACCATACACAAGCAAGTGAATATACAAGTTCAAGTAATGATAAGTGTCACAAAAACATTAACACTGAGAGAGACAGTGTGAAGCTATAGTACTCTGACAGGATTTGATAATACCCCGTAAATAACTGTTTTTCAGTGAGTGCTTTAATTTGTTTGCTTTTCTAGCTTACTTTTAAGTTGACACAGTACAGGAAAGTTCCAGTCATCCTCAAGGGAAAAGAGGTCCTGAAAAGAGGAAACAAGGCAAGACCTCATAGAGTCAAAATTGAGGTGTTCACAAGCATTGAATATGGACAATGACTCAAGCTGCTTAGGATGAGGCACGTGGTCAGAATGATTCGGCATAAGGGATATACAACACCTTGAGGATCAAAACAAAGGTAATATCTAGAATGTTGCTGAATATGACAAAGAACTTTTAGACTTGAACTCCAGGAATGAAGAAGATGAAGGAAAACAGACCTCAGATTATTAGCTAAGGCCACTCCTAGTTCAATCATGTGTAGTCACTGACTGTACCATCAGTAAAATAAATAAATATTATATCTATTTCATTTTTCTATAATCTGCTGATTCTTCTTATTCATGTGGCTTATCAGAAAAAATTGCTATAATCTTTAAAATTCCTATAATTAGATTGATTTCCCATGTTATTTAATTTCCTTTGAGAAAATTATTTAAATCTAAGCTTTTTGAATTAGCTATTGCTTTAATCAGACTCCCAAGCTATTACTTAAATTAACAAATATATATTAAACAGAAAAAAACAAAAGAGAGAGAGGGAAGGTGGACATGCTGGGATGCAGAATCCATTTTAGCAGCCAAGGAGCAACATTAGGGAGTGTCAGTGACCAAGAACCCATATAAGCAAAGATGAGGGCTCCAACAGAAGAAATGCAATAGAGGCTATATTTACTCTATTGGACATTTTGCCCGGAGAAGTTTTAGGTTTTTACATTTTCTTCATCCATCTCTTACACTTTGATGTTCATTAACTCATTTTTAAAATGAGCCCAGAGGTTTCAGTGGCTTTGGTTTTGCTATTTAAAATGGGCAATGGTGTGCTAAACAGATTGACTCACTCTACATTATACAGAATGCACGAAATTGTCATTTTGGGAGTAAAAGACCCTTTTTGTTCCTCATACCAACACGATCTCCTTATAACTTCAGCACATCTAAATGCTTGATATCTTATGCACATCCCATTTAGATAGAGCTCCTAAATAAAAACTCTCAGCATTTTCTCTTTTGCTCATCTTATTGGCATTACTGTAAAACTTGGTTCATTCTCATTCCATGGAAGCAGCAGATTTTTATATTGATTTGATGGGTATAAAGTGAAGATAAATCTTGATGTCCATGTTGTTCTTTCACTGGGATGGAAAGCTATTGACATTGAGGGAATCAGGTATCCATATGCCTTTTAGGAAAAGAAAAAGTGCCCCAATCCCTTGCACAGCACTTTTCTCTGTGTGTGTGTGTGTGTGTCCAGATATCCCATAAGTCATACCTCTCCAAAATGGAACTGGCTTCCTTCTTTAAACTTGCAGACAAGACTTGCTCGAATCCACTGTTTCTCTATTCAGGTCCATAATAAGATGGTCTAGAAGTACAGTAAATCCACAATATTTGCAAGTGAAGATGGGTAGTCGCACACTTATCCATAAAATTTTTTCTTCAAGTTTCATTGCAATGTGATTTTTAGGAACTTGGGACATTTTCTCATGAGTCTATCATTCTTCTTTGGCAAACTCTTTTAGCTTTCTCTATTGGTACATGGGATGATGGTGGTGAGCAAGTGGAGGCTGAAGCCCTCCAATCCCATAACCACCAGAATAAATTTTAACTCATATGTTCTATTTGTTTACATATTCTTCCAGAATTCCACAGCAAAAAATGAATTGAAATTATTGTACTGGCTTCCTTGATCAGTGATATGAAATTCTAATTGTTTTCAAATTGTCCAGCTACAAAATTCCTTAAGATGTCCTAAAATGCCATTTTAAAACTCCTTCTCAGTATAGAAATAGTTTCACAAGAAAATATGAGAAATCCTTAAGAAATTAAGACCCTGAACAGAAGCAAATCCAGAATGGCAATTGAGCAAGGAAGCTAAAAGCTATCTTGGTGCAATAGGCAAGAATAGTAATCTAGAGCTTTGACCTTTAATTATCACAGAGGTTAAAAAAATAACAAAAGACTCTTGAGTCTGCTCAGAGTGGGACATGGAATAGTGACTTCTACATAATGTCATGACCCTCAAAAGCCTATATGATCAGGGAAAAGGTATACTAGGGAAAATGTCTGCCTGTAAAAAGATGACAGTAACATCTTTTTACCACTGCCATAATGGAAAGGAAAAAGCTTTCAATGAATACGTATATACATAAAACAGTCTAAATTTATTATCAAGTTTAAATTCTTGTTTTCTATTTTGCTAAAACCCCTCAAGCCGAGAAAACAGTTTATAGTGTTCCAGATTTGATAATTGCCCCAGAAGCCTAGCAAAACCAAATACATTAATTTATATAGAAACTGTCCCTAAGCCTACTCACCATAGAATTTTCAAAAATAAAACCCAGGAAATATGAGCTTTTTTTTAGATGGATAAGCAAGATTTATACAGTTGACTCTTGAACAACATGGATTTGAACTACATGGGTCCACTTATATGTAGATTTTTCTTTCAATAAAGATATTGGAAAACTTTTTGTAGATTTTGTGATAGCTGGCAAAAACTCACAGTAAACAGAGTAGTCTAGAGATATTTAAAAAATAGATATGAATGCATGAAACATATGCAAAACTATTAATAGTTTATTTTGTTATTTACTACCATAAAGTATACACAAATCTATTACAAAAAGTTAAAATGTATCAAAACAACACACAAAAACAGAGACGACATGGCGCCATTATAGTTGAGAGAAATGTGCATCAGTATATAGATGCAGTATTAAATCATAACTCCATAAAATTACTGTAGTACATACTATACTATCGTAATAATTTTATAGCCACCTCTTATTATTGTAGTGAACTCAAGTATTGCCAGTATCTGCTTAAAATGTACTGTGATGCTAATCATATTCATGTGAGCCGTTAGTCTCTCCAGTAAATTGCATATTTCAGTAAAAAGTGATCCCTTACAGTTCTCACGTAGTTTTCATCGTGTTGAGTCCAATACCAAAAACCTTGAACCCACGTGTAGTGCCACTAGTGATGTTAGAAGTGCTCACAAGAAGCAAAGAACAGTCAAGATACTATATTTTGTTAAAAGTTGAATAGTTCAAGATATACCGTAGATTAAAGTCTGCAACTGTGGTTGCCCATCATTTTAAGATAAATGAATCCAGTGTAAAGACAACTGTAATAAAAGAAAAGGAAATTCATGAAGCTGTCACAGTAGCTGTGCCAGCAGGCATGAAAAGCTGATATTTTTACAAAATATATTTTAATCTCATACTGAAAATGTAGCTTTTCTATGAGTGCAAGATCACTATAAAAAAGGCATACCTATAGACTAGTATGATTTGAGAATAATCCAAGTGATTACAGTATATGAAAAAGTAAAATGAATGTGAGTGAATAACCTAAAGCTAGAGAATTTAATGCCAGCAAAGGATGGTTCAATAATTTTAGAAAGAGAGTTGGCTTAAGAAACATCAAGAAAACAGGAGAAGTAGCTTTTGCCAACCAGGAGGCAGCAGAAAAGTTCCCAGACACCATTCAGAAAATCATTAAGGAGAAAGTATATTTTCCTGAACAGGTTTTTAATGAAGATGAAAGTGCCATATTCAGGATTTAAGACAGGGAGGGATTCGCTAATTCTATTGTTTTGTTTCAATGCAGGTGGGTTTATAAACAATCCTTCCTTCATCTATAAAACTGTTAACTCCTAGTCTTGAAGGAAAAAGATAAACATCACCTGTCAGTTTTTTTGCTGTACAACAAGAAGGCTCATACAAGAACTCTTTTTCTGAATTTCTTTCATTGATTCTTTGTCCCTGAAGTCATGAAGTACCATTGCCAGTAAAGAATTGCCTTTTAAAGTTCTTTTGATATTGGACAATGCCAATGACTACCCACAATGCCATGAGCTCAACACCAAAGACATGGAAATTGTCTACTTGCCACCAAACACAATGTCCCTAAGTTTAGCCTCCAGATTAGGTGGTCATAAGGACCTTTATAGCTCATTACATACAGTATTTTATGAAAAGATTGCCAACACTATTAAAAAGAACCCTGATAGAATATCATGAAAGTCTGGAAGGATTACACGATTGAAGATGTCATGGTTGTTACAGAAAAAAAGCCCTGAAAGCCATTAAGCCAGAAATAACAAATTTGTGCTGGAGAAAACTGTGTCCAAATATTGTTCAGGAGTTCATCAGAGAACCAATAAAAAAAAACATGGAAAAGATTGTTGATATGGTAAAAAATAGTGAGAGTGGTGGGGGTGAAGGAGTTCAAGATAGGGATCTTGGAGAAACTCAACAGTTAATAGACAGCACACCAGAGGACTTAAAAGATGTCTGCTTGATGGAAATGAGTGCTCTTGAACCAGTTCAGACAATAAGGAAGAAGATGTAAAAGAAGCAGTACTGGAAAGCAAATTGACACTAGACATTCTGGCAGAAGGATTTCAATTATTCAAGACTTATTTTGACTTCTTTTATGATTTACTCTTCTATGTCACGGGCACTGAAACTAAAGGAAATGGTAGAAGAAGGATTGATACCATATAAAAAATATTTTTAGAGAAATAAAGCAAAAAATTCAGACGTAAATTATGACATATTTCCATAAAGTGTGCTTGCCTCTCCTGCCAGCCGTTCCATCTCTTCCACTTCTTCTGCCTCTGCCACTCCTGAGACAGCAAGACCAGCCCCTCCTCTTTCTCCTCCTTTTCAGTCTACTCAATGTGAAGACGACTAGGATGAACACTCATATGGTGATCTACTTCTACTTAATGAGTAATAAATATATTTTCTCTTCCTTATGATTTTAATAACATTTTATTTTCTCTGGCTTGTTTCATTTTAAGATTACACTATATAATACATATAACAAAATATTTGTTAATTAACTGTTATATTATTAAGATCACAGTATATAATACATATAACATATATGATATTTGTTAATTAACTGTTTATGTTATTGGTAAGGTTTCTGTTCAGCAGTAGGCTATTAGAAGTTAAGCTTTTGGGGAATCAAAAATTGTACATAGGTTTTTCACCATGCAGGAAGTCAGTACCTCTCACTGCCACAGTATTCAAGGGTCAGCTGTGTAAGAATAACAAAATACACCATCAAAACTGACCAGACATTTTTTATGAAACAAATATGTTTTCTGTGAATGAATTTATACTTGACATTTGAATGCCAATGGATATATTAAAAAGCAGACTTGATTTATCTAAAGAGAGAATTAGTGACCCAAAAATAAAGCTAATATAATTACCCAGAATGTAATACAGAGATAGGAAGAGAGAGACAGAATACAGATGATAATACTTAACACAGATTTAATCAGATTTCCTGAAGGAAATAATACAGAGGACAGAGTCAAAATATTTCAGGTCATAATGGCTTAGAATTTCCCTGTAATGATGACATTAAATCACAGATTAGGAAACATAGTTAATCCAAATTGGAGTGAATTTTTGGAGATCCACACCAATTTATTCTGTACTCAGCCTATAGAATGTAAAATAAGATCTTAAATATAGCCAGGAAAAAGCCAAACTTCCTCTGAGAAATGATGAATATTATGTTGATTCCAAGGGCAGAAATGATAACTATAATATATATCAATGTGTTTCCAATAATAACTTTAAAGCGATGGGAGAAATCAGTTGCTAACTTAGAACTGTACAACCGAATAACTTATCAGAAATGTGGACAAAATTACCACATTTTAAACTAAAAAGAAAGAATTTACCACTGACAGCTTGTCACTAAAGGAATTCCTAAGTGCCTTTTCCAAGAAAAGAATAATTCCTGAGAGTCTTAAAGTGCAGGAAGAAATGATAAGCAAAGAAAACATTAAGGCAATAATAAACTTAAACAGATTTCAATGATACAAAACAATAATAAAAATAGATAATATGTGGAGATAGAATATAGAATTATGTTTCTGGACAAATATACATATGGGTGATTTGCTAAAAAAATTCTCTAAGGTCCCTATGTTATTCAGGATTAAATTAATTATACCTGTTAAAATATCTAGAATCATCACTAACAGATTAGAAACAGATGACATGACTTTCGACTATACAGAAGGATAAATGGAATAAACTTTTAAAAACTCAGTGCCAAAAAGTCAGGAAATAATAAAAAATAAGACAAAAACACACAAAATAAGATGCCAGAAAAACTCCAATATAGTAAAAATTTCTCTAAATATAGACATCTTCATAGTTAAAAGATAAAATTTGTCTTTCTGGAGGAAATGGTATCTAGTTATATGCTGCTTACAAAAGATATATTTAAATCAAAATAAAAGAGTAAGGTTAAACAAAAAATTATTGAAAATTTCCAAGCATTTGCTAACTGAAAGTGTATATATTGACATAAAAGAAACTTGACGTTAAGCTGGAGGGCATTGTTCAAAATAAAGAGTATCTCTCCATAAGAATTAAAGTTTCAGCTTAACAGAATTATGTATTTTAGACTTACAAAAAACTTTGAGTCATAACATAAATAAACATTTACAGTATTAACACAGGATCAGCACTTAACATACATCATTTAGTGGTTGTTAAATTAAATGTAAAAAATAAGTAAAAATATAGACAATTTAATATAAGTTGATGTATTAAAAATATCCTGCATCCAAAAATTTGAGAATATACAGTTTTATAAAAATTTGACTACTTATGAGGTCATAAGTGTGATCACAACCAAACTCAAAAAGTCATTATTATTCAGAGCATATTCTAAGACAACAATGCAATGGAGTAAAAAATAAATATTAAAATTTAACTGTAAGATGCCAATACAATTAGAAATTGAAAATAGGCATTTCTTTACATCACTTACTCTTCATCATTTACTTCAGGCCTGTTATAAGATATTGAAAAATATAGTATAAGGATTGAAAATGAATAAAAAATAAGATTCTTTTTCACAATTAATAAGATTGTCCTCATAGGACTCTCCAGTAAACATATTAAGAATTTCTTAAAAATTAATAAGACATGTTATTGTATTTGTTGGACATAAGACAAATATATAAAAATCAATTGTATTTCTATATGACAAATAGAAAATATAATTTTAAAACAAGATAAAAATAAATGCTACATGAGAATAAAATTAATAAAAGAGGTACATGACCTTTATAAAGTTTAAAACTTTACTATTAAAGAAGACCTAAATAAATGGAGAGAGATATCATGTTCTAGAAAATCTTAACATTTTAAAATATCAATTCTCCCCAAATTAATGTATACATTCAATCTAATTTCAATAAAAATTCCAACAAAGCTTTCCAAGGTGATTATAAAACGAATATGGATAAGAAAATTGGTAAATTTAGAAGACATTTCTTAAAAAGAATCATAAGAGGAAACTTGTGATATACATTAAGACATCTTATAAAAGCCTAAGAAGTAAGACAACATTATTGGCACACCTTGGACAGAAAGACCCATGGTCTAGAATAAAGAGTTCAAAAAATTAACCCACACCTATGCAAACATGATTTATGATAGAGGTGACATTTCAGAGCAATAAGAAAGGATGGACTCTTAAGCACTACTGGAAGAATCAGTTATCTATATGAAAAAATGTAAAATTATATCTCTATTTCAAGTACTTATTAGGCTTTAGGAGATACTTTTAAAAGGCAAACTTTTACATTTTTAGAATAAAATACAGAAAAATGAACTTGGCATAGAAAAGGATTCTTAATATACACAATTCAAAAAATAAAAGAGAATTAATAAATTCATATATGTTAAAATTTTTTTAAACTTCTGGTCATCAAATGGTATCATAAGAGTGAAAAGATCAGCCACAAACTGGAGAAAATTTCTGTAAAATATAGACCAGTAAAAGATTAGAATCTAAAATACATAATGAAAATAAATCAATAATTAAACAGTGCAATAGAAAAATGAACAAAATGCATTCAGGCGCAGTGACTTATGCCTGTAATCCCAGAGATGGGCGGATCACAGGGTCAAGAGATCAAGACCATCCTGGCCAACATGGTGAAACCCCATCTACTAAAAATACAAAACTTAGCTGGGCGTGGTGGCATGCATCTATAGTCCGAGCTACTGGGGTGGCTGAGGCAGGAGAATAGCTTGAACTCAGGAGAGGAGGTTGCAGTTAGCTGAAATCGCGCTACTGCACTCCAGCCTGGTGACAGAGCGAGACTTGTCTCAAAAAAATATAAAAAGAAAGAAAAATGAACAAAATGTATGAATATTCACAGAACACGAAATATATGAGATAACATTATTTTTAATAACAATTAGAGAAATAAAAACAAAAATCATAATGAGTTATAATTTCACAGATTGAGTAGAAATAAAAAATTTTGACAAAACCCTAGGTAGGCAAGTATTTGAAGCAAAGAAGAATCTCCCACACTATTGGTGGTGCCGAGACCAACTCGGTCAGGGAGACCGTAAACCAGCAGCGCTAGAGGAATTAAAGACACACACACAGAAATATAGAGGTGTGCAGTGGGAAATCAGGGGTCTCACAGCCTTCAGAGCTGAGATCCTCGGACAGAGATTTACCCAAGTATTTACTGACAGCAAGCTAGTGATAAGCATTGTTTCTATAGATTATAGATTAACTAAAAGTATTCCTTATGGGAAACAAAGGGATGGGCTGAAATAGACGGATGGGTCTGGCTAGTTAACTGCAGCAGGAGCGTGTCCTTAAGGCACAGATGGCTCATGCTATTGTTTGTGGCCTAAGAATGCCTTTAAGCGGTTTTCCACCCTGGGTGGTCCAGGGGTTCCTTGCCCTCATTCCGGTAAACCCACAACCTTCCAGCGTGAGCATTACGGCCATCATGAACATGTCACAGTGCTGCAGAGATTTTGTTTATGACCAGTTTTGGGGCCAGTTTATGGCCAGATTTTGGGGGGCCTGTTCCCAACAGGTGGAAATAACTCTGCTGCAAAAAATACTGTGGGAAAACCTTGATATTATTTAGTAATACTGAAGATGTGAATGTCTTATAACTTCACAGTTTCTTCTCTGGGTATATGTGGAGAAAATCTTACTCATCTGCACCAGAGAACACAATCAGAATGTTCATAAAGCCCATTTTTAAAAGTTCACTCAAATACATCTCAAGGGTTATTCAGCAGTACAATGTTTAAATAAACTCTGATGCACCCATACAATTGTGAAAATAGTTATGTAGACTACACACATGATTTTTAACAAAAAAGTCAGTTTCTGAAGAATAATGTAGTATTTTGATAATATTCAAAAATGGGCAAAGTTATGATAAACATAAAATTTATATTAGTTATCTTTGGAATGTATAGCTGACGATGGGGAGAACCCCAGAGAGTCCTATAATGACCCTGGTGATGTGCAACTTCTTCAGCCAGAATTATGAGAGAGTTTATTTTTAATATAATATTAAACACATACAATAATATATACATATCAAGTATATAACAATTTTGGAAAATACTGTGACTAGGCATCTAGGCAACCCTACTTCTTTACTCAGGAGTCCTCTGGTTGCAAGTAAAATAAAACATAACCCAAACTGACCTAAGTAGAAAGTAAATACATTGGTTCAGGTAAATGAAATTGCAGGCTGGAAATGATGCTTCAAATGTTGCTCTTAAGACCATCCCTTTGCTGGTTGTTACTCTCTCCTGTTACTGGCTTCATTGGCAGTTGCTATGTGGTGGCACAAAAGCTGCAGTAGCCCCATGCCTTTTCTAAAGAGAATAAATTTATTTCTTACAGCTCTAGAGACTAGGGAGTCTAAGGCCAAGGGGCTGCATTGGGGTGGACCTTTTTCTTAATATGATGGAGGGCATCACATGGCGATAGGGCAAGAGCACGTCAGCTTAGGCCTCTCTTCTTTTTTGTTTATTGAAAATCATTGCTTTTTTTAAATGCTGGATTCTTTCTCCAATTTTTAACTATCATCCTATATGGCATAAATAAAACGTTGGAACTATTAGTATGCTTTTATATTGGCATAAGAAAACCATGTAATTTTTAAAATAGGATTTTATATTTCTTTCTTACATCATAGTAGTCTTAAAAATGCCTCATAATTCTATAATCACGTAAGCATTTCTCTTCTACAATTTAAAACTTTTTTTCTGTGTGTTACATTTTCTATTGTGATATTTTATCACAATGTATTGGATTTGTATTTACATTTCTATCATCTTAACAGGTTGGGATCCTCTTGTGGATAATGTTAAATTGACCATTGAATGTCTAAAATTGTTCCTTGCACTTCGAGGGGGCAGTGTGGCATAAAAGGAACCCATATTGATTAGGAGTCTACTCAATAACATGCTATAGGACATATATTACACACATCATGTTATGTCTTCCTCATAAGAACTCTATGATATAAGCTGTATTATTCTCATTTTTTAAATATAAAGTTATTACTTTATATAACCTGGCTAAGATAAAGCATCTTGTAAGTTCCAGAGCCAGGATTAGAATTTCAGTCTATTTGAGGCCCAGAATAGTTCGTTTTTCCTCTACACTACCATTCCTAAAACTGTGGAATAAGGTCTCTGGCATTCTTAGGATATATTTTTCTGGTCCACATGATCTCTGAATTTCTTTTTGAGTTTCAATAATGATATTAAAAATACAGATGAACATATTATTGATGATCACCTTATAACTTGGTATTATGTTTCAAAGGCTAACGTTAGAATTTGTTTTCAACAACATTTTAGCATCAAGGGAGCAACTAAAGTGGCAGACTGACTTTACCTTTTATTGCAGTTTCATAAATTGGCATCAGTAGACCCTTGAGGATGGCTACATTCCACTTGGTAAATGTTTGTTGAATAAGCAAAGTGATAAACCTGTCCCCAAATAAGAGCTCTCCCTGGTGGCAGAATTTGGGATGTTCCTGTCCTCTAATACATTCCTACTTATCAATCCTCAATTTCATTTCAAATTCTAGGTTTCATGTCCTTGAGAAGGCAGGGGCGAGGGTGGAGGTGGGGAAGGACTTGGAAGACCGAATGCCAGATGGGGATGAAAGCATCATTAGCTATCACATAAAGAAAGACCTTGTGGAAGTCTGAGTTTGGGCACTTGAGTCAATATAACATTTAGAAACACTACCTGTCTATACCAGTCCTGCCACCTTACAAACAATCCTTTCAAAACCATGGGAGTTGAGCTACCCATTTTCTTCCCTACCTTTTGCTTCCAGCCAATTCAGAATATTTCTTTCTGCTTTCATTGTGCCTGATGAAAACAAAGGAACTCTTAAGCTTTCCAAGAAATAATCCTACTACAACACACAAAAGCATGTGCAGCAGTACAGACATACCTCTGAGATATTGCAGGTTCAGTTCCAAACCACCCCAATAAAGTAAAGGTTGCAGTAAAGTGAGTCACATGAATTTTTTTTTGTTTTCCCAGTGAATATAAAAGTTATGTTTACACTATAGTGTAGCCTAAGTGTGCAATAGCATTATGTCTAAGAAAACAATGTATATAATTTAATATTAAAAATGCTTTATTGCTAAACATGCCAAGAATAATCTATCTGAGCTTTCAGCAAGCCGTAATTCTTTTTCTCATGGAAGGTCTTTCCTCAATATTGATGATGGCTGCTGACTGATAAGAGTGGTGGTTGCTGAAGGATACAGTGACTATGGCAATTCCTTAAAATAAGACAGAAATGAAATTTAACCCATGAACTGACTTATTCCTTCATGAAAGATTTCTCTGTATCACTCAGTGCTATTTGATAGCATTTCACCCACAGAACTTCTTTCAAAATTGTAGTCAAGATCAAGTAAGCTTATGTATTAATAATATTCTGACTTCTTTGTTGTCATTTCAACAATGTTTACAGCATCTTCCCCAGGAGTAGATTTCATCTCAACAAACCATTTTCTTTGCACATCCATAAAAAGCAGATCCTCATCTGTTAAAGTGTTGTCAAGACATTGCAGCAATTTAGTCATCTCTGAGGGTTGGAATGAGCTTCTAAACTCTTGCTAATGTTAATATTTTCATGTCCTTCTATAATTCTCAAGTGTTGTTTTTAAAAAAAAATAGATTCAGAAGGTAAGCATGCAGATTTGTTACATAGATATATTGTGTAATAGTGAGGTTTGGGTTTCTCATCACCCAAATAGTAAACATGGTGCCCAATAGGTAATCTTTCAACCCTCACTCCCCTTTCATCCTCCTCCCTTTTGGAGTCCCCAGTGTCTACTATTTCCCTTTGTATGTCCGTTCATACCCATTATTTAGCTCTTACTTGTAAGTTAGAATATATGGTATTTGATTTTCTCTTTCTATTTCACTTAGGATAATAGCTTCCAGCACCACCAATGTTGACATAATTTCATTCTTTCATGGCTGTGTAATATTCCACAGTCTATATATATATACCACATTTTCTTTATTCAATCGTCTGATGGGCATTTAGGTTGATTCCATGACTTTGCTATTGTGAATAGTGCTGCAGGGAACATAGATGTACAGTTTTCGATATAATTATTTCTTTCCCTTTGGGTAGATACCCACAGTAGGGTTGCTAGGTCAAATCTATTTTTAGTTCTTTGGGAAATTTCCAGTTTTCTTTTGTATTATTTTTAGCATTTTTTATCGATTCATAGGGTATACGTTGAGATTTGTCACGTGGGTATATTGCATAATGCTGGAATTTGGGCTTCCTGGGAACCCATCACCCAAATAGTGAACATAGTACCCAATAAGCAGCTTTTCTATCCTTATCTCTCTCCCTCCGTCCCCTCATTTGGAGTTCCCAGTGTCTACATTTTTTCCATCTTTATGTTTATTTGTACCCATTGTTTAGCTCCCACTTGTAAGTGAGGAAATGCAGTATCTGATTTTCTGTGTTTGCATTATTTTACTTTGTATAATGGCCTTCAGCTGCATCCATGTTGCTAAAAAGGACATGATTTTCTATTTCTTTTTAACTCCATATTGTTTTCCATAAAGGTTTTGCTTTTCTTAATGGCACTAAAAAGGTGAACCCTTTCTGGAAGACTTTCAAATTTCTTTGCCCAGAGCCTCTAGAAGAATCACTGTCTATAGAAGCCATAGCTTTACAAAATGATAAGATCATCTTTCAATGTTAAGACTTGAAAGTTGAAATTACTCTTTCATTTATGCACTGCAGAATGAATGTTGTGTTAGCAGGCATGAAAACATTAATTTTCTGTACATCTTTGTTAGCTTCTTGGGTGACCAGGTGCACTGTCAATGAGCAGAAATATTTTAAAAAAAAATTTTTTTCTGAGTCATAGGTCTCAACAGTTGGCTTAAAATATTCAGGAAACCATGTGGTAAACGGGTATCTCATCATCCAGGCTTTGTTGTTCTGGTTCGAGTGTGCAGATAAATAGATTTAGCATCACTTTTAAGGGCTCTAGAATTTTCAGAATTTTAAATAACCATTTGTTTTGACTTAAAGTCATTAGATTTCTTAGCCCCTAAAAAGAAAGTCAATCTGTCCTTTGAAGCTTTAAAGCCAAGTGTTGACTCCTCCTCTCTGACTATGAAAGTCCTAGATGAAATCTTCCAATACAAGGCTGTTTTATCTGCATTGAATATCTGTTGCTTTGTGTGGCCACATTCATCACTTACCTTGGCCAAGTCTTCTGGATAACTTACTGTAGCTTCCATACCACCACTTGCTGCTTCACCTTGTACTTTTATGGTATGGAGATAGCTTCTATCCTTAAACCTCATCAACCTACCTCTGCTAGCATCAGATCAGATTTTTCTTCTTCAGCTTTCTCTCCTGTCTCAGTCATTGTAGAATTGCAGAGAGGTTTTGGTTTAAGGGAATGTTGTGGCTGATTCGACCGTATATCTAGACCACTCCAACTTTCTCCACGTCAGCAATAAGGCTGTTTTGCCTTTTTTTAATTTATTTTTTTATTTTATCTTTGTGTTCACTGGAGTCGCACTTTTAATTTTCTTTGAGAACTTCCTCTTTGCATCTCCAACTTAGCTTTGGCACAAAAAGTCCTGCCTTTCAGCCCATCTTGGTTTTCAACACGCTCTCCTCACTAAGGTGATCATTTCTAGCTTTTGATTTCAAGTGAGAGACATGCAACTTTTCCTTTCATTTGAAGAGTTAGGGGCCATTGCAGGGTTATTAATTGGTCTACGTTCAATATTGTTGTGTCTCAGGGAACAGAAAGGCTCAAGAAAGGGAGAGAGAAGAGGGAACAACTGGTTGGTGGAGCAGTCAGAACACACACATCTCTTAAGTTTGCCATCTTACACGGGCACAGCTCATGGCACCCCAAAACAATCACAATCGTAACATCAGAAATCACTGCATCACAGATCACCAGAACAGGTATAATAAACATGAAAAGGTTTGAAATATTCAAACATGAAAAAGTTTGAAAAAACTAAAGTTTGAAATATTGCAAAATAAGATGCAGAGACATGAAATGAGTACAAATAGTGGCGTTGATAGACTGCTGGACTCAGGGTTGTCATAAACTTCCAATTTGTAAAAAGAAATGCATTATCTGCAAAGCACAATAAATCAAAGGGTGGTAAATCGAGTTATGCCTGTGTGCATTTAATCCTCTAACTTCTCACACTGCACTTCAGTATTATCTCACTGTCTTATTCCCTCCTCCTCTGAAGAGGGAGAACAGCTGACCTTGATTAGTGAGAACCCAGGTATGGTAGGAACATACTTTTAGCAGTGGGTGTGGTGACCGTGCAGCAGCTCATTACTGAGGTCAGGCATAGTCTCTTGATGTCCTGGAACTGCTTGCACGTATAGGGAGTGAGCTTTCCTTCTCTGTTCTCTGTTCCCATAAGATAAGTGCCCTGAAGAAGACCTGCCATTTCTCTTTGTCTCTCTCTCTCTCTCTCTGGTAACCATGTATGAACCAGGCCTACAGTTCTTTTGGCAGGCTGGCTATGTATAATCGAAGTCTATTCTGCAGACCCAGCTCTCCTTGAAGGTCTCATTTTAAAATGAAAATAAAAACTTTTCATCAGGCTTTGGTTCTAAGCTACATTCTCTAACATATGTTATCAGGAGGCCTATATTAGGGGGACAATCGGGCACCTGATTAGCCATTAGCAAAGATAATACCTTGTCACATTTAGCTAGTGATCCTTGTGTCTATTTTCTATTTTTCTGACATGGAGGGAAGGAGAAATAATGACTCTTAAGCTTTGTAATCTCCAAAACTATATTTTGAGGGATCTTTCCTATGTCATGCTCTAACTTTTCTGATTTAGATGCTGTAGAGAGGCAAAGTTACACATGGATGATATTCTTCTGGTAGATAAAAGTGGCCTGGTACCTTTGTAGAGGAGTAAAGCTGAGGTCCTTGAAAATACAAACTGAACTGATACCAAGAGGGAGACATTGGAACAAAAGGAATAACAGTGGTTTGTTAAGGAAAAATTTTCTTCATCATCCACTTCATCTCCTCTAATCCATTTCTATGAGCTGTTATACATGAGGGGCATCTGTGAAAATGTCTTTCACAGAAAACTAAAAGCAGCCACAATATCTGAAGTCAAAATCTCTAACGCCTGAGCTAACCTATTGAAACCAGAACCCAACAAACAACACTAGTATTAGTATTCATTTTAGAAAATCTAGTAATATCAGGGCAAGGCACGGTGGCTCACACCTGTAATCCCAGTACTTTGGGAGGCCGAGGCAGGCAGATCACAAGGTCAGGAGATCGAGACCATCCTGGCAAACACGGTGAAACCCTGTCTTTACTAAAAAAAAAAAAAATACAAAAAATTAGCCAGGCGTGGTGGCAGGTGCCTGTAATCCCAGCTACTTGGGAGGCTGAGGCAGGAGAATGGCGTGAACCCATGAGGCAGAGCTTGCAGTAAGCTGAGATCATGTCACTGCACTCCAGCCTGGGCAGCAGAGCAAGACTCCATCTCAAAAAAAAAAAATCTAGTAATATCAATGATCTTATGACTACATACTTATGATATCACTGTGTGGAAGCAAATCCAGATATCAAAATGTTCTTTAAATTGACCAAAATGTATATAATTTTGTTTTCAGAACTAGTAGGTTATTCATGCAAAATTAATGTGGCCACTGAAGAAGTCCTGCAAGGAATTCAGTTGAGAGTTTGATGAAAATGCTCTGATACCTAATTCTTATAAATCAGTTTATTTTACTAAATGCAAAAAAATGTTGTGTAAATATTACTACAAATGGGCACCAAGTGAAAGACATGCAATGAATATTGCTTATCAAATATCTCCAATCCCTCACTGGAGAACTGTTATAGAAAGACTTGGAATGGTATCTTGTTCTGTGTACCTAATATAGGAAACATCTAACAGTTTGCATGTTCTTTGTTGCCAGTTTATTTATGGGTCTATAGATGGCCTCCATTTCACCAACCCTGAAAGTCCCATGGGAATACAATGTGATTAGTGGAGGTCTCAATATTTGCAGCTACTATCATACCCAGCTGGGCTCTGCTACCCTATAACCAGGCTAGGTCATAACATAATTATATTCCATAGGACCAGTTGAAACCATTTGCCAAGGCTGTTATATTTTTGCCCATGAGGAATTACTTAATTTTGGTTGTGTAGTAGAGACAGCTTTGTAGACAAATGGAGATCTGACTGCTAGAGTGGCTCTTCATCCTTGGTAGTGAGAATCTTAACAACAGCAGATTCCAAAAACCATGACCCAAATGGACTGGACCTAGGCCACTGTTTCAGATGTGGCTGTGGGTAAGAGGTTGAGCAAGCCCTCCATTGGGGTTTTTCCTAATGTGACAGAACTTCATTCTCAAGAGGCAGAGTCACTCAACCCAACTGGCTCTTCCAGAAGACATAGAAAATTTGAGGACCCACATTCTGATAACATCCCCAGGCTGATGATCACTAGTGACAAAAACCTTTGAGCTTAACACATTAAATTGGGATTTCTAAGAGAGTGTTTGTGTAAGAATGCTTATTTCCAAACCTTTTCTTCTTTCAATCCTGTCACACTAAAAGTCCACTTTGTAGCTGATGGTCACTTTGATCCAACAACTGGGTTCCAGAAAAAGTATAATGTCGCTCTGGTGGTCACTGTCACCTGAAACCAAAAGCCATTTCTTCTTCTTGGTCCCACAGACAGCCTACATTTCACAATTTTTTTTTCTTGAAATTTTGTGCAGTCATGTGATCAAGGGTTAATATACATGTAAGTAGTATTTGCAGCTCCCAGGATTGGGCCTTATAAATTTTCCATGCAAAATCCTCCATACTCATTTCTACTTTTCTGGCTGGATAGTAATTCCCAGGTCATCTGTGAAGACATAGGTTAAAGATGACAGAGCCTCCATCAGACTGGATCTTTGAATGTTTTGTGAGATGGAGATTTATACCCCCACTTTGACCCCAATTTCTCCTGATCTCAAGAGCAGGAGATGACATAATAGAAACAGTGCCCAGGAATGTGAATTGCTTAAGAGAAGATGCCTAAACTGGCTTTTAGAAAGAGACCATTGTGGAAACCACGTGTGAGGAGACGGGAACTGTTTATGAACACATATAGGCCGGATGTGGTGGCTCACACCTGTAATCCCAGAATTTTGGGAGGCCGAGGCAGGAGGCTCGCTTGAGCCCAGGAGTTTGAGATGAGCCTAGGCAACATGGTGAAACCCCATCTCTACCAAAAATATAAAAATTAGCTGGGTATGGTGGAGTGTGCCTGTAGTCCCAGCTACTCAGGAGGCTGAAGTAGGAAAATAGTTTGAACCTGGGAGGCAGAGGTTGCATTGATTCAAGATCATGCCACTGCACTCCAGCCTGGGTGACAGAGCTAGACCCTGTCTCAAAATAAATAAATAAATAGACACATACAAAACCATCTCCCACCTCTATCTGATAAATCTTTGAAAAGCATCAGTGGTAGAACCAGATGCAAGAGCTAGAGTCTATGAATAAGTCCATGGAAGTGACAGCTAAGGAAATGCAGGATACAGAGAAATGGATGGTAATTTGCAGACACGCTACTAGAGTCTAATACTATTTTGGGGCCTCTCTGCACCATTATTCTTAAATAAAATGGAGAGAAATAAGTGTTAATACAAGTGTAGAATTACACTACAAGTTCTATTTGTATATAGCCCTGTCATTCAGGCAAAAAAGGTAGTAATGACTTAGAGATCAGATTGGCTCACTGGAGCACAGCAGTAGCAAAGAAAAGCCTCAAATGATTTACACAGAAGAAAGAAAAGGAAGGCAAGATTGGCCTTTTTACATTCAGCCACATTTCCTTCACTTAGTCTTACAGGCAGCTATTAAAAAAATTCTTTTTACCAAAATATTTAAATCATGAATTCATTCATGAAGGATAAATGAAGACATTTTTAATTTCTTGTGAAACAGAGAATGTGAATTATTACTTTTCATTCTTTAGGATATTCATCAAAATTACTTTGAGGAAGGCTCCCATATTTCAAATGCTCTATGAGCTCCGTTATACCTTCCAATCCTCAGCCAGCCATAGATACAGTCTCGCAAATGTGCAGAGGGCATTCCCCATCAGCAGATACATGTGAGGATAGATGAGCATTTGCTGCACATGTGTTTATTTCAAAAACAAATGCATCTTAGTGACTCATTCCCACTGAGTCTCTCTCAAACATTTCAATTAGTTTTACACAATTTACAATTCTCTTTTTATGCTCATGTTTACTTAGTTTACCTATTTAATTAACTCCCATAAATACACTAAAAAGAAAAACTGGTACACCCAAAATTTAGAAACAAAAAAATCATGGTTTTTCATAAACCCATAGTTCAACAGAGTAGGAGCAGTTGTAAAAATGCAGGGTGCTACATTATTCAGTAGATTTGAGAGGGAAAATGGAGGGGTTGATTAGCAAGTTGTTAGGCTGGACAGATTTGAGAGAGCCTCTTCTGTATTATGTACCTGGCTTTATGTACAGATACAAGAAAATGTATGTTATGATACAGCAGCAGCTAGAAGGCCCTGTTCACTAGTAATACCCAGAGCCTAGAAGTGCCTGACAAATAGTAGCATCCTAATTAGTATTTGTTGAATCAATAGATGATATGCCTATATATTTTCATAAGAATACAAAATCCAGATATCTTTGCTAAATACCTATATTTGTTTTCTTAACTGCTAAAATAGTTATGTTGTTTTATAAATGACTTTTGTTGATTGAAAAGTGCTGGAGGGCTGGGCATGGTGGCTCACACCTGTAATCCCAGCAATCTGGGAGGCAGAGGTGGGTGAATCACTTGAGGACAGGAGTTCAAGACCAGTCTGGCCAACATGGTGAAACCCTGTCTCTCCTAAAAATACAAAAATTAGCTGGGTGTGGTGGCGCATGCCTTTAATCTCAGTTACTACAGAGGCCGAGGCAGGAGAATCGCTTGAACCCGGGAGGTGGAGGTTGCAATAGGCTGAGATTGTGCCAATGCACTCCAGCCTGGGTGACAGAGCAAGATTCCACCTCAAAAAAAAAAAAAAAGAAAAAGAAAAAAAAAAAAAAGAAAGGAAAATGTTGGAGATACTGACAACATTCCAAGTTCCGATTATCCAGCCCCTAAGTGATAAAATGTTCTTTTAAATACTATTCTTCTAAACATGAATACTTCTTTTCTCTGGATTATTGCATAATGTGCCCACCTCCATGTTGTTGTAGTTGTCCCTGGATTGTCTTCATGTCACAGCTGACCTTTTACAAAACATGTGGGAGCAGAGGTAAAGAAAGAACAGAGAATGTGTTTATCATTTTACTGCTGTACACGCTGCCTCCAGCACACTGCTTTGGCAAAAAAAAAAAAAAAAAAAAAAAAAAAAAAAATCGCTATTGAATTAACAAATGAATTTCCTGTTGCAGGAGCTCAGGACTAAGGTGCAGGTCACAGAAATATGTCCCATAATCTCATGTTGGCAACACCAGCCAGAGAGCCCTGAAATGAAGTCTTCCGTTCCTATTTAGGAAAAAGGGAATAAAAGGAACCCCTGACTTTAAGAAAAATCCATACAGTTTTATGATGGAATAGAGGGATTTGAGTGTGTTTACCATGGTCCTGAGGTACAGAAAAGACCTTCAGGTGATTTCATAAGAATATTATGTAGATGGCAAAATGTCCTGACTGGGAAAGTCATGGAACTCCTACAATAAAGGGACTTAGATGGCACTTGAATGATTGCATCCTGCCTCTTGATACCCAAACACCTAAAGCACCTCTAGAAACAAATCTGTTCAGTGTTAGGTGCCAGGAAGCTCAACTCAGGATGGCACTGTTAGGCTCTGTACTGCCCTGAGCTCCTTCCCCTCACATCCCTCCCACACTCTCTAGTGGGGCGCGTGAGCAGTTGCCTATGTGGTCAAGGGGTTGAGCCATCACTCCCAACACTGGGATCCCTCTTCTTGCCAGCAATCAGCTTAAAATGCTGACTGCTAAAGATTTGCCTGCAGCTTGAACGTTATCCTGGGTAAATCTGACTTCACATTAAAAAAACAATCTTTAGGTTCTATATTGAATGAATAAGATGTTTGCTATCATAACCAAGATCTCTATATTTGGCAAATCAAAACTGGAAGGGAACATGAAGCCAATAGAATTTTTCAAATCAAAATGAGTTAGTCCATTTATAGAAAGAAAGAAAAAAAGAGTTATGCTTTGTGTAAATAACTCTGAGATAAAGCAGCGCATTTTCAGTATGACATTGGTAGAAGTTCAGCATAGCAGCTCTGGAAAATAGCTTCTTTGTATAGGCTTTCATTATTTTTGTTTGAATCAGAATAACTTTCTAGATGATCAGGGAAGTCTGTTTTACAAATTAGTAGAATACATATCTACATATAAATTAGAATCTATAAAATGATTATTAGGTTTTAACAGTGACTTCAGATTCTCCATGCATCTATACTCCTTCATAATTCTAACAATAATAATAATAATAAAAAGTACCCCATACTGAGTCAGGCACTGTATTGAATCTTCTGTATACATTCTTTTTGAGTTTTCTCAGTAGCCCCTCCTAATGTAGGTGTTATTCTCATTACACTGATGAGAAACTTAGGCACAGAGGTTGAACAACTTGCCTGAGTCACACGGCAACGAGCATCAGAACCAGAGCTGAAACTCAGCTTTGCTTGACATGACACAAAGCATACGTTTTTTTCTTTATGCTTTGCTGTTTCATTGTAGATACTTTCCAAGAATGCATTGCAGGCATTTGTGTAATATTCTGAAACATGCTGGTTGTAGATGAAAGAGGAGCATGTGCCACAAAAGTTTAGGGACATGGCACCAGTATGAAATGATTTGATTTTTAATGCAGCTCTGCTGTACTACAGAAAGCTTTCCAATTCATATTTGTTAGTACTTCCATATAATAGCTTCCATAACACTGATCTTTTGAGAAGGCAGAAAGCAGATAAAAAGGGCCTTTTCTGTGTACATAGAGAAAAAGAAAATGCCTTGGAGTTGAACTGATCTAATACTGAAGAGCAATGAACCACTATTAAACACTGGACCTGGTGGCTAGATGAGCCCTTTTTCTTTCTCTGTCTTTATAAACTAGTAAGCAGGCTGGTAACCTGATAAACTGGAAATCTTCCCTCCCTATGCTCTGGTTTTTAAAACAGGCAAAAAGAAGGAAAACAAACAGTCTTTATAAATAAATTAAACCTCTAACTAAAAAGCTAATTATAAGTGTATTTGTTTTGTTGGAGGTAAGGCACATCTATTATCATAAAGATAATTAACTCAGTCTGACAGATCTAATAAAAGGACAAGTTTAGCACTGGCTTAGCCGGAAGCCGAAGGCAAGCAATTTTTATAATTACTAGTTATTGTAACTGGGCTCAGAGAAAATGGTCTGTGATATTTAAACAGTAATGTTAATTTGCATTTAGACCTGCCCTTTTTTTCCATGAAAGAAAGTAAAATACTGGATTAAGTACAGGAAACCTCAATAGCTAAAATATTTTTAAATATATAAAAGCACCCAGAATGAACGTCTCTTCATCTGTAAGCTGAAGAATTTCTCTGAGTAGATAATGAATGCCCTTACGAGGCAAATGTCTTAACAATCGGCAAACAATTAAATAACTTAGCCCAGCTTTCCAATGCACAAGAGGAAAATATGCTATCTACAATTGTTAAAAACATTATGTAGTGACCCTGTTTCATTCTCTCTTTTATAGATATGCATGGTTGCATCTACCACTGGCTATCTCTTGAAATGAGGGGATTAAAAAATAATGATAAAATAAAGAGCATTGCAAATAGACAAGCAAGGATACTGACCTTGTAACCCATTACTTTCACTGTTAGAAAGATGCGGAAAGAAAAGGTAAGGTAGGATACAAAGGAGATGAATGATTTCTACTGTCACCTGGCAACTGCCCTTTAAGTAAAGCTTGTCTCAACATTTCACACCAGACTCCTTCCTGGAGCAAACAAATCAACCTTTTTAAGGGTAGAAGTTACTCTTTAACTGCTCCTCTAATAAAGGCTGTAGAAATAAGTAATAACCAGTGTCAGAAAATAGGTTTGTAATACACTAAGAAAAGCAATTTAAGGTAAAATACCTGTTAGTCAAATACACATTTTATGTTCTAAAATATGGTGATACAATCAGCCCATTACATTTGGTAAATATGTTGTATAATTTCTCCATATAATGCCCTATCCACGCTACTGTTACCAAGGTGAATATTTAACCCATCAGCCTAACTAATTGTCTTGCCAATACTTGAAGAAAATGCTGACAAATATATGGCAAATGGTCTTTTTCCCTGCAATCTCCAGGTCTCTGGCTAATAGTTTATTTCTTCACATTTTCTCTGGCTTGCCTCCATTTTATTTATTTATTTATTTATTTTTCTATTTCCTGAGATATTGTAACTGGGAAAGCAAGTTTGATATATTCTCTTGTTTTCAGGTTTGTCCTGAGGAGTCGTACTCTTTAAATAGAAACAATAAAAGTAAAACAAAAACAAAAACAAACAGACAAACAAACAAAAAACAACAATTCTGGCCACGCATGGTGACTCAAGCCTGTAATCCCAGCACTTTGGAAGTCTGAGGCTGGCAGATTACTTGAGGTCAGGAGTTCAAGACCAGTCAGGCTAACATGGTGAAACCCCGTCTGTACAATAATACAAAAATTAGCTGGGTGTTGGTGGCACATGTCTGTAATCCCCGCTACTTGGGAGGCTGAGGCAGGAGAACTGCTTGAACCCAGGAGGCAGAGGCTGCAGAGAGCCAAGATTATACTGGTGGGTAACAGAGTGAGACTCTGTGGCAAACAAGCAAACAAAATCCCTGGCTGGGTGACAGAGTGAGACTCTGTTCCAAAAAGAAAAAAAAAAGCAATTCTGTGAAGGAAGAACCTCTGTTCCAAACCTGGCAAGGCAACGCTCTTCTCCCATCTCCGTTTCTTTTTATTTTCCAATTGATTCCCACTTGTAACATTTCATGCTCTCTCCTCCTATATCTTTTACCATCAAAACCATACTCTTTTACACACATTTATGATATACATTCAACTAATATTCAAGAATGCAAAAGGTTTTTAGATAGATGCTCAGTAAAAAGAAAAGAAAAAAATATAAAAAAGAAAGCATGAGATAAATAGTTTCTCCTGCCAGAGATCTCCACTCATAATACAATGTGAAAAGTCTCACAAGGGATAAGTACAGGAAGCTTTGGGGAAAGTGGGGCATCTAAACCAAATTCACCAACAGAAAGTTGTTTTAAATTGTGAGAGAAAGAGGTTGCAGAGATGCCTCCAGGAAGATGGGTTGTGAGGGGACGGGGGTCAGAACACGCTAGATCCAGAGGACAGCACACGCAATGCCAGTGAAGAAAGAGAGGACAAGATTATTCATGGAATGAGAATGAGATTATTCTTAGAAACCTTGCCTACCTCTACTTATTCTTTGAGATTAATCCCTGTCTACTTTTGGCAGCTCCTGTGAAGATTAGACAGATAATCTGAGATATCGTATTCATTTGTATGCTTCTATGTTTTTCTTTTAATTCTAAGTTCTTAAAACTCAAGCATCGTACCCATGACTTCAGTTCCAGAACAAGAATCTACAAAGCAAGCACCAAGAAGTTTCGGAATGCCTGCAACTGAGATCTCAGGATAACAGAAATTAGAACAGTTTCATAGGACAGACAGGTATCCTTTTAAGCAACTAATTCTTATTCTTTTATTATTATTATAATATTATTTTTAGTTCTGGGGCACAGGTGCAGGATGCACAGGTTTGTTACATAGGTAAATGTGTGCATGATGGTTTGCTACACCTATCAACCCCTCACCTAGGTATTAAGCCCAGCTCCTTACGCTCTCTCTCCCCTCCCCAACCACCCTCCGACAGGCCCAGAATGTATTGTTTCCATCCCTGTGTCTACCTGTTCTTGTTATTCTTAACAGCCTCCTCACTGCCACAGTGTGGTAGATTTGAGGCATCAAAAATGAAGTCTTAAGCTTTTATGGGAGTAAGGTAGCAGTCTTCAAACTTATGGGTTTCAGATAACTTCCTTTTATCCAGATATTTATGAAGTAGACAAACCAGAATTGATTCTATGTTTTTTCAAGGACCCATTCCAGGTCATCGTTAGGAATGCACCAGTAGCAATGGAGCTTGAGAAATGGGGGAAACACTGATGAAATAGATGTTTCCAACCTTTCTCCACATATGGGTGGTCAGAACACATGCTTCATTTCTTCTGATTGCCAGAGGTCGCTGTGTAAAGGCAGGGTTCATCTGCCTGGAATTGAAACCAAACTAACTATTACTTATATAGTCCCAGGTAGGAGGACATAGCTTTGTGAGATAGGAGAAAGTTGCTCGGAGATAAAGCGTGGAAAATCTGCATGCTAAGAATCCATATCCTAGTCCTGCAAGTACAGCATAAGAGAGAACAAATAAATGACATAGAGTGGGTAGGAGGTCACAGTAAGAAGAACACTTTGCCGAAGAAATGTGAATGCAACCCTCGATTTTGCAAAACAAGAAGACATGGTGCAACGGATTGTCAAGTTAGTTTGCAACAAGATGTGCACTTGGAGAAAGCTATGTTTCATTACTTGAGAGTGGAAAGACCAGTAAAGAAAGAAGATAGAAGGCTGTGACAAGTAGGGAGAGAGGAGACAGCAATTGCACACAAGTCCTGGCTTTGAAAGGCTATGCTTATTATATATTTATTAATTTCTTATCATTGAATACAGAATTTAGAATTAATCAGATCTTAAACACTACATCAGGAAACAATATTATGCCTCAATATCCATTCTTAAAAATTTCTCTTAGAAATGCATTTGTGAATGTTTTATTAGAAGGAATCTAGAGGAGTAGGAGGCTCACTGAAATTTTAGTGACGCAATTTTTTTTTTTTTTTTTGAGACGGGAGTCTGGCTCTGTGGCCAGGCTGGAGTGCAGGGGCGCAATCTCAGCTCACTGCAAGCTCCGCCTCCCGGGTTCATGCCATTCTTCTGCCTAAGCCTCCCCAGTAGCTGGGACTACAGGCGCCCGCCACCACGCCCGGCTAATTTTTTGTATTTTTTAGTAGAGACGGGATTTCACCGTGTTAGCCAGGATGGTCTCGATCTCCTGACCTCATGATCCGCCCGCCTCGGCCTCCCTAGTGACGCTATTTTATCCTCATTTTCACTGCAGTATAATTGGCGGAATGCTCAGGAAAGAGGTTTGTTATAACTGTGATTCATTAGTGGAATCAGTCACAAGAGGTGGGGCAACACTGTCTACTTTAAGTGTTACCCAAAGACTGTGCATTTTTATTTTTATCTGTAATTTCTCACACAACAGTTCTGTTACACAAAGCTGCTCAGAATAAGTGTGTAATTCCTCTTCAGCTTTTAATTCAGGTCAACTTGTGGGTCTTAAAAGAGTGACTGTGGCCCTTTAAAAACATTCTCCGAGCTGTAGTATGTAATTAATCATAGCAACAGATACAAAATGTATTGTTTCCTTGCTGAGAATAGCATGTTTCCTTTGCTTATGAATTGATCCCTTAAACATTCCTCATGGGAATATATTTTTCCCTTCTCATGCAAACTGGCTTTAAAGTACAGATGTACTAATCTATCTGTAGGAAGTTCCACGGCTCATTGATTTGTGGGATGCATAGGTATGCATCTGCTTTAGACAGAAAACTGAAAGGAGGAACAATTAATTAAGTCATCCTGCAGTTATTTTTCAAAACTGAAATATAAGCAGTGACAAGAAAACTCCCAAGGCTTCAGAGTTTGAAGCTAGTTTTAATAAGCATCTGAACTTTTGCAAATTGAGTTATTTTGAGGAGGAATAAAAATGTTGTATTTTGTGTAAGAAAATGTATACACTATTCCTCTCTTATGGGGTTTATCATGTTCAACCTTCAGGTTAAGGCACATGTGTAATGATGTGCATCTTTTTGTGTTTTCGTGGGTGCAATATCCTTTATTTGATTGCAAAAGCCTCTAGAAAGAGATTGTTATATGCACCACTCCATATGTTGCCCAGAGCTTAGTACAATACTTGCCACTGCGTGCAGGTCGTCTACACCTTACATTTTCAATACAGTACTCATTCATTACTCACTTGTTACCGAACACTAATTGAGCATCCAGTAAGTATCATGCCAAAGCTCTGAGAGCTCACAATAAGCAGAAACTCACAATCATTATTTAGAGAAAAGTATTGCTTGTCCCAATACTTGTCTTCTAGTTTTATAAACCGGTGAACTTTTGAGAAAAAACATTTCCACAAACACATTCTCTGAACTGTGCTCCAAATCCTTTTGGGAGCAGGCAGGATATAAATGTAAAGCAAATAAAGTGAAGGAGATTATTCGTAGTTATCCATGAAATATTCAATAAAAATACATCGAGAACCAACAAGATGGAAAGGGCAAAGCTAAGTCTGTTGGTAGCATAACTATTAAAGACTTCAAAGAAAGCAGCAGGGAAGATTCTTCTAAAATACATAATTAATTGGTCCATTAACCAGTTTAGAGACATACAGTGAAGTCCAGCTCCCCAACATGACTGATGTGGCCTCTATGCTGTGAGCTCCCCATCTTCATTCTTCCCATTGCTCTCTGCACTCTGGGCATTCTGAGTGTTCTCCAGTTAGTTTCTTGGAGATGCCAAGTTCTCTCTCACTTCTGAGCCTTCATATATGCTGTTGTTTTTGCCTGGAACCTCTTTCTCTGGCACTCAATTGTCTATTACCTACCTACCCTTCTGGCCTCCACCTAAACATCACTCTGAACATCTTATGTTTCTACTGTCTTAATTTTCAATTCATATGAATTTTGGTTTAGCGTCTGTCTTCTCCGATAGATTGTGAGCTCCTTGCAGGCAGGATTATACCCACAGCAAATGGTATGCAGCCTGGTATTTAATATGCACATAGAAAAGATTTGTTACAGTATTGAATTAATAGGAAATTACATATTCTCTTCCCAAATTTCAACAGAATGATTATACAAGAAAATAAATTTAATGCAATAAATCTAGTAACCATATTTAAGAATTCCTACTAGTCAGAAATGATTTGGAATGTCTCAGTGATCTGCGGATCATTGCTTTAAACGGAAATAGTCATGTCCCTGCAGACACAATAGTAAAAGAGAAATTTCTGCCTGATTAAGAGAAAAATATGTTTTTATATTTTATTCATTAATATAAAGTATTTCAAAATACAAAGTTATTGACACTGTCTGAACTCTTCCATCATTATCACAGTTAATAGAAGAAAAATCATCTCTCTATTGTCAGCTATCAGAAAGCACAGTTATTTTTGTTTCTCTTCTCAGATTACAGTTGGTAGGTAATTTAAAATATCGATTGAGGTGAGAATATGCTTTTGTTTGATTTGGTTTGTCCTAGTAGAATGGAATAAAATGAAACATTTTAGCATCTGAAAGTCAGTGCTCAAGATCTAGCTCTTTTAAATTCTGGGCTAGTAATTTAAATTCTCTGTGCGTCTGTTTTTCTCACTTTTAAAATGGGAATCATATAAAATATTTTAGAAGATCAATTCAACAAATTTTTATTTACCAGTTGCCATAATTTCGGTCACCATTCCAGACCCTTCAAATAAGTTAGATACAAGTCAAATAAATCTCAGACTCACCACTTACAGAACTTATAATTTAGGGGAATGTCCAGAAAGGAAATTACTTATAAATGCTGTAGTACTATGCAAATAATAAAGTGTTTTTTACTAACTTTGATTGCTTTTATCTCTGAATCTTGTAACCTTAAAGAATTTAGTTCTATGAGAGACACAGCACCTGTGATATTTAGTGATAACATGGCCTTTATGCTTGGAGAGACTAAATCTATTACCAAATTGATAAATCTCTAGCCAGGTTAACTAAGAAAAAAGATAGAAGACCATAATCTTTAATATCAGAAATGAGAGAGGTTCCATCACTACTGATCCCAAGAACATTAAAAGGATAATAAAAATATATTATGAAAAATTCTATACCTAAAAATTTGATCTCTCAAAAATTCTTCTTATTCATGTAGGTGAAATATCTTGCCATTTATTTAGATCTTTGATTTATTTCATCAGAGATTTTTAGTTTTCCTCATAAATATATTGTGAATATTTTTAGATATATATCTATGAATTTTATTTGTGTTAATATAAGTGGCATTGGGATTTATTTTAAAATGACAAATTTTCATTGCTTGTATATAAGAAAGAAGATGATCTTCACATTTTAATCTTACATTCTGCAATCTTGTTATAATTGCTTAGTAGTTCCAGGAGTTTGCTGTTGTTGATTATTTAGGATTTTCTGTATAGACAATTATGTCATCTGAAAGCAAAGGCAGTCTTATTTCTCCCTTCCCAATCTGTATACATTTTATTTCTTTTCATTGTCTTATTATATTAGCTAAGACTCCCATCACATTGCTGAGTAGGAGTGGTAAGAGGGCATATCCTTGCCTGGTTTCTGATTTCAGCATAGAGGCCGTTATTTTTTCACCATTAATTGTGATGCTAACTGTAGGGTTTCTGGAGATGTTCTTTATCAAGTGAAGAAATTCCCCTCTACGTTTGCTGAACATTTTTACTATCAATGGTTCAGATCTTATAAAATACTTATTCATGATGGATTGATTATATGAATTGATTTTCAGATATTGAATAGACTTGAATACGTGAAATAAATCCCATTTGGTTGTGATGTGTACCTCTATTTTTATACATTGTTATGATCAACTTGCTAAATTTTTTTGAGGATTTTAGGTAGGTCTGTGTAATAAGAGATGTTGGTCTGTAAATTTCTTTTGTTACCTCTTTGTCTTGTTTTGCTATGAAGGTAATGCTGGTCTCAAAGAATGAGTTAGGAAATATTCCTTCACTTTTATTTTTTAAAAGAGTTTGAAGGAAACTAATACAATTTCTTCCTTTAAGAGATTTAATGTTTGGTAGAATTCACCAGTGAACCTACTTGGGCCTTGTGCTTTTTTGGAAGGTTTTTAATTATTGATTAAAAATCATTAGTAGTTACAGGCCTCCTCAGATTATCTATATCTTTTGGTGTGACTTTGGGCAAATTACTTTAAGAAATTGGTCTATTTCATCTAAGTTATCAAATCTGTGGGCATAGAGTCATGTATAATATTTCTTTACTTTTCTTTCAATGCCCATGGCATCAGTAGTGATGGTCCTTCTTTCTCCAACATTAGCAACTTGTACCTTTTCTCTTTATTTCTTGGTTAATCTGGCTAGATCTACATAAATGTATTATCCTTTTTTTTTTTTAATAGCATTTGGTTTTATTGATTTTTTTCCCATTGGTTTCTTGTTCTTAATTTCATTGATTTAAAATTTAATTGTTATGTATTTTCTTCTGCTTATTTTACAAAATTTGCTCTTCTTTTTCTAATTTTCTAAGGTAGAAATTTAGATTATTTTAGCTTCTAAATGTAGGAGCTCTAAAACTATAAAACTTTTAGAAGAAAACGCAGGGTAAATCTTTATGACCCTAGATTTGGAAAAAAAAAAAATTAGATATGGCATAAAAGTCACAAGCAACCAAAGAGAAAAAGTAGAAAAATTGAATCATATCAAAATTAAAAACCTTTGTGATACAAAGAACTCTGTGAAGAAAGTGAAAAAACAACACAAAGAATGGGAGAAAACATAAAATCACATATTTTTAAGGGATTTTTATTTGGATTAAATATACCTGTGGACTAAATGTATCAATAATAAAAAGATAGAAACTCAGTTTAATAAATGGGCAACTGATCTAAATAGACTTCTCTCCAAATAGACAAAAAGTACGTAAAAAGATGCCCAACATTATTAATTATCAGGGAAATGCAAACTAAAATCACAGTAAGATACAACTTCATACCTACTAAGATGGCTAGGATCAAAAAGATGAATAGCAAGCATTGGTGAGGATATGGAGAAATTGGACTCTGTGTACACTGCTGGTAGAAGTATAAAATGACCAGTGCAGCCACTGTGCAAAACACTCTATCGGTTTCTCAAACAATTAAGCATGGAGTGGGCATATGACTCAGCAATTTCTCTACACGGTATACACCCAAGAGAAATGAAAACATATGTCCACATAAAAAACTTCTTCACACGTATTTAAAGCAGCATTATTCATAACATTTAAAATGTGGGAACAACCCAAATGTCTATCAGCAGACAATTGGATAAATGTGTTATATCCATACAATTACTACTTGGAAATAGAAATAATAATAATAATAATAAAGTATCGTTACATCCTACAACTTGAATGAGCCTTGAAAACCTTATATTAAATAGAAGATTCCAATCGCAAAAATTCCCATATTATGTTATTTCATTCACATGCAAATCCAGAACTGGCAAAACAATAAACAAAAACCACAAATCCAAATTTGCTTAGAGTTGGGGGCAGAGAGAGGAGGGAGGTGGGAGGATAAAAAGGTGAAAGCTAAAGGATATGGTGTTTCCCTTTGAAGTAACGAAAATTTTCAAAATTTTATTAACTGTGGTGATGGTTCCACCTATCTGTGAATACACAAGAAATTGTTGAATTGCATACTTTAAATAAATGAAGTATATGCTATGTAAGTTATATTCCAATAGAACTATTTTTAATTTGAAAAATTTATTCTTTTTTTTCCTAATACATGCATTCAAAGCTGTACGTTTCCTTCTAAACACTGTTTTTCTTGTATCCTACAAACGCCGATAAGCTGTATTTTCATTTTCATTTGGTAAAAATATTTTTAAATTTCTCTTGAGACTTCTTTTTTGATGTATGTGTTATTTGGAAGTACTTTGTTTAATTTTGAAATACTTGCGTGTTTTACAGCTATCTTTCTATTATAATCTCTAGTTCAATTCCATTGTTTTCTGAAAAGACACTGCTTGATTTCCATTATTTTATAATTTGTTAAGTGTGTTTAATGGCTCAGAATGTAACAGATCTTGGTGAATGTTCCTTGTGAGATTGGGAAGAATGTGTATTCTGCTGTTGTTGGATAAAGTTTTATATAATGTCAATTGGAATCAGTTGATTGATGGTGCTGTTCTGTTGAACAATTACTTGATGATTTTCCGCCCACGGTGTCTATTAATTACTGGAAGAGGGCTGCTGAATTCTCCAACTACAGTAGTGGATTCATCTATTTCTCTTTGTATTTCTGTCAGTATTTGCCTCATGTATTTTGATGATTTCTTTTTAGGTACATACACATTAAATATTATTGCATATTCTTGGAGAATTAAATCTTTTATCATTATGTAATGTCCTTATCTATCCAAGGTAAATTTCCTTGTTCTGAGGTCTGTTTTGTCTGAAATTAATATAGCTACTGCAACTTATTTTGCCTAGGGTTGGTATGGCATCTTTTTCTCCATTCCTCTAAAACTATCTGCATTTCAAGTAGATTTCATATAGACAACACATAGAAGCATATTTTTATTTTTTACCCACTCTGCTAGTCTCTGTTTATTAATTGGTATATTTAGACCATTGATGTTTAAAGGGATTATTGATATAGTTGCACATACTGTATTTTTTACTCTTTTCTATTCTTTACTACTTTTCTTTCTTTCCTTCCTTTCTTCCTTTTTTTTTACCCCCTCTATTTTTTTTAATTTTTTCCTATCTTTTATTCCTCTCTGGATATGAAGCATTTTATATGATTCAATTTTCTGTCCTCTCTCTGCATATTATGCCTCTTTTACATTTTTAGCAATTGCTCTCGTTTGCAATATATATTTACATCTATCCGAAGTTCACTTTTAAATAAAACTAAACCATTTCACAAACAGTAAATGTACCTACCAACAGAGTATTCTCAATTCTTCCTTCCTGTCCCTTATAACATTGCTGTTTGTTCTAATGCTCTCCTTACCCTCATCTCCCAACCCCCAACTGGCACCCGTGTGTGTTGTTCCCCTCCCTGTGTCCATGTGTTCTCATTGTTGAGCTCTCACTTATGAGTGAGAACATGTGGTATTTGATTTTCTGTTCCTGTGTTAGTTTGTGGAAGATGATGGCTTCCAGTTTCATCCATGTCCCTGCAAAAGACATAATCTCATTCCTTTATGGCTGCATAGTATTCCATGGTATATATGTACCACATTTTCTTTATCCTGTCTATCTTTGATGGGCATTTTGGTTGGTTCCATGTCTTTGCTACTGTAAATCGTGCTGCAATAAATATACGTGTGCATGTGTCTTAATAGTGGAATTATTTATATTCCTTTGGGGTATACAATGCCATTGCTGGGTCAAATGGTATTTCTGGTTCTAGATCTTCGAGGAATCACTACACTGTTTTCCACAATGGTTGAACTAATTCACATTCCCACCAACAGTGCAAAAGTGTTTCTCTTTCTCCACAGCCTCACCAGCATCTATTGTTTCTTGACTTTTTAATAATTGCCATTCTGACGGGCTTGAGATGGTATCACTGATCATTAGAGAAATGCAGACCCAAGTTTCTAGTCTATATTACTTTCCTTCTCTGAAAAATTTATTTTTCTGTTTCTTGCAAGGCAGATCTACTGGAAGCAGATTCTCATAATGTTGTCTGCCTGAGAAAGTTTTTATTTTCTATTTTGAAGGAAAATTTCACAAGATTCAGAATTCTAGGCTAGTAGTTTTACCAATACTTTATTTTACTCCACTCTCTTCTTACGTGCACGGTTTTTAAAGAGAAGTCTAATATAATTCTTATTTTTGTTTCTCTATTCATAAGGTGACTTTTTTCTCTGGCTTCTTTCAAGATTTTTCTTTGTTTCTGGTTTACTGCAGTTTAAATATATGATTAGGTGCAGAATTTTTGGTAATTTTCCTACTCTGAGCTCCTGGATATGTGGTTTGGTGTCTATTATTAGTTTTGGGAAATCTTCAACTATTATCACTTAAAATGTTTACTGTGTTTTATTCTCTCTTCTCCTTTGGGTATTCCCATAATACATATGTCATACCTTTAATAATTGTCCCTCTGTTTATGGATATTCTGCTTCATTCTTTTCATTTTTTTTCTCTTTGCATCTCGATTTTAGATGTTTCTATTGCTATTTACTCAAGCTCACTGATTCTTTGATTACTATGTCTAGTATATTAATAAACCCATCAAATTCATTCATCCTTTTTAATAGTATTTTGGATGTTTAACTTTTTATTTTAACTCTTTTATACAGTTCACATTTCTTTGTTTACTTTACCCTTCTGTTTTTGTATGTTGTTCATTTTTTTTCCATTAGAAATCTTAGCATACTAATTGTCATTGTTTAAAATTCCCAAGCTGATGATTTTAAAATTTCTGCCATGTCTGAGTGTTGTTCTGACACTTGCTGTTTCTCTTCTGTGTTTTGGTTTTCTAGTATCGTTGTAATATTTTATTGAATGTTGAGTATGATATACTGGGTGGGAGGAATTTAAGTACATAGTCCTTTAGTGTGGGGGTTGTGCTTATATGACTAGGAGTTAGGCAGTGTTTGATTTGCTACAGCAGTAGGGGTGAGAAGCTAAAACTTCTTCAGTTGTACTTATTTTTTTTTCTTTTGTTGTCTTTTTGTTTCCCTAGAAATATCTTCTTAAATAAGGTCTAAAATATTCAGTTATTTCCATTGTAATACATCAGATCTATTGGTGTGGTGGAAAAACATGAAGAGAGGGGAAGTAATCATGGTGTATAATCCTTTTAATGTGCTGCTAAATTATAGCCACCAGTATTTCTTAAAGATTTTTGCATTTATATGTATCAGGAATATGGACCTGTCATTTTCTTTTCCTGTAGTGTTCTTGTCTGGCTTTGGTATCAGTGTAATTCTGGCCTTTTAATGTGAGTTTGGAAGTATTCCCTCCTCTTCAGTTTTTTTTTTAAATTTATTTATTATTATTATACTTTAAGTTGTAGGGTACATGTGCATAACGTGCAGGTTTTTAAGGAATTTGAAGTTAACATTCATGCTTCTCTAAGTGGTAGAATTTGCCGGTGAAACCAATGGGTCCTGAGCTTTTCTTGTTGGGAGATACTGGATTACTAATTGAATCTTCTTACTCTTTATTGGTCTGATCTATCAATTCAACCAAGAGGATGAAAAACTTGCATATTAGCAACTACAAAACATTAATTAAAAAATCAAAATGATAAAAATAAATTGAAAGACATCTATATTCATAGATTGAAGAACATATTATTAAAAATGTCCATACCATAAAAAGTGATCTATAGATTCAATGCTATCCCCATCAAAATCCCAATGGTATATTTTTACAGAAATGGGAAAAGATTCTAAAATTGATCTGGACCACAAAAGGCCTAGAATAGCAAAATCAATTTTGAGAAAGAAGAAACCTGGATGCATCACACTTCCCGATTTCCAACTATATTACAGCACAGCATTTAAAACAGTACAGGGCCGGGCGCGGTGGCTCAAGCCTGTAATCCCAGCACTTTGGGAGGCCAAGACGGGCGGATCACGAGGTCAGGAGATCGAGACCATCCTGGCTGACACGGTGAAACCCCGTCTCTACTAAAAAAAAAAAATACAAAAAACTAGCCGGGCGAGGTGGCGGGCGCCTGTAGTCCCAGCTACTCAGGAGGCTGAGGCAGGAGAATGGCGTGAACCCGGGAGGCAGAGCTTGCAGTGAGCCGAGATCTGGCCACTGCACTCCAGCCTGGGCGGCAGAGCGAGACTCCGTCTCAAAAAAATAAATAAATAAATAAAACAGTACAGTACTGGTATAAAGACAGGCATATCGACCAACAAAGCGGAATACACAGATGGAAATACAGTAGTCTTTCGTTTATTCATGGTTTCACCTTCCAGAACTTTAGTTACACATAATCAATCATGGTCTGAAAATATTAAATAGAAAATAACAGAAATAATTTATCAGGGTTAAATTGTGCATGGTTCTAGGTAGTGTGATGAAATCTCACACTGCCCCACACTGTCCTATCCCATATAGGAATTCCCTCCTTTGTCCATCACATCCACACTACACATGTCACCCTCCTGTTGGTCACTTGGTAGCCATTTCTGACATCAAACTGACAGATCACAAGGAGAAGAAGTGTGGGCACAGTACAATAAGATATTTTGAAAGAGAGACAGACTGAGAAAATTAACAACTTTTATTATAGTATATTGTTATAATTGTTCTATTTTATTATTAGTTGCTGTTAATCTCTTGCTGTGCCTAATTTATATTAAAATGTATCATGTTTGTGTGTACATATGTATAAAACATAGTTTATATACATATTTGTATATATGTATAACACAGTTTATATACACATATGTGTGTATATAACATATATTTTATAGATAGATAGATAGATAGATAGATAGATAGATATAGTATTTCTAGGGTTCCCTACTGTTCACAGTTTAGACATCCACTGGGGGGCTTGGAACACTTCCTCCACAGATAAAAGAGAACTATTGTAAGCTCACAGATATATGGTCAACTGCCAAGAATACATAATAGGTAAAATATAGTCTTTCAACAAATGCTGTTGGAAAAACTGGATATTCATATGCAAAAAAATGGGCCTTATGCCACACACATAACTCAAAATTGATTGACAAATTAAACAAAAGATTTGACAATGTAAAACTATTAGAAGAAAAAACAGGATAAAAGCTTCTTGATATGGATTTTGGCAGTAATTTATTGGTTTTATCACCAAAAGGATAGGCGACAAAAGCAAAAATAGATAAGTGAGACTAAGTCAGACTAAAATCTTCTCTACAGCAAAGAAAACAATCAACAGAGTAAAGAGGAAACCTACAGAATGGGAGAAATATTTATAAGCCATATATCTGATAAGGGGATGGTATGCAAATTTTATAAGGAACTCCTACAACCAAAAGTAATAAATAAATAAATGAACAATCTAAATTTAAAAATGGGCATTGAAAAGCAATTTCTCCAAAGAAGACTTACAAATGGTTGATAGTCATATGAAAATGTGCTAAACATCACTAAATATCAGGAAATTGAAAATCAAAACCACAATGAGATATCACCTTAATACCTGTTAGGATGGCTATTACTATTTTTTAGATGCTAACAGATGCTGGCAAGAATGTGGAGATACTGGAACCATGTATGCCATCGGTGGAAATGTAAAACAATGCAACCACTATGGAAAATAGTATGGAGATTCCTCAACAAATTAAAAATAGAACTACTTTGTGATCCAGCAATCCCACTTCTGGGTATATATGCAAAATAATAAAAATCACTATCTTGAAGAGATATCTTTACTCCCATGTTCACTGTGACATTATTCAAAACTGCCAAGATATGAAAACAACTAAAATGTTCATCAATGGATGAACAGAAAATGAAAATGTGGTGTATATACGAATGGACGATCAATCGATCTTTAAAAAGAAGGAAATCCTATTGTTTACGAAAACGTGGATGAACTTGGAAAACATTATGCTTAGTGAAATAAGTCAGTCACAGAGACAGATATTGAATGAATCTATTTATTTGAGGTATCTAAAATAGTCAAACTCATAGAAACAGAAAATAGAGCAGAGGTTGCCAGGGTCTGGGGGCAAGAGTTACAAGGGGGTGTTGCTTAATGGATATAAAATTTTAATTATGCAGGATGAATATGTTCTAGAGATCTGCTATTCAGTATAGTGTCTCTGTAGTTAACAATGCAATATTGTGCACATTAAAACCTGTTGAGAGGGGAATTCTCATATTAAATGCTATTAACAACAACAAAAATGCACAAAGGGACATAGGAAACTTTTGGAGGTGATGAATATGTTTATTATCTTGATTGTGGCAGTGTTACCATGGGTGTATGCACATGTCCAAATTCATCACATAGTATACATTAAATACATGCAGTTTTTTTTGTATATCAGTTATACCACAATAAAGGTGTTCTAAAAATTGCTTCCTTTTCTTCCAAGTTTTCAAGGGGTTTTAAAAATCAGAAATAGATGCTGAGTCTTCTACATTTTTTTTTCTGCATCAAATGAAATGATACTATGGGTTTTCTTCGTTTATCCAACATGATGAATGATCTTAATTTTTGAGTCCCTGATCCAGAATTCCAGGGATAAACTCCACATTTTATGACATATTATCTTTTTTATATACTTCTGAATGCAGTAGGCTAATATTTTTCTTGAGAAGTTTTGTGTTTATATTCATGGGAAACATTGTTCTGTACTTTTCTTGTAATGTCTTTATCTCATTTTGATCTCTTAAAATGAGCTGAGATGTTCTCTCTCCTATTTTCTAGAACACACTTTGCAAAATTAGTTATATATATTTCCTTAACTATTTAGTAGAATTCACAAGAGCAAATACCTGGGAATGTGGTTTTCTTGTTGGAAAAGTTTTAATTAAGAGTTCAATTTCTTTAACTGATATATAATTATTCTGTTATCTGTTTTTCCATGAGTGAATTTTAGTATTATGTATCTTTCAATGAATTTGTGCTACTACCTCAAGTTGCAAATTTATAGAAATAGGGTTTTTATATTATCCTTTTATTCTTGTTAATATCTGTGGCGTCTGTGTTGTGTGTTGTTCATTTTATTCCTTTAATTCTATTAATGTTTGTGGGGTCTGCAGACACATTATCTCTTTCAATTCGGACATGATAAATGGTGTATTTTTACTTATTTTCTTAGTTTGGATAGAAATTTATTAATTTTATCCATTGTTCATTGATTTTATCTAATGACTTTCTACTTTTATCATTATTTTTATTTTCTGTTTGCTTTGGTTTAAGTTTATTCTTTAGTTTATTTTTCTAATTTCTTAAGGTAGAAGCTTAGATTATTTGACTTTTTTTCTATTCTAATACAAACATTAAATGGTATAAATTTCACAGTGACCATTCCTATAGCTGCATACCACAAACTTGAATATGTTGTGTTTTTGTGGTTACTCAATCCAAAATATTTTTCAATTTCCTTAAGAGTTTCTACTTAATTCATGGATAAGACATAATTAAATGTGTGCTATTTACTTTCTAAATATTTAGATGTTTTTACAGGTATCCTTCTGTTATTTGCTTCTAGTTTCATTCCATTATGGCCAATAAATACACTGTGTGTGATTTCTGATCTCTAAGTTTGTTGAGATTTGTTTTGTGACCCAGAATTCAGTCTGTCTTGATGAACGTTGTATACACATTTGAAAAGTAAGTGTACTCTGATGTTGTTGGGTGGAACATCTCTAAATGTAAAATAGGTCCATTTGGTTACAGGGTAATTCAATTCTTGTATATTCTGATTTTTCTTCACTTCTTTCAATGACTGATACTGTCAATTATTGATAAATATATGAGTGAAGTCTCTAAATATGATTTTGGATTTTCTTTTAATTCTATAAGTATTTCATCAAGTACTTAAAAATCCTGCTAAGCACATACACATTTATAATGGCTATATGTTCTTGAAAAACTGACTGTGTTACTATCATGAAACTTCTTATTTTAAAGTCAGCTACTTTCTTTTAGCTAGTATTTGTATGATACATCCTTCTCCATTTTTCTTTTTTTTTCTTTCTTTCTTTTTTCTTTCTTTTTTTTTTTTTTAAGAGACAGGGTTTCTCTGTTACGCAGGCTGATCTCAAACTCCTGGGCTGAAGTGATCCTCCTGCCTCAGCCTCCTGAGTACCTAGGACTGTAGGACTACAGGTGCATGCCACCACACTCTGCTAGTTTTATCATTCGTTTTTTAAGACTTCCTAGTGAATAATTCTACAACTTCTCTTTGTAAGTAAATTCACTGACTTGAAAAGTGTAGAACCAGAAAAATCTAAAATCAGAATCCCTCACACTTCCATCCAATCATTCAACTGTAAAACACCTCTCCCTTCCAAGCTGAGACGATCTGTTTACCTTCACCTAACAAAAAGACGTTTGTAGAAAAAAAAAGTTACCTGTTTTCTTTATTACTCATATTTCCATGGGTTATCCTGAAAGTAAAAAACGAAAACAGTTGTTTAGCACCAGAAGAACAGTATTAATTCTTCTGGTTTTTATTTATTCTGTGAAATTTCAATTGTGAAAATCAAATTTTTATCTTGATCTAATTATTCAGGAATCAGGGTCATAACATGTATTTATATGCAGTTAACTTTACTGAGCGGTGGAATATCCAATAAAGCTATGTAAATATCTATATTCAGACATGTGTTATGTTCTTTGGAGATACAAAATCATAGTTAGCACACAATTACCTTGATTGTTTTTTGCAATCTAGTTAGGTGACCCAACATGGATATTTATGAGTAATTTAAGACAATAAATGCTGAGTGTTTAATATTTAATTTATAAATGCGTGGGTGGGGCAGTGCTCAGGAAAGTGTTTAAGGAGACATGACCTTTTGATGAATGCATTGCAAATATGCCTAATACTCAGAACTATCCTGTGACTAGGAATTAATATGCCAAATATTGAAGCAATGGAGGCTAAGAGAGGTTAGATCTCATCACCTAAATATTTGAACTGTGGTTGGTTTATATGATACAGTGACAATAAAAGTGAGTGAGTGAGATCTTATTTGAAAATAGGGTCAGTGCAGATATAATTAGTTAAGACTAGTTTGTACTGGGGTAGGAGGGCTCCTAATCCAATATGACAAGCTTCCTTATAAGGAAACAGTCATGTAAGAACAGGAACACACACGAGATCTCCAGGTAACAATGAAGACAGCGACTGGAGTTACGTAGGTGCAAGCCAAGAAATGTCAAAGATTGCTAGTAAACCACCAGGAGGGAGAAAGGATTCTCCCACAGATTTCATAAGGAGTATGGCCCTGTTGGACATCTTAATTTTGGACTAAAAGCCTATAGAACTGTGACAGAATAAGTTTCTGTTGTGTATTGTTTCAAGCCACCCGGTTTGTAGTACTTTGTTATAGCAGCCTATAAATTAACACAAGTGGCAAGTGTATTAGAAAAGCATATTGGGTGGCACACTCTCCAGACTGTCATTTTGAGTGGGTACGATGGTGTGGAGTTGAGTATGAAATGTATTACTGTAGGTCACTGATATTAGGTTGCCGGTTAGACCACAGTAGTAAATTTGAGCCAAATCTAGTGATCCTTAAACAACACAGGTTTGAATTATGTGGGTTCAATTATGGGTGGAATTTCTTCCACCTCTGCCACCCCTGAGATACCAAGACCAATCCTTCCTCTTCCTCCTCCTCCTCAGCCTACTCAACATGAAGACAATGCAGATGAGGACCTTTATGATGATTGACTTTTACTCAATGAATAGCAAATACATTTTCTCTTTCTTACAATTTTTAATAACATTTATTTTCTCTAGATTATTGTAAAAATACAGTATAAAATAGACATAGCATACAAAATATGTATTAATCAACTGTTTATATTATTGGTAAGGCTTCTGGTCAACAGAAGGGTATTCGTAGTTGTTTTGGGGAAATCAAAATTTATACACAAAAATTTGATTGTGCAAGGGGGTCAGGATACCTAACCCCTGTATTGCTCAAAGGTAGTACTATTCTTGTGCAGGTCAATTAAAAGGTACAAACCAGGCCAGATGCAGTGGCTTACGCCTGTAATCTCAGCGCTTTGGGAGGCTGAGGCGGGCAGATCATGAAGTCAGGAGATCAAGACCATCCTGGCCAACATGGTGAAACCCCATCTCTACTAAAATACAAAAAATTAGCTGGGCATGGTGGCATGTGCCTGTAGTCTCAGCTACTCAGGATGCTGAGGCGGGGGAATCACTTGAACCCAGGAGACCAAGGTTGCAGCAATCCGAGATCAGGTCAGTGTACTCCAGCCTGGCAACAGAGCAAGACTCTGTCTTAAAAAACAAACAAACAAACAAACAAAAAAACAAAGGTACAGACCAGTGGCTCTGAGAAAGAGGCTGATATAGCTAGCACTGGTTCACTAGAACCACAAAGGGGGTTCTCTATACTTAGGAAGAGGGGAATAGGTACAGGTAGTACTCACTTTGCATTGTAGTATGGAATTGTTAAAATGACCATGCAAGTTGAAACTATGCAAAATGACATTTATGATCAATGGGGAAAATTATGACTGCTTTTTAACCTTTGAAAACTTTTGTCAAAATATTATTCTTTTACTGTCTACTGAAGATGTATAGAAACATAAAAAACACAGTAACACTAATAGTTATTTAGTACGCTGTAGTTTAAAGCATTGGAAAGATTGAGAATTAAAGTATTTTATTTATATGTGTCAAGACTAGTTTGAATGGTGCTTGCTTTCTTCTTCTTGTCATATGATTAAAAATAGGGAGCAAAGACCTTTTCCATGACTTGGCAAATTACCATAGATCTAAGTGTGGCTCAGTTGCCAATATTTTAGCTTTTGTAATTTTAATGGTTTAAAATATTTTGAGAATTCCTTTAAAGTTTCTGCTGGAATTACTTCAGCTAGGGTATGGGCATCATTTTTGTGACCCCTTTCTTCATGTATGTTGATTCACTATTTCATATTTAGGATCTTCAAACGATGGCAGTGTCAATATTCCACACTCAGCTATTTCTTCTATAACCCTATTTATATTTTATTCAAGTTTTACTTCCAATATTTTCACTTTTCATTTCTTTGCTGCACTTTTTCCTTTGTTAGCCAATTCTCTCCTTTAATTATCCATTTGTGTAAAATTCTAAATGCTATGGACTGAATATGTGTCCCCCCAATCCCCAAAATCTACACGTGGAAGCCTAAATCCCCAATATGATGGTATTTGGAGGTGAGGCCTTTGGGAAGTAATTAAGTCATGAAGGTGGAGCCCTCATGAATGATATTAGTGCCCTTATAAGATAAAGCACAAGAGTTATGATCCTCTCTCTACAGTGTGAGGATGCAACAAGAAAGTGACTGTCTGCAAGCAAGCAGGAGAGTCCTTACCAGATACCATGTCTGCCTGCACCTTGTTCTTGGACTTCCCAGGCTCCAGAGCTATGAGAAATCAGTTTATATGGCTTAAGCCATCCAGTCTATGGCATTCTGTTATAGTTGCCCAAACTGACTAAGATAGCTTCTTCATTACTGGGAGACAATGAGGCAAAATAACTGCATTGCTTTGCTATCTGCAGGTCAACTGACACACAATGCACACAGTAACAATCATCAATAGACTTTGAAAGAAGTGGCATGATTATTGATTATTAGGGACATCTGTTACATATATAGTGATTTGTAGACTGAAGAGCTTCATGGAAGTTGGTCCTTTATGCAATCACTCATAGTTAATAACCATGGTAACTGAAATTTGAACCTCATTGTGAAGGACTGGTATTATTTAACTAAACCATGCTAAGTTTGTGCATATTGGAACTATCAAAGTAAGGATTGCCTGCATATAGTTACATATGCATGAGGGATTAAGAGTTATATAGTAGGGAATTAGTTTAAATAGTATGTTATGAAACTATCCCATTTTAATTACATGATTACTGGAATATATTTTAAACTTATGTATAGGACAGTGGTTCTCCAAATGTGGCAATCAGAACAGAAACATTGGCATTATCTGAGAACTCGTTAGAAATGCAAATTTCAGTCCCCGCTTCAGACTGACTAAATCAAATACCATGAGAGTTGTGTTCCATAATAACATCTCCAGGTGATTCTCATACTAAAATCTTGGGACACATTGATATAGAAGATACAAAGTAACATGGTGGAAAGCGAGGATAGGAGTACACTTCTTATTTTAGAGGTAAGAGATATATTTGCAAAATAAGTTCTTTAAGATTCTATGAGTCAGAATTGCCTCTACAAATAGGTGGTATGTGAAAAGGCTCATGCAGGTTTATAGCAACTAAAAATACAAATTGTCAGGAGGCACCAGCATAACCTTCTCAAGTCTATGTTGTTTAGGCCATGGAAAAATCATGGTTAACAGGGAATATTAACGGAAAGGCCATCAAAGTCACCGTTATTAACTGGCAGAGAAAAATTTTAAGCTGACTTCCTTTTGCCTCAACATTTCATGCTCTTCAACTTCTATCACACTGTTTATTCATGATTTCAGGGAAGCACCACACTATAACCAAGGGCTTATTCATGGCTGGGTGCAGTGGCTCACAGCTGTAATCCTAGCACTTTTGGAGGCTGAGGTGGGCAGATCACTTGAGCCCTGGATTTGAGACCAGCACGGGCAACATGATGAAACCCCATCTCTACAAAATAATATATATATAAAAATAGCCTGGTGCGGTGGCTCAAGCCTGTAGTCCTGACTAATCAGCAGGGTGAGGTAGGTAGATCACCTGAGCTTGGGGAGCCCAAGGCTTCAGTGAGCCATGATTGCACCACTGCACTCCAGGCTGGGCAACAGAGTGAGACCTGTCTCAAAAAAAAAAAGAAAAAGAAAATAAGAGCTTCTTCATGGGTTTAGATTTATATCTCACCAATGTGTACATGGTATAATAATAATAATACCTATTCCATCTGGGTCTTGGAAGAATTAAAAGAGGTAATGTAAGTAAAGTTCCTAGTCCAGTGAATTATACCTGATAAGAACTCAAGTCTGTTCCTCCAGGCTCACATGAATTCAAATCTCCCATTTCTCGTTACTCATTTTATAGTTATCTTATACACACAAATGTATCAACAGTTTAAGACAATAGGGTCGTCTGTTTTGTTCACAGATATAATCCAAGATTCTAAAAGTATGCCAAGTACACAGAGTAGGTTGTTAATTAAAATTTGTTGAATAAATGACCTCTCCAATGATCATCGCAATCAAAACATTGAGGGGTGGAACACATGATCATCTTCTTACTGCTAGATGTCTTCCAGTATATTTTCTATATTTCTTCTAAAGTAATAGGGGCCTCTCTGCCCTAGTCCATTTTGCTGCTATAACAAAATGCCTAAGACTGGGTAGTTTGTATGAAATGGAAGTTTTATTTTCTCCTAGTTCTGGTAGCTTGGAAGTCCATGATCAAGGCACTGCCAGGTTCAAATGTCAGGTGAGAACTGTATCCCACAGAGGAGTGGAATACTGTGTCTTCATGTGCCAGAAGGAAGCAGGACATGAAAGCCCAACATTGTGTGAAGTCTCATAAGAAACTTAATTATAGTTGTGCAGAAGGAGCTTTCATGACCTGATCACCTCTTAAAGCCCCTACCTTTTCATGCCATTACATTGACCATTAAGTTTCAACACCTGAATCTTGGGAGGGATACACTAAAACTATAGCATTCTCTTTCAGCTACATAAACCCAAGTAATTAAGTTTTGAACACTGAGACATGAATGAAAATGATTTGAGTAATATCTGAGCATGCCCTGTGCCTCTGCCTTTCACAGTAGCTGAAACAGGGACTTAGAGAGGTGCCATCTTGGTGCATCTTGGTGCGTGCAGATGTGGACAACCTGATTTTGTGGATGACTTATAAGAGAGAAGGATCCTGGGCACCTGATGGCTTTTCAGAGATGCCATACCTTCGCACTTTTATGTGTGAAAGAAAAAAACCAAGCATATACTTAGTTATGTCAACATGTCATCATCATTCTAATCTTTTAGTTCCCAACACGTTTCCCTCTTTCTTTGAAGGACCAGCTAACCTCTCTACGCTTTAAGTCCTTGTTCAAAGTCCTTATTCTCCATAAGGACAACCAGACAATTTTCAAAGCATTAGAATAATTATTTGAGAAAGAGAACAGTGTTTGCATGGGATGCGATAATACCTAAGTTTTGTCTCAGTCTGTTTGAGGGGTTGGGATGAACGTGATGAAAGCACTCCTCATAGAGGAAGAGGCCGTCTGTAGTGGAAGATCTCAGCATTATGGAGCATGGGATAAAGACGGCATATTCAGAGGAAGATGTAAATAATATTCAAGAATGTAGGCAAAGGCTATATGGCTAGAAAGGACCTGGGTGAACATATCAAAAGGTCAGAACTTGGAAGAATCAGTGCAAATTAGGAAGTAGAAAATGAGATAGATCCAGGAAAGTGGTACAGGAATGACACTCTAAAAATTTGATGCCCTATGGTGCTCTCTGCATGGTGCTAAGCCTTGCAGGATTGAAAATTTTTTCTTGCATGCATTTTAAATGCTTTGATTTGTACTTAATGACAGGGAACTTGTATATGCCACTCAGTAAAGATGGATTTGTCCAAGGCCCTGCTAAATCAATGCATATTCACTGAAATCTCTTGTCATTGTTCTGTCAGAGAAAGCTCTGCATCCATTCTGCCACATGGAGATTTGGCTAGTCTGTATCTGTGTTTGTAACCAGCTGGGACTTTTACTGGCTTCATTATGTCATTTATTTTATCAGTAGACAGTTTTCCTCTAGTCTTTGTTTTCCTTGGTGGAAGTTATGTTCCTTTTGTTTGTGTTATAATAGAGAACAAGTCATTCCTTTTTCAACATTAACAATCCCATCAGTCACGCACTTTGACTTATAATTTTGAGTGCCTTTCAGCACTTTTAGGAAGAAGAAAAGATGACATTATTCTGAGCCACAACATTATGGGAGCAAGAAATTCCCCCAAGAGTTCAGATAATCCAATCCTTTGACTCCAATTGAATATCAGCTTTTGAAGAGACCATCATTTATAGATAAAATCTTCCTCTTTGTTTTAAATTCACAAGGCATGAAAGAGGATACATTTTCTATGAGCCTCGAGAAAAAGAAAATGGCTCTCTTCAAGTAAAATCATCTCACTTCTTCCTTCTACCAAGATTTAAAACCTGTAAAGATTTAAAACCTGGTAAAGAAACCTGTAAAGTGATAATCTCTGTAAATTACAGTTCTTGCTATATCTGATACTTGAAAGTCTAGGTTGGTGTATTTGTTTTCTCTTTTTGAATAACAAATTATCATGAATTTAGCTTAAAGTAGCTCACATTATTACCGCACCGTTTCCATGAGTCAAGAGTCCAGGTATAGGCAAACCGGTTCCTCTTCTCGGTGTCTCACCAGGTTGACATCTAGAGACCACCTAGGGCTGTGACCTCATCTGAGGCTCAAGGTCCTCTTTTAAGTTACTGGCTGTTGAAAGTGTTCAGCTAAAGAATGGAGATCCCCCATTTCTTGCTAGCTTTTACCTGAGGGCTATTCTTATCCATCTAAGAGGCTGCCCACTATTCTCTGCCATGTGATAATCTCTACCATATGGCAGGTTGCTTTTTCAAGGCCAAAAGAAGAGTTTTTACTTCTGTTTTGAGTCCTTCTTAACTCTTTTAAAGACATACTTCACTAGGCTAGGTCCATCCAGCATAATCTCCTGTTCGATTAACTCAGTCACCTGATTAGAGGCTTTGATTACATCTTATTTTTTTTTTTCTTTTTTAGAAAGGGTCTCACTCTGTCACCCAAGCTGGAGCGCAGTGGCTTGATCTTGGCTCACTGCAACTCCGCCTTCTGGGTTCAAGCAATTTTCCTACCTCAGCCTCCCCAGTAGCTGGAACTACATGCACACACCATCACATCTGGCTAATTTTTGTTTTATTTGGTAGAGATGGGGTGTCACCATGTTGGCCAGGCTAGTCTTGAACTCCTGACCTCAGTGATCTGCCTGCCATGGTCTCCCAAAATGCTGGGATTACAGGTGTGAGCCACTGTGCCCAGCCCAGCTGTGATTATATCTGCAAAATCTCTTTGCCTTTGCATAGTCCAGGAGTGGTATCCTATTGTATTCACAGATTATACAGGGCACATGGGGGTAAGAATTTTGAGGATCATCTTTGAATTTGGCTTATTGTAGTTGGAGATACATTAACCTATTACGTTAGTGTTTGATACTTATCATCCACTTTCAAGCTTAGTGGCTTGAATCAATAACTGATTATTTATGATACTACAGGGTTGGGGGTGGGGACAATTTGGGCTGAACTCAGACGGACAGTTCTTCTGATCATCTCAGCTGAATTTTCTCATGCAACTGGACTAATCTCTTGAGTTTCTTTGGGGCTTCTTGGCTCCAGGTGGTGTTAATCACATTTCCGGTGGTGGCTGAAGAGAAAAGGATAACTAGGCCACTTTGCTTCATAATCTAGAAGGCTATCTTAGGTTTCTTGACTAGGTAGCTGAATTCCAAAAGAAGCAAAAGAATTGGAGAGTACATTTCAACTATTGGCTTGTATTATGTTTGTTAACTCCTTTTGGTCAAAGCAAGTCACATGTCCGTGTCAAGATTCAAGTGGAGAAATATACTCTTAATGGTAAGAGCTGAAAATATAGTAGCCACTTTTAAAATATCAAGTCAAACAAGACATGAGGAGGGTCACTGTGTAAAACAATATGCTAACATGAATCAAAAATCATATTCAGACTTCACAACACATATACACGAGACTCCTTTAAACAGTGATTTTATAGTCTGTCTGAAACAAAACCCTACATCTTTCAAAGTTAGAACATGCTTTTTGCAACTTAGATTTTCCTGTTTTTATTTCAGTTTTGATCTCTTTCCTGGCTTCTTTTAAAGCGACTTTTCTCCTTGAAAATGCAACAGTGAAAGATATAAATCACTATTTCTCTGTTACCTCATGAAAGATTTTGTAAGTACATGCACCCTTATGACCCCTTCTCATTTCAGCTTCATTAAAAATTAGTATGTACAATTAGAATATGTAATTTTACTCAATTATATTCAAAAACCAACGAGACTTGGATCTCATCTCTAATGACATTGAAGCCCTCAGCATTCAAAGAAAATGACAAATGACTCAGCAAATTTGATGGTAATGTAGGCAGCTCTCCCTGATCAAAGACTACAGGAAAAAACAGAAACCAACTAAAAGAAAAGAGAAGAGAAGGAAATAAAACTGTTATTTAGCTTCATTTTATTAATAGAGAGAAACCAAAAAAATGGAAATCTCAAGGATATTTTTTTTTGGAAGCTGAAGGACAAAGAGAATTTATGATTTAGCCTAAGTAGGAGTCACTATGTCATAGAATTCTAAAATGATACTAATAAATACTTCCAATGAAAATGTGACTATTAGAAAGGGTGGAGCAAAAGGGTGAGAAAAGAGGTTGGATAATACCGCTGTAACAAAAATGAATACTTCACCTACATGTGGTTAAGACATTTACGTATATACCTCATGATCATACTTCAGTTCCAAAGAGCCATGTAAACATAGACATTATCTAGACTCAATTTCTCCTAATACTACCAGCAGAATTACATTCTTAAAAACAAGTCTGTTTGTATAGCCTATGTGTTTTAAGGCAAAAACAAAAGCACATTTTTTTTTCTCATTATCCATAAGATAAAGCCCAAACTCCCTAGCCTTTCAAACAATCTGATCATAACCTAATGAATACGGAAGGAACTTGCACAACTGTATCTAGTATACCTAACAGGGGATTGGTTCAGGGCCATATCCTGATGAGAACAATCCTGAATGATAATCCTGAATGTTGAGGCCACGTATTAGGATGACCTTTGGTTAGACTGAAGCAGAGATTACCCATGCAAACCTGGAATAAATCTGGTTTTATGCCTATTGTCCTGCAGTAATTATTATTTGTGCTCCCTTTCACTGTCACAGATGTTCTCGTTTGGATGGTGAATTAAATGATCATCCTGAAGCTGCAGTCCTTTCTTCTTAGATTTATGTATCTAATCCATGAGAATATTCAGAGGACATAGAGTAGATTGAATTTGGGACCACAGACAGATCAAGGAATTAGGAGATTCAGATTCTCACTGAAGCCCTGTCCCTAACTTGATGTAGTATGTTTTGGAATTCACTTAACACTTAATTTACCTCAGTTCCATTTCCTGGAAAATAAAACAGGGGAGGGACAACAGTATAATATACAGTTTAAGGTTATAAAATTTTAAAATCAGACTACCAATTCCATAGGTTAGTGGGGAAAAACAGCATAGAGAAATGAATGGACAGAACATCTCTAGATCTTATTATATTCATTACCTTTTAAATACTTTCCCCTTAGTGAACTTTTTATAAGAGTTGTAGCAAATAAAATGTTGATTGGTTTGGCTATCACATCTTTTCTTTCTAGTAGAGATGCAAATGAGCAATATAATGGTTACCTGACTGGTAATAGAAGAGAGATAATGAAAACGTAGATGACAAAGCAATCCATAAATGGGACAATACGATCCAGAACAATTGGGTTGTAGATGTTATCATCTTCTTCAGCAGAAAGAGGGAAAGGGATGTACAAATACTATTTCAAAAGGACATTAAAGGTTGGGACCGGTCAGCTGGGTGCAGTAGCTCAAGTCTATAATCACAGCACTTTGGGAAGCTAAGGTGGGAGGATCATTTGAGTCCAGGAGTTCAAAGCAGTGACCTATGATCACTCCAATGCACTTCAGTCTGGGCAACAGCAAGACTATCTCTATTAAAATATATATATATATATATAGGACAGGTGCAGTGGTTCACACCTGTAATTCCAGCACTTTGGGAGACAGAGGCAGGTGAATCACCTGAGGTTAGGAGTTTGAGACCAGCCTGGCCAACATGGTGAAACCCTGTCTCTACTAAAAATACAAAAAAAGTAGCTGAGCACGGTGGTGCACACCTGTAATCCCAGCTACCTAAGAGGCTGAAGCAGGAAAATCCCTGGAACTGAGGAGGCAGAGACTGCAGTGAGCTGAGATTGTGACACTGCACTCCAGTCTGGGTGACAGAGCGAGACTCTGTCTCAAAAACAAACAAAAAAATAGACCCATGAAATTTAGCTAATGAAGTATTAGTTTTCAGAGGTTAATTATTTGTTCAAAGTCATAGTTGTGATAGTATAGGAAAAACTCATAAAGACCTTAGGTCTTCTCTCTACTGCTCTTTTCACTATGCTACATCTCACAGAAATCTTTAATAGTATGGGCCTACATCAATTTTTAATGGGAAAAATGATTTTGTAAACTTCATACCATCATTAGGAATATCTCATAAAATAAATGTCTTTATTCTATATAAAATCTCACAGTGGTTTATTTACCATTGTCCATGGGATATAATTTAAATGCTTTAATAATAAGAACTTTCCATGATAAAGAAAACCTGTCTTGTCTTTTCTTTTACTTATTTATATATTTATTTATTTATTTATTATTTGAGACAGGATTGTGCTCTGTTGTACTGGCTGGAGTGCAATAGGCAATCACAGCCCACTGCAACCTCAACCTCCTGGGCTCAAGCAATCCTCCTGCCTCAGCCTCCTGAGTAGCTGAGACTATAGGTTCATGCCACCATGCCCAGCTAATTTGGTGTTTTTTTCTATCTTTCAGGTATCTTTTTAAAATCCTTTCTCCTCGCCATTCACCATGTTCTCAGCATTTATCCTGTAATAAAGCCATTTTGACAAGTGATCACACCCCAAGTACATTATGACATTTGAGAACTGTGTGCATGCCCTTGATCCTATTTGCAATGCTTGGTGACTTTCTTCTCGTTCTTCAAAACTCAATTTTGATATTAGTGTCTGTCCCTTCTTTATTTTCCACTTCAATTTATCTCCACATATCACCTTGCTCAGACTTAGAGAGGTTGGACAGTTTTGTTATTTCCTAAAATACAGCCAGGACTTATTACAATATTCCTATTGACACACATATTACTCAATATTGCTAAATTGTTAAAAATATAAATTGTGAAATCAGGACAGTTTTGAGCACTGCCATGTATCTCTGAACATTCTAAAAAATATGTTAGTGTATTAGTCTGTCCTCACGCTGCTAATAAAGACATAGCTAAGACTGGGTAATTTATCAAGAAAGGAGGTTTCTCACAATCATGGCAGAAGGCAAATGAGGAACAAAGTCACGTGTTACATGGCAGCAGGCAAGAGAGCTTGTGCAGGGGAACTCCCATTTATAAAACTATCAGATCTCATGAGACTTATTCACTATCATGAGAACAGCATGAGAAAAACCTGATCCTATGGTTCAATTACCTCCCACTTGGTCCCTTCCATGACATGTGGGGATTATGAGAGCTACAATTCAGGATGAGATTTGGGTGGGGACACAGCCAAACAGTATCCATTATTCTTAGTTTTCTCACCTAATTTTTTAAAGTAAAAATAATGTCAGTCTCATAAGGTTGTTTTCTGAAAATCAAGTGAAATAATGCATAGGAATTGTTCACCTCAATGCCTAAAAATTAATGAAAACTAGCTGCATGGATAATTTTCTTGCTAAAGTGCAACAAAAATTTTGATTATTCTGTTTGGTTTCTCTAGCATTTTTTCACTGTCTCAAGTATGAAGCATTTTAATGACCCATGTCATAGCCTTCTTCTGCTTCATATCTCAAATCTAGAAGAGCTAATCCAAAAATGGGTCATTAATTTAAATTTCACATCCAGAGAAGCATGTATTTTTCTTCATGATTTTCTCTGGAGATGATATGACTGGCTGTTTAAGACCTAAGCCTATCATCAAGGAGATTGATAAGCACAGACTGGTGGAGATGGAGTTGGTAGAGATGGGAGACTCACATGCCAACCAATTTACTGGCAGAAGAACAATCTTTCCTTAAAACTGCAAAAATTTGACTACTACATCAAAAGAATAGTCTCTTGATTTTTTTCTCCCTAATCAATGACAGACCATTCTTATTTGGCATCCTCTCTTCATTTCTCTCATTTTGTGCTTCCTCTATTCTTTTCCACATGAAATTCTTTCCTCACCTTGTTCAGATTTCTTGAGAGAAGTTGGACCAAAGTCACCAATTGTTTCCAATTTAATTTAAAATGATATTTCAGAACTATGGACAGCAGGCTGTATTTATTCTCCACATCCAAAGACATTTTCTTTATGCTGTATCTTAGTCAGAACCTAACCAGGCTACCTCTACCCATAATGAGAGAATCTATAAGAATAAAAAAGAATATATACACTGTTTCCAGCACCACCACCTCTATCCTGGTATTGAGATGAGTAAAAGACAAACTCAGGTCAGGAATTTTGTAAGAGAAAGGCTCTTAGACCTGTGGCAGATATAATGAATACAACTGTAGGGCTTCTATGACAACAACTGAAAGTTGACAAGAGTATAAGCCTATAAAACTCAACAATATAATAAGCTCAACTTGGAATTACTTATACATTTAATATTTTACAATTGATATTTTATTTTTCTATTTCTTCAAATCTCCAAGAGCCATATTAAAAACTTTAAACAAGTGTGAGCTGGTGTGGTCAGCCGATAAGACAACACATGGAATTGGGTTAAAAACTGAGGTGCTGGGCTTCATTCTGCTGCTATGGCCTTAGGAATATTTATCTCCCTAAGCTTCAGTTTTTTCATCTATATTGTGATATGCTAGCTTAGATAATATTTAATTAAGGTGCATATATTTCTACAAACCAAAATCAATAAATGTATTCTGAAGTATTCATGTCCTTGGATAGAACTTTTTCACATTTAGAACTATGCTGACAGCATCAAGAGTAACAGTTCCTATTGTTCTAAACTCCTCACCAGCAATAAAATTTGTTAATTCTATGAAATCAACTTAACTATTCCCACAGCATTTAAGATAATAAAAACTGAGTATATTAAGTTTAAATTCTAATAATCAAACATTTGACCATAAAAGATGATGGTACAGAATTATCTTTCCAGAAACTCATGAGAGGGTGAAAACAAAGATAACACTAAGAGTCTACCTACCATAGACTACCATGGTGGTTAAAATCCCACAAAATGCTTTCTACTGACAGACATCATATTAACACTAATATTAAACAAATCATTGCCAGGATTTCCAACCAGATGGTCAGCAGTCACAAGCTCTTTGCTGAGCAGCTCTTGAAAGGGTGCCAAAGCAGTGGTGTGGTTCTCGTGATCTTTCTGGATATCAGCCATGTTGTGCCCTGTGTGACTTATGTCCCAGGGACAAACACCAGCTGCAAATGGTCAAAGCACAGTCATTAAGCTGCAATACCACATGACCAGAAATTGCTCTTTGAGATGAGGGATGGTGGTAGATGCATATACTTGTCCATATTCCATAATAACAATCTACCTATTTATTTCGATTTAATAAAATGCCTTTCGGATACCATAATGTCTAGTTATACTTTGGCAGAAATCTAGAGGAATGGGCCTCTTTGTATTCACCCAGGTTTATGAAACTAAATTATTCTATTTGTCCTGTTTGTATTTGGAAAGGTATTTGAACCTTCTTACCTGACTTTTGTGGACTAATATCAGGCTTTTCAGAATCTTAGTGTCTTAGATCATTTAATACTTTTATTCCTTTACTAGAGTCCTTTCAAGTTGACTGTGCTATATACCTCATTGTGAGTCAGATATGGGGAATGTTGATTCCTAATTTTGTAGCTTAAGTGAAAAGTGTTAATGGAATAATTTCTGAAACTTTTTCAGCTCTCTGAGGCACAGTGGGGAATACTATAAGAGTAAGGGCAGCTTATCATATAACTTTTCTACTATTGTTATATGACAGTTGAAATGGCTTTCCTGAGCCTCTGTAACATGAGTTGAGAAACCAGAATGAGTCTACAGTAGCCCTGACATCTATGATTAATGCAAAAAATAACTGGAAGTGATTTCAACTTTGTAAACTTGTTGAGACGGCATATCATTTGTCACAAGACTTGAAGATTTCTTGAAGATTCTGAGCTATTGAAGGTAGGAGAGTGACAGAAGGTGAGGGTGTGTACATGTATTGTTTTTTATTCATGTAACATTTAAATAAGATTAATCATGTTTATTTCTGACTACAAATGTGATTTTCATTTTAAAAGTATTGAAAATTATAGAATATTATAATACTAAGTAAAAATTATCAATAACTACCAAAACCAATACAAACATTTGAAATTTTAGAATGGAAGCCTCTAGTCCTTTTTCTCTTCCAACACACACACATACACATACTCATTTTTATCTTTAACAAAACTGAGATATCTCCTTAGTGTTTTCAATCTGATTTTATTATTTGGAATCACCTTGAATATTTTCTACTCTATTAAATATTTTTCAGCAATATGAATTCAAATAGGCATAGCTTGTGCTTTCATATGGACAAGCTATAATTTATGTATTCAATCTCCTTTTTGTGAAGTTAGTTTGTTCCCAAATTTTACCACTACAAATGCTGAAATAAAGATCCTAATAAACACTTCTGCAAATGTCTCATTATTTGTATATAAATGCCCCCAAATTAAATTATTAAGTCCAATGCCAAAACTGTTTTTTTTAGGACTTTGAAACAAATATATTTGAATACTATTTGAATATACTTCATATTAGAGCTATAGAAAATATTGCTTCTAAGGGTACAGAACATTATGGACAAGAAAAAAAAAATAAAATAAAAAGCTGCTCCAGACGAGATCGCGCCACTGCACTCCAGCCTGGGCGACAGAGCGAAACTCCGTCTCAAAAAAAAAAAAAAAAAAAAAAAGAATTTGAGATCAGAGTCGTAGTCTAAATGTTAATTCAGTGTCCTATGCCTTTCTCTTTCCCTCTGACAAATAATTTCTTTTTTATTACTATATTTTTAATGACAAATTGGGGAACTCCAGAAGAAACATGCTCCTTGACTCTGTCCCTCCAAAAAGAGTGCAGTGGAAAGGAAGTCAGTACGCTGTAGCTATCTGTGTGCCAGCATGGGACCGAAACAGACCCAGACTCAGCACTCCTCTCATGCTTTCTGAAGACAGAGCTACTGGAGTGAGACCGTCCTTTCGTTCCCCCGAAGCTATCTTATCAGTTTCTGCTCCTGATCCCCTGTGGATGCAGGGGAATAGTTAGCATAAACCCTCCCATCAACAACTCAGTCAGCTGAAGTGCCAAAATTAAGCTTCTTAATTTAGCACTTTGATTTGAAAACCTCCTTCTCTCTCACGTCCAAGTCAGGTATTTATAAAAAGTTTTCACTTATCTGACAGAGTCCAGCCTCTTCCAAATGACTTCCTCCTCCCTCTGGGAAGCACTTATTCAGTAGCTTGCCTCCCGGAGCAATGAAGAAAATCACTCCTATGACAAAGGGCTTCAGGAATTGCCTGAACCGAAGGGACTCCAAATGAGAAGACCTTGATTTCATCAAATGCCACATCTTAAGACAAGAGCTATCCGGGGAAGTCACTAAAACCATAAACACCCATGTTTGTTGAATACTTGTTATGGTATGTCTGGCACTGCCTGGGGGCCTGAAACAAGAGGATTTAATTTGGAAATTCACAAATTCTGCCCACTCACAGCTTCTGTGTAAATCAGAGCCAAGTGAAGTGAAGCTAAAAGAGACATTAGAGATAATCTATTTCAATCTTTCAAAGATAACAGTATATTGAGCTTACAAGTTCTGCATCTTCCATATTGTAGCCTTATGGGAGATATTCAATATAACCATCCATGGCTTAGCCATACCCCAAATGCCCTTTCAATACTAAAGAAAAATGAACCATCTTTACTACATGTATGTTGAATGTTTCAGTTATTCTCGTCTGTGAAAGTCTAGTAGTGTAGTGTATCTAAGGCATTACTCTGTCAGAATGCTTGGTTTAACCATTTCATACCTACACATCAATAAATAGGTATTTATGTATGAAAAGTTGACACTACTGCCACAGTCACTGTCAGCCTTTGGGCACAATCATTTTGTTAAGTTCACAGGGGTTGTCTTAACAAAGAAAAAATTAGATCAAAGTTATCAAATATATGAAAGTGCCTTTTAAAACGATAAAGCACTCTTTCTCTATGAGATTAGTACTTTGAACAAAATTAGAGTTAAAGGACAGCATGTTTAACCATAATTATTTACCTTACCTGTTGCTCGTTTATCAAGTTCATAAGGATCAATGATAATAATGAGCTGTGAAGGTCAAACTTGGCCAACCATAGCAGGATGTGCATTGAAAAGATCAGAACACTTTGACACAGCATGGAGTCAGAGAAAGTGCTTGGAACTGGAAATCAAGATATATGAGTCATCGTTCCATTTGGCCTTGAGCAAGTCACTTCCCTGCGTGAGCCTTTCTTCCTTTGCTTTGTGAAATGAGGGCACTAGAGAAGGTGGTCCCTTATGTGCCACGGTGGGCTAAAGGTCTACTGGTACTTATGATAGGAAAAAGAAAGAAGGCAGTGATCCTGTTCTGACATTTAAGAATGAACAGGAGGCCCAGGAGTTTCCCAGAATGGGAAAGAGAAATTTGATTAAAGACAGGGTGCATCATTGAAGGCAAAGTAACGGTGCTTCTGTCCATTGCTGAGTGACAGGCTCCACGGGTGGCCCTGCTGGCCCTGAGAAGGTGCAAACTATATTTGCAGTCGGCATAGAACAGACTGCAGGTCAGAAATGAGCCCCGTTAGCCACACTTGAATGATGGGACAGCAGCTTTGTCAGATGTGTCTGGTGTTCAGTGCTCAGAACAGTGATTGGCATATGCTGGCCATCTTTCCCATCTCTTAATATTCTAGACTCTCAGAAAGAACGTCTGTAGCTTAAGGATTTAGAAGTCACTTGCTTGAATGTGCTCAAATTTTGCCAGGCAATTTTGCTGTTCAAAGGCAAACTTCTATTACTTGAATGTTAAAACACACTCCTGGTCATCCCGTGTGCGCCCACCTCTTTGTACTGCTAACCAAAAAAAAACTTAAAACCTTTCTCAGGCTCGATCCTGAAATTCTTGCTGACTAATTTTGGTATCCTGGTTTGCATCCTTGGCATTGATAACAAAGAGAAGCTCTATTCTCTTAAGTATAAGTCTGTTCAAAAGGAGCCCCTAATTATCTACTCTTAGTTAGAAATCTCTGTCATCCTATGTCACCTGAGCAGCACAAATTTATACGGAAAAACATTTTGATGAGAATTTAAAAAGCATATCCTATTCCCAAACCAGCACATACACAAACTTAGGAATGAAGGAAGAGAAAAAAATGAAAAGTTACAATAAAATATGAATGAATGCAACTTTAAACAAGAATACATGAGTGAAAATGCAACTACGTTTTCAAAGTTATGGAATTGTGGAGATGGCAGGAATTTACAAATCACCTTATCTAAATCCCAGTTAAGAAACTAGGAATCTGGGGCTCAGGATGATAAAAATGACTCGCTCATCATCAGCTAGCTACTTAGTAGTAAAATCAGAATTCAGAGTTCAGTTCCCCACAGCTTATTTATTCTAGTTTCACTTACAGAACCTTCAAATGGAGCCCGCGACTTTATTTATGTAATGCTTTTTTAAAAAGTAAGACAATAATACTTTCAGGGAAAATTTATAAAAGTTACTCTTTTGGGTGAAAAATGTTATGTCGTTTTATATTAATTTTAGGTAAGGGGACTTCAAAAACAAAGAGGATGTTCCTAAAAAATATATGCTTTTTCCCACTGGAATTGTATAAAGAGGAGTTCACCTAATTAAAACTTCTCTGGCAGGTATAATAAAAAGCCATCTGCTACCTAAAACTATGAAGCAGGACCTTGAACATTTTTCTCTCTAGAGAGCTTCAAAAGGGTATAAGAAGCATGGGACAGAGAGTGGCCCAAAGATTGGAAGAGAACAGGGTTTAGAATAATAAGGATAGGTACCACAAAAAGAATTCTATAACACAGTGATCAAAGATTGGATAAGTGTAACCTGTCTAGTCATCTCATGGATATATTGCAATTTATTCTGCAGATTTGGGAAGAAAATGTGGATGAATCACTACAAATGCATCACTACAGCTGGAAAACCAAGCCTTACACAACAGAATGCAACGTGTAATCATCACTCACATATATCTCTGATACATGTACATATACACATGGCAAAATGAACAATTCAGGATAATATTTATTGTCAAAATAATTATATATAGAGAAGGGAAACACAAGAAAAAGAGGGAAGAAAAGAAAATAGCGTTTGAGTAGGATGCTCTGTGGGCCAGGCTATTTTTCTGGAAAATTACATTTAAATGTATCAAGAAGCAGGTGGAGCAAATAGTGCTATTCTCACTTTACAAATAAGGAAGCTGAAATTAAGAGAGGTTAAAATATCTGCTGTGGGTGATAAAATACAGTAAGTGAAAAGAGAGCTCAAACCCACATATATCTGATTTTAAGAGGAAAAAGAGATTCCTATGACCTAGGATAGTTAAGAAAATTTTTATGAAATTTGACTATGGCCTAGTAGAAGAAAGATTAACAATCATTCTTGAAGAATAAGCATGAGATTAAGTATAAAAAAAGATAGGGAGATAGATAGATAGCTAGTTAGCTAGACAGACAGATAGATAACTAGACAGACAGACATAGAAAGAGAAGGACGGACGGACGGACGGACGGACGAACGAACGAACGAACGAATGAACGAAAGATTCCTTGGGAAACTAAGCTGCTAGTTAGAATTAAATTTATAATACATACCTCAAGCTTCCACTCAAGTTAGTTTTCTTTTTGGAAAAGTGTTACTCTTGTCTAAGAAAAATGAAGCTAAAATAAATTTCAATTTCTAACATCCATGTTAAGAAAATACTGTGCAATGTGGAAGAGGACTAAGTCTAATATGGCTACCATCATCGTCACCTCCTGAAGTTCATGTCTTTGTGTAATGGCTGCCCCTTGTGTGAGGGTGAGACCCTTGACTTATTTCTAATTAGCAGACTGTAACAAAGTTGTTGAGATATCATTCCCAGAATTATGTTACATTATATAGAACTCTGTCCTGCCAGCCAACTAACTAGATCTTGCCCTCCAGCATCCTTGGAGAATCCAGCTGCCATGGTGGATTCTTGAAGAAAATTGAATGTTCGAGAACTTGGACACTCTCTTGGAGGTGAGTTGCTTCCAACCAATAGCCAGCAAAAAAAAAAAAAAAAAAAAAAGGAAGCTCAAGTCCTACAGCTGCAAAGAAACAAGTTTTGCCACTAACATGAATAAACCTGGAAGAAGCTTCTTCTTTACTCGAGCCTCCAAATGAGAAGGGAACCTGTTTACACTTCGATGATGGCCTGGTGAGACCCTGAAGCAGAGAATCTAGCTAAACCATGCCCAGTCTCCTGATCCACAGAATCTGTGAGATAATTATTCTGTATTGACTTAAGCCACTAAGTGTTTGACAATTTGTTATGCAGCATGATCTTTGATACTGGAAATTCTGAGTTTCGTTATTAAGGAATCTCCTGCCTGATGCTATTTATTGTTTCTAGTTGCAATTCTAACAGTGATGATTCTTAATGGCAATTAATAAATAATAAACAAGTTGGCAATTTGTTCAGCTGTTGCTAGCATGTGGCATTCACTGGAGACAGTTTCCAGGACTAATTCCTCTCAGTAGCATCTCTGGATTATATCCCTCCACCAACCTTGTGTTTCTTCTGCCCTCAAATAGCTCCTGGTACGTGCAACTGTGACCCTTTTATAGCCACCGCTAGGAAATAAACCATATCAGAGTCCCTGCTTAACCAGGGTTACCATATAATTCATTGTCTAAACTAGAACACTCTTAAGAGTGAAAAGAGCACTATCAAAAATTAAACTGGAAAAACAAGCACAAATCTGGATGTCCCAGGTGAGACAGTGTGTACAGTCATCCTATACTTGATACTCTTAGGTCTGCTTCATTAATAAGAGCTATTTAAAAAAACACACACATACACAAATCCAAAGTTTTAGGATTTGTTCTAAACTGAGAAATTCTAATGACATCACACTTAAAGCTACAGCACAGATTCCCTATGGCTACATTCATAACTCTCTCCTGGAAGGACTGTTTATTGCTAGGCAGTGGATCCTTGGTGCAGAATAAAATGACTGGAATATATTTGGCACCATTTATATATTTTAATTGGATAAATAAAGGTATGGCTAAGCTTTCTCCCTATAATGGGTATTGTTGGTGCTCTATACCATGGTGTAATTACTACTAGCCACCAACTACGATGATAGAAATAAAAAGATTTACAATACTACATGCAGATGTGGAGTGATTGGAAATCTCATATGCAGCTGGTGGGAAAACAAAATGGTTTAGATACTTTGGAGAAGAGTTGGGTCATTATTTATCGGCCAAATATACACTTTCCACACTACCCAGCACTGTCAATTCCAGATTTTTACCCAAGAGAATTAAAACATGTGTCTCCACAAATACTGGTGGACAAAAATTCACAGCAGCAATATTTATAATCGTGGTAAACCAGAAACAACTGAAATTGTATCAACTAAAGAAAACATAGGCAAATTGTGATATCATCATATAATAAAATGCTGCTTAGTAATAAAAAGGAACAAACTACTAACAGTTTGGAGACTCTCACAGACTAAATCCTGAGCAAAACAAACCAGACAGAGCAAACTGAATTTATCTAAAGTTCAAGAACTTGAAATTAAAGTACATAGAAACAGGGGTTGTTTCTGTGGTACAGCTAAAAGGAGCTGTCTTGAAAGAGACATGAGGATACATTCTGGAGATATGGAAATGTTTCATATTGTGAAAGGAGTGCTAAATAGGTGTGTTACCTTGTCAAAATTGTACAGTTAATATTTGTGCATTAAAAGGCATGTAAATTTTACTTTAAAGGACTATAAAAATGAGCAAGATAAAAAATATCTTGTTCTGAATAGAATTGATTTTAAAACCACCTGAGGATTTTGCTCTGTATTAGCAATATTTTAGCATCTTAAATAAGGGAGATGACAGTCCCAAAGTACTACATGTAATTAGAATTCCTTATAGAGTGTTATTCTGGCCACTAGGTTGAAAGGGACATTGACATAAAACATGTCCAGATCAGGAAAATCTGAATGACCAAGAATCTGAAAATCATGTTTTATGTAAAATCGTAAAGGGGAATGGGTTCATTTTGTCCAGGAAAAGAGATTAGAAGAACTGCAATAGCTACCTTCTGATATTTGAAAATTTGGAATGTGGAAATGAGGACATATTCTGTGAGGCCTCAGTAGGGTAGAGCCAACAAGTAGGATAAATTTTAATGCATATGAAACAGAGTTTTGAAACAGCTGTACTGCAGAGGAACAATCGGCTTGGTGAAGTATCACGCTGTCGCTCAGTAGAATATCAGAGGCTTCCGCCATGTTTTGTCCCCGATGTTTCAGGAAGAATTGCTACATTGGAGGAGGATGGTCTTCTCCATTTCTAAGAGATTATGATTCTGTGTTGTGAAAGCTTGAAATCTAAGATTTCGTGGGTTTTAAATCTTTATAGGACCCGAAGGTGGTATGTGATACGTATTAATCAGTATCCGTAGAATAAAACACTACTGTTTCATTAAAATTTTCACAGCAATGGCTTTCACTACAAATGGAATATGTGTCTTTAAGATACACCAAACTCTCCAGACCACGCAGCCAGTCTCCATACAATTACAGATGTGTGAAATAGCCAAAATAGCTAAACTATCCCCTGAAATAACAATCAGATTCATTGGCTCTTGAGTAATCTTGTACTCACATTTTCCATTTTTGTATGCTGTTATTGTTTTTACAAAACAACAAAAAAAACTGTTTTAAAAATGTGTTTATCTCAATAGATGAATGGAGATACCATAATTTGTTCAGCTGTGAAAGAGTTTCAGAGGAAGTGTTATATGACCCCTATGAGAAACTATTTTTACAACAGAACTGAGTGGTTTTTTTTTTTTTTTTTTTTGAGACGGAGTCTCGCTCTGTCGCCCAGGCTGGAGTGCAGTGGCCGGATCTCAGCTCACTACAAGCTCCACCTCCCGGGTTCACGCCATTCTCCTGCCTCAGCCTCCCAAGTGGCTGGGACTACAGGCGCCCGCCACCACGCCCGGCTAATTTTTTTTTTTGTATTTTAGTAGAGACGGGGTTTCACCGTGTTCGCCAGGATGGTCTCGATCTCCTGACCTCGTGATCCGCCCGTCTCGGCCTCCCAAAGTGCTGGGATTACAGGCTTGAGCCACCGCGCCTGGCCAACTGAGTGGTTTTTAAGTTATAGGGCATTCACAGGAATTACTGGATCCAATAAGATTCATTTTTACACCAAACTCTATGTAATAGGGAAACATTTTTGTAATGCTATAGACCTTAAGATTGATTTTTTTTGCATAGAAGTCAATTGGTGAATTGCAAACACTCTATAGTCTTCCTTGGTCTTCCTTCATGTTCTCTCTTTTAACCACGTCAATGTGATTGTTAGAAGATCCTTAACCAGAAGGGCACAGACTGAAGAAAAGAGCAGTTGTAAAAATCAGTTCAGATATTGCTCTCATAAAATTTTAGTGAAGACATTTGAAATTACTGGTTGTATATTTCATATCTCCACACAGACTTTCCTCCATTTGTAGATATAGTTGAAAGTTATCTGCGTATGAGTTCCATAAACCACTTTAGAAATTAGTATACTTCTTTGCTCTTGAAACTTAAAATTTTATTGTTTTTTAAGTTTTCTGCACTTGAATATTCAAAGAAAAAAATCATGAAAATATTTTAAGCTATTACCAATGAATGCAAGATTCTCTTTAGATTCCACATAAAATACAGTATTCTCTAGTCCTGTGTATGTGCTTTAAACAGTTGATAGATTTAAACTTATAAAATTATCTCAGTAAAATCTCTCATTCAGAACAAGAAAAAAGAAGTATGTTTCACTACCAACAAGTAGATCTTAGAATTGAAGGAAAGAAGAACTTCTGTGTTGGCAAATAGTGGATAAATTTTAGGAAAACCTAGATTAAAAAGTTTTAAAAAATATTTTAAGCCTTATTCAAACACGGGGTACATTTTTCTCAGTGAGATATTTTTCTTGTGGTCTTACAGGAAGCCAAGGTAAGCTTGATGAAATTGCAGCTCCTTCTAAACTCAGCAAGGCCATACAAATAATTCCAGGCCTCTTTTCTTTAAAAAGTTGCCTGCACTTAATTTCCCACATTTGTGAAATTTTTATGATGTTAATGATGAGTTCCAACACGCAAAATAGTGTAAAGTATCACTAGACACAAGAAAGATTGCCATCAGATTCTACTTTGCTATTTCCAAGTGGGTTTCCCTAAAAGCTGTTCAGAAGGTATGACAATTACATCATAGAAACACAACACAGAAAGGCAAATAGAAAATCACCTTTCAAAAGTCTAAAAGAATACCTGAATAGATTTAGGTGGTTTAGAAAGTTATAAGCACATTGAAGCCACATTGATTTATATTCCACTACAGTATTATGAAATTTGTAATGACTACTTGACAGGTAGATTTGGAAAAAAGTTTCATGTAATTAGGTAGTATAAATAATATTGCTGGGATAAATCAACTGTACAAATTAATTTTGAAATATTAATATGGAGGCAAATGTTTGGCCAACTTCAAAGGCACCTAGTACTCAATAGGCTCAAATACTTACACGTAATTTTCCGTACCCAAACCTGGTTTTCCTTCAGTTTCCTTGAATTCACTAAATTAAACCAGCATCCATCATTCCCCAATACATAGGTCATTGTCAATATTCCCATTATTCCCCATATGGGACATATGTAACTCTTTAACAAAGCCTGTTCATGCCTATCTATGTCTCCTGACCACCACTACCATCCTCCGGATGCTAGTCCAAACTACTAATATTCTTTTGCCTACACTGTCACAATAATTTTCCATTTTCTTTTCCCAATCTTTTTAACTCACAACAGCTAGAAATAGCTTTTCAAAAGATTACTCCAACCTATACCTCTTAAATCCTTTACTAATTTCTTATTGCCCCTACGATCATGATAGACATCTTTGCAATCACCTATAAGACCGACATTGTGTCCTGTCCAACTCTTTATCCTTTACCTAGAACCACTTTTCTCCTAACTTTTGGGAAGGAAGATTTCTCTTCTCATACTGGACCTGTTTCCCTGTGGAAGATCCTGCACTTCAAATAACATTCCTAATCTTTTGTGCTACCCTACTCATTCTGCAACTGAATGGGTGGGCACCATTTGTTCTCATTTCTACTTCTGTAGAGTTTATCAAATAAAAAGATAGCATTGGCCGGGCACGGTGGCTCACACCTGTAATCCCAACACTTTGGGAGGCCGAGGCAGGAGATCACGAGGTCAGAAGATCGAGACCACCCTGGCTAACACGGTGAAACTCCGTCTCTACTAAAAATACCAAAAAAAAAAAAAAAAACAAACAAATTAGCCAGGCGTTGTGGTGGGCTCTTGTAGTCCCAGGTAGTTGGGAGGCTGAGGCAGGAGAATGGCATGAACCCAGGAGGCAGAGCTTGCAGTAAGCCGAGATCACGCCACTGCATTCCAGCCTGGGGGACAGTGAGAGACTCTGTCTCAAAAAAAATACAAATAAAAATAAAAGTAAAATAAAATAAAAAGGATAGCATCGATGATTTTATCTCTGTTCTTCCATCCTTTTGCTTCCTCTCCTCTTCACCTTGATCCTGAGTAGGTGTGCTTTACCTGCACATTCAACTTTCATTGGATTATTCTGAGGTTTAGACTGGAGGAGGTAGTAGGTTAAAGACTTATTTGTCCCAGATTTTAGCTGATCATCCAAAACAGTAATCAAGATGTCTAATGAAGCTCATATTTTGATCTTCATTTACCTGCCACCTCTGCCTCTCATGATTGGTTTTGAGGAAGACATGTGCATTCTACATTGACCACCTAACCCTGTAGCAGGGTATTCTTTACTCTCACCATTTCAGCTTCCTCTCTCCTTCTAGAGATTACTTTTCATGTTGTTCCTTCTGCCCTGGACACACATCTCCTTTTGTACTTCTCATAACACAGTTCAAGTTTTTCCTTCTCTCTCTTACCAAAGCAAACCCTCCTTTTATAGGCTCTCTCAATAGGATCATGTTATCATAGTTGTGAGTTCTTAAATTTTCTGTAACAATTTGAGTAGAATTCATTATTTTCACTATTCTAGAAGCCCTCTGAAAGCAGAGGCTATATAGTTTTGTTCATCATTGAATCCTCACTACCTAGCACAGTGGCCCTAAAATATTTGCTGATTGAATGAATGAATAAATATACGGCAATCATTCTTAGATAATAATTAAAATAACAATAAAAAGTCAATTAGATATAATCCTTGTAACTCTGTACACCATGAAGTTTATCAAATAAGCCAAACTGAGAAGTTGGAAAGAACATTGGGTGAATTTATGTTCACCAAATATTTCTTAATTCGGACTTTTTATTCAGCATAGACCCTTCCATACACACACTATTTCATATTGGCAAGTTCTACTTTATGTTAATAGTTAAATATGAGGAATGCCAAAGGAGAGTGCTAGGGAGTACTTCATCAAGTGATTCATAAAATATTTGCTAAGTGCCTTTTTGAAATTTGCATAAATTGCTTAACTTCTGACAGCCAAGACTTATTTCTTGAAAACTGAAGATGAAGTCTGTGTCATATTATGCCCATTGGGATTAAATGAGATTAAGTACTTTGTATGGCCTACATATCACCTGTTCATTGCAGGTCCTCAGTGACGTATTTTTCTTATTTATTGTACACACCGAACTTTTTCCTTTTTGATCTTTACAATAACCAGGCAACAAAAGATTTATTTTCATTATCTCTATTTTACATTTCAAAAATGTCAAAGAGTTTAAGGGTTTTGTCTAAGTCACCCAGAAATTATCAGCAGAATCCACACTGAAAAATCAATTCTAATTTCCTCTCTACTGTATAATTGCTTTTAATAAGGAATATGTGGTCAGAACTTATAATTATACAACCTAAGTCATATTTTCTATTTATCTCTTGACATATTCTCCCCTTTTATTTGCAGGTATTTTATTTAACATGTTGGGGTATTTTCTGAGTCTTTCCTCTGAATGATCTTTGCCTTTCCAGGTACTCCATATATAGATTTTTACAATCACCACCCTCCCACTTCCTACCACGATGTTACTCAGATGTCTTATATCCTCCTCATTGCTTCCCCCAATTTTCCTTGGCATCACCTTCTCTGTGTCTTTAACAATGAGACTTCCTTGTTATGCACTGGCTTAATTTATGTATATTTTACACAGTATTCATTGCCAAGACATCTGGTTCCTTCTCATCGCTAAAAACACATGGGAAGAAAGAATATTCATTTCTCCAATGAAAAACACATAAATGGTTACAATAAATAAATTAGTTGAAATTTCCCATTATTTTCTGTTTCTTTTGTTCTAAACTTATCATTTAACGTTTTCCTGCCTTTATCTTCCCTCCTTTATCAAACATTTAACAAATACCTCCTTTGTTTCAGATCCTTACCTTGTTGGATTGGAAATGCAAAGATGTTAGATGATAGAGATAGATAGATAGATAAATAGATAGATAGGAAGATAATTTTGCGTGTTTGTGTACATGTATGTGCATATGTTGGGCAGGGTGTGTGTGCGTATGTTTTTCCTGCCTTCAAAGACCAAAGGGGGAAACACATCATTATGTTTGAAAATATCAATGAAAACAAAGTACAATCTAGTTCTTTCTCTAATTACCCTTAAGCAGTATCTATTTCGTTGAATCTTATGAAATTGCCAATAATCCACTGTTTGTGATCACCAAAAAATGGCCATGCTATATTGTTCAACATAATAAAAGCATTAAAACCACTTGTTAAAAAGTGAAAGATGTACTTCCCCAGTTGTTTTTGCCATTATGAACTCAGATAACTGAATTATTCCACTTTTTAAATAAATGAATGGAATTGACCTATTTGAAGGCAGATGATGAATTAATGGTATTGACCTAATGTGGACCTCACACAGAAGCATTTTAATTTAAGCAAAATTATTTTTCAATGCTACTTTTCTCACTTATAGATGTTAGTTAATATAAAGCCAAAGGATGGTAACCTACTAATTGGTCACCCAGTCTTGCCCTCTTCAAGTGGGGTATAGTGCGGAAAAGTGAGAATTCTGCCTGTCTGCCTGTCTAACACACTCACTCTCTCACTCCCCCCTACCCTTGCCCCACTCACCTCTCTCTCTGACTGTGCTCCAAGGCAAGCTTAAGCAAATGGTTTTTTTTTCCAGTCAGGCAACATTTATTCTCACCAACATTTACCCAAATCGATACATTTTAATTGAAACTAATGGCAGTTAGCTTAAACCAACAGATTTTTCACTGGCCTAAGTACATTAAATCAATGCATTTTTCAAAATTGCCATATCTTATGTAAAACAATGCATTTTCATTTCATCCAGGACACATTTTTATTCCACTCTAATCTGCCAAGTTAAAGAGTCGGACTGAAGTAATAGATTTATTTTTTTTTTTCATACCAGCCCTAAGATCTTGAATGAAAGAAACATATTAATCATTCAGATATATGAAGTCACTTTCATTTGGTTTAACGTAACAGACATTTATTGAGCCCCTACTGTTTGTGAGATACTGTGTTTGACATTCTGGAGGGTACAAAGTGATTAAGATAGAGTTTCTGTGCGTAGAAGCTCATGATTTAGTAGTGAATACCATGAACAGGATTAATTATAACATACAACAAACAGCTAGAAAAATGTGATGGAGGAAGATATTAAGTGTGACAGAAGGATTCAGGGGGAGATGTGAAGAAGGTGGCATTTAAGCTCATCTCTGAGCAGTGGATAGCTCTAGTGGGAAGAACATGCTACATAGAATGAATAGATTGAACAATAGGTTAGTTATGTAATGCCAGCTACTACTGCCAATGAATTCTATATTTTCAGTCTCTTAATAAAATATAAATTAATTTGTCACACACATAATAGACCATGGTGGCTGTTTCTGATGTAGAATTAATTGTTCTTAACTTGACGATTCTAAGATGAAGGTTCATTTAACTTGTGACTCTAACATCTAGGACTTAGAGCATTCTACATTTGGCAAGTAGAAGAGGAAAGAACTTGGAGAAGGCACATCCGCTTCATAATAGCCTTAGCCAAGAAAGGGTACCGATCATTTGTGCTAATACTCCATTGGTGGGAACTGGTCTTATTGTCATACCTTGATGCAAATGGACTGGGATATGTAGACCTTTCCTGGGAAGCCACATCCTAGTGACAACTGTATTCTATGGAAGGAGTAACATGAATTTAAGTGGACCGCTATCTACTTTGCTGCAATCAAAGACACAGAGTGAGAAATACAAAGGGTTATAAATGTGGCATGGGGAGCATTCATAGAACATTTTAGAAGGTAGGAAAGGCAGAGTATAAAATGTGTTCTACACCACCCCAAAGTGTTAATTTTGCACATGAATGGGAGCCACTGAATGTTTTTGAAAGAAAATATTTTCATAAACCTAATTATTCACTAGTGTCTATAGCAAAACAAAACCAAAACATAGTACACAAGAGACAATAAAAATTCTGTACTAATTATGGGTGTTTACCTCATCTTTTCAGGCCTCAGTTTCTCCTTCTATAAAAAGAGATGGTTGGTGTAGCCACAAGATTTTTGGCTTTAACATGTTCCTTAATAAACTAACCAATTCCTTTTATATTTATCAATAAGCATCTTCATATATATAATATACACACACACATACACACATCATACATATGCCATTCCATATATTTACTGCCTTTGCCCTGCTATCTATCTATCTACCTGGCTTGTATTTTTATATATATATAATATATAAAATATACATTATATATAATATTATATATAAAATACATATTTTTATTTATATATATTGTATATATAATATATATTATATATTTTATATAAAATATATTATTTATATATATTATATATAAAAATATATAATATATATTATATATTGTATATGTATATGTATCCATATATTTTATATATAGTATATATATTTTATTATATATATAGTATTACATATATAATATATATATGTGTATGTGTGTGTATATCGATATAGGACCTTTATAGGACTTAATCTTTCTTGGTATCAAGTAGGGGAATTAAATAAAGCAAAGTAAGAGAATTAAAATAACAAGTGGTCAGGTCAACGCTCCCTGAAAAGATGACATTTGAGCTGATACTCATATGAATGGAGGGAGAAGAGAAAGATACACAAAGAACAGCAGAAAAGAGGATTGGTCTAAATGAACAATCAAATATAAAGGGCCTGACACTGAAGCTCACGGTAAGTGGGCGCAAAGCAAGGAAGTCAGTGTTATTGAAAAGCAAAGAATACCAAGAATCAATCTGTATTGGCAACCAGGAGTGAGACTGTATTTAGTCTTTTGCTACTTGAAAGAGTTTTCTATTTTCTGACTTGTAAGAGGATATGTCTAAATTAGATATTAATGCATAACAACCACTCTAATACTTATCAGCCTAAATCAACAACTATTTATTATTTTTTTTTTAAGTATATTGATTGGCTAGGCAGTTCTGTTAAATTGTGCTTGTCCTTGTTGAACTAGGCTGGGTTTCCTCATACCTATGCAGTCAACTCATGAATTGTCTGGGCCTAGTTGGTCTTGGATAGCCTTTTCCGGGAAGATTCAGCTCTCCTCGAAATCTCTCTCACATTCCTCCAACAGGATAACCTAGGCTAGTTTTCAGAGCAGAAACAAGGGTTATAGAGCCAAAACAGAAATACACAAGTGCTTTTAAGGCTTTTGCTTGTATCAAGTTTGATTTTGTCTCGTTGGCAATGGCGAATTGCACAGCCAAACACAGAGTCAGTGTGGAAAGGAAGGCACAAAGAATGTAATCAGGTGTGATATAAAAATCATAAAAATTGGGCTATTAGTTCAATCAATCTACCAGTTCTCCAGTCTGTTCTCAATTATTTCTTGTGTCTTCAACATGCAAAACAAGATCATGGTATCCAAGGATCTCAAAAGATTCTGATGAACATGGCATCAGGCTTGGAGTCCAGAACTTTGTGGTCCATCTCAAACCTGGACATGTTTTTCTGATACAGTTCCCCAGTTTATTGTTCTCTATGACTTTTGACTGTGCTCTTCAGACTAGCCACCCTTTTCCATTGGCCACTTCTGAAAGAGTGTTAAGAAATAATCCCTTCAGAAGCTTTCTTCATCCTACTGCCTGCCTGTAGTAAGTTGAGAATCCAGTGCCTTTCAGTAATTTCAAGTTCTTTTAATCTGACTGAAGGCACTTTTGCTAATATAATTCCCTGAATAATTTGGGGGGAGGGTGGTTAATGCATCTGATTTGAGTTCATATTAACTCCAGAAGCCATGCCACAATGTTTTTCAAGACATGTCTTACTTTATCTTGGCTTACCATTACTGTAGGATCATGCTTCTGTAAGACCATACCTTTAAGATTCTTAGAAGCACTTTTGTTGATCTTAAAGAAAGGGCTAGGCACCACTCCAATTCCTTCTTATGGTTATACCCTTAATTTAATCTCTGTTCCAGGCTGTATATTACTTTGAGAATCCCTTCCCTGCAAAGAAAACTACAGGTGAGAAACACTTTTATTTTTCCAATGTAGGAAGTCCTCATTCTGCTTGCAAACTAGCCAGATCTTTTAAAATCTTACTTCTTTTTTGTAGTACCTTATCATAAATAAGTAGTAGAAGCAACTCTTCATAAAAATCTCATGACTCAAATCTCAAAATTTATTTTCATCTCCCAAGTTACAATAGGCAACAGTTTTACCCTTTTTAAAAATAATTACATAGTATAGGTTACCATTTCCCAGCCTTCTATAGCCACTCCATTACTCTATCACTGTTTTGTCTGTTTTTTTTTTTTTTTTTTTTTTTTTTGGTCTCTTCTCACTGCCTGATCCCAAAGCTAATGTCACATATTTTATGTTTGTTATGGCAGAACCCCCCTTCTTGTACTGAAAATAACTAAAAAGGGTTTGGTTGGGAAAACAGAACCATTATAAGAAAAATGGGAATAAGGAATTAAATCTTACATGGTTGTGTGATAATATAGAGAAGTGAATATCTATAAAAAAGAAGTCAGAGGATAAGAATAAGAATCACTCATTTAAATCTTGTAAGCCAAGTACATCTGGATGCCAAAGTGGTCCCATAAAGGGAAGCTTGTGGAGAGGGCTATGGAAATTCTACTACTGTGTAATTGTTGCCAGTATGGGTCTACAGGAGACACCTACGTCTGGGTCTTCTATTTGGAAGCAGAGATGATAGTTGAGGAAAAAAATGCTAGACATAAAGTAGAGGGGAGGGAGGAAGTGCATGTCTGCCATAGAGTCAGCATTTCTATCTGACATAGATTATTTATGTATTTATTCAGCAATTATCAAGCAAGTACTGTATGACAACCAGTCCTTCCTTAGCAGTAGAGATCGTGGATATGAAATGCAACATTCTCTTACATGAAGCTGCTCACAGTTGGACAAAGAGAGAAATGAGAAAAGCAACAAGCAACATAATGCTAACTGTGAAGAGATTAAGAGATTAGCACAGGGCTGAGAGAAGACGTTTATTTATTTATTCACTAACTTAACCAATATGTATAGAGTGCTTACTATGAAAAGGCAGTAAAGTCTTCCCACCTCATGCTGACTATGTCACCTACAGGGGGCATTGTCCAGGTATCTCCATACAGAGATTCTCATTCTTCCTCTCCTCTCCTCTTTCAGCAAAACCAGAGGTAAACTCTGAAGCTAGAAGCAATTTAGGAAACTGTACTAATTCCAAGTGAAGAGTACCCTTAAGGATCTAACCTCCATCCTTTTGCTATAGCTTGTCTCGCTTACTTGGAGATATGGAAGAAGGGGGTACCCCTTCCATTACCCAAATTGACCCCTGACAGTCTTTATTATAACATTAACATTAAAGGAATTAATAATTTATTTGTGGGGAAAAGTCATGCAATTTTTTAGCATCAATACAGTATTACACACAACAGGCATTATTAACTCTTAACTAAGAGAGGTTATTGGAGGTATGGATGCCCAGAGAGATTTGAAGATGGGGAAATGGAGACACATTTGCTTAGGCTTGCCTGTGGAAAGAGGTAGAGAAATAGTGCTAAAAAAAACTATGACATTTTACCTCCCTCCAACTTCTATGCCTTCCTTTAAACCACATTTCTTTTCTGATGCTCCGTCTTCTAGGGGCTGAGTAGCAGAGTAGAAGGAGTATAAAGTCAAGGCTCTGGACAGATCTGAGTTTTTAATTCCAGCTCTGCTGCTCATGATTTAGAGCAAGTTGCTTAATGACATGGCGTCCTACTTACTTTCTCGTCACTAAAATGGAGAGAGCAGCACTTCTCTCACAGGGTGGTTTCTGTATTGCCCATTAAAACAAAAAAGGAGAACCCTTCCGTAAAGGGATCCATTAATTATTGACTGCATTTTTTTCTCTTAGTAATTATTATTATTAATTCCTCCATTATTAATGACTTCCATATCACTTCTTTTAAAATGAGGATGTATATTTATAGGACTTAGGTTATATTCAAGAATAATTAATGAGATAATGTAGCTACCATTTGTTGAGGAACTGCTATATGCTGGGTGTACTATATACGTTATTTTAAATCCTTACAAAAGTAAAACCCTCCCACTTTGGGATTCTCTTCACCTAATGATTTGGCCTTCAAGTAGCCCTCTCTACCCTCATTTTGTATTCTACTGAATTACAATAGTGTAATTTTGATGTGATTCGACAGCTTAAATATCCTGTTTTTTAGAAGGTGCACTTGTATTGCTTTGGATAAAGCTGGCAATTGCATGATTATGCACCACTAACACACCAGCAATTGCAGCAAGTGAGGCTCTTGAGAAATGAAATTAAGTCTTACCTTGGTGAGAACTTCCAAACAATTGGTTGACCCTCAGTTGGAGGCTGTGGTCATCTCTTTGAATATTTAGTTACACACAAAGATAATTAGCTATTTGATTACTTACCTAAAGTTTACTCATGAATTTACTTGTGTAATTATGATTTATTGAAAATCACCAGGTTTCTAAAGCTTTGCAGTTTCATTTCCTTCCTGTCAAATTTCCCAAGGGTATGTGGTGTTTATATAGGTCATACATATATATGCATCAATTTATTTATAAAAAGTATCACATTCACTAAAAATGAGAAAAATTTCCATAGCTCTTACACCACAATGCATTTCCTGAGCATGTCCCGACTTTGTCAAATGGAACATTCCTCCCTTGTCTCTCCCAATACGGTTGATTTGATATGATTGATTAGAAGAAAGATTCCTTCCTAGTTCTATTTTTCAGAAGGGAAGGGATTGGGTCTTGTGTTCGTTTTTATAGTGACTGTGATTTCTGAGAACAAAGATACCTCGTGTTCAGTTAAGGCTCAGGAAGCAACTGCTGTTGAGTTCCCTAAAGGCCAGAAGAACTCAGCAGAACCAAAGACCTGGATTTGATCCTATGGACTTGATTTCTTCAGGTGAATCTCAAAATACAAATACTATTTATGGAGTCTTAGCTTTACAAAATATACAATCTATTACCTTGTAACATTCCTATTAATGCTTTCATGCATGTGGGAGTGCTATATACTACATCCAAACTTTGGAGGTGAACACCTTAGATATACGTCCCTGCTCTTACCACTGCTGACTACTTACTCATGACGTGATTGAGAACTACTAAACCTCTTCAGCTTCGACTTTCTCTTCTCTATAAAAATGAGTAAGTCTCTTTAGCTTACAAATTGTTTTGATAATCAAACATAAAGGATACAGCACTACTATCAGACCAGCCACCTAGGAGTCTTTAAAATGTAATATTAATCTGTATAAATATATGACACAGTTTAATGATTACATACTAAGATTTATGTGCCCTACATAATTATATAACAAAAAATTAAGTGGGATTTTTCCTTCTGCCCTGGATTTGGTGCCTGAGGCTCAAAGCTGCAAACAAATTGGTACTGAGCTCCCTGTTTTCTAAAGAGAACTTTCAACAACTCTTGTTTTGACAGCTCCTGCTGGGTCTTACTTTAAGTCACTAGAAATGGCCCTACCACCACCTGCCAAACACAGAAAGCCCACAACCCTCTTCATGCTTAAAAAAGTAGACTGGGAGGAAAAAAAAAAAAGTTGAGAATGACTAATGTGCTGGAGAATGTGGCGTTTATGATTAGAAAGGAAGTGCTCCTCCACTCCTTTGAAAAGTTAAGTCATGATGTTAGGAAGACAATTCTTAGAGATTGGCATTGTCTGAAAGAAATAAAGGCTCGCATCTGTTTCTTGCTAAATGATTGATGGACTGCAGAATCAATCAAGGTGGAAGCAAAAGAGTGGTTGAGGAGAATGACTTGCACCTTTTCAAGGTTAGGGGCTTAAATGTGCACAGAGCATGGGGTCACAATCTCTGGAGATTTCAGAAGATGAGAAACTTGCTTTTGACGATAGGACAAAAAGAAATCACAATGTAATGTGCCTAGGAAGAAGATGGAGCAGCTTCCCACTTTATCTACGTTTCTTTCAGCCTTGAAAGGGCCTTGATAAAGAAATCAGTTATTTCCGATTTCAAAGTGATCAATGCTTTGAGGTAGAAGCAGGTACCCTGGGCTGACCATATGATCAAAGCTAAACTAATGTGTTGGAGGCATGGATTGCTGGTAAGAAACAGAGAGAGATATGACTGCCCTAAGTGGGTTAACAGTAACAGAGTGCTGGATTAATGTTGATCACAGTTGCAGCAAAATGACACATACTCTACAGGTGGAGACCAATCCACTGATAGAGACCACCCACAATGAATGCAATAGGCCAAGCTAGAATGAGATCAAGGATTCTTTCCTGCAACTAACATGTCTGGAAAAGTGGTCCCTTTCTCACCTATTTTTCCTGCCAACATTTAATACAAGAGGCTTTGAAAAGAGGCAGATGCTAGAATAGGATGAAGAGGAAAAATAATGGCCCTCCCTAACCTCAGATCTCTTTGAGCCATGGGATAAGTGTGAGATGAAGACAGTGATAAAATAATAATTAAAATAATATTAATAATTATAATAGTAGCTAACATATATTTCTCTCCCTATGTCAGGCAATGTTCCAAGTGCTCAACATATAGCAAATAATAAGAGTCATAGGATGTAGGTTATTGTATTCTCTCCATTTGATTGTTGAGAAAATGGAGTCCGTTTGAATTTGAGTGACTAACCCAAGTAATGACTAAACTAAAAATCCAAAGCTAGTAGTGGTGGTTCTGGAATTCAAATCCATAGAGTCTGGATCCAGTATAAGCAACTTTCAGATAAATTCAGAATTGTAATGTGGACTGAAATCTTAACAATCAAAATTTACACAAATTTTCGGCAAATGATGTGTGAAGAAACTTTGACAGAGCAAGTTTAAAGACACAGATTGCAGGTAAGCAAAATCCTTTCAAGTTTATACCTTGCCAAGCTGAAACTACTCAGTCAAGTCTTAATACACTGTTTTTCAAAGCGTAGCTAAACACATCAACATATATCTAATTGAAGGCAGGTAAAGGATACCCAATACATTTTTTCTAAAAAGTAATGTTTACCAATGTAACGACTACTATAATGTGTAACACTTACACAGTATATGTGAAAATTCTATGAAAATATTAGGGATAAGTATTGATGATAAAAATATTGATTATGATATATTCAATTTATCTTTATTTTCTATGTGTTCACCATAAGCTTTCTTTATTGAAAAACAGAGAGGATAAACATAGATATATCCTCTTAAGAAAACTACTTCTCATTCTTTATATTTATGTCATTACAATGGAAACGGTAGATGCTGGATCACAGGGGATGTTTAATATTAGATTGAAGAAGATATTAAAAAGTATAGCAGACTGGCTAAAACAAGTCTGCACTGGCACTAGGGATGGTCCTGATGACATGCGAGGTCTTTTCCATATCTAATTTTGATAATATGATTGATGAGGTGATTTCTCATAAGTGGTGGAAAGAAACAACATCAAAACTAATCACATTATGCTGGCATTTGGAAGTCTAAATAAAAGGTATGTGAACTCATTACAGGAAGATATTTTTTCATTTGAAATTTAAATTTGCCAGCCCAACCATATTTGTCTGGAAGACTTGAGAATTTGTTTGTAGATGAAAATGACCAGAGTTGAGTAATCAGTTCCAACTGATTACAGCGTACAATTGGCAGGCCAGGGACTTCCTGATGGTTACAGATCTGTCTTTAGAAATCTCAAGTTCAGGGAGAAGGATGTGATAACCTCAGTCTCTGTAACTATGTTTCTCTGCCCCTGGAAGGAAAAAATGACCTCCCCAGGTACTAGTGGAATTTCTCTGCAAATTTAGCTTCCCCACTGGTTTGATTTTTCTTTAACATAGGAATATTTATAAGCTTTAAATGAAGAGAATAGTACGCCTTTATTTCATCAACTTTTCAAAGATACAGTCACGGCTGTACAGCAATCTCTACCAAAGGGGAAATTAACTTTAATATAAAAACACACAGCTAGGCGAACTTGGGAAGTCTATCATTTTTCCAATATGCAGTATTGAAGCCCCACAGTTGTACACCCTACACTTAAGCTATCAAGAAATTAGGCTATTTGAAATGTTATAAATATGCAAGCTATACCCATTATCCTAGATGGGCAATACAATTTATGGAAGATATAATAAATAGAGGGAAATTTAGTATGTTGGTTCAATATAGAGTAGGTAATTGAAGTGCAGAATCCAAAGTAAAACCATAAACAATAATTAGATAGTGAAAAAGTGGAGAGTTGACCATGGCCCACATAATAATACAGCTGAGCATCAGCAAAGACAGAAGCTGGCTTGCAGTTGGAAGCAGATTATAAAGGGAATGTATGCTTAATAAACATCTGGAGAAGCCGTGATAATATCTGAAGAATCATCTTCTGGAGACGGGAACTCTCTAATCTTAACCTTACAATCTTAATTTGTGGGGGAACATATGATTACGTAGATGTTATTATGTACATCTGGAGGAGAGTTAATCTGATGCCTCTGTGAGCCTCAGCATTGAGCAAATTGCAATAAAATGTGTAGCATTGCTTAGTACAGCTAGTATCATTGGGAGTTTGCAAGTTAAAAGTTTCCTTCGAGGTTGTACTATTTAGGTTCTTGGGTGCAAATAATAGAAGAAATTCTGTTAGCTTTAAGAAAAAGTACAATCGGCCGGGCGCGGTGGCTCAAGCCTGTAATCCCAGCACTTTGGGAGGCCGAGACGGGCGGATCACGAGGTCAGGAGATCAAGACCATCCTGGCTAACACGGTGAAACCCCATCTCTACTAAAAAAAATACAAAAAACTAGCGGGGCGAGGTGGCGGGCGCCTGTAGTCCCAGCTACTCGGGAGGCTGAGGCAGGAGAATGGCGTAAACCCGGGAGGCGGAGCTTGCAGTGAGCCGAGATCCGGCCACGGCACTCCAGCCCAGGCTACAGAGCAAGACTCCATCTCAAAAAAAAAAAAAAAAAAAAAAAAAGAAAAAGTACAATCGACTGGAGGAATTTAAGGAGCTTGGAGCTGGAGGGTTGGACTAGGAAACTGAGCAGAGCTTGGCAACAGGAACAGACTGTACAATGTATCAGCACTTCAGCTGCAATATACACGTTCTAACCAGTGTTTAACGTGTGCTTAAGGGGCAATGTACCAGGAGAAAACACCTGAATGGCTGACAGTAATTTATAGATGCACCCTTAGTTGTACCGGGACAGGGAGAGATGAAAAATGGCCCTTGGAACTTTCCTTAGCAACCGTGTGCTTTTGAGCACCTAAAAAGTGTCACATTTTGAGTGTCACATTATATAGTAGACACTGTACTACACACTGGAATGCAAAAGTACTAAAGCCTAGGATGTAATTTCTGTCTTTTAGGAATTTTTTTATATACATGAATCACTGCAGGAAGAAAAGAGAGAAAATAACACAAGACAGAAGCTAAAAAGTAGACACCACTACATCCTCATTTGACATATCAGGAAAGAGAAGCACCAACAGGTATAATAACCAACAGCTATAATAACACATATTTCATTACTTGAAAGGAAGTATCATAAGCAGTGTGACGTGAGGTAAATTAAGGTGACCATAATTTACTGACCAAATTGGAACATTTTTCAAAGTAAAAGAGGGACACTATTAGTGCTTATGCCAAGTCAACAAGCTTAAACAGAAGTATCTTTGGAATACAAAAAGCCTGAGAAAGACATTATAGAAAGGATGTTGCTTACTGGGTTTGCACAATTTATTCAAAAACACCTAGAACAGTGCTATCCAAAAGAACTTTCTGCAATGAAGGAAATACTCTATCTGTCCAAAATGTGGCAGCCACTATCCTCATTTGGCTATATGATCTCATGAAAAGTGGCTAGTATGACTAAGGAACTAAGTTTTTTAATTGATTTAATCTTAGTTGAAATTTAAATAGGCACAAGCATCTAGTGGTTACCAGTAAGGATAACACAGAAATAGTTTTAACTTGTGATTTATTGTATTTGTACAGCTGTTTATAACAATACTCCAAGAAGTATTTTAAGACTCTACCAACCACCAATAGATTGGTGGTTGATACAGACTTAAAACTATACACAATTGAAATAAGTGAAAATATAAGTACAGAATATTGCAAATTATACACAGTAAGTCTCTGATATTTATTTCTCTAATTTCACTTCGCTAAGAAATGTTGAAACTCTGGATACTCCCCTTGTTTGTTGTGTATGATCATGCAGGGTATTTGGTGCTGTTGCTGTTTTGTTTTAGTTGTTGCTGTTTTTATCCATGACTGATGACTGACCCTCTGCTTTGGATGCCATGCTGTTCTCATTCCAGTTAGTGTAAAATGCTAGCTAATTGTCTTACCCTGCAAATAGCCTCTATCAAAATAATGCTAATGTTCTCAGCTCCTTTCCTTATGTAGCTGCTTCTGTGTCTGCTCTGCTTCTGTTGAGAGAAAGGCGTTTTATATCTCATTTCTTGGCAGAGAGATTTAGTTGGAACACAACAAGTTGGGTCACCCATTGGGCTAAGGTTTTTGAAACCATTAAACAATTTAATAGCGTGGTTGAAAACTGATATGGTTTGACTGTGTCCCCACTCAAATCTCATCTTGAATTGTAGTTCTCATAACCCCCACGTGTTGTGGGAGGGACCCGGTGGGATGGAATTGGATTATGATGACAGTTACCCTCATGCTGTTCTCGTGATAGTGAGTTCTCACGAGATCTGATGGTTTTATAAGGGTCTCGCCCCTTCACTCAGCACTCACCTCTGTCACCTGCCACCATGTAATACGTGTCTGTTTCACCTTCTGCTTTGATTTGATTTTAAGTTTTCTGAGGCTTTCCTAGCCATGAGGAACTGTGAGTCAATTAAACTCTTTTCTTTATAAATTACTCTGTCTTGGGTATGTCTTCATAACATCATGAGAACAGACTGATACAAAAATAAAAGCTCCAGTGTTAAACAGAATACATTTAAAAGGTAATTTAACAAACTACTAACTAGGTGACCTGGGGCAAATTATTTAACCGTCTTAGGTCTCAATTTCCTCATTCACCAAACAAGTGAAAAAAAAAAAAAGTTACTTTCCAGCAAGCTGCAGTGGCTTATGCCTGTAATCCCAGCACTTCGGGAGGCTAAGGTGGGCTGATGTCTTGAGCCCAGGAGTTCCAGACCAGCCTGGGCAACATGGCAAAACCCTGTCTCTACAACAAATACAAAAATTAGCCAGACATAGTGGTGCATACCTTGTAGCCTCAGCTACTTGGGAGGCTAACGTGGGAGGATGGCTTGAGCCCAGGAGGTGGAGGTTTCAGTGAACTGAGATCTTGCCACTGCACTCTAGCCTGGGGGGCAGAGCCAGACCAGCCTAAAAAAAATTACTTTCCTCATTGATTTATTGTGGGGCTATGCATGTAAAACACCAAGCATAGCTTATGATATATAGTAAGCATTAACTCAATCAACTAAATGTTTCTGGGCCCATTCAAGCATACTCAACTGTACAAGGAGCTGAGACAACTGTCATGCAGTTTATAGTGTAGGGCACCATTCTTCAAGATAGTAGTACCTGCCTCTGTGGTAGTATGGACTATAATTGGGCAAGTACAGAGTTCTCTAAGAAGATGCTGAGGAGGTGGGGTAGGCTTACCGAAAAAAAGCATAAAACACTTCTCAATTTTGCTAGTACAATATCTTGGGAACTTTGTATACAGTCAGGTTCTAGGTGGTCAACACTAACATTCACAATTGAATTTCAATGCTTTGCTGCTTTGTGTTGTCTTTGTTAAGCTTTTTTTTTTTTGAGACGTAGTCTCACTCTGTCGCCCAGGCTGGAGTGCAGTGGTGTGATCTCGGCTCACTGCAAGCTCCGCCTCCCGGGTTCCCACCATTCTCCTGCCTCAGCTTCCCAAGTAGCTGGGACTAAAGGCGCCTGCCACAATGCCCGGCTGACTTTTTTGTATTTTTAGTAGAGACGGGGTTTCACTGTGTGAGCCAGGATGGTCTCGATCTCCTGACCTTCGTGATTCACCCACCTTGGACTCCCAACCTGCTGGGATTACAGGCATGAGCCACCGTGCCCAGCCATGTTTTTTAATTTTTAGTTATTTTCAAGTGTGTGCCCTAATCTAAGGAGCCAAAATTGTGTAATCACAAACTGTACTGTCACTTATTTATGCAGTTAGTCAGCAAGGACTTACTGAGTGTCTAAGGCACACCCAACACTGTGTTCGTTTCCAGACATACATTGGTGAATAAATCAGACAACCCCCTTGTTCTCCATGGTGCTTATAATCTAGTTTGTAGTTGATTGTCTATATTCACTCTTATTATGGACAGCATACTCAGATACTACCTGAAGTTGCACTTTTCATGCATATCATCCTTTTATGTGGGCCAGTATTCACACAGTAGTGAAAGCTAATTTTTTCTTCCAATTCTTGCTCCAATATTGACTTGCAGTTCACACTACACACAAGCCATCACACGCGATAAACAGCATTAAAACAAATTGGTAACCATTAAAATGGGCCAAGTCCATTGATCATGGGCTTCAGTATTACAGCAATGGCAAATTGCTATAACGTTTCTAGGCACTTTCCCTTTGTGTGCTAGTAACAAACAGTGTGGACCAATTGTTGTCCACAGATCACATGGCAAAAAAACACTGATACAGGCTATAGTACCTCGAAATAAACCTACCATGTTCATAGAGGCTATCATAAAGAAAGAGGAAGAAGAGAAGGAAAGAGTTCTCTCTTTTCTTCAAACTTTCCCGTTTTAATACCCCTTGTACTAGATAGACTGCATATCATCTAGACCTGTTCATGCTGAAATTGTTATGAATGTTCATCTACATTCACAGCAAGTAAAATACTCTATCATTCAGCTCCATTGAACCGTACCCAGAGAATCCAGATGCAAAACCTGTGTAGCTATTATAGGGTGGGGTTGAGTGAAGAAGTTCTCAACTTGCCCTTGTAAATGACTCACATAGGAAATTAAATGGGAAATATTTGGCTTTCTAATTGAGAGCAGAGTGAGGGATCAAGGTGATGGTAGCTACTGCGTAATAATTAAGTATACTGAAAAAGAAAATCAGCTAGTCACTTTCCTGGGAAAAGTTAATACTGCCTTTTTAGTACCTATTTTACTCTGAAAGATTATAAACTTCCTCAAGTCAGGTCATGTCCTGTTGGCCACTTTTTATAAAGAAAACGTACATAATAAACTAGTTTATATATATATATATATATATACACACACACATATATATACACACACACACACATACACATACAGACACACACACAATAAATGTAATTTTTATCTTAATTTTTTAAATTATAAAACTATGATGAAATGAGTATTTTTATTGATGTTAGGCAGGAGAAGCTCACATTACTAAATTAGAAATATTTGTATATGTCTACTATTTTCCAAATCCAGAAAATTTTCTTGATTTTAGTCTTTATAAAATGATTGCTTTTTTTTTTCTAAATTGGAAAGTAAAGAAATGTAGAATCTAAAATTATCCATAATCTCAGCGTCTAAACTCAAACACTAAATTTACTTTGTGATGTATTCGGCTCTATTCTTTCAGTAACACTGATTTTTGTGCTTGAAATAACTGGGCCTGACTAACGTTTCTAGTTCTCATAGTAATAAGTTTCTGTGGGAAATTAGGATTCAAACACTGCAGCAGAACTTTGAATAGCAAGCCCTTTGTTGATACAACCACTACGAAGTTTGACTCTGTTGGTCTTGTGAATAACACCCTGATATTCACAAAAGAAGAAATTATCTGGAGCTTTTTAGCTCAGCAAGAATCAATTCTTAAGCCATATCTGAATTCCTGTAAATTCAGAATTAGTGAGGTCTGAGTTAATGAGGTTTGATTGTATCCTGAGCTATTGGTAAAATTGCAATGCTGCAGTGACTCCCACTGAAGTTAGATTCATTGCTGTTTCAACAAGGGTTGAAGAGGGCAGATTCTTCCTGGTACCCAACATCAGCGCTTTTTAATTACACTATTATGTGGTATAAGGTGGACCTATAAGATGGCCTACTAGAGGAAGTCAGCACTTTCTCAGTGAGCAGCAGCATATTTTTTTACTTCTCTCTGCAGCCCCCTATTCACTTTCAAATGGATCAGGTTTCCTTTCTTTGGATCTCTAGCTTTTGTCCATTAGAGTTTCCCCCAAAGACTATTTTATCAAACAAGGGAAAACACTTTAGAAAAGACCGTAAGTTCTTTGCAGAGTTATAGCCTGTGCTTTGTTTATGTATAGTGAACACTTACTGAGTTAGCACTCCCTAAAGGAAAATCTGGGGAGATATCAGAAAAATGTTTTCGGTAATTGCTACTTGGTTTGATCTCCTGGTATTTTGTGATGTTTTATGCAGCATTAATGGCATCACCTGAGATTCTAAGGACACAAAAGAACTTCTAAGTCCATTATCAAATGTAAGGAAGTCATTTCAAACCTCTGAGGGAATTAAGTGAGTTGACAGTTAAATGCCATTCTTGGAAGAATGTAACAACAACATGCCTCTAAAAGACTTAACCCATTTTAATTGGCATCTGTTTGTATGCAAGGATATTCCAGATCACATATAACTGTGGGTAAAGATCCAGTACCTCTCTGTCAAGCACATGGAAATTTCTAATCAGGTTATTGTTTTTGGCAAATTAGCCAATTAATTTTCAGTATCCCTCTGCCTATTTGTAATTTATACAATTTTGGAAGCTACCGAAATGCCTTTTAACTTCATTTAGTTTGGCCTGAAGATTATCATTTGGAGTCTCCAAAGGTTGATTATTTTCATTCATGAATACTTGGGACTAAGAGAGTGACAGAGGATACAGTGAGTAGGTAGTTGATATAGTTTGGCTATGTCCCCCCCTCCAAATCTCATCTTGAATTATAGTTCTCATAATCCCCACATGCCATAGAAGGGAACCGGTGGGAGATAATTTAATCATAAGGGTGGTTACCCTCATTCTGATTTCATGACAGTGAGTAGTTTTCATGAGATCTAATGGTTTTATAAGGGGCTTTTCCCCCTTTTGCTTGGCAGTCTTCCTTGCTGCTGCCATGTGATGAAGGATGTGTTTGCTTCCCTTTCCACCATGATTGTAAGTTTCCTGAGGCCTCTGAAGCCATGCTGAACTGTGAGTCAATTAAACAGCTTTCCTTTATTAAGTACCCAGACTCGAGTATGTCTTTATTAGCAGAATGAGAATCAACTAATATAGTAGTGAACAAGTTTTTTTCACTTACCACCTAGGATAGTGTACCAGTTCCACACACCGGTTTCCTGACTCTTCTCCCAGGCCTGAAACTTGGTCTTACCAATGGATTATAAAAATGCCTGTTTATTTGGTGGAGATACAAGCATATCCCAGTATCTGCAGCCTTCAATACACACTATAACTTAATTTTGTGTATACCAAACAGGGAAAAGTGGAAAGCATTCCCCCCGAAAACTGAAACAAGACAAGGATACCCACTTTCACCACACTATTCAACATTGTACTGGAAGTCCTAGCCAGAGCAATCAGACCAGAGAAAGAAATAAGGGGCGTCTAAATCAGTAAAGAGGAAGTCAAATTGTCACTGTTGCCTGATTATATAATTGCATACCCAGAAAATCCTAAAGACTTAGCCAAAAAAACTTCCAGATCTGATAAATAAATTCACTCACGTTTGAGGATACAAAATCAATGTACATAAATCAGTAGCACTGCTATACATCAGCAATGACCTAGCTGAGAATCAAATCAAGAAGTCAACCTCTGCAGGGTGTGGCGGCTCATGCCTGTAACCTCAGCACTTAGGGAGGCCAAGGCAGGCAGATCACCTGAGGCCAGGAGTTCAAGATCAGCCTGGCCAACATGGCAAAACCCCATCTCTACTAAAAATACAAAAATGGGCTGGGCATGGTGGTAGGGACCTGTAATCCCAGCTACTCAGAAGGCTGAGGCAGGAAAATTGCTTGAACCCATGAGGTTGAGGTTATAGTGAGCCGAGATCATGTCACTACACTCTAGCCTGCATGATGGAGCAAGACTCAGTCAAAATAAATAAATAAACAAACAAACAAACAAACTCAACTCACTTTACAACAGCTCCAAATAATAATAATAATAGTAATAATAATAAAATACTTTGAAATATACCTAACCTAACCAAGGAGGTAAAATATCTCTACAAGGAAAACTGCAAAACATTACTGAAAGAAATCATAGATGACACAAACAAATGGAAGCACATCCCATGCTTATAGATGGGTATAATCAATATTGTAAAAACAACCATACTGCCAAAAGCAATCTACAAATTCAATGCAATTCCCACCAAAATTTCATCATCGTTCTTCACAGAACCAGAGAAAGATTAAAATCATATGGAACCAAAATAGAGCCCACATAGCCAAAGCAATACTAAGCAGAGAAAAACAAATCTCAGGGTATCACATTTCCTGACTTCAAACTATACTACAAAGCTATAGTTACCAAAACAGCATGGTACTAGTATAAAAATGGCCATGAAGACCAATGGAACAGATGAGAGAAATAAAGCCAAATTGTTACAGTTAACTGATCTTTGACAAAGCAAATGAAAACATACAGTGGGGAAATGACACCCTATTCAATAAATGGTGATGGGATAAATGACAAGCCACATTTAGAAGAATGAAGCTGGATCTTCGTCTCTTATCTTATAGAAAAATCAACTTAAGATCTATCAAAGACTTAAATCTAAGACTTAAAACCATAAAAACTCTAGAAGATAATATTGGAAAAACTCTTCTAGACATTAGCTTAGGCAAAGAGTTCATGAACAAGAACCTAAAAGCAAATGCAACAAAAACAAAGATAAGTAGATAAACCTAAACTAAAACACTTCTGCATAGCAAAAGAAATAATCAGCAAAGTAAACAGACAACTCATAGAATGGGAGAAAATCTTCACAAACTATGCATTCCACAAAGGACTAATATCCTGAATCTACTAGGAACTCAAAGAAATCAGCAAGCAAAAAAATAAATAATCCCATCAAAAAGTGGGCAAAGGACATGAATAGACAATTCTCAAAATAAGATATCCAAATGGCCAACAAGCATATGAAACAGTGCTCAACATCACTATTTAACAGGGAAATGCAAATCAAAACCACAATGAGATACCACTTTACTCCTGGAAGAATGGTCATAATTTTAAAAATCAAAAAATAACACATGCTGGCATGGATGTGGTGAAAGGGAACACTTTTACACTGCTGGTGGGAATGTAAACGAATACAACCACTATAGAAAACAGTATGAAGATTCCTTAAATAACTAAAAGTAGATTTACCATTTTACCCAGCAATCCCACAACTGGGTATCTACCCAGAGGAAAAGAGGTCATTATATGAAAAGACACTTGCACATGCATGTTTATAGCAGCACAATCCACAATTGCAAAAATGTGAAACCTTCCTAAATGCCCATCAACCAATCAGTGGACAAGGAAAATGTGATGTATATCATAGAATACTACTCAATCATTTAAAAAAAGTGAAATAGTGACATTTGCATCAACCTGGATGGATTTGTAGACCATTATTCTAAGTGAAGTAACTCAGGAATGGAAAACTAAACGTCATATATACTCACTTACAAGTTGTAGCCAAGCTATGAGAACTCAAAGGCATAAGAATAATATAATGGACTTTGGGGACTCAGGGGGAAGGGTGAGAGGGGTTGAGGGATAATAGGCTACACATTGGGTACAGTGTACACTGCTCAGGTGATGGGTCCACCAAAATCTCAGAAATCACTACCAAATAACTTTTCTATGCAACCAAATACGACTTTCTCCCTAAAAACTATTGAAATTTTAAAAAATCAATGAATCCAATAGTTTTTGGAAAATGTAAATAAGATTGATGGACTGCTAGCTAGACTAATAAAGGAAAGAGAGATCTAAACACAAAATTAGAAATGACAAAGGGGACATTACCAGTGATCCCACAGAAATACAAAAAACTCTCCCTTAAAGACTACCATGCATACCTCTATGCATATAAACTAGAAAACACAGAGGAAATGGAAAAAATTCCTGGAAATATATAACCTTTCAAGATTAAACCAAGGAGAAATTGAATCCCTGAACAGACCAATAATGAGTTCCTAATATGATTCAGTAGCAAAAAACCAACCAACCAGAAAAAGTCCACAAACAGATGGATTCAGTCTAATTCTATCACATGTATAAAGAAGAGTTGGTATCACTCCTACTGAAATTACTCCGAAAAAATTGAGAAAGGATTCATCCCTTAATAATTCTATGAAACCAGCATCATACTGATATCAAAACCTGGCAAAGACAACAAAAAAGCACACTTTAAGCCAATATCCTTGACAAACATAGACACAAATTTATCAACAAAATATTAACAAACTGAATCCAGCAGCACACCAAAAAGTTTGTCCACCATCATCATGTAAGTATATTTTATCCCTGGCATGCAAGGTTGGTTCAACATATGTGAAAATCAATACATGTGATTCAACACACGAACAGAACTAAAAAGAAAACTCGTGATCATCGCAATAGATGAAACAAACAAACAAACAAAAAACCACCTTAGGATAAAATTCAAAATCTCTGCTCAACTTCAAACTCTAATACAAGGCTACAGTTAACAAAACAGCATAGTACTGATAGCAAAACAGACACAGAGACAAATGGAACATGGTAAAGAACCTAGAAATAAGACCACACACCTACAACCATCTTATCTTCAACAAAGGTGATAAAAACAAGCAATGGAGAAAGGATTCTCTATTCAATAAATTTGCTGGAATAACTGACTAGCCATATGCAGAATATTAAAGCCGGACCCCTTCATTACACCATATACAAAAATTAACTAAAGATGGATTAAAGACTTAAATGTAAAATCCAAACCCATAAAAATCCTGGAAGATAATAGCATTCTGGACATAGGAACAGGCAAAGATTTCATGAAAAAATGTCAAAAGTAATTGTAACAAAAGCAAGAATTGACAAATGGGGTCTGATTAAACTGAAGATGTTCTGCATAGCAATAGAAACTGGCAACAGAGTCAACAGACAATCTGTAGAATGAGAGAATTTTTTTTGCAAATTGCATCTGACAAAGGTCTAATATCCAGCAACTATAAGGAATTTAAACAAATTTATTAAAAAAAATTAGGCAACCCATTAAATAGTGGGCAAAGGATATGAACAGACACTTTTCAAAAGAAGACATACACGTGGCTAACAAGCATAAGGAAAAAAAAACTCAGTATCACTGATCATTAGAGAAATGTAAATCAAATCCACAATGAGATACCATCTAACATCAGTCAGAATGGCGATTATTAAAAAGTCAAAAAAAATAACAGATGCTGGCAAGGTTGCAGAGAAAAAGGAATGCTTCTACACTGTTGGTAGGAGTGTAAATTAATTCAACCATTGTGGAAAATGGTTCCTCAAAGGCCTAATAAGAGAAGTACCATTTGACCCAGCACTCCCATTACTGGGTATATACCTAAAGAATATAAATTTTTCTGTCATACAGACATAGGCACGCGTATGTTAATTGCAGCACTATTCACAATAGCAAAGACATGGAATCAACATAAATGTCCATGAATGGTAGAGCAGGTAAAGAAAATGTGGTACATATACACTATGCAGCCATGAAAAACAAGTCACGTTCTTTGCAGAAACATGGATGGAGCCGGAGGCCAGTATTCTTTGCAAAGTAAACAAATACTGCATGTTCACATTTATAAGTGGGAGCTAAATGATAAGAACATGTGGACATAAAAAGGGGAACAGCAGACATTGGGGACTATCAGAGGGTGAAGTATGGGAGGAGAGAGAGGATCAGGAAAAAAAATGGGTACTCAGCTTAATACCTGGGTGACAAAATAATCTGTACAACAAATCCCCATGACACAAGTTTACCTACATAACAAACCTGTATGTGTACCCCAAACTTAAAAGTTTTTTAAAAAGTAGGTTTCTGGTTTAGGTCTAGCACATTAAAAGTGGCCACAAGACAGTGGTGATTTTTGGCTAAGTGTGTCAGCTAAGGAGATATAATCAGTTGTAAATTTAGCTTGCTACTTCTCAGTAGCCTCAGATTCTCCATCTTAAAATGAGCTGATTTCCATCTTAAAATGAGCTGATGAGCTCAGTAGCCTCAGATTCTCCATCTTAAAATGAGCTGATTTCAACCTTTCAATAGACTACCTTAATATGTTTATGTGTTTAAAGTATTTGGAGAAAACACAGACTTAGGTAAGCAATGTATATGTTAGTTAATATTATTATAATTTGACTTCATACCCAGAACTAGAATCAAAAAGTAGAAGTTTCTGGGAATAAATTTCAACTTGCTACAAAAAGCTAATTTAAAAGACAATAGAAAGATGGAAGTAGATGAGCTCCTCATCACTAGGGTATCCAAGGAACATGAATTTTTCTAGATGGAGTCTCACTCTATTGCTCAGGCTGGAGTGCAGTGGCACAATCTCGGCTCACTGAAACATCTGCCTCCCGGGTTCAGGTGATTCCCCCACCTCAGCCTCGCGAGTAGCTGAGATTACAGGCGCCCACCATCACACCTGGCTAACTTTTGTATTTTTAGTAGAGATGGGGTTTCCCCATGTTGGCCTGGCTGGTCTCAAACTCCTGACCTCAAGTGATCCATCCCACTCGACTTCCCAAAGAGCTGGGATTACAGGTGCGAGCCACCACACCCGGTTACCTTGGTATGGATTCTGAAAGTTCTATTTACTCACTGGATTGCTGTCAGATTAACCTGCTGGAAATTGACTTTTAGTATTGAGATTTTGTGCTTCTTTGTAATGTTTATCAACTATGATCACTGTAATGCTAGCTAGTTCATGAAAATGAGAAAGTAAAGGAGTTAGAATAGTAAGGTGTAGTATAAAGAGACAAAGGTTTAAGGCGGCAGACAATTTGACCTTGTGATGTAGGAACTTGGAAACATTTAAGGGCTTTGAACCTTATGGAGAGAGAAAGAAAGAGACAAAAGGAGAAAAAGAGATTCTGGCATATACTGTGTATAACAAGCAATTAGAACCTATGAAGTACTGTGGATGAAGATTGCATTTAATATGAGGAGGAGGAAGTATTTCATACTCCAAAGGCATGGAGTATGAAACCCTGTCCAAGATGACCTAGAATTAAACAGGCAAAAATCAGGACATTGCTTTGCTGGAGGAGCCCAGTCAAATAGGAGAAGCCAGCCCAGGAAGAGAGGAGTTGGGTCTGAAGGTGAAGCTAGTTGCTGCATAAATCTCCCTGAGAACTTCAGAAACAGTTTTGCTTCCCTTTTTGGAGAAACAGCTCTATCTGGGTTTCCTAGCCACAGCAGCAGTAAAAACAACAACAAAAATGCAGGTAAAATAAATAACACCTCCACCCCACATTTCAGCCGTCTCTGGCCACAGTACTATAGAAGCCATCATTCTTAAAGAGTGTCATCTTTTATTTATTAGCAACATGAAACATCCTGGAGGTAACTGAATTATGCGATCAATGTTAATGCTAATCAAAGTGATCAACGTTGAGTGTTCTCTTCTCCACATGGTGTGGCCCTTGCTGCTCCCAAGATGTCAATTGCATGATTTGTACATAGCCCTAATTTGCTGATTACACTGATCTTCTTAGTTCCTGCTACTCTGAGTTCTTACCCCTTTGCTATCTTTGCTTTTAGTTCAGCGTTGATATTAGGGAAATGCCATTAGAAAAAACAAAGTATTCAAAATAAAATACAGCCAGATACATTTTAGAGGTTAAAATAAGTGAATCTTTTGAGTATCCAAGTTGTTAACCATTAGATATTTAACAAATAATCAGACCAAGAGGAAAACTGATTTTAAAAGATATACATTTATTTCACATGTATGTCTCAGTCAAAATTTAACTGGACTCGATAAGTCACATGCCAAGCACAGAAAATTACTTTCTAAAATAAATGCATTTTATTCATTCTCAGATGAGTAAAAATTCATACATAAATGTGTTAGAATATCAATGCATAATATTCTATTTTTTTTTTTTTAGACAGAACAGAGTTTTGGAATCAGAGGAATGATTCAAAGGATGTTAAAAGAGAAGAAAAGCTAATGCACACAATTGGTGTAAATTCTCTCCCATTGCACCAAAACAAGAAGCATATCTACTATTCCCTCTCCTTTACGGTCCCAAGTTAAATGGAACAAAAGAAAAATCTCTCCGGGACACGGTGGCTTACGCTGGTAGTATCAATGCTTCGGCAGGCCGAGGCGGGCGGATCACGATGGTCAAGGAGTTCAACCAGCCTGGACAACGTAGTGAAACCCCGTCTCCACTAAAAATACAAAAATTATCCAGGCATTGTGGCGCACGTCTGTAGTCCCAGACTACAGACTGCAGTCCTCCTGCCTCGGGAGGCTGAGGCAGGAGAATCGCTCCAACCCATGAGGCAGAGGTTGAGGTGAGCCAAGATCACGCTACTGCACTCCAGCCTGGGCAACAGAGCGAGACTCTGCCTCAAAAAAGAAAAGAAAAATCTCTGTCAGTTACTGTGCTGCATGACCTTGGACACTTTATTGCTCGACTCTGAGCACCAGGGCCCTCTTATGGAAAATATCTGTTTCCCAGGTGCTTGTGAGGATAGAACAGTTGGCAAATGGGAACTCCCCTGTGCAATGCGGTGAGAGCACAGTCAGAGCTCTCGGTAATTGTTCTCTTTTCCCTTTCTATTTATGGCTCCTAGACCTCACTGCTTCACTCCTTGATATTCATAATGTCTTGACTTTAGCAACACAATGATGTGCTTTGGGTTAGGAGGTAAAAGGTTGAGACATATTCCAGGCTCTGCTGCTCACTATGAATGGTTCAGTTTTGGACCTGAGTTTGCTGGTGTATTTGTTTCTTACATTTACACTGTTGATACAGCTGTGAATTGAAAAAAGCCTCTACCATGATATGCTGTGTTTAAGAAATCACCTTTGTTGTTACTGTTTATATTATAAAGTTATTGCTTGCTTAATATTGTAATTTAGATTTTAAAAAGACAAGTATAGCAGAAACAAAAATTAGTCATAATTCCAGTTTATTATTAACATTTTGATGTCTTTTTTTCTGGCCTCTATCTATGTGCCCATACATGCAACATAGAGATGGATATAGATACACACAAAAATATCACATACATACATATAGATGTTATATGCCTGTATGTGAAAATGGATATACATTTTCAAATATGCATAAATGTACATATACATACATATGTATGTATACACACAAATATTAACATGCAAATATATAAAGTATGTATATGTAAATAGTGGATATGTATATATGACCTAATAGATTGTTTCCACTTTCTGTATTATTAATACTGTTATAACCTAGATATTATCATCTTTCATCTCAATTTGTATTGTAATCATAAGGTGGATTTCAAAAAGTAGACTCATGGGTCCTAGGCAGTCTAATATTTAGCTCTTATGGATTCAAAGGGTGCATCTGTCAGGATTCGTTTGGGCTGCTCAGTGGTAATGACATATCAACGGTTTAATATTTTGAATTGAAACTATTTTCTAAGGGTATGGACATTTTAAATGTGTTGCTTTTCAAAAGAGATTTTTACATTTCAATTTGCATGACCAAGCTGAGCTGGGAAAACAAAATCTGCCAGGTTATCTTGGAGCTCTCTGCTTGCAAGCACACGAACCACAAGTTTATCATGGGGGTTTAATCAATAGAATAGAATGTACAAATATTAAATTTTGTAGATTACTCACAAAATTGAAAATATCCCTAAAAAAAGCATTCTTTCTGGTACATTTCCATATCCCAGGCTCACACCAGGCACCCAGAGAACCAAATGGTTCCTTGTGTTCTGTAGTCTCCCACCAGTCCAGCCCTGTGGACCCTACTTCCTGCTGTATGGGGGTCACCGGTCTTGGTTTCTGATGTCAAACACACCCTCGTCTCCATTCCCAACTTACCTTGGTTCTTCAGAATCTACTCCACTCTTATTTGCTGAGCAAAGAACCCCAATTTTTAGGTCTTCTTTGTGAACTGCCACCTTACTTTGCCTCTCCTCTTCTCTAAAGAGGTGAAAATCCAATTCATGCAATGCAAGGCAGCACACCAAACACCTTTATCTTAGCTTCCCTTCACAAGGCTTCACTGACTCTTATCTTAGAGCAGGCTTGTTTTCCAATTAGTGGCTAATAGACAAAACTATCTGGATATCCTCAGAGAAATGTAAAAGGGTACTGCTATTTTTATCTGCAATATATATATGTATATTCCAAAGGCTACATACAAGCCTGCACCAGAGCATTTCAAATTTACCAAACTATTATACAAAGGCTAAAGAGCGAATAAATGAATGAATGGACACATCTTTATTTTTCTATGATCATCTTCCTCAAGTATCCTCACCCAACAGAGGTATAGAGGTTGACCTAACCTACTAATTGTGAATATATCCCTCTTCTTTCTATATAGGTCAGTCTCTGTGCTGTAAATATTTCTTGAAGACATTCTTTTTGCTATTGCCTCCTTACCAAGATGGCAGCTGAAAAGATGAGAAAGTTTTTAGCCTTTTTGTATTGGTAGAGGTGTTCTACCTGGCTTCTGTCTCTTTTTGGTGTGCTTTCCTCAGCAGGGCAGCTGGTTTCTGGGTGAGTGCTATGCAATGCCTTTTGAGATGTATTTCTGGTCCAGTCTCTGGGTTTCCTACTGATAGATATTGCTGCTGTCTGCCTCAGAGGCTCCTGTGGTCCATTTGTTTGGCATGGCCAGAGGTCTTAGCCTCACCTCAGTTATCTGGTTCTGTGGATGCCTCCAGAGAGCAGACTGTGACAAGCAGACTATCCCCGATGTCAGTGCTGCTCTGTTGCCCTCAGTTATGGAGCCACATCACTGCTGTCAGAGCACTTCTCCCTGTTAAGTTTTCCAACCAGTCCATCAATTGTCTTATCATCCTCTGCTCAATTACCCCCCTACACACTTGTCAGGCCCTTTCCACTCAGGAGCTCAGGGTCATGCAGCTCTGAAATGTTAACTTGGGCTTAGCTTATACCATCGTTCTTCAATTTCACTTCTCCATGTTGGAGAGGAGCCGTACAACACAGAACTTCTGTACAGACTATAAAAGAAGAACTCATCAAAGCTCTGTGCCTTTTATCTTTCTTTGTTTATGATGTCCCTTCCCCTCGGTGAGGGAGGTCAAGAGATCTTTCTTTCACTCACTCTTCCTTCTCCTCCCCGCAAATCACCAGACTGGAAGAACCAGCTTTTCTTTTTCTCCTACTGTCTTGCAGTGACTTTTGCCTCGTTATATTTTCCTTTTTCTCTGGAAGACCAAAACCTGAAAACTTACTTTTAATGGTAGATAGGATGAAAAAAGGGAAATAAGCTTATAAGTAATAAATATACATGAATTTGAATTTTAGAAATACTACTTTTTAATTACCTGTTTTATTCATGTTGCTTTCCTGGCATACTAAAAGGAGAGATTAACTTATAAGATGCTCCATGAAGTATTCTATTGAAGTTAGGGGAAGACGAATACCCAGGTCTCATACCAAAATAATGTCACACTTATACGACATTGTCATATGCCCGGTTCTGTTCTAATTGTGCTACGTATATTAATTCACATTCTCAAAACAATCCTACAAAGTAGGCACTATTATTTTCACTACTTTAAAAGTAAGGAAGAAAAAGTATGGAGAAGCTATTTATCTAAGGTCAAACAGCTAGTTAATATAAGAACTAGATTTCAACCCAGACAATTTCCTTGTTTGGAAATTCCAGCAGAGACAAAGCCAAGATTATGCATATATTTAAAAATAATAATAAGCAATTCACATGGAAAATAAAAGATATGAGGTTTTCATTGAACATGAATTCTATATAAAAAAGCCAATAATAAAATGTAGCAGATAAAGTAATCACAATGAATCTTAACCACAGTAGCCAGCAGTTAAAACAATCACAATGAACCCGAATCAGCAGAAACTGAAGCAGAGAGTGGAACTCACAAGAAGGAGAAGCTATTCCATATTCTTCACTGGACATAGCATAGCTGTAGTACTAGGATTTATCCTTGAGACTACACACAATGAGAGATACCAGGAAAACGAGGTCCACTCAGATGAAGGCAACCTAGGTTCACTCAAATGAGGGCAACCCGAGTAAGAAGGGTAATGAAAACCAATTTCAAATCACGTATTGACATATCTGAGGGTATTTAAACTGGAAAAGAGAAAAATCAGGGAAAATGATAGTGATCCCTAAACCCTTATAAATCAGTAAGAAAACAAAAATAGATTTGCTTTGTGCCATGGAAGCTGCAGTTCTCCCACACATCTCCCAGCAGGGACACACTTCTTTTTAGTCATTTGGGAGGTGAATCCCAACTGATGTGGTACTGAAAACAATGAAAGACTACAAGTCTGTGATTGAGACTCACTTGTTATAAATTAGAGATTCCAGTTTGCTCCCATAACATCACTTTTATTAATTCATTCTTTATTGAAAGAGATCCTGGTAAAAGTATATCCACTGGAATGTCACATAAACTCAGTTATACTCAGCGGAGTATTTCTCATATGTAAACCTCTTAAGAAGGTAAAGCTACTGTCTGGGATTTACATGGAGCTGGACTTTAATATTAATATAACAACGTCGGATCTAAGAGTGGAAGGGTTATAACGTAACATGAAAATTAATAATAATTAGATAGATCCTGACACACTGAGGTTGTCTTTTGTTTTTTCAATAATACATTTTTACTGAAAGAAAAAAGAACTTTCTCACACCTTCTCCTGCTTTTAGCTCTAGTATTCACCTTACTCCTTCTTTCTATTTGTTGCATACAGCCCAGCCTTTCCCAAAGTGCAGAAGGCATGTGTGGCATATGGTTTTCACAGACATAGGGAATAGATTTAGTTTGTGGCACATAAAACTCAAATCAAATAAAAAGTATAATCTCAATTTTCTTTCTGTCCTTCTGTCCAAGAGAAATTCTCAGTTTAGTGCTACCCATCTTTAATATTCTTGAATGCTTTCATATCTTACTGTGCTCAAACTTTTTCAGACAACCATACCTAAATAATTGTCGTGTTTTCATTGCATCTTTTATATGGTTACTTTCTATGTAACTGACATTACACTAGTAACAGAAACCTTTCCTTTTGATATAAAGTTATTTGAACAAAAGAGTAAATTAGTGTAAAGAAAACCAAGTAATGGCACAGTTGGTACAGGACATGACCATATTGGAGAAGGTGGTCTGATAATGACTGTGTTACGGGATCTTTGGGGTGTTGATGTTCTGGCTGGAAACCTCTGTGGCCACAGTGCCTTTGTCTGAGTTCTTGTCTTGCATCCAGGAAGAATGAGGTAGGCAGACAAGCGAAGGATGAACAAGATGAAGATGAGCTTTATTGAGTGTTACAACAAGTAAAAGGAGACCCACAGTGGGTAGCTCTCTCTGTAGGCAGGTCATCCATCAGGTGCTCCATTCTCAGCAGAGAAGAGGCCCTGAAGAGGGTAGCTCCTTTGTGCAACTGGTCATCCTGAGGTGTGCTGCTCTCAGTGGACAGGGGGCCTGGAGAGAGTGGCTCCGCTCTGCCAGCAGGGCTTCTCTGCAGCTCTCAACAGAGAGGGTGCTCTCTCTGCCCTTAATGTCCTCTGGCTGTCCTCTGCCCTGCTCTGACTGAGCCCAGGGTTTTTACGGACCTCAGAGAGGAGGAAGTGTGTGCCAATTGCTCCATGGGTGGTCATGGGCAGTCAGGAAGAGGCATCATAAGTCACTCTTGCTGTCTGCAGGACTGTCAGCCCATCCCCCAGCCTTCAGACCCTCCTTAACCTGAAGATGGGGCCTTACTGGGGACCCACCCCCCTGCACCTAGGAATCAATCTGCCTCCCACTGCCATTTATAGCCCCTGGGGCTAGGCCCCAACCCCCTCTGAAAGATCGAAGCAGTCACCTGGAGCAGAGAGAGGCCAGTCAGCGGCAGCAGACCCCCCTGAGCCTGCAGGGTGTGGGGAAGAAGGGGGTCCTTCCTGGGGCCCCCGAGGGTGCAGACTGCAGAGACACCCAGGTCTTGTCCCTAGGGAAGCTCCAGCCCCAACTCTGAAAGGGCGGGGCTCTCATTGGCTCCATGAAGTGTGCAGCCCCAGCCCCTCCTCCCTGCTGCAGCCATTATGATGGCAGCAGCCACCACTATCAACTGGACTTTAGGAAACACTGGACAGTCTTTCTAAAACCATCTACCTTCAATATGCTAATACTGGGATGGGGAGCTGAGCTTACTGTTTGCTCTAGTTTGAGGGAGTCCCCCAGAATTCATGGGTTGGAAATTCAGTTCCAAATGTGGCAGTGTTGGGAGATTGGGCCTTTAAGAGGTAAGTCAGTCAGAGAAATTAATGCTGCTCTGGCAGCACTTGGCTAATTCTCATGGGAGTGACTGAGACCTTGCTCTTGCTCTCATGAGACTGAATCAGCTACTGAAAAAGTAGCTTATTATAAAGTAAGGTCACCCCTCTGTTTTGCCCCTTTTGCAACTTCCACTTCCTTTTCTGCTATTCTGCCTCATTATAATGTGGTACAAAAGCCCTCACCAAAAGCTGCCACCATGCTGTTGGACTTCACAGCTCCAAAACCATGAGCAAAGTAAACTTCTTTTCTTTATACATTATCTAGTCTCGGGTATTCTGTGATAGCAACAGAAAACAGATCAAGATGCTCTAATTATTCACTTATACCTCTATTCTTAATTAGATGATCTTTTTTCCTGCCTCATTTATACAAAGTTTCTTATGACACTTCCAAATAATCAATAACTATTCCTATTAGAGAACATGGCCTGGTGTATTTAATTGCCTGTTAACCAGTCTATCTATTCCTCGAGAATGTCAAAAGCATACATCTTGACTTGCTATTCTTGTGAAATGTGTGTAGTATACACTAGATTGTCAGAAACTTTGACAATAAATGAATAAAACTGCCCATAAATAGAATCATGATTTTCATACCCCATCTAAGCACTCACATACATTTTTCTCTTGTCTTATATGCAATATTCTGCTACTTATTTTACACTTTGATACCTTCATGCAACAAGACATATAATATTCTGCTTTTAGATTATACACTTGTGTAATGTACTTATACTTCCAAAATGTTTAGGTTTTCTGTGTCAGTTTTCTGTGTTATTAGTGCTCAAGATTTTAGAGGCCAAAGTAGGAACTATGTGAAACTTTCCTTCCCATCAAGAAAAATGTTCTAACAAACTAATCATATCATGAGTGCATTCAACTGTGTGCATTTACTCCTTAATAAAATGACCAATTATGGTGAGACTTAAACAAGTTCTACACTTTGACATTGCTTTCTAATAAGTAAAAAACTATACTATGTGTTTGTTTTAAAGCTCAGAGACTGGACCGTAAAATTGAGGAAATTCATTTAGAGGTAAATTATTGAAAATACCATTTAAAGAATAAAAGAAAAATAGTATTCTAAAATTTGTGACATACTGTACTTACTTCCCAACTTTCAACTGTGCTTAATACTTATTTGGTTTATGCTTGATTTATGAAATGCAATATTTCCAATCTTAGGGAAGACAAGAGTTTTTAATACTTCTGACATTCTGCCATTTCTCATGCCATGTTCTCGAACTTGGGGCCTGAATGCTTGGTTTATTAAGACTGCTTCTAAAGCTGAACACTTTTTTATTATACATTTCCTACCACTTTGTTGGAAAAGTGTTCTACCTCCCCAAGTGAAAATGATTCCCACTGCTCATCCACAAAGTCATGGGAGTGTTGAAATCTCACTTCTTTCTCAGTTCTGAGCATCTAAAATTTATCTAGGGTGACAAAACCATCACAAGCTTAGCAGCTGGTCTGCCAGAGTATCCCTTCTCAGAATGGCATATTATTCCCTATTCGTTGTTCCAGATGTGGTAATTCATCTTTTAATAAACGTTTCCTGTGTTTTCGAAGCCTTTTCTTCCTCTTCTCCAACCCTCACTTGTTTTATTTCTTCTTATATGTTCTAAGATAAGAAAGAGCATATTTCTCTTGAGAAACAATCCAAGCATGAGGATAGTAAAGCAGTAGCTTTCAAGTACTGAGAGAAAAAACTGTCAACCTGGAATTTTATATCTAGTGAAAATGTTCTTAACAAACAAAGGCAAGATTTCTGGTTTTAACTCCAACTAGAAAGATCGGAAGTCATCACTTTTGTTCTTACAATAAGAAAAAAGCCGAACAAACTAAAAATCAACAACTTTTCTGAGAGCCATCAGAGGATTAAGGTGACAGAGTAAAGTGCCATAACAAAAACTGGAGAGACAGGAGAATCTAGAAAATCACAGCCCCAAACCACCTAACCTATAACAGAAGCTACTGGAGCCAGAAAGTGGTGGGAACACTTGAAAGGCAATTGTGAGTAACTGCTGAAGGCTGTGGCCTGCACTGATGATGAGAAGCTACTAGAAGCTGCAGCCTAAGATCCCTGCCCTCGATGCACATTTTAATGGACTTTGCCTCCAGAAAATTAATAAGGTTCTCAAGATCCAAAAGACATTCCCTCCAGTTTCAATTAGGGTGAGAAAAATGTAGCCATTTCAAATACACCCAGAACATTCTTCGTAACAAAGTCTTGCTCTTCAAGAAAACCTAGTTTTCCCAGGGCCTTGCCTACCGGGAGAAAGGCAATTAGTCAACTCCATCCTTCTCTAGCTTTCCTGACTCACACTAAGGGGGGCGGTGGGGGAAGGCTAAGAAACTCTTCTGAATGTCACAACTCAGAAATTCAGTCCAACAAAAAGTTAAAGTTTTAATTATAAGACTATAGAATGCTTTTCTTCCCTCAGTCCTTACCACATCAACATAACTTCAGTGTAACAACAGTAGATTATTATGACAGAAAGCACTGCAAGACACGGACTCGATTTAGGTGTTCTTAGGGAAATCCAAAGACAACAGGAAAAATAAACAAAGATAAATAGGGACACTGAAGAAAACTGAAGCTTTTTACATGTAAACATACTGTAAATATTAAACATAGCCTAGTCCCTAGCAATATCAACGTAAAACCTCACACTAAAAGTCTTTTTATCTCAGTTCTTATCATGCAATACATCATGTCCAGAGTTCAGCTACAAGTACAAGACTAGCTAAAAGCAAGGGAAAACCCCAATCTGTGAGGAGACAAAATGAGTATCAGGACAAGGATAAGAGTCACAGACTTTCAAAATATCACACAGAAAATGTAAAACCACCATGATAAACATCTTAGATTCATTAATTTAAAAAGTACAGCCAAGTGCGGTGGCTCACGCCTGTAATCCCAATACTTTGGGAGGCCGAGGTGGGCGGATCACGAGATCAGGAGATCGAGACCATCCTGACTAACACAGCGAAACCCTGTCTCTACTAAAAATACAAAAAATTACCCAGTCGTGGTGGCGGGTGCCTGTAGTCCCAGCTACTTGGGAGGTTGAGGCAGGAGAATGGCGTGAACCTGGGAGGGGGAGCTTGCAGTGAGCCGAGATCATGCCACTGCACTCCAGCCTGGGCGACAGAGTGAGACTTCGACTCAAAAAAAAAAAAAAAGAAAGAAAGTACAAAACATGCAAGTATAGGTGGTAAGCAGAGAGATGAAAACTTGATAAAAATATCAAAAAAGAATGATACAACTAAAGGATATTTTGACAGAAGTGAAAGCTACCTTGAATGGGCTCATCAGAAAACTAGACATAGCTGAGGAAGGAATCAATAAGCTTGATGATATGGAATGAAAACTTCCTAACTAAAATAGAAAGTAAAAAAAGAATTTAAAAAATCCAGAATACACAAGGACTGTGGGACAATTACAAAAATTGTTACATCTGCATAATTAAAATGAGAAGAGGAGATAAAAGAGAGAAAGGAACAGAACAATTATTTGAATTAAAGATGGTTGAGAACTTTTCAGATTAATGAAACACACCAAACAACACATACAGGAAACTCAAAAAGCACTGAGTACTGTAAGTGGGGGAAAAAAATAGGTAACAATAACAAAAAGCCCTACACCTTGGCAAATCTTATTCAACCTGCAGAAAATCAATGATAAAATCTTGAAAGCAGCCAGAGGTGTGGGGGTGAATAAATGCCTTAGCTCTAGAGGTGCAAGGATAAGAACTGCAGTAGAGGCCGGGCGCGGTGGCTCAAGCCTGTAATCCCAGCACTTTGGGAGGCCGAGATGGGCGGATCATGAGGTCAGGAGATCGAGACCATCCTGGCTAATACGGTGAAACCCCGTCTCTACTAAAAAAAATACAAAAAACTAGCCGGGCGAAGTGGCGGGTGCCTGTAGTCCCAGCTACTCGGGAGGCTGAGGCAGGAGAATGGCGTGAACCCGGGAGGCGGAGCTTGCAGTGAGCTGAGATCCGGCCACTGCACTCCAGCCTGGGTGACAGAGCAAGACTCCGTCTCAAAAAAAAAAAAAAAAAAAAAAAAAGAACTGCAGTAGACCTCTTATCAGAAACTATGCAGACAAGAAGAGAGTGGAGCGAAATATTTAAAGTATAGAAATAAAAACAAAACCACCAAGCTAGAATTCTATAATCAGTGAAATTATTCTTCAAAAGTGAAGTAGAAATAAAGAGTTCCTCAGACAACAAAATATGAAGAAATCTACTGTCAGAAGAACTGTCTTGTAAAATGTTGTCAATAAATCTTCAAAGGAAAGGAAAGGAAACTAAAATAGGTAAGAAATTAACATCCACATAAAGAAAGTAGTGAATGCATACATGCAGGTTTATTGTTTTAATTAATTGATTGCATTGATATTTGTTTGTTCAAAGAAATAATGTATTTAGTGATGATAAAAGATGGTTAGGTAAAATGAATTACAGCAATTTTATAAGGAACAAAAGAAAGGAGAAATTTGAGATACTCTTTTACAAGGTAATTGCGCTACCCCTGAAGCAGTATGGGTTTGTTTGTTTGTTTGAGATGGCATCTCACTCTGTCGTCCAAACTGAAGTGCAGTGGTGTGATCTCGGCTCACTGCAACCTCCACCTCCTGGGTTCAAGCGAAACTCCTGCCTCAGCCCCACAAGTAGTTGGGATTACAACCATGCGCCACCACACCTGGATAATTTTTTGTATTTTTAGTGGAGACAGGTTGGTCAGGCTTGAATTCAATTTTAATAACAGAAAGCTTGAAAATTCCAAAATATATGGAGTTTAAATAACACCGTTCTAAATAACACCTGGGTCAAATAAAAACAGCAAAAAACAAACAAACAAACAAAAAACAATGGAAATATTAAAATAATCCTGACTATGTGAAATAAAAAGACAACTTATTAAAATTTGTGCAATATAGCAAAAATGGTGCTATGAAACTCTGCACCGCAGTGCATATCCTTCTGCACCAATAGAAAAAACTGTATTGCCCTGACTGCATATATTATGAAATAATATTACAAAATAATATATTATTATTATTCATTTTATAATTATTAGTTGTATACCGGAATTATGAATTATATAATATTCATAACATAAAATATTAGAAAATAAGAAAGGAATCAGAGCAATTTAATCCTAATAAAAACAGATGAAAATACATAGTAAAAATTAGAATAGAAATCAATGAAATTAAAATCAGAAAATCCATAAAGTCTGCAAACCCAAATGCTGGTTTTCAAAAAGATCAATCAATTTGACAAAATTTCTGGCTAAGCTAACCAAAAAAATAAAAAAGGGAAGGCACAAATTACTAATATTATAAATTAAAAAATGCATCATCACTACAGATCCAATGGACATTAATAGGATAACAAAGGAATATTATGAGTAACTCTAGGCCCACTGATTAAATAACTTAGATAAAACACACCAATTCTATGAAAGACACCAACTCCAAAAAATTCACAAAATGAGAATAGATAATCTGAATAGCTTTATAATTATTAAATAAATTGAAAAGATAATAATTTTTTTTAAAGACAGTGCCAGACCAAGCTGCTTACACTGGTGAATTCTACCAAACATTTAAGAATGTTTATTAATGTTTAAAGAATATCAGTTCTTTACCATCTCTTTTAGATAATAGAGATAGACATTTCCTAACTAATCCTATGATGACCGCATTATACTAATTCTAAAACCAGGTTAAGACATCCAAAAACAGGAAAACTACTTGCCAATATCTCTTATGAACCAAAATAAAATATCTTCAACAATACATTAGCAAGTTGAATGCAACAGTGTACAATAAGAATTATACAAAATAACCAAGTGGCATTTATTCCATGTATGCAAAGCTAGCTCCACATTTGAAAATCAATTTACCAATAGGCTAAAGAACAAAAATCACATAATCATACCAATGGATGCAGAAAATGCACTGGGCAAAATCCAACATATATTTATGGCAAAAAAAAAAAAAAAATCAGAAAACTGGAGGTGAACTTCCTCACCTTGATAAAGAACATCTACAAAATAACCAGAGATAGCATCATACTTAATGGCGAGTACCTGTATATTTTTCTTCTAAGAGTAAGAACAAAGAATGAATGTCCCCTCTCCCCAGTCTTATTAAATATTTTACTGGAGGTCCTACCTAGTACAGTAAGACAAGGAATGGTCATAAAGATATACAGATCATCAATGAAAAAATAAAACTGTCTTTTTAGAAAGATGACCAGATTATTTATGTAGAACATCCCAATGAATCAACAAGAAAACAGAACTCTGAATTAATTGTAGCAAAGTCACAGAATACAAGGTAAATATGAAAAATGCTTCCTTTATGCCAGCAATGAACAATTTGAATTTAAAATTAAAACATATTACTATTTACATCAATATCAAAAAATGAAACATTTAGGTACATATCTCAAAAATATGTACAGGATGTATATATGGAAAACTAAAATACCTGAAAAAATAAATTTTAAAATGATGTAAATTAGTAAATATACCATGTTCATGGAATATTGTTCAGATGTCCATTCTTCCAAATTGATCTATAGATTCAACACAACCCAGTCAACATTTCAGCAAACTATTTAGTGAATATTGATCAACTGATTCTCAAGTTTGTGTGATAAGATAAAAGACCTGGAGTAACCAACACAATTGTGAAGAAAAAGAACAAAATAGAGGATTGATATTACTACTCAACTTCAGACTTATTATCTTCAGACATACCAGCTTCAGCTGCAGTGATAAGAACAGCATGATACTGACAAAATAATAGACACATAGATCAAGGGAACAAAATAAAGATCCCAGAATTAGACATACCTACCTATAATCAACTTTTCTTTGATAATGGAACAAAGGCAATACAATGGAGAAAAGACAATCTTTTAACAAATAGTGCTAGATGTTCCTACCACAAAAAATCAAGAATTTAATAACTTGTACCTTTTACAAAAATTAACTCAAAACTGGTTCTAGATCTAAATGTAAAATTCAAACCCCTAAAACTTCTAGAAAAATATAAAATGTGTGTAAACTTGTGTTTCCTAATAGGTTTTATATATAACCAAAAGTATGCTCCATGATACAAAGAATTGGTAAGTTGAAATTTATTAAAAATTTAAAAATTCTTCTCTGCAAATATCAATGTAAAGAGAATGAAAAGACAAGCCATAGACTGAGAGAAAATTATGGCAAAATGCATAGCTGATAGGGGCCTTATGTTCAAAATATACAAAGAACTGTGACTTTCAACAATAATAAAACAACTATTTAAAAACAGGCAAAATATCTGAACAGATGCTTCACCAGAGATGTACAGATAAGGATATCAAAAAAAATGTTTAAAACCTTTTTCATTTTAGAATTGCAAATCAATACAATGAGATAGCACTATAAATCTATTAAAATGGCTAAAATCCAAACATCTGACAACATCAAATGCTGATACTTGAGGATGCAGCACAACAGAAACTCTTAGTCATTAGCGATAGGAATGCAAAATAGTGCAACAATTTTAAAATTAGTTTCACAGTTTCCTTGCTCTGTCAGCTAAAAGGGGCAAAATAGAAATTACACCTCAGCAGCAATGACCATATCTAGCACCTAGATACTACTTTCTGATACTATTCTCCAATAAAATAAACCAGAGGTTTTTGAAAAACAGCCAATTCTTTTTTTTTTTTTTTGAGACGGAGTCTCGCTGTGTGGCCCAGGCTGAGTGCAGTGGCCGGATCTCAGCTCACTGCAAGCTCCGCCTCCCGGGTTTACGCCATTCTCCTGCCTCAGCCTCCCGAGTAGCTGGGACTACAGGCGCCCGCCACCTCGCCCAGCTAGTTTTTTGTACTTTTTAGTAGAGACGGGGTTTCACCGTATTAGCCAGGATGGTCTGGATTTCCTGACCTCGTGATCCGCCCGTCTCGGCCTCCCAAAGTGCTGGGATTACAGGCTTGAGCCACCGCGCCCGGCCGAAAAACAGCCAATTCTTGGACTGGAGCAGAAAATGCACAAGATGAGCTTGGAGCATTGTGTAATGGTAGAAAGTAAAAAATGTTTTAAAAACTGGATGGTGATATGTCATATGAGCACAGTAGCCATTTGAAAGAGTTCCCAATGGCCAAATCTGGAACAATTTGAGCAACAAATTAAAGTGGTATTGGATTATATGCCAAAATATAAAATAAATATCAATATATTCATATTATTATAAATTATTAAATAAATAAATGAGGAAAAAGAGACGCATCTCCAATGAAGAATAATAAGTGAATTATGTAGAGATTCCACTTTAAAGGAGATGGAACATGACTTCCACTCTTAAGTGTAGACTGTACACAGTGACTTTTCTTTCCAAAGATTACAATTTGATAAAACAAAAGAATTACAGTAAGGGAACCTGAAAATCATCAACGGTGATAAGAATTTATGTTAATAATAAGCTTTATATGTAATGAAAATGGCACTTTATCTCTATGAACTTCCTTTTAAAAAGTCAATTCCAGTGTAATCATGAGAAAAGCTTCACGCAAATCCCAATTGAAGAAAATTGTCAATGTCTCGAAAACCAAGGTAAGTGTGAGAAACCATCACAACCAAGAGGAGTCTACGGAGACATGGCAATGAAACGTAATGTGGCATCCTCGATGGGATCCTGGAACAGGAAAATGATATTAGGTAAAAATGAAGGAAATCGGAATAAACTGTGAACAATAGTATACCAGTATTGGCTTATGAACTGTGACAAATATACTATGCAAATGCCCATATTAATAATAGAGGAAACTGTGTGTGCGGGGTGGGTGGGGAGCGGGAGAGATAAATGTATAGAAAATTTCTGTACTATCCACTCAGTTTTTCTGTAAACCTAAATCTGTTTTAAAAATAAAGTTTATCAAGAACACAAAAAATAAAGATGAAGTAAAGACATATTAAGGAATACACACAGTAAAAGAAGTTATCACTCTAGACCTGCATCATCAGAAATAATAAAGGAAGTTCTCAGGCAGAAGAATAATGATACTAGACAGAAATATGGATCTATAAAAGAAGTAAAATACCTGGGAAGGAGTTAAAATTTCAGTAAATATAAAATATATTATTCCTTATATTTAGTATCTTTAAATGATGTGACTGTCTACAGCTACAATAGTACCAAGGTATTGTGGTACTTACATGTAGAATTAAAATATTTGACCAAAAATTAGCACAGAGTGTAGAAGGAAGTCAATGAACTATTCTGTTTGTTATACTTTACATAAAGTGACATAATATTATCGGACAACAGTGACAAGTTAAAGATATATATGTGTGTATATATAATATATATAAAACATTATGGTAACTAATATAACATAATTATAATTAATAAATTAAAAATAGAAAGTAAAAATAAGAAACAAAAACCAGATAGTATAAATAGAAAAAAAATTGCAAGATAGTATATTTAAATGTAAGCATATACATCAATTACATTAAATGCAAATATATAAATGCTAAGATAAAAAGCAATAATATATGCTACCTACAATGAGATCAATGACAAATAAAATTAAAGGACAAATATGTCACACAACTCTAATCGAAAGAAAACTGAAGTGGCTATATCACCATCAGACAAACTAGACTTGAGAAAAGGAATACTACATTACATTAAAATAATGGGATAAGTTTATCAGGAAAATAGAATAATGCAAAAATATATTTGCTATAGAATTACAAGAAATATATTTAATTCCACAATTAATGATGGAGAATTTAACACTGAAAAGCACTTCTATTAAAAAACCCATCTAACATGTAAATGCTGAAAGACTGATTCCTCCCTAAGATGAGGGATAATACAAGTACGTCCGCCTTCACTGCTTTTATTTAACATTGTACCAGAAGTTCTGGCAAAGACTGTAAGGTAGAACAAAGAAACAAATACTAACACAAGAAAAATGTTTAAAAACTATGTGCATTCACAGATAACAATCACCTACAGAAAAAAATCACAACATAGCTAACAAAAAAGGCTCATGAGGAAATGAGTGACTTTAGCAAGATAACAGAATACAAAGTTATTAGAAATAAAAGCAACTGTATTTCTAGCAGTGTTCAACAGGAAATTTAAATTTTTAAAATACTTCCTATAATAACATCAAAAACATTAGAAAATTTAACAAAGTATGTGCAGAGTCTCTACGCTGAAAACCATAAAATATTACTGAGAAATATAAAAAACCTAAGTAAATTTTAAAAATACTGTATTCCAAAAATTAGCTGGACGTGGTGGTATGTGCCTGTAATCCCAGCTACTTGGGAGGCTGAGGCAGGAGAATCGCTTGAACCCAGGGGCAGAGGTTACAGTGAGCTGAGATCGTGCCACTTCACTCCAGCCTGGGCAAAAGAGCAAGACTCCCTCTCAAAAGAAAAAAAAAATAATAATAATACTGTATTCATGGGTCAGACGACTAAATATTAATGTGATGGTTAATATTAGGTGTCAACTTGAGTGGATTGAAGGATGCCTAGATAGTTGGTAATGTATTATTTCTGGGTGTGCCTGTGAGGGTGTTGCCAGAGGCAATTGAAATTTGAGTAAGTGGACTGGGAGAAAAAGACCCACCCTTAATGTGGTGGGCAGCATTCAATTGGCTTCCAGCATGGCTAGAACAAAGCAGGTGGAAGGTGGAATAAGCTGGCTTGCTTAGTCTTCCAGGTTTCATCTTTCTCCTGTTCTGGATGCTTCCTGCCCTTGAATATCAGACTCCAGATTCTTCCTCCTTTGGACTCGGCCTTACACCAGTGGTTTGCTGGGGGCTCTCAGGCTTTTGGCTACAGACCAAAGACTTCACTGTCAGCTTCCCTACCTTTGAGGCTTCCGGACTCAGACTGAGCCACTACTGGCTTCCTTCCTCTTCACCTTTCAGATGGCCTATTGTGAGACTTCACCTTGTAATCGTATGAGTCAATTCTCATTATTAAACTCCCTTTCATGTATACATAGATCCTATTAGTTCTGTCCCTCTGAAGAACCCTAATACAAAAAAAATGTAAATTCCTGCCAAATTGATGCATAGATTCAAGGCAATCTCAATCCAAATTATTAGGTGTTTGTTTTACTTTTAGAAATTGAGAAGAAGATTCCAAAATTTAGATAGGAATTAAAAGAAAATAAAAAGAGAATTCTCATTACCCGATTTCAAGATTTTAAGATCAAGATAGAGTAAGAAAAAAATCTTTATTCATGAATAACATAACTGACTATGCAGAAAATCACAGAAGGCAAATATGCACATAAAATATGTTTAAATATCTTTAGTCATTGTAGAAATACAAATAAAAAACAATGAGATGTCACTATCATGTGCTAAAATGACTAAAATTAAAAAGACTGACAATATTAAATGCTGGTGATATGGAAGTCTAGAACTTTTCATACTTATCTTGTGAAATGCAAAATAGTATACCTCTCTAGAAAAGTTTGACAAATATTTATAAAGTTATGTGTATATATATATACATACATATATATATATATTTTGATTATATAATCTAGTAATTCTACTTGCTGTGTTTTAAATATGTCCCCCAAAGTTCATGTATTGGAAACTTAATTCCCAGTGCAACAGTGTTAAGAGTTCGAACCTTTAAGAGGTAATTTGGTCATAAGGGGCCTGCCCCCATCAATGGATTAATAGGATTATAGCAGGAGTAGATTAGTTCTCATGGGAGTGGGTTCTCTTACCTGTTCTCTTGCCTTCCCACCTTTATCCCTAGGAAGACACAGCAGCAAGGCCCTCACCAGATGTGGGCCCCTCTATCTTGGACTTCCCAGCCTCCAGAGCTATAAATGTCTTTTCTTTATAAGTTACCCAGTCTCCGGTAATCGTTATAGCAACACAAAATGGTCTAAGACACTGTTTTTGTATATTCAGCAAAGAGAACCAAAAAGCTATCTTCACACAAAGACATGTACACAAATGTTATACCAATTTTATTCATACTAACTAAACGTCAGGAATAATGCAAATATGTATCTTATAAATAATAAACAATATATAATATATCCACATAAGGAAATAGTACCCAGCAATAAAAAATAATAAACTAGTGATATATGCAACAATATGAATGAATTTTGAAAGCGTCATATATTGCATTGAAGCTATATACTCTTTGACAGGACATTCTAATAAAGAAAGATAAATATACAGGGAAAGTTATCAGAAGAGTCGACATCAAGGCCTGGAAACTGACAGAGAGGCAAAAGAGCAAGAGAAATATGATGAACTGAAAAAAAATTCCATTTTTATTCTGATAATTATATAACTATATTTGTTTGAACTCATCAAACTGTACACTTAAAAGACTAATTTGTTTATACATCAATAATACTTACTTAAAAATAAATTAACTGAGAAAACAATAAAAACGATCATTCCCTTATTCCTGACTTCAGGGACAATGATTCTCATGTTTTACAATTAGACATAATGTTTGCTGTCAGTTTGAAATAGCTAGCCTTCATCATCTTGGGGATTTATTCTTGATCTCCAATTCCTAATTGACTAACACTTTTTATCAATAATTGATGTTGAATTAGTTTAAAGCACTTTTTCAGTGTCTCTCAAGATAAGATTTTCTTTTTTCTCCTTTGATCGATTATTGTGATGAATTATTATTTGGTTTCCTAATATTGAATTGTTAGTGCATTCCTGGAATAAAAACCTATTTGGTCAGAGTGTGCTAGCATTTAATAAGGAGCTACATCTGTTTTGCTAATATTTTGCAGCTGTGGTTCTAAAGATGTTTAATCTCTTTTTTTAAATGTTCCATTTTTCTTATGTTTTGGCATAGGATTTTGCTTTATTCATAATTGAAATTTGGAAGGTTTCCATAAATTTTTATAATATGAACTAGTTAAATTCACATCAGTTTCAAAACACAACATAAATTATTTGGTGAGAATGACCTTTTGATAATTATTTCTTTGATATTATTTTCTATTTATTTGATATTTATGAAATTATTTTAAGCTTCATCATAAAGCATTAATTTTAACAAAAAATTCCTTCTGGAAAATTGTTCATTTCATTGATATTTTAAAAAGTATAAAGAATTTAAGTGATCTTTACAAACATGTTCTCTACATTTGATGTTGCATTCCTTTTGTTTCATAATGTAACATAGATACTTTTAAAAAATTTTTCTGTAATATCAGTAGCTCACAAAATTCAATAAAATTTGGAATAGCCTGGAAAATTTTTCAACATGAATTGGTCTTAGCATAATCCCTCAGAACTAATGAAATTTTTTTTTTTTTTTTTTTTTTTTTTTTTTTTTTTGAGATGGAGTCTTGCTCTGTCTCCCAGGCTAGAGTGCAGTGGGGCAATCTTGGCTCACTGCAACCTCCGCCTCCCAGGTTCAAGCAATTCTCCTGCCTTAGCCTCTCGAGTAGCTGGGACTACAGGCGCTCACCACCACACCCAGCTAATTTTTGTACTTTTAGTAGACATGGGGTTCTACCATGTTGGTCAAGCTGGCCTGGATCTCCTGACCTTGTGATCCACCTGCCTTGGCCTCCCAAAGTGTTGGGATTACAGGCGTGAGCCACCGTGACCCACCCAGCATTTCTTATATGAAAAGAAAAATAAATGTTGCATTTGATCTTTCGTCTTCCATTTTTATTTAATTTCTCTTCTGAGTGCGGGTTGAACATCTCAAATCCAAAAATATGAAATCCAAAATGCTCAAAAATCCAAAAGTTTTGAGCGCTAATGTGACAATCAAAGGAAATGCTCATTGGAGTATTTTGGATTTCAGATTTTTAGGTTTGGGATGCTAACCCATGCAAATATTCCAAAATCCAAAAAATCCAGAATCTGTAACCATTTTTTTTTTTTTGCATTTTTAGTAGAGACAGGGTTTCACCGTGTTAGCCAGGATGGCCTCAATCTCCTGATGTCATGATCCGCCTGCCTTGGCCTCCCAAAGCGCGGGGATTATGGGCGTGAGCCCCAGCCCGAAACACTTCTAATCCCAAACATTTCAAATAAGGGATACTCAACTTGCATTCTTTTTCTTTTTCCACCCCTGATCTACTACTTTTTAACTATTTTTTAATGCTACTTTGGAATTTGAAAATCATGCTTTTATTCCGTATTTTTCCCTTAATCAACTTTAAAATATTTGGAAAAAGAAGCAGTGCTCTTATCTTTTACAAAATTACATATATTAAAATGACACATGTTAATTAATCTTTTTTCTGCATGGGATACTTGTTTCTTCTCCCTCATTTATTTACACGTTCAATTTGATACCCATGCGGGATCATACATATTTATTTTATAATCTAATATTATTTAATTTTATTAGTTGCCATTATTCCCGGTTTGGCTATTGGGAGTTCTTTGAGTGTCTCTGTATCCTTTGACAGGACTCCATCAGAGTAGAATTTTGTTTTTTTGGGTTTTTTTCCCCTCATCATTTCCTTACCATTAGCAATACAAGATGCTCCAAGCCCCAGGCCTAGATCAGATTTAAGGAGCCTTGGCTCCTTTTGTTTAAGAACGGTACTCAGAACCAAGACCTGAGCTCTAGATGTACTTGTTAACATACTAGGATGTTTTTACTTCTAGATTGATGAAGTAAGAAAACATACACATGTATACCAACCTGTGTATATGTACATCTATAAATACTTCTTGTATGTAACCATACATATGTATGTAAAGTTATACATGAGTTTATACTGATGTCTACAACTCTTATCTATTAAAATATGGATTATTCTAGGCTCCTCCCTTTGCTTATGGGTAAATCCTGACTTCCCACCTGGTTCCCACTATCCACCATCCGCTTACTTAATTGTTCAATTCTTGTATACATGTATAGCAGTACAATAATTTTAAACTAATTGTTCTGTATGAAGCAACATTTTCCACTAAATTCCCATACTTAATATGCACTGTTTTTGCCTATAATTTTACAAATCCCAATCATTTCTACTTAAATCAGCATGTTATCCTTCATCCTTTGTGGTGATGTTGCTTCCCAGCATTTGTAATACAGTGAGATTGATTTGTCACATTCCACGTTCCATCCTGGGATTTCCCAATAACATATATTTTTAATAATAAATTGCATACATTATATGGATAATCTGCTTGCAAGAAAGTGGATAATCTGCTTGCATAAGGCCCTACATCTTGACTGTGGACTGCACATAGTGACTTCCTTCAAGAGAGTATATTGTTCAATGAGGAGAAGAAAACTTTACAGTGGGGAAACATGACACAAACACCATGTTAGCCAGGTGATCAACTTACAAAAGATGTTAATAATAGAGGAAATTGTGCAGGATATATGGAAACTCTCTGTACTATCTTTACAATTTCTCTGCAAATATAAAGTTAAAACTTTATTGTAAAAACTGTTTATATCTAATCCCTATCTCTTGATAAGTAAAACAAACTTTTATTATCTACTTTTTTCCTTTAATATTTTAGATCATGATGATGATTTGTTGTTGTTGTTTTATTCAAATTTTAAGTTCCAAGGAATATGTGCAGGATGTGCAGTTTTACTGCAAAGCTAAAAGTGTGCTATGGTGGTCTGCTGCACAAATCAACCCATCACCTTGGTATTAAGCCCAGTATCCATTACCTATTCTTCCTGATGCCCCAGTGTGTATTGTTTCCACCATGTGTCCATGTGTGCTCATCATTGAGCTCCCACTTATAAGTGAGAACATTAGGTGTTTGGTTTTCTGTTCCTGCGTTAGTTTGCTGAGGATAATGGCTTCCAGCTAAATCCATGTCCCCACAAAGGACATGATCTCATTCCTTTTTATGGCTGCATAGTATTTCATGGTGTATATATACCATATTTTCTTTATCCACTTTATCATTGATGGGCATTTGGATTAATTCCATGTCTTTGCTATTGTGAATAGTGCTGCAATGAACATATGCGTGCATGTATCTTCATAATAGAATGATTTATATTCCACTGGGTATACACCCAGTAATGGGATTGCTGGGTAGAATGGTATTTCTGCTTCTAGATCTTTCAGTAATTGCCACACTGTCTTCCACAATGGTTGAAGTAATTTACACTCCCACCAACAGTGTAAAAGCATTTCTTTTTCTCCGCAGCCTTGCCAGCATCTGTTGTTTCTTGACTTTTTAATAATCACCATTCTGATTGGTGTGAAATGGTATCTCATTGTAGTTTTGATTTGCGTTTCTCTAGTGATCAGTGACATCGAGCTTTTTTTCATGTTTCTTGGCCACATGAATGTCTTCTTTTGAGAAGTGTCTGTCCATATCTTTTGCCCACCTTTTAATAAAGTTGTTTTATTCTTGTAAATTTGTATACGTTCCTTACAGATGCTGAATATTAGACCTTTGTCAGATGGATAGATTGCAAAATTTTTCTCCCGTTCTGCAGATTGTCTGTTCAGTCTGATGATAGTTTCCTTTGCTGTGTGGAAGCTCTTTAGTTGAATTTGATCCCATTTGTCAATTTTTGCTTTTGTTGCAATTGCTTTTGGCGTTTTTGTCATGAAGTGTTTACCCATGCCTATGTCCTGAATAGTATTGCCTAGACTTTCTCTAGGGCTTTTACAGTTTTGAGTTTTACATTTAAGTATTTAATCCATCTTGAGTTAAATTTTGTATAAAATGTAAGGAAGGGGTCCAGTTTCAATTTTCTGCATATGGCTAGCCAGTTCTGTCAGCATCATTTATTAAATAGGGATTCCTTTCCCCATTGCTGCATTTTGTCAGGTTTGTCGAAGATCAGATGATTTTAGGTGTATGTTCTTATTTCTGAGTCCTTTATTCTGTTTTATTGGTGTGTTTGCTTTTTTACCCATACCATGCTGTTTTAATTACTCTACAGAACTCTCCACCCCAAAAGAACAGAATATACATTCTTCTCATCACCTCATGGCACTTACTACAAAATTAATCACATAATTGGAAATAAAACACTCCTCCCTCAGCAAATGCAAATGAACTGAAATCATGACAGTCTCTCAGATCACAGCACAATCAAATTAGAACTCAAGATTAAGAAACTCACTCAAAACCACACAACTACATGAAAATTGAACAACCTGCTCCTGAATGATTCCTGGGTAAACAATGAAATTAAGACAGAAATCAAGAAGTTATTGGAAACTAATGAGAACAAAGAGAACATACCAGAATATCTGAAATGCAGCTAAAGCAGTGTTAAGAGGGAAATTTATAGCACTAAATGCCCACATCGGAAAGCTAGAAAGATCTCAAGTCAACAATTTAACATCACAACTAAAAGAACTAGAGAACAAAGAGCAAACAAACCCAAAAACTACCAGAAAACAAGAAATAACCAAGATCAGAGCAGAACTGAAGGAATAGAGACACAAAAAATCCCTTTAAAAAATCAACAAATCTGCCAGTGGGGTGGCTCACACCTGTAATCCCAAGACTTTGGGAGGCCGACGTAGGCGGATCACGAAGTCAGGAATTCGAGACTGGCCTGACCAACGTGGTGAAACCTCATCTCTACTAAAAATACAAAAATTAGCCAGGCGTAGTGGCATGCGCCTGTAATCCCAGCTATTTGGGAGGCAGAAGCAGGAGAACAATTTGAACCCAGGATGTGGAGGTTGCAGTGAGCAGAGACTGTGCCACAGCCCTCCAGTCTGTGAGACAGAGTGACACTCTGTATAAAATAAAATAAAATAAAATAAATAATAAACAAATCCAGGAGCTTTTTAAAAAAAAAATTAAGAAAATAGACTGATATCCAGACTAATAAAGAAGAAAACAGAGAAGAATCAAATAGACACAATCAGAAATGATAAGGGTATAGCACACTGACCCCACAGAATTACAAAGAACCATTAGAAAATATTATAAACACTTCTATGCACATCAACTAGAAAATCTAGGAGAACGGATAAATTCCTGGACACATACACTCTTTCAAGACTGAACCAGGGAGAAATTGAATTCCTGAACAGATCAATAAATAGTTATGGAACTGAGGCAGTAATAAATAGCTTACTAACCAAAAAAAGCCCAGGACCAGACAGATTTACAGCTGAATTCTAGCAGAGGTATAAAGAAGAACTGGTACCATTTCTACTGAAACTATTTCCCCCCCAAAAAAAAAATTGAAAAGGAGGGACTCCTCCTCAACTCATAAGGCCAGCCTCATCCTGATACCAGTACCTGAGAGAGGCACAGCAAAACAAAAGAAAACCTCAGGCCAATATCTCTGATGAACATCGTGTAAAAATCCTCAATAAAGTACTGGCAAACCAAATCAAACACTGCAAATAGCACATCAAAAAGCTTGTCCACCACGGTCAAGTTGGCTTCTTCCCTGGGATGCAAGGTTAGTTCAACATACATAAATTGATACATGTAATTCACCACATAAACAGAACTAAAGACAAAAACCACATGATTATCTCAGTAGATTCAGAAAAGGCTTAAGATAAAATTTAACATCCCTTCATGTTAAAAACTCTCAATAAACTAGGTATTAAAGGAACATACCTCAAAATAATAAGAGCCATATATGACAAACCCACAGTCAATATTATCCTTAATGGGCAAAAACTAGAAGCATTTCCCCTTGGAAACTGGCACAAGACAAGGATGCCCTCTCTCACCACTCATATTCAATATAGTATTGGAAGTTCTGGTCAGGGCAATCAGGCAAGAGAAATAAATGAAGGGTATTCATTTAGGAAGAAAGCCAATTATGATTATTATTTAAAAATTTAAAGTATCTGAGTTGCTTTTTTAAAAAAATGTATTTTTATATTTGCAGTTTAAAACTCATACTTGGAAAACTATTTTATTGGTTTATTGTTCACTGATGTTTAGCTAATCATATTTCTTGAGGAAGCTGGTTCATTTCTTAAAACAATGGATTATTTACCATAAATAGAATTGAAAGACAAAATTGACAAAGTCAACATTTTAAAATTTTACCATGTTAAAGGTTCTAAAACTGATCTCTATTTGTTAAAATAGGAGCTTTTGAAGTGCATTAAAAGGACCGAAGATATACTAAGTCCAAAACAGAAGTTTCTTCTTGCTGTATTCTGAAACGCTTGAAAAAAAGTGAAAAAAGAATGTCATTTTAATTATGTAATTCAACTGAATTATTGCTGTGATAGTATAGCATCTAAAATTGCCTCATGTATGCCAATGGTGGTCTCATTTATTGAGACAAGGGATATAAGAAGGTGACAATTTTATAGTGAAGACAGACAAATTCATTGTTACACATTTTAAGTTTGAATTTAATTTAAATTCATTAACTTCATTGGAAAAAATGAATTCATGTTGAGAGGTGCAGTAAACAATTAGATATACCTGTCTGGCATTATACAAATTTCCCAGGTTGCAGAATTGTTTAAAAAATGAATCTTTAGAAATGGCATTTGGAACTTAGAGAAAATTTATATTAAGAAGGAAGGAAAATTTAGAGGGGAAAAACCAACAGACATCAATATTAAGTGTGAAGGAATGATGACAAGGTATGAATAGCCACAGCACTAAGAAGAGGTACAAGAGACTGTGGTGCTACATGAACAGGGAGGGAGAATTTCAATGAGAGAGTAAGCAGCAGTGTCAAAGCATGAAGCATGAAGCATGAGTGAGGTCAGTGGGTAGGACAGTGTATTAGTCCATTCTCACACTGTTATAAAGAAATACCCAAGACTAGATAATTTACAAAGGAAAGAAATCTAACTGACTCACAGTTCTCCATTGCTGGGAGAACTCAGGAAACTTACAGTCATGACAGAAGATGAAGGAGAAGCAAAGGCACATCTTACATGGCAGCAAGGGTATGAAAGAAATTGCCAAACACTTTTAAAACCATCAGCTCTTGTGAGAAATCACTCACTATCATGAGAACAGCAGGTGGGAAATGAGTCCTATGATCCAATCACCTCCCAACAAGTGCCTCCCTCAACATGTGGGGTTTATGGGGATTATAATTCAAGGTGAGATTTGGGTGGGGACACAGAGCCAAACAATATCAGACAGTTAGCACTTATTGATCAACTTTTAGAAGCTTTTTATAAAATGCCTAATTTATTCCTCTAAAAATCCTGCTTAGATAAAATTATCCTTGCCCCTTTGCAGAAGGAAAAACTGGAGCTAAGTAGACTAAGAAAAACTGCCAGTGGCCGTAAGGCTAAGAAGCTGAAAAATTGAAAATGAAACCCAAACTCTAGTGTGAGGATCCAAAGTTCACACTTTCTTCCTTTCTCTGTGCCAAATGAATGCCACAAATAAGAGTCTTTAAAAAAAAAAAAAAAAGCTATACTCTAATGCTGATGGAAGTGCTCATATTTTCAGAAAATTGAAAAAAGTTATTGGAAGTGAGAACATTGAAATTATGAGAGTAAATTACTTTGTTGAAAAGGAAGACAAGTCCAAAATTCAAGGAAGTTGAGTAAAAGAAAAGCAAACAAAGTGAGAACCCTTGGAATAGGTTAAAAATCCTAGAGAAAGAATTGGTAGAGAAGAGACTGAAGACACAGAAGAGGGACAAAGGATGGAGAACAGTCCCTGAGATGGTAGGAGAAAGACAAAGAGACTGGGATTCATTTGCCTTCAGAAAGGAATTGCTTTTCACTGAAAATGGAGGGAATAACTAAGAGGATACGTGGCCATGCATGCTGTTTTACATGAGAGAGTCAGAAGTTGAGCATTTCCCTACACAATGTCAATTAGTGTTGCTTTTCCTTGTAGCTTAGAGGAGAGTTAAGTGGATGAGTATTTAACCTAGAATATAATAAATGTATGACATGTTGATGAAATTAGAAGAGGAATTAGCATGGATATTCTTACTTGCAGTTCTGAAGGCTTACTGAAAGTTGGAGAACATAAATATATGCATGGGAATAGACAGAAGATAGAGTTGCAGAGTGGATTTGAAAATAAAAGTAGGTGGAAAGAACATTTAGCAAAAGAGTACAGTAAGGGATATATCAAAGGATGCTAAGGAAGCAGGTAAATAAAATGAAGAGTGGGTATTAGGTGTTATAGACAAAAGAACAATTGTAGCTATTTACCAAACTGGTGTTCCATAGATCACTAGGCGTTTTAAATCGTTCACGTAAATTTAGTAAAAGCCATTACAAAATCTTGGTTATTCTGAATAAGTGTATTTGTAATTCTTCAGTAAAGAGACATTTCAACTTTCATTAACCCTACACACCATTTTATCTTTGATATGGTTGGACCGTGTCCACACCAAAATCTCATCTCGAATTATAATTCCCACAGGGGCCCGGTGGGACGTGATTGAATCATGGGGCCAGATTCCTCCTTGCTGTTCTCATGATAGTGAATTAGTTTCTTGTGAGACCTGGCTGTTTGAGGCACTCCGCCTCTTGCTCTCTCTTCCTTATGCTCTGCCATGGTAAGATGTGCCTTCCTCCCCTTTGCTTTCTGCCATGATTGTAAGTTTCCTGAGACCTCACAGTCATGCTTCCTGTGAAGTTGACAGCACTGTGAATCAATTACACTTCTTTTCTTCATAAATTACCCAGTCTCAGGTGTTACAGCAGTGTGAAAATGCACTAATAAAATCTTCCTCTGTGTCTCTCCTGTGAACATGCTAAAACACTAACGTTCCTTGTAATAACATCATTTGGCAACTGATGCTATAAAGGAAGTAGAGAAGACTGGCATAAGCAGATAGAAGTCAAAGAATGAGTATTCTTTTATTTAGAGCTGATGCATAAATACAAGGTACAGGGCAGATAGAGTATGGATATGATTAGGCAGCAGAACTAGACCGTAGCTGAGGACACTTGAGTTGAAAAGGTCAATAGCAAATTGGGTAGATTGCTGGGTGGCTAATTCATATGGTTGCAGAAGTGACCAACAGTCATGCCAGAATTTGATGAGAGAATAATGACCAACTGTTCAAGTAATAGTCAAATGTCAGCATTAATTTTGAGGTTAGTATATGAGAACACATCATAGAAGTAGGAAATGTATAGCTGGTCCTTTGGAATTTGTGAGACATGAAAGTTAATGGATGCAATAATTTAGTAGCCTCTTAGCAATAATGAAAAAAATTACTCTTGTCTTTGGAATCTGCTCTGGGGATGATGGGAGTATAAGTCATCTCTGGGAAGGCAGCAGGGGAAGAGATGGCACAAGTGGGAGGATCCAAGTTTTGTTTTGTTGATATTGCTTTTTTCTTTTTCCTTTTTCGAGTACAAGATGTGTTATGGATTGAATTGTATCCCGTCAAAAAATCACATATTGAAGTCCAATACTTCACAAAAACACAAAGACGCACAAGAGAGAAGATGATATGAAGAGGTACAGGGAGAAGATGGCCATCTAAAAGCCAAGGAGAGAAGCCTAGAACAGATCCTTCCTTCACAGCCCTCAGAAGAAACCAACTCTGCCAACATCTTGATTTTGAACTTCTGGTCTCCAGAGCTGTGAGATAATAAATTGTGTTGTGTATGCCATTCAATATGTGGTGCTTTGGCACAGCAGCCCTAGAAAAACAAATACGGATTGTATTAGCCTGTCTTCATGCTGCTAATAAAGATATGCTGAGACTAGGTAATTTATAAAGAAAAGAGGTTTAATTGACTCCCAGTTCCACATGGCTGGGGAGGCCTCACAATCATGGCAGAAGGCAAAGGAGGAGCAAAGTCACATCTTACATGTGTAGGGGACCTGCCCTTTATAATACCCTCAGCTCTTGTGAGACTTATTCACTACCATGAGAACAGCATGGGAAAGACCCGCCCCACGATTTAATTACCTGCCATCAGCCCCCTCTTATAACATGTGGGAATTATGGAAGCTACAACTCAAGATAAGATTTGCGTGGGGACATGACCAAATTATATGACAGATGCATTCAGTCCAAAGGTTGAGGATGAATGGAAAATCGCTAGTTTTTATTTTATTTTTTAACCTTTATTCTACTTTTTAAATCAAGAATTAGGCTTTTCTAAGAACATAGTAATAAGGTCTAGGAGAGAGAAGAAATCGGGAGCTGCCTTTTTTTCTCTAGTAGAAAGCTGATGCCTTAGAGAATCAAGGTGCTAGGTGAGTTAGTCATTGTTGTTTCATTATTATTAAGAGCAAAGAATTTATCTCAGACTGCTCTTTTCCTTTAATCAATGTGCTCTCAAATGTCACAACATCATAGAGAGGCACAGATGACCTGAATGCTCTAATACAATCTGCTCTCATATTTTAATATCCCTTGATGAAAGCAAATCTTTGGCAAAGAAGCTCTCCTTTTGCTTTTCAGAAGAAGGGTGGGAAATGCCTCTGCTTTGTAGGAGACATTCTGTTCACATCTTTTTCCTTGCTGAATTTACTTGCTCACTATCTAAGGCACTTACTACGTAAAGATCCATATTTGGTGGGAATAAGTTTTTCATTGCACATGACACCTTGAATGGTAATGCAGGAGCCTGTGTTACTCTGATGTGCACAGAACTTGAAATTTTAGTGAATCAGTCCACTGGGGGTTGGATTTTTTTCTATATGCTCTAAAATATTTCTGTTTCTAGAAGACAGCAGGAGGAAGAACTGCTGTTTGAGTGTCAGGTGTTGTATGAATTTTTTAAATATATATAAAAATGAATACTGTGCAGACTGAGGTGGCTTCTTTTCCATCTGTCAGCACATTCTTTACAACCAGGCATAAACCTTATTATCACACTCAGTGTGTTACTGCAAAAATTATCCCAGCCCTCAGAACAGTCTCTCTACAGCTTTGAGTAAAATTCAAACTTCAGTGCAGTTAATGTAAAAACAAGCAACCTAGTAAAGAAAGGGGGAGGAAGCAATCGACACTTTTTTTTTCTTTCACAGAAAATGTACTACAGCTCCTTCATTTTATCATATGTACAAGGGTAAATATTTTTCATTGAGTAAAATAGTTCCTGATGACACATTTGGCCTTGATAAAATTTTCCACTGTATTCACATATATTAACCTTTGATGAAAAGACCACAAGAAGTAAAAGGCATGAGATGAGTATGGAATAAATTTCAGGGATTTCCTTTTTTTTATATTAACCTTTGAGTTCTGAACTGTTGTAGTCATGTGTTTGGGGGTCTATTTGGATAGAGACATTACTGCCACCCTGTTCATATTTATGGGCCTGACCTTTGTATTATAGTAGCCCGCTTGGAAGCACAGTTATTTTTAATTGCTTTATGTGTCCATGGAGACTATTCTTTCCTCCGTCAGTTATATACAGAACCCTGGCACATATGTTTGTTCAATGAATCTTTCAATGACTGGATATTTATAACCACATCTGAATATAAGAGGAGGAAATGTTGCAGTTGGGGTGGTGCGTGTGTTGTGTGTTTGTTTGAAAATGTGTTTTATTGTCAATGTTGCCATATACTTAATGAGGTGACAGGAAGAATTAAAAGTGACAGATTGTTTTGGCTGCACTGAGGCCATCTGAGATATAGTCTCCTATAATGCAGCTCAATAAACCCAGCCTGTGTGAAGCCCTCAGAGTATGATTCATGGTTGCAGCAGGGCTACTCATAGAGGTTTAACGAGAGATGGTCACGGAGCAGGCAGCAGGAACCTGAAATTGCTGTGGGAAGACAATGAAAAGTGCTGTGCACCAAAACCTCGCCTGAAATTTGCAAGCGTGCCTCCATCACCAGTATTACAAATGGCATTATTCTATTCGTGCCTGATTAGGAGCTCGATAGAATGACTGCCAAAAAGATGCATCTCAGGACAACTTACTTGGAAAAGAGGGCTGCTCCATCCTTTCTGCCTAAATAAAGCAATGACTGTGAAGTTTCTTCATGAAATGTACGGCAAGATATTCACTGATGGTAAAAATAGCTTGAGGCAGTGTTTGTCAAAATGTGGCCCCAGAACCAGTACCCTCAGCACCTCCTGCAGCTTGTTAGGGAGGCAACCTCTCTGCCCTATGCCAGACATGTTGAATAAGAATTTTTAGAGTCAGAGAGGGAAAGAAAGAAAGGAATTCATGTTTTAATAAGCTTTCCAGATAGCTATTCTGCACACCAAAGCTGTATCCTTTATTGGACAATACAGGTGACTATAAGAAACAAGAGGGAAAAAAGTAATTATACTTATCAGAGACTTAATTAATTGCATCTAAATAAAACTACAGCTCATGAGAACCAGGAAGTGGATTTTTGAAGACAATCTGCTCTCACTGTACCATACATTAGCTTGGACCTTCAGCAAGTCACTTAAACTATCCAAGATTCAGCCCCACTCCCATTGTTAAAATGAGGAAAAGAATCGTAACTACACTGTGGAATTTATGAGACTTAAATGATGTATTTTATCATACTTTGTACAAAAGTAAAATGTAGACAAATATTAGTTGTACTTAATATTCAGTTGTCCTTATTGTGTACTCCATTTGAAGGCAGATCACAATTTAACAAGTTTACAACAGGACTTAGATAATAACAGCTATTCATTATTTATTAAATTCTCATTGTGTGCCAGACACTGAGTTAAGCACAGTACAAACATCATCCATTTATTTAACTCATTTAATTCTCAATACAACAATATTAAGTAGGTTGTAAAATTGCATCACCACCATTTTTTGAAGGAGCTGAGTGGATGAAAGAAGTCAAGCAATTTGTGGAAGGACACATAGCTTGTAAATAGCATCCCTGTGAGTCACATTCAGAGCTGTCTGACTTGGGGTGCTTTTTTTTTTTTTTTTTTTTTTTTTTTTTTTGAGATGGAGTCTCGCTCTGTTGCCCAGGCTGGAGTGCAGTGGCACAATCTCGGCTCGCTGCAAGCTCCACCTCCCGGGTTCATGCCATTCTTCTTCCTCAACCTCCCGAGTAGCTGGGACTGCAAGTGCTCAACACCATGCCTGGCTAAGTTTTTTGTATTTTTAGTAGAGATGGGGTTTCACTGTGTTAGCCAGGATGGTCTTGATCTCCTGACCTCGTGATCCACATCCATCCCAATCCAATCCCAAAGTGTTGGGATTACAGGTGTAAGCCACCACACCAGGCCTTTTTGTGTTTTTTTTTTTTTTTTTTTTTTTTTTTGAGACGGAGTCTCGCTCTGTCGCCCAGACTGGAGTGCAGTGGCGCGATCTCGGCTCACTGCAAGCTCCGCCTCCCGGGTTCACGCCATTCTCCTGCCTCAGCCTCCCGAGTAGCTGGGACTACAGGCGCCCGCCACCACGCCTGGCTAATTTCTTTTTGTATTTTTAGTAGAGACGGGGTTTCACCGTGTTAGCCAGGATGGTCTCGATCTCCTGACCTCGTGATCCACCCGCCTCGGCCTCCCAAAGTGCTGGGATTACAGGCTTGAGCCACCGCGCCGGGCCTTGTGCTTTCTTAACACAAAAACAATTCCTTCTCTAGGCAAAGAAAACAATTTTTATAGTGTTCCTCGGCATCATAATTTTATCCCTTGGTCTATAGTACTATGACTGCTAAGCAATAGTGATTAGAATTATGCCCATGAGTTAGAGAAAGGTGCCTTGATATTAATAATAATAACTATGGCTTAAATGTATATGTCTCCCTAAAATGAATATGTTGGAACCTAAGACCTAATGTGATACTATCAAGAGGTGAGACCTTTAGAAGGTGATTATTTCATGGGATTAGCAACCTCATAGAAAGGCCAAAAGGAACTACTAGGTCCATTTTTGTGCTTCCATCCCTTCTGCCATGTGAAGACACAGCACTGACCCTCTCTGGAGGACAGTGGTAAAAGTACCATCTTGGAAGCACAGACTGAGCCTTCATCATACACCAAAATCATTGATACCTTGAGCTTGGCCTTCTCAGCTTTCAGAATTGTGAGAAATAAATTTCTGTTCTTTATAAATGACACAATTTCAGTTATTATAGCAGCTGATATGGCTTGGCTCTGTGTCCCCACCCAAATCTCACTTTGAATTATAATAATCCCCATGTGGCAAGGGTAGGACCAGGTGGAGACAACTGAATCATGGTGGCAGTTTCCACCATGCTGTTCTCATGATAGTAAGTCTTCACGAGATGTGATGGTTTTACAAGGGACTTTCCCATTCACTCGGCAATCATTCTCTCTCCTGTTGCTCTGTGGAGAGGTGTCTTTCACCATGATTGTAAGTTTCCTGAGGCCTCTCCAGCCATGGAGAACTGTGACTCAGTTAAGCCTCTTTTCTTTATCAATTTCCCAGTCTTAGGTATTTCTTCATGGCACTGTGACAACAGACTAATACCCCAGCACTAATATGAGACAATACAAAAAATTAAAAGTATGGGCACCATTCTCTAAGTAATAAAATGGAGAAAAGTAATTTAAAGTATTTAAAAATTGTAATAGCAACAGTGGGAACCAATGAGGATTTCCTTATGGCCTCACAGTTAAATTAGCACCCTGTTCTAAAGTACCCTAGCTATTCAGGTTCTCACTGTCTTGTATAACTAATATTATATAACACATCTTATTGCTGGAGCTCCCAAGAAACTATTGTGCAATTCCTGATGTTGCTAGTTTGACTCATCAAATATATAGGCATAAAATGAAAGATCAAGAAATACCTAAATTAGAGATATTTCAGATGGCAGGAGCTTAACTATCCTTATGCCAAGTTTCCAAACCTTAACAGTGTAAATCATTTTTCTATTTTGTTTGATTTCTCATGCCAGGGGAAACAAGGGTTTGGTGTGTTTAAAGTGACTTTGTACCCTTGCATCAACACAGCTTGTAAGTTCCAGTGTTCGCACCACCTCCATCTCTTCCATTGTGTGTGTGTGTGTGTGTGTGTTATGTGTTAGGGAGAGAAGAGGGGCTGGTGTCTCTCTCTCACTTTGCTTTTCTTAAGAAGTCTGCCCAGGCATTGCTACTAAGTGGTTTCTTTGTAGACTAGATACAGGAAAAAAAAATTAAAGAAGGCAAAGAGACAGGAGAGAAACAGAACAGCAGAAAGGCACAATAACAACCACTGTCCTGGAAAAAGAGTTATTGTGCCACACAATGGTCTGACCATTTCAATGCGCAGGGCAGAATAGAGCACACCGAACATTCCTTCGTTCGTATCCTGAAATGTGAAAGGGTTGTCCTAGTTTCAGTCATTTTCTTTTATTCTTCCACTCAAAGAGAGCTAATGAAACAAAAAGCCAAGGCTATACAACCACTGCTCCCTTAGCAGGCTGTTGAGGAAGTGGCATTTCCATCCTTATTTCTATTCTCATGTTGTTCCTGAGTCCAAGTGAGCATTTCTCCCGGTGAGACAAACTCTCAGGGATGTCAGGCTCATCTCCTACATGGTCTCAGACTTTTTCTAAGGTGCAAATGAATGCCACACAATCAGCTGGTCCATAATGATGGAACATTAATATAATGGGAGCCAAGAGTTACCTAAGGTATCATAAATACACTTTTCGTTTTAGAAACTGATGGTATAACCTTTCCATGCTTGTTCTCTTTCTCTTGACTATTTGATAGGTTAGATACAATATAAGTCATTACTGAGTAACTTAATTAATAAATGAGAGGCAACTTTATGGTGGAATAGACATTTAAAGCCCTGTGAACTAGGGAAATGTATTTAACCTTTCTAAGCTTCAATTTCTTAATATGTGATCAGAATAATAAAGTCTAATTAACAGGGAGGCTTTTAAAGATTAAATTACATGAAATATGAAACTATTTCTTTTCTTACTAATTTGGGCAACAAACATTTATGTATTTGCTATGTCCCAATACTATGTGCAAGGCATGGATTTATTAAAACGAAAACCTCAAAGACCTTATAGTCTAAAACTAAAACAAAATTCTAGAATACAGATTCTCCATGAACTGGCTTGATATAATTATATTTTTAGTTTTACATTATCTCCAAAGAAAACAGCATTAAAAAAATATATACATGCAGACAACAAACCACAGAAGTATTTTGTCACAGTTAGAAAGGACAAATATCATAGTAGAGTGGCTGATGATATCTTAAAATGTTTTTACTCACTACTGCTTTCAAATTACATCAGTGGACTTGGTGCTCGACTTTCTTAATGCTTTAGAAAATAAACAGGCATATATTTTATAATTGTACATATTTGCTTTTTATGCATTCAAAAGTGAATGGGGTTATGGGTTTTAGCAAATTGCTAAAGGGGTTTATAGTATGACAGGTTTAATAATCATGGCTGTAGAAGAAGAGATATCAAAGTAAATCAACAATTGCAGAGGGCCAGTGCAGTGGCTCACGCCTGTAATCCCAGCATTTTGGGAGTCCAGGGCAGGTGGATCACTTGAGGCCAGGAGTCCAAGACCAGCCAAGCCAACATGGCAAAACCCTGTCTCTACTAAAAATACAAAAATCAGCCGGGTGTGTATTTTTGTATTTTTACAAATACATGCCTGTAATCCCAGCTACTTGGGAGGCTGAGGCAGTAGAATCGCTTAAACCCAAAGGCAGAGGCTGCAGTGAGCCGAGATTGAGCCGCTGCATTCCAGCCTGGGGGACAGAGCAAGACCCTGTCTCAAAGATAAATAAATAAAATTATAAAATAAAAGTAAATCAGCAATTCCAATACATTATTATTATCACAGCAGTATAGTTAATGACATGTAGGGATATAATGGGATCCTAGCCCAAGTCAATGTGAGTGTGGTGGTGGTGGTGGTGGTGTGTGTGTGTGTGTGTGTGTGTGTGCATGTGTGGTGGGGGTGCTGGAGAGGACAGCCCTAGGTGGTTGGTCTTGGAAGAATTCAAAGAGAAATTTCTTTAGCTAAGGCTTAAATAGAAGATTAGAGTTAGCGAGACCAAAAATAGAGATCCAGGTGAAGGGTAAGATATGGAGAAGAGAGATGAACTTTGCACGGCCTATGCAAAGGCAGGGATGTGTGAGAAGCTGGATATGCCTGGGAATCCATATGGCCTGGGAGAATTCGGAAGATAAGACCAGGGAAATAAACAATCACCAGACCAGGAAAAGGTTTGGATGCCTTTCTAAGGAGTTTGATCATTTTCCTCGATGTGGTGCAGAGCCACTGAAGTATTTTTAGCAGAAGGATGTGTTTTAGAAAGATTGCTCTGCCTGCATTGTGGAAGATCAGGGTGTAGCAACTGCAGGGGTGGTGGGAGTCGGTGAGAGAGGAATGAGATAAATTAGGAGCCCGTGGTAGTAACCCAGGCAAGAAATGAAGAGGGCCTGAATCATGGCAGAGGTGGAGTGTGAAATTACTTTGTGAAGTGTAAAATGCTACTATGATGTTAAGAGAAGAAAGGAAAGAAGGAAGAAAGGAAAGGAAGAAAACAGGGAGGGAGAAAGAGAACGAAGATGAGTAAGGGAGGAGAGGAAGTCAGAGAGGAACAGTAGCCTTCAGCTAAATAGACATTAGAAGTCAAAGTGTTTCACTAAATTTGACAACAACTGTTAGTCTACCCGGGAGGTGCAATAGGATTACTAGTAACCCAGGTCTCAGCCAATTCTCCAGATGACTGCTGATTGGCTCGAATGAAAGCTAATCAGAACCCCTCTTCAATGGTTCAGTTGCTATATAAATAGTCACAGCTAAGGTGAGCTCAAAACAAAACAAAACAAAACAAAAAAACAACTGTTGCCAAACACACAACCTCCCAAAGGCAACAGGAAAGACAGCACTTTTTTTTTTTTTTTTTTTGACAATTAGCAGTAGCTAGGTTTGTTCACACATTCCTGGGGACTGACCAAACATGCATGCGCACGCACACACACACACACACACACACACACACATCCCTAGCGTTTTGCATTTAAGAGACATAATATAGGTTGTATTTCACATTGGATTCAGTATGAGAGAGTTGTAGGAGCACATCTAAAGGAATAATTTGATTCAGAAGAAGGAAATCAATACACACCTGTTCTAACTTGCAAAATGTGGATTAAAAAAAATGCTGGCAGTGCGCGGTGGCTCACGCCTGTAATCCCAGCACTATGGGAGGCTGAGGCGGGCAGATTACGAGGTCAGGAGATCGAGACCATCCTGGCTAACATGGTGAAACCCCATCTCTACTAAAAATACAAAAAAATTAGCAGGGCATGGGGGCGGGACCCTGTAGTCCCAGCTACTTGGGAGGTTGAGGCAGGAGAATAGCGTGAACCAGGGAGGCGGAGCTTGCAGTGAGCCAAAATCGCGCCACTGCACTCCAGCCTGGGCGACAGAGTGAGACTCCGTCTGAAAAAAAAAAAAAAAAAAAGAACAGAAAAAGAAAAAAAGTGCTAAAAGCAATCATGCAAAGTAATATCTGAGGATTGCTTCAGGAAAATCAAACTGTTTTTACTGAGCTCAATTGTCAGATTCCTTTAGTTCTTTTTTCTTTTCTTACATTTTCTTTGGTATTAATTATTGGTATGAAACAGGAATTACCTATTAGACACCATTAAAGTTATTTCTAAGAACTTTGAGCTTATTGAAATCTATTCTTTTGTCTGACTCTCTTCCAAACAAATGATATTCTGCTTTCATCTTGATGAATTCCTGAATAATTGAATAATTTTCCAGAAGAGAGCAGGTCTGATTTTAGAAATACCCAAAGTCAAAAATGCTAAAAAGAGTCCCCATTCCAAAGATGGTTATGCAAATGAATGAAGTTACATGTAATTCCAAAAGAGATCTTAATTTAAACAAAGCTCCCCATTCCACTCCAAAGATTCTATTCAAAGTTCACAATTCAGCCAATCCAAATCCACTTTTCAACGGATTAGCTTTTATATAAGGGAATGGCGGAAGGAAGATAGATTATGCCAAATAAAACAGGAAAAGGAAAGGAAATTGTTATTATGAAAGTTAGTAAATGCAACGTTCACATAAGAAAGGCATTAATTTTTTTAAAAAAAGATGTCAACATAGAGAGCTGGTTAAGGATAAAGCATATATAAAGGGTGCTATGTCCCTACTAAGTAGATTAATATTTAAATCCATGTTTTAAACAATTTTGGTGGTACTTCTAAAGCTAAAGCCTCCTACATTCTCATTCCCAAGATTTTGGATGCAAAAAAAAAAAATGTATGCAAGTTCAATATATGAAACCCTTTCCATTTTGAGTAACTGGGTTTGCGTGAACATCTGCCAGCCAACAGAAAGAAAAGCTCCGATTTTATACAGTTTTTATAGAGCCAGAAGCATTTTCCAACACATTCCAAAAGCCCGTAATGATGTTTCACCCAGTTCCTCCTGAAGGTTGGTACATAATTAATGAGGTGGTGGAAGTTCTCTAGAATTAGTTTTCATCTAAATAAAGGTGCCCGATGTTTATCTGTACCCTTTGTACTCATTGTTGCCTTGAATATACCAAGCTTCCTGTTGGTACAGGGAACTATCGATTTGCTGACTAATCTTTTTATCTGATCATTATAGATTGTAACTCTCAGTCTATAACCTTTACACACACTGCTATTGTGGTTAAATAAAACACAATACAAAATAATTAACACGTTCCCGTATCGATATTTCTCTTCCAGGCAAGAGCAGAGAAGTACAACTTCGATTTGACAACTGGACATTCGTATTTTTAGAGAAAAGTATAAATAGAAGATGAATAGATAAATATACAATCTTTAGTTTCCTAATATAAATTACTCAGGAAGAAATAGTATGTAGCCTTGGGGAAATCAACAGCTTCTTCAATTGGATTGCTTCTGTCACTGTATGGACACAGTCTTGTTTGATGTCCTCCTACCATTTGTCTTGTATGGAGTCTTTTATCTAAATCCAAAGTAATGCAGCCATCAGGGCTGCAATTCAATAATGGCTCCACAGGAGCTGTCATCCACAGTTTGCTATTCATCTTGTAAAAGGCTTTGAGTTTTCAAAGTACCAACTAAGGTTGGCATTTCAATGCCGTGAACAGATCGCTTAAAGTTCTTTTGTGTTCACAAGAAAGGAAGTGAAATAGAGAATGGGGGGAGATTAAATGGCCAACCTACTACTCTATCTGACTACCTAGGGGTAACCCCAAGCTTCCCAAGGGAGCAAAGACATTAGTTGATCTGACCCACTCGGTAATGAGACATTGCAATGAATGGGGGACACATTGAGTGGTGTTTACTTCACACTGAGTTCCACTGCTATAATTAAGAGGCAACAAATTCATAAAAATTGAGCAGGAAAAAAAGTTTAAAAAAAATGATGAGGAAGAGAATTCCTTGGGACATTTTTAGAAACAAAGGATCTTAGAAATAAGTATTTTTAAGGAGTTTAGAGATGAATGAACTGAAGTTGATGGGATGTATTAATAAGCTCACATTTCATGCATGGCTGTGTGAACAGGCTGGACTAAAACTACTATCATTGGATCTGATTGTTGAGCTCTTTTTCTGGAGGTGTGGATACTTTCCGGTTCCATTCAGACTCATTTCCTAGTCCTTCTGTGACCATGATATGCATGGTGAGAACAGTAGTCTAAGAAATGGTGGGGGAAAGGTGTCTGGCACAGGGAAGAGATCATATCAAATGCAACTTTGTCAGATTTATGAAATTCAACTATTTCGTGATCCCTAAAGGTATAGAGACAGGTGGAGACACTTCTGACCGAAGCCACCCAACCGCCACACAAATTTATTATGACTCTGGTCCTTAGCTTGCACTTTTGGAATGAGGAGGTTCGCTGAGAGGAGCTATAACATAAGTTTTTAAAAGTTCAGAGTGGTAGTGGAAACCCAGATTATAAACCCAGCTCTCATTCTGATTAGCTATATAATCTTGGGCAAGTCATTCAGTTTCTGGGCTTTAATTTTCTTATCAAAGTAATGAGGGATTTAGAATGAAACATTTCAAACATACTTTTCTTCTCAAACATGTTATGGTTCTGTGAATGTAATACGTGATGGCTATATTATCTGTGCAGGTCATAAGTTAATCTGTTCATTCGTGCATCATCAAAATATCAACAACTATTTATCAAGTTCTTTGTATTTGTTAAGTCCTGTGTTAGTGGCTGAGAAAATAGGTTGTAAAACCATATTTTGTCCCTGCCGTCATCCAACTTGCAGTCTAGTGAGGGAGACAAACATTTTATCAATAATGACACCAGTCATAAATATACAATTGTGATAAATGCTAAAACTGTAACAAATGCATGGTGCTGTGAAAGCTTAACAGGTGAAATTAACCTGGTGAAAGTGGTATTGGAGAGTTCTCTAAGGATGTAATAGCTAAACAGAGATCAGAAGACTGGTGAAATGATTTTCTTCACCATCTGAATCAGCCTAACCTTCACCCTCAAAAAAAATGAAGAACCATTGAGATTTTAAACACAATGTAGCGTAATCAGATCTGCTTCTGTCTCAGTTTAGAAAGACCATTCTGCCAAAAGTGAAGAGAAAGAGTTGAAGGAGAGCAAAACTAGAGGTAAAATTAATCTTCTTCATGAGACAAGTAAAATTAATTTGCAGTGGAAATGTAAGGAGATAAAATAGTGCTTGAACTTGCAATATCAAGAATTAGGGCAGGACACAAGTGTGTCCTGTGTGTGACTGCTCCTTCAAGTCTAGCTCTCAGGGACAAGCCCTAAATTTAAAAGTATCATTTCCTTGAAGTTTATGACCAAATTATAAAGTTGTGTGTCAATTTACAAATACTTATTTAAAGAAACATGCATTAACCTTAGAGATTTTTTTTATCCTTTTCCTACTCATGCATTATTTAATGATGGGTTGCCATGGGAGCAGATGTGAATATCTGTGGCACTAATAAATAATTCTGGTGGATTCTAAAGCTGAATCATTAGAGTTTATTATGGTTGGGCCAAAATGAGCATCCCATTACATTTTGCCAATCCTGAAGTACTGTCTATAAACTGTTAAATGTTATTTTGTAAGCATGCTTCTCAGGAAGGTCACGGGCAAGTCCTGACTGCTCATTTTAAAAGCTGTTCATAGCGTGTGACATATTACTAAAAAGGAAGAATTTCCAAGCAGATCTAAAATATTTCCTCACAGTAACTTCTAGGTGTTCTGTCACATCTACTGTTAAAGCAGAGACAATAACTTATTCTGGTTCGAAAATTTCTTTCCAATTTTATTACAATTCTTTTCACCAATACACTCCTTTTTTCCAAATTGACCTTCTCAGCTTTCCAAACTAAGTTTCATGTGATTCCATAGCCATGTTTTATACCAACTCATGCCTGCATGCTTCATCCGTCTCATACTCTACTATTCAATTCCTGTCATTCTTCAGGCTCGTGTTCATTGTGTTCCTCCTCAAGGAAGATGCTCAATTGTCTTCGTAGTCCTATTAAAATCGCCCCTCTAAATTTCTGCAGGTTTTATTAGCTATAATATTATTTATCTTTACAAGTTTATAACTGCATTATTCTAAATATGTATATATGTTCAATTATATGTATTTGGAATATATATGTATACACACACACATCTTTCCAAGTAGAATGAGAGATTCTTGAAGAAATAGGAGAAGAGTTATTTGCTTTTCATTTCTTTATTCTTACATCTGAAAAAGACTCACCTAAAAGAATGGACAATGGATATTTGACAATATTTTTTAAATAATAGACAAACAGTTAAAGTAGTACCTATTAAAGAACGTTTTAAATTCTTCCAAGATTAGATAAAATATCTTCAATATAAAGACCAACATTATAATTATGATATTGCCAAATAAATTGGTTGATTTGGGTTTGTTTCTAAAGAATGTCAAAGTTTTTTCTAGCACAAGTGTTCCTAAAATCAAGAGTTAATACAGAGATCAGGGAAATAAAAATAGAATACTAATTATAACATCTGGCCCAAAATACCTCTACTGCTACTCAGAGCATTCATGTAATAAACACAGCCTTTGTTAAAATTAATGTTTCGGACCATTATTAGAGGACTTCATGGGATTAGCTAGATATTAATAAAACTATAGAGACAGTCATACTCAATCTCCTCAGAACCCATAAAATTATAGTTTCTATGACTTCCCTTGAAAGCTCCAAGACAAAGAATATGAAACCTCAAATTCATTGAATGTTTGGAAAATTACCGTAAACCTTAAATAGTACATGGAAGAAGATATCAGTGTTATGGGTGGGTATTTGTTCTCAGAGCTCCCAAGATGGTGGCTGGCCACTTCCAAGACGGTGGCAGGCTGCTTTCAAGATGGGGCAAGCCTTTTGTTCCCTGACCTGAGGTTCTTGGCCGGATTCCAAGGAATGGAACCTTGGGCCATGCGGTGAGTGTTATAGTTCTGTTAGAAGCTATGAGTCAGGGAAGAGAACTGTGGAACCTGGCAACTAATGTTCAGCTCAATTAGGATGAACCTGGGCACTTAGCCGTGCAGGAACAATGGCGAGCCTTTAGCCTGATCGGGAGCGACAAAGGGCACACCTCGCTGGATCAGAAGCACAGTGGACACCCTGCCAGATCCAGAGGGGTGGAAGTAAATGGCAGGTCTGGGACGGCAGCGAACAGCAGTGGTGGACAGCAAGTGAAAGCTCAGCTCCAGCCGTCACAAACACGGACCAGAAGAGTGTGCAGTTGCAAGATTTAATAGAGTGAAAACAGAGCTTCCATGCAATGGGAGAGGACCCGGAGGGGGTTGCTGCTCCCTGCTCGAATGCCTGGGTTTATATCTTGATCATTGTCCCCCCACCTCATGCTCTCAGGCGATATAGGATTTGACTATTTCTTTACCTCCTGTTGTAGCCTAATTTGTAGTTTAGTGAGTCGTCTTTACTACCTGATTGGTTGGGTGTGAGCTGTGTTACAAGCCCCCTGTTTAAAGGTAGTTGCAGTCAGCTTTCCCAGCTAGGCTTAGGAATTCTTAGTCCACCTAGGAAATCCAGCTCATCCTGTCTCTCATCAGCAGAGCTATATGGGTCTTACCTTGGGCAACAAGACCCTGCTGATCTAGTTCCTGCCTTCATCTTCCTATCTTCCAAAACTCAGCTTGGCTCCAGCCTCCCCGGGGTTTTTTTTTTTTCCCGCTAGACTTTAAGCATGCAGAATTTATGCACACCTGGTTATTTACTCTGCTTTGAATGTTCTTTGCAGAGATCCTTGCATGGCTTTTTTCTTATTCGTAGTTTAACTGAAACATCACCGACTCGGACTGGCCTTCTCTGACCACTCAATCTGATGTAAGATTCTTCCCCATCAATCTCAGTTGCTATTATCAAGATTTGTTTTCTTCATAGTATGGTGTATCGTATGTGCATACATATATGTGTGTATGTGTGCATGCATGTAAAACATGCCCTTATCTGGTCCAGTGCAATCACTCATGCATTCTTTTCTCTGGAGTATAAAATCCCATGGCCATCTAAAACATTTCTGCTTTGGCCCATCTACCAAGAAAGCAGTGGCTAATTCATTTCAGGTCTTCCAAATTTCCAAGATGGAAGTCAGACATCATTAATTAAAGTTTCTTCAAAATGCAAGTGTCTCACATTTGGCTCATACTAGTCCACTTAAGCTCCTCTCTCTTGACTTGCGATGAAAGATAAAATAACCCTACCTCTCACCCCTTGCGTGGGGCTTTGACTCAAAGTCCCCAAAGACACCTTCCTCCCAGTTTCTTTATTCCTGTGCTGCTTTTGCGCACTCTGAGTAAGTTGGAGTAAAGAGTGTGCTGTTGTTCTGTGGACACTATTGTAAGTTCTATTTGGTGCTTGTCTCATATCTCTCTTTGTACCTCATATGTGGCACTTTAGATCCTAATTATCATCTCTATTTAACTAGATCCTAATTATCATCTCTATTTAACAAACTTAGCATCCTTGTATCTTTTTAACAAATATATTTTATTCCTTAGGGAAAAAAACCTCTTCCTCAGATCTCACTCTTGTTTTGTATTGGGAAGCTCCAAGCAACAGGAGTAAAGCTGGATAAAGACAAAGAGGTTTAGAAAAGACATGGAAAGGGAAAGAAAAAAAAAAAGAAAGCAAAGGATAACAACAAAAACCCTGAATGTATCATCTCCAAAGGAAACACAGGGCCACTGTTAATTTTAGGAGAGAAGGTATATACCAGCTCAATGAATTAGGTCATCAGTTCGCAAACATTTTGATGTTGGAATTCATTTAAAAACTCTTAAAAAATAACAAAGAACTCAAAAGGCTTATCTTTATTTGGATTGTAACTTCTGGAAAACTGTGCAATTAATTCATGAGAAAATTAGAGCAAAAAAGGTAAATAATTCTTAGTATAATTCTTAGTATTATTATGAAAATAGTGTTATCTCATTGTCCTCTTCAAAGGTATTTAGGGACCTATAGGTTGATTTGGGTTTTTCCAAATCATATATTCCAGACTATATTCTAAGAACTGCTAAACGAGGTGGTAACTAGTTTTAATTTTAGGAGAGACCTTACCAAAATACAAATTTGTGCTATAGCTACTCACTGGCAAATTTTCATCTCAGGCAACTGCTTAGCAGTGTAAACCTTTCTAGAACTCTCAGTTTACAAGCTAGAATAAAGAATCAAACTGATAAAAAAAAAAAACAACTTTAATTTAACATAAATCTTAATCAATTCGTCTTCCCTATTATACCTGATTCATCGGTTCTGAAGGAAAATAATAAACATAACTGTTTCTACATTTATATTGGCATATAATCTATGCTTATTGATAAACCACAAAAACAAAACATTGATTTACTTTCTTGTTTTCTGCTTTGAGTAAGGTCTGAATAGACTTGCAACATAAACTTTAAATTTAGACTCCATCCAATAGCATCAGGGGATATCTCCTCGAAGGTAAAAATATAATAGCTCTGTCTTACTCACAGTTCTGGAATTTTCTACCTTCCCTTCAGAAAGGAAGCCTGGTTGAATTCACAAAACACCCCAGGGGACATTCCAAGTATCAATACCTCTGCCCTGAAGGATTTATTAAGATAGTATTTAGAAATTATCCTCCAATAATCATTCTTTCCCATTTTGTAGTTAAATTGTCACCTATAGACTTTTAAAATAAGAATGCTTTTCCTGAGGGAAGGTTATAGGAAAAAAGGAGTGACTTTCTCATATTTAAATCTCAAAGTGCTTAGATTGTTTTCTAAATTTTTTTCAGAATAAAATGATGTAATTACGGAAAGCATCAAAGAGCAAGCGTTGTTTTTTGGTTGAATAACTTTTAACTTAATATTTTTGTTCCTTTGAGAGTTTCAATGTAATTACTGTAAAGGTCAACAAACATGAAAGTTTCCAATTTTTTTTTCTAATTTTACAATATATGTTTTTTATGAAAACCTTTTAAAATAGAAAATGCATACAGAAGTAAATTGTTAAAAATTCTTAATCCTGTCTTTTGGAGATAAGATACTGGAATTATGTTTTATTTAAAATATTAAATTAAGTTGCAATATTAACTTTTTTTATTCTTTTTGGCTCTATTTAATTTTTTTTGTTTAATCTGGCTATTGTGTTTATAATTTAAATTATTCCATGATTCATTTCTAAAATGTGGGATATGATGATGTTTCTCTTCAAATAATCCGATCAATCTTTTATTCTTTAATTCATAGTGCCCCCCTTCTTTTTTTCCTTTTGGACTTTGTTAGATGCCCAGGCATGCCACAGTACCAAGCGTCATCAGTAGCAGCTCACATTCCTTATTTGGAAAGAGGACTAACTTTCTAGCTCATTACAGACACCCCCTTCCTCTTCACTTTCTTCTACATGCCCACCCTATCTAAAAAAAAATCAAATGTTTAGCCAACTGGGATTAGTTTAGATTGTACAATTAGTTAGATTCCCCGACCAATGGGGAAATGGTACAGGGGCAGGACTCGCGTCAGGAATAAATGCTCTCGTGCCCCTTTGTTCAGGTGTGCTTTCATGGCAACTGGCCAAGGAAGTACCCCTCTGCGCAGAAGTAAAATTGCTTTGCTAAGAATCCTTTGTTCGAGCATTCAGTGTCCTTAGGATTTTTGAGCATTATTCCTAACAAAGGTTTAGTTTGCTGTTGCTGGGTTTTTTGTTTCGAATACACTAAATCATTTTTAAAACATCTTTATTCTTTATGTTTTGAATTATTTTTTAAGGTCTCCATTTTAAGCAACTTGATTTCATATCTATCTAACAATTTAATTAAAGTTCTTGAGTACCTAATATTGGTTTTTTGTAGTGTATGATGACTCTCATTCCTAGTGGATTCTTAGTGAATTTTACAATTTTTGATTAGGAATTCATCTTCAGAAATATTTGCAGAAATCCTGTATGGCCTGAGTGAAGGGTCTCTTACTAGAGTTGTTTTGTGATTACAGAGATATTAGTACCTATCCTGAAACCACTATTTATATTTAATGCAACAGTCACTGCTAAAAGAATACTTAACTGAATACCAAGGCACTGTTCTAATCACCAGAGGCTACAGTAGTGAACACACCAGATAAAACACCTGCCTTCCAGGATCAAGTTCACACATAACAATATTAACCTTAAATGTAAATGGACTAAATGCTCCAATTAAAAGACACAGACTGGCAAACTGGATAAAGAGTCAAGACCCAGCAGTGTGCTGTATTCAGGAGACCCATCTCACATGCAGAGACATACATAGGCTCAAAATAAAGGGATGGGAGAAGATCTACCAAGCAAATGGAGAACAAAAAAAAGCAGGGGCTGCAATACCAGTCTCTGATAAAACAGACTTTAAACCATCAAAGATCAAAAGAGACAAAGAAGGCCATTACATAATGGTAAAGGGATTAATTCAACAGGAAATGCTAACTATCCTAAATATATATGCACCCAATACAGGAGCACCCAGATTCATCAAGCAAGTCCTTAGAGACTTACAAAGAGACTTAGACTCCCATACAATAATAATGGGAGACTTCAACACCCCACTGTCAACATTAGACAGATCAACGAGACAGAAAGTTAACAAGGATATCCAGGAATTGAACTCATCTCTGCAGCAAGCAGACCTAATAGACATCTACAGAACTCTCCACCCTAAATCAACAGAATATACATTCTTCTCAGCACCACATCACACTTATTCAAAAATTGACCACATAATTGGAAGTAAAGCACTCCTCAGCAAATGTACAAGAACAGAAATTATAACAAACTGTCTCTCAGACCACAGTGCATCAAACTAGAACTCAGGACTAAGAAACTCAATCAAAACTGCTCAACTACATGGAAACTGAATAACCTGCTCCTGAATGACTACTGGGTACATAACAAAATGAAGGCAGAAATAAAGATGTTCTTTGAAACCAATGAGAACAAAGATACAACATACCAGAATCTCTGGGACACATTTAAAGCAGTGTGTAGAGGGAAATTTATAGCACTAAATGCCCACAAGAGAAAGCTGGAAAGATCTAAAATTGACCCTCTAACATCACAATTAAAAGAACTAGAGAAGCAAGAGCAAACACATTCAAAACCTAGCAGAAGGCAAGAAATAACTAAGATCAGAGCAGAACTGAAGGAGATAGAGACACAAAAAACCCTCCAAAAATCAATGAATCCAGGAGTTGGTTTTTTGAAAAGATCAACAAAATTGGTAGACCGCTAGCGAGACTAATAAAGAAGAAAAGAGAGAAGAATCAAATAGATGCAATAAAAAATGATAAAGGGGATATTACCACCGACCCCACAGAAATATAAACTACCATCAGAGAATACTATAAACACCTCTACGCAAATAAACTAGAAAATCTAGAAGAAATGGATAATTTCATGGACTCTTACACTCTCCCAAGACTAAACCAGGAAGAAGCTGAATCCCAGAATAGAACAATAGCAGGCTCTGAAATTGAGGCAATAATTAATAGCCTACCAACCAAAAAAAGTCCAGGACCAGATGGATTCACAGCTGAATTCTACCAGAGTTACAAGGAGGAGCTGGTACCATTCCTTCTGAAACTATTCCAATCAATAGAAAAAGAGGGAATCCTCCCTAACTCATTTGATGAGGCCAACATCATCCTGATACCAAAGCCTGGCAGAGACACACACAAAAAAAGAGAATTTTAGACCAGTATCCCTGATGAACATCGATGCAAAAATCCTCAATAAAATACTGGCAAACTGGATCCAGCAGCACATCAAAAAGCTTACCCACCATGATCAAGTGGGCTTCATCCCTGGGATGCAAGGCTGGTTCAACATATGAAAATCAATAAACGTAATCCAGCATATAAACAGAACCAAAGACAAAAACCACATGATTATCTCAATAGATGCAGAAAAGGCTTGACAAAATTCACAGCCCTTCATGCTAAAAGCGCTCAATAAATTTGGTATTGATGGAACGTATCTCAAAATAATAAGAGCTATTTATGACAAACCCACAGCCAATATCATACTGAATGGGCAAAAACTGGAAAAATTCCCTTTGAAAACTGGCACAAGACAGGGATGCCCTCTCTCACCACTCCTATTCAACATAGTGTTGGAAGTTCTGGCTAGGGCAATCAGGCAAGAGAAAGAAATAAAGGGTATTCAGTTAGGAAAAGAAGGCGGCAAATTGTCCCTGTTTGCAGATGGCATGATTGTATATTTAGAAAACCCCATTGTCTCAGCCCCAAATCTCCTTAAGCTGATAAGAAACTTCAGCAAAGTCTCAGGATACAAAATTAATGTGCAAAAATCACAAGCATTCTTATACACCAGTAACAGACAGAGAGCCAAATCAGGAATGAACTTCCATTCACAATTGCTTCAAAGAGAATAAAATACCTAGGAATCCAACTTACAAGGGATATAAAGGACCTCTTTAGTTTGTAGTTCAAGGAGAACTACAAACCACTGCTCAGTGAAATAAAAGAGGACACAAACAAATGGAAGAACATACCATGCTCATGGATAGGAAGAATCAATATCGTGAAAATGGCCATACTGCCCAAGATAACTTATAGATTCAATGCCATCCCCATCAAGCTACCAATGAGTTTCTTCACAGAATTGGAAAAAACTGCTTTAAAGTTCATATGGAACCAAAAAAGAGCCCGCATTGCCAAGACAATCCTAAGTCAAAAGAACAAAGCTGGAGGCATCACGCTACCTGACTTCAAACTATACTACAAGGCTTCAGTAACCAAAACAGCATGGTACTGGTACCAAAACAGAGATATAGACCAATGGAACAGAACAGAGTCCTCAGAAATAATACCACACATCTACAGCCATCTGATCTTTGACAAACCTGAGAGAAACAAGAAATGGGGAAAGGATTCCCTATTTAATAAATGGTGCTGGGAAAATTGGCTAGCCATAAGTAGAAAGCTGAAACTGGATCCTTTCCTTACTCCTTATATGAAAATATATTCAAGATGGATTAGAGACTTAAATATTAGACCTAATACCATAAAAACCCTAGAAGAAAACCTAGGTAATACCAGTCAGGACATAGGCATGGGCAAGGACTTCATGTCTAAAACACCAAAAGCAATAGCAACAAAAGCCAAAATTGACAAATGGGATCTAATTAAACTAAAGAGCTTCTGCACAGTAAAAGAAACTACCATCAAAGTGAACAGGCAACCTACAGAATTGGAGAAAATTTTTGCAATCTACTCATCTGACAAAGGGCTAATATCCAGAACCTACAAAGAACCCAAACAAATTTACAAGAAAAAAACAAACAACCCCATCAAAAAGTGGGCAAAGGATATGAACAGACATTTCTCAAAAGAAGACATTCATATAGCCAACAGACACATGAAAAAATGCTCATCATCACTGGCCATCAGAGAAATGCAAATCAAAACCACAGTGAGATACCATCTCATACCAGTTAGAATGGCAATCATTAAAAAGTCAGGAAACAACAGGTGCTGGAGAGGATGTAGAGAAATAGGAACACTTTTACACTGTTGGTGGGATTGTAAACTAGTTCAACTATAAAACAGTATGGCGATTCCTCAAGGATCTAGAACTAGAAGTACCATATGACCCAGCCATCGCATTACTGGGTATATACCCAAAGGATTATAAATCATGCTGCTATAAAGACACATGCACACGTATGTTTATTGCAGCACCATTCACAACAGCAAAGACTTGGAATCAACCCAAATGTCCATCAGTGACAGATTGGATTAAGAAAATGTGGCACATATACACCATGGAATACTATGCAGCCATAAAAAAGGATGAGTTTGTGTCCTTTGTAGGGATGTGGATGCAGCTGGAAACCATTATTCTCAGCAAACTATCACAAGAACAGAAAACCACACACCACATGTTCTCACTCATAGGTGGGAACTGAACAATGAGATCACTTGGACTCGGGAAGGGGAACATCACACACCGGGGCCTATCATGGGGAGGGGGGAGGGGGGAGGGATTGCATTGGGAGTTATACCTGATGTAAATGACGAGTTGATGGGTGCTGATGAGTTGATGGGTACAGCCCACCAACATGGTACAAGTATACATATGTAACAAACCTGCACGTTATGCACATATACCCTAGAACTTAAAGTATAATAATAAAAAATTAAAAATTAAAAAAAAAAGTACATCTAAGGAGGCTGAGGCAGGAGAATCGGTTGAACCCGGGAGGCAGAGGTTGCAGTGAGCCAAGATTGCACCACTGCACTCCACCCTGGGTGACAGAAGGAGACTCCCTCTCAAAAAATAAAAAATAAAGGTACAAAAAAAAAAAAAAGGAAATACGTTATTTAACTAAAGATTTCTCTAAAATGATATCACCCAATCACACCCAGAAGAAACCAATTTTAAGTGTTTTCGTTTAATACATATACTCTTCTAAGATTGCATATAGAGGGATATGATGGAACAGATACTTACTGGCAGCTAAGTCTTATCTGTGCACTAATGTTTTGATTATCTGCATATAGGTCCATCTTGCCCACTAGAAGACCCCGTATCCTTGATAATGAGGAAAGTGCCTTATTTCCCTTTTCACTTCCAATGTCAAGCATGGTAGCTGGCCTACAACAAATGCTTAATAAATGTGTGTTCAAAAAAGAAAAAAAAAAAAAACACACCTGCCTTCACATTACTTATACTCTATGTTGGGGAGGCAGAGACAATAAACAAGATATATAGTACAATAGAGATAAATGCTACTAAAGGAATAAAGGAAGACCTGAAAATCTGGGATTGGAAATTGATACGTGGACAAAGAGTCAAACTCTGTAAAATATTTGAAGAAATGTATTCCGAGCCAAATACAAGTGGCCATGGCCCATTACACAGTCCTCAGGAAGTCTTAAGAACATGTTCAAGGTGGTTGGGGTGCAGCTTGATTTTACACACTTTAGGGAGGCATGAGACATTAATCAAATACATTTAAGAAATACATTTAGTCCAGAAAGGCAGGACAATTTGAAGAGGGCAGGGGAGTTTGAGGGGCTTCCGGGCTATAGGTAAATTTAAATATTTTCTGATTGACAATTGGTTGAGTTTTTCTAAAGACCTTGGATCAAAAAAAGGAATGTCTGAGTTAAGATGTTGTGGAGACCAAAGTTTTATTATGCACAGGAAGCCTCCAGGTAGTAGGCTTCAGAGAGAATAGGTTGTAAAATGTTTCCAATCAGACTTAAAGTCAGTGCTGGTGTTAATGCTGGAGAGGTGTAATGAGGCAAGTCAGACCCCCCACTTCCCTTCATGGCCTGAACCAGTCCTTCAGGTTACATTTTAAAAAAACCCTGGCTGAGGAGTAAATCCATTCAGATGGCTGGGGAGCCTTAGAATTTTATTTTTAGTGTACAGATATATTGGAAAGAATTCTGCGAGTTTGGAGAATCTTCTACTTCCTGAGTAGCATAAAGCCAGACTTGTTTAATGGTAAGCCCATAGATCAACATTTTCAGGGAGACATTTTCCCATCTGGAATCCAGGCTAACCCATGTTTTTTGTTATTTCCTTTTGCTAGTAGATGATTTTCTTAAACAATAGATTACCCTTTAAGGATCTTATTTTTAACTGAATGGGAAGGGAGCTCTGTTTTGTGAATTAAAATGGCCACAACCACAGGCCTCTACTCCTGCCCATCCAAGTCCATGAAACAAAAAGCCTCTTCGTTCCCAGCACTAGCCAATCCCTTACAGGGCACAAACATCAACTTAGCCCTGATGAGTATTCACGTTTTGGGTTTGCTCCAAATTTTTGATGCAACACATTTATTCTGCCAGAAACAGGCTAAAGATAAAGGTGAGTCAAGACATTTTTCTGGGCCCAAGGAGGAAATCATTGTACTCCTTTGCCTGTGGAAAAGAGGTCTGAAAGGCTAGGTTGCGGTGAGTCAAAGTTTTCATGCAAAGGTAGGGGCCTGGATCCTCATTATCTTCAGCAGCCAAAACTCTCCCTGAGTAGAAGAAATCTCAGAAGCATTTTAATGGCAGATGGGAAGATGAGTGGAACGTGACCTCCTTGTCTTGGACAGGAAGGAGACAATTTCTCACAATGTCCCACACCAACTCTAGGCAGCTGCAGTGGAGTAGAAGTAACAGAAGGGCTTATATTGGCAGCAGGGATGTCTGAGATGCAGTCTGGCAGTGAGTCTCCCATGGCCTCTGTAGGGAGTTGGGGATATCCTAAAAGTTCCCGCATGTCCAGGGTGGAAGCAACGACAATTAAAATTGAAAGCCGGTGGATCGCCTATGGGCTTGCTCTCATGTGGTTTCGGATGAACTACTCAAGCCTCATGCCAGATTAACAATGAAATGAACAATGTGATTGTATCGTGGAGAACCCACAGTATCAGTCAGAGCTGGAGCCCAGCCAGCAGGGGCAGACAGTCAGCTCCTCACTGATCTTTACTACTGTAAGGAGAACAGATGGCCAACTTCACCAGCAGCAGACCCAGTCCAGAGGCAACCACCACCAAAACCACCCCTCCCTGGTTGGCCAGTATAAGAGGTCAGACCTGCGGACAGAACTTAGGGCAGAAGATGAAACAGGAGAATCTTGAAATACAGGCTTCACTTAGACGGAAGCCCTCAAATTCACAAAGTTGGTAAGACTTAGGTTTAGTCATTAGGAGAAATAGGGCCTCAAGAACAAGGTTTATTTTCATTAAAGGGGAAATAAATAGAAGTAAACCTTGATACTGACATTTACAGAATACTGTGACAGGAAGTGTTATACTTGCTACAGGAGAATAGAATATGCTTGTTCGGGACCAAGCCACTGATGGTAAAATAGTGCTTAATGTGGGCAGACTTGAATCCAAGGCAGCAAAGTTCAAGCTTTTCATTTGCCCTGAAGGAGGCTGTTTCCCTGAACCCTCTTGCAGGACTCACAGCAGGGTTGCCTCGTTTACTTAGCCTCATGCTCTCAACTCCTCATGGGAGGGAGCGTGCAAGCAGACTAGGTGGGAACTGGATGAGCACTGGACCCGGCAGGCTGCTTCAGCCCCAGCAGGAACAAACCCCGTGGAAGCAGCCAGGTGGGGGTTCCTGCAACCCCCGAAGTCCCAGAGGGCAAGTTACAGTGTTCTTTTAGCTCTGCCATCCACGGATGGCTTAAACATTAACAGCTCAGTGGGCCCTTTGCCTCTTCACATAAGGCGGCTGCCCTCCACCAGCGAGGGCAAAGGGCCGGCGTGACAGCCTTTTGTATCCCCACCTGTGGCTCCGGAGCTCTTGTCCAGCATCCAGGAAAAACGAGGTCGCACAAAGGAATCGAAGGACAGTAAATGCGGGGGATTTCATTGCTCATGAAAGTAGTTCTTAGTGGGAAGGACAGCTGAAAAGGAGATGGGGGAACTAGGTAGTTTTCCCCTGACATCTGGCTGTCTCTGGCTGGAATGTTCAAAGTTATACCGTCAAGCTGCTCCTCTGACATCAGGCCACTTCTCTCAGACATCCAGACATAGCCCCAATGTCCAGCTGCTTCTCCCCTAGGCCAGCTGAGTCTGGGGTCCTTATAGGTACAGAATGAGGTGGGGCACGGCCATGGGTGGTTTAGGAAAAGGCAACATTTCACTGGGGAAACAGTAATAGAAGTTCTCACTTTGGGCTGTGGGTTTAGTGCTTTTTGGCTTGAAGGTGGGGTTTCGTCAGGGACCCGCCCTTTTCTGACTGGAATTTCTCTGCCCCTTGTCCCTACCAGCACCATAGTACTTACCACTTTCAAATGTACTATGTTACATTTTGTTTATGTATTTTTAATTGTCACTTTCTTTTACTCCCACCCCAAGGGTAAGCTCTATGAAAGCAGGGAGTTTTATTTGGTTTATTGTTATTAGCAGGGAGTTGTATTCTAGTGTCTGGCACATACTAAATGCTCAATAAATGTTTGTTGAAAGAATAATTTGACAAATGAATTAATCCGAATCTTCAGGAAACTCTTTAAAGTGCAAGTATCATCCTTCTGCCCCAAAGTATTTCTGGAGCAGACCCTGAGTCTGGGATTATTAACAAGCTCCCCCGATGATTCTGATGCACTTTGAAGTTCAAGAATCATTGTGTGAGTTGGTGGACAGGGTAAGCATAGGATACCAGGCAAAGGGAGAGGCATGTCATGGAAATGTAGTTGGAAAGCAGGGACTTAATATAGATTTGGCAATAAATCTCCCCATAAGACAAACTCACTGTCTGCCTTTAATTACTATCTCAATGAAATATTTGTGATTTTCATATTTATATAGATGAGAAAAAAAATCATGTATTAGGTATGACAAATTTTGAAGGTGCTTGCCCTGCATTTTGACAGCTTTTTCATGCTTCCTTTTCTCTGGAATGTCATATCTTCACTTGGAGGCCTCACAGGTGTCTCAAAATTAGCATATCTTACATAGAATTTTTCATTCCCATTCCACCCAAAAAGTAATATTTTATAGAAAACTTAACACTACATAGCAGTTATCACAACTTGAATTTTTAGATCTGTGTTTATTATCATTTTTATTGTAGTCAGAGCACTTATGAGATCTACTCTTTCCATACATTTTTAAGTGTACGATACATTGTTGACTATTGGTAAAATGTACAGCTGATCCCTCGACGGTATTCAACTTGCTTTACTGCAACTTTATGCCTGTTGATTAGTAACTCCCTATGTCCATCTGCTTCCAGTCCCTGGTAACCACCATTCCACTCTATGATTCTATAAATGTGGCTATTTCAGATACCTCATATAAGTGGAATCATGCAATATTTGTCTTTCTGTGACTCGCTTTACTTAGTATAATGTCATCAAGTTTCATCCGTGTTGTCACATTTGACAGAATATTCTTTTTTATGGCTGAGTAGTGTTCCACTGTATGCATATGCCATGTTTTCTATATTCATCCATCTGCCAATGAACATTTAGGCTGTTTCCACATCTTAGCTTTTGTGAATAGTGCTGCAATTCACATAGGAGCACTAATATATCTTTGACTTTGATTTCAGTTTTTCTTTCTGATCTGACAGTGCAAGGGTCAGCGCCCTTAATTCTGCTGTTGTTCAACGATTAACATTTTATTTTATTGTAGTCAGAGCACTTATGAGATCTACTCTTTCTATACATTTTTAAGTGTACAATACATTATTGTTGACTATTGGTCAAATACACTATTGACCAATAATCAACAATAATGTATTGTTCAATAATATATTGTTCAAGGGTCAACTGGATATATTTTATGTCATAAAATATGTATACATTATAGATATGCATATACATTATACAGTTGCATGCAGGAATGCATCATAAGTTTATTAATTCATGTACCTTGTCAAAAATTAGGAAATACAGAAGAACAAAAATCATAAAATAATAAATTCAGCTATTTAAAGAAAAACTGTTGATGATATTTTGGTCTATATCCTGCCATTCTTTTATGTTTTTAGGTTTATTTTTGTGGTAAGACTATTTAAAATGAGATCTACCTGACAAATTTTTAAGTACAGTTCAATTGTTGACTAGAGGTACAATGTTGTACAACAGATATCTGGAACTTAATTCATCTTGTTTAACTGAAGCCGTATGCCTGTTGATTAGTAACTCCTCAAGGATATATATTTTAAACTGATGTTCATATGGACCAATTCTAAAATATGAACCAATTCTAAAAATTTGGTTTCAAAAAGTATTTTTAAGTTTGCAGTGATAATACTTATCTCCATAATCAAAATCCTAAGACCACCTTCTGTCTGTTGATAGAAAAGTCACCACTTCTTCAAAGAATGTTCTTCTCGTAATTCTTCTGCAAAGCGTATATTTTTCTCTCCAAATTACAAATCAAAACCAGATTTTATTATTTCTTAATTATCACCATAATTTGTTTTGGTAGACATTATAGTGTTCACCAATGTCTGGTTCTTTTCTCATTCTAATTCTCTACCAGTATGCAATTGGGTGAAGTCATGAGACTAGGTCTGGTCAATGGCTGTGGTCAGATATGACAGGACATTGCTGGACAGAAGTATCAAAGAGCTGGTCAATATCTCTCTAGCTGTCTCTTCTATCATATTGACTGAGCAGAGTAGATATTCCAGATGATATAGGTGGAGGATGGTAGAACCTTCCTCAGCCCAGATGACTGCCTTAATAAGCAGAAGGCAGTTACCCTTCAGTGGAGGATCCTTGAGAGATTTAAGCCCTGATTTGGGTAAACAAATGTTCTCACCTGTGTGTCTAAAATAATAGTATGTAACATCCTTTGGGAAAATAAAAGGTGAATTGGCCAGACTTTCAAGGGACTTTCCCTGAATGAGAAATAAACTATTGAGTTAAGCCACTAAGATGTTGGATTTTTTTTTTCTACTGCCAAATAATCATGACTATCCTAATATTGTTGCTTTAGGACAATTTTACCTTGAATAACCATGTCAAATTGTCTCAGCATGAGGAATCCCAAACCAAATTCTTCTCTCAAATGCAGGTAATTTGGTTCTTCATATTATGCAATGAAATGGATAAAATACATCAATTTCCTCTATTCCTAGAAACCAATTGACTACATCTCCAGCCCCATATATTAAGGCACTTATTTGTATTCTTATTTGTAATATTTATTACAAAAAGTCAATGTAAGCAAAACAGTGGCAGTATAAATATGAGAGTATTCTCCACTTCAAGTACTTATTTGTAATATTTACTTGTATTAAAATTTTCCTTTTTACATGTACTTTAGTAATATGGATAACTCTTTCAATTCTAGCCTGAAAGAGAGCATCTGTGATGGCCATAAATATGGTCTATGATTCTGAGTATTCATTCAACAAAATTTCTAAATATATAAGAATTCTAATTCTCTTTCGTCTTCAGGCAGAGTCCCAAGTCTCTCATGTGATTTCCTTGGCAGATATTCAGGTTCTGATAAAGCTCACAGTGCCAACCTCACGCCTACCTGCTACGCTGAATCTTTTCTGCCTTGTGACTTGACCTTCACTTTGCTACTGGAAGGTGACATTGCTGTAACTCCCCACATTGTTGTCACTCCTTCTATTAGTCCAACACTCATTGAGATAAAGGAGGCCCCTTAACTCTGTAGTATTACCAAAGTCTGCTAAGAAAATATAACTCAACACTTTGAACTAGCTCACAAAGTAGAAGTATCCTTAATGTCTTTTCATTAGCAATGACCTACTGATCTTAAGACTGGAGATATGGCTTAATTGTGATATCCACTGGATTATGTGCCATAGATTTCTGGTAACATATAGTGACTCAGTCCAGATATTCTCCAAGACCATGGCAGAACTGAACTTGCACCAGTGGACCCAGGTATGAGAATAAGACTTGGAGGTTAGGCAGAAAACAGCTGCAGGAGAACCAAAGTGGGAAGAAAGATGAGGTATACTATTTTAAGCATAACATGTTTAAAATGGCTGTAATGGACATAAAACTGAAAATACTAGTCAATGATTTAGAAAAGAAAAATAACCCATACATTTAGCAGCCAGCAACATAAGTGAACCTGTGGGAATATAAATATTATAAAACTCTGCATATCTAATTGATTACAAAGAACTTACCTATCTGAAAGCATGGTTAACTACATACCAGAAAAGCTTTTCTGCTATAAAACATCTAGGAGTATTGAATGATAGTAATTATCTTGGAAAACATACAGCTGAGTATGCAAGTAAACAGTGGTTTATGATTTTATGATTCTAAAAAGACAAAATTATAAAGAATACTGAAAATAAGGAAATAAAGGGAAAATGTGATGGAGCCATACCTACCTTGACAACATGCATGGAACTACAACTCAAGAGACCTGTGTTTTATAACATTAGGTCCATTCAAGGTGAGTATTTAGAATTGGAAGACAAGTTTTCCAAAACTCATGAGTTCAGTGAAAGCATGGACCATAAAAAAGATCTGCCTGAAAACCATTATAAAGAAAACATGTATTTTAGCCCAGATTTAGGTAAAAACAAAAGTTTCTCAGAATTTGTAAAAATCAGGCTATTTCCTAAGTGTGTCTGCAATTGTTATTTGTACTATGTACATGATCTGACAAACTACAAGCTAAAAACAATGATTTCAAAATCGTCTCCACTTAGTAGAATCCTGGAGAGCCAGGAATAAGCAAACAAATATTCCCTAAAGAAATGAATCCCAAGCTTTGCAGAATTTCTAAAGATAAAGCCCTACCATTTAAATAAGATTCCACAAAAGCAAAACTAACATAGGGAAACAGGCCACTAAGAGTAAAAGTTAGAATAAACAACAAGCAACAGAATTAGACTTCCCAGGGACTTCTGATATGACATTCTTAGACACAAGGCTTTTGGTGGTCTGTTTTGTCTTTGAGACAGGGTTTCACCCTCTTGCCCAGCCTGAAGTACAGTGGCGAGATTAAGGCTCATTGCAACCTCAACCTCCTGGGCTCAAGTGATCCTTCCACTTCAGCCTCCTGAGTACCTGGGACAACAGGTATGCACCACTATACCTAATTTTTATTTTTTAAATTTTTTGCAGAGTGGGGTTCTGTTACCCAGACTGGTCTCTGACTCTTGGGCTCATGCAATCCTCCCACCTCAGCCTCCCAAAATGTTGGGATTACAGACATAAGCCACTCTACCTTGTCTGATACAAAATGTATGCGTATTATGTTTTAAATAAAGTATAATTGAAATACGACAAAAATCAGACTATCAGAAACAATCCAGAAAAATTTCTATCAGTCCAGAAAAAGACTATCAAAAACAATCCAGAAACTATCAGAAAAAATTTTTTAAAAGTAGAAATTTTCAAACTAAAAAATATAGTCATCAAAATTAAAGATTCAACGAAGGCACTAAATACTACAGCTGAAGAGAATAGATACGCTGGGGAAAAAATCTGAAAAAAAATTACCTATTATTCAGTACAAAGAGGTAGAAGTGTCAAGCATGAAATATAGACTTCAAAATATACATACATATTATATAAATATATATAATACTGTCTCTACTTAATATTAAGTACTATATTTTAAGTAATATACATAAAATATCTACATATGGAGCTCTAGAAGGAGAAAATAGAGACAGACAGTATTTGAAGAGTTAATAACCAAAATGCTTAAAATTGGGGAAAGACTGTACTCCTCAGTATGCGAGACTACTCAGTTGCTCTTGGCGTATAGGTAAACTTTTTCCCAGCCCTCCTTGCATTTAGATAAGTCATTTGACTAGTTCTCTGCAACAGAAGGGAAATGAAAGAGATGGTCACTTTCTGACTGATATAGTTAAGAGTAGGTGTGCCTCCCACATTTTCATCTATCTCTCACCTCTCCATCCTTCAGAAAATATGACAAGTTAATGATCCCAAGGCAAACTTAAAGAAACCTGGGTCATTGCTTACAGGACAAAAACCCGGGAAAGCCACCAATCAGGAACATCTCCATCAAAGTTTGCATGAGCGAGACCATAACACTTTTAGCATGTTAAAACAATGATTTTGTGGATTATTTGTTATAGAAGCTAGAATTAATTACCTGGACCAATATGCTGGGACTCAGAAAACCCAGTGAATTTAAAGCATGATAAATAAGCAATACTTATTTACATCAGATTAATAAGAGTAGAACAAAAATAAAGAACAATCTTAATCAGAAACTGAATTCTATATATGCTTCTGTTTTAATCCATTCAGTCTCCTGTAATAGAATACCATACATGGGGGGCTTATAAACAATAGAAATGTATTTCTCATAGTTCTAAAGGCTGGGAACTAAAGATTAAGGCACCTGCAGTTTCAGTGTTCAGTAAGGAACTGCTTTCTGGTTCTTCTCACTGTGCCCTCATATAGTAAAACGAGGGGCAAGTGAGATCTCCAGAGTCTCTTTTATAAGGGCACTAATCCCATTCATAAGGTCTCCACGCTCATGTCCTAGTCACCTCCGAAAAGCCCTACCTCCTATTATGTTGAAGGTTAGGTTTTGACATATGAATTTGGGGGTGAGAGAAGAGACACACAAATTCTGTGTATACGACATTCCTCCTCTATATCTTTCCAATTAGCCTAATTTTTTCTATCTTTATCACAAAAACCTGAGTCAAAGTATTGATCATCCTTCTCATGAAACACTGAAATAGCCTTACAACTGATCTACTCCTCCCTTACTTCTTCCCCCACCCAGCAGAAAGTGTGATCCTTAACAAGTGGAAATCTATTATTGCCGTATTTCTGCTGGAAAACCTCAATGGAATTACACTCCTCCTGGAATATGGTTCAGGCTTTATAACCTTCGAAGCTTTTGTAAACATGCCCTTCTGCCTACCTTACCAGTTTCATCTTTTGCTATTCTTCCTATCTCCAGCCATGTCAGACCTGTGTTACTTCCTTTAATGGGTCATTCTCTCATTTCAGGGGTTCTAATTCTGTTTATTTACTTGGAGTAGTCATTTTCTTTTCACCTAGATACTTTGTATTCATCCTTCAGGTCTCAATTCAGATGCCTGTTCACCAGAGAAGTTGCCCCAGAAAACAGATTAATTTTAGTTGTTGAGCTCCCGCTTTTGAAACATTCAGAATTCCCCCAGAGTAGATACGTTTTATGTCTACCTTTGAAGCATTTATCACAGTGGTAATTAGTGATTTGTTCCTATTCGAAGGTTGAGCCTTAATTCAGGTCTTAGGGATTGGGTTTAAACACTTCTTGACATACTGAATATAATTGCTAGTACACAGTACATGCTCACTAAATAGTCCTAGAATGAAATTAAATAAGTGGATGAATAAATGAACAAATGAACCTAAGTTTCAAAAATGTGCCTTCTTATTTCAAAGATAATTTTTGGGCAACAAACTGGTATTTGATCTTGGTCTTCATAAGAATAATCATCAAATCTGAGCAATTAAAGAAATAAAATCAAAGTTGTCACCACTCATGTACTCTGATGCATTTTTAATGACTCTCAGAAACACAAAATTGTATTAATCACAAACTTTGGTTTATTGTGGATTGCAGTAATTTGTATGTTCACAGACCTTATTTGTTATTTATTCATTTACCTATTTATTTACTGGTTTGTGCATTTGTTCATTGATTCATCAATTTACACACTCATTTATTCATACAGTTGATGTGACATTATAATGAAAACCTGGGAATACACTGTCCAACCTAAGAATTTGAATACTTCCCATTCCTTCTGTCTTGCCCCGTGCTGTGAGGTAGGGACTATTCTGGATCTTGTGTTTGCCCTTTTTTGTTTTCTAAAATTCTATTTTTATATATAACTATACCTCAAATATACATCATTTTCTTCTGATTCTTAACTTGAATTACAATAAAGGGTATCATTATCTGGCACGTTTTCTTCTGAGACTTTGTTGTTGCTCAGTATCCCATTATTAAGATTCATTTGCAGTTTTGCATGTAGCTGAGTTTATTGTGCTGTTTAATATTGTTATTTAAATGTACCACAAATTATTTATCCTTTCTTGTTAGTAGGCCTTGATTATATTTCTAGTCTTTCACTTTTTGAGCAGTGCTTATGTATATTCTTGTACATGACTTCTAAGTTAAATGTAAAAGTATTTCTCCTGGGTCTATATGTACGAGTGAAACTATTAGACCATAAAAGACAATGTCACTTGTTTTCCAACATGTCTTTATGAGCAACATGGATGACTTCCTGTTGATTTATGATTTCTCTAACATTTGGTATTATCAGACTTTTCAAATTTTGCCAATGAAAATGTTAAAAACATTATTTTATGGTCTTGATTTACAGTTTGCTTTCTAGTACCATAAAATATCAAAAATTGAGATGACTATTTAGAAGAGTGCCTTTGTAATGTTCAAGAATTCATTAAATATTCACCTAGCAGGCTTTGTTCTTTGGGCAAGAAACAGGACTACTCATTTTTCAACTGACATAATTTAGCACCAGGTTGCGTACTGAAAATACACCAGGCAACAAGATGAATATTGTTGCTGCTGTCTTGGGGCAAGAAAGACCCTAATTGTCAACTATTAATGTGGTAAGTGACATAAAAATGTCTAGAAAGTAACAGTGAATAACAGATAGACATAGACAGAGATGTAGGGAATGCTTCCTGTAGGAAGTGACCCAAAGAGCTTAGGCCTGAATTATGCATAATTTTGCCCAAAAGAGGGGAGATCAAGAAAATAATGGATTAGGTCTTCCCAATAGAGGATGTAGCACATAAAAAGATTGCCTTAGACTTCTGCCTATGTATTTTCTCTCTCGAGGCTTAAACATTATTCTAGGATTCAAAGCAGAAAGTAGTGCCTCGACACCATTTTTATATTTCACCAATCTTCCTTTCCTCCAGTCAGGACTCTGCTGACCAAAGACTCAATAAATATCAACTTCACATGACCGATACTACACATCAGTTTATCATCCATACACATGTGTAGGCTCCAGCTGGAACTTACAGTCACAACAAAAACATAGTTATTGAACGTTTCTGAGAAAGGAATGCAAACTTCAGAAAACAATTTGGGGATGTGGATCTTGCATAGGATTGGTTCTTGCATGAGAGCAACTGTAATGTGGTTAGTGTATTAATTAAACGAAAGGAAAATAATGAAAAGGGTAGTTTCCTCCACTTTGTATTACACTTATTTCTGATCTCAAATGTGCTTTTTCTCTGGCTCTAATTTTATGATTTTTCGAGTTGTCTTCAAGTCAATATGCTGAGAAATTTTATAGAAAGTTTTTTCTTTGGTCCTCACATCACACAGCATCAATCAATAATCAATAAAAATTTTCTTGTGAGTCCACTATTTATAACTATTCTGCAGTTTGAAATAAATCAAACATAAAATGCCATACTTCAGCCCCCAAAATAGTTATCTTGTTGAGTGTGCATCAATATATAAATGTGTATTCTTTATTTAAATATTTTATATACTATAAAAATATATACATAATTATAAATACATGTACTTTTAAATTTTTATGTTATTTATATATAATACTTTTTCTTCTGAGGCCTTAACTTAGAAAATTGAATTTGTTCTGTCCTATTATAAAACCTATGCATGGCCTTCTAATATTCTTTGTGAAAATTATTTTACAATAACAAACTTGTTCTCTTTTAATCCTTGGGACAAACAGTAATTTCTATTTATTTAAGTCTTAGTTTTCTGACTATTAATGTGCAAAGGGTCATATTGTGAAATGAAGGCTTAACAAATATCCTGTTTGGAATATCAATGAGTTACTTTTAGTCATCAGAAAAAGAAAATGCAAGGATTTTTTAAAAAGCAAATACTAAACTGTCACAGGACTCATTTGGAGAAAAAGGAATTTGAGAACATTCATTTAAAATTGTTTAGTTTACAGCTTAAGGCACAACAGGGCAGTCATAAATCTGGAAGGGACCTTAGAGCTCCTCAAATAATAACGGTCCTTTGCCTTCACCCCATTCCACAGATAAGGAAAACGAGGCCAGGAAAATCAGTACTTATTAGAAGTAAAATTAGTTTGGTGGCATAGGCATTCTTTGCTAGAAATTTCCTTGAAGTGGTATATATGTCTATTCTACCACTACCACCATCATCCTCCCCCTCGCACACATACAAACTCATAGGTAAAAACCCAAATACACATGGAAGATAATGATGTACTTGAAAATGAGTTATATCATTACATATCTTTGTGATCACATCGGAAAAACAGTTCTTTGCACATAATTAAACTAAAATTTTTAGGCACATTTTAACATCTCTAAAGTCTCCATTGTACATGTTTTATATTGATAGCTTGCCTTTACACTCCTCATTTTCATCCTTTCTCCTATTTGGTGTCTAGATGGGTGGTTGTCTGATGTGGGAAAAAGACTTAAGAATTTGGAGTCTGATAAAACTGGATTACCATCTTCACTTGAGTTTTATTACCTGTGCTATTATGGGGAAATTAATATTCTAACATTAAACATTCAGGTAGTGACCCCAGTTCTCAAGTAGATGACTGTTAGATCGGTGCTCTGTCCCTGTGCTCTGGGGCCTTGTGTTCACATGCATACCAACCTGACTTCCAATCATAGCATTTTCATCTTTTTGCTAAGAGATTGTGTAACACAGCAGACTGGACATGTCCCCAAATTATCTTCTACCCACCAACACTCACACCCTATTAACAACAGCCCCTTAACAGCGACTGGTGTACTGGTGTATAAATAACCCAACTCCCTCACCCTTCAATTGGAACAATTCTGAGGCATATCTTCAAAACTGATTCCCAGAGTTCCTCAGCAGATTTATGTTCCAGTTACCAATAGTGGTAACTTACATGAGGACACACACTTTATCGGCTTTCTTTTCTCCTCTGACTCATTTCTCTACTCTCCTACTAGAGGTTCCTGAACTCAGCTTCATTATACACTATTTTCATTTGAACCCTTCTGTCAGAATCTGCTACTGAGTCAACTCAAATGAAGACTGGGACAGATAAGCGGGCCATTACAAAATCACGTGTTATGTGCTCTGAGAAAGTTAAGAATGATATATTATACAAATGCCCAAGAGAGAACATGTGGGACTTTGTTTGAAAAGGGTTTTGTGAAGTAGGTGGCATTTGAGTTAACTTTAAAACATATTAGGAGGCTATTTAGATAAGAAGGTAGATGGCTCCAGGAAAGGGGATTTGCAAGTACAAGGTCTTAGAAGCAAAATACAATATGCCATCATGATTAAGAAACTGAGAGCAATTAAGTGCGACTATGATATGGGAGTGAGCATCAGGGACAAATGAGAAGAAAGGCTAAAGAGGTAGGCAAGGGACAGATCAGGAAGACCTCGTGAGCTAAGCCAGAGAGAAGTCATCTTTTGCAAGAGTAATAAAGAGGCATTGCAGAAAGTTAAGAAGAGCTGTGATACGGTCAGATTTTTGTTTCAGGAAAATTCAAATGTGACAGCAGTGAGGAGAGTATATTTCAGGGATCAAGATAAATTCTGGGAGACCCATTAGAAGCTTATGGCAGTAATCCAGGTAAGAAATGGTGTGAATCTGAATTAAGTTAATGGTAGAGAAAATAGAAAAGAGAGGGCGGATCTCAGAAATATTCAGTGGGCCAAATTAACAGGACTTTTTAAATGATTAAAATGAAGGGTAGTTGGAAAGGTAGAACTTGAGAATGGCTTTGGGTGTGTGGCAGGGGGAGGAAGTCAGCTGATTTCCATGCTGCTCTTGGAGATAGCAGTCACTCCGGGAAAAGAAAGCTCAGAAGGTCAAATGGTGACTTCAGTTTTGGCTATGTTGAGGGCCACATGCCTATGAAAATTCACATGGAGCTAGAGGTCTGACCTAGGAGGAAAATAAATGAGGTTCAAAGATGGAGAAATAGAAATCACCTTCACTTATGAAAGTGATGCTGTAAGGGTGGAAGCAGTCAGCCTTAGAGTGGACTTGCATATGGCACGTATGTAACACCAGGAAATGCCAACACTTAAGGGGTGAACAGAGAAAAAAAGAATGCCGATAGGAGACTGAAAGATTTTGCAACCATGTGGCAAAAGGACCATCAAAACCCATTCTTGTGCACACAGCATACAAAGGGTTTATCATAGACTTCTTCCTCATTATCCTCCCATTTAGCCTCAGAATCTTCCTCAATGAGGCACACGTGAAATACCAAGAGTTGAACTATGTCAAATATTTGTCATGTGGACTAAATAAGATAAATAGGTTGAGCATTTAGTGTAATTCTCCACCAATTAGTAAGACCCTAATAAAAGATACATACCCAAGGATAGGGGTGGATGCCTATAATTGTGTCTTAGGGGATAGAGGAGGAAGCTGAGGGAATTATCTTCTGAAAGTGTTTATTTTCTCTGTAGGTTTCTTAGTCCATTAAGACTGCTGTAGCAAACTACCACAGATTTGGTGGCTTATAAATGACAGAAATTTACTTATCACAGTTTTGGAGGCTGGAAGTCTGAAATCAGGGTGCCAGTGTGGTTAGGTTATCCACACAGGGTGCCTGTGTGGCTGGGCTACAGTGAGTAATCCATTTCTTACCTGGATTACTGCCATAAGCTTCTAATGGGTCTCTCAGCATTTATCTTGATCCCTGCAATCCATTCTCCCCACTGCTGTCAAATCTGAATTTTCCTGAAACAAAAATCTGATATCACAGCTCTCCTTAACTTTCTACAGTGCCTCTTTATTGCTCTTGCAAAAGAGGACTTCTCTTTGTCTTAGCTCACTAGGTCTTTCTGATCTGTCTGTTGCCTACCTCTTCAGTCTTTCTGCTCGTATTTCCCTCATACCACACTTCTGGGTTGTGACTGACTCCTCATTGTAACTTCAGGTGGTGGAAAGAGGGCTAGGGAGCAGTCTGGGATCTCTTTTATAAGGGTTATAATCTCATTTTTGAGGACCAGTGACCCAAATTATCTCCCAAAGGCTTCACCTTTCCACCATCACATTGTGGAGTGAGATATTACCACAATTTATTCTGGGGGGACACAAGCATTCAGTCCTTTACAGTAGACATCCAGGCTATGTGAGAGAGGAGCAAAGGAAATGGTAAGGTAGAAGGAGAATATTGGAGACAGATCCAGATAGGCATTGTAAGAAATGGGTACAGGAACTGAATGACAAAGGACCACACAAGAACTGTGGAGAAATGCTAAGGAGTTGGGTGACGCTGGAGATCATAAATGACTGATCCTAAATTAAAAGCTATTGATTGCTTAGAGTGTAGTCTTAATTTTTTTTCTATATGAAATATGAAAAATACTGTTAGGAAAAATGAACACAAAAGGTAAAATAATGCTCATGGATAAGATAATCATTATGCTTGATGTATTATATAAATTATACAAACTTCAAGGAAACTATTTGAGTAGATATTTCCATTTATACAGATGAAGAAGCTGAGGCTAAAGGTTTTTCATAAATCATCCAAGATCACATTTGTAGCAATTGGCATAGCTGGGATGGAGTCCCGGGCAGACTCAAACTAACCTTATGCAAATGGCAGACACACACTTATACCAAATCTTCATTTATGCTGCTGGAAATGGCTTAATACCAGCCTTTCTTGTAGTGGGGTGTTTTCCCCCTCATCAGTTTTGGAGTATTTGATCTACTTCTATTGAATTTGGTTTGAATGCAAAAATGAAAATAAATGCTTTTGTCTTTGTCAGCAGAGAGGAATACTCCAAAGTGAAAGACACTTTGGTACTTACAATTATGATTCTTTTCTCTGTTGTCTCTCCTTCTCCCTTCCACTCTGTACACACACACACACACACACACACACACACACACACACACACGATTGTTATCATTCACACTAGTTGTATTCTATGTCTCCACCAACACTGAGCTAATGGGCACTGAATTTTCCTAAGGGAAAGGAAAGGTCAGGTTCCTGTGAGCCTCTGGTTACAATTCTATCAATCAACCAATATATAACCATCTTTGAAAGTCACCTTTTAAAATATTGTTGATTCATGAACATTGAACTTGCAAGCTTATCTGGCACATGTATATTCTCTGTAAGGCACATCCCAGCCTCTGGCACATAGGAACACTAGACAGCAAATTAAGCATGACACTTAAGGGCCATTTTAAAACACTAACAAAAAAGTACAAATGTAAAAAAAAAAAAAATAAAGGCACTCAATGGATCACAAAAAGACCCGTGTTTACAGTCTGAGAGCTGAAACAAGAGGGCAGAGTGTTGCTATGTCAGCCTCAGCTGGGTATTTGCATATGGTCAGATCAAAATTTTCCCACTCCATGCATGCCTAGGAATGACCAATAATCACCTGAAATATGGATTTTGTGGTTTCAAATAAATTTTAACAAGTATGCAAATTTGCAAATACAGGATCTGTGAATAATAAGGATTGACTCTGTGTGTGTGTGTGTGTGTGTGTGTGTGTGTGTGTGTGTGATGGAAGTAAATTTTATCCCAGACACGAGTTAGTATTCCTCACTGTGTCAGAAACTGTTCCTTGACACAAACTGAAAGGACTGTGCATTGATGGAGAGTTTTATGTAAAGTCTCTTCAAGAAGGATCCTTTAAAAAGCTTGGAAACTACTAGAAACAACCTCCAACATTTGAACTTCTCTTTTATACACACACACACACACACACACACACACACACATATATCTTCTTTGAACTACCTCTTTTCTGCTCATTTTTATTTCTTTGCATCTCTTCCATCAGCAACATGTCAAAATGATGTCTACATTCTGTGCACATAAAGTCAATGTGCAACACTGGGCTGGAAATAACTTGAAATTATTTGCTTAAAGCATTTCTGCTTCTGCCAGAACACTAGAAACTAGTTTTTGACTTGTACTTTTTAAACAATGATTGTCAGGACATACTAATATATATTTTTGGCCAACCTTGTGGCTTATGACACTTCTATTCCTTCAATACTTTGCCTGCTACAGTCAGACGTTTCACTTTCCCTGGAGAACACAGTAGCAAACAAGATATGAACTGCGCAGCTAAAGAGAATTTGTCAGCAGTACATTCCTTTCGCCTTAAAAAACAAAGTAGAGAATGTTGGCTATTTATGCCCAGGCCTACTGTTTTTCTAATTAATGTGTAAAAATTGCAATGACTGTATTTCTGCAAGACAACTGTAGTAGCCATAAATGTTTGAGGTTCTCAATGAACCCTCTCCTCAGATACTCAGAATTACCATACTGTCCCCCAGAAGTTCTATTTTCATCTATAATTCTGCAGCCAAATTGACATCTTCTGGACACTTTGGATACAACCTTTTCCTATCCGTAGCCTTAATGATTTCATAACAACAGATTGTACTTCCATTAGGACTTGATACTTAAAACCTCTTTTCTAGCACTGTCCTATAGCTAGTTTCATTGAATATGATTATGGTAAAAGCCACTCCAAGTATATTTTTGGAGTCCACAGTATCATTGTTATCAGCACCAGTCTATCCCCCTCCCCAGACAATGAGCTCTTATTCGTTAGGAACAATTCACCCCTCTAGTGGAAGAATCTGGGTATTGCAGCGTTAGCTCCAACAAATAGCTAAGCTTCAAGGCTGCAAGAGCATCTGCAGATTTTTAGGAAATTATTATTACAAGATTCCTCCTTTTTATGCTGGTTTGTTATTAAATATAACCCAATAGAGAAATCTCTTTAAAATGTTAATTTGCTTTCTTATGTTTATACACAGGGAAATGCTTAGAGCTATAAAAAGGCTGTACTAACACTGACTAATAGATTTTTGTTTACACTCATCTCCATTTTTCCCTTGTTTAAAGTCAAATAGAAATTGATTGGAAAAATGGTTTTTGGTATACTTTACAGAGTTAAACAATAATATGGGATGGGTTTTGTTTTGTTTTGTTTTTCCATATGCTTTCTATAAGCAGTAAGATTATTTTAAAATCAGCACTTTGGTACCAAAGGGGAAAACCATTCAGCCAAATTGAATCACAATGGGAAAACGATGTTAACTACCCATGAATACTGGTAACTATTGAGAGAATCATGTGAAAACTCTGATTTCAGTTCTGCTACTGAGATGTCCTTGTCAGTAAAAACGTTGGTACTGGAAAATGCTTTCAAGATTTACCCGTCCAGAATGTCCCAAGAGGTGAAATAAATTCTCCAAGTTCACACAGCTAGTCAGTGGCCAAGCATAAGCGCATTTCTCCTGATTCTTAAACCCATAACTCTTCCTGGCACACAATCCTCATCGTCACCGCACAAGTCTGAAGTCCGAGTGAATCGATTTGAATCGCACCTTGCTGTGCACCACCTTGAAGATCACGGACAGCATCCTTCACCACGGTGCACCTCCCTACTCTCATTCATACAGTGAGGGCAAGAGCGATGCCCCCTCAGATGTTTCAGCAAAGATGACAATGAGATGCAGGAAAATTACTTAGTCCAGGACAAGACACATAATAAGCACTCGGTGTGAACTGACAATCTCTCCTACTAGTATTATCACTATGGGCTTTTTTCCTCTGCTGTTTGGGGGCATTCTAAGAAGAGAATTTCTTTTCACTCCCTGGAGTAAATGTGTAGTAAATTAAGGGAAATTTAAGTCTCTGTTTTTTATTCAATGACTCATAAGTATTTTGGTGCTATAAGAGCTTTACTAATCTTACCCTTCATTTATGCAGTGATAGAAGGGTGATAACAGCTGTTTTAAAAGATAATTTTGATTTTTTTAAAGATCATATGCATTGCCTCTATTAAACCGGATTCGTAAAATAATTCTAGCATAATTTAGACACTATAGTATATTAGAAACCAAAGATTATAAAGTGCAAATGAGTTTTTTTTTTTTTTTGGCTGCTGACATCATAACAGTTTTTACAGAGCCATTATCATCTCAATGGATACGGATGTCAAGCAGTCATTATCCTCAGATCATAACGAGGTGGACCATTAGTGCCTCCTTTGGAGACCTTATGGTCTAAGATGTTAATGAGCCTTTGGGGAACCCTAAATCCTTGGATGGTTGGCAGGGTACTCTAGACCATAACAGAACCTTCTTTGCAATGACAATGGATCCTGTCAATTTCTATTAAGGAGCTTCTTAATTCCCCAATCATTAAGATAGTGGAAGGACTTATTATACTAGCCTATAATTAAGGAAGCTTTCAGCCATAAATCCCTTCTGTTGAGTCTTTCCCTTTATTCAACATGGCATAAGTAAAGGGTAAGGCTCCCACAAGAGAAACTACGGAGACAACGTTGGTCTGAGGGAAATCTCACAGGATGAAGATTCTCTCTGGTTTCCTCCTATATCCCCTCAGCCCCTATTCACTTTCTCCCAAAGACACAGCATCAGTGAGGCCTCAAGTTAAAACTGGAGGTCTCCAGCAACTGGTCTGGCGGGCATCTCTTGTCACGACTGTCATTTGGATTAGACTGTGTTCGAGTATTTATGCTAGGCATTATGACAGAGAAACACAAGTTCAAAGCACCATCGCTGCCCATAAATAATTTACAGTCTTATTAGAAAGAGTGAATGATAAAGGTGCCACGATAGCATCAGCAGGAACAACAATGCAGAGAGAAACAAACAACACTAGGGTGCTTTCCCAACAATGGCTATGAAAAGTATACTCTGCAAATTAATGAGAAAATAGGTATGGAAGTAGATGCTTAATGAATGTTATATCCTTTCATACTTAGAAGAGGATAAGGTCAATGAGAACTGCTCACTATGAACTCATTCCTTTATACCTCAGTTTCTCAATAATTAAATGACTAGGATTAATACATCCTGCTAGAAAATATTACTAATGGCCAGGCACAGTGGCTCACGTCTGTAATCCCAGCACTTTGGGAGGCCGAGGTGGACGGATCACTTGAGGTCAGGAGTTTGAGACCAGCCTGGCCAACATGGTGAAACCCCATCTCTACTAACAATACAAAAATCAGCCAGATGTGGTGGTAATGTGCCTATAGTTCCAGCTACTACGGAGGCTGTGGCATGAGACCCACTCAAACCCGGGAGGCAGAGGTTGCAGTGAACTGAGATTGTACCACTGCACTCTAGCCTGGGTGACAGAGCAAGAATGTGGCAAAAAAAAAAAAAAAAAAAAAAAAAAGAAAGAAAGAAAGAAAGAAAGAAAAAATAAAATATTACTGAAGGACTAGTTCATGTGTTGTTATTTTCTATGAAAGAAAATAATCCATAGCATGCTAACATGCTAAAGTGATAGGTGATAGGATAGGTACTACAGAAATATTCACATAGGAAAACGTACAGGCTTGATTACAAGTGAGGTATACTATTTAACTCAAAATTTATTGCTTGAAAAAAGCAGGAAGCCAACTAGAAAGAAATTATGTGCTGCCATAAAAATCAAAAATGAAAGACTTCAACCCGTTGACCTTGGATGTACAGAAACTTGAAGTTCCCTCATTCTTTTTGATAATCCCAGATTTTTCATCTAAATTTCATTCGACCTCAAGCAGACCCGCATTTGGCTTATTACTGAAATTTCATTGCTGAAATTTTCCCATGTAAAAAGTTTTCTAATCAGAAGTTAAATTTATAGAAAATCTCCACTGTATTGAAGAAGAAATAAATGTCTGCTTCTGCATTTTGTGCTTTGGGAATTTGAGTGAGTTTTATTGTGGTGTTTCCAAATCAGGTCTCCAATTCTAACAGGGAAAAAAATCACATAGGACTCCATCTCTATGCCAAAGCCCTGAAGGAATTGAAATTTTATGAAGGGGTCTGAGCTTTAAGTTGTTAATAAGAAACTCCTGAGTTTCAGTCTCTCTCATCTTAGGTAATTGAGGCTTTAAGTGCATACAGAAAACTCGGGTCTCATATGATTGATATTTGGGACTTCCTTCCTTGTTCTGTTTAAGTTCCTTGGGAGCAATTCATCTGTTTTTCTTTTGTTTATAATCACTTTGTATTTGACTATCAACTCGGGGAAATCTGAGTAGCTGTACTAAGCCTAAAGATAGGTGCAGCAGGCAAGCTGCTTTGAATTGTTTCCAGCTTCCAGGGGGCATTTCACTAGCATCTCCCATTCATCCATCACACCTACTCCTCTTAATCCTCAAACAAGAAAGGCCTTTAAAATACTGACCACTCTCCACTGTGCTAACATTCCCTGGGAGAAGTGTTCTTGTCCCAAAGATACTTAAAATAAAATATAAAAACCAAGAATAGGCTGGGCATGGGGGCTCACGCCTGTAATCCCAGCACTTTGGGAGGCAGAGGCAGGCAGATCACCAGGTCAGGAGTTCGACACCAGCCTGGCCAACACGGTGAAATCCCATCTCTACTAAAGATACAAAGAATTAGCCAGGCATGGTGGCAAGCGCACCTGTAATCCCAGCTACTCAGGAGGCTGAGGCAGGAGAATCGCTTGAACCCGGAAGGCACAGGTTGCGGTAAGCCGAGATGGCTCCACTGCACTCCAGCCTGGATGACAGGGTGAGACTTGGTCTCAAAAAAAAAAAAAAAAGAAAAGAAAAAAGAAAAAGAACAACAAATCAAGAGTGAGGCACACAACCTGTTGCTCCCTATCTGTTTCTTGGAGACATGACCACACACACACACACCCCCCCAATATATGTTTTCTTTTTCCTTCCCTCTACTTACTCTCCCAAAGGGACAGCTGTGTTGTGAAAGGCTTTTATTTAGAAAGTGGGAGAGGAGTTTAGAGTTCCATTGGCTATCTCAATAACCCCCAGGTTTACACAAGCTCTTACCCAGCAACTGAGCATCTTCTCCTTAAAAGATAACTTTGTGGCTGGGCACGGTGGCTCAGGCCTGTAATCCCAGCACTTTGGGAGACCGAGGCAGGTGGATCACTTGAGGTCGGGAGTTTGAGACCAGCCTGGCCAACATGGTGAAACCCCATCTCTACTAAAAATACAACAATTTTCCGAGCATGGTGGGGTAGTACAAGCCTGTAATCCCAGCTACTCAGGAGGCTGAGGCAGGAGAATTGCTTGAACCCAGGAGGTGGAGGTTGCAGTGAGCCAAGATCATGCCACTGCACTCCAGCCTGGGCAACAGAGCGAGACTCTGTCTCAAAAAAAAAAAAAAAAAAAAAAAAAAAGCTTTGAGTCTAACAACTACAAAAGCAACCTTTGTCTACATTATGCAAGAAGGCACATTCTTGCCTCAATTTTCAAACGGGGCTGATGTCTCTTTATAAGAAGTATGTACCAGAGCTGTAGAAAAAAGATTTGACATTAGTCCAAGATCAAATTAGAGATTGGAGGGAAAAAAAGAAGACCCCAACATAAGCTTTTGAAGGGCAGATATAAATTGGATAAACTACAATATTGCAAGACTAAGAAAAATAAATTTTGAGACAAGAATAAAAAGGCAGAATGCATCCACTCTAAGTTGTTGCTGAAGGAAGAGATAGAGTGAAACCTGGGCTGCATCAGCTGTGTTTTGCTTAAACAGGAAGGCACTACCTGGTCACCAATGGGAGACCATGTAAATTATTGGTAATGTGTACATTTTCCTCTAGGAGGTGTCCAGTTATACTAATAAGAGAAGATGCTGAGCCAGGAACTTTGACTTGAACGTGGAAAGAAAGCAAGAAGTAAAAGTTTATCTGCAGCCCAAGTGCCTTTTTTTTTTTTTTTTTTTTTTTTTGAGGCGGAGTCTCGCTCTGTCACCCAGGCTGGAGTGCAGTGGCGTGATCTCGGCTCACTGCAAGCTCCGCCTCCCGGGTTCCCGCCATTCTCCTGCCTCAGCCTCCCGAGTAGCTGGGACTACAGGCGCCGCCACCACGCCCGGCTAATTTTTTTGTATTTTTAGTGGAGACGGGGTTTCATTGTGTTAGCCAGGATGGTCTCGATCTCCTGACCTCGTGATCCGCCCGTCTCGGCCTCCCAAAGTGCACTTGGGTGTGAAGGAGGTTGTTTCCTGGCCGGCTAATACTCTAAATAGCACTACCGAATAGACGTTTCTGCAATAGTGGAGCTATTCTATATCTGCTCAGTCTAATATAATAACTACTAGCCCAGCTAGCCATTGAGCTCATGAATTCTGGCTCATGCAAATGAGGAAATAAATTTTAATTATAATTAATTTAACCTTAATTTTAATTAATTTACATTGAAATAGTCACCAATGTCTAGTGGCTTCCATATTGGACAGCACAACTGTAGCAGGTAAGCATCATTACAAAGGCTCTCTGGACCACATGGTGTCTTGATGACCTCAACACCTGCCCTTAGAAGCTGTGGGAACTTTAACAGTTTACTTGACCTCTCAGAGCCTCAGATGTTTTATCTGTAAAATAACTAAAATCACACCTAGTTCTTGAGGTTGTAAGGATTACATAGGATGTAAATGGGTTGATGTCTGGTACCTCACACCGTATTCCAACACCTCTGCCACATCTGAGTCTGGTTCTAATGTTAGATCTTTCTCTTTAAATTGTGGTTTTAAGTATGTCTTGCAATTTTTTTCTTTCTAGTCGGATATGATACACTGGGTAAAGGGAATTGTGGTAAATATGCCTTTAGCAGTGTGGTGTGCAGCAAATGCATTATATAGTCCTATGATTAGATCTTAGTCTTTTGATGAATCTGTACTTCTGGACATTTTTGCATGTGCTTCTTAGTTCCACACTAAACTCTTAGGACAGGATACCTCGAGTGGGCTGGAGTTGAGTATTTCCATTCCCCCTGGTCATTTAGGCTCTATAAAACTCCAATAGTTTAGGCTCTGGTGAAATAGTTTCTTTTAATGACAGGCCTTGTTAAGAAGAATCAAGTGCTCTAGTGTATTTCAAAATGACTACATTTTCCCTCCCTCTGCTGGAAGCATAAGAGGATTTTCTTCTGATATTCACTATGAGAACCTGGTTTAGCCCTCGAAGGTTAAACTCAGGTAACTGTGGGTCATGAGTGCCACGAGTGGGTCCCCTGGAGTTTTGTACTCCCAGGCTTGTTTACTCTTGAAACTGCCTTTGCAAAGATTGTATCAGTGAGAAAATTACGGCAGTAAAAAAGATCTGATCTAACTGACACCCCATCTTTCCTTTCGCTTAATTATTCCTGGGCTTTTGTGCAGAGATAATTTTGGAAGACATTTAGGTTATAGTTTAAATGGTAATAGCCCTTCCCCAAAACTCAACCACCTTTGTAAACTAAGGAGAGACCATGTGACTAGCGGGAGGAGAGAAGCCTAAAGTCGTAAGCTGTGGACTGGTCTCTTTTGTGAGAGAAACAGCTTTGCTGTTGGAGATTGGCCTTTTGAGATGTCTTTTCAGGTTTTCTGCATGTCTGACCCCCATGGCTCCACCTGGACTATTGGCTCCACCACTCCTGTAACCCCATCCAGGAGTGATTCAGCTCGAGAGGACAGCTTCGGCCTCCTACAATTTTATCACCACCCCCAAACAATCAGAGGCAAGCACCCATTAGCTGGCCACCTCCACTCCTTCCCCAAACTGCCTTTGAAAAACTAACCTACGATCCTGATATGTGACTTTTTGAGTAATAATTCCATCTTCCATGTGGCAGTCACCTTTGTGTCAAACTTTCTTTACTGCCATGCCATTGTCTTTATTTGTGCAGTGGGCAGGAAGAACCCCTCAGGTAGTTGCACTCTGAGCCTCCAGCAATTTCTCCATCACAGTTCAGATTTTCTTTCTTTGGCTCTGGTTCCCAAAAAGGTTCCAGCTCTGGTAAGTTGTGACTGTCAAGTGTTCATCTGTCTGTCTCTCCAATTTTAGGGAACAATGATTGCCCTGTGACCTGACTTCTCTGATGATTTTAAGAATAATTTTTTTATTTTTTGGCTTGTTCAGCTTTCTATTTGTTGTTAGGACAGAGTGATAATTGCCAAGTTTCTTACATGCTAGACAGGGAGTAGGAAGCTCACATAGTATTAATTTATTAGACTGGATGATGACAAAGAGGTGATGGAGAGAGGAGATGGAGAGAAGAACAGGGTTGATGGATAAATGGTTATATGGAAAAGCACAGAAAAAGGAGGGAAAGGAAAAGGGGAAGGGGAGTGAAAAGAAGAAAATGAATGCAAAAAGGAGAAAGAGGAGAATGTGACCTATCACAGTGTCTGGCTCATAGTAGGTATTTAATAAATGTGCACTTCAGTCCATTTTTCTTGATGATTCATCACAAGACAAAAGTGTGTCCCTCTCCCTGCCCACCACGCCATAAAACCTCCTGGCTCCTTCCACTGACACCACCTTCCTCGGACTGTGCTCAGCACCTTAGGTGAAGAACCAGTCCTTCTAAATCACAGAAAAGCTGAGCATCAGATGCAGAAGATGCAATAATGGGCTTAAAGACTTTTAATGTCCCCTCTAAGCCAAAGGTCTTCTAAGGTGATTAGGGGACTACATATCGGTGGGATTAACCAACCCAGACAGCCGTCATCACTTCCATGTAGTATCACCATTGATCTCATCTGCAGTTTTCATCAATTTAGACCTCAAAAGAATATCATGTCAAGCTATTGCTGATCCATAGCATCTTGCAAAAATCGTATTGTCACAATGTACTAATTCTTTCACTTGCCAAATAGGTATTGAGTGCTCACTGTATGCCAAATAGTACTTTAGGTACTGGGACATCCTAGCGGGCCAAGGCCTCCTTTAGCTGTTATCTTCACTGAGCTCAGGTGGGAGAAAGAAGTGCCTGAGTGGGTTCTAGGACAAACCAAACAAGGCGTACATAGGAAACTCTGGAAAATCCACCACAGAACATGAAGAATAGGATGAAGAACCAGAGAGTCAGAAATCAAATCTCAAACACATGACTGGTAGTTCCTGAAAACAATGTGTAAGTTTTATAGTTGAACTTAAGAATGGTAATGTGTGCATCCTAAAAGCTAAAGAGAACTTGCTTTCAGTATAAAGCAGAGTTAACAGTAAACCAGCAAAACCAGATGCAGACAAAATTGTCATATTTTCAGGCTGAGGACAACTCTCAAAAACAAGGTGACATGCCAGTACCCTGATTTTGTTCTCTAATGCCCTTCTGCAGCTTAAGAAGTGAGCTAATTCTAGGGCTGGGACAGGGTATATACAAATGTGCCCAGGACACCTTGTTATGCAAGTAAGGAAAGATTCAAAAAACAAAAGAATGGAGCAGGTCAAAGGCACACAGGAACCAACGGAAAGAGCTCCCTCACTGAACAATGTGGAATATTCTGGGCAACAAAATAAATATAGTATTAAATTATAACCCAAAATGTAAAATGAATATCCAGGTGTCCAAATTAATGTAAGTAAATGGTTAAATGAATAAATGGGAGAGAGGAGACAAATCTCCCATACTGATAAATTTCACAGACTTTATGTGGATACATCACTTTCAAACACTGGTGTGTTTGTGGTTTATTTTTATTTTTTATTTATTTACTTATTGTTATTATTGCTCTTTTCGTTATTTGTGATATTGTGAACTAAGGACTCTGTATTGGTGCTTTCTCACACTGCTAATAAAGACATGTCCAAGACTGGGTAATACATAAAGAAAAAGAGGTTTAAAGGACTCACAGTTTCACGTAGCTGGGGAAGCCTCATAATCACAGTAGAAGGCGAAGGAGGAGCAAAGACACATCTCACATGGCAGCAGGCAAGAGAGTGTGTGCAGGGGAACTGCCCTTTATAAAACCATCAGATCTCTTGAGACTTACTATCACGAGAACAGCACAGGAAAAACCTGCCCCCATGATTCAATTGCCTCCAGCTGGGCCCCTTCCATGGGGATTATGGGAACAACAATTCAAGATGAGATTTGGATAGTTACACAGCTAAACCATATCAGACTCGATAGGCTGTTTCTTTGTTTCTTTTAAAACTAGGGGAGAGTGAGGAAGATGAGGTAAAAGTTAACATGAAATGTTATCTAAGACCAATTCAATTAAATGGATTAGTGTATGGAGAGGAAGCAGAAAAATATGGACAAAATAGTGATATCAAAATGTTATAATCCACCAAAGGTTAATGTTGCATCAGAATACTTCAGGTATTAAAATAGGATTGCCATTGGTGTGGTCTTTTCCAGCAAGGAAACACACTGACTTGGGAGAATTAGTTATGTTTTCTTTGGCTGTGATGCCACTGTTATTTCTCCAATAGCAGAAACATCTATGTGGGAAATTTCCTCCAAGAGTGCAAAACTCTTTTAAACTAAAATTCATTAATCTCCACACCATCTGGGTTAGAGGACAAGCTCTGCTCTTTAGAGTTGCTACCGCAAGACTCAACTTGATGAACTTGTTAGGGTTGTGTGGCAAAGCCCAGATGGGCTTCAAAGCCTCACAAAATCTGGTGTCTCAATACTGGGCAACTTCCCAGTCTGTTTCATCTGAAGAATTCTCACAAGAGATAAAAACTACTTTCATCTGAATGTTGCCCTGGGAAAATTGTGACCCTTGTGTTTTCCTAATGAGTCTGGCATATAGAGAGGGGTTAAATGAGTTGGTCCCAGAATGAGTCCACAGTGCTGAAAGGAAATAAGCATCTGACCCCAGAGCCTCCTTCAGGGATCTTTTTAAAATGAACAGCCAAATTCAGGGAAGAGCACAACTATGTTCTCCCACCACCTGCTTCAACATTATCAATGACTCCCATGATGCCCTCAGGATGAAACGCAAAGCTTCCAGACATATAAGAAAGTCCATTCATGACCTAGAGCTACGTCTCCAGACTCATCTTCCGACCCCACTTCACAGCCTTCACACCACAGAACTAAGCTTCTTGTGCTTCCAAGTCCTGATCCATGCAGGCCTTTTTGCAAGTCACCTTCACTGCCTGAAATGGATTCATCTCCACCTTCCCCTGCACTTCCATACAGCCCACTTGGTAGGCCCTTTACCATTCAAAACTCTCATCAGAAACTCCTACCACCAACTAGAGTGACCAGTCACTCCGGTTTGCGTGAGACTGAGAGGTTTCCTGGGACTTACAATTTCAGTTCTAAAACTAGAAAAATTCCCAGCAAGCCTGGATGAGTTGGCCACCCTGCTCCATCCCTCAGTTACAAAATAACTCCCTCTCTCCTCTAATGCTCCTTCACTTTTTATTTTGAATGTTACAAAGAGTGGCTCACTGCCCTGCATTTATTCACATCTTTCCTATTAGAGTGGAAACTCACAAGACAGAGACCTTGTTTCATTGATCTCTGTAACCCCAGGCAGGGTTGCGCCCAGCAGCACATTAGAATCACCTGAGAAACTTTGGCAAGGGTCGGGGCCGGGGGCGGTGTTTTTGTTTTTGTTTTTTTGTTTTTTGAATATCAACTTTCAGGTTCCCTTCCCCCAGAGATTCTGATTTAATTGATCAAAGTTGAGGCCTGGGCATGGGTTATTGTTTGATGCTTAACCAAGTGATTCTAATCTGCAGTCAAGGTTGCTAACACCTGCTCTAGGGTAATGATTCTCAGCTGTGAGTATGGTGCGCGTCAGAACTACATGTATCACCCTAGGCCCAACTACTCACAGATACCAATTTAATTCATCTGGAATGGGGTTCAGGCAGCTGTCGTTTTCAGCATCAGGTGATTTTAATTCATGGCTATAGTTAATCACTGTTTAAATATGTATGCATATACAACCAAACTAAATTCCAGGCCATCTTACCGCCCTTACCTATTGCCAGGCTGCTAAGTATTAATAAGTGCTGATCACAAACAGACTTAACTATCTAATATAACTAATTCTTTCCATGTATGGCTCAGGCCACTGTAGAAGCTTGTTTTCCTCAAAAGTCTCTTCAAGCCATCCCCTTCACACCCACACCATCAAATTACACCCTTGTCTCTCTTTAGATCCTTACTTATTACTCAGCCCTTCTCAAAGTCCTGCTCTCAATGTCTTGGATACTCCTCTCACATTCGTGGTTTTATTTTTTATTTTTTTGAGACCGAGTTTCGTTCTTGTTGCCCAGTCTGGAGTGCAGTGGCGCGATCTCAGCTCACTGCAACCTCTGCCTCCCGGGTTCAAGCGATTATCCTGCCTCAGCCTTCCTGAGTAGCTGGGATTAAAGGCATGCACCACCATGCCCAGCTAATTATTTACTTTTAGTAGAGACTGGCTTTCTCCATGTTGGTCAGACTGGTCTTGAACTCCCAACCTCAGATGATCCGCCTGCCTCGGCCTGCCAAAGTGCTGGGGTTACAGGCATAAGCCACAGCGCCCAACCTTCATGGTTTTATTTTTCTTCCTTGTCACCACGCAGCACTGGGATGAAATAAGAGTTTTTCACCTATGTTATGTCATCGTTCTGACTCTGTCCGGGTATCCTGTACTGTTCCCTGGTGACCAAGGCAGACCACAAATGCAATGGGCTTTTTTTCTCCCTCTAAATAAACTAAGCTAATTCCCCGGCTCAGAAACTTTTCATTGTATCAGAAGGGATTCACTTGCCAAGTTTTCAATGACCTGGTTCCCTCATGACACTAGGGTACTGGCTCAAATACCACCCCTTCCAAGAGGTGTCTCCTGTCCACCCAATCCAGAGTGCTTTCTTCATGTCATTATTCTATATCCTGCCAGTCTTTTTTAAGTTCATCACATCCCTTATCATTTTCTGAAATTATCATGTTTTGTTATTTACTTCAGTTTTTATATCTGACTCCCTCTTATAGAACGCAAGTTCCACCAGAAAGAAGAATTTGCACATCTTGTTTCTTGATGTATCCATCAACAGCACTTATAACAATACCTGACCAACAATATTTACCAAAATGAAATAAATACCTATATATGCACAGACAGCTTAGGAACCAGTTATGTAAGCAACATCGCTGAGTCTGGAGCTACCGACTTACCCACAAACTGTAGCTACTAAGAGCATAATAATTCCGACTTCTTTTTTTTTTTTTTTTTTTTTTTTTTTTTTTGAGACGGAGTCTAGCTCTGTTGCCCAGGCTGGAGTGCAGTGGCCGGATCTCAGCTCACTGCAAGCCCCGCCTCCCGGGTTCACGCCATTCTCCTGCCTCAGCCTCCCGAGTAGCTGGGAGTACAGGCGCCCGCCACCTCGCCCGGCTAATTTTTTTTGTATTTTAGTAGAGACGGGGTTTCACCGTGTTAGCCAGGATGGTCTCGATCTCCTGAACTCGTGATCCGCCCGTCTCAGCCTCCCAAAGTGCTGGGATTACAGGCTTGAGCCACCGCGCCCGAGCAAAATGTATGTCTGACTAGACAAAATTGATGTCAACATATTCAAAACAGTGTGATTTTACGAAAATAGTGCACTCTGACTTTAGGCATTGGGTGGCATTCCATCTATCACTTAATTATATCATCCGGGGAACTTTATTCGGTGAGCACCACCATTAGCATCACATGGGAGCTTGTTAGAAATGCAAATCTGTGGGCCCTACCTCAAACCTCTTGAATCAAAGTCGCTGGAAATGAGTCCCAGGAAATTGTTTCACCAGGCTCTTCCTGTGCTGCTTAGGTATACAAAACCTAGAGAAGCACTGATCTAGGTCACATTAGGAAAGACTTTAAGCCCAGTCACTTCCTTTATGTTGCAAAAATTGTTAGAGTACTAGGTGGTAACGGTGAATGCAGAGATTGTTAACACATGGGAGATGCTCAAGAAAATAGTTTCCTTTAATGAATTTATTTATTTTTAATTTTATTTATTTTTTTTAGTAGGCTCGTTTTCAGCTGGGCAGAGTTCTGACAATGTTTCTTCTGGAAGTCCAGCTCACTAAGAGAAGAGAAAGGGCTGTGTTATTTAAAGAAAGCTAACTGCCTATCTAAAAAAGAAAGAAACAGAAGAGCTGTAAAAAGGATGCTCATCTGGGGTTATTTAGGACAGGGGCAAACAGTCCTTCATACCTCAGTAGCCCCCTATACTATAGCACAGTTCAATAATTGATGTCCATAATGATGATCTTGCATTATTAAGTAAAGGCAAAATTCTTCTCCAGAGTCTCTGGTCAAGTGTGTTCAACTTCTATTTAAAAGATTTCCATTCGAAATATTTAAGTCGCTTTTTTGCAGACCCAAATAGCAAAAGCTTTGGTTATTTGAAACATTTTATTAGATAAAATTATCTTATTCTCAAGGATTCTAGAGTAATTAAGTGTCTTTGTCAACATATTTCCCTTAGTGAGTAGGCATTCTTTAACAGAGGGGCTGTGTCTTCTCTGACCTTAGGAACCTCATTCAGAACCTAGTTCAAGTGACTCCACACAAAAGCTCCTTAGAAGGACTTGGGCCTCGGAGGCCAATTAACTTCAAAAACCTGCGTTTTCCACTGGAAAGAGAGTGGGTCATCAGTGCCTCTTGCATACCCTTTAAGCTGGTGCTCTTCTTGCCAGATAAGCTAAAGAGACAGCAATTCTCAAAGTCACTGGCATTTATTGAAAGCCAAAGAAATTAGTGAGCTCTGACATTTATAGCCCTTAAACATTAAAGACGTTAAAAGTACCTTGAGTAAGGTTCAAGTCTTAAATGTAATACCCTAAGAGTTGCTGTTAATTCTTCAATAATTATTCTGTTCATTATTCAACCATCAGATTCACAGTTCCAGTTCAGCCCTAACTTGAACAACATGGTCTCTCACCTTTCAAAATTTACAATTTCTGAGTGACCTAAATTATCTCCAATGGGGCATTCTTAAATGGTTCACAATTTACAGTGCTTACCACATGTCAAGATTTGTTATAGTTGCTTCACATGTACTAATTCATTTAATCTTCACAATAACCCAAAATAAATGAAATTTATTTTGCAGGTGAAGATTCAGAAGCATGAACAGGCTAAGGACTTTTCTCAAGATTACACAACTAATAGGTGACATAGCCATGATTTATCTTCAAAATCTGTGTGATTAACCATTCTGCAATGCAGTCTTCCAAAAAAATCAGTTTCAGTTGAGCAAAAGACAATAAACTCTTAATTATTCATTATATGTGATGGAGGCCACAAAGCTCTGACTTAGGGCAAGCAAGCAAGTCAGAAAACCTTTCCATCCTACCAGTATTCTCCCTTTCTCTGCTACAGCACCTGCACTCCTTGCCCTCAGTAGGACCCTGGGAATGGATGGAACTGTGACTCAAATTTATGTAAAGCCACTGCTTAAAAACTGCTTGACTTCTCTGTGACATTTGCTATTTCAAACTCAATTCAGGCAGTCTGGTTAGCAAGGAATTTGGGAAAAGATCTTATGGTATTGTTGGTTAATATAAGGTTTGGGAAGGATACGTTGATTTGACTTTGGTCATGGCCTCTACTAACCTCAGTAATTGATGCCTGCCTATGTTCCTTTTGGAACTATTGTAACTTTTCATGGTATACATACATAAACACATACATACATACATATATGTACCTACATTCCATGTATACATATATTAGACACACACCTGTATGCAATCTACATACTTACACATGTGTATATAAACCTGTTCAGCTATTGTCTTATTCTATAAGAGAAAGCTGTGAAGGGTAATACTGGGACAAAACCAATTCAGAAAGGAGGTGGGCATTAGCTTAGTTGTGTTGAAAAAAGTATAGAATACCTGTCAAGCAAGCTTGAATTCTAAACAAAATAATGCCTCTGATGAGGACAGCAGGTTCATTCGTGAAAGAAGACATTTTTTTTTTTTTCCTAGACAGGTCTTGAGCCTGAAGTTTGATGCAGGAGCAGATAGGAGCAGCTTCTTTCACCTCTTCTGGGAGAGATGCAGGGCTCAGTCGGTATGGGTGAATGAGAAAATTCTTTTGGCTTTTCAGTGAATACAGAATAAATGTCACTTTCTTTGGAAATGACCTTTCTTCTATTCTCATCTTTGTATATAAAGTTGCTGTGTGAGAGAAACCATGCCTATGAATTTCATTTCTCAAGGTACAACAGAATCATTCCATAGACATTTTCAACATGGATGGACTAAAAAAGTATCAGAATCAGAGATGAGAGTTGATTTCCTCAGTAATCTTCAAAGAATCACCATCATCAGGTTCTCATCCACTGTAATTCAGTAGAGCTTTTAGATTCTTATCAGATGAGTATTTATTTGGATCCAGATATGTAGTGCATTTCTTAGAAAAGGGTTTGTCTGGAATGGTTTGGCTTTCATTAGCCAAAAAAAGAAAAAAAACATGACAGTTGACAGCATGCACTCTTTGGGGACTTTTCTTGGCCCTTCTGTCCATAAAACTCAGTAGCTTAAGTGAGACCCCTTGAAATCTTAGAGATGGGCATATTCACAATGGTGTCAATGAAAAATAAAAGTGTATATGCTGTTGTAGAACTGCTAGAAAAAATGCCAAAGTCTAACATGCAGATCTTAAATGGCCAGCATTGGCGGGAGGTGAATATTCTAGTTTGCTCAAGCTGAGAATTGCTACAAATGTGCTGCCTTCTTCCAGGACTAATAATGCCATGCCAAAAGCAATCAAGCTTTTAAAAAATCTCAGCTGTCTGGCAAATGGATGATCATTATTATAGCAAATCACTATGCAACCAAGAACAAATGAAGTTTATAGTGCAGTGTAATTCAATGGCCGGATTTCATCACCAGCTCTCCAAAGCAGTGCAATCTGTCATAGGAGAACACCAGGTAATTTCAATTGGAAGACCTAACCAAGGTCTAATTAAGTAACAACTGCAATCTCCTCCCATCCACCCACCCTCATCCCCTCCACCCCTAAACCATTCTCATCTAAGAAGTTACCTGCCCTGAATGTTCTCTTGGGAGATATTCTTCCAAAATTCTGACCACAAATCTCATCCTTTTTGTGCCAGGCTGTACCTCAAAAGACTTATATCAGCTGTTAGATGCAAAGAGAAAAAGAGTAAAGCATAAGTAGAATTACTGAATTATAAACTTGAAAGAAGCAACTGGATCTTGTTTTCCTGAAATGAGACCATTTTAGTCCCAGTACAATGCTTAGAAAACAGCACTATGGTTATTACATAAAGAAATAAATCAATATATAAAATGTCATTAATCTAGAATGCATTAATATAGGGTTTGTGTTAATGCATACAAGTCTCAAGCTTGGGTATTGATTTGCAGCATTAAATGATGAAAAGCCAATTGTTCATTATTTATTTCTGAGTCATACCTTGACAGCTTGTAGGTGTGGGTCATGAAGGATAAGCTATCTTATACAGCAGTATTTTAAATACAGTATTTATATACAAATAATTATTATGCTAATTTTGCAGCATCTTGATCTACTCATTAGCGCAGATACAAAGAATCAGCATGGTGTGGTGAAAAAGCATTAAAAGGGTAATTAGAAGCCCTGGGCTCTGATCCCAGCTCCACCACTCATTAGCAGTGTCACCTTGGCCAAGTCACTTAACCCCTCTGAGTCTGTTTCCTCACCTGTAAAACGAATAGATTGAACTAGGGCGTCCCAAGGGCCCATTCGAGCCTATGACTCCGTGATCTTAGTGAACGACTGAATGGCGGCACGCTCCTTTGAATTCATCACGTGCACAATTATCCTTATCACAAGACTGGCTTTTGCACATTCTGTTTCCTGAGCCTGAGATGCTCTCCACCCGCCCCCCGCCCCCCTCCGCCTCTAGTAATTAACTCTTCTGTTTCTTCAGGAAACCAATTCATCTGGAAACTGGACTTCCTTGATTTCTCAAGTCAAATTTGATAAATGTCTGCACCTGAAAGGCCGCGGGGTTGGCTCATGTTAACCTGACTCTCATTACTGTGTGAATAAACTTAAAAGTAAGACAATTGTTCCATTTCAACTCTACTTCATTTATTTAATTAGATCATTTGCAAATGACTTCAAAGGAAGATTTTTGTTTGTTTTTGGTACCAGTTTTCATGTCAGAATTGCGGTGACGTGAATTTGAACCAGGGTTTAAAACTTTTATATATATGGTGACAGTGGGGGAAGTCCTATGCCTAGTTCCAACATAAATTTGAACGTATATAGTTTATGTCTTTCATAAATACTATCATTATTTTGTTTGAATACGTATATAATTTCAGTCGTTACATTTTCCTATCACAATTTCCTTTGTACATTCATAATTATGAAGATTTTATGCATATAAAATCTTACTGAACCAACTAAATACCAGGCCATTCTTTTCAGTTTAATCTTGTGTTTCTCTTGTTTTTGAAGCCTGTTATATTTTCAAGCAGCTTTCCCCAGTCATTTTCTCTGGTTTTAAACCTTTCCATTGGTAATGAATTTCGATTTGAAGCACAGAAATTTCACATTTGCAGAAGTTCACTGTATGAATCTATTTCATGCTATTAACTTGAGTCTCAAATCCTATGTAACTAAGCACAGGTGCCCCCTGTCATCTTTGTCTTCTACCCCTTTCTTTTTCCAGAAAGAAGAAGAAATTGTGATTTATAGTAAATCCTGGCATTAAAAGAATGTCTCATATGTCTCCTTTGGTGATTTTTCCGGACTTGAAGAATGACATGTAATAATAAACAGTCAGGTTTTGAAGTGACAGTTAAGAATTTCAAGGAAGAGAAATGACGTACCAAATAGCAGTATTACCATCAGAAGTGTGGCTAAATAAGTTGAGACAAATGAATCGAATTCCTGCTTTTATTTTATTATGCAAGCAAATGGCTGTGGATTCCAAAGCTGTCTCTGCCCATTTTCTCACACAATATTAGTTTTTACCTAGTATCACTGGGGACCCTACAATTTGTGTAGATATCATAAACAATGGGCCTTTTATTGATAATTATTTTAAGCTTATCAAAACCCAAGATGCTGCCACCATGGGGTTCATGAGAATGTTTTATCTATACCCATATTTCAAATCTTCCCTCCGTTAGAATTTGTGGCTTGGTGACTGTTAAGTTCTTAGAAAAACAGAAATTGGGCTGCAGCCATTCTAGAGAGACTTCTGTCTTTCTCTTTTTGTCTTTGACTTGTACTCTGTAGTTTCATGCAGCAATTTGATGCAAAAAGAATGCATCAAAAAGCATTCCTTTTACTTGGTACTTGAGTTTATAAACAAATGAACATATGATTTCTAAGAGAAGATATCTATCATTTGTTTTTTCCTGAATAATAAACCACTCAAAGTTATGAGTCAGGTGTCATTTGGGTGGTTCTTCCAGTCTGTGCCAGATCTTATCTTTGTCTATTGACATCTGCATTCAGCTGGAGGTTTGGCTGGTATTTGACAGGTGGACTGGTGTGGAGCAGGAATTGGTAGGCTACAGCTCATGGACCATACATACTTTTATTGATTTATTTTTTAATGTTGGAACACAATCACACCATTTGTTGAACAGAGTCGAGTAGTTATGACTAAGATCATATGTCCTGCAAAGACTGAAATATTTATCATCTCACCCTTTACAGAAAAAGTTTGCTAATCTCTGGTCTAGGAAGTCTCAGATGGGATAATTTGTCTCTGTTCTGTGTCAGCTAGAGAGAGAAAAAGCCACAGTACACCTCTGCTTCCATCACATTTGCTGAAAGCAAGTTGCATGAACAATCTCAAATTCAAGGACTAAAGAAATCAACTTCACCTCTTAAAGAGAGAAGCAGCAGCATCACATTACGAAGTGATATGCTCATAGCGATGAGAAAAATGTGTTTCCTCTCTTGCAATCTGCCATAACATACTTGAAAGTATAATTATGTTGCTAACTTCTTTATGCAGTAGGACAGGTTTTTGAACTAGCAGAATGTGTGTTGTTGTTTTGCATTTAGGTTCTCACTGAATTCCTTGATTTATACCTGAAGTCCTCTTCCTGCTCAGCTCCCCTCACCCTCTAATGTTAGTGTTGCAATTTAGAATCAGAAACAAAGACCAGACACGCCACTATGAAGTGCAGTTGACACCCTTATAAGGGAGACAGATTTCCTTGTATTCTGGTAGCGCTAATTTCCCTTACCTCTCAACGTCTAGTTATTCTGATGATGTAGAATACAGAAGGGTAGAGAAAGGAAGCCACAGAAGCAGGAAATGACGGCATTGAAAAGCTGAGTTTTTTTTGCCAAAAGAATCAGACCACAGTTCAAGGGAATTTTGTGCATTCTGAGTCATTATCTAGTTGTTCTTTCAGTTGCCTTCAATCAGAATGGTTTCATCCCAGGGGCTCATCTGATGTGACTGTCTCATTTGGAGTGATGTTTCTTTGAGTCTCTAGCTAAACTAACTCAAGATGGAAAGCTGTCCATCTAGCGGGCCACTCAGAGGATGAAGCTATCTAGAAAAACTTGCGGCTGAATTCTTTTGCTCCTAAACAACAGGCAACTAGGCAGAATCATGTTGAAACCTACCACTACTCTAGAGCAGCTCATGTTATGCCTTGTGTGAAATATGTGACCATTTCTTTGACTTGATACATGCCTCATCCATTAGTAAAAGTATGAATACCTTACCCTATCTTTCTCTCTTTTCTCCAAATTGTAATGCAGGTCTACGAGAGTGTTGCATTTTTAAAAACCATATTTGACAACCTTTCCAAATTCTTTGGGACAGTTAAAAATTGAATTTGGGACTCACTTTCCAAGAATATGTTACTTGCAATAATAACATCATCATCCTCTGAGTGAGCCATTAGATGTGTTTACAGATCAGACGTGCAAAAGACATTTTATCATCATCATTTTTGCTGGTTTGTATTTAGAGTGCTTTTTGCAATTTCTACTTTTAGTTGTTAAGAGTCTTTCTGGTTGACTTTTTAAATGTGCAAAATCAAAATGCAGAAGCAAAATTCCTGTCAATGTTGGAAAAAAAAGATATTTAAGAACTGTTCAAACCAAATTTATATTTTAGTCATTTGATTTCCCCCAAATGGAGGAAAAAAGCCTAATCAACAGAAGAGCTCTTTCCCAGTGGTTCATAATTCTCTTTAAGTAAGGATTCCAGAAAAATATTCTCCCAGATACACTAAGAAGAGAAGAAACTCCCCGAAGACATATTAAAGCAATGAGAGAGTGAAACATCAGAGGAGAGAGGAAGAAATAGCCACAGTGGAAAGACCCATGGTCTGAAAACAGTCAGAATCGAGATGACTGCCTTGAAAAAAATGCCTAATGAGCCATGGTGCCAGCTGTGGACTTCATGGACAGCCTATCTGTACAACCAGGGAGAAGAGCCCTGCTGCCAGTCACATAATGGTTGTTTTGAAAACGTGGGTGACCAAGGGAAGAGGAGGAACAAAAAAGAGCAACTTTCTCCATGGCGAAATAAAACATCAGCCACACATCCAACTCAGGATTTTCAAAAGTTTCTCTTTTGAAGTGACGCATTGTAAAACCTTGTAAATTTGGACTCTGTTGTAGGTACTTTCTCCCAGCAGTTAAAATAGTTTCCAAGGAAAATTTTATGGTCCTCCTAAAGTCAGGGAACTTGGTGGGAAAGAGTGATATGGCAACTCAAGTTTATCTTGCAGAAGTACATTTTTATCCAGGTTTATTCTTGTCACAAAACCCTCTCCTTTAACATGGAGTGGGATAGGAAATTCTTCTTTTAAAAAGAACTTATCTCCTTTTTGTTGCAAGATTCTGGCGTAAGCAGAGGTCTCAGTTCAAAGCCACCTCCTCACTGGTGACCTTGACACCTCAAAGTATGCTAGCCCCATCCACCCTCATGTTGCTTTTTTAATAGACCGTGTTACGCTCCAAAATCATTTTGTTTGCTTGTTTGTAATCTGTTTACCCCATAAGAATTGGAGTTTTATGAAAGGAAGGATCTATTGGAGATTGTTCAGTATTATATTCTTAGCTATTAGAACAATGCCGGGCACATAGTAGATACTCAATAAATACTGTCAAATGAATGAATAAATGGGGTAGAGCTGGAGGACACTATATTACCTAGAGCTATATGGTAAAGGAAGACATCTCTAAGAAGAGAGATTTGTGCTGAGATTGGGAGAATACATTGGGAAACAGCCGAGACAAGGAGAGTGGGGAGCTGAGTAGTAGATGAACTAGAGATGGAAGTAGGGGATTGGGCACGCAGGCTCCCATAAGTCCTGGCAAGGAATTTAGATTTTATTCTATGGAAAACGAGAAGGTGACTTACATGTTTTATAGTTTTATTTTGTTTTTACTTTTATCAACAACCCTGTAATATAGTTGTATTTTTGTCAGACTGTGATAGTAGTAACTATGACTTTAAATGGCTAAGTGGCTCAAAATCTCACAGTCAATAGGAAATATGAAAGGAACCTAAGCATGGGTCACCCAATCCAAATGAACTGTCATTTCCCCTACTCCAAACTCTTTCCAAAAGGCTATGGCATGCAAACAATTATCACACTATTTATGATTGCTAAATGTCACATGAATTATAAACCATTTTAAAGTTACGCATTAAAACAGGTTCCAAGGAGCTCTGCTTTGCAATACTTTAGTTGGTCTAGTTTGGATAATTTCTTTCTGTTGAAAGCAATAAGTCTGCATAATCTATGCAAAAGCTATTATTTATTTCTTGATAGTATTTAAACATTGCAATCTTTCACTATGTCAGTCCCCACTTCCAATCAGCGATGATTAGTTATTTGCAACCATAGAACTCAACGTAGGATTGTTAAGAACTTGAACTCATAAAACCTAAGCTGCTAGAAAAGCCACAGAAACCTCAAGCGCCATACTTTTCAAATCTGAAGAAACGGGGGCAAACATGGGTTCATTTCCAAAACCATGTGCAATCTTCCGGAGTTTGGTTTTGTTTTGTTTTCTGTTCAAAATAAGTTTTCTGACTCTACTTTGGAGCGTGCCCTCAAGCTTTTCATCATCTCTGGAAACATAATTGACAAAGATTCTTCCTTTCTCTGTAGTAATTAGGAGGTTTCTGCTCTCTCTGCCCCAGAAGAAAACACTTTTCACCAATTTTGCCTTTACTGCTTCAGAGCTCTGGACGAAATTCTGGGAACTGCGTGAGGTGCGTGTAGGTGTGGCACCATCACCATTAACCTGGAGCAAATCTCTCCCTTCGACACTGATGCGCTTCCCGTCTCCCCAGAGAGTGTGAATCTGTTCAGCAACACCTGCTAACAACTGAAAAAGGAGAACTGCCTCCTGAAGGGATAATCTCACACAATTTTTGATCTAATGTGGCAGCCAGAAAGAAGGCTTGCCAGGGGTCAGAAGTACTGCTATTCCCGAACTGCCAGGCACCACCCCACGAGCATCTTGTGAGGCCTGGGGGACAGAGTCATATAGGAGTTGACAAGGCATTCTGGTAAGGGGGCCATTGAAGACTTTTGATGGCAGGCTGGGAGCTGGCCTTGCCCCCTCTGAAATGTGAGCTGCAGGAGAAACTTACCTCATTTAAAATACCCCTCAGAGAAAGAAATAGCAGAGTGAACTTGGCAAAGCAATATCGAGTCAGTCTTTTAAAAATGCCTCTTTCTGTGGACTGGCTGCAGAGATGCCTATTCTAGGGGGTTTTCTCTTGGTGCTCATTTTGGAGGAGTGGGTTCTGAGCTGTGTGTCTTGGCCCCCGGTCCTAAATATAATTTTCCAGGTGGCTATCAATAAAATTAGACGATTTGTCAGAAAGAAAGCAGGCCAGGTGCAGGGTCCCCAGGATCCCAGACACAGCCTGCTGCTAATGGAATCAACTGCTTAATGAATGAGGGGCATTACACAGACCCTGAGGTTAAAAGTCAACAGGAAGGGCTTCAACAACAACTTTATTAGGCAGATGCGCACCATGGTATTCCAGCCTAAAAATACCCACCTCGGATAGTTTCTTTTCTATTTAAGGATTCCAGAGGACAAAAACACATTAAAAAAAAAAAAAAAAAAAAAACTTAATAAATTACCCCGGGATAATTTGCTTTTCAGATGATTAAAACCACTTGACCTGAAGTCTCTGCTTTAAAATATCCCCCAATATGTGCACATAATAGCCTGGAAGTAGCAGCTCATCACATTTGTTAGGTAGAATTTTTTCAACGAAGGTCAATATATACACCAGGAAATTACCAGTGCAGGAGTACTTAACACAAGTTGGGAGCAAGAATTGATACACAGCCAATGTCATTACATAGTTTATGAATTTAAGAGCCAAGTTTGTTAACTTCATTTGGAAAACACAGGACCGAGTTCCAGTTTTAATTGGCACATGGCTAGTGGCTTATGTAGCCACTCCAAGCCTGCCACAAAAATTTCTAAACAGAGAGATAAAACAGATAGCCTTACAACCTCTCCACAATTTAAAACTAAAGTCAACTTATTGCTAGACTCTTGGAAGAATTATTACTACCAATAAGGCCAATGAGAATTCAAACTATATAATAAACAAAAATGAATACACATCAGTTAACAAAGCTTTTTTAAGACCTATAAATGGATAATCAAAAATTTTGGAAACAGCAGCACAAAGGAGAAAAAGCCAAAATCAACATGCTAGGAAAAAAAAGTAAATCCTAGATAAAATGGAAGCACAAGAGAGCTTTAAAAAAATTAACATGGAGAAAACATCAATATACTGTATCAATAAATGTGAACAAGATTCTATAAAAAAGAACTATTCACAGAATAAAAGTTCTTAGAGAGCAAATGCACAATTGCAGGAATTAAAAACTCTGTATTAGAAAGGGCAAATAGGCTGAATGGGGTGGCTCACACCTGTAATCCCAGCACTTTGGGAGGCTGAGGTGGATGAATCATGAGGTCAAGAGATCGAGACCATCCTGGCCAACATGGTGAAACTCTGTCGCTACTAAAAATACGAAACTTAGCTGGGCATGGTGGCATGCACCTGTAATCCCAGCTACTCAGGAGGCTGAGGCAGGAGAATTATTTGAACCCAGGAGGCAGAGGTTTCAATGAGCCGAGATAGTCCCACTGCACTCCAGCCCTCTAGCCTGAGCGACAGAGCGAGACTCCGTCTCAAAAAAAAAAAAAGATAAGAAAAGAAAAGACAAATAAAACTCAGAAATTCCCCAGAATGTAGAGAAGGAAAAAAAAAAAAAAAAGAATGCAAGAGGGAGAATCAGAGAGAGAGAGAGAGAGAGAGAGAGAGAGAATGTGTAAGAAACAATACAGCATATAGAGAACCAGTACATATGTTCCAGTGCCTGGAATAATAGGATTCCCAATAACACAAAAAGAATAAATTATTGAAGAAATAGCATCTAGAGACACAAAAGGATTGTGACATTAAACTCAAAGGACCCATTGAGTGCCAGCACAGTGAACAAAAAGAAAATCACACCAAACATATTGTTGTAAAATTTTAAGACCCCAAAGAAAAAAGAAAGATCCTAAAAGCTTCTAGAATGAGAACACTGATCAGACTGGCATTTTTTTCGCAACATTGAACACTAGAAGGTAATAGAAGAGTGCCTTCAATATTCTAAGGATAAATTATTTTCAAACTAAGGTAGTATGCTGAGCCAAATCTATACAATGTGGAAGTGAAATATTTTCAGACAAGCAAGGACTCAGAAAACACAAACAGAAAATACGTATGGTATAAGGTCCCAAATTCGTCTTTCAAGTCATTTTGATGTAGCTAGTCTATGGTCTACATGTTCAGAAATATTAGATTGTGAGTCTCTTGAGGACAGAAAAGATGCTGTTCCTCATGATGTAAAGTCAAATGGCAATATTTAAAATTAGGAACCATGTGCATCATTTTGCTTTCCAGTTCTAAATCCAAAATGTGATTTAATCCCAAGAGGAAATAATTCACCTGATTTTTTGACAGGTGACTGATATGATTTGGCTCCAAATCTTTTCTCGAATTTTAATCCACACTTGTAGAGGGAAAGACCTGTAATCCCCATGTGTGGAGGAAGGGAGGTGATTGGCTCATGCGGGTGGTTCCCCCCAGGCTTTTCTCATTTCAGTGAGTGATGTCTCATGAGATCTGATGGTTTTATAAGTGTTTGGAAATTCCTCCTTCATTCTTCTCTCTCCTGCTGCCTTGTGAAGAAGTTGCTAGTCTCCCCTTCACTTTCCATCATGATAGTAAATTTCCTGAGCCTCCGCTCCTTGTGCAACAGTCAGTTAAACTTCTTTTCTTTATAAATGAGCCAGTCTCAAGTATGTATTTATAGCAGTGTGAAAATGGACTAATACAATGACTTAACTTAGTACGGGTTCCCCTACAAGAGCCCAGGACAAGGTTGGAGGGCAAGCGTTTATACGGGATGGGATCCCAGGAAGCTTCAATCAGGGAGTGAGGAAGGAGCAAAGGCTAGGGAAGGTAGTCAGTAAGGGGCATTACCAAGCACGTTTTGCTGTGAGAAGCAGGCACTCAGACCCACTGCAGACTCCTGGGAGAGAGCTTAGGCCATGTCTTGGAGTTGCCTCAACCAAGAGACTAAGAAATTGGCAAGTTTTCATTCCATCATTGAGCTATTCCCATGAGGACTACTGTCAGGAATGCCAGCTCTCCAGCATTTTTGTCCTGTCCCCAAGTATGCCAAAGAAAGGCTTCATGGGTGGAATCCCAGGTGCTTGCAGTATGAAGCTACTATATCCTGCCCAGAGAGGTGGGTAGAGAAGAAAATGGGTAGGGACTGACAGAATCTGCTATCAATCTGTTTTGGAAAGGTCATTAGATGAGAAGAGAATCAACACAAAATCACAAAAGAACAGAATTTAGAAAAAAAAAATATTTAGCTAAAGATCTCACAGTAAAAAAAAAAAAAAAAAAAAAAAAAAAACTTTGAAAAATATGTATTATAATAACCAGAAAAATGTTTAGAGAAATGTTTTCTATTCTTGGGAGGATACATACCATATAGTCTCTGTATGACTAAAGCAAAGAGGCATAGAAAAGAATAAACTGGTGGGACAACATCCTCTTCCAAACAAGAGAAGGGAGACGAAACCAAGAGAAAAGAAAGTTTCAGGAGAAAGAAAGATGGAGTTCATTGTAGATTCAAATTCTACGCTGAAATGAAAAATAGTACAATTGATAGAGTATAATGCAGAATCAGTGATACAGAAAAAACATTTGAGATCTTTGAGAATGCACAAGAAAAAGACAAAGCAGTAAAATTTAGTGAAAAGAAGAGAAAGTTGAAATTCTAGGGACAAACGAGATTAGCCTTTCTAGCATTCTCCAGACTTGTTTAGCACTGGAGCTTCTCCCCTCCTACAGCAGTATTATATACATGATGCAATAACAATAAAATTCACAGTAAAAGACCAATAATAACACATTACAATGGCTAGACATTTGCCATGTGCCAACACTGTTCTAATGGCTCTAGTGCACTAACTAATTTAATCCTCTATTATCCAGCTTTGGACTGGGACAAAGGTAGGCAGCATGGGGCAAGAGAGAGAAACAGCAGCACCTAGAAAAAGGCAGAAATCAGAAACCAGGGCCACTCCAAGACAGAACCTTTCCACTTGCATTTGTTCCTGACACCTGCTGGACTTTTCCATTGCTCTTTTGATCTCTGCCTTGCCTGTGTTCCTTAAACTACCCCAGGACCCTTTCACTAAATTTCAGGTTTTGCTTAAGGTAGTTAGCTCTGAATTTCTGTTGCTAGCATCATAAAAATCCTAACAAATACAGAATACCAGCCTAGGAAAACTACAAATTACCATTGTTGCCAAGGAAGAAAATGAAGTATTTGAAAAACAACCAATAATCAGACTTAAAGAAAATTATTTTCTGAGCTCAAAGAGGGTGGGTTTGAGGTAGACGTGTCCTAAGGTGATGTCCAATGCATACACTCTTCCAAAGTCCCCTCCCTGGAATGCCCTGCTGGCACAGGTGAGAACCTGTGACTCACTTCTCACCAAAAGAACATGGCAAAGATAATAGGATGTTACTCCAATGCTTACGTTACAGATTATAAAGCCCTGTGTTAGCAGATGGAGAGCGATTCTGCTTGCTGGTTTAAAGACATAAGCTACCATATTGCCAGAGGGACGATGGAGTCAGCCATCTTCTAGGAACTGAGGGCAGCCTCCAGTCAATAGGCAGCAAAACACAGGCATACAGCTGCAAGAAAATGAATTCTGCCCACAATCCAAATGAGCTTGGAAGCAGATTCCTCCCTAGGCAAGCATCCAGAGGAGAATGCCGCCAGGTCCCTACCCTTTGTGGAGACCCTAAGGTAGGACCCAGTCAAGCTATGCCTCCATTCCTGGACCACAGAGGCTGTGGGCGAATAATCGTGTGTTGCTTTAAGCTGCTAAGTTTATAATTTGCTATACAGCAATAGAAAAGTAATATAAGGTTGACAGTCTCATCAAGTTTCCAACAAAAAAAGCAAAAGAATAAGAATTTTTTTTTCTGGCAAAATTTTTATATTACAGCCTAGAAGAATTTTGTACTATAACTATAAAAAACAATGTCCTACACAGACAAAACCAGGAAAAAGAAAACTGCTTATATATTTTCAAAAACCAAATTTAGTTATTCTAAAAGAAATTAATCTCGGCCGGGCACGGTGGCTCAAGCCTGTAATCCCAGCACTTTGGGAGGCCGAAACGGGCAGATCACGAGTTCAGGAGATCGAGACCATCCTGGCTAATCCGGTGAAACCCCGTCTCTACTAAAAAAAAAAATACAAAATCTAGCCGGGCGAGGTGGCGGGCGCCTGTAGTCCCAGCTACACGGGAGGCTGAGGCAGGAGAATGGCGTAAACCCGGGAGATGGAGCTTGCAGTGAGCCGATATCCGGCCACTGCACTCCAGCCTGGGTGACAGAGCAAGACTCCGTCTCAAAGGAAAAAAAAAAAAAAAAGAAAGAAATTAATCTCAGGCCTCTTTTCTGAAACTCTGAAAGTACGAGGGCAGTGTGTCAACATCTAATGGGCAGGAGAAGGATTTTTCTTAGCCTTTTCTACCATGTTTCCTTTCTGCTTGAAAGCAAAGAAAAATACATTTTCAGGCATATAAGAAGTCAGAAACAATTTTATTTATATTTATATATGTGTATGTATATGGGCGTATGTGTGCATGTATTTCAACTTCAGATTTGATGATTATATGTACATCAAGATATATACACATATACACATATAAATGGGCATAGAAATAGATAAATGCATTAAATGTATGTAGTGGTTTCTGAGTTCTTACACATCTACGTATCTTCGTATGTCTACATATGTTTATCTTCAAATGTCTGTATATGTGTGTGTGTGTATATGTGTGTATGTGTGTGTATCCATTTTCATGCTGCTGATAAAGACATACCCAGGATTGGGAAGAAAAAGACGTTTAATTGGACTTACAATTCCACATGGCTGGGGAAGCCTCAGAATCATGGTGGGAGGTGAAAGACACTTCTTACATGGCAGCAGCAAGAGAAAATGAGGAAGAAGCAAAAGCAGAAACCCCTGATAAACCCATCAGATCTTGTGAGACTTATTCACTGTCACGAGAATAGCACAGGAAAGACCGGCCCCCATGATTCAACTCCCTCCCACTGAGTCCCTCTCACAATAAATGGGAATTCTCGGAGATAAAATTCAAGTTGAGATTTGGGTGGGGACACAGCCAAAACATATCAGTGTGTATGTATTTCTGTATCAGCCAACATGCATTGAACAAAAGTTGAACAAAATTAAAAGCTCAGTAGTAAGTTTTGGTATTAAAAAAGTTGTGATTTTCTTGTTAAAATAGCCATGGTCCAAAAACTAGCTTACTCACCACAATGTCCTAAAGAAGAACGTCAGTTTATATGATAAATTTGACTGAATTAGCCTCAATAATGAACCTGTGAAAGTGTTGAGGCAATAGTGATATTTCACAATATTATCTGGAAAAATCTAAATGAAAAGAATTTCATTTTGATTCATTATCGTTCTTCAAAAAAAAAAAACCTGTAATGAACAAAATAAAACAGACTTTTAAAATTTCTCACTTGTAGCATCAGATTCACAAATGCAGATAAATGTCATTATAACCTGTGAAAAACAAACAAATTTCAGCTACTGAAAAGCAGAGGGGAGGTGGTAAATAGAAGGAAGAAGGTAGAATATACACCAAATTTGAATGCTTTTGTTTTGGTAATAGAACAATTAGAAAATTGTTTTTTGCTAATTCTTCAACTACCCTTTAGCAAACAGGATAACATAAGACTCCTTACTAAGAAGAATAAATATGAAATTAGAAATATGAGTGTCTTTCTAAGAAATAAATCTATATACATTAAGGAAAAATCTGAAGAAATCACAGGAACATAGGGTTAATTCAAAGGCAATGCAATATATGATTCTGACTTGACTATTTTGAACAGGTTGTCAGCATAGGATCTTGTTTGCATAGGCTAGGTTCTGCTGTACCTGTTGTTTCTTAGGAAGTTTACCAACCCTCTTGTCAACCTGCTGTTCAGAATCTAAACAATAAGAGTGATCACTAGTCATTTTTAAAATCTACTTTAAAAATAATTTCATTTAATTTTATGTCAGTGTGAATGTCATGTGTTGTAAAAAATATTTTAGGTGATTGTATAAAATCACATTCTCAAACATAGCTATTAGTTAAATATTTAAGAGATAAGAAATCTTAGAATCTCTTTTTTTCTCCTTTCCCAACTTGTATACATGTATTAGCTTAAACTATGAAAACTATATAACTTCTTGTATTTGAAATAGCAATTATTCTGTGTCTCTTCTGCTGTGGCTCAATAAAGTACTTCCTAAAAAAGTAAATATAATGCTTAACTTGTTTGATAGGATTCTTTTTCAACAGAAACATAGGTTTTATGTAAAACAGTCTAAAGGCAAAGCAAACAAACTAAAAATAAATAGACCTGTTTGTACAATTGATCCAGTAATACACTTCCAGGAATTTATGCTAAAGAGATAATAAGAAATATAGTCAAATATTATATGCGATAGTATTTCACATGCATTATTTATAACAAATTTGGATGCATTCTAAAAATAAAAGTGTGGTTCAATAGATTATGGCAAATTATTGGGCAGATAAACACAACAGTTATTTACTAAAAATGCAGGTGTTGAATGACTTGCCTTCTTTTTAATTATTCTAGTAAATACAAGCAAATAAAATAATAATTTAATTTTTTTCATTTTATAACAAATGTATACAGGCATTGTAGAAAGCTTACTGTATTAGTCAGGGTTCTCTAGTGAGACAGAACCAATATGATACAGATGGATACATGAAAAATGAGGAAAGGTTTACTTGGAAAATTGGCTCACACGATTACAGAGATTGAGAGGTTTCACAACAGGCCCTCTGCAATCTGAGGACCCAGGAAAGCCAGTAGCACAGCTCAGTCCAAGTTCAAAAGCCTCAGAACCAGGGAAACTATATAACACCCACTTTGAGGCCAAAAGCCTGAGAAAGCCAGAGGCTGCTGGTGTGGGTCCTGGAGTACAAAAGCTGGAGATCCTAGAGTTCTGATGTCCAACAGCAAGAGGAGATGAGTATATCCCAGGTCCCAGAGAGAGAGGAAATTGCCTTTGTTTCTATCCAGGCCCTCAGCTGATTGGACGGTGTCTACCAGCATTGAGGGTGGATTTTCCTGACTCAGTTAACTGACTCACAAGCCAGCCTCCTTCAGAAACGCCCTCAGAGACACCCCCAGAAGTAATCTTTTACCAGTTCTCTAGGCAACCCCTAATGCATTCAAAGTGACACCTAAAATTAAGAAGCACACTTTTTAAATGAAGAACTGTAGGAAGAAGAAATAAATCACCTATAATCTGCCACATAGTGATATCCACTCTTGGCTTCCCAGCTCTATCTCATTCTCTTGTAAATAATAAATACAGTCACTTAATGTATTAGTCTATTTTCATACTGCTGATAAAGACACACCTGACACTGGGCAATTTACAAAAGAAAGAGGTTTAATTGGATTTACAGTTCCACATGTCTGGGCAGGCCTCACAATCATGGTGGAAGGCCAGGAGGAGCAAGTCACATCTAATGTGGATGGTAGCAGGCAAAAAGAGAGTTTTGTGCAGAGAAACTCCCATCCAAAAACAAAAACAAAAAAACAAAAACAAACCACCGTCAGAGCTTGTGAGACTCATTCACAATTATAAGAACAGTGCAGGAAAGACCCACCCCCGTAATTCAGTCACCTCCCACCAGGTCTCTCCCACAACAGGTGGGAGTTCAAGATGAGATTTGGATGGAGACACAGCCAAGCCGTATCATTCGGCCCTTGGGTTCTCCCAAATCTTGTGACCTCACATTTCAAAACCAATCACGCATTCCCAACAGTCCCCCAAAGTCTTAACTCATTTTGGCATTAACTCAAAAGTCCACAGTCTAAAGTCTCATTCAAGACAAGACAAATCTCTTCCGCCTATGAGCCTGTAAAATCAAAAGCAAGCTAGTTACTTCCTAGATACAATAGGGGTACAGGTATTGGGTAAATACAGCCACTCCAAATGGGAGAAATTGTCCAAAACAAAGGGGCTACAGGCCCAATGCAAGTCTGAAATCCAGCGTGACAGTCAAATCTTATAGCTTCAAAATTATCTCCTTTGACTCCATGTCTCACATCCAGGTCACACTGATGCAAGAGGTAGGTTCTCACAGTCTTGTGCAGCTCTTCCCCTGTGGCTTTGCAGGGTACAGCCTCCGCCCCAGCTGCTTTCATGGACTGGCATTGTGTCTGAGGCTTTTCCAGGTGCACAATGCAAGCTGTCAGCGGATCTACCATTCTGGGTTCTGGAGGATGGTGGCCCTCTTCTTACAACTCCACTAGGTGGTGCCCCAGTAGGGACTCTGTGTGGGGGCTCTGACCCCACATTTCCCTTCTGCACTGCTCTAGCAGAGATTCTCCATGAGAGTTCCACCCTACAGCAAACTTCTGCCTAGACATCCAGGCATTTCCATACATCCTCTGAAATCTACGCAGAGGTTCCCAAACCTCAATTCTTGACTTCTGTGCACCTGAAGGCTCAACACCATGTGGAAGCTGTCAAGGCTTGGGGCTTCCACCCTCTGAAACAACAGCCTAAGCTATATCTTGGCCCCTTTTAGTCACAGCTGGAGTGACTGGGACACAGGGCACCAAGTACTTAGACTGTACACAGCATGGGGACCCATGACCTCTCACACAAAACCACTTTTTCCTCCTAGACCTCCGTGCCTGTAATGGAAGGGGCTGCTGTGAAGACCTCTGACATGCCCTGGAGACATTTGCCTCATTGTTTTGGGATTAATATTCAGCTCCTCACTAGTTATGCAAATTTCTGCAGCTGGCTTGAATTTCTCGTCAGAAAATGAGATTTTCTTTTCTATCGCATTGTCAAGCTACAAATTTTCCTAACTTTTATGCCCTGCATCCCTTATAAAACTGAATGCCTTTAACAGCACTGAAGTCACCTCTTGAATGCTTTGCTGCTTAGAAATTTCTTCTGCCAGATACCCTAAATAATTCCTCTGAAGTTCAAAGTTCCACAAATCTCTAGGGCAGGAGCAAAATGCTTCGAGTCTCTTTGCTAAAACATAACAAGAGTCACCTTTGCTCCAGTTCCCAACAAGTTTCTCACCTCTGTCAAGACCACCTCAGCCTGGACTTTATTGTTCATATCTCTATCAGCATTTTGGACAAAGCCATTCAACAAGTCTCTGGGAAGTTCCAGACATTCCTGCATTTTCCTTTCTTCTTCGGAGCCCTCCAAACTGTTCCAACCTCTGCCTGTTACCTAGTTCTAAAGTCGCTTCCACATTTTCAGGTATCTTTTCAGCAATTCCCAACACCCAGTACCAATTTATTGTTATAGTCCATTTTCACACTGCTGATAGAGACATACTTGAGACTGGGCAATTTACGAAAGAAAGAAGTTTAATTGGACTTACAGTTCCACATGGCCGGGGAGGCCTCACGATCATGGCAGAAGACAAGAAGGAGCAAATCACATCTAAAGTGGATGGCAGCCAAAAGAGAGTTCTGTGCAGAGAAGCTCCCATTTATTTTTTAAACCATCAGATCATCTGAGACTCATTCACTATCACAAGAACAGCACAGGAAAGACCCAACCCCCTAGTTCAGTGACCTCCCATGGGGTCCCTCCCATAACACGTGGGAATTCAAGATGAGATTTGTGTGGACACAGCCAAACCATATCACTCGGCATTCTAATTTCAATTAGTATTTTACCATGTATAAATTCTAGAATGCCTAGGTCCAAATTCCAGCTAGACCATATATGAATTGTACATCATTTGGTAAGTAATTAAATCTTTTCACATGTTTCCTCACCATCAAAGGGAAGACAATAATAGCACTTATTTAGAATAGTGACCTTGTGCTAAGAGTTATTATATAGAGTTATTATAGAATAATTGACAGTATTTAGCACTTATCATACATAAAGCAAACCAAATAGACCTAGAAGTAGAGAATCGGTGAAGATATAAAAGACATGAAACTACTACTAAATAACTTGAACTAATTGACATTTATAGAACACGCCTCTCAACAACAGAATATACTTATTTTAAAGTGCAAATAGACATTTCTCAAGATAGACCATATCCTGAAAAATGAAACAAATCTAAATAAATATAAATGCACTGGAATTATACAAAATGTATTCTCCGGCCACAAGGAATTAACTAAAAATCAATAACAGAAAAATACAAGGAAAGTCTCCAAATAGTTGAAAATGAAACAAGACACTTCTAATAACACAAAAGCCAAAGAAAAATCACATTGGACATTAGAAAATATTTTGAACTGATTGAAAATGAAAATGTAACACATCAAATTTTTTAGAAATGCATCTAAAGTGGTGCTCAAAAGGAACTGAATGCATGAAATGTTAATATTATGAAAAAAGAAAATTTTCTAATCAATGCTGTAATTTTCTACCTTAAGACACTAGAAAAAGATAAAACAAGTTAAACTTAAAAAAGAGGAAGGAAAAAAGTAATGTAGATAAAAGAATATATGAATTATATATAAAAGAGAAAAACAGAGAAAAATCAATAAAACTGAAAGCTGTTTCTGAAAAGTTTAATGAAATTAATAAACCTCTAGCTAAATAAATAAATAATTGTTTTAAAAAGAGAGAGAATATAATTACCAAGTTCAGGAATAAAATAAAAAACATCACTACTGATCCTACAGCTATTAATAAGATAACAAAGGAATACTATGACAACTGTTTGTTTATTCTACAACTTAGATGTAATGGAAAAATCCCTTGAAAGATACAAATGACCAAATTTCATTCAAGAAGAAATGGATAGCATGCATATTCCTTTATCTATTCCAGAAATTAAATGTATGATTTAAAGGTTTTGAACTAACACACACATAAATGGGATGGCATGAGAATCTTTAAGCCGACATGGCTTCACTGGTGAAATCTACCAAATAGTTTCCTGAAAATTGAAGGAGTGAAACACCTGATAACTCGTTTTTTAAAAGTTAATATTACCCATGTTAAAAGAAAACTTCAGCCAAATTAAATTTAGAGGAGTTTAATTGAGGAATGAATGATCCATGAATGTGATAGCCCCTAGAATCACAGCAGATTCAGAGAGACTCCAGCTCTTTATAGACAAAAAAAGGGAAATGACATACAGCAATCCGAAGTGAGATGCTGAAACAACTGAATTGGTTCAGCTAGGTGTTTGCCTTATTTGAACACGGTTCAAACAGTTGGCTACATTTGATTGGCCAAAACTCAGTGATTGGCACGGGTGTGGGCTACAGTTTACACCTCCACTTGTTACAGTTCACAAGGTACCGGAAAACCTTTAGGCTGAAGTTAAATATGTAAGGAGGCAACTTTAGGCCAAATTTGATTAACACCCAAGTATCAAAAGCAGATAAAATATAAGAAAAAAAGCCTATAGATCAACATATCTGTATAAGTCTGTTCTCACACTGCAATGAAGAAGCACTTGAGACTGGGTAATTTATAAATAAAAAAGGTTTAATTGACCCACAGTTCCACATGGCTGGGGAGGCCTCAAGAAACTTACAATCACGGCAGAAGGCACTTCTTCACAGGGCTGTAGGAAAGAGAATGAGAGCTGAGCAAAGAGGGAAGCCCCTTATAAAACTATCACTCCCCTTATAAAACCATCACCCATGATTCAATTACCTCCCATTGGGTCCTTCCTGTGACATGTGGGGATTATGGGAACTACAATTCAAGATGAGATTTGGGCGGGGACACAGTCAAACCATATCAATACATTGTGAACATAAACACACAAATCATTACCAAAAAAATAAGCAAATTCACTAAACAATACATTAAAAATTTACTACATCATGAACAAATTGTGTTTATGATAGTAATGCAAGATGGTTCAACATTTGAAAATTAGTCAATACATTCCATTACATCAAAAAGTAAAAAAAGAGGCCGGGCGCGGTGGCTCAAGCCTGTAATCCCAGCACTTTGGGAGGCCGAGGTGGGTGGATCACGAGGCCAGGAGATCGAGACCATCCTGGCTAACACGGTGAAACCCCCTCTCTACTAAAAAATACAAAAAAACTAGCCGGGCGAGGTGGCGGGCGCCTGTAGTCCCAGCTACTCGGGAGGCTGAAGCAGGAGAATGGCGTGAACCCGGGGGGTCAGAGCTTGCAGTGAACGGAGATCGCGCCACTGCACTCCAGCCTGGGCGACAGAGCAAGACTCCGTCTCAAAAAAAAAAAAAAAAAAAAAGTAAAAAAAGAAAAACCATATTATCTTAATAAATGCAGAAAAAGTAGTTGACAAAAATTAACATTCATCATGAAAAAACTCACAAGGATCTCAGAATACAGAGGAACTTACTTTTCATGATAAAGAGTGTATGCACAAAAACTACACATAACATTATGCCTAATGGTAAAAGACTTAAAGAATTAATTAAATATTTAAAGAATTGTTATTAAATAATTATCACTTATAGACAACAATATAATGTATATTGAAAATACTAAGAAATTTTGAACTTATTAAAATTAACATTTGAGTTTGGGAGAGTTGCAGAATAGAGAACCAATATTCAAAAAGTGATTATATTTTTCTAATGTTGAAGTAAACATGTGGAAACAAAAGCTTTTTAAAAATGCCATTTACAATAGCATCAAAAGATACCTAGGGATAGATTTAACAAGATATGTGCAAGATCTGTACACTAAAATCTACAAATAATAACTGAGAGAAATTAAATAAATTGTAAATAAATGATGAGAAATACAGTGCTCAAGGATTGAAAGACACACTATTCTTAAGAAGTCAATTCTCCCCAAACTGATCAACAGATTCAACACAATCCCAATCAAAATCACAGCATATTTTTGCAGAAATTTCAAGTTGATTATAAATTATACATGGAAATACAAAGGACCTATAATAGCCCAAATAATTGTGAACAAGATGAATAAAGTTAGAAGACTCACACTACCTCACTTTGAGATTCACTTGCAATCTATAGTATTATTGATATAAATATAGAAATGTAGTTCAATGAAATAAAATATAGAATTCATAACTAAACTTACAAATACACAGTTAATTGACTCTTTTGAAAAATGAAAAGATAATTCACATGGGAAAAGATAGCCTTTTCAACAATGCTGTTGGAACAATTAAATAATCATGTACCTAACAAATCTCAACCCTTACATTACAGTATATACAAAAATTATTTCCAAATGGATCATAGATCTAAATGTAAGATCGTTTTAGATCTATAAAATATCTAGGAGAAGATATAGGGAAAGTTCTTTGCAAACTTGGGTTAGGTAAAAACATTTCTGGCTGGGCGCGGTGGCTCACGCCTATAATCTCAGCACTTTGGGAGGCGGAGGCGGGCGGATCACAAGGTCAGGAGATCGAGAACATCCTGGCAAACACGGTGAAACCCCGTCTCTACCAAAAATACAAAAAAATTAGCCGGGCGTGGTGGCGGGCGCCTGTTGTCCCAGTTTCTCGGGAGGCTGATGAAGGAGAATGGTGTGAACCTGGGAGGCGGTGGAGCTTGCCGTGAGCCGAGATCGCGGCACTGCACTCCAGCCTGGGCGACAGAGTGAGACTCTGTCTCTCTCTCTCTCTCTCTCTCTCTCTCTCTCTCTCTCTCTCTCTATATATATATATATATATATATATATATAAACTAACCATTTCTTAAATGGAACCCAAAACATGAGTCCTAAGAGAAAAATTGATAAATTTGGTTTTATTAAGACTCTTGGTTTTCTAAAGACACTGGTAAGTAAATGAAAATACAAGCCACTCACAGGGAGAAAATATTGGAAGACAACATATTATATAAAAGACTTGTATCTGGAATATGTAAATACTTCTTACAACTCAATAATAGGAAGACAAACAATCCTGCCCCCTCACCAAAACAAAACAAAACAAACAAAAACCTGGATAACTGGATAAGTATTTGAATAGACACTTCACAAAAGACAATACACAAATAGCATTAAGCACATTAAAAATATTCAACATGATTAGTCATCAGAAAAATGCAAATTAAAACCACGATGAGATATCATCATAAACCCACTAGAACATGATGTTAATAAGAGTTCTTCAGAGAAAACAAACCAATAAGATGTCTATATCTATCTATCTGGATGTCTATGTATCTAGATAGATGTATCTAGATTTAGATATATCTAAATTTAGATATTTAGATATATGTAGATATATCTAGCTACATAAAGATATTTACTTAAGGAATTGGCTCATGCAATTGTGGAGGCTTAGTGAGTTCAAAATCTGGTGGGGGAGGCCAACAGACTGGAGATTCATGAAGGCGTAGTTAAGTCCAGTGACAGTCTACTGGCAAACCACAGAGAGCTGATGTTGCAGACTACGTTTGAAGGCAGTCTGCCGGTAGAATTCCCTCTTGCTCAGAGGAACTTGGGTCAACCTTTTGTTCTATTTATGTCTTTGGCTTATTGAAGCAGACCCACTGACATTACAGAGGACAACCTGCTTTACTCAAAAGTCCACCAAATCAAATGCTAATCTCATACAAAACACCTTCATAGAAACATCTAAATTATTTGACCAAATATCTAGGCACCATGGCCCAGCCAAGGTGATGAATAAAATTAGCCCTCACAAATAGCTAAAATTAAAAAGACTGAGAGTACCAAATATGGGTAAAACTGGAACAATTCTAACTCTCATATATTGCTGGTGAAAATGTAAAATAGTACAGGCACTTTGAAAGACATTTTGGCCATTTATTAAAAGTTAATCACATATTGATCATATAACCAAGCTACCCTGCTCCAAAAGATATGAAAACTCTTATCCAGACAAGGACTTGTATCCAAATGTCTATAATAGCTATTAATAGCCAAAAATGGGAAACAACTCAAATTTTTACCACCTGGTAAATGGATACGCAATTCATGGTTTATTTATATAATACAAACGTATTGTGTGGATGAATCTCTAAAATATGCTATGAAAAAATGTCATCCACAAAAGACTACATACTGTGGGAGTCCATTTATCTGACATTCTAGGAAAGACAAAAATCAAAAGAACAGGGAACATCACCAGTTGCCAAGGACTGAGACAGGACAAGGGGTAGACTGCCTTTTGCACTTTGTATGCTTTTATACAAGAGAACATTTTGGGGGAAGAAATTTTACCACATCTTGCCGGGCACGGTGGCTCAAACCTGTAATCCCAGCACTTTGGGAGGCCGAGATGGGCGGATCACTAGGTCAGGAGATCGAGACCATCATGGCTAACACGGTGAAACGCCGTCTCTACTAAAAAATACAAAAAACTAGCCGGGCGAGGTGGCGGGCGCCTGTAGTCCCAGCTACTCGGGAGGCTGAGGCAGGAGAATGGCGTAAACCCGGGAGGCGGAGCTTGCAGTGAGCTGAGATCCGGCCACTGCACTCCAGCCTGGGCAACAGAGCCAGACTCAGTCTCAAAAAAAAAAAAAAAAAAAAAAAGAAATTTTACCACAACTATCATTATAGTTACACAACTGCATACATTTGTCAAAACTCACCTGACTGTCCACTTTAAGAAGGTAAATTTTGTTAATGTAAATTATACTTTGAAAAACCTGTCTTTAAAATAGACTAACAAATACATTAACTAATTAGATTATCAAATTATTTAAACAATTAACTGATAATACATTTTTTTCAAATTATGGAAGTAGAAATTGAGAAAAATGTTCAATAAACGTTTGAGATTATAACATTATTATTTTCTCTTGCCATTAAATTATCCTTTATTACAGTTAGCCTATAAATTAAAGCCAAAAGACTCTGTCTGTCTGTTGCACACACATGTGTAACACACACATATGCATATATGCAACACACACACACACAGACTCCTGTAACTTTTGGAAGGCAAAATAAGTGGCCTTGGGATCACCATAACAAAAATGACATAGCAGGAAATGCATGGGTAAAAACTGGCTTCTTGGCCTGGTTAGTGACTCACACCTATAATCCCAACACTTTGGGAGGCCAAAGAGAAAGATCACTTGAGCACAGAAGTTTGCGACCAGCCTGGGCAACAGAGGGAGACTCTGTCTAAAAACAATAATAATCAATACAAATAATAAACAACAAAAAAAGAAATGCTTCTCCTCTTTCTGGTAGTGTGCTATGAGCGTAGCAAGGCACTAGCCAGAAGTGAAATGAAGGGAGCCAATTTAAGAATCATGACTTTGGAGGGTAAAATCCACAGCGGTGTTCATATCAGTGACTATTAAAGGGTTGTTTGGGAGCAGAGGCAGAGGTGGAGGAAATGTGGCAGTTGCCATGCAGTGGTGAAAATTACATGCTCAGGATCTCTCAAGAGGAAGCGCCTGGGGTCTTCCATAAATAGTTAATAAGATATTTTCCCTTCAATGGCAGGTAGGTGTGAGCCAGGGAGATACATTTGACACTAACTCTAATGAGCACGCAAATGTTCCCAAACCTGATATTTTGATCTTTGATGTAACAGAAGTTGTTTCTACACTAAGCCTTCAAACAAACTGGAAGAAAAAGGATATGCAATGTTGATTAATGCATTTGAATATCAGTGCTGAATGTGTACATTAAAGACAATAGCTCTTATTTGCATTTGAAAAATAAAGTGATTTTTTATAACAGCCTAGATTTGTAGAGGTTCCAGTCCTGAGTTTTCCCCTGCCTCACTCTGTGATTGGACAAGGCACTTCGTTTTTCTACTCCTCATTTTCTCTGCCAAATAAAATGGGTGGGTTTGACCAAATAAGAGACTGCAAAATGACTGAATTTTGTACCCAGGCATGTTTCGTTTGTCATTTTGTTTTGGCATTTTTTTGTTGTTTTAAAAAACGGGATATTTGACAACATTGAAAAGTCAGAAGATTTTACATACCATATAGATCTAAAATGCTCAAAACACCTTGAAAAACTAATCTTTCATTTCGACATGCACCAGATGCCTGGAAGAGAGTTGCAGTAGCCATGTTTAGACAAGGAGTCACTTTCCATTGGCCACAATCCTACTGCTATATGTCACCCACATGGCTTAATAGGTATGGCCATTCATGATGCCTGGACTAGATGCTACTAGGTTCCTTTCAATTTAAGATGCCATGGCCCCAATCTAAGTATACTGTACATTACAAAATGACTGAGAACATCTACAAAAAGGCTAAAATCTACCAGTTGCTTATTTTACTATATAGGCACAGCTCAGAGCTATTGCAGTTTTGGTTCCAGACCATTGCAATAAAGTGAATGCTACAATAAAGTGAGTCACACTATCTTTGGGATTCCCAATGCATATAAAAGTTACATTTATAGTATAAATAGCCTATTAAGTGTGCAATAACATTATGTCTAAAACAACAATGTACATACCTTAAATAAAAATATTTTATTGCTAAAATATGCTAATAATAATCTAAGCATTTAGCAAGTTGTAATCATTTTGCTGGTGGAGGGTCTTGCCTTGATGTTGATGGCTGCTGACTCATCATAGATGGTTGCTGAAGGTTGGGGTGGCTGTGGTAATTTCTTAAAATGAGATGACAATAATGTTTTCTCCATCAATTGATTTTTCCTCTGATGAAAGATTTCTCTGTAGAATGCAACACTGTCTGACACCATTTTACCCACAGTAGTAATTCTCTCCCTAAATTGGAGTCAATCTTCTGAATCCCTGCCACCATGTTATCAACTAAGTTTATGTAATATTCTAGTCATTTCACCAATGTTTAGAGCATCTTCACCAGCAGTAGATTCTATGTCAAAAAAAAAAACCATTTTCTTTGCTCTTTCATAAGAAACAACTCCTTATCTCTTAAAATTTCATCATAAGATTGCAGCAATTCAGTTACATATTCAGGCTTCACTTCTAATTCTAGTTCTCTCACTATTTCCACCACATCTGTAGTTACTTCCTCCACTGAAGTCTTGAATCCCTCGAATTCATCCATGAGGTTTGGAATCAACTTCTTCCAAATTTCCGTTAATCATATGTTGATCCCCTCCCAGGAACCCCAAATGTTCTTAATGACATCTAGAGTTGTGAATCCTTTCCAGAAAGTTTTCCACTTACTTTGCCCAGATCCATCAGAGGAACCACTATCTATGGCCTCTGTAGCTTAGGAAATGTCTTCCTTGTGTAGCAAGACATAAAGTCCAAATTAGTTCTTGATCTATGAAATAGAGAATGGATGTCGTTTTAGCAGGTATGAAAATAACATTAATTTCCTTGTATGTCTCTATTAGGGCTTGTGAGTGGCAAGGTTCATTGTCAATGAGCAGTAATATATTTTGAAAGAAATATTTTTTTTCCAAGCAGTAGGTCTCAACAGCAGGCTTAAAATATTCAGTAAACCATGCTATAAGTAATTGTGCTGTCTCATCCAGACGTGCTCCATTTATAGAGCACATGCAGAGTGGATTTAGCATAATTCTTATGAACTCTAGGTTTTGCAAAATGGTAAGTGAGCATTGGCTCCAACTTCGTTACCAGCTGCATTAGACCCTAATAAGAAAGTCAGCCTGCCTTTCAAAGCTTTAAAGCCAGGCATTGACTTCTCTCTAGCTACAAAAGTCCCAGATGGCATCTTCTTTTAGTAGAAGGTTATTTCATCTACATTAAAAATATGTTGTTTATTGTAGTAAACTTCATCAATTATCTTAGCCAGGTCTTCTAAATAACTTGCTACTGCTTCTACATAAGTACTTGCTTCTTTATCTTGCACTTTTATGATATGGAGCGAACTTCTTTCCTCAAACCTCATGAATCAACCTCTGCTAACTTTGGGCATTTTTGTCTTCAGTTTCCTCATCATTTTCAGCCTTTGATGAGTTGAAGAGAGTTAAGGCCTTGCTCTGGTTTAGACTTTGATTTAAGGAAGTATTGAGGCTGGTTTGATCAGCAATAAGGCTGCTTTGTTTTCTTATCATTCTTGTATTCACTGGAGTAGCTCTTTCCATTCTCTTCAATAACTTTTCCTTTGTATGCTTATTTTATTTTATTTATTTACTTATTTATTTATTTATTTTTGAAACAGAGTCTTGCTCTGTCACCCAGGCTGGAGTGCAGTGGCACAATCTTGGTTCAGTGCAAGCTCCACATCCTGGGTTCAAGTGATTCTCCTGCCTCAGCTTCCCGAGTAGCTGGGACTACACACACCCGCCACCACACCCAGCTAATTTTTTAGTAGAGATGGGGTTTCACCATATTGGCCAGACTGGTCTCAAACTCCTGACCTTGTGATCCATCTGCCTTGGCCTCCCAAAGTGCTGGGATTATAGGCATGAGCCACCATGCCTGGCCTTCCTTCGTATTCTTAACTTAGCTACCTGTTTGACACAAAGGCTTAGTTTTCAACCTATCTCAGCTTCGGACATGCCTTCCTCACTAAGCCTAATCATTTTGATTGAAAGTGAGAGGTGTGCAACTCTTCCTTTAACATGAACATTTAGAGACCATTTTAGGGTTATTAACTGGCCTCATTTTAGTATCGTTATGTTTGAGGAAATAAAGAGGCCCCTGCAAAGATAGGAGATAGGAGAGAGATAGGAAAATGGTTGGTCACTGTAGCAATCAGAACATACACATTTATCAATTAGATTTGTTATCGCATATGGGTGTGGTTTGTGTTGCTCTAAAACTATTACAGTATTAATAGCAAAGATCACTGATTACGGATCATCATAACAGATATAACAATAAGAAAGTTTGAAATGTTGTGAGAATTACTAAGATGTGAAGATGCAAGGAGGAAGCACATGCTTCGGAAAAATGGTGCTGATAGACCTGCTCAACACAGGATTGCCATAAATCAATTTGTGAAAAACACAGTATCTTCAAAGTGCGATGAAATAAAGTATAATGCCTACTGCTGCTACGACATCCCAAATACCTTTCTTCTGATCAGAAAGTAGCCTTCAAGGAAGCAATTTAGTAAGAAAAAGAAAAGGAAATATTAGACACCAAGGGAATGTGTCTATTGCTCAGTAACCAACAAGAGACTACCAAACCATGCTAAGACTTCCTAACCTGACCAACTACTTCAGCAGTTGACAATGCTAAAGATTAGCATTTGTCCAAAAAGATTAGTTTCATAATTAAATTCAATAGAAAAAATATTTTTGAGTACCAGCTCAAGACTAGACTCTACTACATAGCACAATTAATAGAGGAATAAGATACAATTCCTGCCTTGATAGCCTGGGACACTTAAATGCAAACTTAAAATGTATAATTTATATAACACAAATATATTTATTTTAAACATTTAATAATTACAAAATATTTTAATAAATGTATCAATAGATATGGCACAGAGGTATAATAAACAAAAGGTGGGTCTCCAGAGCTTTTGCATGTGCTGTTTCTCTGCCCGGATCAACTTTCACCCAGTTTCCAAGTAATTCATTTTTTCTCCTCTCTCATACATTTGTTCAAATGTCTTTGTTGATTAGCCTGTTTAAATTGAAACTGCCCAAATCCCCAAGACTGGCATCTTGAACTTCTTTCTGCTTTATTTTCTTTATAGCACTAATGAGCATTTTTCATTCTGTGTATTTTACTTATTTGTTTTGATGACTGTCCTTGTCTCCTAGTGGAATGTAAGCTCCATGAAGGCAGGTTCTTTTCTTTTTTTCTTTCTTTTTTATTTTTCTTTTTAATTTTTTTTTACTATTTTCTTTATAATCATTTCCATATCTCCTGGAATAGTGCCTGGCACATAGAAGTCATTGGGCAAATATTGGTTGAATTATTCAATGCCTGAAGTAATCAGTTATCCTCAGGAAAGGCAGAGCAAACTTCCTGAAAAGATGGTGTCAAGTAGGTTATAAAGAATGAATAAAAGTTCACTTTGTTAAGTGACAAACTGGGAAGAGAGCATGTTACAAAAAGAGGGTAGCATGTGCAAGAAAGATCACTGCATACTCCGGTAGAGTATGTATTTAGGGTTATTACATGTTTATTACTATTCTCAGAAATAGTTTAATTGTGCAATTGTTACAAGTCAGAGCTCCAAAAACTGTTGGTACTCTTATAAGCCCTTATAGGCAATGTTTTATTTTACTTTCACACAGGTAATTGGAATCTACCACATTTTCCAGATGAGGAAATTAGAGTTCTGACAGCTACATCTTGCCCAAAGCCACATGGCTAGTAAGTACAAAGACGACAGTTTAGATTTGTTTGGTGACTTCAACCACATTCTTTTCCCAGGTAGAAAGCTCTACTGGACTTCTTCTTTGCTGACTCCATCATAAATTAACCAGAAGTACACCTTAATAAAGTGCACGGATGCTTTTCATGACTTTGAATCATTAAGGAACATCTTTATAAGGCACAGTGCGGTGCCTTACAAAGGCACTTGCAGAGACAGTGGATCTCAAAGAGACTGGATAGCACACAAAATCTTCATTTGTTTAGTATAAAATGATTTACTTACAAGTCAAATTAATGCTTCCTCTCCCAGATTCCATTTGTTTATCTGTTTGTCTAAAGACACACATAAACTCTCTGATATGAGGCCAAAAGTTTCAGCTGAGTCTCCTTTGTTGTTTGCAAGAATTCTTTATGCTATTTTAAAAGAAAAAGAGGAAGGAGAAGTTAGAGAGAGAGGAAAAGATAACTTCTCATTTCGGAACATACTAATCTTGTCTCTCTAAGGACTGCTATTTGGCATTTGTTTAGCTGGTGCTGATTTGGAAACCAATTGAATATACAGTGTGTATTTCAAACCATTACTTTCCTCTGCCACTCTGTGATTTTTCTGGGGAATATTTGCATTTAGATGCTATCTGTATAATGTAAGGGATATGACCATAAACAATTTGAAGACAATGAGAAAAAAACAGTTAACGGAAAGTAAAAGAAAATGCAGTTACAAAAGGAAGAAGTGAGGAGATAAAATGAAAAGAAAAGAGGGCTCATTGACTGAACTTCACATAAAATAATGAAAAATCAAAAGAATAAGGACGAGTCAAAGAAAGAGTAAGGACAAGTCAAAGAAAGATCAAAGGCAATGAGGGTGCTATTTTTGTATATTAAAACATAATTAATATTCATCATGCTCTTTAAAGGGGAAGTGGAAAATTGAGAGAGACAGAAAAGCAAAGGAAAGGAGTGAACAAACGGTTCAAGATAATAAGGAGAAAAACAGAGCAATGGAGATAATTGGAAAGATTGTATGGCCAAGGTCGAAGTAGAAGCAGTCCAACTGAATGCTATTTTTATAATGTTAGAAAGCACTGCCAGAAAAACAGTAATTCATTCATGTATTCATTTTTTCATTCAGCCTGTATTTGGGGAGCACCCACCGTTTACCAGGCCTTTGTGCTGGATCCAGGGAACAAGAAGATGAATAGGCAGTCTTTCTTTCAAGAAAATTAGAATTGGACACTCTGGTTATGATTTAATCATTTGAGTGGAGGTAAGGCATTAGAAGTCATTTCATATGACTGAAAAAATTATTTTAATGTGGATATACTTTAAACGTAATTAAATATGATTTAAAATGACACCTTTTGACTTATACCTGTCATTCTGTGAAACCTGTGTATGTCACAGGTTCCAACGACAGAAGGAAGGGGCACAGGACGAGGAAAAATGATGAGAAGGAAACTTTGTAACTTCTAAAGATTTTTTAAATAATAAGAGCATAGGTCTCACTCAAGTCATATTTTAACGGAATAAATGGGTTGCATGTTTTCTGGTTGCATTCATTCATAGAACCAGAGGAGACTGGATGAATAATTCATGCATGCATGTTGGGGAAGAATGTATTTTAACATACACAACGGCTGATTACATTGATGTTAGTGAAGATCTGAATTATGTTGAAGGAAATTAACAAAAGAGTGAGTCAAAGAGGAAGTGCTGACTGTTAACGGGTACTCAGTAAAGCAAGTTGTAACTGGAGAAAATGAGTTCTGTGTCAAAACCCAAAATATTATCTAGGACAGCTTCCTAATAGTCCCTGCATCTTCAGTCTTTGATATTACATGCATCTTTCTTACTGATGCATGATTAACTCTGCCCGGGCAACAGATCTGGACTGCCCATAGCAGTCTCCTACTTGATTATTCTCAATGAATTGTGCATTCAAGATCATCCAACACCTGACCCTACCCTCTCTTTCCAATTCTCTCGTTTTATCCCTTGGCAAACTGATCATTTCCTAATCATAGGGAGCACATTACAATTTTCTGTTGCCAAGCTTTTGTGTCTTCTGTTCTGTCTCCTTCTTTCCATCACTTCGTGCTCAAATCCAACCCATTCAAGACCCAGTTCAAATGTTACTTTTTCCATGAAATCTTTCTTGATGTTCCCAGATGGAAATAACCATTTCAGTCCCTGAACTCCTATAGGACATTCTGTGTTCTTTGTCCATGGCATTTACTCTGCTTAGGTTAAAGCAATTTATGCTTAGCTCCCTTTCTAGATTATAATCTTTTTAAAGGAAGCACATGTTTCTGAGTAAGATTTATAATGCCTAAGTGGTGCAAAACCAAACATGTCTATAAATGACAAAATTAGAACTGGAAAGAAGATCACATAGGTGGGACTCAATGAAGAGATTATGATGACATCAGAAATAGGGGGAAACAACAGTTGGTAAAGGGTATGGCAATAATTAGGAGATGATTAGTAAGCTGCAAAATCGGTCCTGAAATACCCAGAAATGCTATAATATTGATCAACACTAGGAACTATCTTAAATAAACTGCCACCATCGAATTTAGAACACAAATTCCATGTAATTAATTCATTTATTAAACAACATCCAATTCAAAAGTTACATTTGTTTTTGTTACTGTATGTTTGTAGAGAAATATTTGCTCAGGTTATCACATTTGTTTATCCGTTTGTGATACATCAAAAAACCTTCATATAAAAGAAATAGTACATCTACTCCTAATTTCTCATATTTGCTTCCTCTCCTTACATCTTTACTTTCATAACTGTATTTGGAATATTTATAAATAATTCCATCTTTTAAGCCTAGCAGCATTAATTTTAACAGACTAGAGAGCCTCCCCATGTATCTCTGATACATTCTAGAGTCAACGTGATTAGCCCAGCAGGGGTCTGAAGAAGTACTCATGAGGCAATTTTTCAGGGTGCTCAGAAACCCTCACTGCTGGAGTATCATTTTAGACCCCGCACAGCTGCAACCCAAACTTGCAAGGCTTGTACATAACTTTTTGTCATATATACAGTAAATGTATACAATGAATTGAATTTATTAAACAGATAGTACAAAGCCATAGTAGCAAAAACTTTACTAAAATGCTAAACAGCATTCAACTAGATAAGTTTATCCCCTTTAGAATAGTTACCATAACAGGCTGGGCATGAATCCCTGCACTTTGGGAGGCCGAGGTAGGCGGATCACCTGAGGTCAGGAGTTCGAGACAAGCCTGGCCAACATGGTGAAACCCTGTCTCTACTAAAAATACAAAAACTAGCTGGGCGTGGTGGCAGGTGCCTGTAATCCCAGATACTCAGGAGGCTGAGGCAGGAGAATCGCTTAAACCTGGGAGGCGGAGGTGGCAGTGAGCCGAGATCATAGCTTTGTACTCCAGCCTGGGGAACAAGAGCAACACTTCATCTCAAACAAAAGAAAAAAAGAAAAAGAAAAAAAAGAGAATAGTTACCATGACAGTACGTATATTCATTCTGGTATTGGAGCCATTGCTCACAACCTCTCTGCATTCAGAGTCTTCAGGGTTATATAGTTGGCCTTTATAGAGAAGTTTGGGAATTTTCTCTTTTTCCTTGGGCCTGTATTTCCATGAGGCAACTTTAGCTAGAGTATAAATTTGGATTGCCCACTCCACTTCAATATCTCTTAAAGAGGAAGAGTGAGTTCCTGTTTGTTAGGTGCCCTTAATTGGTTCATGTTTCCCATTTGGCTGTATTGAATCTAATAAAAACCTGTAAACTCTAGGGACTGTCATCCTATTCTCCTCTCTCCTCCCTGGATCCTTGCAGAGCAGCTACCCTGGATTGTCCAAGATGTGCACACAGGTCTGATCACCATGAGTAAGGGGACTTCCCCTGCCCTAGAAGTCTGCTGGTAGCCCAGCAGTCAGTGATCTGGTAGACTATTTGGTCTCATACTAGAGCGATTGAATTAGCAAGCTTGCATTTCCACAGACCTCGGTTGGTGTTAGCACTGTAAATGTAACAAGTTGCTCTATAAATATCTAACTCCAACATCCATGTCTATGTTGGTTCCAGGTTCAAGAAGGGGCTGGACATGGTGGCTCATGCCTGTAATCCCAGGGTTTGGGAGGCTGAGGTGGGTGGATCACTTGAGGTCAGGAGTTCGAGACCAACCTGGTCAGGATAGTGAAACCCTGTCTAGACTAAAAATACAAAAATTAGCCAGGCATGGTGGTGTGCACCTGTAGTTCCAGCTACTCAAGAGGCTGAGGCAGGAGAATTGCTGGAACCCAGGAGGCGGAGGTTGCAGTGAGCCGAGATCCAGCCACTGCACTCCAGCCTGGGTGACAGAGCAAGATTCCATCTCCGCAAAACAAACAAATTAATTAATCAATTAATTCAGCGAGGGAAGATACAGATGTTATGTATTAGCACCCTGAAACTCCAACAGTATTATTTAGATCATTTGTATTCTTAACGAATCTACCTTCTTTGAGGGTGCTTTACATTTTGATACAAAGATATTTGGTCATTCCTTGGGTACTATGGTGGGTGGGATGACTAGAATGGTGCGTGGGATGGCTGGTGATAAAGTTGAGTGATGCAGTTTATATCTACAAACTAATGAGATTGGTAGTTTTGTTTGATTCCTTAAACCGGCACTGAATGCAGATTTTTGAAATGAGTTTTGAGTCATAGTAGCATCGTTAGCATAGCCTCACCTTCGCAGCCTCCCAAGGTGATGACTTGGAATGATAGCATACATTTGGATGTACAATTCCAATAATCTTATTAAAATATTAATCACAGCACCTCATAATTACACTTGGAACTTAAGAAAAATTGTTGCTAGGTGCCTCAAGGTGCTCGGTTACTGGGTCTGACATCCCTCAGCCATGATTTGGCCTCTCACGAAATTCTTTTTACAATTCTTTGGCACTTGGCCAACAGGTTTGGTTGAGAAACACTGCAAGAAAAGTTTTAGCCCTACTTGCCACTCTATTTGTGGCAGCCATATCATTGACAGTATGTTCCATGACATCATACCATGTTCCCCTTTTGAGGGTCCACAAATAAACTCTAGATAAATTTATTACAATATAGAAAAAGTAATTCCTGTGTACACCAATTTTCTTTATTTTTTTTCCTTTTGTATTGTATGTTTTTACATCAAAAGGCATTGAGCCCCATTTATAACCAAGTGGAATAGAAATAAATAAATATAAAGAAGTGAGGGAAAACTGCATTTATCTAAAGTGCTCTTAAGAATATTATTAAATGTGCTTGGAAGAAAACCTGTTATAAGTCTCTTGGTGCAGGGGCAAGATCTAAAAGACAAGCTCAAATAAAAACAAGAGCAATGACAACAACCATTTATTGAGCTCTGAAGATGGGTACAATAGTATATGGAGGGTAAGAGGGTGGATATATGTGCCTAACTACCTGAGTTAAAATTCCATCTCTGCCTCTTATGGACTGTGTGACTCTCTGGTCCTCAGTTTCATCCTATGTAACATGAGGATGAAAAACGAAACTGCAAAATACTGACCTCATAGTATCATTGCTAGGATTATCATTAAATGCTTACTCTGTTCCAGTTATTGTTCTAAGGGCTTAAATGTCTATCTCACTGTGATGTCATTTCAATTCTATCAGGTAGGTAATATATATCCATTTCACAGACAAGGAAGGCGAGGAACGAGAATGTACTTGTAGGAGGTCACATAGACAGCAATTTGTAGTTAACAAAAAGAAAAACGTGATCACTAAATTGCATCCAAAAGAATAATAGGCTGAGTTAGCTCCAAGATTTTTTTTTCTGAGTGGGGGTATCTATGTTTGAAATAAGAGGAGAGTTGCCCAGGGCAGTAAGTGAGACACTGAGCACTGTGGAGGAGTTCTGAGAAGACATGTGTGTGAGGTAAACATGAGAGATCAGAACTGTCAGATGACACAGCCCTAAAGATGGCTCATGCTGAGTGCGCAATATTCTTCAGTAAATGTGCAGAATATTGAATAAAAGTCTCAATTGTCATTCCGTACTAACATACTTACATACCCACACCATGTTCATGGCCTCGTGGTAGGATTGAGTTTGCAGTTGGCCCTTGAACGATATGTGTTTGAACTGCACAGGTCTACTTATATATGGATTTTTTTTTTCAGTTAAAGTCATACCTAGTATGCCTGCCTCTCCTGACTCCCTTTTCACCCCCTCTACCTCTTGTGCCTTTGCCACCCCGAGATAGCAAGATCAACATCCCCTCCTCTACCTTCTTCTCCTCCTCAGCCTACTCAGTGTGAAGTTGATGAGAATAAAGACCTTTATGATGATCCACTTCCAATCAATAAATAGTAAATGTATTTTCTCTTCCTTGTGACTTTCTTTTTTTAAAAAACAATACTTTAAGTTCTAGGGTACACGTGCACAATGTGCAGGTTTGTTACATATGTATACATGTGCCATGTTGGTGTGCTGCACCCATTAACTTGTCATTTACCTTAGATAGATCTCCTAATGCTATCCCTTCCACCTCCCCCAACTCCACAACAGGCCCCAGTGTGTGATGTTTCCCTTCTTGTGTCCAAGTGATCTCATTGTTCAATTACCACCTATGAGTGAGAACATGCAGTGTTTGGTTTTCTGTTCTTGCAATAGTTTGCTGACAATGATGGTTTCCAGCTGCATCCATGTCCCTACAAAGGACATGAACTCATCCTTTTTTATGGCTGCATAGTATTCCATGGTGTATATGTGTCACATTTTCTTAATCCAGTCTGTCATTGATGGACAGACTGGGTTGGTTCCAAGTCTTTCTTATTGTTAATAGTGCTGCAATAAACATACATGTGCATGTGTCTTTATAGCAGCATGATTTATAATCCTTTGGGTACATACCTAGTAATGGGAGAAAATTTTTGCAATCTACTCATCTGACAAAGGGTTAATATCCAAAACCTACAAAGAACTAAACAACTTTGCAAGAAAAAAACAAACAACCCCATCAAAAAATGGGCAAAGGATATGAACAGACACTTCTCAAACGAAGACATTTATGCAGCCAACAGACGCATGAAAAAATGCTCATCATCACTAGCCATCAGAGAAATGCAAATCAAAACCACAATGATATACCATCTCACACCAGTTAGAATGGCAGTCATTAAAAAGTCAGGAAACAGCCGGGTGAGGTGGCTCACGCCTGTAATCCCAGCACTTTGGGAGGACGAGGCGGGCGGATCATGAGGTCAGGAGATCGAGACCATCCTGGCCAACACGGTGAAACCCCGTCTCTAGTAAAAATACAAAAATTAGCCAGGCATGGATGGTGGTGGGCGCCTGTAATCCCAGCTACTCAGAAGGCTGAGGCAGGAGAATGGCGTGAACCTGGGAGGCAGAGCTTGCAGTGAGCTGAGATCCAGCCACTGCACTCCAGCCTGGGCAACAGAGTGAGACTCCGTCTCAAAAAAAAAAAAAAAAAAAAAAAGTCAGGAAACAACAGGTGCTGGAGAGGATGTGGAGAAATAGGAACACTTTTACACTGTTGGTGGGACTGCAAACTAGTTCAACCATTGTGGAAGACAGTGTGGCGATTCCTCAAGGATCTAGAACTAGTAATTTTCTTAAATACGTTTTCTATTCCCTATCTTACTTTATTGTAGGAAGACAGTATAGAATACATATAATATATACAATACATGTTAATTGACTATTTATATTATCGGTATGGCTTCCTGTGAACAGTACACTATTAGTCGTTAAGTTTTGGAGGAGATAAAGTTGTATATTTTTTTATTGTGCAAGGGATTGGTGCCCCTAATACTTGTGTTGTTTAAGGATCAACTATATATCCCACCCAATAATTTTTGAATTGTTCACATCGTTTAGGTCAACAGGATGTTATTACATGTGATGTAAGCAAAAGTTTAATGTGCTTGTGTAGTTGCTTTTGTCATCACCATGGAGAGAACGTATCCCAGGTAGCCACAGCTCCTCCATCCTGCAGTTCAGAATGAGACACATCGATTAGACCCGCTACTGGATCCAAGCCCTGTCAGTTCACAGTCTGAAGCAGAACTTCCCAGCTGACCCTCAGATGTGTGAGTAAATAAATATGCTTTAAATAAAATAAATACATATAAATAAAATGATATAGCAAAATAAAATAAATTTTAAAATAAATAAAAAATTTAAAATAAGTAAATAACATTAAATGATTTAATTAAATATGCTTCAAATAAAAATACTTATATTTTAAGTGCAATGACTTTTGGCACCAAGTACCTGTAGTTAGGCCGGACTTCACAGGTGAAGGGCACAGTCCTCTTTAAAACAGCCTTCACTTCAGACACCAGCCACAAAGTTAGGAGTCCCCAGGCCATCCTCGCTTCTGAAGAACTGGCTACAAATCCACGCATTCCCACTTCCTCTCAGATTCATTAAGTTGTTAAATGACTCATAAAACTCAAGAAAGCACTGTATTTATAATTGTAGTTTTCCTATAGCAAAAAAATACAAATCAGAACTAGCCAAATGTATTGACACAGAGCAAGGCCCGAGGTGCTCCGAAATATGGACGTCCCATTGTCCTCTCTTCATGGAGTCAGGAGGTCCCCTTCTGGCATATCATTGTTTGACAATGCTCAGAATATTGTCAACCAGGGAAGTTCACTTAAGCTTCTGTGTCCTAAGTATGAGTAATTGAATCATCTCCCATGTCACTCAATCTACAGTCAGTCTCCTCTCCCAAGAAGTCAAGAGAGCTCAAAACTCAACCATCCAATCATATGGTTGGTCTTTCTGGCATGGCTAATCCCCACTCTGAGTGAACTCTCAGGGCCCATCATGAATAACAACGACAATCCTACGGCTCAGGAAATCCCTAGGACTTAGAGGCTACCACTCAGGAACTGGGGACAAAGGCCAGTGAAATTCTTCATTACAGAGTAAGCCACTGAATCTTTGGTGTGGTTTGTTATGCTGCATTATTGTGGCAATAATTGACTTCTACCAAATGTCCAAAATCACCACATGCCATGCTAGCTTGAATTTTTTATTAATAATATCAATGGAGATGAGGAAATAGATGACAAGATGATTACATATTTGGGTCTCATATTTAAATAGATGGATACCCACAACCACTTTAAAGTACGTTGAGCTTGAACTCTCGTTCTAGAGAAAAATGTTGAAAAGATGGCTTTTGTGTTCTATAATTTGTTATATTTTATCTGTCTCCCTTCCTTTGGTATAAGGCTTGAGACTTCTTTGGGCTAAGGATGAAATTTGTACTCTTGATAGAAAACTTTTTCTCATTAAGGGATTGTTATCATTACTCACCATGACTTTAAATTAATGTTAAAGAGGAAAGAGTTTATTCCAAATTCAAGTAGGGTAGTTATCTAATTAGTACTAACATTAGTATTAGTTAGTAAGTATTCATAATAACATTAGTGCTACCTAGCACTGACATTGAATGTTAGTACTAATTAGCTAGTTATCTATCTAATTAGAACGAACATTCAACTTTCTAGAATATGCTTTACCTGAGAGTTTTGAAGACTCACCCCTAAAGTGTCACTAGTGATTCTTCTTTCCTTAATGCACCTAGAGACATAGTTAAACATGGTTTCATTTTAACTTTCACAGTTACAGTGTAATGGGGGGAAAAAAAAACACCCAAAAACAAAATACAGGATTTCTAGCCTACCTGTCAAGAAATCCATCATAGAGGCTCTGTTCTTCTGCTGTGTGACTTTGAGCAAGTCACTTCTCTTCACTAGACTCCAAATTTTTCGTCTGTAAAATAAGAAAGACCAGCAGATCTCTGAGTTTCCTAACAGCTCAAGTAATTCCATTTCTCTCTGAATTACCAGTGTGACCTTTGGTGAATCATTTAACATCTTTAAGCCTGACTTTCTTCATATCTCCTCCTGCACACTCCCTCATCCCAATTAATGGCAAATGCACCCTTAGAGTCATCCTTGACTCCTACCTCTCATACCCCACATTCAATCCATCAGTAAACCCTGTGGGTGGAAACTTCAAAATATATTCGGAATCCACCACTTCTCATCATTGCTACATCATGTTCAAAGCTACTATTGTCTCTGGTCTAAAAAGTTACAATATGAAAATATGATGAGAGTTTTATATGCATTTTTTGCCCTAACCTTTAAAAATTTTTATATGCATTTTTTGCACTAATCTTTTTATTTGCACTAGGTCTTTTTGCAAAAGTCTTTAGTGTGTTTTATAAGACCACATCTCAATTTGGACTAGCCATATTTTAATTGCTCGATAGTCACATGTGATTAACGGCTACTGTATTGTGCAGCATAGGTCTAAAGTCAAAGAACATTCTCCTGCCTAATTAATGCCCTTATTTTAATGTTCCAAACAGAACTCCTTGCCTCAAATTCAGTTTCATGTCTAGTGGGTTATCACCACCAGCAATAACACAGCTGTACCTCTGCTTCTGCCAGTTTCTTCTCACTTTGTTTCTTTCTCCTTGGGACTTATCTGCTATTCTTTTCCAAATAGATTCTTGCAAAAGTGCTCATGACTAATAATAACTTGATATATCCCCTTATTTATTCAGCAATCCTTTACTTAGCCACTGCTACCAGCCATAAATTGTTATTTTCCCCAGACAACTGCTTACATAAAGAAGAACCCTGGGGATACTCAACTGCTACACAACGGGATGAATGAGTCTCTAATGGTAAGATTCACTATGGCTGTACTGTTGAGTTAGGGGTCAGGGTAATAAAAAAGAGAATAATTTAAGTCATAGGTAGATGTTTTTCTTGTTCTTTATTATCATAAAAATAGTTGCTTTCTCTACGTATGCATGAAACGAGTTAAGACAGATGTTCCTTTTCTTTTCCCATTCGTTTATTGGTTTCATAATCTATTGGTCACCATTTATCAAGCAGTAAGCACTGCCAAAAGACAGTTATATGTTCTTCATCCTTCTCAAACAAGGAAATTAGAAGATTTTCTCTTGATGACTTCTCAAGCTGCCATCTCATCTTGTGAAAGTGCAGGTGCAATGAGAAATTTTATTTAGGTTACACACAGACTTACTTATATACCATGCCTGGTTTAAGTGGGCATTTTATTGCAACTTCTTTCCAAATTCTTAAAGCGAATCAAGTTGCCAAAATGCTAAAAAGCCATTTTACCAAGTGTTGAAGTGTAAAAGTCATCTGGAAACTTTTTTTCCTTCCCTGGGATTTCAGAATCGTTGGATGATACAATTTGAGGAGACCCTTAGAGATCATCTAGCCCCAGGCTCTCGTTCCATTAAAAAATCTCTGCAGGTCCAAAGAGGATAAATGACTTACCTAAGAACAAAGAGTTGTAAGGGATGGTACTGGGACTGAAATTTTATGCTTGTTTTTCTTATGTTTACCTCTTTATACAAAGAAAATATGAACAGGTCTGTCTTTGTCTTTTTACCCCTGCTCCTCTGAGAATTACGTAATATTGAGGGCATGTTGGATTCCTGCCCTAAGAATGTCGGTTATATGCAAGCAACTAAGAAGCCCTCCAAAGATATATTGCATTACACCCTTTCCCGTAGGCATAAAAGAGGTTGTGAGGTCAAGAGAGAGAATGTCAGGTCGAGACACAGGAGGGCACCAAATTATCTCTTTCCACTAGAATTATCTATCCACTTCTGGGGTGGAGAAAAAGCTATAGTTGACTGGTATGCTTGAGGGTGAATACAGAAACATGGAACTTCTCACAATGCTGATTTGCTGATATGGTTAGACTGTGTCCCCACCCAAATATCATCTTGAATTGTAGTTCCCATAATCCCACCTATCATGGGAGAGACCCAGTGGAAGGTAATTGAATCAAGGGGGCAGTTACTCCCATGCTGTTGATAGCGAGTGAGTTCTCACAAGATCTGATGGCTTTATAAGGGGCTTTTCACTCTTTTCCTTGGTACTTCCTTTTCCTGCCACTATGTGAAGAAGGATGTGTCTACTTCCCTTTCTGCCATGATTGTAAGTTTCCTGAGGCCTCCCCAGGTGTATTAGTCCATTTTCACTCTTCTGATAAACACATACCTGAGATTGGGCAGTTTACAAAGGAAAGAGGTTTAATGGAGAACTCACAGTTCCACGTGGCTGGGGGAAGCCTTACAATCATGGAGGAAGACAAGGAGGAGCAAGTCATATCTTACACGGATGGTGGCAGGCAAAAATAGAGAGCTTGTGTAGAAAAACTCCCATTTTTAAAACTGTCAGATCTCATGGGACTTTTCACTGTCATGAGAACAGCACGGGAAAAACTTGCCACTGTGATTCAATTATCTCCCACCAGGTCCCTTTCACAACACATGGGAATTCAAGATGAGATTTGGATGCGGACACAGCCAAACCATATCACCAGTCATGTGGAAGTGTAAGTCAATTAAACCTCTTTCCATTATAAATTACTCAGTCTTGGGTGTGTCTTTATTAGCAGTGGGAGAACAAACTAATATAGTAAATTGGTACCAGGTACTGGGGTGCTGCTATAAAGATATTCAAAAATGTGAAAGCAACTTTGAAAATGGGTAACAGGCAGAGGTTGGAATAGCTTGGAAGGTTCAGAAGATGATAGGAAAATGTGAGAAAGTTTGGAACTTTCTAGATACTTGGAGGGCTCAGAAGACAGGAAGATGTAGAAAAGTTTGGAACTTCCTAGAGACTTGTTGATTGGCTTTGATCAAAATGCTGATAGTGATATGGACAATAAAGTCCAGAGAGAGATGGTCTCAGCTGGAGATGAGGAACGTTTTGAGAACAGGAGCAAAGGTGATTTTTGTTATGCTTGAGCAAAGAGATTGGCAGCACTTTGCCCCTGCCCTAGAGATCTGTGAAACTTTGAACTTGAGAGAGATAATTTAGAGTATCTGGCAGATACTTCTAAGTGGCAAAGCATTCAAGAGAAAACAGAGCATAAAAGTTTGGAAAATTTGCAGCCTGATGATGCAATCACAAAGAAAAATCCATTTTCTGGGGAGAAATTCAAACCTGCTGCAGAAATTTACCTAAGTAACAAGGAGCGGATTGTTAATCACCAAAACAATGGGAAAAATGTCTCCTGGCATATCAGAGCTGTTTGTGGCAGCCCTTTCCATCACAGGCATGGAGGCCTAGGAGGAAAAAATGTTTTCCTGCACCAGGTCCAGGGCCTTATTTCTGTGTGCAGCCCAGGGACTTGGTGCCCTGCATCCAAGCCGCTCCAGCCATGGCTAAAAGGGGACAAGGTACAGCTCAGATCATGGCTTCAGAGGGTGCAAGCCCCAAGCCTTAGCAGCTCCCACATGGTGTTGAGCCTGCGGGTACACAGAAGTCAAGAATTGAGGTTTGGGAACCTCTGCCTAGATTTTAGAGGACGTATGGAAATGCCTGGGTGTCCAGGCAAAAGTTTGCTGCAGGGAGAGAGCTCTCGTGGAGAACCCCTGCTATGGCAATGCAGAAGGGAACTGTAGGGTCAGAGCCCTCACATAGAGTCCCACTTGGGCACTGCCTAGTGGAGCTGTGAGAAGACAGCCACTGTTCTTCAAACCCCAGAATGGTAGATCCACCAACAACTTGCATTGTGCACCTGGAAAAGCTGCAGACACTCAACATCAGCCTGTGAAAGCATCCAGGAGGGGAGCTGTACCCTGCAAAGTCACAGGGGCAGAGCTGCCCAAGGCCAAGGGAGCCCTCCTCTTGTATCAGTGTGACCTGGATGTGAGACATGGAGTCAAAGGAGATCATGTTGGAACTTTAAGGTTTATGACTGTCCCACTGGATTTGAGACTTGCATTGGGCCTGTAGCCCCTTCATTTTGGCCAATTTCTCCAATTAAGAACAGGTGTATTTACCCAATGCTTGCATCCCCATTGATCTAGAAAGTAACTAACTTGTTTTTGATTTTACAGGCTCATGAGCAGAGGGGGCTCGCCTTGTCTCAGATAAGACTTTGGACTTGGACTTTCGAGTTAATGCTGGAACGAGTTAAGACTTTAGGGGACCACTGGAAGGTCAAGGTTGTGTTCTGAAATGTGAGGACATGAGATTTGAGAGGGGCCAGAGGCAGAATGATATGGTCTGACTCAGTGTCCCCACCAAAATCTCATTTTGAATTGTAGTTCCCACAATCCCCATGTGTCATGGGAGGGACCCAGTGGGAGGTAATGGGGCTGTTACCCCCATGCTGCTATTCTTGTGATAGTGAGTGAGTTCTCACAAGGTCTGATGATTTTATAAGGGTCTTTTCCACCTTTTGCTTAGCACTTCTCCTTCCAGCCACCATGTGAAGAAGGACATGATAGTAAGTTTCCTGAGGCTTCCCCAGCCATGGGGAACTATGAGTCAATTAAACCTCTTTCCTTCATAAATTACTCAGTCTTGGGTCTGTCTTTATTAGCAGCATGAGAGTAGATGAACACACTTACATTCTTAAAGCCTAGAGCTATAGAAAATAAACACAGGCTGGGTGTCCACAGGTAGAAACAATTTGCTGAGGTCAGAGGCCCTTCTGCCTTATGCCAAATCTTCAATGGCCCAAGAAGCAAGAAAACTGTGATAGTTTGTATTTTCACAAAGTGATTCTTTAGAAGATATCAGGAAAAATTGATGCAGAGGTTTTACTGAACCAGAATGATTTTTCACCTTTGTTTTAAACTTTTCAGCCAGAGTCACTTGCCAATAGCCTCAGGAAAATATAAGATGAATGTCCATCTGTTCAGAAACCTACAGAATCATCTGTTTTCATGAAGATAGGACTCTTGTCAGCATGTCATCTTGCATCATATAATTCACCCTCTTCATCCTCCAGCTGATTTAAGCAGTATTTCAATTGGTGACCCTCAAATCCCATTAATGAGTTTGATATTCCTTCCCGCTATGCTGGTTCTTCATTTGTCTGAGAGGTGGTGAGGAGAAATGAAATGTTACCTGACATATCTGTTCTATAGCAAGAGGAGATAATTGAGACTCCAGAGCAAAACCATAGCCTTGCTTTGAAAGGGAAGCAAGCTTCAATAACATGTGTGCAATTCAGGGTCACAAATATTCGACTAAGTTAAAGGTCTTTATTTTTGATGGTCATCATGGAGAGAATAAAAAGAGCTGTGAGTTAGCCACTGGAATGAGAAGTAGACAGACACCAGCCTGGGTATCTCAGTTAGCAATTAGGAACATGGTGTTTCAGTTCACAGTTACTGTGGAGCACTTTGGTAAGCTCTGGAAGATGCTATGTAAAATAAATTTATCTAGGACCAAGATATAATTTGTCCTTCCACACTATTGCCTTTCAAACAGTACAGCTAACCTCAGAAAAATGAAAATCCTAGGAGTACAGAATACTGCATTCATATCACGGTACTAAAACAACCAGGAACTGGACTACCCAGGCTTAACCACTGTTCTACTATTGGATGAGTCATGGGGAAGGCATTGACCCAGATCAGAACTGTAGTTCTAATGAATTCCACCTTTTAACTAAATATGTGTTTGTAGTATCCTATAAGATTACGTTTCTTATTTCATCCGTAGAGATTAACCAAAAAAAATCATAACAACTAAAAATAGTAGAGTCCTTTAGAGTTGACAAAGCAGTTTTTCCTATATCTAACTTAATCATTTCAACAACCTGTGAGGTTAATGTTATTATTTCACATTAAAGGCATAGAGACAAAAATAAAGCAAAACTAAGTGTGAACCTAAGATATGAAGAAGTTGAACAATTTGTATAAGGCTACACAATAAGTTGGTGAAATCAGGGCTCAAATTCTTTTTTCAGGTAGGTATAGCCACAGGTTCTTGGGGTTTCAATGTAAGCATTGGTCTTCTGGTAATATGCTCAGTTCAAGTGGTGTAATCTTATTGATGCCTGTACACATCTACTAAATAAAAGTGGTGTTTCTGCCTTCTTGTTTCCCATAGGAATCTCCTTATGTGTCTGTAATATAGTTTGCTGTGTGAATATCTATTTTCACCATTGGGTTGTTAGCTCCTTGCAGTCAGGGACTATGGCTTATTCATTTTTACATTCCTCCCTTTCCTCAGAGCCTAGCACAATGCTTATCCATAAAATAGACCTTCAAATATTTGTTGAATTACGTTGAATTAGTTGCTGTAGTAAAGTTTATAATGACCTAAGGCACGTTGCCAAATGATGCTTGCTTGAATTTCTTCCAAGACCAAAAAGGAGATATTTAATTGTGCCCTTCAGGTGGGAGGAGATGCTATATTCTACTTTGAATAAAAAGAACTTTAAAAACTGATTTAAGAACCATAATTATGACGAACTATGGAGACCCTTAGCGGTGGTAGCACTTTCTGCATTATAAACTTAAGCACCTGAAAACATTTTAGAGAGGGAGAGCTGGAGAGACTTTTGTAGCAGCAAGCAAAATGCAGCAGTATTACAGGATAACTCCTCTCTGCTTTCCACAGTTTTGTCTAGGAAGAGACGCATCGTCCATCCATCTACTCTGGCACAGCGGATTACACTGACCTGCTGATGGCACAGGATCCATCAACATCTATCAGAAGACTTTAGAAGAAGTTCTGGTGAATGGAAATAGTCCTCTCTTGGCTTCACACACATTCTAAGACAGAGGCTGGTGGCAAACTTGAACATTTCCACAGAGGCCAGGATGAGAACATATGTGCCCTTGTGGGATTTGAGGAATGAAGGAGGAAATAAAATCATTATATGAGAAAGTGATATAAAAATTTGGAATCTTCCCTGAAGGTAAGAAAACTCAAAGAAGATATTCAGGTGGATTTTGACAGGGCATAGGTATGACTAATACACACAATATACTATCATGTGCCATAACCATGATTAATGGTAGCTCTTAGACCTGAAAAAGCAATAGCTAGCATATCACATACTCAGATACACTTATAATTTTGTTCTTAGTCTACCTAACGTCTTCTGTCTCTCCCAAAAAGATTCAACTCATATATAACACCTTCAGAAACCTACAGAATCATCTGCTTTAATGAAGATCAGACTCTTGTCAGCATGTCATCTTGCACCATATAATTCACCCTCTTCATCCTCCAGCTGATTTAAGCAATATTTCAATTGGTGACCCTCAAATCCCATTAATGAGTTTTATATTCCTTCCTGCTATGCTGGTTCTTCATTTGTCTGAGAGGTGGTGAGGAGAAATGAAATGTTACCAGCAGACCCAGGAGGCAACCCTCCAAGCCTAGGAGATTCAGGGACTAATTCTAAAAGAACTAAAATAAGAAACGGTGCCCCATAGCAGAAAGCAGAAAGCAAAAGTGGCTTGAAATGCCCACAAAGGACTATAGAACAGACCAGAACAAAAGGGAGACAATATTGTTGCTTATACTAGTTAAACATTGGCCTCAATTTGCTAGTGAAGAGAAAGCAAACTTCGATATCAGGACAGTTGATAACCCCTTATGTGACTCATTTTGGGTATGTGGGATAAACTGTATATAGTTTTCACCATAGAGATGAGTTCAGTCATCCTCATCAAAGCTTTTTCTGTATGATGCTTCAAGTTAACACATCTATCTAAATATTACTATCTGTAGATAAAAGTAGAGATATAGCTGGACAGGATGAACTCTACCTCAAGATGGAAATAAAGATTTTGATGCTCTCTTTTAATCTGACAGGTAAGCAATTACCCTTCAAGAACCTTCTAGTAAAACTATCTCCTGTGATTGTGTAATAGATACAAGAAGACCTTCAATAGCAATCCCTCTGCTTGTATTATCAGACTTGTTTTTGTATTCCTGTTCATGACCTAGTACATTAACACTGACATTCTGATTCTACTCTGTGACACTACCCGGTCTTTTAGCAAGGTGGGGTTGAACTTCCTGGCTCTATAACTTGCTGTGCCCAATATGTGGCTGAATCTCAGAACAGAGGTTTTAGATCTCAGGCCATTCTTGCAGCTTCTAGCTTCATTGGCAACCAACATTTTCCACCATAAGTTTGTTACATCAGTGACTGGATATACAACAGCTCTTCATAAGAGTCTCAAGTACAGACAGAATGTCATTCCTCTTTATCAGTTAAAAACAAGTCCGCCTGAAGATGCTTTGAAAAGTATAAAAAGTTTTTTTTTTCCAACTTGTTGAATTTCAAAAGCATCCCTGACACAAATTTCTGCTTATTCATCACCCTTTAAGGAAATAAATATCATTGTTCAGGTTTCCTGCTCTGTGAAACAGCAGCCCAGAGAGGGTAAGTGAAGTGTGTCAGATGCACAACTAGTCAATTGCAGAAGGGCTGATGTTTCTCATGCAACTTGCGAATACCTAGGTCTTCAAATAATTACAACAGTCTTCCAGGTAAAGTTACACAACTCTCAAAGATGCTGCCTAATAACTTTTATAAACTTTTTTCTATGTTGAAAGAGTGTATTTTTCAAATGCCACCTACAGTCATGGTTTCATGGTTTTAAAAAGTGCTGTACCCGTTATTGCAGCTATGGTCATCAAAATCATTTTTAAAACACAATCTTACTCTTTAACAAAAATCACCAAATTAGAGTGTGTCAATGAAAAGTTGCAAGCCCAATCATTTCAGTGCAAAAAGCCTGGTATTCTAATCCCAAAGAGATGGAGGACGTGTTATTAGCCTTGGTCTGCTGTTCATAATTTTTGTGTCATGAGATATTTGTGTGACAACGTTAAGAAGCCAGCATTGAAAACTTACTGAAGGAACACAAATGGTTATGTGGAGGAGGTGGGGATAGATGAATGTCCTCAAATCTCCATTCAGCATCCGTAGAATCCTCTGCAAGTGTCTCACTGTGATGGTTGTAAAGTCAAGATTCCACAAGATTCATAAAAAAATGGCTGCACAGATGCCAGTGCTTTTCTCCCAAGTCTTGCAGCAAGGTATTAGGAATAGAAGTTAGTCCTGCTCTTTGATCACTCTCCAAGGAAGCTGTATTGGTTTCCTAGGTCTGCCTTAAAAAAGTAGCATGAACTTAGGCCTTAAAATATGCTCTATTACAATTCTGGAGGCTGGAATTCTGAAGTTAAAGAAATCCGAAATTCTAAGGAGTCATTCTTGGTGTTTCTTGACCTGTAGATACATCATAGCAGTCCCATGGCCATCTTCTCCCCGTATGTCTTCATATGGTCTTCTATCTGTGTGCATCTGCCTCTGTGTCCAAGTTCCCTTTTTTATAAAAACACCAGTCATATTAGATTAAGACTCACCCTAATGATCTCTTTTTAATTTGATTATCTGTATAAAGTCCTTATTTCCAAATAAGATCCCATTTTCAAGTAATAGGGGTAAGGACTTAAACACAACTTTTTGGGTCTACACAATTCAACCCATATCAGAAGCCTATTCAAAACTTAAACCTCCAAGAAAAAATACATTTCCAAACCTATGATGGCTTTTGACTCACATTTATCAGAAAAAAAAATCAAAGCATATAATTTTTAAATGATCTTATTTCAGATCAAAGATTTAAATTGAAATTCTTAGGTAAATAATTGATTTTGTAAAGTAAGCCTATGAAGAAAGCAAATTCCATGCCACTGCAAGCTCCACACTCATCCCTCTTCTCTGTTTCCATAGCTCTTTGCACATACCACTCTTCTGGTATTTATCATTTTGCCGTCAGTATCTTAACACATACATGCCTCCCTCTCTAAACTGTGGGGTCTTAGGTCAGAGACTGCTTTATTTTTTTCTTGAAAAATACTAGGCACTAGACAGTGCTTAGCAGAGTATCTGGCACATAGTGGTCACTTAATAAATATTCGTTGAATGGAGAAATGAATTAACACAAAGTAGGGGCTATATAGTGTTCATGAAATAAAAGTTTTGGAGCTCAAGAACCCTTAGTACTAGTCTGCAGGCTATTATTAATAAGCGGTGTGACCTTAGCAAATCACTTCATGTCTTTATGTCTGGTTTTGTCATCTGTACAATGGGAACATTGAAATAAATGCCCTCTAAATTTCCTGTAGGGTCTGCTCCTGCCTAGAGAATTCTGGGTAATTTTCACACCAGTTGAAACAGATGGTAGTGAATGAATACCAGACCTTGCCACAGCATTTTCATGCACCCTTGCAACTGACTAATACAGGCAGGGAAATTTAGTAGAACTCTACAGATGCAGACCCTTGCCAGTTCCTTGCAGCTGTCTTGCTCTTCAGTCTCACTCATGTTTCCCCCTTGACGCTCTTGAACTGGCGTTGAGATCTCTCAGCTCTTAAGAAAGCTCACTTTGTACACATCCTTCCTTTGCCCTTTGCCTGGAAATTCCATGATCTATTTCTGATGTCCTTTTGGCCAGTTAGTTCTTGCAGAGGTGCGGAGAACTCTCTGCAAGTTACAGGTCATGATCCTCATTGTTCTTTTCAAATAGAACAGAATACCTGCTTGCCTTTGTGTGGACACCCTGACAGTGCCCTCTTTCCCTTTTAAAATAGATCATGAATCAACAATGTAGTATGTCAGTCAAGCCTGATGTTTTAGGCAAGGTTTATAAATATCTGTGATGATGGAAGGATTTTTCTAAAAGAAAATCTATCTCTATGTTCAAGTTTACTCCAGCTGGTTCTGTATTCACTTCTTTTTAGTATTTTTTCTCTTATTCTTAGTCTCATTATTTACTGAAAATTAACCTCTTCTAAGACTAGAGATGGAAAGTGGGAAAGAAAACAGGATTTCTTTTTCAGAATTGCATATAACACAGAAATAAATGGCAGTAGTATACATTTTCCCAGTGCCTCAGTTTCTTATTGGCAAAATGAGTTCAATGGTATTCACCATCTACCTCGAAGACTTATTGGGAGGATTGATTAGGTAATTACAGTACCCTTAGATTTTGTCCAATATACATTAAGAGTCAACTAACGATTTAAAAGTCTATCTCTAGGTGTGTTTCAGAGCCCTAGTCTGGCTTCACTTATAGTCAGTCATAGAACTGTATTCAGTGAGAGGTTTTAGTGATTTTCATCAAAACTAAAACAGCTAACTAAATAAAAGCCTACATTATAACCACATCTGGACATAAGGGGATGCCATAATTGGTCATGAAAAGAGATTTATCTCTACACTCTCACGTCCCAGAACTAAGAGACATTCATTCAAACAACAACTTTCTTTTTTTTTTTTTTTTTTTTGAGACGCAGTCTCTGTTGCCCAGGCTGAAGTGCAGTGGCATGATCTCAGCTCAATGCAATTTTCACCTCCTAGGTTCAAGCAATTCTTCTGCCTCAGCCTCCCTAGTAGCTGAGATTACAGGTGCTTGCCACCACACCCAGCTAATTTTCGTATTTTTAGTAGAGGCGGGGTTTCACCATGTTGCCCAGACTGGTCTGGAACTCCTGACCTCAGGTGATCTGCCTGCCTTGGTCTCCCAAAGTGCTGGCAGTCAAACAAGCTTTTAGAATCAGGCAGCTGACTACAATAATTCAAAAAATATGAATGATTATAAAAAGTGACCTAGAAAAAAATTAAACATTGTGACATATCCTAATTTTTTGATGTCAGGAAAAAGTATACTTATATCCCTTCTCAGGGATTTTCTTATTCCAACTCAGCAAAAAGAATATTTTGAAGACTAATGAATATTTCCTTTTCCTTTGTGTATAGGCCATCTATATGAATATGAAGGAAGGTTGGAATTCTTGGTTTATTTTCTCCAGGGAAACATGTGACTCCTTTAGGTTTGCACCACAGAGAACAGAAACGTTAGCTTTGGACAGCACGGTAGTGGAAGGAATGAAAGAGCAGGCCTCAGTACCATTTGACTCGGTATGAGATACAATCAAGTTCCTTAATCTTTCTTAGTTTCAGTTTACCCATCTGTGAATAAAAACTATAATGCCTGCTCTGCTACTGCAAAGGGTTTAGCTTTTCTGGCCCTGTTTTTCTTATCTTCACATTATTCTTTTGTAGTCTTTCTCTATGTGTCTCTCTTTCAATATTTTGCACATAATTTTGACAGTCTGGATTCATGAGAGGGCTCCTCATGCAGCCACGGAGGTTTCTGTAGCACCTGAGGTCATATTTCCAGAATTACCTTTTCAAGCTTGCTGTCATTTCTTCTTTAGTCATCTCTTCTTTTAGACGCTTTGGTCATAGGAGCATGTCTCTTCTTTGCTCATGTCCATATTAACTGGCTCATTGTAGGTCCTCTGTAACTCTGTTGAATGAATAGTGAATGGAATCCGATTTCCTGTAATACCCAACTTTACCCAACATTTTATTCATTGCCTGTTAAAGTTCCTAGAAGTTTATCATATTCACTTTCTTTCACGGTCCCCATCTTTTTTGCTTTACAAGAATAAAATTCAGGTCAGAGGTTTCCTGGTTAGTTCATTCCATCTTAAAATCAGTGAAAATGGAGGCAAGGAAGTCAAGGTTTTATTAGATAACCTTTCCCCCCCCCCCAAGAATGACATGCCCCAATTATCAAAATCTCTCCTTCGTTACTCAAACTCTTAGGTAAGTGCTTCCTACACTGAGCCAATCATAACAATTATATAAACAAATTATTCAAAATAGATAACTAAGTTCTTTCCCAAATAGGTTGAATCGGAATCTCCAGAAAGTTAAACTTAGACATCTGCATTTTTTAAAAAGGTTTATCCAAGTGTTTCTGATAAAGCTAGCTTTGAGGAACACTATCTTGAAAAGTTGTTTTTTAAGCCTGGGCAGAAAGTTTCTCCTGGGTTTTTCAATACCAAAACCCCAGAATCTCCTTCTTGAGGTGTGCAAAACAGATTCTACAAAGGATTTTTCTTTGGATGAGTCTGTCTTTGTTTAAAAAAGAGACAAATTGTGGAAACTGGATTAGTTTTCCAAGGCTACCATTACAAAATACCATGAAGTGAGTGGCTCATGCAACAGAAATTTATTGTCACGTTTCTGGAGGGTAGAAGCCTGAGGTCAAGGTGTCAGTGAAGCCATGCTGCCTCTGAAGGCTCTAGGGAAAGGTTTGTTCCAGGTCTCTCTCCTAGCTTCTGGTAGCTCCTTGGCTTGTGACCACATAACTCCAATCAGAGCATGGCATTCCCCCTTGGCCTGTGCATGTCTGTCTAGATACTAAAAGTTTCAAGAAAATGAGAGTGGAGGGAGCTGTCTTATATGCATGTTTCTTGCTATCTTTTAAAAAGCTGCTGGAGTAAAAACAGAAAATACATTCCTGGTCCTAAGGTAGAGGAAGGGGAAGATGAAACCCTCAGAAAGCCAAAGGTCATAGAAGAAAGAAAATTTCTGAAGACAAGACATAATAAGAGGAATACCAGAAGACATGCTGATGGATGCATGATAAATTTACAATATAATTGACAGGAAATTATGGCTTGAGCTGAAGTAACAAATCATTAAATGAGTATCAGAGAAAATAAACCAAAAATGATATTCTTCAGGGACAAATAACCTGGTAGACGCTACCAAGAAACTGCTAACTAATGTGGACGTGTGAGAGAAAGAGCTTCAAAGCAGCATTTGTGGTGACAAACAGTGACAAATGGTGAAGGACGACTTCAGCTAGAGAAAGAAACTGCAACACATTTCAGCGTATTAGCATAGACCAACACAAGACAATGAATCAGGAAATCCTACCCGGAAAACAATGCAAGGGCACATGGACTGAAAACAATGAAGGCTCGCCCTGCAGAAACACTGGTGTGTTCAATCGACCAGGTTCAATCTAGTCATCTGGAAAAAAATTGTTAGAATACTGACCTTGCACAATCTTCACACTAAAGACCTGCTAGTCAGATAGACTGTCTTCTCTATTCTTATAGCAAATGTACTGAAAAAATAGTCCGAAAATTTAATCTTATATAATCGATGAAAATCACAGCGGAGTCTATCTCTAAGAAATTAAAAATACACATTAAGCTATACTTTCATAAACCACTGGTTTATTTTGTCCTTTTGGGATAGGCACACAATAACATTATACTGATCCAGAACTCAAATTTTAGACATGCAACTTTATGAAACACAGCTGAAAACTAAAATATAAACACCAAAGTCCTTTGAAGAGTCCAAAGAGGTGTTGCCAAAGTGTATCATTAAAGCCAATGTAGTTGCCTGTTAGGGGAGATGCTCTATGCCTTCTTCTAAACCTGTTTGCACATAGCTACCATATGTTGGATTATCCGGTTCTCCAACTAGTGTCAGCTGAGGAGCAAATTATTGAAAGGACACAGTATATCAGTTCAGGGTGACGCATTAATAGCTGCAGGAAGTGACAGCTGAGAGCAAATGGAAACCATAGAAATGATAAAAATGAAACTCAAGAACAAAAAAAACAGCAATGATCTAAAGTTGCTTAATAAAGGGAAGCAGCTCTGTGCATCTCAATTATTCCAAGAGCATGTTTGAATTATAGTATGCTATCATAACAGATGATTATAATGATGACCCTGAGACAACAAGAAAAAAATAAATTTGGTTCCAGATGCATCACTTAAGAGGGCAGAAAAATGTGCAATAAAATTTTAGAAAGATCTTCCGCCAAATGATTTTTCAAAGTTTTAATGTTTAAAGTAATAAACCCACACTATTCCAAAAGTTTCGCTCTTAAAAATGACTCATTCTTTGTAGCATTCACAAAATCTCATATAATATTTCTGCAGCCCGGACCTGTCTTTTTAATCCCACACCCAGATTTCAAAAAGTTTGTCAGACATCTCTGTTTACATGCCCCACTGGTTCTTTTCATTACACATCTGAACGCGAGTTATGTCCACCCACAAAGTTTCTCCTTATGATCAGTTGAGTGCCGCTATCCATGCAGTCATCCAAGTCAGAATCTTTGAATCTAATCTTGATTTTTCCTTCTCTTCTGGCTTACATTTACTTAGTTAAACAAACTTTCTATCTTAGCCTAGAAGCCTACTTTATATCTATGTCCCAATCTTCACCTGAGCTTACACTATTTCTAGCACCCCTCTCTCTCACAGCCGACTTCTGTTAGAGTCACATCAGACCATTTCCTATTTGCCATTTGTGATGGTTTCAGTGTATCTCCTCCAATATTCAGGTGTTGAAATTGATGGGTAATGTGATGATATGAAGAGCTGGGGCCTTTAACAGGTAATTAGGCCATGAAGGCTCCTCTCTCATGAATGGTACTAAGGTCCTTATGAAGAAGGCTTCATGCAGCATTTGGGTAGCTTGCTGCACCAAATTGCTGTACTGCCATGTGAGGACACAGCATTCTTCTCCTTTGAGGGTGTAGCAATGGGTGTCATTTTGGAAGCAGAGAGCAGCCCTTGCCAGACAGTGGAGCCTACTGAGCCCATAATCTTGAACGTTTCAGCCTCAAGAGCTGTGAGAAATACATTTCTGTTTTTTTTTTAATAAGTTCCTTAGTTTCAAATATTTCATTAGAACTCTGTAAACAGTTCCTAAATTTCTGGAATATACAATATACAAATTAAATAACCTTTATAGAATGTCTAACTATTGCAGTGCTTCCATATCGATTACCTATTTTTAAGTAAACATAACGTATGAACAATGTTTAGAATATGTCGCTTTATATGTATCTTTATAGAATAGTCTTTTTGCTGGATCATCTCATTAGTTCCTCACAACAACTCCCTCAGAGGCATCCTTATCATCGTTGCCATGGTGAAGAAATCAAGTTTCACCAAGAATCTAGAATTTGCCTGAGTTTACTTCAGTAAGATGTGACAGATGAGAAGCAAGACCTAAGTTTTTTGACTTAGTATTCTTCCCACTTATTCCTCTCTTCTGCTCAGCTTCTCATCCATCAAAATGTTCTTTGAGCGAATACGAAAATCTTAAGGCAGAAGAATGTAAACATTTAGTGAACAGAAACCGCTTTTAATTTTCTTGAAGTAAGGGCAAGCATTGTCCATTCCCTCTGTGAAAGGAAGACTATATCAGTTGGGATACTGATAAGAGTTGGGTGACCTACTTAGTGTGGTAAATGAAGAAACCTCAATGAAAGCATTATTCACACAGAGAAAAAAAAAATTAAGCCTCCCAGCAAAAGATAGTGAGGTACCCAGGGACTAGCAACGGTGGGAGAATGTTACTCACATAGGCCTAAAGAGGCAGGGATGAGAATAATGTTACTGGTACTCAGAAAAAGTTGCAGCAAAAGAAAAGGTACCACAGTCCAGGAATTGTGCCCATAGAAGAAGAAACACAGTCACTGACAAAACCATGGCCCACCAGGATACAGGAGAGAAAGAAACAACGGTAGCCCTCCCCTTCCTTTCTTCAATGTCTTGCAAGTACCTTCCATTCACAGAACCTACGTAAAAGTGAGAGAAAAAGTGGAGCCCAAGTAATGTAATGTTTAAGACTAGACTTCCGAGGCAGAGTGCAGGATGAGAAGGACAGAGAACGTAACTGGAGGGAAAATAAAAAAATGAACATCACAGAAAGTCCTCTACATGCTGGAGAGAGGAAGCATGCCACTCTCCTATTAGTTCTCGGAACTCTTATGGTAATAGGATATGGGTTATGTTATTCAGTGGCTTTTTATTAAAATTAATTATGTCAAGTGACTCCTGTTTAATGAGGCCACAATTGCGATCATGGGCCTTGGAACCAGCTCAGTTTCCTCCATGAAAGGGCACTATGAATAGGAAAGTTATTTAATTTCTCCAAGCCTCAGTTTCATTCCCTGGTAAATGAGGGAAATGATAGCCTTCAATTCATAAGACATTCTGAGGAATTAAATGAGATAATGGAGTTAACATGAAGTATCTGGTGCACATGGTAAGAGTTTGATACACATGCATTATTTTAAGTCATATAACAAGGAGTAAAGAATACCAAAGGATCACTATTCCCCCATAGAATATCTGTATTAGATACAGAGGACATGTGGTAAATCCAAGGAATTGAAGTACTGTGAGAGCCTTATTTTTATGAATTTTTCACTCATTCGATGAAGTTTTTAAACATTTCTTTGCTGTGCATTTGTCAAGCTGGTGTAACCTGTACAGAATAGCATATTCCCAGAAAAAGACTTTTAAATACATAAATAACATTCATAGAATTATACATGAAAACAATTAGAAAAACATTTGCATATTTACATATAAAACCATCAGAAAACTTAAAAAACAAATTTATGACATACTAATGTATTTCTTTTTTAGAAATACATTACAAAATAAGTGCTAGGTTATACTAATAACTTACATGATTTTGAAATAATACAAGGCAACATTTCTACATATCAGCAATATCTATCATTTGAAAATAGAATATCTGTGATTTCTACTGCTGACACCAATATGGCTGGCACTGCTGGAATTTGCCGCTTTACATTTGCAATTGAGAGAACTAATGATCAGTTAATAGAGGTTAATGAAAAAAGATAAATGTTTTCATACCACAGTTCACAGATCACATTGGTTTATACCCACAAAGCATTTGGGGTGCATATGCTTTGTAGTCCCACATGATGTCTGGGAAATAATATTGAGTCAATAAATGTTTGCTAAACTGAAGTAAATATAAACAAAAGAACTATACATACATACATATAAAAATAAAGTATTAAAAATAATTATTTGCATATAGTGAATTACTCTTAGTAAACCAATAAGATTCTACTCATGCAGGTAAGATTTCATTAGATCCCACCTGTAAACAAAAATAGACACAACATGTCTCATGTACACAAGAGAACCAGTTCCTTGCGTTATATTGTAATCACAAGGCTTTAAGAGAAGACATAAAGAAAAGACTATGGAGAATGTTAAGGAATAGACATTTTAAATCTGACAGTAAAGGATAAGATAAATCAGGAATAATCATTCTATACATAAAATTTCTTTTCTGAGGAAGAAAAAAATTCTCATAAATCAGTAACTGATCCCAATCAACACATAAGAAAAGAAGATCAACAGATCACAAAAGATGTAGAACTCCTGGTAACCAGTCCATGTGAACGTGCTCATTCTCCCTGAGAAGCAAAGTACATAGGGGGACTTGAAAAATCACCACATACTCCTACTACCTATCACGTTGTCAAAAAATGCTGGGAAGGTTGTGATGAAATGGGAACTTTTCATACATTGCTTGAATATGAGAAAGTAACTTGGATCAACCATCAGGAAAATAATTTGGCAAAAGGCATCAAAGCCTTAAAACATTACTGCTGAGCTTAATACAATATCTAACTTAATGTACAACAACCCTGTGAAACAGATCTGAATGTCCTCATTTCATAAAAGAAGAACCAAAGGATCTGTGAGGCTGTTTCCTCCAAGCCATAGAGCTAGCGGGACGCAGCAACAAGATTCCCATCCAGGTCTCTCTAGCACCAGAGCCTGTGCTTTGACCACCACACTCCATCACCTAAGCTTTGGGCAAGCAATTAGATCTTTGCTAATATGACCTAACACAGTAATTTCAATACAAACAGGCTACACACACCATGACATTTATTGAAACATTGTGAATAATATCAAGATAAAGTCAAAGCCCAATAATAGAGGAAAGGAATTATTAGGAATTACTTTTCTAATTAGTTTACAGCTATTTAAAATTCTATTGCTAAGTGCTGATAATAACATGGAGAAATACGTGTGGTACCTTCAGCAACAAATGAAAGTATAAAATAGTATTATTATAATTATGAAAAGTTTTAAAAAATAATTATACAAACAAAAATGACTCAAAATACATATAAATGTTAAGTGACTCTGAGTGGTAGACTTTGAGTAATTTTTGTCTCTCTTCTTTCTAATTTATTGGATTTCTACATTTTCTATAATTGGTATTCATAACATTTGTGATGAAGGCAATATAAATTTATATTTAAAGCTGAAAACAGGAGATAAATGATATAAAGAATATATTTAGATTGTACAAGAGCCTAAATTTCTCATAATTAGTCATAATATGCTCTGTCAAACCTAACACTTCATCTCCAACAATTAACGTTTTAATGTGTTTTGAGAGGCATTGCCATCTCTGTTGATATTACTTTGAAAGATCAATATTGATGGTCATTATATGCAAAACAGGGCACCAACACAGAGCTGAAAATTCTATTTGTCCCTGGACTTTGCCATTCATTAGTTTTGTGATTTGGGGCAAAGTCCTAACCCCTCTGAACCTTATTTACAAAAGATTATCATCATTAAATTATTATTTAAAATGGTTACCATGAGTTGGTTGAATATGCAATGTGTATATTGACATCCAACTCTTTAAAAAAAATTATACTTTGCTGGCAGAAGAGAGAAATACTAATATTATATAATTAATTATATATGAATTAAAGTTTAGGATGGAAAGATGGTCAAAAGAGGAAAACTAACATTCCAATCAGAGAGTAATACAATTTCTGTGACCAAGCATGAAGTCTGGCTGTGTGTTTCACAGCAGCCAATGTAAAGCGGTTCCATTAAGTCGGCAACTGTGGTGATCAGATAGAAGGAAGCAGGCCAGTGCCTTCAGGGACACAACAGTTTTACAAGGAACAAACTCTGTGTGTGACTCTGTATGTGTGTGTTTGTGTGTGTGTGTGTGTGTGTGTGTGTGTGTGTGTGTGGCGGGGAAAAATATGAGAAGAATCAAATAATATAATGGGTGATGTTCACTAGTAATTTTTCACGGCAAATGAAGAAGGAAATTTCACAGGGCTCTTTTTTGCAGTGACTTTTGTGAAAAGTCAAACATTTAACATAAATCCAGAAGCCAGTAAAGGCAATCCCATAAGGCTTCAGGTGATGCCAATCAAGACTGTGGTACTCCAGTTATTCTCTTTTTCCCCCCTTTCTCTCATTTATTCCTGTTTCTTCCTTTCCTTATTTCTTATTTTCCCTTTAAATCCATTTGGAGGCTGCAACAGAAAATAGTTAAGAATGTGAACTCCTGGATCAGACTACTTGGTTTAAATTCATATTCACATAGATACTAGTGATTGACCCTGGACATGTTATTTAATATCTCTGTATCTCTCTTTCTTCATCCATGAAATGGGGTTAATCATACATACCTTACGGGATTTGCATGAAGGTTAAATCATAGAATGCATATCAAGTGCATAAAACAGTGCCTAGCACACAATAAGTAACCCGTAAAGGTTAGTTAGAACAATACAATAATAACAACAATGATAAAGTAAACATTTCATTCATTCATTCATTCATTTGGCAATTATTTTTGAGTTCTACTGTGTAGCAGCCAATATGCTAGCTGTTGGGTGTTCAAAAATACATGTGTTTTAGTCTTATGTGTTTAGATGTCTGTCTCTATTTTATGAGTTTTTTGGGGGTAATAGCAAAGACAAACATCTAAACAGGTAATACTCAAATAAATTAACATTGTGGATGATTATAAAAGAGAACACTCAACCCTGTTTGGTAGAAAGGAGAGTAGGAATCAAGGAAAGCTTCCCAGAGGAGGTGATTTCTGAGGCAAATCTAAGGAGCAAACACTAGCATGTAATGTTTTACCCTGTGCCGAATACATGCATAACTTAATTCATCTAGTTCTTTCAACAATACTGTCATGTACTTTTATGGCTATTTTACAAATAGGGAAGCTGAGGCATGGGGAAATTAAGTAACTTGCCCAAAGGCACATAGCTGGAAAGTAACAGAGAGCTACATGGCTACATTCTTAATCACATAATTGTATCTCCAGTGCCTTAAATCTTAAAGGACATATGGCAGTTACTCAGGCAAAGTGAGGCATGTTTCGGCACAGAGAGGATAGCATAGGCACAAAACAAAGATGAGGGGGACAGCATGGTGTTGGGGAAGATGTCAGCATTTCTCGGCAGCAGTGCAACAGAGTGTAGTAGGAGGAGGTGATAAGTGTGGAGGGGCACAGAACGGTGAGATCCCAAAATATTTTGTATGCCATGCTGATGAACTTGGACTTTGTCCTGTTGGACTCGAAAATAATCATATGTGGGTTTGAAACACATTATCTGAGCAATAATTTTGTTGTGTTTGACCCTGAGCATGTGACTAAGGATCTCTGATTTCATTAGGGGGGAATAGGACAAGTGAAATATACATTACAGAGAAGGCAGTGATGTGTGTGTAAAGTGCATGATACCTAGCAGACATTCCACAAAGGTCATTATTCTTGCAAAACACATTACAGGCAGCTACAGGCAGCCTGAGTGGAGACATAAAGGATGCATGTGTGCCCAAGATTAGACCAGCGCCAAATGCAATACACAGGACCTACATCCCACATAGGATTAGGGTCTGCCCTGAGCACGTAAACGTTTCACAAAGTTAAAATCTACCCTTGAACTTTCTTTAGGAAGTGGCTGATATATATCATCTCTCAGCAAGACAAACATTTAAATATTGAAGTATATTACTACTGCTTCTATTGATGAAGGAGATGTATCCATCTTTGTCTACATATCTGCATGTCTCTCTTTAGGTCTATTTCTGCTAAAGGAGCATAGCTGAATTCACATGTTACATGAAAATATAATCTAAGTCCTTCTTAAATAGGCAAGGGAGCGGGGACCAAACCATTATATGGTTTTCTCATTAAGAAACAAACAAACAAACAAAAACAGTCGTTAACTGAGTCAAAATATAAACCTCTGTGTGTGTGTGTGTGTGTGTGTGTGTGTAATTACATATTTAAGTGAACTATTAGAAAATTACTTTTTTTTGCGCTCTCATAAATTCCTGGGATTCACCTATGGTACAAAAGACAAAACAGACTGAGGAAGGGAAGTGACTTGTTGAAAGGAGCACAGTGGTAGTCTCAGAGTTAAAACCAAAAATCCTGCTCTGAAACTTTAGGCTTTACTCTCCTCCGGCCCCAACTACACTTCTTCCCACTGCCTCACAGTAGAAAGAGGCATTGGTACTGAGGGACTGGGCATCTCACCAGAAATCTTCTGAGAGTATTGACAGGGATGAGTCATGAGGACTACAGAGCTAATAAAGCAAGCAAGAAAAAAGGAAGAAACATGGATACAAGGACTCAATAGACTAAGATTTACCCCAGAACAAAAGCCTTCATCAGGAACAAATAAAAGGACTCTAAATTCAAGAACCAAACACAGCAAATAGCTAGAAGCCACCACTACACTATTTCTTATAACGAAACTGGACTGATGAAAACAGAGACAAGATATATATATATGTGTGTGTGTGTGTGTATATATATCTTGTTATATGTATATGTAGGATATATATACACACATATATATGTATATACGTGTGTGTGTGTGTGTGTGTGTGTATATATATCTTGTTATATGTATATGTAGGATATATATACACACATATATATGTATATACGTGTGTGTGTGTGTGTGTGTGTGTGTATATATATATATAAAGATAGACCCTTTCAAGCAGGCTGTCATAAATGAAAGCAGGTAGGTTGAACAGTGTGGAGACAGGAAATGTTCTACATACCTGTATCTGTCCAAAGGAAGTCCTCAAAACAAATGAACCCTTTGAAACATTCTAAGTCTTCGAAACTGAACAGATCTGCACACAGAGAATGGAGGTGAAGAGATACCCTTTTAAAAGGTTATTTCAGGAAGAAAGAAAGTTTTGAAATGTTCCTTATATAATATTCATAATGAGGCTGATAGTGGGAAAGTAAGGAGTTTGAGATAGGCTTAAACATTCACACAGATTACAAAATATACAAAGTTGTCTCTAGAGGAAAAAAAATAGCAATTATACATATTGGGCAACCACCTTTTGCTGTGATACTGCCTTTGGGACAGTGGGTGGGGGCCTCAGTGTCACCTTGGTGGCCCTGTTGACATGCTCCTGGCAAGCAGCAGAAGCGGGATTTAAAATTAGTCTAAATCCTTCAAATATTTCTTCCACATGATACTACAAAACAAGCAAATGGCTTTGGAGAAAACAAGACAGCTTATATAGGAAGCTGGGAAAACAAATATGTCAGAAGAGAAACAAAAATTAATAAATAAACAAAACCTCTTATCTGAAAATAAAAGAGCAAGGTTGAAATATCATAGAGAGAAAAACGGTATTTGTCCTGGTAAAAAGTATTATTCTTATTATTTAAAATACCTGTAGAATTTTTCAGGCTGAAAATGGTTGTCCTGAGTCCTGGTTCTCCAAAAATAATTCATTCCCACAGTGTCAGCTTTAGAAAGCCACATATCACACCAAATTTCAGTAGCTTATAATAATATTTACTTCTCACCCAGTTTACATGTTGGTGGCTATGGGTCCGCTACTATGCCTCTGTGGCCTATGTTCTTGGGTCCTATTGCCCAGGTGGATAATCAGGCCCTTGTTGAGACATACGTTTCTTATGGCAAAGGGAAAAGAGTAAGAAAGAGAACTGGAGGAAACTTATGAAATCTCTGAAACTTCTGCTAGAATGTGGCCTAAACTAAGCTTGCACATACTGATCGGCCAAAACATATCCCATGATCAATCCCAAAGGCAGTGGGACGGGATGTACACTTTCCCACAGAAACAGCAATGCTGAGGATGTATAATCACTTTGTAGGGAGGGGAGAAGGGCATCACTGGGAGCAATAATACAATCTGTTGCAGTCTACTGACACAGTCACAAATACCAGCACCCTTAACGGAAGCAAAATTCACTCAACCTCTATCCATGGAATACTCTCTAAAAGTCACCAGTTGGGTGAAATTGGGATGAATTCTTGGATTTCTTGATTTATAACATGAATGGCTGTGGCTCCATGATATAGTTGCATGTGTCCCCACCCAAATCTTATCTTGAATTATAGTTCCCATAATCCCCATGTGTCATGAGAGGGACACAGTGGGAGGTAACTGAATCATGGAGGAGGTTACCCGCCCCCACGCTGTTTTTGTGATGATAAGTGAGTTCTTACAATATCTAATGGTTTTATAAGGGGCTTTTCCTTCTTTGCTCCGCACTTCTCTCTCCTGCCACCTTGTAAAAAAGGATGTGTTTGCCTCCCCTTCCCCCATGATTGTAAGTTTCCTGAGGCCTCCCCAGCCATGCAGGACTGTGAGTCAATTAAATCTCTTTTCTTTATAAATTACTGTCTAGGGTATTTCTTCATAGCAGTGGGAGAACGAACTAACACAGTCCACTTAATTCAGTGCTCTGTGAACTAAAAACAAAAAACAGATTGTTTACCATACACCTGATGCATATTTACCAGAAAGACCATAAACAAAAATTACTCCCTTTTGGAAAGGGGAAAAACTTGAGCCACACATTATACTGGTCCAAAGCCATTCTGAAGTCTGGGAGCTACTTCTTGTTGCATTATCCTCCCTGGGCATAGCTGAATAAGAATCCACCCTCAACCCTCACTCCACCCTGTAGAGAAGCATGCACTGAAAGGTCATTTTACATTTTGAACAGCAACAATCTGTTCAAAGACTGCATTCAAGCTGCCAGTGCTTTTGACAATGCAACTCCCTGAAAAGCTTTGCTCCTGTTGGTTTTGTTTCTTTGTTTGACTCCAGCCATCTTCATATGTCAATAACCACACTTCTAATTCTATTCCAGGCCTTCCTCTCTCTAGAGAGCTAATCAAGCCTCCATGGGATGATGCCCTTAGTTTCTTTCTTCCTGAGTCATTTTGTGCCTTGAAAGGACTTGCTCACTTACTCTTTAACTGATTCAGAGGTTTTAACAGAAGCATAACAGCCATACTCTTGATTCAATCTTTGCTCCGGGAAGGGCTGTTAATTTGCCTCTGTTGTTCAAATCATTTTTAAACTTTACCTTGCACTGGTTGAAAGCGAGAGACAGTTGCATCCTTTAGTTCCTAAAATCCACTTTTTCCTTTCACTGCTGTTGCAAACAGATAATCGTTTTCTGAACTCATCTCTTTCTGGTAATATCTTGTCAAATCCAGTTAATTACAAGCAAAGGAAACTTGTGTATATTTAAGTATATCATATAGCCATTCTCTTCCCTCAGCCTTCCAAGGCTTAAATATGTATATTTAAGCATATTTTCTAAAAGTCACAGAGTCATTGGGCAGATGACTTGCCTACCACATTTTAACAAATGACAGTTATACTAAATCTTGCCTCTTCACAGTACAAGCTACCATTTTTTCTAGCCTCCAATAACAATCTCCTGGCCTTCTGCCGCCCAACCTTAAAGTCAATGACACATAATTAAAGTTGTTACTGTTGATGTTGACACAACAGCACTTTACTCCCAGTACTAATTTATTCATCAGCTTTGGCATAGTAAGAAAGAGCTCCAAAGTTGTCATGCCTTAATACACTGACAACTGAGCACAATGGCATAGCCAAGTTGACACATAAAATTAACCACCACATACAATATGGTATGTATATATGTGTATGTGTGTGTGGGGAGGTGTATGTTATGATGGAAATTTACATCATAATAATAGTAGGTAGTGATATATACCATAAAAGGAAATGACAGGGTAAGGGTTAGGGAGTGATGGTGGGCTAAGCATATTAGTTTTTAGGTTGGGTTATTGGAGAGAGTAACGTTTGAGCAGATATAGGAATGAAGTGAGGGAAACATTTTACTCTTCTTCCCTTTTGTCATCATCACCAAGAATACATAAGTGGTGTAATTTGTCTGTTCTTTGGTATAAAATATCACATCTATCTAGGAAGCTAAGGCAAGCTAAGAGGGACAGAAATCCAATATCTGAAATAAAGGCTGCTGTAAAGGTTAGTATGTAACAAATTATACCAAAACTTAGGGTCTTAAAAAGAACAAATATTTACCATTTCTCATAATTCTATGGGTTGGCCGGATGGATCTTCTGGTCTGGGACATCTGGGCTGGACCTGGCTGATCGAGGATGGCCTCTCTCACAGATCTGTGCTCTTGGTATATAAGTTAATATATAAATATAATAATAATATAAAATGTTGAGAAACTCAGTCTAATTGAACAGGCAGATAATGTCATACAATACCCAGCAATATGACATGGAAGCTCTCTCATTATTACAGACACAGTGGCTGAGGCCAATGAACATTTTGAAAATCCAAGAAAATATCTGAGTTGTGATTTAAAAGGAATCTAATTGCTGCTTTAAAATGTTAAATCAAAGCTCCTAAGTCAAAATTTACGAAGGTTCAATTAGATATCTATAAATATGTTATGTCAATTTCATTCACTGTCAAATTCAACACTCAAAAACTGATACATTATATATACTAAAACATACATTTTTTATGTTTATAAGTTAAACATAAATTTTTCATCATTGTTTATTATCTGCATTTCCCACATGATTAGAAGTCCACTGATGGCAGGTGCTATGCCCTAGACTTTATGAAAATGATAAGCACCTAGTAGGTATTCAATAATAATTTTTTAATGAATGAATATGTTCATATAAAGTACATATCAGGGCTGGACATGGTGGCTCACACCTGTAATCCTAGCCCTCTGGGAGGCCAAGGTGGGTAGATCACCTGAGGTCAGGTGTTCAAGACCAGCCTGGCCAACATAGTGAAACCCTGTCTCTACTAAAAATACAAAAATTAGCCAGGCGTGGTGGTGGATGGTTGTAATCCCAGCTACTTGGATGGCTGAGGGAAGATAATTGCTTGAACCCGGGAAGTAGAGGTTGTGGTGAGCCAAGATCACGCCACTGAACTCCATCCTGGGTGGCAGAGTGAGACTCTGTCTCAAAAAATAAATAAATAAATAAAAATCTTAAAAAGCACCTATCAATACAATTCTATAATGTACGTGTCCTCAATTCCTTTTATACTTGTGCAGATTTATCATCATGGCAGTAAACGTGAAGCTGATTTATTGCTATTCACCATGAGAAACAAAGGGGAAGTAGCAAGACATCTCTGAAACTAGAGAGAGTTGCTAAGAAAATAGAATTGAAAAGGAAACATAACTTACAAACAACATAGGTAAAGTATCTTTTTCTTAAAATGGGATGCATTTACATGCAAATGTTTATTATTAAGAAACACATTATTGTTTTACTGAATGTTAAAGCCGAGTCTCTTTCCTTTATCTTATTTGTATGCATCATTTTAAAGCAAGCCTAGCACATTGTCCTGGCACACAGCAGTTGTTCAATTTGGCGTATCAGCTGGAGCTTGGTGAAATACAGCAGCACTTAGAAGTTTCTGCAAAAAAAAAAAAAAAAGGAAATATATATTTCTCCATCCCTTTTATACACACACACCATCACATTCTAAGTATATATGTCACATAGTTAGAAACATATCACATACTTAGAATGTGATATGCTTATAGAGACACACAAAGCTTTATAAGTCTCTCCACAGAATATAAAGCATATATTCTGTGCATCTGATATGCTTCAATCTGTGAGGGAAACAGAGTTCTGGGAGTTTTTAAAAATGCTGTTTATACAATTGCATGAGTAGTAGAGTTCAGTAATTTTCGCAAAAGCAGAAGGCCTGGCGCCTGGGTGGTTTTCCTAATAAATGACCGGTCCGTCACTTGCGTAAGAATATATTTGTTTATTCACAAGCGTGTTTTGCAAATGATCTCTCTAGACAGGAATACATACATTGAGAGCTTTCTCTATTCTGAAGGATGAAAAAAATTTAAGTAAGGTTTGGAAAAATAGAAAAAGTCAAGGAACTCGAGACAACAGCACCCAGAGAGTTTTCATGGGTTAATATAAGTATTAGGAAAGGAACCAAGTACAAATCTACAGAAATTTTCATATGACTGTCACATGGTGAAGACTCTATGAATCCTATTTGAGGACATCCTCTAGGATACCATGAGCCCCAGGTTAAGAGTCATTGAATTGGGGTCCCTAAGTTTCATCCATTCCATGAAGGCATAAACATTTTTAGCAATCTTTTTTTTTTTTTTCCAGTTTCCTCTTTCTCTGTTAACCTGAGTTATGTCAATACACAGTTCTGTGATTCCTTGTCTTTTTATGCCACAGTGTTTCTCTAAGGAATTATACCAATCCCATGTTTCCAATGTTGGCTTTTCCCAAATTTTTACTTCCAATCTAGACTTTATTTCTAACCTCTATTGCCTGCCTGACGTATACACTTGAGAAAAAAAAATCTCAATAATCTCAAACTTTAGATGTCTCCCCAAGATATATTCCTCTTACCTCTTATTAAATAAAACATCTCTTTTTACTCAGATGTTCATATAAATCCAGGAGTTGTCCTTGATACCTTCCTCTCCTCCAATATTTCTCTACCAATAACAGAAGGTTTTATTGGTTCTGTCTTCACTTGTGACTCAAGTCTACCAACATCTCTCTACCTCTAAGATCACTGTCTTGGCCCAAGCCATCTCTTTCCTAGAGTACTGTGATTGCTTCCTCAGTGATATCTCATTTCCTCTCTAGTCTCCCTCCATTCCATCTTCACAAAGCTGCTACAAGGCTCCCTGTAAAATCCAATTTAGGTGACATAACTCCTATGTATGTGCATAAGTTCATTCAATATTTACTCATAAACCTTAGAATCCAATCCCAAAGCTTTAGCATGACACTCAGATCCCAAGCATGTTCCCTCCCCTCCCTCTTCAATTCATGCCACACTCCCTATCTCTGGTCTACACAGAATACCTTGCATTCCTTCAATTCCTTGAAGACACTATGTTGTTTCCAACCACAGAATATTTACACATGCTTTTCCCTATGTTGGGAATGTTCTCATCTCTACCATTCAATGAGTGAATTCCTAGTTGTCAAAGGACAACTGAGCTTAAATGATACTTTCTCAGGGACATCTTTTTTGATTCCTCAATAAAAATAAAAACCCCTTGGAATGATACCTCAAGGTTTAATATATTTCCTGCAGCACACTGCTCACAATTTGTAATTACATAACATGTGATTATCTGTTTAATTTTTGACTACTTACCTCACTAGATTGTAAACCAGAGAAGGGCAAAAATAATTATTCTTTGAATAAGGTATGCCACTGCATTTCACACATCTAATGCTTAATGCTGTACATTTCATGCCCAAATATATGTTTTAGTAGTTAAGTTGTGGCTAAGAATATGTTTATAGACTTATTTACAAATCCACCAATATTTATTGAGTGTCTACTATGTACTAGGTGCTGGGGATACAGTGGTGCATGAGTCAGACCCATCTCCTGTGCGTATAGATCTTGAGGGGTCTACACATGTATAGTCAAATGTCTATAGGAAATTGTCCAAAGCTTCAACTCTCAAATATCTTTAATACATTTACGCATCTAATTTCCACCTTGAAAAGAACAATAATGCATAGCAGAAATACCAAGTGAAAGTAGAAATTATACCTTAATTCTAGCTACCTTCTTATTCATTCACTCTCTGCCTCTGCTAGCAAATTAAAAAAAAAAAAAAAAAAAAAAGACAGAGGAGGGAGAGAAGCCATTGACTTGCATCTCAAATTTCTTTTGTTCATTTGTGTCATAACCTTAATGTTATATAACCTTTGCTTTTTGCACTTAATGGATATGAGTGTTCTGATAAATGTAATAAAAACAGCCAATAACATGCCAAAGCCTGCCCATAATGGACTAACTTGAGGTGCTGGAAAATAAGGGACCCTGTTTGCTAACTCTTAAGTAATATACTCTAGGCAAGTCTGAACATCATTCTATTACTGATTATAAAAATTTAGATGTTCAATTGTCAATATTATTAGCAGAAGTTATCACTCAACTGCCCACAACCTATTCTATATACCAAAATGTATGCTGAATTCTCTACTCCCCTCAAATTCTCACCTGATCTTTTCAGAGAGTTAGTATACAACCTCAGAAATATTTTTAGCATGGTTCAATTAAAATGAATTTAAGTTTGCAAAGCCCACTGCATGTTAGTAGATAAATGTATATAAATGAACCACATAAAAACTGTAAACATCATACTTAAATGATAGAGAAAAAAGTAGTACCTCAATTAGTCTCTATGCCAAACAACCTGCCATTACTTTTCATTGCCAAAAATTATGTCAAAGTATGAGCTCTATCATTAAGATTTCATTAATATCAGGGGATATTTGACAAACTTTTATGTAACTCCACATAAAGTAGCCACCTAATGGTAAAATCTAATGGTTAGTAAACTAACCACTTAATAGTAAAAACTTTGATACTTCACTAGTTGCTGAAAGGCTTACAGTGTGGTGATACAGACTCACTTTGCAATAAGGCCAATCAGTTTGATAATGCTTATTTTATGTGTCAGTTTCACATGGTACCTAGAAAAGTATTTCTTGGAAATGTTTTCACGTATGAAGATGACAAGATGGAAAGAATATATCATTCACCAAGCACAACACACCAACGTATGCTTTGTCGTAAAATCTTTGAGTGAATAATATGTGAAAAGACAATTCATTCCAATCCATAGAGTTCACCGCCTGATACAAAGTGCCAAATCAGTGATCAGAAAACTGTTTTAATTGACATTGTGCAAATTATCTATACAGCACAAGCAGCAAATGAAGATTTCTTGAATAAATGGAAAATGAACTTTTCAGGTTCTAGATCTGGAACTCACAATTGGGAACCTCTGAGTTTTAATAGACACAAATAGACTGAACTGTCTAGCTTCAGTGAATTTTTTTCAAACAGGATATATATGTCTCTGTCTATATCTATGTCTACATGTCTACATTCATGTCTAAGGCATCTATATTCATTTACATATGTATGTAGATATATACAACAACTTCTATGTTTCAGGTAATCATACCGGGTAATAATCTAAAATGTTGAGAAACTCAACCTAGTTGAACAGGCAGATAATGTTATACAATACCTAGCAATATGACAGACAGGAAGCTCTCTCATTATTACAAACACAGTAGCTGAGGCCAATGAACCTTTTGAAAGCCCAAGAAAATACCTGAGTCGTAACAAAAAGAAATCTAATTGTTGGCTGTAAAATATTAAATCAAAACTGCTAAGTCAAAATGTACAAAGGTTCAATTAGATGTCTATAAACATATTATGTCAATTTCATTCATTGTCAAATTCAACACTCATAAACATTTCACTACACTTCAAAACAATGTGAAGGATAGATTCTCTTAGTTTACAAAAATTATTGAGTATGCACAATGACTGCTGAGAAATCATAACAACTTTAAATAAGTTATATGCAGCCAATTTCAAAGTCCATTATAAAAATGTCCACAAAAATCTTAAAAAGAAAGTATGTTTATTGGGAGATTTGGATGCATTTTTATATATTTGATACAATATGAGGTGGAGTCTCCAAAAGAAAAAGTGTCAAGAGTTCACCTGGGTGTGCCAAGGTGGGAAATGCTACCATATGTAGAAGTGGCTTCTTTGGAGATGTAAAGCTTGAAATATGCTTAAGAGTTTGTAAGTCAATGGGACAGAAAATACACACATGTGCAAAGACACAGTCATAGTGGAACACAGTATTTTGGGGCACTGGTGGAGCCTTCATCAGGGCTGGAGGGTCAGGTGTGCTTCCTGGAAAGCAGGAAGAGTGTCTGGAGAAATATTAAGGTCAAATAAGGAGCAACTCAGAAGAAAAGAAACCAGTGATGGTTTCTAAACAGGAAAATGACATTATCAGATACACGTTTTAGGAAGATACTTTGGTGACAACATGAATGATAGGTGGGAGTGAGCCGTCATAGCAGGGATACCCATTTAGTGGTCATTGAAATACAAGACAGGTAACAGATGATGAGAATCAAAGCTTTGGTTGGAAATGTCCAATTCAAGAGACATTTCAGTTTGTGAAAGTGATTCTTGGAGATAAAAAGAGTTTCCTGTCTTTGAGAGCAATTCAGAGAAGGAAGTGTTGAGTAGGATTAGTTTCTCTGAGGTGCAAGTTATTTTATTAAGAAGGAAACTACAGTGGATAAGTCCAAGTTAAAGCAAATACTAATAGATTCTTTGTCTTTTAAAAATGCAATGTGGGCCGGGTGCAGTGAGAGGTTCACGCCTGTAATCCCAGCACTTTGGGAGGCCGAGGCAGGCGAATCACCTGAGGTCAGGAGTTCAAGACCAGCATGGCCAACATGGTGAAACCCCATCTCTACTAAAAATACAAAAATTAGTTGGGTGTGGTGGCACACGCCTGTAGTCCCAGCTACTCGGGAGGCTGAGACAGGAGAATCGCCTGAACCCATGAGACGGAGGTTGCAGTGAGACAAGATCATACCACTACGTTCCAGCTTGGGCGATAGAGTAAGACTCTGTCTAAAAACAAAACAAAACAAAACAAAACAAAACAAAAAAAACAGTGCACTGTGATTCTTTTTTATTGAATCCAATACAAACTTAAGTGTCCACTGTGTAAACAACATTATTACCTTGCTATGGTTTTGGAGGGGATAAGCAGGAGGCTACCATCTGGGTTTGGAACATGGCTCTGGATTCTGGACTACACATTTACCTGTTCGTTATAATTGGATTGACTCTTTTTATATTCAGCCAGTCTACTCGCCATCCCAAAACAATGCTCTCACTGTGAACCTAGATTGGTACCCTCTGTACTCTCCCCTCCCCCTCTCTCATTTTAGCCCTTCCTTTCAAGCACCTATGTTGGACCTATCTTCATCAGGCCAGCTTATCTGCCCTACAACACATCAATATCCTCTACCTCTCCCTAGTCTTCGATCTTGCTTTTCCTTCTAACCTTCTGCTGACTACTTTGTTTGCTCAATTTGCACCTCTATGTCTTTTTTTTTATTCTTAAAGTCTAATCTTTCAAAGTCACATTATAAATTGTCCCAATTCTATTGTTTATAACCTAGTAATATCTTAATATATTTATAAGATCATGACCACTCCTGCAATTCATTACTTTCTATTCCTAGAGATGATGATAATATAAAAAGGGAAATGTGATTTATGTATCATCAAGTATCCAAGAACCTGCTTATCCTAAGAGAGGTGGTAAAGAAAGATTTTATTATTGCCTTCTGAAAAACACAGTGACTGAGCCAGAGAAAGATCAACTGGACACGGTTACCCACTATTCACTTTCCATACCAAAATTAACTTTTTGCTTCAAATACATTTTCATACTTTCCCCATAATCTTTTATTTTTTTCCTCAATAATTCCTTACCTCAACAAAAACCCTGCATGATTCTCATAAAGGTGTTTGTCTTATAAACTGATGTTTAACTCTGCCCTTTAGATAGTTTTTTCTGTTTAAGCTGTATCCCCTGAAGATCATTGTTCTAACAGTCTCCATCACGCTAGAGGGGCAAGAAAAGGAGAAAGAAAATAACTGGCTTTCTTCTCTTCTCCTTACTATTCCTGCTGCTGTCACTGCTTTTTCAATTATGGGTTTTCTAATTGTTAATTGTGCTAATACGACACAAAATGGAAAGAAATGTAGAAAAGCAGAGGATGGACCTGTAGGAAGCTTTCTCATTAGCCACTGAGTCAAAATTTCCTTATTTTTGTTGTTCTCAGGTTAGCTAAGGATTGAAAATAATAATGGCCATGTGCAGTGGCTCATGCTTGTACTCTCAGCACTTTGGGAGACCAACGCGGGAGGATGACCTGAGGTCAGGAGTTTCAGACCATCCTGGCCAATATGGCGAAACACTGTCTCTACTGAAAATACAAAAATTAGCCAGGCATGGCACCAGCTACCCAGGAGGCTGAGGCAGGAGAATCGCTTGAACTCAGAGGCAAAGGTTGCAGTGAGCCAAGATGGTGCCACTGTACTCCAGCCCAGCGATAGAGCAAGACTCCATCTCAAAAACCAACCAACCAAGCAAACAAAAATAATAACGTATCTCAATACATTAATAGCATAGTAGGTACTCAGTGAATTTTAAGGTCCCCCTACTCTGACTTTGGTACACTCCCATAAAAGATTCAGTTCAATTATTTTTCTACAATCCCAAATTGTGTGATGCTGCAATTGTGTGTCAGTCATTCAGAAACAATGTTTTTTTAATTTTTCATTTTGTATATCAGCTCTCTATTAATTATATTCATAGTAATGATCTTTATTTGAACATCTTTTCATCACAACCTTCAGCTTGCTGAATATTTCTACATAACCGGGATCTATAGGCTTCATTTGACTTTCTTTGTTGAATTACCAGCAAAACTACAGAACTGCTTTTGTGCAGTTTATTTGAGTTTTGAAGGCAGGTAATTTACTAATCCTCCTTTCAGATGCTGCCTTTGTTCTTCCCTGAGATGTGTATTGACTGAATGTTTCAAGGGCTTCATTGTTTAAAGTCAATGAGGAAATGAAATTCCCTTTGATAAATTAAACTTGTTGACCTAGTCCTTTACAGAAATTTTTAAAAAATCAATGTATAAATATATGTTATTGGAGGTGATTATACCTCTTGGTGAAACAAGTAGCTGCCTGTCTTTATAAGGTCTAATATCTTAATATGAGAGCATAATTTTCTCTCTGATGAAACTTTAACCATCCAAAGATGCTAGCAATGATGCAAGGAGTAGCAAGTTGAATAAAAACATTAATAATACATCTCTACAAATCTTCATCCTCACAGACTCTCCCTATGCTGATTCTACATTTATGTGAACAATTCGTTTCCTTGGTATTATTTCTAAACCTTTTGCAATGCATCCTCTCCCCCAGTGACCTATTTCTGAGAACCAAATTCATGGCCAGCTGCTCCCCTACTGTCTTGTTCCCCACTTTTCACAAACTTTCACTGAAGGAGACACTTCCTAGAGAGACGAGGAAGAACATTGCCCAAGAAGTAGAAGAGAGTAGATTCTGTGACTACATTTCACCATTTCTCCTCACTTTTAGCAAATCACTGATACTCTCTGAACATCATGTAAAGCATCTGTAAAGCAGAAATTGTAATATCTTTCTAAAAATTAAATGGTTCCTGAGTTCTCTTTCAACATTAAGACACACACACACACACACACAAAAGAATTTAAGCCTTGTCTAATATAAACTTCATGTTTCAAACATGAGACTACATGCTTCAACTATGTTATTTAATTAACAAGTTTAAGGTATCTGGTCCTCTCCTATCTGACAGGTCTATTATGAGAAAAATGTAAAAAAAAAAAAATCAAAGTACTTTAAAGATCTATAAAATGTCACCTATAGGAGAAAACAGTTATTATGGAAAGCAAAACAAAAAGTATAATGGCACATAAATGTCTGTTAGGTAGAAGCAAAGATATATGTGGTCAGATAAACATACTCTGAGAGGCTGCCTGTTGAGGAGGGCGAGGCAGGCATATGTTTGGAGAAACCAAGACAACAAAAAAAGATCGCTAGAATTTTGTTAGCTAAGTCAGACTTGAACAAAAATGTCACCTATGGGGAGGGACAAGCAGAGGTGGGGAGAAAAATAATGAAGCAAGTATGGCCAAAGAGCATGATGAACATCAGAAGCCTCAACTAAGTCTGTACTTCTCACCTTGACTTGAACAAAGTCCTTCACACCTGTATGTCAGAAAGCCTGCTTTACATGCGGAATCCTGCCATGAGTAGGTTTCCATAGTAGAAATTGTGGAAAATGGCTGAGTTCTGTGTCTTGGTCCATGCATTATAGCCAAAAGGTAATGAAGTCCAGAAACAAGATAATCTCTAAACTGAAATAATTCAGAGAAAGTAGGACCTCAAAACCACAGGAGAACTCGAAATAACTTAGAGCATGAAAATCTTAGGATAGGTGTTAAATTTCCTTTGGATTCAGGTCTGAAGCTAATCATCTGAGACAATATGGGCAAGCTGACCAACCCCACCTGATATCTGAATGAGGACAAGGATGATGATCATGGTTATGATCACAGTCATAGTGGTCATGAGTGGCATCGGTATCAAGAGAGTTTGTACTTCCATAGAAATGTGTCACTAAGGAAAGAGAAGGATCAGTAAGCCCTCAGTGATAGAAAGGGAATATTAATGAAAAAGAAGAGCCTTTCAACCAATGTAGTTAGTAAAAACTTTGAGCCAAAAAATTACAGATCATTTATAATAGAAAATATAATTTGGGATAAAAGAGTGGGGAACATTCCAGAAAAGAAATGTGAGACCTTGAAGAAGATGCTATGAGATTAGACTACATTTTAATATGCACAACAAGATCTCATAAAATTAGCATTCCTTTTTGAATCATAATTATTGTAACATTAAAGGAAATAATTGAAATGAAATAGTAGTCTTCTTCAATAAATGTCTCGGCTACTATTTCAACTAATAGAACAGATGCATTTCCAGTACTCATTTATAATAGTAAGATGAAAAACCATATAAAATGAAGGTGACTAATGTGATAGAGAGAAAATAAAAAACTGGACTTAAAGTTTCAGGATTTAAATTCAAACCCTTAGTTATTGAAAGTTATTTATTGAATGTCTGTATGCCTGACTTTGGGTTATATGCAAGAGTATAAACACAACTAACATGGTCACTGCCCTGTAGAAACTCACAGTCTACTGGGATAAACATGAAAACAAATGACTTTATTACAGCTTATAAATGCTACCTTAAAAATGTGAGCTGTAAATACAGTGAAGTATGGCAATAAAGAGCACTAACTCAGAAGCTAGACCACCTGAGTTTAAATTCTGGCTTCAGTAATAAATAACTGTTTGATATTGAGTGAATTACCTAACATTTCAGTGCTTATCTGCTGTATTATAAAATGGAGATGCTAGAATTGCCTTCTGGGGTTATTACAAGGATTACATAAATTGAAAATTCAAACTACTTAAAACAATTCCTAGTGCATAAAGAGGACTGTGTTGCCACCATCCTCTTCACTAACCTCCTCCTGTGCTGCTTCATCATCATTGCTATGGAAACACTGAAATTGGAGGAACTAATCTTGTCCAGGAAAAATAGAAAAAGCTTCACAAAGTAAATGGCATTGAAAGTGAGTCTCAAAGAATACGTATCAGCATTGCAGGTGGAGAAATTGAAAAGTATGTGCCAAGTAGAGTGGACCACACACATCCAAAATTAAAGAATCAGGACAAGCCCCACTGAATTGTGAGGTACATGCGCGGCGAGACTGAAGAGGTAAGACAGAACAAAATTGTAAGAAATCACATGGATGTGGCGTCTTTTATGTAGGTGAGTAACATAATAGAATTTATTGTTTAGGATGATGACCCTGGTGGCTCTGTAGAAGACCCTAAAATCTCAGTGGCTTTCAATAAAGGAATATTTCTTACTGCATTATGTGTTAGCTGTAAGTCCGCTGCATCTCCGTTCCTTGCCCTCTTCATTCTAGTAGCCAGGCCAAATGAATATCCCTCATTTGGGGCATTCTTATTCCCTCAGTAGAAGGCAAAAGTAGGGGACAGAACAACATGATGGCTGTTAAAACTTCTATGCCATGGCAGCATTTCATTTCTGCTCACATTTTATTGGCTAAAATGAATCATATGATCAAATATGATGTCAATGAGATAAGGAAGTATAACCCCCCCAAAGGGAAGAATGCCAGAAATCAGGTGGCAAAATCTGACTTCAGGAGGGTAGGGAGTTATAAATCTCTTATGGGGAAGGGCAAACATTATTTTGAACAATCTATCATCCTGGTTATCTATTATATAACATATTCCCTGAAATAGTGGCTTAAAAATTTCTTATGCTTACGAATCTCAGGTGTTCACGTAGGGCTAGTTTGGAGCAAATGAGTGGCTTCATTCACTTGGTAGATTTCTTAACAGAAGTGACCTAAAGATTAGATTCAGCTGAGCTTCTCTCCCTCTCCCTATAGTCTCAGAGTCTCCATGTGGTTCCTCCGGCAGAGTGAGTAGTGGTCAGACTTATTTGTGCTCAGGGCTTCAAGAGATCAAGGTAGAAATCATTAGTCCTCTGAGGGTCACAGTGCCCATTATACTCTGTTGGTGAAAAATGGGGTCACAAGCCAAACTAAATGCAAAGGGAGAAGAAATTAACCCTAATTATTGACAGGGGAGAGTCAAAGAATCTGCAGGTATTCTCCATAGATATAAAGGGCAGGTGGGGTCAGATTAGGGAGCTATTTCTGAGATGGAATAAGAAGTATATGTTGACCATCTAAATGTGGAATGGATAAGAACAAATAGAATCACGAAGAAATACTATCAAAGATAACAAGGTCATTTCTCCGATATTCAAATGAAAGGGCTGAAAGAACTCATATCACAAAAATAAAAAATTACTTTACATATCCTGAATTATCCAATAAGTTAAAAGGAAAAAATTTCTATCAAGACGGGGATCACATCCAAGAGATTTATTTCAAGATGTTATTTATGTATGGTGCTTGTAAAAGTGCTACAAAAAACATACAAAAAAAGCATATGTTAAATCAAAATAAACTTTATTTTAGAAAGTCACTTTAAGTATGTGGTGATATAATTAAGCCTTATTAATATGCTGTTTAACAGATTAAAATGCATAAGAACCACGTCCCATTCATCTTAATTAGACAATATGCTTGTCACAATTATTTGCTTTATATTTTCATTTTTATGAATATTTTGAAGCTCTCCATTGATGCTATTAGGACCAACCTTCCCCTTGGTTTGTAGTTCTGTGATCCCAACACCATAGCTCTCTTGAGGCACTACGTGGCATTTCTCACTTCTCTGCCAATGCCTGACTCTTAGATCTGTTTTTGAGCTGAGAATAGCTACAAGAAAATAACTGTAAAGACTTTAGTGTTCTCAACAAGGACGTCTTTCTCTCTGATCTTCAGATTTCAAAATATTTTCTGTCCCAAATATTGTACACAGCCATGGGTGTGAGATCATAGATACTGGTTGACACAGAATATCAAATTCTAGAGATCCAAGAGATTTTTGAGATTAGTCTCTCCAATTGTTTGCTTGTTTGTTTGTTTGAAACAGGGTCTTACTCTGTCACTCGGGCTGGAGTGCAGTGGCACAATCACAGCTCACTGCAGCCTTGACCTCCTGGGCTCAAGTGGTCCTTCCACCTCAGCCTCCTGAGTAGCAGGGACCACAGGCACAAGCCACCACCCCATGCTAATTTTCAATTTTTTTGTAGAAACAGGAGTCTCCTTGTGTTGACCATGCTGAACCTGAACTCCTGGGTCCAAGTGATCCTCTAGCCTCAGCCTCCCAAAATGCTGGGATTACAGGTGTGAGAGCCACTGTGTCTGACCCTCTCTCCAATTTTTTCCAAACTCAATCATTCACTCACCACTTTCTGTATGTTGCAACAACCACTAATACCTTTTTCCTATAAATTGACTTACAGTTTTTACTTAATATATTTTAAGGGAAAAAGTATGTATTGCTATTATAATGGAAAATTAATTGAATTTGCCATTAATTGTTGGTGATAATATAAATGAATACACTGAAACAAAACAGTATTACTAATGAAACAAAATGATACTGCTAAATTCTAGCTCTATGTTTTGCTTGCCAGAGGCGTGGAGTCTGAGGTTTCTTCACATTGTTAGAAAGGAGATTCTGAAGCTTGAGATTACCAGGATCAAACTGAAGTTTCCTCCTTGAACCAGAAATATTAGAAGAGAATTGTAAAGACATAAACACCTTTTACATGTTATCCAAATGGACAGTGCCTGCGATGCACCGCAAGTCACTTTGTTATTTTTAGTAGCGATGGGTTCTTGTTTGGGAAACATTTCCTCTTCCTTTCCCTTCATTAAAGACAAACTTATTGAGTGCATCTTGTATCCAGATCTTTATTTCTAATTCTATTCTCCAATAAAAGGAACCAAGGTTCCTTGAAGAAATGGCTGATTCCAAGACTAGGATGGGAGATGTACCACGTGATTCTGGAGCATCTTGTAGTGAAAGAAAGTAAAGGAGTTCTTTACAAAACACACATACACATAGAGCAAAGCAAAACACAGTGATGGGGTATACTAACATGACAGAAGAGCCAACTGAAAGAGCTTCCAATGGTCAAACCTGGAACAATTTGAACAACAAAATAAAGTAATACTGGATTATACCCCCATAGAATGAAATAAACATCCATGAGTCCATACTGGTTAAAATAAATGATTGAGTAAATGGGTTAAAAGAGATAGATCTCCCATGCAGGAGAATTCCAAACAATTGATGTAAATACTTCACCCTCCGGGAGGTGAGGCATAATTCACCAGCCCTTAAGTGTGAGTTAAACATAGTGACCTTATTCCACAGCATGAAAAGTGGGAAAACTGTACAGTGGAGGAACCTGACAAGCATTACCTCAGCAACAGAGAGACAACAGTATTAACTCAGGAGGATAGTATATACCCTTGATAGAATCTGATGAGAATGGAACTGTTATAAATAAAGTTTGGGTGCCGCGACAGAAATAGCACTTGAATATAAAATTTTCTTTTTAATCCTCAGCAAGGCAATTTACTTCTATAGAAGAGTGTGCCTTCACAGATGGAGCAATGATGAGCGCACACTTGGACAAGGGAGAGGAAGGGGTTCTTATCCCTGAAACAGGTGGCCCCTGCTGCTGTGTCATTGCCCTATTGGCTAGGGTTAGACCTCACGGGTTAAACTAATCCCAATTGGCTAACTTAAAGAGAGTGACAGGATGAGTGGTTTGGCGGGAAAAATGGTTATGATAGAGCAGGTAATCGGGATGAGTCAGGGTGGAGTAAGTAATTGAAAAAGGTTGCTCTACGAGGAAGTTAAGTTTAAAAGTAGAAGGCAAAGAATTGAGCATACTGATATATTGATTCTTTGAAGAGAAAATTTAGAACTCATATCTAACAGAACTTTACCTGTGTTTTTTCACTCCAAGAAATCTACAACCCTAGTATAATAATGACAAAAACAACAGACAAATCCCAATAGAGGGGCAGCCCATAAAACCCCAACCAGAATACGTAAAACTATCAAGACCACCAAGAACCAAGGAAGTCTGAGACATGATAACTGAATTAACGGGGTATCCTGGATAGGAATCTGGAACAGAAAAAGGACATTAGGTAAAAGCTAAGAAAATTGAAAGGAAGTATGATTTGAGTTAATAAAATAATAAACCAATAATGTATTGATTCATTAATTGTAACAAAGGTGCCAAGCTAATGCAAGATGTTAATAACAAGGAAAACTGGGTATAGGATATATGGGAATATTTTGTACTATCTTCTGTGCACCTAAAACTCTTCTAAAAGTAAAGTTTATTTTTGAAATACACGTTTATTGATTAACACATATTTTTCAAATGTCTAATAGACTCCAAGGACCACACAAGATACACGGGGCACAAACATGGTAACTACTCTCATGGAGATAATGGTGATACAGAGAAGTTAAGTGACTCATCTAAGGTTACACAGCTAAGAAGAAAGAATAGTTGGAGTTGCTGCCAGACCCAACATTTTCCATTCTATGGCAGCCTAGTTCTTTCCATATACCTGACACATTCAAGAAAGTATTCTTTGTTGAGCTACTTATAAAGTGCAAGTAAACTTTTAAATAAATCAGCAAACATGTATTAAATTTGTACCACGTTCTTAGGATAGAACTACTTGCTGTAGGTTAAAAAACTGAACCTGTAGTCTCTGCCCCCTAGATAGGTACACTCTTTCTGCAGTTATTAAAAAAGAACATAAGCATAGAAAATTTAAGTATGATCCTCAATAAACTTGAAGGGTAGGGTCTATGAAACAATAATTGTCAAATAAATGGAAAGTTTCATAGGAAAAGATGGCTCGAACTAAGCTATTGCTCTAGGTAGAGTGTCATTATGCTACAATGACACTTATTATAGTGATTATTGACACTTATTGATGCTTATTGTGGTGATTGAGAGCATGATCTCAAAAGCTAGACTGCTATGGTTCCAATCCCAGCTCTTCTTACAAAATGTGCGATCTTCATCTAATTATATAAGCCATCTGTCTTCCTCTATCATAAAATGTAGCAATAATGGTACAATTCAGATAGGATTGATTTGAGGATGCAGGGTTCCAGGAGAAAAAACAATGGCCCAATCACCCTAAAAAAAGTCTAGAATTTATTTCCAAAGGGGCTAACATCAAAGACATTTATAAGGGAAAACCACAAAGAACCCGGAATTCTTAGCTGTTGACCTCTTACCATCCCTAGACTAAGATGAAAGAGGAGGCTTTTACTGAAGCCCAAAAGGAGAATCACGTAGTCTGTTTCCTTGTGAAGTCCAGTGTCCTTTAATGAAGCTGGGAATTAACACTCAGATTTCACACTCTACCTACCTTCTAGTTTGTGACAAGTCTCTCTGGTGCCCCTATCCAGCAGAAAGTGGATAGCAGTCTTTTTGATGTAGCCCATGCTGGTTAGTCTCCTGGAACAATGGGCAGAATGGTAGCTCTGTAAGGACCATCATGAACTAATATGTATAAACAGTTAAAACATGTCTGACCCAGAGCAATACCCAATACATATTAACTATGACTAGTATTTGTATTACTTCTATGTTACTAGTATTCAGCACGATTTCCAGCATTTGGTAGGTACTTAAAAACATTCAAGTAATGAGTAGAGGACAGGTACAGAAGCAGGATAGGAGGTGCTATAGGATGTTGATACAATATAAGTTATAGTCACATATATACAATCGATCACAAATACATCATTGAAAATGACGTGAGTTTAAATGAGTTGGAATTTTAATGTTGGAGAATAGTGAAAGATAAACTTGTAGGGGTAGCTCCTGAAGCCATTAGAAAACAATTCACATTATTAAAATACATACTGTTCCACACAGAGAGACAAGTTAGGAAGTAGTTAGGGGCAGTGAGGTACAAGGAAAAGATTCAAGCTTTGAGGCACAGAAATATGTTCACCCAGATCTGTGTGACATTGAGCAAGTTCCTTTTTTTCTCTAAGTCTGTAATGGTTAATTTTACGTGTCAATTTTACTAGGCTCTGAGATGCCTAGACATTTAGTCAAACATTATTCTGGGTGTGTCTGTCAGGGTGTTTCTGGATGAGATTAACATTTGAATCAGTAGACTGAGTACAGCAGATTGCCCTCCCTAATATGGGTGGGCCTCATGCAATCAATTGAAAACCTGAATAGGAGAGAAAAAAAGGCTGAGTAGGAGGGAACACTCCTTCTGCCTGGCTGCGGAGCTGAGACGTTGGTCTTTTCCAGCCTTCAGGCTCAGACTAAAGCATGGACTCTTCTTGGGTCTCCAGCCTGTCCACCTTTAAACTGGAACTTAAGCCATTGACTCTCCTGGTACTCAAGCCTTCGGACTCGGACTAGAGCTATACCATGGGCTCTCTTGGTTCTCTGCACTGCAGATCTTGGAACTTGTTAAGCTCCATACTCACAAGAGCCAATTCCTTATAATAGCTAGATATAGATATAGATAGATGATATAGATGATATAGATATAGATATAGATATTGACCTCCTGTTGTTTCTGTTTATCTGGAGAACCCTGATTAATACAGACAGCACTAGCACCCTAATTTAGAAAATAGAGATTGTCAATAAGAGTTGGTGAGTAAAATCCTATGCAAAGCAACTGACACATAGTAGGCATTCAATGAACATGTCTTTTCCCCCTGAGAGTTGAGAGATTGAAAGCACAGCCAGTAAAATAAAATGGAGGGCTATCTTTCTAATAGACATCCTTCCTGCCTCTAGTCTTTAATAGAGTGCATTAATATCTATCAAACATTCCTAGGAATGGAAATATAAAGCCATCGTTGCTGTATATGTGGCAGCCTAATGAGCCAGCTGCTCCCAGTGAGGCAATAATTTACTCAAAGGTCCCAAAGTGTTGAGTTAAGCATGAGTTGAGGCAGCTTTCCAAATTGACCAGTTCTTGCACAAAGAGATTGCATTATTATGCTACCCTTTCTACGTAATTTGCTCTCCAAGGCTCTATGCAGGATAAACCAATATATCTGCCCTCTAGGACTTTTTCCTGCAAGGAATTCAATGACAGATTTAATCACCCCAAAATCATGAAGTCAGCTCTCTTAGTTCCAGGCCAACGGAGTTTTTCTAAACCACAGCATTCTCAGACCAAGTCATGTATATCCATTTCTCGGGGAGGGGCTACAGTAATGATGACACTGGGCAATTTCTCAAGTCCCATTTCTCAGTAAAATGACTCAATATTTGTGCACACAGGAGCTTTTTTTTATGTTGGCCAATCCATAACAGATGATGATGTATATCATTTAACAGTGATGGAAGGCCCAGCTGCAGAAGGCATTTTCTAGAGTCAAGGTTTGCAGCCCCAGGGCTAATTCAGCAAGGGAGATATTTATGATCTTAACAATGGGAGCAGAAGGCTCCCTGTCCCCACTTCTGAGCCCGGACAGTGCCTGCGGAGACACTGGATTGCATTTTCTTCACCTGTGCTTGATGTTTAAACACATGAGAGGGACTTTGAGTGTCAAAATGACTGAATAAGATGGTACCCCAAAAAAGTCCCTAGTAGAAAGCACACAACCTCAGAAAGCAGAAAACCACATTACCAGATCCCTTCCAGTCCTAACTAGCCATGTTACCTTGGGCAAGTCACTTAATTTTTCTGGGATGAAATTTTGTGACCTGAAAAGCAGGTTAATAGTATCGCTTCAACTTCAAAGCCTAGAGCAGGCAAGAAGGTTTCCCGAGGTTCCTTTCAGCTCTGGTGTATCTAAAATTGTGCTTTTTATTCTGGGTGAAAGCGACATTGATCAGCATTAGCATATTAATACTTGACAGATTCCCTTTGTATGGTACTTTTGCTTTTACTAAGGATATTTGCGTACATTGATTGCTTAATTCAAGACACGCAGCCTTCCTCTTAAAACTAGGCAAAGCAGAATTATCATTCCATTTGACAAATAAGAAAATTGAGGTTCAGAAAGGGTAAATGACTGACCAACTGTTGCTGTCTCATAAAAGCACGCACTGCTGCTTCAGTCCTTTAGAGCTTACTTTTCTCTAAGTGGCCTACAAGCCTCTCTTAAGCACTTAGTTCAGGTCTCTGCTCATTTGCCACCTTCTTAGAGAGGCCTTCTCCGATCACCCTAGATAAACAGCAATACTCTACGCTTTCATTTTGCCTTATTATTCTTTATAGAACCTAATATTTTAAGATAAACTCATCATTTATATGTTTATTCATTTACTGGTCTTTTGTTCTCACTAAAAATTAAGCCCTCTAAGTGCAAGACTTGATCAAATTTTGCTCATTCTTACATTCTTAACACCTAGAATAATGTCTGCTCAATAACAGGCCCTGAATAAATAATCGTTAGTGATATAATAAACAAATGAGGTGAAATGGGGAAGGCACTGGAAACTTTGGTATTTGTCTTTAGAAAAAAAAAAAATGAAAGGTATTCTTTTACCTTAGCTCTTTGAATTTTGGTTCCTTTTCTAGGATATCTTCATTCATTTTGTCTGATACATACTTTTTATCTCACTTTCTGAAGAAAAATTAGGCAGTTATTTAATACTATTTTAAACTATCTTTTTTCCTTACTTTATGAAGAAATGTAATTATATTTTCCAAGTTCAGGATTCATAGTACTGATTCTTGAGACAGAAAATGAAAACACAATCAGTGGTTTCTAAACTGGCTGTATATGAAAATCACCAGGGAATATTTTTAAAACTCAAAATTCCTGGGCCCTTCTCTTGGAAAATTTTTATTCTGTGGGTCTGTGGAAGGACCAGAATTTGTACTTTTCAAACATTCCCCAGCTGATTCAACTACACAACCATGTTTGAGAGCTATTATCACTTGTAAAGATTCCTTTCTGTTAAATGTTGTTGTCTAGGACTTGAGCAAGCTTCCAGGATGATTGAGTTTCAGCCACAAGTTTTGCTTAGTTAGAATAAGAATCATATCAGCCTTAGGTGCAATTACAAAAAACCTTCGGCACAGGGATCTCCCATTAAGTGGAGAGAGCACAAAAGTCAAGCAGACATATTTTTCTTATCCTAAAGATCTACCCTCAGGGAGCAGGTGCCTAATTATTCTTCTGGGTATGACACGAGGTCCCCAAAAAGAATACTGATAAGAACAAAGCAGAATAGTCCAAACCTAGGAAAGAGGATTAAGGCAAAAACTTGGCTCAATGCACTGTTCCAATGTGATGTATAGGATGAAGGTAAATCTGAGAACATTTATTCCACCCTCCACAGATATTTACTGAGCATCTATTAGGGCCTGGGGACACACCAGTGGATCTGATATGGTTTCTGCCCTCCAGAAACTTACACTGAAGTGTGAAAGAGAAATACACTAAACATTGTAATACAGAAGAGTAAGGTTGCTATGGGTATTGAAAGAAGGTCTAACTCAGTCATGAGATGATGAAAGTTAGCTCCAAGCTAAAACCCAAAGATGAGTAAAAGTTGACAGACGTTTACATTGTTGTTTTTGTTTGTTTCCTTCCAAGATGGTGGATTAGAGGCTTTCAATGTGCCTCAGCCACTTGGAAATGCAAGATAGTTCATAAAGATCAGCTCTGTTTGCCTTTATTCAAGATGGAAAATTGGAATCCTCCAGAATTGTGAAGGACACCCCTGATTCCAGGCAGGAAAATGTAAGCAAACAGCCCTCATGATGGTGGCTAGCTGATAGGAGTGAAGCTCCAGTACACGAGGAAAAAGGGGAGCCTCCTTTTGTGACTCACCTTTCCAGTGGGGACCCTAGCAACCCTAGCAAAGATAAAACACTTTGTTTCTCCAAGCCAGGGAGCTAACTTGGGAAGAGGCTTGAGGTCACTGAAAGGGAAAGACACTGGGATAAGTTGCAGGCATTTTCTCAGACCTAGGACAAAAACAGGATGCCATATTTAATCCAAGCACATATAAAATCAGTTATTCTTTGGTGACCTGGTACTGTGGCCATGCAGGCATGTTAGTCTAGGGCCACAGGCTGGAGCATTTGCTCTGGAGTGGAGCAGGGGGCTCCACAGCCAGAGTGGTGGTAAGTGCCGCAGCAGTAGGTGATGGAATTGTACTCTCGCTTTGCACAGGTCTGAGGTGGGAGGAGAGCTGCTATGGCTGTGATTTCTCCTGGGTGACAAGGCTTGCAGTCAGGGACAGCTTGGTGACCTGGAATGAGTCTACAGGTGCTATCCTGAGATCATGGTACAGTAGTGTACCCTCTGCTCTGGCCCCAGGCAGAACTCCAGGCATTAACCTCCAGGCATTCAGAGCACCCAGAGGCATGGACTAACATCCTCAGTTGCCCCACCCTTACTGTGCAGAGATCTTGGTGCAGGCGGGGCCCCAGGCAGAGCCAGGCAGATCCCCAGGCAACCCATTGCCTGAGCCATCCAGGCAGATCTCCGGGCACTCAGAGCACTCACTCACCTGCCAGCAGACTGACCCACCCCACCCTTCCTGGGCATAAATCATGGTGCAGGAGGACATCTCTGTTCTGCACCAAGGCAAATCAGATCTCCAGGCATTCAAAGCACCTGCTCATATAGACTAGTGGCCTGAATTGCTCCACCCTTACTGTGCAGAGATCTGAGTGTGTGAGGCCCCTCTCTGCTCCAGCCCAGGCAGATTTTCAGACATTTGAAGCATTCGCTCACCTAAACCAGCAGCCTGGGCCTGCCCACTCTTCTTCTACAGAGACTATGGTGAAGCAAGGGCCTGGCTGCCCCACACTTAGGTGTATCTCTAGACAGTTGGAACACCTTCACATGTGGATTAGCAGCCTGAGCTACTATATCCTTCCTATGCAGATTGTGATGAAATGGGTTCCTCCCTATTTCATGCTCAGGCAGATCTCCAGACATCTGGAGCACCACTCTCTTGGATTAGAAATCGAGGCCACACCCTCTCCCTGTGCAGAGAACTTGGGGCCAAGGAGGTTTCCCATCTCCTGCCTTGGCACACATCTCCATGCTTGGTGGCCACCAACTTGATTCTTCCTCAACGATGATGTTTGAAGAAGAAGGTCAATAGGTCTGCCATCAGGGGTCATGTAGATAAGCCTGTTTGGTTCATTCTGGCCCATCTTGCCCCACAACTTTACCAGGGCTGAGAAGGGAGCTGAGACCACTGTACACTTTATAGATCAGCCTATTGCCTGAGTCAACAGAGAGCTTCTCCCAGTAAACAAGAATCAAGTACATACCCAGCTGTCTGGGCCACAGCCAGCTCTTTCCCATAACTTCCATCTACTGCTTTGTGGGTTGAATTGCACAGCAAAATATAAAACTTGCCAACAGAGATGCATAAGATAATAAAAGCAAAGTCAAAAGACCTTACTCAACATCCTCTATAGTCACAATTCCTAGGAAGGCAGAAGGGAAAGGAAAATAAAACATAGAGAGAGAAAAAAAAAGAAAAAAATCCCACCCACATGAAAATAATTACAAAAATTAGAAGTGCCAGCTTCTTCACATGAAAAGAAACCAGCACAATAAAAATCTGAAAGTAGTGACACTACCAATGGTTCACATTAGTTTTCTAACAATGATCACTAACCAAAGTGAAACTCAGAAATGACAGATGAAGAATTCAAAGAACAGACTGCAAGGAAGCTCAACAAGATCCAAGACAAGATTGAAAATTGACACAAAGAAACTTCTAAAGCAATCCAAGAAATGAAGAAAGAGATAAACATCATTAAAACATTTATAGTTTATGGAATTAAAAAACTCACTTAAGGAATATCAAAATACAATTGAAAATGTTATCGATAGACAAGGTCAAGCCAAAAATAAAAATAAATAAAAATAAAGACTTCACAGCTTGAAGACCAGTCTTACAAACTAACCCAGCCAAACAAAAATAAAGATTGAAGAATTTTAAAAATGAGCAAAGTCTTTGAGAAACATGGGATTATGTAAAGTGCAACCAAATATATAAATCATTAGCATTTCTGAGAGAGAAGAAGAAAAAGCAAACAACCTGGAAAACATATTTAAGGAAATCATTCAAGATATTTTGTCTTAATTTTGCTAGGATTTATCTGAGAAATGCAAATGAAAACCACAATGAGATACTATCTCACACGAGTCAGAATGGCTATAATTAGAAAGTCAAAGAACAACAGATGCTGGCAAGGCTGAGGAGCAAATGCAATGCTTATACACTGTTGGTGGGAATGCAAACTAGTTCAACCACTGTGGGAAGCAGTTTGGTGATTTCTCAAATAACTTAAAACAGAACTACCTTTAGACCCAGCAATTCCATTACTGGGAATACCCAAAGGAAAATAGATGATTATACTGAAAAGATATATGCACTTGGAAGCTCATTTTCTCACTATTCACAATAGCAAAGACATGGAATCAACCTAGGTTGCCATCCATGGTGGACTGCATAAAGAAAATGTGGTACACATATATCACGGAACACTATGCAGTCATAAAAAAGAATGAAGTTATGTCCCTTGCAGCAACATGGATGCAGCTGGAGGCCATTATCCTAAGTGAAATAATGCAGGAACAAAAACCACTTTGTTGTTTTTTGTCTCGCTTTTAAGTGGGAGCTAATCATTGGGTACTCATGTACATAAATATTGCAACTATAGACACTGGGAACTACTTGAGGTGGGAGGAAAAAAGGAGAGGAAGGGCTGAAAAACAAACTATTGGATACTATCCTTCCTACCTGGGTGACGGGATTAATGGTACCCCAAACTTCAGCATCATGCAATATATCCATGTAACAAACCTGCCTATGTATCCCTGAATCTAAAATATATTTTGAAATTATTTCAAAAATTTAAAAAATAAAGTGTTTCTAATTAAATAAAAAAAGAATAGAAAGAGGATGAGGAATGTTGCAGAAAGAAGGAAGAGTAAATATGTTTGTCCAGATACAGCTTCAGCATTTAAGGAATGAATGTCTAGAAAAGGCAGAGTGATGGAGTTAGAAGCCTGAAGTGGTAGCATTGTTCTAGGCATTGAGCATATAGTGAAAAACAAAGGCAGACTGGGTCCTAGAAATCTCAAAACTAAACACTCAAATAATGAACTGGACAATAAAAGTATGAAAAAATGTGGCACTAGGTTGAGAGATGGTGATTTTGGCTAAGTCTGGCAGTCAGTATGGAGAAAATAAGAAACTGGCGAATAACCATTTGTGGGGAAGTAGCATAAACAACTGCGAGCGCATGGCATCTTTGTAGGGGTCACTCTACCCTGGGTCTGTCCGGATGAGTAGCTAAATTCTAAGCCCCACATTAAGGGTATTGAACTCTTTATATTCCACCTGCTTCAGTCCAGGCATTCCAGGTCAGTGGATCCAGCTGAAATGTATTAGAAAAAAAAAGATACAGAGAAATTGAGTCTGGGGCTGATCCTATTTATCTTTGAAAAATAAACAAATCCTATACTTTTGGCAAATTGTATAATTAAAGTCAAATATTGATGTAAACATAAGATACCCAAATCCACTTTCTAAACTCAAATGACCATTGAACTAATCTTAAAGTAATTGTGAAAGTGACAATGAAACAAAGGGCTTAAAATCATGATTAAACCTACATTTATCATTTTATTTTAAAAGGAGGCGAACTTATTTGCTATTCTTTTGAAAATCAGATGTCTGATAGAAATATGCCTTTTGAATTATTGCACTAAGATCTTATAAATCTCTTCTCAACCTTGCATGTGAATGATTCATAGATGTAAAATAGAAGGGCTGGCTTATAGCAAATGGAGGAAAGTGTCTATAATCCAAGTAGATAGAGACAACAAGAATTAAATATAGTAACACACAGAAGAGACAAGATCTAAATGGGTTAAGAGAGGTTAATCAAAATGTGTTCTCACTTCAGAAAAGAAAAGGAAGTGTAGAATAATTGGTAGCCTCAGGAGAAATACAAAAGCTATGACTAAATATATACACACACACACACACACACACATATGCTAGAAATAACATGTTAGAAAAAATAATGAAATCTAGGTGCAATAGTTTTAAGAAAAGGCCTTTGTAACAAAGACAAAGTCATGTAACATAAGATTGTACTGTACTTTAGGCGTTTTAATTTTCTTCTCAATCACTCCAAGAGCTTTCTTGTCTCCCTTCCTCAAGTCTCTCTTTATCTGTTTCCTATACTCAGGCTACATCGGAATAACCTTGATCTTGTGAGTTGATTTCTAAATGTGTTTTCAAAGTAGGTTCATCTTCACCACTTAGAGACTGGTTTATCTGCTTTTTGCCAGACAAGCTGTTTGATCAAGTCATTTAATATCACATATTTGGGATACAGGCAATATGAGTCGTTGCAATCAAGCAGAGCTTCACACTTGAAATGAGTATGTAGTTGTTGACTGACCTCTAAAAAAATGCAATGTCCTATTTTCTTTGGGAGTTCAATGGAAAGGTGGTTTTTACACCTATTTCTAGTTGTACTTTCAAGAATATTTCAGCAGATTCCATGCAATCAACAAAAACAAATGTGCACCTTGAAAAATAACGATGTAAAAATTGCATGTACATTTAAACCACAATAGTTACAAAGAGATCCAATCCACGCACTTTATTTTCATAAAAACAGCAGATTAAGTTTAAATGTTTTTTAAAACTAACATGGTAGCTGTAGAAACATTATATTCACATATGATATATTTTAAAATTGATTATTATACCTTAGAATTCTTTGTTCAATGGTTCTGGCAAAAGTCATCTAAACTTTAAAAAAGTACCATGCCATAACATCGGATATAAATGGCAAAATCAGTCTCATCTCCATGATTTGTAATGTTGGAGAACCATATCTAATTTGTACTAGAAAAAGAAGCAGCCAAAGAGAAGCACTAGTATTTTTTTTTTTTTTTTTTTTTTTTTTTTTGAGTTGGGGTCTCGCTCTGTCACCAGGCTGGAGTGCAGTGGCACGATCTCAGCTCACTGCAACTTCCACCTCCTGGGTTCAAGCAATTCTCCTGCCTCAGCCTCCTGAGTAGCTGTGACTCAGGTGCATGCCACCACACCCAGCTAACTTTTGTATTTTTCGTTGAGATGGGGTTTCACCATGTTGGCCAGGATAGTGCTTGGCCTCCCAAAGTGCTGGGATTATAGGTGTGAGCCACCACACCTGCCCCTGCACTAGTGTTATTAATGTATGTGTGGTTGCCTAATCTGACTTCTAAATAAGATATCAAAATTGATGGTATTATTTGCATACCACTAGATGAAATCAGAATTCAAAATACAGCAGTACTCAAAGAGTCCCTTAAAGACGTTATCCAACAGAGATATGGAAAGAAATGCAAATACAAAAATCAAATTTCAAAGTAGAAACTTTGATTCCAGTGTGCATTCTTTTTTTCACAATTAGATCCCCACTAAGCTCTCTCTTTCTCTGCTGATCTCCTTAGCCCTATAGTCTGGAATGGAAACTTCCAGTTTCTGGGTAGTGAGGATCTCAGGGCTTTCTATTCATTGTCATCTCTTGCCTTCTTTCTATCTAAGGAAGCCAATCCTGACACTAGAAAATTTGATCCAAGTAGTTTAACTACCTAGAAAGGCACCATTGGTTCCCAGCCTTTTTAAAGAACCAGGTTTAGCAAATCATTATCAGGGGAAAAATTTGTGAAAAACTTACTATCTAAAATGCTGAACTAAAGAATTAAAACTTCTGTTTCTACAGGAGCTAAATTTTGGAAGATTCTATCAGTATATCTTAGAAAGAAATATGATATAAAAATAGAGTAGAAGAGTTGCTACATTTAAGCCTCCTTCAAAATACATAGCCTTCTTTTTTTATGTTTTCCCTTTGGTATTCATGGAATGGAAAGTAATTAAACTCCTCCGAGACAGTCGGTGTAGAGATTCAATAATTATCGTCTTTATTTCTCCTTTCAAGACACGCATAAACATTAAGTTTTAATATTAAGACTAATATAACCAGATCCCATCAAAATAATAATGTATTGTTAGTCTAACATTAAAATAAAGGTATTTTATTTTCCAAATTCTTGCAATATATGTGATCCCCTAAACTCTTAATTTCCACAAGGATGAAAGCCTAGTGCCAGAAGGGATTTGAGACCCTGAAGCCTAAGCCCGTTATTTCATATATGAAGAACCTGACAGAATTGAGAATAGCAGTCGAAAAAGAAAATTTTTAGTACAAGACTTGCCCTAGTGCATCCTCTCTGCATTTTGTCCATGTAGAATAACTTGGATAAATTTAGGAAAGTCATAGTGATTTGCAAAGAATCACCTGATGCCCACTGATTTCTATGACTGATCACTGAGAGAAATTAAGAGATATGCTCAGTATCATATCAAAGGAGACCCAGGCATTAAATAAAATAATCCACATGGAGACAATGAAAGTATTGCCTTGCACACAGCAAGTCGGCCTAGCACTCCATAAATGTAAACCACCATTACCATTATCAACATCCATGTCTCCTTCACTTGACAACAATCTATGGAAAAGAAGCTGGGAATTTCACTAGCACTAAGGAGAGTGTGGAATTCTTCACTCATGCTCTGGGTCCACTTTTTAATAGTAGTCTTTCCTTGATTTCCTTGGTCAATGTAAACATGTATACACAAGTTAGTGTCACATTGTCAGCTTCCTCACAGAATTATTTCTTAGTGTTGATATTGAAATTAATGTCTGCAGAGTAAAATGTGGTTTTTTTATTTTGCCTTTTTTTCCCCCCTAGTAGAACATGAAATGAACGGGTTTACTGAAAAAAGCTCTCTACCTGGCGCAAGGATGAGGGAACAGTTAACTAGGCTCCTCAGAAGAGATGGATCTCAACTCATATGCTTTCTTTGCATTCTCGGCTGCTTTGTGTGAAAAGAAACTTAATTATGACATTTCAATATTGAAATAAAATTAGTTTGGATTTTAGTCCTCACTCTTGAAAGGAAATTATGCTCCATTTTTAACTGTGCAAGACAACTGCTGATTCATCTATGGAGTGATAAGCAAGGCTATTTTTATAAACATATAACTAACTATATGCAGGGCCTCCTTAGGGCTTCTCTTCTTATGGGTGCAATTTGGCATTCAAACTCCTGCTTACAGAAGCTTTTGTGGCCACCTCACATGCCGCAGTGTCAACCCTGTCCACCACTTATGTTGGTTAAATCTCTTTAGCAACAATAAATATAGCCAATTACAATGACATATTTTACTCATGTTCCATATTCGTGCCTAGTTCTAGGCACAAAATAAAAGAACTCAAGGATTTTCTTGTCCAGTTTAACCTAAATATTTTAAGTCCTAAATATATTATGTGCGATTTCATAATATCCCCAGAATATATATATAGTACATTAATTTATTGTTTAACATATTAGCAAGGTTTAAAAATCATGTAATGAGTTAAATATTAAAGACCACATAGCCAATGTAGTTTCATTGCTCTTTAAATGCCTCTGGCAAGGATTTAATTTAGAGTTAATAAAAGAGTTATTATATTATTTATTTCATTATAAATATGCTAATATAAAAGTGATGCTATAAATATTTCTGCTAATTACTAGCTGACTTATGGTGGTTTATTTAGGTGCAGCTAGCAGTTTATTAAGATGTATGAGTTGAAATTCGATAACCATAGTCCCAATAATCTACTGATATTTAATAGGTAATAACCACATTATATTCAAGGTAGTACATTTAAATGTATTCTTTCTATTGAATGTTAGTTTAAAACTAATTATTTGTAGCATATTTACTAAGCTTCAACTGTTCAAGAGATACTCATCTTAATAAAAAAGGTTGTTATGCCCCAACAGATATTCATAATAATCGGTTGATATTTAATTAACATATAATAACTCCCTCATTAAACCTAAATTAAATCCTTATTTGAAATACTTAATTTAAAATACAACTGAAAATACTACTGTAGAAAAATTACATAGCCTCTATGCATTGCTTTCACAAGCAAAATGAGAGATAGCCTTGCAACCTGAGACAGAATTTCATATGACATTGAAGGATGTTTAGGGTACTCTGTAAGTCCACGTGTACAGATCATAAAGTAAAATATTAAAGCAAGCGACATTTCTTATGGAGCCCACATTTAAATGTGTTTTAACAATCATTAAATTTTAATAAGCTAAAAACTAAACAAAATGAAATAGTGAAACAAATGACTTCCTTAAACAAGCTAAAACTAATTAAGGTGAAAGTTCGCCCAGGCTGGAGTGTAGTGGCACCCTCTCAGTTCACTGCAACCTCTGCCTACTGGGTTCAAGCGATTCTCATGCCTCAGTCTCCCGAGTAACCCGCATTACAGACATGGCGACCACGCCTTGCTAGCTTTCATATTTTTGGTAGAGACAGGGTTTCATCAAGTTGGCCAGGCAGCTCTTGAACTTCTGACCTCAAGTGATCCACGCGCCTTCCTCTCAAAGTGCTGAGAGCCACCGCGCTCGGTCCACGAAGTTCTTTATTTCTCCTTCCAGCCCTCTCTCCATCTTCCCTACCAAGCTCTATGACCCAGGAGGCGACCCCATAAGGAAGGAGTGCATCACCACTAGGGTCCCTGAGCTCTAGAATCCAGTTGTATTTGGGCAACGGAAAGCGTCAGCAGGAGACTCAAGGGAAAGGGTAAGAAGAGTCAGGGGTCTTTATCACTTTATGCCTTTTTGCAACGCTGTGGTTTGCCAGTGGCTATGTTTCTCTCCATGAAGCCACAGATTCTGTCTGGTAGCCCCTCCTAGAGTTCTAGTTCTCATATAATTCTGGCAACTCTTCCTTTCTTTTTCCCCTTCAGCCATGGAGGCTATCGTGGTTTCTCATGGTTGCTAGTCTCAGGCTGTTTTTTCTTTTGAGTGTACCATCTATTTTCTGTCAGGACCTGGACTTAGATGCAAATTAAAGAAATAAAATAAATAACAACTGGAGCAGCAGTAACTAACCTTTATAAAACACTTTTACACATGCTGTTTAAAACATAATAGGCTTTATGTTTAAGCCATTTAACCGATTGGAGAAACTGAGGCTCAGGTTTTCTGCACAAAGGCACATGGTTACTAAGTGGAAAAGCCAGAAATCAAGCCTAGGTCGTGCAACTCCATATCCTAATCTCCAATATAATCAACTCACCAGAAGGATTACATTTTCCTTAGCTTTATTTTTTACTTATTTATTTATTTATTTATTGAGATGGAGTCTCACTGCAAGCTCCGCCTCCCAGGTTCACACCATTCTCCTGCGTCAGCCTCCCCAGTAGCTGAGACTACAGGTGCCTGCCACCACGCCTAGCTAATTTTTTGTATTTTTTTAGTAGAGACGGGATTTCACGGTGTTAGCCAGGATGGTCTCGATCTCCTGACCTCATGATCTGCCCGTCTCGGCCTCCCAAAGTGCTGGGATTACAGGCGTGAGTCACCGCGCCCGGCCATTTCCCTTAGCTTTAATCAACATTCTACACTGCACAGTCGTTTATGATTTTTTGAGGCTATAGAACCCTTTCTTCAAAAATATCTAAAGAGTTTCAACAAATTGAAAAGATAAAAGTAGAGCAGCTTTGGTTGCTGCAATCTTTAGTAATCTCATTACTAAAGCAGACCATGTGGGGATGACCCCACAACACCTTGCTCCTGGAATCATCAATATCCCAAACCTGTCCAATTAGAGCTCTCTATCTCCCTAGCCACACTGATTGGCTCATGGGCACTCACATGATCCAAACATGTGCTACTTTCTTCTGGAATGGCAAGCCGAGAAGATAATGAAAGCCTTAGATTCATCAATAGTTATCTTAGCTGTTATATAGAGACAGTCAGCCTGAAAATAAAGCTAGATATAAAGCCTGAACCAAGAGAAGATCAGAGGGTCCTAATGGCATGGTGTGAATTCATGAGCTCAACCAAGACCAAAACCAACCCCGCCCCTCGGAATAATTCAATTATCCTTCTGCTTAAGTTAGTTTGTATTAGATTTCTACCAGTTACAACCAATAAAAATAAACAGAGTTCTACCTAAGTTATATAAATAGTTTTGTGCTTATTTATTTGTTATCCAAAAGGCATGGTTCTCATTAACTTGGTACATTAGCTGGAGATTCAATCCCTTATTCTAGGTAACTCTTGATGGTGTTCAAGTTGATACTTTTAAAGAATTGATCCAATACAAAGTTTTCCAAATGAGTTGTAACTTTTTGTTTTGCGGTAGGAAGAGCACTAAGAACTCCAACTTTGTAGCTGTCTCCTTTATAGAACTCATTCTCTTATTCTGAACTTCATTTCCTCACTGATCAATAAATTAATATTACTAATCTTGCCTTTTCCACGCGGTTAGTATGAGGTTCATATTTAAAATTTGCATAACGTGTAAAAGATCTATGTTGTACAAAATGAAAGGCAAGATGTCAGCAGTTTACCAAATGTCAATTTAAATTACTTTCTCAATATTTTTAATATAAAAGCATACCAAATTATATATTTGACATGATATTCAAAAGGAGTTAATGTTTTTTAAAATAGGTGTTATTATTTGTTTCTTTTGGCCGGTAGCTAATGTTTCCTAAAGTACATTATGAACATTAAATGATTAGACTTCTTAGCAGCCCTCTGACACAGCAGTGTTATAAAGGAGAACCTCTCCCTGCAACAATGTAGACCTGTATTTATTTTCTAGGTATTAAAAATTCACTTATGGAGGCTTTGGGCATTAGCAGTCATTTAAAAACACAATTAAGCTATTAGTATATTCAAAAGAGACCAATAGCAACTTCAGTCTATGTCTATTCTAGGGCCAAATGAGTAGGGAGTATTGGGAAACATCCAGATATTTAGTACATAATGGCCTAAAACAACTGTGGAATCAGAAAAAAAGATGGGAGGACTTGAGTTTTCCAAATTGACTCTTTCCAGTGAAATCTGTGTAAATATTATTCTATCTCCATGTGCCTGAATAAACCCAACTTCCATAGTTTTACTTTGCTTTGTTTTATTTTGCACCAAAAACTCAGTTTATATGTGATAGAGAATTACCAGATTATACTTTAGATATTTCTTTTATAGATCTTATTTCTATTAAATTTAAAAAACTACTTATTGGTAACTCCCAGCGTAGGTGAGCCCAAATTTAAACTGCAGCATCCCATTCTACCATCTTGACTCCTGGGGAAAACGAAGCTAAGCAAAACAATTGTTAGTGATTTCTGGCTTTTGATGACTTAAGGAATCTCTTCCTTAGTGACAAAAAATAAAATTGGTATATATTTCCGATTGCCAGTCCTTACATATAGAGGACTATAGCGAAAATATATTATTCTATCTGCATCACTTATTAAGGAAGGGCAAAAAGAGAGCAAGACATAAGACATTTGGAAATCATGGTGCGAGATCAAACTTTGCGTAGACTTCTAGTGAGAGCCCTTCCCACTTCTTCACCAGTCTCATGATGTCTTTAGTATGTACATTGTCTACAGTCATAAATAGATTCAGCCCATTATATGCCTAACTAATATGATAAGATTTTGGGTGTTAGACCCAGATCTAATATTTGTGGTCTTACAAAATCACTAGATTACATGAACAAAAACTTCTATTATTGCCTCTGTTCACCACATAAGAAAATACATAGTAATGATCGGTGTGTGTGTGCCCTGGTTTCAGACTGCCTGGGCCCCAATCCTCACCTTGCCTTTCTCTTACCTTATCCTCACCTTGCCTTTCTCTTACCTTGGACTTAACTTCTTTACATTTCATTTCTTCATATATAAAAGTAATAGTAAAACCAGGCTCATGGTAAAGTACTTAGCTGTGACTCAATTATCCTAATTGAACAACAAATGTTAGCCATTGTTAAAAACTGCTTAGAACATTAATGCTGCTTAAAACTTCACCCTGACCATATCCAATTAAATCTTACTCAAGTTTTGGATTTCTTCTGGCCACACGTATCTCAGTCTAGAGTCTATCTTCTTGTTACATAGTGCTTTTATACCACTTTCTGGAAGAAATAGTATTACTGCTTGTAGTTACATATTTCTGAGTTTCTTAGTTTAATATTTATATTCTCTATTAGATTCTAAGTTCCATAAGGAAAAGAATATATTTTGCTCAGAATTTTATTTGTGCTGCTTGGCAGTGGCTGGCACATAGTAGCCCTCAGTAAACATTTGTTGGATAAATAAAGGAAAGAATAAATGAATGATAGTATTATAGGCCTTAATTTTTTTTTTTACTTTCTACAATTTTTTTCTTCTTTAAACAATCAGTGCTTCAACAATCTGCCCTCCCATGACTCAACCTTACCCTACAATGCTGGCTACAGTGCCAAAGTTATTAAATTAATTTTCATGATAAAGTTAGGCAAGATTATCCCTAAAATTAGCATTTTGTAACACTAAGGATGACTAAAATAGAATGTAACTAATGAATCTGGTAATATTGCTTTTGAACTGATTCTAATTTAGTTCTCTTTTTTCCTTTTGCAGTAACATAATAGACTTAAACGTTTCTTTTACAGTGCCACAAATCAATCAATAAGCATTTGTTCTATGTCTACTATGACTTTAGCACTACAGCAATCTGTCCTATTTATAAAAGGCATTGTACCTGTTTTAATTGTCTTCTGTAGCACATAACCACTTAAGGACTTAGTGATAAATAAATACATCTAGATGTCAATTAAATAAATTTGTAGTCACAAACCAGGGCCAAGTAAAGAGTTCTGGAGTCCTAATTCCAAGGGGTTTATTGCCACAAGGAAATGAAACTACTTAGACACTCCACATGGAATGGATGCTAGAAATTACAAATGCAGTGGGAATATTGGAGGTGTCCACATCTAGCAGAGTCATCACCATCTCCATGGAAACCATCCCCCACCCCCTTCTGGGGAGAAAACAGCAGCTGTTCAACAGCACACAACCAAGAAAAATGCAAATCAGTTGGAAGTGAAAAACTCAGGATCCATTTAAAATTGTTAAGGGGCTGAAATTTGGGGTAAAGGAATGAGATTAATGAAGCAGTGATTTAGCAAATAAGGCTTCCTTGGCCTCCTGTGCATCGTCAAGAGTTCTGAGAAGACAGAGGAGAAAAGTGGTCGGAAATTTACGTCAGCCATCATTGCATCACCCTGTTGGAATAATGCGTTGCAGAAATTTTGCAAAGTGAGATTGCAAGGAAAATATAATAGTTTTTAAAGAAAGGAACTAGGAGGAAATATGTTTGGGAATTAGTTTGAAGAAGAAAGAAGAAAAAAAATAAAGTTAAGGCATGGCATAAAGTACTAAATAGAAGAAAATTTGGAAAAGGAAGAGAAATTTTAAAAAGGACTGTGTTCTATGTGCATAGTATGTTATCGTTGATTATATGCTTTTGCATGTGCGATTTTATGTGATTTTCATGGGTGTATCTTCTGTCACAAAAGTTTTACTTGTATGTAATATGGATATTCATTTACAAGCCTTAGGTAAATATGGACAGCTAAATCAGGCACTTTGGGCCATGCCAAAAAGGATAAAGAGCTAGATCGTTGGTATTCTGTTTGTATGAACTCAGGATTATAATGAGAAGAAAAACACGAGACTTCCTAAGTGCTAGACTTGGAGAACCTTCCCCTGTCCCATCAAATTTATCTCCTAAAAATTTGAAGCTGAGATTCCTTTGGTCAGCTGCATCACTAACAATGAAAAGATGTAGGGCACGATTCTGCAATGGGGATGAAAAAGCAGAAAGAACTTATGAACGAGATAGAGAGAGGGGATTAAAAAAAAAGAGAGAGAGAGCAGGGGAGAGGCCAACCCTCTACTGGTGGGAACATGTTAGTTTCTCTTGGGACTTCCTCAGTATTATGCTGAGATTCTAGGGTCAATTGCAGTGGCTGGTGGTGGGAAGGCCATTGCATTCTTCATCATTGGCCCATCGTGGTTATGAATGAAATGCTTATCAGCCCTGCTAATGCATTCTTTTCAAGTTTGTCACTATGATGCTAGTCTGCTACTCAAGAACCTGGAAAGGCTGGGAGCCCTAGGACTAAGATTCCAGCTACTGGGTGTGACACATTCTCAAGACAATACTGCTATGGGACTCATGTATCTTGCAGCCACAGGAAGTCATTTTCTAGATTGGAGCCGCACTCTGTTTGTTTCAATGAACTTAGTCTTTTAGAACCCAAAACCAGGAAGTCTTGCAGGTTTCTGCCTTTTCTGATTTACCACATTCTTCCTCCTGGGCTTTAACACAGAGCCTACTAGCTGCTTTAATGTGGGATTGATTGGGGGGGGGGTGCAGAGGGGAAAATAATGGAAGAAAAATAATTAATATATTAATTCTTTTCAGCCCACCCTCCTGTAACTGTTCTCTGATTTTTCTTTGAAAAAGAATTCAAATGCTTGTGGGATATTACATAAAAATGTTAAAGCTACATACTAAAATTTCTGTGTGAAACTTAAATCAGGATTTCTTTGTGACCTAACACAGAATAATAAAGGAAGGTTTCAGGGCCAGGTGTGGTGGCTCATGCCTGTAATCCCAGAACTTTGGGAAGCCAAGGCGGGAGGATTGCTTGAGCCCAGGAGTTCGAGACAAGCCTGGGCAACATAGCAAGACCTCGTCTCTGCAAAAAATTTAAAAATTAGCTAGGCATGGCAGTGTGTGCCTGTGGTCCCAGCTACTCGAGAGGCTGAGGTGGCAGAATTCCTTAAGCCCCACAAATCAAGGCTGCAGTGAGCTATGATCACACCACTGCACTCCAGCCTGGGTGACAGAGCAAGACTCTGTCTCAAAAAATAAAATAAGGAAGGTTTCATGGAAACAAATGGTTTTCATACCGTTGTATCCAGGGAATAGTTTTTGAATCTCTAAACAGCAACAGTGACCCGAATACCTCTAAAAGCAAGTTCTGTATACTGAATTCCATTAGTCAGTTGACTTTTGTGAATGAGTGGGAGGAGTATTCCAATAGAAAATATCTGAGCCTCGAGATATCATAAATCACACCTTAGGGTACAATAAACTTTTTAAAGTACATATTTAAAAGAAAAATGCTCACTTCCTAATAAAATATTAATGTTACTCATATTAAGTCACTAGATAGGAATGCAAAGTTGCCCAAGTTATTATTACGTTTAGCCTGATAGTTTTAAGCTCTGAAAGAAAAATAGCAATGACCGTAAAATGAAGAGCAAATATTTGACTACTATGTTCCTCAGTTTCTCTCTAGCCCGTATCCAGCGTGTCAGCAGTCTGGTTATGATTGGAGATCTTGGATGAAAAGCAAATGACAAGCCAGGGCAAAAACAAAGCACAGTGGGCACTTACTCCAAATTGGGAATAGGAACCACGTTCATAGAAACATATTGTATTAGTCCATTTTCACACTGCTGATAAAGGCATACCCAAGAGTGGGCAACTTACAAAAGAAAGAGGTTTAATGGACTTACAGTTCCACGTGGCTGGGAGACTTCAAAATCATGGCGGAAGGTTAAAAGCTTGTCTCACGTGGCAGCAGACAAGAGAAGAGCGCTTGGGCAGGGAAAGTCCGTTTTTTAAAACCATCAGATCTCATGAGACTCATTCACTATCACAAGAACAGCATGGGAAAGACCTGCCCCCATGATTCAATTAACTCCTACCAGATCCCTCCCACAGCACATGGGAATTCAAGATGAGATTTGGATGGGGATGCAGCCAAACCTTATCACATATCCTGAAATATACTACAATCTTGCTTGTCTTTAAAAACAGCCATTCCTGTCACATTATTTTGTATCATTTTCTCATTTTCTGGGGGTATAATAAGTGATTTAAGAAAAAAGTGGTTCAGGATTCATACATTATTAAATATCATATTATAAAGATGCTAATAGATCCATTAATATTATTCATACAATATAAAGACAAATTTTTACTTTTCCCATTTAACAAGTGATGCATACTGTTTCATTGACTTTAAATTAATTATGTAATAAAAGCATGAATTGTTAACAAATAAATTCAAAAATGACATATTGTTTTTTGTTTGTAGAACTAATGGGTGTTAAGATGTAGATTAAATTTTAACTGTAGCTCATACCATTAAAACATAAGACAAAAAACTTTTTGGCACTTATAATTTGGAATCTTTAAAAACTGCATTTTAAAGAAACCACTGATTTATTTTTTAAATGTGTTTGTGTTTTTTGACTATATGATAGGATATAAGTGTTCCAAGTTGCCTTTTGCAAGCAATGTACAAATAGCAAGATGAAGATGTGGACACTCTTTTTTCCCATAAATCAAAAGTCAAATTGGATATAATTGTCACTATATCTGCAAGTACTAGATGAGACATAAAATATCTGAATAAAGGCAAAGATATGCCATGTTCCTCAAAAAGAAGACATAATATTGTGAAGATACTCATTTCTTGAAAAAAAACATTAGCTGGGCATGGTGGTGCACACCTGTAGTTTCAGCCACTCAGGAGTCTGAGGTAGGAGAGTCGCTTAAGCCCGGGAGGCCGAGGTTGTAGTGAACCATGATCATGCCACTGCGCTCCAGCTTGGGAGACAGAGCTGGACCTTGTCTCAAAAAAAAAAAAAAAAAGGATATTCATTTCACCAACATTAATCTGGAATGCTGGTTAAATACCTATCAAAATCCCAACAAGATTTTTTTCGTAGAACTTGATAAGGTAATCTTAACTATTTCTATAAAGGAAAATATGCAAGACTTACAAGGATAATTTTATAAAGGCAGAACAATGATGGAGACTTGCTTTACCAGATAACAAAATATATTATAAACTTACAGAAATTTAAATTATACGGTATTGGTATGCGCCAATACCATACCTCAACAGATTGAGGGAAAATTATAAATAGTCTAGAGAAATATAATCATGTACATATGTGAATGTACTATGTGTTAAACCTGATATACTTCAAATACAGTGGGCAACATTATTAAATAAATAATGTTGAAATAATTTTAAAGAATCTATCTTTAAATAAATAAACCCAAATAATTCAATAGAAAAATGAGCAAAATATTTGGATAAAAAATTAAAGAGTAGGAAATATACATGATTGAAAAACAGAAAAAGCTGAATCTTAGGACAATTAGAACAACATGACACAAAAATTAATTGTTAATATTCAATGTAGGTTAGAGTATTGAGAATAAAAATTATCATTAGTACAGAATTCTTTTGGAGGGGAATTTGGCAATATCTTGTTTTACAAATATATAAAACGCATTACGTTTTAATCAGCAATTCACTTTCTAAGAGCTATTCTACAGAAATACTAGTATATTTCAAATGCTAATAAAATTAATTTTTTGTTAAATATTACAAAATCTATTATATACATTCACATGTATGCATGCTTGTATGTATGTATGTGTACACCTACTTTCTTAGGCCCTATAGAAACCCAATTTATCATCTTCAGGGATAGCATCCAGAATTGTTATATTTTTAATATTTTTTCATAGTATTTCTATACAGCTTTATTTGCAAATCACTGAAATTAAATCAAATAACTCTTGAGCATCCTCACCTTCATTTATTCAGAAATATTTACTGAATGATTATTATGTACTGGTCTCTGTTCAAGCCTCTGGAAATACAGTAGTGAACAAACTAATTGTTGAACTAACAGAGTCTCAATTCTACTGAAAGAGAAAGAAAGTAATCAAATAAACAAACTTTTTGCAAAATATTTCCAAAATTTTAATGTTAAAAGCTACTGGGGCCGGGCGTGGTGGCTCACGCCTGTAATCCCAGCACTTTGGGAGGGCGAGGCGGCAGGATCACGAGGTCAGGAGATCAAGACTATCCTCACTAACGCGGTGAAACCCCGTCTCCACTAAAAATACAAAAAACTAGCCGGGCGTGGTGGTGGGCGCCTGTAGTTCCCGCTACAGGGGAGGCTGAGGCAAGAGAATGGTGTGAAACTGCGAGGCGGAGCTTGCAGTGAGCCAAGCCCACACCACCGCACTCCAGCCTGGGCGACAGAGTGAGACTCCATCTCAAACAAACAAATAAAAAAAAGCTGCAGGCTTCACGTAGAAAACTCAAATTTGGCTCCCAAATGTGCTGCCCAGCTTCCAGGGAAGAAAGTGATGTTGAGCATGTTTGAGTCAGAGACGCAGATATGATTAGCATCATGATCAACAGGATCCTTGATCCAAAGCACATTGAAGTTTCTTAAATGAAAGTGACTGGATCCAAGAGCAGTGGGGAAGGAAGCCATGGGAAACTAACTGGAACAGTAGAATTTGTCTCACTGAAAAAGGGGCCAGCAGCACAAATGACCAAATCTGAAGGACTGTTGATCTCTCATGTGGCTGATCAAGAGCTTGAGGTAGAGGTAATGGCTCTAAGTAATGAGCGCAAACACCAGAGGTCAGTGGTGTTTTTTAGTACAGTGACTATGTATAGTTTATTAGGGGAAAAAACCTTTATCTAAAGTCCTGTTAATAATGAAAAGTTTAGGTTTCATAGGTCTGAACTGACTCAATATGTCAAATAATTCTGAACTCAAACACTTATTGGCTTCTCAGTGACCTGTTGAGCCTTACTCATGGCTGGTGTGTTTGAAAATACAACATCCAGATAACCTAATGGGATAAAATGTCTTTTGCAAAGAGATCAATATACACTGAATTTGATCCTGTTGAGAAAGCTTCAAAAGATGTACCATTCCTCCATTATAAAATCCAAATATGGATGAATTGCATTCAAATAAAGGTCTAATAACAAAGCTATGAATTTTAATTCACCCTTGAAATGGAATTTATTCTCACTAACATAAAGTGACAGGACATCCGTTATAAGCTTCTATTTTGATCTTTCACTTACCTACTAGCAATGTCAAATACCAATTTCCTATAAGTTTTCATTTCTAAAGGATAACAACATACTATCTTTATCTAACTATAATATTGAATAGAGTGCTAGATTATATTTTATAATCCCATTCATAAATTTTATATTTTTAGGAGTCAGGGTTTATTATTTTCAGAATAATAGGTAAAACTAGGTAACAAGACCCTTAAGCTGATAGCTCTGAATAGTGACCAGTTGTCTCATGTATAATATGTATACATTATTTTATAATAAATACTTTATACATATATACATATGAATGCATGCAAATATAGAATTCTTATATATGTATGTATACGTAAAGATGTATATATTCACTCTAGCTCCTTTCACATACTTTATTTTTAAGGAAACACCATCCTATACATAATATATATATATATGCATGCATACATACATATCACACAACATAATATGCACATAGATAATAAACAAGATATAAATATATACCCCCAAAAGGAAGATATATGCAATGCACGCATATTCAGGGATAGGCGTGTCCTCGATCCTTTATTTTGCTAAAGAAGCAACTGAGATCCAAAGAAAATAAATGGCTTAAGGTCACAGTGAGGAAAAAAAATCAAAAACCCAAGCATCATCATTTCAGTCAGTGCTTCTCCCACTTAATATTTCGATTTTACATTCTGAGTGTTAGACATAGAGAGTGAACTGTAGATGCTTCCTTTTTTACCCCAGTTTTCCGACAACTTCTCTGCTGAGATTTGGATTCTTATCATAAGGCTCTGTTTTGGAAGCACCAATTGCCATTTTAATGCAACTTCCTAATCATGCAGACAGCCAGCCTCTCATAAATCATGTAAAGTACCTGAAAATATGATTTATGAGCTAAGTTATGGGAAATGCGGTCCTTTAACATTCTTAACCCTTCAGGATGTTGTTACCTATCACAGTCTCCTTGCCTGATTCAACTGAAGGTGGGTCTGAACACTTTCATCCCAAACGGCCCCTACTGCTACCCCCAACTACCACTGACCTTTTACCCATTCACCTGCATCCATAAAGAATTTACAGCTTCTTTAAGTTCATCAACTGAGTATAAACTTGTAATTTAAACTCTTACTCTGCGTGTGGCTATTACCAAATATGTTCCTGAGGCACTGCCTTACATGGTAATTAAAGAACTGCATTTAATAGCATCTTATGGAAGAATTAAAAGAGCAAGAGTATTACAGTTTGTTGCAGGAAATAGTCCACAAAAGACCCTAGAAAATCCAAGATGAAACTAATTTAAACCATATGCCTTGCTGAAAAGGAGTATGAAAAAAATGTCTGTAATATGTAGTAAATGAGGCCCATAACTCATTGGAACCTCCAATGAGTTATGTGCTAAATTCATATTTCACAACATGGTCATGCATTTTTTTTTAAAAGTCTCCCTGTCTATTAACCCTTTTCTTTGTATTGGAGAGTTTATAAGAACGACTTGGCTTTGTTTGCATTAATATATTTACATATGCAAATAGAAATAAAATACCAATAGTTTTTTTTTTTTAACCCCCTCCCTTATGGCTCAATATATTATCGCTTCACCAAACCAACAAATTAAAAACAATTTCCAATTTCTTCCACAAATACCTAGTGGCTAAATGTTATTAATGCATTTGTCTGAAAGGCGCAAATTCAAACATTGCTCAGTTAGGGAAGAAGAATCTACAGTGCTGATTGCTTGCAATCCATTTCAGTAATCTATATTTTCTTCACGGAGGTGAAAGTTTATCTCACCATGGAACAACAGTTATAATTTTGCTTCTCCCATTCATCAACTCTGATATTTCGGATCCTCAAATCATCACTTTCTGGAGCTACAGAGGAAGCAAGCTGTTGTCTATTTTCTTTTTAGCACACTCCTTTAAAAAAATGTTTGCCTGCACATTATGGGTTTATCTTCTGTCTGTGAGAGACCCTAATAAATCACGCTTGCTTTCAGCTATCATAGATTATTAGGCTTTTATAATCATGAAATAAACCCAATAGACTATTATTACTATTTTCAGGAGATTGAAAATTACTAGGTATTTTCTTCTTTGTATGAGCACGTGGTTCCCTCATTTTTCAGGAGGGTAGTGTTACATTTAGACTCTGTCAGCACATTGTTGTACAATAACAATGCTCCCAACAAATTGTGGTCTGAGGGGTGGGAGTGGGAGTGAGCACAGCAAACAGGGAGTTCCAGAATTACAAGGGTTTAGTCAGCCTCTGCCATCCTCAAGTTAAAAGCCTGAAGTTTATTTCACAATGTGAACCTCTCAAAGTGTTCTCTCTTGCCCTTTCTCTTTTCAAATACAATAATGGCTGATAATCTTTGTGGAACAATGCTTTGAAATCATTTCAGTTTTAAGAGAGTACATGAAGTCCATCAAACAGAATGAAGCCCCTAAAGGAGATTTATGTGAATTCTTTCTCAACACAATTACTGCAATTAGATACACGTATACCTTTGTGTCCTTAATATTGTAATTTTCATGGGGCAATGATTTGAAGGAGTTTCTTGCTAGAAATAGATCTAAAATGCAGGGTTTTGATGACATTCTCAGCTAAACTAATTGTGTGAGCTGGGAACAAGGTAATGAGGACAGATGTCAAGGTCAATATAATTACTCATTTCTGAATCTGGGTTAATATTTCCAAAGACCTCACATATAAGTTACAACTTATAACCGCTACTAATAGAAAATTCAGCTTTGGTTTCTCTGGTATGGATGCGATGTTGTTTTCTCTCCCTTGTCTCCAATGGTGTCCCAAAGTGAACTTTATTTGTCAAAGGAACAAAACCAAATCTACTTTCTTGTTGACTCTTCATCATATCGAAAGATGCAGATGTGAACAACAAAAGAAACACTTGGCATGATCACTGCAAATGTGTGCATTCCAAAATGCAGCTCATAAAAATCATATTTATCCCTTTGAGAGGAGACAGGCATAAAAGAGGACAAATACAAGGAGGAATTGTGGTGTTGGGTTATTTACATTTTGATAGTCCTGAAATTATTAGATAGCTATTTTCTTGGATCTTTTTTCCCTATCAGCCACAGACTGTCTGTACATCTTGTGTCATAATTGCTATGAAAGGACCTTATTCCAAATGACATTCATTTCCAGGTTTTTATGCCTAAGCTCCTGGATGATCCTCATGTTTCAAAGTGATATAAGGGTATTCACAAACAGCGTTTTAGAACTCTATTCACTTATCTTGGCTAGGATAAATCAACACAGGTAGAGAGGTGCTGATTAAAAGCCATGCTTCAGTGGAAAGTTATTTCAAAGCCAAAATTAATAGAAACCACTCAACTAAACAGATATGGGGACTTAGGAACAAAACTGGCATGTAATAATACAAGAAAAAGACAACAGACTCAATCTCTTTCTCTCTGTCTCTCTCTCATTGCTGTTCAATACTACTAATAATACACATTTACCTTTATATTCATGTCACTAATTGATGGCCTCTATTAGAATAGAAAAAATTCTATTTTTTCCAAAATGTGCTTGTTGAACAAAATTCTATTCATCACAATACTTTAGTATTCCATAGAGAGCATGGGTGGCAATCTCTCTGAGTTATAATCATCCAACAGGTTTCTGGAATTAATTGGGTAATTCAGAAAGTCATCTCCTGCCTTAGGCTTGACTTACTCTTCCCTCCCTACAATATTCCACAGTGAACCTGCCTCTGTCTGTCCTAACTTTTTCCACCTTGACACTGAGCCTTGTCTCGTGCCAGTTGCTGAGCTTCACTTTGAAATCCTTCCTTTCAAAAAAAACCAAACATTTAAATAATCATGATTTCAAAACACTTCTAAACTTCAACCAAATAAAGAGAAAAGGAAAGCTTCCCATTTTCCCCTCCCTTTCTACTGGCAGCTTGTCTATCTCTATTTTTCATCCAAATAAGCAGAGCCCTGTAAACCTTGTCCAGAAGACACGGACTGAAAGAATTAATCAAACTGTTGTTTATGAGCTGCTCAGAGCAGATTAAATGTTGTGTTGACAACACAATTTGCAAATTATCTATCAACATCAACAGACATACAGCAATGAGCCAAGCCAATTGGATACCTTTGGACACAAGAGGACCATGTATTTCCTAGTCTTGATTCCAAAACTAAGTCCTTTTGAAGGAGTTTTATCCAACATTATTTTCCGTCTCATTGCTGCAGATGAGTTGCTTTACAATATATTTTGGATAAAATGATAGTTTGATTTCTGCCACATACAAGTTCAGTTTCCTGCCTGTCTCACTCCAGACATCCCATATTCCAATTCAGCACCAGATATTCATCAGATAACTGCCTCTTAAAAATGTCTATGGCAGCCAACCGCCAAAATGATCCCAACTTCCTGGTATTAACAGCCTTCGTACTTTTGTTTGTAGTTTTCTCACACATCACAAGTTCAATCTCTGTGACCAATGGGACAGGAGAGAGATGGTGGTGCGTCACTTCTCAGATTTGTTACATCTGTAACCTGTTCCTGTAGATGTCTGGGTAATATTTCATTGTATTAAAATACCATAACTTGTTTATATATTTGCCTATTAATGAATATTACCTTCCAGTTTTGACAACTATGAATAAAATTACTGTGAACATTGGTGTACAAGTCTTTTTGTGGGCCTATGCTTTCAAAAATAAACACCTAAGGGTGAAATTGGTAGGTCACAAGGTAATGTTTGCTTTGTACTATAAAAACTGAATAATTATTTCCCAATAATATCTTACAATCTAATCAACAAAGAATGAGAATTCCATTTGCTTCACATTCTTGCCAATACTTGATATTCCTGTTCATTTGAATTTTAGCCACTCTAGTAAGTGAAATGTTCTCTTATAATGGTTTAATTTGTGTTTTATGATGCCTAGTCATACTGGGCAACCTTTCGTGACTTATTGGCCATTTGTATACCTTTGTATACAAAGGTGTTTAAAGAGTTTATATAAGAAGTTTATTCAAGTCCTTTTACTCATTTTTAATTAATTTGCTAGCTTCTTATTAATAAGTTGTAAAAGGCTTTCATATATCCTGGATAGAAGTTTTTGTCAGAATTATTCATTTTAATTCTTCTCCCAGTCTGTAGCTTAATTTTTATTCTTAATACTGTATTTTTAAAAACAAGTTTTACTTTAGATTAAACTTCATGTAACATGGTTTATAGTCAGTGCTTTTTATTTACTATCCAAGAAATCTTTGCCTTTCCCAAGGTTATGAACATTCTCTTCTACATTTTCTTCTAGAAGTATTAGCATTTGACTTCTTGAAATAAATTGTAGAATCAACCTAACAATATCTATTTTTAAAAAGTTTTTTCTGGGATTTTGATGGGGATTGCATTCAAACTAGAGTTCAATTTGGGAAGAATTGGCATCTTAAAAATACAGAATCTTCCAATTCATTAAGGTGATGTCCCTCTCCATTTTCTAATTTCTTTGTCAGTTTCAATGTTGTCATCTTTCAAGTCTTTTGTTACATTCATTGCTAGGTATTTTCATGTTGTTGTTATTGTTGTTATGTCATTATTTTATTTTTTAAATATAATAGACATTTAATTGATTTTGTTGTTAATTTTGTATCCTAAACCTTGCTAAATTCATTTGTCAATTCCAGAAAATTTTTTTATAGATTGCTTAAGATTCCCTAATATTTTCTTTTGCTTACATAGTCTGTAAATAAAGGCAATTTTACATTTCCCTTTCCAAACTGGTACATGTATGTCACTTTAGCTTTTTCTTGTTATACTGGCAAGGACTTCCAGTATTATAGTGAATGGAACACACATTCTTGTCTTGTTCTCATTTGTAGAGAGAAATGTTTTTTTGTGTTGTGCCATTATGCATGATAGCAGTTTTAGAATTTTGAAGTGCTTCTTATTAATTCAGAAAATTTTCTTCTATCCTTGGTTGACTGATATATTTAAACTTGAATAGGTGTTGAATTTTATTAACCATTTTTTTGCATCTGTTATAATTATACATTTATATATCTGTATTTATATAACATAAACATCTGATATAATTATATTTTTTCTTGTTTTATGCGTTAATATGGGGGATTGCATTGATTGATATTCTTTTTAATGCTTAAACCAAACTTGCATCCACTTGGTCATGATATATTATCTTTTTTTATTAGATCGCTATTTTCAATTTGATAATATTTTGTGAGAATATTTGTGCCTATGTTCATGAGTGATATTAATATGCACTTTTCTTTTTTAGTAATATATTGTCAAAATTGGGATATTATGCTTATGCTCATCTTATAAAATTTGTTGAAAAGCATTCTATTTATCTGTTTTCCGAAAGTGTTGTTATTATTCTTCCATAAAATTGGTATTATTTATTCTATAAATAGTTTATACTATTTACCAGTAAAATTACTCGGACTCTAAATTTTCCTTGGGTTTATATTTCTTATTATACATTCAAATTTTATATATCTTATTATATATATAATTTATATCTTATTATATATTCAGTTATATAATTACTCAGATTTTTTAGTTCATCTTATGTCAGTTAAGGTAAAATGTATTTTTTAAGGTATGTGACATTTCAACCAAGTTATTGAATTTATTAGCATAAAATTCTTCATACTATTTATTTCCTATATTCCTTTTTTTTTTTTTTTTTTTTTTTTGAGACAAAGTCTGGCTCTGTCGCCTAGGCTGGAGTGCAGTGGCCCGATGTTGGCTCACTGCAACCTCGGTCTCCCGGGTTCACACCATTCTCCTGCCTCAGTCTCTCGAGTAGCTGGGACTACAGGCGCCCACCACCACACCCGGCTAATTTTTTGTGTGTGTGTGTGTTTTTAGTAGAAACGGGGTTTCATCGTGTTCCCCAGGATGGTCTCGATCTCCTGACCTTGTGATCTGCCTGCCTCAGCCTCCCAAAGTGCTGGGATTACAGGCGTGAGCCACTGTGCCCAGCCCCATATTCCTTTTAATGTCTGTATGATGTGTAATAATATCTCCTTTTTCATTTATAACATCGATGACTTGTATTTTATTCCTTTTTGTCTTGATAATTCCAGTCAGGTATTTCTCAATTTTAGGAACTTTTCAAAGAATTAATGCTTGGCTATTAATCTTCTCTATTGTTTGCCTGTTCTAATTCATTGCTTTTTAAAATTTGCTTATTGTGTTGAATTTATTGTTGTTTCTAACTTTTCAAAGTAGAAAATTAGATCAACTTAAAACTGTCTTCGTTCAACTACACATTTAATACTTAAAATTCCACTCTAAGCTCTTCTTAGATCATTCCCTCAAGTTTTGATTTGCTTTCATTATTATTATGTTTAAAATATGTTCTGATTCATCTTCTGATTTCTTCAGGTCTCCATGAGATATTTAGAAGTTTGTTATTTAATTTTCAGATCTTTCAAGATTTTTTGATATATTTTTATTGGTATTGAATTTAATTTTACTGTGGTCTAACATCAAATATCATAAGATTTCAATTGTTTGAAATGTATTGAGATGCAGTTTGTGGCCCATTATGTGGTACATTTTTATGAACTTTATATATCAATATGAAAAGAATGTTTATTCTGCAGTTGTGTGTGTATAGTGTTTGGTAAATGTCAATTAACTTGGTGAACAGTGTTGCTCAAATTTTCTATATTCTTCCAAAACTTTTTCTACTTGTGTCATCATAATGAGAGAGTGCTGTTTACATTTCCAACTATTATTATGTATTTCTTATTGTTTCATTTGCTTCTGTTGATTTTTGCTTCATTAATTTTAAAGTTCTATTATTTGGTATATACATTTTTAAGATTCTGTCTTCCTGATGTACTGCCCCTTTTATTAATGTAAAATGTTCCTCTTTATCTCTAAGAATACTTAGAGTCCTTAAGCCTTTATTGTCTGATGTTAATATACCCAAAATACTTTTCTTTTGATTTGTGTTCCCAGGTATATTCTTTTTCTGTCTTTTGATTTTTAATCTATGTCCATCTTTGTATTTAAAGTACATTTCTAACAGATAAACTCTGGCTGAGACTTATTTTTTATCCCCTCTGATAAACTTTGCTTTGAATTAGAATATTTAAATAATTTGTATTTAGCGTAGTCATATATATGTTTAGGTTTAAGTCTATATTCTTGCAATTATTTTTCTGTTTCTCTCACCTGACCTTTGTTTCTATTTTCTTCCTGGATGCCTTCTTTTGAATTATTTGGATATGTTTCATGACCTCTTTCGCTTATTAGCTACAATTATTTTATTTGTTGTTAACGTATTTATAGTATCCATTCTTTACATATCAAAATGTACTTAGTTAATATTTTCTCACTTCATACCTCACGCTTCCCACATACTTCACACCTTTCATTATATCACTAATAACTAATTACTATTAATAACTAATAAACTTCCCATTTTACATTTTACACTTCACAGTTTCTACCTCACAAATGTAACCCTTGCTTCCTTGTACCATTGTTGTCATTGATTTACCTTGATATACATTTTGACTCTGCCTTTAATATTATTATTTTTACATTAACTTATGACAAGAAAAATAATATTTTATTTCATATTTTCCCATTTTGGTTCTCTTTCCTACCTCTATATGTAATTTTTACATTTGATATTATTTTCTTCTCCCTGAAGAATATTCTCTAGCATTTCTTGTAGTGTTAGTCTGCTGGTGATACATGGTCTCAGGTTTTTTTAAATCTGATAATGTCTTTATTTTATCCTTATTTTTAAAGTGTATTTTTGCCAATTCAATTCTACATTAAGAGTCTTTTATTTTGCATCATGTGTTTGTGTTTAACATTTTAAATATGTCATTCAGGATCTTCTAGAGTCTGTTGCTCCCTATGAAAAGTTAACAATTATTTTTATAATTGTTCCCTGTGTGTTATATGTCTCTGATCTCTAGCTGATTTCAAAATTTATTTTTATGTTTGGATTTTAGTAAATCTGATGTGCCTCAGTGAGGTCTTTCATCATATTTAGAAAACTGTAATGCTTGTGACTCCAATTAATATTGTCCATCAGATCCTTGTACATCTTTCAACTTTCTTTAAAATTTCCCCTTTCTTTTCCAAATTAAACAACTTCTATGTAATTGTCTCCAAATTTATTGACTGTGTATTCTTCCATATCCAATTTGCTATCAATGTGTCCAGTTAATTTTTCACTTCAGTTAATGTATTTTTTTTGTTCTAGAATTTTGGTTTTATTTTATGTGTACTTCCATTCTCTGCTAGGATTGCCTATATATTTATGCATTTAGGCATATTTTCTATTATTTATTTGAACATATTTCATTAATTCTTTGAAAATATATTAGTTGCTTTATAGTATTTGTCGGCTAACTTCAAAATCAAGACGTCTTGAATTTGATTTCTTTTTTCTTTCTTTTTTTTTTTTTTTTTTTTAGACAGAGTCCTGCTCTGTAGCCCAGGCAGTGGTGCTGTCTCAGCTCACTGCAACCCCTGCCTCCCAGGCCCTGGTTCAAACAATTCTGCTGCCTCCCTCTCCCACGTAGCTGGGATTACAGACACGTGCCACCATGCCCAGTTAATTTCTGTATTTTTAGTAGAGACAGGGTTTCACCATGTTGGCCAGGATGATCTTGAATTCCTGACCTCATGATCCACCCACCTCAGCCTCCCAAAGTGCTGGGATTACAGGCGTGAGCCACCACACCCAGTCTAGACATCTTCAATTTGATTTCTAATGTCTGTTTGTTTTTCTTTACTTAAAGCTGAGCTACATGTTTCCATTTCTTTGCATGTCTAGTTATTTTTATTGCATACTAGACATCGTCAGAAATACTGTAGAGATTCTGGATTCTATTATTTTCCTCTGAAGGGTATTTATTTTTGTTTTGTTTTTGTTTTACTAAGCATTTCAATTAGAGACTGAAATTGTGTAGGCTTGATTTTGTGTGTTTTTAGATGGATCTGTAGAAAACAAAAGACATTTATTCAGTCCTTCCAATATTAGATCCTATCTCCAAACTATCAATTCTAAAGTTGCCATCAGAACTTGATTGGGGGTTGGTTAAGGCTGCTACAGAGTAGAACTAACTCTAAGGTGTGTACTTTACTTTTGAGGGAAAGTCTCTCCTGTGGGGCCTTACTTTGGTATCTCAGTTAAATTCAAAAGTGTTAATGAGCTTTTTCTACTCTACATAGGCCAGAACTCTAATATTCCTTAGCACTATTCAAACTTTCATATTTCTGTTTTGCTATGAAATCCATAGCAGCTGCTCTCTGGTAGACCTGGGTAGTTTTATTCTGTGTATGTGCAAATGAGCCTCAATCAGGAACTCATGCGGAGCCCTTGCCTTCACAGATTTTTGTTTATCATAAAGAGCCTCTTTGCCCCCAATGTCTTTTCTTTCAGACTTAAACTGCTTCAGGGAGGGTTCCTATACTTAGATCTTAGCTTCTTTAGCCCAGCAGAAACTGTTCTTCTTTCCTTGAATTCTCCCTCCTCATGCCATTGTTGGGGATTTGTTTCAGGCAAATAACCACAGAAATCATGCAGTTCCCTTTATACATTTTTATTTTTCAGGGATCATTGTCTTGTGCTGCCTATTGTGCAAAGCCCCAAACCCAATAATTTATATGTTTTGTTCAGTTTTATTATTGTTTGTGATTGATTATGGCGTAATGGTGTAGTCTAGTACTTCATTATATTTTTAGTCTGGCTTTTAAATAAATAAATTCCAATGTAGATTATTCATGCTTGTGAATAAGGTTATGAACCTCCTTTATACCCCAAACCAGGCTAAACTTGGGAGTCAACGTAATGATTCCACCTACTTAGTATGACTTGAATTAGCCCAAATTCTTATCTCTAAATAATCTTTTACCCAACTGTGATGAATGAAACTTCTTGATATTCTCCCCCTTGGTTCAAAATTCTTATTATACTAATTTCTTTAAATGTTAAAGTTAGCATAGGGACAAATTCTGAAATAGACATTAGTTAAAATTTAATTTGGCATATATTTTTGAGAATCTCCAAATGAGTGTTACAGTAGTATAGTGGCAGAAGAGAGAGAAGACTACTTAGCTGCTCAAAAGCTCAGTAAAGTATGCTAGAGCAATTTGTGAACTGTCAAATTCTACCTGAAAATTGTTTGTTTCATATAAGGCACTGTTTAAAGTATGCTTTACATTTGAGAGGAAGGGATGGAGAAAACACAAAGAAAGAGTATTTTTTTGGCTTTTACCTATTACCAAAAATTAATTTATCAATACAGTTATTAGCCTAGAAAACCTGATTCTGAGGAAATAAAAGTCAAGCCTATATCACTGAAGTGTGAAGAAAAGGGATTTGTGGCATCAAAAATAACAGCAGTGCTGAGAAGTGTCACATAACAGAAACAGAGATACCTTAAATTTAGAAGGTTATAGGAGCAATGCGGATGAATTACCTGTGAGTAGTCCTGAGCTTTGATAGCTCACTCTGGCTAATTATTCATTTTCACCCTTACCTAATAAGCAACTAATAGATTGTACCAATATATAAGCTATCATCAGGTACCAAGCAGAACGCTAAGCACTTTGTATGGATTACTGTACGTGGTTGGCACTATTTTTACTCACTATACAAAAAAAGAAATGAAAGCTTAGGGAGCAGTGGATAGACCTTAGGGTGGCCCTTATGTTCCTTCCCTGCTTCCTGGTGCCTGTATCTTGTACAATCTCCTCCTCTTCAGTGTGAGTGAGACCTGTGACTTGTTTTTAACCAACAGAACATGTCAAAGGTAATGAATCATTCCCATGATTACAATTTATTACATAATGTTCCATCTTGCTAACATACTCAATTTCTCTACTGGTGGCTTTGTAGAAGCAAGTTGCCATAAATACTACAGGCATGAGAAAATTAATTTTGCCAACAACCTGAGGGAGCTTGGAAATGGAGCATTTCCCAGCTGAGCCTCTCATGAGAACTCAGGCTTGATTTAAACGTGAGTTGCAGCTTTGTGAGGCACTAGGCAAAGGACCCAGTAAAAATGACCCAACTCCTTGACTCACAGAGACTGTGGGATAATAAATATATGTTGTTTTAAGCCACCAAATTTGTTAATTTGTTATGTGACAATAGATAACTAACACAAGGGGTAAGTTAAGTTGCTCAAGTTCACACAGGTAAGAAGTGGCAACATCAGTAACCAAATCAGACCTATTTGAATTCAAATTGCTTGCTCTTTACTAATATTTTATACTACATTCCACTCCTCTGCTCTGCAGGACCCAATTTCCCGTGAGTAAAATACTGGTGATGCCAAGAAGGTTTCCAATGCAGTTCTAAGTTTCACGAAACTTTGAATTTTGATGTGAAATCTTCTTGTATTTTATGGGACATAAGGGCAAAATCTCCACATGTGAATAATGATAGCTGATGCTTAATTAAGCATACTATGTGTGAGGAACTGTGCTCTTGGAGATTTATGTCCATACTATGGTTTGGATCTGTGTCCCTACCCAAATCTCTTGTTGAACTGTCATTCTCAGTGCTGGAGGCTGGACCTAGTGAGAGATGATTGGATCATAGAGGCAGTTTCTAATGGTTTAGAACCATCCCTCTAGTGCTATTCTAGTAATAGAATTCTCATGAGATCTTTACTTCTGTTTAAAAGTATGTAGCACCTCTCCCCTTTCTGTCTTCCTCCTGCTCCTGCCAAGTGAAACATACCTGTTTCCCCTTTGCTTTCTGCCATGATCGAAAGTTTCCTGAGGCCTCCCCGGAAGCTGAGCAGATGGCCAGCATCTTGCTTCCTGTACAGCCTGTGGAACCATGAGCCAATTAAACCTTTTTTCTTTATAAACTATTCAGTCTCAGGTATTTCTTTATAGAAATGCAAAAACAAACTAACCATTATCTCGTTTAACTTTTTAGCACTTCTATGAGGTAGACACCATAATCATTATCTGTTCTAGAGAAAACTCTGACTTATGGAGGTTATCAAATTAGTCAAAAAGTCGTACAGCTACCAAGGAGCAAAGTAAAGATTTGAACTCAGGTCTATTTTATTTTAACATACGGGATTTGCAATCAGAGAAATCTGCAAGCTGTTGACAGAGATTCACATATGGCCTAGAAAATGAAAAATGATGCAGGTTGAAATTGCAATTGCTAGTCTTTAATGTGATGTGTATGAAATTCTCTAAAGCAGATGGACATCATTTATTGACTACCTGAAGCATCACACACTGGACTGGGTGCTAGAATCATATTAATGTAGCCTCGAATTTCACCCATCTACTCTTCAATTATTTACTGATTTTTGTGTGTGTTCCAGGCACACAATAGATACTGGGAAGAGAAAAAGAAAAGGTATAGTACAGGACTTTAAGAAGCATACAGTCTATTGGTAGAGAAAGACAAGTGAATTAATTAATTACAATTATGGCCCAAATATTGAGTATTTTCAAACTTTCTTGTTTATTGGCAAGTGATCAGAATCATTGCTGCCTAAATATGCAAATCTCAAATAACTGAAACCTTAGTTAAGTGGTGACTTACTTTGAAAGTGAGGTATTAGCACTGCAAATGTATAAAGTTATATCTGAATTTTAACAAAATGACTAAAAAGAACAATGTACCCTTTAGGAGATATTTAGGAGAGACATCAAAATTTTGAAGAATTTACTTTGCTTTTATAGAAAGAAGAGAAGGGCAGTATAAAATATCCTGATTTTGGTACAGCATATGTATCTGGTTAGCTTAATCAGGGCTACCAATTTTGACAAATATGAATATCTGTCCCTGTATAAGACACTGTAGTTCCTCCCAGTATGGTTTTGTTTTGTTTTTTTTTGTTGTTTGTTTGTTTGTTTGTTTTTTTTCATCCTTTCCCTATCTTGTAGCACCCTTGCTCTTTGGGTAGTCTCAAATCACCTATGCATTCAGGATAGTTCTTTGCCTTGACCATAAGGTTGGTTCAGTCAGAAAACTACTGTTAAACTAATAACGTGGGTACAAATGAAACTACCAGGAGTATTTGTCAGCCATTTCACTACCATGAAAGGAGTCCGTTTTAGGATGACGGTATAACAAGGAGACAAAACATGTAGTAGGTACTTCTTGGTATTGTTGAGTACCTAGATTAAGTCCACCTTATTTCCAATCTTTTGCATTATGTAAATCAGCAACTCCCCTCCTTGTTTAAGCCAATATAATTTGAATTTTCTCTTACAGACAACAAATATGGTTGAGTGGTATGAAACCTTAAGTCATCTATGTTAAAATAATCAGTTTTTCTGATATTTTTATCTGAATTAATGTTATGGTAATGGATGTCAGGTAAGAGTTAGCAAGTACAGATTGTTGACATCTGAGTAGTAGAGACAACTCTATCAATCAGTAGGGTAGCCATCCTTTCAGGGAACCCCCAGTGGTCCCTACTTTCTGGTACCTGTGTCCTTATGTAGTGTCCTCTAACATGGAATCAGGACTGGTTATGATCAATTGCAGAAATGACAGCATACAATTTCCAAGGCTAGGTCCTATAGACCTAGAAGCTTCCACTTCAGTCTCTTGGGATTCTTTACCTTCACCATGAAGATTTAAACATCCCTATGAACTACCTTACATGAAGAACTGAATCCGGCCACTACCCCAGTATTAATTTGTCAGTAATATAATTAACCTACCTTGGAAGCAAATTCTAGTCCCAGTGAAGCCTTCAGACTGAAACCCCCGCCTACTTGTGACTACAACCTTGTGAGAATCCTGAGTTAGAGACACCAGTGAAACCATTCCTGAATTCCTGAACCACAGACATAATAAACAATTATAGTTGTTTTGAGCTACTAAGTTTTGAGGTAAGTTGCTACACATCAATAAATAACTAATACAATCATCAGGGATTTCATAAGCATGTAGTTCTTAGAAGGAGGAATATAAAAATAATAAATGGCATTTTCCCAGTTACAAAGACCTCATAATTTTATTGGAAAGATAATTATAACACAAATAAAGCAAACACGTTTCCTTTAATATATTTGTCACTCAAAATGTATCATTAATTAACCAAGAGACCAATACACTATATGCTATTAACAGAGACTAAATTATCTGGTTCAAGAAATAACTATGATGGATAATAGTTGATCAGCTGCCCACAATTTCCTATAACTGAAAATTGTGGTGTATATATATATATATATATATATATATATACACACACACACATATACACACACACACACACACATAGAATATAGAAGCAGATGAATCTAAGTAGCAGATGAGTATGTTTTAAATTATGTTTAAAAACTAAGAATTACATCTTATGGTCTTTAATTCTTACAGGAGAATTTCAAAATCTCCTATTGTTTGACTGCTAGAAGGTTCCTGGTCCATTAGTAACCACTTTACATTTTGAGGTTATGGAAACAATCCTAGGAGTGATTGTGTAAGATACCACACAGGATGAGAGCTTGTAGAGTGATCAATCAATAACCAATAATTTTATGTAATTAACATGTAAAACAAAAGGTGGTTTGATCAAGAATCTTCACAAATATTAGCAAACAAAAATACATTTTGTGCCGTCAGATAGAAAATGCAGGAAACAGTATGACCGTAGAATTTTGCCAAAGACTGACATCAATTAAGAGGTTAAAAACATGGTATTTCTCTCACCTACAAAGCAGGTACATAGAGCATAATGAAATAGGAATTAAGGGCTTCTTTAATACAAAGCAAAAAATTTGATAAATAAGTTTGCTGGGTTCTGCAGTATAATTACTTTAATATGTGAAAAATAAACTTCCATAATATGGTCAGCAATTTGCTGGAGGGCCAGAAACATCTACCGTCAATGATTTCATTAAGCTATTAGATTCCCTTTGATTAAAATTAACAATTGGTGTTACACCACCTGACAATGGCAGCTTTTCATCAGAGCAGCTAGTTAAAATACCACAGTGTTGTCTTTCTTATCACTGCTTCCATATGAAACTCGTAAGAATAGAGCTTCCTCAGTCCAACAGCTGGAAAACCCCACTTCTGAGATAAGAGAGGTTGTGTTCATCATGACAAAAAGTGCAATATTATGAAGGAATTTGTAGAAATAATAGGATCTACATGGAAATGCTGAGGACAATTTAACAAATGTGTCCAGACACTGACTTATGTTTTAAGCTCCTCTTCAAAACTGGGCATTGCATTCATGGCTGCTATCTAACTTGTGCTTTGCTTTCAGCTTTGGATAATCACATGTAGTTATTCTTTCTCTCGCTCGCTCTCTATTTTTCTGACAACAGAAATGACATTTAACAATCAAAACTCTGAGAAAAGAATTGACTACAGTCAGTTTTTCTAAATCTAATAATGATTCTTTTCTTCCTCCCTCCCTTCCTTCTCTCCCCCCTTCCCTCCCTCCCTCCCTTCCTTCCTCCTTTCCTCCCTTCCCTCCTTTCTTTCTTTTTCAAAAAGATTTAAGGTTTCTTTTTAGCAGAAATAGAAATAACAACTTGCCAGACAGCAGACATAGTTATAAGCAGTTGATTTATATTGACTCACTTGAGCTTCACAACAACACTGAGAAATAGTTTGTTATGATCATTCCCTTTTATGATTCCCACTTTACAGATAAGGAGAATCAACAACAGGGAAGTTGAATGACCCACCCAAGGTCATATAGCTAAAAAGCCTCATCATCTGTTTCTAGATTTTATGTACTTGATGTATAATTTACTAAAATACATATTCCTTATTTTTTAAAAAATTTTTAATGTGGCAACAATCAAGAAATCAAAATTCTGGACAGAGATGCCTGATTCTTTTGGGATAGATAAAGTGGTATTTTTGGTCTGTTGTTTCATCTTTTAAAAATGGTTTCGATATAAGCACTGCAACCAGTTAGTGCAAATATATACAGTATATCCTTGAAAATGTATGTGCAAATCCAATACTTTTATACATTAAATGATGTTTTAAATAAACTAAGAGAACTCTTGTTTAATTTACTTTCCTAAATAAATTTTAGAAATTCAAATTTCTATAACTGGGGCTCATTTAAATTATGTCACCTTGTAAATATTTGTGTTTACTTGCATAAAAGAGAAAGGAAGAGGGCAAACAAAAATTATAGAAGGAATGTCAAATGGTAAGCATACTTTTTTAATATTATTGTCGAATCATATAACCCTTGAATAAATAAAAATTATGATAAACTCCTGACTGTAGAGAACTTTGTGGCTTACAACAATGCTCCCAAATTTGTATGTCATTTAGATGCTCAAAATAATCCTGTGTTAAAGAAAGTCCAAGCATAATTATAACCACATTGCATGTGAGTAATCGCTTGGCCATCAGCTCATAAAAGGTCAGAAAAGCCTTTGCCCTGTTCACGCATTATCCCAGCTCTTAGCATAATTCCTGGAACATAGTGGGCACTCAATAAATAGCTGCTAGACAAAGGAATTAATCAGTTAATGAGTTAATGAATAAAGGAGGGGCCAAGATTTTAATCTCTGGCCAGAGTGCCAAAGAATGAAGCCCAGGTCTGCCACCTAAAAATGTTATAGTTTGGCAAAGTATTTTTTAAACATCTCTGAGTATTTATAAGAATAACAATAGTGGCTACCTCACCCTGAAAAGATGCAGATGAAATATATATATGATGAGTGAATGAATAATACAACAATTGAGTGAATTAAAACTCAAAATAAGTCTTTGCTTCCATGTGAATGCTCCTTCTATTACCTTCTCTAAAAGGTTACCCAGGAAAGCTTTAAGTCCTGTAAAATCCACCCTCAGGAAACTTACTTAAAGCCATGTAGGTCACAGGCTGACCTAGACACTGAGTCAAGTCCTGGGTGGATCTTGACCTGATCCAGGGTCTCATATCATGCTCAAAATAACTTTCATTGATGATTTCTTTAGGCCTTCTCTGGCACTAATTTTACATTGCTGGAGCCACTTAACCTGAATCATAAATATTGGAATTAAATTTAAATGCTTTAGTTTTGTGGTTTCAAATTGTGTTCTTAGGAAATTGCAAGTTGCTTGAAGGCAAGGACAACTTCGGTCTTGTTCCACAGGACTTTCATACATTTCCTGGAACCTAGTGGGTGCTCTGTGAATATTTGTTGAATGAATGGACATTTCACAGGAACCTAGATGTGCACAGAGCAGCTTCAGAGTTTCCAACATATTTTATTAAACATTTATTTAAAATATTTAATTATTTTAAAGGCTTTAACAAAAGCCTTTAAAAAATAGCACACATGCTCAAATGCACTATACTTCAAAATTTCACATACTGGATACCATCAGTACAATAAATCATACAGTTCCATGAACAAGTGTAGGCACTGACTTGAACAAAGTATTTTCTCCTATTTTTGTGCATTGCTTTATTCACTCATAGAGTTCAAATATCAGTTAATCACCTTTTCTGGTCCAGGCACGATCTAGGTACTTGACATAAATCAGTGAACAAAATAGACACAGATTTTTTCCTTCATGGAGCTAACATGTGAATGAAGAAACAGACAATAAACAAATTGTACAGTTTATCATAAGAGAATACACTGCCAGAGACTGGGGCTGTGCTTGAAGGGTGGATGTAGGCTGCAATTTTGATTAGGGTGGTCAGGGTAGGCCTTATTGATAAGATGACATGAGACAAGACACTTGAAACAAGAGAGGCAGTTAGCCAGGTGGATATGTGGGGAAAGATAATTGGATGCCTACATGGGGAAAAAAATATAAACTAACCTATGCCTCACATGATCAACAAATGCAAATTTTTCGATAAAGATCTAAATATAAAATGCAAAATAAATAATGGTTTTAGAAAATGATATAGGAGAATAACTTCATAACATCGAGTTGGGAGGTTTTTAATAAGCTATAGAAGCTCTATTTGTAAAGGAAGTATTAATAAATTTAACTATATTTCACTCATGAAAATTATCATTAAGAAAGTTAAGACAGCATGAGTTGGAAAAAGATATTTTCATCCATATAGCTGACATAGAACTAATATTCAGAATAATGTATAAAGAACTTCTACAAAACAATAAGAAATTGTGACAACCAAATAGAAAAAATAACAAGCAAGAAACTTGAAAAGATACTTCACAAAAATGGCATCCCAATAGCCAGTTGCCATTTGAAAAGGTGTTTATCCACCTCTACGCAAATAAACTAGAACACCTAGAAGAAATGGATAAATTCCTGGACACATACACTCTCCCAAGACTAAACCAGGAAGAAGTTGAATCCCTGAATAGACTAATAATAACAGGCTCTGAAATTTAGGCAATAATTAATAGCCTACCAACCAAAAACAGTCCAGGACCAGAGAGATTCACAGCCGAATTCTACCAGAGGTACAAGGAAGAGCTGGCACCATTCCTTCTGAAACTATTCCAATCAATAGAAAAAGAGGGAATCCTCCCTAACTCATTTTATGAGGCCAACATCATCCTGATACCAAAGCCTGGCAGAGACACAACAAAAAAAGAGAATTTTAGACCAATATCCCTGATGAACATCGATGCAAAAATCTAAAATACTAGCAAACTGAATGCAGCAGATCACCAAAAATTTTGCCCACCTTGATCAAGTGGGTTTCATCCCTGGGATGCAAGGCTGGTTCAACATACGAAAATCAATCAATAAACGTAATCCAGCATATAAACAGAACCAAAGACAAAAACCACATGATTATCTCAATAGGTGGAGAAAAGGCCTTTCACAAAATTCAACAGCCCTTCATGCTAAAAACTCTCAATAAATTCGGTATTGATGGAACGTATCTCAAAATAATAAGAGCTATTTATGACAAACCCACAACTAATATCATACTGAATGGGCAAAAACTGGAAGCATTCCCTTTGAAAACTGGCACAAGACAGGGATGCCCTCTCTCACCACTCCTATTCAACATAGTGTTGGAAGTTCTGGTCAGAGCAATCAGGCAGAAGAAAGAAATAAAGGGTATTCAATTAGGAAGATGATTGTATATTTAGAAAACCCCATATTCTCAGTCCAAAATCTCCTTAAGCTGATAAGCAACTTCAGCAAAGTCTCAGGATACAAAATCAATGTGCAAAAATCACAAGCATTCTTATATACCAATAACAGACAAACAGAGAGCCAAATCATGAGTTAACTCCCATTCACAATTGCTTCAAATAGAATAAAATACCTAGGAATGCAACTTACAAGCAACGTAAAGGATCTCTTCAAGGAGAACTACAAACCACTACTCAATGAAATAAAAGAGGACACAAACAAATGGAAGAACATTCCAGGCTCATGGAGAGGAAGAATCAATATTGTGAAAATGGTTATACTGCTCAAGGTAATTTATAGATTCAATGCCATCTCCAATAAGCTACCAATGACTTTCTTCACAGAATTGGAAAAAACTGCTTTAAAGTTCATATGGAACCAAAAAAGAGCCTGCATTGCCAAGACAATCCTAAGCCAAAAGAACAAAGCTGGAGGCATGACTCTACCTGACTTCAAACTATACAAGGCTACAATAGCAAAACAGTATGGTACTGGTACCAAAACAGAGATAAAGACCAATGGAACAGAACAGAACCCTCAGAAATAATACCACACATCTATAACCATCTGATCTTTGACAAACCTGACAAAAACAAGAAATGGGGAAAGGATTCTCTATTGAATAAATGGTGCTGGGAAAACTGGCTAGCCATATGTAGAAAGCTGAAATTGGATCCCTTCCTTACACCTTATACAAAAATTAATTCAAGATGGATTAGAGACTTAAATGTCAGAACTAAAACCATAAAAACCCTAGAAGAAAACCTAGGCAATACTATTCAGGACATAGGCATGGGTAAGGACTTCTTGTCTAAAACACCAAAAGCAATGGCAACAAAAGCCAAAATTGACAAATGGGATCTAATTAAACTAAAGAGCTTCTGCACAGCAAAAGTACCACCATCAGAGTGAACAGGTAACCTACAGAATGGGAGAAATGTTTTGCAATCTACTCATCTGACAAAGGGCTAATATCCAGAACCCACAAAGAACTCAAACAAATTTACAAGAAAAAAACAACCCCATCAAAAAGTGGGCAAAGGATATGAACAGACACTTCTCAAAAGAAGACATTCATACAGCCAATAGACACATGAAAAAATGCTCATCATCACTTGCCATCAGAGAAATGCAAATCAAAACCACAGTGAGATACCATCTCACACCAGTTAGAATGGCAATCATTAGAAAGTCAGGAAACAACAGGTGCTGGAGAGGATTTGGAAAAATAGGAACACTTTTACACTGTTGGTGGGACTGTAAACTACTTCAACCATTGTGGAAGACAATGTGGTGATTCCTCAAGGATCTAGAACTAGAAATACCATTTGACCCAGCCATCCCATTACTGGGTATATACCCAAAGGATTATACATCATGCTGCTATAAAGACACATGCACATGTATGTTTATTGCGGCACTATTCACAATAGCAAAGACTTGGAACCAACCCAAATGTCCATCAATGACAGACTGGATTAAGAAAATGTGGCACATATACACCATGGAATGCTATGCAGCCATAAAAAAGGATGAGTTCACGTCCTTTGTAGGGACATGGATGCAGCTGGAAATCATCATTCTCCTCAAGCTATCAAGAACAGAAAACCAAATACCGCATGTTCTCACCCATAGGTGGGAATTGAACAATGAGAACACTTGGACACAGGAAGGGGAACCTCACACACTGGGGCCTGTCGTGGGGTGAGGAGAGCGGGCAGGGATAGCATTAGGAGATATACTTAATGTAAATGACTAGTTAATGGCTGCAGCACACCAACATGGCACATGTATACATATGTAACAATCCTGCACGTTGTGCACAGGTACCCTGGAACTTAAAGTATAATAAATAAAAGAAAAAAGAAAGAAAGAAAGAAAGAAAAGGTGTTTATCCAGCCAGGCGCGGTGGCTCATACCTGTAATCATAGCACTTTGGGAGGCCAAGGCGGGCTGATCACAAGGTCAGGAGATCGAGACCATCCTGGCTAACATGGTGAAACCCCATCTCTGCTAAAAAATACAACAAAAAATTAGCCAGGTGTGGTGGCGGGCACCTGTAGTCTCAGATACTCGGAAGGCTGAGGCAGGAGAATGATGTGAACCCAGGAGGCGGAGCTTGCAGTGAGCCGAGATTGTACCACTGCACTCCTGCCTGGGTGACAAAGCTAGACTCCATCTCAAAAAAAAAAAAAAAAAAAAAAAAGTGTTTATCCTTAATTGTCATAATATAAAGTAAACTTAAAATGAATAGATTACTACCACAGGCCCACAAGAATGACAAAAAATTTAAAAAGTTAAAAATGCCAAGAATTTTTCGAGCATGTGGAACAATTGGAATTCTCAGGTACTGATGGTGAGACTGTAAATTAATACACTTTGGAAAATAATGTGACATTATCACAGCTGAAGAGATGTGTCCCTATGAGTCAGCAATTTTAGTTCTCATCATATATGCCATTGAACTGTGTATGTATAAAAATCAAGAGACATGTACAAGCATATTCATAATAGCATTTTTCAAAATAAAATATAAAAGCAAACCAAATCCCATCAATGACAGAATGGAAAAACAAACTGCACAGCACATTTATACCATGCACAGCAATGAAAATGAACAAACTACTAGTACACATAACATACAGGTAATCACCCAAATATTATGTGGAGTAAAAGAAGCCAGATACAAAGAATGCACAGACACAAAGACTACATAATTCCATTTAAAAGAAGTTCAGAAACAGATAAGACTAAGCTGCTTAGAGATGCGGTATTAGTCCCTTTTCATACTGCTATGAAGAAATACCCGAGACTGGGTAATGTATAAAAGAAAGGAGGTTTAATGGACTCACAGTCCCACATAGCTGTGGAAGCCTCACAATCATGGCGGAAGGTGAAGAAGGAGCAAAGACACATGTTATATGACAGCAGGCAAGAGAGCATGTGCAGGGGAAGTGCCTTTTATAAAACTATCAGAACTCGTGAGACTTATTCACTATCATGAGAACAGCCCACCCCCATGATTCAATTACCTCCCACCGAGTCCCTCCCACAACACATGGGGGTTACGGGAGCTACAATTCAAGGTGAGACTTGGATGGAGATACAGCCAAACCATATTAGATGCATAACTGGTATATGAGCTATATAATGAAGAAATAAGATAAAAGATCAAGAGAATGATTACCTATTGGAAGAGATGAGGTAGGTAGTAATTTGGAAGAAGCCAATGAAGGGCTTTTGAGATGCTAGAAATATCCAATTTGTTGAGTTTGGTGGTTTTCATATGAGGTTTTAATAATTTATTAAGTTATTAATATCAACTTTTAGGTAACTTTTTGCTTGCGTTATATTTCATAGCAAAAAGTCATTAGAAAAATACTAAGATGTCAAGCAATGAAAAAATTGAAGAAGAAGAACTAGAGATTATGAGAATAGGAAATACTTTTGAGGAATTCTGTTTCAAAGGAGAGCAAATAAATGAAGCAGTAGCTGTTTCAGGAAGTGATATAGTGATATCGAAAGGAGGACTGATGGGAGAAACTAATCCAGTAGAAAGCAAACATATGAAAAATAAAGAAGGATTGCTGAAAACAGGTCTTTGAATTGGTAAAAGGGGATGGAATCTAGGGAACGAGTAGATGGGTTAGCATTAAATAGGAGCATGGCTCTTTCGTTCATGAAATACGCAGGCTATAGTGAAAACAAAAATTGAAATGTGATTAGATATTGGCACACTACAAATTCTCTCATCTGATAACTTCTATTTTCTCAGAGAAGTAGGAAGCACAGTCTTTGGCTGCAAGTGAGAATGGGAAAGCTGTTCACAATTAAGAAGAGAAAAGAAGGTACAAAATAGTCCTCAAGAAAAGTAGAAGAGTGGACTGGGGAAATGTGGTATAACCACCAACTAGTATTGTTCAAGTTTAGTGGACATGAGTATAAAGTGAGAAGAGTCCATAAACTGTATTTTTCCTCCAGACCTATCCTACTGCACAGATGCAGGTTTGGGTTTTATAATATAATGTCCCCATACACACACATACAATATGCATATATATACATACACTGAACTATATCAATTTATGTGCACATGTACACACATATCTTTATGTGCATGTGTTTATTTTCTATCTCACATCATTAGAATGTAGCTTCCAAGGGCCAGTTATGTTTTTCTATTATACATCACTCTGCCCACAGCAGGTGCAACAGTGCTGGTCATATAGGAGATTTTCAAGAAATATTTGTTGAATAAGTTATTGAGAACAGTTGCAAAAATTATTGGTACTTTGCTTTAAACAACAACAAAAAAAATTCTACTATTCTCTCAAACATCTCATTTCACACAAAAAAGGTATCTTGAGATTGCAAGACAATGGAGTTAAAAATCAACCAATCAGACTACTGCAAGTACTTGTGTTTCAGTAACAATATTCACAATACTGTGCAACCAAAATAAAATATTCAAGTACATTAGATGATGAGATTGATCTGATTTCAGTTGTCATCCCTAAACACTGATTGGAAAATTTTGTGTTCAACAATAACTGCCTCATTTAGCTAATATGAAGGACTTCATAATAAATAAATATTAATAATTTAACTTGCAAAATAAAATTATACTGACAAGTGCAATCTTTATATCTTAGAATACTGTGTAACAGTTTACTTCAAAAAGCTCTCAGGTTTGTGTAAATTTTAAATTCACTACCTTGAATAATCATTAGAAACACCAACTCATCTAATTTGACAGTAAGATGAACCATGGGTAAAATAACAAATACATTCGGTGAGGAAACCAAAATTAAAAATATTTTGACAGAACCAAGCATTGTAATTAAATCTAGTGAGTTAAAATGTAATAGGAAAAGTGTAAAGTTACTGTTGGGGTTCTCTTAGAAACAACTTACACAAGTAGAACACACGGACAACTTGGCTTGGCAGAGCACAGGTGAAAACAACAATTGTTTTAGCTGGAAATAGTTTCAATAATTACCTATGAGGAGATGAAACTACGCTAAAAGAGCGAATGTTATCTTAAGCGACATGAATAAAAATATACCTTGAACAAATGAGATGGAAATATTTTTTCTCTGTGCTGCTCAAAACACAGCTAGTGTACTTATTCAGTTGTGAGTACTACAATTTAAGACAAATTAGAACATTTTTAGAGGACGTTTTATAAGATAATGGAGAAATTCCAATGTCTTAAATGAAATCATGTTTTTTGTTTGTTTGTTTGTTTGTTTGTTTGCTTTTAAGATGAAGTTGCTTACTCCAGGAGAAGAGAAAACGCAGAGATGATATCAGTCTGCCTCAAACATTTTAGCATCAATATATAAAAGGGGGATTCAACTCATTTTTATGGCCCCAAAAGCAGGATTGGGACCATGGGCAAAATTGAGGGAAACACATGTTGGCTTAATGTAATAGATAGTAGATGGAGTCTCAATCACATTTTTCTGAAATTAGAAATCTGCAATTTGGGTCTGCCAGCAATTTTTGCATTCTAGTTAGAAAATGAAATTTGTCTTTGGAACAGATCTACCTTTTGTTCAGGGAGAGAATCCCTCTAGTGAGTTCCTTTACTCATGTAGGTGCAAGACAAGAATCTGCTCGTTGTTCCTAAGGGAAACCAGATCAGTTAAAATATTCCAGATTGAACCATTAAATGTTCTGCTGACAACTAAAAAGTATTTGATCATTGGGTTTATGTGTTCGTGTTTATCGATTTGCTCACAGGAGAGTTGGAAATTGAACAAAGATAAAACGTGGAATTTTCATGTCAGTCTGTGAACAAAGAATGGGACTCAACAGATGGTGCCTGCACTTCCATTCATTCAGTGAGTTTTCACTGAGCTACTGTGTATCAGGCACTGTTCTAGGTCATGGGTAGATGATAGGAAATGGAATGCTCTTTCCATACAAGTCGGTTTGCCTAACTACCAGTCCTTCAATTCTTGACTGAATTCTCCCCTTGTCAACAAGCTGTCCAGACCTCAACTAAGCTACACTCTGCTCTCACCACATCATGCCCCCACCCTCTCTCCACACCCAAATTCTAGTATACTATTCTCATTTTCGCTCCTCTTCCCACTCTTTCTCTTCTCCTTCTTCTCCTCCTCTTCCATCTCATTCTCTCTTCCCTACTCTTCCTCCTCTTGTTCTTTTCCTGCTTCTTCTTCTTCTCCCCTCTCCCTTTCTTTCCTCCTTCTGCTGCTTCTTCACAGCCTTTGCCACCTTCCAATATATGTTGTAATTTACTTACTCGGAGCCTTTATTCTGCAAATAGATTTTTATCTATTGTCTTTCCTGCTAAATTCCTAGCACATAGAAAAGTGCCTAGCATTAGTAGATACACACTAAGTGGTTGTGAATGAATGAATGAATGAATGAATGAATGAATGAATGAAAAAGCTGGAACTTCCTGTAAAGTGCCTTGGTTGTTGCCATCTGTCCCTTCAGCTTGAGAGGGGCCAATCTGGTGATCAGGGTCAGGTCTACCCTATTGTAACAACACTGTAGCAACCAGTCTAAGGTTTGCCCTACCTAGGAAGAAGGTTCTGTCCTCTTTTAGACAAGGGTTACAGAGACACGAATTTACACTGAGGGGGAAAACAGGGAATTCTTGACCACTGTGGGCAGAAAACTGGCATTTCATGAGAACTTTGGCTCCTCGTCTTGGGAGATAAGGGAATAGAGTATGTGGTGCTTGACAAGGAAGGATGGTAACAGATAGGCAGTATTATAGTTCATTGCCTGATGCAATTTATCTTCATGCCATCTGAGATCCATCAGAGCGGATAGTAAAATTGCTCAGATTTTTTTTAATGGATCCTGGCTTGTATAAGAGAGCTTTGTTCCTCTCAGGCAGATTTCCATGAAACAAAGTCCTGTGGAAAACCATAGAAGAAACACTAATAGTAGGGCTCTTACTGATCAAACTGGGGTTACAGTGCTGATAAAGATGGCCTATTGGAAAATGAGACGCTGACCCCAAAAAAACGTAGATTAAATTATTGCAGTTAGCACCACTGTCCTAGAAAGCTCCTGTAGTTCTTATGTTGAAACTGGGCAAGAACTTACAAGATGCTATCTTGCTAATGGGTTATCAAGTGCCTCAGATTAAGGTGACTCCTCTAAATAAATAAATAAATAAATAAATAAGAAAAGAAAAGAATAAGGGTCGTAGGAGTCAAGCCCAAGTCAGCCACAGCATGCAAACCTGATAGATCTATTGAGAAAGCAATGTGGTTGTGGCTGCTAAGGAAAGCAGTCACCAAAGCTAAAGTAGATGATGTCAATAATGTTGACCTCATCACCTAAAGTACTATATGGGCTGGAAACATTGAAAATTTGTTTAACTGAAACAAGAGCTGCTGCTATATCACTCAAAACTGAAAGTAATGCAAAGCCTTGTTAGCTGGCACAGAAGCATTTCCTCTCCATGGACCCCTAGACCTCCATCCCCTTCTACCCTGATCTTATCTACTCCAAAGATAAAGATGATTAGGGGTAGATCAAATCTCTCCCTGTTTCCAAAGGAGACTAAAAATCATACCCATGGAGTATGTAGTAAAACTTTGGGGAGAAGACAGTCACAAACTTTCACAACTTTTTTTGGATAAAGGTACCAAATTCACCATTCACAATCCAGTCCCATGACAAGAAGGCCTCCCTGGATTCAAATGATTGAGTGTGAGTTGGGTTAAGAGTGAGGATGGAAAGTGAACATGACCTTGTAGATAATGCCATGGGGCCAATTTAATGGGTTTTTTTTTTTTTTTTTTTTTTTTGCTTCTTCATTTGAATGTGTAAGATAAAGTGTTGTACTATATGCTTATACTTCCTCATCCTGTAAGTGCCTGAGGAGATTCTCCTGATTGAGCAGAACTGCGTATAAAGAAGTGGTAATATCTCTGGGGACCCATAGTCTCAATGATCCCTTTAACACTAAAGATCTCTGTGACTAATGATCTTTGCCAAGTGGAGCTTCAGGCAAACCATGGTAACCTCAATCCAGAGGAGTTTCTTAGGGTTTGAAGTCATTGCCTCTGAAGTCTACCAAGTAGACCTCTTTCGTAAAGTGTCTTTCAACTTGCTCTTGGGCTCTTGACATAAATGAACTCCTGACCCATAGAATCTTTGTTACTTTCCAGGCTGGTATTGCCATTTTAGAGTGATTCAACTTTAACTAAATGGCCAACATGTTAGAAAAGGCCCAACAAAATTTGCTTATGAAATTGAAATGGTATATTCAGCAATGTAATCAGTCTGGCCCAAGCAGCATCTCAAACTTTCATTAAAAAGTGAAAGTTTTCCCTTCAGGAGAAACATTATACTCCACAAAGCTGCTGGTTCAATCGGGCCCTCAACACATTGAAGTTCTCTTAAATAACTGGGCCTGGTTTACTAATAGTTCATGTAAACTGAAACCCAGTTATGTTCACTGGCTACTGCAGTTGTTAAATCTCAGCTCCAGCCATATGGAACAGAAAGTAGATGTGGTCAGTTGGCTCCCTGCGCAAAACTCAAGGCCATTCTCAACTCCTGCTAATCCTTGAGCTAGTGGTTCCTGTTTTCAATAACCTGGCTCTTTGTCTGCCACTTGGAAAACCGTAGGTTGGCACGTGAAAGATATACCTTGTTTGGGCTACAAACTCTGGAGACAAATCATAGCTGCTAACCAAACCATCTGAGTCACTTGTGTAGATGACTCTTATGGTAAGGGATAGCTCTATGATGAGACCAACTGGAATCAAGCTGCTAACTAAGCCCAGTTTGTCACTAGTGCTGCCTGGATCTATCATAGTACTGGACTTGACAATGCATCCACCATCACAGACTGGGCACAAAGTCAAGGATCCCTTGTTTCTGAGGCACAAGCCACTACTGTGCACCAGATATGAATCCTACCCAAAGTTGACCAGTTTCTCTTGCAGTTGGAAAGACCATATTTCACGGGGGATGGTCCCCATCTGTTCTCTGTATATTGAGTGTGTCAGAACTTTAACCGCTTGCAAGACTATTAATGATGCCTCATCACTGTCAATACTTTTTCAGATTACGAGTAGCTGCACCCAATCATTCAACTTTAGCCATACCATTATTACCTGTAAAATTAATCCATGTCATGTTTTCAGCTTTCTGTACAATTTACAATCTAACATCTGTACACAATGTTTGGAACAGCCTCCAAAATGGAATCAAAAAGCTCTCTGACTCTACCTCTCTCAAGACCTCCAAATCCATACAACTTAGAAAGACAGTTTGGTCACTGAATACAGCCTTTCCACAGAAGGGGATTATCTCCTTTTGGCTCCTTTTGGGTAATTGTCAGTAATTGTCAGGGAGAAAGTGGCATGTATTATATAGACCTACTTTGAAAATTCAGGATTCTAGCCTGACAATTCCTAAGCTTGACAATTTTTTCTTTCCCTTAACAGCAACTCTAACAAAATCTAGTTGATATATCCTTGAGGTAGCTTACCAAAAGGACACCTAAAGTATTCAGAGCTCATTCTAGTTCATCCACCTGAATTCTCCTATCGTATTGACATGGCCCTAGATCATAACGATAATGAATACATGTCTCACCGAGTCCCTCTATGGTGGCCCATGTAAGACAAACTGGAGTACATAATTAGTGTCTCTACATCTCACAAAAGTGTTCTTCACTCTTTTTAATAGACTGTTTCTCACAAAAATCTTGGTGTGAACAGGGGATGACTGGAGAAAAGGTGAAGCTACAGTTCTTGGAATGGGCACACTGATTTTTGGATCAGTGAAGAGACAGTAACAACCCCAGTGCTCAGCAACTTAAAGCCTTAGAGGTACATAAGAGAGAGAGGGGGACATTAATGATCGTTTGTCCTTCAGAGCCACTTGTAAGAAGAAAACACCCTGTACAGAAACCATTAAAGAAAACTTTCTGATACAGCTCTCTCAAAGTATTGCAAGTAGATTAACCGCTGTGTCTACCAGAGAGCTCTCAGCACAATTTGACCACCACTAACCTTAACCTTACTGAGAAGTCTATCAGAAACAGCAGAAGAGGGTCCCAGTTCCTATGCCTCCCACTCGTAACACCCACCAACACCTACAGATGCTTCCCCCACTCCATTACCAAAGCAGTTGCATAGTAATTTCATGGGGTGGATGAATGCAACTCAGCTGATGGTGTGGAAAAACAGAACGAATTGGATTAACTATTCTCAGGTAGTCTGTCCATGATAAAGAACTAGACTCAGTTATTTAAACTGAACTGGAAACTTTAAGGCCTATTAGTTATCCAAGGACCCATGTTGGAGGCACTGCCAGCCTATGTGCCCTTACTGATGTGGGTCCCAATTGGTGTGAGTTGGTTATAGTTGTAAACAACATTTTCTTTCCAGGGGCACCATGTATGATCCTGGTACTAGGCTTCTCGTATGGAAGCCAGGCATTGGCTTGCCTCTCTCCCAGAAAATATGGTAACTTGCAGCATGGTGGGTTGAGTCTATCGACACAGAAGATTCCATCGGTCATCTGAAGTCCATATGAGACAGTATCAGGAGAAAGGAGTGAAAGCATTGAGAAGGGTGAGTTTCCAGTAACTAGACCATCTTTGGAGAGATTGTTTTGTATAAAAAATGTAACCTCATTTTGTAGTTCTATTATAGGGCTGAAAAACATAACATATTACATAGGGTAAAATGGTTAGAAAATGCTTCAAAAATGGAGTAAATAAATTTGCTGATTATGAGTATTCTGTAACTAGAGGCATTCAAGTATAGAATACGTGGTTATTTAGTAAAAGTATTTTAGAAGAAATTCAAATGTTGGCCACAAGACTGAACTACATTCCGTGGCACTTTCTTTCTCTCACTTTCATCTAGGAAAAAAAAAAAATATTCCAGTATAAAAATATATACAAAAAGTTGGAAATATGAAGGTACAAAACTCCTGAGCATGTCGTCGGTATGAATAATCCCTCTGCATTCCTCTGCCCTTGTTACTCACCTCAGGTCCTTTGAGCACTAAGGCATCTCAGAAATCAACCAGCTCTTCTTATGTGAGTCACAGATAAAGAAAATGATACTAAATGCAATTAATTGGCTTTCTCAAAATTTTATAACTTTGTGACATGACAACATTAGAAATGGTGCATCCCGATTCACAACCAGCCTTTCTCATCTGGGGTTTCTTAACTAAACCACAGAATGAAGAAAAATAATTTGAATGACTATAAAGATACATAGGAGAGAAAGCGAGTTCCTATCTACCTGAGTACCTGAATATCTGGAGCACTGACCTTGTTCTCTCCCACAACTCTCATTAAGATGGGCCATCCTTGGCAGCATGCTGTATCTCTCATCCCACCCACATCACACATTTTGTCAATGCAAGGATTGTTTTACCACCATAATTATCAGGTGATCCACAGAATACAGGGAGCCATGGATATAAATACCCAGTCCACTGATAGCCTTTGGTTGCTTTGGTAGTCATTGAATGAAACACACTGTATTAGTTGAGGTTCTCCAGTCAAGTTGACACTTAAAATTAACCATCACACACACACACACACACACACACACACACACACACACAGAGAGAGAGAGAGAGAGAGAGAGAGAGAGAGAGAGAGAGAGAGAGAATTTACTGAAAACCAGGTTGGTACTCTGGACCTTGTAAACAGCAACCTCGTATCACTAGGCCTCATGCTATATCAGAAAAACACCACATTTTTATCCTTAATCTACTATTTGTTGAGAAAAATGCCCAGTTGAGTCACTGTGGGGTTCAGTGCTGATTAAGTCCTTATTCTTTAAAAAGAAGCATATTTCCTGAGTACTTTTGGGGGAAGTGGGGAGGCTGGGACCAAAGCACAATCTGTGCTGTTCTCTGTTCTCTTTGTTTCTAAATTAAAACAGGCTGCTAAGGTGTGCAAGTATGTGAGTTATTATTTTCCTAACATTAAACACTTGATTTAAAGCATATTCCCTTTGAAGGAAGGTATAATTTGGGAATTATTTGAAGTCTCTAAGTGGTTAGAAACTGGGTTTAGCCAGATTTCTAGCTGTAAGCAAAAGTCAGCCTCTGATAAGAAGCTGTTTTACTTTATTGATGCAAAGGAGGTAAGTACCCTCTTGGGGGTTTCTCGGTTCAAGAGCATCCTAGTTGTTATTTGCAAACTGCAGTGTGCAATTGTGAATATTTTCGGATACATTTACCTCCATATAACTGAGCTCTCCTCGTCAAAGGAAGCTTCCAAGTAACTGGGCGAAGTCTTAACGACATATTGGTTGTAACATGGGTTTTGTGAGGCAGGAAAGCTTCCCTCCATTACCTATTCATATGCAATATTGAATTATAAAATAAAGCACAGAACTGAAATAGATAGACTTTCAAACAGAGAGACATGTAGCTGCATTACAAAGTCAATTTTATATATGGGTTTCTGCGCTGAATCATTTAGCTATTTAGGAATGCATTTCGCAGCTAACTCATCCTGGCAGACCCAACGGGATGCAGTTCCTCTTAAAATAAATATGGAGTCATCAAACAGGCATCACTGTGACAATTAACTGCTGGGCTTGAAGGAACTTTTGCTTGGCTTTTCAAAGCAGCCAGAACAAAAAGAGAGACTCCATGAGTCAGAAGTACAAACTACAAATGGGAACAATCTTTCACAAAAATCAATCTTGAATAAATGCACTATATTAGTCCTCTTTTTTGTTCCTCACAGTTAAATGAGAGGTTCCACATTACTGAATTTTCCAGGTAACTTGAAACTTACTACTTTAATAATCAAAAGAAAGATGGACAGCAGTGGTATAGAGGTCTTCCCAAATATATTACAGAAATCCCAGTTTTCTTAAATAAAGGCTAAGTTGTAATTCAATTTTGTAAGTTCTTCAGTTAACTTGAAATAATCCATTTGGGAAGGTCTACAATAGTTCCAAGGAGGGATGGAACAAATCTAGACCAGGGTGTCAGGAGAGACAGAGAGAAGGGGATGGATATAAAATATATTTGAGAGGTAGAGTTGATAGAACCTACTCTGACTGTGGTATTTAGGCTGAGCGTGAATGCAAGTATGATTCCCACCTTCTGGCACAAGTAACTGGGAAGATATTGATGCTATGCATAGTGATGTTGTATGCAGAAGGAGGAACAGGTTGTAGAAGAAACTATCAAGCATTTAATAAGACCAATAATTTAAAACCTAATGGAACTTAGAAATAAAGGTGAAGGAACTCTGAGCCAGGGAAAGAATGTCCACAAAACTTAAACCTGAACTACACACGGACTTTGGCTAGACCCTCATTCAGAGCATGTTGCCTTTTAATCTACCCTCAGCTGTAAGGTGTGAGATTATCTGTTGCATGGTTTTAGCAAGTCTGAAATGCTACATGAGTGGGGAGAATGCTAACTGAAGCAGACACACTCACAGTGGAAGCAGTGACTTGGAGCCTGAATGGAAAACTGGTGTAATACAATACAGAGCAATGGGTTATGTTCGTCATCAAGTTCCCTCTACTGGGAAAGGATTAAGTAAACTATTATCATTTAAAGGCTTATGCTTCACCCCTTTTTTAATACTCAGAAAAATGCTCTGTGGTCACCATGATTACCAGACTTTTACAGATCACCCAGTGTTGTTGGAGAGTTCATGCCACTTCTCAAAAATCATACACAGGAAGTGTTTAAGTTACTCTTTTGATCCATATGCACCTGACTCAAAAGATTGGCTCTCTTTTTCTCTAAGCTCCACACTTAGGCCAGTGAATGAAATTTATGGATGGTAGCTATCAGCTCTGGTAAAAACATAAATTCTTTTGAACAGTTAGAGCTGTACATTTAAAATACTTGGCATCATGAAGCAGTGAGCTCTCTGTTTCTTGAATGTTTTGGGGACAAGTAATTGCATCTGCTCATTATATTTTTAATCAGGAATCCTATATTGTAAGGGAAGAAAAGATAAGTAAATTTTTTTCATGGCGATGTTCTATGAGTAGAATCCAGGTTCAAATGCAATTGTAGATAGAAAAGTGCTCAGCTATTGTAAAGCAATATTCACATCAGCATTTTTATGATTCACATCAATGTACACACACTGACAGACCCTATTCTACAAGAGGTGAGTAATCCACTACTTAAGTACTATAACTAGATAATTTTACACTGCTCCACCCACCCTCATCTGCCTCATTATTTTCCTTTGATTCTACCTAGATTGAAATGCATATCACTGAACTCATTTCTTTGAATGACTAGAAAAACAGGAATTTTCTCCAAAAGGCCACTATAGATGTGAATACATATGTCAGGGATGAGGATTGTAGGAGCTCAAAAGCCTTCCCTCACCCTTTTGAATGATTGTATTCACTTAGATGGTACTGTTTAAAAGACTAGCTAGTGTTCCCTTTTGGAGGTAGACATATAGACACATCATCATTGATTGGGAGTGGTGGGAAAATGTGGCAGGAAGACATTTGCATGATTACTTTGTTATCTCTGTCTTTTCCATGTCCTTTGCCTCCATTTAAGCAGGTCACAGACTCAAACAAAGAAAGGCTTGTGATAAGATTTCCTGGCTTATTATAGTCAATTTTTTTCCTACTAACTGTCTCCCAGCCAAGAAAATCTTTTCTTGTTGTTGTGTATCTCTCTTATTTCAAACTCCACTATTCCAAGAGAACTTAAGATTTTGACTATAATAAGCCAGGAAATTGTAACACCAGTCCATGGTACTTTGTAATGAATCCAGAACTATGGCGCAGCCTCAGAAAAGTAATAAAGGGAAGCTCCAAGAAGATGTAGTTCAATTTTCCATAGACCAAAAAGGTAGTTGGTCTAAAAGTGAAAGCCTGAACAAGTAGGGGGATACAAATGTAGATTCACATTCACTCCAGAATCTTAAGCCCTAAGGGACAGGCAGAGAAACTCTATAGAGGGTCAAAGTGGAAGAACCAACTCTGATAAGGAAATCCCAGGACAGGTGCTCCTGAGAATATTTGATCCCAGGATTGGCAAGCCCTGGATAATGAATGTCCCTGGGTTCAAAAGCGAGCTGAGTGCTGCCATAAATGGAATGAATCCCCAAAGGAAGAGAGTATCCTACATCTACTATACTAACTTCACATTTTTCCTGAATATACTTCCTTACCTCTAAGATCAAATTATTACCTGTTTTCATAGAAAATTCTAATTCTATCATCTCCCCAGAGGCCAAGAAGAGTCTAATTTAAAGTGATATTTTCATGCCCAAGAGCTACTTTTTCTTTCCCCTCGGAGTGAACTGAGTCTTAACGTCAAAATGAAATTTCAAATAAGAAAGCCTACATGAAGTTTTTGGGTTTTTTTTTTTTTTTTTTTCTGAGCCCTCAAACTTGGGTCAGAAAATTTGTGACACTATAATGAAAGATAACTTGGTCTTCTAGCAGAGATACTACAGTTCCCTCTAGGAGTAGAATAACCTCACCCATAAAATAAACTCCAGCCACTTATTTCCTATATATGTACAAATAAAATCCCAGTTTTTTTCATTGCATATCTGGAACCTAACTGTATTTCTTTTGTTCCCCTTATCTTATTGTGGTGGGTAGTCTCCAAATATGGCTGTCACTAATTGTCCTCTTCCCTGTATATGTAGGTCAATCCTCTGATCAAGTGGTGAATCCTATTTCTACAATTCTCTTTGAAGCTGGGCTGGAATTGTTATTAATGGAAAGTGCAGAAGGGACATTATTCTCTAGGGAAGTCAGCCTCTACACCATAAAGAAGCTAGGGCTATGATGAAGCACAATGTATAGAGAAAGAGAGATGGGAAAGCAAAGGAAAGAGGGAGAAAGAGAGAGAAAAAGACAGAGAAAGACTGTGTTGGGGAGCAATGAGATGTCAAACAAGAGAATGAATTTCCTATAGACCTTCCAGCCCAATCTAGGTTCATCTGAATGCAGCTGAGTGAATAACCCCAGTGACACTACTCAGAACAAAAGAACTATCCAGCTGAGCCTTGCCTGAATCCCTGAGCATGAATAAGAAAAGAATTAGGTTGCGTTAAGCCATTAAGTTTACCAGTTGTTTGTTATGTAGCAATAGATAACTGAAACACAAGTCTAGCTCTCATGCTGTATTATTTCAACCTTTCTTTCTCAAGAACTTCTACTCCCATAAAAGTCCCCAACTAGTATACATTAAAACATATACCTCCTATGTAATACTTGCTGAACCCTTCTGGAGGAAATCACACCACTGCAAATACATGTTCTCTCTCCCCAGCTGAACTTCAATTCCTTTCAATAATGCTTTCACATGTCCCTGGATCACTCTTCATTCCTCACAGTGGCCATTAAAGATACTTTCTGTGTTCCTAAGCCCTCCTCCTCCTTTGCCTAACTCCCTCAAATATAACAAGAATTTCACTTTCCAAGTAATAAGTAGAAGTGGTAATTTCCTCAAAATCAGCAATTTTCCATTCCTGAGTTACTTCACTTAGAATAAATGGGTAAAGACTCCGTATTCGTTTGCCCACTTTTTGATGGGATTATTTGTTTATGGTGTTCTTGTCTTTTTTTTTTTTTTTTCTTCGCTGACTTGTTTGAGTTCCTTGAAGGTTCTGGATATGTAGTCCTTTGTCAGGTGCATAGTTTGCAAATATTTTCTCCCATTCTATGGGTTGTCTGTTCACTCTGATGATTAATTCTTTTGCTGTACTGGAGTTTTTTAGTTTAATTAGGTCCCATTTATTTATTTTTGCTTTTGTTGCCCTTGCTTTCAAAAGCAAGTCTTAGTCATGAATTATTTGCTTAGGTCCAATATCAGAAGAGTTTTTCCTGGGTTATCTTCTAGAATTTTTATGGTTTCAGGTTTTAGATTCAAACTGATCCATTGTGAGTGGATTTTTGTATAAGGTAAGAGATAGGGATCAAGTTTTATTCTTCAACCTGTGGCTATCAAGTTTTTCCAGAACCATTTGTTAAATAGAGTTCCTTTTCCCCAATTTCTGTTTTTGTACGCTTTGTCAAAGATCAATTGATTGTAACTATTTGGCTTTATTTGCAGGTTCTCTATTCTGTTCCATTGGTCTATGTGTCTACTTTTACACCAGTACCATGTGGTTTTGATACTTAGCCTTGCAGTATAATTTGAAGTTTGTTAAACTCATACCTCCAGATTTTAATTTTGCTTAGGATTGCTTTGGCTATTTGGGCTCTTTTTGGTTCCATATGAATTTTAAAATTGTTTTTTTTTTAATTATGTGAAAAATGATGTTGGTATTTTGATAGAAATTGCATTGAACATGTAGATTGCTTTGGACAATACTGTCATTTTCATGATATGGATTCTTCTAATCTGTGAGCATGGGATGTGTTTCCATTTGCTTGTGTCATCTATGATTTCTTTCAACAGTGTTTTATAGTTCTCCTTAAAGAGATCCTCTACCTCCTTGGTTAAGTGTATTCCTAGGTATTTTATTTTATTTTTGCTGCCATTGTAAAAGCGATGTCCCTTCTATACCTGGTTTGTTGAGAGTTTTTATCATAAAGGGATGCTGGATTTTGAATACTTTTTCTCCTCTTTTGAGATAATCATATGGGTTTTGTTTTTTAATTCTGTTTACTTGATGTGTCACATTTGTTGACTTGAGTATGTCAAACCGTGTCTGCATCCCTGGATAATGGGATGAAACGCACTTGATCATGATGTATTATCTTTTTGATGTACTGTTGGATTCGGTAAGTTAGTATTTTGTTGAGGATTTCTGCATTTCTGTTCATCAGGGATATTGGTCTGTAGTTTTCTGTTTTTGTTATGTTCTTTCCTGGTTTTGGTATCAGGATGATACTGGCTTTATGGAATAAGTTGCTTTTTTTTTTTTTTGTCCATTCTACCAATCTGCATCTTTCAAGGGGAGCATTTAGGACATTTACATTCAATGTTAATATTGAGATGTGAGGTATTGTTCCAATAATTATGCCTTCCTTGTTTTCTTCATTGCCTTATTGTTTCATGAGCCCTGTGAGTTTTATTCTTTCAAGAAGTTCTATTCTGGTGCATATCAAACTTTTGTTTCAAGATTTAGATCTATTTTTAGCATTTCCTGTAGGGAAGATCTGGCAGTGACAAATGCCCTCAGCGTTTGTTTGTCTGAAAATGACTTTATTTCTCCTTCATTTATTTAGTTTTGTTGGATATAAAAATTCTTGTCTGACAACTATTTTATGGAAGGAAGTTAAAGAAAAAAACCCCAGTCCCTTCTTGCCTATAAGGTTTCTGTTGAGAAGTCTGTTGTTAGTGTGACAGGTTTTTCTTTATAGGTTACATGATGTTTTTGTCTTACTCCTCTTAGAAATTCTTTCCTTCACATTGACTTTAGATAGCTTGATGACTATATGCCTTAGTAATGTCCTTTTTGCAGTGAATCTTCCAATAGTTCTTTGAGATTTAGGTACTTAGATATTTATATATCTAAATATAAGCAAGACCGGGGAGGTTTTCTTAATTATTTCCTCAAATAAATTTTCTTAATTGTTTCCTCAAATAAATTTTCCAAACTTCTTGTTTTCTTTTCTCCCTTAGAAAAACCAATTATTCTTAGGTTTGGCTGTTTTACATAATGTCATATTTCCTGGAAACTTTGTTCATTTGGATTCTTTTTTTTTTTTTTTTCTCATTGAGTTAATTTGAAAGGCTTGTGTTCAAGTTCTGAAATTTTTTATTTTACTTATTTTAGTCTATCATTAAAAATCTCCACTGCATTTTGTAATTTCTTAAATATGTCTTTCCATTTTAGGATTTCTGATTGGTTTTTCTTTAAAAAATATTTCTCTTTAGAAAAATTTTTGTTTATATATTGAATTGTTTTTTAAATTTATTTATGTTGGTTTTCACCTTTCTTTGGTATCTCCTTGAAGAGCCTCATAATCAACTTTTTGAATTATTTTTCTGGTATTTCAAAGATTTTACCTCGGGTTGGATCAGTTGCTAGAGAGCTAGTGTGATATTTCAGCGGTGTTACAGAACTTTGTTTTGCAATATTACCTGAATTATTTTTGTGACTTCTTCTCACTAGAAGACTATTTCTTCTAATTATTCTTGAATTTATTATTTTATTTAACAATGTTTTTTAAATTTATTTTTCCCCTTTAAGGATGTGATTTTACTAATTATAGTTTGTTATAGCTTAATTCAGCTCTTGATGCTGTCAAGGGTGAATGCTATGTTTGAGTTTGTTGGTTATAGAGAGTCTTTGTATAATGGCTTCTTCAGATACTGATTGTAGTAGCAATGTGCCTGGTGTGTGAACAAGTTCACTATCTCCTATGGAGTTGGAAGGGCAGAAGTCTCTTGAAACTTACATAATTCCCTTGTGATGTATTCTTATTTATTTATTTTTTTCTCCAGTATTTTATTTACTGGGTTGAATAGCTCCAGGCTTCAGGCCAGTAGGGGAGGTATCCCTGGGTAGAAACTAACTGTAGCTAAAGCAGGTGGGTAAATGCAACATGCAATGGTGGACAGAGGTCCCAGCCTTGACAGAGGTGGCTGGAGGAGCTCTCAGTGAAATGCACTGAAGTATTATCAAGAGAAGAGTGGGGACCACCTCAGCCCTTCTGCCAGGCGAGCAGGAAAGTGATACACATCTCAGACATTCTCCTGATAAAATTTTCTTGCTATTCAAATCAGACAGGCACCACTTTTCATCTGTAAGAATGTTGGTGTTCTAAGTAGAGAGGAGTTGTGACTCTGCCTCTTACGCAAGTCTGAACCTGGAGAGTGGTCCTCCTGTGGGCATGCAGTCACCCTGAATTGTTCCAGAAAGGGTGTCTATAGGTGCACTTATGCCAAGCCCCCTTAGGAGAAGCCCCAGCTGTGTCTGCAGTGGTGGATGAGGGAGAAAAAATGTTGCCTTCTTCATGACATTTCCTAAACACCACGACTGCCTGACTGTTGGGGTAGAGCTGCAGGCTTTCTCCACGGAGCCCAGCACTGCATCTGTATCTCTGCTGAAAGAAACTTCCCACCAGTGGAAATATCTGGGATTCAAGGCTTTCCATCTAGATTCTTTTGTCCCACAGGGTGGTCCCTTGATCAACATTCACAGTAGTCTGCCTCTTAGGGACTCCTAGACTAGGAGACACTCCTAAACTAGGAGAGTCCCTGAGAGCCAGACTACTGCAAATGTTGTTGCTCCTCTGGGTTTAACTGCCCAAAAGGACTGCCTCACTCTAGGCTGGTGCTGGAGAATGTCTGCAAGGGATCCAGTAATGTGACCTGTCCTCAAGTCTCCCAGCAGTGGGTATCAGCAACAGCTGTGATGGGAGTGGCAGGGGACTGATGCAGTCTCTGTGAGAATCCATGGTTATTTAATAGCCTCAGTGTGTTGACTTTCTCAAATGCTGGTTGTCATAGCAATGAACTAGCCATGTGGAAAGACTCAGGACCTCCTGGTTAGCTAAGGTGGTAAAGGCAATGGTGATAGCTGAGGTCATGTATAAGTTTTCTCTTTCCTGGGTGCAGTGTTATTCTACCTACAGATGCCATAATGGACTATGTTGGTTATCCTACAGCCAGGAGATGAGACTTGCAAAAGAGTGCCAGCTGTGGTAGTAGCAGTGGAATTTGTGTTTGCCTTATATGTTACCCAGGGGAGGTACTCTGGCTTCTCAGGCAATGGGAAGGGCTATAGAGTTTGCCAAAGTTTCTTTCATTTGTGTTAACCTACTAAAGGGAGTGAAGGGGCAAAGCCAGGTTGGGGCTGGGTCAGACAGGTCCACACTCTGGCTCTCCATGTGTGGGGCAAGCAGCAGCCCCTGTGGGGATAGGAAGTCAGTTCTCTCGGCACTAGGGTAATGTTCCTGGGAGAAACATATCTGCCTCTGCTGCATAGAAGGGTTTGCACACAGAGTGGAGAGTGGCAGGTGGCAGTAAGCCCCACTTTGCTCCCATACATTTGGCAAGGCAGGTCTCACACTTGCAGTGTTCCACTAGGAGCAGCTAGCTAAGTTCCACGGAGCCTACACTCAGAACCACAAACTGTCCCAGAGCATAAGTCTTCCTTGTGGAGACAGCAACCATAGCTTTCAGGTCACCCCCTCTCCCAGTCCACCTAGCTCCTGCACTCATGGCTGCAGTACACTTTCCACCAGCCCCCTGGTTCTGGCCAAGGGAGTTTTTTTCTACTCGATATTATATCACACATTTCAGTTGGAAGCTTCTCTCAACCTGCAACCACTGCCTGTGTTAGCTAGCAGACTTCTTGGAGGTCCCCTATGATGTAGAATCAGGAATGATTTACCTTGGTCCATGATGGAGACTGGGAATGCACACAAGACTGTTCCCTCTGCTGCTTCTACTTGCATATTCTCCACACTTCCTAAATTAGTTACAGCATTGGGTAGGATTAAGGCCTTTCCCAGTGGCCTGGATTGCCAGCTTCTCCAGTGGGGCTGTATATCCTGGAGGCAGCCTTTCTCCATCTCGTGCTTTGGGGACTTAGAGTTTATTCCCTGGATCACAGTGTAGGCTACAGCTTGCCACTTTTTTCAAAGAGTCTGCAGTTTCTTTCAGTTTTCCTATTACGTTTCTGCCTTGCTTCTTGGAAAAAAGTTCACAGCGTGAATGTCTACACTATTTTGTTTTTCTACGTAGGTGAGGCATGCTAACACTGCCTCTAATCTGCCATCTTGGAAAGAAAAATCACTGCCTAAATCTCTATCACTGGCATCCTAACCCTCTATCCTGTTTCACCCACTTAATTCATTTATTTTTAATTACCTCATAACTTCTCTTTGGAGATGTTTAACACCACAAACTCAACATTTCTGTATAAAGCATTATTTCCTCAAGCATACTCATCTTTCAAGGTTTCATTTATAGTGAATAGTACCACAACCCAACAGGTCACTCAGACTAAAGACATCAAAATTATCTTACATGCACCCTTCTTCCTTGTATCTCATATACTATCAGTCACTGATTTGTGTGAAGTCTTACTTTTAAGCCTTTCTCAGATATGACCCCTCTCCTCTCAGATTCTAGTACCTTAATTGATATTTCCACCAGCATCCTTCAAATGCCTTCTTAGCCTCCATAGGCACTCTTCTCCCATAATTATCCAAGGCCATCACTGTATTAAAAAAACTAATTGTTTCTCCTCTTCTTAAAGTACTTTGATGAATCTCATTGTCTTCCAGAAAATTATAACCTCTTTAGCTTTGCAGGTAAGATCCATCATCATCTGGCTCCTTTCTATTTTTCCATGCAAACAACTTCATTTCCAACCATTTCCCTGTAGGTCTCCTGTAACATAGCTAGGCAGCTTTCTTGGACCTCCACTCCCTAATTATGTATACAAAGTGGCTCTTTTCACACATCATTTTTTTCTTCCTGAAATGCCCTTCCTCCTCCTGCATATTCTAGTCTTCCTGGTGTGTTAACTTGTACTCATGCTTACAAATTTTATACTGATGTTACCATTTCTCTGAATATGTCCCCAAGTGTGCCCCCACTTCATGCCAACAAAGAAAGGGAAATTTCTACTCTTGCTTTTAAAACAATATTCTGAGAAAGGAGCTTCAAGTTAATGACTAAAGACATTTCATACTCTCCTCCTCCCTAAGAAAAACCAAAATGGTGAGTAGATAATCACACTTTGAATAGATCATCCAAGAGAGAACACTGGAGTTCAACAGAAAAATGACAGGAAATACCCGAAGCAAGAAGGATAAGGAAGTGAGCCTGTTTGGCTGAGATCAGCTGAAGGCTAACAGAGACTCCCCAATACAGGGAGAAAAAACTGTAACTGACAGACTCTCAGGGGTTGACTGTGGAAGAATCTCAGAAATTGAAAACAGATATTTTAAAATAATTTTGCAAGACAAAAACTTTAGAAAATAATAAAAAGGAATTACCAAAGCTATTGCATATGAATTATTGGGGTCTCAGAAGGCAAAAATAAAAATGAGATGATTGGAAAATCTATTTTAAAAATAATAGATGAGAACTCCCCAACTATAGCAAGTGATTTAGACTTCTAGATACAGGAAGTTATGAGATCCCCAAAGAGATACAATACTAAAAGATCTTTACAGCACATTATATTCAAACTGTCTAAAGTCAAAAACCAAGAGAAATTTCTAAAAATAGTAAGAGAAAAATATATAGCTGCCTATAAAGGAACCCCCATCAGAGTAACAGCAGATGTCACAGCAGAAATGTTACAGGTCAAGAGAGACTGAGATGATATATTCAGACTGCTGAAAGAAAAAATTTCCAGTGTAGGGTAGTATATTCTGAAAAATTATCCTTCATAAATTAGGAAGAAATAAAGTCTTTCTGAGATGAGGAAAAGCTAAAGGAATTCATCACCACTGAGTTTAAAGGTTGTTCTTTAAACTAGTCCTACAAGAAATGCCGAAGGGAGTCATAAGCCTGGAAGTGCAAAAATGACATTTGCCACCGTGAAAACACACAAAAGTATAAATCTCAGTGGTAAAGCAAACACTCAAATGAGGAAGAGAAAGGCTAAAGTGGTACCACTACATAAAATCGCAATGACAAACAACAAGAGAAAAAAAAAAGTAATAAAGAGTATACAAAACAACCAGAAAACAATTAACCATATTTAAAAAAACCTCACACAGCAATATAACTTTAAATGTAAATGGATTAAATTCTCCACTTAAAATACATAGACTAGCCACATGGATTAAAAAAAAGCATGATCCAACTCTATGCTGCCTACCAGAAACATACTTTACTTGTAAAGACACATACAGACTGAAAGTAAAAGAATGGAAAAATGCCTTCCATGTAAATAGAAACCCAAAACAAGCAAGAGCTACATTAAATAAAACAGACTTTATGTCAAAAACAGTAAAAACAGACAAAGATGGTCATTATGTAATGACAAGGTATCAAACCAGCAATAGAATTTACCAACTCTAAATATACATGTACCCAACACTGGAGCACACAGATTCATAATGCAAATATTACTAGATCTAAAGAAAGATAGACTAATATAATAATAATGGTGGATTTCAACACCCCACTCCCAGCATTAGATCATCATGACAGAAAATCAAAAAGAAATATTGGATTTCAACTGAATGTTAGACTAAATGGATCCAACGCATTTACAGAACATTTATCCAATAACTACAGAATATGCATTCTTCTCATCAGCACATGGAACATTTTTCAGGATATGCTATATGTCAGGCCTCAAAACAAGTTTCGACCAGTTTTCAAATATCAAAACCTTATCAAGAATTTTCTAAGACCCAATGAAATAAAATGAGAAGTTAATACCATGAGGAACTTTGGAAACTATATAAATACATGAAAATTGAGCAACATGTTCCTAAATGACCACTGAGTCAATGAATAACTTAATATAGAAATCAAACAATTTATTGAAACAAATAAAAATGGAAATATAACATACCAAAACCTGTGGGTAAAGCAAAATCAGTACTAGAAGGGATGGTTATAGCCATAAATGCCTACATTAGAATAGTAGAAATATTTCAAATAAACAATCTAATAATGTACAACAAATAAATAGAAAAGCAAGAACAAACCAAACCCCAAATTAGTAGAAGAAAATAAATAATAATGATTAGAGCAGAGCTAAACAAAATAAAGACATAAAAATGTAAAAAAAAAGCAAGACTAAAAGTTGGCTCTTTGAAAATATAAATAAAATTAATAAACCATTAGCTAGACTAACCAAGAAGGGAAGAGAAAAAAGCCAAATAAAAAAATCAGAAATGAAAATGGAGAGATTACAACTGATACCACAGAAATAAAAAAGATCATCAGATACTATTATGAACAACTATACACTAACAAACTGAAAAACCTAGAGGAAATGGACAAAGTATTGAAAAATGCAATCTACCAAGACTGAACTAGGAAGAAATATAAAACCTGAACAGACCAATAATTAGTGAGATTAATTCAGTGATAAAAATTTTCCCAACAAAGAAAAGCCCAGGAATAGATGGATTCACTGCCAACTTCTACCAAATATATTATAAACTGATACTAATTATCTGAAAACTATTCCAAAAAAAATAAAGAACAGAGAATTAACCCTTACTCATTCTATAAAGCGAGCATTGCCCTGATCCCAAAACCAGACAAGGACACAACAAAAAGAGAAAACTACAGGTCAATATCCCTGAAGAGCAAAGATAAAATAATCCTTGACAAAATACTAGCAAGTCAAATTTAACAGCACATCAGAAAGATAATAGAATATGATCAAATGTAATTTATATCAGGGATACAAGGATGGTTAATGCAAATCAATAAATGTGATATGCTATACCAACAGAATTAAGGACTAAAACCATATGATCACTTCAGTAGACACATAAAAAGCATTTGATAAAATCGAACATCCTTTCATAATAGAAATTCTCAACAAATTAGGCATAGAAGGAATATACCTCAAAATAGTAAAGGCCATATTGAGAGATCTGATGTTAGCATTAGAAACCCACAGATAAGGTCACACTGAATAGGAGAGAGATGAAAGCCTCTCCTCTAAGAACTGGAACAAGGTAAGAATGCCTACTTTCACTACTTCTATTCAACATATCACTGGAAGTTCCAGCCGGAGCAATCAGATAAGAGAAAGAAATAAAAGACATTCAATTTGGAACAGAGAAAGTCAAATTGTCCTTCTTTACAGATGACATAACCTCATATTTAGAAAAAAAAAAAAGACTCAACCAATAAACTCTTAGAGCTGATAAGCAAATTAAAGTTTTCAGGATACAGAATCAACATGCAAAAAAATCAGGAACTGTTTCTATACAGCAGTAATGAAATAGCTAAAAAAAGAAATCAAGAAAGCAATCTCACTTACAATAGTTATAAAAATAAAATAAACTGAAATACCTAGGAATAAATTTAATTAAATAACTGAGAGATTGATAAAAGGATAACTGTAAGACATCAATGAAAGAAATTGAAGAAGACATAAACAAATGGAAAGGCATCCCATATTCATGGATCATACTGCACAAAACAGTATATAGATTGAATTCAATACCTATCAAAATATCAATGTTATTTTTTACAGAAATAGCAAAACTAATCCTAAAATTTGCATGGAACTAAAAAAGAGCCCAAATAGCTAAAGCAATCCAGAGCAAAAAGAACAAAGGTGGAGTCATCATACTACCTGACTTTTAAATATATTACAAGGCTATAATAACCAAAACAGCATGGGAATGGTATAAAAATAGACACAAACACAAATGAAATGCAATAGAGAACTCAAAAATAAATTCATATATTTACAACCATTTGACTTGACAATATCACCAAGAACATATATGGGGGAAAGGACACATTATTTAACAAATGGTACTGGGAAAATTGGATATCCATAAGCAGAATGACACTGGATGCCTATATTTCACCCTCTATAAAAATTAACTGAAGGTGAATTAAAAGCTTAAATTTAAGATCCCAAACTACAAAACTACTAAAGAAAACATGAGGAAAACACTTCAGAACATTGATCTAGGCAAAGGTTTTTCAGCTAATACCTCAAAATCACAGACAACTAAAACAAAAAATCGATAAATGTTACGATAATAACTAAAAATATTCCACAGAGCAAAGGAAACAATCAACAGAATGAAGAAACAACCGGTTGAGTGGAAGAAAGGAGTTGCAATGTACTCATCTAACAAAAGTCTAACATCCAGAATATACAAGGAACTCAAACGGCTCAACAACAAAAATACCATTAACAAGTGGGCAAAAGACATGAATAGATAATTCTCAAAAGAAGACATACAAATGGCTAACAAGTATATGGAAAAAAGCTCAGCATCAATAGAAATGAGAAAAATGCAAATCAAAACTACAATGAGGTATCATCTTAGCTCAGTTAAAATGACTATTAATGGAAAGACAAAAATAACAGATTCTGGCGAGAATGTAGAAAAAATAGAAATTTCATACACTGTTGATAAAAATGTAAATTAGTACAACCACTATGGAAAACCATACGCAGATTTCTCAAAAAACTAAAAACAAAACTACCATACAACCCAGCAATTTCCCTAGTGAGTATATATCCAAAGGATGAGAAATCAGTATATCAAAGGGATACCTGCATTTGCATGTTTATCACAGCACTATTCACAATAGTAAAGATATGAAATCAACCTAAGTGTTCATCAATAGATGAATGGATAAAGAAAATGTGGTATATACACAATAGAATACTATTTGGCCATAAAAAAAGAATACAATTATTTCATTTTCAGCAATATGGATGGAAGTAGAGCTCATTATATTAAGTGAATTAACCCAGGCACATAAAGACAAATATTTCTTGTTCTCACATACATGTAGGAGGTAAAAAAGTTGACCTTATAAAGGTAGAAAGTAGAATGATAGATAGTAGAGGCTTGGAAGAGTGGGTGGGGAAGTGAGGGGATAAAAAGAGGTAGATTAACAAGTGCAAAAATACAGCTACATAGAAGGCGTATGTTACAACTACAAAAAAGCATAATAAGTTCTATTGTTTGACAGCAGATTAGAGTAACTATAGTTAACAATGTATTTTATATTTCTAAGTATCTAGAAGAGAGGACTTGAATTGTTTCCAATATATAGAAGTGATAAATACTCGAAGAGGTGAGCACTTGAAAATTTGATAATTGATAACTACAGCTTCTACGCATGTAAAAAAAATCAATGTACCCCACAAAGATGTAAAATTTTATGTATCCATTAAAAAATGATAAAATATCATGCTATAGACGTCCATCATCACACTTACCAGTTGTATTGTCTGTCTTCCTCTCAGAAGATAGATTACTTTTGTTTATTCAACAAATGCATTTATTGGATGACAGCTTTTGTCAGGCACTATTTTAGGCTCGTAGAATAAAACACTGAACAAGCAAAAATCCCATTCTAATGGAGCGTATGCTTTAGTAGGAAAACACAGACAATAAACAATAAACATAAATAAATAAGTAAACCATGTAATATGTTATGAGTAATAGGCTAAAAGAAATCAAGAATACCATGGTCAAGAAAGGGAAGGGAAGGTTGATTTTAGTTTTAAATAGCGTGGTAAGTGGTCATTGAGAGACTGAGATTTAAGCAGACTTGAAGGAGGTGAGGGTCAGTCATGTAGATACTGGGGAGTGGGCTTGTCTTGCCTGGGAGAGAGTAAAAAAGATGAGCTCAGCAACTGAACGGAGGGCTGGACCATAGAGGATGTTAAAGACCGTGGCATAAGATTTAGCTTTGAAATGAGAAGCTAGAGCAGAGTGTTGAGCAGAGGAGGGGTGTGACTTGACCTATGTTATAAAAAGGTCTCCCTAGTTACAATACTAAGAACAGACTGTAGGGGCAAGTGTGGGATCAGAAAAACAATTTAGAAGACCATTGCAACAATCAAGATAGGAGGAATAAATGGAAAGATTGTAGAAGAAAGGAAGAAATAGAGAAAGGAATCAGAGTAGAGGAGAAGGCATGAGGAGAAAGCAAGAGAGTGTGAAGAGGAGATTTAGGGAATGAAAAATAAAAACAGAACTCCTTGTTCAGACTCTGAGCCAGTTGCTAACCCACTATTATGGTATTCCATCAGCTTCAAACTCAGCAGTGTATTCATGCTTTCCTTTCTGGGATTAGTAGCTACTAACCTAGCTCCTTTTGATTAATCCGAGAGTACATTCTGCTGGCTGAGCCACCCATCTGTATGCCTGTATGCTTTTTGAACAACAAAATTGACCCCTGGGACAACAGCCTAAAAGCAATTAGGATAGGGCTAATGGAAATCAGGCAACCGGACTGAATATAGTGTTATATCCTACTTCTCTCTTCAGTTTGTCTTTGCCTTGTTTTCTTGTGGATCTATGTTGAAGGAGAAATTCTATCTGTATTTGCTTCAATAAAATGTTTGTGTTCTCTTAGCTTAGGAAGATGCTGAGAAATAGAATGATTTCAACAGTGATTCAAGGTAGGAAAATAAAGCTGAACAAAACAGAATAGTATAAAATCATTTGGGAAACCAATAGGTTTTCAGCCTTCGGAAAACTATTTTAATTGCAGCCATCTTTTAAAATTATTGGAAATAACTCGATTTAAAATTGTACATTGTACCATATTAACAACAACTGTTTTCCATATATACTTCCTCACAACACATCACCTTCATTTCCGGCTGTGGAAGAGTAAACTGTCCATATTTCTTTAGTTGTTTGCTTGTTTCCCATTTTCTCCCCTAGCAAGCATTTCATTATAATGCTATTTTGCTTAGACAAATCTTACTAAGATATTTCATAATTGCCCTTCCTGTCTTGGAAGTTGCTATATTGATCACTTTGAGAAATAATATTTACTTTTCAGTTTGCATCTATTTGTTCAGTGCATTCCAAATGCAGCCACTCCAATTATCAGAGCTAATTCCTGAAAGTAGAGCAATCCCAGTCTTTGGCTCCTATCTATAGGTTTTCCTTCACTTTTACAAATAATGATTTATGCAAAGTCACCAGGACAGCTATTGCTTCAATGCTAGGTTTATTATCTCCAAGATGAACAGACAAGTCATTAAGCACTCAGGGGAGGATTAGTGTAGAAAGAGATCACCACATTGCGATTTTCTGGTTACATGGTTCAATACAATGATGGTTTAAGGAAGTAAAAGCCAATTTTAGCACTGCCATTATGGAGCTGGGTATATCATCAATAGGCAGTTATAAAAGCTGTGACTGATAGGAATTTCCCCACCATAAAAGTTCCTTCCATCACGTAACCACTAAGCGAGTCATGTAGAAGAATACCTTCTAAGGAATGTGATTAATTCCTCAGTTTTTACATTTTGATATAATTTTTATACACGAGCTAAGGCGATAAAGTTATAAGATAGATTGCACAAGAGTCTTGTGCAATTAGCTTCATTACTTTAAAGACACATTTTATGTTGATGTGTATTTCTTAGTGTACAGAACATAGGTTTGTGGATATGTAACTGTATTTGTTGTCCTGAAGACAGAAGTATATCTCTTTATTTGTGCTCTGAATGTACATTACGGTGGATGGGACACATGAATAGGGAATGAATGAATGAATGAATGAACGAACATCTATATATACATCTACCTGCTCTCCTTGACCACTTTAAACAGTGATATAAGTTAATGATTCTCTTACTAAAATGATTCAAAATCCTCCCATTTTCCTGATAACAAAGCCCTGTCTGACTAGTATTGTATTGAAAATCTTCTTCAATGTCTCTAAAACCTTGCTTTCCAATCTGGTTTCCAACTCTTTCCTGCACAAGCCTCCTGCTTCAATCAAACTGGCCCGGGGACTATCTATCAGGTCAGATAGATCTCTACCTTTCTATCTTTGCCCACACTAGAATGTACTCCTCTTCATCTTACATTTGTCAGCTTTCTGAAAGTTTTCATGACACATAATAACAACAATAACAACAACAATACAGTTGGTATAGTTTAGTAAAGAACATAGATTGGGAGTCAAATGCCTGGATTTTATCACAGATACCACAATTCCAGATTGTGTGAACTAAAGCAAATTGCAGTAGTAGTGTAGTAGTAGTAGTAATAGCAGTAGGGTTGATGTTTGTACAGTTGGTATAGTTTAGTAAAGAACATAGATTTGGAGCCAAATGCCTGGGGTTTAATCACAGACATCACAATTCCAGATTGTGTGAACTAAAGCAAATTGTTTAATCTCTCTGGACCTCAGGATCTTCATCTTTAAGATGGGAATAATCATGCACTACACGTAAGGTTGAAGTGAAGATAAAATGAGTTGACACATGTAAGTAGTGCTAAGAACTTAGAAAATGCTTGATAAAATTAGTTCTGGTTCCAGAGCATTTATCATACACTAGACAATACACTAAGTGTTTTGCATGTCTTATTTAATTCTCTCAACAACCTTTGAAGTAGAACCAATTATTTTCTCTCCAGTTTACTGATGAGAAAACTAAGGCTCAGAGTTACTTATCAGAGTCAGGCTCTGAGTTAACTGAGTCAATTAATTACTTAACCTTCATTTACATCACCTAGAAGTGATTAGGCTGTAACTCAAAACCAGGCAGCCAGATTCCAGAGCCTCTCTATTACCCACTGTTAGTTTACTTATTCCCAAGGCCATTACAAATCCTGCCTCGTTTGTTGAGCTTTTCTTGACCACTAGATGCTTCGATGTTCTACAGCATTTATTAAGGCCATTGTTTGATAGTAACATTATTTTAGCATTTATTGGGTAATAAGCATCTACAAAATTGTATTCACTCTTTGAATTTAATATTTGTAATCTGATAACTCAAACATCCTCACTTATGCTGTGATTAAAGTCATTTGAATGGTATTTGAGGGGCAGGCCTTGATCTCTATATGTGCACATATACAAAATAGCCCATAAACATAATAAGTGCTCTCAGAAGCACTACCACTGCTTGCTGCAGGTGATAATGGTAATGAAACTGGAAAGAAGCATATATCATTATTTTAAGTTGAACATAGATTTGGTGAAGCAAGACAATGAACCTCTGTGGTTTCAGAAAAGGACACAGTGAAAACCATTTTGTTAGATGGATCTGCTAGCAGACTGAGAACTGGGTTTTTGGGGTTCAGACCCTTGCTTTGTTACAGTGCTGTGTATGATTTCAGTTCGGGGTATGTGTATTTGGAGGTGGGGGGTAATCACTGCTATGTTCTCACTTTAGTTATATATAAAAGTGTGTTAGCAATATTGGGCTGACTTGCCTCACAGAAGTGTTAAGGTCCAAATAAGATAATGTATGTGAAGGAGTTCCCCAAATGTACACAATGAACCCCTGACATCTATGAAGGTTGTATTTCAAGTGAGAGTTTCTTAATCCCAAATTGTGAACAGCACTGTAGCATATATTTTCTTCATGAAATGCATTCAATTACAACTATAAATTTTAAGTTTCTTCTTTAAAACCTTAATTAAAATTACTGGGCGTGCAACAATAAAAGGAAAACCACAAAGCTGCCTTGAGCTGTGATTAATGGATTGTCCATCAGCGTCATCCACAAACCAGTCCTCGCCATCTAAAGTGTGCTATAAGGACCAACATCATCAGTATCCCCAGAGAAAAATGCACAATCTTAGCCCCTGCCCAGACCTAATGAGTCAGCATGTTAATTTCAGTAAGGTCCTTCAGAGACCTGTGTGCTCAGGAAATGGGAAACACTGCCCTAAACGCCTCCACTACCCTACACATTTGCCTTCCGTTACAGTTGATTTAAATTTACACCTGAAAAAAAAATGAGCTATTACTACATGTCAGGGATGTTCAAAGTCTCACCCAAAATGTCAAATCTTAAATCCTAGGAATCCTAAAGTTTGCAGCTAATGGACTATATGCCTAAAATATGCTGTTAGTTCCAATAACTGGAGCTATCCAAGTACCTTTTCTACTGAGGGGTGATGCATGATAATGGGGCCATTCTTAGGTTCAAAGATTTTTTTAAAATTGCACTCTCCTTAGAATAACTCATGTACCAACACGAAGAGGCATGTAAAGAAGAAGAAGCAATTAGCTAATGAATACGGAACACTTAGGTGGCCAATTTTCCCTTTGAAAAAAAGCTGTTTCTCTAATGAGAAAAAGCCGTGGAGTATCTTGGTGAGTTACTATCTACCATGTCCACGGGGACTCAGCTTGCACACATCAATGACCTTTGAGGGTATTGTTCACACCTGTGCAGTTTGAGTGAGTTAATGAAGCAAATACACATCTTCAGTCCACTAAATAATTCACAAATTTTGAGACACAATTATTGTCAACTACCTCCTAATTCCTACATAATTCTGGAGTAGATAGGCTTATTACCATTTCACCAAAGTAGAAATTCTATTTCTTTCATAGAGACCACAGAGAAACATAGCAGCGACCAAAAAATAACTTAAAATATCCTGCTTCATATTCAGATCTCCAAATTTAACTTTTTTTTCAAAAGAATGTTTATATGGGGTCCCAGTGAGTGTTTTGGCTGGTCAAGTCCACAGAAGCAATGAAATAGTAGATAATTGCAGAGTCAATTATCTACATAATTTGGGATCATTTCCTTCCACTTGAATTATAATTGAGACAAAAATAGAAAGGAGAGTTCCATGCAGACATGGATTTTTGACTGTGTTGTTCGTCAATATATTGCAAGGTGTTGAAAACATGGATTTGGTTCAGTTATGTTGTGCCCAAAGTTCCCAAAAGCTGGCTCACAGTGGGTGCTTAATAAATGTTATCTGAATAAATGAATTCCAAAGTTCCTTGAATTTCTAATTTTATGGGACAAATGAGTATCTGGAGATATAGTACCTCACAAGATATTCAAAAGCCAGAAATGCAGGCAATGAATTGATTTTTCCATGAACTGACCATTTACGATTGTCTTTTTATTTCATTAGATTTTCTGATTATTAGACTGAATCTATTCCATCTATCAAGAGTTTAATACCATGAGAGACAATATGAAATAGGTGAAAGACTGCAGATGCTGAAATTAGTCAGATCTTGACATGAATTCTGACTCTGACACAAACTGCAAAACCTTGGGCAAGTTAATCACTATTTTTCCAATCTTTAAAAAACAGGGACAATAATATCTTTTTTGAAAGTATGCAGAACTTCAATGTGATAACATACGTGAAAGCACTTAGCCATGCAATTAAACATATCAGTTATTTTTATTATTAGTTCTAAAGTTATTTGCGTAACAAATAAATGCAGTGTGAGTGAATTCTGCAGCAAGTGTCCCTAGTCACAATATGATGCAAGTTAGAGAGGATTAGAAGTGGGGAAAGGCATTGAAAATTATTCAAGATAGGCAAGAAGAAAGGATCTTGCATAAAGTGGTAAGATTTGCCTCTTCACCTAAGAATCAATTAACACAGTCTTACAAGGAACTTATAAGGTTATTAGATGTAAAATATTCTAATCATTCTGAAAGTCTTGCTTTGATCACCTCTCCTTGTCCACCTTGACTAATTTTCACTGCCTTTTATTTCTAATTTCATTTCTGGCATTTTGACACACATACAGATTTGGGGGATGAATCAATCTCAGAAGAATAATCTTTATAATACTAAACTTTTCTACAGAATTCTATTAAATGGAGGCTTTTTGCGTGTGAAATAAAAAATCACAGGTATGCCTGGACCTTAACCTTTCTGGAATGCTTAATATTATCATTACCTGGGTGAAACTGAAGACTCTCTATAACCATCAGACATTTAGCAAAATGTGAATTTATTCACCCATTGATTCATTTATTCATCCAACATACACTAAGCATTTACCATGTGCCTAGTTATCTGATGAGTGCTGGAAAGATTATTACTAAGATTTCCTCCTCTCTTCAAAAAGCTGGCTAGACAACTAACCTATCTCAAACACAGTTGTTTGTTTGTTTTAATACTAGAGGTAAGCATAGGCACCTGTGAAAACACAAAGGAAAGTCCCTTAAACCAAAATGAATCTGTCCCAACTGCAAATACTGGGAATGTGATAGTAGTTTTTGAATGTGATATTTCTACTTTATGTTTAAGAAGAACAATCTTAACACTTCAAGTGATCAGCAAGGAAGAGTGATTTCAAAAGAAGCTGGTTTCAGAGGATCACAGTGTTGAAGAGGGACTTGGGGAGGTAACAAAAAGACATGAAGGAGATGACTCCACCAATTAAGTTACCACAGGCCAGGGTTTCCTGTCCCTCTATCCACAGCTCTCCTTCTCATGTTTCTATGCATCCCTCATGAAAGGGAACCTCGAGTCCACAAGCACCAATTCCCCTTCATTTCTAGTGGAAAAAAAAATAAGACTTTAGTAATTAAGGGAGTGGTTAAGGTCACAGAACCATTCAGTGACAGAAAAGGGGTTAGAAGTCCTTGAGGTCAAAAACTCTAGAAGAAAACCTAGGTAACACCATTCAGGACATAGGCATGGACAAAGACTTCATGACTAAAACACCAAAAGCAATGGTAACAACAAAAAAAAATTGACAAATGGGATCTAATTAAACTAAAGAGCTTCTGCACAGCCGAGGAAACTATCATCAGAGTCAACAGGTAACCTCCAGAATGGGAGAAAAATCTTTGCAATCTACCCATTTGACAAAGGGCTAATATCCAGAATCTACAAAGAACTTAAACAAAGTTACAAGAAAAAAACAATCCCCTCAAAAAGTGGATGAAGGATATGAACAGACACTTCTCAAAAGAAGACATTTATGCAGCCAACAGTCACATGAAAAAATGCTCATCATCACTGGCCATCAGAGAAATGCAAATCAAAACCACAATGAGATACCATCTCACTCCAGTTAGAATGGCGATCATTAAAAAGTCAGGAAACAACAGATACTGGAGAGGATGTGGAGAAATAGGAACACTTTTACACTGTTGGTGGGAGTGTTAATGAGTCCAACCATTGTGGAAGACGGTGTGGCGATTCCTCAAGGATCTAGAACTAGAAATACCATTTGACCCAGCAATCTCATTACTGGGTATACACCCAAAGGATTATAAATCATTCTACTATAAAGACACAGGCACATGTATGTTTATTATGGCACTGTTCACAATAGCAAAGACTAGGAACCAACCCAAATGCCCATGAATGATGGACTGGATAAAGAAAATGTGGCACATATTTACCATGAAATACCATGCAGCCATAAAAAAGGATGATCTCATGTCCTTTGCAGGGATGTGGATGAAGTTGGAAATCATCATTCTCCACAAACTAACACAAGAACAGAAAACCAAACACTGCATGTTCTCACTTGTAAGTGGGAGTTGAACAATGAGAACACTTGGACACAGGATGGGGAACATCACACACTAGGTCCTGTCAGAGGGTGGGAGGCTGGTGGAGGGACAGTATTAGAAGAAATACCTAACGTAGATGACGGGTTGATGGGTGCAGCAAATCACCATGGCATGTGTATACCTATGTAACAAACCTGCATGTTCTGCTCCTGTATCCCAGAACGTAAAGTATAATAAAAATAATAAATAAATAAATAAATAAATAAATAAACCCCTGACATTTCTGAGGTGTCTGCTAAATATCTATTTCTTGGCTTATGGAATTCACGACCCCACTTTTCTGACTTAGTAAGAACCCTGCGGAGAGAAGGGTGACTTCTCGTCACTCTGGAACCTACAGCAAACACATTCATGGTTCTCACATTTTGTCTGCCTCCCTATATTATACAAAGAACAGAGCAGTATAGTTAATGTGTTTACATAGATCCATTTCTACCAAACTATACCCTTTGAGAGGAGTACACATTGTCTCTTTTTTTTTTTTTTTTGCTTCTCCAGTGTTCAGTGTTTGCTGAAAGAATTGAATGTTCCATCTGATTTGATTACCAATTCCTGCAGTTCCCTGAATTCAGCCCACGATGTGTAGCACCCTAAAAAATTCTAGAACAATCCCTTCCCCCAAAGTTTATATAACTTCGTTTGAACTCCCTCTGCTGGTGAATCCAGTAAAATCCCCACAACTACAGATCTAGTTTACAACATTCACTGAGAAAAAGAGAAAGCTATCAAGCAGAAAAAAAGTCTAAAATAGACAGCATTTCCTGAGGGAGCATTAAACTTCATCTTTAAGAGATCATTGCTTTGTGCAAGGAAACACTATAAAAAAGAGTGAACCTTATCATCAGTTTCACTGTGCAGTTGAGTCTAGGAGTAAAGTGCAGAGATTGAGAAATCTCCTGGGCCGAGATAGGAGGAGAACTAATGAACTAGAAGATATCTGGGGTGTGTGATCCTTAATTGTACATTTCATTGCTTTTACTATTTTCTATTACAACTTTATAGCTGGCTAACCGTATTTTTCAAGAGCCAACGCTTGGCAGTAAGAATTTGTTTAAGAAAATAAAAAGAACCTCTTAACTTCTTTAGAAACTTTTTTCTCTTTAATAGATTTTTCTCTTTTCTCCCCTGAAGCAGTGGTTCTTTCAAAAACAAGAACACTAAATTTATTTCCAAAATGAATAGGGAACTTTTTAATATCTCACACTCATTTTCCCCTTACCTTCCTAAGCATTTTTCTTCCTTATAATTTAATATAAGGCAATATCATGAGTCATGAGATTGATACCTAATTATTACAAGTGAAATAATTGCAAGTAATGGAGATGTATTTCAGAGTGTTGAAGAAATTCAAGCATTTTATATTATGAATGATTATTGGCTTTGAACAGTGCAGAATTTGGTGGTTCCTCATTCCACTCAAGAAGTTTCCACATGAGGCCAGTTAAAGCATATAAGATCTTATAGATCAAATAAACTCATATAAACTTAAGTGAAAACGGAAATAAAAAGGAAGGGCATTGAAATTTATTTAGTGCTTCATATGTACAAGAGATTCACATAAATGTATTTCATATGTATGTATACTTTTCTTTACAGAAACCCTGTGAAGTAAGTGTTATACCTTTGTTTTACAAAAGGGAGAATACATTTAGAGAGTCTAAGTAATTTGCTTAAAGTCACTTGGCCAGTGAATAACAGGGCCAGGATGAGAATTCAGGCTTGTTGGACTCGAACACCTCCCGATAATGATTAAAGAAATATTTAGCGTGAAATATTTGAGATAGAATAAACTCTAGACATCCCCTCTCTTTTCAGTCCCTTCAATGATAGAAACACTGAAGTCCAGAATATCTTAAAACTTCTTGATTGGTTTCAGATTTGCAGGAGATCTATCCTGATAAATTATTTGTTGAATATAGATGACCCTTTGCTTTACTTACCCAATATTTCAGATGAAGTCTTTGAGGACCTGAATTGTATCAGTGAGTGATTTAATTTTGTATTGGCTAACATCAGCTGTGTTTGACTCTGGGTGACTGGATTGAACTAAGACTTTAAATAGAGTCAAGTTGGTGATCAGAACTACCCAAAAGAGTCCTGAGTTGCACTATCACACCATGCCCCCTCCCACTAGGGATTGTTGCACATGTGGCATTTTCCATTTGGAAACACTCACCTTCACTATCTTCTCTTGGACATAAATATACAAATACCTATTGTTCCTTCAGATCTCAGATCTATGGTGTTTTTTTCATAAAAGTCATTTTCTGGTCCTCAAGTTAGGTCAAATCTCACTTCTATAATCTCTCCTGGAACCATAGATGTCTTCTTCTTAGCATTTCTCATGATTAAAATTTTACATTTCTGTTTGTGTGATTTATAGATTAATATCAGCCTCCACTGAATCATAATAGCCATAAAGGTAGAAGCTATAGTTGGCCCGCCCTATTTCTCCAGTGCCTAAAATATAACATCTGGAATCTATAAGACGTCTATAAATACATGTTCAATGAATGAACAGACACATAAGTAAGCCAAGAGAGTAGGATGAAGAGAAATATGTTTATCCTAGAATCAAATATAGAGATAATTAGGAAATATTAAATTGTCCAATATGTTGAAACTTGACTGAATGGATGCAGTGAGATATTTTATTTTATTTGTTGCTGTTTATATGTGGTTGTTACTATTATTTTGGTATCATTTGGGTAGTTGTTTGGGCTTATTTATTCTTGGGAGCCTGAGGCGAGATTAAGAAAGAGCTTGAGATGAGAAGAGAAATAAATAGGGAAATTATTTGATGTAATGCTTCTATTTTCCACCCTAATAAATCAATAGTTGAATTGTCAATACAATGAAGCATGATTTAACCAGTGCATTTCCTACCATTTCCCAAGAACAAAACATTCAAACAAAGCATATTTCCAGTTTACCCTTTGAATCTTTTAAACAGCATAAGATTTTGAACACTGAATTTCTACAATCCCATTCACTTTCATCATCATGCCCTATCTCCGTTTTTAAACATTTCATTCGCAATGCTGTTGTATTTCAGTTCACAACAGAAATGTTTAATTCCCCCAAACACCTGTTTTTGCTCCAACAAAACAAAAGCCATCAACACAGTTCAAGTTCGGTAAATCCTATCTACAATCCCCGTTATTTTCATTGGGAAATAATAACAATTCTGAACCTGAGAATTGAATACTCCATTTCACTTCTGAAAAGATTTTCATCAGCAAAACCCAGAGCACTCAAGTATACCACGATGAGATTAGAGTCTGCTGAAACGACTGTATTGTTTGAGCTATCAGATAGTGCTCATTTGACAATCTCTGTGTTCCAAAACCTAATGAAGTTATGGCCAGCATAGATGCAAATTAAATTCCGTTGAGAAAAAAAGTCCATTGTCCACATCATTGGAAGCCCTCTTATGGAAATGGATTATTTCTGTGACTTGGGATAGCTAATTATTGCTGAAAATGAGAGAAGTGGTATTGAGAGTAAGTGGAGGGGGAGAAAATGGGCACCTGGAAAAAAGCAGTCAACTAAGATAAAAGGGGACACTTGACTGCTGAGATGGAGAGACAGAGAACCCAAAATCGCCCCAGCTTATCTCCAAGCTGTAAAATCAGCCCAGGATCAGATGAAAAACATCATTAATTTCAATGTAATTAAATATCATTAATAAGATGCTCTGGAGTGTGTGCTGCTTAAAGATAATGGAAACCCCTGGGTATAACCTATGGGGAGGCTGTATCTCAGAAACACACTGCCTCCAGGCTCCCACACAGAGCTGGGAAAGTAAAAGTTGTGCACTTAGTTAACTTTGTTTATTGACTCCACAGTTCTTTCAACAACACCACCACTTCCAATAAAAAAGATCAGACAAGATGGTGCATGGCAGCCACAAAATTTATCTTCGTTGAATCAATAGACAGGATTGCATTTTCTAAAGCCAATTCAGGAAACTAGTTCTCCTTAACAAAAACCTTGATGGATAAGTACGTAGTAGGAACGCCTTTATAAGTGGAAGAACATCTTAGAGGAATTTCACTGCTATACTTAGCATATACAAACACATGTCATCAAAACAACTCTGGGTCACGCTGGCTTGGTGAGATACTCACACACACCTGAGAAGTATTGGCGATTGTGAGGTCCCATGAGTGTGAGACTCAACTATAATCCCCTTGGGCTGGGTAGATGGGCACAGCATACAAGCATAGCCTAGAAGAGCAGGCAGAATCACCCTTAATGTTGAATTGCATTCTCTTTATCTCTAATTTTCTATCTCACCCTCTTGCCCTCTCACCCCCTGTCTCTCTCCACAAATATATGAATTCAGAAAAATTAAATGTGTATTTAATGCTATTACATTGTACTCTTCTCTTTGCCTAGAAGATCATTTCTCTTATCTCTATTCTAAAAGCTCACTCCCTTCATCTTCCACTTTAAGACTCCACTCAAGTCAATTCCTGTCGCTCCCCAGGTCTCATTTCACTGCCCCTCTTCTAGGTTGTCTTGGAATTCTTCGTGCCCCTCTATGCGATCATTTATCATGCCTAGATTAATAATTGGATTGCCTCACTGCCACTGCACTAGACTGGGAGTTTAGTAGTCTATGTCATGTGTCTTTCTGCATCATTAGCACTGAAAAAAAAACATGGCATCTGGGAGCTATTCAATAAACAAAGGAGGAAGGGGATGAGAGAGAAAGAAAGAGTAGGAAGAAAGAACAAGATATCTGTGACTTGAGCAAGGTTTTTCTCCCATGGGCCTCAATTTCCTCATTTGGAAAGTGATGGGGTGGCTACTTCCAATTATGGAGAGTAACATTCTGTGATCCTAGACTTGGAACAACCTTACTGAGACCTAGCATCAGTCCAAAGATAAGCAATTAAAGGGAATACTTTAAGAGATAGGCTTTAAAAATAATCCAATCAGCAGAATGCATCTCGAAATATGTGCACAGCTCTGAGCCACTATCTTGAACAGTTGGGAAGTAGCATGTTCAGCAGTGAAAGAATCTCTAGGGACTCGGCCAATATGAACTCACAGATGTTTCTGTTGAAGTCAGGTGATAAGTTTCCAACATAACCATGTTTAACCAGAGTCCTCAGTTCACCTCCAGGGCACAGCCCACTGAGCCCCAGCACCCTTGGCTTATAAAAGAAAGAGATAGATAGAGAGAGAAAGAAGAGATTTCCTAACACAGAGAATACAACCTATATCTAAGTGTTCCAAGAATTGATGACCTTTCTCTTTCTAAAAGAAAAAAAAGTCATCATTTGATGTAACAGTAATATATTTGCTCATTATTTTATAGTTTCTCTTATTCTACCCTTCATGTCAGAAAAGCCCTACTGCCATCCCCAGGCAGTGGATGTAGAGATCAGAAAGGGTGTGGGTTTTCTTGTCAAGATTATATGTATATATTTTATATATATAAATATATTATTTTTTAGTCTATATGTATTATATTATACTATTACATATTATATAATACATAATAATATATAGTATAATATAGACTAAAACATATTTATATATAATATATACATGTATAATATATACTAAATTATATATATGCTAATTACATATGTATAACATACTAAATTATATATATTAATTACATATGTATAACATATACTAAAGTATAATATATACTAAAATATATGTATATATTTTTTTAACTGCAGTTAGAGAGGTTGGGAGGATGTGAAGAATAAATAAATTATCTGTCCAGAGTTGACTCTGCAGTGAAAGCTTTGTACACAGTATATCTGATTTTTAAGCCTGACAAGATCCCTTGAAGGATCCTGCAGGTAACATTTTACATAAAGCAGGAAATGGAAGCAAAAGGAATTTGAAATAACTTGCTTTAGTCATCCACCAAGTAAGTGATTAAACAAGAACCTGAACCTAAGCCTTGGATTGTGAAAAGCCACCAAACTTCCTCTTGCTCTATGTTTTAACTGCTCAATCAAGGCTTTCCTAATTTCTTCAGAACTTCCCAACTGGATTGCCAATGGATTTAAATGGGCAGAGTAATGCACTCAGGTCTCAGGGCAGCCTAGGAGGGCTTGGGGAAGCCAAGACACATCTCTGGCTACTTTCCATACTCAATTGACCTGCTATATTATCACTACCTAACCACCTTCCCTCCCTCCAATCAGCCCCATCTCCATGAGTCCCTGGGCCCATGGCTTCCAGCCACAAGTGGCTTTATCTGTGTAACCTAGTGCTCCAAGCAAAGAGGATATTTTCACTTTTTGTATGTGCTACAACATGAAAAATTTGGGAAACACTGCTTCAGACTTGCCTTCCATCACCCTATACATGTTCCAGTTGCACAGAGTTACATTAGAGACAACATATGAATTTATGCTATTCGTTTATGCCTGTGTGGATTTAATAATGACGTACATGCCCTATGTAGAATGTCTTCCCCTTTTCTCTACATGGTAAGTTTCTACCTACTTCAAGAAAAATTAAAATTTAACATCAAAAGAAGAAAGTCCCACATTCTTGTGTTTTTCTAGCACTCTGATACTAAAGTTAGGGTCCTCATCATAGTGCACTGTGAGTCACAGGTGTGTATATCTGTCTCACCAACTTAAAGCTCATAGAAGGTATTTAGTAAAGTTGAATGAGGGCAAAAAACTGCATTTTTATCATTTAGCATCACCAGAAGCTGGCTGAGGACTAAACAAACTACTACTCCTAGGCCAAATATGGCCTGTGGCCTGTTTTTTTCTTTTTTCTCTTTTCATTTTTTCCACCAGAAAGCTCACAATGGTCTTTACATTTTTAAAGAGTTGTTAAAAAAAAAAAAAAAAAACTAACAAGAAGGTGACATAGACCATATGTGGCCTGGAAGGCCGAAAATATTTACTATATCTGGCCCTTTACAGAAAAATTCGTCGACCTCAATAGCTACATCAATCAATCAAGATTACTTGATTGAATTCATAAATATATCATATATAAATGATTTTTCTTCTCAACCCCAATTCTCTTGTTTTTCAACCTATTCCTCCCTCTGGCCTCAGCTGTACCATTTTTCCTATTGTTCCTCTCGTCAGTGTTTCTTAACTTTAGTGTTGAAGTATAACACACAAAGAGACAAAAGTCATAACTCTAGAGTTCAGTGATTCCTCGCTCAGTGAGCACACCCATGCAGCTACCACCTAGACACCCAGATGAAGAAAGAGTAGACTGACAACGCATCAGAAGCCCCCATATCCCTTTCCAACCATTGATCTCTTCCTCTTCCTTAAAAGTAACCATATCTATGATTTCTTACCCTCATAGTTTTACATTTATATAGTTTTTTAATCTTTATGCAAATGGAATAATACAGTATCATGAGCCTAATAATGAGCAAAATTTGTATCTCAATTGTTTGCTCAATATTAGGTTTGTGATGCTTTTTCACATGGTTGTCGACATCAGTAGCCTGTTAATTTTCATCGTTATACAGCACTTCACTGTCATTCTTTAAATTAACTTTACTGCTGATAGGCATGGCATTTTAAAAAATCTGAGGTTATTTTGAATAATGCTGCTTAGAACATTCTTACAAATGCATTTTGAAGACATCGCTGAACACTTTCCACACTCAGTTGAGATGCCATATTATCACTACCTGACCACCTTCCCTCCCTCCCATCAGCCCCATCTCTATACTTACAGATCCTATGGCCATCTCAGGGAGCAGCACAGAGAGAGGCTAAGAGCATAGACTGAAACTAGACCCCCTGTGTTTAAGTCCTGGATTCCCTCATTACTGTCTAAGTAATCTTTAACAAATTACTTATTCTTTCTTTGTTTTTTGCTTCACATCTGTAAAACTAGTATAATAGAATTTGTTAATTTTTATAAACCTCTTAGAGCAATATTTGGTGTAAGTGGCATATATGTGTTTTCTCAATAATTAACTATATTGAAACAATTGTTCTGCATTTAGAAAGACACCTTCAGCTTGAACTGTTCATATGACATAAGTTGATTATTTTCTCTCTCTCTTTTTTTTTTTTTTTTTTCAGATAGAGTCTCGCTCTGTTGCCCAGGCTGGAGTGCAATGGCGCGATATCGGCTCACCGCAACCTCCACCTCCCGGGTTCAAGTGATTCTCCTGCCTCAGCCTCCTGAGTAGCTGGGATTACGGGTGCCCACCACTGCATCAGGCTAATTTTCATATTGTTAGTAAAGACAGGGTTTTGCCAGTTTGGCCAGGCTGGTTTTGAACTCCTGACCTCAGATGACCCTCGTGCCTCGGCCTCCCAAAGTGCTGGGATTACAGGCGGGAGCCACTGTTCCCGGCCAGTTGATTATTTTTTTCTATTTTGGGGATATTTTTAAAAATCCAACTTCTTAGAAATTTGAAATCAGAATTAAACTTTCAAAAAATTACCATAGCCTCAAGTTTTTGATTAGAGATATATTTTTATTTACTCTATCTTCAATATAAAATTTTAAAACCACATACCTTTTAGGTGCTCAATACAAATGTATTAAATAAATGAATAAATTAAATAAATATCATGTAAGAAAGAATCATAAATTTTCATTATTGTGGTATCAAAATTAAAATCAATTCATCACTAAGGTCATACTTCTACATATGAAATTGTCAAAGACTGTATGATGAGCGCTACTCAGATACTAAAGCTGGGCTTGTTTTTGTTCCCCAGCAAAAACGGAATACCTTTTTGGAACCTCTCTCTCAGAACTGGACAAGCTGAAATGCTACCCTAGAACCTCATTTTAATTAGATACATGTCATACATGTTCAATGTTTAAATCAAGTAATACTATAGATTGATTTGGGGGCATGTTTATAAAATAAAACTTTTCATTTTCTTTAGATATCTTCCCTAAGTCAATGAAAAAGTCCCATTACTCTTAAGTCTGAGGCAAAGTCAGCCTATTTAATGAGATTCTATAGAAAATACCAGATGATACAAAGAACTCAAACAAATTTACAAGAAAAAAACAAACAACCCCATCAAAAAGTGGGCAAAGGATATGAACAGACACTTCTCAAAAGAAGACATTCATACAGCCAACAGACACATGAAAAAATGCTCATCATCACTGGCCATCAGAGAAATGCAAATCAAAACCACAACAAGATACCATCTCACACCAGTTAGAATGGCAATCATTAAAAAAATCAGGAAACAACAGGTGCTGGAGAGGATGTAGAAAAATAGGAACACTTTTACACTGTTGGTGGGACTGTAAACTAGTTCAACCATTGTGGAAAACAGTGTAGCAATTCCTTAAGGATCTAGAACTAGAAATACCATTTGACCCAGCCATCCCATTACTGGGCATATACCCAAAGGATTATAAGTCATGCTGCTATAAAGACACATGCACACGTATGTTTATTGGGGCACTATTCACAGTAGCAAAGACTTGGAATCAACCCAAATGTCCATCCATTTGTCACTTAATCCAGTGACAGGCTGGATTAAGAAAATGCGGCACATATACACCATGGAATACCATGCAGCCATAAAAAAGGATGAGTTTGTGTCCTTTGTAGGGACATGAATGCAACTGGAAACCATCATTCTCATCAAACTATCGCAAGAACAGAAAACCAAATACCGCATGTTCTCACTCATAGGTGGGAATTGAACAATGAGATCACTCGGACACAGGAAGGGGAACATCACACACTGGGGCCTGTTATGGGGTGGGAGGAGCGGGGAGGGATAGCACTAGGAGATATACCTAATGTAAATGACGAGTTAATGGGTGCAGCACACCAACATGGCACATGTATACATATGTAACAAATCTGCACGTTGTGTACATGTACCCTAGAACTTAAAGTATAATAATAAAAAATAAAAATAATGAAAAAAGAAAATACCAGGTGAAAAGAAGGAAATAGATTATAGGCAGTGGTATGCTAGTAATTGTTTAACAACTACTTCTTTGAAGAAAAGGTTCTGATTTGTACCATTTGCCTACTTCCGTGGTGTTGATACATCCAGCATGGCCACTTTCAAGCCCCTAGGGAGGTGTTACTGAAGGCAGAGTTGGAAAGAAGTGTTCACCATAGGCTCTCATGAGCCACTGCAGTCTGGTTCCAGTACACCACTGAGGGCAGAGTAGTAGAGCTTCAAACTTCCTTTGAAGAACTGTCCATCTTCCATTGCATGGTGAACCTAAAAATGAAGTTCTCCCACTTTTGTCTGAAAAGGAGTAATCATAAGAAACGGAGACTGGTCAAATAGATTCTTTCTCCCAAGAATCTGAATCTGGAGTAGGGCATGAATAAAAAACAAATGATTGGAGGAGAAAACCCCTAACAGTTCTTGCTATCCAGACTTAACCCCCACCCCATCCCTGAGCTGTAATCTACCTCCTTAATGAAATCTGCATCTTCTATTTTTTTCCCTTGGTTATATAAACTTTCTTAAATCCTTCTAATGAATTACTTTCTTCCTTTAACATTCCTCGAATTAGTCTCTGACTTAAGGAGTAAAGCAACAGATTTGCTATTATTTAGTTTGTGACTATGTGTATTTAAATAGTTGGTCCACAATACTCTTTCCCAAACTCATTTTGAGTCTTATAGAGCTACAGAGACTGCAGTAGAAGGAGTCAAATGTAATTTATTTACAAAGGCACAAGGTGACACACCTTCTTTCCCAACTTTTCTCATTATGCCAACTAATTATATTTAATGTTAACAGAGTGTTTGGGGAGGCGGAAAAGTATCCTATTTACCATATTAAGGTAAAAGCTAAGCTTCTGTAACAAAGGAACTTAGAGCAATATGGAGGCTTAAAAGAAAATGGACTTTTTCTGTCACGTAACAGTTCCAATGTGTGCCATGTGGGGCCCTGAGCTGCTCTGCTCCACTTGGCCATTCCAACACTCAGGCTCCTTCCATCTTGCTGCTCTACCTTTACTTAGACACAATGTCATCTGTATGGCTGAAGTTGAGTTCCTGCCATATCCAGTTGCCAGCTAACAGGAAGCAGATGGAGAACAGAGAGGAGGTGTGCTCACATTCCAAGGGCAAGAACTTTGCCACATGAAAAAATGTAATTGTGTTATCCTAGCACTTTGGGAGTCCGGTGGTGGTGGTGGCGGTGGGCTGGTGGGGGGGGTGGGTGCGGTGGATCACCTGAGGTTAGGAGTTGGAGACCAGCCTGGCCAACATGGTGAAACCCCATCTCTACAAAAAATACAAAAGTTAGCTGGGCGTGGCAGCGGGTGCCTGTAGTCCCAGCTACTCAGGAGGCTGAGGCAGGAGAATTGCTTGAACCTGGGAGGCAGAGGTTGCAGTGAACTGAGATGGCAGCACTGCATTCCAGCCTGAGTGAAAGAGCGAGACTCAGTCTCAAAAAAAAAGAAAAAGAAAAAAATGAAACAATATAGTTTACTGATCATATCCATACCCAGCTAAAAGGGTGTTACAACAAAAAAGACAAAGTATTGTGTAGAAAACTAGCCATCTCCCCAACAAAACCCTTTTAGAACCATTTGCTATTACCACTTTTTAAAAAAGAGCACGAACACAGATTATAAACATGAAACATGTTCCAAAAAATTAAAATAGAAATAGTTCTGCATTCTATATGTTTTCTGCGTAATGTGTTTACGTAGGTCAGCAGTTCTAAACCAGAGCAGAATAACGTGCTGAAACATCCTAAACATTTGTGAAATATATCATAAAATATTTGCTAGTAATAATCAAAGTTGAAAATAATTTTTTTTGAAAACTTAGGGTCAATTCAAGATTATTCCTACAACAGTATTTCTTAAACTTCCAACATTCAAGTAGTACTATGAGAATATTTTGTTATCTGTATTATTATTATAGCATATTATTATAGCATACTCAAGATTATTCCTACAACAGGGTTTCCTAAACTTCTACCTTAAGTAGCACTGTCAGAATATTTTCCTATCTGTATAATTATTATAGCATATCTGCATTATTATGTACTATGGGATATAACTTTACTATTATTTCCTTAAATATTTTTATTTAAATGAACTCAATTCTTGACTTAAATAAATGCATTTATTAAGGAAACTTTATATCATTACTATAAATGGAAATCCAGTATCACTTGCCAAAATAGAAGATAAGTTTAAAAATGCATAAAATTACCAGACAATATTGTTAAGTTGTAGCTAGATACTGTTGTTAGCTGAGAATTCTGAGTCAGAGCTGGCTTTTGCTCTGTTCAAGAGGGAGAGAGAGAGTTGAGATGTTTTAAGGAAATACTAGCAGCAAACTGAGTCTTTCTTCTCGATGTAATCTAAAGAATTAAAAGAGAATTTAAATAGGACAAAGTGACTGTTTGTATCAACGTGATTTGATTCCTGTATATGAACTACCTAAAACCACTCTTTATAGAACCCTAAAGAAAGTGACCTATGGAAAATATCCTATGCCTTATGGTCCTATAAAAAATGCCAGCCCTAGCTCATTTGTACATGGATATGCTTTTTTGAGTGAGAGAGAAAGGGGTTAGGTTGCAGTTAACACTAAAGAAGTTCTAATAATCCTGTCAATGCCATTGTCTTTGAACATCATCACTCCTGTGTTTCCAGGTGGTAGAGGGCAAGGAAATGCTGTCCTAAATCTAGCAATTGCCTCAGAGTCATGAACTGGAAAAAAAGTGTCCTAAAAAATTAGTCATCCATACACATGGGCATTACATCTGAACCATCTTTCCCTCTCTGGTGCTGTTTATTTGGCTGGAGTTGACCTCCTGGCTTCAGAGAGCTGTTTTTTGGTACCACGTCTCTTTGACATGCTCTCTGGAATGTTTGTATCAGATACTGCCCTCCAATGTTTTAATCAACCAGACACTCCTCCAAGGAAAGGAAGATTTGAATATCTGGTCTACAAACTTAACCTTTAATTATGCTGAGTATCTGACTGCCTTTGATATTCCTAAACTTATACTGCATTCCAAGAAAACATTTTCCTTTCAGAAGCACACAGTCATGATGCATTAAAATAGTTGTGCCAGCCACTCAGACCCTTTAAGTGGCATCCAACTATGGTGAAAGTCATCATGGCAACAGAGAAGAAAGACGTCAATCTCCATAGAAGCATAGCAATGGTACTCTATGGTCAAGGACTCCAAATGCATAGATTACACGGGAAATTTCTTAGTATTAGAGATCCAGGTTTAACCTAAATATCTGATTATCATAGTGAAACACAAATTTAAATATGCATTTAACAATGAGAATCATTCAGAGATACCTATGGAAATAGAGTTAATGGCAGGGGTAAAGGAACGATACCATTTACTGTGTACCTATTCTGTTCTAGTCATTGTGCTATGTACATTATAAAAGTTAGCTCATTTATTTATCCTACCTCTGAAAACTTGTAGAAGATGATGAGTATGTCTTATTTGATGTTTATTCCCTAGTTATAAGCCAATGGCACACTCAGGGTCACCATATTCTACAGGTTTCAGGGAACATCCTAATTTCAAGCCTCTATCATTTCCTACCATGCTCTGTAGGTTTGGGGGACCATCTCAGTTTGAAACATCTATCAGTTTCTCCCTAAATCATTCACTCTAAACTTGGAGGTGAGGGAGGTACAGTGAGGGAGTTCACATGGGGCTAAAACACACTCTCAAGTTTCTGATGTCGCCTAGTGTTTCCCTTCCCCACTTTTGAGAATCATTGTCTAGTAGACTGCTGTTATTTAGAGTTGTTGAATATATCCCTCAGGTAAGTTTCGCAGGTATGTTGAGAACTACTTCAACACCTGAATCAGTGAACTGACCCTGAAGATTTAATACTTCGGAGTCCTGGCTACATATCTAAGACTCCTCCTCACATTCAGACATGGTAGAGAAAGCTTTCAGAAAATTCTTTTGATATACTCTCCACCTTTCCCTCAATAGAGCCCAAGCCTCCAAATTTCATGTGTCTCTCTAGTCCATCTAAAGTAATTTCTTTGGTGTCCCAGGAACATGTACTAGAGGACATCTCAACATGTCTTCCACCTTTAGAATTCTATATTCCCATAATATAATCAGGAGAAGAAACTGTCATTAATATCTGCCAGGTAACAGATTCCAAATATTTTAAAATTTAAAAGAATCCTATCATAGCTTTTCTAGTACTTCTCAAATGAGAATAAATAACCTTATCTGGAGAATTATTTCAGCTTCAGTTTGTAGCCAATATAAACTAGGCTCAAAAACCAGAGCAGTTGTATAAAGATCCTTAATTTACATTTAGAAAAATATATTTAAATCTCCTCACACGTGTATGTTTTTATTGTGTATAACTAAATTGCCTGATAACAGAAGGCTTGACGAATGCTAGCAGTGGGGAAGAGTTGTAAGTGGGAAAATGTTGCATTAGTCTGGTTCTTTAATTACAAGCTGTTGGCACTGTGGGTTGCGTATCAATGTATTTTTGTTTGTGTATATACAGGTTGATCCTAGATATTTTCAAATAAACATATGAATAGGAATAATCAAGACAGTTTCATTATTCCTCCTGGAGGGAGTCTTGTGATTTGATTCTTATTCTAAAATCACAGAGACATAAAATTTCAGGGTTACAGAGAAGGTTATGTAGTCCAATTACTCACTCAATTATTGAATCTTGCCTACAATGTGTTTGACAAATAGTCACTCAACCCCCATCTGAGTGCCTTCAGTCAAAGGGAATTTCTGGAACAGTCTATGCATTTGCAGCAGATGACAAATAGCTCTGCATATTGCATTCCCTCTTCTTCTGAAGGAGAAGCTTTGATTTTCTCAGGGGAATTGCTCTTTCCCATTATACGCTGTCTTAATGGGACCATCAGTCGAGGTGTCCCCTTCTCTGTTAGCCAAAAAGTGCTCACGTGATCCAAGCTATGACAATCCAAATGTAACTCTCAGAGCTTTAAATTCTGAGTATAAGGAGGTAAGAAGGAAAAATGCTGGAACAAATGTATCCCAATGGCAGTACCTTGAAGATTCTGGTTACCTGAAAAACCAGATTCTTCAACTTAAATTTCAGATCTGTGAGCACCTGACACTTTTATAAATTTGGGTGTTGCCTAAAATTAAGTTAAGTCAATTAATATTAATTGCAATCAAAAAGTTCTAACATCCCACATATCTTATATTTATACCTCTGGGGAAATTTAGACAGGCACAATTCCTGCTTAATATTATAGTCCTTCATATGTGTAAAAATGTAGCACATCCTTCTTCAAAATCATTCGTCATTTCCTGATACGACTTTTTAAGAAGCCAACACATCTTTCACAATTTCTGCTATGTGTCAAATGTTTTCTTTTCTCTCCTTATTGCCTTTTTCCTCCCTCACATTCAGCTATTCCTAATAATACAGTCATGTATCACATAACAATGCTTCAGTCAACTACAGATTGCACACTACAGTGGTCCCATAAAATTATAATATCATACTTGTACTGTTCCTTGTCTATGTTTAGATATGCTTAGAGACACAAATACTTCCCACTGTGTGACAACTGCCTACGGTATTCAGTACAGTAACATGCTGTACAGGTTTTTAGCCTAGAAGCAATAGGTTGTGCCATATAGCCTACATTTGCAGTAGGCCATATCATCTGGGTTTATGTACACTCTATGATGTTTGCACAATGACAAAACTGTCTAATAAGGCTTTTTTCAGAATGTATCCCTGTTGTTAAGCAAGGCATGACTATATCTGAAATACAGAATAGGAAATGCTTGTTCAGTTTTTATTCTAGCACTTTTATATAATGGTTTGTAAAGGTTGTACAGAAAGAACTGTAAAAATATATATACAATAACCAACAATACATTGACACATGGCAAGTAGAAGCTGGAATTCCCCATGCCACAAAATTTAACTCTTCTGCACATCCTTTCACTCCTGGTGACTGAGATATCTCAAGTCTTCTTGACTTGGCTTACACCTGAACTTATGTTACTTACGATATGGTGTTTCTGGCGTCCATCATCCTTGGGACCTCAGTTGTTGGCATTACTTTCTGAGAGCCACAGAAAATGCTTCCATTTCTGGCATAAATCCAGTCATGTGTTTGGCTGTCTGAATTCCTTTGAAAATATATGGACACATATTGCTAAATAAAGGGGAAGAAGAAAGAAAATTCATGAGTCCTTTCTTTGCATGACACAATCGTTTTCTCCCTTTGCATATAACTCTCTCATTCTTGTTTCTGGGACATGGTAGAGTCACTTCTGCCTTCCCTTGGAGTGTCTCTTTTCAGTCACTCTGTAGACCTTTCCTGTGGTTCTTCCTATGGGAGGATGAGCCCTTCCCCATCAGTTGGGAAGACATCTGCTACTAGTCAACTCGCTAACTGAAGCATGACCTGATTCCAGATGGGTTTCAACATGATTTTAGGTTCTCCCACCTTTCTACTTGATCTCAAAACAAGCTCCAGCTAGCCTGTTCTACTTAATCCCATAAATATCTACCGAGCACCTACTAGGTGCCAAGTCCTATGGGTACAAAATCTGATTGGACGTGGACCCTGCCCTCCAGGGCAGATGGTTATATAAGGAATATAGCAATGCAAAGTAATGAACATACTAGTATAATTGAGCCCACAAGAGATGGCAATGATTAAATCTGCCTGATGAATGTAGGGTCAGGAAAGGTGTTAAGAGGTGAGCTTGAGCTAGCTAGCTTTGGAAAAATGACTAGAGATACACCAGGAAGACAATGGGGCATTCCAGGCACTCAAAAGTGAACACGTAACTCCCAGGGTGCAGAGAAAGGGTAATGATCATTTTGTTCTATTCTCAATAATTGGAACCTATGATCACATTAGTCTTTTTGGCAGTCACAACACACAGCTGTCTCACAGAGAGCTAAAACTACTATCTTTCTTGCATTGTTTTGCCACATTGACCCTCACTGTTCATGCCAGCAATAAATTATTCTTTATCAGGGAAACAAAAGCAAGCTCTCAACTCCTTCATCTCTCCCTCTTTGAACACTGCTCCTTGGTTCTGGATAAGGCAGCGCTCAGTCTTATCACTTTCTATACCCAGTGTGGGAACCCATCCATTCCCCACAACTTTCTCTTCTCTGTCCCTCACACATCTCCTTCTGAGATGGTGTGTTCCAAGATTTGCAGGAGGCAGAAAACATCTTTTGAAAAGTTTCACAGAGGGTTAGACGCAGTTTCCACCCAGCTGTTGTCCAGTGTTCTCTGAAATCAATCAAAATAAAAGAAACCAAAACATGTTTACAAAAATCAAATTAAAGCCAAGCTCTGATGAAGTTACAGCTATCTACACCCATACGGGCTGCCCGCCAAGAATGTTTTTAATATTATAATCGCTCATCCATAGACCCATAATCATTGATATTTGCAATTCGATAATGCTTTTTCTCAATTTTTTACTTGTTTCCAATCTCCCCGCTTCCCTCCTCACCTTATCCACCCAACAACACCCTGTGTCAGCACATCCAAGGCTCTTAATGACCCTCTCAGCTGCTACTGATCAAAGTCAAATTTTAATTACAATTCTAATTTTAGAAGTTTGTTTCCTTTTAATCTGAACTTTCAGAAAGGAGTCAAATGTGTGCTTACAACAGCTCACAGGAAACATGTGAAGCTCTAGGATTATTTAATTAGATGAGTTCAACTAGTTTTGAGCTTTATGCTTCCTACAATCTTGTACCAGGTGATTACACCTATAGAGGGTAGAAGGTGAAGTATAATATATCACCAAGAGCTGTAGTCTGGCCTGAAAGATAACAGAGTAAAAGTGAGATACAATTGTGTGATCACAAAACTTTGCTCTCAACATTTTACGATGGTTATTTTTTCTTTAATACTCTAGTATCTCCAGTTTGGTCTGAACCCACTTCAAGTCTTTTCTAAAGTACCTTTGTGTTAATTCCATTTTCCCTGCAAGAATATCTTACTTCAGTCTTTGGTTAACCCTACCCATTCTTACAAGACTATCTCAAAGATGTTATCTTCCCTACAACCTTTCCTTAGCTTTTTAGATAAAAAATAACCCACCTCCAAAAAAATCTTATACCACTTGTCATTATCATTAATATTAATCATCACTTGTCATCACAAGAATAACTAGCATTCATTAAATATCCACCATGTTGGTAAATAAGAAACATCTTATTTTATCCTCCCCCAAATCCTTTTGTATACTCTTATTTTCCCTATTTTGTAAATGAGGAAACTGAGTCTCGGAAAGCTTAAAATATGCTCACAGTCAATTCACTATTTAGGGGTAGAGTGAGAATTTGAATAACCAGTCTATCAAAGCAAACCACAAGATTTATATTCCTCCTACATACACAAAAATAATGGCAATTAGAATGTAAGCCTGTTGAAGAAACTATCTTATACAACTTTGAATCTCCTAATGTTCACAAAGTTGTCATTTAATAAGTATTTTTGGATTGAATGACTCCCTCTTCGAACGCATGTAAATATATTTAGAAACTTGCTCATGAGGAGAAATAAGTAACTTTTTGAAAATTATTTCCCACCCTTTCAACAACTTCTTTAGAAACCTGGCACTTCAAAAGCTCAAGTTTTGATATCTCTATAGCACCACAAACTTTTAATGGAAACCAAAAAATACAGACTTATACATCAATGGTATTAGTATTATTACACATCAACAGTATTAATAATAATGGTTATTACTAACCAGCATTTATTAAGTTCCTAACATGTGGGAAGTAACATGCTTGGTGCTACAGTGCCCGTGAGATGAAAATAATTGCCCTTGCTGTCAAAATAGCTAACAATCCAGTTTAGGGATACAATGAGAAACAAGTATTTGCACTCACTAATCCTGACTGTCTTCTGATAAGGCTAAATAATGGTAATAGCAGAGCTTTTGTTCTAGAGAGCATTGGTAAATAAGGATGTACACATTTGCAGTAAGAGCCAGAGGGAGAATTCAATTGTTTTTTGTAACCTAGGAAGAAGAACTTCAGATAGACTCTGGAATTAGAAGAGAGGAAAGCAAGAAAGATAAACTGTCAGTGACATTTTAGAAGGAAAAATAATAAAACATGTGCTATGAATTTTAAATTGTTTGCTGCGGAGTACAATGTACAAAGCCCTCCTCCATAACATCTTCAGTAAAGTCTACATTGCTCACTGATAATTCTATGTAAGTGGACATGTCTGGGAAACAAAATCATGCCTAACTTTACATCTGTGTCCATGCAATGCAGGCCAGGGACAACAAGAAAATCTTGTAGGGGGTCCAATATATTCATCACAGGATCTATGCCTAATCCCTATCCACCCCTTAATGTGGAAATGTTTACACTTGCTCTCTTCTCCTTGGCTTTGGTTTCCTGGTTTTTTGGGGCAGGTACAGTATCCTGAACCTAGACTCCAGTTGCTTTAATGGAATTCTCTTCTAGCTTCTTGGACCCTGTACTGGGTTGAATAGTGTCTTCCAAAAATTCACATCTACCCAGAACATCAGAATATGAACTTTTTTTGAAATGTGTTTTTGCAGATGTAATCAAATAAAAAATGATAATACTAGATTAGGGTAGGTCCTTATCCAATGAATAGTATCCTTACAAACAGAGGGAAACTTGGACACGCACATTCCAGGAGAACCTCCATGTGATGGTGCACGCTAACACTGGAGTGATGTGTCTACAAGCCAAAAAAGTCAAGATTTCCAGGAGGCACCAGAGGTTAGTAGAGAGTCGTGGAACAGATTGTCCCTCCAAGCCTCCAAAAGGAACCAAGCCTGCAGATGCCTTAATTTCAGATTTCTGATGTTCAGAACTACAAAAAGAGAAATTCTGGTTGCTTTTAGCCTCCCCAGTTTGTGGTAATCTATTGCAGCAGTTGTAGGAAGCTAATACAGACCCTTACTTTTCTAACTCAGGTTCTGACATCCCCTGATCTCAATGAGATAATCTTCCTCTGCTCCAGGCCTCAGAACCCAATTCTAGCCAGACCTACAACAGGAAGTAGAAGAATTTGGTGGAGATCTTTATAGAACACACTTAGTGTTTTTCCTAAGACCCTGAGAAGGAAAACAATAAGGCATTGTTTTCCCATTACAACCCTTTGTATTTCTCTACATAATAGCACAGGACTCCAGAGGTTAGGGCTTCTGAGTGATAGGACCCCTACAGAAACTCAATAACCCAGTCATGTTGATCCAGTATGTACAACACAGCAAACTTCTTTTATACTTGAAAACACAGAGGGTAGGATTGTCCCTATCCACAAACTCTTAGTTGTGCTTACTCTACATTCTGCAGACAAAGAATAAATATACACCTAGAGTTAGGATATGCTCTGCCTCATGGACATTTCTTTAAAATGACCTGGTCCAAAAGTGGTTACATGAGATGTGCTCAAAATGAGTACTATGCTGCTTTGATAAATGACCCTTCATTCATTCATTCAACAAATAATGAGTTTCTGTAATGCGCTACTATATTTGGGACTTTATTCCTTTAAAAAAGACATGGGACTCAAGATGGTGAAAGAGAAAAAGACATGAACATTTACTGAAGATACAGAGAGATAAACGCTATGGCATGGATCCCCAGGAAGTCAGACTTAACTGAAGTTTCACATATTCAGAAATGAGCTGAATGCCTTTCTTACACAGATCTGTATTGCTCAGTTCAATTGTCTAGCTAACTGCCCAACATCAGCATCTCAACGTGGGTTTGTTGTTCTCTATTCATCTTGTGTACACAGTTACTCTAGTGAGTGATAAAACCTTTGTTTCTTTGAGAGAAACGATCCTCAAGTGAGAGATAAAACTTTAATGTGAGATGAAAAAGGCAGATAACTTGCCTTGTGCTGCTAGACACAAGAAAATACCAACAGGCATGGAATTTAAGAGAAAACAAGTCTTCTTTTCAAATATTGACACTGTAGAAACTATGCATATTTTAGAAGATGCCATCATGGGTCACAGATAAATGGCAAAGGCCTACATTAGTAAAAATTAGATGAAGAGAAACAGAGAAAAGAGAGAGCGCTCTTTGCACACAAGAAGGTACTGAAGGACTAATTGTTCCTTTGTTTTGGAGTGAAAAGTTTGTAAAAGGATCGGAAGGACCCCCTTCTTCCCATTTTTGTATTTCCATGGAAATAATTGGCCTCTGCTCCCCATTTTTATAGTTCCTCCTTAGGAAGAAGAGGAAAAACAGGAGATTCTAAAACCTTTCTAAAGAAACTAAGCAAGTGTGACTTAGCCCTTTCGGTCCTGTTTTTCAGAACCATCTCTGTTCAGAATGCATCTCTCCTTCTCCATAAGAAACCTAATCCCCATAAGGACAAAACAGAAGAGCAGGACAGAAACAGAGACAGCAACAGCTGCCTTTGCCTTCAACCTAGAGGATATGTTTAATTCTTTAAAAGCAAGTCTTCTGGAATTCAGTTGAGGAACAGAAACACTGCAGTTGTTTTTTTTTTTTTTTTTTTTGAGATGAAGTTTTGCTCTTGTCACCCAGGCTGGAGTATAACGGCACCATCTTGGCTCACTACAACCTCCTCCTCCTCCTCCTCCTGGGTTCAAGCGATTCTCCCGCCTCAGCCTCCATAGTAGCTAGGATTAAAGGTGCCTGCCACCATGCCTGGCTAAATTTTGTATTTTTAGTAGAGACAGTGTTTCACCATGTTGGCCAGGCTGGTCTCGAACTCCTGACCTTAGGCAATCCACCCACATCGGCCTCCCAAAATGCTGAGATTACAGGTATGAGCCACTGCGCCCAGCCCCATGCTGCACTTTCAATCAGCTTTATTACTAACAAAGCTGATCCTTGTTCCCCGTTTACCTAACTCATAACATCTACTTCTCAGTTGGCTCCAAGCTTAGGAAGGTAAACATCAGGTGTTATTCATTAGCCACACAGTCCCTTTTTTGCAGATTCCTTTCTGCAGCATTCATCAAGATTGTTTCACATTGCTTTATATTTGCTTAACTCTGAAACTCTCCCTGCCAAGTTTCCATTATGAAATTACTTTAGGCTGTTCTAAATGCTGGGAAATGGTGTCCAACCACATGGGCTTTCTTCCTTCACCGTGTGTCCATGACATCTCATAAATGTGGCTCTGTATCAGACTTATTTCTCCTTAAATTACAGTTACTTAAGTATTTGTTTGATTTGCCATGCTAAACTCCACCCTCACATCACTGAGCCACCTGCTCCAACTTCTTCCCCTCTTCCACATGACTGAACTTGCAGCTCTGCAGTAACAGGACTTAATCTTGTTTGCAGATCCTGCAATGTCTGGTGGAGTGTCAGGTACACAACCTAACAAAAGGAAGTCACCAGCTTCTCCTGCTTTACTTCAAGGTACAGATACCATCACAATTCCAAACAACTATTAAAATATCTCTACTCTTATATTAGCAGTAAATCTGTTGTCTCCTTTACCACTTGGTTCAGTTTAGAAGGATGTATTTATCTAAATGGGTCCAGTTCTCTCTGGGGACTTGGGGAAAAGGATGGGAAGGTGGTAAGGGATAAAAGACTATGAATTAGGTCCAGTGTATACTGCTCGGGTGATGCATGCACCAAAATCTCACAAATCACCACTAAAGAACTTACTCATGTAGCCAAACACCACCTGTTCCCTAAAAACCTATGGAAATAAAAATAATAAAATAAAGTAAATGGGTCCAGTTCTGCTTCCAAATGTCAGCAAAAGATAGAAATGGAGGGTCTGGCCAGTGATCACACCAAGACATCTAGACTGCGATGATTTCTGTCACTCATGTATTTTTCCTTATCAGAAAGCTACTCTCTTTAGGGACATCTGGGTTTTTCCTACCAGTCAGTTGGGACCATCTCAGTCCATCAAAGAGATTCTAGTTGCATCCTATTCTTCTAGGTGACACTTTGCCCTCTATGCAAAATTTCCTGTACCTACAGTTATCTGATCAACTATAAGCCAAGTGACTTTGGAGGGAGAAGGTTTGATCAAGGTTCAAAATGTTCTGTTCCACACTCACACACATACACTCATTGTGCCATCATGATATTGAATAACTCTTCCCTGAAAATAGAATGATGCTCTAAACTTACCAGCTGGGTCCACCTAACAAAGCAACTGACAGCCTCTACAGCTAAAATGTAAAATAAAATAAATTTCACCTCACTAGGCACCTCACTAAAATACCTTATGCCCAGAAAATATGTGTGTATGTGTCTGTTTGCCAAGACATAGTTTCAAATATTTTTAAAAATATAAATGCTTTTAGGAAGGACACAGACACTCCAATTCCCCATAGCATCTACCAAAACATGGGAACTTCACACATTCTCTCTCTGCCTGGCCTCTCTAGACATTTGAGTTTGAGCATTCGGCATTACAGGTCCACATGATTAACTGCACTCCTGGGGGTGTGGGGATAAAACACACACACAAGGCCACGTGAGCTGAGAGAAAGCATAACCTTGACAACATCTGTGTGTTTCTGTTATTGATCCTGGGGCTCTTTTTAGCATCTTGTCCTCTGAATAACCACAGGTAGAGAGATGGAAATTGGAGGCTCGTCTGCAGAAGGAAAGACAACACCACAGTCACCCACAAGACTGAGACTTTTCCCAAGTCATGCATGTTAGTTTAATAGTCAGAATGTCTGCTGACTTGTTAAAACATCAATTCCAAGGGATGCATTGAAGTAGGTGGGTCACTGTCCTGTGGGTGGCCACAAGGTCCATCTGCAAGAGATGGGGTGAGTCAAGGGGTGATAAAGAAGTGGAGCCAGATGCTCCCCCAACCATGAAAACTCTGCTTTAATCTGTTTTGCATATTGCTGGTTCCACTAGGAGAAAACAAAGCAGGTGAGAAAACCATTGGGATAGGTTCCAATAATTTTTAATAAGTACTCTCTTTACAGAACATCACACTTCATTTCTTTTGCTTAAGAGTATCTGAAAAGTAGTGGTCCTCAACCTTGGATTTGCATTAGAATCATCTGGGGGAGATTTTTTAAAATACTGATGCCAGAGCTCAACTCCCACAGATTCCGATTTACAATGTGTCTGGGACTTGACCTAAGCATGGAGGGTTTTTAAAACTCTTGGCTGATTCTGATGTGCAGCCAGGGTTGAGAACCTCTGCTGGAGAGGGTAGAGGACAGATTTTAGAGTCAAGGAGATGGGGTAGACTCCTGACTCATCTCTAACTGCCTATAATGTAAGCTAATTACATAAACTCTCAGAGCTTACATTTTATGCACTTACATGTGTGAATGGATTTGTGTGTATGCATGTGTATGCATGTTATTATCCACTTATCACCTTTTTCTTTTCCTAATAGTTTCAGGTACCTTGAAGAAATGTCTTGAAGAAATGCATGTAGGGCCAGGCGTGGTGGCTCATGTCTGTAATTCCAGCACTTTCGGAGGCCGAGGTGGGCGTATCACCTAAGGTTAGGAGCTCGAGAACAGCCTGACCAACATGGCAAAACCTGTCTCTACTAAAAAATACAAAAATTAGCAGGGCATGGTGGCACATACCTGTAATATCAGCTACCCAGGAGGCTGAAGCATGAGAATGGCTTGAACACATGAGGCAGAGGTTGTGGTGAACCAAGATCGCACGACTGCACTCCAGCCCGGGCAACAGAACAAGACTGTCCAAAAAAAAAAAAAAAAAAGTATGTAGGATAGCAAGGAAATTCTGGAAAAGAAAAATAAAATCATAGTAGAATATTCTCCAATGGTTGTCATACACAGACCTCCTCACTTTCTGGGACTTCTTAGGAGTGGGTATAAGTAAAGACAGACACAAAACTATTTGCACCATCTACAACTTCAACAAGCTGCTGACTACTCAAGAATCACTACCAAGAGGGTTTTGTTCTGCAGGTCCTCCAAAGAAGACACTGTGATGAGGTAAATCAAATCCTCAAAAGCCACAGTAAAACCAATGTGTAAAACCTCTATGGGGCTGAGCCTCAGTTTCCTACATCTATAAAATGGAGACGATGACAGAGACTACTGGTACCTACTCGATAACCAGTTTCTTCCTCCTTAATGATTGAACCATGTTTTTGTTAGGAGTAACAACGTGACCAGGCAGGCAAAACGAGGAGGAAGAGGAGGAGAAAAGGGAGGAGGAGGAAAAAGGGAAGCCCTCTATCTTTTCCATTTGCAAATGAGTGTAGCCAATTGGATATGAGTAAAAGTTCTTAAAAACATGGTTTTCAAGGAAACCTCCTTAAAGGGGACTGCCCCAGGTGGGAAAAGTGCTCTTCTGTTCTTTGTTCTTCCTAATTTATAACAAGAGTGTGCTAATGGGAGCTGCAGCAACCACCTTAGGACCATAATGAAGAACAGAAAGAATTTCAGAGACCTTGGTTCTGAACAATGAACCGCTAAACTATAGCCAGTGAAACTTAGATTCCTCATTACATTAGGTTATAAAAATAAGCTTTTTTTTGTTTACATTGTTATAGTTAAGTCTCAACTTATAGCCAACCTCAGTTCTTAACTAAGGTAGAGATAATTATGTCTTATAGTATTGTGAAAGTTAAGTTAATAAACATAGTCAGAATTTCTGGCATATCCTAGTGCTAATTTTTTTAAATCACCCATTCCATTAGTTTTTATGAAATGCCTACTCTGCACCCATTCTCTATTCTAGAGAACACAGTCTTGCCCTCATGGAGATTCATTTTAATAAACACTACCACTCTTTGCTCAGAGGTTTTTCTAAATTTTCATCTCTATATATGTCTTGCAAAACATATTGGGTTATTCAAAAACTGAATTTACATATTACTACTTTATATGATACGTTGGAAGCACTAAATCCATACATCTATCTATTGGTTAATAGCATTTGCTTGTTTGTGTGTGTGTGTTTGCTTTGTAAGTATTAAATATATCTAAAACAGTCTTTGCTCTCAAGAATCATAAATTTCTACTAGGAGAGATAAGACTAGAATAGATAACAAACAAGACCAGACAGTCAATAATGTTAGTAGCTAACATCTACCAACCCGGCATATTATGTGTCTTGCATTTTCCAAGCATGTCACAGGATGTATCTGATTTATTCCTCACATCAGTCTTTTGAGAGACTGAATAATATTATCTTTATTTGTACCCTAAGCAAATTGCCTAAAATCATACAGACCCTAAGTGGTACTGCCAGCATCCAAACTCAGTCCAACACCAGAACCTGTGTACTCCATTACTACTCTAAACAAACTCCAGATTATCCAAGGATGCCAAGGAGAGACAATGGCAGCCAGCAATGAGAAGTTTGTTGAAAACCTCTTCATGGAGCGCCCCCTTCAGTATGCCAGGCATTGTTTGGGATGCAAATATCTATTTAAGTGAACAAACAAATAAGCAAAAATAGAAAAGTAGCAAGGAAAACTGCCCACCAGAATGGCCAGAAAGTATATTGTCATGGTAGAAGTCATCACTTTGGCTGAAGCAAAGGTTTTATGGTGGGGACAAAGGGAGATAGATGTTTTTTAGTATTTTAAATATCTGCAGACAAGGAAATTACAACATGTTCCTCAGTAATCCACACCAGTCCCTGAGACAGCTCACTGTCAGTGACTCTATCCTTACTCTCTCCAAAATTGCTTGTGGACTAATTAAGCCTTTGTTCTCTTTTCTTCCCTCAGTGAGGACCCAAGGGATGACTGTTATTTTTAATCTAATATTTTCTTTTCCCTTTTCCCTTCCTCCTTTCCTCTAAAAAAAAAGAAAAAAGAAAAAAAAAAAGAAAGAAAAAAAAATAATAAAGGTATCAAAGTGAGAGTCTGTAAGAGCCTGATCAAATTTGGTAAGATGTGAAAGGTGGTGACCAGCACTACAAATTGGAAATAATATTTCAAGGACAGCTCTGCTAGGAAGAAGTTGTCTGTAGAAAGTGTGGTCACTAGTGAGAGAAGGGCCACAAAGTCATCCCCGTTAGAAACCCATTATCACAATGGGTTTTTATGCTTTTAATCCTCTCCCAAGGGCTCTTTGCTTTCTCAGACCACAGTGAGCCAAAGTGAAGTGTGGTTCATTTCTCTGTAAGAGTAAACAGTCTTGGCCAGGCGTCGTGACTCACACCCGTAATCCCAGCACTTTGGGAAACCGAATCAGGTGGATCACCTGAGGTCAGGAGTTCGAGACCAGCCTGGCCAACATGGTGAAACCTTGTCTCTACTAAAAATACAAAAATTAGCATGGCGTGGTAGTGTGCATCTGTAGTCCCAACTACTTGGGAGACTGAGGCAGAAAAATTGCTTGAACCTGGGAGGTGGAGGTTGCAGTGAGCCGCGATCACACCATTGCCCTCCTGCCTGGGTGTCAGAGTGAGATTCCGTCTCAAAACAAAAAACAAAACAAAACAAAAAGGTAAACACTCCAAAATTCCATCTGAATGGATAAACAAAATGTGGTATATCCTTATAATGGGATATTATTCACAATAAAAAAAGACTAAGTACTGACATATGCTATAATATGGATGAACTTCAAAAATATTATGCTAAGCTGAAGAAGCTAGATACAAAGCATTGCATATTGTATGGTTACATTTATATGAACTTTCAAAATATGTGAATCCATAAAGATAGAATGTAGATTAGGGTTGTCACATTCTGTTTTTATGGATTCACATTTTGGGGTACAAGGTCTCCCTTCAGGTTAATGAAAATGTCTTGGAACTAGATAGAGGTGATGGTTGCACAACATTGTAAATGTGTGAAATTCCTTGAAGTATGTATTTTAAAATGATTAATCGTTAATTTTGATATGTAAATTTTACCTCAATTTTAAAGATAATTTTAAATTATACATTTTAAATGGCTTAGAACCATGCTGACCATGGAGTGCACTGCTTTTATTTTCCTCTACGAGGATCTGCTACGAGTAGTTGACTGACAGCTTCCACCTGCTAAGCTCTCAGGTTCCTCAAATTCTTGGGGATATTTGTGCCTCAAACCCATGGTTTCCATGGTTGCTCCCAGTCAGTGACTGAGCACAGCAGGGGCCCTAGAGCCCACTCCTGCCCAGTGCAGGATTCATCTGAAGGTCATCTTCACTTAGAGCTGCACCACAATCTGAGGTTCCTTCCACTCAATTCTACTTCCTTCCCTCTCTTCTTTCATAAATGTCAGGCTTTCATTTTGCTCCCCTGCCTCCTCCTGCTCCTTACCACTTTATTAATCAAATACATCTCTAGCATACATCTAATCTCATCTTGGGGAGCCTAACTGATATGCAGTCAAATAAATTGCCCAGAAAAACACAGTCAATAGGTGGCAAAGCCAAAATTCAGTATCTATACTACTAACCATCACCAACTGAACATGGATACAAAATTGCATTTATCTGATAATGAAAACTATCTAAATAGGGTTTTTATGTATTCCCTGGTGGAGTGGTTCTGACCCTCTCACTAAATAGCATGATTTTGAGTAAACCACTTACCTTTCTGTATCTCTATTTTTAAAATGTGAAAATAAGAGGTGGCCCTCTTGAAGCTTACTAACTACTCTTCTTCCTGTGTCCATGTTGATCTCACGAATCCATTTCAGCCCTTTCTCACTCAAAGATCCTGTGTCCCCACCCAAATCCCAACTTGAATTGTATCTCCCAGAATTTCCACGTGTTGTGGGAGGGACCCAGGGGGAGGTAATTGAATCATGGAGGCTGGTCTTTCCCATGCTATTCTCATGATAGTGAGTAAGTCTCACAAGATCTGATGGGTTTATCAGAGGGTTCTGCTTTTGCTGCTGCTTCATTTTCTCTTGCCTACCACCATGTGAGAAGTGGCTTTTACCTCCCAACATGATTCTGAGGCCACCCCAGCTATGTGTAACTGTAAATCCAATTATACCTCTTTTTCTTCCCAAACATATGTTTTTATCAGCGGCATGAAAATGGACTAATACAGACACCAAGCAGCTATTCTAACTGATTGAATTGGGAGTATGGATGATGGAACTTATTTGCTTCAGATGTGCAAGGGTCCAGTGCAGTCCAGCCCTGCCTCGTATGATTAAATTATCACATTCTTTTGACCATGGCACTTAGCAGACTGTAAATTCTTCCAGCAAGACCTCCATTGCTTCCTGCCCAGCAACCTCACTGCCATAGTCAGCCTGAACCAGGTTATCAAGACTAGCCTGATCTTATTCTACTATCATATTTATGTCCGCCAATACCAGAAGCCCCATCTCCTAGGTCATCTTTTATCACTATAAAATTCTTTACAACTTCTAATCCGACCCCATCTCCCACTCCTCCTCACAAGTCTTATAGAACTCACAATCTATCTTCAGCAGCTTCCCCTACCTGTTATCTTCATTCTCCTCTGTTTCTCTGACTTTCACTAACTGAAACCTTACTCTATGCTGAAGACATTGTTTTTCTCATAGCTTTCTTAAGCAGTGGCCCCTTTCTCTTCCATTTCTCTTATACCAATGAACCAAGAAGTAGGGTGTCATCCTTGCCCCTGCTAGCCACTTCTAGACCATTACTCTTTCCTCTCACTGAAACTCCCAGTTTCAAATTTAATTCTATTAGTCTTTCCTCTCACTGAAACTCCCAGTTTCAAATTTAATTCTATTAGTCTATACTACTACTACTACCTTCCATTATAATCTGACCTCTGGTCACTCTTTCTCGCTTTTTGACAATTTTAATACCATGGTCCTTATTAGTCTCTGATATTACTCCAGTCATGATTTTTTGTGACAGACTTCCACGCTTACTACCTGAGACCCTCACTACGACAGTTACTACTGTTACTTGAGACCATCCTTACTTACTGCTGTTTCTACTTGAGACCGTTAACAACAGTTACTACTGTTACAACAGACCATCATTACTTACTGCTGTTACTACGTGAGACTGTTAACAACAGTTACTACTGTTACTACTTGAGACCTTCATTACAGCAGTTACTACTGTTACTACTTGAGACTGTCATTAGGGGAGTTACTACTGTTACTATTTGAGATCATCATTACAGGACTGAACGACGGGGGACAAATACAGAAATGAAAACTTAAGACAAAACAAACTGTTTTAAAGGAAGGGTCCAGGGGAAGAAGAGAGCTTCCTTCTTCTAGTGAGCAAAGGCAGCCCCCGAACTTCCACAGCCCTTTGTATTTATTGGGTGGAATGAGCAGGGAGGAGGAGGTAATGATTGGTCAGCTGCTTGATTGAGCACAGGTTCACGTGATTGCTAACAGGCTTCAGATTTGCCTAATTACAAGAAACATTGTGCTTGTGTGACTGCCCTCAGTATCCCTTCTGGGTGGCAGATGCAGTTTGTTGGTCTGCCAACATTCTGCACTTATGAGAAACAGTTTGCTGCTTACTCATATAGCCTCCGGTGATATACTGAGTTGATCACGACTCTCTTTCAGCATCCAACAATTTTTGGTGACTTTCAATATCCAAATAGTTCATTTATTGCTTTTATTGCTCTAGCTTATAGGACAGAGATTTCTTGACCTCTTTTTGTCATGATGTTGTCCACCCAACTTTAGGCAGTCAGTTCTCAAGATATTTCCTAGACTTTGTCTTTAATCTTCATTTTAAGTATCCTCTCCTCATCCCCCATTCCCCTTTATGTAACTCACTCTTGTGTGACTCAAGCAAATAATAAACCCCACAGGGGCCAGTCAACCATTGATCCTAGCATTCATTCTTCTCTCATCCTTATTCCCTTTTATATCCAAATTAGATTCCATGGTTCTTTGCAAACAGGTTGAAGTCCCTTCCCCTCTCTTCCTCCTTCCTGATCCCCTGGGCAAACCCCCACCCTAAATAAATTTAATTCTCCGCTTTCTGTGTACCTGCAGCGAGATAATTCAACTGACCCACAGACACATATACACACATCCTCATTCATGTCATTCTGTAATCATTGCCACAGCTCTCAAGAGGGTCCCCAAAGCTGGGCTGGCAATCCCACTACAAGTCCCAATTCTGTTTTCTCTCCCATAATTCTAGGTGACAATTTTATACCTTCCCTTTAAAACTCCAACAGCCCCTGCCTCCTCCTTACCCACTTCCATGCTGTCACTTCCAAGTGCTCTGAGAAAATAGAAGCAATGAAACAATCAGAAGTTCCTTCTGCTCCCTCCACCACATTTACTCCCTCCTTTCTCTCTTCTTCTTATGCTCCTGTTTTTTACTAGCATTTAGTAATCCCACGTTACACCTGTTATTTATGTAATCATTTCTTTATTAATTTGCCATCTATTTTCCCCTGTAGAATCAAATTCCCAAGAGAGCAGAGATTTGTCTTTGTCCTCTACTACACTCTCAGCATCAGAACAGTGTCTGGCATGTAGTAACGTCCTGTGAATATTTGCTAATTATGTATCCATTATGATGGAAAGGAGTAAGAAACTCAGCTGAAATAAGCAAGTGTGATGCTTTCGTCCTTCTATCACTAGGAATCTCACCTGCAGTTCCTTTGACAGAGTGAATGTGTCTCTATTTCAGCTTTCTTACTCCTTTCCTCAGTTTCTAGGAATCCAGTAGTACCTCCAGCTTTTCTCTACTAGGATCTGCTCGCCTCTTTTGCACAAGACTTGAGATCCCTCCATGAAAATCTGTCTTCTGTGTAGCCACATGGATTCATATAACATATTCACCACTCCCTTGCCCTGACAAACTCATAAGTGCCTATTTTCCAAAGTAGGAAACTTGGCTTAGTTCTACCAGTTGAGCATCTAGGCAGCCAGCCAGCCCACCCATGCTGCATGTTGACAGCAAACCTGAATCTCCAAACAATCATATCATAGTAACAAGCAATTTGATATTTAATATGTGCCAGCGGCATTTGAAGTGCTTTACATATATTAATTTATTCAATCCTCAAACAGCCATTAGAGGTAGATACTATAACCACTTCCATCTTACAAATAGGGAACTGACGTGTCTCCTTCATGGTAGGTGTTAGTTCCACACTTTGGGACAGTTTCTATTATCACAAACTAGTAATTTTAGAGTAGATGCTTTCTAAGGTTCTTTCCCACATTATAATTCAAAAATTTTAAATAATATCATTGCCCCATCCATTCATGGTAAGGAAAAGGAAAGAGTTTAATTTGTGGTTGAGGTGGTGGTGGCAGTGGTGGCCAAGAAATGGAATTGAGTTTGTCTGGCCTAGATTCATAACCCCCCAAGTGATTCTAGCTATGACTTTGTAGCTGAGCAGAAGACTAGCACAACATGGATGGTATGTACACATGGAACTGTGGAGTTATAACTCTTCCCTGGTCCTATTAACAGATGTTTAATTGTTCATTCCAATTTGCACCAAACTGCATACAGCAAATGAGAGCATAGTGCCAGAGAGAGTGGACATGAGGGCCTCCTTTTTTTCTCTTTAAGTATATACCTAAAAACTAAACACCTGCAAGGCTGAGGTGGGTGGATCATGAGGTCAGGAGTTCAAGACCAGCCTGGCCAAGATGGTGAAACCCCATCTCTACTAAAAACACAGGCGCAGTGGCAGGCACCTGTAATCCCAGATACTGGGGAGGCTGAAGCAGGAGAATTGCTTGAACCCGGGAGGCAGAAGTTGCAGTGAGCCAAGATCATGCCACTGCACTCCAGCCTGGACAACAGAGTGCGACTTCATCTCAAAAACAAAAACAAAAACAAAAAACACCCAGCTGTTTATATATCTGTTTGTATATCTCTGTCCCCATACAATTCCAACATCCCTCTTATTGAAAAGATCTCAGAGGAGTAGGAGGCAAAATTAACTCCACAGTAACCTGTTGGAGGTTTTCTGTTACAAGAACAAGAGGCAATACACATGAATTTCATAAGAACGTTTTGATGTTCCATGCTGGGGCATCTCCTGCCTGCAAGGGAAGGAGCTGAGGGAATCATCTATGAATTCAGAAAGATAGTTTAAGCAGCTTTCTGAGCTGTGCTCTGTGATGACCACAAAGTTTCGTACCACTTGTTAATGTCTAGCAGAAGAACATCGCCATGATGCAGGAATAAGAACAGCCAGGGAATATGAAAAGTTGGAAGGTTCCTGTGCCTTGCATTCTGGATTTTGAAGGCTCTGTAGTGAGTGCACCTGCAGAGCAAGAGTCTCCCTTCTGCCAGTCTGCAGCTGTGACTGGCGAGGCATCTGTGAACCCAGAATTAAGAGCTGAGGAGAATCCATAACAGTGAGTACCTAATAACAAGGTGTGTCCAAAGAAAATGAGACCAGATCCTTACCTCCCTCTCCCCACTGCCATTGTCCAAGTTCAGTAACCCCTTACTCCATGCTACTGTGGTTATCTCTGAACTCCTTTCTCTGCTTTCAGCCTTCTGTAATCCCATCCAAACTCAACTTCACAGCCAGAGTCATATTTCTAAAATGCAAATCTCATCATGTCACTTCTCTGCTCAAAAACTGTTGCTCCCCACTGCCTGCAGGCTTGAGTCCAAGCTCATTAAAATGGAAGTCAATGCCCTTGAAAAGCTGGCACTGACCCACCTTCTGGCCTTATTTCTCAATGTAATATTTCCAAACTCATCACGCTTCCTCCTATCTCTCTGCAAGCCTTTGTACATGCAGCCCTCCTATAGAATTCTCTGCCATTTGAAGGCAGTCAGTTGCGAGTAACAAAAACTCAGCTCAAATGGACTTCCACTGTGAAGCGTATGTATTAGCTCATGGATTGGAAAGTTGAGGTTCACAGGATTCATGTCTTGTTGAACCACTGGCTTCTTGGCATTATCAAGGGCCCGCTTTCCTGCCATCTCTCTCCTTTGCCTTATGTAATTTCAGTATCTGGGGGAGCTCATTTGGAGGTAACAAGATTAATGTCAGTAGCAACCAGGTCTACCTGAGATGGAGTATACACACCTGGAGGAAAAGGTGTTTCCCCAGAGAAAAATCTGGATCCTGATAGAAATCTTTCAGTCTAAATAATCCTTAGACATGTTTCAACTCAAGTGTTCCATTAAGCCTGGGGAACATTCCCCACTCCTTAGGTAAGGTTAATAATTTCTTCCTTTATTCTCACCTGACATGTTATACATAGCTATTTCATTAGCATTCCTATAACTCATACAAGTTTTCAGATTGGCCTACTATGTGCAGCCTATTTCATATACGTTAAATATTTAATACTAATAGTAAAACTTTGAAATAGATATTGGTATCTGTGTTTTATTTATGAGAAAACTGTGGCTTGGAAAGATCAAATAGCTCTTCCAAAGTAACACAATGACTAAAACTGTAACTTCTGAATTCACATCCCTTGCTCTACACTATGTAAGTGAAAGCACATCTCCAAATGTCTACCATATAACAGTCACCAGCAAGAGATGTTGAATAGATCATAGCACTTATCACACTGTCTTATATTTACGGGTCTCTCTTCTACGCCAACTGTAAAACCCTTATAGAAAGGGATTCCAGTAGAGAACCCCACAGTCTTATGAGTAAAATCATGGGCTCTAGAGACAAACTGGCTAATACCAGAGTTCTTTCATTTCTTGTGAGATTTTTAGCAAATTTCTTAACCTCTCTGTGCCTCAGTTTCCTCATCCGTAATACAGGGATAATGATAGTACTTACATCATGGAGTTGATGAGAGAATTGAGCAAGATCCAGAAAATCCAAAGAACTATGCTTGTCACATTGAAAAACTTCAATAAATATTACCTAAAAGGTATTATTTATTATATTTTATCCTCTTAGGATAGTGCCTGATACAATGCAAAAAGTCGATATATATGATCAGAGTCATGAGTAAGATCCTCAGCCTGCAGATAACTTGGCATTTCCTCAAATTTTTCCCATCAACTTTTAACACTACAGAAATATTTTACAAGTATTTCCAATTTTTTTTTAATCTGCAAATAAACTAAAACCTGATTAGCACCAGTGACCTTTGGGTGTCCTGTATCGGACATGATGGGGGAGGAAAAAAAAAATCATGTTATAGTAAAATGAAAATTAAACATGGTCTAAGAATCAGGAGATTTGGTTTCTAGAGCTGCTACTTTTTAACTGTGTGAGGCATTGATGTAAAATCAATAGAATTTGATGACTGTCTGAATGCGGGGATTGAGAAAGAAAGAGAAATTAAGGATCATTCCCAGTTACGTGACCTTGGCCAAACCTGTTCATGCAATAGTCCTTGCTTTGCCCATCTATAAAACAGAATAGCATTGTCATTTTTCTCTGGGTTGTTCTTAACATCATTTCAAGAATAGCACCTGCTGGGAAGGACACAACATCACCATTTAAATTGAAGAAGCAGCAACAGATGTTGCAGTGACCAAGCAGTCAGGCCTTTTATTTCATTTCGAGGACCTGGGACTTTATCCTAATGTGATAGGAAAGCACTCCAGGGCCAAATATGAGACAATGGCACTCTGTTTGCATATTAGAAATATTTCTTTGATTGTAGTGTGGATAAAGTTTGTGGAAAAGCAAAAGTATTAATAGTAAAACCAGTGAGTGGTTCATTGCAGAAATCTAGGCAAGAAATAACAAGAGATTGGACTGGGGTTTTAGCCTTGGGAAAGAACACATAAATATGAAGCATACTTGGGAGCTAAAATCAATAGAACTTGGTGTCTGACTTAATGTGGGGATTGATGGATAAAGAGGAATTGAGGATAATTGTGTTATTCTGATTTATCCAACTGGGTGAAGGCAGTACCACATTAAAGGCGGAAAAACTAGAAGAAAATTGAAGTTAAAAATAATTATTCTTTTCAGAAATTGAAACTACATAGAGAAGACTCTAAGATGTTTATATATTATCATGTGGATTCACAGATTTTATTATAAGGCAGACATATGACTTCATAGAAATCATTATGGGATCTAATCTAGAAAATCAATGTGTAAAACTATAATCAATGAAATAAATGGCAAAGGAAGAATTTATCAAGTCCTTGTGGTCATTCATGTAAGAGGTACTATTGCAGGCCTCTGTGCTACAACAGTAAGAAGAAAAAAAGGTCCTTGTCCTTAGGAAGCCAATATTCTCAGGGAAAAAATACAATAAACAAACATAAGACATAAATAAACAAGAAAAATTTAGATAATGATGAGAACTCTTTGCAGCATTCTGATAAATTGATATGTCAGAAAGGAAAAGGGTGAGTCCTGTAGGGGCAGTAGAAAGAGAAGGCCTCTCTGATAGAAATGTGAGCTGAGACCTAAATAAAAACAGGAGCTGGTGACCTTTACTGGACAAGAGAGAGAACATTCTAGGTAGAGGAAACAGCCAGTTCATAGGCCCTGTGGCAGGAACAAGCTTATCTTATTTAGCCAACCAAAGCAATTGACAAAAAGAGTGGGGCAAGGAAAAGCAGGAGAGGTAGACAGAGCTGGTTCATACATGGCTTGTAAACTGGGGCCTGGAGCTGAATTTTCTTGTTAAGTGTGAAGGGAGGCTATAGAAGGGCTTACCCCTGTTTGCATGTTTAAAAGTACCTTGGTTGCTAGGGATAATGGATTTTAAAGTGCCACGAAGAAAACGCGGTTTTAAAACCAGTCCAATTTTCCAGCAAGTTAGATGCCCATAAAACTAATGCTTGAGAAACTTACATGAGATGCACCTGCTGCATGTTGACCAACTCCTCCTCTTTACCAATTCTTAATTCCCATTTTCCTGCACGTGGTTACAATGAGACACCCCCGCCACTCATTCAACCACCTGCCATCTGTTGACCAACTCCTCTTCTTTGCCCCTCCTGTTTTTCCTCCCAGCTATGTAAACCCCTGGCCTTAATCTGGAGTGGGGGATGGATTTGAGGTTTGGCTCTTGCCTCTCTGGCTGATGTCACCTGTGAAATAATAAAGACTTCCTCCCTGACAATGCTTGTTGTTTCAGGGATTGGCTTTCTCTCAGGTGAGCAATGGGACCTAGACTCACCTCCTGCTGTTCCATAGCATTTCAAGTGAGAAATGTTTGGGGATTCATCATCAAAAATCTGCATTCTTTTTTTTTTTTCTGCAAAGGGCTAGAATATATAACCCTTGATATAGCAAATAAAGGGTTTCTTCCAGCAGAAAGTTACAAGAAAAGAAAGAACACACGGTGCAGGGGTGGGAGAGATGATGTTCCACAGCGAAAGGATATCTATAGGAATTGAAGGAGGGCCCCTGGGGGATAAATGGAGAGAGGGCTAGGTTCTCCACTAAGCAGAAGGCAGTAACAGAGAAACAGCAATCACAGGATGAAAGAAAAAGAGAGAAAATCTACAAAGAGTATGTTTTAAGGGAAAGATATATTTATATTTGGTGTCATTTTGAAATATATTTTGATTTGTTTTTGTTTTTGTTTTTGTTTTTTTTTTTTGAGATGGAGTCTCACTCTGTCTCCCAGGCTGGAGTGCAGTGGCCGGATCTCAGCTCACTGCAAGCTCCGCCTCCTGGGTTTACGCCATTCTCCTGCCTCAGCCTCCTGAGTAGCTGGTACTACAGGCGCCCACCACCTCGCCCGGCTAGTTTTTTGTATTTTTTAGTAGAGATGGGGTTTCACTGTGTTAGCCAGGATGGTCTCGATCTCCTGACCTCGTGATCCACCCGTTTCGGCCTCCCAAAGTGCTGGGATTACAGGCTTGAGCCACCGCACCCGGCCTGATTTGTTAATAAGTCTTATTAATAAGCCTTTTATTTTAAATTATATGTACCCAGGGCTAGGTGTTGGAACACCAAGATCTTAACATTGTCAACCAGTTCTTGGCAACTGTGGCTTTAAGCAAAATGACATACAGTGAAAACAATTTTGCTATAGGTTAATTGACAAAAAAAAACATAGAATGTTTCTGGTCACAAAAATATCACCAAATTCTAAATAAAGAACAAAACACTTCTAATTCTAAACATGAAACAAATGTGACCTACACATACATTTAAGAAAGATTAATAGAAACAGGTGGGGTAATTATTTACCCCATTATTCCAGTTTAGTGTCTCAGATGGCTGAGGTCTGTCCAGAGTGATTAAGGCACAAGGCAGGAACCAGCCCTGGACAGGGCACCATCCCACCACAGGACACACTCACACACACCCCCACATTCACCCTGACTGGGACAATGTGGACATGCCAAGTCACCCAATGTGCACATCTCTGAGATGTGGGAAGACACTCATGCAAACATGAGAGAAAGTGCAAGCTCCACACAGCGTGACCTCAGCAGGGAACTGATTTTTTTTTTCCTTTCTCTTATCAACGTTATAATGCAAGGACATTGAACAAAATGACTTTCTTTGAAGACCGGATATACTGTAAAGACTCTGAAAGTCTTAATTTATCTCCAAAGAGTGAATATGGCAAGACTTCGTGGGAGATGAAGAAAGAAAGAAAAAGATGCATTATAGGCTTTGCTGGGCAATGGAGCACACAGGGAGGATGCTTGGAAGAAAGAGGTGAAAGATGCACAAAAGAGGAATATGTCAGCTTTTTAACAATGAAGGAGACAGAAGACACAGACCTTGGAAAGCCAATGTTGTACAAAATGTCCAGAAAAGGAAAAGAATATTTTGTTTTACTTTATTTTATTAAGTTTCAGGATAAATGTGCAGGACGTGCAGGTTTGTAACATAGATAAATGTGTCCCATAGTGGTTTTCTGAACCTATCAACCCATCACCTAGATATTAAGACAGGTATGCATTAACTATTCATCCTGATGCTCTCCCTCACCCCACACACCTGCTCCACCCACCCTGACAGGCCCTAGTGTGTGTTGTTTCTCTCCCTGTGTCCATGTGTTCTCATTGTTCAGCTCCCTCTTACAAATGAGGCCATGCGGTGTTTGGTTTTCTGTTCTTGCGTTAGTTTGCTGAAGATAATGGCTAAGGAAAGGAAGAATTAATTAGGAGGGTCGTTTTGAGAAAGGGTTAATAATATTTAGTTAAAAAAAAACCCTAAATACAGAAGAAATGATACACTCAGAGAAAAATAATCAAAGACTCGAGATCATGGGAAAAGAAAGAGTCTGAGGACCTGAAAGCAGAGAAGTGTCACTGGATTCTGGAGTGCAAAGGCAGCTATGAATCCAGATTCTGCTTCTTTTTCACTGTGTGAAGAGAAGCCCTTTTATCTTTTTTAAGATTCAATTTCTTTATCTGTAGTTAGGGATGATGGGAAGAGAAAATGACAATATGTATATGATAAGGTTGTACAAACTCTAAGAAATAACAAGTGGAGAACCAAATTATTCAAAAGAACATTTGAGTAACGGAAAGGTTTGCACACACATATACATACATACATGAACACACACAGAGACACATTTTAAAGGTCACTCCAGCTGCTTGGTGGAAAATGGTTTGAACGGGAAACGAGTAGAACTAAGGAGACCAGTTAAAAGGCTGCTAAAACCAGTGGAGCAGAGTAGACAGCCTAGACTCAGATCCATTGCATATATGAAAATCTGATAAATGACTGAGTGGATGTTGTGTATCAGTGAGAAAAGGAGGAACTATTCAATAAATGGTGCTGGAACAATTAGTTATTTCTATGGGCAAAAAATAAGTGTGAACCTCATACCATATATAAAAATTGACCTGAAAAGCAATATTTAAAACTTCAAAAGTTATATAGAAAAGAATTCTCATTTTTCAGAAAGGCTTTTTAAATGATTAACAATGTGAGCATCTCTGGAAAAAAGAAATTCTAAATTTGACTATTCAAAATATAAACGTTAGTTCATCAAAAGAATCCTCAGAGAGAAAGACAAATCACAAACTTGGATAAGACACACATACACACTCTTGATCTACCAGCCCTCCAAAAACGACTATTTTGTAATCTGTTAATTATGCCCTTGCTTTTCCTTATAGTTGAATCACATATTTTTGCATCTTTACATAACGTATTATAGTTTTGCTTGGTTTGAAATGTGAACAAATGGAGTCCTAATATGCTCTTAGGGGCTATTAAAATCATAGTATTATGGTCCGGCTGGATTCATGTTGATTTAGGTAGCTTCATCATTTTCACAGTTGTATTGTATTTCATTGAATAAATATACTACAATGTAGTTATATTTCTCCTGTTGATCACCATTTGAGTGGCTTCAAGGTTTATGCTCTTAAAACCAGTGTCATTGTGAACATTTTTGTACATGCCTCCAAGTGTTTACGGGCAAGATTTCTTTACAGCAGGGGTTGGCAAACATTTTCTGTAAAGAAAGATTTGACTACTTTTGGCTTTGCAGGCAAGATGGTGTTTGTTACAATTATTCAACTCCTCCATTATAGCATGAAAGCACCTATAGACAATATATTACAATAAAACTTTATTTATATAAACAGATAGTGGATTCGATTTGGCTCATGGGCTGTGTTCAACCCCTGTTATAGATAGGAATTATAAAAAATATTTATACAGTCACGCACTGCACAGCAACATTTCGGACAATGACAGACTACGTATAAAACAGTGGTTCTATAAGATTATAAAGGAGCTGAAAAATTCCTATCATCTAGTGATTTGTGTTCTAATTGCCTACGGTACTCGATACAGGCACACGTTTTACGGGTTTGTAGCCTGGAAGCAATAGGCTATACCACCTGGCCTAGGGGTGTAGTGAGCTATACCATCCAAGTTTGTGTAAGTTCTGTATACCCTATGATGTTCACACGATGAGAAAATAGCCTAATGGGACATTTCTCAGAATGTATCCCCATTATTAAATGACATGGGACTGTACAGAGGAAAAGAGCAACTATGTCATTATGCATTACATTAACACTAAACATAATTATGATTGCACTTTGAAATATTTACATTTCAAAACCATGCAAAACTATAAAATGTTATCATATGATATAGACATACAAACATGCATGGTAGAACTGCAGAGAAAGCAAGGGGATAATTAGCAAAATGCGGTATAGTGTGGGGATTTTTCAGGGGGAGCGGCAGGGGGCAGATGAAATCACAGACTCTTCAAATATAACGGTAATGTTCTAAACCTTAAACTTATTGATGGATAAAGGGGTGTAATTTTCTTCTTCTTCTTTAAACAATACATCTAAGTTCTCTAGCTAGATTCTTCTATTATATGTAATAGATTATGTATGTGTGCGTAATTTTTATTTTATTTCACAATAATTTTGTTTTTTGTTCATCACCTGGTCCAGGTGATGGTGGCTTGGTCTAAGCTAATGGAAACTAAGACATGGGGTCTATTTGTAATTTATTTTGAGGACAGAAGTGGCAGGTCTTAGTGATTATTTGCATGTGGGTTTTGTGTGGAGGTGGAGGAGGCATCAAGGATGACTCCCATGTATTTGGCGTCAGTACTGGGTAGACACAGCATTCTTTCGTGATAGAAGGATTTGGGTAAGGTGAGGTGAGATGAGAGAGTTCAATCTTGAGTAAAGTTTTGGTGCCCAGGACATATCTCAGAGGAGATGGCTTTAGGTAGCTGAGTGATGGATCTCATTCAGAAGAAAGACTTAGGCTGGAGAATTCAGTAGGGAATTGTCAGCATGAAAATGGTATTCTATGCCATGGGAGTGAGATAAGCTGGCACTGAGCACAGAGGAAGGCAGTACTGTATTAGTCCATTCTCATGCTACTAATAAAGACAATACCAAGACTGGGTAATTTATAAAGGAAAGAGTTTTAATGAACTCACAGTTCCACATGGCTGGGGAGGCCTCACAATCATGGCAGAAGATGAAGGAAGAGCAAAGGGATGTCTTACATGGCAGCAGACAAGAGAGAGCATGTGCAGGGGAACTTCTGTTTATTAAACCATCAGATCTCATGAGACTTACTCATTACACAAGACGAGCATGGGAAAGACCCAACTCCATGATACACTTACCTCCCACTGGGTCCCTCCTATGACATGTGGGAATGATGGCAGCTACAATTCAAGATGAGATTTGGGTGGGGACACAGCCAAACTATATCAAGTATGACTAGCGGGAGAGTGCTTAGGTCTCAGAGTCAAATCCTTACTCTGCCCTCTACCTGCCAAAATGACTTGGGAAAGTTACCAAATCCTCTCTCACTTAAGTCCTTCATTATATGAAGACAATCCAAGTAAGGTGCATTGCATGATTTTAGCACATAGTGGGTGATTGATAAAAGGTAGCTTTTAGCCCACAGTATTATATCATCAAGGTCTCAGAAAATGGCCCAGCGAATGAGCATGGAGACATAAGAAAGGTTTGCTATTTCACACCTTCATTCAATCCTGCCCTCTTCATTCATCCTGAAGAGAAATATCCACCCTTCTGCCCAAAACTGTCTTTTATTCCCAGCCTCAGCCAAGGTGAGGGCAGTGGCGAGAGATCAAGGAAGGAGGAAGAAGGGAGGGAATGCTGGCTCACCAGATGATACTGCATTTTAACACAACATAAATCTCACTGAACTCGTTTCCTGCCCATTAGCATCACATCCTGCTCTTTCTCTAAGTAGTCTCCCCGAGTCCCTAACTGTATCTGGACCATGCATAAATTTCATTTTCCTTCCTCTTTTCTTTGCTTTTCATTGAGTTCATCCACCCACAGCATTTTCCCTCGATGAAAGCCACCATGCTCATCTAGAAAGACATTAAGCTCTCAGTTCTGTCTGTCACTGGGAAACATTTTCAGATATTTGGTATGAAGATTGCTGAAGAAAAACAACTTGTGTTCTCTCCTACCTGCCAGAGAGGCTGCTACTACACCAAATTTAATGAAAGATTGCCATCAGGTGTCTAAATGCTTAAGCTACCCAAAGGTCGAGGCTGCCTCATCCACTGTTATACAACCTAACGCACATCACAGACTCACAGAGCCAAAGAATATAGTGTAAATAACACATACTGTCTCATGCAGATTTTTATGCATTTTTAAAAGTTGTACATGGTTTAAATTATTTTCTATTAGAAAATGTGAAGTCAAAAACTCACATTTTTTGTAATTCACTGCTATGTGTTGTTATAGCCTCCAAAATTTAAATAGTTTTTCTAAAACTTATTGATAGAAATAATATCTTTAATTGCAAATATATTAACCAAAAATATAATTTCTTTAGTGTGAAAGTGAAATGATATAAAACATTAAAGCCATTTCGACTTTTAAAAAATTGCAAAAATTATACTTGTTTCAAATGTACTACTCCATTCATTTATTTAGCCACTATTTGATGAGCATCTATTAAGTGCTAGAGACTGCTAGATTCCAGCAAGAAGCAGTTTAAGGAGGTAGACACAGTCCGTACACTCTTGGAGTTTGCATTATAGATGGGGGCTCAGAGTTGAAGGAGAAAGGCTGACAGCAAACAAAAAAATAAAATAAAATAACACAGTTACAGAGCATGAGATGTGCTTTGAAGGAAAATCAACAGGGTAGAGATTGAAAGGACCTAGGTGGCAGAGTCTTGGGGAAATGCAGTGACCCCTCTGAAAAAGTGATATGGGCACTAATGCCAGAAGGATGGAAATAAGCCTTCAAGGGATGATCTGGAAGGAAGCATCTTCCAGGGAGTAGCGTTTACAAATGCAAAAGGGCTGGCTGGCAAAAGCCTGCCATGTTTACAAATCACAAAGGAAGCCAGTCACTATCTCAAAGAGGTATCTGCACCCCTATGTTCACTGCAGCATTACTCACAATAGCCAAAATAGAGAAACATGCTCAGTGTCTGTCAACAGATGAATGGATAAAGAAAATGTGGCACGCACACACACAGTGGAATAGCATTCAGCCTTTAAAAAGAAGGGAAATCCTGCCATTTGTGACAACATGGATGAATTTTAAGGTTATTATACTAAGTGAAGTTAGGCAGAGAAAGACAAATGCTGTGTGATCTCACAAACAGACATTTCTCAAAAGAAGACATACATGCAGGCGACAATCATATAAAAAAAGTTCAACATCACTAATCATTAGAAAAATGCAAATCAAAAGCACAGTGAGATACCATCTCGCCCCAGTCAAAATTGCTGTTATTCAAAAGTCAGGAAATAACAGATGTTGGTGAGGTTGGGGAGAAAAACAAATGCTTATACCGTGTTGGTGGGAGTGTAACTTAGTTCAACCATTGTGAAAGGCAGTGTGGTGATTCTTCAAAGACCTGAAGACAAAACTACCATTTGACCCAACAATCTCATTACTGGGTGTATACCTAAAGGAATATAAATCAGTATATTCTAAAAACCCATGTGGCCAGTCGTGGTGGCTTACACCTGTAATCCCAGCACTTTGGGAGGCCAGAGTGGGCGAATCAACTAAGGTCATCAGTTCAAGACCAGCCTGGCCAACATGGTGAAACCCCATCTCTACTAAAATACAAAAATCAGCCAGACATGGTGGTGCATACCTATAATCCCAGCTACTCAGGAGGCTGAGGCAGGAGAATCGCTTGAACCCGGGAGGCAGAGATTGCAGTGAGATGAGATTGCACCACTGCACTCCAGCCTCGGTGACACAGAGAGATTCCATCTCAAAAAAAGACAAAGAAAAAAAAGACCCATGCCTGTGTATGTTCATTGCAGCACTATTCACAATAGCAAAGATATGGTATGATCTCAAACGCCACCAATGATAGACTGGATAAAGAAAATGTGGTACCTATACATCATGGAATACTATGTAGCCTTAAAAAGAACTGAGATCATGTCCTTTGCAGGGACATGAAAGAAGCTGGAAGCCATTACCCTTAGCAAAGTAACACAGGAACAGAAAACCAAATACCGCATGTTCTTACTTATAAGTGGGAGCTAAATGATGAGAACACACAGACACATAACGGGGAGCAACAAACACAGGGGCATAATGGAGATTGGAGGGTGGGAGGAGGAGGAGGATCAGGAAAAATAACTAATGGGCACTAGACTTAAGAGCTAGGTGATGAAATAATCTGTACAATCAACCTCCATGACACAGTTTACCTATGTAACAAACCTGCACATGTACCCCTGAAATAAAAATAAAAGTTAAAAAAAAATTGAACTCACAGAGATAGAGTAAAATGGTGGTTGCCAGAGACTGTGACTTGGGGGTAATGTGGAGATGTTGGTCAAAATATACAGACTTGCAGTTATAAGATGAGGAAGTTCTGGAGACCTCATGTACAGCATGGTGACTATAGTTAGTAATAATGTACTATATACTTAAGATTTGCTAAGAGAGTAAATATTATGGATTCTCAACAAACACACACACACACACACACACACACATACCCCACAGGTATCTATGTGAGGTGATGGATATGTTAATTCTACAACTGGAAAAAATGGCCTGACCCACTCGTGTTTTTGTACAAATGTGATTACAACTAAACATGACTTGTGGTGCATTAATTAGTTGGGGGCATGTTTATCTCCTCCATAAAAGGGTGGTGAGCTACCACATGCTCTGCATGTAACAGACACTCATTAAATGCTTGCAGACCACACCGCATGGCATTGCTTTCTCTTGTAGTTGATCGGTTTTCTTTTTAGAAATATTTTTGTTGGAAATCTTCGACAAAGACAAATGGCATTATCAAAATCATGATGAAGACAATGTGATGGATCAGGTTGTCAAACTCTGTAGTTTCTTTTATATGTGAAGTATTGACTAGCTGTGTGATTGTAGAAAAATAAAGTATTATCCATTGGACAAGTGCTTGGACTTGACAACCTTTACGCTCCCTTCCTCCCCGACACATCATGACACAATTTTTGGTTGAATTTGTATAGCTGCTTAATTGTTGATCGCTTTCATCCCTCACCCTATAAACAATACTTCATTACACAATTCTTAAAAGTCCATTGCAATGAATAATGATCCAAAGAGTTAGTCCATGAATAAAGGTTGTCCAATGGTCAAACGAGTTTGATTTAAGCTAAATTCCAAATTATTCCCTGGAAGATGACAATGATGTCAACATATTAACAGCTCTGAAATATCTAGTAGCAAAGAAGCCTTTTAAAATGTGTTTTAACCTTTCTCCCATTTTATTACAGAAACTTTCTATATATAAATATATATGCACACATACTTGAAGTATAAACTTATAAAATACATTTGCATATAAATGTACACACATATATTTACATATATCATAAAACACATGTGTTGTATTTAAATGCAGATAAATAGATGAATATTGCAAATGGGCATTTCATCTCAAGAAACTAGTGTTCTGTGGAACCCACTTTAGGAAAGGCTGACCACTGCATTCAGTGAATCTAATAAAAGGAGTATGTTTTATTAGAAGTAACCATTTATATTTCTTTTGTACCACTATATACTTGTATTTTTCCCACTCCCCACACACATGGATTAGAGGGAGTAATATAAAACTCATTTCTCCCCCTATTTCCTCCCTAAAGACATAACAGCAGCAAGAGTATTGAATCTTTGAAGATATGGTAAAACTAGTAATTGTATTTTCGAGGTGAAATTGTTAGCAGTTTAGGTAACAGATTCTCACAATATTTGCTCACCAGATATTGTCTGCAATTTTGAGAGAGCTCTATCTTCAATCTCTGATTCATGAGGATTTTGAAAATAATGATTGTGATGGGCAGTTTTTGGGTCAATTTGGCTAGGCTGTAGCCCCTAGTTATTCAATCAAACAGTAATCTGGGTGTTGCTATGAAAGTATTTTGTAGATGGGATGAAACTTCATGATAAGTTGACTTTGAGTAAGAGAATTGATCCTAGATAATCTAGGTAAGCATGATTGAAGCCACTTAAAGGTCTTCAGAGCAGCTGAGGCTCCCCTGATGAAGAAGAAATCTCCTCTGTGAACAGCAGCTTCCACTTGGGTCCATGAACTTCAGCCAGCCCTTCCTGACAACCTGCCCTATAGACATGAGACTTGCCTCTATAGTCCTCACAGTTGTGTAAGCCAATTCCTTGATAAATCTCTTTATATGTGTCTCCCAGTGGTTCTGCTTCTGTGGGTTCTGCTTCTTGCTCACCTGACTGATGCAATGATGATATGTTAACTGTGACTAGCACCCTGCACTTCTCCCCTGACCCCTTTTGATCAGGAGCCTCTTAAGGGCAGAAAACAAATCTCATTCATCTCGATGGCCCCAGTACCCATAGGGCTTGGCAGAGTTGAGCTCAGTAAATGTGAACTGAATGAAATAATTGATCAATACAGGCTGAACCTATGGCAATGACACATTTAAATTAGCTCTTTTGTGCTTCGGTGTAACAGGGGCACCCACTGAGGTTATATTTTTTGTGGTTTCATTGACAAAGGAGAAGAATTTTATTTTTTCTCTATCATTCTACAGAATAAAAGTAAAAAAAGTACGATAAACATAAGACTCGGCTAATTATTAGGGAAATTACGTGAAGCAAACACTGCAAACAAAATCATTTCAAGGGTAATAACACTATGGTATTTTATATAATCATAGAATTTTATAACAAAACGGTTTCTTCCCAGTCTTATGATACAGACTCATAAGTTTGCAAATGAGGAGACTGATGTTTTCTTAGGGTAATTTTATCACACTCTAAAATGCAGGTATATCATAAGGCAAAACTGAGAGTTCCAAGGGGGTTGTATTGGTAAGGAAAAAAATAAGCATAATTTTCATTGAGTGTATATATGATAGATGTTGCACTGAATCGTTTGCATTCCCAACAAAACATGTTCCTCTCTCAAAATAGGTCAAGTGATTATGATGAAGTGAAATAAGCACTATGAATGTGCAGAGAATGTGTATGCATGGGAGTGGAAGGGGGAGATAAATAAATGTCTCTTGTTCAAGAGAAGATAAATGAGGAAAATAACTCACAGTCGAGTTCTACTATATGCCAGCCTAGGTGATATAGAGAGATAATGAAGTAAGTTATACATATCTTATCTCATTTAATCTTTACAACCCTGTGAGATAGGTTTTGTTCTGGATATTTTACAGAGGAGGCTCAGGTAGGCTAAGTAATTGGGTCAATAACTAGTTAATCAAGAAACTAGAATTTGAATCCAGAGCCAACTTCAGGCTTGATGCTGTTTCTCACTATATAAATGGTTCCATTGCATTTTTTTCATGCTTTACACTGGATAAGCTTTTTAACATATGTTTGGGTTTAGGATGGTGAACAACCACACCTGTCTTCTACACATATCTCTTGAGAAATGGGCAGAAAAATTAGATAGAACGCAAAGTATCCCCCTTATTATACGTAAAAACAAAAGAGAAAAGCTGGCTTCAACGTGCAGGCGTATTACAGCTTTCTAATACTACCCTGAACAGCACACCCTGGGAAAACCTACTTGAAGGAGATCAGGCACCATTATTCAAAACTTTTGAGCCACATGTTATTGTTTTTCTTTATTAGCATAAAAAACCGTAATTTCTGCCTATTTTTGGAAATTGAGATTAGATACTGACCCACATGTGCCTAACTATACGGAAGACCAAAGCAAAAAATCTACGCTGCAGACAGCTAGATCCAAAGGAGAAACTGAAATGGATTTAGCCATGCATGTTCAGTATTTTCTTTCCAATCGCATCAATTAGAAAAGTACATTTTTCCAAAGGAAGAGAAGTGAGAGAGTGTTGGAGAATTATCAAAGGTATATCTTCTGAAATTTCTACCCTGGAACGTGTCGTGGAACCCCACCCAGTAGCACACCCTCATGAACCCAGCTAATTACAGAAATTTGTAGAGTGAAAATTGGGGCCTTTTAAAATATTTTTCGACTAGGACAATCAGAATGTACGTACCTTCCTGGATAGAGTTAGGGGAGGAGTGAAAGATTAGCATTTTATTTGGGGCAATCTTACTCCCACTTGCATGCAGTGGTTCTCCCATCCCACTGCCTCTTTGGAAGAGCTGGAGGGCACCTGAGCTTTTTCCTACAGAAGTCACTGAAATGGATCAAGATAGAGCCAAAGCCACATTCTATCTCAGGTTGCAAATTCATCTCCTAGTCTATTTCCTATCCAAAATTTTCTCCACTGAAGTATTCTACATGACTTACCAGACGCGTACAAATGTATGCTTTTCTGAGGGATACTGTAACAAATTATCCCAAACTTCTGGCTTAACACAACATAAATTTATTGTCTGGAGGATAGGAATCTGCAATTAAGGTGTTGGCAGGGCCATGTGCCCTATGAAAACTATAGAGAAGAACTCTTTCTAGCTTCTAACTTCTGATATTTGCTGGAAATTCTTGAGGTTTCTTGCTTATTAAGGTATCACTCCAATCTGCTCCATAGTCACATGGCTGTCTTCTCCCTTTATGTGCCTGTGTCTGTGTCTGCATCTGCATCTGTGTCTTCAAATGGTGATGTCTTGTCTATAGTCAGTCTTTCTTATTTTCTTGTTCTTTTAAGGACACCAGTCATATTAGAGTAAGGGCCAACCCTACTACATAACGACTTCCTCTTAGCTTAACTAATTACCTCTGCAATAACTATTTCCAAATTAGGTCACAATTTCAGATAAGAACTAAGAGAAAATATTCAACACATATTTGTGGGGAGGGGAGGACACAATTCAACCCATAACACAATGTCTGTGTGTTTAACCTGTAACACAACCCATAACTACATAAAGCTACTAAAACAATACATTAGTAGCTAAATTTATGCTCCAGATTTATAAACTTAAACAATTAAACCTTTACATTCCTGGAGAAAAATTAAAGTCCAAAGATTAAATCCTCATTTCTTTTTAAGTTAGTGTTCAAAGACATTACAGTCTAAACTAATTCTGAAATTAAGGTTCTAAATTTATTCTTTCCAATGTTTCATTCCTCTGCATCTCAGCCAGATGCATTTATCTCTAATGCTTTCCTCCAGGAGTTGAATACTCTGGAATGGAGGTGATTCCTTCAGGAATTAGTTCAGTACAAATTCTCCTTTGTACCCCTTTTTCTCAGATGTCCAGTCAATAGGATATATAGATTATTATAGCAATACTTCCACAGCCACAAAACATAGAGAACAGGCCAGCCCCCTGTCCCAAGAGCAAAATTATACTCCCCTAATCCAGCACTGAGTGCAATCCAGACTCAGTGATATCCAAGGGAATGAGCAATGCTCGTGACATGGTAAACTGGTTACTTCTAGTTTTGATGTTTACCAGCAAGTCCACCCTAACGTTGTAGGGCCTGGGATAACTGTATAAATGGAACCCCTCACACCATTGTCCAAATATTTAAAGGATCACTTGAGGCCAGGTCTATAAGATCAGTCTATATGTGGTTCCTCAAAAATGGAAAGGTGAGAGGGAGAAGGCAAGAAAGAGGGGAGGAAGGAAGGAAAGGACAGAGAGAAAGTACAAGGAGAGGAAGAGAAAGGAGAGGAATAATGATAGTAATAATAATAATTCAGGGGCAGCCAATCTATTGTTCTTTAAAATTGGAAGACAACTTAAAGTTTCACATCTAAAATACTAGTTTTTCTGTGTTCCAATGGAACTTACTCACCCTCTACATTTTCAAGTTCTATTCTGAAGTCGTAGGTGAAAATACAATAAAAGCAAACAACAATAAATATATTATTACACATATTGACAGGTTAGAAACTCAGCATCTTGCAGCTCTGCTTACTTTGAAACAAGGCTTAACTTGAAATTAAAATACTGCTTTTCTTATAATCTAACTGCTGTCTCAATTAAGCCTATGAAGTCAAAGTCAGCTTTAGAAGCCCATTCATTCAATTCCATGTTGATGAGGCTCTGAAAAGCCTGTGTGAGTTTAAACAACAAAACAACAATTATAAAGCTACACAATGAAAAAACCATTGCTTATTGTTCTCTCTGGTTCCTACTGTCACTGAAAAGGGTGAAATCCTTTCAAAAGATTTAAGATAAGTTGAAGGAAGGGTTAATGTTGTCCACCTACAAGATAGCATTATTATCTTTATTTTACAAGTGAGAAAACCACAGGACTTTACCTCCTATGCTGAGCACACATGGATTGTACCCAGGATGAGCAAAGACCTACCATGGTACCTTGGGCTATAAAAAAGGGATTATTTCTGCCCTCAAAGATTACATTATTATCTTTTGGGAGGGAGAACAGTTCTAAATGATGGTCCATTTGGTCCTTCTTTATTCTGTGCATCTATGAGTCTATACGTTAGCAATTTCTATGAACCAAGACAATTAAAAGTAGGTTACACAGGAAAGTTACTTAGAGTAAGAGAAGACATTCAAGTAAAACAATGGAAAAGATTTCAGGGAGGAAGTGACATTTGCATTATGGCAGGGATAGGTTGAAGTTTACACACTTTGACACACGTAACTATTTTTGTATAAAAATAGTTGAGTTGAGTAGTTCAACTCAAATTGTTCATGAGTTTTAATTCCTACCTTTCAGGGGTCAACAGACTCAATTACGCCATTTCAATCTTGTTCCATCATTTTTTATTTAAACTTAATCTCTTATAGTTTTTCTATTTTTTTGTCTGAACAGATTTCCACCGTGTTTTGTTTTGTTGTTTGTTGATTTGTTTTCAGCACCTCTGCCCACTCTTTTTTTTTTCTTTCTCCCCTTAAACCTGATCTGAAGTCCCAGGGGGATCCTGCCTGCCTCCTGGTATTAGCAGGGGGAGCAGTTGTCAGGTCTGTTTTCCCCTCAGGCCTCACTGGACTCCATTATGGTCTATTTCACCAGGTCACAGGATGTCTTGCCCCAGAATTCCCTTGGCTGTGGCTGGATATAACTGGATTCACTGGGTATGGCACTAACATGCACTACTGCGGCCTCTGGCCCCTTCTGTAGCTGATAGTCAGAATGCCCACTCTGCGGTGTCTTCATCTCCAGCCCAAGCCCTTCCTAATCAATAGGTCTTCTCAGCATTTCCCAACAACCTAAGGGGGCCTGGGAATTGTATGTTGCTGTCTCCAGACCTCACTGAAATTTGAGGGGCTATATGAGGCTGCCTTAATTCCTACCCCGTATACCTTTTCCTAAGCCACAACCATGGTACTAGCCCTAAGCAGGGAGCCAAAACACACATTGTGAACTCATGCCTGCAGTCCTCTTTCTTTGTCTCCCCCCAACCTTATTTCTTTCTCTCCCTTTTCTCCTCTCTCCACTTCCTCCCCTCCTCTCTGCCCTTCCTTTTCTCCTCTCTCCACTTCCTCCCCTCCTCTCTGCCCTTCCTTTTCTCCTCTCTCCACTTCCTCCCCTCCTCTCTGCCCTTCCTTTTCTCCTCTCTCCACTTCCTCCCCTCCTCTCTGCCCTTCCTCTTCTCCTCTCTCCCCTTCCTCCCCTTCCTTCTCTCTCCTCCTCTCCCCACCATCTTTGTCTCTCCTGTCTTTCCCCAGCCCTTCTTCCTCTCTTGTTCTTCCTCTTTCTCACTCTGGTCTGAACAACCTTGAAGCTTAGAGGGCTTTACTGTTCTTCCTGGCTAACAAAAGCTTCCCCTAGGTCATCTGTTACAGCCTGCCTTCTGTACAATCTACAGCTTCCCTGACATTTGACAGATGGGCTAACCTCATTATACAGTAAAACCCATTTTTGGAAACAGAAGCAAAAAGTCATTTTCTCTCTCAGTATAGCCAGGCTTCTGGAAATATTGACCCTCATTGGTGGCAGGAAGGACCAGGAGAACAAATAAAGTTTTTATAGTTGTATGGCTATTTGGGGATGTGCAGAGTTTAGGGAGCTTGGAATTATGTGGGCTTCCATGGATGACTGAACTAACAGGCTCAGCTGGGATAATAATTAGTTGTACAAAAAATGTATTTTCATTCCAGTTAAGGCTCATCTCAAAGTGGGAAGAGCTTCAGTATGTTGACTTTTGGAACACTGGTAAATGGATAGTCACCTTTATTGTGCTTCTTAGACACTACTTATGGCCAGGACTTTACAATGTAAAGGATAGAAATCCCATTCAACCCAGCAATCCCATTACTGGGTATATACCCAAAGGAATATAAATCATTCTATTATAAAGACACATGCATGCATATATTCATTGCAGCACTATTCACAATAGTAAAGACATGGAATCAACCTAAATGCTCATCAATGATAGACTGGATAAAGAAAACGTAGTACATACATGGCATGGAATACTATACAGCCATAAAAAAAGAACGAGATCATGTCCTTTGCAGGGACATGGGTGGAGCTTGAAGCTAATATCCTTAGCAAACTAACACAGGAACAGAAAACCAAATACCACATGTTCTTCCTTATAAGTGGGAGCTAGATGATGAGAACACATGGAGACATAGAGGAAAACAATATACACTGGGATCTTTCAGAGGATGGAGGGTGGGAGGAGAGAGGATTGGGAAGAACAACTAATGGGTACTAGGATTAATACCTCGGTGATGAAATAATCGGTACAACAAACCCCCATGACACAAATTTACCTGTGTGAAAAATTTGCACTTGTACCCCTGAACTTAAAGTAAGTGTTAAAACAAAAGTTCCACCAGACTATGGACCACTGGTATTTGAGGTTTAAGTCTTTAACTGTTAGTTATAGTCATAAGAAATTTATGTTGCAGCCAGGTGCAGTCACTCACACCTGCAATTCCAGCACTTTGGGAGGCTGAGATGGGCAGATCACCTGAGGTCAGGAGTTCAAGACCAGTGTGACCAACATCTTGAAACCCTGTCTCTACAAAAAATGCAAAATTAGCTAGGCATGATGATGCATGCCTGTAATCTCAGCTACTCTGGATGCTGAGGCAGGAGAATTGCTTGTACCTGGGAGGCGGAGGTTGCAGTGAGCCGAGATCACGCCACTGCACTCCAGCCTGAGCAACAAGAAAGAAACTCTATCTCAACTACAGCAACAAAAACAACAAAGAAATTGATGTTGCATTTGCTGCCTAAATCTCTAGACCTATTCATCTCTTTTGAGCTACCTGTACATAGAGTCAATGAGATGACCATGAAGGGGCTACTTGCTCCTTCCATGCAGCTTCTATACAGGTTCTGAAAGTCACCAGTCCCCTCTGCTCCTGTTCCCAATCACCACATGCTTCAAGTTGGCTCTGGACTGGTCTTTCAAAATGTCTTCAAGTCAGACCATACCATTAAATAATTTATTCGAGGCAAAAAGAACAAGAGCAACATCACTGGGTACACAGTATATGGGGTGGAAGAGAAAGGATAGCAAATTCTAGAGTTAGATTTAAGTTTAAGCTTAGACCATACTATGAAGAGCCTTGATTGTAGAATCTTTTCAATGGACAAGGAGGAACCATTAAGGCATTTACATTTGTGAGTAAATGTTAGTGAACCAAGTCTAGGAAAAAAAAGCAACGACCTGAAACTATCCTTTGTAGGAGTTCAGAATAGATGTGACTTTGGGCGAAAAAAATAAAAATAAATCATAATTTACAGATGCAATCATCTATAAATAATTTACATAATTTACATCTGTAAATTATGATTACAGATGTAAACAAAGGGGCACTTCATCCTAGAAAAGTGCCTCTTTTGCAAAACCAGAACCAGTAACTTTTACCCAAAGACCATAGAATTCTCTCTAGTAAAAATGGTTATTTATATCATTAGACCACAGACATAGTCTTGGGAAGTACAAAATACATCAAACAAATTTTTAAAAGACCATTAGATACAAGTCACTCACAAATTTCTCCTAGCTGATTACATCAAAATATATTCAAGTTAGGCTCACATGAGTTACGGTGTGCCAGCCTAGCTTGACTTCTGAATGGTCACAACTGAGATGTGCTTTAAAGATAGGTTTTTACAACAGGCGCTGGAGAGGATGTGGAGAAATAGGAATGCTTTTACACTGTTGGTGGGAGTGTAAATTAGTCCAACCATTGTGGAAGACAGTGGGGTGATTCCTCCAGGGTCTAGAACCAGAAATACCATTTGACCCAGCCATCCCACTACCGGGTATATACCCAAAGAATTATAAATCATTCTACTATAAAGATACATGCACACGTATGTTTATTGCAGCACTGTTCACAACAGCAAAGACTTGGAACCAACCCAAATGCCCATCAATGATAGACTGGATAAAGAAGATGTGACACATATACACCATGGAATTCTATGCCATAAAAAAGGATAAGGGACTTGGATGAAGCTGGAAACCATCATTCTCAGCAAACTAACACAAGAACAGAACAGACTAACACAAGAACAGAACACCAAACACCGCATGTTCTCACTCATAGGTGGGAGTTGAACAATGAGAACACATGGACATAGGGAGGGGAACATCACACACTGGGGCCTGTCGGGGGTTGGGGTACTAAGGGAGGGATAACATTAGGAGAAATACTTAATGATGAAATATCTAAGAAGGAACACCTGAAAGGCCACATCAGACACAGGTGTGGATGCTAATAAAACAAACAGATACCTGGTGATCCTCTTCTGAGAGAGCCAAACACCCTGTAGATATCCCAATGTGGTTTACAACATGAACACATTCTACATCTTTTCTACCAACTCATTAACCAGCAAGAACATACTAAGCAACTCCCCAACACACACTTACTTTTACTCATTACTCAAGGCTTGACTCAACAGTTACTCTTTGGCTTGTTTCCCAAAGCTGCAGTGACTAATTAGCTTTCCAGAACAATCATGGCATGGTCCTTTGACGTTTATTATCAAAATTGCTCTAGCTGTAGACTCTGTCCTTGTTCTCAAAGTGTGGTACTCAAGCCAGTCACGTGGATATCGCCAGTGAGGCTGTTAGAAATGCAGAATCTCAGGCCCCACACAGACCTACTGAGTTAGAATCTGCAGTGTGACAAGATGATTGAGCTATAATGCATACATTCAAGTTTGAGATTCATATTGTCTTGTTCTTAGGAGAGTACCTTGTGAAAAACAAATGCTCACGTATTTGTAAATAAGCATACTTTTAAAAAATTGTTTTGCTTTGGTTCAGTTGGGTTGTTGTTGTTTTTGAGAAAGGGTCTCACTCTGTCTCCCTGGATGGATTACAGTGATGTAAATGTAGCTCACTGTAGCCTCCAACTCCTGAGCTCAAGCAACCCTCCAGCGTCAGCTTCCCAAGTAGCTAGGATTGCAGGTGTGCCCCACCATCCCCAGCTAATATTTTATTTTTGTAGAGACAGCATCTTGTTATGTTGCGCAGGCTTGTCTAGAGTTCTTGCACTCAAGCAATGTCCTCAACTCAGCTTCCAAAAGTGCTGGGATTACAGGTGTCAGTCACTGGGTCAGGCCTAAACAGACAGTTATAAAATTTTGAAACATTAGCAATGTAATATTTAAAAATTACGCACATGTTTCTATATTGAGGAACACCCTTTGCCTCTGAGTGGTAAAGACAAATGAGATAAGTACATACAAAGCATTTATCCTAAGCAATAATATTTAGGCATTTGGAGTGGCTATCATATAGTCAGTTAATTAATGTTCATTAATATTGTTATCTAGATCACTATGCCAATGTGTTTCTTTACCTGTATAGTTATGATCTCTGTGTTTTGGTCAAAGCATTCCAGTTTAATCTGGTAGAATTTCGCTTTCATTATAGGGCAGAGAAATGAAACAATATCATAGAGCCATTATTTTAAAAAACAGTAAGAACATGATGCAGAAAGTGAGCTTTTCCTCCTGTAGCAAAATGACTGTGAGCTTTATTGTGAGGAATACAATTATTATGGCCATTTTATAGAATATTTCTTAAGTAGCTACTGGGTATTTGAGAAAATTCAGAGTCCACAGAAAACATATGTTCTAGTCATCATAGCGCTATGAGAATAAAATTGTTTTGTTGTTTTGTTTTACTTTGCAATCTTCCTTTAGCCAAAGTAAATTTCAATTTTCAGCCATTTCCTTGTAAAATTACTTTTAAAAACCTCTTTAAAAGAAGATATTCCAAAAAAGGAAAAAAATCCTTTGTGTTGTAAAAAGTATTCACTTCCAATTTTTGAACTGACACTTGAAGTAAGGGCCTATGAAAAGATGAAGTACATAGTTTAATTGTCCTTTTATCAGATTGGGGGTGAGGGCGTATGATAAGATTCCCTTTAGCAGCCTGTTGACTCTTTCAACCTTGCCTCTTGAAACCTTTCTGAACATAGGAGCTGATACTGCAGGTTTTATATTTATAATGATTAATTAATTCTGCACTAAGCAATGTTCTTGACTGCAAGAACAAAATCCACTTTAGAAAGCCTAAATGACAGCTTGCCTAAAATAATTAACACCCATACTGATAGAATTGAAATGTTCTTACTTGACTTTACACAGGCAGATTTCAGCAATTTAATTACTACTATTTCTAATTGTTCTAGAATTATAATAAAAATAAGGAGAGTTTGATAAAGCAACAGTGTAGATGAAAAAAAGTCAAGCAAGGGATATAAAATAAGGAACCAACATATTTGGGTGTATACACCTAAGATTATTACATACAATTCAGGCACAAACATGTATTTTGGTTGCTTAAGCTATGAACATAGAAATGGAAGTGGTTATTGTTCAGGTTTTTTGGAAGATGCCGTTAGGTAACCACTGCTGCTCTCTGGAACTATTAAACATTCCAGTAAAGTATTACATAACTGTGGATTCTGAATGACAGATGGTTAGCATTTTCTTGAAACTCTTTAGTCCTTACTGTCAAATTTAACTATTATCTAGTTCATCATGGGACCTAAAAATCTCCAAATTTAAGAGTTCTGACATCTGGTTCCAGTGACCAGTAAATAAAAGAGGAGGAAGCATGTGATATAGTCTCTTGCCTTTTCTCATGAATTTCTGAGTAGAGGTCATAAAAATCACCTTACAAGTGGAAGCTCTCAACCAAAGCAAACTCAACGTAGTGCCTGTCAGATTACGTCTCTATAAAGCGACAGCTTTGCTGATAAAAGGCTTTGATGACATCCTCACAATTCTCGTTCTCCCATCTCCCTATTTTGTATTCCCTAAATATCTGGTAAATGAATTCTAAAGATTTACTTCTGTTCCATATGAAATCCTAACTACTTTAAAAAAATTACTTACAAAAATAAGAAAAGAACAAAAGTCCTGTCCTGAGTGAATAAAACACTTTTTTTTTCTCTAACGGCAAAATAAGTTAGCAAGTGCAGTTCAAAATTTTACTGACAGAATTAATTTGTGAAATCTTTGATCACATTTTTCCTTTTGTTTTACTATGACAATCTTGCTGTGGCTTCCAACTTCAATGCCTTCCACAGGCTGGAGAAGCATTGAAATTGACAAAGCAATGGTCTAAAACTACACAATCCAATATGGTGCTACTGTCCACGTGTGAATTGTCAGCACTTGAAATGTGGCTAGTCTAGACTGACACATGCTGTAAGTGTAAAACACATACTGAATTGCAAGGACTAAGCACAAGAAAAGAAGGAATGTAAAGTAGCTTGTGAGTCATTTTTATACTGAACATATAATTAAGTGAAAATACTTTGGCTATATTGGGTTAAGTAAAATGCATTATTAAAAGTAATTTCGCTAGTTTCTTTTTACTTTGTTTTAATATGGCTACTAGAAAATTTTAAATCACACACACAGCTCCTTTTAGGCTCACATCATTTTTCCATTAAATAATACTGGTCTGCAGAGGATTATATACTTAATAGTTTATGTAATACTCATGCCTATGTGGAGAGGAGGCATTGAAATCTCAGAATTATGGATAGATCATTGATATCGTTTGGATCTGTGTCCCTGCCCAAATCTCACGTGGCATTATAATACCCAATGTAGGAGTTGGGACCCGGTGGGAGGTGACTGGATCATGAGGGTGAGTTTCCCCCTTGGTACTGTGAGAGTTGGTTGTTTAAAAATGTGTAGCACCTCCTCCCACCATATCTCTTGCTCTTGCTCTGGCTGTGTAAGACATGCCTGTTTCCCATTCATCTTCCACAACGATTGTAAGTTTCCTAGGGCCTCCCCAGAAGCCAAGTAGATGCCAGCATCTTCCTTCCTGTACAGTATATGCAACCATGAGCCCATAAAACCTCTTTTCTTTGTACATTACCTAGTCTCAGGTATTTCTTTATAGCAATGTGAGAACAGACTAATACATTCATCCTTCTGGGATGTTCTATAGATGAAAAGCAGAATACTTACCTCACAAGGTTATTATAGACTATAAATAAATAAAGTATTAAATATCGACGGGCTAAATGTGCTAGCTGGCAATGTTGCAGGAAAAAGAACATTCACATGTCTAGCTACGCAGAATAGTATCTTTGAACACATACTTTCCCAGCAGTATGGTTGTGGGTCAGTTAACTTTTATGCCTCAGTTTTTTTCACCCATAAAGTGAATGTCATAATCCAACCTTGCCAGGTTGTAGTCCTTAATAAAGAGAGGTCATTATTAATACATTATCAATCAATGTTTTTTGCTACCATTTTCTGCCTACCAGGTGCCAGAAATTGCTTAAGAACTTCAGATAGATTTTACATTTTAATCCTCACAACAACAATAACAACAATACTAATAACAGCTAAAGCCTGTAGAAATGTGACCAGGCGCTTAGTGAAGTGCTTATCTGTGTCATCTTATAACATTGCAATGAGGTAAGAAAATAGACACAAGGTATTATTAGACACACTTTATGAATGAGAAAACTCAGGCTCAGAGAAAAAAAGAAACTGCCCAAAGTCACACAATTAGGAATATATCACGACAGAGTTGAGCATCATATTCATGGATTCAAAAGCCATTCATTCCCTTAGTCACAAAAAAAGTCCACCTGTACCTTCCTTCCCTTCATGGCTTTGTTCCTTCCCATTTTCTTCCCACCCTATTCTGTCTCCCTTTATGTTTCCTTTTCTTTTATTCTCTCTCCTCTCCAGCCACTTTTAAGATGCCAGTGTATATACGCTAATATGATTTTTTTCTCCCAGCAATGTCTACTTTGATGCATTAACAGACTGTTTTTTAACTGTTGTTTGTTTTTCTAAGGATCTCAACCATAATTGTCTCTGCCTGTGATGTTGTATTTGTACTTTCAGCTGTGAATTAAAGTCTAGTGTGTTCCATTTCTAGTACTGCTCCTCCAGTATATTAATCAGTGAATCAGCACTGCCATGTAGATACTTCTTGTGAGTTACATTTGAGGAATGTCAGATGTCCAGGCAAAACAGTCATAATAGCACTTCTGGTGAATTCCTAACTGACAAATATATATATATATCCCACATTATAAATCATAGAATTCAGTACTAAACAGCACCTTGGAGATGGTCTAGTCTAGCTCTCTACATTTTACAAAGAAGGATATTTTATCCCAGAGAGATTTTGACTTGATTTTGTTTTTCACACTGCTATCTGTCCATTGAAGTCTAGATCCAATGAAAGGTAATTTTTACCGTACTATTCTCGACCCCAGACTTACTTATTTTTAATAAATTACTCAAACTATGTTAAACACAAAGCCCCATTTTAAAAAAGGAGAAAATCAGAAAAAGCAAAACAATATTAAAATTTGTATGGTAAAATTCTATTATTACTATTTTACAATCCGTTTATTTAAGTCTCTTGGCTGTGTATTAACTGTATTTATGTTCCCATAGTCAAGCTTAATTGGAACAGAACTTCAGTATAGAAAAAAGCAACTTGCCTTCTTCCTCAGGCTTGAATATTCAGCAGCCAATGCGAGAATAAATGCTTAGTATCAGAGTTGCAAACCCAGCCTGCCTAATGTTGTGCAACTCAAAACAACAAAGTTACTATCTTAGTCTGTTCAGGCTGCTATATAACAGAACACCATAGACTGGGTGACTTATAAACAACAAAGGTTTATTTCTCATAGTTCTGGGGGCTGGAAGTCCAAGATCAAGGTGCCAGCAGAGTCAATGTCTGGTGAGGGCCTGCTGGCTGGTTCACAGACAGCTGTCTTCTCACTGGTCTTCACACAGCAGAAGGGAGGAGGAAGCAGTCCCTTATATAAGTCCCTTATATAAGAAGGACACTAATCCCATTTAATTCCTAAGGCCCTATCCCCTAACACCATTACCTTGTGTATGAAGAGTTAACACGTGAGTTTGAAGGGGACACAAATATTTAGTCTATTGCAGATGCTGAGTTGTTTGGCTGATTTCTCAGATGTACTTGTCTACTTTCACAGATGTAAACCCTCGGTACATGTTAGGTGTTATTTATACTTAAAGCCTCGAGTTTTGTTGTTTTAAAAATTGTTATGGGAAATTTTTGCTCTGGGAAGGCTCAATGAGACTACCAGCATTTCTCGTCCAACCTTACCAATAATTCTGCATACACCTGTAATAAAGCTTTCCAAACGTGGGAGCATCATTTCCAGTTTATCTACCCTCAATAACAGTGAGCCATTGTATAACACCAGGGACTGGTGACTATTTGGAAGCAACTTCACAGGTAAAGTTTTCTCAATCTGATAGAACAGTCACAAACCCTCCCAGCAGCAGCTAACTCCTACAATGTTTTATACAATCCTGCTGCATCTTTGTCCCGTTCCAGAACCAATTGTTGTTCTGGAAAGGGGACAGAAAGAAGGGGACAAAAATTATTGTTTACTGCTCTACACCTTTAGCATGCCAATGAAACAATGACTATAAATGTATTAATCTTGAACAGACTAGAGTAAATGTGATAGAAATAACATTAGTTTTTGGCAGCCACAGTACGTATTGACATCCCTCTAACCTCTGAAGCTGATTATGTGTCCTTCTGATCCATGTCTCTAGCAGAGGAATCTCAGTCTTTCCCATCTCATAGGGTCATTTGTTCTTTGGAGAGTTAGATATATTTTCCAAATGTACTCTCTAGTGAGTGATTGGAAAGAAATCACTGGCCTTGTTATCTTCAAAGAATATCAACAGAGCATCCATCTACAACCTGCAGGATTCTGGGCATTGTATAAAACCACATAGGCAGATGCTGACCTGTCCTTACTCTAGGAGGTAACACAGGTGCCCATAATGAGGATATATACAGGTTCCAAGCATATGCTTCTGTCTGTAAGTGATGGACACAGCAGTCAGTTAAATAACTAAAATATTGATTTTTAATAACATTAATTTTTGTTCTTTATTTATATAGTAAATCCCATAGAACAGCATCAGGAACTCTCCTAAGAGAATATGTTTGCAAAACCTGTGTTGACTACTATTTTGTGTAAAGATTGAGCCACAGATTCAACTTGAATTACAACTTGGTATCTGTCTATAGCTTCTACCTCTCAAATCAATCAAACTTCGGTACAAGAAGACACATTCCTGAGGGATATGAGGTGGACGTCCCAGGGAATAAATACTATACAATACATCAGGCATATTCCTTTCATAAAATAGAGAGAATAGCTTAAATGGAAGGAAACAGATCCATATTTCTCCTATTACCCAAGGCCTAATAGCCTGTTTGAATGTGTTCCCTTTGAGGGCAATCACTCTTGGATGCCTGTTGATCTCACCCACATGTTAACAGTCTCCTGGTTTCCCAACTCTAAATTCTCTTATTTCTAGAGGTCCCCAGGGTGGGTGACACGTTCTCATAAGGGGTTTTCTTGTTTCCTTCAGCACGCTGGTTGAAATCCTATTCCTCTAAACAGCTTCTGCACATTGTTGCCTCCAGAGTTCTCAGTGAGAACAAAGATATCCAGCCGGGGGCTCAAGGTGGAACCTAGTTCCATCCTCCCCGAACTGTCAGCTGAGGGGCTGGGGGTGCCAATACAGCACTGTCATCCTCTCAGGCCTCATGGAAGTGGAGCAACAATGGTATGTTTTACACAAATATAGGAAGCCTCATTTTCCTTGGGCTGGTCATACAAGTGGACTCTGAAATAGTACTGCTCATATCCCAAACATTCCGGAATCCTCTCACAAAGCAAGACAAACCAGTCATGAAACTGCACCTACTAAGCATTGGGTGGTTTCTCCTCTGCCAGGCTTCACCCCCTCCCTACATCCTCTTACTCAAAGTGAGATGACGAAAAATAAATGCCTGACCGTTGAACCACCAACTACAGCTAGGCAGCGATTACCCAGGAAATTGCAGAATAATGTCTAATGTGTGTTAAGTACCTAAGTTAAACTGGGCATAAGTACCTGATGGACTTGAATCCTGGTTCTGTCACATCTAGTTGTGTGATCTTAGCAAATTTCTAACTCCTCTATGCCCCCTTTTCTTCAGCTGTAAGATAGAGATAATAATAACAACAATGATCCCTGTTTCACAGGGTTGCTGTGAGGACTAAAGGATTCTGATATAAACAGCTTAAAATAATGTCTGATATGTAATAAGCTTGATGTTTTCAGCTGTTATTACTTCTCTCAATAACCCTCCAAGGACTAATATTGTTTTCAATTTAGAAATGAAAAAACTAAGGTATAGAGAGGTAATGTAACTTGTCCAAGGTAACCCAACGAATTGATAATAGAGCTTGGAGTCAAATGCAAAGATTCCAGCACTAGAGTCCAAACTCTTATCTACCACCCTCTTGCTGTGTTATGTTCTCCTGCCCCCCACCTTCGCCAAAAATCGATTCTATTAAAAGTCTTATATTATTCCCAGTTGAATTTTCTACTTGATTCTCTTCAGTTTCCTCTAGTGGGGCAGAGAGGAAACAAGAAATAGTAAATAAGCCGGGCACGGTGGCTCACGCCTGTAATCCCAGCACTTTGGGAGGTTGAGGCGGGTGGATCACGAGGTCAGGAGATCTTGACCATCCTGGCCAACATAGTGAAACCCCGTCTCTACTAAAAATACAAACATTAGCCAGGCGTGGTGGTGGGTGGCTGTAGTCCCAGCTACTGGGGAGGCTGAGGCAGGAGAATCGCTTGAACCCGGGAGGTGGAGATTGTAGTGAGCCGAGATCTCGCCACTGCACTCCAGCCTGGCGACAGACCGAGACTCCATCTCAAAAATATAAAATAAAATAAACAAACAAACAACAAAAAAGAAATAGTAAATAAAGAGTCCCTACTCACCAAAACTTCTAGCAGTACCCTTGGCAAAGGTGTCTTCTCTCAAGTGCATTTATTATCCGTTCTTAAACAACTAATGCTACGTTTCTAACACCTGTAATCACCAGTGACCATTCCTCTAATTTTTTGTCCTGTGTTATTTTATTTATTTAATGCTCCAGCACTGACACTGCCTTCCCCTCCGGCTTCCCCACTGTGGCTGGGCAGCTGTTGTTAACTTTCTTCTTTTGCGCTTCATTCCATCAGGTAGGCTGTAACCAAAGCTCTGAACCATAAAACTTGGGCAGCCCTCCCCCTAGTGATGATGCAGAGAATATCCTAAAATTTCGTAGTTTACAAATGAGTCACCATTAAAACCTACCTATTCCTTTGAAAGTTATTACAGAAAGAAGAAGCAGAAGGGTAGGGAATACCAAGTGACAAGGATGAAATAGGTTTTGATGTCCCCTAAAAACTGAGGCACTTCAGTCACCTGGAGGATGAATAAAAAACAAGATTGAAGAAGAAGGGGGGAAAAAAGCTCAAGTTTACAAGGGAGGTGCTTGTCCTACATACAAAGTTCTTAAGTCAAAAGGAAGCAAGTTGTGTTAGGAAGTCAGATGAGAAATAAAGGAAGGCCACTGAGACTGGAATGCAGAGAAGAGAGAATTTGGCCAAGCCAGCACATGCAAGCTCTTCTTGGCAAAGTTTAGGATTGGAGTCTCATGCCTAAAAGCAGTGGGAAGCAAGTAAAGGTCTTTAATCAAGGAAGCTACACAATGAGACTAGAATTTTTTGCATATTCCTAAAATCATATCTAATCATGCCGAGGTAGAGGCAAGAGTCATTTCCAATCCAGCGATTTTGTTTTCCCCATTATCTTTATTTTACATTTCAGGGCACAGGCAAGACTAAATCAACAGCAGTAGAGACCCTGCTGTCTTAGCAGAGACAGAAAGAGAAATTCTTTTACTGGGAAGCAAGGGATATTTCTAACTCAGCATTCCCTACTGGGTAGCTGTCAGCTCCGTCTGGAAATGGTGAAAGTTACTGATCAGAATATCAAGTAATAATTTCTTGGTAATCTTCCCTTCTGTGAAGGGAAAAAACAATAAATGCTTCTCTGTAGTTACAACACATTTGCTTATCCGTTTACTTATCCAAATGGCTTGGGAGCCTCAGAGGAGCCTGACATTTGATGGTGCCAAAGCTCTATCCCTCCTTAGCCCCTTCTCCACGAAACCTTCCCAGCTGTGATCTGCCTCTTTTTTCTCTGCTCTCCTCCAGTAACTGATATCACTGCTTTGAGTCTAACAGTCAAATCTTATTTAAAATGACCAAAAGAGAAACGTGAGTTCCCCTCCCCACTCAACTTGCTCAAATAGGAAGAGCACCAGGTAGAGATGAGGGCAGAAATGGGGCGATGCATCTACAAGCCAAGGGGGGCCATGGATTTCCAGAAACCATCAGAACCTAGGAGAGAGGCAATGTCCTAGTCCACTTGCGCTGCTGTAACAGAATACGAGCCTCAGTAATTTATGAAGAACAGAAATCTATTTCTCACCATTCTGGAGGCTGGGAAGTCCAAGATCAAGGAACCAGCAGGTTCAATCATCTGGTGAGGGCAGCTCCTCTGGGGGGGAGGAGTGCTGTGCGCTCACCTGGCAGAAGTTGCATGGGACTGAACGCTGTGTGAAGCTTCTATCATGAGGGACTTAATTGCATTCACAAGGGAGGAGCCCTCATGGCCTCATCAGCTCTTAAAAGCCTCACCTCTTAATACTGTCACATTGGTGGTGAGGCGCTGTGGCTCACACATGTAATCTCAGCACTTTGGGAGTCCAAAGCAGGTGGATCACGAGTTCTGGAGATCAAGACCATCCTGGCTAACACGGTAAAACCCTGTCTCTACTAAAAATACAAAAAATAAGGCTGAGGCGAGAGAATGGGAACGTGAATCCGGGAGGCGGAGCTTGCAGTGAGCCCAGATAGCGCCACTGCACTCCAGCCTGGGCAACAGAGCAAGACTCTGTCTCCAAAAAAAAAAAAAAAAAAAAGTAAATAAAAAAATACTGTCACATTGGCAGCCCCTCAATTTTGGAAAGGATCCATTCAAACCATAGCAGGCATGAAGCATATTCTCTCTCACAGCCCTAATTAATGAGTTACAATTTATGAAAGTAATAAGGAGACTTTTCTTTGAAACCTACAAATTATGACTGGTTTCTTAGGTGAATGTTTAGTTTTACCTAGTGTCTTAATTTCCCAGAGATCTTTCCTTTCTCTGCACTGCTACACAATCTCTTTGTTGCAGGGCTTGTGATTTTTCTAGTTTAAATCATAGGTATTCCAAAACATGCCCCATCTGTAATAAGAAACCCCTTGAGGGTAAGATTCACTTTTTTTTTAAATAAAGAATTACATACAGCCTTATATTAACTGTTTCTCTTGGTTATTGACTATCTCCTCAACCCCACTGCAATCTCTTTGCAGAGAAAATAACTCTCAGCCATCTTTCAGCTGCCATACAGGCAACTCATCACTGCCACACAAAAATCTCCATATCAATTCCAGGTACATAGTTGGCCCTCAGTCATCAAATTCTTGTCAACTGAGTGGGACTGTCTGTGGTAGGCAGCTTGTCAGATAGCTCTCAATACTCCCCACTGCCTGATATTCCCAACTTTTGTTATCTTCTCCTATTGAATGTGGGCTGGACCTAGTAACTTACTTCTAAAAGTGGAATGGGGAAGAAGTGATGTTATGTCACTTCCAATATGACTCCTAACTTCTGCATTCTCCCTCTCCACCCTTCCTCTAGGGAAGACAAGCTGCTATGTTGGGCAGCCCTCAGGAGAGGCCCACATGACTTAGGACTGAGGTCTCCAATCAACATCCAGCTAGGCCTCAGGCCTTATGTCAAGAGAACATGATCCTCCCTGACTTGAACCTTGAGAAGACTGAAGCTCTGAAGGACACCTTGATGGCAGTCATGTGAGAGGCACTGAGCCATGTGTGCCTAGCTAATACATTCTTGATTCTGAGATAATGAACTTCTTTCTTCAGCCCCTAAGTTTGGAGATAATTTCTTACATGGCAACATTTAACTGATGTAGAGCATTGAGTAGTTGCTCAATAAATATTCTTAGCATGACCAAATAAATATCTTCCAGCTCCTTACAGATAATTAAGACATATACATTTAGAAACTTAGCAAAGTACCTTCTTTGATTTTATTTTGCAATCTAAAACTATAGAAACATAAGTATAGAAATCAGTGATATTTTAGTCAAATAACTTTTTGTGACGACACTATGTGTCGGGAAATGAATGTGATAGTGTTCAACTCCAAAACGGAGCTTCCAATCGAGGGGACACACACTCAATTTTCTTATTTTCATGATTGTCTCCATAAGACTCATGTTGCCTGTATCAAGTTCAGGGTAAAAGAAAATATAAACCTGATAATTATTTTTAAAAGAGGATCAAGCCAGAAAAACCTGTATATAAGTCCTGGCTCTCCACTGACAAAGAGACTCGAGGGAGTAGGTAAATCTCTTCAAGTCTTTAATTTCTTCAACAGGAAAATAGGCATCCTGATACTGACTTTGTTAAGAATTTCTATACCAGTTTGCAAATTACCAATCCAAAGAAACTAAGTAATATTTATGGTCTCATTTGCCATGCCTCCAAAAACGGAATCATCAAATAGGAAAACGCAGGTTAAGGTCAACTATGAGGATCCCACAGAAAAGCAAGTGACTTGGGGTAGAAGAATAGAAGTCTACAGGCAGGAATGACTGAGCATGACTATAACCAAACCTATAAAATGGATTCCAATATGCGTAGGTCACAGACTTCTTCTCCATATCCCCCAAACATATATGGAAACAAGAATCATTTATAGTTTGAGAAGTGTAAACTTAAAACACTAATTTAATTCATAAAACAGATAATAAACATAAGAAACTTGTAAACCTGAGAAACGGCATGGAATGAAATGAAAATAAAGAGAGATATAACTAAAGGGGGCTTTAAAAATCCAAAGTTTATCTGAAAACCTTTTTTAAAAATCTTTAGTAAAAGGCAAAATCAGTGTTACAAAGTTTATTCATCAAAACTTGTATGTTTCAGTCTTTTGGTGCCCATTTACCTTCAGTTTACACACAATTCTAACAAAGACGGGAATCTGATTTTCCAGTCCTCTCTTGCTTAGGCTCAAAAAGCTGCATAGTCAGACAAGCTGAAAGTACGAAGAAACAATAGTCTAACCGAAAGAACATAACTGACAAAACCCTTAAAAAGTAGCAATCTGAGGCCATTTGATAAAGAGAAAGGAAGACCTGTATTTCCCAATAGCATCAATGTATAAATGTATGCATCACTATTTTATGACATGTGTAAGTATTCTTATTAAACTAAATGTTTCCAAAAATGCTAAAATTATGTTTTGCATTGTATTTCCCTAAACTTGGAAATGTTCCATAACTTTAAAAAAAGTTCTTATTTGGCCTTAAGAAATATATATGATGTCATTTCAGTCATCTATTGAATTCAAGTATCAATTCTTCTAACTTGGTGGCAGTAGACAAAGAAAATATTAAATAAATGCATATAAAGGGATTACAGACACCAATGAGTCACCGTGGGACACAAAGCTGTGTAAAGTAGACCTTAACCTTTGATGCTGACATCCAGAAAGATGAGCATGGCTGTGCTCAGCAGGTCCTTTGGGACTCTCAGGCAGAAGGTTCTGCAGTTGGACACATAACCACTTGAGAAAGTAGTTTCAAGCTGCCAGCATCCAGATTTTTCTTTATAGGTGTGTTGAGAGGAAAGAGAGGGATTCATCATGGATTATTTTTCTACAATATCACACTGTACTTTCCTAGTGTAGACGGGGTCCTCAATCAATTTGCCCTATGTTGTCAATTGTCCTATTTGTAAGTCTGTTAACCAAGAGGCATTTTCCTATCTAATCATTTTCTCCCAGTGTTTTGTTAAGAGACTCACGCTGCATGGGAACACTCTGAAGGATGTTCTCCACTTGCTCTTAGAGATCTGCTCTCTACTCTGCTCTGTGCTCTGAAAGGCCAACCTTAAACGTCTGCTTTAAACACATCTCTCATGGCTTCCGGGTGGGATAGCCATGAGAGACAGAAGCAAGAGAATAGAGAGCGGGAGGGAAGGACACTGGCATCTTGTACCTGTGGTTTTTATTCTGCTGAACTACTTGTTGGAGGTGGCTTCTTAATTGTTATTAACTAATCTATTTGCATGCAGTAAAATCCCTTTTACTTGTACCATTTGATGACTTTTGACAAAAGTGTATGCCTGTGTAACCATTGCCACAATCAAGAAAGAAAGGTTTCTATTGCCATAAAATGTTTTCTACTTCTTTCTTACCAGAAGTCCCTACCTCCCCAGCCCCAGGCAACAACTGATCCGATTTCTGTCATTATGGATTAGTTTTACCTTCATTAGAATTTAATATAAATGGAATCATAGAGTATGAACTCTTTGGTTCAACATAATTATTTTGAGATGTATCTATGTTGTTGAGTCTATCAATAGTTCATTACATTTTATCGCTTTGCAGTATTCCATTTGGCCTATCACATCAAAGACTGTGACTACTCTCATTAGGTCCTCTCCTACAACTAGCATTCTCCCCAGGTCCACCAACCTTGTTGATTGCCCTTCTGTCTGACACCACCTTTGTAAATATCCCCTACACTGAACTCTTCTCTATGATATGTTCTGTCTGTCTTCTGCTGGGTCTTTAACTGAACCAAAATCGCTTAGGAAATACAATATTACAAGAGTATATAAACTTTTTATTCTCTAAGGAAATAAAAGCTTTTATAGGCATTGTCTTAGTCTATTTGGTGCTGCTGTAATGGAATAACACAGACTGGGGAATTTGTAGAGAGCAAAAATGTTTCCTCATCGTTCAGGAGGCTGGGAAGTCCAAAATCAAGGTACTGGCATTTTGTGAGGACCTTCTTGCTGTGTCCTCACGTGACGGAATGCAGAAGGGCAAGAGACAGCTGATTGCTACAGGAAGGCTTTTTTATAAGGACCTTAATCCCATTAATAAGATAAGAGCCCTCATGGACTAATCACCTCTTAAAGGCCCCACCTCTTAAGAGCATCACAATGGCAACACCTGACTTTTGGAGACAACACATTGAAACCACAGCAGGCATGATCCTGCTATCCATCATCCATCTTTTGTTATGTCCCACTGTGGCAAAGAAGTAAGTATCAGCCTTTTTTTAACCACAAAAAGAAGAGAAATGTGAAAATATCCTGTTCTTTGCCTATGATCGTTGGAGGTAAAACGGTCTAAAATCTTAAATATCTAATCCTTTAGTGTTCCTTTAATTATTTAAAAATAGCTTATTTCTTCAGACTATAAAAGATATGTGTGTTAAATGAATATTTTTGATATTTGGAAAATGCAGAAAAGTATAAAGGAAAAATAAAACTCATCCATAAACTCACCATCCTGTGATAAACATAGAATATTTCTTTCAAGTCTATTTTTATCTAATGATGATCCATATGCACCTATTTTAAATAAAATTAGATTCCCAGGGTGGTTTTGTATCCTGCCCTTTTCCAACTAAATATATATTGCCAGCATTTTCATTATCATTAAATATTATTTCAGAGCATTATTTTTAATGACCATATAAATCTTACATTGTCTAACACATGTGCTCGATTACTTTCCTATTGTTTGTAATTTACTGCTTCTAACAGGGATCTAAATTTTGTGGAAAGAAAACCAAGATTCAGTTCACTCTTTGGCCATTATGATGGTGTTCTTTGACATTTGGGGCCAGCCTAGTTCCTAAATAGAATTTAAAATCAAGGGATTTAACAATTGAGAGAAAGGTGCTTGACAGCTAATCGAGGTGAACAGTCATTTGGGGAATATTCACTGGGCCTAACAAGGAAAATCGTGGGGTTCTCAGTCTCCACCTCCAGATAACTTCTAAAGCCTGCCCTGATAAGGTTCAATTAAGATGAGACAGATCAGGTAACTTTGCAGGAAGACCGTAATTCCTGCAATACCAAATGTCAAATGTTGCCATTTTAGCTGTTCTGAGTGACTGCCTTGTTATTTCTGAGGGTTTTAAGGGTAGTATTTGTCAATGGCAGCATCACTGACTTTTCAAAGTAATTAACTTTGTACCCAAAAATAAACTTAATTGTTTAACCAGTGGTGTATTAAGCACCATGGGAGGGATGTACCATTTTCTTTGGAAATAAATCTGATTTCTTCAGTCTCCCGAGTTATTTCTCCAGGAACCATGTTATTGTCCTGTAAAATGGTCCACCCCTCCCATTATCTCCTAAGTAGCAGTTAGCTGGGGAGAAAACAGTTATATTGATATATGAAGTTGGAGGCAGATGCCAAGCTAATTGATCTGAGTAGGTTAAATGGGAGGAAATACTTCCAAGAATCAATAGAGGTGCTAATTCGACTAATTGTTGGATAATGTTTCTTTTTTAAGTGAGCGATTTTCCCAATTACTGTTTATCATGTTGATTTTTTTTTTGCCCTGAGTTTATCAGTTTTAACTTTACTAAACCTTCTATAATATTGGCTTCCAGTGTGTCTTTATCCCTAAAGTTTTAATTGGCCATTTGGTGACAGATTGTTTTCCTGGATGTGCTGATCTATGGTACAAAAACTAGGCCTGGCCTGTGACCAAGATGACTCCAGCAGAGAAAATTTTCTACCAATGGAATTGAAAACAAAAGCAAGAGTTCTCATCTTATTAGAGTTGAAGGACCAAGGAATGGAAGCTTAAGCATACAATTTAAAGTTACAAGGGCAACTAATAGACAAATGAAAGATGACCCCTTTATTGATTTACAAACTGGGAAGAGGAATATAGAAGGGGTGGATAGTAAACTATTTCCATACCTTTCCAGAAGTGTGTGTATGGGGGGACATCAATAGATATTGATTGATTCAGACTGATGATTCAGAACACGGTCAACAATGGATGCAAGGAGTGGAAGTGAGAAGGAAGGAGGGAGAAAAGGAGATTTTTAGTTTTTTTTTTTTTTCTTTTAACTCCACTATGTAATTGTATTAGTCCATTTTCATGCTGCTGATGAAAACATACCCAAGACTGGGTAATTTATAAAGAAAAAATGATTTAATGGACTCACTGTTCCACATGACTGGGGAGGCCTCATAATCATGGTAGAAGGCAAAAGGCACATCTTACATGGTGGCAGACCAGAGAGAATGAGAATCTAGCAAGAGAGGAAACCTCTTATAAAATCATCAGATCTCATGAGACTTATTCACTATCATGAGAACAGTATAGGGGAAACCACCCCATGATTCAATTACCTCCCACCAGGTCCCTCCCACAACATGTGGAATTATGGGCGCTGCAATTTAAGATGAGATTTGGGTGGGGACACAATCAAACCATCAGTAATAATTTAAAAACAATAATAACATAAACAAAGGTGTTGGGAGTTTAGAAAGAACGGTGAGGACATAAGAGCAAATGGGGAATCCTAGAGTCTTACAACATAAGGGCCGAAAGAGACCTACAAGAATGACGTTCTATTCTCTCCCTTTACAAATAACAGACTAAGAGACAGATAGTTGAATAATAGAAACATTAAAACTCAAAAACGACAAAAGAGAGTATATTCTACTCATATGCCTGATGTTTTCTTGGAATAATACTTGGAAACTTCTTCTTGCTAACCCCCACCTCCCAAGATTCTCAAGCCTACTCACTAATGCCTCAAATTCTCTTAAGAAACGACTAAGCTTTTCATTCCAAAATGAAGGACACCCTAGGGAAAAATTTACATATTAACACAGGGTTCTACTTGAGTGATTTTGACCTAAATTGGAACAAAGGTTTAAAAGTCTTACATTAGAAGAGTACAAAGCTCTGAATGCTAAGATAGAGGAAACTCTGTCAATATGAGTTTTAAAAGGGATGGCCAAAGGCACCTGATACAAGTATTTTGCTTCCTAACTACTTCCTGCTGTTTCCTGTTGTCCACTCTCTTTTTTCAGCCTTCTTGTTTCTATCTGTGCAATGGTCCATGATGTTGTAGTTGTTTTATGGTTAAAATCAGCACTGGAATTGGATTTTCAAATAGCTACTGTTCGATTTTGGCTGGAATATTTGGCAGATCTCCCTGCTGGAGTTTTCACTGTCATATCAGGGTGGTAATGAGAAACTTGAACCAACACACTGGCTGGTGGCTAACTGGAAAGAGAGAAGAACTTTTCAAAGTCTTCCCCCAGGAAATTCATTGGTTAAAAGAATCCACAAAAACATCAGGGCATGAATAAGTGTATCCCTGCAAGTAATGTCTCAATATTGTCATCATCATCATCATCGTTGTCATCACTACATTTGAGTTGTCATGGAATCTAGAACAACTTCTTTCGCTTCTCTGAAGATCAGCCTGCTCCTCTATAAAATGGGGAGATTAAATATTTCTCTGCCCACCTAGTAGAGTTAGGAGACACAAATATGGGAAAAGAAATGAGGCAAAGATGCACAGGAAAGCCATTAGAAAGCACCAAGCAAATATGAACATAATCAGAAATGATTCCAAGGTCATGAGATCTTTGAGGTCAGCAGTCCCACAGAGTATAGCATAAAGTGAGGCTCATCATGGACATTCAAATGTGTTTTATGTATGTGTAGCAGAGAAAACAGGGAAAAAATAAACTAAAATGGAAATTGACAATGTAACAGATTCCATAAGGCAGCATATATGACTAGCCAGAGGTATGTATAGACAGCGCTATAATTTCAGAGGACACTGAGACCTCCAGAGGGACTCTGGAGTAATGTTGTGAAAGGGAAACTACTGCTGGGTCTTGAAGGACAGAGTGGGTTTAACTAGATACTAAAAAAGAGAGAAGTCAATAGAAGATAAGAGCCCAATATAATTGGCAAATTTATCAAGTGTTTACAATGCATCCAGATATGATTGTCTGGTAGCCCTTTATGTGTAAATTTTAGTCTTCCCAAGAACTTTCTGAGGCATAGGTATAAATCATGTAGATGAGGCCTGCCAGAGAAACTCTCAACATGGTTTTTGAAGCTAAGCAATAGGTTTCAGCATGTGTCACTGACAGGCTTAAGGCCTCGAATGGGAGAAAAGAGTAAAAAAGAAGGTGAAAGATAATGATGGTGAAAGAGACAAAATGGAAGAAAGTAAAAAATAAAATTAGCAAATGGATGGAATAGTAAAAGCAAAATGGGTAGATGGAAGATGGGATAGAAAGGAGGTGAAGTGATGTATGAGCCTGGGCATGGTAAAGTGGAACAATAACGCCAAAGGCATCATGCCAAAGGCTACCCATGAGGTTACCATTCCCACTTGGGCTGGTCCAAGCTCAAGGTTAATTATTAGAAAACAAGAGCTCTGACCCTGGGTTCACTACTAATTAGTCAAGAAACCCTGAGCAATCTGATGAACCTGCAATTGACCTCCTCACTTTGTTTCTTATTCTGGAATGTCACCTCTCCTAAGCACTGCATTAAATAATTGGGAGAGGAAAATGAGCATGTATTATGTGAAAACATTTGGAATTCAAAATGCATCAAGCAGAATGTTTCATTGTACTTCCAGAAAGCACTGGACACCAACCAAGATCCATACTAGGTTTTAAAGATTAGAGATACACAATACCTAACCTCTACCTTCAAAGACCTCACAGACCACTGATGGAGACAAGATGTGTTAACAAATGTACTGCAGAAACAGTAAGAAGAGTGTAATAAGAAAAACACATTCCAGGAGTACAGAATGGTTAACTCTATCAGGGGAGGTCAGGGAACGCTCAAGGAAAGTGTCATAGGAAGAAAATGCAGACGTCAGTATTTGTTTTATGGGAAAAAATAAATAAAAGGAAGGTAATGAAGGGAAAGATAAGAAGCAAATAAAATGTCCTACTTTACACCTACCTAACTCAGTATCAAACGAACAATGTATTTGTTAATGTGCCCCACTTTCTTTGTCTGCGATTTTAATCAAGTCCAGAATGATACTTAGAAGATTAAATTACCACCCACAAGACCTTGATTTATCCAGGGAAAAATGGACTGTTTGAGCCTCTATCCCCTGAACAGAACAGACAAGCCAATTTTTGCCTTGAAAAAAAGTCAACAGGTAGAGGCATAACAAAGGTCATATATTATGAGGCTGCAGATGGAAATTCTGCCCCAGCAGTTACATTGACACAGTTATTACTGTTATTACAGCTAAACATCCTCATTCTGCTGACATTATTAACCAAGACAAACGTGGCCCTGTAGCTTTATTTCATGGGGCAGATCACCTATTAAACTAAGAACAATATCATTGTCTTTTGCAGCACTTCCAAAATTGTTTCCTGCCTCTAAGAGGTTTCCTGGGCTTTTTTCCCTTACCATCAAAATAGATACCATCCATCTCCTGTATGCTGTTATATGGCCAAATTCTGTTTTGCATTTCCCAGTTTATTCCCGCAATACTCACTCAGGTAAGAGGCGTGCAACAGTTGTAAAATGAAATCATTATGAAATCATCAACATGCTCTCTAGCAATCTCATTTAGATACGTACAGAGTCAATCAGTCCCTTAAGAAGCCCAAAATTTATCAGGCTATTTTTTCCCTCTGCCCAAAAATGCATGCATCAGGATCCATTAGTGAAATTTATCACAGAACTTGAGAGTGCTCCCTTAATCTGGAGAAAGAGACCAACTCTCAGAGAGGGTGAGTGATCTAACCAAGAGTATGTGAATATATGTGACTGGACAAAGACTAAAACTGAGGAACATAAACATATTTTCACCTGTTTATCTAGGGGAAATGGCTACTCTTTTTGAAACAAGAATGCATATCATTATTTGCTATGTGGGTGATGAACCAAAACTGAAACACCTTTATTGATCTTATGAGTTGGGCTGATCTTTGAATGACAATTTTCTTCATTTAATTATACCTTTCTTACCTCAATTAATTTACTAAGTAATGTAAATATCATTTCCACACTCCATGTGCCTTGGATTTATTTCAATCTGATAATTTTCCCTTCTTGTCAAAAGGGGGAAAAAAACCCTGTAAGCTTTGATGCCTCTAGAACTGACATTACTGACTATTTTTTTATGGAGTGTTAGGTGCATTGTGTAATTATAAATATAAATTCAGACAGAAATAATTATGGGACTCATTCAACAGCATCCTCTGTTCTCTTGTGAATGGTAACCTCAACATTCAGGGTCCAACAAGAAGTTCGGGACAATGTGAACCTCAAGAAAAAAGAAATAGCTTTTAGGTTTGGTGAGACTCCAAATAAGTCTGTCCAAGGAGATTTGCCATATGGTTTGGGCTTTTGCATGCCTTTTCTTGAATTTTCTTCTCTAATAAAGTACGCCGACGTGTCGCTGTTGAACAACAACAAAATAGCAGGACTCAGTGTTCCAATGGCATCAAGGTCAAGAGCCTGACCTGCGAGGGCCTCTGGGCTCTGTCTCTCCCGTGGCCTCCACTCCCACGGCCAACCTGGCCGATGGCAGAAGAGATGAGTGGAGGCAGAGGCCTGTTGTCTCGGTGGTTTCTCTGGTCTGTGGGCAGTCGGACTGATCCAGGGCCAGACCTGGCTCCCCAGCTCTTTGCCTTTTGGCAACCAGCCACCTGGAGCCTGTTCAAATGAACAAGCTGCCTTTTCTTCCTACATATTGGTTTCTCCTCCATTTGAAAACAAAACTCTTCCCCATCTGCTTGCTTCTGGGATCACCATAATTGCATGGAGGATAATTGGCGGCAACTCAATCTGAGGAAAACCCTGTTGATTCGAAGCACAGTCTCAATAAACGTTTGTGTTTCATCATTTAGCTAAATGGAGCCTGCGTCCCAGCCAGCTCTGCTAATGCAAAAGTGGAAATTAATAGGAGGCATATGAGAAGGAGGGGAAGCATTGAACAATGCTCTGCCATGACCCCTTTGTTTCTAAGGAACCTCTATTATCAGGGGATCCATTGATTTGTCTGGATCATGTCCCCAAAACTCATAAAACACCAAAGTAAATGATGCACCCCTAAAACCAATGGGACTGCCAAGAGTAGGGGCATTTCCCTGACTCTGTGTACTAAGCTATGGTTCTGGATCTGAGAACTGAGCCAGTCAACCCCCAAACAAAGGAAGAAAGCATTGCTTCGATACCTAACATTTGCCTTCTAAAATGGTCATTGCCTGCCATGAAAGAAGCCACTAGCGTTTGTGCACAATCTGTGAGCAGAGAGCACTGAAGCAAGAGAACAAACTTGTCATTTGCATACCTGGGTTCGAGTCCTGCCTCTGATACTTATTAATTATGTAACCTTGAGCATATCCTTCAATCGGTCTCAGCTTTAGTGTCTCATCTCCAACATGGGGATGAAGAATCATTTCTAACTCATAGGGTTGCTGCTAATAAGATTATTTACGTAAGGAACAGATCAATACCTGATGCATAGTCAGCTCTGGAAAACTCGGCTATTATCACTTATGAAGTTGGTGTTTATTCAACCAACCTTTACTGAGCATTTACTATCTAGAAGACTCTGAATTATCTATTGGAAATATCACAAAGAAAAATACGGACAAGGTTTTTGCCCTCACAATCTTAGAGATTTATAAAGGAGACAGACAATAAACAAAAAAATATTGTAAACAACATAATTTGAAATAGTAACAATTTCTATGATGAAAATAAAAACAAGTAGATTGAGTAGAGAGGGGCTATGGTGATGCTACTACTTGAGACAGATTATTCAGGGAAGGCCTTTCTAAGGAAGGAATTTCTGAGCTGCCACCTGAATGCTTAAGCATAGAAAAAACTAGTACAAAGGCCCAGTAATGGACGTGGTCTTGCCATATTCAAGGAAAAAAATGAAAACCAGGGAGGTTGTCACATAATGGACAAAGGGCAAACGAGACATGAGATGAAGTCAGAGGGATTGCAGGACTTTGTGGTTCAAGATACGCATTCTTTTGAGTGCAATTGAAGGCTCTGAAAAGAACTGTTGTCATGTGATTTATATGTTTAAATGCTCAGTTAGGCTGCTTTGCAAACCGACAGGCAAGGGCAAGAGCAGAAGCTCCCACAGGAGCTGGCGCAGTGGGTTCAATGAAAGATGATGGTGACTTTGACTAGAATGGTAGCAGTGGAGATGCAGAGAGGTGGGCAACATTCAAACCACACACCATTTTGGCTATGTAAGTCAGCTCAGCACATGTGTACTTTCACTGATCTGATTAACATTAAGTTTTCGTGTCAAACCCAGAGTCCACCTGTACAGCAACATACAGGGTTAAAATGCATTCTGTTCCAAGGACTTCTTTTCACTCTGCCAGGCTGGTAGGGTGGGGTAGTGGAAAGTTCCCTGAACTTTTAGTAAGAGGAACTGACAATGAGCTGGGCTCTGCCCTCCACCAGCTGTGTCACTTTGATCAGGTCACTCAACATGCAGACTCAGTTACCTCATCTGTAAAATACAGGGGTTCTTACCAAACTCATGGAATCGTCAAGATAATGTATGTGAAAACTGTTCTGTGAACTTCAACATTGTATTGGAACGTAAGGAAGCATTTCTAAACAGAGAGCTGGAACAGATGCTTCTGCTGTTCTTGATGTCCCCAGCCCACCCATAAGGGCCAACCGGGCTGCATCCTCAGCTTCTATATGAGTTTCCTATAGCCATGGTAACAAATTTCACAATTCTCTGACAGTTCTGGAAGCTATAATCCCAATATTGAGATGTGTACAGAACCAGTCTCCTTCCAAAGCCTCTAGGGAAGAATCCTTCCTTGCCTCTTGGAGTTTCCATTAGTCCCAGGTGTTCCCTGGCTTTCAGTAGCATGACTCTGGCATTGCCTCCATCTTCCCGTGGCCACCTTCCTCTGCGTCTGTGTGTCTCTGTAGCCTCACCTGAAATTCCTCTTTCTGTTTCTCTGGTTTCTCTTTTTAAAAGGACATCAGTTATATTGGATTAGGGCCCACCCTAATTGAGGATGATCTCATCTTCACTTGATTACATCTGTGATCCTATTTCTAAATAAGGGTACCAAATACCAAAAGTAAGGACTTGGGCCGGGCACATTGGCTCATGCCTGTAATCTCAGCTCTTTGGGAGGCCGAGGCAGGCAGATCACTTGAGTCCAGGAGTTCGAGACCAGACTGGGCAACATGGCAAAATCCATCTCCACAAAAAATACAAAATTTAACCAGGCAGGGTGGCACGCAGCTATAGTCCTAGCTACTTGGGAAGCTGAGGTTGCAGTGAGCCCACAGCGTGCCACTACACTCCAACCGGGGCGACAGAGTGAGACCCTGTATCCAAAAAAAAAAAAATTTGGACTTTAACATTTCTCTTTGGGCAGCACACCCACAAAAAGAAATATTCAGATCTAGACTGCCCTAGTGTCTTGCTAAACAGAAGAGCAATAACCAGTTTTAAGTTTCAGGAGGTGTCTTGGCAAGAGGGTAAAATCAAGAATCCAAAGGATAGAATCATAAGGAGATGGGATGAGATGGGCTAAGCATTATGTTAAAACCAAAATTAAGCTGGAGCCATCTGGTGGCCCCAGGCAGGGAGGTTCAAGGTGGAAGAAATATGGAAAAGAGAGAACAGAGGACAAGTCAGCATTGTTATTGGGAAAGAAAGCATTAAACTGGTACAACTGGAAATTAAACTGGTACAACTGGGAGCAGTGAGGGCAGCTGTAGAGTTGTTGGCACACACAATGGATACTGCCTGGGCATTTCATTTGCCCGGCAAAGGGTAGGTTGCCCAACAAGAAACAAAGAAAACGATTCGAAGAAAGCAGGTTTCATGTTCTGCAGGTCCTTAATTGAGCACAGGTGGAAGCCCTAAAGAAATTAGGCTGTAAGTGACTCTGAATCGTATGTGTGTTTGACGGTGGCTTAGGCTGGCAGGTAGCCATGTTCCTAGGCAGACAAATTGAAGAATAAAAAATACCTTCTTTTGTTGGGTTCCTTTTTTGTTTGTTTTAATAAAACTTCAATTTAAACTTTTCATTAATATAGATTTAATTTTACAAAACAGAGATAGTAAGTAACAATTCCAACTTCTTCACACTTTTCTTCCTTAGCTAGGGGAGGGACTCTAATCCTGGGATTAATCAGGTACATTAAAAAAATAATACTCAAATGGAGCTTTCTGGGATGTCATCTGAAAGAAATTAATTCAAAGAATGTTGAATTTTATGTAGACAGGAAATCATCAGAATATTCTCTTTCCACAAGAAATCATAGTGGCTTCCAGGGATCAAAGCAGTGGGCACATCATTATCCTGGAGTTGGTGAAATGAAATGTGGACTTTGAATCCATGAAGCGGAACTGACAGTACTTCTTTCATGGCATCAAGTATTGCCGTGTGTACACTATTTCACTCACGTGTGTCATATAAAACCACATTAGCACACATGTATTAGCACCAACACTGTGCTACACTCTTAGAGATATAGGAATATGTTCAAGTAGTTGTGTGTCTCTGAGTTTATATATTTATTCATCTAGCACTCACACTAGACTGAAAGCCCCCCAATCAGGGGCTGTCTTTCATCTCCGTATCTGTGGACCATCGTGTAATCAAGGCCCCCAAAAATATACGTATCTAAGATACAAATAGCTCACTTTTCCTTAAATCTATGCGAAAAAACTCTCTGGGAGAGTGACATTTGAACCGAGGCTTGACAGAAGAATAGAAGGACATTCTAAGCAGGGAAAATGAAAGCGTGAAAGTAGGGAGTCATTCAGAAAAAAATTAGAAAATGACAATTTTGATGTTAAGTTCAAGAAGTTAGCTGGTGCCATATGGTGGCCCCAAGAGAGTGATCCCAACCCTCCTTTCCAGAATTCAGTGTCAGTTAGGGTTTAATCTAGGAAGAGAAGTAACACCAGGTATTTCAGTCGGGAAGATATTTAATATAGGTAATTGGGAGCTTAGAGAATTTCAAGAGCTTCTAGAAGAGATAGTTCCAGGCTGATCCTCCAGGAACAGCTGGATCAGCATAGAATTGAGCCACTAGGAAAGCTACTGCATTGGAGATCACTAGGGCTGTGCCAGGATCAAGAAGCCACTTGTATCTGCTGTCCCAAAATAACGGCCTCCAGATGCCCAGGAAGCTGACAGCGGACAGTGAATGCAGCTGCAGAAACATCTACCTACCCATGCCCTTGGTCCAAGAGGAAGGGCAGAAAGATGCCCTCCACTCATTGGCACCTCCCAGATATTGCAGAGGACCACTCATTGGTGGAAGCTAATTCAAATCCAGAGCCCTGTCTAGAAAGAATTCTAAGACACGCAGTTTAAGATAGTTTTCACCTTTTTAATGTCTCGAACTAGAAATCATTCAAGCCAAAATATCCACAAAACTGTATTACAGTATTAAAGTGAAGATGATAAATGTGATGGTTTGGGAATTTTTGCCTGGCTGCCGTATGCACGAGGAACTAATCAGAGTCTGAAACAAAGAAACCAATGTAAACAAATAAAAAAGTTTTTAATTTATATTGCCAATAAATATTAAATATTAATCAGATATTTTATTAGTTACCAAAAATGTTGTTTTAATATTTTTCCTGCTTTGGAGTGTGTGTGTGTGTGTGTATGTGTTTTAAGAAAACTGCTTTATGACTGATAAGGGCATTTATCTGTAGGGAACAATGAAATACAGATAAGGAAAAAGCATCTGTCAGCTCAGAAAGGCTGCCCACAGTTGTCATCTTACACTGTGCCTTGCTGAATCCTGGAGCCGTCCATGGGATTTCTTGAATCAGTTTGGCATTTTAAATATTAGCTGCAGTTTTAGGTCAAGCAATGGTTTACATTTCTATGGGGTTTGTTCAATGTGGTGCTTTTTGGTTTGGGTATTTGTGAACTGTCATTGTAATTGTGCATCTAATTTGATGTGACTTCAGTATGTACCTTACACTAAAGCCACCCAAGCAGCTTTCAGAATCCTTTATTAGTTTAGGGGAAAAAAATTCTCTGTTTAAAAATAAAGAAATAAAAATGGCCACATTAGCAGTAAAGCTTTCAAGATTTGTGGCTGTGAGAAAACAAAGTGTCAATCACTTTATGGCTACTAACGAAGCTTCTCTCTAATGCACCATTAAGGCAGCAAGGATGTACATATTCAAATTGAGCCGGATTCCAGTTCTGTTCTTTATGAGCTGTGTGACCTTGGGCTAGTTATTTAACAGCCCTAAATCTCAGTTTCCTCATCTGTGAAATGGACACTTGATAAAGTGGTTGAAGAACTTCATAAGATATATAATTTCTGGGTCCAGGCACAGTAGCTCATGCCTGTAATCCCAGCACTTTGGAAGGCTGAGGCAGGTGGACTGCTTGAACCCAGGGGTTCAAGACCAGCCTGTGCAACATAGCAAGGCTCTGTCTCTAAAGAAAAACTAATAATTTAAAAAAAGATATAATTTCTGGCATATGGTACAGTTCTAATAGATGTAACTTCTCTCTCTCTCTCTCTCTCTCTGCTCTCTCTCTTTCACATTTTCTACTCAACGGTATGTTTAAGGAGCATACCTTGTGTCTCCTCATTCCTTGTACCTATGTGTTTACCTGGCACATAGTAGGTTCTCAGTAACTGTTTTTTTGGATAATTAATTAATGCCAGGATGGGTTGATGAATTGATGGATGCATGGATTGTTCATAACAGCCACTCTTACTATGATCTATTGCTGGATGATCACCTGGGCTGTGCTTACATCTTTGTAATGCCGTGGTGAGGTTACACTGCACACACTAGCCGATGCTAGGCAGTAAAAGCAACAGTCATTACCATTCCTGACTAAAACCGAACAGGACCCTCCCTCTCACTGCCACGGGAGACTTGACTTGCATTTGAGGACCCAGGAGTAATTGTCCTTTCCAAGGGGCTTATTTCACAGTCGATTATGCAGTGGCAGCCCCAGACATACCATTTTAAACATGGATAGCATGTCCTTGAAGAGCCCAATTGCTTTGACAAGATGCAGTCACTCAAAATATTAAATATCACTCAATCTTCAAAGCAACTTATCATATCAGCTCGCCCCTCCTGTGTCAGGATTTGCCATTGTCACAACATAAAATAAAATAAAAATAGCCTGACTTAAATGCTAGGCTTGGAGATGCAATCAGTCAATGACTGAGCCACAGTATCCACAGTGCCAGACACTACCAAGGAAACATCACTTGGCGAAAAGCTCAGACACGGCTGTTTGACTGGCAACAGCCAAGCAAGTTCTCTAAACCAAGTGAATGTAGGGCTCCAATCTTCCGCAGTCTTGAAGGACTTCAGTGTGCCACCCCATCCCTCTGGTGGAAGCCCTATGGTTCACTCTCATCTCTCAGTGTCTCCAAGTAGTATTTTTACCTTGGCTACCTAAGCCACGGCTGGTATCACTAGTGACTGCAGAAATAAACGCCAAGTCCCCTTCCTTGCTTCTAACTCACTGTGGACAATAGAGGCTGGGTGGTTTGAATGACTCCTGGAAAGCAGGCTGCTAGCAGAGGCTTTCTCTTCCCATGAGAAGTCAAATTATATGAGCCTTTGATCTCACTTTTATTTTCCGTCTCTGAAGTGAATTTTATGCCCGTGGAACGTGCCAGAATAGCGGGCCAGGAAAATGAAAGATTTTACTTGCCAATGAGAGAGGTCAGAGAGCAAAAATGAATCTCACCCTTAAAGGTCAATTTTGTCCTCCCATGTCTAGGGGGTTCAGGAGAAAGCAGTCTAAGAACCTGATTGCTTCTTGTCTCTGCTGCAGTCTAATTTGAAAGCTTAGTCAACTTCTTTGCTCTGCCTTGGTCTTCCCTTCTGTTGAGTGGGCACCATCATGAGTGTCCTTTTTCTTCCTCAGACAGAGATTTGAGAGTAAAGGTGTTTGCAGGTCTATCATGCTTCTGAGCTTACCAGAGCCCCAGCATGATTCAATCAACTCAATCATCTGAGAACCAAAGCAACTTCTGGGTAACAGTGAATATGCAAGAGCTCACAAAGTTTCCACCGTGCCCTCCAGACTGTGCCCACCTCTGTGTGAAGCACACAGAGAAGCAGAATGGGATCCTGCCCTCGCCCAGCGTTACCTATGCAGTTTCCTGATTTCTCTAGGAATGAAAACACAGAACTATTCAGGAAAACAAAAACAAGCCAACATATAATTGAGTTTTTAAAAAAGTGTAAAACTGACCATAGCCACTTCTGCCTTCTAAAGGAGTTGGAGTGCGGAGAAGTTTAGTATAACTTAATAATATAATTTAGTATAACTGTAAAGTATTACGGAAGTAGCAATTGCATCAAGGGGCTACTGCCTCTGGGACTGGGAAAACTAAGGGGGAAAGTTGACATCATTAAATCAAAACAGTGAGAGATCCAGGGAAGCTGAAACTCAGACTTTTGAGGAGTGGGCTCTACTTGGCTGGAACTGGTGTCCCTGAGAGTATGTAATGAGGGTGTTCTTGCAAGTTTTGGAAAAACTTCAACATGCATTCAGCTGCTAGGGTGAGGGAGCATCTCCTGAGTGATACTGACATGAACTGGAAGTTGAATAAGCAAAGAGGAAAGAAACAGGAAGAAGCAAATCCTTTCTCCCCTCCGGTGTGGCTCATTATTTCTTTCTAGCACCTCCTCTTGGCAGAACTTAGGGAGAAGCGAGCAAAGCCAAAGGGGGTGGCTGAGTCCAGCTTTAGCCCTGCATCCCAGAAAGGAATACAGAAGGGTCAATTTGGAGTGGAGAGACAATTACTTAATAACTGACACTGGGGGCGGGGAGGATAATCAAGGAGAGATAAAGGTGTGTACCATGTTGGAGCTAGTGCTATAAAGATACAGAGTAGAGAATAAAACTCAAGGGAAGCAGAAAACTGGAATAAGAGGTAAGTAGTTAAAAAAGAAATGTAAGCCCTTAGAATTTACAAGAAAAATTTGCAATGTGATTAAACATAACACAGACCAGAAAATCAGGGTGAGGCAGTTGGGGTGCTGGGGGCAGGTGCTAGTGAGCCAGCCATCCAGCATCCAGCATCGTGGCAACAGATCAAGACTCCGTCTAAACAAAAAAAAAAAAAAAGGAAGGTAGACTTTGACTTTGACTTAAATGCAAGTTTCACTAATTAGTCAATGTATGACCTTGGGCAACTAGCTGAAACTCTCTCTTTTTTTTTTTTTTTTTTTTTTTTTTTTTTGAGATGGAGTTTCACTCTTGTTGCCCAGGCTGGAGTGCAATGGCACAATCTCAGCTCACTGCAACCTCCACCTTCCGGGTGTAAGCAATTCTCCTGCCTCAGCCTCCTGAGTAGCTGGGATAACAGGCATGCGTCACCACGCCCAGATCATTTTTTTGTATTTTCATTAGAGATGGGGTTTCACCATGTTGGCCAGGCTGGTCTCGAACTCCTGACCTCAGGTGATCCACCCGCCTTGGCCTCCGAAAGTGCTGGGATTACAGGCGTGAGCCACCGCGCCCAGTCAACTTGCCTGAACTCTTTAGACTTCACTCCACATCTGCAAAGTGGGAATTATAATGCTCTCTCTGTCATAAGGTTATTGTGATGACTGAGAAAATTTTGTAAAAGAGCATAGTGAAACACCTGCATAAAACAAGTACTAATTTTTAAAAATCTTTCAAGTCTATTTTTAGGTATTATTCATTCTTATTAATGATGCTATGGCAGAAACTTATTTGCTCCCCAATATCTGCTTTTTCTCTCAAGTACAATAGTGGAACTTTCAGCTGGGCATATGGCTTCAGAGTAAAGACTTTATTTCCCAGCTATCCTTGTCCTTGTAGCCAGGTGACTAACTTGTGATGAATAAGATATTAAGCCAAGTGATGAGTTCAACTTCTGGGTGGTGCCTTTAAAAGGAAGTTGCCTCCTCTGCTTCCCCCTCCTCTTTTCTGCTGTCTGGGATGTAGACACTGTGGGGAGCCATCGTGGACTTTATAGATGAGGACAGCACCCCATGGATGGCAGAGCAACGTGATAAAAGGAATCTGCTCGCATCACAAGAGCACAGAGCCATTATAGCAGCCCAGACTGTATGTAAGAACGAAAAAAAAATTTTCATCATGCCGAAGTCACTGTAATTCGGAGTGACATAGACTTGATTTCTTCCCTCATGGAGATTATATTCTAAAAAAAAGAAAAAAAGTGTAACTTTTAGAAAGGTGTATCCAATAGAATGTTTTTGGTTTCAAGAAACAGCTTAACAAAAAACAAAGAGGCTTTGAGATAAAGGTTTGCTTACTCACATAAAAAGGAGTCTGGATGGATGCAGGATTCATTCAACAGTTCAGTAATACCAAGGCTCTATGTCAGCTTCTCTGTGATACTCTTGGATCCTCATCCTCATGGTCTAATGATGGCTGCCATAACTCTAAGCATCGCATTCTCTGATATGGTTTGGCCCAGTGTCCCCACCCCAGTCTCATGTTGAGTTGTAAACCCCAATACTGGGGGAAGGATCTGGTGGGAGGTGATTAGATCATGGGGGCATGTTAATTAGTCAGGATTCTCTAGAGGGACAGAACTAATAGGGTATATGTATATATGAAAGAGAGTGTATTAAGGAGAACTGACTCACATGATCACAAGGTGAAGTCCTACAGTAGGTCATCTGCAGGTTGAGGAGCAAGAAAATCACTGGTGGGTCAGTCTGAGTCCCAAAACCTCAAAAGTCAGGAAGCCAACAGTGAAGCCTTCAGTCTGTGGCCAAAGGCCTGAGAGCCTCCGACAAACCACTGACATAAGTCCAAGAGTCCAAAAGCCAAAGAACTTGGAGTCTGATGTTCGAGGGCAGGAAGCATCCAACACAGGAGAAAGATGGAGGCCAGAGGACTCAGCAAGTCTAGTCTTTCCATGTTCTCCTGCCTGCTTTATTCTAGCCATGCTGGCAGCTGATTAGATGGTGCCCACCCATACTGAGGGTGGGTCTACATCTCCCAGTCCACTGACCCAAATGTGAATCCCCTCTGGCAACACCCTCACACACACATCCAGGAAAAATACTTTCCATCCTTCAATCTAATCAAGTTGACACTCAACATTAACTATCACAGGGTGGATTTCCCTTATGTTGTTCTTGTGATAGTGAGCGAGTTCTCACAAGATATGATGGTTTAAGAGTGTGTGACAGTGCCCCTTCACTCTCTCTCCTGATACCATGAAAGTCGTGCTTTGTTTACCACCATGCCGTGCCTTGCCTTCTGCCATGATTGTAGGTTTCCTGAGGCCTCCCCAGCCATGCTTCTTGTACAGCCTGCAGACCATGAGCCAATTAAACTTCTTCATAAATTACCCAGTCTTGGGTACTTTTTTTATCGCAATGTGAGAACAGCCTAATACACCGTCACACACATACAAAAATATAAAAAGCAGGGAAAATGGGGAAAGGTGTGTTCCCTGTTTGTCTTTCTCTTATATTAGGGTGGAAAGTCTTTGACAACATCCTCAACTGGTTTGGTCTTAGGTCCTATTGGTCAGGTTTGGAACCCAAGCCAATGCCCTGGCAGCAAGGGAGGCCAGGCAAGCAAGGAACTGGCATTTCAGCCTCTGTAGGCTTTGGAAGGGTGGCTCTACAAGATAGGAAGGAGGTTGGTGATGCTGTTGGGTGGGCATCAGTCCCTCCAGGAAACATTCATTTTCTGTAATTTTTATGTGGTCAGGTTAGTGCTGAAGTTTTTCTCTAAGTATACATATTTAACTCCTGACTTGAAGTATACATATTTAACTCCTGACTTCCTGTTGAATTGTCACTTTGTATAACAGAGGAAGTAGGGTAAGGTTAATTAATTTTCAGAAAATGTATTTGTAACTATTTAATTCAATTCTACTAAGTGTCAGGTTCTGTGTTGAGTACTTGATATACATTATACTATTTAATAAAGCATAGTTTCTGAAAATTGCTGGTCATCTTCTTGTTACCTTCCAAAGCACTGCATTTCAGTATGAATAAAAATAAAGCTGGATGATAGAAAGTACTGTGAATCAATTTTCAATATGCTCAAGAATCAACATTACAGAAAGCCGGCATCTTATTATCTTGGCCAAACTACATAAAGTGTTGGCTTAGCTTTTAGCTACGGCTTCAAATCGATTCCGATAATGGCGACAGAAAACACAACGGAAAACTAAAACATATCTGGCATTTTCCTGTCAAATGAAGCAAACACTCCTTGGGAAAGGAAACATTGGTCAAGAATTTAGATAAACTCACCAGGACTATTCCAGGACTTATCAAAATCTCTCCAACTCCTTCTAATTTACTTAAATATTTGCTGCAGAAGTAGCGCAGTCTGCCAGTTATTTGTAATGCATAAATTGCTGTACATTCTACTTTGGAACATGGGCTTGCCTGCAAATCTGCTGAGCTTAAAGGATTAATGTTTGGAAACTATATTAAAACTGTCACAATCACATCCCATCACTCTCAAGCAAATGGCCAGACATCAGATATAATAGAAGCTACTATGGATGTAGTAAAGAAAGTTATTGAAAGGATTGTCCAATGAAACTAGACAGATGCCACATCACAAATGGCCAAAGATGGAGTCAGGTCTGTTCTTTAACCAATTGTGCAAGATTTTGCAATATTTGGCTACATCTATACTTCTAGATGTGTAGGCTCAATAGATTTTAGCATCCTTTGTTATCAAACTTGGGTGTCCTAATGAATAACATAAGGAACGTGTGAAAAACATAGATTCCTGCAATTTTTTTTCAAAATGTCTATTCAGTAGATCTGTGTTAAAGTAAGTGAATCTGCATTTTTAACACATGCTCCATGTAGTTTTGATGTAGATAGACCACAAACCACAATCTGAGGAACACTAGTCTAGATACTGCTTGCTTGACATTTGTTTTGCAACTTTAAGTTATAAAATGTCTTTGCAAGTAACTATGAATTTGGCCTAAAGGAGGACTCCTTTAAAACTGAGAGTACAGAGGCTAAGTTTTACAATAGTTAAATATCAGATAAACGAAGGTGACATTACCATGTTGACTGGCATGAGGTTTGTACATGCAAGCAAATACACACATACGCACACACCAGCCAAGTGACTTAACACAAGTAGAGGCTTTGTATTTATCCATATTCACGCTGCTAATAAAGACATACTCGAGACTGGGAAGAAAAGAGGTTTAATTGGACTTACAGTTCCACATGACTGGAGAGGCCTCAGAATCGTGGTGGGAGGCAAAAGCCACTTCTTACATGTTAGTAGTAAGAGAAAATGAAGAAGCAAAAGCAGAAACCACAGATAAACCCATCGGATCTCGTGAGACTTACTCAATATCACGAGACTAGCACGGGAAAGACCCACCCCCATGATTCAATTACCTCTTCCTGGATCCCTCCCATAACATGTGGGGATTCTGGGAGATACAGTTCAAGTTGAGATTTGGGTGGGGACACAGCCAAACCATATCAGGCTTTAAGAAAAATCTCATCTTCATCACTTAGCAAATGAATTATCCAGTGTAACAGAAACATAATTTAAAGAAAATTATAACTATCTTAATACCATCCCAAATTTCTGTAATCAAGTTACCTAATCGTTCTTTACCTACTGGTATAGCAAAGATAAACTGAAGGTACCCTCTTCCAGAACATTTTACATTAATATTAGGGTAAATGTTGAATAGCCAAGGACTTAAGAATGCTTACACATTGCCCTGAAAAATATCCCTATCTCCCCATACAGTTTCCAATAAAGATATGTGCAAAACATAGGAGCAGAGTGCTTAGAATAAAAGAACCACTAATGGCAGCATGAGATCCTCATTCCATTTCGATCTGTTACATGACAGAATTGGAACAAGTAAGCTTTTGTCTGGAGAGCTAAACTGGACCTTAAACTTTCTTCCCACAAATTGAAATGTTGAGACAATTATACTTGTTAAATACATAGGAGGACAGAGGGAGGAAGAGATGCAAGACAGAGAGGAGGGCACAGAGAAGAGGGAAAAAGAGAGAGAAAATGAATGAGTGGTAAAAATGGAGAGCAGACCTTGACCTGAAATACTTGCCATATTCTAAGGGAAATTGAAAAATTAAGGAACCTAATTTTTTAGGATAGCAGGCTCTTCCTATAATAAATCTACATATTTTTTTTTTTTTTTTTAAATCAGAGTCTCACTCTGTTGCCCAGGCTGGAGTGCAGCGGCACGATCTTGGCTTACTGCAAGCTCTCCCTCCCGGGTTCACGCCATTCTCCTGCCTCAGCCTCCCGAGTAGCTGGGACAACAAGCGCCCACCACCACGCCCGGCTAATTTTTTTGTATTTTTAATAGAGACGGGGTTTCACTGTGTTAGCCAGGATGGTCTTGATCTCCTGACCTCGTGATCCTCCCGCCTCAGCCTCCCAAAGTGCTGGGATTACAGGCATGAGCCACCTCGCCCGGCCAATAAATCTACTTATTATATAAAGAGAAATCACAGGGGAGAGGGGCAGATGCCATTTCCACCTTTAAGGACTTCAGCTATGCCGTAACAACAGTATGGCCCAAGGAGCACTTTAGAATCTGAGCAGTCTTACTAGCACCTGCCTATTGGCAGCAAGTACAGAAGAGATGGAAAGTGGAAGGGAAGTGCAAGTTGGTTCCTGTTATGGTTTCCACGATCATTGGTTTTGACATTGAGATGGAATGTCCCATCTCTTTCTTCACCTCTATCCACCTTTCTAAAACTTATCCATCATTAAGGGTTCAGCTCAAACCCCCTCTCCTTCCTGACATCTGTTCAGATACTTTTTTCCAGTCTGATCTATGCCACTCATTTGCCAACTCACCATTGGACTGATTTTGAGTATTATACTTCAGTGAAAGTAATCTAACCCTTGTATAAATTCACAGAATAATCAGAAGGGGATCTTCGAAATGTTATTATGTCTTGTCTCTTAACTGAATTCTCTATTTCTTAAACACAGCAACTATGTTTTGAATACTTTTGTCATCTTTGTATCTCCCATAATGTATAATTCAGATGTTTCCTTTGTTGTGAACATTCAATTTACAAACTTTCATAGTCAGAAAGGTTCTCACGAAAAGTGAAGCAATTTGCCAACCAACCACAGCTCTTTGGGTGTGGTCTCCTGAGATGTGACCATCAAGTCCCTTATTAAATAATAGCATATCTAAAGTATGATCACATTGCAACTTACTAGTGATTTTTAAAAATCAAAAAGAATATTTACAGAATGTGTCAGAGGGTTAAAAAATCAGAAATTTCAAATAGTCACAGTTCTACAAAACTTACCTTTGTATAAATTGGCTCATAAAGATTGCTTTTAAAGTATTCCAAAACTTTTCAACTTATTTTTATTTTATTTTTTAAAATTTTTATTTATCTATTTTTTGAAACAGAGTCTCTCTCTGTTGCCCAGGCTGGAGTGCAGTGGCACAATCTATGTTCACTGAGCCTCTCAGGTTCAAGCGATTCTCATGCTTCATCCTTCCAAGTAGCTGGGCACCACCATGCTCGGGTAATTTTTGTATTTTTAGTAGAGACAGGGTTTCGCCGTGTTGGCCAGGCTGATCTTGAACTCCTGGCCTCAAGAGATCCACCCACCCCAGCATCCCAAAGTGTTGGGATCACAGCCATGAGCCACAACCCCCAACCTCAGTATTCCAGGACTTTTAAATAAATAAACTAATAACCAGCCTTTTGGATCCTGATTTGATCATAAGTTAATGAATATTTGGTACCCGGTACTCCATATAATAATTACTCAGTACATTTCATGTGATTTTATTTTAACTGCTTTGACTCTACAATTACATTTTAATACTTTCAAAGCCAAGCACCACATTCCCTGTTTCTTTTACAAACCCCTCAAAAGACCAACCGCTGTGCTAAACAGCATTGTCAGCCATGGACAGAGAACCTGTTAACAAATCAGCATCAAAACAAGTCCACAGTACACACCTGTGTGTGACTCTACATGTGAATGCAGACATTCAGATTGGTACTTAATGCATTTCAATAGGCCAGAAAATTCAGAGTGGTACTTAATGCAATTCAAAAGTCCGAGTGCTGCAAACAGCCACCACCTTTTGGGGCCATTTGGAGACCCTGAGTATCAAGCAGACGGTAAGCAGCAGAGCCTCTTATAGATCTGCATTTCTGGCAACACTTTGTAATAAGAAACAGGAAAGGAATGTTGAGTGGCCAATACTTCCTAGAAAGCGTTCTGAGGCAAGAAAGGAAGGAAAGAACCTTGTGAAGATCCTCAGGCACTCGAATGCAGCAGAATGTGCAAGTTCATGTCCAACAACCCGGTTTATTCAGCTAGAGGCACCCAGGAAGTGCATCACCTTGGGTACGTACCCTAGACTTTCTGTGCCTCAGTTTACTCTACTACAAAATGGGGGTGGCAAGAATAGCAAGACCTATCTCAGACAGACACTCTGAGGCTTAAAACTGTTCATGCGTGCAAAGTGTTTAGAGCTTCTACCTGTCACCTAGCAAATGCTCACTGAGTGTCAGCTACGGTTTTCATGGTGTTGGGTCTAGACTTTAGCCCTGGATCTGCTTCTCTGTTGCCTTGTGACTGTATTTTACCTCACCTGATAAATGAAAATATTTAAACTAGATGAACTCGAGTGCTAATTCTAACTTGGGTTATTCAAAAAAGAGAAGGCGTATGGTATTTGGGAGAAGAATACAGATAAGAAAAAAAACAGAACAGAATAAATTACTTGACAGAAATGATTCTGTCCCCCTTTCCGTAACCAAAATACACAGCAACTAAGAGAGGAAATAGGATATAGGAAGAGTTAGTGACAATATAAAAAGAAATAAGATGCCGTATTTCACTTAGGGCTCTATTACTTTTATTAACTGGGAGGGAAATTCACTCAGAACTTTTAATTCTTCAAATAACAAGAGCATCATAAACACCATTATCTGTTTGCTTGTGCCTGTAGCATTTACTGTAATTCCTTAGATTAAAACCACAGCCCCTAATGTTACAGGACAAAGATGGAGTGAGAAAGGCTTAATGCAATTCAAGATATTCAAAGGTAAAAAGCTGCAAATGAAAATTATCACAATGAGCAAGAATAAAATTATTATAAAACTGTCACATTTCTAATATTTCATATCACTTCTGACCATAAGCTCTGCAGCTATAAAAGCAATAGCTTGTACTCCCCAGTGTGCAGTAGCGATGGTTTGCATTCTTCAAGGCTTATGATGTTAAAATGCCTTTAATTATGTTCTGGATAGCTGTTCGTAAGGCATTCTTAAACCTCTCCAAGGTCAGCGTCTTTCTTCTCACTGATTCTCAGATCATCACTCTATGATTCTAGCTTCACTGACATAATATTCATTTTATCCCTGGGAAAGACACAATTGCTGAATTGGCCACACTAGCATCCGGGACGGGAGCAACTATTGTCCCGAAAGGTTGCTTTGCTGGGCATTTGATGTCTGCACTGGTCTCCTCTGTCATTCTTTAGAGGTCAGCCAGATAGAAAATTCAGACTGGTACTTAATGTAATTCAGAAGTCCGAGTGCTGCAAACAGCCACCACCTTTTGGGGCCATTTGGAGACTCTGAGTATCAAGCAGATGGTAAGCGGCAGAGTCCCTTAAAGATTTGTGTTTCTGGCGACACCTTGTAATAGGGAACAGGAAAGCAATGTTGAGTTGCCAATCACAGTACTAGGTAGGCACCTTGAAAACTGAAAATGTAAGTGTCTCCATAGTTTATTCTGAATTTAAACAATTGCTGGCTATGCTGCATACAGTAATACACTTTACTCTCAAACCATTAATTTAAATGCTCAGGCACCAAAACCCAAAAAAAGAATCAACTTCATGGATCGCTGGCCTTGTTAGCAAGTAGAAAATGGGATAAGTTATATTTCAGAAGCACTGGCTCACCAAGTTCTGTGTTAAGGGCACAGCAACATTGGAAATGTCCCTGTTTTCTGGGATTTTCTTTTTATTCACACACACGCGCACACACACACAACCCACATCTGTTTTCTCTGTGCGAAATTTCTGAAAGGCTGTGAAAAGCTCAAAGTCACACAGAAAGAAGACCAAGTACAGAGTGGAGTATAGATACATTTCCAGGGACTACCCAGGTAATGAGGAATGACTTTTCTTTTTCTTTTTTTTTTTTTTTTGGAGACGGAGTCTTGCTCTGTCGCCCAGGCTGGAGTGCAGTGGCGCAATCTCGGCTCACTGCAAGCTCCGCCTCCCGGGTTCACGCCCTTCTCCTGTCTCAGCCTCCCGAGTAGCTGGGACTACAGGCGCCCGCCACTGCGCCCGGCTAATTTTTTTCTATTTTTAGTAGAGACGGGGTTTCACCATGGTCTCGATCTCCTGACCTTGTGATCCGCCCGCCTCGGCCTCCCAAAGTGCTGGGATTACAGGCGTGAGCCACCGCGCCCGGCAATAATTTTTAATAATAATTATATTGTGATTTTTCCGATTATTAAGAAAAGTTTACGCTGACTATAGGAAATTTAGAAAACACAGAAATATTATGACATAAGCTCTACTACTCAGAAACTACCACTGATAACATTCTGTTGTATAGGACATTTAGAAAACACAGAAATATTATGACATAAGCTCTACTACTCAGAAACTACCACTGATAACATTCTGTTGTATCTTTAACGAGTCGTTTTTCTAAGTGTTGCTGCATTGTTAATTTGTTTTGTACCTGTTCATTTCTAGCCCAGCTCTAATCATAACCTTTAATTACTTTGCTTATTTACTTGTTTGTTGTCTGTTACCCAGGCCTGTCCCAAAACCCTCTTCCTGCACTAGAATGTGTGCTCCCAAGAGGAAAAGAGTTTTGTCCTATTCATTGATTTCACAGGACCAGGGATATATCTGGCACTCAATAGACTACTGAATGTATGAATCAATTGAGATACTCTTGAGCATGTAACTTTAGCTCCTAGCTTTCTCTCACAACATTATCACAATCCAATGAGTGCATCTTGGAGTTAATGGAGAATCTGTATCAGTCCACTATTCCCTCATTCTCACCACTAGCTCCAAGCACTGCAAGAGTGGCCATTTCCAGGCAGGCTTTGATGGGCTTCAAGCAGGCACAGTTGGAGAGGGTCTCATGCAAACTTTTGCTTCCAGCCTGAAGAATTCTCTGATTCTACCAACAGGAGCACTCGTGGGGACCCTACGTACAACCTGGAGTTTTGCGCATGAGGCCACTCTTGACCAAAGAGAGGCAGGATCTCCCCATTTTGTTACTGAGGAAGATAGTCTGACCTCTGTTTGATAAGACACCTCTGAAGTTCCTGGTGGGTTTGAACTGCAGTCAGCCATGAACAACACAAAAACACATCCTTATTTTGGCTCTTTCTATGCCACTCTCTTGTGTTCTGCATACCTGCACCATGGAATCTCATCCCCCCAAGAAAAAGACCTGCACAAGCCTTCATCTCAGATTCTCCTTCCTAAAGGACCAGACTAAGAAAAATAGAATTTTATACATTATTATAAGTTATTTCAAACATAATTTAAATGGATGTATAGTATTATACTAATATGAATTGCTATAGCCTATATAATCATATTTTAATATTTCTGGATATTTAGGTGGTAGATGGCGTCTTAAAAATAAAGCTGTGATGAGAATTTTCACATGTGAAGCCTCTTCCTCATTTAGGAAATGAAGTCGACAGTAAGAATGCTTGTTCAGCTTTTGATCACATTGACAAATTACTTTTGAACAAAGGTCGTACCACTTTATGGTCTCAGTAGCAAAAATGAGCCTGTTCCTTTTATTGCACCCTTGCCAGCACTAAGTATCACCTTAGTTTTATTTTTGATAATTTGGGAGGAGAAATAATTTTTATTTTCATTTTTATTGCTTTTATGTATATTATTTTCTCTCTTAGTAATTCTGTTCTCTTCTCAAAGAACAATACTTTTGGAATTTTGTGAGACTCCGAGTTACACATACTCAATGACTTGACCCAAGTCACCTGGAGATGACCATCAGCGTAAATGAGGGTTGCAGAGGAAATCTAAGGGAAGTTGTAAGTTGCAACAAAAAGGAGAAAAGAACTCTTCAATTTAATAAATATGGATGCCTACTACATGCTGGGCATATTGGGAGATATTAGAGATCCACAGATGAAAAATGCACAAAACTGTCATTTTGAAGCTAATAGTCTAATGATCATGCTGAAGAGAGAACTAAACGTCTGAACTGAAATCATTTTAGAGGAAAATTATAGAGGAACTTTCATTATGTTTGGTTTGACTGGATAGGGGAAAAACTAGTCCCAAATCCGCCTCCTCCCCCCACCATAGTAGATTAGAAAAAGTGGATTGTTTGGTTCCCATTTAGTTTAGCATTGAAAGAAATTAGATAATGCTGCTGGTTTAGAACTGGATATAGCTGAGGCTCAAGTGATACCAAAAAGGGTCGAAGGCAGTGTGATACTGTGATAAGAAAGCCTGAGCATAGGAGCATAGGCATCAGGCAATTCTGGTTTCAAGACTAAATTTAACCACTTCTAGCTTATGGCCTTGGGCAAGTTAACGTCTCTAGTCTTCCATTTTCTTATCTGTAAAATGAAACTTATAATACCTTCCTGTTAAGGTTATTATGAGGTTTTAAATAAGATAGTATGTGGAAGAGACTGGCCAATTATCATGGCACAAAACAACCAATAAAAGTCGTTAAGAAAAACAGTTAATTTTTAAAATCAAAGACAAAAAATTCCTCCTAAGGATAAGAACTGCCTTGGTATACAAAATAGATCAGTATCACAGTATTAATGTTATACAAAATATATCAATATTTATTTGGGTATAAAAAAATAGACCTAAATCCAGAGTCTAAAAAAACGGGGAAAGACTGCAGAAGACAGAAACAATGAAGAAAGTAAGAAGCAGGAACAAACAACTAAAAAGGATTGACCAAAGAGAAATCAGCCAACAACATTTTCCAGAATGAAGGGTGTAAAACGGCCCCTTAAAAGTTGTTTGATGATGATGCAATGCTGAGCTATAACCCTGCCTTCTTATCCCAAACTGCAACAAAATTAACACCTCCAAAAAACATTCTATACACATAGTCTACTACAAGTTAACTAAAATGTACACATAGATTCAAGGTTATTAGAAGATCTCTTCTCTTGTAATTACAAAAGTGATGCATACATACCTAAGATATTAGTAGCTGCAAATCTTTGGATGTGAATCCAGTGTCTTCTCTTCAAATTAAGTTGATCGAGTTGACTTCCTTGTCATCTTTCTTACATAAACGATACCATTAATGCAGCATTAATTTCCATTTTGGTTTCCTTAAAGTGCTTATAGAAAGTTAAAACCAGGCTGGGCGCAGTGGCTCAAGCCTGTAATCACAGCACTTTGGGAGGCCGAGACGGGCTGATCACGAGGTCAGGAGATCGAGACCTTACTGGCTAACGTGGTGAAATCTCGTCTCTACTAAAAAAATACAAAAAACTAGCCGGGCGAGGTGGCGGGCGCCTGTAGTCCCAGCTACTCGGGAGGCTGAGCCAGGAGAATGGCGTGAACCCGGGAGGCGGAGCTTGCAGTGAGCTGAGATACGGCCACTGCACTCCAGCCCGGGCGACAGAGCGAGACTCTGTCTCAAAAAAAAAAAAAAAAGAAAAAAAGAAAGTTAAAACCCAAGCATTGTTTTAAATCTTAGAAGCATATTTCTTTAAAATCTAGGTTCATATTTTATTTGCCAATAAAGCTTTCCTATAAATTTAATAAACTTCTGATTTATTTGCTTCCAGTCATTTACATGTGCCAATAATGATATCATAAGTGTTCTTAGAAACTTTGTTTTTAGATATAATTTACTTCTTTGTTTTCTTGTCCCCCACCTCTCTCTCTCTCTCTCTGCCTCCTCTCTCTCTGTCTCTCTCTCTCTCTCTCTCCCTCTCCCCCCTCTCTCTTTCTCAGTTTAATTGTAGATATTTTAATATTATCTGGAACAATGAATGTGGTGGCCACACCATTAATGTGATTTTATCCTGAGTCATTTTATCTATTGACAGGCTTTGCTAGTTGCTGCTTTCAGATCTTTTTGCTTTCCCAATTCTGCAAGGTTATGAGTTTCTAGAACCTCTGTATTCCCTTTTATTGTGCTTTGAAAGTAATCCTATCCCTCTTGAACAAATCGCATCTTTTAAAATATGGTCATAGGCCTATGCCCACCTAGAGGAGACCTGGGCCCTAGAAGGAAGAAGAATGAGCTCTGGCAGTTAACTGCCCCACTCCAGCCCTTCTTATTTTCTTTAAAACTCTCAACATACCCTCCTCCCTGACACCACCTTATTAAAGTATAATAATAAGTGCTTTTTGTAGGGCATTGGAAAAACATTAAGTTTCAAGAAAGAGGGATAGGAGATTAAGACGGCAGATAGATTAAAATGGTGGATAGGAGGCAGGACTTGCAGCTCCTGCTCTGACAGACAGAGTGAACTTTTGCTTTAAGAACTACCTCAGGAAATACCAGGAAAGCTAAGAGAATCCACAAACCCTTTGAAGGAACCAAATTACTGCTGCAGGCTTGCTGAGATGTTGAAAAACTAAGTTGGCTTGCTTTCTCAATGGGGAGGCTCATGGTCTGGAGCAAGTTCTCAACCCCAGTCACCAGTTGCCTGGAAACAGACTTAGTGCTGTTGGCAGGTCACAGTGGGAGTGAGACCGGCCTTTAGGACTGTGGGCTGCATGGGAGTGGGGTGAGGTCTGAGACTGCAAGCTTTCCTCAACTTCCCTGGTAACCTGTATGGCTCGGCAGAAGCAGACATAGTACCCCTGGGAATATAATGTCATTGGACTGGGAACCACACCCCTATCCTCCACAGCAGCCACAGCAAGCCCTGCTCAAGGAGAGACTGAGCTCAGACACACCTATCCCTTCCCCCATCTGGTGGTCTTTCTCTACCTGCCCTGATAGCAGAAGACAAAGGTCACAATCTCTTGGGAGCTCTATGGCCCTGCCCACCACCTAAGAAACCTGAATACTTAACCGGATGTCCCTAGGGTAAGTTTGCATCCTCCCTATAGGATCACAGCTGATGCACTCTTGAAAGCACCACCTCCTGGCTGGAGGCCAACCCACACAAAACAGGTGCACTAAACAAAAACACAACCAAGGACCCTTACAGAGTCCACTTCACTTCCCTATTACCTCCACTGGAGCAGGTGCTGGTATCCATGGCTCCAAGACCTGAAGATGGATCACATTACAGGACTCTTTGAAGACACTCCCCAGTACCAGCCCAGAGCCTGGTAGCTCCTCTGGGTTGCTAGACCCAGAAGAGCAAAAACAATCACTACAGTTTGGCTCTTAGGAAGCCCTATTCCTAGGGAAAGGGGAGAACACCACATCAAGGGAGCACCCCATAGGACAAAAGAATCTGAACAGCAGCCCTTGAATCTCAGATCTTCCCTCTATCAAATAAGAAGGAACCAGAAAAATAATTCTGGTAATATGACAAAACAAATTTCTTTAGTACCCCCAAAAGATTATTATACCAGCACACCAGCAACGGATCCAAACCAAGATGAAATCACTGAATTGCTAGAAGAAGAATTCAGATGGTCGATTATTAAGCTAATCAAGGAGGCATCACCGAAAGGTGAAGTACAACTTAAAGAAATAAAAAAAACATGATACCAGATATGAAAGGAAAATTCTTCAGTGAAATAGATAGCATAAACAAAAAACAATCACAACTTCTGAAAATCAAGGACACATTTATAGAAATGCACAATGTACTAGAAAGCCTCAGCAATAAATTCAAATAAGCAGAAGAAAAAATTTCAGAGCTTGAAGACAAGGCTTTTCAATTGACCCAATCTATCAAAGACAAAGAAAAAAACAATTTTTAATGAACAAAGCCTCCAAGAAGTTTTGGACTATATTAAACATCCAAACCTAAGAATAATTGGTATTCCTAAGGAAGAAGAAAAATCTGAACGTTTAGAAAACATATTTGAGGGAGTAAATGAGGAAAACTTCCCCAGCCTCACTAGAGATCTAGACATCCTCATACAAGAAGCTCAAAGAACACCTGGCAAATGTGTCACAAAAATATCATCACCTAAGCACATACTCATCATTTAGGTTATCTAAAGTCAAAATGAAGGAAAGAATCTTTAAGAGCTGTGAGGCAAAAGGATCAGGTAACCTGTAAAGGAAAACCTACCAGATTAACAGCAGATTTCTCAGCAGAAACCCTACAGTTAGAAGGGACTGGGGTCCTATTTTTAGTCTCCTTAAACAATACAATTATTAGCCAATAATTTTGTATCCAGTGAAACTAAGATTCACAAATGAAGGGAAGATACAGTCTTTTCCAGACAAATACTGAGAGAATCTACCACTACCAAGCCAGCACTACAAAAACTGCTAAAAGGAGCTCTAAATCTTGAAACAAATCCTGGAAACACATCAAAACAGAATCTCCTTAAATCATAAATCTCATAGGACTTATATAACAATAACACAATTAAAAAAAAAAAAAACTAAGGTATTCAGGCAACAAATAGCATGATGAATAGAACAGTACCTCACATCTCAATACTAACATCGAATGTAAGTGGCCTAAATGCTACACTTAAAGATACAGAATGACAGAATGAATAAGAATTCACCAACCAACTTTCTGCTGTCTTCGGGAGACTCACTTAACACATAAGGACTCACATAAACTTAAGGTAGAGGGGTAGAAAAAGATATTCCATGCAAATGGACACCCAAAGCGAATAAGAATAGCTATTCTTATATCAGACAAAACAGACTTTAAAGCAACAGCAGTTAAAAAGGACAAAGAGGGACCTTATATAATGATAAAAGAACTAGTCCAATGGGAAAATGTCACAATTCTAAATATATATGCACCTAACACTGGAGCTCCCAAATTTATAAAACAATTACTACTAGATCTAAAAATGAGAGAGATGGCAACACATTAATAGTCGGAGACTTTAATGCTCCACTGACAGCACTAGATAGGTCATCAAGACAAAGTCAACCAAGAAACAATGGACCTAAACTATAGCCTACAACAAATGGACTTAAGAAATATTCACAGAACATTCCACCCAACAACCGCAGAATATACAATCTTTTCATCAGCACATGGAACTTTCTCCAAGACAGACTGTATGAGAGGCCACAAAACAAGTCCCAGTAAATTTAAGAAAATCGAAATTATATCAAGTACTCTCTCAGACCACAGTGGAATAAATTGGAAATAAAAACTTCTCCAAAGGAGACAATCAGATATGCATTTATCTCAGTGAGCAGAGGGGTGACTTTGAATAGCATGCGAGGCAGGTTGGCCATAAACAGTTCCTAGCTCGACTTTTCCCTTTAGCTTTGTGATTTGGGAGCCCCAAGATTTATTTTCCTTTCACAGTATATACATCTATTTGGATGTGTTCTCTCTGAGGGGGAGAGGAGAGGAGAGAAGACCTAGTAGAATTGAATGCTCCTGGTTTGATTTATTGTAGGCTGTTCTGGATCTTGGATATGTGTTTGTCTGACAGCAGTGTCTGCATTGTTAAGACAGTATGTTAACTGCCTTAGTACTTGTGAGCATATACAATTTCATTCTTTATGAGCTATATCTCTTCCCATACAGCACTTTTCCACCATGAAAAGCAAAGCAACAGGTTACTGTTTAACAAAAAGATGACAGTTAATAAGGCTTGTATTTATTTTAAAGTTGCCTGAATAGTGTCTGCTCAGCCCCTGAAGAAAGTATGATAAAATAATGGTATACAGTTTAATAAAATATTCCAGGAGTTTGAGCATTAACAGTATTACCATTATCAGTAAGGAAGTTGTATAGGTAATTCTCCATACATTATGTAAAAAAAAAAAAAAAAGCATTATGTATAATACAATGCCAAAGACAATGGTAATACAAAAATTAACTACGGGAAATTGTTAAAGGGAAAGAATGGAATTTTACAAGGACAGATTTGAAAGATGGTAGCAAGAATATATTGTCAGCTTCTAGAATTAATGCAGAGAGTTCTCTACTATAGAGATCTGAAAAATTTCATTCATGGAAATTCTATCAATAGTCATTTGCATTTTCATAAATGATGCGTACAAAGACTACTTGTTAAAATGGAATTTTGACTTTAGGTTGATGACAAATCAACAACTAAGAGATGCCCAAGAACATATTCATGAAAACTATCATAACTTGCCAGACACTTTACTTTGCCAAAGAGAAATACAAGAACAACATGATCAGGATTCCTGCCCAGCTGGATGAGTGAAGCAAACAAGTAAAGAGGTTCCATGTTTGCGTAGTGAGTCCCTGTCTCTCAGTTCTGTCTCATATTACTTGCATAATGAAATTTTAGTTGAATGATGACTATGAGGTTGGTTGGGTCAAAGTATTTTTTGAAATACCAAAGAGTACGTAATATTTGAGCTAAATCTTGAAGGAAAAATGAGGGCATTTCCAAGTGGAGAAATATTTATCTAGCTGGGATGAATGAAGAGAAAGATTGTTTTCTTCACCCGAAGTTTAAGGTAACACATGAGTTATGGATATGTAAATCCTGAGAAGTTTTGAGTGCCTTCATTGAGGGTGGAGATGAGACTTGGGGGTAGATTGAGACATAGTATGAAAGGTATCTATTCCAAAATGAAGAGCTTGCACTTTCTCCTACAGAAGATCCTGAGCCTTCAGGGGATTTTTTTGCAGGGAAGTGTTGGATGCAGGTTTGTTTCTATCATGAGGAGAGCTCATGGAGCAGCATGGAGGATGGATTGGGAGAAGGGTACCACATCCTAGTCCCTGTGTTTGTAGCCACACCAAGAAGAAGAAGACACTGTCACTGCCTTCTAGGTACTTACAGCCTAGTGGAAGCAGCAGAGGACAAAATTTTGTTATACAAAGTCTAATAAGTGTTATGATAAAGGTAAGCACAGGGGTGCTTTGGAACTATAGATGAGAAACACCTACCTTCTAATGGAGAAGTTGTGGAGGGCTTCCAGGAGGAAATATCGACTAAACTGTCTCTTGGAACTTAAATAAAGGCATATGTACTGAACTTTAATTTACTACTCCGGCCATACCACGAGGTTAAGAGATCATAACTGAATTGTATTCAATTGCATGTGTTTCTTTGGGAACAAAGCAGAGTACAAGGATAATTAATTTAATACATCATTAAAGTCACAAGAACAGTATTTAATCTTGTTAAACACAGGAATATTTAATTGTTAGTCATGCACAGAAAGTGCTTATCAAGGTCCGGACACCAAAGAAACTTCAAGAGAATTAGCAGAAGTGCCTGAACTGTGGCCGGTGGAATTCCCACACCGGGAAAATCGTTAGAATGGGTGATATATATCTCTAAGCCCCTTTGAGTGCTCATACCTTCCAACTCAGGAAGCTTACAGCCCAATTGGTGAACCAGATTTTTCATGCCAGAAAAAATAAAGGGCTATAGCAAGGCTCAAAAACAGCAGGAATAGCTGGGTTGGTACAAACTGAAACTTCCATGAGAGTTCTGAGAAACGAACCTAGAAATATAAGCCAAAGGGTTTTGGGCAGAGAGAAAGGTCTGTACTAAAGATATTGAAACAAACAAAAGCATGGTTTCTCTTTTTCTCTCTCCTTTTATTCCTTCCTTCCTTCCAACTGATTTTCACTGAGCTTAGAATTTTTTTAAAAAATCGAAATCACAATTCTTCTCTGGAAGTGCTTGCAGCTGAGTGAAAGAACACCAAATGGAAAACCCTCCCTAAGCTTCATTCTGCCTTCTGGAGACAGGAATAGGGGTCGATTAGGGAATATATCCCAAAAGAGTCAATGCCCAAGCTAAATCCTGAAGGAGCTTAGAAAGTGTTCCAGACAGAAAAATAGCTCATGCCAAAGCAGGATGCGGAGTGTGGTGTTTTCAAGGAACTCCAAGGGTTTGCCTATAGCAGAAACTTGGAGTGTGTTGGAGAGGGATGAGGCATAACGTCAGAGGGGCAGTCTAATGATAACTCTTAAGACAGGAGAGTGTCCTGGCTTGTAGTAGGGAACAGTAGGAAGTCAGGTTGAATAGGTCATTTAAGGTCCTGTAGCTAGAGGACAGCAGATGGACTTTACATAAAAATAATTCCTGATAGTCCTTCAGAACTGTGTTTGCTAAGCAATTTTGCACACTTGAAAGCAATTTGGGTACATTTAAGCCTTCCGACTATAGTTTGCGTTACCTGTAATTATTATTAATTAAGGCAGAGGCTTGTGTATATGAAAGGAGTCTGAAAATCTACAGGGTTCATTTTTGTATTTGTCAACTTTTATTTGAAAACAGCAGGTGAAATTCTGATTTGAGCAACGTTTAGCCTCAAACTATCATGCAGATTGTTTTGGTAACTATGTAATTGCAAAAGACTGCTTTGGTCGAAGCTCCTGAACACTTTTTATTGCTAATTTTGGCAATAAACCTGTTAATTAGTTAATTGTAAAACATTAGTGAATCAAGCAAAAAGAATCCATCTGTTTATAAAATTTCAAAGATCTCTTCTGGGCATAACATTTAAAAACAAGAGCTGGCTTGCACTGTATTGCCTGCTAACTACAAACCATCGCTTTTGAATATTTGCACAGTCTCCTCCTAGGAATAAAAGGTGATATTTTAATGCAATCATTTGCTGTACTTTAAGGTAATTTTGTAGGCTCATGGTGCTGCATACAATTTATTTGGGGACTGTTGGAAACTGAAAAATTGGTAAGAGATGTACAACTTCTTCATCTATTTCCCAAGCTGAAACTAGAAATAATTAGCCAAGCAGAAATGAAGCAGGAGGGGATTCAACATAGAGAAGAAACGATTTTAAAAGAACAGAGAAAAAAAAGTCAAAGAACTGTACAAATTCCTAAGGAAACAGTATGTACACCTAGGAGAAGGGCAAGAGAGAAGACAGGTGAACCTGGCAGGAATCAGACTGTGAAAAAGTGAAACTTCCATACTTAAGGACCTTTCTGCAATTGTGCCATCAAAGTTACGGGAATCCATTGAAAAATCTTACATCTAGAAAGCATGATTAAGAAAAAAATTTGGGACTGGGCGCGGTGGCTCATGCTTGTAATCCCAGCACTTTGGGAGGCCGAGACGGGCGGATCACCTGAGGTCAGGAGTTTGAGACCAGCCTGGCCAGCATGGTGAAACCCATCTCTACTAAACATACAAAAAATTAGCCGGGCGTGGTGGCACATGCCTGTAATCTCAGCTACTCAGAAGGCTGAGGCAGGAGAATCACTTGAACCCGGGAGGTGGAAGGAGGCGAAGGTTGAGCCGAGATGGCGCCATTGTCCTCCAGCCTGGCCAATAAGAGCAAAACTCCGTCTCAAAAAAAAAAAATTAAGGAAACGTTGGTGTCATGCCAATCACCCATTTGGAAAACTGGGAAAAGTTCTAAGTCCTCTTCTCAGTGCCCAAAGGAAAGTATAGTAAAGATATCCAGGAAAAATCCAAGAACGAAAGAAGGTAAAAAGCCACCTAAATAGAAGCTGCAGATTTGGATTCTAGTCTTAGCCCTATTGCTAACCAGCTGATGAAGAAAGCCACATAACTTACCTGCTCTGGGTCTCTGCTTTTCTTTATAAATTGAAAAGTCTTTGGGGGACACAATTAGTCTGCGGTTATGGGGATAGATTTAGTATCTCTATTCACAGTCACTTCTATTGATAGTTAAGTTACGGGTAGCTGTCTGGATATAGAAATGGCTTTAGGGAACTCCCGCCACCTAAAGCACTGACTAATCTGACTTTAAGACATAAAAGGTACAGGTCCAAGGGTCACATGGCAACATGAGCTGAGACTCCCATAACTGAAAGTGTGTAGGTATGAGAAAATAAACAGGGTTTGAAATGTTAGACACCAGAAGCTAGTCTGTAAAGAATTCTTCCAATCATCAAACATACAAAATCATAAACAGCAGATTTAGTTTTCATGGACGCCTAATCATAATGGAAGTTATTGCATTTGTTACAATCTGAAATTTTTGTGACATTTGCTTCTCAATATCAGAATGATTTCTATTGATTCCTTTAATTACTGATTTTCATGGCTTTTGTTTTGCATTCCATGATCTGCTTTTTTTTCTCAGATCCTTAAAAATGAATTTTAAAATAACAGAAAGACAGTAGTACCCTTTAGATGTATCTAAATACAAATAACTTGTTTTTTGTTTCTTTAAACATTCCAAAACATCTTAAATATCTTTGTAAAATGCAATTAAAATAAATATAGGTTAGACTTCTGAACAGGAGCGTCCAAGGACTGAAAACCTTCAAACATCCCACCTCTTATTCATGCTTTTCCTTTCTGTGGACCTTTATTGTCTTAATGCCACCAGTCGTGTCAACGCCATGGAGGACTACTTCACCACTATCCCACACGCTCATATCTCTGACTTTACTATAGCAGACCTACCTACAAGTTGTGGGTCAAAAATATTTATCTCATTATCTTAAGGTCTTCTTTGCTTGAATATTCCTACCGGGGTTCCTAATGGGCATCCGTTACTGAGAACTGTGATCTGTTCACAAAGTTCTCACTTGCCTATTCAGGAAAATGTAAACAAGAAGAGGCACCACAACGTGATGAGTTGGAAAGAGCATGAAGCTGGGAGTCAGGAAATCTGGCCTCTAGCAACTATTGAGAGCCATGTAGCTTTTAATTTTATTTAATCTCTTTAAGTCCTAGTATGTTCAACTCTAGAAACAGAGAGCCGGGCCAGACATCATTTTAGGTTCCTTCCAGTTAAAATATTCTGGATTTTATTTCCCAGGTTGCTTTGCGGGGCATCATTTGCTTCCAGCCCAGGCAAGCAGAGGCCAATGCTATTATGATTTGACAGCTGGAGCAATAGACAAAGAATTAAAGCTTCCCTAAGTGCTCTCGATCCTCCTTTTTTTGTAAATAAATAAAAAGACTTCATTTTCCAAAGCAAATCCTAAGTCGCAGATGTCATTTTTTTCTTCGTGGGGAGGTTAAAATAATAGCATTTAAAAATATGTCAGCATGTAACATTGCATTTGTTTCCATACTGTCTGATTTAAGGACAAAGATCTTATTTCAACACTGAAAGCAAAACCTCCTAAATTCATCTAGCTTACAGGATCATTTACATATCCAATGAAACATTTATTTTATCTAACCAGAAATGAAGATGATACAACATTCTTGGTGGAGATTAAAAATATATAAGGATGGAATATTGATGGCAATACACAATATAGAGAAGAACAGCCCAGATGATGCACTGTGGATGCTGATAAGAATGAAATGCTTCCAAGCTAAAGTGAAATGATAACCTCAAAAGATATAGATTAATGACAGTAGTCTCCAAGATTGAAAAAGGAGAGGCGAGGATAAAAGAGGAATAAATTTAAGCATTTCAACAAAGGATGGAGAAATTTAAAGGATAATGTTAATTGAATTATGTGTTGTAACCAGATAATACTCTATTATACAAAGATGAAAGCTACAGTCATATCAAACCATCTAGTGGAAAGACGTCAACTTGAATCTGCAAGGGTTATTTTTAAAGCGGCAGACACTAATATAAATCTGAATTTCAGAAGCACAATTCTAGTTTAATCTTCTTAATTTATAATGGTGATAAACTTAGTTTGATTGCTCAGGAACATATATCTAGATTTATGGCCACATTGGGAAAACTGATTGCATTGTTACTTTTCATCCAGAATTCATTGATTCACTCTGTCTCTCTCTTCATATATATTTGGGATTATAAACACAGGGAAATTTTCTCTCCCCATGAGAGAGAGAGAGCGAGAGAGACAGAGACAGAGACAGAGACAGACACAGACAGAGAATTCTCCTCTGTGTCCATAATCCCAAATGGTTCAAAGGATTCAAACAGCTCCATTTTATTTGTTCTTCATTCATTCAATAAACCTATCCTGAATGCCTCCTGTGTGAGAAGCACTGTGCTAAAGTTCAGAGCCTAGAAGAAATTAATATGCTTTTTGAGGAGATGAGCTATATCATCTTTACCTTTCCATGCCTAGCAAGAGGGCCTAGCCTAATGCATGTACTTGGTAAATGTTTGTTAAAATGAACTAAACATTGTAGGGAGATAGATATACAGGAAAATATTAACTGTTAATGGAACCAAATACCATCTTACATGCCTAGACTCAAGTCAGAACAGATCTTACATATCAGTTAATCTGTTGTTTCCTAACTTTGTGCAATGGAACAAAAGTAAGGGGTGTTACTACAACCAAAGGGAATGGGAGATTCCTTGCTCAAATAATTTTGGAGAAAACAAAATCAAACAAGTTTTCTTACTTCTTAGAGACTTTGATACGCTAATAGTTTGTGTTTCTCTCATAATGAAATATAGTAAATACATTTTCCAACTTTATTTATCCAGAAGGTACTTTTATTGAATCATATCTTTTGAAACTCATTTTCTGGGAGGAGTTCAACTGGTCCATTTCTTCTTGCTTTATCTCTCAATTCCAACTATCCTCATCCAGTATGAGAGAACTAGATAATTCTGCTTAAATCATCCTGTGGATAATTTAATCACCTTATTTTGGGGGGTAAACTTGTTCTATCATTGGATAGCCTTAATTGCTAGAGCTCTTTTGAATTCTGAGCTAAAATCTGCCTCACAGTCCACTAGAACTAGTATTGTCAAACTATGGTCTCTGTATAAAATCTGGTCTGTTGCTTATTTTTGTATGGCTTTCAAGCTAAGAATGACTTTTATATTTTTTTTTACAGGTTTTTAAAGAAAATATTCAACAGAGACCACATGTGTCCCATCAAGCTTAAAATATTTATAATGTGGACCTTTACAGAAAAGAGATGGCTAATTTCTGCTCTAAGGAAGGGGTCTCCAGATTTTTGATTATGTGCTGTGTGGTGAGCAGCCTCAAAGATACTCATCAATACAAAGATGAGGCTGGGTGCAGCGGCTCATGCCTATAATGCCAGCACTTTGGGAAGCTGAGGCAGGAGGATCACTTGAGGTCAGGAGTTTGAGACCAGCCTGGCCAACATGGCAAAACCCTGTCTTTACTAAAAATACAAAAATTAGCCAGGTGTGGTGGTGTGTGCCTGTGGTCCCAGATACTCAGGAGGCTGAGGCATGAGAATCACTTGAATTCTAGACTTGGAAGTTGCGGTTAGCTAAGATCGTGCCATAGAACACCAGCCTGGGTGACAGAGTGAGATCCTGTCTCAAAACAAAAACAAAAACAAAAATCAAAGATGAATGCATCCTTTTATTCACATCCTTGTATAATCCACTCCCCTTGAGCATGGACTGGACTTAGTGGCACACCTATTCTATCCTATTCTATCCTATCCTATCCTATCCTATCCTATCCTATCCTATCCTATCATTTCTATTCGAAATGCTTCTATTTTATTCTGCTGAATAGAATACGGCAAAACTGATGTATGCCTCTTCTAAGATTAGTTATTAAAAGATTTTGGCTTCTGAGTTGGATACTTTCTTTCATTCTCTCTCTCTCTCTCTCTCTCTCTCTCTCTCTCTCTCTCTCTCTCTCTCTCGTTCCTCTCTTACCCACTCTGAAGGAAGCCAGCGGCTGCCATACTATGAGTGGCCCTATAAAAACACAAGGAAAGGAGGAAGGCCTCCAGTCAATAGCCAGTGAAGAACTGAGGTTCTCAGTCTATCATCAACAACCAGGTGGATGAGCTTGAAACAGATTCTCCCCAGTTGAGCCTTCAGTATGACCACAGGCCTGGCCAGGATCATATGAGAAACCTTGAGCTGGAGGTAGCCAACTAAACTGCACTCAGAGTCTTGACCCATAGAAACTGTGAGATAATAACTGCTGTTGTAAGCTGCTATTTGGAGTCTGGGGGTGGTGGGGCAGTAATTGTTGTACAGCAGTAGATAACTAATACATATTCCCAATAGTAAACATTTTTGGAGCATGCATTCTCCCTCCTTCTTTCTGTCTCTCTTTATATACTGTTTATATATATATGTTTATGAATTAAATATGTGCTAAATATTCAAACTAAATATTAGTAAAGATTGCATCTTTTCTTAATCTTATTTTGTTCAACTCTATAAATGTACAATTGGAAAACAAAATTGCATAAATCTAAAGTGTACAACGTGATGATTCGATATATGTATATATTGTGAAATGATTACCACCATAAAATTATCACATCTATTACTTAATTTAATTACCATTGTGTGTGTGTGTGTGTGTGTGCACATTAAGAACATTTCAGATGTACTCTTTTAGCAAATTTCAAGCACACGATATTGTGACTATAGTCATTGATGCTGTACAGTAGATCGCCAGGACTTTTTCAGTCTTGTAACTAAATTTGCACCCATTTCCCCCAACCCCGTCCCATGAAAACCACAATTCTGCTCTATTTCTGTGAGTTTCACTTTCTTATATTCCACATATATAATCGCTTACTGTGAAGTATTTGACTTTCTCTATGTCAATTCACTTAGCATAATGTCCTCAAGATTCATCCACATCTCAATGTCTTGTTTCCTTTGGATATATACCCAGAAGTGGGATTAATGAATCACATGGCAGTCGTATTTTTAACATTTTGAGGAACTGCCATACATTTTTGCATAATGCTTTACCAATTTGCATTTTTGCCAGCAATGCAAAGGGTTCCCTTTTCACCACATCCTTACCAACACTTATTGTCTCTTGTCTTTTTGATAATAGCCATTCTAACAGGTATAAGGTGTTATCTCATTGCGGTTTTAATTTGCATTTCACTAATGATTAGTGGTGTTGAGCACTTTTTCATACACCTGTTGGGCATTGGTGTATCTTCATTTAAAAAAGTCTGTTTAAGTCATTTCCCCATATTTTAATTAGATTTTTTTCTGCTATTGAGTTATATAAGTTACTTACAGATTTTCTTAATTATTAAATAAAAATGAATATAGAGAGAAGTTTTAATAACTTGTTCTCATACCCACTAAATTGCATTGCCCATCTCCAGATGTGGCCACATTTACTTTGGAGAACACTGTGAGAGAGAGAGACACATAAAATTATAACAATATCAACACTCCCAAAAATTGTAAATATAGGATAATATTATTTATCTGATTACTATATCCTTCCAATAGAGTCAGATCTCTTTGTCTGAAATATTTTATTTGTTCAGAAGTGTTAGCTCTTCATTTATATTAATCAATGGACGACTCATCACAGATGTCACCTTGGAAGCCTATACTTAGGTCTGCAGAAAATTTTCAGATGTCTTAGAGAGTTTCTGTCTGTCTTCAGGGTTGCTTGGCTACTGAAGAGAAATGTTAACAGCTGTGGGAGAAGCAATTAGTGTCCATTCTGTCCTGATTGACAATTCTGCAAAATGCCCAGTAGCATTTTCTCTGGTTTTACAAAATGGCGACCTTCTGTTTCAGAGTGCTGGGTAGCTATTGAGTTCTGGTACAGTTATCATCACGCGGATGCCCCATGTGGCTCCCAATTAGGGAATCAAGCTTAATTTCACTCCCCGACCAGACTGAAATATAAAAGAGAAAGATAAGACCTTCATAGTGCGGTATGAACAGAGATTTCTGGCAAGCAGAATACATGAATATAAACTTTTAGGAGTATTCAATTAAAAATGCAAAGGCAGAGCTCTCTGAGAAACGGGGAGGCACTGGATGAAAGGAGAGAGATTAGTGAGAGCCTGGCAATGAATGTACTGTTTTCATACAATGCCCTAATCAGGAGGACAAGTGGCAGTTTATATGAAGCAGTAAGACTCAGAACAATGCCTTTCCCAGGGAAGCAGTCACTACAAAACAAGGGCTACCGTCACCACAAAACAGGACAATACTGACTTATACACATGAAAGAGAATAATTGCTTGAAGACGTTATGCCTGACATCTGGTGAGCCTCCTCAGTCTAGAAACAAAAATACTAAGAACTGGAAAACAGTGGGTTATTTTTCTTTGGCTTCCAGACTTGCTATTTTTCTATGTATTTTATATTATCCCAATTATCTTAGTTAGTGCATTAATATAGAAATAGTATGGTTTTCCATTGTCCCTAATGAAGACTATTAGGAAGACATTTTATGCTCTTATTTTTTAATGAAATTCAATTTAAAGTTACTGTATCAGATCTTATTAACTACTACATTATAATACATAATATTTCATTGGGGGCAAAGTGCTTAAATCAAAAATTAGATCCGAACTTCAAGAATGTAAACTATGATTGTGACATAGCCATGGTCCTTTGCATAGATTTCATCCTGTGTAAAATAAAAACTTTGCTCATGTCAAGTTTTAATCAAATATGTCCCCAGGAAATACTAAGACATTGGAAGACCTGTGAAGAAATTTCGCCATTTTATTTTTTAAATAATAGGATGTCCAGATTAAAGGTTGCATGTATTTTAGGGAAGGATGAGACGTGAATAAAGGAGTTGACACACACTGTATCATTTTATTTTAAAGAAGCTAAATGAGAAGTGTTTATTTAATTAATTAATCAAGTATATGTAAGCACCGACTGCATGCTGACCATTGAGTTATTCATACTGGGATGGAGTAGGCAGCTGGAGGCACATAGCCCCAGTCTCCAGTACATTGTAGCTTCTCCAAACAATATGTATTAAAAAATGGACAGAGACCTTGTTCTCTCTCTCTCTCTCTCTTTTTTTTTTTTTTTTTTTTTTTTTGAGACGGAGTTTCACTCTTGTTGCCCAAGTTGGAGTGCAATGGTGCCATCTCTGCTCACCGCAACCTCCGCCTCCTGGGTTCAAGCGATTCTCCTGCCTCAGCCTCCCAAGTAGCTGGGATTACAGGCATGCACCACCACACCTGGCTAATTTTGTATTTTTAGTAGAGACAGGGTTTCTCCATGTTGGTCAGGCTGGTCTCGAATTCCCGACCTCAGGTGATCCACCCACTTTCCCAAAGTGCTGGGATTACAGACGTGAGTCACTGTGCCTGGCCTGTTCTCTTCTTTAAAGGAACAAATAATCTAGTTGAAACTAACAGATACTATCCCATTACTCTTTATCATACATGTGTGAGGAAGGAAATATTTTAGGCTAATTTCGTGAAGGAGGAAACGGAGGCTCTGGAAGGTTATTTACTCAAGGTCAGAGAACTAGAGAGTAACGGAACAAATAATTCAGCACCGCCTGTCTGACTCTAGAGTCCCAGCTACTGATTTAGACTTGCAACTTACAGCTGCTGATAGGCCAGTCTTCTAAGATCTAGAGACTGTTCTCAAGGATCTCCTGTTAATCCTTCGTTACTTTACTCTTAAATATGTTTTCTCCCCTTATCTGTTATTCACCCCTAGAAATGCTATTGAACAACAATTCAAACTCCTATGGGAAATCTTCCAGCTATAATTATGAAAACACAAGAAAGCAGGTACCCCCAAAGCTTATGGAAAAACCATATTTCAAGTCAAGCCTTGAGGGCTACGTGGCCAGTCATTTGGCATGAACCCAGGGTTCCGAACAACCATGACCAGGACAACCAATAGGCAGGAATGTTTTCTTTGTCATTCCTGGACAGAAGGAACCTTTCTCAATGATTTTCTGTCACCACTTGAAATGATAAGTTTTATGAACAGTTTAACGGCCGAATAAAAGATCTCAGGATACCCCACGGAAGGGATTCTCAATTTTGCAATTCTCTCAGGACGTTTCACAGATTTGTTTCAAGGACACATTGATGTTCCAATTTTCACCAGCATTCAGAGTTGCCCATTTCTCCTGTAACAGCTCAGGTCAGGGAGGGCCCCGCTGAGACTAGAGATAAAGCACATTAGATAGTTGACAGTCAATGAAATATGGGACCTTGATTTCAGCTGATAATAATAGAAAGGTTTTTGGTTTACAGTTTAATTTTTTTTCAAAACCCTAATACACTTGGATAAAAGTAACTATACAGTACGTAAATATGCCAGAGATTAAGAATGACAATGATTTTTAAAGCTCATCAGTAAAAGTGAGTTGCTTCACAAAGCCAAAATAGCTTATTTGTTTTTGTTCTTGTTTTTGTTTTTACTCATTTAATACTTAATACTATTCTTTCTTGATACCCTATTACTCTTTAAGGATGTTCAATCATACTTGGCCAGAAGGCTTCATCCATTCACCCAAAATTGGAGAAGACAGCTCTGATTTCTAAAATAACTGACATATTTCCAAAGGCAACAATGACAGGAGCTTCCAGAAGCACCGCAAAATTGGTCACTAGTAAATTTTTCAGGAATGTCTAATTTGTAGCGTTATCAACAGTCACTGCATTCTTCCTCCCACCATGCCTGTTGGAGGTCAGAGATTTGCTCTCACAGCCCTCTAGGACACCTCCAATTTTTGAAAATTTTTCATCAGAGACACTATCCAAACATATATGATTACGATGAGAGCTAAGAAAATGTATTAAATCTCAGATTTTTTTTTTTCAGTTAACAAAACACCTTCAGATATATTGTATAATTTAGCTCTATGACAATGTTATTATAAAACATGCATCCCACAGTTGAAGGAAGACATTTGGAGAAATTTAATGACAAGATTAAGATTAAGATTATCAAGACATTTATACGGTGGAGCTTAAAGCTCTACTCAGGTCTTCTGATTTTTAGGGCAATCCTCTTTCACCTCCCATCACTAGGGTTAGTCGACTCATTGGCATACTCGAATGGGCAGAAGCAGCAGCAGCACCTGGGAATTTATTAGAAATGCAGATCCTCTGGCCCCACACCAGACCCTGTGAATCAAAAACTCCAGGGTGGGGCCAGTGACCCATATTTTAACAAGCCCTCCAGGTGACACTGATGCCCACTGAAACTGGAGACCATGGCATATGCTAAATGTAGTAGCTTAGATCACACTGTGATTGACACATAGTTTTATATCAGACTTTCTAGGGACCATCTAATAGCTTCCTGCTTTGGTACCATGAAGCTATCATAGAAATAGTTCCGATAATCATGGCTCCAAAGACCTGGAAGTCACAAGGAGTAAAATGTTTCAAGCTTATTCATACAATGTGAAGTGGCCATTGCTTACAGCTTCTCTTCCCTATATTCCTACCAATGGAAGGTAAAGGAAATAATTTCCCTTCTAAAAATCAAGATTGTCCAACTATTCAATTTTGTTAGAGTAACATATCTTTACCCTATCCAAGTCCTGTTTCAAGGCTTTCAATTTTTTGTTCAGTTCGTGGGCAGCCAGATGGGGTGATTCCCACCCCCAACCCCTCATGCATATCAGGCTTCTGAACACCAACCCTTTCAAGAGATTTATTGCATTATTGAAAATGTATATGTCTTGGACTTCATACAGAAAAGAAAAGGAATGTTAGGGTCCCCGTGTCATTTGTTCCTTAGCACTCTGTATTTCTTCTTTACAGTACTCATCACCCTTCTAATGAGTCGTTCAATGTCACTCACTGTCTACTTACTTGTTCCCTGCATGTTCTCTATTAAGACTTCAGAGGCCCCAAGCTCTGACAAGATAATGGTGTGTCTCTTCCAACACCAGATGGATTTTGAAATTTTCTTTAAATCAAGACTTTAAAATAAGTTTAAGAAATCCAATAAGGTTTCAATTTTACCCATTGTGAGTGCTTCTCTGCTTTATTCCAAATATGGTATACTAAACTCTATTTCAATGTTTTAAGTAAAATTTAGTGTGTATAATTAAGATATGTAACATTGTGTTATGGGCTACATATAGATAGTAAAAAGGTTACTATAGTGAAGCAAATTAACATGTCCATCATCTCACACAGTTACCCATTTTTAAAATTTTATGGCAAAGAGCAGCTAAAGCCTACTCATTTAGTGTGAATCCCATATGTGATACGATTTTATTATCTGTGGTCCCCATGCTGCATATTAGATTTCTAGACTCGTTCATACTATGTGAGTGCTACTTTATATCCTCTGATCTACATCTCTCCATTTCTTCCCTTCCCCTCACCTCTTCACTTCTAGTAACTAATTTTTCTTTTTTTTAGACTTCACATATAAATTTGATATCATGCAATCTTTTTATTTCTGGATCTGGGTTATTTCACGCAGCAAAATGCCCTCCAGGCTTATCCATGTTGTGGAAAATAGTAAGATTTTATTTTTAAGGCTTGAATAATATTCCATTATGCATATTTGTACTACAGTTTCTTTATTCATTTATCTATTGGCAGACACTTAGGTTTTTTCTGTATCTTGGCTATTATGAATGATGCTACAATAACTATGAGAGTGTAGATATTTTTGTGAAGGGGTGATTTCATTTCCCTTGGGTATATTCCCAGAAGAAGGATTACTGGATCATAAGGTCATTCTATTTTTAATTTATTTAGTCCATACTATTTTCCATAATATCTGTAACAATCTACATTCCCACAGATAGTATGTAAGAGTTCCCCTTTCTCTACACTGTCACCAACATTTATTATCTTTTGACTTTTTGCTAGTAGCCATTCTAAAGAGTGTGAGGTTGTATTTCATAGTGTTTTTTGATTTGCATTTCCCTGATGATATGATGCACAACATCTTTTTATATATGTTGGTCATTTGCATGTCTTCTTGGTAGAAAAGTCTATTCAGGTCTTTTACCCATTTTGTATCCACATTATTTGTTTCTTGACTATTGGGTTGGGTTGCATGAGTTCTTGATAAATTTTGAATGTTAACCCTGTATCAGATACATGATTTGCAAATATATTTTTTCAAATCATAGGCTATTGTTTTATTTTGTTAATTGTTTCTTTTGCTGTGCAGAAGCTTTTTGGTTTAATATAGTCCCATTTATTTATTTTTGCTTTTGTGGCCTGAGCTTTTTGTAATGACATCCAAAATATCATTGCCAAGGTCAATGTCCAGGAGCAGGAGTTTTATAGTCTTTGTTATGAAATTTAGGTCTTTTTTTCATTTTTCAGTTATTTTTTGTGTATGGTATAAGGTAAAGGTCCAATTTCATTCTTTTCCTTGTGAAAATCCAGTTTTCCCAGCACCATCCATTGAAGAGACTATCTTTCCCCATTGTGTCCATTTTGTACCTTTGTCAAAAATTGATTAACACATTTATTTTTGAGTTCTCCATTCTGTTCCACCAGTCTATGTGTCTGTTTTCATGCCACAACCATTCTGTTTAATTGTTTAATTACTATAGCTTTGCAATGTAATTTTAAATCAAGAACTGTGATGACTCCTACTTTGTTTTTCTTTCTCAAAATTATTTTGGCTATTTATGGTGTTTTATGCTGCCATACAAATTTAGCATTGTTTTTTATATTTTTGTGAAGAATGCTATTTGTATTTTGATAGAGATTGTATTGAATCTGTATACTGCTTTGGACGTATAAACATTTTAAAAATAACAATTCTGATCCATAAGGCATGAATATTTTTCCATTTATCTGTTTCTTCTTTAATTTTTTCCATCCATTTATTGTGCTCAATGCACAGATCTTTCACCTCTTTGGTTAGATTTATTCCCAGGTGTTGTTTTTTTTTTTTTTTTTTTTGATACTATTATAAATGAGATTGTTTTTTTGATTTTTTTTCAGTTAGGTATTTTTGTATTAAAATGCTACTGATGATCGTATTTGCTACTATTTACAGAATTTATTTATTAGTTCTAAAATTTTTTGTGGAACATTTAGGGTTTTTGCATGTGGAATCATGTCATCTGCAAATAGAGGTAATTTCACTTCTTCCTTTCCAATTGGGATGCCTTTTATTTTTTTTTTCTTTTGTGATTGCTTTAGTGAGTATAGTTGACACCTGAACAACACAGGTTTGAACTGCACAGGTCCATTTACATGTGGGTTTCCTGCTTCTGTCACCCCTGAGACAACAAGATCAACCTCTCCTCTTTCTCCTCCTCCTCAGCTTACGCTATGGAAGATGACAAGAATACTTTTATGGTGATATATTTCAATTAATATGTAGTAAATATACTTTCTCTTCCTTACGATTTTCTCAATAACATATTCTTTTCTCTAGCTTATGGATATAATACATATAACATACAAAATATATGTCAATCAACTATTTATATTATCTGTAAAGCTTCCAGTCAACAGTGAGCTATTATTAGTTAAGTATGGAGGAAGTCAAAAGTTATACATGGATTTTCAACTGTATGGGAATCAGTGCCCATAACCTCCACATTGTTCAAAAGTCAACCATCTACTTCCAGTACTACATTGAATAGAAATAGTGAGAGTGTGTATACTTCCCTTGTACCAGATCTTGGTGGAAAAGTTTTCAATTTCTCCCCATTTATTTTAATATTTGCCATGGATTTTTTCATAAATGAACTTTTTTATGTTGAAGAACTTTTCTTCTATACCTAAACTGTTGAGAATTTGTATCAAGAATGGGTGATGGGCTTTGTCTAATGCTTTTTCTGCATCGATTGGAATGATAAGTGATTTTTAAAATTCTATTCATGTGATGCATCATACTGATTTATTCATGTATATTAAACAGCTTTGAATGCCAGGGATGAATCTCATTTGGTCATGATGTATAATCTTTTTAATGTGTTGTTGGATTCAGTTTGTAATACTTTATTGAGAATTTTCGCATCAATGTTCATTAAAGAAATTGCACTATAGTTTTCTTTTCTTACGATATCTTTGTCTGTCTTAAGCATTGATATAGTTTGGATATTTGTGCCCACCCAAATCTCATGTTGAATTGTAATCCCCAGTGCTGGAGGTGGGCCCTATTGGGAGATGTTTGGATCATGGGAGTGGATCTCTTAGGGCTTGGTGTTGTCTTCAAGATAGCGAGTTCTCACAAGATCTGGTCATTTAGAAGTGTATGGCACCTCCTCTCCTCTCTCTCTGTCTTGTTCATGCTTTTGCCATGTGACATGCCTGTTTCCTCTCTGCCTTCTGCCAGGATTGAAAGTTCCCTAAGACTTAACCAGAAGTTGAGCAGATGCCAGCACCATGCTTCCTGTACAGCCTACTAAACCATGAACCAATTTCACCTCTCTTATTTATAAATTACCCAGTCTCAGGTATTTCTTTATCGCCATCCAAGAATGGACTAATACAGACATCAAGGTGATACTGGCTTTGTAAATTGTGTTTAGAAGTCTTTTCTCTAGTTCTATTTTTCGGAAGAGTTTGAGTATTGGTGTTAATTATTTGAATATTTGATAGAATTCAGCTAAGAAGCCATCTGATCCTGAGCTTTTCATTTTGGGGAGATATTTTACTACTTCTTTACTCTTTTTTACTTGTTATTGGTCTCTTCAGGCTTTCTATTTATTTCTGACTTAATCTTGGTAGATTGTATTTTTCTACGAATTTATCCATTCTCTTTTGTTTAGCCAATTTGTTGGCATATACTTATTTATAATAGTCCCTTTTAATCTCCTTATTTCTCAGGTGTCTATTGTAACATCTTCATTTTCATTTTTGCTTTATTTATTTGGGTCTTCACTCTTTTTTTCTTAGGATAGCTGAAGGTTTGTCAATTTTGTTTACTTATTTTAAAGAAACAGCTAAGTTTTATTAATTCTGTCTATGGTTTTTCCATTATTTGATTTGTTTCTGTTCTAATGTTTATTTTTTCCTTCCTTCTGCTAATTTTTGGTTTAATTTTCTTTTATATTTTCTTGAGACATAATGTTAGACTATTTATTAGAAATTTTCATTATTTTCCAATGTAGGCATTAATTGCAAAAAACTGTCCTCTTGGAACTCCTATTGCTGCATTCTGTAAGTTTTTATTCATTGCTATTTGTCTCAAGTTATTTTTTAATTTCCCTCTGATTTTTTAACCCATTCATTGTTTAGATGCATGTTGTATAATTTTCACATATTTGTAAACTTTTCAAGATTCCTCCTACTATTTATTTCCATAATACTGTTGTTTGAAGCAATACTAGGTATGGTTTCAATTTTCTTAAATTTGTTAAGACTTGTTTTGTGGACTAGCATGTGGTCTATTCTGAAGAATATTCCATGTGGACTGGAGAAAAATGTTCCTTCTACTGCTATTGAATGAAAATATTTTTTACATATCTATTAGGTCCATTTGGTCAAAAGTGAAATTTAAAGTTCTGTGTTTTCTTATTAATGTTCTCTCTAGTTGATCTGTGCATTGTTGACAGTGGAGTATTGAAGTCTCCTGTTATTACTGAATTGCTATTTCTCTCTTCATTCCATTAGTATTTCTTGATGTATTTTGGTACACTAATGTTGGGTGCATACATATTTACAATGATTATTCTCCCTTGATGCCTTGACCCTTTTATCATCAAATAATGACCTTCTTTGTCTCTTGTGAAAGTTTTTGACTTAAAGTCTATCTTATCAGATATAATTATAGTCATTCCTACTCTTTTTTTGGTTACCATTTGCAGAGTATCTTCTTCCATCCCTTCACTTTAATTCTGTGTGTGCACTTACAGCTTAACTGAATCTCTTTTAGGCAGCATACAATTAGACTCTGTGTTTTTGTTCATTTAGCCACTCTATGTCTTTTGATTAAATAATTTAATGCATTTACATTCAAGGTTATTATTGATAGATAAGGACTTACTATGCCATTTTGTTGTTTGTTATTAAGTTGTTTTTTTACTTTATTTCACTTTAATTTCTGAGGTACAGCTTTACTGGATATAGTATTCTTGGTTGGCAGTTTTCTTCTTTCAGCATTTTGAATATATTATCACATTCTTTAGTGGCCTACAAGGTTTTTACTGAAAAATCCACTGACAGTGCAACGGAGATTCCCTTATATGTAATTTAATACTTTTACTCCTTTAAAAATTCTCTTTGACTTTGCCTTTGGACAGCTTGATTAAAATGTACCTCAGAGAGGATCTCTTTGGTTTGAATCTATTTGGAGACTTACAAGCTTCATGTGTCTAGGGCTTCATATCTGTCCTTAAACCAAAGAAGTTTTCAGTAATTATTTTACTAAATAAGCTATCTGTGAATTTCTCTGTCTCTTCTCCTCATAAAATAATTATAATGCAAAATTTGTTTGATTAATGGTGTTTCATAAGTACTGTAGGGTGTCTTCATTCTTTTTCATTCCTTTTTTCTTTTTTATCTTCTAACTGAATCATTTTAAAAGACCTGTCTTCAAGTTCACAGATCATTTCTTCTGTTTGATCTAGTCTGTTGAAGTTCTCTTTTTATTTAGCTAATTGAATTATTCAGTTCTAAGATTTTTTTGTTTCTTTTTTATGATACTCATTTCTCTGTTGAATTCCAGTCAGATCATGAATTGTTTTTCTAACTTTACTGAATTGTCCATTCATACTCTTGTGTCTCACTGAGTTTCCTCAAGATTATTATTTTGAATTTCTCTTCAGGCAATTCATAAAGTTCCTTTTTTTGAGGTCAGTTACTAGAGAATTATTTTATTCTTTTGGTGTCATTATGTTTCCTTCCATTTTTATTTTTCTTGTGTCCTTGTATTAATGTCTGTACATCTGGTGGTGTGGTCGCCTCTTTCAAACTTTACAGAGAGACCTTCACAGAGGAACACTCCCCTGAAGATTAGCCTGAGGGTGCTGATCAGGCAGGGTGCAGTGGCTCTGGTTCTATGTGGGCATAGTGGTGTGGTCTCTATACAGCTTCTTCCATTGGAATCAACATTAGTCATGACTGTGGGAGTGTCAGTGATCCAGACTGTAGGAACTTGTGGCAGTGACAGTAGCTACATAGGTTATTAGGGTAAGAGCTTTAGGGATCCTTTTGTTTTTGTTTTCTCACAGTGAGGCATATTAACTGAAGATATCTCTCTTTGTATTGAGTCTGACACAGCTCATAGGAAGTTACACCAGTACCAGGATCCAGGACACAGGTGCTCAGAGAAGCTGCAGGGCCAGGTTCCTGGGCTCAGGGTCTTGTAAAACTATTGTTGTACCTGGGACTTGAAGCCTAGTTGAACTTTCCAAGGCATAAATGGGTATAATTGAGCCACTAAGATAGGGTATGTTGCTCTAAGGCACATTGAAGCAGCTCAGACCCAGGGAGGCTAGAATGCAGCTGTGGATATAACTCTGGGGTCAGGACACATCACAGCATGACTCCTGGGTATAAGAGTGTTCCAGAGGTTCAAGCTGCAGGGAGTAGAGCACAACTGCAATTCAGTACCCAAAACCAACAGGGCACAATAGCAGCTCAGGCTCCAGGGAATGATGTACCATGTAGTGGTGACTCTGGACTCTGGGATAATGGGATGCAGAAGTTGTCTGGGTTCTGTGAGACTAGGTGCAACAGCAGCAAAGAACCAGAAATAGCATGATCCCACTCTTGCTTGGACCCCAAGGAGCAGAAAGCGGTGCAACAATGACTCAAATCCTGAAAAGCAGGTGCTTCAGTAGCTTGGGCTGCAGGGGACTAGTTTAGTTCCAGAAAGACAAGGAACATGGTTGTTTGGCCTGGAGGCCAGGGTAGCACAACTTACCCAAGTCTCTGATTTCCTGGGATATGAGACACTGCATCTGTTTGACCACACAATGTGCAGCTACACGGGTCAGCAGAGCCTCTGGATCCCTGGGTGTGGAGCATCATGTAAGCTGTAGTGTTAAAGAGGTACAACTGCTTCAGGGTGCCAGAATATCAGAGCCCTGAAAGGGTGGGGGAACAGGGTGTTACTTTGGCTGTGGCACCAGGGGCCTCACTGTTCCAGAAGTTTGAGGCTCTGGATCCCTGTGAGCAGGGCACCACTTCAGCTCGACCCTAGTAGGAGGATGCACTAGTGACTGTGATGGGAAAATGAAGCAGCTCCAGGGTATAGGGTATAGCAGTAGCTCTCCTTGGAAATGATGTATTTGGTTGGGTGTAGTGAGACAGTGACTGCATCTCAGGCGTGGATGGAGGGATGCAATGGGTACTCATCCTCAGGCAGGACACACTGTATCAGTGGCTTCTGTTGCGAGATGGTACAGAGCAGCAACAACATGGGCCACAAGCATGTGAGGCACAGGCTCAGCTCCTTCTCTGGGGGTAGCTCAGCATGTTGACTCAAGATGGCTCTCTCAGGTGGGCTCCAAGTCTCTGAGGACTGTAGGATTCTCCAGTAGCAAAGACTGCAGGTGTCCACAGTGGCAATAGGGGCTGCTGGGGTCCTCTTTTTTACATTCCCTCCACAGGGAGAAGTTCCTCCTGGTTCTGAGCTCACCTTAATTAGGGGAATGAAGTGGGAGAGGCATGGTGCGTCCTCCTCTTCTCCGTGCAGCCATCCTGGGTTTCTGTGGTCTACAGGATTTCTGTTGCCTCCTTGCTGTTCTCCGATGCTCTCCTTCAGTTATTTTGGTCAAAATGTAGTTTTTTGTTTGTTGTTTGTTTTTCTGGCAGTGAGGGAAGGGGAGCAGGGAGAGCACTACTAGGAGCTTCTAGTGGACCCTCTTACTCACATCTTCAAACTTAATTTTTAACAGATGAGAGAAGGATGGCTCCTTTTTTGCTATTACCGTAAGCACAGGCTTGGTCTTCCTAATGGACCATCCAGCAATGTTTTCACATAAATTGGAAGTTTCATGAGGACCAAAACTATTTCAGTCTTAGTCACAATGTATTCTCAGTGCCAGCACAATGCCTGAATCAAGATGGATTCTTAAATAAATGTCTGATTAAAGAATAAATGAGTGGGTGAGTGAGTGGATGGAGAGAAATAGAATGAGGAAAAAAGATAAAGTAATGGAGCAGAAAGGGGGAGAGAAGAAAAAGAGAGGAGAGATAAAGGGAAAGAAGGAGGGAGCGAGGAAAGGCAGAAGAAAATAAGCCACTTGGTTACTATCTTAATTTTGCTATAGGTTGGGGAGAGATGTGTTGGTCTTAAACTCCCTAGTTCATTGCTAGGCCTCAAAGAATCATCTGTTTCATTATTGCTTAATTCTGGAATAAATGTTGCCATTATCCTTTTGTGGAATTATAAACTGTGTCTTTATTTACTTACATGGCATAATTTTCAAATACATGACATCCCATTGCTCATGTTGCCTTTTTCATGGAGTTAGGAAAATGTAGCCTAAGTCTCAAACTTGCAACGGCCATCCAATGAATGAGTAGGGCCTGCTTTGTGGATAGGGCTGTGATATGTGGCATTAGCTATCCAACAGTTACAGTCCTTGGAACTTCTGTATTCTGTCACCCTAGAAAATGAACATCAGTTGTGCTGACAGCTTCTTTTCCCTATTCAGCCCTTTCTAATGAATCTATTCTAAACTGAGATATGTATTTAAATACTTTTTACATGCTATATCAAAACAGTTATATTAACTTGTGCCTACCAAATCCCACGCAAATTACAGGGAGCTTACACATTTGATACATTGAGCCAAAATGGAGCTTTTAGATGATATCAATCTAATAAGGTGCCAATAAATGACAATGATGCAGACCTTATTTTCTACTTTGTTGATAAGAAACAATACAATGCTTTGACATAGCATCCAAATTCATAAAATAAGCAGCCAAGAATAAATTTATTCCACAGGCTGAAGTGGAGAAAAGAAGGCTCATATGCTGTGAAAACAACAACAATGACAATGACAAAAATCTTATATCTTTAGGTCCCCAGATCCTAATGTGACAAGGATATTATTATCCAGTGGAGTCATAAGGCCTTTTATAGAGATATTTTCCCCCTTAGCCCTGTTATTTTAATTTGTGCACAGATTTTAACACAGGCAATTTCCTTCTGCAAGGGCTTTTCACTAATAGAATTATACTGTCTAAGCTGAAAATGGCCTTTGGTTCTTAGTCCACTGGGCTCAAAAGATTATTTTCTTGTGGTGGAGAGCTCTCCACACTACCTGGGAGCCCACTATTATCTGCACTGAGCACCCCAATCCTCTACATCCTTCAAGAGGCTACACAGCTGGACCCAGCATGAAAATGACAAGCATTAGAAAGCTCCAAGAGTTTATTTTCCTCTGCCTGGGCATCACAGCTTCTGGATTCCCGTCAATGCCATCACAACACATGCCTTTCAATAAGAAGTGATCCTAACAGGATTAAATGTAATTCAGAGTCAATGAGGAGAAGTTTGCCATCAGGCAGAATTATAATAGACAGTATGATCAGAAGGTAGAGAATTTGGAAGGTTTTCAGGGATGCATTCTATTGTTAAAAAAATTGAAACACAGAGGGGAAAAAATGTTCATTCTCAGCCAAATTTTTCGCCAGTTCCCTTTTGCACACAAATCCATTCGTGGTCTGTATTAGTCCATTATCCACGCTGCTATGAAGAAATACCAAAGACTGGGTCATTTATAAAGAAAGAGGTTTAATTGACTCACAGTTAAACACGGCTTGGAGGCCTCAGGAAACTTACAATCATAGTGGAAGGGGAAGCAAACACGTCCTTCTTCACATGGCAGCAGGAGAGAGAAGTGCAAAGAAAAGGGGAAAAAAAACCCTTGTAAAACCATCAGATCTCGTGAAAAACTCACTCACTATCAAGAGAATAATATGGGGTCCTGCCCCGATTATCTAATCACCTCCTACAAGGTCCCTCCCCCAACACATGGGGATTACAATTAAAGATTAGATTTGGGTAGGGACATAGAGCCAGACCATATCTCAGTTTATTTAAGTAACAAGAACTGTGTATTGCAGTTATAGGGAGGTAAAAAGAGAGAACGACATTTGCAGGAAAAGGAAGAACACAGTGTGATTTCTCCAGTCATCTTCACTGCTATACAAATGCTAAATAAACTGTTTTCACTTTTGCACAACGTGGAACTCGAACCCATAAAAGGTACATGGAGCCCACTACAGAATTATACTTCACTCAGGACAGCTCTTAAATCACCACTCTATAGGCAGTAGCTTTGGGAGGTGGCCACTCTTCTGGAAGGCAACCTTCCATCTTCTGGGCATAATGGATCTGGAAAAGTAGCAGCGAAACTGAGAAACTCTAGTCCAGGGAAGAATAAGCTCACACTGCAAGAAGAATAAGATACTTTCAAGGAACCACCAGTGAATGCCCTTCACTGGAATCAATTGCTCTTGTATAGATGCAACGATTAAGAAAGTAAGGTGTGCATGTAGCAAGAGCTGGTTGTTTGTAATTATTTCCATAATATTAGAGTCTTTACAATAAAATTAATGGGAAATAATAATAGCTACTACTCAATAGGCATTATAATGAGAACTTAGTGGACAACATTCTAAGTTAGATTATGTATATCATCTCATTTAATTCTCACTGAAGTTTTATAAAGTATTTTTCCTTAATTTTCACTTTACAAATGGTTAAAATAAAAAGCAAAGATATGAGTAAGTTGCTTGATGTCACACGTTCCTTAAAATGTGGAGCTACAATCATGCATTGGGTTATGTGACACTATTCTCATGCTTAACCATCACATCTGTTCAACTGGTGACTGGATGTGCAAAACTTTAATCGTGGGAATAATTTTAATTTGGTCAATGTCATTGCTGGGAAGAGTAACAAGCCTATTAGAAGCCAGTATTCAAAACCAAAATGGCCTGGGTGAATGTAGAAACAAAGAAAATAATCTTTGACATGGACAATCATAATCTTAAAAAAAAAAGAAACTATACCTCCACTACTCTGTGAAATGACTTGCTGTGAGGTATGGAAAATTGGCTGAAGTTTTAGAGACATAGACCATCTTACGATGAAAGGTTGTGGTGTGGCTGTGTCAGGGCAGCCCATTGAAAATAACCAGGAGTCAAACCCTGGTGCCAGGCCTGGTTCTGCTACAACCTTGTGGGGAAAGAATAGAAGGCAGCATATTAAGGTCTACAGTCAGAGTGTATGGATCTCAATATTGGCTTCACCACTTCCCAGCTCCATCGTTTACACAAGTTACTGATCTCTGCTTTGCCTCAACTTACTCATCTATAAAATCGGGAAAATAATCATAGAATGTATGTTACAAAGTTTTTGTGAGGATTAAGTGAGTCAATCCACATCTTAAGTTTTCATTGCAAATAAGAACTTGACTACTTAATATCTATTCCATCAGTGACTTAATATGCATTTATAAATTACTTAGATATGCCAAATATTGTGATAGATACTGGAAATTTAATGCAAATACGACTTCAAGTTGTTCACCATTTGAAAGGACAAAGTAGCTCACAACCACCAAAACATTGAAAACGTTATGTGTGTATCATACTACACCTGTGAGAGTGGTTATTATCAAAAAGACAAAACATAAGTGCTGGCGAGGATATGAAGGGAAGGAAATCCTTGCACACCGTTGTTGGGAAGGTAAGTTAGTATAGCTATTCTGGAAAATGGCATGGGGATTTCTGAAAAATAACAAACATATGAAAAAAAGCTCATCATCACTGGTCATCAGAGAAATGCAAATCAAAACCACAGTGAGATACCATCTCATGCCAGTTGGAATGGCGATCATTAAAAAGTCAGGAAACAGCAGAGGCTAGAGAAGATGTGGAGAAATAGGAATGCTTTTACACTATTGGTGAAAGTGTAAATTAGTTCAGCCATTGTGGAAGACAGTGTGGCGATTCCTCAAGGATCTGGAACTAGAAATACCATTTGACCCAGCAATCTCATTACTGGGTATATACTCAACGAATTATAAATCATTCTCTATAAAGACACATGCACATGTATGTTTATTGCAGCACTGTTCACAATAACAAAGACTTGGAATCAATCCAAATAAATGCCCATCAATGACAGACTGGATGAAGAAAATATGGCACATATACACCATGGAATACTACACAACCATAAAAAGGAATGAGTTCATGCCCTTTGCAGGAACATGGATGATGCTAGAAACCATCATTCTAAGCAAACTACACAAGAACAGAAAACCAAACACCACATATTCTCACTCATAAGTGGGAGTTGAACAATGAGAACACATGGACACAGGGAGGGGAACATCACACACCTGGGCCTGTCAGTGGGTGGGGGGCTAGGGGACGAACAGCATTAGGAGAAATACCTAATGTAGATGATGGATTGATTGGTGCAGCAAACCACCATGGCATATGTATACCTATGTAACAAACCTGCACGTTCTGCACATGTACCCCAGAACTCAAAATACAACAAAAAAATTTAAAATATAACTGCTATATGATCCAGCAATCTCACTACTGGACATATATCCAAAGGAAATGAAATCAGAAGCTCAAAAGAAAACATGCATTCCCATGTTCCTTACAGCATTATCCACAATAGTCAAGACATGGAATCAACCTAACTGTCTATCAACAGATGAACAGATAAAGAAAATGTGGGAGACACAGACACATACATACATATGGATACATATATGTGGATGGAATACATATAAACTAATATATGTATATACATACAAATCCACACAATAGAATACTATTCAGCCTTTAACAAGAACAAAATTCTGTATTTGGAGCAACACAAATGAGCCTGGAAAGTATTATGTTAAGTGAAATATGTCAGGCACAGAAACACAAATACTGAGTTACCTCACTTATATGTTAAATCTAGACAAGTGGGTCTCATAGAAGTAGAGAGTAAAATGGTGGTTACCAGGGACTAGGGGTGGGAGTAGAAAGGGGTTGGGGAGATGTTGGTGAAAAAAAAATTATGGGTGACAGAGATATAAATTAGTGATTATAGACTAGACTAGAGGAAGCAGTTAATTTTTAAGTATCTCAAAACTTTAACAAGTTTTACTTTAAAAATATGTTACAAAGAAAAGATTAATGTTTGAGGTAAAGGATACCCCAGTGGCCTGAATTTGGTCATTGCACATTGTATATGGGTATCAAAATATCACATGTACTAAAAAATTACAATTATTACATATCCATTTAAAAATTATTACCATTTAAAAAATATCTGTTGTCTTACTGTGCACCTAGATGGAGTATTGCATATACTGGCCAAAGTCTATCAATTGGACCATTGTTCGTATTCGGAGCCATTGCTGACCTACCCTTTTCCATTGTCCAAATATTCAATAAATTATCTTGACTGCTGAATTTTGTCTTTATCTTTAAATGTATTTTTGCAATAATAAAAGGAAAAGAAGCTAAGTATGAAAAACATGGGAATAAATTATAAAGAAGAGAGAAAAATTAGCTATAACACCACAACCTGGAAAAAAATTTAGATATTCATAGTGGTTATTTCTTTCCATCTGTTCTCTTTTTTTTGTGTGCGTATATATATACACACATATATGTGTGTGTATATACATATACACATATATGTGTGTGTGTGTATATATATATAGAGAGAGAGAGAGAGGTTGCAATTATGTGCCCTATATCTAATGTATTGCATAAATATATTATTAACTCTTTCATATACATTTTTAATTTTTCATTTTGAAATAATTTTGTATTTACAGAAGAGTTTCAAGAGAGTACACAGACTTCTATATATTCTGCACCAAGCATTTCCTAATGGTAATTGTCATATATTTATCAAAACTAATGAGTTAACGCTGATAAAGCAGTATTAATCAAACTGCAGGCTTTATTTGGATTTCCCAGTTTTTCCACTAATGTTCTTTCTTCTGTTCCAGGATCTAATCCAAAAACCCATCTTGCATTTCAGTTCCCATGTACTTTAGATACATTAATTACAATTATAAATTAACTTTCCATGTATATGTACTTCCCACCCCACATAGGGCTCTTAACACATCAACTATACTCTACCATAAGAAGCTTTCAATCTGGTTTCTATATCCCATTTCCTTTACTATTCCTCAAAGTGTTACCTGTAAATCATCACCCTCCTGCTCAGAAACCTTCACCCTTACTCTGAGAGAAAACGGAAGGGTCTTTGGAGAACATTAGAGACTCTCCACTTTCAAGTCCCAGCCTGCCTGCTCTCTTTCCTGAGGTGAACTGGCCTGAGCACTGCCCCCAACAGCCCACAGGCTTTAGCTTTCTACTTCCATATTTTTACTTATATTATTTGTATTATCACTCAGGTTACTTTTTAATTGTATTATTTTCCCTCGTCCATGAAAGCTATCCCCACCCACCTCATGCTCCTCTGCTTATACACAGACATGCATCCCTTAATGACAGGGATATAGTCGGAGAAATGCATTGTTAGGCAATGTCATCATTGTGCAAACATCGTAGAGTGCACTTACGCAGATCTAGGTGGTGTAGCCTACTACATACCTAGGCTATATGGGAGAGCCAATTGCTCCTAGACTACAAACCTGTATAGCATGTGACTGTACTGAACACTGCAGGCAATTGTAGCACAAGACCAGGTTTTGTGTAGCTAAACATATCTAAGCACTGAAAAGATAAGGGGAAAATACAGTATAAAAGGTTTTTTAAAAGGTTAAAAATGATACGGCACTTACCACAAATAGAGCTTTTGAGACTGGAAGTTGCTCTGGGTGAGCCAGTGAGTGAGTAGTGAGTGAATGTGATAGGACATTACTGTACACGAAGACTTTACAAACGCTGTATACTTTGGTTATACTAAATTTATAAAAAGAAATTTTCTTTCTTCGATGATAAATTAATCTTAGCTTAAAGTAACCTTTTTACTTTATAAACTTTTAATTTCCTTAATTTTTGACTCCTTGGTAACACCATAGCTTAAAACACACATTTTACAGGTGTGCAAAAATATTTTTATATCCTTTTTCTATAAGCTTTTTCCTATTTTTATTTATTTTATTTTACTTTTCAATTTTTTTGTTGAAAACTATGATATAAACACACTCCTTGTCCTAGGTCTACACGGGGTCAGGATCATCAATGTCAGTCCTCCACCTCCACACCTTGTCCCACTGGAAGGTTTTCAGGGACCATAACAGGCATGGAGCTGTCTTCTCCTATGATAACAATGCCTTCTTCTGGAAGACTTCCTGAAGAATCTGCCTGAGGTTATTTTACAGTTAACTTTTTTTCATTAGTAGAATGAGAACACTTTAAAAGAATGGTTACAAGTATAGTAAACGCATAAAACAGTATCAATCTGTTATGATCGTTATCAAATACTATGTATCACACACACTCATATATCCTAGACTTTTATGCAACTGGTACCACAGTAGGTTTGTTTACACCAGCATCACCACAAAAACATCTTAGCACAATGCATTGTGCTAAGATTTCATGAGGGCTATGATGTCACAAGGTGATAGGGATTTTTCAGCTCTATTATAATTTTTTGGCACCATCATCGTGTATGTGGTTTGTCATTGACCTGAACGTTGTTATGTGAAACATAGCTGTACAACTCTGATTCTCTGAAAATTCACCCAGCATTGTTTGCTGTCATTTTAGTCTCTATCCTAGTTCCCCAACCAGTTCATGAACTTCTTTGGAGAACTGTCTTGTCTGCAGTATTGCATCTCTATAAAGTATTGCACAGTTTAGTTTAATCAATATGTACTGATTAAGCAGCTGGACACCGTCAACTCTAATGATATATGTAGTGTCATCTCCGGGTGTCCAGTCCAGCACTTAAGGAGCTTGGAAGTTGTCACTCTCATCATTTAAGGAGCTCAGAACTTGTCACTCCCATCCTAATACAAGCAAAAAAGCCAAACAGAAAATTAACATCTCTTTTTAGAGTCATCAGAGAATTAAGGTCATAGGAAAAACCACTGACACCAAAATTAGAGACACAGACAGGCAAAACATGAATCCCACCTTAACAGGACAGAAACTCATGAACAGATACTTCTGTGGGAAGACAGTCCCAGAACAGGAAAAGCCAAACTATAATTGATGAATTGCTGGGGGCTCAGTGTGGACAAGTTTGAGAGTTTAAAATAATAGCTCGACACTCACTGTGCCTTTACCATGCTTCAGAATATAAACATGTTATATCTATCAGCTTCACTAACTCTCACAACAGTCTTATAAGGAAGTTTATCTCCATTTTACAGATAGCGAAACTGAAGCATGGGAAACTTGAGTAAGTTACTTAATGTCACTTGAATTATAAACATCATAGCCCGGATTTGAATCCAGGTGAGTTGACTCAGGAGCCCGCACTCTTAATGATGACATTACATTTGCCTGATACCAGATACAAACAACCACTCCGGCAAGGTCATCTAGGTCGGTCGTTGCTCAGGTATCACATTCAGACACTGGGAAAGCCTGGGATCACAGGCCTTGTCTACTACTCTCTTCAAGACACACTCAGCAACTCACACAGTTGGGGGTTGTTCTTTCCTGTGGCCGGCCCTACCTTGGCACTTCAACCCCCACCTCCCCATCTTACCTACTGCCACAGTTAATAAGGTTTATTCTCCCTTCACATCACCATCACCCATATTATGAAAGACCATCGTCAAATGTCTCTATGTCACACTTTTCCTAATTTCATTCTTTAGGGCTCAGCATGCTTTGTACTCTCTACCATGTCCCTCCTAGGACAAGAGCCTAAAATATTCTGATTAGTGATGAATATGTGTTCTCTGGGTGAGGCGTATTGCTAATAATTAAACAGTATTAATTCTACCAGCTTTGATTATACTCTGCTCTCTCAGTAATAAGGCTCAGTATTCCATTTTCATTCTGCTTAGCATTGAGTAATAGAATTGGTGTTTAAGAATTATCATATAAATCTACTTTTCGGTCAGCGAGTGTTGGAGGTTTTTTTCAATATATTACAAATGTATTCATTATTCCCTAGTTCATAAAAATAATTAAAAGCTACAGGCCAAACACAAATTCCTAGAACACGAAAACCTGACTGGCGTCCCACTGCCAAATACCAAGGTTGCCAGCTTCTGAGTTTATGGGTTTCTTAATGAGAACTTCTACCTTCTCATTCGATAAAGGGCTTAGGTGGACAATTCCTCCTGGTGTTCCTAGTATAATTCCTGATATAACCAGGAGTTACAAAGCTAAAACCCTACACATCTAAAATGAAACTGGGCTACTATTATTTTACATATGTTTTTAGAAATTCAGAAATGACTTGCCCTAAAATAAAAACTGTCAAAAAAAGTTCTTAAAAGTGATTCCTAGAATGTAAATAACATGTGTTCATGCTCTTCTAAAAAAGAAAAGAGGGAAATAATAGAGAAGGAAATACAAATAGATCCAATTCATCATTGTGATATCTAGGTTTCTCCTTAGATAAAACAGACATAAAACATGTGCTTTACAAGTCTCAGATGACCTTCAAGACATCTAAGTACAGTATCTATGGATTTAAGTATAATTAACAACTCTCGTTTTTCTATTTAAAGAATTTTCATTCTGTTTCCTTAACAGGCAAAAGCCAATCAATCTTGTTCTCAAATGCTAATACAAGTAATTAAAAATAACATTAATTGAAATACTGCAGGGGCTGTTAGGTTTTTAGATGGTGAGTTATTTTTTTTTTCCTTCATCTTAACCTTGTGGCTATACTAATTTACAGGACCAATTAAGGAAGCACCCTTTGTATGATCCACCTCTAGGATAAAGAGCTGGCCTTTAAAACCCAGAAAAGAACTACAGAAGGCCACAGCACTGTGAGTTAGCTTGGGCACCAGCAACTAGAATCTTTATTTCACCTGGTAGACCAAACATGACAGATCGTCTTATTTATAGTGTGAATATTAATTTTTTGGTTTTGGTAACAAAACTACAGTGCTCATTTGTATTGTTTTAAAACTTGTAAATATGCCCTGTAGGATAAGTAATATTCAAAGCAACATCCTAATTAAAAGGAAAACTCAGTTGTCTTGCAAGATAAAATAAAAGGGCACATAAATTGTAAATAAGATACATGGTAAAAATGAAAAAGACAGGCTGGATAGGAGAGGAATGAAATAAGATTTGGAAATGTGCTTCTTAAATGAACACAAATTGTGAGATAATGTCTTGTTGAACAATAAAAATAACAAACCAGTGGCAAAGATGTAATAGAATTTCCTCTGTATACCATTTTAATCTTAATATAATTTTCCCCAGTGCATCCATGTTTATTGAACTACTACAACCATTTCTTTCTCACTCTGTCCAAAGTTACTGAGAGTGTGTTTCTTTGCTGTAAATAATTCCCTGATTATGAACATGAGAACGATCCAGAAATTGACCACAGTTTATAAAAGAAAAAAAAATGACAGAGCATCTGCTCAGGGCCAAAAGCCTTATGAGAATGCCAAAAGCATGTGCCGTTTCCTCAGGGAAGCAGGGGTTGAATGCAAAAAACCATTTTCCCTTCCTCCTGCATAAGGCAACTCCACACCTCTATTTCTTTGTTCCTGTCTTCAGAAAATGCAGGGAAGACTTCCATGGTACCTCAAACTACAGTTTGCCGCAATGTGAGAATAGGGCTGATGCCAAGGAAGTGTCAAGTCCAGTTAATCAGAACCCAAATGCCTTGAGAAAGATGCACAACAGTATGGCCTCAGTTTCTCAGTCTGCAAAATGGGGATGATCATAGTTACACCTCTTAGCTTCAAGTCTAATAGGTAACTAGGTGCTTAGTAAACTCTACTGAAATATGGATGTGAAAGGTCAAGCTCCACATATGTGAAGGGTTTGCTGGAGGGGAGACATGGAGTCCAGAAGGAGCCCTGACTCTACTCCTGACCCCTACCTTAGGAAGTTCAGCAAAATGTCCATCTCCAGTCAATCCCATACCAACCTCAGACATTTCAATTACCAGGGTAATAAATCCCCACCCCACCTTTGCCTACACTGAGGTCGGTCATTCACTTCATGTTATTTTTCACGAGGTTCTTAAGGTTCTAAACTTTAAAGAAATATTCAAAAGTGGAAATTATGCCCTGCTTATCACTTGGCTTTTAATTTGGCACCACTCTGCAGTAGGAATCTGTTTTTTACTGAACATCAACACTCAAATACTTTTTCTGCCATTGAAAGTCTAATTTATTCTATTATTTTATTACTTTTCAAAAGTTCATTAGGCAAAAGGGAGATGTACTTGTCCAAACACACAAAATATGTGCCGAATATATTAACAAATAGATTATCAATTCACTATTTTGTTGAAATGAATGCATAACTGTATAATGTGACTAACTTTTAACTTTGATTTTTTATGTAGAAAAATTATGGATCACATGACAGTGGATCTCCTAAGCAAAAATAGCTTATGGAACCGGAATGATTAAGTACTCTTATAATAAATGATCACCTGTTACAGTTGCAAATCATGGGTATATTATCTTTATAAACTTTGCATTTTTTTTCTAGAAAAATGTCTAAGGATTTAAATTTACGTTTCCAGGTCTATCTGATTTTGCAATATAAAAATCAAGGTTAGTGGTTTTCTCTTCTACTTTTTTTAAAAACCTAATTGATCCGAATGCAAATAAAGTAAAGGCCATTATTAAACACTTCATGAGGCATTACATATTCAGACTTTATCATCACAGATCCACTGATATTAGATGTTGATTACAGAAGTAAGTTGAGATTGCCTGAAAGATCATCACCAAAGCAGATCTCCTTTTCAAAAGCAGAGGCCTCTCCTGTATTTCTCAGCCATCTTGCCTACAGATGTGCTTCAAGGCCATTGTTTCGGATGATCTTGGCGTATTCCTTGGCCGATGTGTAAGGGACTCGGGGTCTAGCTGGGTCTTCGAAATCAACATGGAAGAGACCAAACCGGCTGCTGTACCCCTGGTTCCACTCAAAGTTATCCAGAAGAGACCACGCACAATATACTTGAAGATTGACTTTATCAAGTTGGATAGCTGAAATTTAAAAAAAAAAAAATCATCATTTCTGGGAAGGCCTTATGAGAACATAGACAAAATCACTCATGAACAGTCTGCATCTCTTTCTCCGTCTTTGCAGGAGATCACAGTGGGAGAAGACAAAACCTGTTCTCTATACCCCTTTTCCAAACAAAGAGATAAGTATGTAAGGTAATGCATGCTAATTAGCTTGATTTAGCCATTCTACAATGCCGTACATATACCAAAGCATCATGTTGTACACCTTAAATACATCCAATTTTTATTTGTCTATTTTAAAAATCCCCTTTTTCAGTTTTCTGCTTAAATCAAGCAGGGACTTAATTCAATAAATTGTTAAATATTATTCTAATTATTCGGCTATTCATTCATTTCAAATTTGCTTTATTCATTCCTTTACTCAATGAACAGTTTTTCAGTACCTACCACTTTTCAGGCACAAGGACACACGCACAAGGTCCCCTCTGGTACCTAGAAAGGTACTCAATAAAGACACTTTTCCATTTCTAAGTACAGCCTCCAGATATTCCAGAAAGTCCACTAGAAAATTGGAAGAGATAACAGTAGCATGCCTGAGGAAGCCTCAGAGGTTACCTGCTGTCCCAATGGTCAAACCGAGACTTGTCTTACAATTCTGAAGAGAGAGAGCCTCCAAAATGAAAAGAGTCAAGGGTCAGCATGCAGCTTTAGCCATGACTATCTCCTAGACTGAGGGAGTACAGAAATGCTCTGGCATCCTTTCTTAGTCTGATAGGGTGGCCATAACAGCACACCATATACTGGGTGACTTATAAAGAGAAAAAATGTATTTCTCACAGTTCTGAAGGCTGGGAAATCCAAGATCAAGGTGGCAACAGATTTGGTGTCTTGTGTGGGACTGTATCCTGTTCATAGACGAGTGTCTTCTTGCTGTGTCCTCATAAGGCAGAAGGAGCCGGGGAGCTATCTCATATCCCTTCTTATAAGAGCACTTATCCCATTTATGAGGGCTCCATCCACATGACTTAATCACCACCCAAAGGCCCCACCTTTGGGATACTGGGAGCTAAGATGTCAATCTGAATTTGTTGGGGGGTTGCGGGGGACAAAACTTTCCATCTACAGCACATCCCCTTTGCCCCACACCTAAACTCAAAATGGTGCTTAAGCCCTTTAAGAGCCAAAGCAATGGAGCATCTCTCCACTAAGTGTATACACACATAAATATTTGGTGTAATTTTATTTGTGGATGCCCAGAAGCCCATCGACAGACTCCATGTTAAGACTTCAAAATGTAGATTTAACGTATGCAACTCTTCTCCACATAGTTTCACACTGGTTTCCATCACTTTATTCAGGGAATTTAGATTACATTTTCTTAGCATTTCAAGCTTCGCAAAACTCTGAGGTCTTGTGAGTCCTTGCATTGCGCATTTTCTTTTTTAAAACCAGAATAAATAAACCCAACCTATGGAATATGCTTCCTAAAACACGAAATATCCATTTTTCAGTAGAGAAATTAAATGAAAAGGCCAGCTGCCTTATAAGATGGATATATTTCTAAATAAGCTGGGTGAGAATAAACATTCATATACTAAATCATATTTTAATTGTTTCAGAGATTGCTTTCAACCAAAATGACCCCTCTAGTTAAATATTCAGCAGGGCAATACCTAACCTTTAATTTTTTCATTGGTGTCCATTTTGTCTTTCAGATCTCTTAAAAGCACTATATCTATATTCCACTACACATGTGTTGGTCTCCAAACATTCTTGGAATTTTTTTCTATGGATATTCTGTAGACAAAAGACCCCCAACAGTTTGACATATAACCCCCTCAACATTTGTGCATGGAGGTGTAAGATCTGCTTTGCTTAGAGAGTTTTTTATAAATAGCCTTGAGGCAGGAATTAAGCCAAGCTGGATTGACTCCTTTAAATTTTTTTTTAATTTTCAATTTTTGTGAGTGCATAGTAGGTGTATATATTTATGGGGTACCTGAGATATTTTGATATAGCCATGCAATGTATAATAACCACATCATGGCAAATGGCACAGGACACAATGTCAACCATAAGACTGTCCTCACTGTGACACCAACCACGACCACACGGTAACTGATGTGATTTACTGTGATGTTGTTATTACACATTGCATGTCTATATCAAAGCGTCTCATGTATCCATCCGCTTAAGCATTATCCTTCATGTTACAAACAATCCAATTATACTTTTAATTATTTTTAAATGTACAATTATATTATTATTGACTGTAGTCACCCTGTTGTGCTATCAACAACTAGGTTTTATTCTTTCTTTCTATTTTTTATACCCATTAACCATTCCCACTTTGCCCCCTCCTACAAACCCTCCACTACCCTTCCCAGTCTCTGGTAACTATCATTCTACTCTCTATCTCCATGAGTTCAATAGTTTTAAATTTTAGCTCCCACAAATAAGTGAGAACATGTGAAGTTTGTCTTTCAGTGCCTGGCTTATTTCACTTAACATAATGTCCTCCAGTTCCATCCATGTTGTTGCAAATAACAGTATCTCACTCCTTTTATGGCCGAATAGTACTCCATTGTGTATATGTATTACATTTTCTTTATCCATTCATTGATTGTTGAACACATAGGTTGCTTCCAAATCTTGGCTATTGTGAATAGTGCTGTAACAAACATGGATGTACACTGATTTCCTTTCTTTGGGGTACATACCCAGCAGTGGGATGGCTGGATGGTGGCTCTATTCTTAGTTTTCTGAGGAACCTCTACACTGTACTCCACACTGGTTGTACGAATTTACATATTAGCTCTTCTTAAATAAACATTGTTGAGAAATAAGAAATATAGCAATAAGTACATAAGCTGTGCAGGAATAAAAGCATTACTAGATATTCCTTTTACTCCTACCTGTCCACATTTGCTATGTGTGTCTCCTCCTCCCTCTGTCAGTTATAATCTGGAAAATATCAATGTTTTATATAATTTATTTTTTAAGAACCCAGGTTTAGTACTGGATGGCATATCTCTAAGAATCAAAATGATCTGGCCAGGTGCAGTGATTCATGCCTTTAATCCCAGCACTTTGGGAGGCTGAGGTGGCTGGATCACCTGAGGTCAGGAGTTTGAGACCAGCCTGGCCAACATGGTGAAACCCTGTCTCTACCAAAATTCCAAAAATTAGCTGGGTGTGGTAGTGGGCACCTGTGGTCCCAGCTACTTGAGAGGCTGAGGCAGGAGAATCACTTTTACCTGGGAGGCAAAGGTTGCAGTGAGCCGACATCATGCCATTGCACTCCAGCGTGGGCAACAGAGTGAGACTCCAACTCAAAAAGAAAAAAAAAATATATATATATATATATATATATATATATTTTATATATATATATATAATATATATATATATATATATATATATATATATATCTCAAAGCCAAATGCCAGGCCAGAAAACAATAGTCTCTTTTGCCTTGTAATTCAATCTGGGGACATGTGAGAATCTGCATATTTTCTTTCTCATTTGCAGAACTACTGCCCAACAAGAAATCCTGCCAGGTATAAAGCCAGACAGTTTCTGAAAACACACATGGTCCCACTGAACACACATAAAAAGATTGATTCATGTGCTAAACCACTGGACAAAAACGATGCCTTGCCTGCTTGGAAGGGAACAAAAAGGAAATCTTGACAATTTCATTGTTAACTGCCAGGAGTTCCGCAGCAGGCACTAAACTGCCCTGCCCGGGTGACACTGGTGAATGTCTGTGCATTTTCATTGCAAGAACATTCAAGTAGAGAATTACTACCTAGTTAGGACTGAGGAACTAGTCTGCTGGAATCTTCCTCACTGTGCCACCACTGGGAAAAATTATAAAACCACATTGGAACCTGCATGCCTCTCCTCTTCCAATCTCCTCAAGAACCGAAAGAGACCATCATTACATTTCTTGCCACCATGATTTATGAGGTCCCAAATCTTGCCAAGAAAAAAAAAAAAAAAAAAAAACAGTTCTATGAGTTCACTTTCTGTTTCCAGAGTTGGAGTCAAAATAAACACAGGAGCTTTGGGTGAGTATGGAGTACACTAGGATAAAAACGACATGCACCACAAAGTCAGGGTGTGGGTTTAGACTACGAGACCAGTGGAAAACGTCTCACAGTAAGCAGGTTGGAAATAAAAATGTAAGAGAAATATCTAAACCTTGCTAATATGTTATAGCTTCTCTCAGGCTGTTCTAATTATAAATACCCTATGCGGGCTAGGTGCGGTGGCTCATGCCTGTAATCCTAGCACTTTGGGAGGCCAAAATGGGCGGATCACCTGAGGTCAGGAGTTCGAGACCAGCCTGGCCAACATGGTGAAACCTCGTCTCTACTAAAAACACAAAAATTAGCCGGGCATGGTGTCATGTACCTGTAGTCCCATCTACATGGGAGGCTAAGGCAGGAGACTTGCTTGAACCCAGGAGGTAGCCTGGGTGACTGAGTGAGACTCTGTCAAAAAAACAAACAAACAAACAAACCCTATGCTACTGTTGTACTCTACACATGCACACACACACACACACACACACACACACACAAGCACACTGCCCAGTTAGCCAGACTGAAAAGGTTGAGGGCATAACATCAACCATAAGACTGTCCTCACTGTGATACCAACCACAAGATCAATGGTTTGCCAAAATCTCCCTCAGTTTTGGTAATTTGCTAAAAAGACTCACGAAATTCACAAAAAACTGTTATATTCACAGTTCTGATTTATTACAGGAAGAGATAGAGACTGGCTAAAGAAGGAAATGCATAGCACAGGATCTGAGGGATTCCAAACATGAAGTTTACATATCCTCTCCCCTGGGAGTCAGATGCATTGTCTTCCTGGTATTAACGTGCACGATACACATAGAGAATCGCCAATGAGGAAAGCACACCTGAGCTTCAGTGTCCAGAGTTTTTATGGGGGGGCTGTATTAGTCAGGGTTTTCTTAGAGGGACAGAACTAATAGGATATATATGTATATAAACTATGCTTTCTATATAAAGTATTAACTTACACAATCACAAGATCCCACAATAGGCTGTCTGCAAGCTGAGGAGCAAGGAGTGGCTGTCTGAGTCCCAAAACTGAAGAACTTGGAGTCCAATGTTTGAGCGCAGGAAGCATCCGACATGGGAGAAAGACATAGGCTGGGAGGCCAGGCCTGTCTTCAGGTTTTTCTGCTTGTTTTATATTTGCTGGCAGCTGATTAGATGGTGCCCACCCAATTAAGGGTGGGTCTGCCTTCCCCAGCCCACTGACTCAAAAGTTAATCTCCTTTGGCAACACCCTCACAGACACACTCAGGATCAATATTGCATTTTTCAATTCAATCAAGTTGACACTCAGTATTAACCATAACAAGGGCTTTATTACAAAGGCAGGATTGATCAATTGATGACCCAAGTGGATTAACTCAGTTTCCTGGTTACCTGATGCCAGGAACCTAAAGCCCCCACATTAAATGTGATTGGTCTTCCTGATGTGATGAGCTCCCAACCTAAACAAAGAGATTTTTATCAATTATGACATAGATGGCCTCTCAGAAGCTGAGTGAAAAAACCAAACCACTCTTTGGACAAAATTTAATTCTTCACTACGTGTGTGTATACTCACATACATAGAGACATTATTTTAGAAACTCATTACTTTATGATAAGGGACAGAATCTTTGTAAGTTACTGGTTTATGAAACATCCTAATTATGCCTGTGTTTGTCACATTACAAAACTCTAGAAATTGGAAGCCCAGCATCAATGGAATTTATTTTTCTGCAATTTATAAACAGAGGCAGTCTTTGTTTTCAGGATGGTCTAGGGCTTATATAAGATACCCGTGGATGTGACAAAACTATCAAGCTATCAAAAAAAAAAAAAAAAAAAAAGAACACTCATCCATAGACCCAAACTGCCATGTCAAGAATCAATGGAAAAATTCAGGGCAGTGCAAAAAGCAGCCGCCTCACAAAGGAAAAAAAAAAAGAGAGGAATAAAGTGCCAGGAATGAGCAGGGAGAAAAAAAATATATAGGACTCTAGATTTTTGTGTTCAACTAATGGCGAGATATAATACTCAAGGAAACCTTCCTAAGGAAAATAAGTAAAGAATGCTGAATAGAGTTTTTAAAAATAAATCTTCTTCAAAACAATGGAAAGCTGAAAAGTTAGTAGAGAATTAACAAAAGAAAGTGGAATTTGAGGTTGGTAGATACAGGAGCTACTTTTGCCTGATGGAATTTTCCAATCTTAGAAAATCTAAATCTTTTTCTATTTCCTGGGGGAAAGCTAGATGTCAAAACTCAGAGTCATAGCAGGTGGGAAGTCTAGTATGAGACCCCACCCAGAGAAGACTACAAACTCAAAAGACAAAACATTCAGTGTAATGGTGAGAGAGTGCCAGACACAAACTAGTCATTGGAAAGTCTTGAGTTTAACCTCTGGTGGTTCAACAAGTGTAAAGTCTGGATCTTGGTTTAAGGTGATGGCATACTGGTAGATCCCCCAAGTACCTGGCAGATGGATATTCAAATTATTTTTGAAAAGAGGGACCTGTATATTCTAAAACTCCAATTGTTATTATAATATTTTAAGTATAATCATCAGCACATAATCAAATATAATGAGAAAGACATGGAAAATCATGACATAAAGAAAAATAAATAACCACAGTCAACAGACAACAGAAACAAACCCACAAAGCACTGAGTTATTAGAACTGTCATACAGACTGTACAACAACCACATTTACCATGCTTAAGGAAAAGAGACAAACTTGAAATATCTTCAAGGTTAGGAACCCATAAAAGCTGAGGTGACATGTTTGGAAAGGGAACCTCTACAGGCTTACATTTTAATTCCAGCTGCACCAGCTGCTGGCTGGAAGAAGCCTCTCATTTTTCATGAATACAGTGGAGACTCTATTATCTACTCCTAGTGATGTTAAAAAGAGTAAATGAAATAACAAGGAAGGCAGAACCTAAGGTAAAATAAACACCAGGAAGGCACATGGGCAGACGAAAGTCCATGTGAAGACACAGCGAGAAGTTAGCCTCTGCTGACAAATGCCGTATCTCCTTTCAGAAATCTGTGGCGATAACTGAGAAACGAAGAAGATGCTTCGGCTCAGCAGGGCCAAATGCCTTTTTAGCCCACTGCTTAGTTGAAATCCAGCTTCATCCCCAGTGGATCAGGAAAAGTTCTCTCAATTCACCATATGTGTGGGTTAATGGTGGCCCCTGCAAAGGATAAGTCTGTCTACCCAAAACTTGTGAATGTGGCCTTATTTGGAAAAAGGGTCTTTGAGAATGTAATTCAATTAAGGCTCTCAAGACGAGATCATCCTGGAAGACAGTGTGCCCTAAATCCAACGACAAGTGTCCTTAGATGATAAGAGAAAGGGCAAAGACATGTAGGAAAGAAGACAATGTGGAGACAGAGGCAGAGATTGGAGTGAAATATCTGCAAGCCAAGGAACACCAAGGGTTGCCAGAAACCACCAGCAGCCAGCATAGAAGCATGGAATCAATTATCCCTTAGAGCCTCCAGAAGGAACCAGTCCTGCTGACACCTTAATTTTAGACTTCTGGCCTCCACAACTGTGAGAGAATAAATTTCTGTTGTTTTAAGCCACCAGGTTGGTGGTAATTTCTTACAGCAGCCACGGGAAGCTAATGCACCATGCTCTTTTAGAGTGGTTGCCAACAGGGCTCTGAGTCCCAAACCACCCACCTGATCTTCCTGGGGGCTTATGAGAACCTCTCTCAAGGCCTGTCAAAGCTGGAGAAAGAAAGCCTTCCAGGGACCCAGCTTGAAGCCAATTTTCTGGCAATTGCACCCACACTCACTTTGAAAGTGTGTTTCTTTGAGTTCGGTTGAAATGCACAAGAGCATTACAATTGGAGGGCATCTCTAGCTGGATAACAGTTTTTGCAAGAAAACTGGCATGTTGGCTGTTTTCCCTTTCATTGGAAAAAAAAATAAAATAAAACAACATCAGGAAGATCTAAACATAGAAAATGCATCATAAGCCCCCCGCTCCAACTCCAGCTGAATATCAGTGGCTGGACAACATCTGTGAAAATGCCCAAATAATCCCAGTGCAGGAAGCCCACCTGCAGATGGGAACTCTTAATAGCAAAGACTATGACTTTCTGAAAAGAGAGTCTTTGAAAACCAAAAGCTAATTTTTAAATATTTTATAGGAAAATGCCAATTAACCAGAAAAAACTGCACAGATTTCTTAATTATCAGTATTATTCCTACTACTTACATTAGACTTTGGAGGGAAAAGACTGCAAATAGCAAGTAGTTGAAAGGAATTATATTTTAAAAATCTAAATATTAAAGCTGATCTGAGGCTAGGTTCATGTTCTGGGTCATCTTCTATAACTTCTCTATCAATATTATTTTTACAGTATCTTATCCTCCAGTACAGAAGATTCTTTTATGGGAATGAAATTTCTTCTCAACAAGGGAATTTCTCTTCTATTGGAAAAGCTGCCTTCTTTACCCCGTTCCCTCCCTTTCTCTTTCCTTTCCTTTCTTTCTTTTGTTTTTCCCCTCTGGGACTTACTTTCCTCTTCTGCAAAATGGGGTAATAGTATCTCTTTCATAGGATTGTGGTAGGATTAAATAATGAACAATGCCTAGTAAACACCCACTATAAACTACCTTGCTGTTGCTATTGTTTTCATTTCTCTCAGAGTCTGGGAGGGCAATGAATGAAATCTGTTTCATCTCTTTCTCCCATCTGGCTTCAAACAGCTTTCAGAGGGTATAGAGTCAGCACAAAGTGATCGGTGCTGAGAAGCAGAGAAATCAGGGCACAGAGGGAAAGTTCAGCATCTGGGACAGGGTTTGCATTCTGTGAGAACAGGTCAGTTGTGGGTCACGAGAAATAATCAGCAAAAACAAAGAGCTTGGGGTGATTCTACCAGGAACACTGGATACTGTTGAAGCTCCCCTGCTTTAGTGCGCTGGGAGATGGGGATGACATCACTCAAGATTTTTAGGATCCTGCAACATCCATCCTACATCCATTAAGTAAATATATGTTGTGCTAGGAACTGGGAATACCATGATGAACAAAATAAGCAGCCTTTCATTTACAGTTTATGTGGAAGACATATCTAAATCAAATTATCACTCTGTGAGTATCGAATTATTGTCTGAAAAGTAGTATGAAATGAAAGAAGTGGGTAATGTGAGAACATTTTAGTTAACATTTATTGAATGTTTAGTTACCACTTTAAGGATTTCATGTATGCATTCATCCATTTAGTCTTTACAATCAACCTATGAGTTAGATAGTTATTATCAGTGCCCCTATTTTATAGGTAAGGGAATTGATACACAGAGCGGTTAGGTAAGCCTTGCAAAATTCATACATCAAGTAAGTAGGAGAGTTGAGATAGGAACCCAGGCAGGGTAACAACAGCAGCAGCAGGCGAAGCCACCATGCCATACTGAGTCTTGACAGCACACAAGAATGGAAGATCTGCCCTAATCAGCAAAAGTGGGAGAAGAAGGCTAGTGGAGCCGTTTCCTGGAGTAAACTAGAGCCGAATGCCCACGCATGAGTCGGAGTTACCTGGCACTAACCAACAGAGCTATTTCTCGGTTGTAAGCAACAGAAGCTGAGGTTGGCTGTTGAAGCATAGAAGTGGTTGGGCTGATCAAACAGGTTCAAATAATGCTCTCAGGATCAGTGCTCAGAAGCACACCACAGAGCGAGTTGGTTAAAGAAACAGTCTCGGGCCGGACGTGGTGGCTCACTCCTGTAATCCTAGCACTTTGGGAGGCCAAGGCAGGCGGATCATGAGGTCAGGAGATTAAGACCATCCTAGCTTAACCCTGTCTCTACTAAAAACACAAAAAGACCATCCTAGTGAAACCCTGTCTCTACTAAAAACACAAAAAATTAGCCAGGAATGCTGGCGGGCAGCTGTAGTCCCAGTTACTTGGGAGGTTAAGGCAGGAGAATCGCTTGAACCCAGGAGGTGGAGCTTGCAGTGAGCCGAGATCACGTCACTGCACTCCAGGCTGAGTGACAGAGCAAGACTCCGTCTCAAAGAAAAAAAAAAAAAACAGGAAAGAAACTGCTAACGATCCAATGAGCATGAGCTTCTGCAGTTCATGTGGCTGCCCAAATCCAACTTTCTTACAATCCTAGCAGACACCAACATCTTGGCAACTTCTGTAGCAGAAACTAGACCTTCCAAGGACTGTCATTCTCAAAAGCTGGATGTCTATTCTGCCGTCCTTACCAGCACAATAGGTTCTGCCTTCGTCAAGCTGTTCACTTTCGAATTGAATTCACACACGGATGAGTCTGATTGGTGGGACACATGTCTGTGCCCTTGCTCCAGAGAAACCTGGGGAATTCACTCTCTACCTTGGCTAGACAAAACTCATAATGCTGGATATCTTTCAAATGTAACCAATGTGTTCAACAAATGCTAGACAGCAGAAAACATGACAGATGTCTACTGCACTAGATGAAGAACGACAAGAGCAATCCAAGAAAACAGAAAGCTCATCTGAAATCCATCTGAAAGCTCAGCTATGGGAATGGCTCACAACGCATTTAAGGAACTTAAAAAAGACAGTTCAGCAGGATAAATTATAAAAAATGTATGGGGAGAAAGTCACAAACTAGTGCCTAAGACATTCAGCTCCCTTTAAAGATTTTTAAAATTTTGATCTTTATCACAACAGCAACGACAACAAAAAAATCGAAGGGTTTTAAGCAGGGGAGTCACTTTAGCTAATTTGTATTTTTAAAAGATTACTGTGACCTCTGTGGAAAATAGATTTGAGTGTAGCAAGAACGGAATCAAAGAGAGCATTTAGGAGTAATTGCAGTAAATCACAAGGGAGTTGATGAGAGGTTGGTCTTGGATGGCCTAAGTGAAGATGAAGAAAACCAGATGGATTCAACAGAGGAGATATTCAGATAAAAATCAACAAGATTTAGCAATTCACTGGCTATCAGTGCAGAAGGAGATAAGAAAGCAAAGTTAGCACAATTTAATGAATGTTGTCAATGTCTGAATAGAAAATATTGGACATAGATAAGTTTTAGGGGCGTGGCAGGGAAGATAATGAATGAAACTTTGGTTATGATGACTTTAGGTTGCCTTTTTTGACCTCCAAAGAAAGAGTTGAAACGTTAATTACATAGACAGATAAAGAGCTCAAAGAAGAGTCCGAGATGGAGATGGAAACTTTGGATAACGACGGGAAGATGGTAATTGAAATCATGGATGTTGAATAGAATTTAGAGAATAAGAAAACAAGACTTTGATACAAGCCTTACCGCATTCCAGGTTTTAAAGGCAGGCTGGAAAAGGGAGACAGAGAAAGAAGGCCAGAAATACCCCCAGACCCTTAAGCTGATAAAATCACAAGAGATGCTTTCCGTGGATGTGATTTTACAGAAGTCACACAGCCAATACAAGGAGAACGTGCTGATAGAACCAAAGGCTGTCTGATTCCAAAACCCATGGTCTTTGCATATGGTTAGCACTGGAAGATTGCAAATCTAGAACACAAGGAAAAGAAGTGACAAGCAAGAGTCAAAGCCACTATGGGGAGAGCAATGCTAGACCATGTGGAGAGCATGAAGTGGGTGGAAGTGGGAGACACACCTGGAACACCAGATCCCTAATAACAAAAATCCTTCTATGACCTTCAAGGTCCTACATGATGAGGCCCTGCTCTTTACTTGACGTTTGCCAGGCACACTGAGATTCTTTATCTTCTTGGAATGTGCTAGCTCTTGACCATCTCATGGCCTTTACACTAGCTTTTCCATCTGATTGGATCATTCTGGATCAATCACTTTATGATTCTTCATTGCCACTAGGGTCTTAGTTCCAATTCAACCTTAGTTAATCTTTTCTAACTCTCCAGTTTAAAATTCTATTCCCGACCAACCCATTCTCTCTCATATCATCATGTATTATTTTCTTTGTGGCCCTTACCATTAAAATAAAGTGTTTTCTTCATGTATTTACTCATTTTGTATTATTTACCCTCAGAAGACTGAAAGACTCATGAGAAAAAGAGACCATGTTCATCTATTCTTTTTAATATGCCTCACCCTGAGAACAATAAGTAGCACATAGTAGAGGCTAAGCAAACACTTGCTGAAGGAACAAGTGGGAGAGGGAGGGAAAGAAATATGAGAGGAGAAGGAATGAAAGAAGGAGGGAGGGAGGGAGGAAAAAAGGGAAGGAGCAAAGAGGGATCATTTTAACATAACTTTAATAGGACTCTGGTCTCACTATTCCCATCTGGGTGGTGGAATCACAGCATCTCCAGGCTGAACAACAAAGGCTTCAGTGGTCATGGATTTCAAGTCCTTATCCAGCATCTTAATCTCTGGATTAAGATGGACTACCACTGCTGGTAGTCCTTGTCTCCCATCACAACCAGCCACTGCTTCCAGTCCCAACCTGATGATTTCAACTCTCCATCCATTCAGACCAATTATTCCCCATCACTTCCCACTGTCCTACTTTGTGACACTGCCTAAAAGCTCCTCCACTGTCTCGGTGGCTGCTACCACACTTCCAACTCTGATTCCCAATGCTTCTCAATAACTCTCATTTCTGGGCAGTCCTCTTGAGTGTTTTCCTCTTGATGATCTGTTAACTCTGAAAGCTTCAGATATTCTGGGATAATAGCACCACACTCTCCTGGGGCACAGCATGAAACTTGAATGGTGTCTCCCTGGTCCTGGGAGTCCCTTATGTTAACATAGTACAGATGGAAGAAAACATTTTCCATTGTATGATTTTATCCCTAGGCCTCAGATATACACTTTGAAATAGCTACCACTTTTTAGTCCATAAGAATATTGATCTACTTGTATATAGAAATAGTTCATTTTGGCCAGGCACAGTGGCTCATGCCTGTAATCTCAGCACTTCGGGAGGCCAAAGCAGGTGGATCACCTGAGGTCGGGAGTTTGAGACCAGCCTGGCTAACATGGTGAAACCCCATCTCTACTAAAAATAAAAAAATTAGCCAGGTGTGGTGGCGTGCACCTGTAGTCTCAGCTACTCGTGAGGGTGAGCAGGAGAATTGCTTGTACCTGGGAGGCAGAGGTTGCAGTAAGTCAAGATCAAGTCACTGCATTCCAGCCTGGGCAAAAGAGTGAGACTCCATCAAAAAAAAAAAAAAAAGAAGAAGAAGAAAGAAAGAAAGAAAGAGAGAAAGAAAGAAAGAAAGAGGGAGAAAGAAGGAAAGAAGGAAAGAAAGAAAGAAAGAAAAAGAAAGAAAGAAAGAAAGAAAGAAAGAAGAAAGAAAGAAAAAGAAAGAAAGAAAAGAAAGAAAGAAAGAAAGAAAGAAAGAAAGAAAGAAAGAAAGAAAGAAAGAAAGAAAGAAAGAAAGAAAGAAAGAAAGAAAGAGCTCATTTCTACCAACCAAAGACACCTAAGAATATCCTCCAAAGAAAGTAGTTGACACCCTGGAGAGAAAGATCAGAGTCTCATATTTCTGTACTCAAGTAAAAGGTTAAGTTCTAGGTTCTATGACTCCAGAAATGGAAAATAGTTACCATGGATAAATTTTAAAATGGCAACACTGAATGTGGGGGGGGCAAAAGAAAAACATGTAGTTTTACTGTAAAACTAATTTAGGGCTTTCAAATTATAATTTATTAAACTGTAGCCTGAATTAATGAAATAATCTTAACACTTTCTTCTTCTTACTTTCATTCCTCCATTACATCCACAAATTTTTATTAAGTAATGCTATGGTTTTCATATGTTCTCCAAAAAGCATTTGTTGGAAACTTGACCCCCAATGCCTCAGTATTAGGAGATGAGGCCTAATGGAAGGTATTTATATCATTCTCTCTCTCTCTCTCTCTCCCTCCCTCTCTCTCTCTCTCTCTCTCTCTCTTCCCCCCACCCCCACTCTCCCACTCTCTATCTCACATGATGACTTCTGCCATGTTATGACATAGCAAGAAAGTCCTCTATCTTGGACTTCCCATCTACCAGAATTGTAAGAAATAAGTCTCTATTCTTTATACATTAACCAGTTTGAGATATTCTGTTATAACAGCAGAAAATGGACTGAAACAAGCATCTAGTACTATATACAAGTTATTGTTTCAGGTAGAGTGATTCCTATATAGGAGGAAAGAAATCTGACATAGACTTTTCCTTTAACGAAAGTAGAATACAAACACCACACATAGATTTTCTTGCTATGTACATTCATTCCGTATCTTTCACTTTCTTTTTGTAACATATGTAAGACATATAATTAATGTCTTAATTATGTTCAATGTCTGTCTTCTACTTCAGATTCTAAGTTCCAGGAGGGCAAGAATCCTGGGGATCTTGCATTCTCAAGTCTTAGCACAGAGGCTAATGAAGGACAGGTGCTTAATGAATATAGTCCAAATGAACAAAAAATAAATATATATGACATTGAATATAATGTCAGCAATATAAGCTTAGAGAAAAGACAGTTCCTAAAATGGCAAGATTTTTCCCTTGACCAAGATAACAAAATTCAACTTCAACTTTTTCAAATAACCATAGAGAGATATGAGGTTTAATCTTCTTCCATTCTGATCAACTCACTGCCCATTTTCTATGTTAGGAAACAGATCATCCTCTTGTGATCACTGGACTTCAAAACCACGTCTCTTGTCAATAACTGCTATTTATATATATATATATGCAATAAATGCTAAATAAATTACATTAAATACCCCTAAAAAGACATTCTCAGAGGAGTCAATGCCACCCTCTGTTACAAAAGGAGAGCCCGTGTTAGCATTGTTCTCACCACTACACCACAAAAACACCTCAAATGCTTATGGACAGCAGTCGCAGTAATTGCCTAGAGTTGAGAGAGATAGGAAAACGAGTACAGTTGAGAAGAAAGAGCAATGACACCTCTTTAAAATGCTACCGTGTAAGTTTTCATATTGCTGGCACCAAGTTCAAGCCCAGGTGGGCACACCTCACCCACACTGTCCATCCTGACCTAAGGTACAAGTCTCACTAGTCTCCTTTTTAAGGACAAGGAAGGACACTGCTTGGTGATATGGCCACAAGCTGTTCAGGGAAGAGACTTTGCTCAGCACATTTCAGCTACTGAGCAGGGCTGGGCTCATTTCAGAGAGCCACATAAAATAAATAATCATGCAAAAGGAGATTCGTTCTGATAGGGCTCTGACAGCTGCTCCGAGAGGTGGGTCCTTGCAAGCCCATCTTTCAACAATGAACTGACCCAAAGATCCAGGAAAGCTCCAGACAGGACCATATGGCCTGGAATAAAAACATATTTCAAACTCTGTTTATTATGCATATCTTTCAAAGGTTCACCACTCTGTGATGAAACATTGCACCTGCAAGGCTTTAATAAGCTTCCCAGCCAAGTACAATTATAAAATCGCAGGCACCTGAAGAATTTGTCTTCTCTTATGCTTAGCCATGCACTGCCCACCAATGACTGGCCTCATTATTTTTAATTATATGGGTTTGCAGTATTTTGTAAGCTACGATCAATACTTATTCAGAAAATACAACTCCTTATAGGCCTCAGAATGAGAGCCATGATATATATCTCTCCTCCTAAACTTTGGAGACTCCAACATTGTGTACAAAACCCTCCAGTCTTCCTGAGAAAGAAAAAGAAGCAATGCAACTGTGCAACCCTGCAAAGACAGGAGAGCATTTGACATAAATTTAGGCTGGACATCATTCATCAGGAATGTCAGGGGCAGAGGGGATATGAGCAGCTTTCTTCACAAGTGAGCCCTGTGACTCCACATCTGGTCCAAATATATGAGAAGCACAGTTTGTTCATTATCACTCCACAAATATCCATTGAGCAGTTATTACGTACCAGACTACAGGCCAAGGGTGATGATTTAGAGATAAATAGCACGTAGTTTCTGCCTTCAGCTATAAATGGGCTCATTGGAAAAGCAGATCCAAAAGAACTGGTATGGAAACACAGAGAAACAAGAGTTATAAAAGAACTTGAGGTACAGGCCGGGCACAGTGGTTCACACTTGTAATCCCAGCACTTTGGGAGGCTAAGGCAGGCAGATCACGAGGTCAGGAGTTCAAGACCAGCCTGGCCAATATGGTGAATCCTCGTCTCTACTAAAAATACAAAAATTAGTTGGGGGTGGTGTTGCGCACCTGTAGTCCCAACAACTCAGGAGGCGGAGGCAGGAGAATCTCTTGAACTTAAGAAGCAGATGTTGCAGTGAGCCGAGAGTGTGCCACTGACTCCAGCCTGGGCAACAGAGCGAGACTTCATCTTAAATAAATAAATAAATAAATAAATAAATAACTCCAGATACAAAGGAGGGAATCACTTGCCTTTCTGGGAAGTTCATGGACAACTTTCCAAAGGAAAGGGGATTTTAATAGAAACTTGAAAAGTAAATGAGGGTCTGCCAGCTAGTCATTAAAGAGCAGGTATGAGTTACACTGGGGTTGAAACTATGTTCATGTGTCATTTTCACTGACCTCTCCCAAGGCCCTGGGCAGCGTGATCCACTTTGAAGCCCCAAGTGCTGTTTCCACTTCTGTCTTTAATTAGCCTATCCATGAACAAGATGTGTGTGTCTGTGAGTGTTCACATGATTAAATGACTGGTTTGGAATGGATGATTATTATAGATCCACTGCACTCAAATCTCTTCCTGAACTAAGAGTCTACATAAAAATGGCAACCCTTTTATTTATCTACCCCAAAACAGTGTACAGTGGTACCTGGTAGGGTTTTAAGAATGGATTTTACATAAGATGGCTTAGCCTAATCATTACGCACAATGATAAAGTGGCTGAGTCTTGCCTACTAAGATTCCATCTTTTTTCCCCAAACCCCTTGTTCAACATCAAAAGAGTCTTTGACTTGTGTCATAGAAGGATATCATACTTGTACTATAAAATGAAGAATGTAGAACCAATAGCGATAGATGAAATGAAGATTTTAACTACAAAATTACATGGTAGACCTGGAGACACATAAAAGAAGTAACTGTTGCTTCCTAGAGGTATTGATGATGGCATCAATAACATGCAAAACGATGAGCTTCGACTAAGGGTTGTTATTTGGGAAACATATTGAGGGGAAGGAAGGAAGGAAGGGAAGGAGGGAGGCAGGGAGGCAGGGAAGAAGGGAGCAAGGAGGGAAAGTTTGGAGGCAGGGAGAAACATTTACTTACACAGTCAACAGTATTTCTAAACTCTTTTTATCTCTAAGCTCGCAACAAATATGTAGCCGTGATATTATCTTTCAATGCTTTTCAGATTCAAGGAGAACATCAGAAGATTGCCAAAGATGGTACCTGATACTTCCCTTGCACACAGAAGAAAGAACAACTCTTATTTATTGCTAAAACCCATGCTATTCACAACAACCCTTGAAGAGTGATGCTGTTAAGTCCATTATATGGACATAGAAAATGAAGTTCAAAGAAAGTAAATAAATATATTCCAAGTAATTAAGAAAAATGAGGCTGGGTGCAGTGGCTCACGCCTGTAATCCCAGCACTTTGGAAGGCCGAGCCGGACGGATCACAAGGTCAGGAGTTCAAGACCAGCCTGGCTAATATGATGAAACCCTGCCTCTACTAAAAATACAAAAATTAGCCAGGTGTGGTGGCGCATGCCTGTAGTCTCAGCTGCTGGGGAGGCTGAGGCAGAAGAATCGCTTGAACCGGGGAGGCAGAGGTTGCAGTGAGCCAAGGTTGCACCACTGCACTCCAGCCTGGGCAATGGACTGAGACTCCCTCTCAAAAGAAAAAACAAAAATCAAAAAAACAAAAACGGTAGAGAAAGGATTGAAATCCAGTCTGCCTCCAAAATCCATGCTCTTTCTAAAACCGTATCTTGCCCTTTTGCTGATTAATCTTCATCAGCGTTCATGCCCCAGTTTTAGATGTAAAGGATCACTGGTATTTTATTTATTGTACTTATGCTTTGAAAGACTGTTGATCACAGCACTGCAGGTGGCCATGGCAAATGAGGTGACACAGGAGCTCTAGACAGGTGCCTTGCACTGAGCATGTGACTGACAGTGACATGCCAACTAGCATCTCTCCTTATTTGACCTCCCTGTCTTTTATATATCAGTTACTCTTTTCTGGTTTTGAATATTAAAAAGACAAAAATATTCCTAAAAGGCATCAGCAGAAAGAGAGAAAGATTAGAGAATGTGCATGGGAATTAAAAACCTTGTATTTCCCTGTGAACTGCAGGGCAGAGAAAACCATCAGACAAAGGGAGAGGAGATCAACATTTTTTTTCCCTCTGGGTCATGCCAGGACTCTTTAAGTCTGTGAATTCCATTGTTTTACCTTATATTTACTTTGTTGGATTTTAGTAAATGTCTTCTTTTATGAGCTACTTCAGTGGGGTCAGGGGAATCCATAGACCAGCTCTCCCACCAATTTCATTGACCACCTCTAATAGCAACTATCTTGAATGAAAGAGTAAGTTTACTCCGATTTTAGAGCTAATAAGACAGTAGAAATTCGCATTCACTGGGTGTCTACAGGATACCAAGCACCAAAGCACTGCTTTAAAAGTTTAATACGCATATTTCTTTTAGGCATTCCAAAAATAAGGAAGGCAGATTCTGTCCTATAAGGCAAATACTGTTAATAGACCCATTTTACGGGTTGAGAAAATGTATGCAGAGAAAGGCTGTGTCATTTGCTCAGTCATTTATTTAGTAATAAATCTCATGTAGGGTCTCTTCTTGTTGAGTAGAGCAAATTGGCAATTTGGACATAGTTCTTGAAAGGCAGCTACATCATCTTATTTTTTATTAATTATAATGTTTATTTTTTCATTCAATCAATGTTTATTGTTTTTTTCCCAACCCACTAGGAATCCAGAAATAAGTAGAATCCTGAAGGTTTCCTCCATAAAAGGGAAGAAGCATAGAGGAGCAGCTGTGGTACCGTGTGATCAGATCAGAGTAAATACTGGGTGCAATGGGAGCAAAGAGGAGGGACATTTAACTCAGCCAGGGTGTTGAAAGGGACTGCCAAAAAGGTTGCTTTGTAGTAGGTGCTAGATGTAAGATGCTAGAGTAATCTTGAAGGGTAAGTAGAAGAGGATAGAAAGGAAAAGGCCAGAAAGCACAAGAAAGAGACAAGGACACTGTATTAGCAGGGTTCTCCAGAGAAATGAAACCAATAGGAAATATATATGAGGGAGAGAGAGATGTTGAATAAGGAATTCGCTCATGTGATTGTAGAGGCTGAGAAATCACAAGATCTGCAGTCAGCAAGCTGCAGACCGGAGGGAGCCGATGGGAAAGGTCTAGCCTGAATGCAAAGGCAGGAGAAGATGGATGTTGCCAACTCAGAGACAGTAAGGCGGAAAGAGCAATTTCTCCCTTACTCAGCCTTTTTATTCTATTGATGCCTTGGACAAATTAGATGAGGTCCACCCACATTGGGGAGGCAATCTGCTAGACTCAGTCCACAATTCAAATGTGAATCTTGTCTAGAAACACACTCACAGACACACCCAGAATAACATTTAGCAAAATATCTGGACATCTCATAGCCTAGTCAAGTGGACATATGAAGTGAACCATCAGAGATACATTCTGGGAGCCACGTTTAATTTGGTGTGACAAAGGCAAAAAGGTAACAGTGACCCTAAGGAAGTTAATGGAAGCCATGGCATGGAAGGCCTTGCTTGCCATGCTAAGAAATCAGAACATTATTCTGAAGGCAATGAGGAACCACTAGGGAGTTTTAAGAAAGAGAATGGCAAGACGGAATTTGTGCTTTTGAAAAATCGTCCTGCCTGCAGACTAGAGACTGGAGGCAGGAGGCCAATTAGGAGGCTGCTAAAGCCCTATCTTAAGGAAGTTGCAATGGAATAGGAAGAAGTGGTCAGATGCTAGAGATATCAACAAATCTTAAGGGCCAACTAATTGGAAAAAAGAGCTTAAGATGACTCCTAGTTTAATAGCTGTGTCATTAGGTTAATACAAAAGAGAATTTGATGGAAGAACCAGGTTTGGGGAATTAATAATGATAATGAACATGAAGTGGTACAGTTTGCAAATGAAACTGATAGATGTTAATGATTTTGTGACTATTCCTTTAAACAGCCCTACGAAGTTGGTGTTTTTCTCACTTTGGATGAGAACACTAAGCTGAAGTGGTAAGTGACTTGCCCAAGCTCCCAATCATAGTAAATGGAATGATCAGAACCTGAACTCTTTTCAAAGCCCATTTTTTTCCACTGCACAATCTGATACAAAGAATAATAGTAGCAAAATAACAATGAGATAGCTAACATGTGTTGAATGCCTACTGTGGCCTGGTCATTCTTCTAAGTACCTTATTTTTATCAACTCTTAACACTCGCAACAACCCCATAGGGCAGGTATTATTGGGTATTATTGTTAGCCCCATTTTATAGAAGACACACGTGGGGTACAAAGAGGTGACAGCAATAAACTGTGTCACTTGGGACAAATGATCCTCATGTTACAGTTTCCCCTTTGGGCAGGATCTAGGATAATGGGGAGTAGAAAAACAGAGTGGTAAAGCTGAGTGAGTTGGCCCCTTTCACAGACAGTCATGCTTCTTTCAGAGCGTGTGAAGTGAGGGAAAACCCAGACACAAGCCCCCATTGTTTTAACCCGTAAATGAAAGGTGAGAACTATTTCCTCCACCCCACTCCCAGCTTAAAAGCTTACACCCTAGTACACCCAGGACCACCTTGCTGGGCTCCGTGTGCTGAGTTGATAAACTACCTATTAGCCACCATGCTCGCTACCTGGATGACGGGATCATTCCTACCCCAGACCTCATGACACACAATCTACCAATGTGACAAACGTGCACATGAACCCCTTGAACCTAAAATAAAAGTTGGAAAAAAAAAAGAAAGAAAGAAAGCTAGAGCCATGCTCTGTTCATCCAGTTCGAGTTTTAAATAGAGAATCATTTTCCAGCAGCATTAATGTGGTTTGGCTGTGTGATCCTGGAATGGGATAAACAACTGCAGGCTTGACTGCCCAATATGTCAGCCCGAGGAAATAGCCCTCTGGAGGACACCACTCACCCCAAGCCCATTAGCCAATTACTCAGAGCCCGTTTAGTAAATGAGCTCTTTCAGTGTACTAATTGGAGCCCTGTGAAAATAAACCTGCAGCAAGAAAGAAGCTGGCTCTCTGTGGTCAGATTTCCATCTCTGATACACCACGGGATCTGGCATGCTGGATGGGCAGGATGGAGTGGTGACGAAGACCACTGGTGCTAAGCCTGGACTGCCTAGATTCAAATCTCAGTCCTGGGCTTGCCGGAGGTGCAGCCTTCAACAAGATATTCTGTTCTCAGTTTCCTCATCTGTGAAATGGGGATAATTTCATGAGATTCAGTGGTCTCAAATGAGGTAATAAACCTGCGCCCCACATATAGGAATCATTCAGTAAATGTGAACTGATACTATTTACTGTTCTTGCTTATTTATATGCAACAACCCACCTTAACCCAATAAAAAAGTCAGGGGAGAGAATAAATTTACTCAGGTTTGAAAATCAAATTTACTCAGGACATTTGTTGTATCCCCTATATCCATCAATTGGCAATTAAGTTATATTTTATTAATTTGTATTACTATGTAGCTAAGTAACTTTTCATATGCTTGAGCATTAGGTAAGTATTAGATATAATTTTCTCATCAATTTAATTTTATGCTTCTTGAAGATAGATTTCATGTTTACTTTCATACCCACCAGGATCATCCACTCAATAGATATTTGTTTGTTGATTGACATTCTTGATTAAATTTTTGTCATACCTGATGAGAATCAGCTGGACTGAATATTGATGAGTTAGCTCTACTATCCATGAGTGCTAACTCTTTGAGATTGAATGATTCCAACCATTTAAGCTCTAGTCATGTTTTGGCATCCAATTAGACAAACATGCAGTCATATCCTATCTTAGTCCATTCATGCAGCTATAGCAAAACACCTAAAACTAGGTAAGTTAAAGAAAACAGAACTTTTTTTCCTATAGTTCTGGATCTGGGAAGTCTGATATCTAGGTGCCAGTAGTTGTTGTCTAGCGAAGGCTTTCTTGCTGTGTCCTCACACAGTAGAAGAAAGGATTGGCAAAAAAAAAAAAAAAAAAAGGTCTAGGTAGTTCCCTTCAGCCCTTTTGAAAGGTTGTTAAGCCCATTCATGAGGGTGGAGCCCTCCTACCTTAATCACCTCGTAAAGGCCCACTTCTTAATACCAACACATTGGGTCTTAGATTCCAACATATGAATGTTGGGGAGACACATACATTTAAACCCCAACAGATCCATAGAACAAATTAGTAATAAAATAAGCCAGGAAAAAAGCCTGCCTTACTCCTGATTCAAAGGTGGCTTATTTTATGAGGACTTCAAATCAAAATCAAAATATATGTATACTAAAGCCTCATGGTCTTAACTCCACTGGAGTTGGGCAACAGTTAGCCTAAGAAGTAGAACAGACTCTGGAAAATAAATTAAAATCCTGCCAGAATTAACTGGAATTGTCACTGAAGCTGTGCAACTTGATGAAATAATTTTAGGGTCTACAAAAATTTAAGTCTATTTTAGTATATAAGAATACTACACATTTAGTATTATTGAAACAGCATTACCCCTGTAACCATTTCACAAGTTTGAGTACTTGAAGATCATTGATTGAAAATTATAATTATCAGGGTAAATATTGAAGATAACAGTTTTATAATGTAATAAAAGCCAACTTTTAATGTATATTTAATCTCTTTTAAAAGAATAAAAATAAGTTTGTTTAAAGAAAATATAGAAAACATATTACATCTTCTGTTTAGCAATATGTAGCAATTAAACAGAAAAGTCGGAAGTGGATAACTTCTGATTTGTTATTCAAACACATTTCTGGAAAGAGTTAAGTTGCTTCTCATTAAGAAGTTCCTACAGAAAATATTTTTGTACTTTAAAAAAAGATAAGAAAACCTTGAAATAGCTCCTCTTGTTTAGTTTGGTCATTTTCCTGATTCCACAAGCAGAAGCAAATACAATGTGACTAGCTAATTCCCAGCTGCATAAAGATTTAAAACTATGTCTGAAAACTGAACAATCAAATTACGTAGTAGCACAGTATCCAGAAATAAACCCAATACATAAATGCTGTTTATTCAACATTATTAACACAAATAAAATTTACACCTACAGCCCTGTGCATTAAAAATAACTTCTCCCACATCAAATGGCAACGTTTTCTTCTGCCAATCAAATTAAACCACTAGAAACATATGGAAAGAAATCAATTCTATAACAAACCTTCGAAAAGTATGGCATTTATCATGTTCACGACAGGTTAATTCTAGTTCTAAATAAACTTTCTCCTTCCAAGTTAGGGCTTTTATTTTGTTTTCTTTCCTTTTCTTTGCTGGAAATGTGCTCAACCCAAACATTCTGTCATCTCAGCCATAAAAATCTTCTTTCTCCCACGCTACATAAATTAAAAGAGGAAAAACAACACATACACACACACACGCAAACACCAACACACACATAATTCTCTTAGACCCAGACAAATCTAAGTGTATTGATTTTAGGCAAAAGTGTAACAAAAATCTTATGCCAGGAATGAGAGTCTAAAAATTCTGGTGAGAAATATTTACAGAAACAGCCATGTCCCCTTGTTTCCTGTCAACAACCTCAGAGACTAACTGAAAAATCACCTCTGCAGATCTCCTTGACCAAAGGGAAAGAAGCCATTTTTAATGGCCTTCGGAGCCCTAAACTCCACACGGCTCTACAGATGAAAACTGATAGCCTCAAGTAGAGCCTTAGTCTGAACAATAGGTACATCATCCACACTACCTGAATCATATTCCTAAATGAGCAGCCTCTACAGCCACCATTAACTCACATTTGAAAGACATAGTCAAGATCAGTCTTCCAAATCATGTCCCACAATAGCTTTATCTGCAAGTTATGAGCAGGGGAACAATACAGATGAGGCGAAAAGGAACAATGTCTGCACTAAATGCACACAGAGTGGAATGGAAGGAAAAGGAATGCACAGGGTATACATTTTAGAGAAAAAGGAGATCTTACCAGTTACCCAGTCAGGTCTTGTAGCTTCCATCACATGAGCATGTGGGAGTAAAAATGTGGAATGCACTAACAGCCCCACCGGCAAAGAAGAAATGAATGTATGGTGCCAAATGCCCACAGGGCTTCTCACCATTTGTGCAGCTCTCTAGTTATTCCTTACGAAAATGGGAACAGTCAAAACTATTGTGTCAAAATTAAGAGAGGAACTGGCTTTTCTGTCGGGGATTTGAAATTTGCATTTGGTTAAAACCAGTCAACTGGAACTTGCAAATAAGTTTCTTTGTTTTGTCTCAATGTTACTATATCCACCCTTAATTTATTCATCTGTCATTCACTTATTAAGTCCACAAGTATTTACTAAGAGCTACCAAGTGTCGCCCTGACTGCAGGAGTATAGCAATTAACCAAACAGTAAAAGTCCCTGGGAGAAAACTGTCAATAAACAAGTATAGATATGTATATATCAGGTGGCGACAGATGATATAAAGAAAAAGAAATCGGGGTAAGAACTAAGATTGTCAGAAGATGTTACTTTATATGAAATGTTCAAGAAAGACCTTGCTGATAAAGTGACATTTGAGATAAAAGTTATAAAAAATAAAAATAAAAGGAACAAATCCTGAGAATATGTGGTAAGAGCATTCCAGGCAGAGGAAACCAAATGCAAAGACCCTCAGGTAAGAAGCAGTTTTGACATGTACAAGAACAACAAGAATCCCAGGTTAGATTTAAATGAGCAGAGGAAGAATGAAAGAGCAGGTGGGAGAGAAGTAGTGAGGACTAGATCAGTTAAGCGTCCTGAGGTCACAGCAATGATTTTGGATCTGATTCTGAGAGTGCAATGAAAAGCCATTAGAAGTGTTGTGAGAAGAGAAATAACATGATCTAACTTGGCTGCCATACAAAGACTGGACGACTAGGAAGCAAATATAGAGCAGGTAGATTAGTTAGGATGCTACTTCAGTAGTCCAAACAAAAGATGATGGTGAAGTGGAAGTGTAGTACTAATGTAGATAGTCAAGATTCCGGACAGATTTAGGAGAAACTGATGTGAAGTATAATATAAAGTGAAGAGTCAATAATAGCTCTAAGATTCTTAGCCTGAGCAACTAAAAGTATCACTTATTTGGGCAGAGAAGACTATGAGACAATTCTTCAAATTCCTTGAGAACATGTTACAATTTGAGATGTTTATTAGGATTCCAAGTATAAACGTTGGGTATGAAGTTGAATATACAAGTCTGGAGTTCAGGGGAGAGTTTTTGATGGAGTTATAGAAATGAGCATCATCAGCTTACAGAGTTACCTAAAGCCATGAGACTGGCTGAGATTCTCTTGGGAGTGAACATGGATAAAGAAAATTTCTGGAGACTGAATCCTGATGTAGTTCAGTGTTTGAAGGTCAAGAAGAGAAAGATACACTGAAGAAGCTGAGAAGGAGCTGCCTGTGAAGTAGGAAGAGAACTAAGAGAGAATATATTGTGCCTTGGAGGCCAAAGGAAGAAAGTATTTCAAGGAAAAGGGGAACAACTATGTCAGTTGCTGCCTGCAGATAAAGTAAGATGAGGACTCAGCAATCACCATTTTATTGGGCAATTAGAGGTCATTGGTTTTCTTGTAAGAGATGCTTTATTGAAGTAGCGGGTACAAAGGTCCTATAGAATGGGTTCAAAAACAGAGTGGGGCGTAATTATGAATATCTAAGTGTTTTGAAGAAGGTTCCCACATCATGATTAACCTGGAACTGATAAATTCTTGGACACACATTGCATTGCTAGCTTCAAAGGAGATCTGAAGAACACACCCACACTCTCTCATATACACAAAGGAGAACTGAGCAGAAAGAAGTGGCTGTAGGAACTGTGATGGCCATTATGGGAGTTCTCAGGACACAGGTTGGAATGCCCAGAACTTAGTCCAAGATGCCAACAGTAAGGCCATACAAATAGACTCAGAATTAGAGCAGCAGGAAGAATTTTAAAAAGTAGCAAGCCAAGCTGACCTACCACTGGGATTAGCCTGAGACTGAAATACTAAAGTTTCATGATAACCCTTGATATAGTAACAAGAAAAGGAAGATGAGTCTGAGACTGCATCTTGAGACAAAATTCTCTGGAAAAGAGGCTGTGATATTTCAGGAACGAAAGGACCCTTTGACTTCCAGCAGAGGCAAAGCCTTCTCCTTCTAGATGCCTGACTAACCAACCAACCCCTTTATCACTGCTCATGAGCCTCTGATGACCAGGTAGACCACCCAAAGTTCTGCCAGTTGGATGGATTTCCCTGCCTCCACATGACTTCTTCTAGGGCCACTCCTAAGTGGGGCTGTAGCAAAGCAACCACCCATTTCAGCTTGCATCTACACATCCAGCCTATCTATCACATACACTCAATTCCGTTCTCAGATTCATCATCTAGGAAACCAAAGATAGAATAAACACTCCTCTTTGAGACACCCTCTGGGAAACTACCCTTCACAACTGAGCTGAAATCTCTTAGCCTTTCATTTCCTTTTTAAAGCACTTTGAGGACTACAGTATCACAATCAGGCTTCTGTTATTGTTCGTTGGTTACTCACCAATAAATTCACTAGATGGTGAACCCCTTGAAGGCAAGAGCTATGTCTTTACTCCTATTTCTTAAGAAATATTATAGTAAATATACTGGAGATAGGCTCTGACTTCCAAACTTGTTGGATATAAAACCTTCAGAAAGTTATGAAACCTCTCTATGCTTCCATTGCCACATCATAAAAACATGAAAAATACTCATGTTGCAGTTCAGATCTAAGAATTAGCAATAATATTCATATAACATGAATACAAGGCCTGAGAGGAAGCCCAACAGATGGGCCCTAATGTTGTTTTGTGTTATTTGAATCCCTAGAACCTAGCCCAGCACTTGGCTCATAGGTTATAGACAAAAATTGATACTTACTGCTTTAAATCAGAAGGAGAAACATCACTTAAAATACCACATTTGTGGACAGATTGACAAATGGGTACAATTCTGAAGGGAAAACTTGGCAGGCAGAGAGTAAAATCTTTCAGTTTATTTGACAAAAGTTTATTTGACAAAATTGTCATCACTTTAAGAGGTTTTAGACCTGCTCGCTTCATCTACACAGGACTTGTATGGTAGGCTGGAGTTAGGGGCAAGGTGGAATCTTATTTTTTGTAGCAATCATGGTGAAGACCAAAAAGGCACTGACTTCTCCACTTCCTAAATTTAGAGAACTGTCAGGAGTCAAAGGCAGTCACTTCCCCACAGAGCTTGCTTCATTTGAGAGCTTGTCACCTCAACCTCCATCCAACTAGGTAGATCTGATTAGAATAAGACACATAGAGAGGTCACTTTATAACTGTTTTTTGGAGCAGTTGACATTCTTTCTTCCTGGACTTTTCCACCACTCCCTTCTATAATATTGAGGGGACCCAAATGTTCTCCCCACCTCCACTAAGGCAGGGACTGGTGATCATTTCTTGCCTGAAGGGCTGAGCAATGGGATCTTCAGAGTGCTTAATGCTGCAAATATGTAGGACAAAATGCATTAGTTGGACAGTAGATGTAAGGCAGGCAGTGGTAGGCGGCAGACTGCACCCCCACAATTGACCATGGCAAGCATATGGAGATTTTCCTATATGTCAATCAAATGTCAGTGTACAGATGGATTTAAGCACTCCCAAAAGGGCCACTCAATGAGTGAGGGGACCCTGTAGCAAGGGGAGACAGGGTGGGTGGCTTGCCACCTGTGGGTTGAAGCTGGCAGGCCGAGGTCAAAACTGAGCTATGATTCTGGGCCAGCAGACTGTGTAGGGCAAGTGTGAAGAGGGCTGTACTACGAGCACCCAAAAGAGACAGCCCACTGGGAACCTGCCACACAGAAGAGTGACAGCCAGTCAGTGAAGGGAAGCAAATTACAGGGCTCTGGAAAAGCCTGCAAGAAGCCCCTTACCCTAAAACGAATGCCTTTTACGTAATAATGTAATTCAGGTTGTAGATCATCAAAGAATTTGCAAATGTAGCTTTCCACACATGCAACCTAAATTGTCAAAACAACCCAGTGAAAATTTTCTGCATTAAAAATGTCATCACGGGGTGGAGGCCTCTTCACGTCCTCCCTAACTCATTCTATGAAGCCAGCATCACTTTGATACCAAAACCTGGCAAAGGCACAACAAAAAAAGACAACTACAGGTCAATATCCCAGATGAACATAGAAGCAAAACTCCTCAGTAAAATACTAGCAAACCAAATCCAGCAGCACATCAAAAAGTTACTTCACCATGATCAAGTTGGCTTTATTTCTGGGATGCAAGGCTGCTTCAATATATGCAAATCAATAAATGTGATTCACCACATAAACAAAATTTTAAAAAGCTATATGATCATCTCAGTAGACACAGAGAAAGGAGAAAGCATTTGATAAAATCCAACATCCCTTCATGATAAAAACCCGCAACAGACTAGGCATTGAAGGAACAGACCTCAAAATCATAAAAACTGTCTATGACAGCCCCCACAGTCAACATCATACTGAATGGACATAAGTTGAAACTGTTCCGCTTAAGGACTGGAACAAGACAAGGATGCCAACTCTCAACACATCTATGCAACATAATTCTGTAAGTCTTAGCCAGAGCAATCAGGCAAGAAGAAGAAATAAAAGACATCCAAATAAGATGAGAAAAAGAAGTCAAATTATCTCTCTTTGCTGATAATAAGATTCTATACCTTGAAAACCCTAAAGACTCTGCCAAAAGGCTCCTGGAACTGATAAACAACTTCAATGACGTTCCAGGATAAAAAAATCAGCGTACAAAAAATCAGTAGCATTTTTATACACCAATAATGTTCAAGCTCAGAGCCAAATCGAGGAAATGATCTCAAAAAAAAAAAAAAGCCACAAAAAGGATAAAATACGTAGGAATACATCTAACCAAAGAAGGGGAAGATCTCTACAAGGAGAACTACAAAACACGGCTGAAAGAAGTTGGAGATTTTATGATAAAAATGGAAAAACATTCCATGCTCATGAATTTAGAGAATTAATATCATAAAAAAGACCATACTTTCCAAAGCAATCTACAGATTCAATGCTATTCCTCTCAAACTACCAACATCATTTTCCACAGAATTAGAAAAAACTATTCCAAAATTCCTATGGAACCAAAAAAGAACCCAAACAGCCAAAGGAATCCTAAAAAAAAAAGGAACAAAGCTAGAGGCATCACATTATCCAACTTCAAACTGTAGTCTAAAGTAACCGAAACTGCATGGCACTAGTACAAAAACAGATACGTAGACCAATGGAACAGATTAGAGAACTCCGAAATAAAGCTGCGCACCTACAATCAGCTGATCTTTGACAAAGTAAACAAAAATAAGAAAGGGGAAAGGGCTTTCTAGTCAGTAAATGGTGCTGGGATAACTGGCTAGTCATATGCAGAAAAATGAAACTGAACCCTTACCCTTTCAAAATACACAAAAATTAACTCAAGATGAATTAGAGATTTAAATGTAAGACTTTGAACTCTAAATATCCTAGAAGAAATACCATTCTGGGAAATACTATTCTGGACATGAGCTTTGGTGAAGAATTTATGACTAAATCCTCATGACCAATTGCGACTAAAACAAAAATTGACAAATTGGATCTAATTAAGCTAAAGGGCTTTTGTACAACAATGTGCAAAACTCTGCTTACTCAATAGAGTAATCAGACAACTTACAGAATGAGAGAAATATTCACAAACTAGGCATCAAAGTTCAAATATCCAGAATCTAGAAGAAACTTAAACAACTCAACAAGCAAAAAGCAAATGACCCTACAAAAAGTGGGCAAACAGCTGGTTGCAGTGGCTCATGCCTGTAATCCCAGCACTTTGGGATGCCAACGCAGGTAGATCTCGAGGTCAGTAGATTAAGACCATCCTGGCTAACACGGTGAAACCCCATCTCTACTAAAAGTACAAAAAATTAGCCAGGCATGGTGGCACATGCTTGTAATCCCAGCTACTCAGGAGGCTGAGGCAGGAGAATCACTTGAACCCAGGAGGCGGAGGTTGCAATGAGCTAAGGTCGTGTCACTGCACTCCAGCCTGAGTGACAGAGCAAGACGCCCTCTCAAAAAAAAAAAAAAAAAAAAAAAAAAAACTGGCAAAGGACATAAGCAGACACTCTACAAAAGAATACATAAAAGAGGCCAACAAACATACAAAAAATGCTCAATATCACTAATTGTATTAGACTGTTCTCACACTACTAATAAAGACATACCCAAGACTGGATAATTTCTAAAGGAAAGAGGTTTAATTGACTCACAGTTCAGCATAGGTGGGGAGATCTCAGAAAATTTACAATCATGGCAGAAGGGGAAGCAAACACATTTTTCTCCACATGAATGCAGCAAGGAGAAGTACAGAGGGAAGTGGGGGAGAAAAACCTTTTATAAAACCATCAGATCTCGTGAGAACTCACTCACTATCACAAGAATAGCATGGAGGTAACCACTCCCATGATTCATTTATCTGCCACTGAGTCCCACCCACAACACAATGGGGTTATGGGAGCTACAATTATAGCTGAGATTTGGGTGGGGACACAGCCAAACCAAGTCACTAATCATCAGAGAAATGCAAATCAAAACCACAATAAGATACCATCTCACAACAGTCATAATGGCTATTAGTAAAAAGTCATAAAATAACAGAAGTTGGGAGCCGGGTGCAGTGGCTCACGTCTGTAATCCCAGCACTCTGGGAGGCCAAGGCGGGCGGATCACGAGGTCAGGAGATCAAGACCATCCTGGCTAATACGGTGAAACCCCGTCTCTAGTAAAAATACAAAAAATTAGCCGAGCATGGTAGTGGATGCCTGTAGTCCCAGCTACTCAGGAGGCTGAGGCAGGAGAATGGCGTGAACCTGAGAGGCGGAGCTTATAGTGAGCAGAGATTGCACCACTGCACTCCAGCCTGGGTGATACAGTGAGACTCCATCTCAATGATAATAATAATAATAAAATAAATAACAGAGGTTGGTGAGGCTGTGGGGAAAAGGAATGCTCATACACTCTTGGTGGAAATGTAAATTATTCCAACAACTGTGGAAAGCAGTTTAGAGGTTTCACAAAGAACTGAAAACAGAACTACCATTCAACTCAGCAATCCCATTACTGAGCATGTACCCTAAAGAAAATAAATCATTCTACCAAAAAGACACATGCACTCATATGTTCATCACAGCACTACTCACAATAGTAAAAGCATAGAATCAACCCAGGTACTCATCAACAGTGTATTGAATAAAGAAAATGTGGTATATATGCACCATGAATGCTACATAGCCATAACAAATAATGAAATTATGTCCTTTGCTGAAAGTTGGATGAATAGCTGGAGGCCATCATCCTAAGCAAATTAACACAGAAGCAGAAAACCAAATACCACATGTTCTCACTTATAACTGCAAGCTAAACACTGAGTACCTATGGACATAAAGATGGGAACAATAGACGTTGGTGACTACTAGAAGAGGGAAGGGAGAGAGGGGCAAGGGCTTAAAAACTACCTTTCAGGTACTAAGTTATCAGTACCTGGGTGATAGAATCATTTGTACCTCAAACCTTAGCGTCACACAATACACCCATGCAACAAATCTGGACGTGTACTCTCTGAATTGAAATTAAAAGTTGAAACTATTTTTAAAAAGAAAAAAATATGACATTATCAGAGATTCTGATTAAACAGGAATAGCATGTGTTTTCCTTTTACAGAATTAAATCAAAAAAATTCAACACAATTTTTATTACAGTTCTCATTGTACACACACACACACCTCCCAACACACACACACACATATATAGAGAATAAGAGTATTTGCTTACTTTATTTTTCTGTTTTTTTAATTATCCAAATTCTTGAAATTAGGCAAAACTATCACTTTCAAAAATTTACAATTTATCTTTAATCATATATATGAATAACCTAAGAAACGTCCTTGTCTGTTGGAGGATAATTAGAATGGTGTTAACCTGCCTCTTCTTTGTTAACTGTGATTCCATGGGCATGCCACTTAGTTTTTCTGAGGTTACGTCTTCATGAAAAAGTTGAAATATAAACAGGGATGCTAATCCATAGACTGACAGTCTTTTGGGGGAAGATTCTTCCTTACATCTTCTCCTTCTCATTCTGTTATTACCACAAGATATCCTGGAATCCAACTGTAACTGTCTCACAGGCATACACTGGTTTTGCCTACCTTACATGTATCTTCCACCAGCCACTCCACATTCTCTGGAAAGACCATTCTGTTCACACTCAGTAGACATGATTTCAATGGGTTCTGAGTTCAAGTATGGACACAAACCCTTTTTTGGGTCAATCGCTCTCTTCTAAAACTAAAGGTATAGTGGTTGCTCTAAAGATGGACTCCTGACTCAAATTGTCTAATCAGAGCTAAGCCAAGGATTGCCTGGAGAAGTGATAAGAAGTTGTTCCCTTTTCTCTGGTCTTGAACCTGAAGGATATAAGCCAGGATCTGGTAACAGTCACACAGACAGAGCCTAGGAGTCGAAAATCCACAGAAAAGCTGAGCCATGAGATGGAAATGAAACATCCCTTGGAGTCTTTGAGTCCTGCTAATTTGAAGAATTGTTCTTGAACTTTTCAGTCACTTGAGCAAATAAATTCCCGTTTCTTAAACCATATTCTAAGTTTTTGTAACTGAAAGAGCTATATCTGATATGTACAGTCTATAGGTTGACTCTTCAGTCTAGTACAAAGATGCTCAAATATTTATAATATATGTAGATAATGTGTTAAATAAAATATAAATTTACATAAATTTTTAAATGTTTCCATTAGGATTTCCTCAACAATATATAGTACAGGAATAACTAGAAAATTTTGGCAGTCCCTTCAAATTCTAAAACTCTATGATGTTTAAGAGCTTTTGCATTTCATAAATCAAGGTATAAACCTGCATATAAAATGGTACAAAAGACATTTGTCCTCAGTGATTAATCAGTAAGCAACTCTGTTCCTTTGCATGATATTGTGAAATGCAATAACTTTGAGACAATGATGTTATATTTTGGGATTTGCAGATCAGAGACGTGGAAATAAGATTGTGAATTCTGAATAAGACCAAAAATAATTTAAAAATCCAAAAGATGCCTTTTTTAAAATCCTTTTTTTGGTACTAATGGAGATTTCACACTGGGTAATATAAATCACCAACGTGCTAATTAAGCTGTGTTTTTCACTTTAAGGTCTTTTTGTGCTTCCCTTAAAGTGATAACAAATGGAACATCATCATTTTCTTGAGATCTGAGATCAAAATGTCCACAAGCAATATACAGTTGTAGTGATACAATAGCAAGCAAAAAAAAAAAAAGAAAGCTTTAAATATCACCTACCACAAACTTGGAATATAAAATGTGAAATTTGCAGAGGCATGGCTAATGGAGTGATTTCTATTTTTTCAGCAACTGAATACCCAGTCCATGAACCAAGCACATATAATACTTAGAAAATAGTCTCAGAGAAAACTCACAGATATATAGGGTATTTTATCTTATATTATGTGATTTGTAGAAGTAATCTCAACTGGAAGTACTTCAAAGAAAGGCATTAAACAAGTGTAAAATAACTAATCTACAAGTATTTATTAAGCGTTTGCTATGTAGCCAGCCAAATCCAAGGTGATTGAGGAGGAAACAAGGGAAATCTAAGGACCCTATTGAGAGTAACCTGCTAACTATGTCTCCCTCTTTCAGCCTCTTCCACTTCAAACCACTAGACCCATGGCTGCCAGGCTAATTGACTGAAAGCACAGCTTGATTCCCTTTGATCTTCTATGCATGCATCTTTAGTGGTCCCTTTCTGTACTATGTACATTCTCTCCCTCTCTCAGGTAGGCATAACTTAGTCCCAGCCTTATTTCCAGCCTTATATCCCAGTATTGCCCTTTGAGTGACAATAGATGCAGGTTAGCACTTTTATTTAAAAAGAAGTTGGTTGTATAATGGCTATGACAATGACAACAGTGGCAATGAAAAAGAGGAGGAGAAAGAGGAGGCTTAACATTCTTCGATTGTTTACTATGCTCTGAGTATTAGGCATATGCTAAGTATTTAACATCCATAAGTCTCATAACCCTATAAACTGAGTACTATTATCATCTACATTTTTTTTTCTATTGAGGTGAAATTCACCTGACATAAAATTCACCATTTTAAAGTGAATTGTGTATTTACAATGCTGTACAACCACTACCTCTATCTAGTTCCCAAATGTTTTCATTGCCCCAAAAGGAAATCTCATACCCATTAAGCAGCTAATTCTTAACTGCTCACTCATCCCTTCATCCAGCCTATGGCAACAACAAATTTGCATTCTGTCTCTATGTCATCCCCATTTTACAAATGAAGAAATTCAGTGTAAGAAGTTAGGCTACGTGTCCATAAAAGAGGCAAATCCTCCACTGCCCCAAGGAGAGAGCATGCAATGGGCTAAAGATGCTTCATTAGTAGCTTTCATTATACTGAGGGCCCCTAAAGCTTTCTTTCTAACCAGCCGTGGCCCTCACACTTATGTATTTACGAAACATGTACTGAGAAGCTACTATGAGCCTAGTGTGTGGTTCTTGGTCAGCTGTAATCACAGTCTGCTGAATATTATGTGCCTTTAAAACCTTGCAGAAAGGACCAAGTACAAAACAAAACATAAGCCTATATATGCCATGATTACAAAAATTGCCCATTTTGTTTCTCTCATGTGGGATCCCAGTTCTTTTTAGAATATAAAATACCTTCTATGACAGATGTAAATAACCCAATCTATAATATAATATGCACATTGTGATATTATAATTAATATAGAACTACATGTTATGGTCATTTAATAAAAATCTAGACATAATATTAGTTTTTTTTTAAGAAATCAGTTCACATGATTATGTCCAAAATTTGCAGGGAAGTGTTGATGTTGCAGCCCAAATCCAAAGCCAGCCTGGAGGCAGAATGCCTTAGTCTTTTTCTCTTAAGGCTTTCAACTGACTGGGCAATTCCCATCTGCATTATGGAGGGTCACCTACTTTACTCAAAGTCTACTGATTTAAATGTTAGTCACATTTAAAGTACACCTTCACAGCCACATCTACACCAGTGTTTGACCAAACATCCAGGCACCATAGCCAAGCCAAGCCAATACATAAAATGAACCGTCATAGTACCTGTTGTAGATTAAACTGAATCTCCTAGAAATATATATGGTTGAAATCCTAACCCCCAATGTAATTATATTGTGAGATAGGCCCTTTAAGGAGTTAATTAAGGTGAAATAAGGTCTTAAGAGTGAGGCTCTGGGCCGGGCGCGGTGACTCACGCCTGTAATCCCAGCATTCTGGGAGGCTGAGGCAGGCGGATCACGAGGTCAGGAGATCGAGACCATCCTGGCTAACACGGTGAAACCCCGTCTCTACTACAAATACAAAAAATTAGCCGGGCGTGGTGGCGGGCGCCTGTAGTCCCAGCTACTCGGGAGGCTGAGGCAGGAGAATGGCGTGAACCCAGGAGGCGGAGCTTGCAGTGAGCAGAGATCGCGCCACTGCACTCCAGCCTGGGCGACAGAGCCAGACTCCGTCTCAGGAAAAAAAAAAAAAAAAAAAAAGAGTGAGGCTCTAACCTATTAAAACTGCTGTCCTTAAAAATGAAGAAGGAATACCAGGATGCACATAAACAGCGGAAACGCCGTGGGAAGACACAGCGAGAAGGCAACCACACACAGTCTTTCCTCTGTGCAAGCCAAGGGGAGAGCCTTCACCAGACACCAGTCCTGCCAGCACCTTGATCTTGAACTTCCAACCTCCAGCACTGTGAGAAAATTAATTTCTCTTGTTTAAGCCACCTGGTCTCTCGTACTTTGCAATGGCAGCCCTAGCAAACAACACACTCCCCAAATCACCTCCCAGGGAGCAGCCAGACATCCACTTAAAACGCACAGAAGATTCTGTCCCTCCTCTGCCCCAAACCCTCCAAAAGCTCCTGTTTCAAAGTAGAGGCCATTGTTGTTAAAGGTCTGCCTGGTCCTCTGGAATCTCATCATCCAGGTTCCCTCTCTCCCACTGGTGCCCTCTAACTGCTCACTCATACTCTTCCCCTTGCCCATGCCCCTGGAGCGACAGGGGCTCCCTTGCTGTCCCTGGACCATGTCAAGCCACATCCCAACTCAGAGACCTTTTTCTGGTGCTTCCCTCTTTCTGGAAGCTTTTCCTCAGATGTCTGTACCCTCAGCTCCTTGAAGTCTATCTTCAAAAGGCCCCTACTAGGTGGGCCTTTTGGTTATATACAGATATGTGTATAACCAACCCCTCACATCCAGTCCTCCACTCTCTGCTCTTAGCATCTCCTGCCTCTTGTCCTTGTTCTTCCTCATTAATCCCTGGGAGTAAATGCTATTATTGTCTCTATTTTACAGATGAAGAAACTGAGGGAACAGAAGGATTATTAATAATCACCTTGCCCTTGCTTACTAGCCCCAAAGTGGGGAGACCAGGAGTTGAACCCAAGCAGTATTACTCTAAGTTTATGTTCTTAACTACTCCACTAGGCTATGTCTCTGGCTGTTTTCGGGGAGAGAAAGAAATGCCACTTTCTGAGTAAACAATTCATCAGGCAGGACCCACGTAGTGCAGTTCTGCACACTATTTCTCTTTTTTTAATTGATGAATAAAAACTTCATCTATTTATGGTATACAACACATTTTGATATATGTATACATTGTGGAATGGCTGAATCAAGCTGATTAACCTATGCATTCCATCACACTTTTCATTTTTCATGATGAAAACACTTAAAATCTACTCTCGGCAATTTCCAAGAACACAATGCATTAACTAAGTCATCATGTTATACAACTGATTTCTTTAACTTATTTCTCCCAATTAATTTTGTATCCTTTCACCAACATCTCCAACCTCCACTCCACCTCTCTGCCCCCGGTAGCTACTCTTCTGCTCTTCAAGATACTGGTATGTTCACTGATTGCAGATCGTGGCATCTGAGAAGAAGAGTGTACAGAGAATGTTAGTCTGGGTGAGTGTTGTGGGGTGAGCATATTGCGCCTCCTGAAGTGAGTAATCTATAGAGCAGGAAAATGCAAAGATCAAGTGTCTTAGGTCACCCATCAGCATCAGAAGTTACAAGGCACAGCAAGAGGAGCAAGGCAGAGAAGTGTAGGAAAGAAAAAGAGATTTTTGCTTACTGGACAATTTTCCCTTCTCTGTGAAGCCTGAGCAATAGGATGGGCAGGCTAGAAAATGAAAAGAGATAGACTCTGCAAAAATAAGCATACATTATAGCAATCCTCAGATGGGATGATCCTCCTGAGAATTTTGCTATGTTCTAGCTAATTAGCTAAATAGATAATTCATTTTACTCTTGAGAATCAAGTTTTCCCTGAGGGGGTAAATATTCAAGGTCTGCAAAAAGAGAGTCCAAGACTACAGCAAGTGTTAACTAAACACCAAACATCCATCCTTCAAGGTTTGAGCCCAGCAAGGACAAAGCAAAGACAAATTATCTGTCTTTGGGAGTAGCCACTCCCCTCAGACTTCCCTACATCCCCTTCCATCTAATTTCCCATTTCCTCCCTCAGCATTTAGGCTGGAACTCATGCTTTGGAATGCAGATCCTGAAGAATTCCTTTTGTTACTGCCAAAATATACATACATACAGTAGAGAGAATCGTGCAGTACGATGTGGATGGAACACACGCAAGGGGAACAAAAGGCATGTTCAGAGCTCAGTCAGTTAGAAAAGCATCACCCATATAAAAATGAGCGCGAGCAGACAACTGCAAAAATCCTCTTGAACAGCACTTGCTTCCAACACAGGACAGAGCTGACCAGAGCCAAAATGAAGGTATAACTACTCCTAAAGGCAGGATGTAGCGAGAGAAAGGGGACATTCTGCCATCCAAACAGGAAATTGGGTCATTTGTCAATATGTATCCAGCACATCCAGGGACTACATGCCCTGGGCAACTAGTACAATATTCTGTGCCCCAAGTAGAAATAACCATAAAACAGAGATGGGTGCATCTGGCTACAAGATTACAATGCTCTTAGTCTTTGCCCTGCCGTGATCATCTGGCCATTTTTTAAGTTTGACTTCTGCTCACATATAGATGTCTTCCAAAAAGATATGCCACCTAACTGACAAAAATGTCCTTGACTGTTGTATTTTAAATCGTAAATTTATAAATGGACATTTTGGTTTCTGTATCATTGCCTTGAGAGTTGCTAGATATGAGTCTATTTCAGGAGAAACAGATATTCTCTAAGAATGTTGACAAAACTTTAGTTTCTGAGCAAACAAAGCTGAGGATCATGGCTGTGGCCGGTCACAATAATGTCCTCCAAAGGGCATTGTCCAACTGTCTGAGTGGACCCTCCAGGTATCATCCCTTTTGCTCATGTCCTTCAAACTATGAAAGCCATGCAGGTTATCAGGTTAATTTCACTGCAAAGGATCAACTTCCACTCTAATCAGAAGCATAAAAGATTCCTTTATGGGTTGAAATACTGTGATTTCTTCATTCAAAGTAGCCAAAAGTCAAACCACTGTATAGAATTTAAGAGCTGTAATAAGCCATTGTTTCACAAGTCATGACAAAATGGTCTCAAACAACTTGTTTATCGTCACATCATTTTGGCCTAGGATTCTTGGGTTAAATCTAAGTTTCTTTTCGTTGCATCACAATGGTCCCCTAAGACCATAAAAATTATCACCACTCCACAAAAAGCAATGTTTCTCACAGTTTTTGAACACACAGTTATTCTTAAGTGAATTAAATTTCAAAACATAGTCAATCTCAGTCTATATTCTCCCTCCACCAAATAGTGTAAAAATTTTAGTGCATTTTCAAAGATAAATATGCCCTTGTTCTCACTTAGAAGTGGGAGCTAAACAATGGGCACACGTGTACATAAACATAGAAACAATAGACACTTGGCACTCCAAAAGTGGGGAAGGGGAGAGGGGAGAGAGGGTGGAAAACTTACCGATCAGATATAATGTTCACTATTTGGGTAATGGAACTAGAAGTCCAATTCCTACTTTGCATGGTGAGATTTCCCAGACCACCTTCAATTACTAAAAAGTCACCTTCCTTTAGTTTTGCACTTTTGTTTCTAAACTGTTGAATTTCACGTTAGTTTTCTTTTAAGCGTTCTCTACTCCCATATGAAAGCAAGTAGACAGACTATAAAACACCCACTTAAATTGCAGGAGGTAGCTTGTGGTGTACTTACAGTGCATAAACCACCTTTTTTCTTTTCTTTTCTTTTCTTTTTTTTTTTTCTTTGAGACGGAGTCTTGCTCTGTTGCCAAGTTGGAGTGTAGTGATGTGATCTCAGCTCAATGCAACCTCCACCTCCCGAGTTCAAGCCATTCTCCTGCCTCAACCTCCCAAGTAGCTGGGAGTTCAGGCATGTACCACAATTCCCTGCTAGTTTTTGTATTTTTAGTAGAGACAGGAGTTTTGCCATGTTGACCAGGCTGGTCTCAAACTCCTGACCTCACGTGATCCACCCGCCTCAGCCTCCCTAAAGTGCTGGGATTACAGACGAGAGCCATGGCACCTATCCCACATTTCTTTTTTTTAATTTCAACTTAGATTTTAGATAGAGGGTGTACATGTGCAGGTTTGTTACAGGGATATATGGAACGATGCTGAGGTTTGGGGTAAAGATGCCACCACCCAAATAGTGAGCATAGTACCAGAAAGGTAATTTTCATCCGATGCCCCCACCCTCCCTTCCCCTTCTCATAGTCTGTAGTGTCTATTGTTCCCATGTACGATGGTTTATACTGTCAACTTGACTGGATTGAAGGATACAAAGTATTGTTCCTGGGTGTGTCTGTGTGTGAGGGTGTTGCTAAAGGTGATTAACATTTGAGTCAGTGGACTAGGTAGGAGAGGCAGACCCACCCTGAATCTGGGTGGGCACCATATAATCAGCGACCAGTACGGCTAGAGTATAAGCAGGCAGAAAAATGGAAAAGAGAGAGTGGCCTAGCCTCTCAGCCAACATCTTTCTCCCATGCTGGATGCTCCTTGCCCTCCAACTTAGGACTCCAAGTTCTTCAGTTTTGGAACTCAGACTGGCTCTCCTTGCTTCTCAGCCTGCAGATGGCCTATTGTGGGACCTTGTGATTCTGTGAGTTAATGCTTAATAAACTCTCATTTATATATATATACACATATATATATAATATATAAATTTATAGTATATATTATATATATGTGTGTGTGCATATATATATATATGCATGCGCACACACACACAAACACACACAAATATATACCGTTAGTTCTGTCCCTCTAGAGAACACTGACTAATACAACGTGTTTGTGTCCATGTGTGCTCAGTGTTTAGCTCCCACTTATAACTGAGCACATGCAGGATTTGGTTTTTTTGTTTTTTTTTTTTTTCTGTTCCTGCCACAAACTACCTTTCTTTAAAAATCTGACTCTACTCCTCACTCGGGGCAGTTGTACAGGTGGAGTGTTGAGAAGGAACTGCAGGAAGAACAGCAGAAGGCAAGTGTGACTGGTGTGGAGTGTGAGACAGAGCAACTGAAGATGAGGTCAAAGAGTTTGAATAAGAAGGGGACAGTGCAAGGCTGTTCAGTTAAGAGTTTGAGATCACTCTATATAAGATGGATAGCCTCTGAAGAGTTCTAAGCAGAACATTTATAAGATATGACTTATACTTTAAGAGGATAACTCTGGCTGCTGCAAAATGGATACATGAGAAACCAGTTAAGAGCAAATTTCATGAATCCAGAAAAAGATGATGGTGGCTTAAACCTATGAGTTTGCAGATTAATTTTCTGAGAGTATACAAAAAAGAGAGAGAGAGAGAGAGACAAAAATGACTCCAAGATTTTGGACTCAAGTAATTGGAAGCTTGGAGCTGTCATTGAATGAGATGCTATGCGAAGGCACAAGGCCATTTAGAGATTACCAAGACATGGTGGCTCTGAGAAATCACAGTCTAGGAAGAGAGGTGGACAAGTAAAAGAATCTAAGTAGGCCAGGCGAGGTGGCTCACGCCTGTAATCCCAGCACTTTGGGAGGCCAAGGTGGGCGAATCACGAGGTCAAGAAATCAAGACCTTCCTGACCAACATGGTGAAACCCTGTCTCTACTAAAAATATTAAAAAAAAAAAAAATTAGCTGGATGTGGTGGCACACGCCTGTAGTCCCAGCTACTCAGGAGGCTGAAACAGGAGAATCACCTGAACCCAGGAAGCAGAGGTTGCAGTGAGTCGAGATCACGCCACCACACACCAACCCGGCAACAGAGTGAGGCTCTGTCTCAAAAAAAAAAAAAAAAAACAAACAAACTCAGTAAAAGAAATTGCCATTTCTTGGACACTTATTTCATAACACTTATTTAGTATCAAGCACTGAACTAAATATTTTGCAAACATAATATGATTCAATTCTCAAAAAGTCTTAGTTTGGTAGATATACATAGCCCTGTTTTACAGATAAGAAACTGAAGCTTGACAGAGTGAAGTGGCTTATTCAAGCTTTAAGAACTGAAAGATAGAAGACCAGTCTGTATCCACACCTGTTTAACCTCAAACTTGTGCTCTTAACTATTATACTTTAGTCTAACTCTGGCTAAACTTAATCTGAAATAAGGTAGTCAGGATATATGAAGCAAGCCGCTTCCACAGTACACGGAGCAGTTTACCTATGACAGAATGATTGCACGCTCACTTTTAATCCATAAAACAAGAAGGATGGACTCTATGATTTCCATGGCTCCTTCCAGCTCTAAAAGCCTATAATTTTAAAACGTGGTGCTGCTTCTTTTCACTAAAGTAAAAATCATTTTTATCCCTTAAGATTGAATAGCATATAACACAATTCTCTTATTTACACAAAACTATTCCAAGTCAGGCTGAATGGTGCATTACAGATAAAAGAATAACAGTGAACAAAGAAGGGTCAATGAAGAAAAGGAAAGGTCATATCAAAGAAAGGAAGGCACCATCACAAAGTCAGCAAGAAAAATTAAAATGAGGCTCAAAATTCATTTTCCCAAGAAATGAAGAATTTTTATATCTATCTTTTATACTGAGATATATTGAGGCTGACTACAAAGTTCAGCGACATCTGAAAACATATCTTTTCCATTAACAGAAACTTTAATTTTCAGTCTGTTGTACTCCAGATTCCAATGTATAATATCACACCTTCGATTTATCACAATTGCAATAGCATATGAACGTGTTTGTACCCAGAGGGAACATAAATCATGCACCTCTAGAAAAATATAATACAATGTATTTATGTTTGCCTTCTCTTTGGGATATGTTGGTGAAATTAAAGTGTGACCTAGATTTAAAGAATCATAAAAAATAACTTTGGTTTTAATTAGGATTCAACAAGCAGCCTGTTTCTTTTCATTATGATTGCTAAATTCATAACACATATCCAGAATATATATATATATAAACATGTAAGTATGTATGTAGGCAGTAAGCAGCTATGGGAATATTCCATTTGATTTGCTGAAGCCGAAGATAAATGAAGTTACAGGAAAATAATACCAAAGTGTTTGATTAACATGAACAGAAAAGAAAGCTCTAAACTCTGGCTTTTAAATTGTGCCTCATGAAACTATAAGAGTATTACAGTCAAGAGGGCAGAACTCCGAGCCCCTCTCCTTCACTTCTTTCTCATTTAGCTGTCTTCATATTATGTCTTTCATATAATGGCATCTTAAAATATTATTTTAAGCTTTAAAAAAGTATGTAAAACTGCAGCCAAGATTATAATGAATAGATTCAATATTTTAAAATATTTAAAAATTGAAGACTTTGTTTCATATATTGGAATCATCATTGTCTCTGAATAACTTCTGGGGATTGCTAGGTGAAATGGCATTCATTTATTATAATGGCTATTGTTTTTTAAAAAATACATGCTAAACACAAAAACCAGGATAGAATGGTCAAATAACATGGACAGAAACTCAGCATAAGAAATTCAAATAAATTAATAAATAAAATATTTTGCCTTCTCTGTAATTTAATGTAAATGAAAATAAAAATATACTTTTAATGTATGTATCATGTCAAATTAGCAAAGTGTGTTTTAAAAAGAACATTCAGTATTGGTGATAATGTGTGATATGGTTTGACTGTGTCCCCACCCAAATCTCATCTTGAATTGTAGCTTCTATAATTCCCATGTGTCATTGGAGGAACCTAAAGGGAGGTAACTGAATCATGGGGGTAGGTCTTTCCCGTGCTGTTCTCATGATAGTGAATAAGTCTCGTGAGATCTCATGGTTTTATAAAGGGGAGCTCCCCTGCATATGCTCTCTTTGTCTACCACCATGTAAGACTAAGATGTGCCTTGGCTCCTCATTCACCTTCTACCATGATCGTGAGGCCTCCCCAGCTGTGTGAAACTTTGAGTCAATTAAACATCTTTACTTCATAAATTATGCAGTCTTGGGTATGTCTTTATTAGCAGTGTGAGAACAGACTAATACAATGTGGCAAAATGAATATTCTAACAAGTGTTAAGAGAAAAATTTCTAGAAATCAACTTGATAATATATATCTAAGTGCTTTTAAAAGTGCATACACTTTGAAACAGACAATCCACAGAATGGCACCAAATATTTGTAAACTGTGCATCTGACAAAGAACTAGTATCTAAAATCTACAAGGAACTGAAATAAATCAGCAGGAAATAAAAGAAATAATCCCATCAAAAGTGGACAAATTAGATGAACAGACATTTCTCAAAAGAAAATATACAAATAGTCAACAAACATATGAAAAATTGCTCAACATCACTAATCATCAGAAAAATGCAAATTAAGACCTCTATGAGACACCACCTTACTCCTGCAAGAATGGTCATTATTAAGAAGTCAAAAAACAATATATGTTGGTGTGGATCTGATGAAAGGGAATGCCTGCATACCACTGGTGGGAATGTAAATTAGTATAACCCCTGTAAAAAACAGTATGGAGATTCCTTAAAGAACGAAAAATAGATCTACCATTTGATTCGGCAATTCTACTACTGGGTATCAACCCAAAGGAAAAGAAGTCTTTATATGAAAAAGACACATGCATGCGTATATTTATTGCAGCACAATTCACAAATTGCAAAGATATGGAACCAACTTAAGTGCCCATCAACCAATAAGTGGATAAATTAAATGTGGTATATATACACTGTGGAGTACTACTCAGAAGTAAAAATAATGAAATAATGTATTTTGTAGCAACTTTGATGGAGTTGTAAACCATTATTCTAAGTAAAGTAACTCAGGAATGGAAAATTAAATGCCATATGTTCTCACTTATAAGTGGGAGCTAAGCTATGATTATGCGAAGGCATACAGAGTGATATAATGGACATTAGAGACTCAGAAGGGAGAGGGAGGGAGGGAGGCTAGAAAAAAAAAACTATATGTTAGGTACAATGTATACTACTCAGGCGATGGGTGCACCAAAATCTCAGACTTCACCAGTATATAACCCATGCATGTAACCAAAAACCACCTGTACCTCAAAAGCTATTGAAATTTTTAAAAATTAAAAAATAAAATTAAAATATAAAAAATAAAAGTGCATATTATTTGACTTAGTAATTTTCCATATAGAACTATATCCTGAGGATGTAGACGTAAGCTGGGTCGAAAAAATATTCTCCAAAGATTTATCATGATTTTAGATATTCTGTTAGTGTGAGCCCAAGTAGCTAATTTTCCCAATTTCCATATTCCTATGGAACATTTCAAAATACATAGTAAGTAAAACCTGTAATACCTCTGAAACCCATAAAAGATGTGTTCCATTTGCAAAAAAAAATGTAGTTTCTGGTTTGTTCTGCTTGAGAGAGGGTAGATGGCACCAGGGTGAAGGAAGAATGGAGCATGGACAGGAAGTAGAGAAAACGCACATGAAAGGTAGACATCATCAGCAGGAAAATCACAGCCTGGATCCCTCCCAAATGAAAAGAAAAACAATCAGACCCTTGAAAAGCTACTGCTCGTCATAAGAAAAAAAACTACTCCAAAAACTTACAGAAAATAATTAACTCTTGTATTAGTTTGTTTTCATGTTGCTGATAAAAGACAAAACCAAGACTGGGAGATTTACAAAAGAAAGAGGTTTATTGGACTCACAGTTCCACATGGCTGGGTAGGCCTCACAATCATGGCAGAAGATGAAAGGCATGTCTCACATGGCAGCAGACAAGAGAAGAGAGCTGGTGCATGGAAACTCCCATTGTTAAAACCGTCAGATCTCATGAGACTTATTCACCATCATGAGAACATCGCAGGAAAGACCTGCCCTCATAATTCAATCATCTCCCCACGATATGTGGGAATTGTGGGAGTTACAGTTCAAGATGAGATTTGGGTGGGGTCACAGCCAAACCATATCAACTCTGAAAGGGACTTACTGCTAGAAAAGTACGCATGTTTAGAAAAATTTTGCCCCTTTATCTTAACAGTATGTGAACTCTTACTGTATTTATGAAACAAGTAAACAGTCATAAGATTAGGAAAGAACACGTGGAGAAAATAAATTGCTGGATTAAAAAATCACTGTGGTGGTGGTAGAGATCAGAAAATTGGCCATAGCTGAAAATCAAATCAGTAAATTTGAAGACAGGGTTGGAAATCTGTTCAAATCTCAGAGAAAAGTTAAAAGATTTAAATATAAGAGAAAAAATAGACATGGAGACTAGAAAAGAAAAATCCAATAATCTATATGTAAAAATTAGTTCTCAGTTGGAGATCATGGTACAGATGAGGCCAACCTAATTATTATTTCAAGGATAAACAAATATTCTTATAAGCATTCATGAAGGCACTTGATCACTTACAAAGAAATAAAGATCAGTCTACCTACAGACTTCTCTTCCACAACAATATGTTCAGAAGAAAATGTAGCCAAACAAAAGGAGGAGGAGGAAGAGGAGAAGTATATTTTTACACAGAGTTTTGGATTTTCTGAATCTGTTCTCCATGACTTTTATTTTTTCTCTTGTTTTTAAATCTTTGTGACCTCCTGTGAGGAAGAGAAAAAAGAGGAGGAGGTGAAGAAGAAAAAGAATTTCAGACACATATAAATTGCTATTTATATGCAAAGACAGCAGAATTGCATTCTCAAACAATTCATTTCAGATATGCTCTGAAAACATTGCACCTGTAACAAACTCTTCCTGAAGTCTTTTTCAGAAAAGTTATCTACCATCTCACAATGGCCCAACATAAGTGAAAACACCAAGTGAAGTATCTCTTAAAAACTGAGCCTTTTTCAGCTCTTACATTCACAGGCAGTCTAGGTTCCATGCAAATGATGCTCTACAAATAATAACACACAAGTTTTTAGATTTCTTTTTAATATTAGAAGATCAAAGCCCTCAACTCAATGATTATTTGCATTATCTGTATATTAGAATCTCCCATAGAACTTGTAAAATCCCTAATGCTCAGGCAGCACCCCAGACATTAAGATATTTACATGTACAGCTGGGGAGGAAACCCAAATGACAGCGTATTTTAAATCTTTCTGGGTGATGACAATGTGCAGCCAAGATTAAGAAGCAGTGCTCCACAATGAGATACCATCTCACGCTGGTTAGAACGGTGATCATTAAAAAGTCAGGAAACAACAGACGCTGGAGAGGATGTCGAGAAATAGGAATGCTTTTACACTGTTCATGGGAATGTAAATTTGTTCAACCATTGTGGAAACAGTGTGGCGATTCCTCAAGGATCTAGAACAAAAATACCATTTGACCCGGTGATTCCATTACTGGGTATATACCCAAAGGATTATAAATCATTCTACTACAAAGACACATGCACACATACATTTATTGCATCACTATTTACAAGAACAAAGACTTGGAGTCAACCCAAATGCCCATTAATGATAGACTGGATAAAGAAACATATACATCATGGAATACAATACAGCCATAACAAAGAACGAGTTCACATCCTTTGTGGGGACATGGATGAAGCTGGAAACCATCATCCTCAACAAACTAACTAACACGGGAACAGCAAACCAACACCACATATTCTCACTCATAAGTGGGAGGTGAACAATGAGAACACATGGACACAGGGAGGGGAACATCAGACACCAGGGCCTGTCACAGGGTGGGGACAAATGGATGGAGAGCATTAGGACAAACACCTAATGCATATAGGGCTTGTAACCTAGATGACAGGTTGATGGGTGCAGCAAACCACCATGGCACATGTATACCCTATGTAAGAAACCTGCACATTCTGCACATGTATCCCAGAACTTAAAGTAAAATAAATTTTTTAAAAAAGAAGCAGTGCCACAGATCTTTACTGTGCACAGAGCAGAAAACACAACAGAAAAAGGAACAATGTAAGGGCACTGTTTTCTCCCTAGTCAGAAGGTGCAAACTTTCATTCTAATATTTTTAATTTGCCAACTATATTGCTTTTCCAGCTAAGATCCTTTTAAAATACTTGCGCGTCATACTAAATGAACACTTTGGGCTTTGCTGGCTGATCAGCCTTAGCAACTCCAGAGCAATGGCTTGGGAAAGTTGTTTTCATGAAAGACTCCCTCTGTACTGTTTCTTCCTCAAAACAGAATTATCTGAACTACTTTTGAAGAGCGTAATTTTATTTTATTTTATTTTTATTTTTATTTTTTTTGAGACGGAGTCTGGCTCTGTCGCCCAGGCTGGAGTGCAGTGGCCGGATCTCAGCTCACTGCAAGCTCCGCCTCCCGGGTTTACGCCATTCTCCTGCCTCAGCCTCCGGAGTAGCTGGGACTACAGGCGCCCGCCACCTCGCCCGGCTAGTTTTTCGTATTTTTTAGTAGAGACGGGGTTTCACCGTGTTAGCCAGGATGGTCTCGATCTCCTGACCTCGCGATCCGCCCGTCTTGGCCTCCCAAAGTGCTAGGATTACAGGCTTGAGCCACCGCGCCCGGCCAAAGAGCGTAATTTTAAACTGGATTAATCTCAGGGTCCATAAACGAAAAGTTGACACACACAAAGAAACTTCAGCCAATAGAAGAAATAGCTAGGGACCCAGACTATATAACAAAGGAATAGTTTAAAAGACCACTCAAAGATTTTGTACATTTATGAATATATTAACGAAAGCAAATATTGAATATCTGGGATTTTAGTCCACTCTGGGTCAAAGTGGCTTCAATGTTATGTTAAGTAGCCTAAGGAGTGGACACCTTAACTCTTCAGGTCACTGTGGTAGCATGTGCATCAGCGAACTGCGGGAGCTATTATGTGCATTAATGAGACTCTAACACACTTGTTTCTAAAGTGTGTCAAAGACAGAGAGGCCATATCCATGAGGCAGCCAAGGTCGTGTCTTCAGCATAGGCCGGAGAATTCAGACCAAAATGTTAGGTTCATAATATAATATCCAGATCTAATCTCAAAACTGTTCCATACATTTATTTATTTATTTATATTCTCTACTGGACTAAAGGAGTTTTCCAAGTCAAACACTTTGTGATTGAGGCAGATTTGACTTTAAAGAATTAAGTGTATTTAGTTATAATTCCATAAAGTCTCCACTTTGTAATTCATGCTTTTGTCATGAATGGAAATTACAGAGATTCAGTTCCAATGCAAAAATGTTTATCTTAACAGAATTTGACTAAATAAAGCTGACACACATCATCTGGAGCTCAGAAGTTATATTAACTTTCAAGACCAGAAGAGAAGTGAACCAGAGAAAAGAAACTAACTTTAATATGCTGAGATCTTTCATGTCACAAAAGCCAGGCCAAAGCCAAAATCCAGGGACAAAAGCAGGTTTTAGCTAAGAAGTGGTGTTCTGAGCCATATCCTTCCTACTGGGAGTAAGGTTAAGCATTACCACTCGGCTAGCCGCATTGTGAGACCTCATTACTTCAGACCGCTCTAATGTGGAATTTGTGAAAATGTCATCAGGGCCCTGGCTAAAACTCCCTGGGATTCACAGAATTTAGGATTGGAAGATGATCACATCCAGACAGCAGCTGTGCCTGCAACCTTCCCTATCCCCAGTGAATGCAAGTGCACGGTAGGTACTTAATAAATAGCAGGTGATTGCACGCACTTGTGGAGTGACCCTCCCACATGGAGGAGCAGACATCCTCCCAACAGCATCTTCGGCAGATGGGAATCTGGCATCTGCTTTCCTGCCATCTATTGACAGGCCTCTAATGATCTCCTGAGGACACTCATTCTCTTACTCGGCCACTCTAATTGTGGGAAAGTTCTGTCTTAATGCTGAACTAAAACCTGTCTTCGTGTAATGGTCCCCCACTGGCATGAGTTCCGCCCTCGACAACAACATAAAATGGATTTTTTAGTCTTCTACCTGATAGTTCTTAAAAGAATTAACAGAAGTTAATAGGCTTCTCCATACACACAATCTTCCTAGATCCTGTCTTCTGGGTATAATTTAGATTGTGAATATTAATATTAATGCCCAATGATTCCCAGGATGGAAGACAGTATTACACATATAAACAGAGACTGATGTTACCACATCTTAATTTAGGCAAATTTTTAATGACCACAATGTATATAATTGCTTCTAGGGAGAATATCCAACAATTTCCACCAGGCTTCTACTCTTGAGTACTTCCAAATTTAATTTCTAAAGTAAGTTTCCAAAGCAGGAAAGAATTTTTCCTCTACTAACATTCATAAAGAGTGGAGAAGACTTTGCATTGCCTGCTGTGGGGCTGTTTCCCTCCCCAGGCAAAGCCATCTAGTGAGGACCAATGGAACTTGGATGAACATGAACTTATTGCAGTGTATTGGGACTTAGAGCATCAGTCTTCCTGGGAGGCTCACTACCTCCTCTGGACACAATTCAAACTTTCCTTCCCAGAGCAAGGGCTTATTTGTCTTCCCTAGGAAACTTGCCTTCGTTGTGTTAGCAGATGGAGCCTGGTAGAAGCCTGCACTGTATACATGTCTACATGGACAGTCTTGAGGGCTGTATTCTGGAAAAGGGAAAACTGACGGATAAGGTCTCTCTTACAACATCGCTTTGGGCCTGCCATTGGCCTTGTAACCTGGGAAAAATCAAAAGCCTTACACACTTTCCTTGCGTTCTTTACTTGCAACATACCGTTTCTGAAGAAAACAATTTCCCCAGCCCCTGCATTTAGCTAGAAAAACCTCTTATATAGGCTAACCACAGTCTTTTATTTAGATTAGCCTCTAACCTGTTAAACGTACTAGTTTGCCCAAACTCTTACAGGTTTCTATAGTAGCATCCCCTACATAAAGAACTATTGCTCTTTTTTAATATCAAAACTTTAAAGAATCCTGTTAATATAAAGTCATTGTGATTTGTATAGTCTTTGCAACCATTTTCTTAAAAAGTAACATTTCTGAGGAAGGAAACCTTCATTCTAATGGTACAGAGATATCATGTGGGCTAGCAGTAGGGCTCCCTATAAACTCCCATGTAAGAAATGCATTTTCAGCCTATGAGCCACTCAAGGATATTCAAGGCAGCACTGTTTATAAAAATGAAAAATAAAGGAAAGACCCCCATACATCCATCAACAGAAGCGGGGATACATAAATGTGGTCTCCTCACACATCAGAATGCTATAGATCCACTAAAAAGAATGAATCAGAGCTAAAAGGATCAACATGACTAAATCTCAAAGAACATAATGTTGAAAATATATATATATGGATAGTGTGACACCATTTATGTAAATAGTAAAATGCAGAAAGCATTATACAGATAAGCCATGGATGTATAAATTTGTAGCAAAATGTGTAGTGCACACACTTCAAGATCAGAGTTAGCTCAAGTGAAGGAAGACAGAAAGGAGATACAGGAAAGATATAAAGGGACTTCTCCTGGGCCAATAATATTTAATTTCCCTTTTTATGTATAATGTGTATGACAAGATACTAGCATTTGTTAAATCTGGGCCATAGTTATATGGGTACCTGTATTCTTCTGTATGTTTGAAATAACTCATTTTTTAAGTGAAAGAGAAAGAAAGTTGTGCTTTATTTCCCCAAAGGAGCTACTATGTTTCTTCCCCTCTGATAATGAGATCCCTATTATTCAGTGGTTTTCCAATTTTTTTTTTTTTTTTAGCACCAGAGTCTTCCTTTCAAATAAAAATTTTTATGGATCCCTAATATACACAAGCAATAAAAGCAGAAGTACCCGGAGCTCTGCTTTTCCTCCCTCCCTCTGTGTATCTAACTGAGTCCCCAAAGATGTCTCCATAGATCAGAAAGCTCCAGAGAGCACAGGTTGAAAACCAATGGTGAATTCCTTCTGACCTGAATGCCAGGAAGCTACAAGCCAGTGTTCAAGCTTTATGTCAACAACTACGGTTAGGATATTTACATCCTCCCACCTCCCTCCCTACCACTGATTTATGAGCTGGTATTTCTTTTTATCAAGAACCTGAATTAATAAAATGGTCCATCTTCAATAATTCACAAAAATTAATACCTCTCAACAATTTAAACTGACATTTCCTAATTGTCATCCCTACAATTATTGTGAACCACAAAGATTTTCCAGTACAGTAGTTCCCCTTAGCCACAGGGGATACGTTCCAAGACCCCCAGTGAATGCCTAAAACCACGGATAGTACCGAAATGTATATACACTATGAATGAATTCCTTTTCCCTTCTTCACAATTTCACAGATAGAAGATTCATTCTTATCGTAGATCTGAGCAATGTCAGCATACAATTTTTTTTCTTTCCTTACTAATTTGAGAACTTTCACTTTTTCCCTTTAAGGAAGGACTTTATGCTTTTCTTTGGAATATCCAAATTGCCAGCATCACTACACTTGCAATTTGGGGCCATTATTAAGTAAAATAAGGGTTACTTCAACACAAGCACTGTGATACTGCAACAGCGGATCTGATAACCCAGGTGACTCCTAAGTGACTCATGGGTAGGTAGCGTTGACAACGTGGATATGCTGGATAGAAGGAGGATTCATGTCCCGGGAGGAGGGAGGGGGGAATGTGTGAGATTTCATCAAGCTACTCAAAATGGTGAACAGTTTAAAACTTATGAATTGCTTACTTCTGGAATCTTCCACTGATTATTTTTGCATAGCGGTTGACCTCAGGTAACTGAAACCACAGAAAGTGAAACTATGGTTAAGGGGAAACTACTGTGTTTGTGTTAACCAAAAAAATTTTTTTAAATAGAAATACAAAAAGACCACTTTCTTAACAAAATAAAATACCCCTTAAATAAAAGAAAGCACTAAATTATTTAGAGTGAATGTTGTTACAAAAATTCATGAGAATCCAGCACATGAAATGTCAAAATTTAAAGAATATGGTATATAAATGGCCTTCAGCTACCATCCAACACATATTTTTTGTCCATACTCCATGAGCTAGTTTATTTGGAATCCCATGGAAATGGTTTTCTCTTTTTTCAATTTTTATTTTAGGTTTGTGGTACGTGTGAAGGTTTGTTACATCAACAACACAAGTCACGGAGGTTTGCTGTACATATTATTACATCACCCAGGTGTTAACCACAGTACCTAATAGTTATCTTTTCTGCTCCTCTCCCTCCTTCTCCACTCTCTTCTCAAGTAGACCCCATTGTCTGTTGTTTCCTTCTTTGCAGCACAAGTTATTAATATGGCATTTTTTCCTTCCTTTTTTTTTTTTTTTTTTTTGAGGCAGAGTCTCACTCTGTTGCCCGGACTGGAGGGGAGTGGTGTGATCTCAGCTCACTGCAACCTCTGCCTCCCAGATTTAAGCAATTCTCATGCCTCAACCTCCCAATCAGCTGGGATTACTGGTGCGTACCACCATGCCTGGGAAATTTTTTGTATTTTTAGTAGAGACAGGGTTTCAACATGTTGGCTAGGCTGGTCTCAAACTCCCGCCCTAAAGCGATCCAACTCCCAGCCGCTCCCGGCAGCCCCCTCAGCCTCCCAGAGTGCTGGGATTACAGGCATGAGACACCACGCCCAGCCTAATATGGCATCCTTGTGACCAACAATGTATCCATACAGAAAGATAGTGTAAATACTTTAACCTCAATTTTGTGAGTGTTCTGAAATTTTCACCCTTTCTATTAACATAAATTCATTTGTTCTATTAGGTTATCTTATGCTGTATTTATGAAAATGTCACATTTTTTAAAGAAGTCTATTCAACAAAGCATTGCAATTGACCATTCAAACATAGCAAAGCTCAAAATCATAGTTCCCAGAAAATTCAAAATAGCCCAATAATATACATGTGGTTTGCCAAATATTAAACGTATTTGCAGTAGCCAAATAGAGGTGTACCACAGCTTGAGGAACAGGGACTGCTTTACCATTGAGTTGCTGACTTTTAATATATGTCTATATAATGAGAAATATCACTTTGGGGAGAAATTATACACAGTAGCAGTAGCAGGCAACCTGCCTGACCAACCGAACTGCAGCTACCCAGTGAGCTCCATATCAGAGAAATCACAGAATTAGAGTAGAATGCCAATTGTTGCTTCCTGGCTAGGCACCCAGGCTTCCAGTTCTCACCGGACACCCACCCACACATGACCAAAGAAGGCTTCTACATTTTGACAGGAGAATCCTAATCAATCTTCCTTTCACACCAGGCCCGGGCTTGGTGTGCAAAATTATTTCTTTATCAGCTGTTTTTCCCCTTGGCCTCACTCTCCCTTTAAGGGAAACAAGCAGTCTCTGCCTTACTTCGTTCACTGAGTAAGTATTGGGGATGTCAGCTGCGATGTGAAGGACACTATGAAAAAGAAGTGTGTCAGGTTGCAAAGAGGGACTTTGGAGTAGGGCAGATATTTAAAGGAAGGCAGAATAAGGGAGACGAAAAGGAACTGATGAATCCTATGTCCTATGTTGATCCATCAAATGACAAAAATCAATCTGCTTGCCTGAAAATGTACCATAATCAAGATCACAAAGGAACAATAATACGAATGAATTTTTGAAGAGATGTCCTTTAACACAAATCAAGTGTTAAGGCACTTTTTACAGCAACATATAACATTGGTGTGTTGGGGGGAAAAGACAAAGGGGAAAAAAAGTGGAAAGTTCAAAGAACCACAAAAATGATCAAATGCATAGTGAAGTTTTCATCAGGAAGGTTATATAGCCTAAAAAGCCTAGTGAGAACAAGTCCAAAACATGACTGGGTAAGAGTAGAGGTTGATGAAACACCAAGATAGATGGATTACTAAAGTCCGCTGAGGTGTTCATCTCTAGAAATCCATAGGAAAAGAACAGACAACCTCAAAGGTAGAAGACTTAGGTCCTCATCTGCACCAAATCAGAAGTGATGGCCAGGACTAGGACGCTGTGTCAAAGTAATACACAAAAAGGGCCTGGTATAAGTTCTAAGACTGTTGTTCAAGGATACATACAGATTAAATCTAAGATATCCAACAGTCGACACACTGGCTCTGAGAAAGGATAGAAGACCGGTGTGAACAGACTCTACCCAGCAAATGCCCAGTTTATGCACAGGGAAAAGTTTGAGTTCTAACAACCTGCAAAAACTCTTTATTAGCTTGATAGTCAGGGAATGTGGTGCCCCAGCTAATCAAATGTTTTTTGTTAATTGTTGCCACATGCAGAAGGATTACAAATTTTTAAAGAATGAGAATAAATTAAAATACACTTAACACTGAAACTAAACTGATTATAATTTAATCTTTCTCTAATTATTCAGAATGCATTCTGGGGTCATCAAGAGAAGCATAAATTATCAGTGCTTGATGACTGTGCAGAAAGTCACAGTTTTTCCAAAATCCTGCTTACTGGATGCTGGTAACAAAGAATTCACTGCAATAGTTATCATTTGGAGGATTTATGTGGTAGGCATTTCTCTAGGATATGAAGTACGCCATTAATCTGCACCAAAAATACATTTTCAGAGATGATGAACTGATATTCATAGAGATAGAATAACTTGCCAAAGGTTCACAACGTGAAAGAGTATCAGAGCCAGATTTTGAACATGGATCTGTCTTTAAAGAATATACTCTTTGTGAAGTCATGTCTTTTGCAGCAACAGAGATGAAGCTGAAGGCCATTATCCTAAGAGAAATCACTCTGAAACAGAAAATTAAATGTTGTATGTCCTTACTTATAAGTGGAAACTAAACAATGGTACACATGGACGTACAGAAGGAAATTGAATAGACATTAGACAGTCCAAAAGTGGGGAGAGTTGGAGGATGGATGAAGGTTGAAAATTACCTATTGGGTATAATGTTCACTGTTTGGGTGACGGGCACACAAGAAGCCCAAACCTCGCCATTATACAATATATCCATGTACATCCTGCACATGTACCCTGCTGAATCTATCTAAATCAATCAATCAATCAATCAGTCAAAGAATATGCTCTTTCACTATGTCAAACAAGCAAACCGTTGTGGCGTAAGAGTATTCATAAAGTTCTCTGCCTGACTATACAAAACTTGTACACAATCAATGGGTCAAGCTATTTGTTTTTGTAGGAGTGCTAAGGGATTTTTTTCTGAACCATTCTTGACATTGTTACCATCTATTCATGAGGGCAGCAAACTTTGGGCATGAAATATTTTTGAAGCTTCCTTTTTTTTTTTTTTTTTTAAGGCCAGCTGCTCATTCGGAGTATCAAGAACATATCCTGAACATCTCTGTGAAAAAAAAAGTTTTAAGGGACTACACCCACAGAGCCTCAACCACATAAAAATGATCTACTAATAAATGTATACACTTAAAATAGACTCATTTACTCATATTTTATGTGCTGATCTAATTTTTTATTATTCTGCTCATTTTCAACTATGAAACATATTTGACTTGACTATTACTCATAAAAGAATATGGTCATTTAAAATTATTTAAGACTTTGGGTTGTGTCTAAACATTAAAGAAATGAATTCTACTTGTTGCCAGGAGAGTAAAAAAGGTTATTTCATCAGCAAATGTTAAACATTCCTCCTCCTACCCTATTCCTATTATCTATTGTTTAGACCCCACTCATTAATGTTTTCACCTGAAACATCAATGGCTTCTAGTTCACCTTCACTCACTAGCACCAATTAAAATTCTTCAGGGTTCAAATGCCTTTTCTTCCTCCACCCACAATAGTGTCGCTTATTTTTAAAGCAGGCAGTGATTCCCATAATGGACTTTCACAAACAAGGGGGGAAATGTGGCCAAGTTTTAGGATAGCACAAACTAATCTCAGGCCATGATACTGTTGCATTAGCTAATCTCAACACACAGAATACTTTGCTGTTGATGAGATGACCCTATTTAGTGAGACGGGCCTCTCTCCCCAAACTCTGCACATAGCCTTTTCAGATAAGCCTTAAGAATTACTTTCCAAAAGAAACTATTTTCATCTCTAGCACCAGGGTGATATTTTCATTGTATTGAAGAAAATGCTACCTAAACAGTAACTTGCGGTAAAAGCAGTACTGATTGGAATAAGCTCTATGCTCAAAAGTCAGAATAGAAAAACAGACTTGCCTATGTGAAGTCTCTGCACAGACTTATGATGAGACTGTAATTCTGAAAATGCTGCAACATGATCCCTCCTTCTAATTCAGGATCTTGCCCAGAAACAAAAGTTTAGCGTTCAAGTTAAATATAAGTAAAGTTAAAATTACTACGCTATCTAATTGAATTAAATTATGCATTTATGGCAAAGTTCAAAAGCTCATACTTAACTATCTTAAAATTTAATAGATTCGGTGCCTCTTGCCATAATCGTGTTTTGAAAGGTGATTTTACTGCTGGTGATTGTAACTGCTGTGAAGTTGTTCAGCTGGGGATTTTATACTAATGCTTTGAAATGAGTTGGTTCATCCAGTTTCCTCTCTGAGATTTTATGCTGTCTACAGTAACTTTGTTAAACTTGAGTCTGAAGTGCCCTTCTGACTCCATGAACTCCGAGGGAAAACTTCCTCAAGCAAAGAAAGGTGAGGTTCATTTTCAATGTGAATGAATAGAAGAGGAAATACTCAGATTGAAGGTCAAGAAAATGTTACCTGGAACCTGAATCAATATCAATAGAAACAGCACACTGAAGAGCAAGGTCTAATTTTATGTCCATATAAGAAAGGTGTTAAATTTCAAATTAGGTAGCGGGATAAGAAGAATGAAGAGAGGTTTTTTTCTGTATAAAAAAGACCATTAATTATAATTCCTTAGACTAAATTTTATAGCCTAAGAAATTATCAAGAGTTCTAATAAAATGTGATCCATGACATACTTCTGCAGAAGGACTATCTAGAAGGTCACGAAATTCTTAGGCTGGCAGTATCCCAAAAGATCAGCTAGTTCAACCCTTTTATTTTTCAATTAAAGAAACTGAGGCATGGAGCACTTAAGAGAATTTGTACACGAGAGCTTTAAAACTCTATCATATATTTAAATTATTGTTGTCCCAAATGGAATTTTAATATCAAAAGGATATAATTAGCATTCATGCATATTCCAATGCATACAAATTGTTTATAAGAGAATAATCTGCCACTTCTTTAGAAGTCAAAAAAGCACAATGGTGGTATAAGTCTAATATTTCATTGAAATTCCCAGAAGTAATTCAGTTTTTCCGCTAATCTAAGCTGAATCTCCTTGCAAGTTATTAAACATTTACTGAGCACTTAGTGAATGCTGAGTATATTGCTCAAAACTCCAAAATTTTTTTCTGGTGAGAATTTTGTCTTTAAAAATGGTGAATAAAATCTTTAGGTACACTTCTTCCGCCTATGAGTTCTTATACCTTTTAATAACTTTCATTTTCTCCTGAAAATGCTCTTCTTCTTTTTTTCAAAGATTATCATGGATATTGTCTTCAAGAATCAAAGTATCTCTCAAGTTTCATATATTCAATTGTCTTACTCAACAAGTATTTGTTACAACGCCGCTGTTAGAAGCCCATGCAGTGGTCATGGCATCAATTTTTAATGTTTTTAATCACAATATTGCTGACTTTTGTCTACATAGCATCAGGCTTACTATTGAAAAAAATAAGATAGGAGGTAGTGAACAAGTAATTCACACAAACAGGAGTCTGTGAAAGTTGGCAGAAACAATATTTATATCACTGTAGAGCAACTGACAAATATAAGCAACATTGAAGCTCTAAAAAGGTAAGAGGAGAAGACTACAGAGAGGAAGGTTATAGAACTGGTGAGATCAGCATTGCCTAAGGTCTGATAATCAGCACTGCAAAGCACAATTTCGTTTTTTTTTTTTCCACTGCACCCAGAGCTAATCCCTACTAATGAAGAAGATTTTTATTTACAAAACCTAATGTCAATGTATTAATTTATAATGAGGAATATCTCTTTCCAAGCATGGGAAAACTCATGTTAGGTTTCCTGAGCAGAAATAGATAGCACTTGACCATCTACTTCTTTGGATTCTTTCCATGAGCCCATAGCTATCCAATAGAATCCTTAACACAGTTATCCAGGCAATGCCTGTGAATCACACTAAAATTGAACTCTACTGGCTTTATTCAAAGGCAGTGCTTTTTCACTCCCAAGATGACTAAGAAGCATATAGTAATCAGGTTATTCTGGAGATCAGGGAATAAGAGCTAATGTAGACAGATGCTTGAGGACCACTTCATCTACACTCTGGAGGAAACCTGAGAAATTCACCTTGCTTCAATTCCAGTATCCCTCTGATCACTTGAATATTCGAACATGGCTCTCTCCTGGGACAGTTTTTAAAAATCATTATTGAATCCTCCCTGAAGCTATCTAGGGAATAAAAAAGAATAGATAAATCAATAAATAATATAAATCATTATTGAATTCTTTCTCTTCTCCCCCTTCCCCTTTTTCTAGTTTCCATTCAGTCAACTCTTCATATTGGAAAGGCTAATTTTTTTCAGATAAATTACACTTCAATTGTTTTCCTTATTGGTCTTTTTCACAGTTATGAAAACAAAAACTGAGCTTCTGCTTACTGTTACACTATACATTTTTCTGAAAAAAAAAAAGAAAAGTTAGTTTGAAATCATCTGATTTTTTTTTAAAAGGCTTTATAGTATTCTTAAAATTCACTGGACCTGAGATGGTGGGAGACTTTAAGTAATTATCACTTCAGAGTAGTTGAAACTGAGTTAAAAAGCCCAAAGCGATGTCCATCAGTTGGGGCACAGCATAGATATTGGAATAGTACAGACAGAGAAGATAATGGTTTCCAGTTAAAAAGCACAAGGGAAGAGTCTCTGATGTGTGATCGAGCTGCTTCTCACATGGGCAACTCCATGAAACCTGTTCTTGTGAAGCAGGTATACCAGGTTCTATGTTTCTAAGAGAATGTACCTGATAAATGGTTTAGGTTTCTTATCACATCAATATGTGCCTCACCAGACAAGTGTGGTGAAATAGCTCATCAAAAAACTTACATAAACTTACAAAGATAGATAGATAGATAGATGGATAGATAGATAGATAGATAGATAGATAGATAGATAGATAGATAGATATTTCTGTGTGTGTGTGTTATTCTGGACTTTATTATGCACTATATTTATCACTAGGTCATAGTACATGTTCTCTAAAAATGCTTAAATTGATTGCACTGTTACAGCAGCTCAGAAATGTGCAGGGAAATAAATTCATAAAATCTGAGAATCTAGATTTTGAAAAGACCCAAATAATGAGCACCAACCCCTTTCCTTGGCAGTGGAGAATGTTGAGGTCCAGATAATGTATTTTGACCAGAGTGATGAATATCCTTAAGCAGACGCATAAAGTACATATATCAAATATGAGAATAACATCTAACAGTCTAAGGTGTTCAGAGCATATGCAGATATAAATGATATCATTTTATTTTCACAACTGACCTTGGGTTAGGCAGAACAGCAGTTAGCATTAGTTCCATTTTACAGATGAGGAAATTGACATTTAGAGAGTACTAATGATGACTTGCCCAAAGGTACACCACTAGAACACAGAACTCTGTTCATCTTTCCTCTCCAAAGCCTGCAGACTTTCTACTTCAGTGCATTCTACTCTTCCGTACTTCCAAGTGAGAAGGAAGGGCAAATGACAAGCATGCCATGGGTGGAAGTAGTAGGTGGAAATAAATGAGAAGGGCATATGGCATATTCCTTTTTAAGGTTAACTCTGTAAACCCTGGCTATCTGAGTCTAAGTGTGGTCTACATATGTAGACTAGTGGGACACAAACATAAGAAATTATTTTCTTCATGACTTTTCAAATTCCACAAATAAAACTACCATGTATCCAAAGGAAATGAAACTAGTATGTCAAAGAGATATCTGCATTCACACGTTCACTGCACCATTATTCACAATAGCCGGGATGCGGGATCAACCTAAGGGTCCACAATGGATGAATGGATAAAGAAAATGGGGAATACAGTGTCATTTTCACAGATTTAGAAAAATATTATTCTAAAATTCATATGGAACCAAAAAAGAGCCCGAGTAGCCAAAGCAATCTTAAGCAAAAAGAGCGAGGCTGGAAATATCACATTACCCAACTTTAAACTATGCTACAAGGCTACAGTAACCAAAATAGCATGGTCCTACTATTTGACCTTAAAAAGAATAAAATCCTGTCATTTGCAACAACACCAATGAACTTATAGGACATTATGTTAAGTGAAAGAAACCAGGCACGGAAAGACAAATACCACACGATCTCACTTGTACATGGAATCTAAAAAAGTGGATCTCATAGAAGCAAAGATGGTGAGAATAACATCTAACATTTTAAGGCACTCAGAGCATACGTAGACATAAATGATCTCATTTATGAGTCTGGGGGATTCACGAGATGCTGTTTCAAATGATACAACATTTCAGTTGGATAGGAGGCACAAATTCAAGAGATTTATTGTACAACATGGTGATTGTAATTAATAACGATGTGTTATATTCTTTTAAATTATTAAAAGAGTAGATGGTAAGTGTTCCCACCACACACACAAAAAATGATAGTATGTGAGGTAATGCATGTGTTTAGGCATTTTAGATTGTATACATGTTTCAAAACAACATGCTGTACACAATAAATAGATACAATTTTTGTCAATTTAAAAAATTAAAAAACAAAAATTGCACACTCTATACTAGTACCCACTAGCCATTCTCATGCCCAGCCTTCAAACCTTGTTCTTCCTCTGTGTTCTGACCTGGCCCCTTGAGGCTAGCAGCCATCCAGTGCAGCCAGGGGCAGCCTCACTAGCAGTGCTGAGTCAATCCAATCCCACCCCACATGGCCCCAAAGCCATACAGTTTTATTTAACAGGAGTTATGAGATGAACTGCTTCCTAGGGGCCAAGGTGACAAAGATATCCTCTGAGAAGCAATAAAACAATAGATACAGAGCGAGAATCTATATTCAGGAATTTGGGTCTCTATTCTGAGCTTGCAATGGATTTTTAATTGGCTGGTGTTTCTAAAAGGTCACCGTATTAACCTTTGAGTTCTTTCCCTAATGCTTCGGATTTTTGTCTAATGTACATTTAGAAAAACACAGGTGCTTAACACATTTTGTCCAGTTAAATGGGCCTCTGTGATCTGAAATTGGCATAGGCAGGTGGCTGCCAGGTCTGCACTACTTTGGGAAATAGATGTATTTCTCCTTTACCTGCTCTCCGTGGGAAGGGAAAGACGTAGGGGGAGGGAGAATGCTGACAGACAACAGCGGGGTGATTCTGTGCTCAGCATCTTGTCTTGGTGGTATATCCAAGCTGCAAGATTTATAACCTTCTTGTTACAATGTATCAGCTTCAACACTTTCAGTGAAGTCTTCAATAACTTCGATGACATCTTGCTGAGGGGTTTTGTCATTAAAAGCTGAAAGCTGGTCATTAACAAACCTTCTCTGCAATCATCTACCGCTGTGCTAACTCAGGCATGGATCTGCCTGGAAAGTTGGACTGGCTCAGAAACTTTTGAGAAGGCTGCATTTTTTTTTTTTAATGTGTGGGGTATATTTCTTCAGGGAAAGAAAATATGCCTCCCAACCATTTAGTCATTTATTTCTCATTATTCATTATCTAGCCTTTCCATGAGAGAACCAAATTCAACAAATATGTGTATAACACTGCTATATAACAGTCACGGTGCTTAGAGCTGAAGATATAATTATTAAAAAAAGACACAGTTCCAACCCTCAGAGAATTCACAGCACCCTCCATCCCCCCAAAAAAAATCAGTCATCATTTACAGAATCCTTAGGAAATGTGCCAGACTTTTATTAGGCATCATAGGCATTATCTTGCTCATTTTTCACCACTCTTTAGAAGATCAATGTTCTTATTATCCCCATTTTAGAGACTAGATGACTGAAGTGGTTGCCTGCTTAAGAATTTTCCCAAAGGTTTTGGGCTCATAATGGGCAGAACCAGGGTCTCAAACCCATGTTTTCTCCGACTTCAAGCATGCTCATCTGCTTCAAACAAAACTGGGCCAGGAAGAAAGCAAACAGCATGGCATTCCAGGTGGAAGAAGGATCACAAGCCAGGCTAAAAGCACACATGTGCTGGGTAGGTATGAAAAACAGGTTGAGCACCGCTCAGATCCCCTTTCAAGAGAATTAGGTGATGGGGGCAGTATCGGCCATTGGAGCAATGGCACCTGTCTCCCTATCCTTCCTCATCTCCATGAAAGCATTTAGACTAGAGAGGGATCCATTTGTGTGCATCTACATATGAAGCCAAAATTGCCCATTGGCTCTAGAGTATCAAGGCGTGGCGTAAATGTTATGAATATAATAAAAATTCCTATGATACGAGAACATTTTAACTATTTGAACATCATTGAATCCTAAACTTACACAGAGATCCATGTGGCAGAACAATTCCCAGTTGCTTGACAGCAGTTTCCACTGTCAACGATTTGACTTTTCACCTAATCTGGTCACCTCCCAGAGGGAAATAATGAATGGGGGTGCTGCTTTCTCCTCCATGCAATTCACACTAGAAAAAGCCAGAGGACCAATCCAGAAGTTCCTCAAAAAGGAAGAGAAACACGCAAATGTAGGGAAATAGTCTGCTGTAATTTGTGGGGCAATAGAAAGATAACGAGTCTTGGAATGGCATTTTTTAAATAACAAGGAGAATAACTTTGAGGCAATAGATATGTTTTTAAGAGTGCACATTTTGTAATAATAATAATTGTTACTGTTGGCTAAGGGGCTACTATGGGTCAGGCAGTTGCTAAGAGAATTTTACACATTAGCTCATGAAATGGAATCTGGATATAACAACCCTGCCAGAAAAAAAAATAAAAACATTATCCCCATTTTTATATATAAACAAACTGAGGATTTGAGTGATTTGGTAAAGGCCCTTATTGAATAATTTGCAGATCTAGAATGCAAATCTAGTTATATGTTATTTCAAGTTTCGGGCATCCTTTACTCTTATCTGCATCTACATTAATTAAAATATAACCTATTTAAAAGCGTTTCATACAATTAAACAATGCAAAGATTTAAAAGGCACTAGCTGATTTCTCTCTTTTTATTCTAAAATGACATTTTTTTTTTCCTTTTTCTTTTCTCATATCCCGAAAGGAAACAGAAACATTAGCATACCTTTTAACGCTCGATTAATTGCTGTGGGAATCTACCTGAAGACCTCCAAGCGGACCCATTGATCCATCTATAGTGTCATTATGTGCCTGTCCATATGTGTGATGTCGGAGGAAAGGCTTTGTTCGCGGGAATCACAGAACCATCATCCATCTGACTTCCTGGGTTTTGGTGAGTTCTCACCTGCAGCGCTTCCCAGGAATATCGTCCTTGGCCTGTTATTATTTTTAATTGCTCACAGGGTGCTTCTTACTAGTAAAGTTCTTGCCAACCAAGATCATCAGCATTACCTCGGAGGAGTCTCCGAAAATTGATTAGCAAGTTCAGCTCAGCTCTTTTGATGAGAACTAGGATATGAGGCGTCTGAGCTTTGCTCAAGGTCACAGAACCTGTCAGCTCATTCACAGACAACTTGAAGCACTTTGAAAGAATACACGCAAGGCCAAAGTAACCAAATAGAAGGAAAAGTTTCTGTGTTGGGGAACAAATAAACACTTTAACTCAGAGAGCTCTGAACTGACAGATTATATCTCACACCAAATAGTTAACAATAGTAATAATATACATGCATTCAGCCTTGTTCCAAAAAATACTACTTAGTGACTTTATGATCTTTAGCAAATAATGTAGCCTCTTTGAAACTCAGTTTCCTCATCTATAAAGTAGGAGTAATGACCTCATTACTTTTTGAGGTCATTTGAGGTTTTGAGAAGGAAACGAGATGATGGTTTCAATTAAAACTCTTTGTATTCAAGAGATAAAAGCCCAATTAGAATAAGATTAAGCACAAAGAGCACTTTATTATGATGAAAGCAATGTTCTCTCGAGAACTTGCACGCAGACAGATCTCAGGAAAAACGAAAAGCAGAGGCTCCAACGCTGTCTGGAAGTTCTTCCTTTTCCTTCCTTTAATGAATGGACATCTTCCCTTCTCACTGTGCCTAAGCTTACAGGGTAGAATCGAGCCACTGGTGGCTCACAAAGCTACACCCACCCAACCCAGTCCAAGAGATTAAGAAACTAATTGGTCCACGTTCTAAGTCCCAGGGAAGAACTGAAATTGTCCCAGCTCATGTCCTGTGCCTACTTTGGACCAGTCAATTATCTGCTCAAGGAGGAGGATTGTATTCCACTTGCACGGATGTCCCTGTGGTAAGCAAGTAGATGGGGAGGTGAATATTTTACAGAAGAAAGGGGAAAGAGACTTGCACCACAGCAGAAATAATTGGTGTCCACTATGAGAATTCATAAAAAAGTTACCACACCACAGCCTGGCGTGGTGGCTCACACCTGTCATCCCAGCACTTTGGGAGGCCGAGGCGGGTAGATCATGAGGTCAGGAGATCGAGACCAGCCTGGCTATGATGAAACCCCGTCTCTACTAAAAATACAAAAAAAATTAGCCAGGCATGGTAGTGGGCACCTGTAGTCCCAGCTACTCAGGAGACTGAGGCAGGAGAATGGCGTGAACCTGGGAGGCGGAGCTTTCAGTGAGCCAAGATTACGCCACTGCACTCCAGCCTGGGTGACAGAGTGAGATTCCGTTTCAAAAAAAGTTACCACACCACTATACCCAGACCAGAATAAATACATTTATGCATATGTTTTTCTTCTCAATATATACATTTCTACACATTTAAACCGTCTACAGGTTTTTAAAAAGACAAAACAAAAATAGTATGTGTCTATTACAGTGAATATAGCTAACCTACTGTTAAGATTCAAAAGAGAACACAGATGCTGTAGACAGTAAATGTTTTATATGCCTAATAAACTTCTCATCAAGTAATCTGAAGACAAATTAGAAGTTCAACAAATTGAAACACTTATTTTTTTGTCCTAACCCTATTCTCTCCTGTCTCTTAGAAACCCAAATCTTTTCTCATTTTGCACTCTTACCTTCTGTTACTTTTCTATCCTTAAGTCACCTTAGTTTGGGGTCAATCATTAAGTGTTTAGCATTAAAGATCTAAAGGATGGTGTAAAGCACTTGAAACTATTTGAAAAAACAATGAAATGCGTCTATATGATTAGTGCTGAACAGAGTACCAGGCTGGGAATGGAGGAAAAAAAAAAAAAAAAAAAAGCAATTTCTCTTTATCTCTCTTTTCCCAAAAATACACAGAGCAATTTAGGCAAGTCATTTGTGTTCCCTGTAGCCATCCATAAATCATAGTAACTAGCCTATTTGTTCTTCAGGATAAAGCCTGGGAATATCAATAGACAAACTATGAATAGGACCCATCTACAGGGAGAAGTGGAGAGGAATCTCAGAAAACTGGAGATTTCCCTCTCTTATCAGAAGATGAACTCCTACCCAGAAGAATCTATTCTGTGTGTAATACAAAATAATTTCTTCACTTGGGTCAAATTGCAAGAATCCAATTGCTCTCTGCCAATAAACTCCAGGTCTGAGTGAAGGATCCGTCAATAAATTTCAAGTTTTGGAAAAAGACCACTTTGTGTCACTTTCCAGAATTCCTTCTGGTTATTACCAGTGTAATACTGAATAATTTTAGAAAGAATAATGTTGGAACCTCTCAAACAGAATGATAAAAATTAAGTGTGGCTATCATGGTTTTTTTAAAAAAAGGAAATTTAAAGTCTCATTTTACATTGGATTTTGTTGCTAGGACATGATTCCTTTTTAAGAAGGAGGAATTGGCTGGACACGGTGGCTCATGTCCATAATCCCAGCACTTTGGGAGGCCGAGGCTGGTGGATCACGAGGTCAGGAGATCAAGACCATCCTGGCTAACATGGTGAAATCCCATCTCTAGTTAAAATACAAAAAATTAGCCTGGCATGGTGGTGGAAGCCTGTAGTCCTAGCTACTCAGGAGGCTGAGGCAGAAGAATGGCTTGAACCCAGGAGGCAGAGCTTGCAGTGAGCGGAGATAGCACCACTGCACTCCAGCCTGGGCGACAGAGCGAAACTCCATCTCAAAAAAAAAGGAGGAAGCAACAAATAATGGGAGAGGAGGTGCTAACTGGCCTAGAAATCTGTGTTACCAATTAAAGATTATTCCTTCATGACTGTTTTCAAATATGATAAGAATTCATATGTAAGGAATTCCATGGAGGGAAAAGAGGTACTAAAATAACAACATTATCTTAAAACACAACTCACATTTTCCATACGACAATAAAAAGGTGTCTAACTGGGCTGCTTGGTTACAGCTTAAATGCAACACACATTGATGGAGGACTTGTGCCATTTTTAAGTTTATTGCACAGATGCTTAATTTGGGTTCTTTAAAAATCCTGTCATTTCATTTTTTTTGGTAGTTGGGATATTAAAATATGCAAATAAGCATGTCATAGTTGATCAGTGCTAATCTTTTTTGTAATAACTGATGTTCTCTCCCAACAGCCATCACTCCTTCTGTTCTTGTCACCTTCACCCGGGAGTCACAAAATGCTGAAGACAGTCACTTTTTACTTGATTCAATTTCAGGAGGTTGTAGCTAGGCCAAAATCCTCCACTTCTTCTTTCCTACTTTCCCCCCACCTCCTAATTTTATGGCTTTACATTGATTTACATGGATTTCACCTTTCAAAAATTATTGGTCTTTGCTGAATGCAAATAAGCAAATGGGAAAATTATATTAAGTTTGCACAATTGATCTCTCATCATTTCAAATGGTACCTTTGAACAGTTCCTGAAATGTCTGTCTGAAATGCTCCCAGCGTTGAGTGTCATCAAGAGGCGCTGGGTCACTCTGGGGAAACCCATTCTCAGTGATATAAATTACAGGGTTATTATATGTGTCCTAGAAAAAGAGAACAGAAATGTTATTCCAAACAGATGTTTTTTAAAAAAAAGCTCATAAAATCAGGTACATTACCCTCTATCTTCTGTAAGCTACAATCCCAAAACTAGTTTTCATCAAATTGCACTGACCCTATTAACTTAATTTTCCATGCATTGACCTTTTATAACTAACAATGGAAACGCAAAACTGTGCAAATGTCCATGAAGACAGTCAAATGACTCTCATTATAATGAGAAGACAGAAATATCTTTCTTCCATCAGCATCTGTTGACTGTCACTGCTCCTTAACCTCTCAGTCCTGCCAGCAGCTACATTCGACATCCCCCACAGGAGGGGTTCTGAAAACCTGTACTTGAAATTTTAATTTTAGCTAACTGGATGTCATCCAATATAGTTGAGAATCAAAAAAAAAGATCCAGCTATCTCAATCCTTAAAATGTCTTTTATAATCATAGTTGTGACACCAGATTGAAAAATATATCCAAACTACTTCTATAGCCACAACTAACTTTAACAACAAATCCTAGACTTTGACCACTGCTTTTGAAACCTTTACTAGCTAGTTACTTCTCATCAGCTCAAATCTTAATCTGCTCTTCCCAGGCCAGCAAATGTATATGCTATTACCTAAAGTAATTCTTTTTCAGGTCCATATATACATATACATATGCCTGTCTTGCCCACCTTCACATATTTGGGTGTAATGGACACACAAAAAATCATGCATTTACCTTAATATACTTCAGTAGTTTACGTACTCCCCATGGTACCACATAAATCCAATCCACATTTTTCCAAGATGGATCTGGAAAAAATTCAATTTCCGCATCCTGGAGAATACCTAAATCTCCTTTCTTGTTCTCCTGGTATTTGATTAAGCGAGTTGTATAATATTGCACAGCAAAAAAATCAGCAGTGCCTTTGATCATTTTCTTCTCTTCTTCAGTGAATTCTGGAAGCCTCGATGATGGATAGCCTTGCTTTTGACTCATGGAGGCAATCTGAGACTTGACAACTTCAGGATAATCACCATCGATGAATATGGGTTTAGCAAAGAAATCCAGATGGAATTTGATGGCTCTTTTAGCAGCTTCCTGGTCAGACACTGAGTTGGGATCTGCAGGTTCCAACCAGACCGCAAAAAGTGATAGGGACACCATACCTTTCTGCTCTTTTCGAAACAGGGAATCATAGCTGTGCCAGGATCTGGCATGAGCCTTAATCAAATTATGAGCTGCCTGATAACCTCCAGTTCCAAAGTGAGGGATACCCGGAGGAAACATACCTAAGTCATATGCCATCACGGAAAGAACATTAGCTTCATTTATGGTGATCCACTGCTTGACACGATCCCCAAAGGTACTGAAGCAAAACTGAGCATATTTGTCAAAGGATTCAATGATAGACTCTGACAACCAACCTCCTCGGTCTTCTAAAGCCTGAGGCAAATCAAAGTGGTAGAGTGTCACGATGGGAGTAACCCCATTTTTTAACAAATCATCAATGATCTTGTTGTAATAATCAATTCCTAGGAGGAAAAAAGAAAGTGTTCAAAGAAGAAAAGTTATTTGTAGTATATTGACAATAAATTTTAAAAAGGGAGAAGATCAAATAATTTTCTGAATGACTTTTATTCAAAACAAGTTTTATTACTTCCTCAATACAATCAATGAAAGACTGAGAGGAAATACTGAGAATTCCAAAGAAGAGCAGTTGATCAAGAAGTAGGAGTTTAATGGGGTGACATGATTGAAAGATAAATGTATTGAAATGGATACATTTAGGCAGATCGCTGTTATCTAACTTTGTGTTACTTTCATACTTATTCAAATGATTTCATGCATTTCTATGTATGCTCATTTTTGTCCCTTAGCCCCACTAGAATACAAGCCCCATGATAGCAGGGGGCTTGTTTAATTCACCTCTGGATCTCCAAATCCTGGGACAGTACCAGAAATTTAGAGGTTAATAAATATTTGTTTAATAAATGCCTGGATCCAATGGTATTAAGTATAAAGTAAAGGAATTGATCCAGATGACTGCCTTAATGCTTTTCCAGGTCTATTAGTCTCACAAGTCTAGGAAAAGAGACCTACTGAGAATGAACTAGAGCTCAACATCTGCCCCAGAATCTGGGTTACAAGGGCAGACAGCCAGAGGCTTAGGACATTAAGAGTACCTGGCTGAAGGTTTGCTCATGGGGATACACAGCCACCTCTGGCTCTCATCTGATTTTTCCAGGACTGCAAGTGTGTAAGACAGAGTTTTTAGGCTTGCTGCCGAGTTCAGAAGAAAATTTCTAAATTGAACATGCCCTGGCTCAGAATTTATGTCAAGAATTCACTGAATCTAGCTTAATGATGATGCTTAGCTGGGAATAGGCTTTCTGGAGAGGCTGATGTTAGTACTTCATGTGGTTTTATATTTAAAAACATGGAAGCAACCTAAGCTTAGACAAGAGAAGCTGCCCTGTTTTAAGAAGTTGTTTCCTGGATAAAGATTATGAAGTCATATGTAGAAGTGTGTTGCATTGAAAGTTTGCCTAAGGAAAACGTCCCTTTCTTTTTTCTTAACCTAGGAGCCTTCAATTTTTAAAAATAACAACATACTTTTATATGCATTTCATTCATTCGATCATTTGTTTGTTAATTCCTTTAATACACATTGATAGAGAAACTGCTACATGCTTGACATACAAACATAAGCAAAACAAATACTACCCTTGTGCTCAGGGAGCTTATTAGCAGAGACTACAGAGAAATTCATAAACAATTACAATAGAGTAGTAGATAAAGTACAGAGTCCTGTTTTTTATCTACAAAAGGTAGTACAGATAAAGTACAGAGTCCAATTTAAGGGATAAGTACAGAGTCCTGTTTAATTTATGAAAAGGGATATCCATCCTAAACTCAGGGTATTTGAAAATATTCTGAAAGCAATGTAGCGTAATTGTTTCAAGAGTGAATTACGGTGCCAGACCACCTAAATTCAGTACTAACCCTTTCACCTACTAGCTCTGCGACCTTGGGCAAGATCCTTAATCTCTCTGAATTATCTTTTCCTGTATGAGAAATATGGATTATAATAGAAACCTTCTTCAATTAATTGTTGTGAGAGTTTAATGAGTAGATAAATTAAACATGTTTAGAACAGTTCTTGGCATATGGTCAGGGCTCAGTACAGGTTAGCGATCATCAAAATAGTAATTATTATTGTTATTAGTGACATCTAAGCTGATATTTAAAATAGGAATACAAGTTAATCACTTAAGGTGAGGAGAAAAATGTGATCAAGGAAGAGAAAAAGAGGAAACAAAAAAACACAAAGGAAATGTTAAAATAAAGACCATTCAAACGAGAAAAACAGACTATTTACTCAGAGTTTGCTGTATCAAGAGAGTCGGCCACCAATACTTGCATTTGGCAGGTATTCAAATACAGTCAGGACAGAGGAAAAGCTTTAGAGTGGAAAAAAGAGAACCCTTGGGTGTGCCCTGATTAAAGGTTGTTGGCCTTGGAAAGCATTGGAGCGCTAACTAGAAGCAGGGCATCCTTTGTGATTAGTTTGGGGAGCATATTTGGTTTTCTCTGGTTGATCCTGAGTTGGAAGCAGGGAGCAGGGGGTAGAAAATAGAGAAGGTATCAGTTGACCACACTGTGACTATTCTGGGCTGCTTGCTGCAGAGGCTGTGGTTTGACTTTCTGGGTTTCCTTTGTCAGTCAGAGTTTTATTATCAGATATGACCTGGCCAGTATTTGTCTATTCACTCTCTTTCTGGGAATAAAAAGTTCAGTATAAGGATAGTGTATCAAAAGAGGAATAAGAATGGTGAGAGATGAGCAAGGTAAGCAGAAGCCAAATTATGCACAATCATGTGTTTTCTCTCTGTCTGGGTAAGCGGGTATTTTTGACACCAGCTCATTTATTTTGCAAACTGGAATGTACTGTGAATCATGCATAACAACTCCATATTTGGAAGACACAGTTCTGTGCTATTTCTCACTTGTAGCAGAAAAACTCATCCTCCCCGCAAAGATGTCCATTCTCTAATCCATGAAACCGGTGAACATGCTACCTTCCATGGCAAAAGGGACTTGGCAGATGCAATTAAGGTATGGACCTTGAGTTGGGAAGAGTTTTCTAGAGTGTCCAGGAGGAAACAATATAAAGACATGAGTTTTTAGAAGTGGAAGAGTAAGACAGAAGAGTAGGTCAGAGAGACGCAACAATGGAAGAAGAGGAGAAGTGGCAGCTTGAGAGAAACTCAACCCACTATTGCTGGCTTTAAAAATGGAAGAAGGGGGCCAAACGCGGTGGCTCATGCCTATAATCCCAGCACTTTGGGAGGCAGAGGCGTGTGGATCATGAGGTCAGAGGTTTGAGACAAGCCTGATCAACATGGTGAAACCCTGTCTCTAAAAAAAATACAAGAATTAGCTGGGTGTAGTGGTGCGTGCCTGTAGTCCCAGCTACTCGGGAGGTTGAGGCAAGAAAATCACTTGAACCTGGGAAGCGGAGCTTGCAATGAGCTGAGATTGGGCCACTGCACTCCAGCCTGGGCAAGAGAGTGAGACTCTGTCTCATTTAAAAAAAAAAAAAGAAAAGAAAAGAAAATAGAGGTAGGGGACCACGAGCCAAGGAATGCAGATGGCCTTTGGAAGCTGAGAACAGTCCTTAGCTGATAGCCAGAAAGGTAATAAAGACTTCAGTTCTACAGTCACAAGGAACTGAGTTCTGCCAACCTGAATGCACCAAGAGACAGACTGTTCCAAAGATGCCTCAGAAAGAAACAGCCCTACAGGTATCTTGATACCTCACAGACACCCATGACAGACTTCTGACCTACAGAACTCTAAGGTAACGAATTTGTGTTGTTTTAAGAAGCTAATGTGTGATCGTTTGTTACAGTAGCAGTAAAAATGAATATATTCATGAAATTTTATAAACTTTCCTTTTTTCTCTCAATGAAAGAGTATTTCACCATCCCACCCCTGGGCCCCTGTAAACCCACATTTCTACATTTGTAAATGAGATATCTAAAGATAATATGATAAAATAATCTGGGTGTTGGTATGAGAGGGTTTTCATAGCCAACCCTTTCCATTGACTTTGAACATGAAAATAATACTAGCTTTCGTCTATTGAACTCGTACTATATGTACCAGATGTCATGCATTTTGCCAAATCCAAGCACTAAGCTCTAGAGATGCGTGTTTTTATTCCTGTTTAAAAATGAGAAAACTGAGATTCAGAAAGTCTCAATGTTGACAAATGGCGTGGCCCACATTTAATCCCAGTCTGTCTCACTATAAAGACTAAGCTGTTCTCACTATGACATCCCACTTCTCATGTTTACTAATGTTCCTGTACCAGAAACATGTGACTCTATTTTACCAGCCTTCATGGTCACCTACTTCAGACCTGATCACAATATCAAATTCCTTTTTCCCCCCTTTGTGGAGAAGTCATTAATGATGGACAATCGATGTAATTCAAACCACATGATAACCGTCCGTTGAAATGAAGATAAGTAAAGTTTAAGAAATTTTTCTTCTCACACATCAGCACAGCAGAGAAACAGAGCATTGCATAATTAATATTCACCATCCCAGAATTAAGCACTTTACTTCTCGATCACACAGTTTATTCAATGTCGTAATGAAACTTTTCCATGAAATGGAGTGGGATTGTTTTTTGGTTTTTGTTTTTTTTTGTTTTTTTTGGTTTTTGTTTTTTTTGAGACAGAATCTCACTCTGTCTCTCAGAATGGAGTGCAGTGGCGCGATCTCAGCTCACTGCGAACTCTGCCTCCCAAGTTCACGCCATTCTCCTGCCTTAGCCTCCCGAGTAGCTGGGACTATAGGTGCCCGCCACCACGCCCAGCTAATTTTTTGTATTTTTAGTAGAGATAGGGTTTCACTGTGTTAGCCAGGATGGTCTCCATCTCCTGACCTCGTGATCCACCCGCCTCGGCCTCCCAAAGTGCTAGGATTACAGGCTTGAGCCACTGTGCCCGACCAAAGTGGGATTTTCAAGAGGAGAGCCCCAGACCCAGAAAACTCAGTCAAAGGATCTTGGACAAATCACTTGGTCTCTCTACACTTCAGTATCCTATCTGTAAAATGGGAATGTTCATACTGCCACCTTAGGAGCATGTGAGTATTGAATGAGAATAAATTTGTCAAAGAGTTACTTAACTTTGTTTTTCAGAATGGCGTAAGTCACTGATAAACAAATTATCTGAATAAATGTGTATTTTTTAAATGATCACCTGTTATCAATCTAGGGATTCTGAAACTTTGAGAGGTCATTTGGATCCCGTTCTGCTTCTGGGTATTTAGGACAGAATTGATTATTTTAAGGATTAAAACTTCTATAGCTTTCTTTCATAGTCAGTATTATCTTCTCTGTTTTAATTAAGCTCATTTCTGCATATTTGATCTTAGAAACTATGAAACATATTTGAGGTAGAGGTCTCTTGGATATAAGAAAAACCAACCAACCCAGATGAACTCAAATACAAAGGTGGCATTGGGGGCAATTGGGTAGTAGATATAGATGCAGCAGACATTATTTTAAATGACAGAAATAGATCGGGGACTCAATGACAGAAAATAACGGCAAGTGGAAGCCAAAAGAATTGAAGTTGGGAGCTGAGAAAATATTTGCTTCTCAGGGAAAACTGATCTCTTCCATCCCAGCTTCTCTCAACACATCTGCTCCATTTCTTTTCTTCTTTCAGAAGCAGCTTTTCCTTCTGATTCGAGCAGCAGAGACAAAACCAAAAAATATATACCTAAGAAAGAACCAGTTTTCTTTACACACTCAATCTGTCATGGTCTCAAAATGGCCATCCCACCTGCCAAAGCTACTTCTGTGCCCCAGTGCCAACCACCAACCAGCTCATCCTCTCAGTACCTCAATTCAGAACATCCTTGAGGGAAGAAAATAATGGAGCAAACTGTAGCACTGAGAATTCAACTGGTTTGGCCATATTTTCCATGAGGTCACAGCTCGTACACAACCCAGTGAAAATGTCTTTCCTTTGTCCTGTCAGTTGTGACCTGGAGTCAAGCAGGATTATATAAAACGAAGATATAGGGGAGTTCCCTTAGAAGAGGGCATGGCTGGAACTTGCAAAGATGATGTCTCAAATTTTTAAAAAAAAAATTGATCTAGAATCCTCCTTCAACAAAAAAGTAACATAAAATTCACTTTGATCTCATGCTTACCATCGTGCATCAAGTTTACACCTTTCTTTGGTTCACACCTTTCTAGATTCACACCATTCACACCATCAGTTTCTTTTCTTTTCTTTTCTTTCTTTCTTTTTTTTTTTTTTGTTTTTTGTTTTTTGGGGGTTTGTTGTTGTTGTTGTTGTTGTTGTTGTTGTTGTTGTTTTAGACAGAATCTCGCTCTGTCACCCAGGCTGGAGAGCAATCTCAACTCACTAAAACTTATGACTTCCTGGTTCAAGCAATTCCCCTGCCTCAGCCTCCCGAGTAGCTGGGATTACAGGCATGTGCCACCACACCCAGCTAATTTTTGTATTTTTAGTAGAGACAGGGTTTCACCATGTTGGCCAGGAGGGTCTTGATCTCCTGACCTTGTGATCCCCCACCTCCCATCAATTTTTTTAACTGCTCCTGTGTTCTCTTGCCACACTGTCTGCATTAGTTTTCTATTGCTGTTAAAACAAAGTACCACAAACTTAATGGCAGGACCAAGACAAATGCGTTATGTTACAGTTCTGGGGACCAGAGGTCCAAAACAGTGCTTATTGGGCTAAAGTCAAGATGTCAGCAAGGTTACATTATTTTTGGAGGCTCTCAGGTGGAATCCATCTTTCTACCTTTTCCGGGAGTTAGAGGACACCTGCATTCCTTCTCTCATGGCTTCTTCTCCCATCTTCATCCTCATCTCTTCTCTTTGACCTCTGCTGTAATCATTATCTCTTGTTCCTCTTCTCTCTGACTCTGATCTTTCTGCCTCTCTCTTTTAAGGACCCATGTAATTATACTGGGACCACACAGATAGTCCAGGACAATCTCCGCCTCTCAAAATCCTTCCCTTAATCACATCTGTAAAGTTTGTTTTACCATGCAAGCTAATATACTCAAAATTCCTAAGAATCAGAGCATGAACACCTTTGGAGGGCCATTTTCAGTCTATTATAGTGCTCAACATAGAATACAAGATTAATGCTTGTTTAGTTAATTTATTTAAACCATTCCTGCTAAGAGCACTCATAGTTTAAATCTTAAAGTGAGCACTAAATTCTGCACAAATATTCCCCCTTTTTTTATTTCCAATACTTGGTCTTCCCACTAATCGCCTGAAATTTACATTTGTGGCAGATATGAACATGTACTTGAACATTTGAGAAATGCAGGAATATATTATTTCAGTTGCCAACTCAATCTTTTCTTGTTAAACCTTGAAAAACTGACATTTGAAAGAGACAGTCTGTGTAACAATTCCACTTCATAAAAATATTCTTCTAGTTTGGGGACATAGAATTTTACGTTTCCAAATGTCCTATAATCAAGATTTGAAATGTATAGTCAAACACAGAAAGGGGGTTCCTTGGGAAGAACAGTGACAGGGACTTTCTAATTCTTCACATGCTTTTTGAGAAAATATTTAAATGAGAAAAAAGAGATAGCCTTTCCAAGTTAAAACCATTCCAACTGCTTCAACAGATCACTGCACAAGAATGAGCAACTGCTTATTGAAATGCCACCTCCTGGATGCACCTCCAGTGCCCTCTTGTTCAAAGCAAAGCCTGTAATATTAATCAGCTATGGTTTTACCAAAGCTAGGGCCAAACACAAAAAGCTCAGTGCTACGGGCATGTGATCCCCACATGAGATCTGCATGAGCAATTTTTCCACAATATTCGGGTGGTTTCCATGGCTCCGGTAGCACCACCTCCACTCTCTGGTGGTTTCGGTTTCCTTGCTCTTGGATTGCTGATCTACAGTGTACCTCTACGAACTTCTAAGTATCTCAAGTTGGTTTTCAAAGCTTAATATGTTGACATATTGGGACAGGTATATAAAGCTTAATATGTTGACATATTGGGACAGGTATCTGAAAATCTTAGGGGCATATGAGTACAGAATGAGTTTTAGAAAGGAAACAAGGAGCATATACCGTATATTAACACTGTCAGTGAATCTGAGTCAGTGTCTCTTAATATGTCTGCAGTCAAATAAATCAATATTCTCAAAAACAGAATAAATATTCACAACAATTCAAGTTAGCTTTTGCTGCCAATTTAATTTTAGAAAGATTAGTAATAAGAGCCTTTTGGATTTTAGAACTTCAGATATGGCATTGTGGACCAATACTACAAGTTGGTGGGTTTTTGGTTTTTGTTGTGGTTGTTTACCATCCAACTGGAAGCTCAGTAAAAACTCCAAACTCCTAGAATGAGTGCAAGGAGTTTTAGTACCATGAGGCTTCCACTTCATTTCACCAACAGAGAAACTGTAGCACAGAGAATTCAAGTGGTTTGGCCAGACTGACTGAGCCCTAGACTAGATAGAAGATTTTTTTATGTTAGACAAGCCTAGGTTGAACCTAACTAAATTTGTCATTTTGGCAAATTTATGCCTAACTTTATTTCCGATGTTAGCATTATTCCTTCTGTTTAGAGATGCCCCTTATTCATAGGACTGTTATGAACGTTAAAATCAACAAAAATATGTGCAATGTTTGCATGGTGAGCTCTGTATATTATATGCTCAATGAAAGGCAAGCATTACTACCCTTCGAGTCATTTTTATGATTGTTATTGACCTAATTCAATCCAATTCAGTAATTTTTACTGAATCCCTTCCATGGATGGTGCTGGACTAGATTACAAGGGTAACAAGGCAGAATTATCTACCCATTACACTGTTAACAATTCCAGGGATTCTCTAATATGAATGTCATGAGTACTTAGCACAGTCCCTGACACAATAGACATTCAGCACACTTTCATTGAATTGAATTAAACTTAAGGCACCGATAGTCTAACATGGGATATAGTAACAGTTAACAATGAAGAATGTGAGAAACATCTTAAGAGCTTTGCAAAGTGCTATGAGAATAAAAAAAGAGAGAGAGGAGAGAGATATTTTTTTTCTGGCTTAGAATAGAGAACTACTTTAAAGAAGAGGGCAATTGTGCTAGACCTGAACAGCAGGACAGGCCTTCAGTAGGTATACTTGGGGCTAAAGAAAGCCCATTCTAGGCAGAAGAAAAAGCTTAAGCAACTTCCTACAAGGTGGAAAACTGCATGGTATGTTTAATAAGTAGTGGGTTACTTATACTTACAGATAAAAGATTATAGACCTGTACCAAGGTGTGTTTGGGATATTACATGATCATACGCATGAGATAATTTCAGCCTGCAAAGTTTTGGAGGTGTTAAGTCTAAGTCAAATTGAGCCTAGAATGATATATGAAGGAGTATGGACTGCATATTGAGGCTTTAGGTAACTAAATTATTATTATTATTTGAGACCAAGTTTCACTCTTATTACCCAGGCTGGAGTGCAATGGTGTGATCTTGGCTCATGGCAACCTCCGCCTTCCGGGTTCAGCCTCCCAAATAGCTGGGATTACAGGCACGTACCACCACACCCAGCTAATTTTGTATTCTTAGTAGAGATGGGGTTTCTCCATGTTGGTCAGGCTGTTCTCAAACTCCCAACCTCAGGTGATCCACCTGCCGCAGCCTCCCAAAGTGCTGGGGTTACAGGCATGAGCCACTGTGCATCTTGCTTCACTTTTAGCAGGAGATGATCAAAACAATGTGATTTGGGTCGAGCTTTAGGAAAATTGCTATGATGGCATCTTATAGAAAGTAAAGGACAGAGAGAAGGGGAAAACACATAGATTCATCAAGAATATATCAAAAAGTCCTTGTAAGAATGATAAACACCTAAACTAGGGCAGGGGCAAAAAGAGGGATTAGAAGATAAGTTAAAAAGTCATTATTAGAATGGACCATATTCAGCAACCCATTAGATGGAAGAAGAAAACACAAGAAAGGATTCAAAGGTTACTTTTGTTTTTTAGACTTTGGAGTATGGTGGTGCCAGAAAGAAGGGAGAATACAGATGTTGGATTAGGAAGATTGAAGATAATGAGTTCACTTTTAAACTGAACAACAAATTACCTCCCATTCAACATAAATAAAACTAGTCAGTGATGGCAAGAAAGTAGACATCTCAACAGGAGCAACTGGTCATGGGCCAATGTCTGCAGAATCAGGGAATGAAAGGACCTGCTAATCCTGCACTGTCCCTACATGAGGGAAGCTACTCTGAGGTTGATTCTACCTGAGTGCATGAGTTGCAATTCTATTTCATGATGCAAAGATTACCCCGCCTTAAATAAAATGAGCTTTTCAAGTGCACAAATCCATCTAGGAATTGTCATCAAGGGTTGTTCTATATAGGGGATCACATAAGTTACTCATGAATAATGCCTTTGTATCAATGAAGGTTCTTGGGGTGGGAGGTATGGTGAGGCGGGCAGGTGTTCTCTTAAGTCATACAAGTGAGGCCTCTCCTTAAATTTAAGAGGCTCTCCTTAAATTTTATGCCCTAGGCACCTCATTGCTTCACTTAGTCCCAGTCCTATGGACAGTGTAAAATCTTTTCTAAGACAAAGTAGTAATAAAGCATCTTCATTAAGAAACCATATGTTGTAGTGCAAGGGTTGGCAAACTTTTCCTGTAAAGGACCAGATAGCAAATATTTGAGGCTTTGCAGGCCATATGGTCTCTGCCCCAACTACTCAGTTCTGCCATTAAAGTGGAAAAGTAACCATAGATGATGCATAATGAACAGGCATGACTATGTTTCAATCAAATTTTATTAACAAAAATAGGTGACAGGCCACATTTGGCCTTCAGGTCATTGTTTTCCAACCATGCTTTGTAGAAAGAGCTTGCTAGACCTTAGGTTTAAATAACAGATCTACCATTTGCCAAATATGTGGGTTTGGACATACACCTCTGTAAAATATGATCACTATGCCTTCCCTACTGGTGGTGAGAATTAAAGAAAATGGTTGAAAAATGCCTCCTAAATAACAGGCATTCAATAGAGCAATGAGTGGTACTTTTATTCACAAGCCATAAGAAGAAGAATAGCTAACACTTACTAAATGTTAGCAACTGCGTTAAGCACTTTACTAAGATTATTTCATTTAACCTTCCAATAACTCTCTGAATTAGTCACTATTACAGCATTCTTTTCTATTCATGGAGAAACTGAGGCACTGAACGGAACCCAAGAGATGTTTGCCCAGATAGCAAGTGATGTAGCTGGACTTAACCTTAAGTAAGTGAACTGCAGGGGCCTTGATGCTAATCCCTATGCTAGTTAATTAGCTCCACTAATTCAGCCCTAATTGAGGTGCTTAGAATCATCTCAAGTTCTTAAGGACTTTTCATAACTCATCACAGGGTTACACAACTGAAAATAGTTTAATACAAATTTTTTAAATTTATCTTCAGATTAACACTCATGTTATATAATAAAACACTTAGTCTAACCTCCCTCCCACTCACCACCCCCAGAAAAGATCTCAACAGTCAAAGGAAACCAAAATATTACTGTGAAAACTAATGCAAACCCATTTCAAAAAATTCATCCCATAATCACTCTAAAAACTTGCAATTTCAAAGCTACATTGCAGAATAGCATACTGGATTAATTATGCCAGACTGCAGCAATAACCTTGAATTAAAGCTGCAACCTTCTATTTTTAAGAAACACTTGCCTTTCTGGTTGATGAAACCTGTCGTCCCATCAGGTAACAGACGTGACCAGGAAAGAGAGAAGCGGTAATGAGTCAATCCAAGCTGTTTGATACATTTCAAATCTTCCTCCCACAGAGTGTAGCTGCCACAAGCTACATCGCCAGTCTGGTTCTTGAAAACTCTCTCTCCTCCCTGATGAGTAAATGTGTCCCAGACACAAGGGCCTTTTCCATCTGCATCCCAGCCTCCTGAGAAAAAGAAGAAAATGAAACAGTTACACTCTTGACATCAAGAGGCATATGTGGAATGTAAATATTTGTCACCAAAAGAACATACCTCATTAACTCAATGTACCATATTTACAACTTTAAAATACGCCTTTAAAATAACATGCATGAGCGGGTTATGTGTTTAGCTGTCCTTGATCCCTGAAGCTGACTGGTGGCAAATGAAAAATTATTGCATAGCACCGCTGCATAGCAGGCTTTCATGGTTCATTATCTGAAGATCTCCCAGCTGGTAAACAGAGGCAGGCCCCGGCTTATAAATATCTGAGTTGAAACATCTCCTCCTTGCAAACATTCCCCCCGGCCATGACTGACACGCCTTGTCCTTATACATGACAGGATCTCGAGACTATATGTATGGCCCTTGATATTTAAACCCTATTCTCCTATTCTCTGACAATGGAGGCTGTGATGGTCCAGTCCATCTCTGGAGGGGAGGGAGCCCTGGTTTCCACCATTGTTGATATGATATTGCTATCTGAAATTCATTCATTCATACCGCCCTTGATTCAGCAAATGCTATGTGTCAGGCAGGACACCAAGTCCAGGGAATACCAGAGTGAACTATGTCGTGTCTCCTGTTTGGGGAACTTACATAACAGCCAATGTAAAGGCCCTTTCTTTTTCAGAAACCAGGGAAGGGCATGGATCCAAGTGTGGGCTGGAGTCAGAGGAGGTCTCTTTCTGCTCAACTTTCCTGTAACCAAAACTGATCTAAAATATAAAGTCCATTAATTTAATAAAAAGAACATATCCAGTGTGTTTATCATGTTTTATGTATTTAAAACTATGTATAACAATCCGTGTATGTTCTGAGCATATACACGTGAGGTAGAAGTATCACATGCCTGGGAATGATCCATTCAGGTGAGTGATCACCTTTGAGGAAAAGAGAAGGAAGTGGAACCAGAGAGGGGTCTACAGGGCCCCCAAATGTATCTCTTATGTTTCATTCATTAAAAAAGGTAGAAGGTATATGCTGGGCTGTTTACTACATTTTTCTCAATCCCTTTTTATAAGCCTAATGTATAATATCGCAATCCCTTTTTATAAGCCTAATGTATAATATCTTATAATTATTATGTAAGAAAAGAGGTCACAGCTAGAGTAAAGTAGATGAAAACAATTACAGGAAGGTCCTCCAGGTCCTCACTGAGCATCTACATACTCATATTTTGTGCACAGATCTAAAAGGATACGGTATAGTCTCCAGTTCCAACCTCAGGACAGCAGGAGTGATAAGAAATCATGGACGGCCCCATGAGGATACAGAAGAGGCTGCTAAAAGAAGGAGCTCTGACAAAAGCAAAAGTGATCATTGATATCAAAGTTGAATACTAAATACCTATACAAAAAAAAGCTACGAATATTCGAAAGTATTTTACTTTGGAGCCATGTAATTATAGAAGCAAATAGTTTTACACATTCCAGTGACTCTCAAGTTATGTCTACACAGGGGGTTTAGAAGGAATGGAGATAAAAGAAGAGTGGTATTCATAGAATGAAATAGGAACAAACGCAAAACTAAAATTTTTGAAGTATGAGGCTCATAGTTTTGGATGATTCATTTAACAAATGAAAAAGCTTAATGTCAGCTTAAGCAGTGGTGTATTGGTATATATTTAACTCACTATCTGTTAAAAAATAAGCATAGACCTAAATGTATATATGTTTATTATCAATTTTGCTGATATAAAGCATGCATAATACACAATTTACAGATAATAAACTATGCAATTCTCTTTTCTATGAGCTCCATATAACCAACTGATTCTCATAGAATGCCCTTTTAGGTTTTTGGCAAAGTCATATTGGTAGTTGTGTTAGCCCGTTCTCACACTGCTATAAAGATACTACCCGAGACTGGGTAATTTATAAACAAAGGAGGTTTAATTCACTCACAGTTCTGCATGGCAGGGGAGGCCTCAGGAAATTTGCAATCATGGGGGAAGAAGAAGCAGGTACTTTCTTCACAAGGTGGCAAAATAAAGAGAAATAGTGAAGGAGGAGTGCTTCCTTTCAAACACTTATAAATCAATCAGATTTCGTGAGAACTCATTCACTATCATGAGAACAATGGGGGAAACCACTCCCATGATCCAATCACCTCCCTTCCTTGATGTGTGGGGATTACAGGTCCCTCCCTCAACAAATGGGGATTACAATTCAAGATGAGATTTGGGGGCACACAGAGCCAAACCATATCAGTAGCCAACCTACAGTTGTAATTTGACAAATGTGTGTAGTTATCACATGACTTTTGGTTAATATTTTTTCTTATATTCACAGGCAGAAGGAAAAGAACACAAAAGATGTACCAAAACTTCACTTTTAACCAGTGACATGAGCTACTTCTCTGCCGAATCAGGTAATAGTTTTCAAACACTGGAAGCTCTCCTCAATTTTTGGTGCTACTCACAACGCCACAGCCAGAAACATAACTTACTTTTAAGTTGAATCTGTATTATTAACATGTTTCCTATCACTAATTAACATGTTTCCTATCACTTTTTAAGGTCTAGACAACTAACAAAACAATAAATCAAATAATGACTTCTAGTACCAGCCAATTTCTGCAACCATGATATCACTAAAGGCAGAGCTGGGAAAAGATGAGCAGTAGCAGCATGCCATATTACAGTGTTTCTCCTGTTCAGATACAAGAGATCTAAATTACCTCAAGACCATAGAAACAGTGAAATTTGGTAATTAGTTAACTAATGATTTTAAGTATTTACTAACTTTGTTTTTGATATACATTATTTACCTATAAGCTTATATGAATAATTTTTAATAAAGTCCGTGTTAAAGAATCAGCTCACACAAACTCAATAGGCTCTCGTGAGCCAGCACAAGCCGGCTTCACCACATCACTTACAAGTAACTTGAATAAGATCACACCGTTAGTAAGTAACAGTGCTAAAATTTGTATTCAGATCTTAGAAGTCTAAGATTCTGCCATTGGCCCATGCTGCTCTTAGTAATAATTACACAGAGTGATGAAGAAAAAGTCAACTGATGACCAAACTACTTCATTTGTCAAGACTAAGAAGTGCAAAACATAATTTATACACTTTGGAAAGTAGTACAACTAACATAACTGAAACAAGGTTTGACAATTTTAACAGGTCAATGTCACTTAGCAGGAACATGTACTGAGGTGGAGTCACTCATTCTCCACATGTACTAGCTAGACAAAGCAGAACTAAACAACATTGTTTCTACAAAAAACTAAACTTCAAATTGATAACTAACAATTATAACCGAAATTGGATAAAAATCATATAAAGACCAGTATTTGTTATTACTTTTAACGTAAATATTACTATATGAATGATATTAATAACTCATTTGTCCATTAGAAATTATCTCCCATTGCAATTATGCCCACATTCTAAAAGCATGGTGTCCTTTATGATGACTACTGTTTCCAGGTGGACTACATACTCAGTCATCCTCCAAGCAATTATGATTGTTGGATTACATGTGGGAAATACATTTTTAAATGCATTGTTAATCTAGCAGAGGTTAGGTGTTCCAAAAACAAAGAGGGAGGGGTAATTCAGAGGCATAAGTGAGTAGTGATGCAGGCTTTTGTACTGGGAGTGTCTGCCAAGTTCAGACCTTCTTAGCTTTTATTTTAATGGCTTGTGGAACAAGGGAGAAAGGAGACAAAGTCTAAGATGCACCAAAGATGAAAAGTATAAATAGGGATGGTCACAAAAAGCTAGTATGCAAGGACTTCATACCCTGCGCAAGAACTAGAGACAAACTCGACCTGCAGAAAGAGAGAACAAAAAAATTAGCTTAATTCAAACTTGGGTGGAGAGGGGAAATTACTCCTCAATATTTGTAAGCACAATTCAGCCATCAAACCATTAAGTGTGAGAATGGGAAAAAGATGTTTTTCGGATATATGAGGTCTCAAAAATTTTCCTCTCTTTGGATAGTACTGGAGGATAAATATTACTAAAACAATGATATAATCAAGGAAAATAAAGATCTAGGGTCCAGGAAAAAAAGAAATTTAGGAGAAGAAATTGACAAAGAAAATCACTGAGTGATATTTTATTACTCTGTTCTCATGCTGCTAATAAAGGTATAACCTGAGACTGGGTGATGTACAAAGGAAAGAGGTCAAATTGACTCACAATGCCTCAAGGCTGGGGAGGCTTCAGTAAATTCACAATCATGGCAGAAGGGGAAGCAAACATGCCCTTCTTCACATGACAGCATCAAGGAGAAGTGCAGAGTGAATTCAGGCAGATGAGTTCACTCATTATCATGAGAACAGCATGGAGGTAACTGCCCCTGTGTTTCAATTACCTCCCACCAGGTCCCTCCCATGACACGTAGGGATTATGGGAACTAGAGTTCAAGATGAGATTTGGGTGGGGACACAGTGAAACCATATTCGATATGGACTAAATTGTGGCACCTCAAAATTTATGTATTAAAGCTTTAACCCCCAGTGTGACTGGATTTGGAGATAGGGTCTTGAAGGAGGTAATGATGGTTAAATGAGGTTATAAGGGTGAGGGTCTAATCCAAATGTCTAGTGTCCTTATAAAAAGAGAGAGAGAGATCAGGAATGTGTGAACACAGACAAAAGGTATTTTGTTTTGCAAACTCATGCAGGAGTATAAAGGCAAAGGGAAACTTCCAGGATGATAGCTATGCAACAGACACAGGGACTACCCAGTCTGTTTGAGCAGGTGACAGGCTGTGAGAGCTACTTCCTCAAGAAGATGATACAAATAGAGTATCTAGTATGTTGTATTAGTCTGGGTTCTCCAGAAAAGCAAAACCAATAAGGTATAGATATATTTTTATTATAGTAATTGGCTCACTCAATTTTGGAAACCAAGAAGTGCCACAGTCTTCTATCTGCATTCTGGAGAACCAGAAAAGCTGTTAAGCTGGTGGTATAACTGAATCTAAGTCTGAAAGTCCAAGAATCAGGAGTGCCAATGTATAAGGGCAAGAAATAAGTGTCCAACTCAGAGCAACTTTTCCCTTCCTTGCCTTTTGTTCTATTCAAACCAACTGATTAGGTGATGCCCACCCACATTGATGAGAGTGATCTTCTCTACTCAGTCTACAAATTCCAGTGCTAATCTATTTCAGAAACACCCTCACAGACACACTTAGAAATAGTATTTTACCTGATATGTGGGTATCTCATAGCTCAGTAAAGTTGACACATAAAATTAACCATTATGTAAGTTTTATTTTAAAAAATGAATTATCTTGGGACTTTCAACAGTCATAAAAGTAGAATAACATGAAACCCATGTACTTGTCACTCATCTGCAGCAGTTTTCAACACTTTGCCAATCTTTTTTGTCTGAATCCACCCAAGCTTCCTCATTCAATCTGTAATCATTTTAATGTGCATCTTGAACTAACAAAAATATTGTTCTAATTGTGGTAAAATACACAACATCAAATTTACCGTCTTAACCATTTTTTTTTTTTTTTGAGACGGAGTCTCGCTCTGTTGCCCAGGCTGGAGTGCAGTGGCCGGATCACAGCTCACTGCAAGCTCCACCTCCCGGGTTTATGCCATTCTCCTGCCTCAGCCTCCCGAGTAGCTGGGACTACAGGCGCCCGCCACCTCGCTCGGCTAGTTTTTTGTATTTTTTAGTGGAGACGGGGTTTCACCATGTTAGCCAGGATGGTCTCGATCTCCTGACCTCGTGATCCGCCCGTCTTGGCCTCCCAAAGTGCTGGGATTACAGGCTTGAGCCATATAGTTCTGTGACATGAAATATATTCGTATTTTTTAGCAACCATCAACACTATCGTTTCTCCAGAGTTTTTTAAATATTCAAAACTAAAACACTGCAAAAATTAAACAATTACTAAACATTCCTTCCTCCTCCAAGCCCCTAGTAACCACCATTCTACTTTCTGGTTTTGACTACTCTAGCTACCTCAAATAAGTGAAATTATGCAGTATTTGTCTTTTTGTAACTGATTTATTTTGCACAGCATAATGTCCTCAAGTTTCATTCATGCTGTAGCATGAGTCAGAATTTTCTTCCTTTTTAAGGCTTAGTGAAACTTCATCATACGTGTATACCACATTTCATTGATCCACCATTTGTCAATAGACACTGGGTTATTTCCAGTTTATTCTGAATAATGCTACTATGTACATAACATGCAAATATCTCTTCAAGACTCTGCTTTCAGACCTATTAGGTATATACCCAGAAGTGGAATGGCTAAATCATTTGGTAATTCTCTTTTTAATTTTTTGAAGACCCACCATACTGTTTTCCATAGCACCTCTACCATTTTACATTCCGACCAACAGGGCACAAGGTGTCCTATTTTTCCACACTCTAGCTGACACTTGAAATTTTCTGTTTTTTTCTTAATAGTGGTCATCATATTATGTATGAAGCAATGTCTCATTGTGGTTTTGATTTGCATTTCCCTAATGATTAGTAGTGATAAGTACATGAAAGATTCCTTACATCACTAATCACTAGGGCTATCTAGTATGCTAGAATGAGAGAAAATGTACAGAAATAAAAAATATTAGATTTAATTAGCAGTAAACACACAGAAAACAAAATGAACAAATAGAAGACAAGTATTAACTTTGTGCGAAAATGTTGTTCTGGAAAATCAAAATAATAACAGTATACTATGTGGTTCAGGTGTAAATAAGTTTCAGTGGTTACAATGAGGTAAACCCTGACCACTGATCTAAATACAATTAAAATCTGATTATTTGGGGGAGGATTATGGTGTTGGAATCTTTCACAGAGTAGTGAAGGTAGGAAGATAGAAGGAAAGAAGACTAACAAAGAGATAATGCTCGTCTTTCACAATGAGAAGTTACCTGATTATGTCTACAGTAGAAAACATCAAGAACTAGTAATACAAGCATGTTAATTTAAAATACAGAAGTCAATGGTAAAAAGATGATTGGAAGAGTTAAAAGAATTTCCCTCTAGAGAAGGGGACATGAAAGTGGCAAGACATTGATGGTTTCAGAAACAATCTTGTTTTGATTCTTTAAGTCATTTTATTATATTAAATTTAGCACGAAAATAAATTAAGAAAATGTATTATTTAAACATTAGAAAAGACAGAATAGTAAAAACATAGTAAATTTGTAGATAATCTAAACAAACTATTAATATATAAAGCAATAATAAAATTTCTATTTTGTGAGAATTAAAAAGAGTAACAAGTAGATAAAACTAAAATGCTATAGCAAAAAAGAAAAACCCTAGAAATCAAATGGTAAAATATCAGAGTTAAAGTGTTCTCAGGCATTTATATTGTTAAGAAGAGGAAAAAAGATATTGATTAACATTTTACTTTGTTACATTTTGTATTTAGGTCAAAATTTATAATAAAGCACTCTTAGAAATGAAACTTGTGGTTTTTAAAGAAGAGTCAAACACATCTATAGCAAGTTCTGTGCCAGGCCCCATCCTAGCATGTTATATATATTAACTCCTCACAACAACATTATAAAGTAACTGTCATCCTTATCTCCACTTTTAGAAAAAGAAACAGAAATAGGTTAAGTAACTTGCCCAGATTAGTAAATGCTAAAGCTGAGACTCTAACTGAGACAGCTGGATCTCAGAGCTCATACTCCTAACCATCATGATAGTTGGGGAAAACCAAATAAATCAAAAAAGAGCAAGAAAATGAAAAAATAAAAAAATACATAGTTAGCAAAAGAAAAAGCATAAAGTCAGATGGCAGGACACAATAAAAATGATCCATTCTAACAATATAAGTCAATGAAGTAAACTCGGTGAAAAAACAAACATTGTCAGACTAAATTATTTTTTCAGCTATTAGTGCTTTATTTGCTTTAGTACCATATATAATTTTTTAATTTTTGTTTTTCTTTATTTCTTCTAAAAAAAAGAAAAAATGTGATACATGTGCAGAACATGCAGGTTTGTTAAATGGGTATACGTGTGCCGTGGTGGTTTGCTACACCTACTGACCTGTCCTCTAAGTTCCCTCCCCTCATCCCCCAACCCCCAACAGGCCCTGGTGTGTGCTGTTCCCCTCTCTGTGTCCATGTGTTCTCATTGTTCAGCTCCCACTTATGAGTGAGAACATGGGGTGTTAGCTAAATTTTTAAAATCCAGTGATATGCTATTTACTATACTCACACTTTTAAAACATGGAGATATAGGAAAATTGAAAGTCAAAATATGATACTCTGCCCCTCCCCCAAATAAAACAGCATTAAAAAAAGACTTAAAAAGCATTACTAGAGAGAACACAGGTCACTACATAATTATAAAACTATTTTAAATGTACATGCACCTAAGAATATGGCTTCAAAATATGTGAAGCAAAAATTGACACAACTAAAAAATGTTGTCAAAGCCACCTCCAAAATGGGAGGATTTAACTAACCCCTTTCTCAGCCACCGAAAAGCGAGAGTCAGACATTAACAGATTTGATCTAATTGATATACATAACATTGCAAAATAACAAATGCTATAATTATGAAGAATACATACTCTTCAAGCAGACAAAAAACAGTATAAAAGTTTTGCACAAGTTGTTTCATAAATAAACTCTTTGTAAATTTCAAGTTTGGGGAAATACAGATAATGATTTCTGACCAATTAAGTTAGAATTCAATAAATAAAGATAATGAGGAAACCCCAAAAGTTCAGAAATATGAAAATGCACTTATGAAGAACTTAAGGAAAAAAGGAGTAAATAATAGTAGTTACCAAAGAATAAAAATAAAAACTAAATAACACAAAATATTAAAACATTGTGTCATCTGGTTTAAGTGGTACTTAAATAGAAACCCTTAAAAACCAGAAAGCATTAATGTATGTATTAGAAAAGAAGCAAACCTCAAAGTTATTGAGCTGATCACATAAAAGAGGAGGAAGAAGAGGAAAAATAAAAGAAGGAAGAGAAAGATGGTACAGAAAACAGAAGGAGAAACTAAGAAACAGAAAGAAAAAAACTAAGGTAAGATTAGAAATAATAAGATAGAAAAAAAAAAAAACCCAGGATAGAGATTAACAGAAGCAAAAGACGATTTTTTTAAAAAGTCTAAGAAAATAGAAAGTCCTCTGAGGTGTATATTTTTTTAAATGAGGAAGTAAAAATAAATGTTAGAAATGCAAAGGGGAACGTAGCTAAAGCTGCAGAGATTAATCTTACAGCATCTATATGTTATTTTAAAAACTTCAGGCCAGGCACGTGTGGCTCACACCTGTAATCCCAGCACTTTGGGAGATGGAGGCAGGTGGATCACGAGGTCAGGAGATCAAGACCATCCTGGCTAACATGGTGAAACCCCGTCTCTACTAAAAATACAAAAAAAAAAAATTGGCTGGGCATGGTGGTGGGTGCCTGTAGTCCCAGCAACTCGGGAGGCTGAGGCAGGAGAATGGCGTGAACCTGGGAGGCGGAGCTTGCAGTGAGCCAGGATTGCCCCACTGCACTCCAGCGTGGGTGACTGAGCAAGACTCCATCTCAAAAAAAGAAAAAAAAAAAAAAACTTTATAAAATACATTTGAAAACTTAGACAGAAATGACAAATTCTAGAAAATTATAACATCAAAATTGGCTCAAATAGAAATGAAAAACTTGAAATTTTGGACAATTTAAGAAATTAAATCAGTAGTTACTAATTATTGGTAGTAAAATCTTCCACAAAGAAAATGTTGGTTTTAACTGTAAAACCAGTTGGTTTTACAACTGAGTTCCAACAATCATTTAAAAAATGAAGTAACCAAACAATTCTACTCTTGTGCAAATTCTCACAGAAAATGAAAAAGAAAAAATTATTTTCTTCATTTTATGTGACTAGTATAATCTTGATACCAAACCAGAAAATGGTACTACAATAACGGAAAAGTTATAAGCCAATCTCATGAACACAGTTGCAAACGTGCTAAACAAAATAATGGGTTGCCAAATTGAGCAGGTATAAAAAAGAATGTTTTACAAATCTGAGTTATAGCCCAGGTATGCAAGACTAGTTTATCATTAGAAAATTCATTAATGTAATTAAACACTGATAAATGGATAGAAACCCATGTGGTCATCTCAAGACATACAAATGTTAAAATCATACATGTATACATGAATCAAAGTGTTAGTAAATTGGAAATAAAAAGCAAACTCCCTATTGTAGGAACTAATAGTTACCAAAAAAAACCTACATGCTAAAAAAATTCTTTTTAAGATCAAGAAAAAGTCAAAGATGTCTGCTCTAATTAATTCTCTTCAACATTGCATAAGGTTTGTTAATTAGAGGTACACTGAAATAAAACTAACTAAATAATATAAGCCCTAGAGAGGGAAAAAACAAACAAACAGACAAACAATCACTTGTTAACTGAAAGATTACCTATGTAAAATCTCCAAAAAAATGTAAGGATGAATTATAAGAATAAGGGTTTACATCAATGACCGACTGGATGAAGAAAATATGGTACATGCACACCATGGAATACTATGCAGCCATAAAAAGAAAAGAGATTTTTTCCTTTACAGAAACATGGATGGAACTGGAAGCCATTATCCTCAGCAAACTAACACAGGAACAGAAAACCAATGCCACATGTTCTTACTTATAAGTGGGAGCAGAACAATGTGAACATATAGACACAGGGAGGGAAGCAACACACACAGGGACCTGTCTGGGGCAGGGGAGGAAGAGTCATCAGGAAAAGTAGCTAATGCATGTGGGGCTTAATACCTAGATGACGGATTGATAGGTGCAGCAAACCACCATGGCACATGTTTACCTAGGTAGCAAACCTGCACATCCTGCCCATGTACCCCATAACTTAAAATAAAATAAATTAAAATAGAATAAAATTTATAAAGTTTAGCTCAGTAAACTTGCCTGATAAAAAATTAATAAAGGACAATGCACTCTATACACAGTAACAGTTCTAAAATACAACATTTATATAAATAGCAGCAAAAATATCTAAATGTATATATAATAAATAAAGTATAAGCATGTTGTCTAGAAAATTATAAAATTTTATTGAAAGATAAGAAATGAAGTAAAATTTTCTTTCAAGAATATCTAAATACATGAAGGAATACCATGTTTATGAATACAAAGATTCAATGTCATCCAGATCCTGAATCTCCTAAGAGTGATCTATAAATTCTATGCAATTCCAACCCATCCTAACAGTTTTCCTAAGGAACTTAGTAAGTTGATTTTAAAATTTGTATGAAATATAAATGGGCCAAGAGTATTTAAAATATCTGAAAAAACTATTGTATGAAACTTATCTTAAAATATACTAAGATTTAGCAAAAATGTATAATAAGTAGCTTAGTGTGGCACTGGCATAGGCCTACATAAATAGATCAATGGACTTAATAGAGACCCCAGAATAATACCATGCATATATGCAAACTCAATATACAAAAGAGGTGGCATCATAGTCAGTAAAGAGGCACTTTTCAGTAAATAGTGCTGGGAAAATTGATTTATATATTTTTTAGTGAAAATGGATGCCCACCTCACTACACGTATGCACAATAAACCGGTGGATTAAATAGGAAAACTCTGAAATGTTTAGAAGACAACATAGAATGTTTTTGTAACCTCAGGTTAGAGAATAAGATCTTTAAAAGACTCAAAGAGCTTAGACCTAAAGGGGGAGAACTCAGAAATTCAACTACATTAAGAAATAGTATTTACAAAAAGAAATCATTAAGGAAATTAAAATGCAAGGCACAAAGTAAGAGGATATATTTGCTACATTTATGACTAATAATAAATTTTTATCTAGAACACATAAAGAACTCCTAAAAATCAATATAAAAGACGTGAATGTCTTCTCCCTGCCGAGATGTAGTAACAGGGTCTAGATTTACTCTCTCACCTAAAACAACTGAAAACCAAACAAAATATAGGACACAGTGAAATTTAAGACATTTGGCCTCAGACAACAAAGAACGGTGATTATCCACAGCCAGGGAACAATTGAGCCCTACAACGGTTCCATCGTGTTACCTTGTGAAGTTTCCAGGACACAGCGCAGAGAGGAGAAACTCAGAGTCTGACAGACTTCTTAAGCTGAGGAGGCAGAGCTGAGGACCCAGGCAGACCTAGATGTCTAGAATTCTCAGGGCAGAGCACCAAAGAGGAAAGAGTTCCAAAGAGAGAGAACAAAAACCGTAGAAGATCACACCTGAGCATGCAGAATACTGATCCAGGCACATGTGTGAAGAAACCATCTGGGTTTGATGGAAAAATCACCAAAAGGATTAGAGGTGGCAGTACTCAGAACTCACATAAGAGTAGTGCCCTAACAATCCTAAATGTTTATCCACAAAAAAACAGAGTTTCAACATACACGCATCAAAAACTTACAGAACTGCAAGAAATCCGCAATTATATTTGAACATTTCCGTTAAAAAGGCCAACGAGACTACAGAAAAATGGATAAAAGGCGTGAAGAGTTTCTTCACAGAAGGGAAAACACATGGCTAGTAAACATTTCTTTAAAAAGGTAAGAGAGTGTTAAAAATTTGGAAAATGCAAATGAAAGCCACAATGAGATACCATTCTACACCCACACAGTTGGCACACATTTAAAAGTTGGGCAGTATTCAGCGTAGGAGAGGTTGTTGCTCAGCAGGAATGTGTATACGGTGCTGGTGGGAGACCAGTATGGAAACATCTACTAAAATTGAAGAAGCACGTATACCAAAACCAGTAATTCACATACCATTGTATACCCTGTTTCTACAATGGACCAGGAGACATGTATATCCATGAATGCAACAGTCAGGGGAAAAAAAGAAGAAGAAGAAAAAAAGAAAATCATCAAAAACAACCCAAATTTCCTTTGTTGGGATGATAAATCAATAAACTATAGCATATTTCTATAACGAAATACTGTACAGGAGTAAGACTGAACTACTTCTCATACAGATCAATGTGCATACATCTCCCAAATATGATATTGAGAAGGAAAAAGTGAGTTGCAAAAAATACACATAATGCATTGCCATTTACATAGTCTCCCAAAGCATGTAAAATTAAATAATAAATTCTCAAGCTATACATTCTCATGTAGCAAGACCATATAAGCAAAAAATTGATAAATGCAAAATTCACTTTCATGAATACCACTGGGCAGAGGGCTAGAGAGACAATATTGGAGGAGGTACTGGAAATGTGGTGAGCATGTGAATATCATTTTTAATACTATATACAGACATAAATATTATCTATTGCGTATCTAACAAAATCAATTTTATAATTTCATTGTTCAAGTAAAGGCCACTTATTGAGCACTAGTTTTCTGTCAACACTACACCAACAGCTTACTTCAACCATCCCATTGTTTCCCTCACTCTAACCCTTCAAAAATGCACTATGGTTGTTCCAAATAAGTATAAAGGGAAAGCAAGGCATGTAAATATTGACTTGATTTCCCATGATCACATAGCTGATAACCGAACAGCAAAACGTGATACCCTTAGAGTCTTCCCCTTATCAACACCAACAGCTTAACCTCCTTGAAGACTATTACTAATACTTACAACTTAGGTGAGGTCTCATTAAGGGTTTCACAATCTAGTTGATATTCTACAAAGACATTCTTACACTATATTGAGAGTTGTATTAAAACCTGTTTTAAAAAAACACCGTGGGAAAATTAATGAACAGGCACTCAATAATTAATTCTGTTGTTGGGAGTCGGGTATCCTTCCAAAGAGAAAACATTTTAAGCCAGGGTGTTCAAAGATGAGTAAGAGTTCTCATCAGGGGGAAAGCAAGTGCATAATTCAGTGGCTGTGCTGGGGAGATTGGAGAAAGAAGTCACAGAGACCCAAACCAGACCAGTTAGCTATATTGCAAAATGTTCGGCAAGAAATGATAAGATCCTGTGTTTTATTTTTAGTAATTTGGAAGAAAATAAAATTGTGTTTGAAATTCTCATCCTATTAGAACATAGAAGGGATTTCCACAAAAATGTAAAATACTGATATTTTATCAAATATCAAAGAGTTCCCAGGCTGCAAAGGATTATGAAAGGAGCATAGGCTCTGGAGGCAGGTGTAAGTAAGTTTATGTCTTGTCTCTACCCCTTACTATTTACATGACTTCTATGTGTGTAAAATAGGAAGATACAATCTACTTCATAGAGTTCTAGTAGCCAAAGCAAAAATGCTTAGTAGTGTACATGACTGATATTTAATATGTGTGCTCAACAAGTATTAGTTCTTTTCTCCTCCCTTAGGCTCAATGCAAATGACCAGTTGTTGTTTGCTTTTTTCTTCTCTTTGTGGTATCCCTACTGATGCCAGAATGCACACGTAGAAACCACTCTGTTAATATTTGCATACTTGCCTGTGGTTAAGAGTCAATGTCTTAGCTTGCATAACTTGACTTGTAGGGCCCTCAGCTTCCTGATTTAGAAAACATCATTACAAATGGTATCGTATCACTTTAACAATTGCCATGACAATGCCTTTGGGAGGTCACAGACCTAACAGACCCCTGCACAAAGGAAATCATGTCAAGTAAGAAATAAATAACTAAGGGGAACGGGGTACATGTGTATGTGTATCTGTCTGTTTATTCTTCCTTCCAAACCCCAAAATGACATCATCACCACATGGCCTCCTTTTGGCAGCATTTCTGACTCCCCACCATCATCACATCCTCCTCTGAACACCCACTCTGCAAATAGCACATAGTGCTAGAGTCTTTTTTTTTTTTTTTTAAGATGGAATCTCACTCTTTCACCCAGGCTGGAACGCAGTGGCACGATCTCGGTTCACTGCAACCTCTGCCTCCCAGGTTCAAGCGATTCTCCTGCCTCAGTCTCCTGAGTAGCTGGGATTACAGGCACACGCCACCACACTCGGGTAATTTTTGTATTTTTGGTAGAGATGGGGTTTCACCATGTTGGTCAGGCTGGTCTCAAATTCCTGACCTCGTGATCCACCTGCCTTGGCCTCCCAAAGTTCTGGGATTACAGGCGTGAGCCAACACGCCTGGCCGAGTCATTTTAAAAGCATTTTTCTTTGGCCTCCATTACTTTGAGCTCTGTCAAGGTAGGGTCCAAGTTTTACTGACCTGTCTGTGTCCCTCCAATAGTAAGAATCATGTATTAAAATATGCTCAGTAAAATGTTTTTTGTATGGTGTGCTTCACATAAAATAGGAATATTGGTGTTTACTGTCTCATTGCTTCACAGACATGTGCAGAAGTTAACTTCACCGTGCTTGTAAGTAATTGAAAATTCTTTATTTGAAAGGTAAAATGTGACTACAATTTCAAGTAAATGCGCGTATAGTTGTGAGCTGGTGTTCTTTCAGAAGAAACCTTTGTTTATTTTTACAATTAACATTCATTAAGTGTATTATGCGTAAGTACGGTATGGAAAGCTTTGAGGCTGTGGTAAGCAAAGATGCCTTTATCTAGAAGCAGTACTCTGTGCCCTAAACTAATCCTGACAGGACAAGAGCCCCCGAAGTCACAAGGGAAACCACCACACCACACGGAAACACATTTTATTATTATTATTGTTATATCACAGGAGGATGGAAGTTTCCAGAAGGATTCCTCCAAGGAAAGAAAAAGCAACTGAGAAAGTATCTGAGGTGTTTGAGTAAATCAACACACAATTTACATTTCTGGCAGACAGTGGGCAAAAAAATTAAGAAAAGGATCAAATAAAAGAAAAACAACAACAAAATCAAAGGCAATTATTAACTCAGACCAAACAAAAACTCTACTGAAAAAAATTAGTCTTAGGACATTAGTGGCTCAGTTGTGCACAATATTTACATTAAAAATGATGTAAGAACTGAGTCACCATTTAAACAAAATTTGTTAAGTAACCAAATTAGAAAACTGGAGAAGGGAAAGTTTACTTTGTATAATGTTGTATTCAGACTAGAGAAAGAAAAAAATCATCGTATATAATAGGAAGTCAGTATGTCATGTTTTCAACTAGAAAAATCAAATAACTATGCATGTATTTACATAGACGTAAATACAATTAAAAGTGTTGGCATTCAAGAGCATAAGAAGTAGAGTGATAAAAAAGATTATTCTTTGCTATTGGATGGTATGACTCTCAATGTTCTATTCCAGTTTTTAAACCATGCACATATATTACAGAGACAAAACTAAACATTCAGTTAGAAAAATAAAGAGAACCACAAGAGAAGAGGACTCATAGACTTTTAGATCCCAAAGTAGTGGGCACCTATTTGCAGATCAGAGTGGTATGACATCCCTTGGAGCCATGTGGAAAGGAACAAGTGTTGTTTGGTTGTCCCAGTGACTGGGATGCTACTGTTATTTAGGGGCACAGCCAATAATAAAGTGGAGAGCAGCCAACACAAACAAGAAATGGCCATGTTGAATGTCAATAGCACCTCTCCTAGGAAACACTGCACTAGATGGGAAAAAGAGTAAAGCAAAACATAATGATGGGGGGAAAGGCAGAAGAGGAGAAAGAAAATACAAAAGGAAACTATAGCATTAGAAAATATACCATAATAATATGGCCAAAAGAAGTTGAAATATATTGGTAAGCACAAAAATTACCAATTCATTAAATATTCCTTTTTGAACATAGGTAAGGGTTAAGAGAAAAAAATATTTACCATGCAAATTTTTTTAAAGTACATTTAGCAATATTGATAATATTTTAAATTAACACAATTAGAAAGCATTGAATTGAATGAATAGTAGTATTTTCATATTAAAAGTTACAATGTACTAAAACTGTATAGTAATAACTTTTATGCATCTAACAATTGAGTTTTGAAATCTACAGGTCAAAACCTCCCTAGATGCAGGAATATGTTGAAAACTCCACTAACAAAATGAGAGACTCAGAAATTGACAAGGAGAAAGAGAATTTGATTAAAATAGTTTGTAAAGTTATTCTCTATGGTATACACATACATGTATATGTGTCTATGTATATTTATATGTGTATGTATGTGTATACTTACACTTACAAATGATATATACCCACACATATGAAAGAATGAGAGAGGAATTCATACTCAACAACAATAAAATTATTTTCAAACACCTATATATAATTCATACAGGCTACACACACGTGTATATATGTCTATGTATATTTACATGTGTATATATGCATACACACATATACAAATGACACATACACATATGAAAGAATGAGAGAGACAGAAATCCATACTCAACAACAACAAAATTAATTGTAAAATTGTATGGTACACACATATGTGTATATATGTCTATGTATGTTTATATGTGTATGTATGTGTATACACACATACAAATGATATATACATATGAAAGAATGAGACAGGCAGAAATTCATACTCAACAATAACAATAAAATTACTTTCAAGCACCCATATATAATTCATACAGACCACATTGTCTGACAACCAATCAGAAAAGAGGGAACAAAAGAAGCGAAGGAAGGAGAAACAAAAGAAAAGTAGGAAGAAGGAGAGAAGGGAGAGAGGGAGGAAAGGAGAAAAGAGGAAGAAAGATTAACAAAGAAATAAGTCTACGTAATCCCGGCACTTTGGGAGGCCGAGGCGGGCAGATCACGAGGTCAGGAGATGGAGACCATTCTGGCTAACGCGGTGAAACCCGTCTCTCCTAAAAACACACGCAAAAAAATTAGCCGGGCGTGGTGGCGGGCGCCTGTAGTCCCAGCCACTCAGGAGGCTGAGGCAGGAGAATGGTGTGAACCCGGGAGGTGGAGCTTGCAGTGAGCCGAGATCACACCACTGCACTCCAGCGTGGGCGACAGAGCGAGATTCTGTCCCAAAAAATAAAAAAATAAAAACTAAATAAACATACCACCTTCTCCAATCTATGTGCTTGGAATTTTTTTAAATTCTAACTAAATCTTAGATTAAGCAGGAAATAAAAGCAGAGTAATTTTAAGGAAAAAAAATGTGTTACTAACGTTACTTTAAGAAAAGAAACATCTTTAATGCAGCCAAATGCTTTAAAATGGACTTTCCCAAATTGGAGAGTTTACTGTCCAGATTTTCAGAAATTTCTACCTTAGAAAACAGATAAGAGTTTGATTAGGCATATTGTGCCTTAGCAGTCATCTCATTCACAAAGACACAGTGAACCCTAAAATCAACTCAGCATTTCAAGAATCTTTACACCAGGAATGGTCCTAGACAAATGAAATGACTCAAGATTTCTCTGCTAAGAAATAAAGCTCCCCCGTCCTCCTAAGACCAGTAACTCTAGGATTTGAGAAGTAAATTACATTCCCAGGATAAAAGACTCAAGCTTAGTCATACTTGCTTTTACCTCACTGTGGAACTTAACATATGGAAGGAGCTGGAATTCAGTTTTGTCACTAAGTTTAATTATTTCTTCAAAGTATGGGTGACTGGGTGACTGTCTGTGAAATTAGACAACTTACATAGTTACTTCATGAGATATAAGTGTCCAAACTCATCTTAAATATTTTGAGTATTGACTTGATGGACTAACTATTCGTTTAAGATTGGCCTTTGCCTGTCCTGCCTACCAGGACATTCCCTCGCACCACCCTCACTAACACACACACACACACACACACACACACACACATCATATTCCCTCTGTAGACATAGCTACAACCTGTTTGTTTTTAAAAAGGATCACCAAAACTGACCAAACTGAAATAAATATTTATTAATTTAAAGCATTATCTAAATAACTGGTTTCCTGACATTAAAAGAAGTATAGACTAGATGATTGAATGACTTTACTCTCTTTCTCTCTCTTTTCCTCTCTCTCTCTTCCTCTCTCTTTCTTTCCTCCATTTTATTCACTTAAATACTTAACAGCATTTAAGCGAGACTCTGAAATGAGATTTTGAAACCTGAGTTGAGATAAATCAAAACAACTCTAAGATGAATAATACTAAGGAATACTAAATACATAAACTAGAGGCATAGATATAACTAGTACAACATACATGTAACTGATGACAAAATAGAATGTCAACTACAGCACCAAGATAAAAATTAGTGTTTGGGGTGCTGGTCTAAGCTGCAAACACAAATGCATTTTCCCCAAACAGGGGTCACTACACCTGACTCTCTCACTCATATCAGGGGTGGAGATTAATAAGGATTTTCCAGAGGTATTTTCCTTGAACAGAACTGTCCATGTAATGTGAGTTTCATGCCTCAAAGAAAATGGGAGGATGATTACTTTCCTTTCGCTTCAACCTAAAAGAGGACATTTGCTATGGACCGAATAGTGTTCCCCCAAAATTCATATGTTGAATTTCTAACCTACAATACCTTAGAATATGACTATATTTGGAGATAAGGCTTTTAGAGAGGGAACTAAGTTTAAAGGAGACCACTAGGATGGGGCCCTAATCAAATATGAGTGGTGTACTTATAAGAAGAGGAAGAGACAGCAGAGATGTAGGCATTGGACAAAGGCCATGTGAGAACAGCGAGAAGGTGGACGTCTGCCAGCCACAGAGACAGGCCTTCTGAGAAAACAAGCCTGCTAGCACCGTGGTCTTGGACTTCCAGCCTCCAGAACTGTAAGAAAATAAATTTCGGTTGCTTAAGCTTCCCAGTCCGTCGTATTTTGCTAGAGCAGCCCTAGAAGACTAATTCAGCACTCAAATGAACTACTCAAAGGTCATGGTATGTGTTCCCTTCAGTTAAAGGAATATGATGAAATGGAGTCTTAACTTCTACTAAATGAATCAAGAACCCAAGAAGAGAACAAGAGGAAAGAAACAAAAAAGAGGAAAGGAAGAAGAAGCAAAGGAAAACTGAAGCTGGGTGAGGATCCTCCTGCAGTCCTAGACACTGAGAAAAGTATGCGCTTGTTTCCCCGGACAAGACAGCACAGGTGAGGGAGCAAGCACAGTGATGCCTTAGCACCTCTCCAAGGAGGCCTGCAAAGGCAAACAGAGTTCATATTCATGTCTTAACGCTGCTGTAAAAAATCACTACACACTTGGTGACTACAGACAATTCAAATGCATTCTTTCACAGTTGTAGAGCCCAGAAGTCTGAAATCAGGATGTTGGCGGGGTTGGATCCTTCTGCAGTCACTGAAGTAAGAATTTATCCCATGCCTCTATTCCATCTGCTGCTGCAATTCTTGGCATTTCTTGGCTGCTTGATGTGTCACTCCATTCTCTGCTGTTGTCTTCTGATGTCCTTCCCCCTTGTGTCTCTGTGTCTTCTTTTTTTCTTTGTCTCATAAGGGATGCTTATTGAATTTAGGGATCCTTCTAAATCTAGGGTAATTTCATCTCGAGATCTTTATCTTAATTATATCTGCAAAAATCCTATTTCCAAAGAAGGACACGTTCATGGAGACCAAGGGTTAAGACAGACATATCTTGTGGGGGTCGCTGTTCAAACCACTACAGACCTCAACAAATGGAAGCTAGGGTAAATGGCTAGATGCCCACAGGACAGAGAAAGTGAGTGAACTAAAGAACACAGCATTACCTGCATCTAAGATACTAGAGTACTTCTCAGCAGTGGGCCACACAAATGTCTGTAAGAAAAAGAACCAACTCTAGTCACGCGTGGTGGCTCACACCTGTAATCCCAGCACTTTGGGTGCCCGAGGTGGACAGATCACTTGAGATCAGGAGTTCAAGACCAGCCTGGCCAACATGGAGAAACCCCGTCTCTACTAAAAATATAAAATTAGCCAGGCTGGTGGTACATGCCTGTAGTCCCAGTTACTCGGGAGGCTGAGGCAGTAGAATCGCTTGAACCCAGGAGGCAGAGGTTACAGTGAGCCAAGATCACGCCATTGCACTCCAGCCCGGGCAAAAAGAGCAAAACTCCATCTCAAAAAAAAAAAAGAAAGAAAGAAAGAAAAGAAAAAGAATCAACTCTAAATATCTACCAAAATCAGAGCGTGTAATGCCACCTTAAGAACTTTCCATTTTGTTACCTCTCTGGCAACTAGGTCAGAAACCATGGTAAACAGGCAGAAATAAGAGGGGGCAGAGAAAGAACCACGGCCTCGCTCCCTCTTCCAATAGAGCTAAGAAAGACTTAATTCTAAATTCAATTTGGGATTTTAACTACTTCATAGTCAGACTATTATAAGCATCAAAATGAGACGGTATTTTGCAACTTAAAGTGTCCATATGCATCAGCCAAGGTCCCAGCAGGAAACAGACAGCACTCAGACTGGGTCATTGAGGAAAGCTTAAAAAAACACTGTTCACAATGGTGTGAGCAGGGTTCAAGGAAAACAACAAGGGATGGTGTAGTACCTCAGGGCTTGCAACAGCGGAAGTCATTGCTGCCCATGAAGGGGCTGGGGTAGAATTGATTTCCAAAACCTGCAGAGAGTAGCAGTTTGCCAAAGGCTGCCTACCAGGAGAGGAGGCCTTAGTTGGAGGGACACAGTCAACCCACTGCAGTCCAGCAGGAAGGAAACCAGCAGGGTAAGACTTTGGTTTCTTTCTCCTCCCATTTACCTTCCTATCTCTTGCTAATGTTTCCCATTGATGAAGTCCAAATGGAAGACAAAGGGCAATGGAATCCATTGATGCTAACCCACATGAGTCAGCCCAGAGCAAGGAAAAGTAGAGAATGGATATGGATAGGCAAATAGAAAATATCCAGTACAAAATACAATTTAACATGACCAGAGAAATAGAACCTACCTCCATTTTCTTCTAAACAGAAGGGAAGAGTTATCCCCACTAAGCAAGTGTAAAGGGATATTGGGAAACAGAAACATAGTTCCTTTTATAAGTGTTTCCTAAAAGTCTCATTTGTTGACTGAACCAGTATAATACATAACAGAATGTGATTATAATTTGACTACTGACCTGGTAATTTAGAGAAGTGATAAATTCTTACAGGAATATATCTGTCTTGGTTCTGGGACTTGTTCTCTGGGCTCCAGCCTTGCACTGGTGTTTATTTTTTTATGATCTTTTGCTACAAAGACTTCTCAAACTCCCTCTTCATTTATTTTCGTTCTGTTTGAGACAGGCGGCTTTTGTCACAGCTGCCTTTGCCTCTGCTATTCTACAGCAATTATTCTTTTATCTTTCAATTAAGCCTCTTTGCATTCAGTCTTTTATGCATTGAATCATGCTATCTAGTGAAAGACACTGTGCTCTGTCTTTGCAACAAAACCTCGACTCTTCTTTCCATCCATCAGAGCATTGCTTCGCTCTATGTTGGTTTCAGCTTCTGATTGTCACTCTGGTAATCTGAGCTCCATTTGGAAGGATGGAATGGTATAGTGGGAAAAAACCATCATGATAGTAATAGTAGCTATCATTTATTGAGCCCTTATAATGGGGTAAGCACTTTGCTAAGCACTTTACATGCTTCATAACTACTCATGTTCCCTCCCTTCCATTTAAATATAAGGAATCTGAAGTTTCCTTGAGTTCAAGGATTTAGAGAAGGTCATAGATCTAGCAGTTGGCAGAACTAAAATTGTAAGTCAGATGTGACTGAACAAAGTCTGTGCTCTCCAGCCTTTCAATCAATATTTTCTATACGTTAATTTACCTCTGTAGCTTACTATCTCTGTGACCTTAGGAAATTCACTCAACCTCTCTGTGCCTCAGCCTCCTCATATGGAAAACGAGAATGAGAATAACACCTGGTCTTCCTGTTTGGCAAAGTTATTGAGAAAATTTATTGAATTTAAAACTGACTTACTGGGAGGCAGTATAGAAATGTTATTGTTAATTAACAGTTTTTATATGTACTACACTAGGCCATATTTGCTCATGGGCTTCCTCCCCTGTGAATAGATCTCAGAGTAACTAGCCCTTGAGGGAACCCACCCTTATCTCTCTAGCCTACTGAAGACTGCAGTCCTGTTTTCTTTTGCTAGACTAGCTGGTGGCCTGGGTGCAATGCCTCGCCAGCCCAGTGATCTCTCAGACCCGTGGGTGTGCCCACTGAATCTTGCCCATATGTTTCTGTGTTTCTTCTGATGCGTGTAGTCTGTCATGGCTCTGAGCTCTAAGAACCTTGAGAAGGACATTCATCCTGTTCCAGAGCTTTTGGACAGGAGAGAATGGCTCCTGTATAAAAATGTACTGCAAAATCTGTCCCCAAGGGCAGCAAGTATTTTTCTCAGTAGACGTCTTTTTCTGTTTCTCTTTTTTTAAAAAAAAATTAAATTGTCTTATTACATAACTGTAGGACAAGAGTTCAAACATTAATGTTTAAAATGCAAAAGGTGCCCTACATTCAAACCTCTGTTGCCCAGAAGAAGCACCCTTTGCAACACTTAAATCCTTTAACTCTTTCATCCCTCTGCTATATGACCATTACAAAGTTCTATTGATCTGTAACTTCTTGGTGACGTCATCTGAAACATAAAATACCCCAAGAAATCGCAACTCCTAGGAATCCACCTGGCTTGATTCCAAAAGCACAAGAATTCCAGAATTTTATAAGCATTAACTCAATTTTCACTATTTTCTGATCATTCACAAGTCAAAGATTTTCTTTGTACAAACAATTAAGCATAAAAATTGACTCCCCGAATCTATTCTACGAATTAGGCATGGTAGATTGATTCTGTTTGTCAGTTAGATATGAACATCTTATTTAAAATAATTCCATTTTGACATATGTTTTCTAGAATACACATGTAAATTTTACAATCATGGAAATGGGCTAATTCTGTCCTCTTTTGACTAATGAATATCACAGGCATTAGGAGCAATTGTATCTTTTATCATTTCAACTAATTTTTATGAAGCACTACAGTGCTGCAGATACTGAGGCATAATTCTGAGGTTTAAATCCTAGTTTCTATTTCTCAAGAGAAGAAAGAAGGGCTGGGAGCAGGTAGATTGGAAAAACTGTACATGAAGAGATATGGGTTATACCCTGATATTAGCACCTGAAAAAATTATTCTAAACCCATCAACTAATGAGGCAAGAATTCCTGACTTGCCTAAGCAGGAATGTGGGTTTGTGGAGTTTTTTCTGTAATTCTAAAAACATTTTTACATCTTCCACTTACTAATTCACCCTGGACAACTTTACTTCTTTGAGTCTGTGTCCTCCTCTATAAAAAGAGAATAATTATCTCCACCTTGCAAGGTTTTTGTAAGGACGTGTGTGCAATGTCCAGCATAGTGACTGGCAAGTAAGAGTTGCTTTTTATTAAGGGCAGCTATTGTTGTTATTATTATTCTCATCATTACCATGATGGCGGGCTTTTTCTACATGCGATTTTTATGTTTTCAAATATCTCATTAAACTTGCAGTATATTTCGATCCATGTGATAGATCCAAATGCATTTAATGACAGGCTATGTCACAAGGCAATTCTGGTATAGTTTTTGTCTTTTAGAAGAATGCTGTTCAGAATCAATGTATCATAGAAATTAAAAGCCCAACTTGAGGCATTATTGTGTCATAGTCCATTGCTTGAGAACAGAGCCATTCATTCTCCACCGACAGGTCTGCGCTTGATACAGACGGGTTGCACCAGATTTGTATGTGCTATAAGTTTTGTTATACTTGAAATGGTTAATTAGAAGAGGTAGGGGAATCTGAAATGTCACAGCAAGTTCCTCTTGGCCCACTGTCACGTTTCATGAATTCTTTTGCTGAACCCATTTGGATTAAGCAGTGACCCAATGCAAACAAATTGCTTTTGTGCCTCTTATCTCTTATACCTATTTATGTTCCAATACATCTGCATGGTGTGGCTCAGTAAGATTCATTAAGTCCTTGGGCAGTGTTTACGGCTAATTTTTTTCTCCTTTGAGGCTCTGATCTCTCACAATAATGTGATAGAAAACTACTGTGCAAGAGTAAGTAAAACACTTTTTTAGAAGAAAGGGAAAGAAGAAGTATAACATATGCAATTTCGAACTGGGAATTCTCAGAGCAACTTTGTGGATGAGAGACAATCATTACTTGTAGATTTTAGGTAAAGATATAATTTACCTTTATTTGCAGACACAAAATTCTGAGAAAACATTACTTGCCATCAATGCCTCTGGCTTTAAAAATATTTATGAGGTTGAAATAGTTACCTGGAGGCAGACATTTCATTTCAATGTCATAGGTCAGGCGCATTGGCTAACACCCCAGATAATATTGATGTACCTTCAAATTTTAAAATAATATTTATACCATTTATTTATTTATTCATATATAGAGCACCTATCCTGAAGTATCTGGGACACTGAACAAGGTTTACATAAATCTGACTGTTTTTTCCTCTGGGCCATTTGGCTCAGTCTGGTAGACGATAAATATTCAATAATACTTTACAATGACAAAGCATCTTTTATGCAAACATCTCTAAGCACATTATTCACTAATATTACAATCTCCTTTTTAACCTCCTGGTAAAGTCATGGAAACTAATTGACTTTCTTCAAGGTCCTAGCACAAATTGTTTATTTAGTAGATTAGAGTCCAGGTGTCCCGATTCCAGTTATAACTAAAGAGAGAAACAAACAAATAAACACATTTTTTAGGTGCTTAAGCTGATGACCTACACTAAATATTTCTAAATTGACTCTATTAGGCAAGACGTCTTCCTTAAAGATGTTAAATGTTGTGATGCATCCAACTGAATTTTATAACTTTTGTTCTCATTTGCCTAAGGCCAGTTACCATTTTCAGAGCCCCAAGAATGACCTAGTTTAATTGAATCCTGTTTCAAACACTTAAACTTTCACACTCTAATCAAATTGGGTTTCTAAATAGAAATTAAAGTTGGAACAAGAAAATAAAACTTTTCGTGGAAAGGTGCTGTTGACGTAAGAGCAGAGCTGTACCAGAATGTTCATGCAAATGAGAAAGCTGAACAGTTACTGTGAGATTTGGGCAAATCTCAACGAGTTAATGCTACCCGAGCAAAAGGAAATATTTTTAATTATTTATTTTACTTCTTCCCTCAAATATTAAATAATGCAGGTTAAATATAGATAATTAATAAAATATCAAAAAATTGGATATTTTTAAATCACCCACAATTTTGTCTGTAACACCTATAGAAACACACTACACAAACCTACCTCCAAGCTCAGGGAGCATAACTGACTGAGCCCCCAGCCACTGAGCGTTGAAACTTGTCACAGCATTTCTACTGACACCACAGTTCCCCAGGCTGATCTCAGTCAATGCTGAGCGTGGCAAAGCTAAGAAAGTAGGCCTGTTCCTGGAGGAGGTGCGACTCTTCTGACAGGTGACTTTGGATCAAGGACTCTCCAAAGATCTTGATGAACTTCCCGTTGAATTGCACTGTAGTCTAAATGGTTCACCCCAACTCCCTTTCTTCCTTTACTCTCTCCTTCACTTGTCAGACATGCATGATAGCCTTTCCTGGCTCCCTCCCCATTTTCTCTCATGGCCATTTTCCTGAATAAATGTCTTGCACGTTCAATATCATCTTGGTATCTATTTCTCAGAGGATCCAAACTAACATACCACCTGATGGCAATAATGATGAAGATGATGAGAAGGATGATGATGATGGTAATAACGGTGGTGGTAATAGTGGTGATAAAAATTATAATGATTTGTTGAAGTCCTGTTTTTAAGCCAAGCCCTGTGTTAAGAGATTGCCTAAATTATTTTATGCTGCACTGCCAATTAACTGCAATAAACTTCCAATAGGTGTTATTCACCTGAGAAAAGCCCTAAACAAGAACAAGACCACATTACTTTTGAATATAAGCAGTCAAATTTGAAATTTGGGTTTTCTTGTTTGAAATTTTGGTTTTCAATAGAGTGTAGAATCACTGGTACTAAAAACCACCACTTTATATTACCTCTCTGTATTAGTATTTTGCAGTATAATCATCCGGTCATTTTTCTCAACAGTTATTCTATAATTATAGTTAACTCAAAATGACAGAAGTAATAAGTAAAGCCTATTTTGCAAGAAATTGAACTGTGATCTTATTTTGGGTTTTGTCAATGTTTTTTTCCTTAGATTGGGGGCAAATCTTTGCTTCTTGGTTACATGGATATTACATATATGATGGTGGGAGTTGAGCTTCTAGTGTACCCATCACCCAAATATTGAAGATTGTACCCAGTAGGTGATTTTTTAACCCTTATCCCACCCCACCTCCCAGAAATTGAATTTTTACTTGAAGCTTTTGGTTCTTCTAAAATTTGCAGTTATCAACTTCACTTTGATTATATAGACCTAATGCAATCATTCAAATACTATTAGTAAACTTATTCTAATAAAGTATTTTCAGATTTGTATCACATATATCAAGAGCCACTATATCAACTCTGTATAGTTTGGAGGAATTTTTCCAGACCATTAAAACAGACAAAGGTCAAGCAAATAAGCCAAGGCCAAGCAACTTAGACAATTGACATCATTAAAACATCTAAAATAACAATGCCTAGCCTCCAGTTTTAGAATTTATTGACACTATTAAATAGACCACTTAATAATAAACCAATGGGCTTTTTCAAAATGAAACAATTGGTACAATGAAATGCACTTAAAAAGATTTACATCCCATAGCATATTTCTAAGAAGGAACATTGGCTTGGAACTTGTAGCAGCTTATTAAATTAGAATAGAACTCTCTGGTGGCAGCAATGCCATTTAGGATAATTTGAGGTTCCTTTGACTCAAAAATAAATTGACTTTCCTGAAGGTACCTCGGGAATTATTGGGTCGGTCTTTAGTCCTGGCAGATTTCTTCTGCTGTATCAACATGGCTCCCTGAATGCAGTTTTCTGAAATTTTCATGCTAAACACTGATAAAGGTAGCTACATATGTTTGCTGCTATGTGTCTATTGGCGGCGTAAAGAAGGGTTCCATCAGCAATGATCAAGAAGACCTAATTAGATTTGCTTGAAAACCTGGTCTTACTATGTCAAAACACATTTAAAAACCACCAGACTAGAAACATTCTAAAGTTATTTCTAGTCATTCGAAGGTTCTGTAAGAATGTCAGTTCTATATGGGTTTCCCATGAGACTTTTCAATCCTTCTACAGAACTTAATCCAGGCATTGCAACCTTGCTCATCTTTGCTTCTCTTCTTGTTTCCCTCTAACACCCTCTTTCAAGCATTATCTTTCATTATGACTTTCACCGTCAGCTGTGGTTGTCTACCAGAAAATCCAACCTGAAATGGAGACAGAAATTTTCAGTTGCCTCCCAGACAATTGTCTATAAATACCTTAAGGAATCTGAAATCCAAACTGAAGTAGTTCAATTTCTACCACACAACCTCCAAGTCTGCTCCTTCTCTAGTGTGTTTTACTTCTCTTCATGGCATCCTCAGTCAGCCAGTTACCTAAACCATAATCACAAAAGTCACCTAAGTCTTCCTCCTATTTCTTTTATGCCCTAAATTGCATTCATGAACATATCCTTTTGATTTTCCCTCAATGTTTCTTTACTCTTTTTTCTCCATTCTGTTCCTGCCACCCAAATTCAGGTCTTCATCATCATCTGCCTCATCTATGGCAATAACCTGACAACTTTTCGCAAGCTCCATATCTCCTTCTTTCGGTTTATTCTCCACGCTGCCACCAAAACTCTTTCAAATATGCAGACCTGACTGTATGATACCCTTTGACTAAGTATATTTTATGGTTGTCAGATAGCTAATGCACATGATACTAACACTAATTCCTTAGCCTAGTACTTTGTGTGCATCACAACATAAAGCTTCAGGTTCTGCCATTAACCCTGTCATCAGAAAACACAGCCTATGGTAGGCTTTATCAAAGCATGAGCAATCTACAAAGCAATCATATAGGCACTTACAAAAAATATAAATTCCTGGCCCTCATCTGTGAATACTATTACTGTAGTCTCATATGAGGCCCGCAAATCTACATTTTAACTAGAACTAGAACTCCAAGTGGTTCTAATACATCCTAAAGTATTAGAATTCTAACCCATGTACCTACTTAACTGTACATGACTACATCACTCCAAAAATACAATAGAAATATTCATACTTGTATGTCTCATGTCAAAATATTTTTTCCGCTGATATGCCCTTTTTTGTGTCTTTTCCTGAAAACAAAACAAAATAAAACAGAAAACATGTCTTCATAAAACCCAACTTAGATACCACAAGTAATCTCGCATACTTTATTCTTTTTTTTTTTTTTTTTTTTTTTTTTTTTTTTTTGAGATAGAGTCTCTCTCTGTTGACCAGGCTGGAGGCTGGAGTGCAATGGCATGATCTTGGCTCGCCGCAACCTCCACCTCCCAGGTTCACTTGATTCTCCTGCCTCAGCCCCCCAAGTAGCTGGGATTACAGGGGCACACCATCATACCTGGCTAATTTTTTTCTGCATTTTTAATAGAGATGGGGTTTCGCTATGTTAAACAGACTGGTCTCGAACTCCTGACCTCGTGATTTGCCTGCCTCAGCCTCCCAAAGTGCTGGGATTATAGGCGTCAGTCACCTCCTCTGGCCTCACACACTTTATTCTTATTTCCCCATCCTGCTCACCTTTGCTGCAAAACACCGTTTTGTCTGTTCTACTGTTGGGGCTGTCACATCCTGCTGTAGTCATGTACCTGCCTCTCTCCCCACCCAGAATGTTGAATTCAAGCGATCATTTTGTTCACCTTTATACTCCCAGGCTCTAGTACCCGCAGTAGATAAATTTCTAATTGGGATTAACTATTAGCTATATAAAAAATAAGATGTAATTTAATTATTCATTTTATGCTAGGGAAGCCGGGTCTCCAAATACAACATGAGACAGCACTTTAAATTCCAGAGAACTTAATCCAGACATTGCAATCTTGATCGTCTTTACAGATGCAGATCTTCGGGGTAGAACTTTTCTGAATCTTCTTACATAATTTTCTCCAAGCATGACAAAAGTCATTATCAGCAACGAGCCAACCACATCATAGCTTTAGTATGGTTGTATCTGGTCTTTATTTCAGTCATGGAAAGAGTACTAGGATGACCCTAGGGGGATATTTGGCCTCAGCTGTATAATGTCTATGCTGAGAACCTCTCAGTTCTCCCTTCATCAAACCACTTGGGAACAAGAATTTATGTGTGCCTACATTTGCCAAGTTCTCAGCACTATAAGGAACCAAAAGATGCACTAGAGTCCCCATTACCTCCATCACTGTATCCTGCTCTTCACACAAACACAATAGGGAATGAGCAAAGCCCCTTTGTAATATTTCACCCTGTGAAAGAGCCTTACTCTCCCACACCGTTACAGAGTGGCTGACGTGCAGCCCTAACCTGGGTCTGCAATCTAGTCCTGGATAATAACTTAGAAGATAAATGAAGTAATGGACCATCAAGAGAAAATGTTGCTTTTCCAAAGATCCCCAAGTATGCATCTGCATGATGGACTACAATGACTCCAAGGAAGATTATTGTCTTTAGAGTAAATAATATGCTTTTTTCCTCAAGTCTCAAAGCCTGTATTTAAATGATTATTCATAGGTGTTGTGGGAGACGTTAAGGCTGAGCTTGGCAATTCCCAACGTAAAAATGAGTAATGTTTCAAAAACCTTGCTTATGAGTCACCTGCCCAGAAACTCACCATTGCGTCTTACATTATGTTTCAAATTCCCAGACCGACCCCCAAATCTATTTATCCTCATTACACACCTGAAGAGTATTTAGTGACACCTACCCCCATTTACAGCATTGTTCCATTGGGAAAATGTCCCCTCAGTTCCCAGTCAAGTGGCATGCAAACGCAATTCTACCTGCATTTGGAGGGGCATGGGGCATGAAGAAATATGAAATAATGAGAGCTGAATTTGATCATACATTCCCAGCAATCAGAATTCTGTTCATCTTATGCATACATTTTTAAATGCCTGTCTCTAAATCATTGTTGTTCGCCAGGAGCAAAGAACTGCAGCCTTCACTATGAAGAGAGAGATTTTCAGAATTTGGAAGTGGCTCCTACCGTCTCTTTGTTACCTTGATGAAATACAAACATGATTATGAGAAGATTTGACATTGAATCCCAAACTTCCAACCTCTTGTCTGTATGTTCCATTTTTCCTTTAACTCCATTAAGTGCCTATTGTGATTAATATACATTTTAAATGGGTTTTAAATGGGTGCATCATAGGAAATATTTTCCTATTTTGAAGTAATTTAAAGCCAAATAAATTTACAGTTTTGAAATATAAAATAAGCTCTTTCAGATTTCTTTTAAAAAAAAAACAACTTTTTTCTATTATTAAAATGTAAAGGATTTTTTAAATCTCATTTATTTTGTGAATTGGTTCTGCTTAACATTCTTCAGCCCAGTCCACTCTCAATTATCCACGCTAAGGAAGGGGGATCAGTGGCCTGGATAATCTAAAACAGCAGACGATTTTAAAAGCCCTTGTATTTGGCCTGGGCATACTTTACAATCAAATTCTGATTAGCCACACTAATGAAAGGAAGAGCAGGCACCTTGAGAAAGATCCAAAGCCAATACAGATCTGTTCATCTGGTTTAGGGTGCCCCAAGGAAAAGGGCCACATAGCGGAGCAGAAGGTAAACAACAGGGCCCCAGCTACTGCTGACGGCACCACCCAGGACATGCAAAATACAAACACACCGCTCCAATAGTCATATCAGCACTTCTCATGATGTTAGTCCTCTTTAGATACATGCAGTTATGCTCAAATGCCCCCAGGTAAAAAGGCATATTATCCATGCTGTTCCAAATTGTTAATAGAATGTTTGTTCATATATACTGAAAACCTCTTTTAGGGGTTCCCTTTGCCCCATCAGTCACCGAGTCCTTTACTACCACTGCCGAGTTCACAGTAACACACTTGGGAGAGCAGCATAAAAGATGAAAGAGACAGTGTGCTGGAGTAGCTCAAGCTCCAGCCTGGAAGTGAGAAAGGCTGGATTTTTGTCACCTTTTGATCTCTGTTGATGCCAATAGTCATGTATATTCAAGCAAAGGGAACAGCATGTGCAAAGGTACAGAGGCACCAAGGTCATGGCACATTTAGCAAATAACATATGCTTCATTTTGGTCAAAAAGTAGGATACAAATAGAGAAGAAGCAAGAGTGAAACTGGAGTTGTAGTCAGAGAGAAAATTGCAGGGTTTTTTCTGCTATGCAAGAAGTTCAGAAATTACACTGTAGAAGGTCAGAAGACATTCCAAGTTTTTAAATAACTGTTGTGATTTATTGAACAGTTAAAATTTGCGCCCCTTTGTTCTATGCATTTGATACTTATGAACACATTTATATTTACAATGATCCCAAGATAAGCACTATCACCACTCTCATTTTACAAATGAGGAAACTGAGACCTGCAAAGCTTAGGTATCTTCCAAGATCATTTAATTGTTAAGTGGTAGAGTCAGGGTATAAATCTAGTCTGTTTGATTTTAGAGCTCATCCTCTCTCTCAGAAAATGGAATAATGTGGTCAGAATTGTAAAAGACCATGCTAGAAGTAATACATAGGAGAAATTGGAGGAGAGTGGAGAGGAGAGAAGCAGACTTTAAGAAGTTAAGAAATGCTAAGTTCCAGAAGTAAAGGAAAGGTAGTGGTAATGAAGAAGATGGGTATAATCAAGAGGTTTAGAGGAGATAGAATAAAAAGTAATTGGTAAAATAAAGGAATGAGTAAGAGGAACAGTCTAGCATATTCCTGGTTGGGCACTTGTGTGATGGTCTAATAATTTTTAAAGATTCATTTAACCTTGTGCACCAGTGAACTTAGCTAGGAAGCAAGCAATCCCTACCAGATGGGCAAGCCGAGGAAGGAACAGCACAACTAACACCTTTTTTCCTCCAGTACAAGGCTGGCATGTATTTGTTAAAGTAAACAAACGTCCTCTCTTAACTGACTAATTTCGTAGTAACAAAAAAATTCATGTATGACTATGTGGTCCAATAGATAGAACCCATACACCAAACAAATAATTAAGATACAGTTATTTTTATCTGGTTTCTCAAGGTTAAATATATTGACTCACATTTAGCTTTCTGTGTAACATCCTTGTGCGCTGTAGAAAGGTAGATAAGGGAGAGAGGGAACAGGAAGAGGAGAAAGGAGGCAGAGAAATGTTATAGCTTATCAAGATATTTCTAAGTGTGTTAAGAAAACCACAACCATTTACAGAATGCTCTTATCAGAGAAATAAGTGTATATGTACATGTAAGTCTGTGAATACATAGGAAAATACTGAAAATACATATTCTAAAATTTTAAATATCTATTGGCCGATTATTTTATTTTTGGCTTGTTTGTATCTTTTAAATGTTCTAAAATTATCTTGTATTCCTTTCATAATACAAAAAACATTTCTAAACATATGTGATTAACATCCACTCTACTCAGAACCTTGCTGATACAAAAGAATATACAGCCAGACGCAGTGGCTCACGCCTGTAATCCCAGCACTTTAGGAGGCCAATGCAGGTGGATCACTTGGGGTCAGGAGTTCAAGACCAGCCTGGCCAACATGGGGAAACTTCATCTCTACTAAAAATACAAAAATTAGCCAGACCTCGTGGCGGGTGCCTTAATCTCAGCTACGCAGGAGACTGAGGCAGGAGAATCGCTTTAACCCGGGAGGCAGAGGTTGTGGTGAGCCCAGATTGTGCCACTTCACTCCAGCCTCGGCGACAGAGTGAGACTCCATCTCAAAATAAATAAATAAACTTTTCAAAACAAGAAGAATCTACAAATAGGCAGACCGACTCTTATAAACAACTTACATATACACATAGAGAGGGCAGCAGATACCTTTCAGCACTGCCCATGAAGCCAGCTGAGGTCCTGGAAAACTTGGTAGATGCAGAATGTGTGTTCGGAAATTGAGGGAGGTAATAAATTATGAAAAATGCAAATGGATTGGATCAGCGGACCTCAAAAGCACATGCCGAGACATGTGTTCTTTCTCGGTCATAGTCACCTCCCCCTACTATGACTTTTCTCACAGTATCTGAATATTTTGCTTTCTCTTGGTATACTGTCTGAAATTCCATCAATTCCACATTAGCTCATTTTCTTAGTCCATTCTGGCTGGTGTAACAGAATGCTGTAGGCTGACTGGCTTATAAAGAACAGAAATGTTACAACTCCAACTTATGAGTGAGAACATGCGGTGTTTGGTTTTCTGCTCCTGTGTTAGTTTGCTGAGGATGATGGTTTCCAGTTTCATCCAGGTCCCTGAAAAGGACATGAACTCATCCTTGTTGTGGCTGCATAGTATTCCATGGTGTGTATGTGCCACATTTTCTTTATCCAGTCTATCATTGGTGGGCATTTGGGTTGGTTCCAAGACTTTGCTTTTGTAAATAGTGCTGCAAGAAACATACATGTGCATGTGTCTTTACAGTAGAAGGATTTATAATCCTTTGGGTACATACCCAGTAATGGGATTGCTGGGTTAAATGGTATTTCTGGTTCTAGATCCTTTCAGGAATCACCATGCTGTCTTCAGAAAGGGGAATATCACACACCAGGGTCTGTCGGGGGGTGTGAGGGAAGGGGAGGGAGAGCATTAGGACAAATACCTAATGCATGCAGGGCTTAAAACCTAGATGACAGGTTGATAGTTGCAGCAAACCACCATGGCACATGTATACCTATGTCACAAACCTGCACGTTCTGCACATGTATCCCAGAACTTAAAGTAAAATTTTTTAAAAAAGAAAAGAAATTTATTCCTCACAGTTCTGGAGGCTGGAAGTCTAAGATCGAGGTGCCACTACAGTCAAGTTCTGGTGAAGCTGCCTTCCTGGTTGGTAGATGGCTGACTTCTTTCTGCATTCCCACATGGCTGGGATCTCTTTTATTTAATATGAGGCAGAATTCCCATTCGTGAGGGCTCTGACTTCCTGACTGTATTAGTCTGCTTTCATGTTGCTGATAAAGACATATCCGAGACTGGGTAATTTATAAAGAAAAAGAAGTTTAATGGACTCACAGTTTTACATGGCTGGGGAGGCCTAACAATCATGACAAAAGGTGAAAGGCATGTCTTACATGGTGGCAAGAGAGAATGAGAACCAAGCGAAAAGGGAAACTCCTTATCAAACCACCAATCTTGTGAGACTTATTCATTACCACAAGAACAGTATGGGGGAAACTCCCCCATGATTCAGTTATCTCCTATCAGGTCCCTCACACAACATGTGGGAATTATGGGATCTCCAATTCAAGATAAGATTTGGGTGGGGACACAACCAAACCATATCACTGATTAATCACCCTCCAAAGGCCCCACCTCCAAATACCATCACATATGGGGATTATGGTTTCAACTTATGAATTTGAGGGGAACACACACATTTAGCCTATAGCACTCATCTTCTTTATTAAAAAACACAGGACTAGAAAATTTCTAGAAGTTGGATATATTAGTGATGACAAGGAGGATGATAATGGTAAAAGGGGGGAAATTCATTAACTTTGAATAGCACCTCATGATTTATGATGCATTTTCTTTTTTTTTTTTTTTTTCCTGAGACGAAGTCTCACTCTGTCACCCAGGCTGGAGTGCAGTGGCGTGATCTCGGCTCACTGCAAGCTGTGCCTCGTGGATTCACGCCATTCTCCTGCCTCAGCCTCCCAAGTAGCTGGGACTACAGGTGGCTGCCACCACACCCAGCTAACTTTTTGTATTTTTAGTAGAGACGGAGTTTCACCATGTTAGCCGGGATGGTCTCCATCTCCTGACCTCGTGATCCACCCGCCTCAGCCTCCCAAAGTGCTAGGATTACAGGCGTGAACCACTGCACCCAGCGGTGGCAATTCCAAATATTAATGCATGTTAATAAAGATTTCCACATAAGTTAATATTATATTAAAGTCTCCACTTGTGTTAATAAAGATTTCCAGTTCAAGGTGGGGAATACAGTGAACATATGTAATTCCTTTTCTTCTCATAACCCCATTGAAATAACAGTAAATAAGAGAAGGAATCCACAACTGAGTTGAAAATAAACAACCAAAAAAGTCCCAACAGAACAAACATTTACTAAAGTACTTTTCTGGGCCAACCAATTCGGAGAGAAGACCAGGCCTCAGAGCAATCATTATGGTAATTAAAGGATTATCTATCTTACAGCTGGCTTGATGGGTTTTTCTTCTCCATAAACAGGGTCATTTGTTCTGCCTTTACCCCATGTTGAAGTCCTAAGAAATGCTTCATAAAAGTGAAAGGTGTGACTGGGGAGAACTCCCATCATGGGTACTGAGGCCATAGAAAAAAAGTAGAACAAACTCTAGAGCTAAAATATGAACTTGAAAGGTTGTGCAGAAAGGAAACACGAAAGTTAAAATCAAGCACACTCTTCCTGAAAGTCCTTGCTACATGGCAGCTATCAAGGTCTAAATTTTGGCTGTCTCCACTCAGGCCCATAATCTTTTGTGAGACGACTGACTGTCAATCGATCCCACTGACTTATACAGAACTTTGTTTCTTAAAGAGCCATCCCTGACTCAGTTCATAGAACTATCTAACTTCAAAGGAAGCCTAAATCAGTTACTGATATTAATCAACATAATCATTCATTCATAAACATCATAAGGCATTTGACAAAAAACAAGTAACCCAAAAGATAAGGACCAAAATTCTTTATTTGATACACACAAAAAAGAAAGAGAAATTAATTTTTAAAGTTTTTATTGTAAATTGGTCATTTATAATTGTGTATATTTACGCAGTACAAAGTGGTGTTATTATTTATGAATACCAATTTTAAAAATTAAATCAAGCTAGCTAACATATTCATCACCGCAAATACTTAACATTTTTATGGTGGGATCATTTGAAATCTACTTTCTTTACAATCTTGAAATGTACTATATCATTAACTATATTCACTACCCCATGCAATAGATCTCAAAAAAATTTTTTTTCTGCTCTCTGACTGAGGTGTTTTACCCTCTGATCATTATCCCCCAAGATTGCCCCCACCCGCTAGCTATGTAACCACTATTCTGTTCTGTGCTTCTATGAGTTTGATTGTTTTAGATTCTACATGTAAGTGGGCACATGCAGTATTTGTCTTTCTGTGCCTGTGTTATTTCACTTAGCATAATGTCCTCCAGGCTCATCCACATTGTCTCAAAGGACAGAATTTCTTTTATTTTAAGGCTGAATAGTTTTTCATTGTGTATATATTCCACATATTCTTTATCCATTCATCTGTTTATAGACGCTTAGATGGATTCCAATATAGATATTGTGTTGCTGAAATGAATATGGAAATACAGACATCTCTTTTACAAACTGATTTCAAATCTTTGGGGTAAATACCCAGATGTGAGATTGCTGGATCAGGAACTTAATTTTTTAAATGAGCATTATTAAAGAGATTTGAGAGGTGACAACATACAGAAAATAAAACATGACTTCCTGAAACAGAAGCAATTAAATAATTCATTCCTAAAATTAGATATATGGTTGCCAAAAATGAATATTCAATAGGGGAGTTGAAAAATAGAATGAATTCAGCTAAAGTCCAAACACAGTTAAAGTATTGTCATTTGGAAGAAAAAGTTGAAGAAATAAACCTAGATCCAAAGAAGCACAAAATGTAAGAAAAAGGTCTCCAACATTCATCCAATGAAATTTTTTAAAAAGAGAGAGAGAGATCAGCATTAGTAATTTGCAAGTGAGAAATTGGAGACTTAGAGAAGTTAAATAATTAAACTCTCTAGCAGTCTATAAACGGAGTCCAATATATTTTAGATGTGTCCCCCCTCCTAAGCCTAAGGCTGAAATTCAATCAATACATCTAAATGTGGCCTCAGTAGTTGTGTATGGCTGACGTCCACTCTGACCAGTCAATCCAAACGTCAGTCTAGTCTATGCCTACTGTTTACAGTTGGCATCTGATTGGTGAGCATGGGAGTATATTTGTTGATTAATATTTGAATATCATCCCTCTCTAAGCCTATATACTCTTCCAATGATGCCTACATAATTAATTTCATAGTACAATGAAAAAGGAGGGCAATATTTGATATTTTTGTGAATTTCAAATTTGAAACTGAGGGAAAGAAATAAGAATGGTTTCTGTCATGTCAACTTTTAAGCTATGATAAATTTTGTGAGTAAATGCCCACATCTCTGCTCCCTATTTCCTTATATACCAAGAAATAAATGACCATGCTTTAAGTCTCCTTCCCTTCCCTCTTTCTTAGGTGGTCCAGACAAGCAGCATATCTGTCTGGATATTCCTCTTCTAGAAGAGTACCAAGGGCAGCCAAGAGATCAAGTCTCAGACTGAGATGCTTAATCCATGGGATTTAGGAGAAAATAGAGACGAAGACACACAGTTAAAAATCTGTTGAGTGAAGAAAACAATCAGGAAGTAGTCTTAGAGAAATATGGGGCTTGTGCTGACATTTACAACGAGTAGATGAAGTGTGTCTCCAGCTCAGGTTTGTATGAATCAGTTGAGTTTTTTTTTTTTTTTTAAGGATCAAAGAAAAAACAGCCTATATAGAAACACCATAAACTCAAAACCAAAAATTACAGCTGTCATGTTCTTTTTCCAATTTTTAAGTGCACACACACACACACACACACACAAATGTCTTAACTACAAGAATCCACCTTTAATGTATCACGGCAAACAGAGATGGCCAAAGTCTGAGGCAACCCCTAATTTCTAACGACATAAAACCAAAGTCAAACTTAAAATCAACTGTTGTATTAGATTAACATCAAGGATTCACAATGGCATTCATAAAACTGAGGCCTATGACTCCTTAAAAACCACAAACTCAGATCCCACTAGGAAGCATTAACACAGTAGTTGAGAATATGCTTAGGATTTGTGGGATTTTGCAAAGCATGTTCACTTCTTAAGAGCCTTCCCTGAAATCACCAGGAGTTAGAAACTCTTAAGAACTGTAGAACTGGGTCCTCAGTGTCATTTGCATAGCTCCTCCGTGGCCTACTATTGAAGTAAACAAAATGCCACGGAGCTACCTGATGTTTTTGCGCCTCACATTCCCTCCAGCCAAACACAGAGGACGGAGTCAGCTTCATGAGGAGTTAAAAATCACGGGAATTTTTCTCTACTTAAAAATATTGCGGGAGACTCACTTCTGTACGTACGATGATTTTTTGCACTTTTTCCCCTGCCTCTTAGTCTAACAAATACATTTTATAGGTTTTACACGGTTCTTTACAACTCACCTAAAACACATAATTTTCCTCCTGCTTATACCATTTATTTATTATTTATTTATTGGATTTATATTGTGCTTTCCTCCAAAAGGCTCAAGGCACCATGCAGTCAACTCTAATATAATAAACATTAAACTCTTCCTTAGGACCATAAACAGTGAAATAGCCAGAGGAGAGGAAGAAAGGATCTGAACAAGGGCAGGACAAAGGAAAGGCGTGATTCCAGCAACATATGCAACCAAGTAGCCAATATGTTAGGAGACCTGGTGATAAGGCCCAGTCCCTGCCCCTCTCAGTGGGCCCCACCTGCAAAGACCCTGACAGTATTTTCTATATGGAGACAAAATATCTCCATTCTTGCAGTGAGAGTGAGGGAGGGTATGCTAGTTATTCTTCAGGGATTTCAAGAGTCTATCTGAAAACAAATATACGAATACAGATAACTGTATTTTGAATACAGTGGAAAGAGAGACAGTAGAAAGAGATACACGGTAATGTTTTATAACAAGTATTCAAAGTGTTAGATTTTTTTTTACAAATACAATTCAGGCTCAGTCCTCAGTTCTGCTGAGTGTCTCCTGACTTCCAAAGGATCTGCACACCTTCAGAGGCCAGGGCAGCACAAAACTGCAAAGATTATCAGAATCAAAAAGAGACAGGCTGTTCTTGGCTTTTCAATCCAAGCCTTGCTGATTTGATAAAGCCACCAGTGAACTTCCTGCACTGTAATTCAGTCGATGGTGGGAGACATGGTTAAACAGTAACTCTCCTGGCAACTGATGGTGAACTAGTCAAGCATGAGCAAGGAAGGAACATATTCTAACTAGCAGTCAAAACAAGAAATGACCATTCCCACTAAATGGAGTCAACAGTGTAACTCTCCTTCTCTCAGAGTGCAAGAGAATACAGCCAGGAGAAAGAAAAATAGTAATAGTACTGGCATTAATATTAGTATTTGGTGAGCACTACATGCTGGCACTCCTCTACCACAGTTACATATGCTCACCTCTTTAGTCCCTAGAACAAATCTACAGAGTGAGTATGACTATGTTTCAAATTTCACAAATAAGGAAACAGAGGCTTAAACACATTATTTGCCCAAAGTCACTCTGCTGGTAAGTGCTTGAGCTAAAATTCAGACACAGCATGAAAGGATCAGGAAGAGATCCTAGGGTGGAAAACAAGCAAACATGCAAAAGTTATTCTGTGAGTTGACAAAGAGAGCAGACTGATGGCTCTTGGCAGAGCATGCTGGATCAAGTACCCTACCTTGTAAACTATAGGTAGAAAGTTAATAGCAGGTTAGAGGCCACACATAAAGACCTCAAAATATGGCAGAAGCAAGCCCAAGTCAAAAGAACATAGGATAAACTGGCTCCAAGTAGACAGAAGAGATGCAACAGTATCATGATCTCTTCACATGAGATCATGTGAAGACAGGAGCTCCGAATGGGCCCGTTAAAGTTACTTCCAGGTCCTAAGCGGGCAGGAACTGAAAGTTGGTTGTTGAAACCCACTCTATTGTCTTGTATAACTAATTGCATGTTTATGTCAAGTTAACTGTAGAGTGCCACAGTGAATCATTCTTTGTAATTCTTTTGTGATCCTCCCAGATACAAATAACATGCATCGAGCAATTACTAAATGCCAAGCACTTAACACACATTACCTTATTTCAACCTCGTAGCTGTGCTACGCAGGAGACACCATAATAATCTCCGTCTGACAGGTAAGGAGGCACAGAGAAGATAAGTCATTTGGCCAAAGTCACAAATCTAGTAAACAGAGAGATCGAATCCAAGTCTAAAGAGTCTTCCCCCAAAACTCATCTTAATAATCACCAATGCTTTGTTGCTTCCAGCATCTGATTCTGTTTACACCATGCTGGTGCTCTATCATGCTTTCTCTGTTTTTCTGACCTCTCTTTTGAGAAGCAAACTAACCAAGGTCATTGTTTTTGTTTTTATTCCTAGAGGGTCAGCCTATTCAGTCACCCTCTACGACAAAGTGGAAATTATCTGGAAGAAGATGAAAGATCCCATGTAGCGGGAAAGGTGGCATGGAATCTCAGCCAGCCAGGACATTGTCAGACGTTCTTTTAAAAGAGCCTGGTATCACAGATCATATATGTGCAATAATATACATAATCCCCCAGTGGGAGATGTCTTCTACATGGCAGTTATCACAACTGTGTAGTAGAGATTCCTCCTTCCCATTCTAGAGGATGAAGAAATAGCAACTGAAGCTGGGAATCCCAAGCAGCATGGGTTGTACCAGGATCAACTTGTTCTGTTTCTTTGTCTAGAAAGATCTCCCCATATTCAAATGGCACTCTCCTCCTCATATCTTAAGTTTAGACGGGATGATGCTAGTTCACAAAGATCCTCCTTGATGACCCATCCTGAGGAACTGGTTTTCACATGACCCTTTCCCACAACATCCTATTATCACCATAGCACTGACCATAGCAGTCATTATTTCATTGATAGATTGACTTGTTTTTCTTGGTGTGTAAGTTTTCTAGGGGTGCTGTAACTAAGTGTCACAAAATGAAAGGCTTAAACAACAAAAATGTATTCTCTCACGGTTCTAGAGGCTGGAGTTCCAAAATCAAGGTGTCAGCAGGCTCATGCCCCGCCGAGACTCTAGGTAAAATCCCTCTTGCCTCTAAGTTCGGTGGTGACTATTGCTCCTTAGCTTACTGTAACATTCCAATCTCTCACACACATAGTGTTCTCCTTGTCTCTTTGTTCAAATTTTCTTCTTTCAAATTTCCAAATTTCTCAGTGTCCAAATTTCCTTCTTCTTAGGACACCAGTCATACTGGATTGCATATCTGCCCTACTCCAATATGATCTCATCTTAACTTGGCTAATTGCATCCTCCAGGGGCCAGTTCTGGCTTCTAGAACTGTAAGAGGATACATTTATGTTGTTTAAGCCCCAGAGTTTATGATATTTTATTACAGCAATCCTAGGAAGCTACTACAATAACTCACTTTGCTTTGTTTAATGTAGGGTTTCACATACTTATTTGACCAAATAAATATTTTCTCCATGGTAGCTATTAACAATCTCTAATTCCCTGCAGGGGGCGGGGGGGGAAGGCGGACATACGTGTTTTAGAAAAGTAAAGCTAATCTTCCTGTTTCACAGATGAGGAAACTGAGACTCAAGGAGGACAAATAATTCACACACTTGTGTGTGGTAGGATGAGGACTAGAACTGGGGCTCCACAGCCACTCTGGGTGCTCTTTGCCATTTGCTTCGATTCACTTCTCAGCTGCCCCAGGAAATAGGGCGGCATACAAGATTAGGCTTGGCTTGGCGCTCACTAAGAATAGAACAGGGAACTTTTCCCAATTAATGAAGGGCTCTTCGAAAAAATCGACCCAATATTTTTCCAGCTAGTAGAAAAAATGATTCTCCTTTGTAGAGGAGTTGGGGCAAATGGGTTCTAGAAATCAATTATAAAAGCAGCTGGTCTAATGTAAACTGATGTCTCAGCTGAGTTTGGACTGACTGAAAATCCAGCCACAGCTTAGTTTTCACGTCTTCATCCCTCCACCCTTCCTTTTGCCTAAAGAAAGAGACAAGAGAATGTGAGCCCCCACCCCTGACGTGTTTGAAAAGGGAAGCAAATTCATTGACAACACTGTGGACTGTTCAATTCTTTGCTTCTTTTCTTTTTACCTCCTTACCCCCACCATCTTCCTCAGGTACACAGAACACACCAGGAATAAAGCATTCCCACCCCAGTGAAGGCGAGAGTGTCCCCTACCTTCTACTTGATAAGCCGCAGTGGCTGCCGCCCATCCAAATCCCACAGGGAAGGCCATGGTTTAAGAAACTGTCTACTGGGATCCTCAGCTGCCAGAAGCAGAGCACCCTTTGGCCAGAGGAGCCAGGCAATTGTGCAAACAGAAAATGAGCTCTCACCCCAGATTGGAGCCTCAGAATGCAAATATTTATGCAAACAAGAAGGAAGCAGGGGCAAAGGACACTTGACTGCCACAGCCTTGATAAGAATCCAAGACACTTTGTACAAGGCCATCAATTATACTTTCTTCCCCCTGCACTCCCTGATTCTTAACAGAGTTGATAACCCTGGGTGCTAAGTCCCTGATGTGGCAGGGCACCCATTTACCTGATGTTTTGCCTTTTAAAGTAACATTAACATTGTTTTAACAAGTCATATAATCCTACTAGAATTTTCCCTTAGTTCATGGATCATCCCAATTCCTGATCTGTACTCTGTAGAGGTAACCACTTTTAACCATTTCTTCTGGTATTTAATCCCGTATTGTTTAAATGATAGGTGGTGCTTCTTATTTTTTTCAATTTTAGATAATTATTGACTTCTGGGTACAGGGCAGAGGATCTAGCTTTCTCTCTCACTCTTTCTCTCTCTCCCTCTCTGTTCATCCTCCCTCCCTCTTTCTCTTCCACCTTCTCCCATCTAGCCAACATGATAAAATTACCTTTTCATTTAGATGAATTCAATATTTATACTACTATGAGTCTGTATGGCTCAAAGCTGAGCCATGTAGTATACATACCATGCTTCCATGCAACTTTTAATTTTCTCTGGGGTTAATCCACTGCCTGATCTTTATGTTTATTTCATTTTCTTTATACCTATTACTAATTCATCCCCAAACACTCTGACAGAAGAATACATCTCTGAGTTGTTCAAACAACTCTGTCTTCCCGCTCCATTCTACACTGTTTATTTTTTAGGACACCATGGAGCTTTGACCCACAATCTCCTTCACATCGTTCAGACAGGCTCCTTCCCCTCTCCCCTGGTCTTTCTCTCTTTGTTTCTTTTCCCGCTTTAGAGAAGCACATCCTCAAATAGCTGTCTGATAAAGGGGGCATGGGACATAAATATTTCAAAACTCTGTAGTTGTTCTAGAATTATCTGTAGTCTAACATTGCTCTTAATATGCAGTTTTGTACAGGATTTTATGATGAAAATAATTTTCACTCAGAATTTTGAAGGCACTGGTTCCTGGTTTTCTAGCTTCCGGTGTGGCTACTGAGAAGTTTGATGACAAGTCAAGTCCTGTTCTTTTATATGTAAACTTTTTTGTTTCCCCAGCCCATCCTCGCTAACCCCCAAGTTTCTATTTCTGAAATTTCAGTCATGTTCATTGGTGTGGAACTTCCGTGCATTGTGCCAGGCACCCAGTGGGTATGGGTTTCTACAGAAATGTAGATGTTGACCATAGGGAAACCTGGATGAGAGGCCATGGGAACTCTCCATACTATCTTTGAAGCTTCTGTGTAAATCTAAAATTGATCCAAAATAAACAGTTTATTTAAAAAAAAAATGACTATGGATTGGGAGACCAAGGTAGGCAGATCACTTGAAGCCAGGAGTTCGAGACCAGCCTGGCCAACGTGGTTAAACCCTGTATCTACTAAAAATACAAAAATTAGCCGGGCGTGGTGGTGGGCACCTATAATCCGAGCTACTCGGGATGCTGAGGCAGGAGAATAGCTTGAATCCAGGAGGCGGAGGTTTCAGTGAGTCGAGATTGCACCGTTCATTCCAGCCTGGGCAACAGAATAAGACTCCATCTCAGAAAAAAAAAAATACCATGGAAAGAGGAGGTAGGTATAACCAAAGTGAGGAAGGTTACTTATTTGGTTTCCCTGCATTCCCACTAAATCATTCTACATTGTGTAATGACAGGAATATAAAGTTTGAAACAAGGTATAAGTAGGTTGAAATCCTACCTTCTCCAGTTATCCTAACTCTAAGAAGAAAGAAGAGATTACATACAGAAAGAAATGGGAAAAGACATCGAAGATATTTAAAGGTACATGTTTGGTGAAATAGCCTGAACAATGCATGGCAAACTACTACATTTGGCTTATGTTGTCATTCAGTTCTGACGCAATTGTAAATTGAGGAAAAAAATAAATATTAAAATGTTTTCACGGTAGAACGCTAGATGGCAGTATTGCAATTTTTTTAGGTTTGCAAGTTGCAGTATTCAGTGCTATTAAAATTCAGTTGTTTCACTAATGGCTGTCTACACCAGTTGCCCCTGGCTAATTACTACTGCTCTTCTAAAGATACTTCTCCAGAAGAAACAATCTATCTTCTCAGTGCTTCACATACTCTGAAGTTATTAGTCCACAAGTGGCAGAATTAATTTCTCTCAACACTGATTGAGTTGTTGTTCTAATCCAACATTCTCAAGCTTTTTGGTGTCAGGATCTCTTTACACTCTTAAAAATAATTGTGGTTCCTAAAGAACTTTTTTCTTTCATGTGGGTTATATTTATTAACATTTACTGTATTAGAAATTAAAACCGAGATTTTTAAAAAACATTTATTGTTGACTTCATTTTAAACAGCAGTGAAGAGCATGTTAACAGAAGTTACATATTTTTTGAAAAATAACCATATAACCCCAAACAAAAAAAAATATTTAGTGAGAGGAGTGTCATTGTTTTACATTTTTACAAATCTCTTGCATGCCTGGTTTAATAGAAGACAGCTAATGCTCCTATCTGCTTCTTATTCAATTTGTTGTCTCTAGAAAACTCCACTGTACACTCATAGAAGAATAACAGAGAAGAGTGGAAAAGGCAGATCATATCTTAGCATCATTATAAAAAGAGTTTTGACCTGGTGGACACCCAAATGGGTCTTGAGGACCTCAAGGAGTCCACAGAACACATTTTCATAACCGTAGCCCTCCTTGAACTCACTTTCCACCCCTCTCCTAAGACCCTCCATTGCAACCCAGCACCCCTCTTTCTCATGTTTCTGAGAGCTCATTTCACTCATCTGCCCTGTACTAGGGCCCAAATGGCTCTAAGGCATGAATTTGCAGCCATCATCTCAGGTAAGAAAGAATTATTGTATTTTAGATTTTTCTGTATACAAAAAGTAGTCTGACTTCATGGTCCCATCCAGGAAGATTGGCTGGTAATTTAATTTGTCATTACTGTATTTGAGTTCCCTCCACTTCATTTTAGGGCCACACAAGAAAATTTGGGTCTTATAATGACCAAAATTCTTTGTAATGCCTGGTGTTTCTATTCCCCTACCTCCCAGTGTTGGTCTGTACCAGTTAATGCCAAGATGCCTACTCTCCAGGTCTACTATGGTCTCTTCAAGTCCACTGATTCTCGGGGCTCAAACCTTCTCCAGGGGTGAAGCTCTGAGGTTCTGTGTTCAACTGCGGCTCATTACAGTCACACAGTAGTTCCTCTGACTTCCTGCCACCTTCTGAAGGTACTGCCTCAGAACAGCACAACAAACCTTTTTATTCACGAGAGCTACCAACCTCTGTCCACTCCCCAAGCTAAAAGCAAACATAAGTTACTTGCATTATAGTTTTGTCTACAGGTGTGCTCTTTCTAGAAGTCCTGGGACTGCTAAGTATATTAATCCATCCTCACACTGCTCTAAAGAACTACCTGAGACTAGGTAATGTATGAAGGAAAGAGGTTAAATTGACTCACAGTTCCACAGGCTATACAGGAAACAGGGCTGGGAGGCCTCAGTCATGGCGGAAGGATGAAGGGGAAGTAAGTATGTCTTCATGTGACAGCAGGAGAGAGCAAGTGAAGGGGGACTACACACTTTTTTTTTTTTTTTTTTGAGATGGAGTCTCGCTCTGTTGCCCAGGCTGGAGTGCAGTGGCACAATCCCAGTTCACTGCAACCTCCGCCTCCCAGGTTCAAGTGATTCTCCCGCCTCAACCTCCTGAGTAGCTGGGATTACAGGCATGCACCACCACACCCAACTAACTTTTTTTTATTTTTAGTAGAGATGGGGTTTCACCATGTTGGTCAGGCTAGTCTGGAACTCTTGACCTTGTGATCCACCCACCTCAGCCTCTCAAAGTGCTGGGATTACAGGTGTGAGACTACACACTTTTAAACAACCAGATCTCATGAGAACTCACTCACTATCATGAGAACAGCAAGGCGGAAATCCACCCCCATGATTTAATCAACTTCCACCAGATCCCTCCTCCAACACTGAAGATCATAATTCAACATGAGATCTGGGTAGGAACACAGAGCCAAACCATATCACGAAGAGACTGTAAATTCAGTGACCTCTAGGTAAAAAGGAAAAAAAAAATCTTGCAGAAAACTTTATTTGTTAACTGTAAAACAAGCTGTTCTTTAATAAGAATTCAGCCCTATTAGTCATGATCTTGACCCAATTTGAATTGCTGAGATTCAAAAACTCTGGCATTCAAAATGTTCCTTCATACCTGTGTAGGAGAAAAAGTAAGATTCTAAATGAACGTTTGTCTATCGGTAGCAAAGATGCCTGTGTGTTCTAGCCACCCTTGTTTCCCTTTCCATCTGGGCACACATTTTGACTACATTTTTCAGCAACCTTGCAAATCGTTGTGGTCACATCACTATGTGTCCTAGCCAGTGGAATGTAGGCAGAAGTAATGTGTACCACTGCCAGGCAGGGACACTGCAATCTGCTTACATAATCATTCATGTTTCAGCCATGTATCATCAGCCTTCTTTCATCCACTAGCTGGATAAACAGGCTCCACTGGAAGACTCCAAGGCCCTAGGAACTCTTAGATGGAAGGAGCCTGGTTCTCTGTATCACAGCATGGAGCAGAGCCCCATAACAGCCTGTGAACAACCCACTTTAAACTATGGTGTAAATAAGAAATAAACTTTTATTTTTCTAAACTACTGAGAGTGGAAAGTTGTTGATAAATACACTCTCTGAAAACAAACTGCTTCCTCAAGCTTTTTTTTTTTTAACATAGTTAAATGACTTCAAAGTATTTTCTTCCAGAGGAGAGCCTCTTCAGTGATATCGTGTCATTGGAGAAGAAAGGAAGTGGAAGGGAACGTGAAAGAGGGGCAGGTGCAAAGGGCACATCTACTTGCAGTGATTTGTGCAATGGATTAGTCATCATGGTTTCCTGCATCTACCAAGAAAGGTCTAGCCAAATTTTGACCTAAGAAGGCACATTTTACAAAATTGCTTCTCAAAAAGGCCCCCAACTCCTGCAAATAATCTTCTATTTTTAAGATTTCAATAATTCTAATTACAACTGTACATTTACTTCCTATAAGGTCTCCCAGGCTACCTAAAACATCAATTGTATTGCTTTAATATTGGCTGGAATTACATAAACTCATTGTGGTAATACCAGCTTCTCAGGCATGAAAATGCGAAAATGAATTAGTGATCATATTGCTCTCAGTTTCTTAGTAGACAGAATCTGTCAAAACACGAGGTGCAGAAAGCAATTCAGTAACAAAGGGAATCTTTGGTTGTGGAAATTCTAACAGCCATGTTGTGTGTGTGCACATGTGCAGGAGCCGGGGTAGGCACATTTATGAACATGAGCCACCCAGGATTTGGGCAACCTACCTCTTGGTAACAGAGTTTGATTTTCCATTGGGTATCTGCCTTTTACCCTATGCAGCCTAAATGTTTCTGGAAAATCTGACCCTGGGTCCCACGTAATAACCCATCAGCTCCAGGGATTCATTTAAGGCCATCTTCATATTTCATCTCACTGGTTACAGGGATTAAATTAGTGATGGGCTTGAAACTCAATTCCAACAATAAAAAATGAGAGAAGGTCTGTTAAGATTTCTGAGAAAAAAGCTTCCTCACTTTTCCAAAGAAGCTATCCAAAAAGACATACTCTTCCTGCTACACTTCAATATGGAGGTTTTTAGCAGCCATTTCACAAACATAAAGAGGATCAACCTTGGGATATAGGGGAAAGAGGGAATGAAATAACCTTTGCGAACTTATGGATTCCTTTTATGGTTTAGGTGTATTTGAGTTTGGTTTCTTGTTACTTGCAACCAAAAAATTCAAATACAATAAACATGCGAGTGTGCATATATGTGTAAAGATGTGTGTGACACATTTATGTGTGCATGTGTTACGTTTATCCGTGAATGTGGTATTAAGCAGATGTAGATGTCAAAGTAGATGTGTGCATACATGCATGTATGTGTGTATGGTTCACATGTGTCTATTATCATAAATCCATCCATACAAAGGAACTTCAAAACCTTTACTGGATATCTTTTCTAGCTGTCTTGAATGCTGGCCCACATCACTAGGCTGAAAATGAAGATATATGTGAGATAATTAATGGCAGGCTCAAGGGTGATTCAACTGCATTATATGCATTTAGTTATTGAAGGCTATACACCCCATAAGATTTAGCCTGAAAGAAATCTAAAACAACAGCAGTGCATCACTCAACCTTTCAAAAAGCCATACTGCTGTATAATTAAGGATTTGCTATTGAGTAATTTTCAAAACAAACAAAAAATGCTCTGCCCTTCAAGGTGTTGACAGGCTGACACTAACAATGGCAAACAAGTAATCACAAAACCCACTCAATACCACACAAAGCTCAACTGTTGAGCCTAGTGCTTTAAGAATAAATGGCAGTCAGTAGAGGCAGGGCCCTTGGAATCCCTTTTGGGTGCCTTCCAACAAACGCCCATAGCTGTGGAATCGAGTTCCAGCAGCAGCATCTTTCAGGACGTTATTCACAGTACAGTTGCTAGAAACTCTGTCTATTTCATCGATCTGATTCGGATTCCTCAGATATGTTGTTTCCACAAACTTGAACTTAGCCAATTAGGTCATCTTCCCAATAAAAAACTCTCCCTTGAAACAAGCTAACTCCGTTGTACTCCTACAGTGTATTTGGAGAAGTGTTCAAATGAACTAGATTATGGTGAGACAAGTAAGGCGCCTCAGGGGCAAAATTTGGGGAACGGCAGGCTCTCACTGCAGCTCCAGCATTGAACACCAGAAAGAGAATACTCAGGTTCAAAGGCCTTGTTGTAGACATGAACTGGTGTTATTTCTGAACTATATGTGGCAATGCACAGGTGTGCCACATGCCTCGGGTCTAGGCTGTAGCTAATCCACCTAAGTCCCATGAGGATTTGCACACTGGAGAAGATCTTTGTTTATTAATCTTGCTTCAGGGATTGGATTTGGAGCTTCAAAAGCACTTTCCTCCCATGGTAAATGAAGCAATGCACTGGAAGCCCATGATCTGGAAAGGAAGCATAAAAGAATGAAATCAAGCCAAATAAAGTATAAAAACAGGGTGAAACAGAGCAATTTTGGTGATAGTAAAATTATTTTAGATCAACTAGATTGGAAAGCCAGCACAGCTTTAGAACTGGGAGAACCTGCCCAGACCTTTCTCTCTTGGGTCCATAATTAAAGACTGCTGCCACGCCTGGATGCCATCTGAACCCTTCATTTATCCTCCTCCTGCTTCCTGCCACCTGCCGCCCCCTTACAAACACTGTGGACTCTGATTCCTTGACATGTCTTGTGTATGTCAATTTACCTTCATTTCTGTGGCCTCTTCTCTTATCAGAGTCAAAAGAAATCCCTTCAGGGCTGGAAAGGTTTAAATAGGCTCCCAACTTCCAGTTTCGTTCACATCCAATATACTCTCCTGCAGCCTGAGTCCTTTCCAAAACACAAATTGTTCAGTGATTGCCTCTGGCCCTGAAGTTCAAACTTCTTGGTATCAGCAAGAGCTGCATGAGCAGTTTCCTGTCTCTTTCTATTTACATGAACATCAATGTTCCTCTCATAAACGTATTTAATATTTTTCAGCTTTTCAAATCTACTATGATCCATGCTCTTTCTTGGGGCTGATTCTTCACATTTCCTTGTCTGGAACTTTTCCCTCCCTTTTCTTGGCTATTGACGGGTTCAAAGTTACTTTTTTAAGAACACATTCCCCAGGACAAGCCAGGTCCCCTAGCACTGTGTTTCCATTGTCCCTTTTATGCCTCTTTGCATAACACTCATGTTTTTGTTTTAAACCTTTGTTTAGTTGCTTGTCTTCCTCATTAATTCATAACTTCTCTGAGAGTAGGGATTGCCTTAATTAGGCAAGCTAAGAGTTAAAGGCTCATTGGGTCTTTTTTCTCATCAATTAATTCACCAAAAATGTATGGAGAATGTACTATGAGCCAGGCACCATACTAAACTCTAGGAAGATGACGGTGAACCAAGCCAACCCGGTTAGTCCCTGAACATATGGTCCACATTTAAGTCTTCTTGCAATCTACTGATTGAAGTTCCCCAGCTTTGTTTTAATAGCATCCCATTTTTACTCCTTGTTACTTGGGGAAGAATCTAAGAGTAAGTAGACAGTTACCTCTCGTTTTCCTAGAGGTAATGCCTCCTCCCAATACCTTATAGATTCAGAGTAGAGAAACGAAATGGAGAGGCAGAGGGACGAATATACCAAAAACTATGGGATGTTGCCTTGCTCTGTTGTGTCCGTGAGGTCATTAACGGGGAAAGGAAGCTTCCGAGAGCACTGACTGAAGTGAAATCGGGATTTAGGCTCAGGGAGCAGACAAGGATGCTCCTCAGAGGACTTCATCACAAGAAAGCAATCTTAGTGTAGCTGATGTGAAGCTCCATCCATCCAGTGTGGTATTCTGATGGTGAGGGGCATCTCCCTGGCTCTGCACCCAACAGAAAGTCTCTCCTCTCCATCTTCTGTAAGACAACATTGTACTGAACTCACATTCACTCACACTCACTCTGAATTGCCCAGTGGTACATGGCACAACAACAGCCCTGAACTTAATGTTTCATTTCCATAACATTTGGAGCTACCATATAATCTGCTTATTTTGAGTGATTATAAAAGATTATTACATTCTCATCTCATGTGTGTTGTATGTGTTTGCATTCTCACTAATGATTTTGTGCATTGTAATGCCCACATACAATAATCAAAATTCACACAGCACAAGCCATATATTTGTATTCTTCTCGAAATCAAGGTGAGGGTCATAAAATATGCAGTGGTAGTCAAAGTCAGTGGGAGAGAGCTTGTGACAAGCACGGATTACCTTGAAAGCTTTGTTTTATGGCACGCCTCTCATGTGATTAACAGTTCATTGAAAAGACAGACATTGCACACACCAACGAAAAGAGAAAACACAAAGACATTGTAACCGGGATAAAAAAAAAAGTTCTAGTTTCTTATCATGGCAAAGTAGCTTGATGATGGCAGATTTACCCTGTTGCCAGCTTCAATTACAAACTCAAAATGTAACACCAAGAACAACTTTTCGAAGGACCTGAAGATTGTGCAAAAGTGGGTAGAAACTGCATAAGTTTCAAACCATGAAACAAAGATTGATCACTTTTTAGTTGGGAAAGTGATTTGAATATTGAGTTAGTATTTTCAAATTACAGGTGACACTTCTTTTCTAGAATAATGAGGGGTAGGGGCATAGACTTGGGTATCAACTAACAAGCCAGACATAAGGCACAGTTTGCTTGGTTTCTAGGTATGACTTAAGCTTGGGCGCATTCCTCGACCATCCTAAACCAAGGTGTTTATGTCTGTAAAACAGTGATCATCACTCCTAATTCACAAGATCGTTGTGGGGATTCAATGAGATGATACATGCGAATCCCTGAGCATAATGTCAGGCCCACAGTTGGTACCTTATCAAAAATAGTCATAAGTAGGATCTTGCTATTTACCCAAAGTAGTAGCTTGGCTTTCAGATGATTCTTAAGAGAGTATAACCTGGTTTAAACAGGGATTCTTTTCCTAGGAATACAACAGCTAAAATAAGCCAGCTGACAACAGGGTGTGATAGGATGGTAATAAACTAGGGGAAGATTAGCAAATTCTGTTTGTTCCTATTTTTCATTGTGTTCCTGAGTCTTCTGAGACAAGGATTTTTTTTTTTTCTCTTGGTGTTGGAAGGGTGCCCCTCACATGAGGGCCTGATGACCTACTTCAGGGAAGAAGTACAGGAAAAGGTCAGAGAGCGACCTCCCTAGATTTTATGACCTGCTTTAGGGGAGAAGGGTGAGGGGAAGGTGAGAGTGACTTTCCTGTATCTCCTGCTTTCTCAAATGTCAAGGTGTTATATTTTGAAATAATATTGTCCTGAAATTCCATCATAACCTAAAACAAACTAGCAAACAAAAGACACCCAACCCTTGTCATCACTCATTTTCGTATTCCAAACAATATTTGCCCTGAAGGGTGACAGAATGTGCCACCCCATAGTATGCCACTTTTGCATATGGATTATTTTGATCTAAAGGCACTTAACAAATAGCAGAAACGAAAAGGACAATCCGCCCTCTCTGTACTGAGAAAAAGGAAATATTCTTTTCACCGGAGACAGCAGAGAACGTCCATGTGAAAGCTGCCTACCTTATACCGGGAGAGAAGAAACACTTTTGTCACAAGAGACAGGCAGTCAAGGCTGAGAAAAATGTGTACAAACAGATCTCGCTATAACTCATACCTTCCTTCAGCCTCCCTATACATTTTAGCTACTGTTCCACAATTGCTATTCTTTGTTCAACCTAGTATATCAGCACTCAGGTTTTGCCACATCTCTGTGTCTTCGTTTCCTTATGGGGGCTCCTGTGGACATGTAAATATCTGCACGTTTTCTTCCTGTGAATCTATCTTATGTCAATTTCATTCTCAGGCCCAGCCAGAACCCTAAGGGAGTAGAGGCAAACTTCTGTCTCCCCGTACTTCACTTGCTGCAATGAAATTTCAGCCCTACAGTACAGTTTGAGAAGTTCTTTATGTGGCTTTGTCATGGAGTTTTCCTAATATCCTTCAGTGAGGCGATCTGAGCTACAAAAATGAGGGAGGAGATAGGGGATATTCAGGAGGAGGTCTGACCCTTTCTATTCTAATGCGTTCAGGTATTATTTTTGGAAAGACAAAAGACCATTCTGTGTTGCCACACTACTTCTGGATCACTTTCCCCAGCTTGAAGGCAGCTTTTGTTTTATTTTATTTATTTATTTATTTATTTATTTTGAGACAGAGTCTCACTCTGTCGCCCAGGCTGGAGTGCTGTCGCGTGATCTCGGCTCACTGCAACCTCTGCCTCCCGGGTTCAAGCGATTCTCCTGCCTCAGCGCCTGAGTAGCTGGGGTGACAGGCGCATGCCACCGAGTCCGGACAATTGTTGTATTTTTAGTAGAGATGGCATTTCAACATATAGGTCAGGCTGATCTCGAACTCCTGACCTTGTGATCCGCCCACCTCAGCCTCCCAAAATGCTGGGATTACAGGCATGAGCTACTGCGCCCAGCCAGGTTTTTTTTAATTTCTACCTCTGTTGCTCAGAAATATCCAAGCTTCAACTAAAAATGAAAACTTTGTTTTATGGCATAAATGCTCATGCATAAAGCTAATATTTAGTTTGAAGGGCTTTTTTCCCCCTCAAACCAATTGACCCCTAAATCAATGTTTTTTAAAATAATTTGATTGTCAATCATTAAATGACAAACATTGTTGGCCAAGCGCAGTGGCTCATGCCTGTAATCCCAGCACTTTGGGAGGCTGAGGCTGGTGTGTCCCTTGAGGTCAGGAGACCAAGACCAGCCTGGCCAACATGGTGAAAACTCGACTCTACTAAAAATACAAAAATTAGCCGAGCATGGTGATGCGCAGCTCTAATCCCAACTACTTGGGAGGCTGAGACAGGAGAATCATTTGAACTCAGGAGGCAGAGGTTGCAGTGAGCTGAAATCACACCACTGCACTCCAGCCTGGATGACAGTAGGACACTTCATCTCAAAAATAAATAAATAAATAAATATTAAAAATATGTATATATATAAAATAAATGACAAACATTATTACACTTCCCCAAATTGTCTTTTTTTCCACAATAATGTTATTTCATTTTGCCTCTGGTCTATTGAGCTACGTCCATGCTATTTTATCTTTCTGGCTCTCTCTGTGGTATTCTTTTCTCTTCTCGTGCACACAGATCTAGACTTCCAAAAACTCTAGCGACTGGAATTTTGTAGTAGCAGAAAGCAGGACACTCACCAAAGATCTTTCTCCTTCATGGCAACCACCCATATACATCTCCACTAAAAATAAAAAGCCTCACATATTTAAAAGAACTGTGATTATTTTACCTAATTTTTTGATGCCTTAAACAGAACTGTCTGTTTTGTCAGGCGAGGGAAAAAAAGATATTTTTATTTGCAATATTGTCCACAAATATGCTATGTATGGCTTTTATAGTTAAAAATGCATCTTCTCCTCCAAGTGTAAATATTTTCTTGGGATGAGAAATCCAATAAAACCACAGATCCCTAGCCTCTGTGGTTGGTATAAACAAACCCCGCTTTTTGAACTTTCAGTCTCCAAATGTGACAGCCACAGATTTTATTTTAAAGGTTACTCTTTGCATTTTTAAAAAATGTGTTTGCAAGATTTATTCATCTGTGGTTAAATGTTTCTATGTCTCTGAAGTCACCTGCTAGGATCGGCCCCACTTTACATATGGGAAATCATTTATGGGAAGTGAACAATATTTCTTTTGTAGCTTTAACCACAAGCTGGTTCAGCCTTACCTTCACAATTAACTGAGTTTCCAAAATTATTTTCCTGGTGTGCACTGTGATTCTTTTCTTCTCTAAGAAATAGAGAACAAAATTGCCTTATCCCAAGCCCATGCTGTAGCTTTTAAATGTCAACAACACTTTCAGTCTTCTGAAATGCTTAGCTGAGCCCCTGAGGAAGTGCGCTGTAGTATAAAGAATCCGTAGATGCAGCAAAGGTTACTTCTCCAGGTCTCAATTTTCATGTGTATTCATTTCCTACCACCCTTTCCCTTTTGGCTTTTTACAAGATATATTTCCAAAATGTGGTTATGTCTTGGTGTTGAGGTTATGACAGTATTTATTTTCGTTTACATTTGTGTTTTTACAAATGTTGTACAATAAGTAGGCATTATATATCAGTAAGGGGAAAACATTTTTCTTGAAATAAGACCACATGAGAGTAGATAAATTCTACAGAACCATCAACAGACCCTGATTCTAACCACTAATATTTTTCAAAGCAGGTTATATGTGCATTTCTCTTCACCCAACTAGAAGAGAGAAGAAAAACAGCGACACAGGCTTACTGTTCTCTCTGGAGCAATTGCAACAACTGTTTGGAATGGCAACATAGATGCATTGAGTAACAAAGTCACAACTGGTTGCCAATCATTTTGGGCTAAATAAAGCTAACATTCCAGAAGCTCTTGCCCTTCTACTAGTTACTCTTTTTTTGTGCACTTTGGCACATCGTTTTATTTATTTGTATGTGTGTATATATATATATATATATATATATATTTTGGAAGAGGAAATGTTTGCAGTGCAGCTGTTCTTTGTGCCATATGACATCGCGGTTAACTATCCACAGTCTCTTGTCAGGACTCTCTCCCCCTTTTCTGCAGTGTCAAAGGAAAGGAAGACCTTCATTCAGAATCATAAAACATAGCACTAAAAAGGCTCTGTTCATAGAATTTGGAGACGAGTCCTCAGTTAGAGTCATGGAGTCTTTTGAGATGGAAATGATATTAAGGGTAATTTAGTAAGGTACAACATTTATAAAGGAAGAAGAGAACGAGAGAACTGCCTGAAGGAGCTCTGTAGTAAGTCAGCAAAGCCAGCACTCAATTCCAACTTTTTTCATTCCAAGTCCTATCTTTCTTTCCAGCATTTTAATTCCCCATTCGAAGACAGAGTCTATTATTATTCTAGAAGGCAGAGCATATTTCTACCTTAGAGTTCATATACCAGAAGAGCTTTGTCCAAATTTACTTTGATGTTTTAGCATGCTGGGACATCAGAGAATTCTATATTTCTTTTTATAGACACATTCACTTGGTAGTTCCACTTTCCAGTAGGCCTATTTCCAACAATAACCAAAGGAGCACAAAAATTCCACTCCTGGCCAAAGTCTATTCACTCCATTCCTTTTTTTTTTTTTTTTTTTTTTTTTTTTGAGACTGAGTCTCACTCTGTCACCCAGGCTAGAGTGCAGTGGCGTGATCTCAGCTCACTGCAACATCCACGTCCCAGGTTCAAGAGATTCTCCTGCCTCAGCCTCCCAAGTAGCTTGACCTATAGGCATGTACCACCACGCCCAGCTAATTTTTTTTGTACTTTTAATAGAGATGGGGTTTCACCATATTGCCCAGGCTGGTCTCCAACTCCTGACCTCAGGTCCTCTGCCCACAGTTGCCTCCCAAAGTTCTGGGATTACAGACATGAGTCACTGTGCCAGCCCACTCCATTCCAAGAAGAAAGAGGAGAAGAAGGAAGAAGAAGAAGGAAGAAAAAGAAGAAGGAAGAAGGAAGAAGGAAGAAGGAAGAAGAAGAAGAAGAAGAAGAAGAAGAAGAAGAAGAAGAAGAAGAAGAAGAAGAAGAAGAGGAGGAGGAGGAGGAGGAGGAGGAAGAGGAGGAGGAGGAGGAAGAAGAAGAGGAGGAAGAAGAAGAAGAAGAAAGAAGAAGAAGAAGAAGAAGAAGAAGAAGAAGAAGAAGAAGAAGAAGAAGAAGGAGGAGGAGGAGGAGGAGGAAGAGGAGGAGGAGGAGAAGAAGAAGGAGAAGAAGAAGAAAAGGAGAAATTACTGCCCCTACTCTTTCTCTTTCTCTGGTATAAAAGTAAAAGTAGCAAAGAGAGAAACAACTCTGGAAATATGTGTTGATATATGCTTGGCACTGGATTTAATAACCACAGTGAAGAAAACCCATGATATTGTAGTTCACTCAAAAATAATTGGTAGCACGTTGACTAGAAAACAGTAAACCAGGTTTCCAAATCAAGAGGGATATTTCAAGTGAACAGCATATTTTGGGCAAATATGTCTTGCCAGGGTCAACATACTAACAGAATTCTGGCACTCCATTTTGTTGGATCAGCACTATACTTAAAGAAGAGAACACTACCAAAATGCTTTTTAAAAAATTTCCCATTATTTAAATGATTTTATAAAAAGAAGACAAATAATCTACTTGGGTTAATTTACATAGCTTAGAATAATACTTTTTGAAGATAGCTTGCCTTTGACAAGGCGTGGAATGGTATGACACCTTTTCTACCCCATCAAAGGGTCATGACTGACAATCCTATAAGAAAAGACAGATTAAATGGATGGAACTGGAGAGGCATTATGTTAAGTGAATTAAACCAGAAACAGAAAGTTAAACACTGTGTGTTCTTACTCACATGTGGAAGCTAAAAAAAGTTGACCTCACAGAAGTAAGAACAGAGGATACTTGGACTCAGGAAGGGGAACATCACACACCAGGGCCTATCATGGGGAGTGGGGAGGGGGGAGGGATTGCATTGGGAGTTATACCTGATGTAAATGACGAGTTGATGGGTGCTGACGAGTTGATGGGTGCAGCACACCAACATGGCACAAGCATACATATGTAACAAACCTGCACGTTATGCACATGTACCCTAGAACTTAAAGTATAATAATAACAAATAAATTAAAAAAAAAAAAAAAGGAACAGAGGATACTAGAGGTTTAGAAGAGTAGGGAGAAGAGGTGGGGGATTGAGATAGATCTGTCAAAAAATAAAAATTTCATCCGGGCACGGTGTCTTACGCCTGTAATCCCAGCATTTTGGGAGGCCGAGGCGGGTGGATCACAAGGTCAGGAGTTCAAGACTAGCTTGTCCAATATGGCGAGACCCCCACTCCTACTGAAAAATACAAAAATTAGCCAGGCATGGTGGCACACACCTGTAGTCTCAGCTACTCGGGAGGCTGAGGCAGGAGAATCACTTAAACCCAGGAGGCATAGGTTGCAGTGAGCTGAGATGGCACCACTGCACTCCAGCCTGGGTGACAGAGTGAGACTCTATCTCAAAAAAAAAAAAAAAAAAAGAAAGAAAAAGAATAAAAATTTCTAGCTAGATAGGATAAATTAGTTCTAGTATTCTATAGAACTGTAGGATGACTATACTTAACAATAATAATATATAGTCTCAGATAGCTAAAAGGAGGATATTGAATGTTCCCAAAACAAAAAAAAAAGATAAATATATATGTTAATTACCCTGATCTGATCGCTATACATTAAACCTATCAAAATATCACTATGTACCTCAAATACATACAAATATTATGTGTCAATTTTAAAAGCTTATTTTAAAAGAGAGGTTAACAACAGTATAACAAATTTATTTAATCAAACTTTTATGTGACACAGTTTCCTGTGTCCCAGGAAAAACTGACTTTTTTTCATGCTTAGATTAAATGAAGAATGGACAGCCATGTAGAAATATGATTGGACAAAAGGGTATGATCTAATGGTAATAGTGGGAAACCCAGCAAAGCCAGACTATTCAGATACTTCTTGGCCTCCCTATGTAGCATTTCTTCCTCCTGGGTATGGGACAAGATCCATCTGAAATGATTTGCTTCAAAGGAAAAGAGGGAGTGTGACTCATTTAGGTTTTATGGCTTGCTTTGGGGAAGATGAGTTTGTATGACCCACCTTAGGGGAAGAGAATATTGCTTTTCTATGAATCAATTCTAAGGGAGAAGAAAACAGGAGATGGGAGGATGGGAAAAAGACAGAAAGACTTTGCTTCTGAGACCCTTCCCATCTACTTTAGTTCAAAGTACTCAGTGTACCAAACTGCTGTACTCTGGGGTATCACTTCCTGAGCCCCAACAACAGTCATGCAACAACAGGCAGAAAAAAAGTCATGCTCCTCTACACCAGCTCAAGTCAGCTCCAGCATTTGAGTTTTCCACCTCAGCTTAAATGTCACATTCCAGAACACAGCTTGAGTCTAGAGACCTGCACTACAGGGTCAGATTTGGATAAAAGGTAGGGTAGATTTTCCAAGCCAAGGCTTGAACATTTACATCTCTTCTTCTTTAACACCTAATTCATAGATACACTACAGATGATTTGAGGAGGAAGGAGAGGTCTAAAAACTGGCAGGCAGCTATGTCATTCTTTCAATATCTGTTGACAATATGTACGGGACTTGGGTTCACAATGCCCAGACCTGGGACAGGTTTGACCACTTCAGTTTATCTTAAGGTTTTTCTCATGCTTCATAGTGAAACCAGGTGTTCATGAGGGAGGCGGAAGGGAATCAAATGTAACCAGGCATTATTCTACCCACTTTGCAAAGCTGACTTAGTTCCTCTTCACAACAGTCCTAAAGGCTTGAAGTCTTATTTTCTTTTCACAGATTTAGAAATGGGAGTTTATCAAGACTAAACAATCTGATGAATTCAAACTAGAAAGGAGTGGAATAGGGATTTATTTGACAGTAAAATCTATTGGCTTTGGCACAGATCATGACTCTTCCTTAAACCACTAAACACTCAAAACTAATCTCCAATGTGTGAAGAGGGTGTGAAGATGTTGGCTCTTTACTCTGCAAGAGGACAACCATTGCAGCCCCAACCATTCTGCCTTTTCGTGAGGCTAAATTTTTTAAAAAATCATCGTTTTCCATTTAGGCAAAATCCAGACTTTTCCTAACAAAATGTGGCTGAGAAGGAAGAGGCTTTCCATGGAAGTAAGATTGTGTATTTATATCAATAGGTGAAAGGAAAGTTATTTGGCCTGTGGGAACTGTGGTTTTATTGTGTGTGAATCACTGGAGATTAAAACCCAAGTACCATCCTTTTCTTTTGGATGCTCATGGAAGCATAAATCATCTTTGTTTGGGGCTCTGACTTCTGACTTTCTAGACTGTTACCACCTTTATTTAAAAGGTTATACTAACAGATTGTTTCCTTTGTCTAAAAGAGGCTTGCAGTTTCTTTTCATAGGCATACTTTAAGATCCTTGAGTACTTGGGCTCCATGTTAACTATTGTGATATCTATAAATAACCTGTCCTTGCCCTCCCAGGATTCTCATTGAATAAGGGAAGCAGGGAGGGAAGGAAGGATTTAAGGTTTGCTGAAAAAAAGAAAGAGAGAGAAAGAGAAAGAGAAAGAGAAAGGGAAGGAAGGAAGGAAGGAAGGAAGGAAGGGGAGGAGGAGGAGGAGGAGAAGCAGAAGCAGAAGCAGAAGCAGAAGAAGAAGAAGAAGAAGAAGAAGAAGAAGAAGAAGAAGAAGAAGGAGGAGGAGGAGGAGGAGGAGGAGCAGGAGGAGGAAGGAAAGAAAGAAGAAGGAAAGAAAGAAAGAGAGAGAGAGAAGGAAGGAAAGAAAGAAAGAGAGAGAGAGAAAGAAAGAAAGAAAGAAAGAAAGAAAGAAAGAAAGAAAGAAAGAAAGAAAGAAAGAAAAGAAAAGAAAGAAAGGAAAGAAAGAAGAAAGAAAGAAAGAAAAGAAAGAAAGAAAGAAAGAAAGAAAGAAAGAAAGAAAGAAAGAAAGAAAGAAAGAAAGAAAGAAAGAGAAGAGAGGGAGGAAGGAAGGAAGGGGGGAGGGAGGGAGGGAAGGGAGGGAGGAAGGGAAATGGACTCAAACCCAGGTTTCTACAGCTGTGCCACATCTTTACATGTCCATCTCCCATGAATCATCTTGATCGTTCTTTCTCATCTTGAGAACCTCCCTTAATCTCTTTAAAACCCATAAATTAAATAGACAATTACTTACTTGTGGCTCAAATGTACTCCATCAGCAATAGTTAATTTTCTGTTGGTGAACAAGCACAGTTCCTAAGAGTTCACAATTTGTAACCTGTTCATGATTTGTAACTCACTCCAAAAAAAAAAAAAGCAGTTCTACCAGCTGCATCTGATACCCATGGCAAGCATCACAGCAGCAAGGGGAGGTACCTTTTGCTGCAACTATATGAAGACAAAGCAAAGAAAGGTAAAAAGTTGGTTGTTTTTATTTAAGATCAGAAAGTTTCTTAGAGAGTATTTCCACTTGCCTTAGTTTATAAACGAGAAATTTAAGACATCTGTTGACAATTATAAGATCCATGGGAATCAGTCCCAGAATTAATTGCTTTCTACTTGCTTAAGACATGAGCAATGCTAGGTTGGCTGGAGTGTGCTCCTAAAGGAATTAGAATGCTACAAAGATCATCTTAACAGCCACTGGGAAGCCTGTAAATTTGAATTATTACTTTCACATAAATCACTGTATAGATTTGCGTTGTGATTGTTATTACAAAGCATTGTTATAGATATCCAGTCAAGCCCAGAAATAATTCTGTTATCTTAAAAATGTCACTTATTTTGCCTTTATATTAACTGTTAAAATAATTAATTGGGAGGCCATTAGGCCGAGACTACTTCAGTGCCTTTTGTTCCTACAAAACAGACCAAAACCCAAAACATGCCAGGGCCAACCATGAGGATACTCAGAAAATTCCCAGCCCAGAGTCAGACCTGAATAACCATTAGGAACAAAGCAGGCCCGGGAACATTTCCTAAGATTTATTTCTCAAGGTTCCTCATCTGCCTGCCACCTTTATTGTTTAAGGATCATATGAATCCTACAACCTGTTATAAAATAAAAAAACATGATACAAAGGTAAAATTGGGTTATTGGTTTTAATGTTGATTTTCACAAAAATTAATCTAACAATACTTTTTATTAAAGTCTGTTATAAATTAATTCTATATCAACTTCCAACTTCTTAAAACACACTTTTGATTATGGTTCTGTCAATGAATCCTCCAAGTAAAACAAAACTCCTCAGCCTGGAAGTCAAAGTTTTCCTAGATTTGGCAGAGCATCTTTTCTCAGACTTATATACCTAAGTCTGGTCAAAGTGAATGACTATTCATGATTTATATTCACAGACTGAATATTTATTTATTCCTTTTGTAATGTTGTTTCTGCCGTGTGGAATACTTTTTCTTCTCCATCTCCATTTGTCCAATTCTTACTCATCCTTCAAGTTTCAAACATCATTCCTATGAGATTCTATCTAATTTCCCTAGAGTCAACATTATTTTTTTCACTCTCTGAACTAGTGTTTTATTTATATTATGTGAAATCAAAGCTCATCTGACATGTCACTTCATGTCAGCAACCATAGCAAATGACTCTCTCTTCCCCAAATCGACTCTGCTTTTCTCTCCCAGGTGTGTTTGCATATTCTGTCTCTACAATCTATGATGCCCTCTATCTATTCATTCACTTGGTGGGCGTCTTATCCTGCAAGCCTCAGTCCAAGTGCCACCTTGTCATCCAGGACTCCTATAGGCAGGTGAAGTAAATTCTCCCCACCATATCATAGCACTGAAATGACTTCAAGAAGTAGTAGAAGAAGGTATAGTTATTTTGTGTATGTGTGAGTGTGTGCGTGTGTGTGTTTTATTTTTAGAGATAGGGTCTTGCTATGTTGCCCAGGTAGGAGTGCAGTAGCTATTCACAGGTGCAATTAGAGAACACCACAGCCTCAAACTCCTCACTTCATGAGATCCTCTTGCCACAGCTTCTTGTAGCTAGGACTACAGGTGCGTACCACCACACTCAACTAAGAAGTTGTATTTTTTTTAACACATGACAATGCTGTATTTCAATCCTAGCTCAATCACTCACCAATCTGATTATTTTGATTAAATCTACTCTAAACTCATATTCTCTCCATTAAAAACTAAGGTAGGAGAGAGAGAAAAAATTTGACATAGTAGAGAAACTACAATAGCTTACAAAATCATGAGAATGCATCAATAAAACACATGAAAAATTGAGAAAATAAATAAGCCACAAATATATCCACATGACTCTGTGTTCCTTCCTATCATAATACATCACAATTACTTTTATATTGATGCTCTCTCTGGACCATGGGTCTCTGGAAGGTAGCTCTCCTAAGAAGCATAGAACTTTGGAGCTTGATAAATACCTGGGTTTGAATCAGCTCTGTGGCTTACCAACTGTGAGAACAGTAAGCAAGGTACTTCCTCTCTTTATGCCTCAATTTTACTACCTGTAATATGCATATACTAAAATTGGGTGGGTTGTTGTAAGAATCAGGTAGGTATAAATAAGCTCAGGAAAAAAAAATCTAGCAAAATGAAACTTCTCAAAATATAACTTATTATATTAGTAATTACAGTAGCTAATTGTAGGACATAGAAGATGCTAAATAAACATTTCATGAATGAATAGACTAATGAATACAGTAATGAGAAGACTGTAAAGCACTATGCAAATATTAAGAATTATTTTGACTGTTGACTTGATGTGATTATTTCAACTCTAAGATCCAGTTCCCAGCTAATAAGGTAATTTGTTTATTTCTATGGTTAGCCTGTAAAAGCCTGCTCCTCATGCTGCTAAAGTGAAGCTCTCTGAACCTCTTCCAGTTTTGAGTGCTGCCCAATTCATGAATTTTGTATGTGAAAATAAACTCTGTTAAATTTATTTTGTGAAGTTTTTCTTTTAACATAACGAAGTCCCCCAAACACCCTTGTCTTGAACAATAACAACAAAAATCAGGAAGGTGTACTGGTTACAAGCATGTACTCTATTCCATGAGTTGAAATTCAGGCTCTGATACTCACTAGCTGTAAGTACTTAAAGTCAAACTATGTTTCAATTTCTTCAACTACAAAACAGAGATAGTACATATTTTTGAGAGTTATTACGATTAACTTATTTCATTTACAGGAAACATTTAGAACTATTTCTGATATATAATCATCATGAGTGATTATATACATGTTATTTCATATGTAAATATTCATCATTTATATAATGGTTCAATATGATTTCATTAATACTCCAAGTCTTTGTAAATTTAACTCCAGGATCCATATAAAAGAGATTTCATCTCTTTTTGAAATGTGATGGAAAATATCTCTACAAGAATGATTAAAGTTTATTTTTGTGCAATGAGATAATCTACCTAGGAGACCAAAGCATTCTTCAGCAGGTTTCTGTGGGTCAAAATAAAGAATGTTGAATTTTTATCTTCTAGAGATTATTTTTCCTAAATACCCTTCTCAATCCGTACAACCAACATACAGACATTAGTTAAGAGTCTAATATTTGGCATTTGTAAAACAAGAACTTTGGGGTTCACTAAAGTTCTAAGATTCCTTTAAGGTCTAAGGTGCTCAGCATCTTGCTGCATTCCATGAAAAGATGATGAAGTACGAGGCATGTTCCTTTCCTACAACAAACATGTAGCATGCAGAGCAAATATTTTTAAATTAAAGAAAGAAAGAAGAACTACTGAGTAGAATAAAAGCCTATTTATCTTGGCTTAAAACTGAAAACACAATATATTCTTACTCTGGGCTATTTTTGGTGTGGCCTGAATCTTCTGATTCTCCATCATTCTATACACTGCAATATATCTTGTACACAATTTAAACACCCAGTTTTACAGCAAAGGCATTTCCATGAGTCATCTCTTGACTGCTTCTTGTTTATCTCGTGTACGCTTCTGACAGCCTAACAGCATCACCTTTCTGAGATGTTTCACTCTCTTCAAGTTCTCATGTCTTTCCCAGCATCCACTTTATCTTTGACATGTGCCTGTTCACTCACTTCAAATATGTCAGCAGTAAAGGTGACAGTGGGTTTTGGTGTCAAAAATAGAGAAATGAAGCATACTTTTTACTCTCATTGAAAGAGCTTTTAAGATCATTTAGTTTTAAAGTTTATGAGCTGTAAGAATTACCCATATCATAGAATTTATGCCGCTATGTATCTTCCTTAAAATTTTCTTAAATAAGTGATTCTTTGTATCCCTTTCATTTTTAATATTTTTACTGACGCAATGCTAATTTAATATAAACTATTTTACATGATTTGTAAGTCTATCCTATCTCCCCTAAAAACAACCAACAGTTTTAAGTGCTTAATATATATTATACACTGTTCTATGTCATTTAGTCCTCCAAAAATAACTACCTGAGAAAGGTATTATTATTAACTCCATATTACAGATAAGAAAACAGAGGTTAAGTAAAGGCATATAATTTGCCCAAAGACTTATAGTCGGGAAACAGAAGAACAGGATTGGAACTCAGTTTTTCTGACTCCCAAGTCCTGAATCTTTCATTTATGTGTCTTAGCAGCTTCTCTGGCAGTTTGAGTATTCCTTTAGAACAGAAGCAGTGTATTGCTCTAATTTGCATATCTCTTCCTAACACTCAGCACAGAGCCTCTTGCATAGTAACTTCTTACTAAATATTTGAGAAGAAGGAGGAGGAGGAAAAAGAGGAGAAGAAATGAAAGAAGGAGCAAGGAAGGAAGAGAGGGAGGGAGGGAGGGAGGGAGGGAGGGAGGAAGAAAGGAAGGAAGTGAAAGTTGGGGGAGGGAGGGAGGAAGGAAGGAAGGAAAGAAAGAAGGAAAGGAGGGAAGCAGGAAGGAAGAAAAGAAGAAGGAAGGAAGGAGGAAGGGAGAAGGAGGAAATAGGAAGAAGGAAGAAGGAGGAAGGAAGAAGGAGGACGGAAGGAAGGAGAAAGAGGATGTATTCCAAGAATGGTATAATGACTGTAAGAAGGCTTTCTCTTTCTTAAAGATATCTACCCGCTTCACGAAACTTTGAGCTCCAGCCCACCGCACCCACTCACCATTCCCAGCTTCCTGTGTAGGAGATAATAATGGGCGATGGATAGGCAATGCGTTTCTAATTTTCTGCATGGATGCCTTAGTTACTATTAAGATATTGTCAAAGGGAAGTAATTTCAAAGAAGAGAAGCTAACTTGATTAAGAAATTCGATTAAGATTTACTTTTGAGAAAATATTAAAAGCTCAGAGAAAAAAAAAAAAAGATTGAGATTGGGAGCCATTAAAGGACCCCCTCAGATATCAAAATGGCAGAAGACAACTGCTCATTGACACAGCACAAAGCCTTTATATTGACATCTTTTATAATAGCAATCACAAGCATGAATTTTCAGCATGTCCAAGGCCAAGCATACCCATGTTAGCTGCAATTCTAATAAGCTTCATGTTTCACTTCAAAACCTAGAGTTTCTCTGTTTAATTATACAAGCTTCCCTGTCTTCTCCTGCTGGGCCACTAAGGGCTTAGGTCCTAATCTTAGCACATGAAATTAGCCTAGTCCCGCCCCTCGAGATCCAGTGAATTGATTTTTTTTCTCGCCTTAGAGATTTCCTGAGGCCAAAATAACTACCTCAACCACCTCTTACTTAAAAGATCATTACTTTTAACCAAGAAGCACTATATATCAAGCTCCTTGCCTGTGGAGTCCTCAGCAGACCGTCAAATCATTCAAAACACACTTCTCTTCCTGCCAGTGCTACCCTATAGTTGACGGTCTGGCATTTGGCCTCAGGAGTAGCCAAGAAAGGATGTCAGAGACTGGTCTTCTAGGGAGATCTCAGAGATGTGTCCTCTGGTAACAGGTGACATCTGTATTCCTTGACCTTTACAAATGCTACCTGTCTCTATGTCTGGGTTTTGTATCTTCAGCAGAATTTGAGAGCTGTCAGATTTACTCAAAATGGGCTCTGGCCACTCATTCTCTAGCCAGTTCAAATATTCTCTCACTTGGTGCTCCTAAAACTAGCTAAGTAAGGAGAAAGCTGTCAAGGTGACCACTGGCAGAACAGCAGCCGGTAAGGAATGACTCAACAAGTCTACTACAATTGAAATATTTGAAATCCTTGGGAAAGACAAGGCATAAGAAATTGAAATTATCAGGAAAGTAGAGGGTCCTTTTAATTTTTTTCTCTTCCTAATTTTCCTTCAGGGTAAGAAGGAAGGTCTCAAATTCCAAAAGCCCACACCTCAATAGATTAAAAAAAAAAAAGTGGTATTGCCACGCAAGGATTTTATAAGACGAATGAAAGCTTTCGTGTTATTGTACACATGTGTGTGCTGAACATTTATAGAATATCTCAGTTGGTGAGGCAGAACGATGTCTTTCTCAATTTACAGGAAGAAATGTGAAACTGAAAGTGACAACAGTTTGCAACTTTCCACTTCCCACCAAGATCTATGTAATAATATTCTACTTTTGGAAACCCCAAAGTGTATATGTGTTTGAGGAATGCAGAGATATGCCAAAAAACACAACATGCCTTGGAATTAGACATTAGAATTAGGTTATGTTCTAATGTTACATCTCCTTTTCTCAACTCAGTAAACTCCTAAGAATTGCGAAATAATTCTATCATAATACTTTGGGGTTTGTTTGTATGTAAATTGTATTCCATTTAAAATAACTTTTACTTTTTTGTTTCTAAAATAATGAAGAATTATTGTAGATGTGTTAAAAAGATTAGAGAAATAAAAATAAGAAAATAGGAATCACAATCCCAGAGGTAATTAACATTTAACATCGTGAAGTACATCCTATCAGTCACAGTGTTATGTGTTGTTCTTTTAAACATGAGAACCCCTTTTTATTACATAATTCTTCACAATGTTCTTCTGTAAGACAGCAAATGACTATTTTAAACCCATTTTTAATATCTACAGAGTAGAGCTGAGGGAGCAGAAAGATGGAGCATAGCATCTTTATGTATTTTCATGTGTATAAAATCCAAGAAAACTTTTAAAGTTAAAGCCTACTTAAAATTAAATATGGTTAAATGAATACTCCTTTACTTTGTGTTTAATCCTTCTTTCTAATAATCTTAAAATAACAATGTAAGGATAAATTGTCAAACAGAATTAGAAGAGATAACAAAGTGTGAGAAATTGGAAAGCAATTGGACAAGTATTAACAGATTTAGCAAAACAGAGAACAACAAAACCAAAGCTACCAGTAGGAGACAGCGCAGAAGCAAGTTGGCAAGCTGACTTAGCCCTTGGAATTCCAAAATCTAAAAATGATATTGTAGGTAAGGTTGGGCAATGAAGGGTTTATCAAAAATGTGTCTTATAAGCAGCAAGATAAGATCCAATGCTGTGCTGGTAACCAGCTCCCTACTCCACCCCACTCCCAATAAAAAGCCCTGTTTGCCAATTTTGATGATGTAAATATTCCCATCATGGCCAATTTCAAGCTACCAATATAATATTACTCAACACAGAACTGGGAAGACATGAGCACATGTCTTCCAGAGAGCTGGCTCAAGTCAGCTCCACCACACCTCTTGTTTGACCCTATTAAACAGTAGAGGAATTATCCTTTTTTTTCTGCAACCAAAGAATGGCTGCTTGTTCTCTGAAGAAATGTCAGAGACACAGGACTCAGAGACATAAGGTTTAATTAAGAAGAAGTTACAGCATGAAAAGGGTGACTACATGGAAATGTATTTATGGTGCAGCCTCTTTCTTTTCCTGCTTTCCAAAACTGTCTACTGACTGAAGATTAGAGACTCTCTTTATGGGGGAACTGAAAACAGAAGAAAATTCAAGGGATAATGGCATTTGAGGGTTCCTCAATGACCGCCCAGCTACATCACACCAGAGTGGAGCCCCAACCTGAGAGGCTCTTACCCAGAGCTTCTAGTCGGCATTAAAGTGGATCACTTTTAAAAATAAATGGTGATGGGGTGAAGGAAATGCTACCCCCAAAATATGACACCTTGGAATACTGAGTATTTCAAGCTGAAGGAAATTGAGAATATTGCAGAAGCAGAAAGGTCTTTGTGATCTTCTCTTTCTCTGATTTCTCCTACCTTTCTCTCCTGAGGTCATAAAAAGAATTCTCTGACTTACTTCCCCTGAAAGTATGTGGTATGACCTGATATGACCCTCATTCCAGAGGGGTTCTGCCTTATACCTGGAGGCAAAGAAGAATCTGAACAAATAGGCCTTGCTAAGTTCCCACCAGTTTATATCCATTAGATCATACCCCCTTTTGTCCTCCAATCACACTTCTGCACAGATCCATAACAATACTCAGTTTACCCTGGATCTTTAGATCCTTTCTGAAGGCTCTTGTGCCATGTAAAATGTTGATGAAATGAATTTGTTATGCTTTTCTCTTGCTAATATGTCTTTTGTTAGAGGAATGTCAGTCTTGAATCTTGTGATGGTTGAGAAAAGGAGAATTCCTTTTCTTCTTTACAATGGAAAGTTATGTTGGTGCTGGTATTATTATTACTATTATTATTATTATTATTGAGATAGGATCTCACTCTGTCACTAAGCTGTAGTGCAGTGGTGTGATCTAAAATCACTGCAGCCTCTGCTTCCTGGGCTCAAGTGATCCTCCCACCTTAGCCTCCCAAGTAGCTGGGAGAACCATAAAAGAACACCATAAAATTAGCCACCACGCCCATCTAATTTTTGTATTTTTTGTAGATATGGGGTTTCACATGTTGCCCATGTGGGTGCAGAACTCCTGGGCTCAGGTGATCCTCCCACTTCGGCCTCCCAAAGTGCCAGGATTAAAGGTATGAGCCACTATGCCAGTGCTGGTAATATTAGTCTTGTAATTCTGACACTACTGTGTATAATGTGGGATGAGCATACATGTAATTTTGAGATATTCTATTATCCCCTGCATCCTTAAGACCAGAAAAAGGAGGGTAAATGTAACATGGAAAGACCTTAACCCTCACATTTATAGTCAATTGATTTTTGTCAAAGATGTCAATGGCTTGTCATCTTTGAGGAAAGGCAAATGCCAAGACAATTGGATTTTTATACATTGAAAATATAAACTTTAATTCAGACCTCACACCATCTATAAAAATTAACTCAAAAATGGATTATAGACTTAGATATTGGAGCTAAAACTATTAAACATTTAGATAAAAACATAGGAGATAATCCTCATGACCTTGGATTAAGCAAATATTTCTCAGATATGACACCAAAAGCAAAATGCATTAAATGAAAAAATGATAAATTGGATATCTTTAATAAATTTTATCAAAATTAGAATCTTTTTATCTCCAAAATATATAGTTTAATAATGAAAAGGCAAGACACTGACTGGGATAAAATATTTGCAACATATATAACTAAGAAAAGACTTGTACTCATGGTTAAAAAAAAAGACTTTTTATAACTCAGTAAGAAGCCAAGCAAACCATTTTTTTAACAAACAGCAAAAGATTTGAATAGACATTAAGAAAAATGCAAACATGATTGAGAAGTTCATGAAAAGATGTTCAACATGAGTAATCATCAGGAAAAATCAAACTAAAATCACAATGAAATACCACTAAACAGCGACTAGAAAAGCTATAACAAAAAGAATGACAATACCAAATATTGGCCGGGATTTGCTAGTGGGAGAACACCTTGAAATTTTGGAAATCAATATGGCTACTTCTTAAAAATGTAAACATAAACTTACCATACAACGTAGCAATTCCGTCCTAGGCATTTACTTGAGAGGAATAAAAACTAATGACCACCGAAGATGTGAATGATCATGGCAGCATTATTTATAATAGCCAAAAAACTGGAAGTCACTCAAACAGCCAACAACTGGTGAAAAGATAAACAAAATGTGATCTATCCACGTAGTGAGATAGTAGTAACCAAAAGAAATGAATTACTTTTTACACACTACAACTTGGGTGGGCCTCAAAAATATTATGCTCAGTGAAAGAAGCCCAACACAAATGATTGCAAATATTAGATTATTTATGTGGAATTTTCAGAAAAACAAATCATACAGACAGAAAGCAGATCAATGCTTGCCTGGGGCTGGGATTGGGGGTGGTAATTGCCTTCGAGGGAACCCTTTAGGTTGACAGAAAGGTTCCAAGACTGGATTGTGGTGCTGGCTGCGCAACTTTGTAAATTTACTAAAAGTTACTGGACTGTGCAGTGATCATGGGTGAATTTTATGATATGTAAATTATACCTCAATAAAGTCATTTTAAAAATAGAGAGATATACAAAGCTTATTTAAAAAGTGAGCAAGATTGAACTTTGGTGTCTCTCATGCACACTTTGGTGGTGAATCTACACAGAAGTAAAAGGAAGTGATTATCACCTCATCTTTTGTTTTATATTTATCCCAGATTACCTTAATGTTCATCATCCCATGGGTAAAATCGATATACTAACAGATGGTCCAAATTTCCTAATTTTAGAGCTATCTGTTTCTGTGGGATTTCCTGCTTCCTGTAAACTCTTCAATAGCTGATTCTAGAAGTCCATGTGAGTGTCTCACTGGGTTCATAAACTGAGGTCTCAGCCCAAATTATCTCATGGGATCAACTATGTTCTTCCTCTCATTGTCCAACTCCTTTTGTTGATATACATGTATAAGATATAAAAATATAAATTACATAATTTTGGTGATTTCACATGTGAGTTAAATGCTCTTATAGTTGCATTTAAAATTGGCATTGCACAATATAAAGACAAATGATAAAGCCTATGCTAATAATTAACTTTTTGAAGTTATGATGACATGACATGGCAAATAAAGAACCACGGAAGTTTGAAAGAGTCTGTAGAAGAAAGAAAATAACTTTAAATTTAAGCATCTTGAATACTTTTCTTCATCTTTTTCAAAAGGGATCTTACATTTTCATTTTACACCAGATCCCAGAAACCTGTAGTTGGCTTTAACCCAAAGGGAGCATTTTGATTCAGACAATGACGCTTCGGTATGACAAGTTAGGTCAGACACTGATAATTAGAGAGGGTGTCCAAATATTTTGGTTTTTACCTAAGACCTAGGACTTATACACAGACCTTCTTCCTAAACTGGTAGAGTACAGGACAATAGCAAAAATGGAGAGTCATATGCAATATGGCTGAATATCAGAAGGTATAAGTCATGTTAACAAACTCTTAAATAAAATAAAATATGTTCTGCTCTTTCACCTTGAAAAAATTATTCCTATGTTACCACTGGAAGGCCAGACACAAATTTAGAAGTCTAAGACTTCTTAGAATTCTGTTTCAGTATGTGAAATTGTGGGGATTGGCACCCCTGACCCCCAAGCCTCAGCTGTGCTATACACCCATTTTCTCTCCACCTCTTGCTTCATCCCATACCAAATGGGCCTCATGCTATGTGCAGAGAGCAGAGCCCACACATTCAAGCTCTATTTGGTATTAGTCTGTTTTCGCAATGCTGATAAAGGCATACCTGAGACTGGGTAATTTATAAAGAAAAAGAAGTTTAATGGACTCACAGTTCCACGTGGCTGGGGAGCCTCACAATCATGGCAGGAGGCAAAAAGCACATCTTACATGGCGGTGGGCAGAAAGAGAACGAGAGCCAAGTGAAAGGGGTTTCCCCTTATAAAACCATCAGATCTCATGAGACTTGTTCACTACCACTAGAACAGTGTGGAGGAAACCGCTTCCATGACTCAATTATCTTCCACCAATTCCCTCCCACAATGTAGGAATTATGGAAGCTACAACTCAAGATGAGATTCGGGTGGTGACACAGCCAAACCATATCATATCTACACCATCAAACAGCCATCCTTTGCCTTCCCATAGACCTAAACACGAAGACTGGATATAAAACAGACAATGGCTAGGTCATGTATAACAGTAGAACTTTGACACACAACTTACAGCAGCCGTTTCAGAAAATCGACCTCCTTATCAACAAAAAGCAACCCAAGAAGTCAGAGTCCTCTAAGTCAGACTTGCAGGAAGCCAATCACTATCTCTAGTGAAAATCCAGGAAGCCAAATAATAATTGCTTTAACACTCAGTCCAAAATGTCCAGGATTTGGTTAATAACTGACAGCTTCCTTCATTTTTGTCCCTGCTTCCAACTTAAGGTCAACAAACAAAAAGCCAAATACACACCCCTAACCAATCACAAAAGATCACACTTCTATTTAGCTGCCTTCAGCTTCCCCAGGTCGATAGCCTTTCATTAGGGAACACCTGAAACCTTCCCTTTTAGCCACTATGAAGCTTTCCCACACCTGTGCCTGCCTTTAAGTCTCTGCCAAAAGGCAAGTAATGGTGGCTGACTCCCTTGTGATAGCAAGCTCTGGAAGAAGAGCTTTTGCTTTTCTCATTTGATTGGTGTTTGTTTAATTCCACAATGTACACTGGGTATACAGCCTACCATCAGGCAGACTGATCCAGAGGAGAGACCTGCCAAGCCAGCAAACCAGAGTTGGCAGCTCTGAGGTCCTCTGTGTATGCAGCCTGTCTACAAAGGGAGAACTTGGGATCCAGATGGGGGAATCTCAGCCCATGACACTTGGTAGCCACCTCTATCTTCCCCATGCCAATAAGATATTCAGACACAGCGGAAGGAGATCAGAGTGAGGCTTTCTACAGCTCAAGGCCCAGAGCAGGAGCTCCTTTTCCCTAAGTATATGAGAGATAAGAGATTGAATTTCTTTTAAGACCAGATGGATAGGAAATTGATGTAATATTAGATTAACTTAAACAAATAAACAATTTGTTTTTAATTTTTATTTCCACAGGTTATTGGGGGAACAGGTGGTGTTTGGTTACATGAGTAAGTTCTTCAGTGGTGATTTGTGAGATCTTGGTGCACCCATCGTCTGAGCAGTATACACTGCACCCAGTTTGTAGTCTTTTATCCCTTACCCCCCTCCACCCTTTTCCCCTGAATCTCCAAAGTCCATTGTGTCATTTATTTGCCTTTGCATCCTCATAGCTTAGCTCCCACTCATGAGTGAGAACATATGATGTTTGGTTTTCCGTTTCTGAGTTACTTCATTTAGAGTAATAGTCTCCAATCTCATCCAGGTTGCTGCGAATGCCATTAATTCATTCCTTTTTATGGCTCAGTAGTACTCCATCATATATATCACATTTCTTTATCCACATGTTGATTGGTTGGTTCCACATTTTGATTGGTTCCACATTTTTGCAATTGCAAATTGTGCTGTTGTAAACGTGTGTTTGCAAGTATCTTTTTAGTATAATGACTGCTTTACAAAACAAAATTTTTTTTATAGACAACTCCTGAGAGTGCTTTGGAATCCACCTGCATTTTTGTCGTCGTTCTCAGGATCGTCTCTTCTTGTGACCTAGAAAAACCTTCCAGCAATGATTGTTTCTGAGCTTAAGCAGCACTCCTTCACCGACAATCCCCTTTGCTGCCTGGGCGAGCTGGGCCCAGCCTCAATTTGTGAGCAGAATAAGGGTGATTCATACCAAGTCCTGGGGCTGTTGCTCGGCACAAAGGGACTACCTTTCTACCTCAGGCCCCGCGTTTGACTCTGTAGGGAGAGGGGAGAACTGAGTTGTTAGTGTCTTCCAATCTCTGCCCTAGCCCTTCTGGACAACTTTATGGACCCTCCCTCAAGACTGGATTTGCCAATGCCTCCTTCCCAGAACCACAGCATTAGCCCGATGGGTGCAATTTTGATTTCAGTTCTCAAGCCCTGTGGGACTGTAAGTATGTTAAAAAAAATTAATCAGACACTTGCTAAAGATGGAAAGGCAGACAGACTTTAGTTAAGAGGGACAATTGCAGTGGGGATTTTGCAGTTGACACAGGGATAGAGCTCAACTTTGACTACAAGTAGTCAAAGACAAAGATGGAGACTTATAGCCAAGGAGTAGGATGGGGAGTCAGTGGATGAAAAATGACTAAGAGAAAACATCAAGGCTAGGGGGATTCTTGATAGTCTGACCCAAAAAAAGGATTATTGCTGAAATTGGAGTAAGCAGGCCAAAAGCAGAGCCCCCAGGTTCTGAACCTAGTCAGAAAGAGGACTCAGAGGAGTTTGACTCAAGTTTGGTCAAGGAACAAGTCTTTCTCAGGTAGACATCACTCTTTTTCCGCTCTGTTGTGCATTAGGTTGTGAAACTGCCCCACAGCTATTGCAGCCAAGGGCAATCTATTCCTCTCACCTTCATGGTGAGGAAAATGTTTGGGGCTTGGTGGTAGGAAGATCAGGGTTTAAGTCTGGGATCCACTACTTATAGCTGTAGGATCTTGTGCAAATCATTTACCCTTGTTTCATAAATATTCATTTCCTTGTGTATAAAAATGGGGATAGTAATACCTGATTGAATATCGTTGGAACAAGGCTTATATTGGAGATATGTAAGTATAGTGTTTGGCATATAGTTAGTGTTCCGTAAATACTACTACTGCTATTACTGTTACTACTAATACTAATACTGCCACTCTTATGATTGCGATTAGAGTTTTCTGTCCACTCTTTTTGTAACAGGCCATTCTTGCATTGCTACAAAGAGCTGACTGTGTGATTTCCAAGAAAAGAGGTTTAACTGGCTCACGGTTCTGTAGGCTGTCTGCTTCTGGAGAGGCCCCAGGGAGCTTTTATTCATGGCAGAAGGTAAAGTAGGAGCAGGCAGATCATATGGCAAAAGCAGGAGCAAGAAGGAGAGTGAGGGGCCAAATACTGCACACTTTTAGGCAACCAGATCTCTCGAGAACTTACTTACTATCATGAGAACAGCACCAAGTGGATAGTGCTAAACCATTCATGAGAAATCCATCCCTGTGAGCCAGTCACCTCCTACCAGGCCTCACCTCCTATGAGGTCCCACCTCCAACACTGGGGATTACATTTTACATTTCAACATGAGATTTTGGTGGGGCAACATCCAAACTAGATCACTTTTCCTCAGAATTCTATTATTTCTATCTAAAAAGGAGTATCAAATTGCTTATTTATGTAGCTGAGGGAGAATGCTAAGACATACACACACACACACACACACACACACACACACACACACACACTGCACTTCAGAGAACAATCTTGTCTTGACTGAAAGAAAGATAATGATACCCAATGGGTCTTTTCCATTTCTAATTTCAGTCACTCCATGGTCTTGCAATTACTACAGTCAACTAATCAACTAAACGTAATTATGCACAATTTCAAACATATTATGAAGTAATAAGGCCTTTATTTTTCATGGTGCCCTGGATGCTTATATCATTGAATATGTAAAAGCAGAATTTAATTTGGGCCTACAAAATTGAAAGTCAAAAGTATGAAAGGGAAGATAAGAAGACCTAGGGTTTTTTTTTTTTTTTTTTCCTTGTTAGCTTGGAAATATGTAAATACGTAAACACCTGGATAATATTTTAAAAGGGTATGAATAGCCTCTCAGCTGCCAGATCATGCATAAGACTCACCTTATTCAAGTCAATATTGTAGGAATTTGATCCTGGAATTCTTCGATGACACCTGTAATTAAGTATTGGAAGTCAGAATGTGAATGATCAAATATGTCCTTGAAGAACTGAACACTTCTGTGCCCAAATCTGACATATTCAAATTGTCCCACAGGCTGGCAAATGTGTCTAACTCTGTGGATTTCTAAGGTCAGACTTGTACGTGAAAACTGAAAATTTGATTTCAGAAGTATATTCATGAAAAGCAAGAAAGAACATAGGTTTTTACGAAGTAGTTATATAATTTCTGTAGCATATCATCAAGGGACATCGGGAATGCCATTCTGTTTTGTAATGTACAAACTGGTGGACTAGGTAGAATCATTGTCATTTCCAATGGCAAAACCCCAATAAGGTTCTCGTAATTGGTCACACAGAACCAAATTATGCACCTTAAAAATACAGCCTGATAGCCACCAGTATATGCTTTGCAAAGGAAACCAGGCAAAACAATAAATGCACTTTTATAAAGAAAAGAAGAGAAAATCTCACAATTATTTAGGAAATTGTTTTAATCATTCTTTTAAGAATTAGAAGTGGAAACATGATAATACCAAGCCCAATCTCCAAAAATTAACAAAACAGTAAGTTATTTTGAATTCTAGATGTATTATATGTCACTCTTTCTCCTGCAACTTGCTCTAATTTTAATCAATACAACACAAGAGTTTGAGCTGTGTCCTCTCAGGTCTCTTTTTATATTTGTTATATAAATTTCCGTGGCAAACACTGAGCATAACTAAAAGTTCATTATTCGCTAGGTAAAACCACATATGAATGTGGATTTGGAATTTTGTCCCTTCTCTTTTTTTACCCTATATGGACATACAATAAAATCCTAGCTGAGAGTACTGTCATGAATAAGACAGAAAAAATTACAGTATTTAAATCCAACTGGTTGGAGCTGACATTTCAGAACTCAGGAAGGTAACATATTATATTCTTCTCCCCAGCTCTTTACTTTTATGTATCTTCTATTCTCTTAGAAGTTAGAAGAATGTTGAGCTTAACGTCAAAGACAGATTACCCTTTAAAAGAAACATCTATCAGAGAAAACATTAATTGGTTGCTGGAAAGCACAGCTATGAGAATAAAAGCATCTGGAATGAAATGAGAGATAAAAGCTGGAAAACATAGCTAATGAAGAATGGAATTCCTTTTATGCATGTGGGAGCTTGCACACATGTGTTCATTTTTCCCAAATATCTAAGATGTTTAGATGAGCAACAACATGCCGTTCGCATTGCCAGGCAAGTTTCCTTCTGGCTTTTCTGGTTTCTGTGATGGGAGACCTTTTCTCCCCGTAGCCTCCTGATGAAGTTCTCTATAAATTCTGCTCCGTGTTGCAGAAGGCCCACACTGCCACTCGTGCTCTGACAACTGCAAGCTGGGGATACAGAGGAGTGAGATACCCCACATGCACATGTGTGAACTGACAGAAGATGCAGAAAGAGAAGCAAAAAAGCATGAAGACTGCTTTTTGTCCTTCGGGGTGAGGCCAGTCTCCTGACAGCGTAAGTAGGAGTTTCAGCTGGGTTTACTTGGCCCCAATCTAACACACCTGAACCCTGCACACAATAGTACCCATGTAAGAATGGAGTGGGGTAGGGTGGATACGCACTGGAAGGACAGCGGACTGTTGGGAGTTCTCAGGAAGGTGGAGTGGAAGGAATGTCAGCAATCCTTGTTGCTTATTAATTTATGACTCTTTGCCTAATAAACCTTCCAAAAAGGGATTAGGGATCAAAGAACCAGACACGAAAGAAGTGAGATAAATTACTTCCTTTACTCCAGCGTTTTATAATTTTTTTAGCACCAGAGACCGGTTTCATGGAAGACTGTTTATCCATGGACCAGGGAGTGGGGGATAGTTTCTCGATGATTCAAGTGCATTACATTTATTGTGCACTTTATTTCTGTTATTATTACATTGTAATATATAATGAAGTAATTATACAACTCAGCATTATGTAGAATCAGTGGGAACCCTGAGCTTGTTTTCCTAGAACTAGACAGTCTCATCTGGGGGTGATGGGAAACAGCAACAGATCATCAGGCATTAGATTCTCATAAGGAGCACACAACCTAGATCCCTCGCATGCACAGTTCACAATAGGGTTCGTGCTCCTATGAGAATCTAATGCTGCCACTGATCTGACAGGAAGCAGAGCTAAGGCAGTAATGCAATTGATTGGAAGCGGCTGTAAATATAGCTGAAGATTTGCTCGTGAGCTTCCCGCTCACCTTCTGCTGTGCAGCTGGGTTCCTAACAGACCACAGACTGGTACCAGTCTCTGGCCCAGGAGTTGGGGACCCTTGCTTTACTCTACCCCTCCCTTTGCCAAATTTCAGGTCATCCTAATTATTTTCTGCCCTTTACAACTCCCTTCAAAACACACATACTGATAGTGTTTGGCAATGCAAAATTATTCAAGAGACTTTTTCCTTGCCAACTCTCCCACTTTCCAGCATTTCTCTCACCTAAATTCGAGAGCTTTCATGCCCCAGAGGTCTTACCCTTGATATCAACAATAATAATAGCTAATGCTTATTGAACATTTATTATGCATTAGGCACTACACTTGGGGTTCTTTACTCTTTTAAATCACTTATCACCCAACAATCCTATGAAGTACATACTATAATTGCCATGGTCTTAATGCTTTTGTCCCCCAAATTCATATGTTGAAATTGTAACCCCCAAAGTAATGGTGCTAAAAGGTAGGAACTTTGGGGAAATGATGAGGTCATGAGGCTGCAGCCCTCATGGTTGAGATTAGCGACCTTATACAAGAGGCCCCAGGGAACTTGTTTGTCCTCATGTACCATGCGAGGACACTGTGAGAGACGCCATCTATGAATGAGAAAGTGAGCTCTCACAGACACTAAATATGCTGGCATTTTGATCTTGGACTTCCCAGCCTCCAGAACTATGAGAAATACATTTCTATTGTTTATAAGCTACCAAATCTATGTGCTTTTTGTTGTTGTTGTTGTCACAAAACAGACTCGTGTAATTTTTATGCCCCTTTTAAAGATGAGAAAACTGAGGCTTAGAGAGCTTTTGAGCCAATTGTCTACTATAATAGAGCTTACATGTTGTGGGGCAAAGATTGGAACCCCAATCTCCTGACTCCAGAATTCACACTTTTAATCATTACGTGTTATCAATATTCCTATCCCCATCTCCTCATAAAAACTTAATGTCCTATCAGCTATCGTAAATGAAACTAGTTATATAAAGCTCCTAGACTGTGTCTGCCAATACTCAGTCTCTATTAATATCAGTGTCCCTTCCCCTTTCGGTATTCTCAACAGTAGATTATAATATGAATTAGCCTAGACATCTTATTTAATTGCTCAACATCCCCAGAGTAACAGTGCCCTAAATCCTTAAGGAATGGAAAATATACTGAAACTCTCAGACATCTTGGGAGATGGAAGGAGAGATTCTTTTAGAACCCCAGTCTAGCCCTGGTTATAAGCTTTAGTGGAGGCATGAACACTGCAATGAAACGGGGAATGTCAAATGACTGTGAAGCTGTATTTTCCTACTACAGAGGTGTCATTGTTAAAGTGGAAGCTTAGTTCAGGGCCTCTATTCAAGCACAACAAGATGCTAGGTACCAGGGTTTATTAATGAACAAAACACATTGTCTGGGCTCAAGTAATTTTTCAGGGGGCCAGATAATTAAAGAGGCAGTCTAATGAAGTCCCAATAAAATACCACCTCAAACTATATTACTATGTCACAGCATTGATGCCAACTTTATATAAATTAAAATAAAAACCAAGGGCAATTGTTTGAAGTTCCTGAAACAGTTTAGCTGGGCGAGTAAAGAAAAAACAGAGACATTTTTAGAAAACGAAGGGGAAAAGTACATATATCCTGAGGTAGGAGAAATGATGGCATGTTTAGAAATAAGGAAAAATCCAATGAGATTACTGAGTGAAAGCAAGTGGCAGAAGAGTTCAAAGATTTATTATTCTAGTTGTTTTAATTCTTATCCATTTATTTGTTCAAATCATACTTACCGATCTTAAATATAAAACTAACCCCCATGTCTTAATTATGTCTAGGTCTGTCGAAAGAACTTGTGGCTAGTGTATCCTGAGCACATGAGCCAAGTCCCCTAGAATGCATTTTAGGGGATAAGGGTGGCAAAAAAAGACAGTGAAGTATCTACCTCAGATTACTTTAACTCATCGCTTAGACTCATGCCTAGCTTTCTGGAGAGAACAGCTTCAGAGAAAGCAAATAAACTATTTATTTAAAGGATTCAGATTTGGGGCCTAAAACATACTGCAAGTTCTTTCTAAAGAAGTAATACTCCAGGTATGAGACTTGCAGCAACTTATCTCAACTATACATCTAATGTATTGAAGGAGACGTCACAGCAAGAAAGACTCTATCTTCTTCTGCACTCCTATTCTTGCTAATCAAATATAGTTGATCCTTGAACAACCCAGGGTTAGGGGTCCTCACCCCCCATGTAATCAAAAGTCTGGGTATAATTTTGACTCACCAAAAACTTAACCACTAATAGTCTACTGTTGACTGGAAGTCTTACTGATTACTTAAACAGTCAATTAACATATATTTGCATGTTTTTTATATATACATATATTACATACTGTATTTTCATAATAAGGTACGCTAGAGAAAAGAAAATGTTATTAAGAAAATTGTAAGGAAGAGGGAATATATTTACTATTAATTAATTAGAAGTGGATCATCATAAAGTCCTATATCTTCATCTTCATGTTGCAAAAGCTGAGAAGGAAGGAGAAAAGGAGGGGTTGGTTTTACTGTCTCAGGGGTGGCCGAGGCAGAAGGAAATCTGTGTACAAGTGGAACTGGGCAATTCAAACCCATGGTATTCAAGGCTCAACTGTAATATGGCGCTTTAGAATGAATGTCAAGAACACATATCAGAAGGAACAGGGTTTGGAATATTTCCAACACTCTAAGTCTCGCTTGAGAGCAGATAAAAAATAAAGGAGCTAGAATAGGCTTAGACCTCAGCAAGAGGGATTACTAACCTGAACCCAGTACTTTCCAGGAACTCTTCATATCATAAACCCACCCTTATAACAATGTGTAAAAGAACATACCGGTCATCAAATTTTTAAAGTTATCTTTATCATAAAACAGAATTTTAAAAATGAAAAGTCATGTCAGAGTAAGAGAAAATATGCATTATATATATATACACACACACATATATAATACATATATATGCAAATATGCATTACATATGTACATATGTGTACGTATATATAAAGTGTATATACAATGTATATGTCTATATGTATTTGTGTGTATCTATATATAATGACCAAAATATGTAAAGAATTCCGATGAATCTACAGTAAATGACAAATAGCCTAATTGTTTTTAAATGGGCAACAGGTATGAAAAAATATTTCACAAAAGAAGATATACAAATGGCCAAAAAGCATATTGTAAGGTGCTCAGTGTCAGTAATCATCATGGAAATGAACACTAAGACCAAAATAAAATACTACTTTATACCCGGGAGATTGGCCAACTTTTTTTTAAAGTAATTTCAAGGGCTGGAAAAGATGAGGAGCAATGGGAACTCTCATGAAAACTGGTACAACCACTTTGGAAAACTATTTGAAAGTTTTTTAATAAAGTTAAACATGTTTCTACCCTATGACTTAATAATTCTACTCTTAGGTATTTATCAAAAAGAAACATATGTCCATACAAAAAATTATGTAAGGATCTGTTTTGTTCATAATAGCCCAAACTGGAAACAACCAAATGTCCATTAACAAGGGAAAGGATGAATAGACATATATTATAATAAATATATATTATGCTAGGAATTTTAAATATAAATTTACATAAGTTATATGTTTTCAGCAATAAAAACTACAGACTACGTGAAACAAAAAATGGATTAATCTGGAAAACACTGCATTAACCAAAGGAAGCTAGACACAAAATAGTACATACCGTATGATCTCATTTATATGAGGTGCTGAAACAGGCAAAATGAAATTTGATCAGTGGTTACCTCTGACTGGATATAGAGATTTACTAGAAGGAGATGGACAAGGCCAGGCATGGTGGCTCACACCTGTAATCACAGCAGTTTGGGTGGCCAAGGCGGGTGGATCACTTGAGCCCAGGAGTCCGAGACCAGTCTGAGCAGCATAGTGAGACCTCATCTCTACAAAAAAATAGAAAAATTAGTCAGGTGTGGTGGTGCAAGCCTGTAATCCCAGCTTCTTGGGAGGCTGAGGCAGGAGGATCAATTGAGTTCAGGAGATGGAGGCTGTAGTGAGTTACGATTGCACCATTGCATACTCCAGCATGGGTGACAGAGTGAGATCTTGTCTGGAAAAAGAAGAGAGAGAGAGAGAGAGATAAGATATTCTGCAATGACAGAATGTTCAATATCTTGATTATGGTGTTGGTTAAACAGTTGTTTACATTTGTCAAAACTCATCTAATTTTACATCTAAAATCTGTACACTTTATCGTAGTAAACTATATCACAATTTTTTTTAAAGTTTTGTATTAAGAAATATTATCTACCAAAAAAAGATATCCATACCCAAATGTGTCCCATTAGAAACATTTTTTTCTCTCCTAAAACAATGAGTGTGTCTGTCATTTAATAACTGGTTCTCAGAACAAGCAAGGCAGTATGTACATCGCTAAACATCACCTTTGTGACTAACACCATTCAGTCCTCAGAGGAATACCTATCTTCATTCATGACCTATCTTACCTAAGCAAAAAGTAATGATGTTCAAATGCTGTGGGCTGGTGGGTTGTGCCACTGCCAACGATAGAGACAGATAGGGATCCAGAGTAAGCAGATCACTTGAGCAGGAGAGGAAATTCAGCAGGAGGAAATACGAATTCATTAACTTGAAAAGGCATTGTCTTCCATAGCATGAATACAATAGATTCTCGCATATAAGTATAGTTTACGCCATTTCTCAATATTCTTGTTTGTCTTTGTGATTCAGTTCATAGTTGCAAATCAGCAACTATGAATTAGCTACGTTTTTGCAACCATTGCAAATGGGGAGTAAAGATAATTCTAAAATGCTAAGCAATCACAATACACTTAAATTTGTATAGGTCTAGGTCTCGATGTAACATTCATAATGGTTATTATTAATTCATTACATTGATAACCAGGTGGACATCAAATGACAGAATTGAAAAAATATTGAATGCCAAAATTAAAAAGAAACAAACGTATTTAATACAAACATTTTTAATAAAGCATAATTAAACTTTGAAAGATTAAATTAAAAGTTTAGCTTCATTTAAATAATTTGTTTTAAACATTTGATATCATTGATTATAATTTAATAAATATAATTTGATTTTTTCTTTTAATTTTAATAGATTACATAAATATTTTAAAGGATAACTATATGTGAAAAACTGTTTCTTTTAATATTTGCTTTACTTTACATTCTTAATAAGAATATATTTAATTGTGTACAAAAATTAAATATTGATTTGTTTTTAAATCTTTGAGATTATGGTCAACAAACTATGGCATGTAAAAATAAAATCTTATTGGAACATAGTCACATCCATTTGTTTCCATACTATCTGTATCTGCTTTAGTGCTATACTGTCAAAATTGACTTGTTGTAACAGAAACAATATAGCTGGAAAAATGTAAAATATTCAGTAACTGCTTCTTTAAGATGTTTGCCATTCCTTACTTTACATTATTCCTGCCAAGAAAACACAAATTATTTGAAAATTTGATGACAATATAATTAGTGATTCAGCTGAAATGCGGGTGACATATTTTATAAACTAAACATATAATGTATATATTACATACATATTTATTATTTATCTGTAAATCTTTGATCCATCAATGGAACATCCAGCCATTTGCAAAATAATAAAATCAGTCATCTTTGATACATTTGGCCGACTTTCAGTCATCTGAAATTTACAGCTTTACACATATTTTTCCATTTTGTCATTATGAAAGCACATTTTTTCCAGGTAGGAAATAACTACATGTTTTATTTAATGATTTGTTATTTGATTTATAACTTTCAAACAATTGGACAATTGGCATTTGGGTCTCCATTTGTTCTTGTGCCCCAGGCTCTGCACACGTAAAGGAAAAAAGATGAACACTCTCATATGCCTGTAACTCAGAGATCAGCCTCTCTACTGCAAATATCCCTTGATAAAGAATCTGTGAAACAATCTAGTGTTTGCTTTGACAGGAGAGGCCTTGATCTCTTTCTTGTCCCTAGACTAGTGTAAGGTGAAATGATAACTCTTCATTCTTCCTATAGGCTTCTGATCTCCCATGACCAATGCAAATACTTGCTGAGAGGAGACGGAAATGGAGCTGAGAAAAGGAGTACTTTTATTTTTTTAATTCACTTTATCCCTTTTGTTACTCAAGTAATCAAATAAATTATTGCATAATAAGAACAATAATTACTTATAGAGTAAGTGAATCTCGAAAGGTTTCCCAACCCAGAATGGAGATAACACTTTCCATCATTATGCAAACTTTCACTTCTCATTTTTTCCTCTTCCTTCACCAGCCCAAATGAAGGGTTCAGAGCTAGAAGGAGGATATTACTATTCCCAACACAAAGAAATGGTCAAGGTTTGAGATAATGGAAGTGCTAATTACCCTGATCTATCACTATATATTATATGTATTGAAACATTACTATGTACCTCATGAGTATGTACAATTATTATTAGTCAACCTAAAAATGAAAAAGAAACTGGGACCCTTACAATGACTTTCCCTTGACTTTTGCTCATCATTCTTAATTCTAGATAGCCTCAAGAAAAGCTTAGAAATTTGTTTTTTCTTCTATCTCAGTCTGCAACAAATTTTTAGGCAAGGTTTCTACCTACCAATGTTCTTTGTGAGTTTGGGGGTAGGGAGACAGTACAAAGATTTATTTCCTCACTTTTTATAAATCATTATGGATTTTGTTCAATTTTTCCAGATTAGTGTAATGCAACCAAAAATAAAGAACATAGTTGCTTTTGTTTGTTTGTTTGTTTGTTTGTTTTTCTCTTGCTGCCTACATTTCTAGCCCTCTAGATCCACATAATCCTGCTACTGGCCTAATACTGTTTGAGGCTGGCAAATTCACTATTTCTTGTAGAGCAAAACGTTGCCTTGAACAGAAAGGGTGCCTGCCAGATGACCTACTGCAAATCTAGATTTACTGGGAGCTGATGAAGCTCACACCCATGTCTATTTCAAAAGCCTGGGAAGGCCCTGGCCATCTATTAATAATATTTAACTGTTGCTAATTTCCCACTGAAAGAACTCTTGCCTACTGTGCAAACCTACCCAGCATGATAAGGTCATGGGCAATAGACTGCATCATGGTATAATGGTTTCATAATTTGTATTTTGGGTCATTCATAGTGAATAGTTATTAAATGCTTACATATCTAATTTTACATGCATAATTTGTATTCTTTATCTTAAAAAATGTCTCCCATAATATATACAGTTCTGGCCCCATAAAACCCAGATTCCTCCCAGAATTTTGTTGCCAAATGCTAGGCTTTTGGCCTAGGCCTTGTTGCTCACTGCACAGAAAACCAATCACTGAGATAACAAGTTGATATGGTTTAGTTGTGTCCCCACCCAAATTTCATCTTGAATTCCCACATGTCATTGGAGGGACCTGGTGGGAAGTAATTGAATCATGGGGACAAGTCTTTCCTGTGCTGTTCTCATGATAGTGAATGAGTCTCATGAGATCTGATGGTTTTATAAAGAGGAGTTCCCCTGCTACAAGTTTTCTCTTTGCCTGCTGCCATCCATGTAAGACATGACTTGCTCCTCCTTGCCTTCCTCCATGATTGTGAGGCCTCCTAGCCATGTGGAACTGTAAATCCATTAAACATCTTTCTTTTGTAAATGGCTCAGTCTTGGGTATGTCTTTATCAGCAGTGTAAGAACAGACTAATACACAAGTATTGCCAAGGAAGAAGGTTTTATTGCAAGTGACATCAAAATTAGGATAATTTTATCCCCAGAAAATGGGGGCAAGTTTTAAATCCATTCTTAATGGATGCTTAGTAAATGTTGGGTGCAAGAATGAATAACCTCCACAATCAGATACATTTCAATTAAATTTCAATAAAATTTCAATTTGTCTGATATAATATCTTGAAGTTCAATTTGCCTGAAATAATATCTTAATTTTATTTACAATGTAAGGTAGCTAAATGAAATGTCTGAATCTTTAAAAAACAATAATATATTGGAAAGAGGTCAATAAAAGCATGCACTTTAGAGTCAGCTAGAAATGGACTTACATCCTTTCTGCTGGTCGTCTAAACCTGATCAACTGTTTAATTTCCTTGAGTCTCATTTTCCCCATCTGTAAAATGATGATGATATACTTCCTTTGCAGAACCATGCTGGTGATTAAATGTGATGATATATGTGTACCACCAAATCAGGCTGCTAAATATGCAAAAGGCATTTGAGGAGCATTAGGAGGCATAGTGTGGAGGCTGAACACACAGACTCTGAAATCAGATTACCTAGTTTAAATCCTCACTCTGTAGCTAGTTAGTTACACAATCTGGGACAAATTGTTCAACCTCTCTGTGCCTCCCTGTCCTCATCATTAAAATGAAAATAAAAGTGATATCAATATTAGAAGGTGGTTGTGAAGATTAAATGAGTTAATATTTCTGTAGCACCAAGAACTTGCCTTTGGCATCTAGGATGCTATGTAAGTATATATTAAATTGTGAGCTATTTATTTATTGAAAATCTTTATTTCACTAGACCAGAACTGTTCTATTAGGTACATGCTATAGAAGAATAACCATAGCATTATCTCCGAAAATGTGGGAAGTTTGTTCTAATTAAATCCACATTCCATTGTTTGGGTTTCTTGTAGCTGCAGATTTGTAGACAACTTCTTGAAAAGCCAACATTTTGAATCTATGGGAGCATGCTCTGTCTTGTTCCTATACATCCAGACTCCAATTATACTACTTGGTTACTACCTTCAAAAATATTTTTGGTAACAGTTGAACAAAAAGAGATCCAAAAATATATATATATATTGTTTTCTCTGGAATCCAAGAGAGTTTAATTAAAATGCCAACATGATCAAGCAGGCTAAGAATGTTTTCTAATTATTTCAATTAAGAGTCGGGAAGATTTGATTAATATTATACTGAGTGCTTGGGGCTCTGGCAAATCTGTATATTTTCATTTCGTTATTCATCTCTAGTATATCCTATTAATTATCTTTCTTTCTCTCTGCCTTTTTCTTCTTCGATAAAATCTTTTTTTTTCAGTCTCCAAAGCTTCTTCCTTAGAATAGTAAGAATTATTTTAAGTGCTACAGTTAATTTTAGTCAAAACTTTGAATACCATTTGAGTTAATTCATATCTCAGATTCTTCATATAAAAGGAATATGAGTTTTAAAAAATAGAGCTTTCCCAAGCTTGAGATAATTTACTGTGTAATTCAGTGTCTACCAGAGAATTAAAATGATTATTTATGTTCCCCAGACTCAGAGCATTAGGAAAACATTGAACTGTGCCTGATTTCTTAAAACACACAGTTGGAATTGTTTATTAATGCTTCGTTTGTATGCAGAAAGCCCAACACATATTAAAATAGGTATTCAATTCTGTGTTGATTTCAAGGAAATGAAGGAGAGCCAGTTTATCATCAAAGCTCATATATTCAATACCCACCCAGAAATTACATAAACGCAGCGCCCCATTTGAAATATTAAATAGACAGAAGTCTAAAATCCAAAGCTACCAGTCCCAAAGAAAAGATCATTTGTTCTTTTATATATTTGAAATATTAAATTTCTGGCTTAATATGTAAGTCTGAGTAGGTGTGTGAAATGGTTTTCTTTGAGAAGATACCTATTTAGTGCTATTTTTCAGCCTGGTAATTGTGTTGATATTTTAAAATATGTTATTATATATACCCAGAGGTTTTAGAAATTGTGGTATGTTTTACAAAAATATGAATAAATGTGAAATAGAATTATGCTGAAATTTCTGTGAAAACTATAATTCTGAATTGAATGCCTTTTGTGTTTTTAAACCTCACTTTCATAAACATGAAAGTAAAATATGAGTTTCAAAAAGAATGGTATCTGTAGTTCTTTTATGCAGTTAGTTTCATGCTTATTTGTGTGTATATATATATATATGCACACACATATACACACAAGTTTTTTATTTCTCTTCTATTAAAAAAATCCCTAAAAAGTTACAATAACATTAAGATGATATATTAAATACAATTCCATAAAGAGTTTCTGCTTTTTATCCTTGGGTTAGTTTCTCTCTCTCATTTCCTTATTTGAAATTTTTTAAGAGAAAAAAATATGCACATATTCTTCCTTCTGTACCCACTATCACTGCAGCTGGAAGCTATCACACCTGGCTCCTTTCTTCTTCCACGTATCAATTTACATTCCTGGAAGGTGGCGTTCTTGATAGCGCTTTTATACACAAAATGCTCTTTCACCTTCATTTACCTAGGCTACATTAAGTAAAAGATGGGAAGAATTATTATGATTATAATTATTATAATTCTACATAATAAAAAGGCTTATTTTATCCAGATTTTTATTGATGATGTAAAGAGAAGAATTATAAGTGATGAAATGTATCTTTTATAAGAAATGAAAAATTAATGCTCCTAAATGAAGAAAAATCCACCCATAAAGAGAATCAAATGCAGCATTCTGATTCATTCTTTGATGACAAAAAGAAAAAAACAACGTGATTTGGGGTTACTATGATCATTTCATTGCAAAATTGATGAGAACCTGTCACTAACTGTGTTCTATACTAATCCTCTTTACTGTGCTAGGCATTCTTTACCACGTTTCAGGTTTAAAGTAAAACGAACAAAGTATACTTCTTTTTTTTTTTTTTTTTTTTGAGACAGAGTCTCGCTCTGTCGCCCAGGCTGGAGTGCAGTGGTGCCATCTCCGCTCACTGCAAGCTCCGCTGCCTCCCAGTTCACACCATTCTCCTGCCTCAGCCTCCGGAGAAGCTGGGACTACAGGGGCCCGCCACCATGCCCGGCTAATTTTTTTTTTTGTATTTTTAGTAGAGACGGGGTTTCAACGTGTTTGCCAGGATGGTCTGGATCTCTTGACCTCATGATCCACCGGCCTCGGCCTCCCAAAGTGCTGGAATTACAGGCGTGAAAAGTATACTTCTTTCTGGGTGGATGACAGGCCTCAGTGAAATAATTCACGTAAAATATTCACTCAATGCCTATATACAGCTGGTGCTCAGCAAATGGTTATATCTATTTCAAAACCAGATTTTTAAAAATTATTTTTTAACCGTTTTTATCTATTGATATCTTTTCTCTTTCAAACTTTTACCTTAACAATTAACATAGAGAAGAGATAACCCACAGAATGGGAGAAAATATTTGCAAACCACACATCTGATAAGGGGTTAATATCCAAAATATATAAGAAATGCAAACAACTCAGTAGCAAGAAAATTTAAAGAAAAAAAAATTAATTCAAAATTGGGCAAGAAGTCAGGGGCAATGACTCACGCTTGTAACCCCAACACTTTGGAAGGCTGAGGTGGGCGAATTGCTTGAGCCTGGGAGTTCAAGACCAGCCTGGGCAACATGGTGAGGCCCCATCTCTACAAAAAAATTTAAAAAAACAAAATTAGCCAAGTGTGGTGGCTGGTGGCTGTGGTCCCAGCTACTCAGGAAGCCAAGATGGGAGAATTGCTTGAGCCTGGGAGGTCAAGGCTGCAGTGAGCTGAGTTTAAGCCACTGCCCTCCAGTACTCCAGCCTGAACAACAGAAAAGACTCTCTCTCTCTCAAAGAAAAAAAAAAACAAAAAAACAAAAAAACAAAAAAAAAACACTTACGCAAACATTTCTCGAAAGAAGACATACAAATGACCAACAGTATCACTGATCATCAGGGAAATGCACATCAAAAATACAGTGAGATATCACCTCATGCCTGTTAGAACAGCTTTTATCAAAAAGATACCAGATAAGAAGTGCTAGCAAAGATGCAGAGAAAGGGGAATTTGTGCATTGCTGATGGAAATGTAAATTAGTGCAGTCATTATGGAAAATGGTATGGAGGTTCTTCAAATAAATAAAAATAGAACTACCATATGATCTGACATTACCACTTCTGGGTATACAGCCAAAGGAATTGAAATCAGTATGTTAAAGAGATATCTGTACTCCCATGTTCATTGAAGCATTATTCACAATAGACAAGGTATGGAATCAACCTAAGTGTCCATCAATGGATGAATGTTTAGAGAAAATGTGGTATACATACATGACGGAAAACAATCCAACCTTTAACAAGAAGAAAATTCTGTTATTTGAAACAATGTAAATAAGCCTGGAAGACATTATGCTAAGTGAAATAAGACAGACACAGAAAGACAAATACCACATGACTTCACTCATATGTGGAATCTAAAAATGCTAATCTCATAGAAGCACAGAGTAGAAGGATGATTACCAGGGTCTGGGGAGGGGCAGTGAGGAGCAAGGAAAGGGGAAGTTATTTGTCAAAGGTTACAAAGTTTCAGGTAGGAGGAATAGTTTTGAGATCTATTGCATGCAGGGTGACTAGAGTCAATAATAATATTTTGCATATTTTGAAACAACTAAGAAAGTGAATTTCAAATGTCTCACCACAAAAAAATAAGCAAGTAAGTGCTGGGCATGCTGGCTCACGCCTGTAATCCCAACGCTTTGGGAGGCAGAGGCGGGTGGATCACCTGAGGTCAGGAGTTGTAGAGCAGCCTGGCCAACATGGTGACACTCCATCTCTACTAAAAATACAAAAAATTAGCCCAGCATGGTGGCGGGCACCTGTAATTCCAGTTACTCTGCAGGCTGAAGCAGAAGAGTCGCTTGAACCCAAGAGGTAGAAGTTGCAGTGAGCCAAGATCACCCCACTGCACTCCAGCCTGGGCAACAGGAGCAAAACTCTGTCTCCAAAAATAAATAAATAAATAAACAAGCAAGGTGATGGATATTTTAATTAGCTTGATTTAATTTTTCCACATCATATACGTATGCCAGAACACCATATTGTACTCCATAATGTATACCTTTATGATTTGTCAATTAAAAATAATCTTAATTTTCTAAAACTTATACCTCACATCCATGCTTATAATATATAAGTGTTTCTTAATAAAATATTTGTAAGTATTTTTCCATGATTCCTTTAAATTTTACTATTCACTTGCTTTTAAATTTGTACTTATAAAAAGGACACTTTTCTTCCCTTGATGAAACAGACTTTTACACACTAAATGTGTTTTGAAATCAAGCTCCTCTAAATATGAAATCTTTATCATTTGCAAACTGTTTTTAAGGAATTTCCTCCTATTTTATTTTATCAGCAGCTGCTACATCTACAAACAACAAAAGTATTAAACCACAATTTTTCCTTAACCATGAATTATTGACAACATAAAAAGGTTACATAATTGACATTTCTTTATAGATTCTTAACAATTTTGTTTCTAAGAAATAAACATCTTGTACCACAGCCTCCCGAACACCCAACAATTAAAGTAAAACTCAATCATTTTGGAAAGAAAATAAAATTATGTTTAAACTTCAAAGTTACTTGGAATTAAGAACGTGAGAAAGAAAATTTGAAAGTAACAATCGGTTGAACTTTACTGCGTCTCATCTTTGTCCCTTTGTGATGGAGCTTAATTTTAACTACGTAAATTGCATTCAGGATGCATGAGCTCCTTTATCTAATCACAGGCTGCCAAGAATCTGTTTAGACATTCACCTGGGTTAATACACATATTATTGTTCTTCAGTTTGGAAAATGAAGCTTCGGACAGAATCCATTATCTGTGCATGTTGGTTTGCCTGAGCAATTGTTTCCCAAATGCATATTAATTTTAATTTTATTATTTTTAGCTCTCTCCATATGGGTCCGTGTGTCCTGAGTCATAGCTCAGTCCTTGGGTAAAAATATCTGTGACAAGTTGTCAGGTCTTGAAATGGGTTTCCAGGGTCTCGGATTGTGTAACCTTGGGAGATGTTGACCTCCCAGTGAGTAATACTGGGTAGCAATCAATGGAGGCCTTCCAATGTCTTCTCATTATACACAGAGTTCCCACAAGTCTTGTTCCCTGAAATGCTTAGAAATAAGAGCAGCCTGTGGTCACAAAATTGGGAAAAACTGTATACCACAGCCCCTGTGGAGAAACAAGTGGTACATTAGTGATCATGTTAAAGTCCTGAAAAGGCATAAAACAGTCTAACTTTGTTTAACTCCACACTTCCTAAATGTATTTGAGCATGCCACCTTTTAAACAAAACAACCAGAAAGACTTTTTCCTCTTTCCTCTTATCTGTTTTTCAAGTTTCTGCAATAAACAACTAATACTAAAAAAGAAAGCAACACATGCATGGAAAATGCAGCAGTTAAAATTGCCATACTAATAGACCCGGATTTTCCTCATCACATTTTTTCCATACCTGAAGCCCAGCAAAATTCACAATCTCTGACCTACTTGTTGTTAGAGCAACAATTTCGAAGTAGACTCTGTAGCCCATTAGTTCCCGGAGATATTAGTGAATCTTTCACAAAAAAGAATTTCAGTGTAAAAAACATTTGGGATGTGCAAAGTTGTGACTGGACTTCTCAGAAACTTTAATATTGTGAGTCACATTGTGCATTTCCCAAAGAGATACAGTTACTGTGTTTTATCAAATGTATTTGATCCTTGTGTTAGTAATACCTTGAGTTACTTTTTTCTATCAAAATCAGTTTGGGACTGATTTACAATTTTAGCTCGAGAAGTGTTTGAAGACCCGGGGATAACATGGATTAAAATGCTTTTCAGCAGTTGACCTAAGACCTTGGCTGAACTCTGAGGTTTTGCCAAAGGAAAAAATATGTAACATTGTTTGCAATGATTGTCAGATATAGCTTGGAAACTCAGGGACTTTGATTTTAAATGTTAAGGAAAGATAGGTAAATTAGATACATAGATAGATACATACATACATACATAGATTATCATAATGATAACGGATTTTTCACATGTATAACCAAAATACATTTTCCTGACTAAATGAAATGTGTGTGTGTGCATGTGTGTGTATGTGTTTGTGTGTGTGTGTGTGTGTGTACATATTTCCTTTCATTTGGTCAACCAATATTTATTCAGCATCAATTCTGTTCCAAAAAGAGATGCCATACTAAACATACAAAAATGCTTAGGTAAGTCCATGACCTCTGAAAGTTTAGTCTCATTGACAAGCAAGCCATGCAAATAAACCCAATAATATCATGACAACTGTAGGGACAGAGCTACATCTAAAGAGCCATGGGAGCCTAGAAAAGGACTCAGAGGTTCACGAAAGGTTTCTCAGAAGAGCAAATTCCTGAACTAAGACCTCTAACTCCTGTTCCATCCAGTTTCCACCATTGCTTCCACTTGAAGATCTTATAAAGCATGAAACTGCATCCTATAAATTTAATCTTCTTTTTGTAGTTCTGACAACAGTTTGACAACAAATGGCAATCTTTTCAAATTTTCATTAAAAGCCGTGTTTATACAGTGGAAATAAAAGTGTCGTTAAAATAATAAATGTGACCTACTGTGCCTAATATAGTACAAGAAATTATCACTAATGAAGATAAAAAAATAATATTGGCTCCAAGTATGAGGTGGAACTATCATTCAGATCATCCATGTTGAAGAAATACTGAAGATCCTCTTTTTTTGCTGACTGCAATCTGCTACCGAATTGAACCTTTGAACCATTGAATCATTAATTTTTAAAAATCACATTTTGCCAGCCAATTACTCAGCATTCCATGACATGATCAATGATGTTAAAGGTTTCCAGCTCATTGTATTAATCAATTAAACACAGAATATAAACAAAAAACAACTGTCAGCTGATCTGGATCCACAGCAGATGAACTGCTGTTGGAAACAATTAGTAATGAAATAATGCTTGAATACTAAGGGCAAAGGCCTAATTGATTTTTCAAAAGTAAGAACACTCTAAATGCTCAATTAGTTAATAATTTGCCTACTAATTGATTTCTTCAAGGTGTCTGACTGGCAAAATTGAGAAAGGTTCTATAATCACTATCCTTCTACAAAAAGTGTGTTTCTAGGCATCTAGGAAGTTTAGAAGATCAGTTTAGACTCCCATTAATATTGTAGAAAACTTTCTCCAAGGATAAAAAAGCTACTATCATCAACAAAGAAATTATCAACTAGTAAAACTCTGGGGAGCACTTCAAGAAACCAACTAATTTCATGAAGAATATTAGAAAATTAAATAGGAAAAAAATAAAATGATGCAAATATCTATTAGAAATAACAGACATTTACCAAATGCAAAAGGACAGGTTCGAGACTGAGAGACTTGTGATTAAAATGTGTTTAATTGCAGGTAATGAACTAAATAAAGAGAAATGAACATACGAAGATGCTAAGAATTCTTTTAATTACATTGTATTCCCTAATTCTGTATTTTCACTTGTTAAATCAAGTTTAGCCTAAAGCTGTCTCCTTACAATATTTTAAGTTTAGCCTAAAGATTTCTCTGTACGTAGTGAACTATAACCTAAATAAAGGCATAAGCTGACTATAGCCCACACTTGCGCCAATCATCGAGTTTTGAGCAAAGGGGGCCAACTGTTCCAATTGCATTCAAATAAGGCAATGGCTGAGCTGTAACCAACCCAGCTGTTTCTGTACCTCACTTCCATTTTCTCTAACTCACTTTCTTTTTCCTGTCCATGAATCTCCTTCCACCACGTGGCTGTTCTGGAGTCTCTCTGAGCCTACTCTGGTTAAGGAGGCTGCCGAATTAGCAAATTGTTCTTTGCTCAGTTAAACTCTGTTAAATTTAATTTGGCCGAGGATTTTCCTTTAACCCACTGTACAGGGCAGGTGACATGACCTTTGGTCATGCACCTGATGAATGTTGTGCGCATGATATAATAGAGATGATGGAGTTGGGATATTGCCCCACCCAAATGTAATCCCCGGTGTTGGAGGTGGGACCTGATGGGAGGTGACTGGGTCATGGGGGCAGATTTCTTATGAATGGTTTGGTCCCATCTTTTTGGTACTGTCCTCAGGATAGTGAGTGAGTTCTCCTGAGATCTGGTTGTTTAAAAGTGTGTGGCATATCCCCCCGTCTCTTGATCCTGCTTTTACCGTGTGATGTACCTGCTCCCCCTTCATCTCCCACCATGATTTCTGGTTTCCTGAGGCCTCCCCGAAGCCAAGTAGAAGAGGGAGCCATGCTTCCTGAAAAGCATGCAGAATGGTGAGCCAATTAAACCTTTTCTTTTACAAGTTACCTAGTCTTATGTAATTTCTTTATAGCAACGCAAGAACAGACTACTACAATAAATTATAGATACTAAAAAAAAAATCTGAAAGCATCTTGAGAATAGATTACAATGCTCACGGTATAAATATTAGTAGCTAACATTTATTGGACACTTTCTATTTGCCACTTCGCTAAGTATTTTACATAGATTAACTCATTTACTCCTCAGAAATTTCTACGAGAAGCGAAATGTCTTTCCAGCTGGTAAACAGTATGTCTAGTATTTGAATCCAGAAAATCTGGTTTCAGGATCCATGTTCCTAACTTCCTTATTATCCTTTATCAAACCATGCCCTGTTTTAGCACTTTACATAGGTTTTCTTACTTAATCTCATTACAGTCCTATTGTTAGATACTCTGTATTAGATACTACATACTGACAAAAAATTCTAGTTGAATAATTTGCTCAAGGGTCACTGGACTAGTATATAGTCACTTAGAAATTTACAGGACTGATATCAGAATACATGGTCTTTGGACACAGGTATGAACAGACAGGTTGAGTCTTCCCACTAAGTAGCTGGTGACCTTTGATTTTTAATTGCTCCTCACTATGTCGCTTTTCCCCTCCCTTCTCCCCCAGTTTGAACCCAGACACATGACTTCACTTGTTTTTCAGGGGTACTATAAAAAGGTTTTTAATAAGCACAAATCGAACATAAAAATTACTAAGTAGGAAGATATTTGCACTGGTAGAAATATACATATACATTTATGTGTTTAAATATTCTAAGTTGAGTAGTGTAAGTTCCCTTATATGAGGACCAAAAATCTAACAAAAAAAGAAACAATGTTAGCTAAAAACATCAAACATACATTAGCTGCTCAGCTAATGACCAGGAAATGATTTCCACTTAAAGAACCACCTGGCAAGGTGGGATCCAGTGGACCAAGAAGCTGGAGAGAGGGCGCACATGGGAGTTCACTCTAAGTGTAGGATCCAGACCTGAGACCAAGAACTCAGGCTTTGGTCTCTAATTCCATAGCCACCCTCAGCGGGCAGCAGTTTCTCCAGTCAACACCAAATGATCCAAGGCCCTACGAAAAGGTTGCAAGCCTTTTCTTCTCCCCTTTCCTATCTTTTTGTTTATCCCTTCGGTAAACAGAGATGCAGACAGAGTGAAGCAATCAACAGAGTTTAAAGAATCAGGAGCACCACTTTTCTTCTTGGTTTATTCCTAAATAATCTTGAGTTGAAATTGTATGATATTAATAAAAGATAGGATGCTTGATTAAGGTTTTAAGATTCTAACCCTGGGTCCTATTTTTTTCTTATTATAAAATTGGAAATCAACATTCTTACTGCCTTCTGTCAATGTGTGGATCACTAAGCTAATGTATCCAATGTGACACCTGGCAGGTGTCAGTTCCTCCTTCCTTCCTGCCCATCCCCTGTAGCACCATCAGCTCTCCTTCCCACTTAACTTCCTCACTGCATGGAAGAGAAAATCATGGTATCCAAGTGTTGAAAACCATCCCTCTCCATGCTCAAGTCTCAGTCACACAAATCAAATCCTCCAAGCTACACTTTTTCTCAACTTCTCTTCTCCCCATCTATAGTTATCTTTGGGTCACCCAGGCCTGAGTAAAAACCTACAGTTCATTATCCTTTTTCCCTTTAACTCTGCCCCAGTGCAATTAGCTATATGCATTGTTTGAGAGAAGGGATTATATTAAATAGAGAGAACAATGAGTTAACTGGCTTTGGAGTATCAAAATTGTTTTAGCAGTTAACTTTTAGGCATTAGGTTTTTCTTTTTTCTTTCTTTTTTTTTAGTTTCCCTTTTCTCTCTCTTTATATTAAAAAAAAAGTTGGATTTTTATGTCTGCAAAGCCAAGCTTCAAAGGAATTGGGTCACAAAATGTATCTCCAAACCAAAGACCAAGAACTAAATAGTTGAGGAACTAAATGTAATCTGGATTACTGAATGACGGTTTTCTTCTGAGAGAAGTATGCATTTCTAAGGAGATGTGGCAAGCAATGAGGGGGAGGTAGATAGGAAGTATGCTGAGTTTAGGAGAAATCCAAGAGCAGTGGGGCTTCAGCCAATAAAACACAGTTTGTAGAGAGTGTTAAGAAGATGTCACCAGGACAACCAGTGGCAGCACCAATACCCTGAAGCAGTATCAGGAACAGTGGCATGATGTATGCAGGCAGAGAGAACCTAAGCCTACACTCAGGCTTTTGTCAGCTCCAAGGAGCATGAAAAAAAAAAAAACCATCCAGAAGTGTGTCATGATCCTGAGAGGATCAGGGAAGTATATGAGAGGAGACACCAAACCAGAAAAGACCTTGCATTGGATTAAGCAGATCTTCGGTAAGTGCATTAATCTGTTACTAGCAATGATGGAGAACTACACAGATTTTTCTTCATGTAGAATGGCAGTTCAGGACAGTGTTCACACATGTCATTTTTTTTCCTTTAAAATTTTTTTTATGTTGCCAACAATCATATTGAAAAAAAGCTCAACATCCCTGATCACTAGAGAAATGCAAATCAAAACCACAATGAGATACCATCTAACACCAGTCAGAATGGCTATTAAAAGTCAAAAAATAACAGATACTATTGAGGTTGTGAAGAAATAAGGAACATCTTAGTGGGAATGTAAATTAGTTCAACTATTGTGGAAGACAATGTGGTGATTCCTCATGACGGAAATACCGTTCAACCCAGCAATCCCATTATTGAGCATATGTCCAAAGGAATATAAATCATTCTGTTATAAAGACACACGCATGCATCTGTTCATTCCAGCGCTATTCACGACAGCAAAGACATGAAATCAACCCAAATGCCCATCAATGATAGACTGGATAAAGAAAATGTGGTATATACACACCATAGAATACTATGTAGCCATAAAAAAGAATGAGATCATGTCCTTTGCAGGGACATGGATGGAGCTGGAGGCCATTATCCATAGTAAACTAACACAGGAACAGAAAACTAAATACCACATGTTCTCACTTATAAGCGGGAGCTAAATGATGAGAACACATGGACACATAGAGGGGACAACACACATTGGGGCCTTTCAGAGGGTTTGGGTTGAGGATCAGGAAAAATAACTAATGGGTACTAGGCTTATTACTTACCTGATGAAATAATCTGTACAACAACCCTCCATGACACAAGTTTGTGTAAGTAGCAAACCTATACTTGTACCTAGAACTTGAAATAAAAGTTAAAAAAATACGTATTTTTATACCTAACGTTATGGTCTGTAAACCTTTATGCCCTCCACAGTGGAAAGGGTTTAATTCAAGAGCTGTTTAAGCCTCTCCAGATCCACCAAAATGAATTGGAAATTTTGTTGCAATGAGTAGTCCATCTGGCTGCTATAACAAAGTAACATAAACTGAGTCAACAGGAATTTATTTCTCGCAGCTCTGGAGGCTGGGAAGTCCAAGATCAAAGTGCTTGTATCTGATGAGAACCTGACTTCTGATTCATAGATGGTGCTGTTGAGCTGTGTTCTCACAAGGTAGAACAGGGAAATGAGCTCCCTTGGGGCTCGCTCTTCCTTCCTTTCTTTCTTTTTTTTTTTTTTTTTTTTTTTGAGACAGAGTCTTGCTCTGTTGCCTGGACTGGAGTACAGTGACACAATCTCGACTCACTGCAACCTATACCTTCCAGGTTCAAGCAATTCTCCTACCTCAGCCTCTGGAGTAGCTGGGATTATAGGCACACACCACCATGCCCAGCTAATTTTTGTATATTTTTAGTAAAGAAGGGGTTTCACCATGTTGACCAGGCTGGTCTCAAACTCCTGACCTTGTTATCTGCCCGCTTCGGCCTCCCAAAGTGCTGGTATTACAAGTGTGAGCCACCGTGCCCAGCCAGGACTCTTTCAAAAAGGCACCAATTCCATTTATGAAGGTTCTGCCCTCATGACTTAATCACCTCCCAAGCTTCCGTCTTCTAATATCATCACCTTAGATGTTAGGATTTCAACATATAAATTTTAAGAGATCATAAACATTTAAACCATACAATTGACTAATACTGAAGTCAACTTGCGTATTTTTAGTATGTCAAAAATAAAAATATTTTGTGGAACACATCCATGTTTGTAATAGTATTGTTCACGATAGCCAAAAAAAGATAGAAGCAACCCAAATGTCTACCAGTGGATGAATGGATAAGCAAAATATTCATTTCTTTTTCAGAAATATCCTTTCTTTTTCAGGTGGAATCATATTCCATTGTATGTATACACATATTCCATTGTATATCTACATGCAATGTATCCATATACAGCATATATCTATATACAATATCAATATACAACTCACATACTATAGAATACAATTCCATTCGAAAAAAGAAGGAAATTCTGACACATTCTACAGCATAGATGAACCTTGAGGACATTACGTTAAGTGAAATTAGCCAGTCACAAAAGGCAAATACTCTATGATTCACTTATATGAGGGATCTAGAGGTCTAGAGAAGTAAAATTCATAGAGATAGGAGAGTAGAATGGTGGTCGCCAGGGTTAGGGGTAGCAGGAAATTAGGAGTTATTTAATGTTTAATGGATATGGAATAGAGAGCTATTTAGTGTTTAAGGGCTATCGAGGCTCAGTGTTGCAAGATAGATAAGAGGAGTTCTGTGGGTGGATAGTAGTAGCGATGGTAGCACAAAAATGTGAGTGTGCTTAAACACATTGTTAAACAGTACACTTAAAAAAGTTAAGATAGTAAATTTTATTTTATCATAATTTTAAAAAGAATTAAGGCAGGGAAATATTTTGTAGAAATACAAGGAATTTCTCTTGTCTCTTATCTATACAGCTTCTTCATGTAAATATTTAAAATATAACACTCCTTTATGCAAGTAAGTTATAAGACTACCCAGGGCTGTATAACTGACAAATTCATACCCAGTTCTTCTGAGTTCAAACCTGGTGTTCTCTCCATTGCACTCTAATAAACGTACCCTTGAGTATATGGGAGCAAATAGCACTGACACAATCATATAAGTACTATATATATACATATATATACACACACACACATATATATACACACATATATATAATTAATTCCAAGGATTTGATCTTACATAGTGTGTGTAGTTCTTATTATCAGACAAAACAATAAACGCATTTTGCTGAGCATTTTAATGCTACCTTCGATTTGTGAATTTCGGATCAATTTACTTGTAAATAAAAATTATTTTCAGTGTCTTTGATGCCCAATTATTCTACTAAGTCTACTTACAGACTTTGTTCTTTGAAATAGTAAATCAAGTTTACTAAGTATTTAAAACTAAGTGGTTTGTTTTTATTCTAACTCTAAACCAACAGAAATTAAATCCTTGTCTGCTTCTTAAAAAGTATATATGAATTTTATGTGCTGCCCATTCTTATCTAAGCCTAATAAAAATCTGTTTATTCTATGCACATATAAAATTGGAAATAGATGACTTTCATTTTGATATTATACAATATGTGGACATCATTAAAAAGGATTCATAAGTTCCAACAAACTAAAAGCTTGTATTTAAAGTGGCACAATGAATAAACATGTATTTATGATTGTTTATTTAAGAACGTATTTTATTACATTTTGCATTCATTTGAGGTTTTATTTTGCTGTGGACTTAAAAGGAAACAGAATCTTTTTTTTCCCTCAGTCATACTTGGAAGAGAAGCAGCGTTTTATGGTAGAAAGAGTATTCGCATGGAAATTGGGCATTCAGGTACTTCTGCTATGCAAATTTGAACAGGTCATTTCACCTCCCTTGAACTCATTTTTCCTCCCAATAAAGTAAAGCACTGAGAGTAGTTGGACTCTCAGCTTTTCTAACTTTTATATTCGAAGACTCAGTGCTTCTGGGACTTTGATGTGCATATCAGGTGCATTGGCTGTACCCAACACACCTCATACCCAGAGTCAACTTATGATCCTTCCTTTAACCAACTTGCACTAAACCAGCTTGAATCAATTTCTAATTCCTGAGGGACTTTATTATTAATGATGATGATCATGATAGTTAAGATTTCTTGAGCACACACTATGTGCCAGTCAGCATTTGCAGTATGTTGCTTTTAAAACCAATGTTTTTGTAATTATCCAACCCCCAACTTAATACTCAGGCTCTTTTCAGCTCTCCAAATTATGAGATGGACTCTACCTCCCCACCTTTTGAAACTGGGCTGGCCTTGTGGCATGCTTTTGTCAATAGGATGCCATGGGCATAATGGCGTGCCAACTCTGAGCCTGGGCCTCCATGCTTGCTCTTGGAACTCTGCCACCACCATGAAAGTAAGCCCAGGGTAACCTGCCAGAGATCAAAGAACACATGAGGCAGAGGCTTTTTCTAGTCACAGCTCCAGACATGGGAGAGAGCCTCACCATGATTAGCAGAGCTTCCTAGCTGGACCCCAGCTGGCCAGAGATGCATGAGTAAGCCCTGTGAAGCCCAGCGCATTTCAGCAGAACCACCAAGCTGAAATAATAAATGGTTATTGTTCTAAGCCACAAGTTTTGGTGTGGCATGTAATGCAGCATTCTTGTGTCAACAGATAACTGTCACTCTGCTCTAAACATATCACATAGTTTGCTCGTTTACTCCTCATGACAGCCTATGCAAGAGGTATTATCATCCCACTTTAAAGACGAGAAAATGATGGCACAGAGAGATTGACAAATTTGCCCAAGATCACAAAGTTACTATATTTTACAAATGATAAAATACCATTAATTATAATATGCACCGTTATATACTGCTAAGAAAGAAAAACAATGAAACTTAAAAAAATGCATCCTAATTTGTTATGTAAAAAAAGTGGGGGGAAAAAAAGGACATCTTAGAACAGATGAAATATGGGAGTAAGTGGTGGGCGCTAGCCCTTTGGGTTGGGAAGTTTCATTTATTTGAAATAATTTGAGATACTTAAGCATCTAATTTGTTATGTAAAAAAAGTGGGGGAAAAAAGGACATCTTAGAACAGATGAAATATGGGAGTAAGTGGTGGGCGCCAGGCCTTTGGGTTGGGAAGTTTCATTTATCTGAAATAATATGAGATACTTAAGCATTTAACTGGTAGTTTGGGAATTGTATGCACCTTTTACAGTTTTCTAGAATGTCAGATGATGTGCAAGGAACTTGCTCGTCTTAAAAATTGTTGTTAGTGGCCGGGCGTGGTGGCTCAAGCCTGTAATCCCAGCACTTTGGGAGGCCCAGACGGGCGGATCATGAGGTCTGGAGATCGAGACCATCCTGGCTAACACGGTGAAATCCCGTCTCTACTAAAAAATACAAAAAACTAGCCGGGCGAGGTGGCGGGCGCCTGTAGTCCCAGCTACTCAGGAGGCTGAGGCAGGAGAACAATGTGAACCCGGAAGGCGGAGCTTGCAGCGAGCTGAGATCCGGCCACTGCACTCCAGCCTGGGCGACAGAGCGAGATTCTGTCTCAAAAAAAAAAAAAAAAAAAAAAAAAATATATTGTTGTTAGTGCCCTGGGCTTTTATGTCTTTCTCTGCCCACTTCTGGGCATATTGCTGAATCCCTTAAGCTCTAACTAGAACTCCTCTTCTTTGCCGTGTACTTCATTTCCTGCATTATTTCATTAACATTTTCTCTTCCTAAATCCCTCTCTGGTTGGTTGGTCTTCTAAAAATTCCTCCAATTTATCTATGTCTCTTAAAAGAAATTAGATGCTCACTTACTAAATATAGTATTAATGAGACCTAATCACTAGTGCTGAATTAGATTAATTACCTTGCTTGTTTTGAATGTGACACTCATCGATCAATTAATATTCCACATATGTGTGATCACCCCATTGTATTTCTGAAGACAGATTAATCTGACCATGCCTTTTGGAGGTAGATAGACCAAGATCAAATATTGCTTCCTTCTGCCACTTGCTATTTATATAACCTTGGACAAGTTACTTAACATCTTTGAGATCTAGTGTCCTCATATAAAAATGGATATGAGCACATTCCAGAGTGTATCATTCAGTATTTGTTCTGAGAAGGTGAATTAGTGGAGAGGGGAGAGGAGAGAGAGGGTTCTATATGTGATTAATTCCAAAGATTTGATCTTATGCAGTTGTGAGAGCCAATTAGATCATCAAGGTGAGCCTGAGGTTGGGCTATAGCCTGAAGTCATCAGGGCCAGCACTCCAGAAGAGATGAACATGAAGGACAAATTGTAACCTGCAATGCTAAACAGAATCAACTAGAATGTTCTGGAAGCCATGATTATCTCCCAGCCTCCAGTATGAATGATAGGGGTGACCTGCTGGGTAACTTGCTCCCTCCATCACACGCCTGGCCCACTCACCTGGCCCATGCTGGAGACCTTTTGAAGCTGAAGGATATGGCAATCGCTGGAGTGTTCTAGATCTGGCTGCTTCCCCAAGCTGAAAGATGAACCACTTATCCACAGCAACGTGCGTGAGCCACAGCACTGCCTGGTGCCCTGCACTTAGTGCTGCCAGTTTCAGCAAATAAAAATAGAGAATGTCCAGTTTAGATTTGAGATAAGCAACAAATAATTCTTAGGCACGTATAAATGTGTCCCAAATATTGCATACAAATATTCTTTTAATATAAATATGTGTCATGCAGTATTGGGACATGCTTATACTAAGAAAATTATTTTTGTTTATCCCCATTCAAACTTAATTAGGCATTCTGCATTTTATTGGCAATTCTAACTGCATTGGCTTTCAGGAAAAGATGATGGCTTCTACTTTATGTCTGACTTCCAATTCAAGTAGAAAAAAAGTGTCTTGTGGGCAAATCAAGACCACCATGACATATTATCTCAAGCCCAGTAGGATGGCCACTATCAATAGAAAACAAGTATCAATAATGATATGAGGAAATTGGAACCCTTGTGCACTGTTGATGGGATGTAAAATCGTTCAGCCACTACAGAAAATGGTATGGAGTTTCCTCAACAAAAATTTAAAATAGAATTACCATATGATCCAGCAATCCCACTCCTGGGTATATTATTTCATATGAAGTGGAAAGGATTTGCTATCTTAACAGTTCCAGAACCCCTCTTAGTGAATAAACTCTTTGGGAAAATATCTTGTAATAAGTTAAGAACTAAAGCGATATTAGAGCCTGACCAAACCTCAAAAGAATTGAATGTTAAATGATTCTACCTAAAATAAAAAGAAAAACTTGATTGTCTTGGAAAACAAGATTGTCTTGATTGTCTTGGTAAACTGGGGACAGAGAAACAAGGGGAAAAAGAGAGAAGTCAGCAAGATACAAAATTCTAGAGAAGAGTGAGGCTGGGTTCGGGGAGCTGAAGGACTTGCTTAGAGTCATGCCGTCTGACATTCCGTTTGAATTTTGTCTTCTTAGTCAAATAGACTCTTCTCTGTTTCCTTCCATCTTCCACACACACACACACAAACACACACACACACCGTTCACAACCATCCTACCTACACCAGTCACAGGCTTCAGTTTTGCTACTACATTCATGAATGGAGAGAGGAGATTGTTATTGTTGTTGTGACTGTTTTCCAAGAAGCTGAGTGTCACCTTTGTGCACAAAACAGAGAGAGTATAAATTCAAAGGAAGAAGCAGCCATGAGAATATAAGGTACCTGGGAATTCGAACAAACCTAGAATAAGGTCATAGATTTTGCCACACAGATTTCAGTCAAGTTTAAGATAAATTTATCCGGTCCTCAAGGAATTGGAAGAATCCAGCTGACAGCTGAGATACATTTTTTTTTTGGTGTTAAAATGGCTTCTTCTCAGTAAAATGGTGGTCACAGCTGTTCCTTTTAAAGTGTCATTCTAATGTAGTCTCCCAATTTAAAAACGATTATCATAATGCTTTCTAGGAATACACACACACACACACACAAACACACGCACACACACACACACCCCCCACACCCCTACCTAGAAAACATATTGTAGAAGAATTACTTACCAAATTGCTCACGGTTATTATGTGGAAATACAAGGCCTATTCAATCTTAGCATTAATATATTTTTGTGTTTTTATAACTATAACTGAGATTTTTGTAACTAATATATATTGCTGTTGTAGTTGGAAAAAATGAAGATTTGTAAAATCACTTGATAAAATAAAATTTACAAGTAAGTACCTCATCACAGTGAGAAATTTTAACATACTCCTTCTCAGCAATTGACAACTAAAACAGACACACACACACAAAAAACTGTATAGATAGAGGGCATTTAAACAATCCAATTAGAAAACTTGATCTAAGGAATACATGTAAAACGCTGCACTTGACAAGTACAGAAGACATTGAATGTTTATAAACATTTCACCGTGTACTAGACCATAAAGCAAATATCCACAATTTTTAAATAATAAGCATCACACAGACCACATTCCTCGATATAATTGAGATGTAAACCATGACAAAAAAATTTCAGTAACCCATAAGAACAAAAATAAATTATAATTGAAATTAATAAGCAAAACTGTTCACAATGAAAATACTATGTATCAAACATTGTGAGAGACAGTTAAAGTGATGGTTACAGGGGGAATTTATAGCCTAATATGTATATATACAGGTTGAGTATTCCTTATCCAAAATGTCTGGGACCAGAACTGGTTCAGAATTAGAATTTTTTTCACATTTGGGAATATTTGCATTATATACTTACTGACAGAGCATTCTTAAACCAAAAATCTGAAATCCAAAATGCTCCAATGAGCATTTTTTTTTTGAGTGTCATGTCAGTGCTCAAAAAAGTTTCAGATTTTGAGCATTTCAGATTTTGAATTTTTAGATTAGAGAGCCTCAGTATTAGAAAAACAAAGAACTTGAAAATTAAGCTCTAAGCATCCAAAATAAGAAGGTAAAGAAAGAACTATAATAAGTTCAAAAGGATAAAAAGAAGAAAATAGCAAAGATAGGAAATGAAATTAAGAAAATAGAAAACAAGTATACTGACATTCAATCCAGCCAAATGTAAGTTATATGCAACCAAACTAACAAAATTATGAACCACTGGAAAGATGGATCAGGAAAAAAAGAAAGAAACATGAAACAATACTAGAAATTTAAAGGAAACACAACTAAGGATGCATTAGGGATGAAAACACCACAAGGTTTTTAAAACTCTTGGCCAATAAATTTTAAAACTTAAGTGAGAGGACAAACTCCTAGAAAAATACTTAATTACTGGAGCTGACTCAAAAAGAAATAGAAAACGTAAATGATTAATGATATAAAATCACTCATTTTAAATATTTCCACAAAAAAGCACCACGTTCATTTTATGGTTGTGATCTGTCACATTTTAATTTCAGTATTATACAATTTCTATGAAAGAATAAAAGGTGTGGAAACAATTCCCAAGTCATTTCCCAAGGTTAATATAACATTGACACAAATACTACACAAGGACAGTGCAAGCACAGAAAATTATAGACACATTTCACATATGAACACAGACTCAAAACCCCCAAAACAATATCATCATGGCAAACCAAATACCAGCAATGAGTTTAAAAAAAAAAAAAAAACGGAAATAGGTCATAACCAGTTTGGGTTTCTTATAAGACAGGAGTCTGGTTCAACTTTACAAAATCTTGTAATGAACCATTTCTGGTAATATGGTAGGCTGGGTTTGCATACTGACCCTTCTACTAAAACCAACAAAAGTTCAAAATAAGCCTGGGTGCAGTGGCTCATGCCTGTACTCCTAGCGCTTTGAGAGGTCGAGATGGGTGGATCACCTGAGGTCAGAAGTTCAAGACCAGCCTGGCCAACATGGTGAAACCCCGTCTCTACTAAGAATACAAAAATTAGTCAGGTGTGGTGGTACAAGCCTGTAGTTCTACCTACTCAGGGACTGAAGCAGGAGAATTGCTTGAACCCTGGAGGCAGAGGTTGCAGTGAGCCACTGCACTCTAGCCTGAGTGACAGAGTGATACTCTGTCTCAAAAAAATAAATAATAATAATAATTAAAATAACATTTTTAAAAGTCATCTTATAAGCATCAAAGGACTGGCTAGAAAGTAAGTAATGCTCTGACCAGAGATCAAAGAGAGGCGGATAACCCAGAGAGCAGAGGAGCACTTTAACGTGTGATGACCTTCAGCATGAAGGCATTAATTGAATCCTGGAAAGTTAATCCTCAGTTTGTCACCGCTCTGCAAGTACAGGAGACAAGGCCGAAAGTGGAGACAAATACGGGAGACAAGGCCGTGCAAAGTGAGGAAAATAATAGGAAACATTCTTCTCCAAAGCAAGGATGCCAAAAGAAAAATTATTCAGTGACGCTTGTGAAAGCATGGTAAGGCAGACTTTACTGAGGACCACTGTGAAAGACATGAGGTCCCCTGCAATGGGATTTTTCAGTGGGGGAGAGAGATTGGGTCCGATTCTGAATACGGCCCAGGCAAGTGGGAATTTATAACCAAGGAGCAAGGTAAGGGTCAGCAGATGGAAAATTACTAAGAGAAAACATCAGGGATAAGGAGGATTCTGGCTAAACCCACCTGCCAGGATGTCTGTGGAAGGCTGTTCATGTGATCTGACATTACCCCAGGATGTGGGTGGAGGATGAGGGATATGATCAAGAATGATCAGATGTTGGGGGTGGGAGGGTTCTTGCTAAAATGACTTAGTAGGGTTCTTTGCTAAAACTAGATTTGATAAGAAAGTGCACAGACAGGCCTAAGAAAAAGTTCAGAAGTCTGACTGAAGTTTGGCCATACAAAGAATCTTTGCCAGGACTTGTCCTCAAAATAAGGGTGTACTAGAAACACCACTTTCATTCTACACCCTCAGACGTCTACAAGAAGTAGCTGTCTGAAGTCTATCCTGTAACAAAGGGGGAAAAGCACTCTGAAGAAGTTTTAACACAACCAGTTCTCACACTGATCTGCAGCCTGACTTGGCAGAAACTGGGTGCCCCAAAAAACCTCAAGCAGAGAATTTTGTTTACAAGTGTCCTCGGAAAGGGCAGAAAGGTCAAAATGGTGGTAGTTGGAAGGAAAAGACTTCATAGTGACTTATATAACCACAGGTTGAGAGGAAAATATGAAAAGAGAAAAAACAACCATATCATCAAAAGACAGAGGAAGAGTTAGAGAAGGATGAATTTGAGAGGCGGTCTACAAGCAGATGGAGAGTAGGACGGAGAGAGGCAAGAAAAGGAGGACCTTTCTACTGGCAGTCACAAAATTAACTGAGTGGTTTTTTAGTTCGAAGCTGTGGCCCTGAGGTTGCTTGTCCCTCATCTCCCAGATCTTTAAGATTATGTTGTGGCTCACACCTATAATCCCAACACTTTGGGAGGCCGAGGCGGGTGGATCACCTGAGGTCAGGAGTTCGAGACCAGCCTGACCAACATGGCGAAACCCATCTCTACTAAAAATACAAAACTTAGCCAGGCATGGTGGTGGGCACCTGTAAACCCAGCTACTCCAGAGGCTGAGGCAGGAGAAACTCTTGAACCTGGGAGGCGGAGGTTGCAGTGAGCCGAGATCGCGCCATTGCAGTCCAGCCTTGGTGACAAGAGTGAAACTGTTCTTAAAAAAAAAAAAAAAAAAAAAAAAGATTATGATGTGGACTTCCCTTAGGCAGCGGCTAATGCCCCAAGGCAATTGCGTTTTCCCATTTTATATCTGAGGCTGCCACAAAGTGGTAAAAACTAGGAGTCCCTTTCTGAGCTTTTCTAGTCTTCAGTGGTATCTGCAAATTACAGAAATCCCCCTTGTTTCCATGATTACTTTGATGTAGTTAAGGCCTAGAATTTGCAGGTCCCTGGTTAACATGCAGGAAGACTTAACAATGAGACAGGCACATATGTAACAGTGATCTTAAGCACAGTTCAGCAGTGGGATTGAGAGAATTTCACAGGGCACAGCCCATCCAGATACGAGGCTGTTTTAGTCCAAAATTCCTTTACACAGACCATCTCCAGCTGGAAAGAATTCATTGGTGTAGACTATATTATTGAACTGGTAGCCCATATGTATAGAGAAAAGGAAGTGTAGCCAGAACAAGTGTTTGTAAATGGCATTACCATGTTCTCTGCTTTGGAGAGAAACAGCCGGAATATAAGCTGGAAGCTTTCTGCATTGTTCCTGATTATTTCAGTGGCCTGAAGCCCCAGAATGCAGAATGGCTTCTCACATGTATTGATCATTGGAAGGTCTCAGCCACTTGCACCCTCATTCACTGAGAAATTACTTAGTGTTTCTTTAACGTCATAGTTTCCTCTCTTTACTTTGCCAGAGTCCTCAGAGTGGGAAAAAATATGAGGTTATTATTTGACATTTACGATTTTAAATACATGTAGAAAGTATGTCCCATAATATCAGAACCTTGATCTGAGTCTGTGACCCCCTGAAAGAAATCTATTTCTAGAGCAATTTATTTTTGACACTAATACTACTTGGAAACCCCTAGCCCATCCAAAGAGCAGATAAGGAACAACCAGGACATGGGCATAACCCCTTTGATGGAAAAGTCAGATACAGTTGACTCTTGAACAATGCAGGGGTTAGAGGAGCTAATCTCCCTCCCAGTTGAAAATCCACGTACAACTTTTGACTCCTCCAAAAACTTAATTCCTAATAGCTACTGTTGGCCTGAAGCCTTACTAATAACATAGTCGATTAACACGTATTTTGTACATTATATGTATTAGGTACTGTATTCTTACAATAAATTAATCTAGAGAAGAGAAAATGTTATTAGGAAAACCATAAGGAAGACAAAATATGTATACTATTCCTTAAGTGGAAGTGGATTGTCGTAAAGACCTTTACCCTGATCATCTTCACATTGAGTAGGCTGAAAGGAGAGGAGGAAGAGGAGGGCTTGGTCATGCTATATCAGATGTGGCATAGGTGGAAGAAAATTCACGCATAAGTGGATTCATGCAGTTCAAACCACATTGTTCAAAGGTCAACTGTGGTCATTTTCTAAATGAGTGCAGAACCCCTACCCACCCAATGGAGCCCTGTATAGTACTGACCTCCCGGCTTTATAAATGGTACTGGAATGGGAGAGTTCTCTGATTCGCCTCAGAATTAGTCTGAGGGGTGTCGTCTGCTTGCTTTCCCCACAGCTCAAACCCCCAGGGAGAACATGCAGATGGGCAGGTGCAGAGGCTGGCCCCACGGCAGCCTCTCAGAGTAGCTATCTGTGACTCCTGAAGCCCTTATGGGTGTGTGTTACCAAGTTCTTTTAGATTTTCCATCTGCAGATGACTTGTATGTTAATCAGCTCAATGGATCCTGTGCCTTACCGCAAGGGCAGGGGGCCGGGGTGGCAGCCTTTTGTGTCCCGAGTTCTTGCCCAGTGTACCAGAAGAATCAGATTACACGTGGGCTCGAAGGATGAGTGCAAGGTTTTATTGAGTGGTGGAGGTGGCTCTCATTGAGATGGATGGGGAGCCAGAAGGTGGGGAATGGAGTGGGAGGTGGTTTTCCCCTGGAGTCGGGCCTCCCAGCGGCCAGACTCTTCTCCAGCTGCCCCTGCCTGAACTCCCCTAGGTGTCCAGACATCCTTCCTCTTCTCTCTTTCTCTGCCATGCTGTTCTGTCATCGCTGGTCTTCTAGTTCTGACATTCAGCTGCTTGTGCTTGTGTCTGTGCCCACTAAGGTCTCGGGTTTCTATGGGCACAGGTTGGGGGGCATGGAGGACCAGAGTGGTCTTGAAAAATGCAACATTTGGGCATGAAAACAGGAGTCGCCATTCTCACCTAGGTCCATGGGGCAAAGGTCCAAGGGTGGTGCCCTCTCCAGGGACCCCATTCTTCTCTACCCAGCACTTTTCTGCCCACCTCCCGTATCATTATAAATAGAAAAAATGGGCCGGGCACAGTGGCTCATGTCTGTAATCCCAGCATTTTGGGAGGCTGAGGTGGGTGAATCATCTGAGGTCAGAAGTTCGAGACCAGCCTGGCCAACGTGGGGAAACACCGTCTCTACTAAAAATACAAATATTAGCCGGGCATGTTGGCGCATGCCTATAGTCCCGGCGACTGGGAGGCTGAGGCAGGAGAATCACTTGAACCTGGGAGGCAGAGGTTGCAGTGAGCTGAGGTGGTGCCACTGCACTCCAGCCTGGGCGACAGAGCAAGACTCTGTCTCAAAAACAATAAAATAAATAAATAAATAGAAAAAATGGAGCAGAACACATAATGAGATACTGTTATTTGAGAAAATCAAAGCGCCCTGCTCTTATTGTTATTATTCTATTATACTCCAGTGTGTCACTTTATGAAATAACAAGACTAGGACAGAGAGCAGGGAATTAGGCCATGGGAAGTTTGTCTGGATACAGCCGGAGCCTGTGAACAAGGAGACTAAATAGCCTACAGTGTTTAGGTGGCCTTTGAACACTCATATCTCCAATGTGTAGATCAGGTAGTGAGGTGTTGGGGAACAGAATAGGAGTGACAATAGGGAGGAGTGACACTTTGTGATGGAAGAACACTTAGCAGTTGGATCACCTTAAGAATTTGCCTTTTAAATACTACAATTGGCTAATACAGGAAATAAAATTTTCCTGGGTCTTCAATAATTCTTATACATTCAATGAGCAATGCTTGTAAATAATGTAAACCTAATGTTTTCTTAGATGAGATAAAACTGTATATGATTACTTCTTAAAGTCATAAATTAAATACTGCATATTATTTAAATAGCCATTTCAAATTATTTAAGACTGTGACTCCACTGGCCAATAATATGTTTATCATTAGCATATACAATATCAACAAGGCAGAGCTTCCTTCTTAACATTTCTGTACTTAGTTATAAATATTCTCAGGTTGAAAAACATGCTAATTCATGTGAAGAAAACAATTCCCATACCTGTTAATTGATGTTATTGAGAGAAATTTACCTCACAAGGATATTATTTGTTACTATGGTTGCTGAACCCAATTTTTGTTACATCAGTGATTTCAAAACTCTAAGAGGATCAGTTAACCTACTTCCATGGATTCAGGTTATCTGTATGATCTAATTCTTTAGTCTAGTAAGAGTTCTTTCACTCAAGTTGGAAAACTTCAAGTAATAGAAACGTGATTCCTCTTCTAATTCTGAAGGCCGTTGCCCTTGATGGGCTTCTGAGAAATGTAACTTTAAATCCTTTCGGCCTGATGACTCTTAAAATTATTTTATTCTTAGAACTATAAAACTATACAAAAAAGCAAGAAAGCAAAATTACTTTTGCACCAACTTAACGCATATACATCAACATATGTACTAATATATTATTGGTAATATATAATGATATATATAATAATGACATATATCATATATATCATTATATAAACATATATATCATAATTATATATGTTTACATATAATGGTATATTACATATTAATATATGTTATATATTATATGTTAATATATGTCATGATATATTAATATATAAATATATTAATATAATATATATTATCATGATATATTAATATATAATCATGATATATGAACATATATCAATATAATATATTATTATATATCTATATGATGTATACTATTATATATTAATACGTCAATATATAATATGTATCATTATATATTACCTATAATATATGAGAACATATGCTTATATATGTATTAAATTGGTGCAAAAGTAATTGTGGCTTTTGCCTTTTTTCTTTTAAATGGCAAAGTCCGTAATTACTTTCGCACCAACCTAAAATGTATATATACACAATCTAATTTGAATATTTCATGTCTGATTTAAGGTCACAACTTGTGGTATCATTCTACTCATATTCCCTTTGAGTCAGAAAATGCTTTGAGCTGAGACATTTACACTTTTTATTTCTACACTATTTAGCCATACAATAAATTAGTTAATAACACTAACATGATTGAATAACAAGACTCAACACTTCGTTTATTTTTTTCTCTTTTGCACATTATTATGAACTAATAGTTTTTCAGATTTACAGTGTGTCAACTGACCAAAACTATTATCCTCCTTTTGGTGCTCGAATTGTCTCAAGCACACCTTAAATTGGTTTCTGTGGTCTTTTGACATAACACCATTAATCTTCAAAAGCTTCCCTGCTTCCTGGCACAACCTGATAGTAGAGTTTCACATTGTACTTTCCAGCCCATATACGGAATCAACCATTTTCTAAGAGGTCCTGTGCTCTTGAACACTAGAGTAGATCACAGAATGACCTTGCCCTGGACCTTGTCAGTGCACAGGGCTATAACCAATGTTTTCCAGCCATGGAACACCACAATTTATATTAATCTTTCCAACAGTGCAGCTTTCCTATTTAAACTATTGATTCAGTTATTACATCTCCTTTTTCTTCCACTGAAATTGTTGACTTGCAATGAAACAAATTACTTACTTGCTTTACCAACAATATAAAAAACAAAAATTCTAAAGCAACAATTTAAAATTTAATCCAAACAAAAAATAGCTACCAAAGTTCACATGCTTAGGCAGTTTCTTTTGTTTTTAGACTGCATTCTAGGAAGCATTTGAAGTCAAATTAATTTGTTCTAGATTTCTGTGGTTATATAAGCACTTATCTGATGGATAGTTTGGTTTGACAATTTTAATTCACTTTCACTTTGAGAGTATTGGCATTAGAATGGCTATACTGGAACACTCTATAAAAGTGGAGGCTTTCAAACACTCCCATTTTCTTGGAGATTGTTGGTAAAAGGAGAAAGAAGCTACTCTCTACTAGTCCACTGGGAAATAATAGGAAACCTCAGCTCAGTTTCCAAACTTCTCATGTACAGAAATTTTGTTTCACCACTGGGTTACCCATCTAGAGTATGTATGAAAGACCATCTGTATAATTTATATACACACAAAATATAAATATATGTGTATAAATAATATATACAGGCATATAGTGAATGACCAGATTTTTAAAATTGTTTCTTCTATTTTTTTATTTTCTAGCAATAAGAACCTACATATTTTCATATATTCATTTCTTTTTTGTTAACTCTACAAATTCCTACCTTGCTCTTAAAGCTTTCAAATTTATTTTCATTCCTTATCTGAGCAACAAGCTCTTCTTTGTTTTATGATATACCTCTTCCCCTTGCCAGTCATGCTATCGTTATATCAAAGCTTAACAACATACAAATTCAAATAAGATTTCAACATTGAACCTCAATGGGAAGTAACTTTTTTGCCTGAGTAATACCCAAACATCTTTAAAAACAAATTCATAATGCTGAATTTATTCATTACTTCAAGATCATTGTGCTGAATTCAGTCATTACTATTGGTCCTATATTGGCTATTTCAGCTATTGCTAAATCCTGAAGGCTGTAAGTTGGCAACTCGTAGGCTGTTCCAGCTCATCAAAATGTTTGGTTCATGTGGTGTTAGCCTGCAAAATAATTGTTTAATAATGACAAAGTACATGTAACACAAAATTTACCCCTTAATTATTTTTTATTTTATTATTTTATTTTATTTTTGAGACAGAGTCTCACTCTGTTGTCCAGGCTGGAGTGCAGTGGCGTGATCTCAGCTCATTGCACCCTCCACCTCCAAGGTTCAAGAGATTCTCATGTCTCAGTCTCCCAAATAGCTGGGATTATAGGCACCTGCCACCATGCCCAGCTAATTTTTGCATTTTTAATAGAGACAGGCTTTCACCATGTTGGCCAGGCTGGTCTCGAACTCCTGACCTCAAGTGATCCATCTCCTTTGGCCTCCCAAAGTGCTGAGATTATAAGCGTAAGCCATGGTGCCTGGCCATCTTAATCATTTGTAAGAGTACAGTTCAGTGGTATTAAGCACATTCATATTGCTGTGCAGCCATCACCAGAACTTTTTATCTTACGAAACTGAAACTCTATATCCATTTAAAAATTCCTCATTTTCTCCTCCTCACCCCAGTCCCTGGCAACTACCATTTCACTTTTAGTCTCTATGAATTTCACTGCTCTAGGTACCTTATACAAGCAGAACTATACAGTATTTATCTTTTTGTGAGTGGTTTATTCCACTTAGCTTAATGTCCTCAAGGTTCATTCATGTTGCAGCATGTGTCAGAATTTCCTTTCTTTTTATGGCGAAATAACGCTTTTATATATATAAATGTGCTATACGTATATACTACATTTCATTTAACCATCCATCTGCTGATAGAAAGTTGAGTGGCTTCCGGCTGCTTCTCTCTGGCTCAGGCCCATCGCTCCGATAGGATGTGCAAGTGTCATGGACTTCATACTGCTAGGAAGCTCTGTAGTCACCGATGAGACCAGAAGTGGCATGATAAACAGTACAAGAAAGTCCATTTGGGTACAGCCCTGAAGGCCAACCCTTTTGGAAGTGCTTCTCGTGCAAAAGGAATCGTGCTGGAAAAAGTAGGAGTTGAAGCCAAACAGCCGAATTCTGCCATTAGGAAATGTGTCAGGGTCCAGCTGATCAAGAATGGCAAGAAAATCACAGCCTTTGTACCCAACGACGGTTGCTTGAACTTAATTCAGGAAAACGATGAAGTTCTGGTTGCTGAATTTGGTCGCAAAAGTCATGCTGTTGGTGATATTCCTGGAGTCCGCTTTAAGGTTGTCAAAGTAGCCAGTGTGTCTCTTTTGGCCCTATACAAAGGCAAGAAGTAAAGATCAAGATCATAAATTTTAATGGTGAAAACACAGTAGTAATGGATTTTCATATGCCCAAAAAAAGAAAGTTGAGTGGCTTCCACCTGTCGGCTGTTAGGAATAATACTGCTATGAACATAGTTGTACAAATATCTCCTTGAGAATCTGGTTTTAATTATTTGGGGTTTATACCCAGAAGTAAAATTGCTTGATCATATGGTAATTCTAGTTTTGATTTTTAGAAGAACTGCCATATTATTTTCCATAGCAATTACACCATTTTATATTTTCACCAACAGACCACAAAAGTTAAAATTTCTCTACACCTTCACCATCACTTGTTATTTTCTTTTTTACATATATAATGGCCATGATAATGAATATGAGATGGTATCTCATTGTGATTTTGATTTGTACTTCCCTACTGATTAGTGATGTTGAATATCTTTTCATGTGCTCTTTGGTCATTTGTATATCTTCTTTGGAGAACTATCTACTCAAAACCACACAATATTTTAAATTGGTTTGAGCTAGGAATCCTAGAGTAGGCTTTGACCCCAGGGCTTCGAAAATTATCAATTCTGGCAGGTTATGAGGGAGAGAGGCATGTGAGGAACCCACTGAGGGCCATGAGCCACCATCCACCCCAGGTGGTCTGCAAATTTGAAAGGATTACTGTCTCAACTACCCGCCTCGCCCTACACTGAACTTCATGTATATCAGCTCCATTCATTTTAAAAAACACTTTGGCCTAAGGCAAATGAGGACCTTGGATAGCAGTTTGAGGATAATCTTTCAGAGCCCTGCCTAACCTAGAAGAAGCTATCAATGTCTACCACCACATTTCTTTGCGTATATTTCCCTATTCCCTCCCACCAAGCTCAACCTCAATTCACTGGAGCTCAGTAGCATCTGCTCCTTTTGGAAGAGGCTTTTGTGCTCTACTTCAAGACTCTGTCCACCAATCCCAATTGTATTCTCTACTGCTTGCCCTGTTATACTAAATTTGGTCCATGTATTAGTCTCCTTGGGCTGCCATAATAACATACAAAAGTCTGGGTGTCTTAAAAAAAATAGGTATTATTTTCTCACAACTGTGGAGCCTAGAAGTTCACAGTCAAGGTGCTGACAAGCTCAGTTTCTGTTGAGGGCTCTCTTCCTGGCTTGCAGACTGCCACCTTCTTGCTGTGTCTTCATATCACCTTTCTTCTTTTTATATGTAGATATCTATCTCTCTCTCTCTCTGTCTCTCTTCCTTATTCTATAAGGCTATTGGTCTTATCAGGTTAGGGTCCCATTCTTATAACTTTTTTCACCTGAGTTACCTCTTAAAGATACTATTTTCAAAACAGTCACATGGGGGGTTAAGGGGGTGAATTTTCAGGGAGCACAATTTAGTCCAGAACAGCCTGCATCCTAATTTATGTTTGCTGCCTAGCCTCTATAGGCTATTAACTTTATAACTTCTGAAACACAGAGTCCAATTTTACTATTTACATTACTATATATTATACTTATGAATCACCCATTTACTAGCTGGGACAACTTAATTTCTTTGCCTACCCATTCGGTTACCTTTTATCATTTGCTGCTGCTCATCAGTATCTATGATTCACTTTCTTTAGTCATCTTCTATATTTTCAATAATAAACTACTGGTTACGTTTTCAATCTCTTCATTTCTGTTTAGGTGAGCCTCTGAGAAAATCCTAAAAAATTTAAAGATCTTTAGCCATAAACTCCAAAACTCAGCATACTCATCTTTATGTCCATCTATCCAGTTTCAATAAATGTGCTAATGCTTTTTTTTCCCTAATATCTGATAAACATCCTTTAATCAGAACGAGATCTCTACCTTGGCCTTTGCACTCACGTCCTCATCTTGGAAAATATCTCAGTATCCCGGCACTTTTAGAACTAGAACTCTGCTTGCTTGTCTAAGTAACCAGTAGCTAGGGCCTTATTCCCTGTTAGTAGACTTTCTGGTTGCTCGCCCTCTGCTTGCCCAACTCCTAAGCCCTACAAGGCCAGGAACTGCATTGTGTCTTCCCTCGTCTCACTAGTGCTTCAGTCCCTGCAGTATAGTGGTCCTCAATATCTGTTTTATTAATTGTCTCTTGGATTTCTGAATATCACCAATTTTTTATTCCCCTGTGGGGATACCTAGTTATTAAACAGTGAACTGCAGACCAACTAATGTGTAAAACCACCACCTGTTATCTGCTGGCTTACTTTCTGGTTATCGTTACCTGTTCTATATTCTGGATTCCCTACCAGCATCTGTAGCAATGATTCCTGGGTCTATTCCAGTTGGACATTTCATTTGCAGAAACTGGGCTATTATTTACTGGATCCAAAGCATGACACTAGCCACAGTGTGATTGTAGCAATTTATTTGATTTCTCTACATCCTGGCTTCTTCATCTTTTGAGGGAAAATGTAAGACTAGGTGATCTCTATATATTGCCTCCTCCTCTTCAATCTGGGCTCAAGGACTGTTTTGACTAATAGAATATGAGAAAGGTGACAATGTGCAGACCTTTAGACCTAGAAATTGGTAGTTTCCACTTCTGACTCTTGGAGCATTTACTCTTTGAGCCCTGAGTGATGATGTTAAGAAATACAATGATTCTGCTGGAGAGATCATAAAGGTGGGCTGTGAGACTATAGATAGATAGAACAAATCATCTGAGATCAGACTTTCAGCTGTCCCTGCCAAGGCACCAGAAATGTGAGTGAAACCCTCTTGGACCCTCCAAACCAGGCAAGCCTCCAGCTGAAAAACACAAGTGAACCAGCTGATACCATATAGAGCAGAAGAATTACTCAGCTGAGCCCTCTCCAAATTCTTAACCACAGATCATAAACATAATTAATTGATTGTTCTTACAAACCCTGCGTTTGTTATATTTGTTACGCAGAGATAAACAGAAAAGGTGCTTAGAGTTTTAGAAATTTAAAATGGAAACTCTGCTTCTAGAAATATTATAGTCTACATATCCTCAAAACCTTTCCATTACAAAACACTTTAAAACACTGGATAAACATTTTTTTCAAAATTATTTTAAATGCATAGTTAAGCTCACAAGAGAATAAGAAAGTATTCAGAAGTGAAGGATCCCAGAATGAATCTAGACTAGTAAGCAGGCGCTAAAGCTGGCAGCCACCCCAAGGGCGTTGGCTGACCTCCAAATAGCAAGAGACTTGGATTTTAATAGCTGAAAGTCTTAGGCCTTCACAAAATATGGAATTGAAGTTGAAATGCTGAACAAAGCCAAGAGCCTAAAGGGCTACACTCTGAAAGGGAGACCGAATAGAAAAATATCAGCCTTGCTAAAGGATATAACTGGGAACTATTTTTGGCCTTGAGTGAAGGAAAATACAAAAAGAACATCTCCTCTGAGAATCTGTTAACAGAAGCAGTCCTCCCACAATGTATACACATATCAAAATATAACATTTTAACCTATAAATATATGCAATTATAGTTATTACTGTCAATTTAAAAAATAAAAACATAACAACAAAAAAGAAGCATTCCTCAAATAAATTTGTGGATCCAACTCAAAACTATCTACATGCTCCAAAAAAGTTAAGAAATTAATATAAAGTGGCCTGACATTGGGAACAGTTCCAGGTGCTCAACAAAAGCAAAGGCAAATTCCCTATAAATAATTGATTCTCAATCTTAATGTAGTAGGATTTCTACAGATAAAGGTTGTGGTGGGCTGGAGCTGTCTCATGAAGACTTACTTGAGAAAGCCAATTGTGTGCACCTCTTTTCAACTTCACATTCAGTGATGTCAAACTAGCAATACTAACTGGCAGACAGTATCAAAATTGACTATCATGGGAACATTTATACCATAGAAATTGGCAAACAAATTTAGCTTTTTATAATGGGAACCAGTTTATTAGCACTACACTAGATAAAGGCCCCATAAATATATATAATAAGCTTACTACTAGAAACAACATAAAAAAGAGACATTAGAAAGATTTTTTTAAAACAGCATAATTAAACCCCTAAAGGATTCCTGTGTTAAAATATAAGATAAAGAATATGAAGCCGGAGGCCGGACATGGTGGCTCATGCCTATAATCCTAACACTTTGGGAGACCAAAGCAGGTGGATCACTTGAGGTCAGGAGTCTGAAACCAGACTGGTCAACATGGTGAAAACCTGTCTCTACTAGAAATGCAAAAAAATTAGGCAGGTGTGGTGGTGGGCACTTGTAATCCCAGCTACTTGGGAGGCTGAGGCAGGAGAATTGCTTGAACCCAGAAGGCAGAGGTTTCAGTGAGCCAAGATTATGCCATTGCACTCCAGCTTGGGTGACAGAGCAAGACTGTCACAAAAAAAAAAAATGTGTGTGTGTGTGTGTGTGTATATATATGTGTGTGTGTGTGTGTATATATGCATGTGTGTATATACATGCATATATAATATATATACACATGCATATATAATATATATACACATATATTACATATATATGCATATATAATATATATACACACACATGCATATATAATATATATATAGTGGTAATCTTAGATATGCTTACACAAAAGAGAAAAACATAGACACGGACAAAGAATAAGAGATGACATATAGTGGTACTCAAATACCTGTTTATTTGATCTGTTTATTTGGTACTCAAATATCTGTTCCAGAGAAGTGACTAGAAACACCTAAAGCAAGGAAGGAGAAGGAAGCAAGGCAGCCTGATCATCTGGGATCTGCTAAGAACCTAGGGAAGCTCCTTAATGCAGATAAAGAGTGAGTGGCCCTCAGTGATCCACATTCCTACCACAGACTCCTGTAATCCTAGTCATAGGAGAGTTTCTAGATACTAGCAGGCCCAAAACTTACCTAGGGAGCTGCCTGGAGCCTGCATGAAGGCATTGTTCCTGAAAGGGAACTCCTGCTGAGTCCCACACACCCCTGAGCCCTAAGCAGCTACAGTAAGACACCCTATTGAGAGCCCAACCCCCACCAGACTACATCCTGGATAAAAAGCCCAATAGTTACTGCATCTCCACATTGCTGGAGCTCCATTGACATTCCCGACCTGCAGCCACGGCCATGGCTGAAGTGAGCCATTGGCAATTCCATGATGCCCCCGCAGCAAAGCAACTGTGCATTTTACATGTCCCAAGGAAATACTCCCCTACCAGCAGCAACTGCCACTGTGGCCTACGACCACCTTGAAAAAACAAGAGAAAAACAAGTATTCCCCATGCACCTAAATAAGCTGCTGCCACTGAAAGCAGTCCCAGACTTGCAAGCAGCAGGACTAGAATACAATCACTGCCACTCAACCCAAGCATTTCTCTAGGGACCTGGAGATCTCCCCCTGACTACCACAGTCAGTGCGTGCACACACCATCATAGGGCTTAAGAACACTCTTCCTGGCCCAGGTTTGATTTTCCAGTGCCTAAGCACACCATTCAGGGGCCTGGGGACCACACAGATCAATCCATCACCATTAGCACCTGAGCATTCCTTTTGAAGGTCTGAAGTTTGTCCCACCCAACTTGCTGCTACCACCACAGCTGGCATCCACCCACACACACCACCAAGTCTGGGAATTGACTGACCCAGCCCATCAGAGTCACCACCAACACCAGCGCAAATTGCCTGGGAGCCAGATAATTATCCTGCCACTGCTACTAACATCACCAAGACCACGCCTGCTGTCTAGCGGTCCAAGAACTTGCCCACTCACCTAGCCCATGCCTGATACCACTGGCACCCAAGTAAGTCTCCTTGAGGAACAAGAATCAGTTTGAACTTGGAACACTAGTGGCAGTATACAACACACTTGGACCCAAAGACAAGAATGTGTGGCCTACTGCTACCACAACTGGGGCCCAAGGAGAGGCCCACCTGGTGTCCAAGTCCCCAGCAAAACTTCACCGCAGCCTCCACTAACCACTGCACTCTAAGCCACTGAGGAAATTACAGACATTATTGATGCTTTTTACAACTAAGAAATTATAAATTATATGGAGACTACATCACTCCACATATCCAGAATCAAAGCCAAGTACCCTACCCAATCAACACCAGAGATATATCTTCAGGAAAAAAGTCCTGCCCTATGATAGCAAAATCAGAAAATTGAAAGACGCAACTGTTACACCAAATGTGCAGATGTCAATGTAGGGACACAGGAAATATTTTTAAAACAAGGAAATATAACGCCTCCAAAGGAACACAATAATTCTTCAGCAACAGTACCCAATCAAAAACAATTTTGAAATCCCAGAAGAATTCAAAATAATATTAGAGAAGCTTAGTGAAATCCAAGATAATTCAGAAAAACAATACAAAGAAATAAGAAAAATAATTCAGGAAATGAATGATAAAATTACCCAAAAGATATGTATTATTTTTAAAAACTAGAAAAAAATTGGAACTGAAGAATTCATTAAATAATATACAAAATACATTCAAAGTTCCAATAATAGGGTAAATCAAGCAGAAGAAAACATTTCAGAACTTGAAGACAGGTCTTCTGAAATAGCATAGTCAGATAAAAATTTTAAAAACTAAAAAAAATGAACAAAGCCTATAGGAGATATGGGGTACCATAAAATAAGCAAATGTTCAAATTTCCAGTGTCCAAGAAGGCAAAAAGGAAACACAGAGGATGGAAAAAATTATTTAATGTGTTAATAGCTGAAAACTTTCTAAGTCTAGCAAAAAAATTGGATATCCAGATACAAGAAGCTCAGAGATCTCCAAACAGATACAATTCAAAAAGATCTTATTCAAGACCTGGCACATCATAGTCAAAGACAAGAGATTTCTAAAAACAGTAAGAGAAAGTTATCTACTTACTTATAAGGAAACTCCCATCAGACTAACAGCAGATTTCTCGGCAGAAACCTTACAAGCCAGGAGAAAATGGTGTGTTGTATTCAAAGTGCTGAAAGAGAAAAAAAAAAGCTGTCAGTCAAGGATACTATACCCAGCAAAGTTATCATTTATGAATGAAGGAGAAATAAAATCTTTCTTTCCCAAAAAAGCAAATGCTGTAGGAATTCATTACCACTAGACCTGTCCTATAAAAAATGCTTAAGGGAGTTCTACACCTGTAAACAAAAATACAATATCTATAATTGTGAAAACACACAAAAGTTAAAAACCCATCACAGAGCAAACATGAAAAGAGCAAGAGAAAGGACTCAAATGCTACCAGTATGGAAAACCACCAAACAATATTAAACAATTGTCTGTAAAAGGATTTAAACACTATCACTACACAATACCATCAGTCATAGTAAACAATAAACTCAAATTGTCCCTTTTTGCAGCTGAGATAATCTTTTATCTAGAAAAAACTAAAGATCCAACCAAAAAACTCTTAGACCTAACACATAAACTTAGTAAGTTTTCAGGATACAAAATCAACATACAAAAATCAGTATTTCTATACACAAGTAATGAACTGACTGAGAAAGAAATTAAGAAGGCAGGCTGGGTGCAGTGACTCACGCCTGTAATCCCAGCACTTTGGGAGGTCAAGGCGGGTGGATTGACCTGAGGTCAGGAGTTTGAGACTAGCCTGGCCAAAATAGTGAAACCCTGTCTTTACTAAAAATACAAAAAATTAATCAGGCCTGGTGGCGGGTGCCTGTAATCCCTGCTACTCAGGAGCCTGAGGCAGGAGAATTGCCTGAACCTGAGAGGTGGGGGTTCCAGTGAGCCAGGATTGTGCCACTGCACTCCAGCCTGGGCAACAAGAGCAAATCTCTGTCTCAAAAAAAGAAAAAAAAAAAAAAAAACAGAAATTAAGAGGGCAATGTTATTTATGATAGCTATAAAAGTAAAAATAAAGTAATGAGAATAAATTTAACCAAGGAGGTGAAAGAACTTTCTACAAGGAAAACTACAAAATACTAATGAAAGAAATTGAAGAGAACACAAACAAATGGAAAGACATGCCATATTCATGAATCAGAAGAGTTAAAATCATTAAAATGACCACACTACCCAAGGGAATTATTATATTTATCATTATTTTTCATAGAAATAGAAAAACCAATCCTGAAATTTGTATGGAACCACAGAAGAGCCCAAATAGTCGAAGCAATCCAGAGCATAAAGAACAATGCTGAAGGCATCACACTACCTGGCTTCAAAATATATAAAAGGCTATAATAACCAAAACAGCATGGTATTGGTATAAAAACAGACCCAGAGCCCATGAAACAGAATAGAGAACCCAGAAATAAACCTACGTATTTACAGCCAATAGATTTTCAACAAAAGTGCCAAAAACATATACTGAGGAAATGATCCTTTTCAATAAACGGTGCTGGGAAAGTTGGATATCTATATGCAAAAGAATGAAACTCTACTCTCGTCTCTCACCATACACAAAAATCTACTGAAGATGGATTAAATACTTAAATGTAAACCCCAAAAATTTAAGTCTATAAGAAGAAAGTATAGGTGAATCACTTGGTCTAGGTAACTATTTATAGCTAAAACCTCAAAAGCACAGGCAACAAAAGCAAAATAGGCAAATGGGACTATATTAAACTAAAAAACTTCTGCATAGCAAAGGGTATCCAGTATATACAGGGAACTCAAGCAACTCAACAGTAAATAATAATAATAATATTCCCATTAAAAAGTGAGCAAAGGACATGAATAGCTTATTGCTCATAGGCTATAAACCTGTACAACATGTTACAGTACTGAATACTGTAAGCAATCATATTTCAATGATAACGATTTGTTTATCTAAACACAGCTAAACATAAAGGTATGACTTGAGCTATGATGTTATGACTGCTATGATATGTCACTAGGCAACAGTAATTTTTCATTGTCATTATTATTATTATTATTATTATTTGAGACGAAATCTCGCTCTGTCACCCAGGCTGGAGTGCAGCAGCATGATCTCAATTCACTGAAACCTGTGCCTTCCAGGTTCAAGCAATTCTCATCCCTCAGCCTCCTGAGTTGCTAGGACTACAGGTGGCCTACCACCAGGTCTGGCTAATTTTTTGTATCTTTAGTAGAGACAGGGTTTCACTATGTTGGCCAGGCTGGTCTTGAACTCCTGACGTTGAGAGCCACTCGCCTAAGCTTCCCAAAGTGCTGGGATTACAGGTGTGAGCCACCACGCCTGGCCTCAGATTCATTATTATCTTATGAGACCAGTATCATATATGCAGTCCACTGATCAAAATGTCATTATGCAGCACATGACTGTCTATGCATTGGAAATATTTTCTCCCAGTTCATGGCCTATCTTTTATTTTCTTAACGTTATCCTTCAAATAACAAAATATTTCATTTTTATGAAGCCCAGTTAATTTGCCAGGTATTTTTTCTTCTATAGGTCATGATTTTTGTGGTCTACGTAAAATATTTTGCCTATCCCAAGACCAGGAAGCTTTTCTCCTATGATTTTAGTTTTATAACTTTATATGTAATGTTCGCTTTATTTATATTGATAGCTTTATATTTTATGTTGCAAGTAAATTTTTGTGTATGGTATGATATAAAGGTTGTGTTTCATTTCTTTTCTTATGGATATCTGGTTATTCTAGCACCATTTGTTGAGAAGACTATTCCTCCCCCTTAATTCCTTGGCACCTCATTGAAAATTGATTAAATGTGTGTGTGTATGTGTGTTGACATATTTCTGAACTCTACTCTATTCGATTAATGTATTTTTACATTCTAATGTTAGAACAACATTGCCTTGATTACTATAGTAAATCTTGACATTGGATAATATTAAGTCCTACAATGTTGTTCTTTCTCAAAATGCTTTTTGGCTATTCTAACTTCTTTCCAAATACACATTTTTCTTTTTCTTTTTCTTTTCTTTTTTTTTTTTTTGAGAAAGGATCTTATTCCGTTGCCTAGGCTGGGGTGTAGTGGCACAATCTCAGCTCACTGTAGCCTCAACATCCTGGGCTCTAGTGATTTTCCCACTTCAACATCCTTAGTAACTGCGACTACAGGCATGTACCACCACGTGCAGCTAATTTTTGGATTTTTCGTCACGTTGTGCAGGCTGGTCTCAAACTCCTGAGTTCAAGTGATCCTCCTGCCTGCGTCTCCCAAAGTGCTGGGATTATAGGCATGAGTCACCATATCAGCCACAATTTTTAATACATATTTTTTCTTTTCGCTAAAAAAAATTTTCTAATTTTGCTTGTGATTTATTATTTAACCCATGGGCTGAATTTCCATATTTGGGGATTTTCCCGATGTCTTCTGTTAGTGGATTCTAATTTAATTTTGTGTAGTCAGGGAAGATAATATGTACAAACTCTTTTACTCACAATACTTCTGACACTGAATATCTGTCCCACACCAACCAATTCTCCAATACTCTAGACACCAACTAGGTATCCTACAATTTAATTCAATTCTGACTTTATACTCCCAGAGTTAAGGCAGACCCCACAAGACTGCCCCCATTTCAGACACCAGTTGAAATCCTGATCTTCCTATACTTTTGAGCAGCCAGCTATTAATCAGGGAGTCCTATGAACCCCTCTTTGGATTTGATAATTTATTTGAACAGCTCACAGACTTCAAGAAAACACTTTACTTAGTATTACCAGTTTATTGTAAAGAATATAAGTCAGAAAGGGCAAAATGGAAGACATGCATAGGACAACGTATAGAGGGTGTGGGGTGTGGCCCAGAGCTTCCATGCCCTCTCTGGGCATACCACCATCCCAGCACCTGGATATGTTCACCAACCTGGATGCTCTCAAAACCACATCACTTAGGGGTTTTGTGGAGGTTTCATTACGTAGACATGAATTGGTTAAATCATTGAATATTGGTGATTAACTCAACCTCCAGCCCATCTCCCTTCCCTGATGTCAGGGTGTGGAGCTGAAGGTTCCAACTCTCTAATCATGCCTTGTTCTTTCTGGTGACCCACCACCAACCTGGAACTATCTAGATGTTCCCAACCACCAATCATCTCATTGACATACTAAAGACACTCTTATCATTCTAAAGATTCCAAGGATTTTAGGAGCTATGTGCCAGGAACTGAGGACAATGACCAAACATTTATTTTCCATTATGTTACAATGTATAATTTCAGTTCCTTAAGATGTATTCACACCTGCTTTATGAACCAGTTTAAGACGCATATTAGTGAGTGTTTCGTGTGTATTCAAAAAACATTTGTGTTTTGATTTTGTTGGATGAAGTCTTCCACAAACGTCCACTAGTTTAATTTGGTCAATAGTAGTTAACAGTTGAAGTCTTCTCTATCCTTCCTGATTTTCTGCCTTCTTGTGCCATCAACTAGTGGAAGTAGATCCTTGGAACCTCCAGTTATAATTGTGGATTTGTCTATTTCTCCTTTCACTTCTGGTAGTTATTACTATATGAATTTTAAAGCTCCCTTATTGATATATATTCTATGAGGATTTTTATGTCTTTTTTGATGAATGAATCTATGTATTATCATTATAAACTGTCACTCTTCATGCCTGTTAGTATTCCTTGCTCTGAAATCTATTTTATGTGATATTCACACACATGCTTCGGTTTTCTAATCTTAGTGTTTGTGTGGCATATCTTTTGTTCATCTGTTTCCTTTAAATTTATATATGTCTTCATATGGAAACTGAGGTTCTCATAGACTCCATATAATCAGGTCTTGTTTTCTTCATCTAGTCTGATAATTGATATCTTATAATTGGAGTGTATTGAAGATTTACATATAATGTAAGTATTCTTATGGTTTCATTTATATTTACTACTTTGTTATTTGTGTTTTCTTTTATTCATCTTTTTTTTACTCATTTTTTCCTTTTTCTCTAACTTCATTTGATATTGTGTATATTTTCCTTTTTTATTATGTACATATATTTTTTTCTTTATTTCTTCTTAAAAAAACTGAGATACATGTGCAGAATGTGCAGGCTTGCTACATAGGTATACGTGTGCCAAGATGGTTTGTTGTACCTACTGACTTGTCCTCTAAGTTCCTTCCCTTCACCTTCCACCCCCTCAACAGGCCCTGGTGTGTGCTATTCCCCTCTCTGTGTCCATGTGTTCTCAATGTTCAACTCCCACTCATGAGTGAGAACATGTGGTGTTTGGTTTTCTGTTCCTGTGTTAGTTTTCTGAGGATGATGGCTTCCAGCTTCATCTATGTCCCTGCAAAGGACATGATCTCATTCCTTTTTATGGTTGCATAGTATTCCATGGTATATATGGACCACATTTTCTTTATCCAGCCTGTCATTGATGGGCTTTTGGGTTGGTTTCACGTCTTTGCTATTGTAAACAGTGCTGCAATAAACATACATGTGCATGTGTCTTTATAGTAGAATAATTTATAATCCTTTGGGTACCTAGTAATGGGATTGCTGGGTCAAATGGTATTTCTGGTTCTAGATCCTTGAGGGATCACCATTCTGTCTCCCACAATGGTTGAACTAATTTACATTCCCACGAAAAGTGTAAAAGTGTTCCTATTTCTCCACAGTCTTGCCAGCATTTATTGTTTCCTAACTTTTTAATAATCGCCATTCTAACTGGTGTGAGATGGTATCTCATAGTGGTTTTGATTTGCATTTCTCTGATAATCAGTGTTGTTGAACTTTTTTATATGTTTGTTGGCTGTGTAACTGTCTTCTTTTGAGAAGTGTCTGTTCATATTCTTTGCCCACTTTTCGATGGGGTTGTTTGCTTTTTTCTCTTAAATATGTGTAAGTTTCATGTAAATTCTGGATATTAGACCTTTGTCAGATGAGTAGATTGTAAAAATTTTCTCCCATGTTTTCATATTCCATTTTATCTCCACTGTAGGCTTATTAATTAATAATTATCTCCTTGTTTTTATTTTTTAATGGTTGCTATAGGGTTTTAAATAAGCATGTTTATTGCAATTCAACTTCAAATAATACTATATTAGTCTCATGTATAGTGAAAGACTCTTGCAACGATATACTTGTATTTCTCCAGTTCTACATTTTATGCTATTGTTGTCATACCTTAGTCATGTATTAAAATCTATATACATTTTTTAATGTTGTGCTATGTACAGAGAAATAATAATTCTATATACATTCTATACCCCATAATATGTTGTTACTCTTTAAATGGTTGATTATATTTCACAGAAATTTTAAAATTAGAAAAAGTAGTTGTTAACTTGCATATTTATCACTTTCAGTGCTGTTTATTTCTCTGTGGCGATCCTAATTTCTACCAGATACAATTTTTTTTCTTTCACCTAAAAAACCCGGTAATTTAATATTTCTTTTAGTGCAGATTTGTCTGTAATGAATTCTTTCGGCTTTGTTTATTCAAAAATAATTTTATTTGCCTTCACTTTCGAAGGATATTTTCATTCAATATAGGTTTCTAGTTTGAAATTTTCTGTCAACGCTTTAAAGATGCCAATTTATTTTCTTCTACCTTGCATCGTTTCTGATGATAAAACTTTAATAACTCTTATTTTTGCTCTATTGAATAGACAGTGTCTTTTCTGCTTGTACTCCTTTTAGGATTTTCCCTTTACCACTAGTTTTCAGCAATTTGAATATGATATGCCTTGGTATAAGGGAGTTGATGGAGTGTTTTTATGTTTCTTGGGGTTCATTGAGTTTTTTGTAGCTGTGTGGTTATACTATTCATCATATTTAGACTATTTCAGCCAATATTTCTTTAAGTATGTTTTCTGTCGCCTCCTCCTTCTAAGATTCCAATTAATAAAGGTTAGACTGGTTGACCCTGTGCATATATATATAAATATATATATAACCAGAACATTACAGTCACTTTCTTCAAGTGTCCCTGTATTAGTTTCCTAAGGCTGTCATAATAAAATACCATAGGCTAGATAGCTTAAACAACAGACATTTATTTTCTCACAGTTCTAGAGGCTAGAAATTCAAGACCAAGATGTTAGCAGGTTTCAGCTGAGCGTGATGGCTCATGCCTGTAATCCCAGCACTTTGGGAGACCAAGGTGGGTGGATCACTTGAGGTCAGGAGTTCAAGTCCAGCCTGACGAACATGGTAAAACTCCATCTCTACTAAAAATATAAAAATTAGCCAGGCATGGTGGCAGGTGCCTGTAATCTCCTTGAACTCAGGAGGTGGAGAGGAGATCATGCCACTGCACTCCAGCCTGGACAACAGAGCAAGACTCCATCTCAAAAACAAATAAACAAAAACCTGTTAGCAGGTTGGGTTTCTCCTAAGGCCTCTTTCCCTGGCTTGCAGATCACCACCTTCTCACTGTGTCCTCACATGGCTTTTTCTCTGTGTATACACGTATCTAGGACCTTTCTAAGACCATCAGTAATATTACATTAGGGCCCCAGCCTTATGATGTTATTGAACTTTAATTATCACTCTAACGGCGCTAACTCCAAATACAGTTCCACTGAGGTTCAGGACTTTAACATATAGAGATGGAAATCTAAGCTCAGAAAACTGGGTTTATGATGCCAGAGAAAAACAAATTTCTGAACTAGTGGAAAAAATAGCCCCCCAAAAAATCCTTAATTCAGATGTCAATGCTAGAGTAGCTAATTCTTGTTATATAAAAGAAAATATTATAAGCATACAATAAATATGCACTAAAAACTTAATGTTGGAGTCCATCAGAATATGTGAAAAGCATCTTTGCTCTATTTACAACGTCGTGTTCTTATGCAGATGAAAAATAATCAGCTAATACATATTGAATATCGTATATCTTCCTTCATCTTTCATTCTCCAGCAAGAAGCACTGATTTCTAACTAGCCACTCTGCCGTGCCTACAAGAAGAAAAAAAATGAAACGAAAGAAAAATTAATTTCATGGTCTACAAGATTTATTGCACTAAAAATTTAAGTCAAATTGTAAGCTTAAAAAATTATAATAAGGTTCATAAACCTATTATTACCCTGAGTTATTGCCCTGAAGCCTCAAACTGTACTATCTAAAAATCTGTGAGGATGAGGAATATTTTCAAAAACAACCTTAATTTGTTTATAATTTTTTGATGTATATGTTGTATATATCCTAGATTTACTCATTGTTTTATAAATTATCCACTTATGCATTCCCAATATGCTCATGCCCTGAAGACTGATATTAGCTCTCTGATCTTTGTGAACTTCTGAAAGAGTCATTTTCAATAGAGATTTTCTTTTAACTAAATGTATAATTTCTATTACGACCAGCCAGGTAATGCCATTGCTTAAGAATGACAAGATAAAAACAACTCTTAATGTATCTATTAAAAGCAAAGCTTGGGAATACATTATTTCAAAGTCATTTCAAGAAGTTAGCAACTACAATTTTTAAATTAAGTAAATTTACATAGTCTAACATATATTTTCATTTCTTAAAAGAGTTATATTTTAGAAATGGACTCTGGAGAATATTGGGCTTTGGACAACCATTTAAATTAATGTTCCATAAATCACAATTAATCTTATTTAGAAGATTAGCTCATATAATTAGTTTACATACACATTATTGGAACAATAAAAAGCTCTCAGTTATGTAGTTGTTCGTAATTAGAATATTAAGTTACTGCCCTAGTTTTTTAAATTTCCAAACAAGTTGTCTAATAATTATTTGGTATTTACTCAGCTTATGTTTGTATTGCTAAACTTGGATTTCTACTTGCAAAGCTCAAACATGATTTGTTTAATGGGCGGAAGAAGAGAAAACATTTAGGTAAATGTCAGTATAGTTGAATATGTAAATTTTGGAAATAGATGCAAAAGATTTGAATCCTTCTGACAGCACCCTAAAATGTAAAATAGAAAAACTGTTGTATCATCTTAAAAGCTTTATCCATGCAGAACAGAGACTTATTAGAGTTTTGTTTGAATCTGACTTTAAAATCTATGGTAATTCTAAACCATTTGTCTCTGACAGTCATATCACCAGTGAAGAATTAATCTATCAGAGTTGCTGTCTCTTTCTCTTCTTTCTCTACTTTGTCTACTGCTCTCGTTCATTCTGTCTCTCCCACTTTTTCACTTTCCTTTCCTTTTTCTTTCTCTCCCAATGCAACAAAAGTTTACTTACTCAAACCACAGGTAGGACACCTGACATCCCCTAGAATTCCATTATTATAGGCATTTTCTTCATAGAATTATCTGTCCTAACCATAGTAAAGAACAATGGGTGTCAGAACACATGGCAGTTAGTTCTTATCCAGACTGTTTCTAGTATCAAACAGAAAATATCAAATATGCAAAAATTAGTATTTTACCTTATTTCATGAACAAGAATTAAACACTGTGAATATGGAAATATCATTTTTAAGTTTGTTATTTTAAAGCTGCTTTCAAGGGTTTACCAGGAAGCTACAGAAAACAATTTGATTCACTTCTCAGAGGGTACCTGTTTGGGTTGAATTCATATGTTGAAGTCCTAACCTTGAGGAACTCAGAAAGTGGCCTTATTTGGAGACAGTCTTTATGGAGATAATCAAGTTAAAACAAATTCACTAAAGTGAGCTCTAATCCAACATCCACTGGTGTCCTCATTAAAAGGAGAATTTGGACAGAGAAAATACCATGTGAAGCTGGAGGCAGATAATAGAGTGAAGCTTCTATAAGCCAAAGAATACCAAAGATGGCCAGCAAACCACCAGCAGATAGGGGAGAGGCAAGGAACAGACTCTTTCTCACAACCCTGAAAAGCAACCTACCCTGTTAACATCTTGATCTCAGACTTTTGGCCACCAGAATTGTAAGACAATACATTTCTTTTGTTTAAGCCACTCAGTTTGTGGTACTTTGCTACAGCAGCCTTAGCAAACTAATGCAGTAGGCCAACTTTTGCATGATTTCTGTTTTTAACTTTGGGGCTTATAATTCTCATCATGTTTTCTTTTGAGTTGAAAATTCATTGCTACATGAGTAAAAAAAAACAATTAAATGAGAACACAAGTAGGAAGATAAATCTCAATTCACAGTTGGAATATTAAGGCATATCCTGTCTTCAGATTGAAAAACCCCAAAAATCCAAGCATCATAGAATTGGTTCCACAATGTTATAACAAGTTATCTGGCATTATTAATATATTTCAGCATTATGTGTCAAAAGAACACTGACTCAGAATTTTACAAGATTTTCCTCAGAATGCAAAGTTAACAAAACATTCAAGAGTTAATTAATGTACTATACCATCCACATGAATAGAATAAAGGACAAGATTATCTCCACAGATGTAGGAAAAGCATTGACAAAACCAACATTTTGATAAAAAGTATCCACAAACTAGGAATAGAGAAAACCTTTCTCAACTTAAAGGGCATCTACAAAAAAACACAACTACCATCACACTTAGTGTTGGAAGATTGAATGCTCACACTCACACTTCCCAAATTCAAACTTACTACAAAGCTATAGTCATCAAGACAGTGTGGTAATATAACAATAGACACATAAGTTCTTGGAATAGAATAGAGAGTCCAGAAATAAATACCCATATTTATGGTCAATTGATTTTTGACAAGTGTGCCAAGACAATTCAATGGGCAATGAGAAGTCTCATGAATCAATGATGCTGGTAAAACTAGATATCTACATATAAAGAATAAAGTTGGAATCATTTCTCACAGTATACACAAAAATTAGTTCAAAAAGGACCGTAATACTAATATAAGAGCTAAAACTATAAAACTCTTAGAAGAATAGGCATAAATGTTCATGACTGTGGGTTATGCAAAGCCTGTTAGATATGACACCAAAATTATAAATAACAAAAGGAAAAATAAGGTTTTTTTTTGTTTTTAGTGAATTGGCTGACTTAATCATGGAAGCTGAGAAGTTTCAAGATCTACAGTCACCAAGCTGAAGACCCAGGAGATTCATTGGTATAAGTTCCAGTCTGAAAACCAGCAAGCTTGAGTCTTAAGAAAGCTGATGTTCCAATTCACATGCAAAGACAGGAAAAGACCAACATCATTGCTCAATCAGCCAGGGAGGAGAGGTGGTCCCCTCTTAGCATCAGTCACTTTGCTTCAGTTTGGCCTTCAGCTGATTGAGTGAGGTCCCCCCACATTAGGGAGGACAATCTGTTTTACTCAGTTTATCAATTCAAATATAAACTTCATCCAAAAACATTCTCACAGACACACCCAGAATAATGTTTGACCAAATAATGGCAACCTGCAACTCAGTAAAATTGACATATAATATTAACCACCACATAAACTTTATCAAAATTAAAAACTGTTGTGCCGGAAACATTATAATCAGGAAAGTGAAAGACACCCCACAAAATGGGAGAAAATATATCCAAATCATATACCTGAGAAAGAACTCATATCCAGTAAAGAACTCTTAGAACTCAATAATAAAAAGATAAATAACCCAATTTAAAGATAAGAAAAAGATCTGAATTGGCTCTTTCCCAAGGAAGATATGCAAGTGGCCAATAAGCATATGAAAAAAATGATCATCATCTTAGCTTATTTTATGTTTCTATAATAAAATGCCACAGACTAGCTAATTTAAAAGGAAGAGAAATGTATTTGCTTCATAGTTCTGGAGGCTGAGAAGTCCAAGAGCATGGCACCAGCATCTGGTGAGGGCCTTTGTGCTGTATCATTCCATGGCAGAAGGTAGAAGAGCAAGTAAGTAAGCAAGCAAGAGGGGGCCAAACAAAGCAGGTTTTATAAAAACCTACTCTCACAATAAGAAACTCACTCCCATGATAAGGGCAGAGCTCTCCTGGACTAATGGGGAGCTAATGGTCCCACCAATTAATACTATGACAAAGGCAATTAAATATCAACATGAGTTTTGAAGGGGACATTCAAATTGTATCATTCTGACCCTGGACCCCTAAAACTCATGTCTTTCTCATATAAAAAATACATTCTTTGCATCACAATAACCCTAAAAGTCTTACCTTATTCAAGCATCAACTTAAAAGTTCAAAATCTAGAGTCTCATCTAAATCAGATATGGATGAAACTCAAGACACAATTCATTCTGAGGCAGATTTCTCTTCAGCTATGAGCCTGTGAAATCAGCATATTACATGTTTCTGAAATACAATGATGGCCAGGTGTAGGACAGACATTCCAGTTGGAAAAGGAAGATATAGGCAATAAAAAAGGAGTAACAGGGAGGCTGAGGCATTAGAATTGCTTGAACTGGGGAGGCAGAGGTTGCAGTGAGCCATGATTGCACCACTGCACTCCAGCCTGGGCAACAGAGTGAGACTCCATCTCAAAAAAAAAAAAAAGAAAAAAAGAGGAGTAATAGGCCCCAAGTGAATTCTGAATCCCAATAAGGAAAATAGCATTAAACTTCAGAACTCCAGAATAATTTTCTTGGACTCTGTGTCCTGCCTTCTGGGCTCATTAAGCTGAAAGTTGGGCCCCTACGGCCACAAGCAACCGTATCCCTATGGCTTTGTACACAGTGCACCCAGCAGCTCCCACAGATTGGAGTCTCTATCTGCAGCTCTCCCAGGCTAGTGCTGCATGGTGATAGCTCTACAGTTTTGTGGTCTTGGGGGCTGCCCTGGCACTGTTCCAAGGCTCCACTAGGCATTGTCCTACTGTGGGCTTTCTGCACTGGTTCTATCTTTGTGGTACGTCTCTGCCTGGGCCCCCAAACTGTCCTTAATACTCTCTGAAATCTAGGTGGAGGCTGTCATGGTGCCACAGCTCATGAACTCTGTGTGTCTTTAGAGTCAGCACCATACAGACATTGCCAAGGCTTATAGCCTAAAGCCTTTGGAGCTGTGGCATGAGCCATACTTGAGCATGGTTGAGCCATCTCCAAACCAGCCCTGGGCAGCAAATGCTGAGGTCCAACCTGACCTCTCTGGAAACCTTGCCCTCAAGGTTCTAACCTGCCTCCAAGATCTCTAAAATGCCTTCAGAGTCATTTTTCTATTGTTTTATGAATGGTACTTGGCTCTCTTCTATCCTTGCTAATCTCTTTAGCAAACAGTTGCTTGGCCACACCTTTGGTTTGCTCTCATAAACACACCTTTTTCCTCTTTACATGGCTAGGCTGTGAATTTTCCAAATCTTCCTGTTCTGCTTCTCTTTTAATTATAAATTCCATCTTTAAATAATTTTTTTCTGCTTGCATCTTACTATATGCAGTTAAAATGCATGCAGCACCTTCAATATTTTGCTTAAATATTTCCTCTGCCAGATATCCCAGTTCATCACTTTTTAATTCTGTCTACCATAAAGCCCTCAAGCATGGAAACGATTCAACCAAGTCCTATGAGACTTTATAATAAAGATAGCCTTTTTCAGTTTTCAATTCCTCATTTCTCTCTGAGACCTCATCAGCAGGGCCTTTACTGTCCGTATTTTTACCAGTATTCTCATCATGACCACTTAACTGATCTTTAAAAAGTTTCAAATGTTTCCGAAGCCTTTCTCTTCCTCTAAGCCTTCACCAGAATTGCTCTTAATGCTCCATTCATGGCAATCTATGCTTTTTCTAGTCTGCTCCTTCAAATTCTTTCAGCTTCTTCCTGTTTCCCAGCTCCGAAGCCCTTTCTCCGTTTTGGGATATTTGTTATAGCAACGCCCACCCTTTGGTACCAACTTTCTGTCTCTGTTCGTTTTGTACTCCTATAACAGAGTACTACAGATAGGGTAATTTATTTTTTTTAATTATTTTTGAAAGTTCTGAAAGAACTAAGAAGTCCAGTATCAAGGTGCCAGCATGTGGTGAGAGTCTTTTGCTGCATCATCCATGGCTGAAGGTTGAAAGGCAAAAGAGTGTGCAAGAGCAAGAGAGAGCTGAACCTGGTTTTATACCAACCCACTCTCATAATAACAAACCCTCTCCCTCAATATTAACATTAACCCATTCAGAGCCCTCAAACTCTAATTATCTCTTAAGAGTTCCACCTCTTAATACCTTCATAATGGCAATTAAATTTCAACATGAGTTTGGCGAACATATTCAAACCATAGGAATATCATTAACCAATAGGAAAATGCTAATCAAAATCGTCTCATACACACAAAGATGGCTATAATAAAAATGGAAGGCAATAACAAGTGTTAGAGATGTGAAGATATTACTGTTGAGAATGCCTAACTTTGCCATTCCTTTAGAAAACAGTTTGGTACTCTTCAAAATTTTAAGCATAGAGTTACCACATGACCAGCAGTACTACTCTCTTGTACCTCCATACAAAAATTTGTACACAAGTGTTCATAGCAGTATTATTCATAATAGCCAGAAATGAAAACAATAAAATTTACATCAACTGATGAATGTATAAATAAATGTATCCATACAATAGAATATTATTCAACAATAAATGGAAATGTATTTGTGCATGCTACAACATAGAGGAATCTTGTAAACATGTTAAGTGAAAGACACCAGACCCAAAAGGTCATGTATTGTCTAATTCTGTTCATATGAAATGTCCAGAATAGATAAATCTATAACGATAGAAAATGAAGTATGTTTTTAGGGCTGGGGTGAATTGCAGGGGGCAATGGTAAGTGACTGTTATTGGGTAAAGGTTTTCTTTTGGGGGCATTGAAATCATTGATAATATTTCAGAGTGCAGGAAAGATTTCAACAGTGGAAATACTTTATGAGCATCAACAGATTAATCTACCAGATCCTTTCTCTCAGGTAGCATAAATGCCACAGATTCATGCTTAAGTATCTTTTACTGTCAGCATGTCAAGATGTGGTTCAGGAGGTATTCAGGAATTAATTAGCATGATATTTACAATAGTGCACATGGCAGTTGGTGGATATTTTGTAATAGTTATTAATATTTGTATTATGTTATCTTGGACATAACGTGTAAAGCTTAATGACAACCTTTACATTAGCAATTTGGTGGATGAGGAATACAAAGAATGTGGATAGTTTTATTTTTGTAAATGTATTTAAAACTAAATGAATTTCAGGTTTAATTAGGTTTGATTAGTAATTTTGAGTTAAAATTTTGATGTCTGTTATTCATATTTATATTTTGAGTAATTCAGGACAGAAATAACTTTTTGAAAATAATTTTGACTTGTTGGTATCTTACATTTAATTTGTATTTTAATGAAAACATTGAAATGCTTTTATTTAGAATAAAATGGAAATTTTTATTCTTTAGATAATTGCTATCAATAGAGTATAAAATGGGAAAATATTTATTATAATTGTTGATACTGCTGACATGAGGAAAAGAAAATTTTAGAAAACATATACATAAAAATTTACAAATTTATATTTTATCACTCATCCAAGCATCGTCACTTTATTAAGAAGACACTAAGGCATACGCAATTAATAATTAAATTGAGTCATGTTCATTATTTTGCTACCGATCATATAAAAACCATAGTGTTACACATATGTTTGTGTTTTCTATTGTGAAGGTGTATTTTTCAAAGCAGGCAATTAGTATATCTTTTATATAACAGTTTGGCGTTAGTTTGTATTTATAGCCTTCAGATATTTAGACCTATGGTAAATAGACCTCCATTTGTACTTTTGCTCCAGAGCCCACAAATGTTAGGGGTAAGCCTATTTCCTTGTAGTCTGGACAACTTGAAGGTCATATCTGATTTGTACCTTGTTTTGGTGTTGGTTATAACGTAATTGGATTCATCGACCATGAGTCTCTGGCTCATTATGCAGAGCAGATATTCTATGAGCTGTGTTTATCTAAGGTCATGGGATGTTGTACCATACAGCTATGGTTCATAGGCTGAGCCAGCTGGGTGCAAGGCAGGTATTTCATTGGAATTCCTTTACATAGACTCTGGCTGCAGATATATACAGGTATAGAGTCTTATTGGCTACCCCACACCCATGATGAAAATGAACTTGGATTGGCAATGCATCTTTGACAGTGACAACAACCTGTCTGCCAGCTGTGGGAGGGAAACAGTGGAAATATGAACTGCAAAATTCATGGCCCATCTAGTAATAATTCCCTATGTTCTAAGCCCCGTAGTTCTTTGAATTACAGTTCCCATGTTCACTATGTTAAAAGAAAGTGCTTCAGTCCTCTTATAGTCTGTTTTCTTGCAAAGGTACTGTGGTACTTTCCTAAGGTTACTATAACAAATTAGCACAAATAGTGGCTTCAAACAACAGGAACTGATTATCTTTGATTTTACAGTCCTCTTTTGGGGGGCTAAAAATTCCTTTAAATTTATAATATATAATGTTTTCTTCTCATGTTAATAGTTCATGCTCTGGATTCTTATCCTAAGATTTTTGGTATATAAATTTAAGTGATCCTCTGCTGTGGTCCAAATGTTTATGTACCCTTTCACAAAATTCGTATGTTGAAATCCTACATTTGGAGGTAGAGCCTTTGGGAGGTCATTAGGTCATGGGAGAAGAGACCTCATTATGAGGTTAGGGTCCTTACAAAATATTTTCCAGAGAGACTTTGGGGAACTAACAGAGCTGTAATTCACTTATTACCACAAGGGAACCTCACTCATGTGAGGTCGTTGTGAGAAGGTACTAACTATGAGCCAGGAAGTCAACCCTCACCAGAGGGTTGACAGTACCTTGATCTGACAATACCTTGATCTTGGACTTCCCAGACTCCAGAACTGTAAAAAATAAATTTTGGTTGTTTATAAGCCACTCAGCTTAAGGTATTTTGTTACAGCAGTCCAAACAGACTAAGACATCCTCTTAATTAGTATCATCTTGCCCCAAGAACACTGTGCTAGATTAAGTATTTCTAGAGACTTCAATTCTTCTTTCCTTGAAAGTTTGAGGTTTCTTTTTCTTTTCTTTTCTTTTTTTTTTTTTGAGACGGAGTCTCACTCTGTCGCCCAGGCTGGAGTGCAGTGGAAAGTTCTCAGCTCACTGCAAGCTCCGTCTCCCGGGTTTACGCCATTCTCCTGCCTCAGCCTCCCAAGTAGCTGGGACTACAGGCGCCCGCCACCTCGCCCGGCTAGTTTTTTGTATTTTTTTTAGTAGAGACGGGGTTTCACCATGTTAGCCAGGATGGTCTCGAACTCCTGACCTCGTGATCCGCCCGTCTCGGCCTCCCAAAGTGCTGGGATTACAGGCTTGAGCCACCGCACCCGGCCGAAAGTTTGAGTTTAATTCCCTTTTGCTTGTGCAAGCCAGAACTTAGTGACTAATTTCTAGCAAATAGAATACTGTGGAATGATGCTGTATGACTTCTAAGACTAGACTACACTTCCAAGGCATTGTGGCTTTCTGCCTGCTCTGTCTTGGATCACTTGCTCCGAAGGATGTTAGCTGACATGTTGAGCTGATACTCAAGCAACTCTATGGAGAGGTTCACACGGCCCTGAGACCTCCTGCCATCAGCCGTGAAGAACAAGGCATCCGGCCAACAGCTTCTTGAGTGAGCTGTTTGGAAGCGGATCTTCCATCCTCTGTCAAACCTACAGATGACCGAAGGTCTGATATCTTAGCAGTGAAATGAGTAACTCTGAGACAAAACCACCCACCTAAGCTGATCCCAGATTTCTGACTCTCAGAAACTGTGTGAGATACCAAATGTTTGTTGTCTTTAGGCCTGATATCTGGGGTAATTTGTTATGCAACCATAACTAATAAAACCAATTAAAATCTTCAAAATTGTCTGAGGGGAAATCAGTGATGTACCTTGCATCTTATAATTGCATATGATTAACAGAAAACTATTCATGTAAATAAATGTGAGCTGTTAAGATTTTCCCCGAAATATTGTTTGACTCAGAATCAAATGTAAGACTTAATTTATATAATCAGTATCCTTATTTTAATTTTAAGTAAATCAAATATAGAATTCAGAAGCCACTTAATATATACAAATATTTATTCTTTTCATGTCATACAAATTCATATTTGCCACTAAAACAATGTTATAATGTTAGATAATATTAACCACACTATATCAGAACAAAACACAACTCCTCAGACATCATTGTTTCATTCAACAACATTTCATTTTAACACAGATGAAAAAAACATCTCTTCCTGGCCATGGCCACTGTCTATATGTAGTTTTCACATTCTCACCACGTTTGTGGGTTTTCTCCAGTCACTCTGGTTTCCTCCCACATCCAAAGCTGTGAACATTGGGTAACTTGTACTTTTTGGTAATTCTTGTACTTTTTGGTAATACAGAGACACTGAGTATCATCTCATGTATGCACTCATCTTATGTCCTGTAACTAGTTAAGTGCTGCTGTTCTCAGGTCTGGGTTGCTCTACATTTCATCAAAAGTACACCAGATTGTTGTAGGAAAAGGCAACAGGCTCAGTATGCAGTGTCAAAAGACAGAATTACAACAAATTTAAAGATCTTAATTGGCTTGGTGATTCTATAATTGGGCAACACCTCATTCTATAAAATAGAATAAGTATTCCAATAAGCTGAGCAGAGGAGGTTGGTTTTATAGGCAGAAAACACTTAAGAAAGCAGAAACGCAGAACACAATGTAAATTGATCATCTCAAAGTTACTTTCTCTGTAAAGGTTAAAGCAGAGGGTACTTTCTTATTATGCCAGCTAAAACTGGCCTGTTTGGGGATTTGGTTATTATCTCTCGCTCTCCTGATTTCTTGGAAGGTCAGATAAACCACCAAGTTCTGGCTTGGTGACATAGAACTTTAGCGTGAGTGACTTCATTTTGGTTTGGTCTCTTAGGCCTGGCATAAGAGCTCATCCAAATCAACAGCCTCCTATAAATTGTATTTAATAGTAGTATATAAAAACAATATTGGAGGAAAAAATCCTTTTCACCAGACAGGGGTTGGACATCCCCCAATGTCCATGACACTCCAATTTAAATAATCAAAATTAAAAGCTGTTTTTAGCACTCAGTGTACCCCAAAAATTCCACATCCTTTAACATTTGCCTTGTGCTCAACAGAGAAGATCCTATGACAGGAAAACTGAGTTACTGTGGCATTCAGCAAGGTATCGGGAAAGTAGAACTTATTGTGAGTTGGTAAACTTCAAAACAACATTTAAAAAGCCACTGATAGGCCCAGTGCGGTGGCTCATGCCTGTAATCCCATCACTTTGGGAGGCTGAGGTAGACAAATTACTTGAGGTCAGGAGTTCGAGACCAGCCTGGCCAACGTGGTGAAACCCTGTCTCTGCTAAAAACACAAATATTACCCGGTGGGGTGGTGCATGCCTGTAATCCCAGCTACTCAGGAGTCTGAGGCAGGAGAATCGCTTGAACCCAGGAGGCGGAGGTTGCAGTGAGTCGGGATCATACCTCTGCACTCCAACCTGGGCAGCAGAGCAAGACTCTGTTTCAAAGAAAGAAAAAAGAGCCATTGATGTCATATGAATTTGGAAGGGTTTAAAAATGCATGTCAGGTATAACATTTAGGATCTAGAAAGTATTGCAGTATTTATCTTCAGAAATAAATTGTTGATAATCTATTAAACAGTCACATGGTTGTCCAGGGAGCAAATCATTAGAGATCTCCTTATTCTTCTTTGGTATTTTTAAATTACAGAATATGCGACAGCAAGTTTTATTGACTATAGAGCAGCTAATTTTTTGTTGAGCATTGCCTATGGAGTTTTACAATGTAAATTGTATCCCATTTAAAAGTCTTTGAACCCATAGACTTTCAACAAGAAAAGGTAAACCCCACAAAAGCAGGAATATTAAACAATGGATAATTTAACCCTGATCCTTGAGATAGACTAGGTACTCACATAACACATTAGAAAATGTTCATGAAAATTCTCAGGGATTTGGAATTCAAAGAAAAACTTGGCTTTCTCTGTGAGGAGTCCAGCTCCTAGTTGTTAAAAAACAGTCTGTCATTTTTCAAGCCGGACCATAGGCTACACAGCAGGACTCACATAGGGAAAACTGCCCTTGTCACACCAGACTGGGAGTCTCTGAAGGGAGTCGCAGTCAAAAACCCAGGCCCCTCTACTTGGCCAAGTTCTTTGCATACTCATATTTCTATCCCCTATGGGTTCATTCCTAAGTTTCTTTATCTGAGGCCTTGGATAGAGGTTCTTTCGGGTGCCTCTTCTGAGACATCCATATGAGAGAAGAAAAAGGAAAACTTGAAGATACATTTTCCCACTTTGACTCAGTACCTAGTACTTTTTTACTCTTAGCCCTTCCCCTTGACCCTCACCCTCACAGGGAGAAGGCTGCCATCTGCAAGCTGAGGAGAGAGGCCTCAGAAGAAGCCAAACCTGTAATTCCTTGCTCTTGGACTTCTAGCCTCCAGAACTGTGAGAAAATTAATTTCCACTGTCTAAACCACCGAGTTTGTGGCATTTTGTCATGGCAGCACCAACAGACTTACACAAAACCAAGAAAGAGAGAACCTTTATAGCATACCAGGGCCCATAAAAATACCAGAAGCTGTTGCTTGTTACTCCCTCAGTGGTGAGAGGATCCCGCATCTGTGTGGATCTACCTGACCAGTGTGCCGTTCTATGGGGGAATATAGAACAGGGGGAGTTGGTGTTTTCTCTGGTTTCAGCCTCTTGTTTATGCCATCTCAGTAAGTGATTATTGACTTACCTTTTTCATTTTGGCTTATTGCTGTAATTGAATATTTCAATGCTTGGCAGCTCAGTTCGTCCAGCTCAGCTGAGCTTCTGACACCCAATTGGCACATTCAGGTCATTATATCACAAACAATATAATTAAAGCAACTCTGAAACTGACTAATTTTGAGTTTACCAAGGATGATTCTTCCTAACAAATAAACCAAAATAAACTCTGATTATAAGAATATGATTAACAAACCTTAATGTGGAGTCTGTGGAGCCAAGACTTCCTTATGTGGCTTCATCACTTATTTTTTAACACTATACACCAAACACATTTGAATTAAAGTAAGAAAATCAAAATACGTTTCTCAAAGTCAAAGAATCTTACCTTGCCATTCATTCACATATATACATATAGAGAACATTTTGTTTCAAGTAATAGAAAACTCAACATAAAGTGACTAAAGTAATAAATAAAATTTATTGGTTGCTCTAAATGACAGACCAGGAAGTAAGACAGAATAAATAAGTAAGTTTCGAATAAAATATAATCAGTCTATATGTAAGTACTGCTGTGATTCTTTAGGCCATTTCATTCTTTGTGCTCCCTTCTTTTCTTCAGGAAGGCTTTACTAAAGGAACACAATGGCTGCAGGAGTTCTAGACTTCACATCCGCGAGCCACCTCATTTGAAGCAAAAGGTCTTGGTTTTCCTAGAATCCCTTCTCCCTGATTATGCTAACTTTTGTCACATTCCAGTTGCTGAACCAATCACTCTGGCTAAAGGATATAGTATATTGTTCTAATTGGCTTGGTCTACATTATGTGTTCTATTCCTAGAGCTAGTGGATGGGGTCATTATCTTCTCTGAAAATACATAAAATTTCAAATAAAAGTCAGGGACTATTAAGAAGAGGTGAATAAATACTAGAGATGCAATCACAAATGTCAAATAAATTGGTTAATAAAGAACTGACTGTACTTTTTATTTGGTCAATAAGTTAAAAAATATTTCTAGAGCAAGATGGTGTAATAATAATCTCCAGTAATCCCCCCCACACAGAAACGTTAATTTAAACAACTATGAGCAAAAATATTTTCACAAGAGATAAGAAAACCAGATGAAAGATCATGGTGGCTGGTTGTAGCATAATAATAAGAAAACATGCATTGAAGAGGGTAGAAAGGACAGTTATACATTACCCATGTCACCACTTTCCCAATCCTAGGCAGCATAAGTAGAGATAACATTTGTTTTGGGGGAAAAAGGGAAGTAAGTACAGGACTCTGCCTTGGACCCCAACTCTGGGTCTACCACAATAAAACCCAGCATTGAGCATGCCCCCATGGCTCCAGACTCCAGGCCAGTACCCATGGACAGAGTTTCCAGACCCATATTAGTGCCAGGTGGGACTTCACAACCCCAGAATTCAGACCTACAAGATGGGCTTTTCTTCTGGTTCACACCACCACTAGACTAGCCTCGGTGACCCTGGAATATGAACTTCTCTTATCAGGAGGCAGGACTCAGTAGCCACAGGCATTGGGCATGACCTAGCACCAAGCAAGCTGCAAGAGCCCCAGACTTCAGGCCTGCCCCAGCACCCACTCCAGCTGCAGCTATCCTAAGCACCAGTCCTAGCAGCCCTGGGCTTCAGAACCATGCCAAACAGCCCACCCAAAATCTCTGGATAGGCTACCTGTTGAAAAGATTTATCAGACAAAATCCATCTGTGAATTTTGGAGTAAGTGCTTACTTCTTCAAATATGCAGACATTGCAACACAACCTCAAGGATCATGAACAACCAAGAAAACATAACATCACCAAAGGGATAAAATAAAGTACCCATAACTAACCCTAAGGAAGTGGAGATATGTAAACTGCCTGCCAAAAATCTTCAAAATAGCACTTTTAAGGAAGCTCAGCGAACTTCAAAAAAAATACAGAGAAGCAATTCAATGAAATAAGGAAAACAATAAGTGACAAGAGTGAGAAATTTAACAGAGAAATTGAAATAATTAAAATGAACAAACAGAAACCCTGGAGCTGAAAAACACAGTGAGCAAACAAAAGTTACAACAAAGAGCATCAACAGCAGAACTGATCAAACATAAGAAATTCAAAACTAGGTTATTTAAAAATACATAGTCAGCCAAGTGGCCTGTGCCTATAGTCTCCAGCTACTCAGGGGGCTGAGGTGAAAAGATTGTTTGAGTATGGGAAGTTGAGGCTACAGTAAGCTGTAATAATGCCACTGCACTCTAGCCTTGATGACAGAACAAAAACTTAAATAAATAAATAAATAAATAAATAAATAATAGAATATATAGTCAGAGAAGAAAAACAAAAGGAATGAAGAAGAGAATTAAGGGACACCATCAAAAGAGAAAATATTTGAGTCACAGGTGTGTGAGAAGTAGAAAAGAAAGATAAAGGAGTAGAAGGCTTATTTAAAGAAACAATAGCAGAAAACTTTCCCAACATAGGAAAGATGTAAATATCCAGGTATAGAAAGTTACTAATCAAATTCAATCCAAACAAAACTAACCCAAGATATTGTAATCAAACTTTCAAAAATCAAAGAAAAAGAGAGGATTCTGAATGCAACAAGAAAAAAGAAGCAAATAACATACAAGGGAGTTTCAATACGGCTCACAGCAGAAACCTTACAGGCCAGGAGAGAGTGGGATTATATATTCAGAGCACTAAAGAAAAAAAACCTGTCAGCCAAGAATACTGTACCCAGCAAAGCTGTCCTTTAGAAACGAAGGAGTTTTAAAGACTTTACCAGAAAATAAAAGCCGAGGGAGTTTATCATTACCACACCCGTCTTACAAGAAATGCTAAAGGAAACTTTTGAAGCTGAAATAAAAGGATACTAATAAGTAACATTAAAATGTCTGAAAGTGTAAAACTCATTGGTGAAACTAAGTAAACAGAGAAATTCAGAATACTCTAATATTGTAATGGTGGTGTGTAAATCACTTGAATCTTTAGTATAATGGTTAAAAGACAGAACTATTAAAAATGCTAATAGGTACAGTAATTTCTTAAGGGACATGTAGTATAAAAAGATGGAAATTGTGACATCAAAGATACAAAATGTTGAAGGAAGAATGGAGTAAAAATGTAGAGTTTTTTTGTAATAAAATTTAAGTGGTTATCAATTAAAAAGAACCTGTCATAACTGTAAGATGCTTTTTTGTAAGCCTCAAGGCAACCGCAAAGCAGAACCTACAGTTGATATACAAAAAATAAAAATCAAGGAATCAAAACATACCACTAAAGAAAATCACTCAATCACAAAGGAAGATAGAAAAAGAGAAAGAAAGAAACAAGGATCTATGAAACAAATAGAAAACAATTTTTAAAAGGTGGTAGCAAGCCCTTACCTACAAATAATTACCTTGAATGTAAATGAATTAAATTATCCAATCAAAAGACATAGAGTGTCTAAATGAATTTTTTTAAGACCTAGATATATACTACTTAGAAGAGATTTTCTTAACCTGTAGACTAAAAGTAAAGGGATGGAAAAATATATTTCATGCAAATGGAAATCAGAGAGATTGGAAAAGGAAGCAGGGGTAGTGATAAAACTGGAGAAAGGTTACCAGGGACTGGCATCAGGGCTTGGGGAGATGTTGATAAAAAAAGTACACAATTTTAGTTAGAAGAAATAAGTTCAAGAAGTCTATTGTACAGCATGGTGATGTGAACACCAAATATCTGAGAGGTCTCAGTCAATATGGGAAGTTTATTTTGCCAAAGTTAAGGACACACCCGTGACACAGCTTCAGGAGGTTGTGACAACATGTGCCCAAGTTGTCTGAGGCACAGCTTGGTATTATACATTTTAGGGAGACATGAGACATCAATCAACCCATGTAAGATGTACATTGGTTCTGTCCAGAAAGGCGGGACAACTTGAAGCTTGGCGGGGCTTCCAGGTCATAGGTAGATAAGAGACAAACGGTTGCAATCTTTGGAGTTTCTGATTAGTTTTTCCAAAGAAAGCAATCAGATATGCATTTATCTCAGTGAGCAAAGAGATGACTTGGAATAGAGTGGGAGGCAGGTTTGCACTAAGCAGTTCCCAGCTTGACTTTTCCCCTTAGCTTAGTGATTTAGGGGTCCCAAAATTTATTTTCCTTTTACAGTGAACATAGTTAATAACAATATATTTTATACTTGAAAAATGCTAAAAGAGTGAATGTTAAGTGTCCTCACCACAGATATGATAACTATATTAGGTAATGCATATGTTAGTTAGCTAGATTTAGTCATTTACACACACACACACACACACACACACACACATACACACACACACACTTCAGGAGCAGTGGCTCATGCCTATAATCCCAGGACTTTAGGAGCCTTAGGTGGGTGGGTCACCCGAGGTCAGAAGTTCAAGACCAGCCTGGTCAACAGGGTGAAATCCCATCTCTACTAAAAATACAAAAATTAGCCAGTCGTGATGGCCGGCGCCTGTAATCCCAGCTACTCGAGAGACTGAGGCAGGACATTGCTTGAACCCCGGGAGGCAGAGGTTGCGGTGAGCCGAGATCGCACCATTGCATTCCAGTCTGGGCAATAAGAGTGAAACTTCGTCTCAAAAATAAAAAACAAACAAACAAATTATGTTGTATATAATAAATACATTAAAATTTATCAATCAAAAACATAAAGTAATTTAAAAAGAGTAAGCATAACATACAAACCACAAATTTTCTTACAGCAACTTCAAAAATAACTCAATTTTGCCATTTCTAAAAATAAGCTGGTTGCAAGAGATGAGTTAAAACACTCAATAGACAATAGTATTGTTCAGATTCAGGACAGATTCAGGTTAGCCACTGAACAGATTTGAACAAGCAAGTAGCAGGTGCAGGAAACCAGAAAAATCACCACAAAATACAACTGTAGGAGACCCTAAATATGCCTTTGCCCTAAGTATTATTTGGAGCTGATTATTTTGAGAAACAGCATACACAGGAAAGCCTCTGAAAACAGAATGTTACCCTTTTGTAAGAGAAATTTACATGTATAAAGAAAATTTCCATTTTTAAGGGTCTCTCTCTCTTTCTCTCTCTCTCTCAGTCTCTCTCTCTGTACCAGGAAGAGAAGATGACTGTAAATCACAAAAAATTTCTTATCAATGGAGAGGGCACTTACTTAAATCTACATAACAAACCTTACTCTAGTTATCATACTTCTCCTGGTCATCTTCCCTTAACTTGCCTCTCTCACCACCTTTTTCCTTTGTTTTACCTAAAAATGGTATTGAAGCCCAAATTCTAGCCACCTATTTGAATGTACTCACCCCTGAGTTTCACCCATGTATATATAAGATATACATGTTAAAATCTATCATTTTTAAATCTTATTAATCTGTCTTTTGTAACATGGGCTCCAGCTGAAAATCTAAAAGGGTAAAAGAAAAGATATTTTTTCTCTCCCACACAAATGACATGTTTGCAGTATGTTAAAAGGCAAGAAAAATTACGCAAATAGCCCCAACACCTTCATATGGTCTTTGTTAGTTGGCTCTAAACATTAAGTACTTTCAATAAATCTGGCTTCCAACAAATGAATTTATTAAAAAATGAGTTTTTAGTAAAACTCCAAAAAATGAATATTTTCCAGTTAAGGCAGATAACATGACATTTAACAAATTTTAGATAGTCATCAGTATAAAATATGTAACTTAATCAGGTTACGTTTATTCAACCTAAATAATGCATTCACATTGAGAAGATTAGAAAGGATTTCCATCTTATAAAAAGTTTCTAAATATAGCTAAGGTGTGCATAAACCTGGGTGACTGAAATATATGAAGTATAGTCAAGAGGTAACCCTTTCGTATACCAATAATGTATCAGTGTATTCTTTAAAATCTGAATTAGGTACATGGATAATTTTATTATTTGTAAAAACAGATATTTACAGGATATCTCAATGTGGTTAGCAATGGGACTACAAAGATGAACAAGACAGTCACTGTATTTAAGGATTTTCTCAGTCTACTGTGAGAGGGAGAGATGTAAACAGAAATTAGTTCTGAGGGCCCAGGAGAAAGAGAAATTAGCTTTACCTAAATATATGGAAGCCACACAGAGGAGGAACCATTTGAATTAGATCTTAGGTAGAATGTGATGGTTCATGCCTGTAATCTCAGCACTTTGGGAGATCAAAGTGGGTGGATCACCCGAGGTCAGGAGTTTGAGACCAACCTGGCCAAAATGGTGAAACCTCATCTCTACTAAAAATACAAAATTAGTCAGGCATGGTGGCGCATGCCTGTAATCCCAGCTACTCAGGAGGCTGAGGCAGGAGAATCACTTGGACCTGGGAGGTGGAGGCTGCAGTGAGCCAAGATCATGCCACTGCACTCCAAACTGGGGGACAGGGCGATAGTTCATCTCAAAAACTAAAATAAAATAAATAAAAAAATAAATTAGACCTTAAAGCCGAGAAAGGCTTTTATAGTTAGAAGAGAGGGCAGGGCATTTTAGGAAAAAGATCAAAGTCAGGCAATGAAAAAAGAAAGTTTGGAATTTCTGGAACAAAGGGTGCATGGTGGCTTCTGAACTTGGATTTGGGTGGAATTTGAAAAGGATCTTAAATGTGAAAATAAAACATTAAATTAAGTCTTGCACCCGATTTTGCATTTAGTGAGAGTAAAAAAAAAAAAAAAAAAAAAAAAAGCTATATAAGAAATGGAATGGGCCACGCGTGGTGGCTCACGCCTGTAATCCCAGAACTTTGGGAGGCCGAGGCAGGCAGATCACTTGAGGTCAGGAGTTTGAGACCAGCCTGACCAACATGGAGAAACCTCATCTCTACTAAAAATACAAAATTAGCTGGGCGTGGTGCTGCATGCCTGTAATCCTAGCTACTCGGGAGTCTGAGACAGGAGAATCGCTTGAACCCAGGAGGTGGAGCTTGCAGTGAGCCGGTATCTTGCCATTGCACTCCAGCCTGGGCAACAAGAGTTAAATGCATCTCGAAAAACAAAACAAAAAAAGAAATGGAATGGTACAATCATTTTTGTGTTTTGGAAGGATGACTCCGATATGACCCTTTAATTACAAACTACAATAAGAATGGAGACCGGATAGGACAAGGTTTTAACAGTCCAGGTGAGAAATAATCAAGTTCTGGATTAAGTTCTTGACAACACATTAGAAAAGGCGAGATTGAAATGCAGAGATGCTTCTGAATATAGAACTGACAAGATTAATGAATGATTGAAGAAACAACATTGAAAAGTAGAAAGAGTGCTGAATTTGCAGCCTGGGTAGAGTTAGCTCAACTCTAGATTTTGTCATTAATTTGCTTTTTGATCTTGGACAAATTATTTCCCCCTTCTTATTAATAAGATACAATCATAGCTATACAATGAGGTTATTGTGATAATTAGATATAATATTTATAAATCTTCTTTATGTCATTAATTTTATTATCATTAACATGCAGAGCATGAGAGAGAAGGAAATCTTGGAATGCCCCCTAAATTTTTGACTTAGGAAGCTACATAGATGATGAGGCCATAAACTTAAAGGGACAGAATAGGTTCTTGGAAATCAGCATGAATTCACTTCTAATCTCTGTAGGACTCCAGGTCAAGATGGCCAGAGGACAGTTAAAAATAAGGAACAGAAACTTGTGGAAAGAAGTTTGAGGTGTTTTTTGTTGTTGTTTTTTTGTTTTTCTTCTGAGACAGAGTCTCGCTCTGTCGCCCAGGCTGGAGTGCAGTGGCGGGATCTGGGCTCACTGCAAGCTCTGCCTCCCGGGTTCATGCCATTCTCCTGCCTCAGCCTCCCGAGTAGCTGGGACAACAGGTGCCCACCACCACGCCTGGCTAATTTTTTTTTGTAATTTTAGTAGAGACGGGGTTTCACCATGTTAGCCAGGATGGTCTTGATCTCCTGATCTCGTGATCCACCTGCCTCAGCCTCCCAAAGTGCTGGGATTACAGGTGTGAGCCACTGTGCCTGGCCGAGGTTTAAAATATAGATTTTGGAGCTTGTCAGTATACAAATGACTTTTGAAGTAAAAATAATGAATGAGATTCATCAAAGAGAGAAGAAAGAGCTAGAAAAATGTATTCCAGGAACTGAACATGTGTGACAGTGAATCTTGCCTTTAAAAAATGAATTATCTGCTGGGCACTGAGGCTCACACCTGTAATCTGAGCACTTTCAGAGGCTGAGGCAGGCAGATCACCTGAGGTCAGGGGTTTGAGACCAGCCTGACCAACATGGAGAAATCCCAACTCTACTAAAAATACAAAATTAGCTGGGCGTGGTAGTGCATGCCTGTAATCTCAGCTATTCGGAAGGCTGAGGCAAGAGAATCACTTGAACCTGGGAGGTGGAGGTTGCTGTGAGCTGAGATCACACCATTGCACTCAAGCCTCGGCAACAAGAGGGTGAAGTTCTTTTTTTTTTTTTTTTTTGAGACGGAGTCTCACGCTGTTGCCCAGGCTGGAGTGCAGTGGCGCGATCTCGGCTCACTGCAAGCTCCGCCTGCCGGGTTCCTGCCATTCTCCTGCCTCAGCCTCCTGAGTAGCTGGGACTACAGGCGCCCGCCACCGCGCCCGGCTAATTTTTTGTATTTTTAGTAGAGACGGGGTTTCACTGTGGTCTCGATCTCCTGACCTTGTGATCCGCCCACCTCGGCCTCCCAAAGTGCTGGGATTACAGGCTTGAGCCACCGCGCCCGGCCTGAAGTTCTTTTAAGAAAGACCTGTAATTGCAAACTTTCACTTTGTATTAACATAGCCTTGCTTTTGCCTTTGAGCAATCCAAATTCTTGATTTGGATAAATATTGACTAGAAAAAAAATGGAAAGGCAGTGTTACAAGGATTCCTAAGTCAGGCAAGAGATTTTGCATAAACCCAGCTTCCAAGGTATGAATCCAGTGAGACAGAATACTCACACATGTCAGGAAAAGAAAATGTATTTCTCACAAATAGGCAACAAGAATCAATGGAAACCTAGGATCTATGGCAAGCCCATTACACAAGGCTCCTGAAAGATGCATAGAGTTGAATGGAGTCTTTATAGCTGAGGATCCTCACAAGCACTGTACTCTGGGTTTTATACCCTGGGCAGCATGGGGATCATGGAGCACAAGAATTGTAGAACACTCCATTCTGGAAGAATCAGAACACAGCCTAGGTTGTTCTAGATATTTTTTTCTTATCTCGGGATGTTGCATTCTCAGTATATTCTGCACAAGATTGCAAGCAGGAGGGGAAAGAGCAAAGTTGGCCAAGATTATTTGAAGATTTGTCCTGCTGTAGATGGAGCCAAAATTTTGTTCTGGAAGGTCAGGACTATAAGAAACTAAACTGATTTGCGTAACGCAAAAAGTTGTTCTTGTTAGAGACAAAAAGATAGCTACTCTCTTAGTCTATTCTATGTGCTACAATAAAATGGTATAAACTAGGTAGTTTTTAAATAGCAGAAATTTATTTCTCACAATTTTGGAGGCTTAGCAAATCAAAAACCAAGGTGCCAATAGATTAGGTATCTTGTGAGGATCACTTCCTCATAGATGGTGTCTTTTTGCTGTCTTCACATGGTGGAAGGGGCAAACAAGCTCCCTCAGGTCTCTTTTATAAGAACACTAATCCCATTCATTAGGGCTCCACTCTCATGATCTCAACTCCTCCTAAAGGCCCCACATTTCAAGATCATCACCTCGGAATTTGGAATTTGAATTTGGGAGATAACATGGTTTGGCTCTGTGTCCCCACCCAAATACCCAAATGTCATCTTGAATTGTATAATAATCCCCACAATCCCCATGTGTGGAGGGAGGGATCAGATGGGAGATGATTGGATCATGAGGGTGGTTTTCTCTTTGCTGTTCTAGTGATAGTGAGTGAGTTCTCATGAAATCCGATGGTTTTATAAGGCAGTTTTCCCTGAGTTGCTTGCTCTCTCTTGCCTGCCACCATGTAAGACATGCCTCTTCTCCTTCTGCCATGATTGTAAGTTTCCTGAAGCCTCTCCAGCCATGCAGAACTGTGCATCGATTAAGCCTATTTTCTTTATAAATTACCCAGTCTTGGGTATGTCTTTGTAGCAGTGTAAAAATGAACTAATACAGTAAATTTGTACCAAGAGTGGGGTACTGCTATAAAGATATGTGAAAATGTGGAAGTGACATTGGAACTGGGTAACAGGCAGAGGTTGGAAAAGTCTGGAGGGCTCAGAAAAAGAGAGGAAGATGTGGGAAAGTTTGGAACTTCCTGGAGAGTTGTTGAATGGTTTTGACCAAAATGCTGATAGCGATATAGACAGTGAAGTCAAGGCTGAGGTGGTCTCAGATCACAGTGAGGAACTTGTTGGGAATGGAGCAAAGGTCACTCTTGCTCTCTTTAGCAGAGAGACTGGCAGCATTTTGCCCCTACCCTAAAAATCTGTGGAACTTTAAACTGAGATGATCTGAAATTTAAACTTACGTTTAAAAGGGAAGAGGAGGATAAAAGTTTGAAATATTTGCAGCCCGACAATGTCATAGAAAAGAGAAACACATTTTCTAGGAGGAATTCAGGCTGGCTATAGAAATTTGCATAAGTTGCGAGGAGCAGAATGTTAATCACCAAGACAATGGGGCAAATGTCTCGAGGGCATGTCAGAGAACTTCACAGCAGACCCACCCATCACAGACCTGGAGGCCTAAGAGGGAAAAATGGTTTCATGGGCCCAGACCCAGGGCCCCAATGCTGCTCTGTGCAGCCTTGGGACTTGGCACCCTGCATACCAGCCATTACTAAAAGGGGCCAAGTTACTGTTCAGGCCATTACTTCAGAGGGTGAAAGTCCCAAGTCTTGGTGGCTTCCATGTAGTATTAGGCCTGCCAGTGCATAGAAGTCAGAATTGAGGTTTGGAAACCTCCACCTAGATTTCAGAAGATGTATGGAAATGCCTGCGTGTCCAGGAAAAAGTTTGCTGCAAGAGTGGAGCCCTCATGGAGAACCCCTGCTAGGGCAGTACGGAAGGGAAATGTGGGGTTGGAGCACCCACACAGTGTACCCACTGGGGCACTTTCTAGTGGAGCTGTGAGAAGAGGGCCACTGTTCTCCAGACCCCAGAATGCATCTGGAAAAATTGGAGACACTCAACACCAGCCAGGAGAGGGCCGTACCCTGCAAAGCCGCAGGGGCGGAGCTGCCCAAGACAGTGGGAGCCCACCTCTTGCATCAACATGACCTGGATATGAGGCATGGACTCAAAGGAGAATATTTAGGAGCTCTAAGATTTAATGACTGTGCCACTGAATTTTGGACTTGCATGGGACTTGTAGGCCCTTTGTTTTAGACAATTCCTCCGATTAGAAATGGGAGCATTTATCCAATGCCTATACCCTCACTGTATCTTGGAATTAACTAACTTGCTTTTGATTTTACAGACTCCTAGGCAGAAAGGACTTGCTTTATCTCAGATGAGACTTTGGACTGTGGACTTTTGAGTTCATGAAGAAATGAGTTAAGACTTTGGAGGACAGTTGAGAAAACATGATTGTGTTTTGAAATGTGAGGACATGAATTTTTGGAGAAATGAGGGGTGGAATAATATGGTTTGGCCCTGTGTCCCCACCTAAAGCTCCATAATCCCCACATGTCAAGGGAGGGACCAAATGGGAGATGATTGGATCACGACGGTGGTTCCCCCATGCTGTTCTAGTGATAGTGAGTGAGTTCTCACAAGATCCGAGAGTTTTATAAGACAGGTTTCCCAGGTTTTGCTCATTCTCTTTCATGTGCCACCATGTAAGATGTGCCTCTTCCCCTTCCACCATGATTGTAAGTTTCCTGAAGCCTCCCCAGCCATGCAGAACTGTAAGTCAATTAAACCTCTTTTCTTTATCAATTACCCAGTCTGAGGTATGTCTTTATAGCAGTGTGAAAACGTACTAATAGAGTAGGGGACATAAATAATTAAACCATATAGTGTTAACTGGTCTTCATCCATGAAACTGTCACAAAAATATTCTTTTTCATTTTAACACAGTCTCTAGAAGTTTTGGCATACACTATGATTCAATCTAGCATCATGGCATTAAACACAATTTAAATAATAATGATCCTCAAATTTTTATTTATAACCAAATCTTTTCCCTGAGACTTAGGTTTATATATCCAAGCACCAAGTCATTTCTTCTGCTTGGGCATCAAAAAGGTATCTCAAAGTCAACATGTTAAAACCTAAGACTTGATTCCTTCCTATATTTGACAAAATATTTTCCTCCAAGTCTTTGTCATTTCAGAAAACAGCAATTTCATTCTTCCAGTGGCTTATACCGAATGCTGTAGTTACTCTTGCCTCTATTTTTCTTCTCACATCTATATCCAATACCTCACTAAATATTACTAGTTTGAACTTCAAAATATGTCCAGAATCTGCACAGGAAGCAAAGCTTTTGGAACAATTTAGCCATTAGCATTCCACGTATACAAAGCCAAGGAAACATCAATAGCTCTAACAATATATTAGTAACACTCTAAATTGTCTCCTTGTGTCTTTCTTTGCCTCCTTGCTTCTGACATGGATCCCAATACTTCTGCCTCCTGGTACCCATGCCTTTATGTAATCTCTTCCCCTTGAATGTAGGCTGGACACAATGACTTACTTTTTTTTTTTTTTTTTTAAAAGCATATATTTAAGATGGGTAACATGATGTTTTGATATATACATATACACGCACAGCAAAATGACTGCTATAGTCAAGCAAATTAACCTATCTATCATTTCACATAGTTAAATTTCCTTTGTGTCTGTCATAAGCATCTAAAATCCACATAGCAAATATCCCAAATACAACATTAACTATAGTCCCCATGTTGTACATTAGATCTCTGGATTTGCTTACCCTATATATGTACAACATTCTATCCTTTGACCTATATCTCCCCATATCCTCTCCACTCCCACCACCCCTAGCAGACACTCTATCTCTGTGGTTTTGACCCAATTTTTTTTTTTAGATTTTGTGTATAAGTGAGATAATGCAGTATTTTTCTTTCTGTGTCTGGCTTAATTCACTTAATATAATATCCTCCAGTTCATGCTGTGGCAAAGGGAAGAATCTTGTTCTCTCTCTTTTTTCTAAATGTTACTTGTATAAATGTAAGGGTACAAATGCAGTTTTGTTATGTGGATACGTTGTGTAGTAATGTAGTCTGGGTTTTTAATGTAATCATCACCAGAATACTGCACATTGTACCTATTAATTAATTTCTCATCCATCACCACCCCCTCACCCTCTCATCCTTCAGAGTCTGCAATGCCTATTATTCTACTCTATGTCCAATTATACACATTATTTGGCTCCCACATATAAGGGAGAAAATGTGATATTTGACTTTATGTTTCTGGGTTGTTTCACTTAAAATAATGACCTCCAGTTCCATTCATATTGCTGCAAAAGCTATGATAGCATTCTTTTTTACTCCTCCTTTTTTATTTTATTTTTATATATTTATTTATTTTTGAGACGGAGTTTCATTCTTGTTGCCCAGGCTGGAGTGCAATGGCATGATCTTAGCTCATGGCAACCTCCGCCTCCCGGGTTCAAGTGATTCTCCTGCCTCAGCCTCCTCCTTGTTTTTAAAGGCTGATAATATTCCATTGTATATGTATACCACAGCCTCTTCATTCATCCATCAATGGACAATTCAGTTGTTTCCATACTTGGCTTTTAATGAAACAAACACAGTAGAAGTGACAGAATGTTATTTCTATGATTAGGTTACAAAAGACTGACTTTTATCTTACTAGATTTCCTCTCTGGCTCTTCATATTTGCTTGTCCTGATGAAGAGGACTACTGGGTAAGAACTGAGAATGGCCTCTGGCCATTAGCCAACAAGGAGCTAAGGCCCTCAGTCCAACAGCCCTTGAGGAATTGAACCCCGCTGAAAACTGAATGAGGTTGGTAGTAAATTCTGCCGCAGTTGAACCTTTGCATTTATGAGGCCCCAGTCAACACCTTGATCACAAATTTGTGAAGACCCTTAAGCAGATGACCCAGCAAAGCCATGCTCAATTTCTGACCCACAAAAATGGGTGTTGTGTTAAGTTGCTGAATGCTGATGCCATTTGTTACACAGTAATAGTTAACTAATGTATCTTACTGAAGTCTAACCTTAAATGCAGCCAAAAGGACTGTAAAAGTCAGATCAAGCTGCTCCTCTACCTAAAAATCAACCAATAGCTTTCAATCTTACTTGGGGTAAAAGCCAAAATCCTATGCTAGGCGTTGTGGTCATATTTGATCAGGCCGCCATTAGTTCTCTGACTATCTCCTGTGATTCTCACTCTTGTGTTTTGTTTCACAAGGACCTGTTGGTGGTTCTTGAACCTACAAGCATGCTACCTTATTTAGAGTCTTTGCTCTTGCTTTTTCATCTGCTTGAAAACTTTTCTCTGTATAACCGTATGGTTTGTTCCTTCACTCTTTTTGATCTCTGCTCAAATATCTCCTTATCAGTAAGACCTTCCCTAATCACCTTATAAAGTATAAACAATTTTCCTCCGTGGCCCTTTTACCTTCCCTAATATATTCTTCTCTCTATGTATCTACTTATGCCTTGACCTATATACATATATATTATAAGTAATTATATGTATTATTTTCCCCCTAACAAAATAAAAGCTCAAGGAAGGAAAGGACTGATGTGTTTGCTGCTGTATCCCCAGTGCGAGAACAGAGTTTAACATGTAAATGTTCAATAAACATTTGTTGAATAAACGAACTACTGTTTCTGTATCAGTGAAATTGGAACATCTGACAGTTGTAAACATTTAAGGAGAGAAAAACAAGGACGGGACAGTGCTCTACTCAGGAGCTATCATAGAAACAGCACATAAATAGTCATAAGAATATAAATTGCTATTAACAAGCTACCATTGACTAGAATATGGAGCAAAATTATAATTTAATGGTATTATAAACTAGCAATTTTTCACATAAAGAAAAAAATCTGTTTCATAATCACAGACTGTACCCCTAATCTTGGCTAATCATCTTGCAAATGCCTGCGATTAGTCACAATGGCTAATGTGAAAGGGAGTGCCAGTGGCTCGGGCAGCACAATCCATCACCAACACAGGGGAAATAACTCAAATTTTGTATCCTACTAATGGCAGGTCAGTAGCATCAATTTTGTATTTGAAGGGCAATCTAAACCAAATTCCCTAAAACACACCAAATTTTTTATAACCGGTCTTCGCTAAAACTAGCATTATCTAGCAATACAACAGATTTCACATTTTAAAAAAGTTTGTAGCAATTGGGAAAGCAAGAGAATTAAAAGTACAAAAAAACCCAAAAAAACACAAAACCTTGTAAGGCAATCTTGTTGGTTGTTTTAATAGAAATTTTAAATGTATGACTATCTTAAAGGACATAATTTTATCGAAATGTCAGAATATCTTACTCATTTTTTAAATGGAACCTAACAATTTGATTCAAATTGCCTTTCAATACCAATACTATGTATTGAGAACAGATTGAAAGGTACGCTATATGACCTTATGGGGAATTACTGTTGCATCCATGCTATGATGTAATATGTTAACACTGGAAGCTGAATATAAGAGAGTAATAGGAACCTCTAACAATGCCCAGAAAGGCAAAAAGCTAAGTGAATTAGGTATCTCAAGACATTAAAGATGATAAGGATTTTTCAACTGTTTGGAGCAAGAAAATAAATGATGGGATAGGCCTACTTTTCAAGGATAACAATGGACCCGGCACAGTGGCTCACGCCTGTAATCCCAGCACTTTGGGAGGGCGAGGCAGGTGGATCACCTGAGGTCAGGAGTTTGAGACCCACCTGGCCAACATGGTGAAATCTCGTCTCTACTAAAAATACAAAAAATTAGCCGGATAGGGTGGCAGGTACCTGTAATCCCAGCCTCTCGGAGGCTGAGGCAGGAGAATCACTTGAACCCAGGAGGCAGAGGTTACAGAAAGCTGAGGTTGCATCATTGCACTCCAGCCTGGGCGACAGAGTGAGACTCCATCTCAAAAAAACAAAACAAAACAAAACAAAAAAACCCCAAAAACAACAACAACAAAAAAACATTGTTAACAGGTGATAGAATACTAAAATATTTCTATTTGGTCTCCTTCAAGTTAGAAAGGTCCAATTTAAGAAAAAAAAAAAAAAAAAAGGAATTCTAGCCCAACATAGCTGAAAAGATAGTAAAAAGGGAACTTAGTCACTCTGAATTTAAGTCTCTAGGACCAAGCAAATTACATCCTCAAAAGCTGAAGGAATTTGTAGATGGAATCTCAGCACTGCTATTTGATATGAAGAGAAGAGTAGTGTAGAAGTCAGAAAATTAAAGGTAGCTCTATGTTGCTCTGTTTAAAAAATAAAATATAGAAGTTTTTTAAAAGCAACAGCTGTAGATCTCAGACAAAATCTAAGAGAGGATCTATTAAGCAAATATATTGTAAACATCTGGAAAATGAAGTACTGATAGTTCTGCATCAATGCGGGCTCACAAACACAAGGTCTAAATTGAACTATTGCCTTTGCTGTTGGTTTGCATTTGGTTTGTTGTCTGTTTTATTTTCAGAAGGCACAGGTTTGGCAGCAAGAGCTCCCTGAGCTTTGGAGTCGAGGAACTGAACATGGATTTGAATCCTGGCTCTACTACTTCCTTCCTGAGCAACCTTGGAGAAGACACATCACTCCCTCTCTAAGGCTGTTTATTCATAAGGCTGCCACAAAGGGCTGTTGTAAAGATTCCACAGGCCAATCAAAACGGTGCTCCTTGCACCGTTCCCCAGCACATGGTTGACTTAGTATTAGAGACCAGTGGAAATCCTCCATTTCTCTATCTCTGTATTCTCTCGGAGAGAGACTTTAGCTATAGTAACACACATGAATTCTCTTCCTACTCCTCTTATTTATCTTATCTGTAAACATGGGAGAAGAAAGTTGGGTCTGTCCAGCTCAAACTCTTTTCTCTTGGAGCCAGCTTACAGGAAGGATACATGCATTCTTGTCACCTTTTTTTGCCAAGCACAAAGCTTATTAAGTCAGATTTGAATCATGCAAAGGGCAGGAACATGGTTGTCCAACACTGTCTATGACTCAGTAGGTAAAATCATCTAATGTAGGAGGATATCTGAAAACCCTGGTGGCCATGGGTTAAACCACATTTTGCTGTTTTTATCAGGAGTAAAGCTGATATACTAATTTCCATCTAAGCCTGACTTCTGTGTCTTTATTAGGGGTCAATTTTGTAGAGAGAAGTAGAAAAAAGTATTATCAGGTAGATCAACTAGGACCTCAACTAGGTGACAATAACAATGGTGATGGTGATGAAACCAGTGTATTGGGATAATTCTGCTTAGATATTTTACACTTGAATCTCAGTTTCTTAAATGTCAAAAGCGTTTAGTGCTGCCTGCTAAGAAAATGGTAAAATGCATGTAACCATATAAGTAATACATTACATAGTACCCCAAAAAGCATTGACTAATAATAGTTAATAATTATTGGCACCAAGCACTTAGCTAAATGCTTCACATGCACCATCTTACATATTCTTCTCAACAGTCATATGAGGCAGATATTGTAATTCCCCATTTTATAAGTGAGAAAACTAGAGTTCAAAGTGATCAAGTGACTTGCCTAAGGTCACACAGCTAACAAATAGGAAAGTCAGGATACAAACACAGGTCTGTCTAATTCCAGAATTCGTACTCTGATAAAGAACCGAAAAACTTCATGTGGCTTGTTGCCCATTTTTATGAATACAGTTTCATTGGAACACAGCCAGGCTCATTTACTTATTGTCCATCGCTACTTTTGTGCTATAATGGAAGAATTGAGCACTTGCAACAGAAACCATATGGTTTGCAAAGCTGAAAATATTTACTACCTGGGCCTTTTCAGAAAAAAATTGCATACCTCTGCTTTACTCTAAACCATTATGTAATGTTCTTTCACTTGAACATCTTGAAGGAGTCTATCTCATGCTATAAAAATGAATCAAAACTAGTCCTTTGCCTAACACTGGGGGACTAGATAAAATCTTGAACTATTTGAGGTATACTCATTTCTTTTTCTTTTTTTTGTTTTTGAGACAGAGTCTCGCTCTGTTGCCCAGGCTGGAGTGCAGTGGCCAAATCTCAGCTCACTGCAAGCTCCACCCCCGGGTTCACGCCATTCTCCTGCCTCAGCCTCCCGAGTAGCTGGGACTACAGGCGCCCACCACCTCGCCCGGCTAGTTTTTTGTATTTTTTAGTAGAGACGGGGTTTCACTGTGTTAGCCAGGATGGTCTCGATCTCCTGACCTCGTGATCCGCCTGTCTCGGCCTCCCAAAGTGCTGGGATTACAGGCTTGAGCCACCGCGCCCGGCCTTCTTTTTCATAAATTGAAATTTAGCAAAATACTTTGATAGCCCCATAATGTTCCCTTTTTTTTACTTACTTTTCTTCCTAGAGCTTCATTCAGCACTGATTTCAAATCATTCCAAGCTCCTTAATGGTGTTTTGTTTTGTTTTGTTTTGTTTTAGAGTCTCACTTTGTCACCAGGCTACAATGGAGTGGTGTGATCTTGGCTCTGCCTCCTGAGCTCAAACGATCCTCCCACTCCAGCCTCCCTATTAGCTGGGAATACAGGCATGCACTACTGTCCCTGGTTAATATTTTTGGAACTTTTTGTAGCAATGGGTTTTTACCGTGTTGCCCAGGCTGGTCTCAAAGTCCTGGACTCAAGAGATTTGCCCCGCCTCAGCCTCCCAAAGTGCTGGGATTACAGGCGTGAGCCACTACGCCTGGCCTGTATCTCTTGACTATACCAGATTTGACCCTTTGAAAGAACCAAAACAATTGCTAACAAATACAACTCTTAGAACCAACTTCCCAACTGAATATGTGGCGTTTTTTTCCACTTTATATTATGAAAATTTTCAAACATATGCAAAGTAGAGTGAACAATGTACTAAATCCCTGTGCATCTATCATCTGGCTTCAAAATTATCTACTTCAAGGCTAATCTTTTTTTTTTTGAGAGGGAGTCTCGCTCTGTCACCCAGGCTGGAGTGCAGGGGCATGATCTCAGCTCACTGCAAGCTCCGACTCCCAGGTTCATGCCATTCTCCTGCCTCAGCCTCTCGAGTAGCTGGGACTACAGGCGCCTGCCACCATGCCCAGCTAATTTTTTGTATTTTTAGTAGAGACGGGGTTTCACCGTGTTAGCCAGGATGGTCTTGATCTCCTGACCTTGTGATCCACCCGCCTTGGCCTCCCAAAGTGCTGGGATTACAGGCGTGAGCCACCACGCCCGGCCTTCAAGGCTAAGCTTGTTTCATCTATAAATCTTCCCCTAACCCCCACCAGACTGTTTGAAATAAATTGCAGATAATATATGGTTTCAGTACTAAATACTACAGGTCCTTTTAGCACAGAGTTAGGGCACGTAAACCAACAGGATATGAGTTCCTATGTTCTAAGAGTACATAGAAGCTGCATACTCTTTAGTACTGGCAAACCTGTAATCTGGCTCAAGCTCAGATATTTATACTAATTCTCTGCTTGCAGGAATGGCATTGTATAATACATTTTCTGTCAAAGGAAGGATCACTTTAAGAGAACATGCTGTTCAAAAGCCATTAGGAAAGGAGTTCAGGCACTGTCATAGCAGTTCATCTCATGTGGTATCACGTGATCTCCATTCTTCACCCAGCAGCAAATCCCCAGAGCGCCAGGAATAAGACAGAGTCCATGTAATAAATGACATGAGGGCAAGAAAGAAGACAACCTCAGTCATGATGTGCCAACAAAAATAATAAATATTTCACCTGCCATATCTCCTTGCAAGATTTTATAGCAAAGTTACTAAGACTATTATATACTTCTCAAGATTACCATGATAATACAGCGATTGCTGTTGAAAGCTGTCTTCTAAGTGAAGTTACAATTTATCTTTTAAAGAGGACAGCACAAATTAGCCATTTATAAATGTTCTTGAAAGCCAGATGTGTAATTTTGCTCTATGCAAAACAACTAAAAAAGATTTTGTAGAAAGCCAGCTATTCAAATATCACTTAACATAACCTTTTGATAAGATGAAGCTAAGTATATTGTTCACTATATTAAGGGAGAATACCATTCTGCATAGTTTTGGTAATGTCTCAGTAGGGAAGCAAAGTCAGAATTTATTGAGAATCAGTTTAGTTCAAGGTAGGTATTTCAGTGCGAGGAAGCTTGGTTAGAACTGTGTAAAGATTAAGATACAAAAGCCCAGGATTGCTGAAAACAGCAAGGTGAGACATTCAAAGAATCATAGAGTGCAAACCATCTGTTGATGATTTTCAGTGAAGAATTGGTGGGCATTTGGGGAATGAAGACACACCAATAAAGACAATGGGAAAATAAAGTCATGTTAAGGTAAACAGTTAACTGTTGAGGGAGTGAGGGGAGCAGGCATTTTGGCTCCTCAGTGTCCAAGCCATGAGGGAGGGCAGGTGGGTTCAGTTCTTGACCTTCATATTCAAATCAGAAAGATTGTCATTGAATAAGCTGCAGATAGGTAGATAAATTATATAACATAGACAAGGTATATACATATGTTTTTAGATAATCTCTCTATACATTTGTTTTTAATGTAATGTAGTATAGACAGTGTTTAGTTGGTCCAGCAGGTTTGTGATTAAGATGCTAGTAAAGCATCTCTGAGCCGGACATGGGGGCTCATGCTGTAATACCAGCACTTCAGGAGGCTGAGGTGGGAGGATCATTTGAATCCAGGAGTACAAGACCCGTCTGAGCAACACAGTGTGATTCTATCTCTTAAAAAGAGGGGGAAAAAAGTAGCCAGGTGTGATGGCCCGAGCCTACAGTACCAGCTACTCCAGAGGCTGATATGAGAGGATCACTTGAGCCCAGGAAGTCGAGGCTGCAGTGAACTGTGATTGTACCACTGCACTCCAACCTGGGGGACAGAGCCAGACCCTATCTCAAAAAAAAAGAAAAAAAAAGAAAAAGAAAAGAAAAAAGGGTCTCTAAACATGATCCATTGGATATCTTTTCTCTTCTTCATTTATGAGTTTTGCCAGTCTTCTTTCTTGTATCTTCTGAGGTGTGGCCCTACTTCATTCTCCTCATCTTTAATCAGAGGCTTATTACCAGCTGCAGAGAACTTTCAGTCCTGTAGAGAATTATTTCCAGTCTCTGCATCTGTGATTGTTCAAAGTTTACATTATTGATGCAGACACATCATCATCTCCAGTAAAAATGGAAGGTCTTTCATCTTTTCTTTCCACATAATGCATACTCCTAGTTACTTAGAACTCAGGAATTTCTTTTCTTTCTCTGTATTTTGCAGTAATTCTAAAATGAGTTGTGGATATTAACACTATTAAACATCCTCCCTGAGAGCAAGAGTTTAGAAGTCTTAATGATTCTGCTTCTTATCTTTATGTTTATTTTATTTTATTTATTATTTATTTATTTTTGAGACAGACTCTCACTATGTTACCCAGGCTGGGGTGCAGTGGTGTGATCTCAGCTCACTGCAACCTCTGCCTCCTAGGTTCAAGCAATTCTCCTGCCTCAGCCTCCTAAGTAGCTGGGATTACAGGCGTGTGCCACCACATCTGGCTAATTTTTGTATTTTTAGTAGAGACAGGGTTTCACCATGTTCACCAAGCTGGTCTCAAACTCCTGACCTTGTGATCCACCCACCTTGGCCTCCCGAAGTGCTGGGATTACAGGTGTGAGCCACCAGGCCTGGCCTGCTTCTTAGCTTTAAGTCCATATGCCTACACTGTATTTATATTATCAGCAGAGGATGAACTACAGAGACATTTGGGAGGTCCTAAATCATTGGAATGTACTAGTTATATAAGTGAGGGGAAAAACCAAAGAGTTAAATTTCCAATATTACTTTCTTATTTCATTATATCTCATGTCATTATATGGCTAGTGTTCACCCCTACTCAAAAGAAGGCTCACACAATACATGTTCTACCTGCCTGTGAAATGAGAGAAAAAGTTATGCTTTCTTTAGGTTGTTAGTGTTTCAGCTTAGAAATTGTCAATTCAGGAAGAATATCTGGTGAAAGAGATAGTCAGACCTCAAAGACCTTGGTCCTGTATTTAGAGATTTTTCATTAGTTTTCTCTGCTACCTAGAGAGGGTGTGGCTCCCTCCATGACATTTTCTTCTGAGAAGGAACACAGGACTCTTCTCTCAATTCTTCATGGTGCAGCTGGAAGCAGACTGAAAGATTGAAAGTAATTTACTGAGTACTGAAGGCTAAAAGGTACAAAAAGGGAAAGACATACCAAAAATAACTTGCTACAAAATGATCAATTTTATGCTATTTTCTTAGTCCATTTGTGCTCAAAATATCTGAAACTCAGTAATTGATAAAGCACATACATTCATTGTTCACTATGATGGAGGCTGGAAAGTCCAAGATCATGGTTTGATATTTGGTGAGGATCCAGTCTTTGCTTCCAGGATGCTGCACTGAATGTTTTGTCCTCACCTGGCAGAAGACAAAGGGGTAGCACTTTTATAAGGCACTAATATATTCATGAGAGTAGAGCTCTTGTGACTTAATCACTTCCCTAAGGGCCCACCTGTTAATACTACCACAAAGGGGATTAAGTTTCAACATGAATTTTGGAGGGGAACCATTCAATCCACAGCAATTATATAATTTATTTATCATCTACTGGGAGGTCCTTGTAGAACTTCTTTCTTACTAGTTCCATACCTAGTTCCAGATCTGCTTCAATCAAGCTAAGGTAATTCTTCTCATTACCTAGAAATATAGTCTATCACATGACTGGACTTGTTGGAGACCAAACCCAGTAAAGTGATTCCAAAAGGAAGATGGAAATGTCCCTTTCTACCTGCCTTAGATCTGTCAAAGACACAAGCTGATCAAGTAAGGAGATTGATTTTATTCTTACTGTTGCTATAGGGAGTACACCCTAGATCTTAAGATCAGAGTTTCTCAGCAGGGTGGTTTTCCCTTAGGCTTTTATGGTGGTAATAGACAAGGTACTAGTAAACTACAGCTGAAATTGTTTTGCAATCAGGAGAGGCTTAGTTAACTAGTTAAAGAGGAAATTTTCATCTCTGTGGTTAATTTCAGGACAAATACAGTTTTAATCTTAGCTAATCACTCATGAGACAAAGAATAAGAAATTGGCTAAGGGGAAAAGAGGAAGGGTACATGTCTGGCCTTGTCAGCAGGTTGAGAAAATGGGAGAAAGTTATATGTTTGGCCTCATGTTTGGCCTTGTGTATTAGTCAGGGTTCTCCAAATAAACAGAACCAATAGAATAGAACAGAAGAGAGAAAGAAAGAGAGACAAAAAGAGGTATTTAGTGAGGTTGTCTCATGTGATTATGAAGGCTGAGAAGTCCCTTGATCTGTTTTCTGCAAGCCAGATCTGTTCTCCTTCTGTGACATTATCCAGGAAAGCTGGTGTTTTAGTTCCAATCCAAGCCTGAAGACCGGAGAACCAGGTATCTGAGGGCAGGAGAAGATGGATGACCCAGCTCAAGTTGGGAGAGCAAATTTGTCTTTCTTCTGTCTTTTTTTGTTCTCTTTGGGCCCTCAAAAAATTGGATGATATTCACCAACATGGGTGAGGGTGATCTTCTTTACTTAATCTATCAGTTCAAATGATAACCTCTTCTGGAAACACCCGCACAGACATACTCAGAAATATTGTTTTACCAGCAATTTGGGCATTCATAACCCAGTTACACTGACACATAAAATTAACCATCACACTTTATCACCCCTCCCTCCGTTTTGTTTAAGACAACCATAAGCTTATTCTTAAATAACTACACAGGGCAATGAGGAATGTCCAAATTTATACCATTGTCAAATCAGTTTCAGTTTTGTTGTTTAAATCTATCCAAGGTTGTAGTCTTTATAACTTTGCAGCAGTATTGGTGGTTAGGAGGTCAGAGTTAGGTCCTTTCAACCTGGATTCAGGGTTGTTTTTTTCCAGAAGCCTAGGTCTCTAACTTAAAATTCATGTAAGGGCTATGGTGGGATGTCTAGGGAAAAGATAAAATTGACCTGCTGGTGATAAGCAAAAGTGGATTTAATAAAACCTTGGCAGTACTTACACATATTGGATGGAATCAAATAAGAGTCTCATAAAATAAAAAAGATTATGGATCCTCCCTGACCTGCCAGTAATTATTTCATAAGGGGATAATCAATGTTGACTGTAGGGGCAGGAGTGAGGGACCATCAGGGCTCAAGTCAAGACTCTGAGTAGGCAGTTAACGTTCCTAGGTGAATCTAAGTGGTTTGGCTGGTTGGCTCACTCTATTTTTCCAGAGGATTAAAGAGGGTACAGATGATATAATTTTTGTGACTAAATGCACTGGTTGAATATCTTGGATAACTTTACTGGTAAAATGAGTGTCCCTATTACCAGAGAGGAACAAATGATTGCCCTAGTGCTCTCTCTTAGCAACAATGGTGGTGGCAGCCTGTTTGCAAGGAAAAACTTCTAAAAATTCTGAAAACATGCAGACTGTTGTTGGAATATATTCCTGTTATGAAACTTTAAGATGTGAATTAAATCCATTTGCCAATGAAGAAAGACTCCCAAGGGAGCTGGTTCTCATTCTTATCTTTACATTTTTACCAGGATTGTGTCTCTGGTAGATGGTGCAAGTTGAGGTTACCTGTTCAATATGAGGGCTTGAGGCATTCCCACCAATATTTAAATTTATGACAGGCAGCCAGGAACAAATACAGAGAATGAAATAACTGTAAAAATGTTGTACCACATTCTATCCTACTAGACATTATTGGCCTAAGGTCATTTCAGGCTAAGGGCTCCTGAGCATTCAAAATGAATTTCAAGAATTCATATTGATTTTACAGGCTGATACCAAAAGAAAAACTTCTTGGGTTAGATTCCCTCTCAAAATGGCTCTAAGTGCTTTTAATTACATTTCAAACATCTGCAGCAACAATCACAGCTCTGTCCTAGTTTTTGCAGCCCAAAGATTGACAGACACCATCGTTACTGACAACAGTTCTGATTCAACCTCAGCTTGAGTTGTGAGAATTTGTAGTTGGGAGCCTTATCTGAGCTGTCACCATTATGTCTTATCAACCACAAGCAAATGGCTATCCTCGGATGGTGCAGACTACTAAGATTGCCTTAAATAAGAATGCTGGAGAAACCGAACTCCAATATTGCGAGGGATTTTTTTACCCCTAAGGTTTAACATTTTCATTTTCAACAACTGGAATTGAATTTTCTGAATTACTTATTAGGGGAGGGAAGCAGGTGGTGACAACTTAGGAGAAAAGCTGCCATGATGGTCTTCCTCCAGGGCAGGGGTCAATCCACCATCTGTTTTTATGAAGTCCACAAGTTCCAATGGTTTATGCATTTTTTAAGTGCATAGCGAGTAAACCAAAAGAATAACAACATGAAAATCATATAAAATTATAATTTCACATGAAAAGTATATGAAACTCCAATTTCCATGGCTATAAATAAGGTTTAATTGGAACACAGTTGCATTCATGTATTGTCTATTGCTGCTTTCACCCTAGTAGTTGCAACTGAGACTGTTGTGTTAGCCAGCAAAAGCTCATATATTTACCATCTGGTCCTTCACAGAAAAAGTTTACTGACCCCTACTCTAATGTTCTGGAGAAAAGGAAAAATTCTCTCTAAAAGTCTGCCCTAATACTTTTATCTATTTTTGCCCAAAGAATAAGCTTTTGCTAGAGACCTTGTAAACCTTAGACTAAATATTTATCTTCAAGGGCCACAAATGGACAAAAGTTGGCCCTGATTCAACGATTGACTTCTCAGCCATCCCGCCATAATAACTTGATAACAGTAAAATCCTCAGAAGCACATCCTCAGGTGCCATCTGGCAAGAAATTTTAGTTCTGTCTCCTGAGAACTGAGCAGAGACACAAAGAAAATAATTATTCTCTTTTGACTCTTGGAACAGCTGAAGAGGAGTCAGCTGGAATTCCCATACTTACTAGTAAAACTCAGAGGCAACTGCATAAAAAGCTGTGCCACCAATGGTAAAAGGATATGTTTGCTCAGGGGTGGGGAGGACAGAGTGTAGCTGGGTGTGGCATGCAGGACAGGGGATTTTATGCTTTTAGTGTTAATCTTTTCTTCCCCTTTTGTGTTTAAATTGGTGTTCAACTCCTTTGGTGTTTCTGAAGGCAATTTAAGCGGGGTTAATTTAAAATACATAGAGTTCTTGATAAACAAAGGGTTTTTGAAATCTTGCTTGACAGTAAGTGATCTCATTAACTTGGCAAGGGAAGAAAACATCAAATGATCACAGGGATTTATCACTAGTTTCTGACTACGTTATTCGTAAGGAAATGCCACACTTAGGTTTCATTCTGTGTTCTCTTGTCATTCTTTCTCTGCTGTCAACACCTTCTCTTATTCCGTCTCTTCGTTTCCTTCTCCTCTCCCAGCATTTAAAAGTGGGCTTTCTTGGCAGGGTGCAATGGATCATGCCTGTAATCCCAGCATTTTGGGAGGCCAAGGTGAGAGGATCACTTGAGACCAGGAGTTCGAGACCGAAATCTAAAACTATAAAAATCAGCCAGGTGTGGTGGTGGGTGCCTGTAATCACAGTTACTCTGAGGGCTGAGGCAGGAGAATTGCTTGAACTGGGAAGGCGGAGGTTGCAGTGAGCTGAGATCATGCCATTACACTGCAGCCTGGGCGACAGAGTGGGATTCCATCTCAAAAAAATAAATAAATAAATAAAAATTTAAAAGTGGGCTTTCTTTAGGATAAATGCTACCTTATCCTTTTTCCTTTCTCACTCTTATTTTTCTACGTAGGGAATTCCATCCACACCTACGGTTTCAAATAAAGTTTATATGCTCTAACTAAAAATAATAATAATCTCTCGCCCTTGCTGAAAACTCCAGACTATTTATAACACTGCCTATTCAACATTGCCTCTTGAATGTTTAAAGTGGACCTCAGAATCAACATCTCCCAACAGCATCATGCTGCTCCCTGGCAAACCAGTCTTCCTCCAGGGTTTGCTATTGTGGTGAATGAATGGCATCCACATCCACTCAGGGAAAAAACTGGGAGTAATTTTTGACATTTTCCCTCCCTTATGTCCTCTATCCAAACAACCATGAAAATGAGTCTTGTTTCTTAAATATTGTGTCATCAAATATACCTACTTCTTTTCTTCTCCATTCCCACCTCTCTAGTTGAAGCTGCTTGAATCTCTGATCTACAGCTATAGACTCCTAATGGTTTCCCAGAATATTCTTGTGCAGTCTCTCATCCCCCTCCAATCCCAACACAGGAGTCGAAAGAGGCATATAAAAACGCAACTTTGGTTGCCTTTCCTTTGCTTTAAATCCTTCAATGACTTCCAGTTTTTACTAAAGTGAAAAATACTTTTTTTTTTTTTTTTTTTGAGATGGAGTCTTGCTCTGTTGCCCAGACTGGAGTGCGATGACATGATCTTGGCTCATTGCAACCTCCACCTCCCAGGTTCAAGCCATTCTCCTGCCTCAGCCTCCCAAGTAGCTGGGAATTACAGGCATGCACCACCACACCCAGCTAATTTTTGTATTTTTAATAGAGACAGGGTTTCACCACGTTGGCCAGGCTGGTCTCAACCTCCTGACGTCAGGTGACCCACCAGCCTCGGCCTCCCAAAGTGCTGGGATTACAGGCATGAGTCACCATGTCCGGCCAAGAACATCATTCTTAATAAACAAAGTCACAAGCCTCCCTGGATCTTAGTTTTTTCTATATCACCAGTCTTATTGGATAGCACTCTTTCCCTCTGCTTCCTTGCCCTGGTCTTTTCTCATTTTCCCAAATATTCCATTTTCTTTCCAGCTACAGGATCCTTCCACAGGCTGTTCCCTCTCCCAGAGTGCAGCTAAAATGTTATTTACTCACAATAGAACTACCTCAAGACCACTTAAGAGAGACATAATGCTACTATATGTCAAAAGGGTCTTGGTCTTCAGAGTCTCCTTCCCTTCTCCCAAGAAACTCCTTTGCCCCTAAGTAAGTTTACTCTCATGACACTTCCCCTACCCCTTTCACCACCATAGGAAATCCTGGAGGAAGACTGGTTTGCAGGGGAGGATCATGATGCTGTTGGAAGATATTGAGTCTGAGGACCGTTTTAAACATTTAAGAGGCAATGTTGAATAGGCAATGTTATAAATAGTCTGGAATTTTCAGCAAGGGCATGAGATTATTATTTTTTAGTAAGAGCATATGACTGTGCTAAAGTTAAGACATTTAAAAGAACAGTTTTAAGCCGGGCGGGGTGGCTCATACCTGTAATCCCAGCACTTTGGGAAGCTTAAGGTGGGTGGATCACCTGAGGTCAGCAGTTCGAGGTCACCCTGACCAACATGGCAAAACCCTGTTTTTACTAAAAATACGAAAATTAGCTGGGTGTGGTGGCACATTCCAGCTACTTGGGAGGCTGAGGCAGCAGAATTGCTTGAACCTGGTAGGCAGAGGTTGCAGTGAGCTGAGATCGCGCCACTGCACTCCAGCCTTGGTGACAGAGTGAGACACTCTCTCAAAAAAAAAAAAAAAAAAAAAAAAGACCCTTTCAAGGCAATGGCTACCTTCTCGCTTTATTTTTATGCTTACATAATTAAGAGGTTTCCTTCAAATTGATGAATGGAGAAATACTATCCATTCTTTTGCTTATTCCCTCTTTCAGTAAATATTTATGGAGTGTCTATTGCATGCCAGGCACTATTCAAAGTGCTGAAAATAGAGTAATAAACAAGACCAAAGCTTTCCTCTTTCATGCAACATACATTCAGAAGCTTTTATTGAGCTGAATGTATGTATATTAATCTGCAGAATGATGGATATTCACTTACAAAGGGATGAGGACAACTGAGGTACTTCATTGGACAAATAGGACTGTAAAAGTCAGGCAATGCGAAGAATATGGGCTTGCTTTCTCCTGACTTTTCTGTATGATTGACTCAATTCTCCATTTTGCCTGGCTGGTGGAATTGTTGTCTAAGAACGTTCACAGCACTCACATTGTTGGGATTTAGAGATCTAGAGATGAAAGAAACTGATATATATAATTGCAATGTAGTGTTACTAAAGATTAAATGCTTTTCAAATTTATGTTTATAATGATATGTTATGGCTACATAGAATGTTTTTCCCTGTGGTTTCTCCCATGTGTTATCTCTTCACCTTTCTAATATTGCTGGAATGTAGGGGGACAATTATTACCCTTCAATTTTGCAGGTAGGGAAACAGAAATTTAGTGAGTGACTTATCTAAATCATAATGTTTGACTAGATTTATAAGAAAATCTGATTACAGGTTAATAAGGGAATGGAATTACACCACAACCCAGAGTTGTGGTTCAAACTTTTACATGAACTGAGGATATAACCTTAGATATAACATTCATTTTACCTCTCTTGGTTTCAGTTTCTTCATCTGGAATATGAGGCAATGGGCTAGATTCATATTCAGCCAACCCTTATTAGGCACCTTTATGGGCAAGTCATCTACTAGATGTTTTCAAAGTTACATGCAATTAGGTCAGGTGCAGTGGCTCACAGTGGCATGTAATCCCAGCACTTTGGGAGGCTGAGGCAGGAGGATCACATGAGCCCAGGAGTTTGAGACCAGCCTGGGCAACACAGCGAGACCCCATCTCTACAAAAAATAAGAAATTAGGCATGGTGGCGCACACCTGTAGTCCCAGCTACTCAGGAGGCTGAGGCGGGAGGATCACTTAAGCCTGGGAAGCATAGGTTGTAATGAGCTATGATCATGCCACTGCACCCCAGCCTGGGTGACAGAGTGAGACCTATGTCTTAAAAACTGTATTTAATTTAATTTAATTGAACCCTTACAGAAAATGAAGATAACTAGGTACCAAGAAGTTAAGTAATTTGCCCAAGGTAAGCCAGCTAAGGCTGGAATCAATATGTTAATCCAGATTTCCTGACTTCAAAATCAATTGTTTTTCCTGTCTATGTAGTGAACAGATGAAAATGGTGGAACAAATGAGAAAATTACTTACATGTAGTAAAGAATAGGAAGACTGAATATATACCAAATATTTATGATTCACTAAATATATATGAGGCACTCAATGCTTATCAAGTACTTTCCTTTAAATTTAGCATTCTTGGAGTTATACAAAAATATAAATGTGTTTTGATTTATTGACATGTCAACTAAAATAATCGTATTACCAAAGTACTAAAAATGTTCATGTAATGACTAACATAATGCATTTACATTAATTTTTTTTTTTTTTTTGACGGAACCTCACTCTGTCACCCAGGCTAGAGTGCAGTGGTGTGATCTTGGCTCACTGCAACCGCTGCCTTGCGGGTTCAAGCAATTCTCTGTATCAGTCTCCCGAGTAGCTGGGATTACAGGCACCCGCCACATGCCCGGCTAATTTTTTGTATTTTTAGTAGACACAGGGTTTCACCATCTTGGCCAGGCTGGCCTTGAACTCCTGACCTTAGGTGATCCACCCGCCTCGGCCTCCCTAAGTGTTGGGATTATAGGCGTGAGCCACCACGCACAGCCTTAAATTAAAATTGTTTGTATTTCACTAATTTATACAACCAAATTATTTATAATGTAATAATGTTTGAGGCCTCTAAGTGATACAACAAACTATTAAAAAATAAATGTAGAAGTCCAAATAACAGGGAGTTATTTGTGTTATTAACATATTGGTTCAAAGGTAGATTCAAGACTACCACTGTAATTACTTTGTTAATAAAGACATAATCTCAAATATCCCTTCTCATTCTGCTTGACTCAATAAATGGATTTTGGTATATTAACTGACACAAAGGAAGTAGAAAATTTTTCCTTTGCTTAAGAAAAAAGATTTTGATGAAATTTCACGATTGGCAAATCTGCTACTGAGCCTATCATTAATAGTTATTAATTGACTGACAGATGATCATCATTACAGTTGGTATTACCAGGACAAAATCTGATAATAACATAGATAGCCAAAATGAAAAGGCATATCATAATTATCTTTGGGCAACAGATACTCAGAAAACAATGCTTTGGGGGGAAACTAGCTATATTTCTGGCGTGGGCTATATTTTCAAATTTCTCCCTAACTCTGTTCTTTCTTCTGTCATGTAATACTTTATCAGTATTTTTTAGGAATATTTAATTCTGCTATGGAAAATAAGGGGGAAAGCAAGGAGAATATATAATACCAAGTATAGAAGCCAATAGCTTATGACACATAGAAAAAGTAAGTTGAGTACATATGTGGTAAACTGGCAAAACACAGTGGAACAAATAAGAAAATTACTTATACACAGTAAAGAGTAGAAGGACTGAGTATGCACCAAATATTCACTAATTCATAAAATATGCGTATGAGGCATATGAGGCACTCAATATTTATTGCACTGAAAATAAGCCACCCATTGGTGACATACAGTCTGGCCCCACATATCCTCTGTCCAAGAGGAATAATAAAGTACATAAATGCTTACTGGGCTATTTGGCAGGTTATAATTGTGGCCAGGCATCATTGCCCCTAGATCTCTCTAATAAAGCAACTGGCCCCGTGTATTTTACATATGTTGGGCCACTTTGTTCTTAGACCTCAACTCTGGTTTTCGTAATCACACCGTCAGTGGGAAAAGCTGATGTGGCTGAGTTTGGCAAGAGAAAGACAAAAAGGTGAATGAATCCAGACAGTTCATGTGAGCATTGTGTGATATTCAGGTAATGTGATCTTTCATCTGTTTGTACCCTATGCTTCATGGATTAATCTACCCTCTTTCCTCTGCTTCTCACTGCTTTAGACTGATGTAATCAACTGTGTGATTTGCGCATCTTAATTTGAACTGTGAGCCTTCCTATTCGATGACATCTGTGCTCACCTGCCTGGTGGTATACTTGGAAACTACCATTGCATGAAAGTAATTCCCCACATGGCACTGATGGTCAATTTTTGCCTCATATTTCTTCCTTATATTTACAATTGATGGTAATTACACTGGAGTGGGTAAAGAATATACCATTTCAGAAAGGTATTTCATCATCTAAAGAGAGCATTTAACTGTCACAGGAATACATTCCAATAATAGTCTGACTGCAGTAGACAAACAAAAGAAGAATTCATGGTTCAGCAGGAAAAAAATCATAGCACTTTAAAACTGATTCCAGTTCAAGCTTTCATTTTGAAAGATGAGATATAGTGACTTGTCGAACGTCACTATTTCTAGCAACTAGAAAGACAGAACAGGAGCTAATGCTGTCTAAAGAAGCTAGAGGTTATTTGAGATACTACTGCTGTTCCTATCTGGATCCTGAATAGTGACCAACCTCATATGATAGCACATGCTATGTAATGCCCAAAAATATAAACTAAGCTGTCAAAATTAACAAATTAACATTAAATGATGCAAAAATGAACAGAGAATGTCTGTTTATTAACAGGGCTTAAAGAGGTGTCATTGAGACATTTCAAATGCTAAAAATTGCTGTTCTGCTGTTAATTTCATCATAACTAAAGATTTCCATTTGACTACAGAAAACTGAACTTTGAGTTAGTCATCTCAAGTTATTTGACTTTAGCTGGGAGTTTATGCCTAGTTATTCAAAATATTTATTTCTAACAAAACTTTTAGTCACTAGCCAATATAGACAAGGAACTGTGATGTTTAGAACATAAAAATGAATAAAATTTAACTATGTGAATTAACAAGTGTTTTTGAGTTCTCTCTATGTGTCAGGCACTGTTCTTGGCCCTAGAAAATCGTAATAGCAGTGACTTACACCTGGGAATATTCCTTGTTGATAAATAAATCCAGAGACTTGATTGGCAGTTCAACTATCACCTCAGGGACCTAGATGGTTTCTCTCCTTCCCCTCCCTTTTATTATGTTGGAATTTTCCTTTGGGCTGTTTGGTGGTCACAAAATACCTGCTTCAGCTCCAGGTCTCACAGGTCAATGTCTTCACAAGACCATGTCCAAAGCATGAAGAATGGGTGTAGTGAGAGAGAAGTCTTCTCATGGAAGCCTCTTTTCAACACACACACACACACACACACACACACACACACCCCACTCCATCCTGCAGCCTCTCAGTCAACTTCCCCTCACATTGGTGTTGACCAGAATAACTTTCTAAGATGTTGGAACTATGCTATAATCTACGTTGTCCAAAATGGTATCCACCAGTGGCATGTAGCTTGTGATCACCTGAGTTATGGCTAGACTGACTAAAGAACTGAATGTTTAGTTTTATTTAATTTTAATTAATTAAAATTAAAATATATACCTAGGCACAGTGGCTCAAACCTGTAATTCCATCACTTTGGAAGGATGATGCAGGAGGATGGCTTGAGTTCAGGAGTTTGAGACCATTATGGGCAACATAAGACCCCATCCTGTAAAAAAAAGAAAATTAGCTGGTCATGGTGGTGTGTGCCCATTTTCCTAGCTACTCAGGAGGTTGAGGCAGGAGGATTGCTTGAGCCCAGGAGTTCGAGGCCACAGTGAGTTAGGATCCCACCACTTCACTCCAGCCAGGGTGACAGATCGAGATCCTGTCTCAGAAAATAAATACATAAATAAATTTAGTTACCCACATGTGTCTAGAGGCTATGTGAAAGGAAAATAAATCTTGGGACCCCAGAATCACTAAGCTAAAGGGAAAAGACAAGCTGGGAACTGCTTAGGGCAAACATGCCTTCCAGTCTATTCAAAGTCATCGCTCTGCTCACCAAGATAAATGCATATCTGATTGCCTCCTTTGGAGAGGCTAATCAGAAACTCAAAAGAATGAAACCATTTGTCTCTCACCTACCTGTGACCTGGAAGCCCCCTCCCTGCTTAAAATGTATAAAGCCAAGCTGTGCCCCGACCACCTTGGGCACGTGTCATTAGGACCTCCTAAGACTGTGTCACAGGCACATGTCCTCAACCTTGGCAAAATAAACTTTCTAAATTAACCGAGACCTGTCTCAGATATTCTGGGTTCACATCTACCATATTGAACAGCCCAGCCATTAATTTTTCTTGGCTAGGACTGGGCCATATGACCACTAACAGAGGCTGAGAAAGTTATTACACCTAGCTCTAAGGGAGAAAAAGTTGCTGCTCTGTGGCAGCAACCAACAGTGTGTGCCATAAAAAGTAAATAAGAGCATCATAGAGCTGATATTAGTGGGGGAGGCTAACAACATAAAAATGTAAACAAATAAGAAAATAAGCTCTGTGCAGGTTTGGACAAGCTGTGAAGATTAGCAAGATTCCATCGAGATAATAAGTCTAGATTCCAGAATAATGCAATAGGGAATAATGGAAGGTGGGAGGGAATGATTAAAGAAGCAGGTAGGCCGGGCGCGGTGGCTCACGCCTATAATCCCAGCACTTTGGGGGGCCAAGGCGGGCAGATCATGAGGTCAGGAGATCGAGACCATCCTGGTTAACACGGTGAAACCCCATCTCTACTAAAAACACAAAAAATTAGCCAGGCGTGGTGGTGGGTGCCTGTAGTCCCAGCTACTTGGGAGGCTGAGGCAGGAGAATGGCGTGAACCTGGGAGGTGGAGCTTGCAGTAAGCCAAGATTGCACCACTGCACTCCAGACTGGGCAATAGAGCAAGACTCCATCTCAAAAAAAGAAGAGGTAAAGAAAAGCTCTCAGAAGCTCATAGTCTGGTATAGAAGAAAGACAGACATGAAAAAAAATTATTAACGATACATATGGATACACACATATTTTATATAACATGTATACTTAGATATACATACTCATTGTTTACACATATAAATATATATATTTAGACACATACCTACACACAGAGTTAATACAGTTTCTCTATTAAGAAAAAAACAAAGCATATTTGTCTATTTCTCTTGACTCTCCTACGAGCCTTACATAACACAGCAAGACAGGATTCGCCGCACAGAATCACTGGAATGTGGTCCATCTACCATCCTTAAAGCAACAGTTGATGCAATACAGTTCTACTGGACAGTGTATGCCTGAGTATGGTTAACAAGTGATTTCTATAGCACTTTCTAAAGTAGAACAATTACACACAGTGAGAACTTTCACAGGACCTATTAATTTCTTCAGTTGCAAATGGTGTGTGCTCTTGAGGCCTGAGGGAGGATCAGCAGTAGACAGACCTGTCTGGCGAGAGGCTCTCCGGGCTAGGGTAGCTTAATTCAAGCTTAGATTTTGGTGTGACTGAGGGGTAAGAGACAGTTTCAGAAAGTGTCATCCTCTGAGACCTTTGTTGTAACTGTAGATAGGATTATTTGTCATGTCCTCATAAACTCATGCTGGGATACAACAATAACTCAAGGTTCTGGGCCTTCGAATGACTACAATGCTGAAAAATAGTTTTCTAAAGTTAGTTCCAGTTTTAATACACTAGTGTATGTGATCTATAAAGACCTTTTGTTTTTTTTCAAAGATAGTATGAGTGATTTCTGTGCAACAGTGGCTGAAATGATCCCTATAAGAAAAACATTTTCTCCATATTAATCCTTGGATTCATGGTACCACTTGTGATATCTCTTTTTTTTCCTGAAAATTCTGTACTTTTTAATAACTTTTTCAACTACAGTAAAAAGTAAAAAGAGGACATATACCAAATTGATACTAGTATTAGTGGTAAACATTTCACAATAGACACATACACTTACTTCAACGATAGACTTCAAAATATTCCCATACTTTAACTTCACATGACTATTTCTGGCTACATCAATATAAATGGTTTTTATGGTTATTAAAAACTATCATATTGCTATATAGGTTGCATATCTTATCTCAAACGCTTGGGATCAAAAGTTTTGTTTTGTTTTGTTTTTGAGACATGGTCTTGCTTTTTCACCAGGCTGGAGTACAGTGGTGATGTCATAGCTCACTGCAGACTTGAACTCCTGGCCTCAAAAGATCCTCCTACCTTGAGCTCCCAAAGTGCTGGGATTACAGAAATGAGCCACCATAGCTGGCTAGAAGTGTTTTTAGGTCGGATTTTGGAATATTTGCATATATATAATGAGATACTCTGGGGGTGAGACCCAGGTTTAAAAACAAAATTTAATTTTCATATACACCTTATTCACATAGCCTGAAGGCAATTTTATACAATATTTTAAATAATTTTATACATGAAACAAAGTTTGTGTCTATCAAACCATCAGAGAGCAAAGATGTCCCTAGCTCAGCCACCCATGTGGATAATCTGTGGTTGTCTGGCATCACCATCATTCCTGACTCTGAATGTGTATGCTACTGATAAGCTATCATTTTCTCACATTTATTCACACATAAGTACTTAACAGTAGAAAACATGACATACCATTAATGCAGGGAAAAAATAAAGTGTTCAGGATAACTAAGCAGCAGAATAGCATCCCCAGAATACCTCCATCAGGTGTTAAATAATAACAACAACAAGCAACAGCGATGTTCAGTCTCCACCTGCGAGACTGTGTTTTGATTATATAGTTACTGTACACTGTTTTTCACTTTTTTAGGTAAGAAGGAACCTTAGAAATAGTTGAAGGACTAGAAAGTGGGTCCTCTGAGGCATTCAGCTGGATGTCTTTTTAAAATGTTTTCTCCAGTCATCTGCCCCATTAACAACTGTTTCTGTCTTAGAAGTCCCTCTTTGATTGTATAAACCAACATGATTTCTTGTTCTATTATGAATGAACATTGCTGTAGTCCTTCAGTAAGCCCATCACAAATTTTCACCTTGTCATTTATAGGCACTTTCTCTTTCATCTTCATTGTCACTGATTATCATGATCATCTTGATTCAAAACCATTTCAGCTACTTCATCATTGGTCAACGAATGAACAACTGGAGCCTCATTATACATGATAAACATTGTTTGATACTCACTTCTTCCTACTTACAGACAGACATTGGGGGTATATTTTTTGCATGTGTAAGTAGATCAGCCATTATTTTTTTTCTCACTTGACATACACAATCCTTCCAAATCATTACCTTGTTTATCGTCACTGAACATAGTTGCAGGCCAGAGGTTGTGCCAGGCATGCACAACTCTGTCTATAGTTGCTATGTTCCAGGCATAGGCAACAGTATGTATGGCATCCTTCGTCCTAAACTTTATTTTATTTTATTTTTTGAGATGGAGTTTCGCTCTTGTCACCCAGGCTGGAGTGCAATGGCATGATCTTGGCTCACTGCAACCTCCGCCTCCTGGGTTCAAGCAATTCTCCTGTCTCAACTTCCCTAGTAGCTGGGATTACAGGTGCCCACCACCACGCCTGGCTAATTTTTGTATTTTTTTAGTACAGATGGGATTTCACCATGTTGGTCAGGCTAGTCCTGAACTCCTGACCTCAGGTGATCACCTGCCTCGGCTTCCCAAAGTGCTGGGATTACAGGTGTGAGCCACTGCGTCTGGCCTCATATTAAACTTTTTTTGAAAACCTCCACACCCATTCTTCTGTTTATTGCTGCTAGAATGCTGTTCAAGGAAGTATTTTTATATTTATCCTTCCATGCTTTAAGGATACCCTGGTCACATAGCTGAATTAATAAAGTCACATTTGGGGAGAAGTACATGGCATAAACATGATTTTTGATAAGAATTTCAGCTGGTGAATAAGCAGAACAGTTGTCAAGGAATATAAAACCTTGTAGTCGTCATCCAGTTCAGCTTTCCTGCAGTGAGTGTATGCCTCTGGTACAAAATGTCTGTGAAATCAATCAGAAAAGAGGTCATTGGTGGTCCATGCCTTTTTGTTAGCAGAATAATGGACTGGTAAGAAATTCACTACTTGAAAAAAAGAGAGGACAAACTTTTGCCTATCACAGCAAGTTTACACTTATGCGTGCCTGCGACATTAGCACATCCCAGCACAGTTATTCTGTCCTTGGCATTTTTAATTCCTATAGAGGCTGTCTCATCTGCCACAGTCAGCGTCTTTCTGGGGCAATAATGCCAAAATAGTGATGTTTTTGTCAGCATTATAGACTTGTTCTGGTACCCAATTTTCATCAGCGATGATATGGGCAAACTCATTAATGACTTTTTCCATAACTTTCTGATCAGCAGACACTTTATCACCACAAATCCTTAAACATTTAATGCTGTGTCTTTGCTTAAACATCTGCAACTACCCTGTTGAACAGTCACAGTTCCTTTCAATTTCCAATTCATTGTGATAGATCTTTGCTTGTTTCATGATCAGCATACCATTAAGCGGCATGTGGTCACTGTGATGCTGATGGATCTACTTTTTCAATTGAGATCTTCATATTTTGCATCATACAATGTTTTTCTATTTTTCATTTACTTGTGTTTATCACTTTTAGCATAGATCTTCAACAATTTATCCTTCTGTTTCTTCAGATTACACATGGCGGCCACTCTGTCACCATACTTTTCTGTAAGAAATTTCATACCTACACCACTGTCCAGTTTCTTTAACAACTGGACATAATAAATGCTTCTTTTTCTTATTGCTGATACCCACAGGATTAACTGCAGGCTTTTTTTGATATTTCTTTTTTTTGTTTTTTTGGAGATGGAGTCTTGCACTGTCACATAGGCTGGAGTGCAGTGGTGCAATCTTGGCTCACTGCAACCTCCATCTCCTGGATTCAAGCGATTTTCCTGCCTCAGCCTCCCGAGCAGCTGGGATTACAGGTGCCCGCCACCACACCTGGCTAATTTTTTGTATTTTTAGTAGACACGAGGTTTCATTATGTTGGCCAGGCTGGTCTCAAACTCCTGACCTTGTGATTTGCCCTCCTTGGCTTCCCAAAGTACTGAAATTATAGGTGGGAGCCACTGTGCCTAGCTTGATATTTCTTTTTTTTTTTTTTTTTTTTTTTTTTTTTTTTTTTTTCAGACGGAGTCTCGCTCTGTCGCCCGGGCTGGACTGCAGTGGCGCGATCTCGGCTCACTGCAAGCTCCGCCTCCCGGGTTGACGCCATTCTCCTGCCTCAGCCTCCCGAGTAGCTGGGACTACAGGCGCCCGCCGCCTCGCCCGGCTAATTTTTTGCATTTTTAGTAGAGACAGGGTTTCACCGTGTTAGCCAGGATGGTCTCGATCTCCTGACCTCGTGATCCACCCGCCTCGGCCTCCCAAAGTGCTGGGATTACAGGCGTGAGCCACCGCGCCCGGCCTTGATATTTCTTTATACCAAAAATATCTTTACACCACAGAGCAAAGAAAAAGAAAAAACAACAACAACAAAAAACAAAAAAAAGCAAACCCACAGCGCGTAATGCATGTAGATGAAGTCCCCATGTAGGCATTGTGGGGAACTCGACCTTGGCAAATCCAGTCTGCACACGGGCCATTTGATTACCTTTGGGGCGCACGCTTGCATGGGGGAATCTGGGCATGCCCTGAAAAGATATATATCAGTAGAAAAAGGCTGGGAGGGTCTTTTTTCCCTTGGGGATGCTAGTAAACTGCGTAGCGTGTCTGCATTTTGATGGTGACTCATCACATGTGGTCAGGTGTGGGGTTTTCCACTTGAGGTATTACTTGTCGGAACTTCAAAAGTTTTGAATTTTGGAGCATTTCAGGTTTTGGATTTTCGGATTAGGGATGCTTAATGCTCAATCTGTAGTAAGGTTTTATCTTAATCAAAAAGCAGATAATAATTTTGTTAGGGAATAATAGTTCTTTAGATAAATTCAAGAGAAATGTGATCCATTTCACCTACCTTAACACAGAGGCACCAGTTTGTCTTCTAAGGTTATTTATAGATCTGAAGTCACTTAATGGTGGTGCTCATCTCCCACTTTTTCTTCCCATCATACTGTCTGGGTTTGTGTTGTTCAACACCAACAGCGGAGCCACTGGGTATTTAAATTCAACTGTAAATTAATTAAAATGAAATGAAAAATTTACTTCTTATTGCATACTATCTACTTTCCACACACGATGTAGCCACAGTTGGCCACCATATTAGACAGTAAAGAACTAGAACAGTTATACAATCACAGAATGTATTATTAGACAGCACTGGACATTGTTGGGTTGGGCAAATGAACTGCTATTCAAATTTAATACAATAGTGTATGATAAATGGAGACCATTTATTTACTTCCCATTGAGAAAGCTCTAGTCAGATAAATCGATTCCTGGAAATTGGTCCCTAAGATAAATTTTGTAGGGGCCAGAGGCAGTAATGCCCTTAGACTCAAGCAAGAAAAACCGTGCTCTGGGCCCTCCATTTTAGAGGACACCAACCTGACTCTTCTTATGGGGTGAAAAATCTCCAGGCTAGCACCCAAAGCCTGGGTACCACTATGTCCCCAAGACCCAGGACCCTGGAATTCCCTGACTGATATTACCAAGGCCACTTCTTGGCCCTGAGCTAGCTTCCTCTGAGAACTGTCCTCCCAATGAAGGACCCAACAACTGGTATAGGCACACCTGGGCTCGAGAGGCCGACAAATGGTGGCTGGTAGAAAGTGTGAACAGAACTTGGTTTTGTGGGCTGCAGTGTTCACACACAGGTACAAAAATCCCTTCTTGTCCTTGAAGACAGCTGGGCACAGGACGCAAAGGCGGTGAGGGTGTACAGGCCAAAGATTTGGATCTGACTCTTTCCCACATGCTGTGTTTCAGGGAGAAACTCCAAAGTGTCTGAGAATCCTGCTTACAAACCTTCCAGGTTGTAATGGAGGTAATTTCTCAAAGCAGGAGCACAGAACATACTTTATTAGCATCATAGAATCCTTGTAAAATTTCAAACATAGGGTAGGTAAGCCCTGGGCTTGCAAATGTTAGGGCGAGGCTAGAAGTCAGAGTAATCAATTCTGTTAGGGTTTCTTGGAGGGTTCTCTCATTATTGCCCGAACTGGTGAACATCTCAGGTATCTTTGCCTGTCAAATTTCTTTCAAAAGGCAGCCTTTCTAGTGAGGTCCAGATGCATCCTCTAGAGTCTATCGCTGTTGTCGCTGAAGGCCAGAAACAGTTTCAGATTGTTCACCGTATTGAAGAGGAACCTGTTTCCTGGCTCGAGTGTATTTGGGACAAATGGGACTACCACAATGAGGTGAGAAGGCGATTCCTTCAGAAACACTTGGTTTTGGGTACTTTCCCCATAGGGATGCTCAGGGAAATTCCCTGCTCTTCTCTCTACTCCATCCTCCGGGTCAGGCTCCTTGGGCCACATGGGCAGTCTCCAGGAGCGCACAGGACGGCTTTGTCCTGTGCCCGTGGTGCAAGCGCGGTGACGGCGAAGGGAAACGAGCAGAAGAGTGGCCACCGCGGCTGGAGTTTGGACTCGAACTTTCCTTGGCCCTCTCTACGAGTTACCGCCTTCCCGCGGGCTCCCCACAACTCCTGCCCGGAGGCCAAGGCCCGGGCGCGCACCGGGTCGGAGTCGGGCTCGGCAGGTCCCGAGAGCGTGCGCCTCCTCTCCGGACTCCCGGGCAGCCGCAGACACCGGGAGAGCAGGAGAGCCGGGGAGGAGGAGGGGCAGGGGCGGAGGCGGCCGGCGGCGGCGGGCGGGGAGGAGCCGCCGCGGGTCCTGGCCAGGGGAGGAGGCGGCGGCGGCGGAGGAGGAGGAGGCGGTGCTCGCGCCGGGCGGTAGAGCAGCGCTGGGACCCGTGCGGCCGTGACCCCCGGCTCCCTCGAGGCCCAGCGCAGCCGCAGCGGACAAAGGAGCATGTCGGCGCCGGGGAGGGCCCGTCCTCCGGCCGCCATGAGGCTCCGGGCGCCGCTGAGCCCGCGCCGCGCTCCTGCCCGCCCGGACTTCGGGGCGGCCCGCTAGGCCAGTGCGCCGCCGCTCTCCCCGCAGGCCCCGGCCCGCAGCATGGAGCCACCCGGACGCCGGCGGGGCCGCGCGCAGCCGCCGCTGCTGTTGCAGCTCTCGCTGTTAGCGCTGCTAGCGCTGCTGGGAGGTGGCGGTGGCGCCGCGGCGCTGCCCGCCGGCTGCAAGCACGATGGGCGGCCCCGAGGGTCTGGCAGAGCGGCGGGTGCCGCCGAGGGCAAGGTGGTGTGTAGCAGCCTGGAGCTCGCGCAGGTCCTGCCCCCAGATACTCTGCCCAACCGCACGGTCACCCTGTGAGTATTTTCCGGGACGCCCGGTCCTGTGCCGCTCGGCTTTTTCTTACCTCTCCGCTCAACTTTGGAGAGGGGTCCTGCCGGCACCCACGCGCCTTTGTGTGGAGCTGTAGGTAGGGGGTGGTGCTAGGAAAGACCTCGTGTGCTTGGCATGGGTGCAGTTCAGGGAAAGGCAAGCGAATCTGCGTCTGAGCTGCCTCTCAGCTCCACTAGTTTGCAAAGTAAAGTTTTCGGGTTCTCAGGCGCGCCCCGCGCTGTCCCGGGCGCAGCGCTTTTGGGCTGTGCGGTGTGCCACGTGAGGATGCAAGTAAACACGCAGTCGACAGAGTTAAAGCTCATTCATCCTGGGCTTGGGCTTCCAGAAAACACAATGCTTGATTACAAGCGCCAGTCCTTCTGCTTCTTTGCAAATTAAGTTACACTTACGTGGTAGAGTTTACAAAACACAAGGACTGTGTGCGAGCCGAAACCCCAAGACGCTTCCTTTGCCTTTTGCTATCTTAGTTTTATTACAGTTAAAGAACACTTTTTAAGATAGAGTTGTTATTAAGGGCTGGAAACATTTCAGATCAATCTGTTTATGTACCTTGCAGTCCCGTTTTCGTGCCTGTGGGGGCTCATATTTAAAAGCCAGGAACTTTGGAATTGAATACTGTGGGTTTATTGAGCCTTCCAACTCGAGGGATTTTTGATTTTCGGATTGAGTTTCCACCTGGAAGGAAAAAGTTTGGTAACTCACTTGTGCTGGGATTCACGGTTCAGTTTTGCAAACGTAGTTCTGCCAATTCTAGCTGAACAGTTGGCCCCAGTGACTGTCGAGTTTGTTTTCAGAAGGATGAATTGGTTTGGAAAGTTTTGAGTCTAAGTGTTTCTCATGGGTATTTTGTTCAACTGAAATGTGAGTCCCTTGGCTCGGGGTTCCTTTATGTTGTTTTGGTTGGTTTCCTAAAAAAAGAATCAAGGCAGCCACTATACAAACATGAATGCAAGGGCCGCAGCATGATCTATGAGAACACTTAAAGTATCGTTTTAAATGTAACCCAAATTCAGCAGGAGTATATACAGGTAGGCCAGGTATACATTTCATTACTAACACCTTTGTTTACCCTTCATTTCCATTTTTTGAATTAGGAAACATTCAACCATGAAAACTGTGTCTATGTGTTTATGGAGGCCTGAAGATGGGTGAAAGAGTTTTTGTTTTGTTTGACTCCTTTACTAACACGTTACCATTTGGTGGTGGCAGCAGTTATATTTATGTATTTCTTAGCCAGATTCTTTGAAGTGGAAATTTTCGGTATGGGACTTCAATTACAGTGCAAGTGGAGAAAATTCCAATGTTGGAGGAGATTTTCTTTGTTACTCTGCAAAAAATTAGTCATCATGCAGTTGTGTTATAAACATTTAGGTTTGGGGTCAGTTAGTGGCGTTTACGTTGACTCATGTTTAGGTGCAGTTTTTCTGACCTAAAAGTGTCAACAATTCCAGCTGGATTGGGTCAACTACTAGTAAATTGCTGATGTTGCTTTGCAGAAAAAAATAGGGGATATGGTGGTAAATTGATTTTCAGCATATTATCGATTAAACTATTTTACTACTTTTTTATGAACTGGTTAAAATATAAGTATGAAATGTCATTTTAATCCAGTTTTTTTTTTTTTTTTTTTTTTTTTTGCCTGAAAGCTTTTTAGATGAAAATAAAATTAAGGTTGGGCATGGTGACTTACACCTGTAATCCCGGCACTTTGTGAGGCCAAAGGGGGTAGATCACTTGAGGTCAGGAGTTCAAGACCAGCCTGGCCAACGTGACGAAACCCTGTCTCTACTAAAAATACAAAAATTAGCCAGGCGTGGTGGCGTGTGCCTGTCATTCCAGCTACTTGGGAGGCTGAGGCAGGCGAATCACTTGAACCCGAGAGGTGGAGATTGCAGTTAGCCGAGATCACACCACTGCACTCCAGCCTGCGTGACAGAGTGAGACTCTGAGCCAAAAAAAAGAAGAAAAGAAAATTAATAAAATTAATTTAGTGAATGGGAAGAAGATGCTATTAAGGATCAATTAAAGCTGTTCTGCGGGTCGTGGTGGCTTACGCCTGTAATCCTAGCACTTTGAGAGGTGGAGGTGGGTGGATCATCTGAGGTCAGGAGTTAGAGACCAGCCTGGTCAACAAGATGTGAAAACCCCATCTCTACTAAAAATACAAAAAATTAGCGGGGCGTGGTGGCGGGTGCCTGTAATCCCAGCTACTCGGGAGGCTGGGGCAGAAGAATTGCTTGAACCCGGGAGGCAGAGTTTGCAGTGAGATGAGAAGGCACCATTGCGCTCCAGCCTGGGTAACAAGAACGAAACTCCGTCTCAAAAAAAAAAAAAAAAAAATGAGGCGTTATTCTGGCTGAAGAGGGTTCAAGGTATATGAGTCCCCCGTAGAGGGGTCTTGTGGGCCAGTTTCGTCATTTTACTGGGGAAAGAGTTAGAGTTACTGTAGATAAGGGACTCACCAGAATTCTCATAGTAGAGCAGCATCTGAGTCCACATCCCAGATGCTGAACCCAGATTGCAGTTCAGATGCTTTCTCATTCCTTGCCTTGCCTTCATCTTAGTTGAGCACAGTTTTTGTTGAGCGGCCCCTAGGTAGTAGGTAGCGTGTTGAGGTTTGGACTGTGTGTTAGTGCCTAGGGCTACTGCAGATTACTATGGACTTGGTGGCTTGAAACAACAAATTTATTCTCTCTGGAGGCCATAAGTCCAAAATGTATTAGCAGGGCCATGCTGTCTCTGAGGACTTTAGGAATAATTCATGCTTGCTTCTCTCATCCTCTGGTTTCCCTTGGCTTGGGGCAGCATCACTTCTGTCTCTGCATCTGTCTCCCCTTGGCCTTCTCCCTGTGTGTCTGTGTGTCTCAAGTCTTCTCCTTTCTCTTTTAAGGATACCAGTCATTGAATTTAGGGTCCACCCTAGGTCCAGGATGATCTCATCCCGAGATCCTTTAATTAAATACATCTGCAAAGACCCTGTTTACAAATAAGATCACGTTAAAAGGTCAGGACTTGGACATTTCTTTATATGAGACACTGTGCAGCTCACGACAGAATACAAATAAAAACATGGTCTTTCTTCTCCAGGAACTTACAGATATTTGGGGAGAAAGATTCACGACTAAGTCTCAGAACAGTAGGGTCAATGCTCTATTACCAGGGTGCACATGTAGCAAAAGAAACCCAGAGGAGGGCAACCAAGGCCTTCTTCTTCCTCAATCCTAGTGGGATTGGGGATCCTGAACCAATTCTGGAAAGAGGACTCTGGGGCGGGCGCAGTGGCTCACACCTGTAATCCCAGTACTTTGGGAGGCTGAGATGGGCAGAACACTTGAGCCCAGGAGGTCAAGACCAGCCTGACCAACATGACGGAAACCCCATCTCTACTAAAAATACAAATATTAGCCGGGCGTGGTGGCTTGCACCTGTAATCCCAGCTACTAGGAAGGCTAAGGCAGGAGAATTGCTTGTACCCGGGAGGCGAAGGTTGCAATAAGAAAGAAAAAGATAACTGTGAAGAAAACGGTGAGGGGACAAAGGGAGGAAATGATGGGGTTGGAAGTGGGGGACCCCAGGTGCCCACGGGTTTGGAGAGGACAGTATCTGGTTATGCTCTGTGCAGTTGGTGTTGCTGGAATGTCAAAGGTAAGTGTTTAGTGCCCAGGGTGGTCAGAGAGGAGTCTGGAGGGGCCAAGCTGAGGACGACCAGGCTCCCTGGTTTGAGCCTTTATCACTTAGGTGTGGCAAGGCGTTTTCAGCTGAGTTGTGATGTGGCCACAGAGAGGAAAATTAACTAATGGGAACTGGGAGAATGGCAAAGGTGGGATAGAATTTATTTTTTTTAATCACGAAAAATAAAGCTATTTCTCTTTAGTGGATGAACTGGTCTTCATCGTAGCCTAAAAGTCAGACCCTTCAACAGTATTGATGAGCAGCACTTGTTTCTGTAGCTATGCTTTAAAGAAAGGTCTGGCAGAAATCCTAGGCTTAACTGTGTGTTCCCTGTGTCTCAGGTAGACTTTTGTATTGAGGGATTAAACTGCTTCTGTTATTATAACACACAAATTGAACAAAAATTTACCTGCGTTTAATGTTTTCATTGAAAATATACTTATTTACTGTATTTCTGTGGTTTATATGAAATCTTGCTCAATAATGTAAGTTTTGAAAGTTCTGAGAATTTCAGTGATAGAAAGTTTTACGAATTTATCACTGCCTTTCTAAATGTGGGTTCCTTGTGATGCTACATGGTGATTCTAGACAAATAAAAATATATACAAAAATTACTTGTAATTTGTCAGATAACTTCCAGGTTTTTCTCAGACTAACACACTAAAATAGTGTGTAGAGTTTTGGTTTTTCATGTTTGTTATCAAAGAACTAATAATTGTTTTGGACATCGCCCGTGTTGCTCAGTACCAAGGAAAGAAATGCTTGTATTGTTCAGAAGCTTACATCTAGTTGGGAGGACGGATTTGCACAATAGGAAGCAGACATTTAGGGAACCATTAAAAGACTATCCCTCATTAAGTAATAAATCCTGTGCTGGAGACTGTTTCAGTGCTTCAGGAAGCCCAGACAGGGGAGAGATCAGTGTGGCTAGGGAGTCATTGGAAGGTATTTTATTTTCCTGGAGAAGTTAGGACTTGAGCATGGCCTAAAGGAAGGGAAGGATTGGATTGAGTGGGGAGATGGCATTCGGGAGGAAGGGTGGCAGGTGGTGGCTGGCCCACTTGAAGTGGAGAGACTGTATCGGGCGAATAGTGGAGAGAGCTTTTGGAACCATTTGCCCGTATGTGGTATTTCAAACACAGGCCTGGTTGGGGTCAGTTAGGAGAGAGTGCAGAGAGGAGAGGAGGTGGCCCAGGCAGAACCACACTGGAACATGGAGGAACATGAACAGGAGTCTGAGAAGGAGCCTCTGCAGAGGCTGTGGGGAGCACCAGGGGAGAATCTCATCCCGGAAGCTAAGAGAAGTTTACGTGTTAAGGCTGGAATGGCCTTTCCAGTTGACATGTTGAGAGATTAAGCCAGAAAGACAAAGGAATAGACAGCACTGGATTTGATGTCCCGGAGTCTGGTGCCCTCCATGAGCAGTGTCCACGTATCACAGGTGAATAAGCCAGGTTGGGTGGCCTGAAAAGAGAAGTGGGATGGGAGCACAGATGAAGGGTTTGGCTTTTGATGGCAGCAGGGAAGCTCATTCTCCACATGTGTAGTCAATGCACCAAATAGGAATAACTGAATCACAGCCTGAGAATGACTGTATGGCAGATGACACATCTGAATGTGGTTTGGAGTTCCAAGCTAGGGAGCCTGGGATTGGCCCACCCGGAAAGTCATTTCTTATCTATGAGGAACACCTGAGTCTCCATCTTGTCCCATGGAACATGGACCATATGGGGGATCAAGGCCCTTTGGGGTTAATTGAAGGTTGCCAGGTGGAGACTGTTGGGGAAGGTGCTAAGTGAAGATGCTGCTGCGTGAACTGCATGCTTTTTTTTTTTTTTTTTTTTTTTTTTTTTTTGAGATGGAGTCTTGCCCTGTTGCCCAGGCTGGAGTGCAGTGGGATGATCTCGGCTCACTGCAACCTCCGCCTCCCAGGTTCAAGCGATTCTCCTGCCTCAGTCTCCTGAGTAGCTGGGATTACAGGTGCAAGCCACCACGCCCGGCTGATTTTTTTGAATCTTTTGTAGAGACGGGGTTTCACCATGGTGGCTAGGCTGGTCTTGAACTGCTGACCTCGTGATCTGCCCGCCTCGGCCTCCCAAAGTGCTGGGATTACAGGGGTGAGCCACCGCTCGCGGCCGTGTGCTGCATGCTTTTTGCAAGTTGCGAGTTTCTTTGCTCAGCCCGTAGCCACCGGGGCATGCAGTTCTCCTGTTCAGCCCACCAGCACTGAACTCTCTCCCCTGCATGTAAGCCCTCAGTGAGACTCCATGTTCTGTTCACTAGCTCTGGGTTTCTTCTTGAACCTGGTGCAATCCCTTCTGGAGTGGGTAGGGGTTCAGCACAACACCTTGTCATGGGACAAAGGGGTGTCAAGGCAGGCAGGAGGGCATTGGGGCGCAGGTGGGAGGAAGAGGGAATTCTGGCCCCATTGCTTCTATTTTCTCAAAGACATCTAGGCAGGGCAAGGGAAAAAGGGGCCAAGAGGAAGGGGAAAGAGAAGAGAAATGGTTCTTTTGGAATGTGGACCTACTGGGGATGGCAGAAAAGTCAGCAGGGAGGATCTTTTTCCAGTTTTGCCTTCTGATCGGATTCAAAGGGAGATGGTCATTGCAATTGTTTTTCTCCACCTGGATTCAGCCTAGCGATGGGAATCCTTGGGTGTGGCCAGGTTGCTTCTTTGCCAGGTGAGTGCAGCCAAGGGAGAGAGGAGCAAAGTGATTATAATCTGTAGGCCAGCAAGATGCCGCGGTCTGAATTCTCACCAGCAGAGCCACTGGATCAAGAGTAAGATTGTTATCTTTGAATGCAAAATCTTACATATGTCTGCAGCCTGATTTCTTAACACCCAGCACGGATTACTTTTTCCATGGACATTGGTTGAGGTGGTGTTATGTTGTAAACACAGTGCCCAGTGGTTCAGGGTTAAAATAATCCAAGGGTCAGTCTTTTAAACAAACTCTTCGTTTCACCAAAGTGTGCCTCTCAGTGTCCCCTGAGCAGAGTTTATACTGTGCTTCCTGTGTGCCTTTGCTAAGACACCTTTGCCTTGGAATCCCAGTCTGGGAAATTCTGGGATATTCTTTAATACCCAACTCGGTTGCTCCGAACTCTTCACTGTTCTGGCATTTTGATTCTTCCATCTCTGAACCCAGGTAGCTATTAGTGTTTGTGCTCTTGTGTCGCTTTCTATGATACTGGTGCTGCTCTCAGAATGCACATACCCTTGAAAGCAAGGACTGTGACTTCTCACAGTACCTCGAGTATGGGTGGGTATGTAATTGTTCTTTATGGGCAAGAGTAATGCTAACAGAGATACGACTAGGTGGTGGAAAAGCAGGAAAATTGGGGGTTAGAAGGCGGATGCAAATTCACAGGTTTACCTTATTATAGCAAATGAGAACATATGTTTGTTTAGTTTGTTAGTTTGTTAGGTTCAGCTGTGGGATCCCTGATTCAAGGATGGGTATATTCAGTCTATCTGCAGTCACATGTGATCTACTTGATCTTATGTGTGTGGCAAGCACACACATATAGACTGTGTTGGGAAGTGGCTTGAATTCCTACCAGGAATGTTGCTCAGAAATCTTGCAGGATTGGGGGCACAGTTTGGCATTTGGTCCGTGAATGCAAGTCGTAAGCTTTTCTGATATGAGACATGGTTGCGTATCACCCAGCCTCAAAATCCTGTTGTTTCTTGCCTGCTTGGAGTCCTCTCATGTGGAGAGCACATGAGAGAAGTTGGTGGGTTTGGCAAGATACCAAGTCCCCAAACAAATGAATATGGTAATATTTGGTGAGGTTGCTCCCAATGCAGCTCCAGCTTCTGTTCCCAGGAGCCTGTAAAGATGGTTTAAAAAAACAGACAAAGACAGAAGTAAAAACTCCTGAAAGTAACTCAGAAAATGACACGGGATGAAGTTTCTTAGACTATTCAATGACTTGTTTCTCCATTAGGCTGCTTCTCAGAAAGAGTTGTTTACTGGGTTGATGCTATGGAGGAATCTTCACTCTAGAGAACACAGCTAATGTATTGTGTCAACATTTTTCTTATAAACAAAGATTAGAATACAGAGTTCTTTGAGAATTAGTAGCTTATTTTATTTATTTTATTTTTTTGAGACGGAGTCTCACTCTGTTGCCCAGGCTGGAGTGCAGTGGCCGGATCTCGGCTCACTGCAAGCTCCACCTCCCGGGTTCACGCTATTCTCCTGCCTCAGCCTCCCGAGTACCTGGGACTACAGGTGCCCGCCACCTCGCCTGGCTAATTTTTTTTTGTATTTTTAGTAGAGATGGGGTTTCACCATGTTAGCCAGGATGGTCTCAATCTCCTGACCTTGTGATCTGCCCGCCTTGGCCTTCCAAAGTGCTGGGATTACATGCCTGAGCCACTGCGCCTGGCTGAGTACTAGTAGCTTATTAACTCAGTTTGTGCAAAGATTAGGAAGCTATAAATGCAAACTTGCTCAATAAGTTTTTAATGTAAAACAATATAATTTTAATGCTTGATGTATGATTTAGCTTGCATTTATGTTCAAATACAGACAATTTTATTTTATTTTATTTTATTTTATTTTATTTTATTTTATTTTTGAGACAGAGTCTTGCTCTGTCTCCCAGGCTGGAGTGCAGTGGCGTGATCTCGGCTCACTGCAAGCTCCGCCTCCCGGGTTCACGCCGTTCTCCTGACAGCCTCCTGAGTAGCTGGGACTACAGGCGCCCGCCACCGTGCCCAGCTAATTTTTTGTATTTTTAGTAGAGACGGGGTTTCACCATGGTCTCGATCTCCTGACCTTGTGATCCGCCCGCCTCGGCCTCCCAAGGTGCTGGGATTACAGGCGTGAGCCATCGCGCCCGGCTAATACAGACAATTTTAATCTGAAGAGGGAGCTTTATAAAAGTACGCTGTTCCTCCCAAGGTTTTTTTTTTTTTTTGTCTGTCTTGACTAAAGTTTCAGAAATGTTGCATGTCTAGTAAGGCAGTTACCTATGTGTAGAGGGTAGAGTGGGACAGAGATGAGGTAGGTGCCTCCCAGAAGGCACATGTCTGTCTTGGCCACTTTTAGTACCACGCTGAGCACGTTGCAGATACTAAGCTTTGCTTTTGTCTGGTGTTTTTTTTTTTTTTTTTTTTTTAAAGATAGGGTTTCACTCTGTCACCCATGCTGGAGTAGAGTGGTGCAATCTTGGCTCAGTGTAACCTCTGCCTCCTGATCTCAAGCGATTCTCATGCCTCAGCTTCTTGAGTAGCTGGGACCACAGGCACACACAACCATGCCTGGCTAAGTTTTGTATTTTTGCTAGAGACAGAGTTTTGCCACGTTGGCCAGGTTGGTCTCGAACTCCTGACTTCAAGTGACCTGTGTATCTTGGCCTCCCAAAGTGCTGGGATTACAGGCATGAGCCCCCGTGCCTGGCCTTCTTTTGCTTTTCATCCAGCAAAGCATTTCTTGTCCTCAGATCTTTCCTGTTCAGGGCCTGAAGGGTAAAAATGGAAGGTTTAAGAGGTTGATAGAAAAATATTCCAGCACCTTCCTACTTCTCCCCCGCATTTTCAACACCCTGGTCTTTTTGTTCTTATTTATCTGCAAGTGAGTCCCAGGGTAAAGCTGTGCCTTCCTGCATACGCTATGGGCTGGCCAAACATCAAAACTTTCACTTTTGGTATTTACTCTTCTCCAGTTGCATTCTTGATAATTTGTACCCTAGTTTCCTATATTTGTATCCCAAACTTGCTTTTGCATTCATTTAACAAATAGTTATTCAGTGCCACCCTGCTTGTGGATGTATGTGACTTCTTATCTCTGGGCTTGACTTTTCTTTTGGTCTATTAGACCAGTTTTATCTTAGTGTTGTACCTCTTCCTAGAGCTCCACCTCTTGCATTCTAGCTATTCAATATCTGTCATACCTCCCCTCGGTTAGATGTGACCCTGTAGCTCTTTTTGATGTGATTTTATCTGCATCTTCCTCTGCTGTTATACTCTGCTAAAACAGCAGGGGGATAACCGTGGAATTTTAGAAATTCTTTTTTTTTTTTTTTTTTTTTGAGACAGTCTCTCGCTCTGTTGCCCAGCTTGGAGTGCGGTGGCGCGATGTCTGCTCACTGCAACCTCTGCCTCCCAGGCTCAAGCGATTCTCCTGCTTTAGCCTCCTGAGTAGCTGGGATTACAGGCGCCCACCACCACGCCCAGCTAATTTTTGTATTTTTAGCAGAGACGGGGTTTCATCATCTTGGCAAGATTGGTTTTGCTCAAATGATCTGCCCGCCTCAAGCCTCCCAAAGCTCTGGGATTACAGGCGTGAGCCACCATGCCTGGCCAGAATTTCAGAAATTCTAAATAGGCAATGGGAGTTTCTAAAGGAGAATTTGCAGCACGGTTTTAAGAACAACCTGAAGGGACTGATGGAACTTTTTGCTTTGTGACCATCATTGCTTTTTTTCCCGTGTCCCACTGCTGGGCACAAAACCTTTCTTCCATCTAGAATGTCTTATATTTGCTAGATGACTCACACAGTCACCTGCATTATTTATGGCATTTCTAGCCAAAATTTTTCATGCCATGACACAGATAGACAATGATGATGTGTGCACTGGAGTGAAATGGTGAAGGATGTTCCTGGCCAGAGCCCTTTGCACTAGGCTTGCATCCATCCAAGTCCCATGGTCAGAGGAGTAGTTGTCCCTACCTTCCTGTAACCTGGTTGGTCAGTTTGCGGTTGAGGTTTTCAACCTTACATTTGAATCAACAGAAAGCATTAAAAGTTCAGATGCTTGGGCCACAGACCTCATGTTCTGATGTATTGTTCAGGGATGGGGGCTGGACGTTGGTATTTTTTCAGAGCCCCTGTGGGGTGGTTCTGATAACACCTAGGTTAAGAACCTGCTGCTTAGTAGCCCAGGGACCTGAAGGGTTAACCCTAGTCACCATCTGTCGTCTGCCACAACAAAAGAAGGTAGAAGAAAGAGCACAGGAGCCAACTGAGGGCAACTGCCTCATGAGGGAGGGAGGGGCTGGGCCAAGCAGAGAAAAGACGATGAAATCAAGAGACATTTCTAGGACAGAGAGCTGAGAGCTTCAGGACAGGGCCTTATTCATAGAAGCCAAGAAAAACCACTACTGGTAAAGCAGAGAGTGACGTGCTGAAGCCAAGGTTAAGGACAATAGGTTTCAGAGATGTATTGTGGAGTTAAATGAATAAAATGAGAGGGTCTCACGGCAACAAGCGTCAGTCCAACAGTACTTGAGGGCACCTTGGAGAGACACGAGATTTTCTTTCTCGGGGCACATACCTTTGTTGTCAGGCTGCGGAACTGAACTAACTCGGGTATCAGGCATTTGGTAGTTTCTTTTAGCGCCTCATCATTTCAGATGAATGACATTCTTGGTTATTAATTTAAATAAAATTTTTAAAACTCACATTTTTTGTCTTTTTTTCTTTTCCCTATTTTGCCTTCTGAAGTCTGATTTGCATAATGTTTGAATTGTGCACATTTGCAATCTTTTGTTCTTGAGTACTCACCGTGGTTGGGGGCAGGTCTGTAGAATTGGGTGTCACACACAGAGAAAGCTAAATTATCCATCACCCTCACCATGGACAGTTTAGGTTTCACTCTATTTAGAATTTTTATTAAGCCCTTTTTATGATTCTCTCTGAAGACAGCGCTATGATAAGCATGAGAAGATCTTTTGTCAAGATTGCTAACTCTGTATGTAAAAGTGCTGTCCCCCACCTATTCAAGAATTGTACTTGAAGGCTAAGATGTCTCCACACAAGAACAATAAATGTGCCCCTACCAAGGCTAGGGGGACGTAGAGGTTCCCTTAAGTTGTCTAAGCTCCTCAGTCTCAGTGCCATTCTCTACCCTCTTCCTAAGCACTGGACATCATACACAGTATGTGATTAGTAAATGCAATCGGTAAATGTTCGTGAATTAAATTCACTCCCGATATGGGGACATTTCTCAGTTAGAATACATGGTTCCAAATATGTGACCTGGTCCTATATCTAGAATGTCAGTTCTATTGAGGTGTTGGAGACTCTGTTTCCTCATGTATCCGTAGCACCTACTATAGTGACAGGCGTTTAACATCCACTGCTACCATGGCCTTGTATTGTGGGTGGAATAGTAGAAAGCAGGTTGTACATTGTGCCTCCTTCTATGTAATTGAAAGAAAGAGCAACTATGGAGATGTAACTGTAAGGCAGGTTCTTTAACATAGTTGTTAAAATGTTCTTTCTTTAAGCCTGCTTGGATCTAAGTCTAATTAAATTGATTCATTTCCCATCAAGATAAGACTTAAAAGCATTCTTTGTTTTATTGTGCAATTCTTCCTGATTCTTTTCTTATGAGAAAGGCAAAGAGAGATTGACTACTGGTGTATTCATCTCCAGCGCAGTGTTTAAGATGGATATCCTTTCTATTAGATTTATTATTATTTTTAATCTGCTGTTTGTTTGTTTTAAATGAGACCAAATGTAAACTCTTCCTTTGTGACCAAAATGCAGTTAGAATTCTAAAGTCTTCCCAGTAACCTGGAAGTGCAGTCTACCGCAGTGGACAGTGTTACGCCGGCTCTTCCATTCCTTGGGACCACCTCCTACCTCGTGTTTGCTTGCATTATGACAGCTGTCATACTGTTTTGGAATTATTTATTTACAACCCTAGTTCTACCAGATTGTAGACTCTTGATGGCCATATTTATCTCTGCATCCCTAGTGTCTAGCATGTAAGCACTCAGTAAATCTTTGTACAAAGAGGTCTCATTTTTCTTACTGTTTTTTTTTTTTTTTTCCTAAGTAGTACTGGGCAGAATCTTGCATTATTCTTATGCAGGATGAATCTGTCATGGATAAACTTGAAACTATTCAAAGCAACATAACCAACATACAAGGTCAAGGCTTAAACTTCCACTCTTCATCTGATAGTAAAAAGTGTCTTTTACCCAGATTTTTTTTTTTTTTCATTTCTTGATCCAGTTCCCACCTCTTGAGAAGTCATTGCTTTTCTGTTTTCTATTTTGAACTTCTCCCCCAGTTTGTGATGTTTCTCGTTATTGCACATAGCCACTTCCTTTCCTCTGTTATAAAAGCTCCTGTCCCCAAAATACTCCCTTGCAGCACCATGATTGAGTGACCACTCTTTCCTAAGTGAACTTCTTGAAAACTAGCGTGAATCCATCCTCTTCATTTCCTTACCTCTTATTTCAGTTTCAGCCTATTGCTGTCTAGCGTATATCTGCCATTCTGCATGTGATATATCTCAATGCCTGTCCTAATTTCCAGCATTCCACCTTGCATGTGGCCTATACACCGCCGTCTTCTGTCCCATGCTCTTGCTGAAGTTTGCCTAGATTAGACCATTTTAAAGTTCATCACTACATACTTCTTCCTCTTCTGGTCCTTTAGCTTGATGGACACACCTGGTTTCACACTTACTAATTATTGTATTTGGCAACTGTATTTACTACTTAAACCATTCTTTCACCCTCATGTGGTTTGGGTTGATTATAGCTCTCAAGGAGGACCTGACTAGCGTGGCTGCGTGGTTTCCCTGCCAAGATAGACACAGGTAGGGTAGTACCTCCTAGAGGATGCTGTGCTTTTTGAGATAAGCCTCCTGGGAGTAGGCATCATCCAGTCTGAACCTATGAGAAATAGAGATTGCTTGAGATTATTGCCTACTTAAAGAACATTAGTGAACTGTTCTACTAGGATTTGACTTTTCAGAGCTCCTTGGTGGGGGGAAAAGTACATATTCAAGTTCTTCCCTTGGGGATAAAGTTGAAAAACTTGTCCATCAGCTTAGCTAGAAGTTCGCAACCACAGATAGAAACTTTGTAAGACTTGTTTTTTTTTTTTTTTTTTTTAAAGCTTTATAGTATTCTTAGTTCTTGTATTAGTTTTTTTTTCCATCTTTTCCCATTTTTTGTGATTATAAAACCTTTTACATTTGAATTGTTCTGTTGTTACTGTGTGGAGCAAAAAATGAGAGGGGAAATTGTTTAGACCTTTTATACTAAGTCTTAGTATATCCAGAGGGAGTGTAGGTGGTGGCAGCTTTAAAATGGAAAGGAAATGTGGGGAGTCCCCAGGACTTGCAGTCAATGAATAACAGGCTCCCTCCGTGGCTGGTAGGAGAGTTTTAGGGAGTGAGCATAACATGGTTCATTCAGATTCTTTCGTGCTCTTTAATTTCTGTGATATTTTGCTGGTCTATGAAACTGATAAGCCTTAATGGTTGTAGTTTATTCTGACCCAGAGTTTATTTTCTAGTGATGCCTTTATTTTTTTGTTGGGATGTTGCTGGATAGTAAAGTAAAACTGAAGATCTTGGCCTTTCTCATTGTTCTCCTTCAAGAAAATGGGATTTCAGAAAACACTTCTCTTTAGCCTTCTCATGAAATTTCATAGACCTGTTTCTCGTTTTGATGTAACCCCTGTAGAGTTACCTAATATAAAGGTATATTAAGATTTGCTAGAGAAACAGAACCCACAGGCTAGAAGAAGAGAGAGATTTAAGAGGAGAGTTGTAGGAGTTAGCTTACATGGCTATAAGGAAGTCCCATGATCTGGAGAACTAGAACAGCTGGTGATGTCTTTGAGTCTGGGTTCAAAGGTCTGAGAGTCTGAGAATCAGGTGGAGGGGGAGGATGTGAGTCCCGGGCTGGGTCTGAAAGCTTAAGAACTTAAGGCCGGATGTCTGGGGGCAGGAGACGAGTGTGTCAGCTCTAGCACAGAGTGAATTTGCCCTACTGCCTCTTTGTTTATTCAGGCCCTCAGTGTATTGGAAGATGCCTGCTTGAAGTAGGCAGTCGACTTAAAGAGGACCAGTCTACTTTGGTCTTCTCCAAAGTGGATTAGGGAGGATCATCTGCTTTACTCAATTATCAATTTAAGTGCTAATCTCTTCCGGAAATGCCCTCATAGACACGCCCTGAAATAATGTTTTACCAGCTATCTGGGCACCTCTCAGTTTATATTCACAAGTAAAATTAACCATTACAACAGAGTAAAACAACCTGTTGTTGTTGTTATTGTTTTGCTTTTTTAAAGGAGAGATTTATTTCTACTGCTAGTTTCACTTTCTCCTAAAACTGGTTTGGTGATATTTGTGAACTACCATGACTGGAGAAACTTCAGGTGTCTGTAGAGCTCTTTGACTTTCAGAACTTTGTTGTAAGTGTCCTTACCTGATTTGAAAGTTCTAATAACAACCAACACTGGAATATCATGTGCTAGGTGCTGTGCCAAATGCTCCCCGTAAAACATCTCACTTGATCGCTAAAACAGCTTTATGAGCTCCGTGTGTCCACATTTTACAGGAGTGCCAACTGAAGCATGGACAAGTAAATTGATCTTCTCAGGTTACAGATAGGCTGCTGGGCCTGGCTTCTGGCCTTCAATTCTAACTATTGTTATTTTCATAAAAGTCACACCCTAAGCGCTTTCTTTGGTAGTGGTGTTGGGGTAAGCCTTTGTAGAACAGTTGTTCAAAAACTTGTTTACATTAAAGCATTCCTTTAGAGACGGCTGACAGATGGGAAAGTAAAGTGCAGGCCAATCATCTCAAATATGAAAAATGGGAATTCCGACATGCTCCAAAATCCAAAACTTCTTGGGATTGACAGGATGCTTATAGGAAATCCTCTTTGGAGCATTCTGGATTTTGGATTTTCGGGTTTGGGATGCTTAACCAGTAAGTGTAATGCAAATGTTCCAAATTCTGCAAAAATGGGAAATCAGGAACACTCTTGGTCCCAAACATTTAGAATGAGGGCTATGCAACCTGTAAATGAGAATTTTCACCTAGTGCATATTATGTCCAAGTAACTAACAACTGTTGAAGGAAAGAATTTTAACACCCCATTTTACTATCATCAGGTGGTAGTGGAAATGACCAAATAGGGCTTATACTTAGGTTTGCAACATCATCTGTTTATTATACAGTCAGTCTTTCTTTGCTTATCTGCTGCATTCTTGAGATTGAAAATTTTATCCTGGAATAATAAATGACCCCATTTCAAACATCTGCCATGTGAAGATGAATAAGAACATCATAGGGGGAGTAGATACATTTTTGGGAGGTGTGCATCTAAAGTGACGTGAATTCATAACACTCTAGTTCTGTCTACATGTCATGCTGTTGCTGGGTGAGCAGGGAACCGTCGTTCCTACACCTTATTTAATAAAGATGATCAGAATGGAGGATAAAGGGAAATAGCATGAGACTGTGAATGGATGTGGGGATTCACGTTGGTTTTGCTACGAAGTAAAATTGTGTCACTTAGCAAATCACAGCATTTCTGACCTTCACTTTCCTGACTAGTAGAATGAGGTTTTTGAACTAGGCTATCTTTATTGATTCTGTAACTGCTAAAGTTCTGTGATTTTACATATGAAACCAAACCTAACAACATTGCTAACATGTATTTTTTAAAGCCACAGAAGTTGCGTACACATTTAATGAAATTCCAGTCGCTTTATTAGAATTGGCTGATTGTACCATTATATTGCATTATAATAGTAAGGGTGAGGATTGTTTACTTGTTTGGAGAAGGGGGGCCTTGGGGCTCCTTCTGCTTAAACCTCAGGCCTGCCTGCTTCCTGATCTTTGCTTTCTTTTCTCACTACTAATTGCCCTTCACTTACAAGCTGAGACCTGCCCTCTTTCACTACGGCTAATGCCAACATTGGGACCTTGAGCTCTTTTTTTGTTAAGTGGTTTTCTGTTTTTTTTTTTTTTTTTTTTTTTCCTTTTTTTCTTTTTTGAGACGGAGTGTGACTCATTGCGTAGGCTGGAGTACAATGGCACGATCTCAGCTCACTACAACCTCCGCCTCCCTGGTTCAAGTGATTCTCCTGCCTCAGCTTCCCGAGTAGCTGGGATTATAGGCATGCACCACCATGCCCTGCTAATTTTGTATTTCTAATAGAGGCAAGGTTTCACCAAGTTGGTCCGGCTGGTCTTGAACTCCTGACCTCAGGTGATCCACCCACCTTGGCCTCCCAAAGTGCTGGGTTACAGGTGTGAGCTACCACGCCCGGCCTTGTTAATGGTTTTCTTTTTTTGTCCCTGAGTTCCTGTCTTTAAGATCTGAACACTTGATTTTTATTTTTTTATTTTTATTTTTTTTGTTCGCAAAACTTCTTTTGCTTTTGTTGCCCAGACTGGAGTGCAGTGGCACAATCTTGGCTCACTGTGCAACCTCCGCCTCCTGTGTGCAAGCAATTCTCATGCCCCAGCCTCCTGAGTATCTGGGATTACAGGCTCCTGCCACTACGCCTGATTTTTGTATTTTTTAGTAGAGACAGGGTTCACCATGTTGGCCAGGCTGGTCATGAACTCCCGACCTCAGATGATCCACCTGCCTCGGCCTGCCAAAGTGTTGGGATTACAGGCATGAGCCACTGTCCCCGGCCTTTTTTTTTTTTTTTTTTTTTGAGACGGGATCTTGTTCTGTTGCCCAGGCTAGAGTGCAGTGGTTTGATCATAGCTCACTGTAGCCTTGAGCTCCTGGATTCCAACAGTCCCCCCACCTCAGCCTCCCAAAGTGCTGGGATTATAAACCTGCGCCACCGCACCTGGCCTAAACACTTGATCCCCCCCCCAATTTTTTTTTTTTTTTTAGAAAGAGTTTCATTCTTGTCACCCAGGCTGGAGAGCAATGATGTGATCTTGGCTCACTGCAACCTACGCCTGAAGTAGCTGGGATTATAGGCACCCGCCACCATGCCTGGCTAATTTTTTGTGTGTTTTTAGTAGAGACAGGGTTTCACCATGTTGGCCAGGCTGATCTTGAACTCCTGACCTCAGGTGATCTTCCCGCCTTGGCTTCTGAAAATGCTGGGATTACTGGCTTGAGCTACCGTGCCCGGCCTCACTTGAGCTCTTTTAATAGGTGAACTCTGGTTGCTCCTTTATGTGTCTCTGTTCCTCCCTCTGCTTATAGGAATATAGGCTTCTAAACCCCAACTCCATGAGTAGACCAGCCTGGTTCTCTGAATTTCTGAGTACCAGGTGAACCTGCAGGGTGTCATGTCAGAAACAGAGACTTTTTTTTTTTTTTTTTCATAGTGAAGATGTCCTTGATGGCTGTGTATACAAATACACACACACACACACACACACACACACACACACACACACACACTTTTTTTAAAAAGAAGTTAATTTCCAGACTTTATGGACATCGTGCAGATTCTTTATCACATCACAGTGTTATTTTTCTTGCCTGCATTTTCCCCCACTTTTATGGCTTTGCTTTTATTACCCCATATTTATTACAGAATCCTTTGACACCTGTGTTCTGGCTGATTCTGTTTAGTGGCAGTTCCCTGTCGACCCTCTGTGGTCTCCCTCTGTTCCCCACCTAACTCTCTCTAAGTGGGCAGGCTTGTTTTTGGTTTTGATTTCCCCCACCAATGATAAAAGTACATTTGGATCACAGTTGCCTTTGATGGTTTCTGCAGTAGAACCAGTGGTGCCCGTTGATTTCTTGAATTTCTGCCCCCATAAATTGGGAGTAGCTATTGAAAGTGCTTTGTGAGCTTATCCAGGGAAATGACAGGACTGAATAATGATCTGTCACGGGCATGGTATGGGTGGTGATGGCACACATGCCATCATTTGCCAGTGGCCCTGGAAGCCGAAAACTCTGTTTATATACCTGTATTAATTGTTTCTTTGGTTGTCCAGCATTGGACTCATAATGACCTTTTGTATATATCAGGGTTCCTCACCGTTTGAAGTAGAGTTTCAATACTTACTTTAACAGTGGTTCAGGGACTTATATTTACAAAAGGTCTCAAGATTTCTTACTGGTCGAATTATTTAGGTTCTGTACTTAATATTAAGTGATTTCACTCTTGAGTCATAATTTCCAAAGTGCGCTCTCCCAGTATATTCTAATAGAGGCTCCCAGGATTTGGATCACGGATTGTATTGAGGAAAAATGCTGGTTGCTAGGTGTTAAGAACTGATGTAAATTAGTAAGAAAAGACAGATAACCCATTGACAATGTGGTATAATAATAATAGGTAATGTTTGCCGAGTGTGCTGGATCCTGTAGTAAGTGTTTTAAATGTTGTGTTGGTTGCTTTTTATAGTTCCCTAATGAGATCATTATGATTATCCCTATTTTGTGCCTGAGGAAGTGAGGCATAGAAGCTCATTAAATTCCGTGAGGTCACCCAGACGTAAGTGATGGAACCAGGACCTGAGCCGAGTCAGCCTGACTCCAGAGCCTGTCCTCATAACCAATGTGTTATATGTGTTATAAAGGTCAAAGGAGATTTCTGGATCTTCACAGAAAGAGAACACAAATTCACATAGATACATATAAATTATTTTGAGGTACCACTTTTCACTTCTGAGATTCAAGTGTGACTCTGGCAAGAAGGTGATGTATGTACTTACATTAATGGGATATATAATATCTTTTTTTTTAAAAAATGATGTTTAACAGCTGTTGGTATCATTGCCTAAATCAATTTTATTATTAGTGTTACAAAATGATGATACTCTAATTTTATCATTTTTTCATGTATTAACTCTGATACTTTTATAAAAGAAATTTACTCCTGATCAGTTACTTTGCTTTCTGGAAGTCACTTTATCCAGGAAGGCCAAGATGAGTCCTTGTTAGTTTACCTTTTTTATCTGTTTCCAAAGTAGTGGTCCCCCACCTTATTCATGGTTTTGCTTTCTGTGGTTTCAGTTACATGGAAAATTCCAGAAATAAATAGTTCATAAGTTTTACTTATTTACTTTTTCTAGAGACGGGGTTATCACCAGGCTGCCCAGGCTGATTCTAGACTCCTGGGCTCTGTGATCTCCCTCTCAGTGTGCTGGGATTATAGGTGTGCGCCACTGTGCCCAGCCTAAGTTTCAGATTGTGCACCATTCTGAGTAGCGGGATGGAATCTTGTGCTGTCCCGCTCCATCCTGCCTGGAACTTGAATTAGACCTTTGTCCAAGGTATTCATGCTGTCTATGCTACCTGCCTGTTAGTCAGTTAGTAGCTGGCTTGGTTATTAGATGGATAAATCATAAGGATCATAAGAAAAGTGAAGAGAGTACAATAGGATATTTTGAGAGAGAGAAAAAAATACACATAATTTTTATTACAGTACATTGTTATAATTATCCTATTTTGTTATCTAGGTATTGTTGTTAATCTCCTACTGGACCTGATTTGTAAATTAAACTTTATTATAGGTATTCCTGTACAGGAAAAAGCACAGTGTATGTAGAGTTTGCTGCTATCTACGGTTTTAAGTATCCACTAGGGGTCTTGGAACATATGCCCCACATATGAGGGGGTCTGCTGAAATAAGTTGGTTCTCTTTGTATATAGTTTTCACCTTTGACTTCTATAAATGTATTATTTAGTTAAAAATAAAATAATCTTTTAAGTTGAAAATGAAACACAAATTAGAATTTAGGATTTTCTTTTTTTTTTTTTTGAGACCGAGTCTCGCTCTGTCGCCCAGGCCGGAGTGCAGTGGCCGGATCTCAGCTCACTGCAAGCTCCGCCTCCCAGGTTTACGCCATTCTCCTGCCTCAGCCTCCCGAGTAGCTGGGACTAGAGGCGCCTGCCACCTCGCCCGGCTAGTTTTTTGTATTTTTTTAGTAGAGATGGGGTTTCACCTTGTTAGCCAGGATGGTCTCCATCTCTTGACCTCGTGATCCGCCCGTCTCGGCCTCCCAAAGTGCTGGGATTACAGGCTTGAGCCACCACGCCCGGCCAGAATTTAGGATTTTCACTATGTAATTTTAGTGTTCTAACAACAACAACAACAAAACCTAAAGAAATGTAAAACTCCACTCAGTTTACAGTAATTTGTAGTCGTTTTATTTAGGGTAGTATGTATAGTAGTTTTCTTAATTGTAGGATATAGCATATGTTACTTAGGAGGTTCTCAGCTTGTTGCAGGAAAGAAGTCCCATCCAGACCCCAAGAGAGGGTTCATAGAGCTCGTGCAAGAAAAAATTTAGGGTGAGTCCATGGAATAAAGTGAAAGCAAGTTTGTTAAGAAAGTTAAGAAATAAAAGAATGGCTACTCCATAGACAGAGCAGCCCCAAGGACTGCTGGTTGCCCATTTTTAGGATTATTTTGTGATGATATGCTAAACAAGGGGTGGATTATTCATGCCTCCCCTTTTTAGACCATAGAGGGTAACTTCCTGATGTTGCCATGGCATTTGTAACCTGTCATGGCACTGGTGGGAGCGTAGCGTTGAAGACAACCAGGGGTTACTCTTGTGGCCACCTTGGTTTTGATGGATTTTGGCCAGCTTCTTTACTGCAGCCTGTTTTATTAGCAAGGGTTTTATGACCTGTGTCTTGTGCCGACCTCCTTTTTTATCCTATGACTTAGAATGCCTAAGTGTTTGGGAATGCAGCCCAGTAGGTCTTAGCTTCATTTTACCCAGCTCCTATTCAAGATGGACTTGCTCTGGTTCATGTGCCTCTGACAAAATGAGTACACATTGAAGCCCTCCAGGAGGGCTTGTTAAAACAGATGGCTAGGCCCCACCTTCGGTAAAAGTCCCAATGCTTTACCAGACTGGTAACATAGTCCAAGGCACAAAAAGGTGGGGAATCTCTGCTTTGGATCTAATGCCAGCCTGCAGGAATTGACAGGAGAGCAGAGAAAGTATCAAAACAGCGCCACAAAGACCCACCCAAACCAGTAATTATTTTTTTTTTGTCTAACAAAAAAGGAGAGGTTGGTTGGTGCTGTTTTGTTGCAAGGGACACACTCAAGATAGACGTGTGGTCTTAGATGCTGGTTTGGAAAAACCATCTATGAAGCATCATTTGGAAAGATCTTTGGAGGTCTTTTAGAAACTTGATTATCGCCTGAGTGTTAGATGAGATTCAAAAGATACTGAAATGGAAAGGTGGAGGCTGGGCACAGTGCCTCACACCTGTAATCCCGGTGCTTTGGGAAGCTGAGTCTGAAGGATCGTGTGAAGCCAGGAGTTTGGGACCAGCCTGGGCAACGTAACGATACCCCATCTCTACAAAAAAATTAGCTGTGTGTGGTGGTGTGCACTTGTGGTCCCAGCTACTTGAGAGACTGGGATGGGAGGATTTCTTGAGCACAGGAATTGGAGGCTGCAGTGAGCTGTGATTGTGCCTCTGCACTCCACCTTTGGTGACAGAGTGAAACCCTGTCTCTTAAAAAAAGAAAGGTGGGGATCAACAGCTTAAAAATCTGGTACGGTAGTATCTACAGTGTAATCTCATCTTGTGTATGCAAAATGCACACTTGTAAATATGTGTGGGTGACTGTTGGAAACGAGCTTTATTAAGGTGTTAAAATGGTCATCTCTAGGTGATGGGGATATGCTTTTATTTTCTTGGTTTGGCTAGTCTTTGTTTTCTAATTCTTTACATTGCACGCCTACTGCTACTGTAAAATAAAAATCATTTAGAAAAAAGCCATCTTTTCAGTGAGAATGTTGTTTACCACACTCTTTAAAAGAAAAATCCAGCCAGCTACACCTCCACTGTTTCTCGTGTTATGTCACTGTTTCTTCTGTTATTTTTCTCAATAGAAATTTTCAACAGCTAACATATTCTGTATTTTGCTTATTTATTTTTTTTCCGCCCACTAGTACGTAAACTCCATAAGGGCAGGACTTTTTATTTTGTTCTGTTTTCCCCAGCATCCTGAATGCTATCAAGCACATAGTAGACACTCAGTAAATCTTTGTAATTAAATACATGAATGAATAATGTCCAATGTCTATGTATGTTGGGTTATTGAAGGAAAACGGTGAGTTGCGGTCAAGTTTAAAAACCCCTGTGCAAACGATTAAAAGTTCCAACCAGGCCTAGAGTTATCTAACCAATAGGTTTCTGTTGTTTAAGATCTATTTCCAGTATTCTCTTTTTTTAATGGAACTAGTATTAAGGAAATAGGAGGAGACGAAGGGCTGGATGGGATGGACTTTCTTCCTTGATGTGCTTTTTTTGCCTCCGCATTCCTGCATTCTTTCCCTAGACACCAAATGCATTTTTTCCAGTGCTCCTGTGGTGCTGTAATGTGGGCAGTGTATTGGAAGGAATATGTGTATTAGGATTACTTAGCAGTTTTATTTTCTCTCCCTTGTGCATTCTAAAGAGCAAGGACCAAAAACCCCAACCCTGCCTGCTTTTATGTAGCTTGTGCGCTAAGAGTAGCTTTATACATTTGCAATTGATCTGACGATGGGGAACTCTGATTAAGTCAAATGTTATCCCCCAACAAAAAGAAATCCGTTCTTCTCATAGTTGACCAGTGTGTTAAAGAAAAAAGTTATTCCAATACTTGTTAAGATGGCAAGGAAGACTTTATTTAAGACTGTTGCGATGGGTATCAAGACCATCACAGTACGGGAGGAAGACTGGGCGCAACTCCAGAGACAACAAGAACAAGTGGAGGTTTATAGCCGAAGAGGTTGGAGAATCAGTGGATGGGAGATTACTAAGAGGAGACATCAAAGGTAGGGAGATTCTCGCTGAAGGACCCTGAGAGGATTCTTGCTGAAGGCAGGCTGGGATGATCAGATATCACCTGGGGGATGTTGGAAGAGAGGGATTTGACCAGATACCGTAGGTGGGAGCATTCTCTCTAAACTGACTTCGGAGGATTCTTGCTAAAACTCTGCAGGGATAGACACTGAAGGCTAAAGTAGAGGCCCCCTTGAGAAGAGGGCTCAAAGGAACCTGACGAAGGGTGTGGTCGAGAGCATCTTTGCCAAGTATTAGAAAAAAAATACCCAATTGTTATATTTTGATTGTTGCCAATAAAAACTTGTGAGTATTTGTATCCTCTCATTATATAAGTACCTACATCATACTATGGATCTTGCCTCTTGGCCTGCAAAGCCCAAAATATTTGCTGTCTGGCACCTGGCAAGTTTCTTGACTTCTGCCCTGGAGTTTTATTACTCCTCTCGTGAATTTTAACAGCCTTACATTTAAACAAAGTTTACCATTGATAGGAGGACCTTGTGCTCATTTGCTCTGAGAGTGCTGGCTACAGGCAGAAAGAGCTTATCTAGTTTATCACACATTGTTTTCCAGTTTCTTTCCTGGAGATTTTCAGCTAGACACCCAGAGTGTCTGCCTGCCTGTCTTTCTGACCACTTGTTTGCCTTCTCCCTCCCTCCCTTGACCCATTCATGAACTCAGGAACACCCTCACTATTGGTATCTCAGTTCTCTGGGGTCATTTACACCTGACTAGAGGATCTGCTCACTCCCTGTGCCTGGACTTCCGACCTACAGAACTGTGAGCTAATAAACAGGTGTAACTTGTTATACAGCAATAGAAAACAAATACAGATCTTTGCAAGGTTATCTCACTTTAAATGATTTTCCCTTTCTTTGTCTGCCCTTTAAATTTCTGCTAGTTTTGTTTTTTCTTTTTACAGCAAAGTTCAGAAATATTTCCCCTAATCATCTTACTTTTCAGCAACACTGAAACTCTATATTCCCTTCGGATCAGTTACATATCCCTCTTGTAGCACTTAACACTTAGTGTACACTTGTGTAATGTTAGTCTACGAGGTCTGTTTTTGTATCTCTGCTGTCCCTCCCAGCACACAATAGTTGCTCAAATATATTCTGAAATAATGAGTAATAGGTCCGACATCAAGAATTTTGGCTGAAAAAAAAATCAGAGACTCAGACTCCTATAAGAACCTCAGGATGGTCCCAGTAGAAAGCTTTCAATTGGATTAAAATGCCAAATAAAACGGCTTTTATTATATTCATAAATATTAAGTGTCCAGTGTTCTTTATTGATATACAGACACCTTAAAAAATAGGCTGTCTTTTCTCTTGAAGCTAATGTGTTCATAAGATAAGATGAAGTGTTATTTAATAAACAGTTTTTCATTTTTAGGCATTTTTGAAAGATATCTACTGTGGCATTAAGAACGCTTCAATTTTTCTTAACCAAATGCTGTTTAATTTCATGTAAACTTACAGTTTAATGCTAAGGCAGAAAAATAGGTTATTTCCTTTTTATTTATGAGACTTCTAAGTAAATAATTGAAAACAGAAAAAAATCGGGCCTCCTTTATTTATTAAAATGTCAGATCTTTGATAAGAATGCCTGGAAACTTGAATGGTTATTTATTGAACCATTTCAGGAGTTAAGGGTAACCACGAGCCCAGGTTGGAATCTGTTGTCTCAGTGTAATTATTAATGGCAACTCTTTTTATCCTCAAGTGTGTTTGATGATAAATTGTATTGTGACCCTATAGTAGTGTGCTACCTATTGATATGTTTGACTTGCTGTCTCATTTTGAATAAGTGTTAACCTTACAGAGATTGAAGTTAGAAGTACTATTGTAGATGGTTTAAGAAGGCAGAATTTACTGAACTCCCCCATTCGTCAAATCTGTAGGAAAGATATTAAAACCGAGTGATGGAAATACCCACAAGTTTTCATGTCTGTTTGGAAACTTGAAGGATCATTTTCTCTGTTATGGAATTTGGAAATTTTAATAGAATGTATCCAGCTATGCATCTTTTTCATCAGTTTCCCTAGCTCGTAGTTAGTCTTACAAGTCTCTCTTCCAATGAAAGATATTTCCTTTTCGTTATTTTTTTTTCCTCATGCACATATTTATGCTTATACATTATGTTTTTGTTGTGGGGAAACATACATGTTTATCATTTTAACTGTTTCAAAGTGTACAATTTAGTACCATTAAAGACATTTGCCTGCGATGTAACCATCATGATCTATACCCAAAATATTTTATTCATTCCTGATATCGTTTGTCTATCTTCCCACCCAAATCTCATTTATAGCTCCCATAATTTCCGTGTGTTATGGGAGGGACCTGGTGGGAGATAATTAAATTATCAGCTGTTTCTCCATACTGTTCTTGTGGTGGTGAATAAGTCTCATGAGATCTGATGGTTTTATGAGGGGTTTCCCTTTTTGTCTGGCTCTCATTCTCTCTTGCCTGCTGCCATGTAGGACGTGCCTTTCACCTTGTACCATGATTATGAGGCCTCCCCAGCCATGTGGAACTGTGAGTCCATTAAACCTCTTTTCCTTTGTAATTTACCCAGTCTCAGATATGTCTTTATCAGCAGCATGAAAATGGACTAACACAATTCCCAACATAAACTCTGTGCCTGTTGAATAATATCTCCCCAATTTCTCTTGCCCTCAGCCCTTGTAACCTCTATTCTACTTTCTATGGAGGCATTTCCTTTTATTTTATTTTTTTATTTTTTTATTTTTTGAGACGGAGTCTCGCTCTGTCGCCCAGGCTGGAGTGCAGTGGCGGGATCTCAGCGCACTGCAAGCTCCGCCTCCCGGGTTTACGCCATTCTCCTGCCTCAGCCTCCTGAGTAGCTGGGACTACAGGTGCCTGCCACCTCGCCCGGCTAGTTTTTTGTATTTTTTAGTAGAGAGGGGGTTTCACCGGGTTAGCCAGGATGTTCTCGAACTCCTGACCTCGTGATCCTCCTGTCTCGGCCTCCCAAAGTGCTGGGATTACAGGCTTGAGCCACCGCGCCCGGCTCCTTTTATTTTTTTTAATTATTGCCACTCTTCTTTTTTTCTCCCAGTAGACTTCTATTACTTGCATATACTGTAGGTGTCTTCATGATTTGCTTCCCAGTAGTGGCTTTTGTTTACTAAATTAAGAAAGTAAAATTATGTTTTCCCCAAATTTTTAATTTTCTGTGCTGTTATTGAATCTTCTTAGGTTGACTCATGTCTCTCTGTCTGCTTTTATATTTCTGTACTGTTACCTTCTGTCCCCTCTGATAGCCCCATGTCCTTCAAAGCAGACTTCTGGATTGTTCTCGTGTTTTCTCTGGCCTCTAGATCCCTGAAGTAGCCATACTTTTCTCTGCCTCCCATGGCCCTCTTCACACTTGCGTTTGGTTAACCTCTTATAGCTCTTAGAGCACTGTAAGTTGTACGAGGCCTGGTGCTGAAGCTGCCAACAGAGCTCATCTGAGGAGTTAATGATGTCACATCTCCACAGCCTAAGATTTTGTCTGTTGGTTCAGGGGGTGCCAAGGCTTTGGCTTTTTTTTTTTTTTTTTTTTTTAAAGCTTCATAAATGATTTTGATGTGCAGCCAGAATTGAGAACCAATGTTCTGCACCAAGGGTAGGCAAACTCCTGCTGTGTAGGCCCGGCTAGTAAATATTTTAAGTGTACAGTCTCTGTTGCAGCTACACAACCCTATACATGTGAAAGCAGCCATAAAACAATTCACAGATGAGTGAATGTGGCTGGGTTCCAATAAAACCTTATTTATAAAAACAGTTTACAGGCTACAGTTTGCTGACCCCTGCTCTAAACAAATCAGCACCATTATCCCTGTCTATGGATTCCACCACTGAAGGTCAGGGCAGGGATCACTTGTCACTTAAGTTTATACTAGTGTCAGGTGGCAGCACGGATTCAGATCTAGGCACCCTGAGATCCGGCACCCCAACATCCAGCACCCCAAGCTCTGGCTTCACCGGCCACACTTTTGCCTTTTGTTTCCCAGGCACCTGGCAGCTGTAGTTCAACATTCTGTAGGGTGGGTGTGGCAGGTCATTGTAGTGTTATCCCTTCAGAGAGTTTCTTGGTTGGATAAATGGGAGAAATATTTAACAACACAAATTTGAGTAACTGTCTTCAATTTAGAATTGTTTGGTTTGGTAGGTAGTTCTTGCTGAATGCATTTCGTCAAAGAGCTTTCTGGAGAGGCTATGTCTTCAAACTCTTGTCCTGCTCTGTGGCTCTCTTGTTGGTGAAAATGGTATAGTGTTTCCAACTTTAGATGGGTACAGTATGCTGTCGTCCTGCTTTGTCATTAGATGCCACTTATACTGTTATTTAGACCAAGGGTCACCAACCCCCGGACCTTGGACAGGTACCAGTCCATGGCTGTTACAGGAGGTGAGTGACGGGTGAGCAAGTGTTACTGCCTGAGCTCCACCTCCTGTCAGATCAGCTGAGCACTAGAATTCTCACAGGAGTACAACCCTATTGTGAATTGCACATGCGAAGGAGCTAGGTTGCACGCTCTTTATGAGAATCTAATGCCTTCGAAACCATCCCTCATCCTCCCATCCATGGCAAAATTGTCTTCTGTGAAACTAATTCCTGGAGCTAAAAAGGTTGGGGACCTCTGATTTAGAATATATTATCTCAGTTTAAATTTTGCTCATTTAAAAATACTTATCTAAACAATATCTGTGAAGTTGTCAGTTTGAGTTAGTTTATTTTACCATGTTAGTGAAAACATGTTAGAGGCATGTTCATGAACCCCGGAGGTGTCACCGTTGGGAGAGACTGGTGTGGTGCAGCAGATACTGTTGACTTTCTCGGGAGAGAGCATAGTAGCCCAGCCTGGCTGGTATTCAGTCAGTAGATGCTGCTAATGAAAACGTTCAGTATCAGCTTTATTCTCTAGCTGTGATGTCCAGTTGCTTGGATCTTAGCAGTCAGAAGGCCTGCTTTAAGTGCTTCACCACACGTTCTCATATATATTTACAAAAGCCTTGTATTGTCTCTTAGAAAGGCCTGGGGTGATAAACCGATGAGGCATTAAGTAACTGAGGGGTTAAGAACTTATCCAAAGTCATAAAGCCAAATCCTGGTGTTAAGATTCAAATTCCAGTATTTTGTATTCTGGAGTTTGCCTTCTGTGATTACTATTAAATGCTCGGTAATTATCGAGGGAGGGTAGAGACTGGAAAAATGACCCTAAATACAAAATGGGTTAGAGTTGCCAGCCAGGGCACTGAACCACATCCTCAGCCCTCGGAGGTTCCCCCGCATCTGCCTCCCTTTCTTTGAGTTGTTGGAGCAGGATGAGTATGGCACTTTAAGAATGGTTGTGGTCAGGGACATCTGACTGTTTTACAGAGGACCTGGGACTTTAGCTTTTGGTTGATGTATGAGGTTTTCTTGTTTTACACAGATACCCTTGTGATTAAAAGTATAATTCTGTTAAATGAAAGGTGGTTAAGCTTTTTCTATGAGTTGTAGCTTTCCCTGCACGACGGGGAAAAGATGGGCTAGAAACCAAACCGTCCATGAATCACTTAGCATCCAGAGAGGACATATAAAAGAGGATGGAGGCTCTACTTTTAGGAAATGACCCCTTTATGGCCCCCTAAGTGGATATACAGTGAGCCGCGTCTGTTTACTTTTTCTCCTTTCCTTTCAAAATTCTGTTGAAAACAATAGAAGAAACATAAAAATATGAAAAGAGCCATAACAGGGCTGAAAAATAAGAAAGTTGCTCTAGAGACCCTGGAAGCATTGAGGACACTGTGAAATAAATAAAGCACACTCCACGCAAAGGAACTTACAACCCGATAGAGACAGAAGTGGGAATAACTAGAAAAATGGATTTTCTTAACAGCATCCTGGATGATTCCCAAGAACTGAAACCATAGGGGGTGGCAACAAAAGTGGCTAATGAGAGCGCCTGGCCAGGAATTAATAACCTGAAACAGCTGCTCCAGTTCTGCTATCAGTCTGGCTCTGAGGGGATGGTGGTCCAGTTTGCTTCTGTGACAAGGCCATTTAGCTTAGTTTTAAATAATCTGGGAGATTTGCCAAGGCAGAATATAGTGGGCGACTGTGTAGCAGGAGGGAGAAGTCGTAGCGGGTGCCAGGTATCTTTTGTGTCTCCATCTCCATGGATATGCGATTTCTGAACCTAGAAGTAAAGGCAGTTTTGCTCTGTTCATTCACCATTATTTTCATGTGTGCTAAAGAACCCTCTGCAGCAACTAATAGTGAGCATTCTAGCCCCACATTTGCAAATATGAGCCAGCAACCAAGAAGGATCATCAGACGTTTGAGAAGAAGCCAACAGAATGAGAGGCCACCAAACCAGTCCCATGGAACCACTGGGGAAAAGTTAACACAGGAAAATTCTAATTCATAGTCTCAGATCCAAGAGTAGAGCAACTGATTGAAAAAAAAAAAATCTCCTGAGAAAGGTCGAACAAAGGAGTTCTCACAAGTTAAGTGTGGGCTTATAATGTTAAAAAACTCGGTGTGGGACAGGTATGGTGGCTCACGCCTGTAATCCTGGCACTTTGGGAGGCCAAGGTGGGTGGATTACTTGAGGCCAGGAGTTCAAGACCAGCCTGGCCGACATGACAAAACCCTGTCAGATATGGTGGCCCATCCCTGTGATCCCAGCTACTCAGGAGGCTGAGGCAGGAGAATTGCTTGAACCCAGGAGGTGGAGGTTGCAGTGAGCCGAGATGGTACCACTGCACTCCAGTGGGTGACAGAGTGATACCCTGTGTCAAAAAAAAAAAAAAAAAAAAAAAATGCTTGTGTGGGGTCAGTAGGTGGGCTGAAGGGAGAAATGGCAACAACTAAAGACTTAAGAAAATTAGTGGTCTGGATAATTAAGCAGAGGACTTATTCCAAAATTCAAAGCAGAAGGATTAAGATGAGAATTCTGAAGCAGAATTAGGAAATGTGAAGGTTGGAACTAAGAGGTGGAATATCCAGCTTAAGAGCAGATGGAGAAATAAAAGGCAGCCTAAACAATTCTTTGATTCAAAGCGTCAACAGTCGGATGCTTATTTCCAAACAACTTTTCGGCGAGGGAGCCAGAGATGTAATTATTCTTAAGAGCTGGTTTCTCTAAACGTGTACATATTTTTTTCCCACCTCATGAAATGCCACTTCCTTAGCACCTCTGTCACCTCCAGCCTTCTCATTCTGAATCACTTAACCATTTGTATTCTACATGGTGTCATTTTAATACAAAACTGCTTACACTTTTTTTTTTTTTTTGGAAACGGGGTCTCACTGTATCACCCAGGCTGGAGTGCAGTGGCATGATCTCAACTCACTGCAACCTCTGCCCCCTGGGCTCAAGCGATTCTCTCACCTCAGCCTTCTGAGTAGCTGGGATTACAGTGTGCACCACCACGCTGGGCTAATTTTTGTATTTTTAGTAGAGACGGAGTTTCACTATGTTGGTCAGGCTGGTCTCGAACTCCTGACCTCAAGTGATCCACCCGCCTTGGCCTCCCAAAGTGCTGGGATTATAGGCACAAGCTACTGTGCCTGGCCTACTTACACTTTTTATTTGAAAATAATTTCAAACTTACATGACTATTAAAAGAATAAGAATAATGGGTAGAACCTCTGTATATTTTTTACCCAGATTTACCTGATTTTCCTATATTACTAGCGTTTTACTCATTTATTCTTTTTTCTTTTTATATATGCATGGAAAATATATTTAAAATCATTTTGGGGTATATTGCCTGCATCGTAATTGCACAGTTTGTCATAAAAGTAATCTTGACTTTTTCTTTAGCATCTTTAGGTTGTGATAATATAATTTGGATGCCTGTATTAGGTTTTGCTTTTTTTTTTTTTTAACTTGGGGTTAATTTAACAAGCTTTAAAAAAATGTAATCATGCATCATTGGAAGTTTAACTGTTTTTCTTAAAAGTTAGCTGGCAGCTTACCAGGGTTGTGAGCTGCTTGAATGATAGTTCTCTATGACACACGAATGAATCCCTCCAGCCTCTCCTAAATGTCAAATTCTGAGAGATTTGATATTCTCTGCCTTTAATTACGCTGTCATAGCATATGCAATCTTCTGTTACACGACTGTTTATTTCAGTGCTGCATCGTAGTGAAACCTTAATGTGTAAACATTAAGCCATAATTAAGGATCCAGACTTAAAATTCAACCACAGTTTTTGTGTGTGCCAACAATGACAACCACTGATAAATGCTTAACTTCCTCCTTTTCCTAACAGCTGGAAGATTCTTTTGCTATCAGTTTTAAGATGGTTTTAAGTTTAGAAGGTCTAACATGTAGAAAAAGTATCTTGGGACACTTATTGCAGTATGAAGAGAAGAAAGAATATTAGACATACCCTGGTAGAATTTTTGATTTCCAAAAAGAATCCCATAAGACTTAGGAAGGAATAAGGCTGGGGCTGAGATTTATATTTCTGATCTGTACCACTGCATGCCATTAAATTATAGGTGCTATGTCATGTCCTCAGGGAAGGATCTTTGAACATACAAATTTAAATCCAGTTTTATTTTTTATTTCATTCATTCATTGCACAGATGTTGTGGGACCTTGTCTGTTGGGTCTCCTGGGAAGCACATGCCAGAGTGGAGCTAGGAGTTTAAGATGTTTACTAGGGGGAATTACTATGAAAAATAAAGAGAGAAAACAGAAGCAGGCATGAGAAGTCTTCAGATGGGAACTGCAGGTCTAGCACCTATGAAAGGAGAGGGGAAGGAAAGGTCTAAGACTGCGTTACAGCTATGAGAAAGGCTCGGCCAGCCCTTTGCAGAGTTCTGGTAGAGATCGTCCACCAGAAGTCTACTAGGTAGAAATGCAGAGTCCCGCTACCACTGCTGTGCTCAGTCATTGGCTGGGGACTGCCTGCAATGTGCATGGCCTCTGCTTGAAAATTGAAAACGGAGGCAGATCCTCTAGACATCTGTGGCTGGGGGCCCTCAGCTAACTGCTGTCCTGCCCCAAGGCCTCTTTTGGAAAGACAGCTGAGTAGGGGCATGTGCCTACAACAGTCACTCATACTTGACATTGCTGGAATGTTAACTCTGCTGGTTAGTCTGCATGTGAACCTGAGCAAGTTATTGATTTCTTTTGCCTTGCAAATTTTTGGTCATTGTTTTGAAGAAAATAATAATATCTACATCGTGGGTTTTGTTTTATTTTGTTTGAGACAGGGTCTTGCTCTGTGGCCCAGGCTGGAGTGCAATGGCACTGTCATAGCTCACTACAGCCTCGACCTCCTGGGCTTGAGCAATCCTCCCCACTCAGTCCTCCAAGGAGCCAGGACTACACGCTCACACCACCGTGCCTGGCTGTTGTCTTTACTTTTTTTTAGAGTTGGGGTCTCACTGTGTTGCCCAGGCTAGTCTCTAACTCCTGGGCTCAAGCAATCCTCCTGCCTCAGCCTCCCAAATTGCTGGGATTATAGGTGTAAGCCACCGAACCCAGCTATATCATAGGGTTCCGGTGAAGAATGATTGAGTATATTCACTGCACAATACGGTCACTCAGATATTCACCATTATGTTCTTTTTTTGTGAGGATGCAATTATGGTCAAATTGGAAAAGATTTCTATACTTTATGGGTTTTACTTTGTTGTGGGAGAAATGGTAGATACACAAATGCCTGAACAGAGTGATTTCAGATAATGAGAAGTGTTAAAACAAGGTGAGTAGAGTGAAGGCAAAATATTTCTTGACACACAAGAGCTAAAGCATACCACCCAGAATTATTTTCTGCAAAAATGAATGAATGAGTCAATGTGTCCAATCAAAGGAGGAACATTGATGAACCAAGTAACTAGCTGTGCTTATGACAAAATGTATTTAATTGCTGATGCCATGCAGAATTAAATGTAATTTTAATATGAAGAATAATCAAATGGATGGAGAATTTTGAGATTCAGTAGATACTGTCATTTTTGCTAGGAAGAATTATTTTAGAAAATAGCATTTTATTTGTATTTATCTGAAAACGGAATAAGCTGAGACAGAGTAAAACAGGAGTTGGCAGACTTTTTCTTTGAAGATCAATTAGTAAATATTTTAGGCTTTACAGACCAGAATGTCTGTTGCCACTACTCAGCTCTGCTGTCCTAGCACATCCTCAGTATTTGGTAACTCTTGGTCCTATTAAAATTATTGTAGGAGATACCTTCTGAAAGGGAAAATTTAGGGGAAATCCTTTGTACAAGTCTGTTTTACTCTGTAAAACTTTCACAAAAACATACAAAAAAAAAAAAAAAAGCAGCCATTGACAATATGTAAACAAATGGGCATGGTTGGTTTTAGCAAACCTTTAAGGGCATTGAAATTTGAATTTCCTACAAGTTTCATGTGTCACGAGGTAGTATTGTTCTGATTTTTTTTCATGTGTTTAAAAATTTAAACACTGTTCTTAGAGGTCTTAGGCTTTAAAGAAAACCAGTGGCTGGTTGGGTTTTTTGGCTTCTGAACTAGAACTTCAGACGAATGTTGGGAGTCACCAGTTTTCTTTTTTTTTTTTTTTTTTTTTTTTTTTGAGACGGAGTCTCACGCTGTTGCCCAGGCTGGAGTGCAGTGGCGCGATCTCGGCTCACTGCAAGCTCCGCCTCCTGGGTTCACGCCATTCTCCTGCCTCAGCCTCCTGAGTAGCTAGGACTACAGGCGCCCACCACCGCGCCCGGCTAATTTTTTGTATTTTTAGTAGAGACGGGGTTTCACTGTGGTCTCGATCTCCTGACCTTGTGATCCGCCCGCCTCGGCCTCCCAAAGTGCTGGGATTACAGGCTTGAGCCACCGCGCCCGGCCAGGAGTCACCAGTTTTCATTAGTGGAGTAAATGAAGGGAAGCACTGGAAATTTATTTTTGAGGAGTTAACAGTCCTGAGTTTTGCTTATCACAGGTGGCCTTAAAAATTTAGGATGTGTACCAATTGAATTTAGTGACTCACCTGGCCCAAAATCTAGCCAACCTTCCTTTCTTATCTCTTTTTCTTGTACTTGATAAACAATGTTGTAGCAATAACATATTATTGTACATGCTAAATCTAACACAGTATCAGTTTGCATTAGTACAGTTTGTAAAATGGCAAATTAGAAATGTCAAGGAGTGGAAACTTTTATTGTTTTGAGACAGGGTCTTGCTCTGTCACCCAGGCTGGAGTGCAGTAGCCGGATCATAGCTCACTGTAAACTCAAACTCCTGGGCTCAAGTGGTCCTCCTGCCTTGGCTTTCCAAAGCACTGGGATTACAGGCATACTGGGGCCTCAAAGAGTGGAAATTTAAAATACATAAATAAATGTATGCCTTGATCTTTCTGTGTGAATACTTAAAGTGCTTCCTCTCCCTGTGTCCTACAGCTCTCCATCTTTCTGGTATTTCATTTTGTAGATAGACAGAAGAATTCCATAAAATCCCCTATTATTGGAACCAATGTCAGTATCCAGCAAGTAACTTACACAGACAGTAGTGCGATGAATAATTTTGTTATATAAGTATATAATTATATAAGATATAATATGTACTATATTTTGTACAAGTGCAACTATGTCTTCAGGGTAAATTTTCAGAAGAGGAATAAGTGGATGAAACAGTGTGTATATGTTTGTACTTTTACCCTCCATAGTTTTTTTTTTTTTTTTTTTTTTCTCTGTTTTGTTTGTTTTTAAACGACAGGGTCTTGCTATATATCACCCACGCTGATCTTGAACTTCTGGGCTCAAGCAATCCTCCCACCTTCGCCTCCTGAGTAGCTGGGACTACAGGAGTTAAGCTACCATGCCCAGCTGATTGTACTGATTTATAGCAAAATATGAGTGGCTCTTTCCTTCAGAATATAAAATGGGTGATCACATTTCCTCCCCCCCCCCCCACTGTGAAAAGTTATTTATGGTATCTTGTTTTAATTTGTATTTCCCTCGTGACTGAGGTTGTCATACATCCTTTCATTTGATTGTGATCCATTGGTGTTTATTTTTCCTGAACTATCTGTTCAAGGCTTTTGCTGATTTTTCTTTTTTCTTTTTTTGGCAAAAGATTTTTAAATACTTTAAGTTCTGAGATACATGTGCACAACGTGCAGGTTTGTTACATAGGTATACACCTGCCATGGTGGTTTGCTGCACCCATCAACCTGTCATCTACATTAGGTATTTCTCCTAATGCTCTCCCTCCCCTAGCCCTCCACACCCCTACGGGCCCCTGTGTGTGATGTTCCCCTCCCTGTGTCCATGTGTTCTCATTGTTCAACTCCCACTTATGAGTGAGAACATGAGGTATTTGGTTTTCTGTTCCTATGTTAGTTTGTTGAGAATGATGGTTTCCAGCTTCATCCATGTCCTTGCAAAAGACATGAACTGATCCTTTTTTATGGCTGCATAATATTCCATGGTATACATGTGCCACATTTTCTTTATCCAGTCTATCAATGATGGGCATTTGGGTTGGTTCCAAGTCTTTGCTGTTGTGAATAGTGCTGCAGTAAACATACGTGTGCATAGTGTCTTTATAGTAGAATGATTTATGATTCTTTGGGTATATACCCAGTAATGGGATTGCTGGGTCAAATGGTATTTCTAGTTCTAGATCCTTGAGCAATCGCCATGCTGTCTTCTACAATGGTTGATATAATTTACACTCCCATCAACAGTGTAAAAGCATTCCTGTTTCTCCACATCCTCTCCAGCATCTGTTGTTTCCTGACTTTTTTTTTTTTTTTTTTTTTTTGAGACAGAGTCTCGCTATGTCATCCAGGCTGGAGTGCAGTGGCGCAATCTCAGCTCACTGCAAGCTCCGCCTCCTGGGTTCACACCATTCTTCTGCCTTAGCTTCCTGAGTAGCTGGGACTACAGGTGCCCACCACCATGCCCGGCTTTTTTTTATGTTTTTAGTAGAGATGGTGTTTCACTGTGTTAGCCAGATGGTCTCCATCTCCTGACCTCATGAACCACCCGCCTCAGCCTCCCAAAATGCTGGGATTACAGGCGTGAGCCACCACACCCACCTCTGACTTTTTAATGATCACCATTCTAACTGTTGTGAGATGGTATCTCATTGTGGTTTTGATTTGCATTTCTCTAATGACCATTGATGATGAGCTTTTTTCTGGTCGCATCTATTGGGGAGGTTTTTTTTTTTCTTAATTTTTTTAAAAGAATTCTTTGTATATTTGGAAAATTAGTCCTTTGCCTTTAATAGGAGTTGAAAATATTTGTTTATCTTTTCACATTGCTTATGGATTTTAAAAAAATCAAAAAGAAATTTTAAAAATGTGCTACATCTTAAAATTTCCTATTTGCTCTTTTCCTTAGTTCTGGGAAATCCTTAGTTATTATGGGTTGTAAATCTGCTTTTCTTCTGTTTTTCCGTTTTGTCTCTTTCTGAGGCTCATCTCTGCCTTCATCTTCATAGAGTGTTGAACTCTGTCTTCTCTTCTTCCCTGTTAAGGACACTTGCGTTGGATTTAGGGCCTACCCTAACTCAGGATGCTCTCCTCTCTAGAACCTTAACTTAATCACAACAACAAACACTCTTTTTCTAAACAAGGTCACGTTCACATTTTCACATTCACAGGTTCCGGGTGACGCCTTTCAACCCACTTCAGCCATTCAACCTGCTACAATAACCCTATTTGATTGTTTATCTGACTTTTCCCTCCAGCGGTTGATGCCCCGAATTATAGCCCCAACATATTTGATCTGAATATTTAGTACTCTTGAAATGTATTTTTAAATTCCTCTCAAAAGGATAATTATTTTGTGCCTTCTGCTATACAAGGTGTGAGTGTTGTCAGCAATTTTCCATGACTCACTCCATTCTGGGACTTGCAATAGCAAGCAACTGAGAACTTCTAATACTACTTAATGTTTATTTCTTCTGCTCCATAAACTTTTGATTTTTTAAAAAAGTATGTCTATAGTAAGTCTCCTGTTTTCGTATTCCAGCATAAGCAATATACCAAACTTAAACTTGGTGCTGTGTTAAATAGTAGCAATGGACATCAAAGACTTTCTTACGGTGTTTAAATTCAAGAGACAAGAGCTCCAAGTAGTGTTCCTAAGCATTGTCTATAGATCATGTGGCGGTAATGTCATTAGTATAGAACAGAAATGGGTGTATATGAGCTTTATGACTTCGGTCAAGTTTTATATTTTTCATTTAGTTACCTCCTAGAAAGTTTGAAATTTCAAAGATGTCAGCAAAAATATTGATTATGAATGGGTTTTAGGTTTATAATGATACATGATATTACGCATTTGCTAGTTACACAGTCCCCCATTTCAAAATTGAGTATAAAAGCTGTCTGCAGAGTAGATTTATTCATACTGATTCTGTTTTCTAGCGCGAAATCCTTAAACACATCAAATAATGTGTAGACTGAATATATTAACTTGAGGTTGTAAACTATATTTTTAAGGTTACAGTTATAACTTTTTAAGTGTGATGAAATGTCTTCCTTTTTACTTTCCTCAATAAAATTTATCATTTCTCGTACTAAAGCTTTTATGACTGAGCAAATGACAGTCCTTTGGCTGAAACATTCCTGAATTGCAGTGAGTGTAATTCAGCCACTACCTTGGCCGTTCTTTATAAGCTACTCATGTTTGGGTTTCATTCTTTACTCGGAAACGGCACACTAACGTCACTGAGGTTGGTCGTTTGTGTAGTTTTCATTTCCCTGTTCTTTGGTTTATTTTAAATTCTTAGTCACTGCAAAGTTTGACAGCTTTGCTCATTAAAACGTAATAATTAAATATAGAAAATTAAAACTAGCTGGAAAGGATCTCGGTAATCACTCTAATTTTTTTTTTTTTTTTTTGGTCTTAAAAATGAAGTTGAAGTCTACCTAGAAAAGTGAAGTGACTGTCACACAAACTGAATCATTTATTCCTTGTGGGGTTGCAGTTAAAACCCTGGACTCTGAATATAGCACCATTGTTACTTGCACTACTTTTCGTGTCTGTGAAGTTTCTAACGTCAGTCACTATATAAACATTTATTGAATATAAATAAATGAATGTGACTCTTTAATTTCAAAGCATAAATTATTTACTTGTTTTTATTTCTAAGATATACTCAAAATAAACTCAACCTCAAACTGTACTTAGCAATTAAGATTCTTATATTTATTACCAGGAGGAAAAATACTTAAAAAATAAGAGTGTTATTTTAGAGATTTCCAAAGATATTGCAGGATTATAAAGAATAAAATATAAATCAGCCAGGTGTGGTGGCTCACACCTGTAAACCCAGCACTTTGGGAGGCCGAGGCAGGCGGATCACCTGATGTCAGGAGTTCAAGACCATCCTGGCCAACCTGGTGAAACCCTGTCTCTACTAAAAATACAAAAATCAGCTGGGTATGGTGGTGGGCACTTATACTCCCAGCTCCTTGGGAGGCTGAGGCACAAGAATTGCTTGAACTCGGGAGGTGGAGATTACAGTGAGCTGAGATCGTGCCACTGTACTCTAGCCTGGGCGACAAGAGCAAGACTACGTCTCAAAAAAACAAACAAACAAACAAAAAAACCACCAAAACCCAAAAAGAATAAATTAATAGAAACCTCTTCAGTAAAATAGTGATCATTTTGATTTTTTTTTCCCAATTATTATTATTTTTGACTATGCAGAGATTCTTTTCCATCACGGATATCAGTTTTGGTGTTTGCTTTTTAAAAGCTTGTAAGCATTTTTCTCTTCAGGTCTCCTTTGAAAGAATCATTTTTATTGGAGGCATACAATTTTGTTGTTTGGATGTTTTATAATTTGTTTAACTCTTCTTCTTATAACTGACCTCTTTGGGAGTTTCTAATTTTTGTCTGTTATATGTCATGCTGACATAAAGTCGCTGGAAATACCTTCTGTCAGATTTGGTGAGTGTCCGCTCAGGATAGATACTGTTTGGGATAGCCAGGGTCATAGGCTCTTAGTATGCTCTGCCGGGCTGCTTGGCAAATCTTGCTTGAGACGTGAGCTTTGAGTTCCTATGTGAGTCTCAATTCTGTTTTGCCTGTGCTAAATAACTGCCAATTAAAAACAACAACAACAAATCCTTTGTGGTTTTGATTAGAGGAAATTGTATTTTAATCCAAATGTTTTTGATCACCATGTTTTCTCGGTCCCAATGATTGAACACTTATGTTTGCTTTAGTAACTAACAAACAGCTTTGTCGGGTGGCGGGGGGACAGAATACAGTCCAATAATATACTTGGATTGTAAGATACATCTGGATTTCAGAAAACATTTTTTAAAAAATTTGTTTATTTCGGTAGATTTTGGGGGAACAGGTGGTGTTAGGTTACATGAGTAAGTTCTTTAGTGGTGATTTCTGAGATTTTGGTGCACTCATCACCCGAGCAGTATACACTGCACCCAGTGTGTAGTCTTTTATCCCTCACCCACCTCCCACCCTTTCCTCAAAGTCCATTGTATCATTCTTATTCCTTTGCATTCTCTTAGCTTAACTCCCGCTTGTGAGTGAGAACATGACCATGTTTGGTTTTCCATTCTTGAGTTGACAGGTCAGAAAGCATTGAAATGAGGGAGGATGTGTGTCTCAGAACCAAGAAAACAGAATTTGAAACTTAATGGATACTCATTTAATATGTCATGCTTTTTCTAATTCCTCCTACCGTTCGTGAGGTAGATTTTATTCTTCCCATTTTAACAGTGATGGAACTCTGTTACTGAGAGGAGGTGTGACTCGCCTAAAATCAACATAACTTGAAAGTGATAGAGCTGGGGTCGAAACCCCAGGTATGTTTCACTTTAGGAATTCCTGAAAGAAAAGGCTCTGATATGCAGGGATTTTAAAACTTCACTTAGAGCAAAAGAAAATCAAATGTCAAATGGGTATTTTGTTTTAATACAAGGAATCCAAGTTTTTTTTTTAGACAAAATAATAATACCTAAAATCTTCTGACCCAGAGGTATGCTCCATTTACATTTTGTATACAAGAAGTGCTGTGTTGCATTGTCTCAAGAAACACCAGCTCACACTGTAGCCATTGTGAAGGGTGCCCCTGAAAGTTATGCAGTGCTGTGTGTGATGGAGAGTTTTCTGTCCCAAATGCCTGTAGTGTGCCTTGTGACCAACATTAGTGTATGTTGAAGAACTTTGCATTTGGAGTAGGAACTGCTGGGTTCAAAACCTGGGTCTGCCATTGGCTAGTGTAATCTTGGGCCCTTTACTTAACTCTTTTGTGCCTTGGTTTTCTCATTTTCCTTACCTTGATATTCTCACTCCCCAATTCGGATAACTAGCATTTTCACCTCATTCATGGATGCTCATTATTGATATTCAGGCTCCAAAAGCGACATAAAGTTACAAAACCTAGAGAGAGTGCCAGATAATATGAAGTCTCTTCTCAGGCAAGTCCGACTTTTGGGATAGGTGCAACTATGACTTCTTTGAGTCAGTTTTTGTTTTCAATTCATTTTTGATAAACATCGTCCTAAAGCGTGAGATATACTATGATTCAGCTACCTGTGTTTGTCTGTGAGTGCATGTGAAAAGCATATTTTTACACAAATGGACAGTAGATTTATATATTATTAAATTACAAATAATATTCAGCATTATTGAAATGATATCTAGAAGATACCTTGTTTCTTTATAAAGTCAGTATTTTACAGGATCATAGATTATGCATTTTTCTGCTAAGTTTCCAGTTGAAAAATGAGTATTCAACTTGCATAATTTGATTAATTATATAAATGTACATGGTATGGTATTCTTTAAGCTTATGTTGAACTTAGAGCTATTACATATCAACTTTTCTCTCAGTTTTGATTATGTGTGATACAAATAATTTAAATGGGACAAGATGCATGGGTAAACTACTTTAAATAGTTGGTTTCTCAGAGAAAGGGGAAGACACTCACTTTTTTTCAGCCATCTCAAACATTCTGGCTAATAAATGATGTCTTGGAATTCCTCATAGATTTAAACATAATAAGCTAAATTACTTTGATATTGGTAGTGTATATTAGGCAACTTATTATTATTATTATTTTTTGGTATTTTTTAGGATTCTGAGTAACAATAAGATATCCGAGCTGAAGAATGGCTCATTTTCTGGGTTAAGTCTCCTTGAAAGATTGTGAGTATTCTTTAATTATTATCTCATTATTATTTTGTTTAACACATTTTCATTGTAAATCTGTTACTAAACTCCCAACTATTCAAAATAAAAATTGAGTTTTTCTAACATTTTTTAATGAAAAATTTTAAGAATTTTATTTTAAAAAACAAGTATCTAAATTCTGTAAAGGGCCAGATAGTAAGTAAATTGGGTTTTCACAGCTGGCCACAAGTGACTCACCTCTGCCCTTGAAGTGTGAATGCAACCTTAGATAACACGCCAATGAGTATTGCATAAGACAGTACTTACGAATGATAAATGAATCGATGTGGATGTCTTCCAATAAATCTTTACTTATACCAGAGGTCATGGACCATACTTTGTTGACTTTGTTTAAGTGTGCTAGCTTAAAGCATCTATGCTGTCTTGAAATTCTGTATCTTGAAACATGTATGCTATGTTAGGCCATTCTTGTATTGCTGTAGAGAAATACCTGATACTGGGTAATTTATCAAGAAAAGAAGTTAAATTGGTTTACGATTCTGCAGGCTGTACAGGAAGCATGGAGCTGGCATCTGCTCGGCTTCTAAGGAGGCCTCAGGAAGCTTACAATCGTGGTGAAAGGCCAAGCTTGCATGTCACCATGGCGAAAACAGCAGCGAGGATGTGATGTCAAGGGGAAAATCACTTGTATAAACTTTGATATTTTATTCAGATGTCTTTGAATGTGATATGTTTGTAAATATATATTTTTCTTAGCAATTAGGTCTAGTTTTGCTTATGATATGTCACAGGTAGCACTCATATTTTTGCTTTGGTGAGTTTCAGACAATGGACATTTAATTTACTTGTATTCCGAATGCTATTCTGGGATCACATTTCAATTTCCCCTGTTAACTCATGCATTTAGGATAAAATTTCAAAATACATAAGGAAGCTACACTGTGAAACATCTCCGTTTCTGTGGAATAACACACTGTCCTCATTTTTCTTAATTCTCTTTGCTCAGCTTCACTTTCTCCATTTCTCTACGTGGCCTTTTCTTGACCCTTTTAACTAGAGGCTTCTCCTGTGATAGAACTCATGCAGGACTTCATTGCTTAGGTTCCTGATGTGTATGTAAATATATATGATCTAGCATTCTTCATTTCTTTATGCATGTCTCTGTTCTTTTCATTTAGATCAGATGTCTTTAAATTAGGTTATATACATGCATGCATATATATATATATATATATATATATATATATATATAGACACACACACACAGAGGAATATTTTTAAATGTTCTTGGCACATTATTTCAATATTCCTACCATGTTCCATGTCGTCCATGTGCTTTAGAGTATGCTGATCACACCCTTGGTTCTAGGCCTGCCTAAGCTAAGGACGGTCCTTCATACACATTCGATGGTCACTATGGTTCAGGAAAGGACCTTTGGGACTATCAGGAAAGCAGACAGGAAGCCTGGGAGGACCCATCAAAGCATGACCGCCTTGGATCATTGTGTGAGACAGTACATTCCTATTATGTTTTCTGTTCCCTACAAAGAAAAGTTACTGGGTTGACAGATACCACTTGCATATAACACAGTGTCAGGCATTTAGTATGTGCTTAGTTGATAATGAAAGGCATTAGTATGGTCTTCCCTTTCCAAAAGAAAGGATGGCAGGCACTCCTAGTTTATAAATAGTGTCTGTTGTGTTTAGAAACACATTTTATTTTTGGCACCTAAGATTGATGTGGCTGTTCATGTACACCATAAAAAGTATAGACAGCACAGCTAATGTTCTGTGCTGTGGTGTGAATTACTACCCTTTTTGCATCTATTTCTTACTTTCCCTTGTCTTTGACCTTATTTTCAGCCATTTAAAGCTAACAAATCTCTGTACATGTTAGAAACAAATTAAGGAGCCATTTTGGGTGATACTAAAGTGCTGTGATTGTTTTTAGCCAGGGGTCTGTTTATTCACGAATCCCAAAATACTTCCTCACTCCTTTATTGGGACCACAGAGATCAATATACAGATAAGGGACTTTGAGAGACCGTTTTATGAGTGGGGGCTTCAGTGTGAAAACCCAGTGTTGACCCTGGGACCTGGGCCTCTTGTGTTAGGGAACATCTTTATCTACACTGGCCCTAAGCTCAGCATATCTGAAGTACACACACATCAAGGACCAGACCTGAGTCCTGGCCTCAGTCTGGCAGTTGTGTGTGTGGGGGGGCATGCATGCCCAGTGGGGATGTGCCTCCCGTGCGGTTTTTGTGGGAGAGCAGCCCACTTTAGAAAGAAAGAAAAAGTGATGAAAGGGCTAGGCTCTTTTTTTCCCCCTGTTTATACTTTATTTTATTTTATTTTATTTTATTTTATTTTATTTTATTTTAAAGAGGTTTGTTACATGTCATGAGGGTTTGTTGTACCTATTATTTCATCACTCAGGTATTAAGCCCAGTACCCAAAAGTTATCTATTCTGCTTCTCTCCCTCCTCCCAGCCTCCCCCATCAAGTAGGTCCTAGCGTCTCTTGTTTCCTTCTTTGTGTTCCTAAGTTCTTATCGTTTAGCTCCCCCTTATAAGTGGGAGCATAAGGTGTTTGGTTTTCTGTTCCTGTGTTAGTTTGCTAAGGATAATAAAGGCTGGGCTCTTAGCTGCTCTGTTCTGGCCCTGGGAGGGAGACACTCGGTGCTCCCTGCTCCTCCAGGGGAGCGGACTTTATTCCTTCAGCACTGACTGTTGCGTGCGTCTCTGCTTATGTCTTCTAAATGAAAGCCTGAGAGCATTCTTGGCTCCAGTACTGGCGTGGAAGCCACCCCACCCACCCACTCATGCTTTCAGCAGCCCTCAACCAGCGACTGAGAGCAGATGGTGGGTAACTACCCTGCCTGCCTCACCTGTCAGGTGGGGCCGCCCTGAGGTGCCTTCTCCACCGGCCTGAGAGTGCCCGGGGACTGAATCTCAGGTACCTCAGTGGTAAAGTCTTCAGCAGCTCACCTTGTTAGGCATCATTCTCTTTCTTGTCTCACTTCCCACTTTTCTACTGGTGCATTCTGGGGTCACCCCCCGAGTAAAGCCATTATTTTCACCCTTGTCTGGGAGAATTCTACCTAAGAGATACAACCGGCCAAAGAACATGTTTGCCATTCAGATTTGCCTAGTCAGAGAGTCCTGAAGGTGAGAATAGAATAACCGGATGACTTGAAAATACAGCAGATAGGGTATGGTGTAAAAGATGGTTGGCAGAACAAGGAATTACTCACACCAAGGTCAGAACTTCAAAGCTGTGGCCTTGGAATTCCTGGAGCCAAGTCATACAGAATAAGGGTTAGGGTTTTGTAGGGTAGGGTGGGGAGAGTGGGCTGAGATAGTAAGAGCTGGCTCCGTTGAACTAATGAACATGACCCATCATTTGTTTCTGATCTTGCCCCATGTAGGAAGATAGCAGTGTATGTGTGTTTTATTTTCATAGGAATATTTAGGTTGAGTTTTTTTTTTCTTTTTTTTTAAATTTAGGAACTTAGATTTGGGGTTTTATTTTTTATGACAAAGTAACTAAATCCCGCTGGTGTCATGGAAGCTAGTTTTCTAGTTTTGGTTCACCTTTTGAAGGTAGTTTGCTTTATTTTAGGAGTCTAATGAGTGGATAACTGATGCAGATTTATTGTATCATATTAATTAAAATCATAAAAAGATAGTTGACTTAATATGAAGGTTTGGTACAAGTATTGCCTCAACAGATAATGAGCCTTTTCCATGTAGCCGATTTAAGTGTATTCAACAAGCATTTAAGGTGCTCACACTGTGCTAGGCTTGGGGTTTATGGAACATATGCAGTAATGGGGAGAAACATAGGATATATACAGTAAGCAAATCTCAAGTACTGTGGATAAAGAAAATGTGTAAGAGGATACTAAGTTTGGGAGTGCAGCACTGTGAATGTCCGGGAGTTTGTGATGGAATGGGATGAAATTTAGAAAGACTGAAGAGAGAGCCTTGCTCATGCTGGATGGGACGGTTTGGGATGGGGTAGAAGTAGGGAGCCATGTCAGGTCTCAGGTAATTTAAAGCTCATACTCTCTGTTTAGAGACCAGTGCCCTAGACTAGACCATGGTTATCAAACTTCATGAGTATTAGAATCCCCTGGGGTTTTGTGAAGGCACAGATTATGGTATCCTGTACCACACTGAACGTGGGATAGGTTGACTTTTGAGATGGCTGTTAGGCTTCCAGACGGAGACGTTGAGTGAGAACTCATAGAAGTGGTACATTTGGTCTAGAGTTACAAATTTGAGTCTAGGGACTCAAAGCTGTAGGTGGTGATGAGATTGTTTAGGAGAAGGCATAGTGTGATAAGAAGAAGTGGGTGTGGGTCAAGCACCAGTTGGTCTGATAAATACAGTGAGGATTCATTCATTCAACAAAGTGATCGAGAGTTACCGTGTGTTGGACATTTTTCAAGTGAAGAAGACAAGTAGTGCACACTCTCTGCCTCGTGTAACTTACATTCTAGTGATTGAGAAAATAGACAATAAATGAAATGATTCAGACAAATAAAGAAGATGATAGATAGTGGTAAGTGCCATGGAGCAAAACCAGTCAGGAGGGGGCTCTCTGTGGGCTGAGGGTGTCCTTGGTTTTCAGTAGAGTGTGCAGGGACACCTCCTCCAGGAGGAAAGCACAGAACAGAGGGAGGTGAGGGAGAGAAGCTAGCAGACATCTACAGGAAGAGTATATAGGCCCTTCTGTCACATCAACCAAGGAGTCTTTCCCCCCACCCACCCAGGTAATTGATGTTTTAGATTCTCGATCCTATAGGCCCCATGGTGTTAGGCTGCTAAACTTGCATAGTAATTGTCTCTGTTGGCCTACTTGCTAAAAAACATTATTATTAAAAGATAGAATTACCTAAATTTATACTTCCTATACATTTTCTGCTTGGTTTTTTGGTAGATACGGTTTTTTTTAGATTGTTTTCAGCATTGAGACTTTTATATCCATCATCCATGCATTCACTAGTCTGTACCCTTCCTTCTTCCATCTGTTTTTTGTTTGTTTGTTTGTTTGTTTTGAGACGGAGTCTCACTCTGTTGTGCAGGCTGGAGTGCAGTGGCATGATCTTGGCTTCCTGCAACCTCCATCTCCCAGGTTCAAGCAATTCTCCTGTCTCAGCCTCCCAAGTAGCTGAGATTACAGGTGTGTGCCACCGCGCCCAGCTACTTTTTGTATTTTGGGTAGAGATGGGGTTTCACCGTGTTGGCCAGGCTGGTCTCAAACTCCTGACCTCAAGTGAATGTCCACCTTAGGCTCCTAAAGTGCTGGGATAAAATAAAATAAAATAAAATAAAATAAAATAAAATAAAATAAAATAAAATAAAATAAAGTATAAACAGGGAGAAAAAAAGGGCCCAGCCCTTTCATCACTTTTTCTTTCTTTCTAAAGTGGGCTGCTCTCCCACAATTATTGGGATTTCTACTGGTGCATTCTGGGGTCACCCCCCAAGGAAAGCGTGAACCACTGCGCCCAGCCCCATCTCTGTCTTCATTTTATGGAATTGCCATTCTTGTATTGTGCTATGTATTCAGTTGCCAGTATTTAGACACATGCCTCCCCCATATACTCTGTAACTGCTGACGCTACAGTTGCCTACTGGTCAGTGTGTTTGACTTTCCAATGTGAATCCTACCCCTAGGCCACTAAGGTAATTCAGCATCTCTCCCAGCTATTGACAGAGTCTGTCCTAGTCAATAAGAGATGAGGAGCAGAGCAGTCTGCTGTGGGATGTGGAGAGAGATTTCCTGGCTTTTAAGGAGAGGTACGAGAAGAAAGTCTGTTTATTTTTATGACTTTGTGGTTGGAGGTGATTTCTGAACCTGGGATTCCGTATTGTAAGTCAGGCTCAGCCTGAAGGCACAGTTACATTCTGAGGATGGTGGATCTGAGAGATGGATGGAAGCAACCACAAAGGTTGCCCAACTCTTGATTTCCTGTGATGCCAGAGAATTACTTTTGTGATTGTTGAAGCCATTTTGAGTTGAGGGTTCTGATACTTGCAGTTGAAGGCATCTTAGCTGGTCTACTTTATGTTCTTTCCTAAAGGAGGTAATTCTTTTACCAAGAACTTAAAATATTCCTTTAGTTCTATTTAAGCAATTCTTGTGCTTTTTTTCATTTATGCTTTAATGATCCAATGCATTCAGATTTAGCCATACATCCTGAAGTTAGACTCCTGTTTACTAGGGAAGCTGTGGGTTGGTGGGGGGAAAAGGGGATGTTAAATGAGAGAATCTGACTATAAATGTATTTTGGCAATGCCTGATTAATATGGCTATTATTAAATGTTATATAATATGTCAGGAATTTTTTATTAAAGGAAAAGTATATCTTTAAATTATATTACAGTGCTCAGTTATTCATGAGAGGTATTTTGTAGAAACATATGCAGTTCATCATGGACTCCAAATTGATGTACTGCTTTAGCTAAATCAGTTCCTGTTGTAGATGCTGTTTAAAATCTGAAAAGGGAAACGTATGTTTTAAAAAAATGGAACTGACATTATATATTTCTATTTACAGAGCTTTTTAGCTTATGCAAAACAAGTCAAAAACATACAGGTTGAATTTTTTCATAAAATCATCTTGTTGAAATGAGGGTCAGTTGGGGAGTTGCAGGGAGGAAGATAGGAACTAATAAGTCAGTCCTGATGATTAACTGTACCTCCTGGGACTTAAATGCTGGGGATCAAATATTTGATTATGAAAAGTTTTAAACATACAGAAAAATTGAAAGGGCAGTGCCGTATCTTTCATATTACCAATTTACTTACCCAGATTCAACAGTTCAGTAATTATTAACAACATGCCATCATTTTTTCTTCTGTATTGGAATATACCTACATATGTTTGGTGAATTATTCGAAGGTCAACTGCAGACATCATGACTGTCTACTTTTATGGAGAAATGGAAATGATTCGTAATGAGATACCGCATTCTCCAGATTATCTGACTTTATGAACAGCCTTGTAATTTTGTAGCCAACCATAACTTACTAAAAAAAAATATATATATATATATTTTTTTTGGAGGGGGGGCGGGGGATGGAGTCTCGCTCTGTTGCCGAGGCTGGAGTGCGGTGGCGCGATCTCGGCTCACTACAAGCTCCGCCTCCTGGGTTCATGCCATTCTCCTGCCTCAGCCTCCCGAGTAGCTGGGACTACAGGCACCTGCCACCACGCTCAGCTAATTTTTTGTATTTTTAGTAGAGACGGGGTTTCACCATGTTAGCCAGGGTGGTCTCGATCTCCTGACCTTGTGACCCACCCGCCTCGGCCTCCCAAAGTGCTGGGATTATAGGTGTGAGCCACTGTGCCCAGCCTAAAATATTTTTATAGAAAGGTTAATGTAATTCTGTCTCCTAGCCTTGGTGTGTTCTTTCGTCCATGAACATATCCCTCCACACACTCTGTATTGCGTGTCTCCCCCTCGCTGAGTGGAGCAGAGCCTGCTCTTGTGGAACCTGTGGTCTCTCAGTGAAGACAGTTGAAGTAATTGAGGTGCACTTGGTACAGCGTGATAAGAGATGCCACAGGACAGGGCGCAGAGCACTGTTATTCACAGGGTTTTTTTTTTTTTTTTTTTTTTTTTTTTTTTTTGAGACAGAGTCTTGATCTGTCGCCAAGCTGGAGGGCAGTGGTGTGATCTCGGCTCACTGCAGCCTCTGCCTCCCGAGTTCAAGCCTCAGCCTCACAAGTAGCTGGGACTACAGGTGTGCGTTACCATGCCTGGCTAATTTTTGTATTTTTAGTACAGACGGGGCTTCACCCATGTTGGCCAGGCTGGTCTCGAACTCCTGATCTCAGGTGATCCACCTGCCTCGGCCTCCCAAAGTGCTGGGATTATAGGCGTGAGCCAGTGTGCCCAGCATTCACAGGTATCTTTCTGGAGGAAGGAATGGAGTTTCACCCAAGGCCTCAAGGATTCGTGGGTGAAGAGGGATGGAGGTGAAGTTGTGAGTTGGAGGAGATTGTGATGTGTTCCGGACAGGGAATCCCAAGTGCAGAGGACTGGAGGTGAGAGGAAATACCGTTTCTAGAAACATCTTGCAGTATGACTGGTATAAATGAAGAGAGACAGGGTGAGTGTTAAGGGAAGATGTTGAGCAGATGGGAAGTGAGAGTTGGTGAAGGAAAGGTGGGCAAGGCTGGGACCATGGGTAGTCTTGGAAGTTACCTTAACGCACCTGAACTTCCTTCTGAGGGACTGTATATCTTTTTGAGGTTTCAATCAGAGCAGAGACTTGATCAGGTCTGTGTTTAAAAAGATCACTTCAAATGGAGAATCGGACATAGGTGAGAACTTGTGTGGTTTACAACCTGGGCTAGGCTGATGATGATGACCTGGACAGAGAGGCAGTAACTTTGAGGCCTAGTTGGAAGGCTGGGGGTTACCACATAAAATAACTTAGTTTTTCAAACATATGGAGAAGTCGAAAGAATGTTATCTCCAGCAACTCAACTTGATCATGGCCAACTTTTCAGTGTGTTTGGTTTACCTGTTTTCCTATTATTTTAGCTATACATTTACTTGGTTCCCTTAGCAAATCTCCACTGTGTCAGTCAGAAAGATACCCTTAAATCCTGGCCACTTATTAAGATCAAGAACTTGGCTGAATTTCTTAATCTTTCTGCGCATGAGTTTCCTCATCTTAAACAATGACACTGCCTCCTAGGGTGATAAGGTCTTAATAGTCTCATAAGTGATAGACACCAGCTCACTATATTTAGTAGTTTGTGCATCCAAACAGCCCAGAGTTAGAGGTGGATTTCAGGCTTGGCTGGATCCAGGGGCTCACCATTTTTCTCTTTTCCATTCTGTTGGCTTCTTCAGATTGTAGCAACAGGGCCATTAGCAGCTCCAGACTCAGATCTTGACCTCATATCAAACCAGTGGGAATGTCTATGCTCATCTCTCCCTCTCCCACAAGTCCTGGATGTAGTTAGACCAAAGTCATATAATTGCTAAGGCCAGAGTATTTGAAAAATCTGCACAAGGTTGATCAGGTGTCATGCCTGAAGGGATGGTGTTGAAAATTTGGGGGCACTACCTGTACCATATGGAGACGTAGAGGTGTTTCCACCTTAAAGCAATGGAGAAGGCTGCTCCCCCCACCAAAAAAAAAAGTAAATAAATAAACATTAAATAATTGATAGCAATAATTATAGTGTTATTACTATTAAATTTTGGAACCTTTGATAGTTGCAAACCTTTCACACCTTCACTCACTGCAGAAGCTTTGAATTTTTGAATGGCTTCTGGTCTACACCCTTTGGCTATTTGTCCTTAGAGTGGAGTGGGCAGAGTTTCCTTAGGTCTCTGCTTGGCCTGGGTACTGGCTGGTTCACATTACCAGGCTGATATCTTAACCTGCATTTCCCCAGAAGCAGGTCCCCAGGTGAGCTTTCCGTGTAGTAATTTGGTTGGGAAGTTTGCCCAACAGCCCTCATATTTGGTGCTGGACCATGAGAAGCAAGGGCAGCTGTTAGGGCAGTGTCTTCCCAAGCAGCTCCTGCAGCAGGCAGCTGGTACTGGGGACTGCTGGGAGCCCGTGAGGCACACGCTCAGAACCCCCAGCCCTCTGGGATATTCTGTTTTGCTCCCAGGTGAGGGCTCTTCCTATGGCCATTCATGCCCTTTACCCCTCTGACCTTCCTGGATTGACTCTCAGGAGGTGCCCAAGAGAAAGCTGCATGGGGATGAGTTGCAGATAGAGGGACCGCAGGTGTGAGCGCTGCCGTGCTGTCAGTGTCTGCTGCAGCAGGTACCTGGAGAAAAGGATGCTGGGACCATGGCGTTCACAGTAGGGAACTTACCCTCTGCATAATATTCCTCTTTCTGTTGAAATTGCTACACCAGGGATCATCTTTTTACTCCAAGTTAAGAGAACTTAAAAGCTGGTTGGAAGTCCAGAGAGAACAATGGGATTTGTGAGTTTACCTGACTACTGAGACCTTTTCTGACCATTTAAGTGTATTTTGTGAAGCTTCCTGACTTTTTCAGATCTTTTCAGATACTTTATTTAGAAAATATCTTAGAGGTTGGGTGCAAAAACCCAAAAAGTTAGGGTAGTTACCAGCATCGAGAAAGCTGTTTTCTTCTTAGGGAATATGAAGTTTTCAGAATTCTGATTAATGAACTACCTATCCAGTGATAGTAATCAGAGCGTAGATTTTATACTGATGTTTAATAATCATTTTGTTTTTTAAAATATTGTGAAGTACTGGGGGGGGGGTTGCAGGGGGTTTGGTTTTATTTAGAAAAACCTGGCTCTGATTGTGGGGAGGTGGTAGAATTGGAAACCCAACCCTAGCTACTGAGGAGTGCCCGTGTGTTAAAATGAGGATGAGATGTAAGAAAGACCATAGAATTTGCTGGAGGCCACAGTGATCCCAGAATTCACAGGTTGCATTTCCAGAGCAGCGTTCTTGAGAATTTCTAGTCCAGTCTCTATCACCAGGTATTAAACAGCGCGCATAGTGTGGGAAGCCACAGTGCCACTAACATATCAAAAATGCTGGGCTTACGGTAAGTACGCTCTGGGCTTCGCTGCTGCGCGAAGGGCCAACCTCCTCAGGATGCTTTTGTGAAATTTCTGGGGAATCCAACCAGAAGCCAATTTTGATGTTGTAACTTTTGCTATATTGATAGAATGAGCCTGAGAGAAAACTCACATGGTATGAGGCATGCCATGTACGGCAGTTCACTTTCATTAGCTGGTGGGACAGTGACGTTGAATGTGCCTCTGATTGGATGGAAGAAAACACATGAATCTGTGTTCATTGCAGCGAGACCTCCTTGGAGTCCTTTCTGTCGCATAGGTAGAGAAGGGATGCCTGCTGCTTTCTGATTTGGAGTGGGTGGAGAAGGCAAACTGAGGATTTTCCTCTAAATAATTTAGACTGCCTGGGCACAGGTGAGAATGCCCATGACGGAGCAATTGTCATTAAAGAGCCTCACACAGTGCTGTGCTGACAGGGGGTGCCAGTGGTCCAGGGCCTACTTCTAGGAAGGTCTTGTACATTTCAAGTAAGTAAGGGACTAAGGCACCCTGGAGGTACTGGTTACCTTGGCTTGTACTGAGCATTTCTCTACTTGTCTGTTTTGTTTCACCAATGGTGTGTGCATCCTTAAATGAAGAGTAGTGTTGGAAGCTTACACGTGGCTATATAAAGAAGGGGCAAGGTTGCCACTGTTACGTAAGGATGTCAGGAGAAGAAAAACTGAAAAGAGTTTCAGTTCGCCATCTGGCGTCAGCTTCCCTGGGAGATGAGCAGAGGCCACTCTGGCTTCAGCAGACAAGGTTGTAGGTGGGTCCTGACAGACAGTCCCAGCTGAGGGGGTCCCATAAAGCTGAAGAGTGGGCCAGTCACTGGCAGAAGTGTGGTCTAGGGAAAAGGACTGTATTTAGACTGTCAGCTCTCCGCAGAGGTCTAGCCAAACACTTGTATAGGCGACTGGTAAGTCCCCAGCTGAGCCCGGTGACCAGGAGGAGAGCTGTAGCCGTAGCCTGTCTGCAAAACCACACGGGTAGAGGGATGTGGCTGAGACACTCACTGCTGCCTCCCATCCCTAAGTAGTAGTGCTGTTGCATGGATGTGCCAGCACACTTGAGAAGAATGAGGACAAATAGTGACTGCTATCAAATTCCACGTGGTATGAAGCTTGTGCATCTGTGCTTTGAGCTATGTATTGTGGTTTATCACACACTTATTTTATATCCTCACCCCATAGAAAACCATAGGCCGAGTGTGGTGGCTCATGCCTGTAATCGCAGCATTTTGAGAGACTGAGGCAGGCAGATTGCTTGAGGTCAGGAGTTTGAGACCAGCCTGGCCAATATGGCAAAACCCTGTCTCTACTGAAAATACAAAAAATTAGCTGGGTGTGATGATAGGCGCCTGTAACCCCACCTACTTAGGAGGCTGAGGCATGAGAATTGCTTGAGCCTGGGAGGTGGAGGTTGCAGTGAGCCAAGATCACGCCACTGCACTCCAGCCTGGGTGATAGAGCAAGACTCCGTCTCAAATGACAGCAACAACAAAAAAGATAAAAACCTAAATTTAGAAGGCCAGGGAAGGGAAAATATATCAACAACCAAAAGACTTGAATTTTAGAGTGTATATTTTTGAAGATGGGTTTTAAAAATTCAATTGAATGATGTTTATGACAATTGTAATTAGATTTACTTTGATATTCAAAGTATGGCATACTAAGGAAGAAATTATAGAAGTAATGTATATGATTGTAGTTCAGTGATAATTGTGAAGTTGAATAATATATTAGGTCACATACTTCTTTTATGACATATATTTTTATTCTTTTATTTACCAAACCAAAAGACTCTGGAGCTAGATTTGTCAAATTTGCATTCTGACTCTGCCATTTACTACTGGCTTGATCTTGGCTTAATCATTTTGGCTTCAGTTTCCTCCTATTACACTTTTGTTTTTTTGTGTAGCAGGTAAGTGTGGTGTGCCTGAATACTTGTTACAGTGTTGATATGTGAATAACTTTTATTTTATTTTTAACAGGGATCTCCGAAACAATCTTATTAGTAGTATAGATCCAGGTGCCTTTTGGGGACTGTCATCTCTAAAAAGATTGTAAGTGTTTGAATTGCTTGCTTATGAGTTTGAATTGTTCCTTGTATAAGTAGCTGTCAACTTACTTTAACATGATGAAAAATGGACATTTAATAATTCTTTGAGCTTCACCTGACCAGGTCCCTGATACAGAAACAGAAAGAGGCTGGGCGCAGTGGCTCACGCCTGTAATCCTAGCACTTTGGGAGGCCGAGGCGGGTGGATCACCTGAGGTCAGGAATTCGAGACCCACCTGACCAACATGGTGAAACCTGGCCTTTACTAAAAATACAAAAATTAGCTGTCATGGTGGCGTGTGCCTGTAAGTCCCAGCGACCTGGGAAGCTGAGGCAGGAGAATCCCTGGAACCTGGGAGTGGGAGACCACAATAATCTGAGATCGTGCCACTGCACGACAGGGCGAGACTCTGTCTCAAGAAAACAAAAAGAAAGAAAAACAGAAAGAATATTTTATGTAAGTAGCTGAGAAGGTGGTTAATTTGCACAGTGGTTTGATTTGTGTGATGGTGGCTGGCTGTGTTCCTCTTCTGCTACTGAAATCATTACCATGTCGGCTTTGCCAACAGACATAATCTGTAGACGATTTTCAAACTGTGTCTGTTGTAAATGCCATGTAAACAAAGGTACCTTTTAAGTAATGATTTAAAGTCTTGCCATTTTCATGTGTGTCTATATATTACGATTTTGAAACCCAAGGACCAGTTTTTTATTACTTCTGAAGCTAAACAACTCCCCTCTCTCCTATATGAAGCTCCTTTCGCAGTTGCTGTGTGAGCAGGCCCACATTTTAGAAGCGGCTCTACAAAAAAGCCATGAGGACTGTCTCTCCATCCTTTATTCTTTCTGAAAGCATTTACTGAGCACTTAACCACTTACCATGCCCTGACTTCTTCGGAAGATCTTGCAGACTCTTGGGGTTTGGGGGGATAGATGTAGGAGAAGAAAAATAATTTTCCCTCTACCCTTCCAGTTTCTCAGCTTGGACCTCTAACAAAAGACAGATTAACAAGAGAAAAACAGACGTGTATTGAGAAAACTCAGGAAAAGAGTAATTCTCAAAAGAGGTGGCTTAGAACTCTGGCTTATGTAGCCTTTCAACAAGGAGCAATACGTTTTTTGAGAAGTGACAAGGCAAAGGAGAAGGACCTTGAGTCTCTTAAGGGAAAGCAAATTGTGGGAAGGCAAACATACAGGAGACTAATGGTAGATAAAGTCTAATTAGTAATGTTTGTTGTGTAGATTCCTTTGGTGCCTTGACTAAGCTGATAAGGGTCCAAAGCCCTCTCCGGGGAGGAACTTCTGTCCTTTCTGGTGGAGAAGGGAGGAGGGACACCTTTCTAAATTTATGTCCTGCTTTTCATCAGATAGGGTAGAGCCGAGAGCTTTTCTTGTATCTGTCTGCTTTTCAATCGGCCTGTAGCTAGAAATAATCCTTATGCCAATATGACATGTTTTGGGTGGCGTGTTCTGCTACCCTTCAGTCGTTAGTGCAAATACATCTGAACGCACACACAGGTGCTGTAACAGGTAAAATCATAAACATAACCTGCTAGGGAAAGGAGAGAGCGCCTGCGATGGGAACAGCCTGCCGTGAGAGCCACGGACTTGTTTAGATTTGAACTTGCTCCCAGGGAATGAAGATGTATTAAAAAGGCCTTCCAAAAAGGGTGGACGCAGGTGTGCAAGCATGTATCTCTTGGGACAATAGTTTAGTTCTTTGATCAGAGCAGAAAGTAGAAAGAGGAAAAAGAATATTGGAAGATCATGCTGGTCAGGGGACTGGGCTTTTGAAGACCTGCTATATTAAAAATGTTTAATCTGTTCTTTAGACAGTAGAGGGCTACCAGAACTTTTTGAATATGGAATTGACATGATCAGATTTGTATTTCAGAATATTCTGATGGCAATAAGGAGAAACCACATAAGTGTAGGGAGACCAGGGACAAAAGATCAGGGAGAGAGACCAGATCCGTGATTTTATTTTCCTTATAGTCATCCTTTTGGCTGGCTCTATCTCTTGTTTTTTTGGGATTCTTATACACTTCTTTAAGTTTTCTTTTTTTCCCCCTCCAGTGTGTGTGGGTATTTTTTTATGTCTTACTGGTTTTCTGTAGTATTTGCATAATAACACTGGGTATGGCTGCTTTTAGTTTAATTACGCCATGACTTAAATGTTGACATTGACTTTCCATCCTAATACTTTTGACATCTTTTGTCTTATTTAGTCGTTTAAAACCTATTTCTTTTTTTAAAAATTTTTTAGTTCAGGGGTACAAGTGCAGGGTTTTTTTTTTTTTTTTTTTTTGAGGTGGAGTCTTGCTCTGTCGCCCAGGCTGGAGTGCAGTGACGCAATCTCGGCTCACTGTAAGCTCCGCCTCCTGGGTTCCGGCCATTCTCCTGCCTCAGCCTCCTGAGTAGCTGGGACTACAGGCGCCGCCACCACGCCCGGCTAATTTTTTTTGTATTTTTAGTAGAGACGGGGTTTCACCGTGGTCTCGACCTCCTAACCTTGTGATCCGCCCGCCTCGGCCTCCCAAAGTGCTGGGATTACAGGCGTGAGCCACCGCGCCCGGCCACAAGTGCAGGTTTGTTGCATAGGTAAACTTGTGCCACGGGGGTTTGTTGTACAGATTATTTCATCACCCAGGTATTAAGCCTAGTACCCATTAGTTGTTTTTCTTGATCCTCTCCCTCCCGCCACCCTCCTCCCTCCAAAAGGCCTCAGTGTGTGTTGTTCCCTCTATGTGTCCATGTGTTCCCATCATTTAGCTCCTGCTTAAAAATGAGAACATGCAGTATTTGCAAAACCTATTCTTTTTTATTGTCAAATCCAATTGTAAAAATTGGTCATGCCCTTTTTGCAAAATATTTTTTTTGTTATTGCTTTTGCAAGTAAAATATCTTTTATCTAAAACCTGTAGATGTAGCTTTCCTCCTATTTTTCTCTCTTATGCAGTCTTAAGGGTCAGAATTCTGTAAGGTTAAGAACGGTAGGAGTTAAAGGATTTTCTCTTTGTCTTTGAAAATTAGTTACAATTTGAATCAGTAGGGAATTTTCATACCGTAGTTTTTGCTGGGGGTGAGTGGTGGTTCCCTGTGTTTATCAGTCTTTGTCTGCACTCATTAGAAGCTCAGGGCCATCTGGAGGAGATCTTGCTACTAATCAGTTTTCTTCTTTTCCGCCCATTCTACACTTTATTATTTTCTAGTGAAGGCTTTTAATGAAACAAGTTAGAAAAACTGGCTGGTCTGGGGTAGGTGGTAGTGGAGATTGGAGTTCTAGGTAAGAAAGGTAAGAGTTATAGGAGGGTGGAGCTTAGGCATCAGATTGCATGGGACAAAGCCAGGTTTAGAGTTCAGTAAAAGCACTCTCAACCAGGTATGGCAGCATAATCAAAGTGATAAGGTGATGATCGACGTCAGTTCAGTTAAACAAAAATTCCTGAAGTTCATCCTGAGAGCCCAGCTGTGAGCAAGGCTGTGGAGACACACAGGTAAATCAGGAACCTCTTGAGGGGTTTGCAGTCTAATGGAATTACAAACACTGACCACGAGCCTGGATATGGAATCGAAATACAGTTGCAAGGAGATGACGCAGTAGCTAGAGTTTAGCTGCTATAAGAGTCTTGGAAGTTGTTAGGACTTAGCTATCAAGACACAGGCGGGGGATATGGAGCATGACCATAAACAGGCTGCGCCTCCAGACACAGGTCATTAGGGAGTGGAGGGGCAGCAGCAGGTGAGCGTGATTTACAGCAGTGACTCCCTTTCTTTGTGCTTCTGTCTGTGCCGGAGTCAGTTTTGCACCCATGCCTGGGAAGATGAATCCTCAAGTAGAAAGCAAAAGTGTAGGGGCTCAGATCTACCCTATCGGAAACTCTGGGGCTGATGCTGAATGATTTTTATTTCAACCATCCCTCCCAGTGATTCTGATGTGAAAGTATGAGAACATTTAGAATATTTTTCCCTCCAATCTATTTTTTTCCCTTAATGAGCGGAATGTGAAATTATACTCTCAGACAGGTCGTTATCGTATCCCCTCCCTCTGTGTTCCACACTGTTGTAGTCACAGCTTTTAGGTAATAAAAACATTAATGCTGATTAATGTTATCTCTATGCTGAGATACAGGTTGAAGAAAACTTGGCTGTTAATAAAAAGCAGTTTCTTCAGTATGTTTTAGATACTGCAGACTATCTTAGAATCTCCATCTAGTTATTTATCTTTCAGTAAATAATCTCTTAAGCACTGCCATCCAAAATGAGTTTTAAAAATTCTTGTTCAGGAGTATTTAATATAATTACTGATATTGTACCAGGCATTGCCTTAGTAGTCTTTCACTGTGTTACATGTTAAGTAGTCTCTTGTGTTCTTGCTTAGGAAGGTAATTGCCATTTATAATATTCTTCCCATTAGAAGATACATTCTTAATTCCAAACAGATGACTTATAATTAACGTAGGATACACAGCTTGCAAGCTGAAGAAGTCCTGTATGTAAACTCAATGGGATATAAAGATATTTGACAGTAGTGTTTGCTAGTTGCTCATAGATACAGACCCTTTTTTTTATGGGTTCTTAAGTCATTAATTTCAATTGTGCATCTCTCTTAACAAGCATACATAAAGTATTTTTGTTATTATACCATGCCTTTGCCTTTAGTTTATAAATAATTTGAATCAGGAAGTTGAAGTGGCTTTCTGAAGAATATACTATCAGAAGTAGGTGAACCCTAGATCCATCAGTTTCTCTTGTGTTTCATCAGCGAATTTAAGTTGATTCTCAATCCAAATAAAAACCCATTATCAATATCTAAATACCATTTTAAGTAGGTATAGCTGTAATGAAATTGTTTCCCAGAGAATCAATGGTAATTGCACCATTTAAAGCTCAGAATTGAGACAGGATTATAAATACAGCCCAGATATGCTTGTTTATGCAACAATTTACCGGAAGATGCCTAATTTTTGTTAACAGTGAAACCTAGAAATAAAAGGAAAATCAACTGGAATTTAAACGAAAAGGCCCCATATGATTAAATACTTAGGAGCTACAGAACAATGAGGACAGGTAAAGACTTGTATTGCTTAAGATTCTTTTATCAAAAGTTGCCATAAGAGAGGGAAGGCAGAACTATGAAAGTATTGAAGACCAGGATTACCTAAGGTGCTGTGTTAGGCCTCTCCAGAGAGAGAGAACCAGTAGGATGTATGAGAGGGGATTTATTAGGGGGAATTGGCTCACGTGATCACAGAGGGAGAGAGGTCCCACAATAGGTTTTCTGCAAGCTGAAGGGCCTATGAATCCGGTAGCATAGCTCAATCCAAGTCTGGAAGCCTCAGAACTGGAGAAGCTGACCTTGCAGTCCCCAGTCCAAGGCCGAAGTCCTGAAAGCCCCAGGAAGCCCACTGGTGCAAGTTCCAGAGTCCAAAAGACAGCCTGCAGCCTGATGTCCAACAATAGGAGGAGAAGGCGTCCTGCTCTGGAAGGGGAGAGAGAACAGAGAGAGATAAGCCCTCTCTTTTGCCTGTTTGTCCCAGCGGAGCTCCAGCTGATTGGATGGTGCCCACCCACATTGAGGGCAGGTCATTCCTCTCTGTCCATTCACTCCTGCACCAATCTCCCCTGGAAACACCTTCACAGACACACCCAAACCAATGCTTCACCAGCCAGTGAGACCTCTCAGTCCAGCCAAGTTGATGCCTAAAATTAAACCATCTCATTTTAACTTTTGAAATAGTCAAGGAAAAATGCAAATGAGTTAGGTACCTGATTCAAATGGTACGTTCTTAGAATTTCTGGTGAGACTACTACATCTTCTGCCATGACCAAGTACACAGTTTAGAATCCAATACTTTTAGTTTGAAATGGATGGTGTAGATCGCCTTATTGTAGAGTAACTGAGTAACTCAAAGAATGTGTACCTCTCTATGAGAGAGAATAATAGGGACTTTGGAGGCAATATGATGAAAATATTTTTGAAAGTTTGGCTTAGGGAGCTTATTCTAATTATTTTGTTAGAATTCAGAGTGTGATGAATTATTCCAAGTCTAGCAACTAATAAAACTTAAGATTCATTGCTTCAGGGTTTTCTTGCATAGGGCTTACTAAGTCCACTGAAAACAATGATGCAAGTCATGCCATCCCAGGTGAAAGTTACAGATATTTTTAGTGGTTATCTCCCAACGTAAAGTTTTTACTTTTAAACCAGTGCAGATCTCTGATTAAATGTAAAAATAAAATTGTGTTCATTGTCCTTGATGTCAAGCAAAATAAATAAAAAAGGATAGAACAAAATATTAACTAAAACTTTTACATAGGTAAAAAGAAAACAGTTTCATTGAGGAGAAGTAAAAAATATTTAGAAGGTAACATTTAATAGGAAATAGAAATGAGGAGTGATTGCAAAAATAATTGGGCCATATCATAGATATTGTTAAAGTAATTTGGCTTAGAGTCTGAATGATAGATCTGTAAACTGAAAGCTAACATGGTTTTTTTTTTTTTCATTATAGTTGAAACTTCTGAGTATTTAAGGAGTGAAGTCAGAAAATGGTATTTGCAGATGTTCCTCAGGAAACAAAAGTTCCATCATTGTAATAATTTGCCCTTTTATCCATTATCTGTTATTTACTGGCTGAGTTTGGGCTCAGTTCTCCAACTGCCCCAGCATCATTAACTGTGTAGGTCATCTAAGGAATTGTATTGCGGGCAGCAAGATAGTTTGAGTCTCATTTTTACTACTCCAATTTTATCTTGAGTAATTTTGCAAGAGTAAGTACTTGAAATATAGAGGGCACCATAATTGAGCAGCATTAGTCTGTGCGTGCCAGCAGTAAGTGAAAGCAAGGATCATTTTCGGCCTCACTGCTATCCTTATCTCACTTGAGTAGAGTAAATATCTCAAAGATGCTAGAATAAAGGTCTTGTGCGATACCTGGATGCTGTTCTTGAATACGGAATGCATGAGACCTTCATTAACCAAGAGATCTAATTGAAGACACTTTTCCACCCTTCTCCTTAGGGATCTGACAAACAATCGAATAGGATGTCTGAATGCAGACATATTTCGAGGACTCACCAATCTGGTTCGGCTGTAAGTACATCTTTTCTTTCCCATTAAAAGATAAGGAAGCATTTGAGCCAGTACCTAAATATGTATGAAACTTATGATATATTTAATTATAAGTAGCAACTGTAGGGGTTTTAGAAGCCGTAAGGGACAGGGAGCTCACAATTTAATCATGGGGGTGTAATCTCAGAATATAATGGTACCTTACCACACCACACACGGACACATGTGCGCACACAGACACATGGGTACACACACCACATAACACAGTGTAGTACATGCAACAGAGAGCACATTCATGCTGAGAGGTATGATCAAAAGCTTTGCTAGTCTGGGAAAATTTGAGCTGATGTGCGCTGATGGCCCAGATGATTTGCACAGATCTGGATAGTTAGAAAGGAAAAGAAGCCAAACCAATGATACATGAAGGTGGGAATGAGAACAAGGCCATTTGTCAAGGAGAGGCCTGGTGGACTTGGAGTAAAATAACCATTTGAATTGTGCCTCTGACCGTGTGATTTGGGGTGAGTTGTTTGACTTTTCTGTTTTTCACCTACAAAGTAGGATTAATAGTAGCTCAAAGTTACAATGATTATTTAAAATTTAAGTTATATATATCTGTTTATTATAATTTATATAGAATATAAATGTGGAAGAACTTTGTATAAGTCATCAAGTATGTTTATATCTTTTTTAAAAAAAGAAGTTTTAAGCCAGGCACGGTGGCTCACGCCTGTAATCCCAGCACTTTGGGAGGCCGAGGCAGACAGCTCACTGGAGGTCAGGAGTTGGAGACCAGCCTGGCCAACATGGTAAAACCCCATCTCTACTAAAAGTACAAAAATTAGCCGGGCGTGGTGGCGCATGCCTGTAGTCCCAGCCTCTCAGGAGGCTGAGACACGAGAATTGCTTGAACCCGGGAGGCAGAGGTTGCAGTGAGCCAAGATTGCGCCGCTGCACTCCAGCTCTTGGTGACAGGCCAAGACTCTGTCTCAAAAAAATAAAAAAAAGTAATAAAAGTTCTGTTTGGGAGTAATTATACATAAGGCTGATTATTTATAATAGAGCTTTATTTTGAAATGTATGAAAAGCAGATTGGGGCTTAGAACTGATTAAACAATAGGAAGCCACTAAAGATATTTATGTTGGAAAATGGCACGAAATCGTATTTTAGAGACAAGCCGGCTGGGAATAGGGTTCCGCATGAAATGCTAGATGTGGAGTGGACGTCAGTGTAAGGGTTGTCTACTTGTGGTTCTTTCTCCCTGTAGCTTTTTAGAATGTGTCTTGTATTTCATGTTACCTTTGAAAAACCAATTAGGAGCTTAAATGATGAGATTCTTTCATCTATACAGTAAGGGAAGAGACTTCAGATCAGTTACTAGAGTAGAACAGAATGTTCCTGCCGCACAGGAAATTTGTAGCTGTTTTCAGTGTGTCCTTTCATTTTCAGGGAAAGGTATATGGCCTGATTTTTGTTTTTCAATAAAAGATTGATTTAGTGTGCAGCTTTACTCATGACTGGAAGTTAGTTAAATTAATTGCTTCTTAACTCCTTTGTAACTGCCTTGCAAACATTTCTATCTCAGTGCTTTTTAAAATCTCTTCTTGAGAATTTTGTATTTTTACTTTTTTTTTTTTTTTTTGAGATGGAGTCTCGCTTTGTCGCCCAGGCTGGAGTGCAGTGACACAATCTCGGCTCACTGCAACCTCTGCCTCCCGGGTTCACGCCATTCTCTGCCTCAGCCTTGTGAGTAGCTGGGATTACAGGTGCCCGCCACCACTGCTGGCTAATTTTTTGGTATTTTTAGTAGAGATGGGGTTTCGCCGTCTTGGCCAGGCTGGTCTTAGATTCCTGACCTCGTGATCCACCCGCCCCAGCCTCCCAAAGTGCTGGGATTACAGGTGTGAGCCACAGTGCCTGGCTGTATTTTTACTTTTGAGGACTGCGTTAGAATTAACAAAATCATACATCTGTGAAGGAGACTTTTGTTACGTTTTTTGGACAGCTATGACCGAAGTAATGAAAAAAAAAAATAGTAAACTGGAGTCTACTATTTTGTTGATTTTAGTTTTAGATTGATTTCTAGCTCTGGCTAGGGATTTGACACATCAGCACATGTTCTTTAGGCAAAAGAGCTGGGTGGGACAGAGCTTCTGTTAGGGCAGGTTGCTGTTTTCTTAGTATTTCCTTTGCCTCCTTCGTCAAGAACTAAAAGTTTGGTAGGTTTAGAACTTGGGTGGTCTCTTACATTTTTACCAATTATCTTATACCTGTTGTGAGAATTTATACATCACGGAACACAATGAACATCATCCAAGTAAAACATTAGAACATGAAAATAACATTGCCAAGCTTCCCACTTTGAGATTTGATTGAGATAATCTTATAGTTCATGTAATAATAGATGATAGTGGCCTTTAAATTTGATTTACTTTTATTTTTATATAGATTTCTGGGGTACAGGTGCAGTTTTGTTACAGGCATAGATTCCATGGTGGTCAAGTCAGGGCTTTTAGGTATCCATCACCTGAATAATGTACATTATACCCATTAAGTAATTTCTCATCATCCACCTTCCTCCCACCCCCTCATGCGTGTGACCCTCCACTGTCTATCATTCCTATTGTGGATCTCCTAAATGGAGCAGTCTGTGGCATATACAGCAATATACCTGGCCTACATCTTTTAAATACTTTGTAAAGAACAACATGGCAATTAAGGAAACTTCTTACCACTCGGCATTGTATTGCAGTGACATTGCTTATCATAATTTGGGTTGGCACAGGTCTAGAGCTGTGGATCAGGAACATTAAGTGTTTTGCATGGGCTGCTGCTGTCCCCAGATTTTTGAGCTCTTGAGCCAGGCCATATGCGGGTTGTGAAGGCTGATAACAGCTCATATTTCAGATGTAGAGAATGGCATTTTCTCAGTCCAGTGAGTGGAAAAGAGAATATGATTAGGAATGGAGCATGCAGTGCATTCCTTAGATTAGGAATCAGAGATTTTCCTCTTACTGTTTCCCACCTGAAAGAGAAGGTATACAAAAAGAAGGAATTCTAGAGTGGATCACTGTTCTCTTTCCTCTGGTAACTCTTGAACTAGGGACCTCAAACTGAGTGGGTCCCTTAGCCAACTTCCTTGGCTAAAGGTTGATGAGAACTTGGCGAACAGCCTAGGCATTCTCAGCCAGATTTCTTATCATTTTTGATCGAGTCTTGGCTTTGGAAATTTATGAATTCATTTTTTTGAAAAAACTACCCTTTCTTTAAGTGTGTCAGAGACCTTAGTAGACATGGGTGGAGTGGGGGTGTAAAATTGATTAATTCTATATATTGATCTCTGCCTTTGCTGATGGAGAAGTTCTCTTGAACTATCTCAGAGCAGTATAGTCCTACTTGCAAAGGTTCTCACTCTGTCCCACTGTAACGGTGGACGTAACTGGCAGACCAAACGGGGAGCCAATAATGGACTTCTGTGAAGCGTGTGTCCTTCACTTAGGAAGTTAATTTGCAGAGAAATGTCAGGAGATCTACAGACCAAAATCTCTGTCAGGAGATCTACAGACCAAAATTTTTTCAAGTTGTTCTTTATGGGCAATCTAATACCTGTATATTTTCCTCAAGAATTATACTTTTAATATTTCCCTATCAGAAATATATGTATTTATAAGAACTACCCTTTACAATTTCCTTTATATGCAAACATGTGTGTGCATTTGTATATAAATACATATATACAACTAATATGTTTGTATAAAGAACTTCCTTTATACAAAAAAGTGGTTGTTATCGAGTAATAAAATCATATGAAGGAAAAATTAGATCTCTTTTCATCATTTCAGTTGCATCATCCTGAGATAACTTGTATTAATGATCTGCTGTGTGTGTGTGTGTATATATATATATATATTTTTTTTTTTTTTCTTCTGTTATACTCAGAAATGCGTAGACACACATACAGGGCTTTAAAAATGCTCTGTACCTGGCAACTCAGTTTAAAAATAATTTACCAACATATTAACATCTTTTTAATAGAGCACATGTTGATTTAGTTCATGCTTGTCATTGGCTACAGAATATTCTAGGTATAGAACGGATTGTAACTTAGTCATTCCTCTGTAGATGGAGATTGCATTTAATTGCATTTTCCCCTCCTTTACCAAATCTGCCCTGATAGAGGCTTCTGTATAATAGATGATGCATCATATACACATGCAACTGTTAGGAATTCAAATGTATCTAGTTAGCAAAAAATAAGTAAATAAAGTCAAATTAAGTGAGAGTAAGAAACAACAATGGCCAGTCACAGTGGCTCATGCCTGTAATCCCAGCACTTTGGAAGGCTGAGGTGAGTGGATCACTTGAGGTCAGGAGTTCGAGACCAGCCTGGCCAACATGATGAAACCTCGTCCCTACTAAAAATAAAAAAGTTAGCCAGGCCTGGTGGCATGTACCTGTAATCCCAGCTACTCTGGAGGCTGAGGCATGAGAATCCACTTGAACCCGGGAGGCAGAGGTTGCAGTGAGCCACTGTACTCCATCCACTGCTCTTCATCCTGGGCAACAGAGTGAGACTTGTCTCAAAAAAATAAAAAATAAAAAATAAAAGAACAGCATAAAGGGTGGAGTGGGTGGGTAACTCACCTGCTGCTCCTTTCTACGAGCTTATTATGATAGGGGAGCAGTGGCTTTGCTCTTGTCATTCTCAACTCCCTTTTAGTTTTATTTGTTTACGTATGTATTTGGTGAGCATCTCAGAGCTAGACTGTGATTGTAATGTTTTAAAATATGTGTCATTGTTTATGGCCCCCAAATCCAAGCTACTTACTTCACTTGTGTTCAAGCTGTACAAATAGCAGTCTGTTCCAACACTCAAGGAAAAATTGGTTTGCGTTGGAATTTCCTGAGAAAATGCCATGTCCTTCTCTAATGTGATTCTTTCCTTTGTGATTTCCAAGGGAAATATCTAATAATATGCATATTAGAACCTAGTGATTGCTGTAAGATGCAATTCTTTTTTTTTTTTTTTTTTTTTGGAGACAAAGTTTCCCTCTGTTACCCAGGCTGGAGTGCAGTGGTACCATCTTGGTTCACTGTCACCTCCGCTTCCCAGGTTCTAAGCGATTCTCCCACCTTAGCCTCCCAAGTAGCAGGGACTATCGGCACACACCATCAACCTGGCTAATTTTTGTATTTTTAGTAGAGATGGGATTTCACCATATTGGCCAGGCTGGTCTCAAACTCCTGACCTCAGACAATTTGCCTTGGCCTCCCAAATCGCTGGATTACAGGTGTGGGCCACTGCACCTGGCCCAATTCTTTTCTTTATATGTAAGTCCTACATTTGTAGGATAGATATTTATTTCTAACTTATTGTTACAGAACCTTGCAAACATTTAAAGAAAATTGGAGACAATTGTACATACAAGGAATGTGTGTGTACCCATTGCCCTGTCTCAGCACTTCAGTTTTACCTACCATGTCTTGTCTTCTAGCTTTCATTATTTTAAACATATTCCAGTAATCATATAATTAAAATGGGATACTTTCATAACATACACAGTTGTTGATTGTAATTCCATCTAAGTTACTTTCTTTTTTTTTTCTTTTTTTTTCTTTTTTTTTTTTTTTTTTTTGAGACGGAGTCTCGCTCTGTCACCCAGGCTGGAGTGCTGTGGCCGGATCTCAGCTCACTGCAAGCTCCGCCTCCCGGGTTCACGCCATTCTCCTGCCTCAGCCTCCTGAGTAGCTGGGACTACAGGCGCCCGCCACCTCACCCGGCTAGTTTTTTTGTATTTTTTAGTAGAGACAGGGTTTCACCATGTTAGCCAGGATGGTCTCGATCTCCTGACCTTGTGATCCGCCCGTCTCGGCCTCCCAAAGTGCTGGGATTACAGGCTTGAGCCACTGCGCCCGGCCGTTACTTTCTTAAAAAAAATTTTTTTTTTGAGATGGAGTCTCACTCTTGCTCAGGTTGGAGTGCAGTGGTGCAGTCCCGGCTCACTGCAACCTCTGCCTCCTGGGTTCAAGTCATTCTGGCGTCTCAGCCACCTGAGTAGCTGGGATTACAAGCACACGCCACCACATCCAGCTAATTTTGTAGTTTTAGTAGAGACGGGGTTTCACCATTTTGGCCAGGCTGGTCTCAAACTCCTGACCTCAGGTGATCCACCTGCCTCGGCCCTCCTAAAGTGCTGGGATTATCGACGTGAGCCACTGCGCCCAGCCAAAATGATTTTTATTTTTTATTTTCTTAAAATGTTATTATGATTTATACTGCCATGGGCATACCTTTCTCACAATTCACATTTGGTATCTGCTCTGATAGGCCAAAAAAAAAAAAAAAAAAGACATACCTTTCCTCCTTTCAATTTGAAAATACTCTTTTCTGTTTAAGTTCCTAGGTACTTCTTCTATGAGAATCATTGAATCCAGCCTTTTTCTTACAAAAAAATTATAAAATATAAAAACCAATCCAGTGTTGTTCTTGCTGAAGGTCATTGTAGGTTAATTTGTAAAGTGTTGGCCCTTGTGTGATATCAGGTCTTCCCATCCAGGAATATGTTGCTACTGGTGTCCCAGGAACAGCTGACCCCTCCCTGATCAGTTCTCTTCTCCAACTCCACTTGGAAATCCATCTATCCGATGGTTGCTCTCTCCCACATATGAAGGATTCAGCCCAGCTTCCAGAGAAGTTTCAGGACTCCAGATTTCTATCCCATCCTCTGCTGTGTTCCACCCCCCACCTCACTTCTAGAACTCTACGTCTCAATTCTGCCTGTTCTTGATACCACAGCAGGCATAGAACAGATCTGGTGGTGATTGGCCATATGCGATTTTCCCAGAGCACTCAGTCTCATTTTAACATTAGAAGTCCCCTGAAGGTGAGGTGTACATCCTGAGCAATGAGCAGTTATTGAGCACCATTTATACTCCAGCATGTTACTGGTGTACACGGAAGTGCACACAGACACAGGCCCTCCACCCAGCTCCAGAGCTCATAGTCCAGTATGGAAGAAATACTTCGGTCAAATTGTTTTGGGTGTAACAAACTACTCACATTGTAGAATAGGGGTTTCTGAGTTCCATTCATTCAGAACGCTGCAAGACTCAGGTTATGTATTGAAGCCTACTGACACAGGATAGACTAGAGAAGTGATTTGCCCAAGAGCAACATGGAGTTCTATCCCCAGTCTCTTATATTAAGCCCTGAACTCATCCCGCTCTCCTCATGATTTTCGGTCATGTTTAGTACGCTACTGCTGCTGGTCATTGAGGCCATCCTTTTCCTTTTGTTACTTTTAAAGTTTTAATTATTTATTTTCTATTTGTTTTTACATTTTTATTTGCTGCTTTCTTAAATTCGATGCAAGTGAACACTTAGAGTAATTCTAGTGGGAATTCAGTAGGGTACCTTTTAGGTTCACCTGATATTTGACAGAAAAATTCTTACCTAGCATTAATGTGTTTTTAATAATTGTATTTAGTACTTTGTATAAGATGGAGAATAATTTTCTTCTTCAACCTTGGAGGAAGTATTTGCTAATCACTCCCTCTTTGTAAGCATTGATACTTTCATGACTTCTTTGTAACATTATTTAATGACTGTAGGATGCTTTAGAAAATACAGAATAGGATAAAATGATAGATAGTTGTATTTTTAAAAGTGGAATTGTTTTCTGTCTTTCAGAAACCTTTCGGGGAATTTGTTTTCTTCATTATCTCAAGGAACTTTTGATTATCTTGCCTCATTACGGTCTTTGTAAGTAAAAAATTTTTTTCTCTGTTTTTTGATTTTCATGTCTTTGAAAATTAAAAACATTTATTATGTGGTTTCAGAGACTTTATAAGGACAATCTTGTCAAGTTAGAATCTCATTTGAGAGCTTGCATTCACGTTAGAAAACATACAGTAAGCCTAAATAGTGTGATTTAGACTAGGACAACTGTTTTCTCCTTAGGATACCATATTACTCTAATCTATATTTAGAGTAAGTAAACTGGTAATTTTTTCTTTTTGACTTTTTTTTCAAATCATAAAACGTTGCATTGTTTGACTAATTAAATTTCCAAAGTATAAAATATCCCTTCCTATGAAGAATTTGTAAGAATATTTTATACTTTAGGAATTTAATTTTATCCTGTAAACCCACCCCCCATCTCCCACTTAAAATCAAATTTACAGCTTATTACTGATGTTTCTAGGGATGTTTATTTAGAATGCCTGCTTTATGAAATCAGTTTAAGTTCTGATTTACACAGTTTCTTGTAGCTTTAGAATTGGTTGATTTTTTTTTTTTTCAGATGGTTTTGTTAACAGAGAGATTGCATAGAAGTTATTTTGAAAGTAGCTATTTTCAGATAAACCTTAACATATCTCAGACTATAAATTATCCTAATTTTATTGGAATTACAGTTAAATGTAATGTTTTTCAGGTTTTCATTGAGTAATTTATGGGATTGAGTGTTTTTCTTCCAGGGAATGAATTTTTCTCTCCTGATTCCTCTCTTCTATGTACTCTGACTTCTCCTCTCATCTCCCTTCCATTCCTACACCTGTCATTTAAATCTCATTTAGGAATCTTCCTTGGGATGTAGCTAATAGCTATTAGGAGCCCCAGCCAGCTTCTCACCATCATAGCAGGCATGTGTATGTACTTCTGAAGTCACTTTGGCTCATACTCCATCTTCTTTCTCTTTTTGGCACCCTTACCATTCTTATCCAGAAGACTACCTTTGAGCAGAAACATCTACTTTTGGCATATTTAGTGGGCTCAGGTCAGCCTTTTCTGCAAAGATTAGGAAATAAAAAAGACAAAAGCTAGTCTGGGTTTTGAGACCCTGGGTAGCAGGAGCATGGGAAGTATTTTCATCCCCCAAATGGGAGAAATTGCCAGTGTTTTTTTTACCTGGTGGTGTTAGGAACTGACCAGAAGGTGGTGCTTAGAAATTAGGAGTCTGTCACATCCTCCTCCTGGTGTTGTTTAAATTTATTTTCTGTGCTGTATTCCATCAGATCCCTTTTCTTTTTTCCTTACTCTTTTTTGCCAAAACTAACGAGGTGAACCCTGAGCCAACACTCTAGCTGTGTTAGAAGCATACACACTTAAACATTATTGCACTTTGTTGATTTATTTTTATAGAACATATTGCATTCTATTTTAGCTATGTTTACATTTTGATTCTTCTATTATATGTTGCCCCCCATATTGGCAGGAACAGGGTCCTGCATTTATTGTTATTAGCTGGACTTAGCAAATGTGTGGCACATGAATAGTCAGCACTTAGTAATTATAGTATTTAAGAGATTTGTGCTTATATCTCAGCTCTGTTTATCCTTTCTTCTTCTCATGCCCAAGTGCCAAATTATAAAGGTTTTTGCCTCAAATGAAGACATTTCATTACTATCTTTTGTATCAAAGCTGAGACATTCTTATTTGTATGCTTTTGATTTGTTGGGTCTTTATCTCTTACGTTTGTAAATATCTATGGTGTCACTTGGTGCATAGCAGAAAGGGGTCAGAAACAGTTCCTACCCTAGGGGAGCTCACAGTCTGGTTAGAAATACAGAATATAGTCACAGAAAACAATCCATATTGCTTTAGGTTGCTGTTTCATTGTCAAAATCAACAGAGTTGGTAGGCATTTAGGACAAGAATGTGATAATGATGCTGGAAAATTGGGGATGGCTTCAAGATCTAATATTAATGCCACACACTTCATGATAAATGGGTAGAAGCTTGTTAGACAAAAAGGAATGGGATTTGGTATTCTAGAGAACCCTGGTGTTCAGTAGCTTGTTGCCTAGAAGAGGGATATCTGCCAAAGAGTCTTTGTTTGCCTACCAGATTTCATCCAAAGCAGAAACTAGGGACCAGCAAGAACAGTGTTGGGGTCCAAAACTCTGCAATTCAGCTCCTTGGAGAGAAACTGTAGCTAGCCAACGAAATGTGCTTTAGGCGTGGTATGGGTGAACAGTATTGTGCTTGCCACCAGAAACGTAACCTAATATAAAACAAAAGTGCTATTTAATTTTATTCACTATAATCTCTTAAGTTGTGTTTACATGTTACAGGGAATTCCAGACTGAGTATCTTTTGTGTGACTGTAACATACTGTGGATGCATCGCTGGGTAAAGGAGAGGAACATCACAGTACGGGATACCAGGTGTGTTTATCCTAAGTCACTGCAGGCCCAACCAGTCACAGGCGTGAAGCAGGAGCTGTTGACATGCGGTAAGGGAGAAATCCAAACTGAGAAAGCATTTGCCATATTTTGACTTTCTACCATGTTTTTCTTGACAAATTGTAAGATTCTCTTTATACTTGGACAGAACTAGTATGCAGCCATTAATCATTATGAATTTGATAATATTTACTTTATGCCAACAATTAAGCCAGCTAGATTAAACGACCTTTTTTTTTTTCAATTGGTCTTTAAGGTAGTAGCTGTTTTTAGGTTCACATCAACTTTCTTTATGCAAACCAATTTCAAAGAATAGATTTTCAGATTTTCCATCAGTTGGCAACTCATGAATTTGTAGTAACACAATCTCAGGATGCACACATCCTGTGTGTGGATGGGAATGTGAATGATACAGTCTTTTTGAAGCAACATGTTTCAATGTTCTTAAAAGACTGATACAAGCAGGGCATAGTGGCTCACACCTGTAATCCCAGCAGATCACCTGAGGTCAGGAGTTTGAGACTAGCTTGGACAACATGGTGAAACCCTGTCTCTACTAAAACTACAAAAATTAGCTGAGCATGGTGGCAGGCGACTGTAGTCCCAGCTATTTGGGAGGCTGAGGCAGGAGAATTGCTTAAATCCTGGAGGTGGAGGTTTCAGTGAGCGGAGCTCGCGCCATTGCACTCCAGCATGGGTGAAAAAAGTGAAACTCCATCTCAAAAAGAAAAAAAAAAAACCAAAAAACGGATACAGTTAGATCTAGTAATTCTCTATCTTACAGTTAATTCTTAGGAAATGATCAGCTTTGTATGTAAATCTTCAGACTCTGTGTATAAGCATATCTTACATTCTCAAAAATAGGGGATTGGTTTAATTACTTGTGACATACCCATTCAGTAAATGCAACTGTTGAAAATCATGATTTTGAAGAATATCTGAGGAAATGAGGGAAATAACATATTTGCCACGTGTTAAATGAAAAACACACAAAAACACACACCTACACACACAACCCCATAAAACAAAAACAGTCCTAAAATGGTGGGGGGAGGTCCCTGTTTAGTCTTTGTTTGGAAATAATGTATCATATTTTTTTCCTTTTCTCTTTATTATTGTTGTTGTGTCACAAGTAAAATACGCTCACTGAATGAAAATTAAGATTTGTGCAAAGGAAATAAAAACAGAAACAAAGACCATGTTTATGTTCATGACTGAAAGATAGCTAGTGTTAAGACCTTTTTGTATCATCTTCTATGACTTTTTTCTATTTTTTAACAAAAATATCGTTATACTCTAATGGTATTTTATAACCTTTTTAAAGTTGAATTAATGTAAACGTATTTTCTTATTTAAAATAGATGCATATCAACCCATTGTATAGATGAAGCCATAGTTAACAACTTCTCTGTTATAGCATATTTAGCTCATTAATAATTTCTTGCTTCATAAATAATGGAAGGACTAATTTCTTTGTATGCATTTTTGCATATTTTCTATTTAGGATACACTACTGCTAAAAGTAGAATTGTCGTGTTAGAAAAATGGACTACATATTTAAAAGTCTTTTAATGAATCAATGTCATTTGTGTACATTTTTGTACATATATTTAAAATATTTTTCTGACTGAAAGGAAAAATCTGATTAAAAACTGTTTACACTATATGGGATCTTAAAATACTGGTTTTTCTTGTTTTCTTTAAATGTTCTGATTTTTCTGCAATGAACATGCATTAGTTTTACAGCCAAAAACCTGTGTTGTAATCAAAGGTAATGTAGTCTCCAAAGTGTATTTTAAAGTTGTAAATATCAGCATTTACTTATCACTGATGCCATTTTCTAGAGCACAGCTTGTTCTTTTAGTTCATTTCTATAATCATCTGATACTCTTGTGATGCCACTGAAGAGGAATAACTCTAAATGTCAGAACTGAGTATGAAATTGTTTCTTTTAAATTTCGTTTTTATCTGTTATCACTAAACTCAGTAGCAGCCTGGTTGATGTTAGCATTAGCATGCTGGTTACTGAGGAATATTTGTTGTTCTGTTTTTATAATTTTACCTAGAATTTCTGTAACTTTTAATTATGGCATTTGGAAATAATATTTGTTTCCTGAATCTTTGACTGTCTCTAGACCCTCCACTTGAATTGCCATCTTTCTACATGACTCCATCTCATCGCCAAGTTGTGTTTGAAGGAGACAGCCTTCCTTTCCAGTGCATGGCTTCGTATATTGATCAGGACATGCAAGTGTTGTGGTATCAGGACGGGAGAATAGTTGAAACTGATGAATCGCAAGGTATTTTTGTTGAAAAGAACATGATTCACAACTGCTCCTTGATTGCAAGGTAAACTTTTTTTTTTTTTTTTTAATGAAGAATTGTGCTTGTATATTTTATTTATCCTTTTGGAGTTGCAATGTTTAGTGGAATTTGAATTAATATTTCATCTTCTTGTATTTAAAAATGCAAACATCTGGCATTTCCTTTTCCTGGTTCTTATCTTCTAAAATTAAATAGCCATCTTTTCATCCAGTTTTTAAAGAAAAGGCTTAATTTCAAAGAGAAACTTCAGAAATTGGAGACTTTTTAAAAGTCTTTGGAGGAAAAATGTAAACTTTTAGTGCTAAACCTAATTTCCAACTATTTCCTGCTGCTAAACTTATATTTTCTCTTTTAGTAACCACCTGATATTGACTCTAGTCAAAATATTGACTGATACAATATTTTAAGGTATTTACCTTCTCCACCTACTAGTTGCAAAGAATATAACCTCTGAACTATCAACCTCATGATTGGTGTGAATACCAAAATAATTCAAATGAACTTTATAAAGTATAATAGACTAAGAATATATATGATATTATCACTTACCAGATATTTTACTTTGGTAAAATTTTTACCTATAGACGTTGAGTTTTCTGCTCACTTTCTTCTTTCTTTCCACCTACCTAGAACTTGGCTTATATTTTTATTTCAGTAGAGCTACAGTTGTCAAACTCTCTGCCAGGGCCTCCTAGGGTAACATCACAGCAAACTCGTAGGAGTGCTATGAAATATTACTGAAAAACTAAAGGTTCTGAGTTGACATTCAAATCTCAGGGGTTCTCTGAGTTGAGATTCAAGACTTATGCAGTCGGCTATTTTATAATTTTTCTTGAGATTTCTTGTCTACTAGAAGCACATTTTCATTTATATCTTACAACATTTAGAGTAGATGCTTTTAAATCCTTTCCTACTAATTCCAACATGTGGGCCATCTTGTGGTTATTGCTACTGGCTGCTTTGCTGTTAAATATGGTTCATATTTTCTTCTTTTTAAAAAAATATTGTTTATGTGTCTGACAGTTTTGGGTTATAGACTCGACATTATGAATGAATTGCTGTGGAGGAGAGGTTGGCAAAGTATAGCCTATGAACCAAATCTGGCCTGCTGAGCCCATAAACTAAGAATGTTATTTATATTTGAAATGGTTACATTTCAGATGGTTACATAATTACCTATATAATATTCTTAGTATTGCTTCCTAGCCAGCAAAGCCTGAAATATTTACTGTCTGGCCATTGAAGAAAAAGTCTGCTGACCTCTGACTCTGGATTCTGTTGTATTCCCCTGAAGAGAGCTAACTTTTGTTTGTTCAGGCAGTTAGCTTGGCTGAACTAACTCCTAGCTTTGTCCTCTCTGGTAGGCAGAAGCTAAAGTCTTGGTTTCTGCCCTACCTGCAAGTGTAGTTCAGGATCAGTAAGAGACTTTGGTGCATTTTATGCATAGTAGTTTGGGCTTCCAGCCTGACTTCTTTCTACCTCTGTCTTCTAATTTTTTAAGTCAATAAGATTGTAAGTTTCTATTTGAGTGAGGCCTACCCTTGGGCAAAAGCCATTAAAAAAAAATTCTCCCAGTTACTTCCCAGTGCCAAAAACCCTTGTTTCTCATATCAACTCCTCTTCTGTTATTGCCTGCTTTTGATCAATCTTCATGTGTTCAAATGATTGTAATTTTATAATTTGTCAGGGACATATAATTGTTAGCTGTGGAAAGGGTGATTTAATATGAGCTACTCAGTGATTACTGGAAGCAGAATTCCCTTATTAGGGGATAAGATTAATCGTTGGAAATGATATATTTACACTAGTTTTACTGTAGTGATAATTTCGCATGCCTATACATATGTCAGAATTCATCACATTGTACACTAAGCAGTTTATTGTATAAACAGACAATAATTGATGTATAATTCAACAGTAAAGTTTTAAAAGTAGAACCATTTTCATTGTAAAAGAGCTTTGATTAATTTAGAACTCTAAATTATTTGACTATAAAGTAAGTAGATTTACTGTATAAGTCTATTTCTGCAAGTTATGCTTAAATTTAAATTATGTGTAGCAATGCAAAAAAAAGTTAATTCTAAGGATAGCAAGTTAGCCTAACATTTTTTTTTGGTAGGGACATTAGACTAATGTGAAAATCTTTCATGTGAAGACCGAGACAGTTCTTTACCTAGATTTTGCCCCAGAATAATAGAAAAAAGAAATATGTAGTTATTGTATTGGTTAATCTGAGATTTCTATTGATTTTTCATTGATCTCCCCATGTCTTTGATTCTTCATCAGTAAGAAACAGCATTTTTCTTAAGAGCTGAAATTGAAGCTACTTCTTTCTTTTTAAATCTCCAAATTTGCTGCCTTGAGGATTCCTGAAAATTTTATTCCAGTGATTGGTTTTAGACATTAAAAGTATTGCTAAAAGTTATCCAGGAAACATTTACAGATTTGGAGACTGAAGGGGAAAAATGTAGTAAGAAAACTAGAAACACTCCGTTATAGTGTCATACTTTGGGATGCTGGACTTTGGACGGTTACTGTGGTACAAAGCAAGTACTGTGTGTAAAAGTCATTGTAGAACAAGAAATGAGCATCACTGTCTGGTCCAAGTCTGAGGTTAGATTAATTTTAGAGTGTCTAACAGGCACACATATTTCATTAAGAAGTAGTTGTGGTTATTTAAGAAGACAATAAAAATTTTATTTCAAATTTATGTGTGTTACTTTTTTCAAATGGCTACTAAAGTATTTGAATATAGATAGACATTTTGGGGATTTAATTTAGTAATAGAAACCACCATAGGTATTTTTTTGAGCTGAGAAGGGGGGCACCATGTAAAAGTTACCATGTCAGTGAAGGTTCTGTGAAGTGAAACAGTGTTTGGGAACTTCTGGATTAAGGAATGATTTTCATTGCCAAAATATACTTCTTCCTAGTTCAGTAAAGCCTTATAAAGTAGAATGTTGGACAAAGTTAAATTTAATGTCAAACTCTTTTTTGTGTCACTCTATTTTAAAAATATTAATTACAGTGTGTTTATTTTTCTAACTTAGTAAAGGCAATGAACATTATCTTTGATGATTCATAATATAAAAGTGTCTTGAGCCTTTATTAGAACAATTTGCTGTAGCCATCAATGATTTAGGAGACTGGACAAATGTGTATTTACTTCAAGACATAATTTTGTAAGTTAATTAAAATGATACATACTTTCTGTCTAATTATTTCTTATCATTTGTGTCTACATAACAGCAATGCATACTAGGTCCTGTGGGGGAAATAAAGATTAATTGAAGGCTCTGACATTTGCTCCTTAATTAATAGGTTTTATATAAGAGAATTATGATTTCATCTTGGAAATTAGATTTACTGACAGCTATTTAGAAATACAGCTGTTTTATGAATTGAAATATACCTTAACATGGAAACCTTTTGTGAAAGTATTAATTGGTAATTTACTAAATCTTTTTAGAGAGGTAGTTGGTTTGTTTCTAGTGTAACCCTTTATATTTTACCTTAAACATTTTCTTAATTATGTAAAATCATAATCTTTTTTCTTTTCTTTTTTTTTTTTTGAGATGGAGTCTCACTCTGTTGCACGGGCTGGAATGCAGTGGCGCAATCTCGGCTCACTGCAAGCTCCACCTCCCGGGTTCACGCCATTCTCCTGCCTCAGTCCCCCCAGTAGCTGGGACTATAGGCGCCCGCCACCATGCCCAGCTTATTTTTTGTATTTTTAGTAATGACGGGGTTTCACCGTGTTAGCCAGGATGGTCTCGATCTCCCGACCGCGTGATCTGCCTGCCTTGGCCTCCCAAAGTGCTGGGATTATAGGAGTGAGCCACCACACATGGCAATAATCTTTTTTCATATTTGAATGTTTTCTTCAGAATCTGTGAAAAGGGAGATGTGACTTGGAAACTTCTTCAAGTTTTGCTAAAGAATGTACGACGATGTTTCTGCCTTTGGGCTTGCCATTCCTATTTTTTTTTTTTTTTTTTTTTTTTTTGTGAGACAGAGACTTGCTCTGTCACCCAGGCTGGAGTGCAGTGGTGGTCTCTTGGCTCACTGTAACCTCTGGCTCCTGGGTTCAAGCCATCCTCCAGCCTCACTCAGCCTCCCAAGCAGCTGGGATTACAAGCGTGTGCCACAACACCTGGCTAACTTTTTACAATATTTTTAGTGTAGATGGGGTTTCGCCAGGCTGATCTTGAAGGCCAGGCTGGTCTTGAACTCCTGCCACCCAGAGTGCTGGGATAGCTTGCCATTCCTGTTCTGTAAAGTGTTCTGCTCTCCCTGTTTCTGCAAGGAGAATTCTCATGCATCGTATAGCATTGCATTTGATTCATATGTCTCTTACTGCCCTGATCGTGTATTTTAAAGATCTCTTTCCTTTTTTGCCTCAACATTGAAAGATGTAAAGGAAGGAGTCATTTTTTAAATTCATTTTTATGTAGCAAGTGCTTACCTCACAATATGCATTCAACACTATTTGCTAAGTGAATGATCGAGACCCCTTATTGTCTCCTTTTTTGCCTAATTCTGTTTTCTCTCTTTTTAAAATCTTTCTTTATGCAGTGCCCTAACCATTTCTAATATTCAGGCTGGATCTACTGGAAATTGGGGCTGTCATGTCCAGACCAAACGTGGGAATAATACGAGGACTGTGGATATTGTGGTGTTGGAGAGTTCTGCACAGTACTGTCCTCCAGAGAGGGTGGTAAACAACAAAGGTGATTTCAGGTCAGTGGCGTGGAAAATACTGGGAAAAGTTTCATTTGCCCCAGATCCTTCTGTTGTCTAAGACACATTATTGGTTTCCTATCCTGAGTAACAAAGTTTGAGAACTGTGCATGTCTGAGGACTACCCTTTAGAATAATTGTCATGCGAGCCCGTGTGAAGAGACCACCACACAGGCTTTGTGTGAGCAATAAAGCTTTTTAATCACCTGGGTGCAGGAGGGCTGAGTCCGAAAAGAGAGTCAGCAAAGGGAGATAAGGGTGGGGCCGTTTTATAGGATTTGGGTAGATAAAGGAAATTTATAGTCAAAGGGGGGTTGTTCTCTGACAGGCAGGAGTGGGGGTTACAAGGTGCTCAGTGGGGGACATTTTTGAGCCAGATTGAGCCAGGAGAAGGAATTTCACAAGGTAATGTCATCGCTTAAGGCAAGGACCGGCCATTTTCACTTCTTTTGTGGTGGAATGTCATCAGTTAAGGCGGGGCAGGGCATTCGTACTTCTTTTGTGATTCTTCAGTTACTTCAGGCCATTTGGGCATGTATGTGCAAGTCACAGGGGATGCGATGGCCTGACTTGGACTCAGAGGCCTGACAATAATGATTTCAGAATCACTTATGGAGAGGAACAAAAGGGGTGCTTGAACTTTGTCTCAGACCTGTTGATTTAAGAATCTCTGAAAGCAGAGTCATTTTTAACAAATGGTTTTGTTGTATAAGAGCCATTGCCTTAGGGAAACATTTGAGATATTCTGGTAAAAGAGTACAAAATTCAAACAGGTTAAGTAAGGTATTTTCTGTGTTCACCCCTCCTCCCCCCTCCGCAATGGCCCTTTTATAGATGAACCTTGGAACGTTTTATATTGCTCAGGTACTTTTCAGTACTGGCGGTTCAGTAGGCATCATAATTAGAAGAAACACATATCTCATTTTCTCCCCTTGTTCAGTTCTTCTGGAAATCAAGCAAGAAGGACTTTGGGAAATGAAAGCTGTTGGGTAGCCTGAAATTTGGGGAGCCATGGAATCCCAGGTGGGGTTTGTTGAGCTCTGTTAATGTAAGCAAAGGGAGTTATTTATTTATTTATTTTAGTAGACAGTTTAGGATTTGCAAGAGACGACAGCTTTTACCTTAAACTCTCTTTACTTTCAAAGGTGCTTTGAAACATCTTTAAATATCTTATTTACTTCATCTTATTTATGTTCAGGGATTTAAAAAATGAGTTTATAGTTGATATAAACAAAGGGAAATATGTTATTCTTTGAAGCAGCAGAAAGATCGTTTATTACCCAGTTTGCATTGTCTCTGATGGGTTCAGTTGTCACCTCCTGCCTGTAACCTCAGTGTTTCAAGGGTGGGAAAACCCTTTGGTGTTAATCTTTTAAATCCAAAGCAAAGAAGCAATAATAACGTCTTTGTCTCAGCTAGTTCGCCATTGCTCTTATAAAAATGATTCTTGACATCAATATATGGAAATCAACATTTATTATTGCCAATGGATAAGTCTTTTATGTAAATTAAGTATTGATCTATAATATTATTTAGAATACATGCTTTTAAGTGAAATATATGATATTTGGTAATTTTGTTATATTTAACATCTTTTATCAAATAATCCTAGTATGATATTTACTAGTTATGGTAGATTTTCTATTTTCTTATAGTTTTGATTGCTTTACATTTTAAAAAATAGAGCAATTAAATGTTTATAGATCAATGAATTATCTTTTAACACTCCTTAAGATACTGTGCAATTAAATACCCACTGCATTAATAAGTTTTAGTTTAGTGTTGCTTGATATATTTATGTGATTTTTGAAATGAATTCTATTTTGGTGTGACTGATACTGTAATTTAGTGGTTCCTGTGATAAGCATCAACGGTAACCTGCATTAAACATGTTGAATTTCATTCTCAGTCTTGGAGACAGAGCTCAAATAACAAAGGTTTCTCCCAGCCCAGTTTTGATGACCCGTGTCAGGGGTGTATTGACATGACATGTTCTCATCTTTGATTTTTTTCTCTGCTATGTACCTGTGTCATTTAGAGTTTCTTGTACTATTTTGTCTTCATCTCTAGATGGCCCAGAACGTTGGCGGGCATTACTGCATATCTGCAGTGTACGCGGAACACCCATGGCAGTGGGATATATCCCGGCAACCCACAGGATGAGAGAAAAGCTTGGCGCAGATGTGATAGAGGTGGCTTTTGGGCAGATGATGATTATTCTCGCTGCCAATATGCAAATGATGTCACTAGAGTTCTTTATATGTTTAATCAGGTAACTAGAAAGTCTTCAAGTTTACTTGGGTTGTGGAGAAAACATGGTATTCACAGCAAATACATAAGGTGTTTTTTTTTTTTAAATACTAGGCAAAACATAAGGATTTGGTGTTTTTACTTTGGTTGACTTAACTGTCTTCAGGATCAGGTCTGTCTTAACCACTAGTCAAGTCCCTCTACGGAATCCTTCCTTTCCAGTCACCGTCTCCCTTTGTGCCTTTGTTTGAATATCTTTTTAAACCTGTATCCACCAGACAGAATCCTAACCATCCTTCGAATTCACATTGAAATTCACCTCTTGGATTCCTTTTATAATCACTTTGTTGAAAGCAATCGTGTAGAATACTTGAACTACTCACGTGCTGTTTGTTATCTTTGCTTCTATGCATCTTTTTAAACCTTACCAGACTATAAGCAAGTGGAAGATGGCTTTTGTGTAATGTATTTTCTTTTGCCCCTTAGCACCTGGTAAAAATCCTTTTGCAATGTTAGGTGCTAAGTCAGTGTTAGAGTCAGTAGATAAACAAATGTAAAACATTACTGGCAGTGCATGGCAAAAAAAGGTAAGTGCCAAATAAGTAGTTGGGACTCTTATGCAGTAGGAGTTCCAAGGGAGGTACTGATCACTCCCAGCAGGAATTCTCAGGAAAGGCTTTTATTAAGCAATTGGGATTGAGGTATGTGTAGAATTTGGATAGGCAGAGAAGAGAGAGATGGTGCAACATGTTAACCTCATGTATTTTTATGTATTATTGTATTTCACTCCAAGCTTGAAAAAATTTCCCTCCAGTGAGTTTCAATTGAATTCCAGTTTTCTTAGATTTGTAAAGCATTTTAAGAAGGCCATGATGAGTAAATAATAAAGTTACTTAATTCATTGCTGTTTTGAAATGCAGAGTTAAAATGTCAGGATTGTGTTGATCATTTTGCTAATGACCATTTTGTTGATCATTTTTGCCTTTGAAATGTAGATGCCTCTCAATCTTACCAATGCCGTGGCAACAGCTCGACAGTTACTGGCTTACACTGTGGAAGCAGCCAACTTCTCTGACAAAATGGATGTTATATTTGTGGCAGAAATGATTGAAAAATTTGGAAGATTTACCAAAGAGGAAAAATCAAAAGAGGTACTTTTCTAAATTCAGATTTGTAGCACACAGTGTCAACAATTGGTAGTGTGACAGAGTTCAATCTGTTTATTTTAAGGCCTGTTTATTATGTTTGTCATATTTGAACTAAAAGCACGCTTTTAAATTTCCAGAATTTTGTTGAGATACTTCTGCCTCTTCTCTTATAATGAACTGTTTATTAATGGGACCAGGAGAGGTGAGCTCTCAGTTCTTGGACATTAAGGTCCAGAGATATAGCAGAGGTCGCTGGTGAGAAAGCAGTGTTCTGCCTCCACATTGTGCCTTAGGCAGGGCTGCTTAGCTCAGCCTGCTGGATTTCTCTTCTCCACACACCCTTGCGCTCATCTTTTGTAACGGGAGTTTTAGTCACCCAGATCTTGTAGTAAATTCCTTTTAATTGTCCTTGTAGTAAATTCCTTTTAATTGTCCTTGTAGTGTCCTAGAGAAATGAGAGGATGTTTAGGCACTTTTTTGAAATTCAAAATGATTGGAATATATAAGTTTTAAAAATGCAGTGAATTCTAAAAGTGGCGTATTTTAATCTGACGGGACCACATTGAAACCATGATACGCTTGTCCACATGATATTTTTTAGAGGAAAAAATTGACAAGCACAGTTTATTTCACTTGTGTCCCTGTGAAGAGACCACCAAACAGGCTTTGGGTGAGCAATAAAGCTTTTTAATCACCTGGGTGTAGGCGGGCTGAGTCCGAAAAGAGAGTCAGCAAAGGGAGATGGGGGGGGCTGGGCCGTTTTATAAGATTTGAGTAGGTTAAAGAAAATTACAGTCAAAGGGGAGTGGTTCTCTGGCGGGCAGGGGTGGGGGTCACAAGGTGCTCAGTGGGGGAGCTTTTGAGCCAGGATGAGCCAGGAGAAGGAATTTCACCAGGTAATGTCATCAGTTAAGGCAGGGACCAGCCATTTTCACTTCTTTTGTGGTGGAATGTCATCAGTTAAGGAAGGAACAGGCCATTTTCACTTCTTTTGTGATTCTTCACTTGCTTCTGGCCATCTGGTCATATATGTGCAGGTCACAGGGGATACAATGGCTTAGCTTGGGCTCAGATGCCTGACAGTTTACAGAATGAATGAGCAGCAAATTAATGTTTTGAATAATTTTCAAGGGGCAGAATTATTGTGTTCTTAAGCTTTACGTTTAAAGCTTCGTGAGAACTTTATATGTACAATTTCTTTTGTGATATAATCACTTATAAAGAAGTGAATTATAGAGGTAGAGGGAACCTCAAGCAAGTGGTAAACTGAAGCCCACGCTTAGGTTAGGGCAGGCCTGGAAACAGAACCCAAGATCCCTGACTCATCCATAAGAGTTTTCTATAGCATCACATTCACCTTCTCATACAATGTGGCCCTGACTTACAATTCTAAAAGTGCTCTGTACACAACTGTGGGGAAACACCGGGCTAAACAAAACCTGCATATTTCTTTATGTAGAATTTCTCAGATCCATTAATATTGCTAAAATGTAAATAATAAGCCTTGTTTTCCTAAATCATTCTAATGTATTTTTATATCACATATACACAGACTTATATATCACATATATATTCTAATATATAATATATATTTAGATATATCTAATATGTATATTATATATTTATGTATCTAATATAGGTATATTCTTAAATACCATATATTTTATTTATATATCTATATTAGATATGTAAGATAGATATCTACATATTATACATCTATATATCTAATATAGATATATTCTTATATATAATATAAGATATATATAAGATATTGTATATAATATATGTAAGAATTAGTATCTTGCTTTCTGGTAATAAGTTTTTGGAACTGTGACCCTAGTGCATTAGGCACTTTACTTGATAGGATGTAGTTATTAATGGAAGGAAACTACATACATTGTGTATAAACGGGACTTAGGCAGATAGGCCACCTCACTTGTCAGCTGGATAACATTTCATTTGTTTTCTGAACTTCAGGGACCATGATTTTCTAATAACTGCTCCTGATACTTGATTGTGTCTCCAGGGCACAGCCCACTTTCCTGCAGTGAATTTTCCTTGTACTGGGAGAGGCCATTTGGATTCTGGCTCTGTGATTAATATTCTGCTCCATTGTTGCTTAAGATGACAGGTTAGCTGCCCACAGGATTAGCAGTCATTTCTGGTAGCAGGATGTTTCTAGTTACTAGAATAATTGTAATGACATTTGGAATGTGGACATGGAAGAACATTCACCATTGAAGAATACATGTTTATGATGTGACCCTGTTTTGCTCACCCCTCAGCATGAGCAACGTGGTGTCCAGAGGTGTATGTTGAACTGTTTGCCAGCGTGTGGAAGAATAGTCAGCTGTGCTGACGGGTTCTTAGGTGGAAACATCATATTGAACTGGAAGTAGACATGGTTTTATTAGTTATTAATTAACCATGGGCTTATTCTTCATTTTTCAAATTGGGATGCTGTTTTCTCTGTATAATTTGAAAAGTGTATGTGCACAAATAAAGGCGAACAATTTAGCAAAATAGTTGCAAAGCTTGAATATAATTTTATTAGGTTATGAAATATAACATTTTTCTGACCTCAGAAGCTAAGAAGGAAGTCCTTTTAAACAATCACGAGTGCATCAGTTAGTTCTGTAAAAATGTATTGTGAAGAAGATTGCTGTCACTTTTACTAGTTAACATAGGACGGAAAAGTTATGATTATCTTTGGAAGCAAGTGATGGCAACTTACTAACTGTCAGCACGAGAAACAGGAAGATATTCAGGATTGAATAATTGAGGTATAAATGTAATAATATTGCGTGTGATGCAGTGACTGACATACAGTTCTCTGGCAATTTGAGCCACAGACCATAGCTTTCACCATTTATTAGAGCAGTGAAAAAAAATTAGGAGGCTTAAGGGCTTCATTTTAAGTTAATTACCACAGCATAAAATTATGCCAAGTTATCCTAAAATGCACCTAGCTTAGAGAAATAATTAATTAAATTGATTTTTGTGTTATGACTGAAAGTTATTCTTTTATGGGTGATTTCAAAGCTAAAGTATTGTGGGGGAATTGCTTCTTAATCTGTGATTGAGCCTGGACAACACAAGCTGGCACTTTGTTGTCTCAGAATAGGCATTAAAAGCTATCAAACTGCCAGATCTAAGTGATGCATTTAATGGATCCTTTTAAAAACAGTTAAAGGTTGTCTGTCAGGCAACAGAAATGTCTGTTATGTATTTACTAAAGTGATTTTTCTTATGAAAACAGTATGCGTATTCATTTTATAAGATGGGAAAGTTAAATATAAAGATTAGATCTGGTGACGCTTTCTGGCACGCTTACTGTCTCTTGTTTTAAAATATGTGAGTGCAATATGTGCTTTACACTAGTTTTTATATAGATTTTTACAAATGTATGGCTCTTTCATTGATTTTAAAGTGTCATTGCTTCTGTATTGACGGTTATGATTCTTTGGTATTCTTTTTTTTTCTTGATCTTACTTGCCAGACTTTTCTGTATTATTAAGCTTTTCCAGGACATTATTCCTAAAACTTGACCACACATCAGAATCACCTGCTGGATTTATTATACTCAGAGATTGCTGCCTGAGCTCCCCCTCCTTGCCATTCCCAGTTGCCATTTCAGCAGGTCTAAGTGGGTTCAGAGAATTTGAATTTCTAGTCAGTTTCAGGTGATATTTCAGGCAGCATGACTTTGACACTGGCTTTGAGAACCCCTGTAGCATCTCCATTTCTATTGTTGCTTTAATTTTTTTTTTTTTAGGTTGGGGGGGAGTTAACTTTTTAAGAACTTTTTCTTGGAAAATTGAAAAGTATAGGAGAATATTATCATTAATACCTATGCTATACTTCTGCTTGGCTTTGACGGTGTTCAACACAGCAAGCCCTCACTTGCGGTCATCTATAGGTTCTTAGAAACTGCAACTTTAAGTGAAATGATATATAATGAAACCAAATTGACCATATGCTAATTGACGTAAATAAGACTTATAAAATCCCTAGAGATCATTTCTGGTCAAAAAAATATCACTAAACTTCCAAATAAAGGCCCCAGACATTCTAATATTAAACATTGAAATAAGTATGAGCCATACACATATTTAAGAAAGATTAATAAAAACAAGACAATTATTTACCCATTGTGTTAGTTTTCATGCTGCTAGTAATGACATACCCGAGAGTGAGTAATTTATAAAGAAAAGAGGTTTAATTGACTCACAGTTCAGCACATCTGGGGAGGCCGCACAATCATGGCAGAAGGCAAAGGAGGAGCAAAGTCATGTCTTACATGGCAGCAGGCAAAGAGAGAATGAGAGCCAAGTGAAAAGGGAAACCCCTCATAAACCCCCTTATAAAACCATCAGATCTTGTGGGACTTATTCACACGACAGTGGAGCAGTCAAATCTTAAAGCTCCAAAATGATCTCCTTTGACTCCATGTCTCACGTCCAGGTCACACTGATGTAAGAGGTGGGTTCCCATGGTCTTGGGCAGCTCTGCCCCTGTGGCTTTGCCGGGCACAGCTTCCCTCCTGCCTGCTTTCATAGGCTGGCATTGAGTGTCTGTGGCTTTCCCAGGTGCACGGTGCAAGTTGTTGGTGGATCTGTCATTCTAGGGTCTGGAGGATGGTGGCCCTCTTCTCACAGCTCCACTAGTTGATGCCCCAGTAGGGACTCTTATCTGGGTGCTCCGCCCCTATATTTCCCTTCTGCGCTGCCCTAGCAGAGGTTCTCCATGAGAGCCCTACTCCTGCTGCAAACTTCTGCCTGACATTCAGGAATTTCCGTACATCCTCTGAAATCTAGGCGAAGGTTTCCAAACCTCAGTTCTTGACTTCTGTGTACCCACAATCTCAACACTATGTGGAAGCTGCCACAGCTTGGGGCTTGCACCCTGTGAAGCAACAGCCTAAGCTGTACCTTGGCCCCTTTTAGTCATGGCTGGAGCAGCTGGGAGCAGGACACCAGGTTGCTAGACTGCACACAGCACATGGACCCTGGGCCCAGCCTGTAAAACCATTTTTTTTCTCTGAGGCCTCCAGGCCTGTGGTGGGAGAGGCTGCCATGAAGACCTCTGACATGCCCTGGAGACATTTCACCATTATCTTGGGGATTAACATTCAGCTCCTTGTTACTTATGCAAATTTCTGCAGCCTGCTGGAATTTCTCCTTGGAAAAGGGGATTTTCTTTTCTATCGCATTGTCAAGGTGCAAATTTTCCAAACTTCTATGCTCTGCTTCCCTTCTAAAACGGAATGCCTTTTACAGCACCCAAGTCACCTCTTGAATGTTTTGCTGCTTAGAAATTTCTTCTGCCAGATACCCTAAATCATCTCTCTCAAGTTCAAAGTTCCACAAATCTCTAGGGCAGGGGCAAAATGCTGCCAGTCTCTTTGCTGTGACAAAACAAGAGTCACCTTTGCTCTAGTTCCCAACAAGTTCCTCATCTCCATCTCAGACCACCTCAGCCTGGACCTACTAGCCTCTAGGAAGTTCCAAAGTTTCCCAGATTTTCCTGTCTTCTTCTGAGCTATCAAACTGTTCCAACCTCTACTTGTTACCCAGTTCCAAAGTTGCTTCCACATTTTTGAGTATCTTTTCAGCAGCGCCCCACTCTATTGGTACCAACTTACTGTGTTAGTCCATTTTCGTGCTATTAATAAAGACATACCTGAGACTGGGAAGAAAAAGTGGTTTAGTGGACTTGCAGTTTCACAAGGCTGGAGAGGCCTTACAATCATGGCAGAAGGCATGGAGGAGCAAGTCACGCGTTAGGTGGATGGTGGCAGGCAAAGAGAGAGCTTGTGCAGGGAAGCTTCTCTTTATAATACCATCAGATATTGTAAGACTTACTATCACAAGAACAGCATGACAAAGACCCGCCCCCATGATTCAGTTACCTCCCACTGCGTCCCTCTCGTGACACGTGGGAATTGTGGGAGTTACAATTCAGGATGAAATTTTGGTGGGGACACAGCCAAACCATATCACTAAGTGTTGGTTGATTGGGGGCATTAATGAGAAAGGTCTAATGTATCCTTAACTGTGATATTTGCTTGCTTCCGCCAAGTGCCAGAGTAGGGGGGCTCACTTTAAACTTAATTCTTAGATTGAGGTTTTTAAGAACACAGAAGTAGTATAAAGGACCCGTTTCAAGGTCAACTTGTGTTTCGAAATTGTCAGAGAATAATTTTTTTTTTTACCTCCTTCTATCTCTTGCCCAGGTCAAGACAGGCACGTTTCCTGGCTCTCTGCTTCCATGAAGCTGAGTGGTTGCTGGGTAGACCCGATGCTGCAGGTGGTGTCCTTTGATTTTCTAGCTTTGTAACTGGGGGTCTTCTTCTGGTACCCTGTGTTGGCATGGCCTAGGCTCTGTGTGGAAGTCAAAACATACCTTGTGGTCATCAGAATTCAACCTCAGAGCTCTTCGGATTTCTGCTGTTCTTTGGCGACTGGGTTTTGGAGGAGGCTCCATTTTCCTACTTCTTAGTGATGCATTTACAAAGATAACTGTTTTCCTTTCAGCATTTTTCACTTTCTGCTGGGGAGTTCTCCAGAAAAGGAAATGCACATACGTGTTTGTAATCTCATATATTTCAGTAACACCTTAGGGTAGAATCAGTATTTGGGGATATTTTATCTTTTAATATATGAGATATTTACAGATTAGCACAATGACAACTAAATTTATGGTTCAGTTTTTTTTTTTTTTAAGTTTTGAATGTGTGGGCTTTATGAGGCTCGAGCATGAGACCTGATGGTAGACACATCATCGCTCTTGAAGAATTATGATTATTACAGATCTGAGAACTCCTGCCTTGCAATATTCTTCTCGACCTCTTTTCCGCTTCTGCCCATTTCCTCAGTTCCTCCACTGTTACCCTCATCCTCATCATTCTCTTTACTCCTATACCTCAGTAAAATCAGAGCTTTAACCTTTGCCATAACCCTGATGATGATCACAGTCAGACTGTTGTTGAATAGCAAATGCTTACCTAAGCAACCTGCTGAGAAGCCTACAGAGGTATCCCGTGGCACGTAAGGCCAGATGTGACTTTTAAAACTTGACTTTCAGAATACAACAGTTCCATCATTAATCAGGGTGATAGCATACCTTGAAATAGGTGTGATCCCGATAGTATCCTTAATTTGGAACCAGGAGAACATCGTGAAGACTGCTTGAGCTTAATAGGATCAGCTGCTGCAATGATGGTGATGTAGGTTCCTCTGTTTGTCATCTCCAAAACCATTGCTCCACCTATGCATGTGTCTGTTAATTCTTGCTTTTCTGGTTATTAGAATGAACAAAAGTGTTCCTTCGCTGCTCAGTGATTGAAAATGTAAATATGGGAGGGCCTAGGTCACTTGGCCTTTCTCAAAAACTTCATGAATTGCTTAATTTATATTTTTGCTGGGTATGTGAAGATATGTCTTTTGCTTTTTTTTTTTTTTTTTTTTCTTATTTTACCATGGAATGAGATGTTCTGAGCATTGTAGAGTTCTTGGTCCCATTTTACAAATGAGTAAACTGAGTCTCACAGAGGCTGATTTGCTCAGGGACCTCTAAACTTGTAAGTGACAGACTTGAGATCTCAACCCAGGAGTATTTAACTCCAAGGCACATAGATATTATGTCTTCGGTGTTAAAGACTATACATTAAATGTCATCAAGTTTAGTTTATGTATTATCTTGTATATTAATATAACATCAGAAATTTACTAAATTAACAGGTGTTTTTGACCTAATTTTGATAAAACTTCCAAGCCATTTGTATATTAAGAACTTGAAATATCCTGTCTCTTACAACATTTGACATTGAGCACTTTCATTGCCATTAATGTGTGTTTGTTTCTTCCGCATGTTATCTTTGATAAAGTCCATTCGCTCATGTTTTTGGTTGGTCCTCCCACTTTAGTGTGACAGGTGCAAGAGCAGGTGGAGGAGTCCTTCTGACCCTTTTGTGGCTGGAGTGGCCTTCAGGGAATGAGGCCAAGGAGAAATCTGATGCGTTCTCCTTATACTGGTTGCAGTTTTTAAATGAGCTTTGTGTGTCAGATTTCAGGAATACTTTTTTTAATCCAGTGTAATTTTTCATGCCTTGTTACCCCTTTTGTGTCACTTTTTGCCACTGGGACAGATTCAGAGCTACTTTTGTAACCAAGCTACAGAAGCATATAACATTTTCTGATTATCTGCTCTAGGGAATGTTTTGGCAACAAATCCCTTTCCTCCATTCTTAGCCATTTGGAGTGAAATAATGAGAAACATAGCTTGTTCTCAACTAAAGCAATTGCTGTTGTTAGCCCTGTACCTTTTTAGAGGTATTTGTTTTTTTACTAACAGAAGTTAATTTCTGTATTACTGGCATTATCTAGCGGGACATAGCAGTAGTTCTTTGATCATGTAATAATGATGACTTTTTCAAGAGAGATAATGTACTCATCAGATCTCATGTCAGGTCCCCATAAAATTCCTACATTTAAAACTTCAAGGAAGTATTAGTAAGTTTAGTTGTAACTTTGCTAATCTCTAAACACTGCCTATATTTCAGTGATGCCTTAGAATAAAAATCAATATTTTCATGTATTTTAAAGTTTTGCATCCAGTGGGAATTTTATTAATATATATGATAGCCATAAAGTGTATTTCACCATGTTATCTCTTTTACCTCTTTTATTTTTGTGTAAAATCTTCAAATGACAGTAAGAATAATAGACAAAATCTTAACTAAGTTATTCCAACTACTGTGAATTTCCATTAAGACTTTGGACTTATTAGTCTAGCATCTGTATAAACGGCAGATTGACAGATTCAGTAACTGAATAGGAAGAGTCAGTACCCTTCTTTATAACTCCAGAAGTAGAATGACATTCACCCCCGTACCTGTTTGTTAGTAAGAAGATGCACTAGGATGCTAATGTTCCAATGAATCATATCAAATGAACCAACTGAGGATTCTGCAAAGCTTGATTACAGGCTCTTCTTAATTATTTGTCAGTTTGTCATGTTAATATCTTCGGTTTTGGGGGAAGTACCCCTTGAGAATGTATTAGTTCATTAAAATAGGTGTTTGGATTAAATTTCATTACTCTATATCCTGTATTCCTCTGCACATTTCCTTCATAGCAGTTACCACAGTCTAAATCACTTTTTAAAAATGGATTTATATGCTTGTTTTGCATTTCCTTCACCAGACTGTAAGGTTGAAGATAGAACTTGTTTCTTTCTTTTGCTGTTGTATCCCTGTTGCTTCAGACAGTGTCTGGCTCACATTGGCCCTCAGTAAATAGTCAGTGAACAGTAATCATGAACGTTTAAAATGAATATTGATACATATCGAATACATGGACATTGATAACTGTTGGCTTCTCCATCAGCTGTTGTTCTAGTGAATAAGGATATAAATATAAGACATTTTGTTTTCTCTACCCTCAGGATGTTTACATTGGAAGTAAAATAAGGAAAACGTTGTGATACATTATGGTAAGGGCAGTAAAAAGTCAGAAAACTTATTTTAATAGGATCAAGCTGGGAGAAAGTGGTACTTTACAGAAGGTCAAGTGGCAGTTTAGTTGGATGCATTTGTCCTGTTTTTATGTGAACACAGACATACAAAGACAGCCCTCCTACTACTTCTAGAGTCTATCATCTTAAAAGAGAGGCCAATTTCGGGATTAAAACAGTAAAAGCGCCAACATTTTTTGAGTGCTTGCCATGTGCCAGGCACGGTTTTAGGAACCTTGTGTTTATTATTGGAACTTAATCTCCACAACATTCAGAAAGATAGGACTATTATTATCCATACTTATGAATAAAGGAAGCGGAGAGACCAAGAGGTAAAGTGTTCAGGCTAGGTACTCATGGTCAGCATTTGAAGTCCTGTTCTCATCTATGTCTTTACTGTGGTTGCCTCATCCCGTGGTTCCAGGATTGAGATCTGGTGGATTTCCAAAGGCCTGACTTTTTTGTAAAGTGAACCAGGGTGGGATGGACTGAACTTCTTTCAAACCCTATTCAGCCCCCGTAATTATACATCGTGTGAAGTGTATTGGATGCAAAATGGGATTGAAATTTCAACGGAGATCTTCTGGGATGATCAAAAGACATCTGTTAAGACAGCTCTGGCTTTCTGGCTTTGCACTGGGGCTTAATGCCTTTTAATGCTTACTTCTTGATTAGGGACCCAGCCAGCTTGCAAATTCTGTGATCCCACCTCTGGAATGTTTTTGTTGTTCTTTCTGCTGCACATCTCCCTCTAGTGAACGTTTTGTTCAATACAAAATCCTCTTGACACCAGTATGTCTCATTAGCCCTGGACGGTTCAATTTATTTCTCTCAGGTGAGACGTACAAGTTATAGTAAACAATAGTCAGTTGACTTTTCAGTGGCTTTGCCTGACAGGTGTTTCATTTGTAAGTTACAAAGTGAGCAAATAAAAGTCTGATAAATGAAACAAGTAAAACGAACAGTGGAAGAGTGCATTTATTTTATTGTATTGGATCTTAAAAGCGTTCATTGAGTTGGGAGAAAGGGAAGACGCAGTTCATTCAAGGTGTAGGAAACTGCATGTGCAAGGGGATGGGGGTGAGATTATACAACACATACAAGGACGTAGCAGTAGCTGGACATCCCTAGAATGTTGAACATGTGCAGACTAAAGAGGTGGGCAGTCTTTCTTTCTTTCTCTTTCTTTCTTTCTTTCTCTCTCTCTCTCTCTCTTTCTCTCTTTCTCTCTTTCTCTCTTTCTCTCTTTCTCTCTTTCTCTCTTTCTTTCTCTCTTCCTTTCTTCCTTTCTTCCTTCCTTTCTTCCTTTCTTCCTTTCTTCCTTCCTTTCTTCCTTTCTTTCCTTTCTTTCCTTTCTTTCCTTTCTTTGCTTTCTTCGCTTTCTTCGCTTTCTTCGCTTTCTTTCTCTCACTGTCACCTAGGCTAGAGTATAGTGGCACGATCTCAGCTCACTGCAACCTCTGCCTCCCAGCTTCAAGCGATTCTCCTGCCTTAGCCTCCCGAGTAGCTGAGACTACAGGCATGGGCCACCATGCCCAGCTAATTTTTTTTGTATTTTTGGTAGAGATGGGGTTTCACCATGTTGGTTAGGATGATCTCGAACTCTTGACCTAAAATGATCCGCCCACTTTGGCCTCCCAAAGTGCTGGGATTACAGGTGTGAGCCACCACACCTGGCTGGCAGTGTGTATTTCTTAATAATAATAGTTTGATTTAAGCTAATGCATGCACGAAAAGGAAGTGTTTATAAATGGTTTTCTAGATGAACAGTCAAGATCTTTTTATTCTGGTATTCTGTGACTTCCTTTCCTTCCCTTTAATCTAATTGCCTTTCTTTTCCTCCATTCGAGATATCACCTGGCAGTCTTTCCACCAGTGATGTGGTGGCCACTTCCTATGCTCTTTTGCGCTAAGTATTACTAAATGGCTATACTTGAATGAACTGTTCATATCTGAAGATGTTTTCATGAGAAACAAGTAAAGTGCCTATTGGGTTCTCATGTGGAATTTGAGTCTGAAGGCCAGTCTCACTGTCTCATTAGGATTTTGATTCTACGAAATAGTTCATGGTGGTTTTAAAGATCTTTCTTTTTTCTCGTGAACCCCTGTTAGCTAGGTGACGTGATGGTTGACATTGCAAGTAACATCATGTTGGCTGATGAGCGTGTCCTGTGGCTGGCGCAGAGGGAAGCTAAAGCCTGCAGTAGGATTGTGCAGTGTCTCCAGCGCATTGCGACCTACCGGCTAGCCGGTGGAGCTCATGTTTATTCAACAGTAAGTGTAACATTATCATAGACTCCTGAGGAAATAGTGCATTTCACACAGCTCTCACCCGAAAGAGATGGGTCTCTTCTCTATTATGGGGTGAATATCTTCTCTCACTGCTGATTATACAGAATTTCTTCCCTAAAACATTTTATGAGTTAATTTTGTTTTCGAGTAATGTTTTCTTGGGAACTGGAAAATACTTTCTTAATCTGTAATTTGAATGTTTATCACCATCTAATCCACTGAAACTGTTTCTGCAATAGAAAATAAGAACACTATTGTATTGCCCTGCTGGCATGTACCCATGGTCCATCTGAGCTAATACTCTGTTCTGGGCCCTGAAGGATATTTTGAGAGAATGTCTGATTGTTTGCCCAGGTTTCAATCTCAGAAGAGAACTGGGATGCCCTCCAACATTTGTGAAGCTATTGGCATTTTCAGTCAATCCCACTCTTGGGGTAATGAGTTATTAATAAATAATGATCACTCAGTTACATAGTATTAAGCATTACTTATGCTAAATTGAACTGTTGTAAATTTCTTTATATACTACTTACTTTTTCGTCCTAAAAAGGTGGTGAATACAGTAAATAATGTGATATTCCCTTTGATCTGGTCCTTGATTTTCATTTCCTAATTATTTTAGTGGGCTGACGTAGTGTAGAATATTCTACACTTCCTCCTGTGATTTTACACAGTTCAAGATTACTTATTTTCCTGTTGATTTCTGAGACCTTTTTTTGATGTTACCATGTTTTATTGCTCCCTTTGCTCAATTAAGTTTAGTTATTTTTTCTGAATAATAAATAAAATGGAGCCTCAGCATGGCTACTGTCTTTGTTTTTTATTGCTGTTTTTTTTTTTTTTTTTAATATTTTTATTTTTGGTGATGGAGTCTTGCTCTGTCACCCGGGCTGGAGGGCAGTGGTGGGATGTTGGCTCAGTGCAGCCTCTGCCTCCCATGTTCAAGCAGTTATCATGCCTCAGTCTCCCAAATAGCTGGGATTACAGGCGAGCACCACTATGTCTGGCTAATTTTTGTATTTTTAGTAGAGACGGGGTTTCATTATGTTGGCCAGGCTGATCTTGAACTCCTGACCTCAAGCTATCCACCCGCCTCGGCCTCCCGGAAATGCTGGGATTACAGGTGTGAGCCACCGCGCCCGGCTGGGTCACTGTTTTTGTAACGTAAATCAGTGGAGTTTCCCTCTCAGATTCGTGACCTCAGTTGAGACTAGCTTGTCATATTTATGTCCACCTCGGCCATTTAGATCCATTTTAAATCTCATCCTTTAACCATCTTTATTAATCAGCTGGAAGAACTTCCCCCCCTTTCTCTGAACTGCATTAGTTTTTCTGGGAACCCAAGGGTACAATAAAGGTCATAGTAGGAATTTGCATACCATCTCAACGTGTAAACAAAGTTCCAGGAGATGATACATCTACTTATAATAAGTAAAATGATACGGCTTCACAGGTGCCTCAAAATGACAGATTTCTTTCTTTCAACCAAGGTTTCATGTGTTGGGCATGATGACTGCTGCTTGTCAGAAGGTCTGGTGGTGGTTTACATGTGTCTTTGACTAGTAAAAAATTGGAATACACATGATTAACAAATAAGTTGAATTAAGACTTTTCACTATGTTTACATTGTGAGGCAAAAACTAATACAAAGATTCTTTATGCTTGAAAAGTTTGGGAACCACTAATTATTTTCTGTCACATGCATAGGACTTTCCAAATTCTACTTTATTTTTTATATTTTTAAATTTATAGATTATTATTAGATTACAATTAATAGATTGTAAGCATCGTGCACCAAAGTTTCATGCTTTAAAGAAAAAGACATCTATATGTGGTACTTAGAATGGTGCCTTGCCTGTGGGATAGGCACATACTTAATCATCCTTAAAGGAGGGAGATGTCATGTTGTCCTTAGAATTTACACTAAATCACTGAATCCTGTCACCCTGCTGGATGTGAAGGTGTGGCTCCTTGTCACTTCTCACGCCCACTCTGTCCTCCGGCGAGTGGGCCTGGTGGCTGTCTGTATCGACAGGTCGTATGTTTTGGTGGTTCCCCTTGGTTCATTCTTATTCCTGAATTCCTTTACAACTCTAGGTTAGGTGCCATATTTTTCAGATGCTTTTTCCGACCTAATTTGCTTTTTTTTTTGGAGACTGAGTCTTGCTCTGCTGTCCAGGCTGGAGCGCAGTGGCACAATCTCGGCTAACTGCAAACTCTGCCTCCCGAGTTCAAGCAATTCTCTTCCCGCAGCCTCCTGAGTAGCTAGAACTACAGGCATGTGTCACTACGCCCAGCTAATTTTTTGTATTTTTAGTAGAGATGGAGTTTCACCATGTTGACAAGGCTAATTTGCTTTTTAAATCTGTTCATTTCCTACTATTTAAACTAACAGATCTCTCTTCCTTTTCTGAAGAAACAGCTTTGGAGAGAGTCTGTGTAAAGCTTTTATCAGTGAAACTTAATGCAAAGAGTTAATGATCTTCCTGTAAAAGGAAAAAGTGAATATGGCCAGATGTGTCGAGTGCTTTCCCCAATCTCTAATATTTAGCTCTCATCCTTCCTGTAAGATGAGCATTTAGAGGGTCCACTGATTTCTCTAGCTGCATTTTTTTTTTCAGGATGCTTCCATTTTTAGCTTGTCGTTTCCTTCAAAGTGCTCCTTAAATTATTTTTAATTGACTTCTTAGACCTGATCTTCCGTACTTCATGACTTCTTTTCCTCTTGTTTGGTCTCCTTTTCATTTTAGGACATCCTTTTCATTCCAAGGTCTTTTTTTTTTTTCCTGCCAGTTACCTACACAGTGATTTTGTTTAGGAAGAACCTGGGCTTTCTGGTTTGGCTAATGCATAGTGTTTTGTGTTTGAAAAGTCTTTGAAAGTGCTTTTCCTTTGTGCTATAAATCATTCATAACTCCTGTTTGATTGACTTTTGAAGTATTCACCCAATATTGCTCTGGAAGCTTATGTCATCAAGGCTACTGGCTTCACGGGGATGACCTGTACCGTGTTCCAGAAAGTGGCAGCCTCTGATCGTACAGGACTTTCGGATTATGGGAGGCGGGATCCAGACGGAAACCTGGATAAGCAGCTGAGCTTTAAGTGCAATGTTTCAAATACATTTTCGAGTCTGGCACTAAAGGTATGTTACCTTCTGCAATCATTTAAGACTATTTACAGTTAAAGTAGAGTGCTCCGAATGTTCTGCTTTGCAAAATAACCTTATTAGAAGATTTTTTTGCAGGGAGGTAGGTATTATTGCTTTTTCTATTATTTTAAAGAAAACTTTAACCAGGAAGAACTGCATTACGACTTCCATGGGCGTAGGCGTTTTGGCCTTTGATTCCCTCTCCCTCCATAAAAATATCAAAAATTACATTTTGTAACTGCAGTGGTATAAATGCAGATATCCTATTACATATTAAAATATTTTATTCAACTTATAAGTTTATTTTTTTTCGCTCCTGATTTTAAGACAACAATATGTTTTCATGGGCCCCTAAAAGTATCATGAACCTTTGGCCCTGTGCCTGCCAAGCCTAGTGGAGAAGTCAACCCCGAGGCCAGGCGTTTAATCAGGCAAGCTGTATATCAAAAGTTTTTGGCAGAAAATACAAATATGTCATATATCTTTAAAAAAAAGTTTCATTGAAGCAAGCAAAATGAAAGCATTTTTGCTGATTTTTAAAATTGGGGGTTTAGATATATTTGACTACACCATATTGAAGCAAATAGAGGAGGCACAACTCCAGCATCCTAATGGAACTTAATTTTTTTCACTTACCTTTCTGTGAGCATGTGTAATTGTATTCTCTGGGGTTTTCAATATCACAGTACCTTATTTCTGTCTTGTCCCTGAATAATATCACAAACAATATTCCGGTCATTTTAATGGCTGCATAATAACTGATCCAACAGGTGTCAGGTGTTCCGGTTTAGTGTGAGCACTCAATAAATATTGAATGAATGAACGAATTAGTGTATTTTTCTATACTTTTTCTTGGTGACCACCATTAAAGAGAGCCAATTTGCTAAATTTAGAAAATCCCAACTGCCCAAGAAAATCTCAACTAGGTCAAAATGTCTGATAATAATATATTTACTTGATACCCTATACTCAGAGGAAAATTGGCAAGATTTGCCTGTTAATATTGGTGCTAAGGGAGTATTTGATGCACTGTGCCACACTCCTTTGGACCTGCTCAGCTTTCCTTATTGTGTCTTATATTAGGAAAAACAAAACAAAACAAAAACCACAAACATACTATGAAAGCCTAGAAACAGCAACACAGAGAAGCCCATGAGAGAAAGGTGTGTTTTTTGAGGAAAACTTAAAATTGATGAACACTTCTGTCTTAGATGATCACGGTTGGTAGAAAGGGATTAAAAATGATGAAACCCTACATTGCATCAATTTCACAACGTATCCCTCTGGGTAAGGAGAGTTTCTACTTGCTAAAGTAGAAAGCTTTAGATGGACACTCAGATTTGTCAATTTCATGCTATTCTATCCTTTTGTTTTGTTTTGTTTTGAGACGGAGTCTCGCTCTGCCGCCCAGGCTGGAGTGCAGTGACCGGATCTCAGCTCACTGCAAGCTCCGCCTCCTGGGTTCACGCCATTCTCCTGCCTCAGCCTCCGAGTAGCTGGGACTACAGGCGCCCGCCACCGCGCCCAGCTAATTTTTTGTATTTTTAGTAGAGACGGGGTTTCACCGTGTTAGCCAGGATGGTCACGATCTCCTGACCTCGTGATCCGCCCGTCTCGGCTTTTAAGATCATCCTGTAACCAGAGAGCAAGGACACATTACACTATTATTCATGCTTCATAGGTGGACACGATTAAACTGAATAAAAAAGGAACACATCCCTCATGACACAAAATTGGTTAAAAATTCTAATATTAACGGCATAAAACGTGCTTAAGCTTTAGCACTTGAACAGAAAACTCTCTTTACATTTTACATTTTATACTACGGCAATGTTTGGTTTTTCTTTGCATCCTTTTTTTTTTTTTTTTTAAATCCCTTGAATATACTAACTAGAAAACCTGAACATCCAAAAACTGATTGCACTGCCTTTAAATGGGGAGCATGTGCTGCTATGTGAAGTTAAACCCATAAAGAGGCAGTCATTACTTAGCAGTAGGTGCCTCCTTGATTTGCTTCCTGCATATTTCAGAATCTCCGTCCTTCCCGCTATACTCCCTCCTCAGACTGCTTCAGACTTCCATCCTGTATTGCCCACACCATGGTAACTTCCTGGTTAGTCTCTGTCTCTAGGCTGTCCCTTAAAAATTCACCTTTCTCTCACAGATTGGTCTGCCTACGGCTGACATTTGGCTAACATGTTTCAGTACAACAATGCCACTTAGTAAAATATTGAAATACTTCCTTACTATTTAGCAAATAGCTGAGTGCTTCCTCAGCCCTCCTGGTCCTTCTGTTGAGACCAACACCCAGACCTCTCTTTTCACCATTTCACACCTGAAGGCCTGATGCCTGCAGAACAGGAGGCCTCTGGGAGCCTTCCCTTCTGTGCAGGCTGTTCTGATTGTCAGTGCCTGTGCCATTTCAGGTTGTTGTGAGCATTCTACCTGGATCCTCCCCAAATGGAAATTGACCTTGTACACCCCTTCATAAATGTCTCATGTCTCTCCAGAGGCTGTTGAGTAGCTTTATCATTTGACATCTTCACTCTCTCCTCACAGTACTTCCCACCTCTCCCTTTTATCCAGCAACAGCAAACTTTCCTTGGTTCCTCTCCCTACCACCTGGTCATTCACAAGCAGGCTTGTGCTAATTCTTCTACTCAATCCCTACTCCTCCCCTCCCTTCCCAGCTCCTTGGTGATAACACCCAGCAGAAATGTCACTCCAAGAAATTTTGCCTAATCTCATCCAGTTCTCCACTCCCACCCACCCTTGTCTCCTTTATTTTTCTTCCTCGTTTTTCCCATAATGCCTTGTTCATCTCTCATTACCTGTTGCAGGTGGGAGCCTGGGAACCAAGATGGGTTTATTGGTTGCCTGAGGGTGGGCCTAGTGCTGGAGTCATCAGTGACTTCTTACCTGGCTTCAGTTGGTCACTAGTTGGTGACAGAGTTGCCAACTTGCGTCTTACTGACAGCATCAATCAAATCTCTTCTAATTTTTTTTCTCAATGAAATGTTTCCTTTCACTGTGGTTACCGTAATTCAGATATGTTAGCATCACAAAATGGTATCTGTTTTCAGTAAACTACTTTACTTTTACTAAGGGCTTTGGAAATTAGCTGGTGTTTTGAGTTCAGCTGTATTGTAGCCAAAAAGGAGAAATAATTAGTTCTTTATACTTTACCTGATTAGAATTTAGAAATCAGTTTTTCTTTACACATCCCAGACATCTAGAGCTTCAGTCCAGCTGAAGTCTCTTGAATTTTTCAGGCTAGTCATTATGCATCTTCCTGCTTCGTGCCTTCATTTTTGCTCTTTTCCAATCCGTCCCCGCTTGGTGAAATTCCTGCTACTCTCCCTCTAAAACTGCCTTTGGATTCTTCCTTCTCTTCTTCAGACAGAATTAACCATTGCCTGTTAATGCCATTGTGCTATGTTCATTCTTCAGAATAATTATACGGTGATACAGTGGTGGAGCGAGCTGCAGTGAGAGGCCATATGATTACGATGACTAAGATTGTGGTCTCTCTGCAGCCAGACAGTCTGGGTTCAGGTTCTCTCCCCAACTTAACAGCTGTGCAAACATGGGCAACTACCTTAACCTTTCTGAATGTCAGTTTCTTGGCTGTTATGCAGATCATGAAATGGTACTTAATTCGAAGGGTTGTTGAGAGGGTTAAATGAGGTAGATAAGTAGACATTCACCGCAGTGCCTGGCACAGAGTAAGCACTCAGTAAGTATTAGCTCTTATTGTTTTGTTGCTGTTGTTACCTCTCCTTTGTTAGACTATGAATTTTGGGGGACAGGGACCACAGCTTATTTATTACATTGTATGTCTTCAGGCTCTGCATAGTTCCAAGCCCAGAATAACTAAACATTCAATAAATGTCGAATAAAATTAACAGCCAAACTTAATTAGCAAAGAAAGTCAGTTAAAAAAATTAATTCTAAAGTCAAATGTAATTGCTGTTAATCTTCAGCAGTGAGAAGATCAAAAGGTGGTATGCAGTTAATAATTATACACAAGAAAGTTATTAGGCTATGTTATAGTATCTGTCTGTTTAAAGTCAAGTAAGTGGTCAAGAAAATGTAAATAAATTAGTATTTTATTGTTTTGAATCAGATGTTTCTTTGGCTCATTTTGATTTTCATGTTAGAATTCTGTAGATTTTAATCCATAAAGATTTCTGAAAATTTTATCAACTACATAGTGGAGGAAGTCCAGATTTTTTGATAAGGAAAGATGTTAAAATCTAGTGAAAAGGATTTGAATTAACCTCCATTACGCTTATCGTTTTCCTTTTAGCTTAATGTCATTGTAAATAGTAAAATAAATAAATTTAGCAAAAAATAAAAAAAAAAGAAAAGCAGCTGTGTGGTAACAGTCATTTCATGTGTGTTCATATTTCATCAGTTTTTAGTGTTAAAATGAACCCTGAAACTGCATGGTAGAAGTCAAAACATGATGACGTTCTAGATTATTCTTGGCAATTTAGTTAAGGCATTTCCTCTCCCCCAGTCCCCAGATAACCATCTTCCACGGTGCTGCAGTAACAGTGGTAAAAATATACCACCGACAGCTCCCTAGAGTTCCCTAGCCTTTTGTGCTTGTCATGGCCATGATCCCATCTGGTCTTCACAACCATTTGTTAGAAAGATCATTAGCTGTGTTTTACAGACTCAGGTTAAACAAAATTGTGCAGTGTTAACCAGCTGCTAAATGGTGAGGCTGGAACCCAAATCCTTTCTTCTTTCAGATCCCATGTTCTCTCCATGGTATATGATTTTTCAATAATAAATATTGGAAACCGAAAACTTGTTTTTCCCAAAGGATCTTAAGAGGGATTTTTCTACTTTATTACCTCTTGTTTGTGTGTTTGTTCTCTGTTTCCCTTGCTGTAATCCATACATTTAAAAATAAATATATGGTTAAATGAACTTACAAACTTTGTGCTCGCCACCTTCAGGCCAGGTGGAAGAAGGTATAATCATGATAAATGCACCAAATTAAGTAAGTGTTTTGCAGTGACTAATAGATTTACAACCTTTCTGTAAATACTGATCAACATTTCTTTTAAAGAAATTAAATACACAAGTATTCATTCCATTGTTACTATAAAAATCTAAACATAGGCCGGGCGCGGTGGCTCAAGCCTGTAATCCCAGCACTTTGGGAGGCCGAGGCGGGCGGATCACGAGGTCAGGAGATCGAGACCATCCTGGCTAACACGGTGAAACCCCGTCTCTACTAAAAATACAAAAAGGAATTAGCCGGGCGTGGTGGCGGGCGCCTGTAGTCCCAGCTACTCTGGAGGCTGAGGCAGGAGAATGGCGTGAACCCGGGAGGCAGAGCTTGCAGTGAGCCGAGATCGCGCCACTGCACTCCAGTCTGGGCGACAGAGCGAGATTCCGTCTCAAAAAAAAAAAAAAAAAAATCTAAACATTATTGATACGGCTGAAGTTTGCCTTATCGGCACCCCTAGGCTACCTCTCTACATCCCAGGGAACCTGTAGTTATTTAGTAATGTTTGTATTGGACTTGGAAGGATATTTTAGAAGCCTTAAATATGTAACAACCATGAGTATATAGCTCTGGTCACCCAGTAATATGTCCATACTCCTTGTATTTTTCTGTACATGGTTTTTTTTTAATTGGTTTTACAGATTTAAACTTGTGTAGGAGACCTTTTTTAACTTCTAGAAAGCATAGATGTTATTCCCTATTTCGACTTCCTTTTAAAAAATTTAAATGACTTCTTTTAAATCAATTTTATTTATCATTACTAATACTTCCCCAAAGAGCTACACTTTGTTTTCAAGTCATTTTGTGTGTATAACAATATTATTTTATGAATTTTATAGTATTTGAATTTTAATAAATGTGCATTATGTAATACTTTATCAGGACTTTGAGCTTTTAACTAATCTATTTTCTCTCTGCCTGTGTCATTATGTACTTAGGAGAAATCTGTGTACTTAATAGAAATCTAGATTAGTGAATAAATTTATAATAAACTTTTTTTCACTTTAGATTATATTTGTGAGTGAGAATAGTGGGAACCTTTTCATGCATTTTCTCAAACATTTCTACTAAATATTTTCTTGGCATCTTCAATTTAAAAGTAATATTCAAACTTCTAAAATACATTGAAAAGATATTTATGGGTATCTGCTGTGATCTAACATTGTTAATTCTAAAGTCAATCATTTGGTTAAGTAGAATTGTTTTTAAAATAAACGTGTCATACAGACATTGTTCATTTCATAAACAGCTATTTTGATCAAATGCAAGTGCCAGGAACTGTTAACAAAAGGTTTCAAAAAGTGAATGAGATTGACTGTGCCCCAAATCCTCATACTCTAGTTCGAGGAGCAGACAGTGAGCCACACCATGGAGCTCCAAGTGTGCGTTATGACTAACGTGTGCAGAGTATTGTGTGAATCCAGAAGAGGGAGCAGCTAATCTGGAGACGCAGTATACTGAGGACATGTAATTAACTGTCCAAAAAAGCCTTATTTCAAGGACTCTGTATAAAATCTTCCCCCGGCTGCCAACCTTTTTCATTCTAATCCACTTTCCATTACACCAATTTAAAAGTTTGCGAGACAAAAGAATAGCGGAGCATTTCAGGTACAGATGCTGGCCTGTGCAGCGAGCATGGTGGCATAAAAAGAATATAGGATAACTTAAATTGATAACCCAGTTTAGCTGTATTTTAGGTTGTGCTATAGGAGTATTCAGGGGATACATCTGAGCAATAGATTTTCGTCAAATTATATGGTAAACTTAGGATTTGGGCTTAGTATTATTTAAACATTGCAGAACTAAGGTGTTATTTAAACTGGAATAACATGATTTGTTTCTTAAGGGGAAATTCTGGTGAATATGGAATTGGAACAAGAGAGGTTAGAGGCCAAGAGAAAGGTTGTGTAATAAATTCTTCAACTATGGAATGTTTTTAGATGGTTAATTGTTCACTTCTTTGGTATATAGATTTTTTTTACTGAATGCTGAATAATTTATTATTTAAAAATCTTCAATAAAGAAACTGAAAAACATTCAGTCATCAGCATTTTCAGTTGTTCCTATGTGTTATTATTTTTTTTTTCTAAATGTGTTTCCTAGTCTCAAGGAAATTTCTGCTAAGTGTACTGAATCTAAACCTCTATTATGTTTGTATAATTTCATTCTTTTGTTGTATGATAGTTTGAATTAATCATAAATCACCTTAAAGTTCCATAAGCCCAAATTAATTATACTCACATTTGTGATATGCTACATTTGTGCTTCTTTATCATATTTTATCATTGTAAAATTGATACAGCGTGATCGAGATCTTGATCTGTTTAATGCCATCTACTTCAACATATAATATCATGGGAAAATTAACATTGTAATTTGAAACACTTTTCTTGTTTACTTATTTAACTCTTTAGAAGTTTGCATTTCTATTTTATACTTCTTTTAATCTATGTTGTTATGTGGTGTTGACATTTCACTTGACTGATGATTTTTTTAACTATTAAATTTTGTATATACAATTAAAAAAAATGAAGCCAACCTAATTAGACCACTTTTGTAACTATCTGACATATTTTTTCTGGTTTATATGTACTAATATAGTGAGCTTTTATATATATATATACACACACATATATATATATATTTTTTTTTGTTTGTTTTTTTCAGAATACTATTGTAGAGGCTTCTATTCAGCTTCCTCCTTCCCTTTTCTCACCAAAGCAAAAAAGAGAACTCAGACCAACTGATGACTCTCTTTACAAGCTTCAACTCATTGCATTCCGCAATGGAAAGCTTTTTCCAGCCACTGGAAATTCAACAAATTTGGCTGATGACGGAAAACGACGCACTGTAGTTACCCCTGTGATTCTCACCAAAATAGGTTTGTATGCGGCATATGTTCTCCTGTAGTCAGTGGACAATAGGCCTTACAGTTGACTGTTCCTAAAAATGCTTATTTTAGTGTTTTCTCATTTTAATGAGTCACTAGCGAAAAAAGATCTTGCGGAGTACCCATTACTGTTTAAGTTGACATTTATAATTGTTTATGAAGTTTGTTTCAGAAATACTTTTATTTTCCATTTTCTCCAGATGGTGTGAATGTAGATACCCACCACATCCCTGTTAATGTGACGCTGCGTCGAATTGCACATGGAGCAGATGCTGTTGCAGCCCGGTGGGATTTTGATTTGCTGAACGGACAAGGAGGCTGGAAGTCAGATGGGTGCCATATACTCTATTCAGATGAAAATATCACTACAATTCAGTGCTACTCCCTTAGTAACTATGCAGTTTTAATGGTATGGCAGTTGTTAACTTTATGCATAAACACAATTCTAAATTTTTCCTATGAATAATTAAGCTCAAATGAAGTGTTTTTTTTTTTTTTAATTTTTAACATAATTTGCTTCCTTTGATTATATGAGATGATACGTGTTCTAATTCTGATTTTAAAGGGAAATTAAGTTACTACCAAGTGAAATATATGGGATTGAATTTGGTATATAGGAATTTTAAATCAACTTTATAAGTCAATCAGTTCAGCTAATCTTTGACCTTAAAACTTGGAGAGACTGTTTATATGGTCAGATTCCCTCTGCCCAGAAGGAGTGATTTTGTTTGCTGAAGGATACACAGTGAGTAGTGAAAGAACATTTTCCTACTTTGCAATTTAGCACTGTTTCCCACTACATGTTGTAATTGTTAGACTCTATTTGAATTTAGAATTAATCATGATAATTTCATTTTTGTCATTGCAAGTGACAGTATCGACACAAAGAATGTCTTTTCAGTTTTAATGCCAATCAGTCTAGTGTTGTTTTCTGTTATTTGCCATTGTTAGCGCTTATTACAAGTTAAGTCTTATCTCTTATCTGAAATGCTTGGGACCAAAAATGTTTTGGATTTCGGATTTTTTCCGATTTTGGAATATTTGCATTAGACTTACCAGTTCACCATTCCTAATTCAAAAATCTGAAATCCTCCAAGGAGCATTTTCTTAAAAAGTTTTAGATTTTGGAACATTTTGGATTTAGGATTCTTGGGTTAGGGATACTCAACCTGTAATTTTTTGGGAGTAAAATAACAATTATTAATGTACAAGAGCAAGTGTTTTTATTAATGAGGTCTTTAAATGAATCTGACTCCTGAGCAGATAATTATGAAATAAACCATGCTAGTTCTTATTTTGTATTGTAATTATTATAAATACTGACATCATGGAGTATATTTAGAGTATAGTGGAAGGAATTACTAATGCATGTGAAAGACATTTCCCAGGAATGGTTTGAGGTTACTCTGGGTGTGAGGAACTTCTACGTTATTTCTGATTCCCAGCTGTAAATCTGTTTTCTAGAAAATGTTTTATCAAAGTGCTAAATACCTTGAAACATGATATATTTTACATTTCATGAATTTTTCTTTCTTTAAAAAATAGCATTTAGCACTAGAAATGATCTTGAAGTAAGTGTGAATTATAAATAATTTTCTTTCTTTTTTTTTTTTTTTGAGATGGAGTCTCGCTGTGTCGCCCAGGCTGGAGTGCAGTGGCCGGATCTCAGCTCACTGCAAGCTCCGCCTCCCAGGTTCACACCATTCTCCTGCCTCAGCCTCCCCAGTAGCTGGGACTACAGGTGCCCGCCACCACGCCTGGCTAATTTTTTGTATTTTTAAGTAGAGGCGGATTTTCACTGGGTTAGCCAGGATGGTCTCGATCTCCTGACCTCATGATCCGCCCGTCTCGGCCTCCCAAAGTGCTGGGATTACAGGCTTGAGCCACCGCGCCCGGCCTATAAATAATTTTCTTTGGCTCTTGTTTTTTGTTTTGTTTTTGTTTTTTCAATTCAACTTATATCTTACCTGGTACACTGGTCAAGCAAGCAGAAAGGTGAATAGGTTATTTATCAGGGTAAAGGGATTATCTTTACAGTGACATAATTGAGCATTTTATACAAGTGTAAGCAACATACTTAAGCATATATGTTATCTGGCCCAGCTGACAGTGGGTGAATTCTACGCTGGTTAGACTTGGCTATATTTGTATAGGCCCTTTATTCAATTAGGATTAACTTTAGTGTTGACAGTTTATGATTCTGATTCTCTTTCTAAATGGAAGATGTCTTGATTTCTGTAAGCCTGAATCTGGTTTCTGTAAGTTCACATTTTATTATTGTGTAGTCACCTTTTATTTATTTTTTATGTTTTTGAGACAGAGTCTCACTCCGGTTGCCCAGGCTGGAGTACAGTGATGCAGTCTCGCCTCACTGAAGCCTCTACCTGCCAGGGTCAGGAGATTCTCTTACCTCAGCCTCTTGAATAGCTGGGATTATAGGCATGCACCACAGTACCTGGCTAGTTTTTGTATTTTTAGTAGAGACAGGGTGTCACCGTGTTGCCTGGGCTGCTCTTGATCTCCTGGACTCAAGTGATCCACCTGCCTCAAGCTCACAAAGTGCTGGGATTATAGGCATGAGCCACTGTCACCTCTGGAATTAATGCATGAAGTGTTAAAGTATGTGGTATTTTCTCTTCCATTTTGAAAGTATTTTCTCATTCAGATTTTGAGTATAAAATAAACTGTGATGTACTGAGGAGAAATAATATTCAGCATTGTCAGAAATTTATATAATAGTTAAGAAAAAATTGAGCAAAATAGATGAAACACAAAACATACACAAAAATGCATTTTATAAGCCTTCGCTATAATATTGCACCCTGTGAAACTTTTATTTTTATTTAATCTAATACCAGTTTAAAGCATCTATTTTTGAACTTCCTAGCTGTTCTTCTAAACTATTTAAATTAGTATAATCCTTTTTATGGAAGGAATAAGCTATTCTTTTATCTTTCAGACTTTTAATCTCTTAAAAAATGTAATACACAATTCTTTAAAGCTAAAATACGGTAGTACTCAGATTTTTTTTCTATTTATTTTCAAAGACTTCTTCCTTTTCTTAAATGTAACTGTGCCATCTAGGGGCAGCAAAGAAAAATGTATTTGAAATTGTTGACAAAATTAAAGTTACTGCATGGGAGTTAGTTGCTAATAAAACATAAAGAAAAAGTTAATGAAATTATACACACTTTTAAGTAGTTAAAGTTACGTTTAGGATTGAAGAAATAGCTTTTAGAAATCAGAAAGCAAATTAGAAAGCATTATCTTTTTTCCTTATATTAAGCTTTTAAAAATTGATAAAATCCTATTTTTCTTGAATACCATCTTAATATATCATTTTATATGGTAAGTCTAAATTCCTGTCTTGGGATATAGTCCATAAAACTTTCCTTTATCTGATTTTAAGAGTTTTGAATTTTGAAAAAATGAGACATGAATAATATACTTGTTCATAAGTCTGAGTTTACTAAGGTCTCACTGGGAACCAGAAAAAAAAATTAAGCAGAAATTAGGTTTGCTTGAATGATATGATCTGAAATAGCCAGGTGGGGCAGGAAGATTCACAGGAGCTGGTGTCTGTAGGAAAAACAAAGAAAACTGAATAGAAAGTGGGGTAATGATTAGGTTCAAACTATGTAGTACTTAATACTTTAATCACTAGTGATGAAGATAAGGTAATTTATATACATTGATTCCCCTTTTGTTATTGTGTTCAGCTAAAAATATGAAACTAGAGAGCATTCATTCATTTTTCTAGGATGCTTTTACATTTGTTTATATAAAACATGCTGAATACCATCTTAATATGTCATTTTATAGATTAGAATGGCATTCAAAGCAACTTTGATATCATTTATTCTGTAATTGAACAGAGATACTAGTGATGTTTTTGTTTAAATAGTTTTCAAAGAAGTACTATAATCACGTGGATGTAATGTTTTATTTATTTCTACACATTAACATACAGTGAAAGCTGGAAGTCCTCCCCATCTCTCACATCACATTGATAAGTAACTACTATTTGTTTCTCACATATTGTTAAGGAGACCCTCGTGTTTATGGAAACAAAAATGAATATATGTTCCTATTTTTGTTGCATTTTTGCACAAAGGTTGCATGCTACATACACTGTCCTAAACCATGCTTTTTTCTATAGAGCAACATATCTTAACTATGATGGTGATGATGTATCTTAAAGAAGAGGATGATGATGGTGGTAGTGGTGACCAATCTTTATTAAGTACTGATGTGTCAGCCAGTCTTCTGATGTCTTTATATACATTCAGTTACTCAGCTCTTATGACAGCCTCATGAGGTATAAGTACTGTCGTCACCCCCATTGTACAAATGTGGAAACTGAGGCACAGAGAGGTTAAATGCCATGCTCACAAAGCTAGTGTTGGTAATGGGATTTGAATTCACAGTCTCATTTTGGAATCTGTGTTAATAATCCCTCTGCTAAGTCTCCTTTCTGAAATCCTCTCAAATCAATATACGAGTTTCCTCATTCTCTCTTATTTCTGAATATTATGTTTCTACCATAATTTATTTAGATATTTCTCCATTGTGTTTGTTTCTAGTGGTTTGTACAGTGTCGTTTCACACATTTAGTTGAGCATCTGTGGGACAAATTCTCTGAAGTGGAATTGATAATCAAAGGGACCAACTGGGTTTCCTTTTTCATTAAATTGAGGTATTTAGCAAAGTGCACAAATATTGGTTATATTTTTACAAAAGAATGTATAAGAACAAGATTTGTACTAGAGTGCTGAACAGTGCTCCTGTGCTTTTCTCTAGTCAGTTCCTGCCACCATCTCCAGATATCACCCTTTTGATGTCTCTCACTGTAGATAAGTTTGGCCTGTTTTTAGACTTTAGTTGTGTAGTATGTACGCTTGTGTCTGGTTTCTTTCTTATCATTACAGGGATGGGATTTATCTTCATTTTTGCATTTAGCAGCAGTTTATTCTTTCCCATTGCTGTGTAGTAGTCCATTGTATCAATATGCCAAAGTTTGTTCATTTTATCATTGATAGCCATTTCTGTTTCTAGGTTTTGGGTGTCAAGAAAAAGCTGCTGTGAGTACTCATGTATATGTTTTATGATGGACATGTACACTCAGGAGTGAAATTGCTGGGTTGTAGGCTTTCCATGTGTTTAGCTTTAAGTAGCTAAATCCATGCAGTTGACCAAAGTTGTTATATTGGTTTGTGGTCTCAATGGTAATGAGAGTTCCAGGTGCTCTACATTTTTGCCATGCTGGGAATTGTCAATCTTCAGTTTTAGTCTTCTAGTATTGTGATATATCATTCTAGTTTTAATTTGCATTTCTCTGGGCACTATTGATGTTGAGCACTTCTTTAGCTTTATATTGGCAGTTTGGGTATCCCCTTTTCCTGACGTTCCTTGCTCAAGTCTTGCCTATTTTTAATTTTACCTTTCATTTTTTTAATTATTTATAGGACTTCTTAATATGGCTTCTGAATGTGAGCTCCCTGTTGGATTTATGTGTTGCGTATATATTCTCCCAGTTCATGCCTTTTTTTCCTCAATATTGTTTTTTTATGAAGAGAGTTTCTTAATTTTTCTGAAGTACAGTTTCTTCATCGTTGTGTTGTTGTTTTAGTTAATGCTGTTTAAGAAATCTTTTTGTACCCCAAGATTATGAAGATCTTTTTTGTTTTCTTCAAGAAGCTTTAATATGTTTTACCTTTTATATTTAGTTCCATAATTTGACTGGAATTGATTTTTTGTTGATGATGTGAGGTAGGGGGAATAAAATCTTTAAATTTTTATTCTTTGTTCCTTAGTGGGAAAAAGCAACATAGATGTAAGTCATAGTCCTCTTTTTAAATTTTTATTTTTTTTTTACATTTCTGATTTCAGATCTATTTTAAAATTTTAATGGTAAACTCTTATTATAATGCTTTATACCCTGACACACAGGATGCCCTGATACATTTGCTTTGGATTCCTTTCCGTTGTTCAGATCCTGGTGAATTTAGACAATTGCTTATTTTAATTATTCTTATTGAGACAGTGATAATTATGGAAAACTTCCACTGATTTTATATTCAATAATTCTCAGGTCTGAAGTAACAATTGTAAATATATGAATCTCTGTCAAGTAAACAGTTTTAAAAACTTTTTCCTTTGATTTGAGTCCTTAGTAAAGATCATCTTTGTGATTTTTAACGCACTTTTGATGTTTAATTTCTCTGCATTCGTTCAGCTAACTTCTGTGGAGAACTTCATTTTTCACTTCCTGGCTTAGTTATTAAAGTTTGTACCGAGTAGAAGAGTAACTGAGATTATGTTTAGTGATGGACTCTGGTCATGTGGGTGCCAGAGGGCACAGTGGTTTTCCATTTTATTTATTACTGTGTTGCAAATGTGAGCAACAGTTTTACTTTTTCTACTCAAAGGTGTCTCATACTACCATTTTTATATAGTGTGTTTAGTAATGTTTTTGTTGTTATCGTAAAGCTTGTATTTATTTACTACCATAATTGAAAATAATTTGATTCAGGTTTCTGCTTTCTCTCTCTCATTGTAGAGCTTTAACTTGTTTACTGTCCTGGTATTCTAAAATTCTCAATTGCCATAAATATTTTTATATTCTTTTGGATTGTCCAATCTAGCCAGATTTTTTTAAAGGTGGGAAAGCTAATAATAGCTTTTAAATTTTTCAGTAGTTCTGTTTTACGTGGTTAATACTACCTGCATAATAGCTTGGATTTGCCTCTTGGCCCCCAAAGTCTATAATATTTACTGTCTGGCCCTTTATACTATACTTTTCCTTAGGTTCATTCTTCAGCAGGAAACCTGTTTGCATTTGGGCAAGTCAAAAATGCTCTTGTGGGATTAATAACAGCATAATAAGGAACTGAAACAACTCAACATACAAAAATTTTTTGATTTAAGAAATGGGCAAACGATCAGACTAGATATCCTGAAAAGAAGACATATAGATGACCAACAGGTGTATGAAAAAATTTCACCATTGCTAGTCATCAGGAAAATACAAATCAAAACCACAATAAGATATCTTACCCCAGTTAAATGGTTTGTGTCAAAAACACAAAAAATAACAGAATGTGGAGAAGAGATCTCTTATACATTGTTGATGGGAATGTAAATGAGTGCAACAATTATAGAAAATAGTTTGTAAGTTTCTTAAAAAACTAAAATAGAGCCACCGTATGATCCAGCAATTTCCCTGCTGAGTATATATGCAAAAGAAAGGAAATCAGGGTATTGAAGAGATACTTGTGCTCACATTTACTGCAGCACTATTCATGATAGCCAAGATATACAGTCAACCTAAGTGTCCATCAGTCCATCAACAGAGGAATGGGTAAAGAAAATGTGGTATATATACACTGAGGAGTACTACTCAGTCATAAAAAAGGATGAAATCTTGTCATTTGCACAACATGGATGAGCCTGGAAGTTATTTCATTAAGTGAAGTAAGCCAGGTACAGAATGACAAATAGTGCATGTTTTCACTCATATGTGGGGGCTGAAAAAGTTGATCTTATGGAGCTAGAAAGGAGAATGGAAAATACCAGAGGCTGGGAAGGGAAGGGTCTAGGAAGAGGGGGTGAAGTAAGGTTGGTTAATGAGTACCGAAGTACAGATAAAAGGAATAAATTCTGGTGTTTGATAACATGGCAGGGTGACTATAGTTATCAATAATCTATTGCATATTTATTGCATATTTCATATTTCCCAATTTGATTTGGTCATTACACATTATATGTATAGACCAAAATGTTACATGTATGCCATAAATATATACAATTATTATGTATCAACAAAAACATGTTGAGAAAAAAATGCCCCTGTGGAAGCAGTGCCCTGTATGACCAGTGACAGAGGTACTCATGCCTTTGTTCGGTCATTGTTGCCTTCTGTTTCAACATCTAGTTTCTTTTTCATTCTGTGTCACATTGGTTTGACTTTTGAAAAATAGCAGTTTGTTTTTATTTTAATTTTATTGTCAATTATTTTTAGAAACAGGGTCTCCCTCTGTCGCCCAGGCTGGAGTGCAGTGGCGCAGTCTCAGCTCACTGCAGCCTCAAACTCCCTGGCTCAAGTGATCTTCCCACCTCAGCCTCCCAAGTAGCTGGGGTTACAGGCGCGTGCCAACATGCCCAGTTAATGTTTTTGTTTTTATTTTTTTGGAGAAGTGGGATCTTACTATGTTGCTCAGGCTGGTTTCAAGCTCCTGGCCTCAAGCAATCCGCCTGCCTTGGGCCCCTCAAAACTCTGAAATTACAGGCCTGAGTCACTGTGCCTGGCCAAAAATAACTGATTTCTTTTAAACTTGAATGCCATATAGAGTATATTTTGAGAACTAAATTGGCTCTTAGTCGAATGGTTTTTTCGATGATATCCAGCTCCCCATATAGTTACTCTCTGCCAAGGACTATGGAAGGCACTTTTACCGCCTTTCTTCTACCCCTACTCCAGCCCCCTTGAGATGATTAGAGGAGTCTCCATTTTATAGTGAGGTAATTGCCCCAAGTCTTATAGCTGGTAAGTGGCAGCGTGTTACTGAACATTTCCTGCAGTAATCTAAAGCAGGCAGTGCACAAAAGGAGATGAGAAGCTAAACTAGATATTGAAAGTTTATCCTCAGTTATTAGTTCTGTACTGGAATAGAAGCTTTTCATTGAAATTGGAGGAAAATATGTCTATTCTCACTAGCATCTAACTGTTTTTCATTATTCCAACATTTCTTTGAATTTCCTTGCTGATATTCTGGACTTTTAACAGAATGCAACTATTTTGAGGCCATGATTACAGGCTAGTGTTATGGGCATCTCACAAAGGCAGATTGCTCAGAATTGGTCCTAATAGGCTTTTCTCTGGTCTTTTCCCTTTTGTGTACTTAATTTACAGACTGCAGGGCCTCCAAGGGCTGGAGCTGTCTTGTGTCTATCCCTGTATATCCATTACTTGGCACTGTGCCTGGCCATGGTGGACACTCAGTATTTGTCAAGTAAATGGGTGAATTGTAAGTTGGAGGCTCATCGTAGTATAGTTGAGTAGTCTAGCTGGAATTTAGTTTCCTGTGTTCTCATCTCTGCCTCCCTCTTACTGTGATTTTTGTCATTAACTGTTCAGCAGTTGATAAGGTGAGGGGTTTGTGAGGCATCCTGATACCGTCTTTTTAGATCTGTAATTGTAGATTGTGAACTTCTGATTCTTCCCTGGGAAAATTTGCCCCTTCCCTTCCTACTCTATTGAGGTCATCTTCCATTTCCTTGTCTGGTTGTCACTTATTTGCTTCCCTTTTTTTTTTTTTTTTTTTTTTTTGAGACAGTCTAGTTCTGTGGCCCAGGCTGGAGTGCAGTGGCGCGATCTCGGCTCACTGCAAGCTCCACCTCCCGGGTTCACGCCATTCTCCTGGACTACAGGCGCCCACCACCGCGCCCAGCTAATTTTTTGTATTTTTAGTAGAGACGGGGTTTCACTGTGATCTCGATCTCCTGACCTTGTGATCCGCCCGCCTCGGCCTCCCAAAGTGCTGGGATTACAGGCGTGAGCCACCGCGCCCGGCTTGCTTCCCTTTTTTTTAAATCTAGCTTTTTTGTTTCAGATATTTTATTAATAAGAGCTTCCCAATTGGAGTTTTATCCACTGTGGGTTCCTTCCACTATTCAGTAGTCACTTTTTAGCTTTAAGAGTCAGTGCAGAAAGAGAATTTAGTGAAGGGATCTGGTCAACCTACAGCTTTGACTCTTACAACCCCAGTTATCTGGCATAGTGTCCAGGACGGAGGTGTCTTTCCAACTTGCTTGGGTCTTTATAAGAGAGTAGCATTAAGATTTCAATTGTTGCATTTCAGAGAGGCAGTGTCTGCATTGTGTTTGGGAGCAAGGACCTGGCAGCCAAGCTCCTTTGAATCTAATCCTTAAGGCACGTAACTTTTCTGTGCCCCAGTTTTTTAACATATAAAATGGGGCTAATAACATACTTCCTCCTACAGTTATGGTGCTGGACACAGTCAGTGCCTGGATTGTTCACAGTCAATGCCTGTAAATGTTCTATAAGTGATGTGCTGTTATTGCTTATTTATTTTTTTAAATTATTTTTTTTTTTTTCGAGAAAGGGTCTCACTGTGTGGCCCAGGCTGGAGTGCATTGGTGCTGTCTTGGCTCACTGCAGCCTTGACCTCCTGGGCTCAAGTGATCCTCCCACCTCAGCCTACCGAGTAGCTGGGACTATATGCGCACACCACTAGGCCTGGCTAATTTTTAAAAATATGTATTTTGTAGAGATGCGATCTCCCGTTGTTGCCCAGGGTGGTCTCGAACTCCTGAGCTCAAGCCTTCTACCCACCTCAGCCTCCTACAGTGCTGGGATTACAGGCGCAAGCCACTGTGTTCGGCCATTTATTGATTTTTGAGCTCTTACAGGGCTCTTCCTCTTTGCTGCCATAATTGTGCTTTACTTATCTTCATCAAACATTGTTATGATCCAATTGTAGACCCCTGTGATTTTTCACCTCTTCAGGGACAGGAACCATGTCTTATCGTTATGTCTCCAATGCCCTTTGCAGTGTTTGGTCCATTTGTATTTGGGGAACTTGAAGTTGAACTTGACCACGATAGAGAGGTGTCTTTGGGGTTTACGTAGCCTCAGAGATACTGCTCTCATTGTGTCTGATCAGCTAGTGAATATGCAGAGTGATAACTGGGCTTAAAGGGCATTGAAAAGGATGAAGTCTGTTATGCTTTCTGAATTGCCCAAATATAGGGGGCTGATTTCTCTTTTACCTTCATAGCAGAGTCAACATTTCAATTTAGAAAGTAGGTGGTCCAGTGTAAAACGAGGGTATGCCGTAAGCAGTTAACACAACAGAAGTTAGGAAAGCAAAGTGTTAGGAAAATAGCGTGAAACATTAGTCTGAATAAAATAAAGAGACATAAGGGCCAGAGTTTTTGTTTATTGATGTGTTTTTGTCACTCAAAAAAATCTCAGCAGTTAAATGTGGAGAGAAGTGCTGCTAGAATGAATCTTTCTTTTTGCCCTCAGGATTTGACAGGATCTGAACTATACACCCAGGCGGCCAGCCTCCTGCATCCTGTGGTTTATACTACTGCTATCATTCTCCTCTTATGTCTCTTAGCCGTCATTGTCAGTTACATATACCATCACAGGTAAGAAATACATCTCGACAAAATAGATCTGCGGACTTTGATTTGAAGGACTTTATTTCACATTTAATTAGAATAAAATTGAGTTTGTTATCATCCTGTATTTCCAAAGTAAGGATGATTACTTTAGAATGTATTCATGCCTTATTCATTTCATGCCATTAGAGACATAAATAATTAGTATTTGAGATGATAAATTCAGTTTTTACAGCATCCAGTCAGTTTGCTGGGTTTGTATCTAGAAAAGAATATGGGAAATATGTATTGCAGACTGTGCGGTGAGTCACAGGGGCAATAGGATGTAAAGTGAGGCAGAAGTTTCTTACCTGCAGAGTTACGGGGTACCTCTAGGTATCAGACTGTATTATTACTATTATTTTATGACTTTTTGCCTATTATAATATTCTTTATTTTATAGATGGCATTTTTAAGAAAGTTTGTGGCATTTAAGCTTGGGATGTGTTTTTTGTTCATTGGAGGCAAAGCTATAGAAACTTTTATTTTGTGGTAGGAAATAATGAACTAAAAGGATTTGCTAAGCAGATATTCACCTTCCAAAACGTTTTGCTAGAATGTATTTTCCTGTTTAAGCTAGAAGTGTATGGCATTTCTTGACATTTAGTTAAGAAACAAAAGGAGATTTTGATATATATAAAAAAGAAAGACTTCAGCATTTTATTATGAAAGTCCAGGAGGAAATGCATTGAGTATTTAGACCTGTGCCAGTGGGTCAAAAAAAGACCCGTTGGCATGTTGCAGAAATCTCTAGGTAGCCAAGCAGGTAATCCAGTCATCTTAAGACATCATAGTAACAAAAGCTCATGCGTTTCTTATTGTGGAGAATTTCTTTAGCATTTAGTGGGTGCAGTGGTTCTATAAATGGCTTTTTGTTTTTAAGTGCGTAAAGTTAAATGTTAAGAAACTAGTTCAGGTTAAATGATTTCTCAGATCTGTGCGTGTGTGTGTGTGTGTGTGTGTGTGTGTGTGTGTGTGTGTGTCTGGTAGTATATATTTGTGAAATAAAGTGTTTAAATATCAAATATTTAACTTTTGCCTTTGATGAAGTTGGAATTAACTTAAGATGAACATCATAGTTTTCTCCTTCATATGTACTAGCCTGAATATTAATATTTTCTCTCTTTTTTAAACAGTTTGATTAGAATCAGCCTCAAGAGCTGGCACATGCTTGTGAACTTGTGCTTTCATATTTTCCTAACCTGTGTGGTCTTTGTGGGAGGAATAACCCAGACCAGGAATGCCAGCGTCTGCCAAGCAGTAAGTCAGAGTGAAAAACCGAAATGGAAAAAATTACTGGTATTAGAAAATACTTTCATTAACTATAAAAAGAAAAAATCATTCTTTAACACCTTTTCTTTAGCTGATTAAAGTTAAATTTAATGTCTATCACAAATAATTTGCCAGTATACTTCCCTGTTTTAAATTACCATTTTGCAACTGAATATATAACTTAAACAGCTCATCCCTTTATCATTGGGAATTTAGTGTTACACGTTATGGCTGTTATTACAATGCCTATTATTTATTTTTAAAATGTATGAAATTCTGACTTTGGCTGAAAAAGAAGTGACATTTTCTGATAATACTTTAAAAATGATTTTATGTGTTGACGAAAATGTAACAATTAGAAAAAGAGTTAATCATAAAGATATAAAAATGACACTAGGTTAGGTAAATATGAAGAATTAAAAAATATCTTACTCTTAGTTTCCAATAAGTTATTACATATGTAGCCTTAATGAACAGTTTTCTTGCAGCATAAATATAAAAATGGAAATTCTTCGATCTATGAATAGAAAATATGTAAAATTTTATTTCTGTGTTTGTATATTGTTTTTCACATGCATGATAGCAAGAAGTATAACGTAGTAATTGAAAATTCAGGCTGCCTGGATTTGGATTTCAGTTTACCATTTATCGACTGTGTTACTATGGGTGATCTGTTTAACCTTTTTTTTTTTTTCTTTTAAAAGTGTAATTAAAAAAATACATAACATGTGATCTCTGTAAGCAAATTATTACTGTACAGTACAGTATTGTCACCTGTAAGCACAATCATCGTGTATGATTGAAACTCGGTATGCATTGAACAACCACCCCTTTTTTCTTCTTCCCCAATCTTATGGCAATCACCATTCTCTTCTATGAGTTTGACTACTTCAGATACCTCATATAAGTGGAATCATGCAGTATTTGTCCTTCTTTGACTGACTTGTTTCATTTAGCATACTGTTTCAAGGTTCATCTATGTTGGTGAATACGATTTTCCTCTTTTTTATGGCCAAATAATATTCCATTGTATGCAGAGACCACATTTTTTTATCTGTTTGTTGTTGATGGACATACAAGTTGTTTCTGTCTCTTGGCTACTGTGATTAATGCTTCAGGGAACGCAAGAGTGCAGGTATCTCTTGGAGATGTTGATTTTAATGTGTAATCCTTCTGTGTCTCAGTTTTCTCACCTATAAATTAGGAATGATAAGTTGTTGGATGATGTGATTATTTATGTTAAAAAACTAAAGTAATTTACACAAATTATTAGAATTAATAGGAAAGATTAGCAAAGAGCAACTGCTAGTATGCAGAAATATAACTATGAGAAAACATAATGAGCAGGTAGCATTTACATAGTGTCAAAGACTATCAAGTACCTAGAACTAATGAAAGATGTTCAAGATTTATGGGTAAAATTAAAATATGTATGAAAGAAGACCTAAATAAATGGAAAGATACAATAGGTCAAAGGATAGGAAGACTTAATATCAGCGATATGGCAATTCCTTTTAAGATTAATCTGTAGAATTTTTTATGAAACTCAATAAGATGATTTTTAAATTTATGTGAAGATAAATGGCCAAAGAAAGACAAGACACTAATGAAAAAGAGGAGCAGAGCCGGAAGACTGTCTTCTAGTCATCAGGGTTTATGAGGCTATGGAAATGAAACCAGTGTGGTATTAGCGGTAGGCAGAGATAAATTGGCCAATGGGATAGAATAGAGTCCAGAGGCAGACCCGCGGGAACTTTGACATACAGCAGAAGGGACGTGCCTTGTCAGCTGGGGAAGAGAGACCACCATTAAGTAAATGGAGCTGGAGAAAATCCATTTGGAAAAAGATTAAACTGGGTCTATACCTCATGCCACATTAAAAAAAAGTCAACTCCAGGTGGTTTAAAGACTTACATATCCAAGCCAAAATCTTAAAATCCTTTTAAAAAAAGTTGGAGACCTTAAGATAAGGAAGGCCAGTAAGACAGTGAAAGGCATTCACTAGAAAAAAAGTAATTTTGACTAAAAATAAGAACTTGTGTTTATCAAGAGTCCTTAAAAAAGCTGAAAAGATAAGTTACAGATTGGAGGAATCTATTTGCAATCCATACAACTAACAGCATTCGAGTAAAAAATATATCAGTAACTATAGTCAATGAGAACACCACAAGTCAGAAGAAAAAGTAGCAGGAGAATGGACAAGCATGTCGTAGAAGAGCGAACACACAGGTTCCGCACATGTGTGCAGAAATGTTCAACAGCATATGGGGGTCACGGAGATGCCAGTGAAGACGATTAGTTACCATTTTATGCCTTTTCCGTCAGCAAAAATTAAGCCTGACAGTGCCAAGTCTTGATGAACATGTGGACCCACAGGATCCTTTTACGTAGTTGGTGGGAATGTAAGTGGACGTCCCCTGGGAGGCATTGCCTTCTATGATTACATGTTCATGTACCCTGGAACCCAGCAGACCCACTCCTGTACTCAGAGAGTAACCTTGCCTGTGTGCACATGAGTATGAGCATGGATATGAATATTCATTGCAGCACTATACACAATATCAAAAACCTGGAAGCAACCCAAATACCCAACACAGAGAGAGTGAACAAACAAACCCTATGGTATTATACCAGAGTCAGAAGCAATGAATTATAGCAATGCAGAGTAGCACAAATTAGTTTTAAGTGAAGAGGTGAAAAGTAAGTCCTATAAATTAACATTCACCATGTTTTTTTTTTTAAATAAAGGTAAAAATCACTAAAATAAACAGCTCACTTTTAACAAAAAATAGGTGCAATAAAACTATAAAACAGCAAGGGAGTGATGAACAGAGGATGTAGGGTGATGATACAGAGGATATAACAGGGGGATAGTTACCTCTGATGAGGGGGTCATATGATTTGATACAGGTTATTGACAGGGTCCTACCTTGTGTCTTGCTGGTAGATTCTTAGGTACTTATACTGTTAATAATAACTAATTAAATACAGGCAGGTTGTGCTGGGCCCACCCATTAGACTGTCATGATACTGTGGCTTATGATTAATCCAATATTGTATATCTGTGATCCAGTTTGAAATGTGTGTATGTAAGAATCGTTGAGAGGATTAAATGACTCATGCATCTCAAGAGTACCAGGCATATACTAACTGTTCAATAAGTGTTACCTGTTACCACTATTATGTTAGTGTTGTTGATGAAATTACCTCTCATCTGTGTGATATATTTTTGTTTGAGGCTATTACTACACATCTGTAAACAAACTGCCTACAAGAAGTCAGATGATGGGTCTCAGATCAACTCCATCCATGTTTAGAAGATAGCTCCTCTGTGTTCTCAGTCATGTGGCTGACTCCCAGTTACCTTGCAGGTCTCACTTTATCGTTACTGTTTCAGAGATTCTGTCCCTATACCTGTATTATTCTGTTTTCACGCTGCTAATAAAGACATACCTGAGACTGGATAGTTGATAAAAGGAATGAGGTTTAATTGACCCACAGTTCCACATGGCTGAGGAGACCTCACAATCATGGTGGCAGGCAAAGGAAGAGCAAACTCGTGTCTTTTGTGGCAGCAGGCAAGAGAGAGCATGTGCAGGGGAACTCCCCTTTGTAAAACCATCAGATCTTGTGAAAGTTATTCACTATCGCAAGAACAGCTTGGGAAAGACCCACACTCGTGATTCAGTTACTTCCTACCCAGTCCCTCCCACGACAGATGAGAATTATGGGAGCTACACTTCAAGATTTGGGTGGGGACACAACTAAACCATATCAGGTCCTTACTAAAATTCCATGCTGCCTATGAAACTTTATGATTTCCTATTTACTATCTCTGACCTGTAAGCTCTCCCTGGACTCCAAGCTCTATAAGCGTAAGAATTATAGTAGTTGGTTCACTGGTGCTTATCCAGGGACCAGCACAAGGCCTGACCCATAGTAGGTGCTGAGCAAATGTTTACTGGGTGAATGAACAAAAAGAAGCCTCTGTTTGCACATTAGAACGCATTCAATCCTGGAGCCATTTTGACTCTGTTAGAAGAGTACTCAGCACACATTGGCGATAAAGGTCTTCATTGTATCTAAAAGTATTCATTGATGTCATGAAGCAGATACATAAATTTATTTCACTAAGGAAATGAATGGAAAGAGGCTGTTGTAAAGATGACTGCCTTTCATTGTCCTGAGTGGAATTTTCTATTGTTTCTAAATGGAAAAAGGAATTGCAGTGAGTTTTTAAGGCTTCAAGAACAAGTGCCATTAAAGGTTTACAAAAGAAAAGGGAAAGGCAAGTCTAGACCTTTCCCTGTCATTCTCTTCTGTGTTTATAATGTGTTTCCCTTCGATGAAAGACATAGCATCATTCTTATGTTTCTGACTCAGACATTCCTTGCTTCACTTTGTCATTGTAATTCTCAATTCAGGTAATCACCAGCTCAGAGCGCAGTGGTAGAATGCAAAACAGACTAGCCTAGGATTCCAGATCCTAGTAGCTAGGTTCTAATTTTGTGTCCGCCAGAACAGCTTACGTTAATAGTCTCTTAACCTAGTAGGGGCTTAATGTTTCTTCTATAAAATGGGTCAGGCTAGTTCAGTGTTTGTTAAGGTTCTTCCCTCTCAAAAACTGAGCCCTCATGTGTACATGTTGTTATGTACAGTTTGTATTTGTACATAATCCATGTAGTTTTGTCTTTATTATCTCTCTCTGTGAGCTCACGTATTTTATGAAGAGCATGAATGGGTTGTAATGTAGTTTCTTCCCACACAGTGATTGATTGAGGTTATTAAAGGTGCTACCCGCCAGGTACTTCTCACTCTGGTTCCTAAATTCATTTCAGGTAAGACCTTAGGTGCTTTCTACGACCTTTTGCTAAAGGTGCTGAAGTTCGAGAACTAAGAAGTTGAGTCCCGAAGTCAAGAGCATCAACTCAAGTCTGGAAGGGATCTGTGTTTTGGTTCATGATACACTGCTAAATAATTGGTCATTAATTTTTTGGTCCATGGTTTTCTTAGCTATGCTGTAAAAGGATTCAGCTGGATCTTATCTAAGATACCTTGTTGCTCCACCAATCCATGATTGAATTTATTAAATATCACGCCAGCCGCCCTTGTTAGGTGCCCTTGAGATCTGTTATTGAGAGGATTGCTGCAGTGGCACAAGAGATGGATTTGGAAAAATCTAGTCAGTGAATATTAAGACCATTCTACTTGTCAACTACTGTGCATGTGTTATGTCTTAACTTTCATATTAACCCTAGGAGGTAGTTTTTCTTTGTGTATTTCATAACTATATAAACTGAATCATAGGCAACTGAAATAACTTTCCCCAAGTCACTAGGACCATTAGGTGGCAGAGGCATGATTCAAATGCTAGTCGGTTTGATTCTGAGTGCCTCTCAGCCCCTATCACTGTGCTTTAGTACTTAGTAGTGGGCAGCGTAGGAGAGTAGAAAAGGCAAGGGCTTTGGAACCATCTAACTTCAGTTTGAATCACAGCCATGTTATTGACCATGTAATCTCTGGTGGATGACTTCTCTCAGTCTTAGTCTCTGTTTTTGTATCTTAAAATTAACACTGACCTAATGGTGATGATAAAAGGATGAAGTGAAATCACATGCAAGAATATGTTTTTGGATACATAGCTGGTACTTATTAATGGAAGCTGTTAAAATTTTAATTGTTTATGTATTCATTGTCTGTATGCTTGTATTCATCATAAAGTTTTTTTTTTTTTTTTGCACGGCTGCTATGCATGTTGCATGGTTGTAGTCTTATTTGTGGTTAAATGAATGCTAGTTTGTGAGAGTTTATAGTTAGATAACAAACATACAGAGTGGAACTTTTTAGGATAATTATTTTATACCCATTTTACAACTTTGGAAATTAGTGTCCCGAGGTAAGGTGGCTTTCTTGAATAATAATCTACTGCATTTAACTAATTATTTACATGCTCTATGAATTAGATTACTCCTAGACAATTTACAGAATTGCTATGTGCATCTCTGATTTATTTGGAAGAAAATGTGGTAACAAGGTTATATTTCGTGTAGATGAAGTGTCAGATGGAGAATACAATAGGAAATACTACGTTCCAAAAGATAGGAAAATCTTTTGTACTAGATTTTAATCACTCTTTTTTTCGAATCTTGTAGAATATTTACTGATTTGCTTTCACGACTGTGTTAATAGATGTCATCATACCTCTAAAATTCCACTAGTAATAATCAGGCTTCAGTATCTTTAAGAGTAAACCTCCTCTGGAAATTTAGAAATGCCGTAGAAAACACTTCAGTGATTAAAAGATGGGTTTTGTTCCCTATAGAAAATTCTTTGTTTGACACCTCCTGTGTTGAAGTTACTTTTAACCTTTTGTATTTTAAAGCCCTGTCTCATTCGTTTGACCTTTGTGTCAGAGACACCCCCAGCAATAGTAGAGTTGACCATTTTGAATCAATATCTGATTTGTTTTGAATTTATTGGTTTCTGTGCATCAAATTCATTTATTCTATTTTTACTTAAAATATTTGGTATGACTTTAGACAGCTCAAAGGGTTATTTTATGCTCTCTGTTCCACTTCTGTGTATAAATTTTGCTTTCACAGTGCAGTCAGCAAAACTAATGGGAACCACGAAGCCACTTTTCTCTTTAAGAAGATCGTTTCTGACGTTTGTAGTTGGGCCAGACGTGATCCCTTCTCCCAGCGCCTCGGAGCCATTGCAAGGTTTACCTGGAGAGGAACCACCCTGGCTTTCTCCTGCAAAATAAGATTTGGGCTTTCAGGTCACCAAGTTTTTGCTGCAGATTTGTTCTTATTAAAATAAACTCTGGACAGCGGTCCATGCTTTTATAATTGGCCTCTGATTTTCTTGAGGTTGGAGAGGCATCCCTTTAGAATGACAAAATTTTTTCTTGGAATTTCATTAATGGAATTTTACCTGTAATAATTTTTTTTTTTTTTTTTTTGAGACGGAGTCTCGCAGTGTCGCCCAGACTGGAGTGCAGTGGCGCAATCTCTGCTCACTGCAAGCTCCACCTTCCAAGTTCACGCCATTCTCCTGCCTCAGCCTCCCCGGTAGCTGGGACTACAGGCGCCCGCCACCTCGCCCGGCTAGTTTTTTGTATTTTTAGTAAAGACAGTGTTTCACCGTGTTAGCCAGGATGGTCTCGATTTCCTGACCTCATGATCCGCCCGCCTCGGCCTCTCAAAGTGCTGGGATTACAGGCGTGAGCCACCGCGCCCGGCCTTACCTGTAATTATATTAAAAAGCAATGATTAAAAAAAGAGAGCAAGTTACTGGTTAAGAAAGCTGGATTATGTCCTTGATACTGCAGTGACATATGACATTTACTTTTCTTAAACTAAAATTTAAGCCTCTTTCATTTCCTCACATCTTCATCTAGAATTTCATCCTCAACTACAGTTCCTTCATATACAGGTCATGTGATAAACAGAAACTTCAGTGTATATCATTTGCATATATTGCAGTTATCCTATACTTACTGAGCACCTATTATATCCCAGGTATTGTGTCCATTCAGTTCCTACGAAACCCCCAGAGGTGGTGATTAATAATTTTCCACTATTAAATTGAGGAAAGTTAATTTCAGAGAGCTTGTGTTATTTCCTCAAAATCACATTCTTAATAAGTAATATAGTTATTTCTGCTAATTGCTTGTCACGTATAGGAGATTTGCTAAATGCTTAATGTGGACAATTTTACTTAACCTCATAGTACTTTTATATTATTCTTGGTTCTCAAGTGAGGAAGCCAACACTTTAGGTCTTACGTGACCTAAAGGTCTTATGTGACTTTGCTGAGGTCACCCAGCAGGTAAGAGGTGAATACCAGTTTAAAAATCAAGGGAAATTTCATTTCTGAGTTCCCCGTCTTAACCATCAATATATTATTATATTGCTTTGTGACTGCTACAATGTATAAAAGCTCTGAATTATATCTCAGGTCTCTTACTCTGGAACTTATTCTGTGTGTGCTGTGGCTTTCGCCCTGTGGTTATTTGTGCCCTCTATATATTCCTCCTTAAAAAGAATGTTAGAAAATGAACTCTAAGCTGGGCGTAGTGGCTCACGCCTGTAATCCCAGCACTTTGGGAGGCTAAGGTGGATGGATCACCTAACGTCAGGAGTTCGAGACCAGCCTGGCCAACATAGTGAAACCCTGTCTCTACTAAAAATACAAAAATTAGCCAGGCATGGTGGCACGTACCTGTAGTCCCAGCTACTCAGGAGTCTGAGGCAGGAGAATCGCTTGAACCCAGGAGGCAGAGGTTGCAGTGAGCCAAGATTACACTACAGCACTCTAGCCTGGGTGACAGAGCGAGGCTCTGTCTCAAAAAAAAAGAAAATGAACGCTAATGTATAATGTCACACCTATGAAAAACACACCTTTGGTTTAATGTCCAGGAGCCAGTTCCGTCCGTTATTAAGGGTCATCTTGGGTATAAATGGTAGCTTGTGGGCTTCCTAGAGCCAATTGTCGGTTTGTGTATTTGAGGAACGTGATTCCCTGTCATGCGTCTGTTAGAACGTGGTGTTGCCTTAGCAGGCAACAGAGTTGATTATTAAGATAGGCCTTCCTGCTGCTTTCGAATCAGACTTCTGAAACTTACTTACCAATTTTGAGATAAGCCGTAATAGGAACATTTTTTTTCTTAGTTTATGCATTCTTTGATCTTCCTTGTAGGTTGGGATAATTCTTCACTATTCCACCCTTGCCACAGTACTATGGGTAGGAGTGACAGCTCGAAATATCTACAAACAAGTCACTAAAAAAGCTAAAAGATGCCAGGATCCTGATGAACCACCACCCCCACCAAGACCAATGCTCAGGTATCTCCTATCTTTGTTGTATTATCTTAAGGGTCAATTAAGTGTTTTCTCTGCTTTCATTGAAGCATAATTGTAAATTATAACAAAATTGCTGAGTGAATTTTGGGAAGTAAAAGAACGGACTTGTACGCAGGACCTGCCTGGTTTTGAAAATGACTTTGGCTTTGAAAATGGCTTAGGCATCCTTCCAGTGGCGAGTCCTCAGTCAACTTCTGTACCCTCTCTGAGCCTTCCAAGATATCTCAGAAGTGGGGCTGATTCTCCCATCCTCGAGTTGTGAGGAATAAATGAGTAAATGGGCAAAGCACTTACGATGGGATCGGCCATGTCATAGGCCCTATGAAACTGTCAGCTGTTTTTATTTCCTTGAGGTCATAATCTCAAGTATGTATCAATTTAATTATTCTGTGCAAAGGACAAAAAGACTTGTAATATGTCTTTCCTATCCCTTGTAATATGAAAAATGGTAAATGAATGATCATGCTGGATGAGTAAAATCTATCAGTGATGACCAAGCCTGTTGAATGCCTGATATGTCACTGGCCCTGGGCCAGGGATTTAGAGAAGACCCCCTTGCCCTTTGGGAGTTTATAGTCTGCAGGAGGAGACAGGCATGAGCACTGACTGTGCTGTGTGAGAAGCGTAGTGGAGATAAGTTATTTGAAAATGTAAAGCAAGAAGCCATTAATTTTGGGGGTGGGGGTTATTAGGAAATGCTGGGCCACTGGCATGAACCTTACTGTGATCAGGACAAAGTGTAAAAGTGAAGAGTGAGCTGAGGAAACCTTGAGGAGTGCAGTTTGGCTGGAACCTCAGGTGTTTGGTGTCAGGTAGCAGGAATTCAGGATGGAAGCTGGCTTTGAGTCCTCTGTGGGTCCTATTTAAAATGTGGGCAGCCACTGAAGACTTTTAACTAAGGGAGTGGCCTGACACAGTGTCATTTTAGAAGGCAGCTATCGCTCTAGTATGCAGTACTAATCAGAATCCCCAAGAATAAGGAATTCTGCTGAGGTTATTAGGGTAGCCCCCACGAAGACCAGAACAGTGTCATGGAGAACACAGAGGAGGACCCAAGTTTGAGAGGCTTGAAGCAGTTTCTCTAGGACTGATGTCCAGCTGGATTTAAGAGATGTGTGAGGGAGAGAAATTTGAAGAAGACTGTGAGTTGTCAATTCTAGCTTGACAGAGGGTGTTTCCATCAACTGAGAAATAAGATAGGAAAAGCAGAAAGGGCAGGTGGGTGGGGGAGACGTGGAGAGGGGAAACGGGGCGGTAGGCTTATCAATACTTTCTTGTGGAGTGTTTACATTTTTAGAAGTCCAGGGCTCAGCAGAGAGGACAAGCTAGAGATTATGTAGGAGGAGCAGGAGACATTTCCTTACGTTATTCATTATCATTGAAGCCATGATAATGAATAGGATCTCCCAAGGGGAAGTTAGTTAAGAAAAGATTGATACTTGGACCATACTAGTGTTTAATAGATGGGTTGTGGAAAAAAATCACTGGATTTTTGGCTGCAGAAAGAGAACACCCGAGACCATGGAAGATTTGGGGGAGAGTGGTTCCGTGTTTGACAAGGAGCAGCAGGGGTGCTCGGTGGCCCCAGAGTTAAATTGTAGGATGAGATTTGACACCTCCCTCACTTCTATTAAGAGAAATGAGAGATGATGGTGTTTGGCTCAGAAACTTGGGAATCTGAAACTTGGGAACCTTAAGGAGCTGTTCCTTCCTGTAAGGTTCTGAGAACAAAGATACGAGTTAAAGAAAAGGCAGCTTGGGCTTCAAACTCTTTGCAGTCCCCAAATGACACACAAGTATCCTCTTTGCATTAGACTGCTCAAGCTCTGCCCTTTAACCCTGCTTTCCCCATATCCTTTAGCTTAAGGAAGCCTGGGCAACACTGCCGTCTGGAGGGTGGGACACGGGATTTGCCCGTGAGACTCATCTGACCCCACAGAGGACATTTTTAGCATCATGGTAGTAAGTGGGTACAGCCAACAATAAGGTGATAAAGGCAAGGAAGTCGTGGTACTAGTGTTTGCAGAAGGAAGAGAGAAAAGAAATGGTAGTTCCAGGAAAGTTTTAGAAGGTGGGGAAACTTGAATATGTGTGTGTGTGTGTGTGTGTGTGTGTGTGTGTGTGTGTGTGTGTGTGTGTAGGCTGGAAATATAGGCTATATATATAGGCTGGAAATAGGCTGGAAACTTGAAAAAAAATGTATGTATAGGCTGGAAATAAGCAGTACAGAAGATTTTAAAGATGCAAAATAGGGTTATTTAATAACAAGAAGACCAGGGGTTTGGTGACGTTGAAAGAAGAGTCACAGGGTGATAGGGCCCAAGATTAATTTTGGAAATAATGCTTTCTTTTCAGGTAAGAAGCAGATGTGAATTAGTATAGCAGGAAGAAGGGGAAGGTCACATATTATTGGCATCTCTCTAATCTGTGGAATGGAAGGCAGAGTTACAGTTTTATAGGGTAATTAGTTTTCTTTTCAGCAGTACTAACATCATGTTAAAGGATTTTAGTAACTAGGTACGATGAAGGAACAATATATGGACAAATGTATCACAGATACTGCCTTTATCCACCCAATGCAAGATTTGGGGCTATGTCTCAGGAAGGAGCAAATGCAAAATTAAGATCGACTCACCCAGGAGTATCCATCCTGGACGGAAATTTCTTTTTCAGAGAGATCAAGGAGCTCAGAGATGACCACAAAATGTTTCTTTGTAGGACCAGTCACTGCTCTGTTTCAATCAGCTTTTATTGCACCATCATTTCCCTTGCTGTCCCCTGCTGCTCTGTGGAAAAGGGGTCAGGTAGGGCCTCTGCACTCTGTGAAGCTGCTGGGATCCAGATACCCTCCTTACCTCAATCTCAGTGGACTGGGGATGAGATACACAGCAGTGGGCAGTCCTGGGACATGCAGGCTGAGCTGAACATTAATCAGTAATTAATATGTCGTTACATTTTTTGTATGAACTATGGCACTTTTCAGTTCACCGGCTGAATCTAAAAGAAGCCAGTTCCCTCCCCACACACACACAAAACGCTGAAATCCTACCTGCAGGCACAGAGTGTTACTTTGCGTGGCCACAAGGTGGCAGAAGCTGATCAGCGTTCCTCTACTCGGAAACTCACTAGACCTGTGCTTTAAAACAAGAAATCTAAAAAACAAAACAAAACCACATTACTGCTAATAAATCAGCCTCCCGAACGAAACTCTCAGCTTATTATTGGAATAAAAATAATAGTTAATCTTCAGGGAATGACTTTTGAAGTACTGAGATGTTATGATAGATAATATGTTAAAAAGCGGAGTGATGAGTGGTTTTTCTGTGGTTCCTCCTTCCAGATTTTACCTGATTGGCGGTGGTATCCCTATCATTGTCTGCGGCATAACCGCAGCAGCGAACATTAAGAATTATGGCAGTCGGCCAAATGCACCCTAGTGAGTATTTTGTATTCTCTGTGTATATGACCCAGTTGTTTCTCTTTTAAGTAGTTTCTAGGCATCAGAGGTGATTGCAGTTTCTTAAATAACGTGTTGAAACATGAAGCATCGATCTGGTTTACCATATTCTTTTCCAGTTGCTGGATGGCGTGGGAACCCTCCTTGGGAGCCTTCTACGGGCCAGCCAGCTTCATCACTTTTGTAAACTGCATGTACTTTCTGAGCATATTTATTCAGTTGAAAAGACACCCTGAGCGCAAATATGAGCTTAAGGAGCCCACGGAGGAGCAACAGAGATTGGCAGCCAATGAAAATGGAGAAATAAATCATCAGGATTCAATGTCTTTGTCTCTGATTTCTACATCAGCCTTGGAAAATGAGCACACTTTTCATTCTCAGCTTTTGGGGGCCAGCCTTACTTTGCTCTTATATGTTGCATTGTGGATGTTTGGGGCTTTGGCTGTTTCTTTGTATTACCCTTTGGACTTGGTGTTTAGCTTCGTTTTTGGAGCCACATGTTTAAGCTTCAGTGCGTTCTTCATGGTCCACCATTGTGTTAATAGGGAGGACGTTAGACTTGCGTGGATCATGACTTGCTGCCCAGGACGGAGCTCGTATTCAGTACAAGTCAATGTCCAGCCCCCCAACTCCAGCGGGACAAATGGAGAGGCGTCCAAGTGCGCCAATAGCAGTGCGGAGTCTTCATGCACAAACAAAAGTGCTTCAAGCTTCAAAAATTCCTCCCAGGGCTGCAAGTTAACAAACTTACAGGCAGCTGCAGCTCAGTGCCATGCCAATTCTTTACCTTTGAACTCCACCCCTCAACTTGATAATAGTCTGACAGAACATTCAATGGACAACGATATTAAAATGCACGTGGCTCCTTTAGAAGTTCAGTTTCGAACAAATGTGCACTCAAGCCGCCACCATAAAAACAGAAGTAAAGGACACCGGGCAAGCCGACTCACAGTCCTAAGAGAATATGCCTACGATGTCCCAACGAGCGTGGAAGGAAGCGTGCAGAACGGCTTACCTAAAAGCCGGCTGGGCAATCACGAAGGACACTCAAGGAGCCGAAGAGCTTATTTAGCCTACAGAGAGAGACAGTACAACCGACCCCAGCAAGACAGCAGTGATGCTTGTAGCACACTTCCCAAAAGCAGCAGAAATTTCGAAAAGCCAGTTTCAACCAGTAGTAAAAAAGATGCGTTAAGGAAGCCAGCTGTGGTTGAACTTGAAAATCAGCAGAAATCTTATGGCCTCAACTTGGCCATTCAGAATGGACCAATTAAAAGCACTGGGCAGGAGGGATCCTTGCTGGGTACCGATAGCACTGGCAATGTTAGGACTGGACTGTGGAAACACGAAACTACTGTTTAACGTTGCTGGGCTTCCTAGGCAGAAATTCATAGAAACTGTGATATTCACATTCCTTCAAGCTATGAACATTTAAAAACTGTTTACAGCCACCATAGGGATTCAAAAGAATTTGGAATAAACTTTGAAGTTTTGGATTTTACTTATTTTTATCCCCAAATTGTTGCTATGTTTTAGGATGTGAAATAAAATCTTTCTAAAACATGGTTTTCGTTGTCGAAGCACCAACAGGACATTTTGGGATCTGAAATGTAATTTCTTAGAATCTGTACTTAACATTTCAGGCTTGTATTTAATATAATAAATAGGTGTTTGTTATTGTGTCAATCTGTTATTTTTATATTTTACAATACAAGCATTTAGTTCTACTTCAATGAAATTAGCGGTTTGGGGTAGTTTACACAGAGGTCAGTTATATATATATATTGCATGGTTAATTGTATTGATATTGGCACGTAAATCAAAGTGATGTTTGGGTTGCTGTATTTTATAAGTCTAGTTTTAATGCTACCAGGTTTTAAAAGGATCTCTCAGGATGTTTTTTGAAAATGGAAATGCCTAAAAAATTCCCTACATTGCATTAATTTTGCATTATTCCTTGGATCCTGTTAATACTATTTTCAACATGGTTGTGGCCTTTTCATTGCTTTATATTTGGGCTTAAGTTTCTTACTGTTTTTGGTGGGGCCAGGTAGGGGTGATTCCTACACAAAAGTTATTCTTGAATGCAAATGGAGAGCTACCATTTAAGGTTCACATTCTTCCATATTGGCTCTTATGCTCACTTTTATTTTGTACTTTGGCATCTCTCTAATCTGTGGAATGGAAGGCAGAGTTACAGTTTTATTGGGTAATTAGTTTTCTTTTCAGCAGTACTAACATCATGTTAAAGGATTTTAGTAACTAGGTACGACGAAGGAACAATATATGGACAAATGTATCACAGATACTGCCTTTATCCACCCAGTGCAAGATTTGGGGCTATGTCTCAGGAAGGAGCAAACGCAAAATTAAGATTGACTGACCCAGGAGTATCCATCCTGGACGGATAAAGTTATCTAAGGAACAGATCAAGTTCCTTAGATTCATGTGGAAGTATTGATTAAATCCCATTCCAAAATTCTAAAAACAGCTGTGCTGCAAAAGTTCTCACTCACTGGTCTTCGCTACACTACAGCCTAACCCATCTCCAGTCCGGAGTCTCACTGGGGTTCTCAGTTTCCTCGTATGCAAGACAACGTCTGCAACATTGACACAGCTTTGATCTCTTTTCAGTGGAAGTCTAAAGGTTTGAATCAGATCGGATTCAAAAATACATATTCAAGAAATGCTAAAAAGAGTCAAGCCGTTTAGCTTAGTAAACTTTAAATTCTGAGAGATTAACTGCTTATGTACAGGGAACGATTCTCTGAGCCATCATGAGATTACCCATTCTAGTGTAAATGTTCACTTTTCACTGGGTTACTGCATTAGAAATGTTATTTTGCTTGACAATAATAAAACCGATAGTTTTAAGCCTTTTAGGTTTGAGTTTTAGAGACGTTCTTTTCTGGAAGGGGAAATAAAGTAGCCAGTGGATAGATTTGGAAATACTTCCTGGTTTATGGTCTCCTGGTGTAAATTGATACATTATGTACCAGATGGTGTTTGGAAATGACAAAGATAAGCTAATAAGAAATGGAGTGAATAATTCTTATTTATCACCATTTTTTTATTTGCTCAGTGTTTAACCTGTTTGACCTGCTGGTCAGCTGTATCTAGGGAGATAACTTTCTTCTTCTTTTTCCTACCTCTGCAAAGGAAGTGAGGAATTTTCCTTCCCGGAAGATGTTGCCCATTCAGAAAACATGTATTCATTTAAACATGCCTTATTTTAGGTAACAGACGAGGTGCTGCGGGTGGGGAAGGACTGGAAAAGAAATCAAACACTTGGAAGACGATGAAGATTCCACTGAAAATGTTCAAGGGGATTTTGTTCCTCATAGCGTGGAGAGTGATGAACGATCCCTTACTCATCCTTAGTATTTCAATTCGAGTTTTGATATTTGTGTATAGGAAGTGAGTAATATATTCCCTCCACCTTTGTCATTTATGATTTATAACTGAGATTGTCTATTTTTCATAGAATTTTAAACTGTTAAATGTTTCCGTTTTCTTAGAGATCACAGCATGATCATTTTCCTAATTTAAGAAATTTGACAAGATCCAAAGAATTCCTGACTGGCTGGACATGCTGGCAGGTTATACCGTGCCCACGGCTAGAACCATGTTTGCCAATGCGGAGGCCACCATGCTTGGCAACACATTTCATTGCTTTTACAGTGTTTATTATCTATAATTGTATCAGACTTTATTCTTATCCTAGTTGTTTTGAGTGTTTAGTTTCATAATAAGGTATAGTTGGTTATATTCTACTTAAGGAAGCATTTATGATTCTTTTATTTCATGACTTTTTTTTAAGAGTTGAGGTCTCACTCTGTCGCGTAGAATGGAGTGCAGTGGGGATCATGGTGCACTGTAACCTCGAGCTCTTGGGGTCAAGCGATCCTCCCACTTCAGCCTCCTGAGTAGCTAGAATTACAGGAACAAGCCAGCAGCCTGGCTATTTTTCTTTTTATTTTTGTAGAGATGGGTCTCGCTGTGTTGCCCTGACTGGTCTCAAACTCCTGGCCTCAGGTGATCCTCCCACCCTTGCTTCCCAAAGTGTTGAGATTATAGGTATGAGCCACTGAGCCCAGCCAAAAGTTATTTTCTTAATGTAAACATATCTACATATTATATACATAATGTTATATACTAACCTGATTTTTAGGTAACAATTAGATTTGTGTATGAGTATTTTTGTGACAAGGTTTATATACTAATGTAAACGTATATTAATATTTCAGCTCATTAATAGGTGGCAACTGATTTTTAAATTTCAGGATAGTTTGGATAAATGTAACAATGTAACTATATCTACGTTTAATATATTTATATTAGTAATATATACAGATGGCAACTTAGGTATAGATGCTGATTGGAGTCTATACATAAGTCACATTATAGAGAATCAACAATGTTAGAACAGACTTACATGTTTCAAGCATTGAGTTCAGAATGCCCATACTGAAGTTGGTGGAGAACATAAAAAATGAGGAAGTAAAAACATTAACTGAAAACATCTGATGCAGGAATTTAACTAAATCATCAAGGAAAGTGAGGCATGCAACAGCAATCCAAAATTTAAAACAAATCTTAATTCTGTTTTTCTTTTTGGATTCCAATAATCATTTAGTTATTTTAATATTGACCCCAGTGCTTTTATCTGAGAGGTGATTTGATTGTTCATAATCACTTAATGATGTTTTCCAAATTTGAGTCATTTCATGACTTTTGCTAATTTTGTTGTATTTTTGTTAGCACTTTTATTAATACTGTCACGTGGATTATTGCTTATATTGAAATATAAGCAATAGTAAACTCAATAGATTTGTTTGTATAAACAAAGCAAACTCCTTAAGGAGAAATTTTTCATTGTTTGTAATCTGCCAGTGCTAAAAATATGACCACATGTTGCTAGGTCTTAGACGAAGGTGAGATTGTAACCAATAAAATTCTGTTTTTTGTTTTTTGGTTTTTTTTGTTTGTTTGTTTTAGTTTTGGTATGAACTCTCTTGAACCCTTCTAACCTACTCAGATCAGTTTACAGCCATGTCTTTTATTAGCCATTAGAAGCTCCTAAGCAGTGGTTTTAACTGGGCTGTGGGAGACATTGATTGATAAACATGTACAGTGTGTATTAACTTAGTTGTTGTAGGCTGATAAACGTGGTCTTTCCACCTTTTTTGTAGACCTGACCCAGCTTTGTATTATGTGAGGCCCCAGGCAGCCTTTGGTTAAAGCTTTTTTCCAGCCTCCTTTCACTGGACATGCCAGAGGCTTAGAAGTAGATACTGAATGTGAATTTACAGGTATTATACTATTTCTTACATAGTATTAAGAAGCTATATTTGTAGAGTCATTGATGGAGATGGACCACTACCTTCTCTCATAAAATTGAATGCTTGTAATTACTTGCTGGCTGTTATTTGCTGCTGCCATCTGGTTTAAGAAGACACTGATGAAGACCTATATCAGGTATTTTCAAAAAATTCAAAATGTATTCAGAAGACTCTTCAGATGCATTCCAAAGAATGCAACAAATCACATCTTCAATTTTGTAATCAGTGTGTTCACCCTGTTTTGGCATATAAGACTAATGTAGGTTTGCTTTTATGGATAAATTTCTATTGTTCTAATCAGAACCTATATTTGCAAGACATGGTTGCTTGCAAAGCTGGGTTTGGTTATGAGTACTGTGAAAGGAAAATTAATCTCAGGACCCGCAAATCACAAAGCCAAAGGGAAAAGTCAAGCTGGGAACTGCATTGGGCAAACCTGCCTCCCATTCTATTCCTAAAATAAGATAGCTATGAAGATTAAAAAGCTACATACTTCCCTCACAATGTGCCCACAAGGAAATTCCTTGTGGACAAAGGACAGACAGAACTCAAAGTCATCCCTCTGCTCATGTGAGACAAATGCATATCTGATTGCTTCCTTTGCCCTGTTGTTTCACTAAGCCAGACTAAAGCATTGGTGGTTATTCCTGTAAATTGTGTATTCAGTGAAAGGGTAATCAGAAATGCAAAAGAATGCAATAGTTTGTCTCTTATCTACCTATGACCTGGAAGCCCCCTCCTGGCTTTCCAGACCGAGTTGTACCACATTTTCAGACCAAATGTACATCTTACACATATTGATTGATGTCTCATATCTCCCTAAAATGTAAAAATCCAAGCTGTACCCCTACCTCCTTGGGCACATGTCATCAGGACCTCCTGAGGCTGTATTATGGGCACATCCTTAACCTTGGCAAAATAAACTTTCTAAATTGGCACCTGTCTCAGGTATTTTGAGTTCACAGTGTTACCAGAAAGGGGTCCTGATCCAGACCCCAAGAGAGAGTTCTTGGATCTCATGCAAGAAAGAATCCAAGGCAAGTCCACAGTGCAAAGTGAAATGAAGTTTATCAAGAAAGTAAAGAAATAAAAGAATCGGCTACTCCATAGAGCAGCCCTGAAGGCTGCTGGTGCACATTTTTATGGTTATTTTTTGATGGTATGCTAAACAAGGAGTGGATTTTTCATGCCTCCCCTTTTTAGACCATATAGGGTAACTTCCTGACATTGCCATGACATTTGTAAACTGTTGTGGTGCTGGTGGCAGTGTAGCAGTGAGGATGACCAGAAGTCACTCTTGGCCATTTTGGTTTTAGTGGGTTTTGGCTGGCTCCTTTACTGCAAACTGTTTATCAGCAAGGTCTTTATGACCTGTATTTTGTGCTGACCTCCAACCTCATCCTGTGACTTAGAATACCTTAACCGTCTGGGAATGCAGCCCAGTAGGTTTCAGCCTCATTTTACCCAGCTCCAACCCAGCTCCTGTTTAAGTTGGAGTTGCTCCAGTTTACATGCCTCTGACATTTCCACCCTCTCTTTTATAAGAGAACCCTTAATCCTAAAGGTTGTAGAGGGACGAAGATCCATATTCTGTAACTTCTTCAGGCTGAATAGAAGCGATGATATTCCTGCCTAACTATTAGGGTCTCTTGTGTTTGGGGTAGACAGGAGCTCAATCAGAAAGCATCACTATGGCGAGGGCCATTTATGACTCTTGAGTTTCGACAAGAGGTGATATCTGGAAGATTAATAAGTGTTCAGTTTAAGAAAACATTCAGTAAGCTTGTCCTGTATTCCTACACAAAGAGTATAACAGCAACATATTCCATAAAAGTAAAGCAAAATAAGTAAAGTTATTCCAAGTAAACGAAATTAGAAGGTTTTTTATGAACTGGGCAGCTGTTGAAACTAAGCTGGTATGGGGTTGTTAGTTGATTGTAACGTGCCCAGAATTAAAATGCTGATCCAGATTTTTATATTACCCATCCCTCTTGTTTCTTCTGAGCAGCAGTCAGAGATCACTGGCTGGTTCACAGGAATAAGCAGGGTTAGCCTAAATTGCAGAGACAAACTTAAAAACAACAAACGAGACTAGAATTTAATAACAAGCGTACCATAGTTCTTGAAACATAATAATTTTCTCTCCAGTTTCCTATTTTTACTAAGACAAATTATAGTAAGACTGATTTGCTTTATTATAATTGGCCTGATTATTTGTATAAAGTACAGCAAGAATAGTTATTTTTCACATAGGCTTTTTAATTGGCTTTAAAGGAACTCTGTTACATAAGGAATCTCAGATAAGACTTTTTTAAAGCCGAGCCCCTCCATGAGTTTTTACCCTCAATGCTTATAAGTTGGATAAATTCCTTTCTTTTTGAGGTCCCAAGATAACTTTGGGCTCCTGGGCCTGTGAGAAAGTGACGTTCTTTAATTACCATAGTTCAGAAACCCTATACAGGGACTGTATAGGCAAAGTATGAGTCCAGTTCCCCAGAGGGTTTTTATTGTCCCTACAAGTCAGGTTTGATTCCTTAAAGGAAAACATACCATTCCAGTCAAAGCCTTGGTAAAATAACCAATTTCTCCAATTGTCTCCTGTTACAAAAGAAAATAGATTCTTATTAAACTTACGCAAGTAACTGTATTGCCATAAATTAAGAATACTCACAGTTTCCAAATTTTGGAGAAGTCAGGCAGAGAGAAACAAATATGCTCCAAATTTTGTTCACAGGAGGATATTTTACTCAATTGCTAAAAGTTGTAAATAGCTCAAAAGTATTCTTAACTCTGAAAAGCAAAACAAAGGATCAGCAGCATTTTAAGCAAAGTTAAAAAGATTACACTTCTTCAGTTTAGTACATGTAGTTAACTTCTATTTGATAGTTATGAACATTTCAGCTCTCTGTGAGAGTTCTGAGAGTTTTTCTTTATTCTGATGTCACAATCTACAAAGTTATCAGAAAACCTGCATTTAAGAACACCTGCTAGAGTTCTATGGTTGATTATAAATCACCTTCTAAAAAGGATTAAAACACAATGATTGTCTGAGCGATTGTGGAAGTTTTAGGACAGCCACTATTAAGGCCACAATTGATAAGGAAATTTGGTTACTTCTGTGGCACACAAAATTCTACAGAACAATGATAATTATTAACACACTAAATCATATTAGAATTATAGGAGTTTCCCATAACTTTGGAACATATACCAATAACACATTTATGTAAATATAGTCAAAGAAAGCAAAACACTTTCACATTTGATAATGCTTCCTGTATGATTTTTATACCAAATAAGCCAAATTTTACCTTTACATTAATGTACTATTAATTTGAAACCCAAGTTTTAATAAAATCATATGGACATATTTACCCAATTTTAATGTTTAACCATAAGATTCTTATAAAACTTTTATAACCCTTTATTTTTGTGAAAGAGCAGATTAGTGCTCTGAGGAAAACCTGTGGTGCTTTTATTCCAATGTTTAATTTTTGAAAAAACTGAGTAATACCCCTTTAATTTTAGCCAATATGTTTGCACACAGAATCTCTCACAATTTTTTCAAACCTTCCACAACTGTTCAAACCTTTAGCTTTATTCTAACTTAAAACAATTCTTTAACCTTTTAGGCAAAAAATCCACATTCTCATGCCTTCTTATAATATTTACCAAAAGTACATTTTACTTTTTTTACACACCTTGAATGTAAAACTGTTTTCTTCAATAGTCTCAATTACATGTTACAATGTTAACTTTTAGCAACTTTTACTTTTGATGAAAACCCTGGTTAGTAAGAAATTTTAATTGTGTACTAGGTGTGGTGCCTAACCTAGGACACACCAGGCAGAACTGCAGATAAGAGCTGATGCTCCAGCATAGCTAGGGGATGTGGCTAAGTCCACATGTCCCCAGACCTTATCTAGAATCTAATGGCTTTAAAGTAGGTAAATTGTTATGATTTCCATTCTTTTGCATTTGCTGAGGAGTATTTTACTTCCAATTATGTGATGAATTTTAGAATAAGTGTTACGCAGTGGTGAGAAGAATGTATATTCTGTTTATTTGGGGTGGAGAGTTCTGTAAGTGTCTCTTAGGTCTGCTTGGTCCAGAGCTGAGTTCAAGTCCTGAATACCCTTGTCAATTTTCTGTTTCATTGATCTAATATTGAGGGTGAGGTGTTAAAGTCTCCCACTATTATTGTGTAGGAGTCTAAGTCTCTTTGTAGGTTCCTAAGAACAGCGCAATCAAGTTAGAACTCAGGATTAAGAATCTCAGTCAAAACTGCACAACTACATGGAAACTGAACAACCTGCTCCTGAATGACTACTGGGTAAATAATGAAATTGAGGCACAAATAAAGTTCTTTGAAACCAATGAGAACAAAGACAGAATGTACCAGAATCTCTGAGACACAGCTAAAGCAACGTTTAGAAGGAAATTTATAGCACTAAATGCCCACAGGAGAAAGCAGGAAAGATCTAAAATCGACACCCTAACATCACATTAAAAAAAACGAGAGAAGTCCGAGCGCGGTGGCTCACACCTGTAATTCCAGCACTTTGGGAGACTGAGGAGGGCGGATTCTGAGGTCAGGAGATCGAGACCATCCTGGCTAACACGGTGAAACCTCGTCTCTACTAAAAATAAAAACAGCCAGGCGTGGTAGTGGGTGCCTGTAATCCCAGCTACTCCGAAGGCTGAGGCAGGAGAATGGCATGAACCTGGGTGGTGGAGCTTGCAGTGAGTGGAGATCGCACCACTGCACTCCAACCTGGGTGACAGAGCGAGACACTGTCTCAGAAAAAAAAAAAAAAAAAAAAAAAAAAAACTACAGAAGAAGAGCAAACAAATTCAAAAGCTAACGGAAGACAAGACATAACTAAGATCAGAGCAGAACTGAAGGAGATAGAGACACGAAAAACCTTTCAAAAATCAATGAATTCAGGAGCTGCTTTTTTGAAAAGATTAACAAAATAGACCAATAGCCAGACTAATAATGAAGAAAAGAGAGGAGAATCAAATAGACACAGTAAAACATGATGAAGGGGAGATCACCACTGATCCCACTGAAATACAAACTACAATCAGAGAATACTCTAAACTCCTCTACACAAATGAACTAGAAAATCTAAAAGAAATGGATAAATTCCTAGACACATAAACCCTCCCAAGACTGAACCAGGAAGAATTCGAATCCCTGAATAGACCAATAACAAGTTCTAAAATTGAGGCAGTAATTAATAGCCTACCAACCAAAAAAAGCTCAGGACCGGACAGAGTCACAGGCAAATTCCACCGGAGGTACAAAGAGGAGGTGGTAGTGTTCTTTCTGAAACTATTCCAAACAATAGAAAAGGAAGAACTCCTCCCTAACATATTTTATGAGGCCAGCATCATCCTGACACCAAAACCTGGCAGAGACATAACAAAAAAAGAAAATTTCAGGCAAATATCCCTGATGAACATTGATGCAAAAATCTTCAATAGGCCGGGTATGGTGGCTCATGCCTGTCATCCCAGCACTTTGGGAGGAGGAGGTGGGCAGATCATGAGGTCAGGAGATAGAGACCATCTTGGCTAACACGGTGAAACCCCATCTCTACTAAAAAATAGAAAAAATTAGCCGGGCGAGGTGGCAGGCGCCTGTAGTCCCAGCTGCTCGGGAGGCTGAGACAGGAGAATGGCGTGAACCCGGGAGGCGGAGCTTGCAGTGAGCTGAGATCGCGCCACTGCACTCCAGCCTGGGTGACAGAGCAAGACTCCATCTCAAAAAAAAAAAAAAAAAACCAACTTCAATAAGATACTGGCAAACCTAATCCAGCAGCACATCAAAAGGCTTATCCACCACGATCAACTTGGTTTCATCCCTGGGATGCAAGCCTGGTTCAACATATGCAAATCAATCAGCATAATCCATCACATAAACAGAACCAATGACAAAAACCACATGATTATCTCAATAGATGAAGAAAAGGCCTTCAATCAATTAAACACTTCTTCATGCTAAAAACTCTCAATAAACTAGGTATTGATGGAATGTATCTCAAAATAATAAGAACTATTTGTGACAAACCCACAACCAATATCATACTGAATGGGCAAGGCTGGAAGCATTCCCTTGGAAAACCAGCCCAAGGCAAGGATGCCCTCTCTCACCACTCTTATTCAACACAGTGCTGGAAGTTCTGGCCAGGGCAATCAGGCAAGAGAAAGAAATAAAGGTATTCAAATAGGAAGAGAGGAAGTCAAATTTTCTCTGCTTGTGGATGACATGATTGTATATTTAGAAAACCCCATTGTCTCAGCCCAAAATCTTCTTAAACTAATAAGCAACTTCAGCAAAGTCTCAGGATACAAAACCAATGTGCAAAAATCACAAGCATTCCTGTACACCAATAATAGCCAAATCATGAATGAACTCCCATTCATAATTGCTACAAATATAATAAAATGCCTAGGAATACAACTTACAAGGGATGTGAAGGACCTCTTCAAGGAGAACAACAAACCACTGTTCAAGCAAATAAAAGAGGACACAAATGGAAAAAACATGGATAGGAAGAATTAATATTGTGAAAGTGACTGTACTGCCCAAAGTAATTTATAGATTCAATACTATCCCCATCAAACTACCATTGACTTTCTTCACAGAATTAGAAAAAACTACTTTAAACTTCATATGGAATCAAAAAATGCCTCTATAACCAAGACAATCCTAAGCAAAAAGAACAAAGCTGGAGGCATCACGCTACCTGACTGCAAACTATGCTACAAGGCTATAGTAACCAAAACAGCATGGTGCTGGTACCAAAACAGATATGTAGACCAATGGAACAGAATAGTGACCTCAGAAATAATGCCACACATTTACAACCATCTGATCTTTGACAAACCTGATAAAAACAAGCAATGGGGAAAGGATTCCGTATTTAATAAATGGTGTTGGGGAAACTAGCTAGCTATATGCAGAAAACTGAAACTGGACCCCTTCCTTACACCTTATACAAAAATTGACTCAAGATGGTCAAACTTAGTTTGACCTTAAAGCATTTAACAAATCTGATATTTGACCTTAATTTAGACCAAATGTCTACATTTTCAAGTCATTTTATTTTACCAATAATATTTAAAACTGTCTTTATTTCCAAAAGATTACGGATGTCATATGAAGAAAAAGGCATTAAAGTTTGTATTTTTCTGACAAAATATTTAAGTGCTTATTTTTAAGCCAATTAATTAGAGCTCTTTTAGATGTAAACATATAACACATAAATAGAAGATTTACCACTTGTAAGATTCTTTATTTGCCAGTTTCTTAACTGTATTACTGTATTATCAGGGTGGAGCCCTTGGAGCAACAGGGCCAGGAAAGCATGTGTTTCTAGGGCCAAATTAAGCAGCAAATAAGCAGCTGAAGGCAAAGACAGATCCCCAAAATTAAGGGTGCCATTTTACACTGGATCCTGGATCCCCAAAAGGAGAGAATACTATGGGAGAAGACAGTGCAGTGCTTCTACCCTGCATTTCATTGCAAGGCAACCCAAAGCTAATCAGCCCATTTTCTAATCACCTGTCCCTCATGGGAGTCTCATCTCCCAGGATGGGGTGGGGATGTTTCCTTATCTTCCAGGTGGCCAAGAGCATGCTTCTTGATCCAAGCGTACAAAGAGTCAAGTATTCTTCCATAACTGCTATTAACCATCCCTTAAAGTATATTTCCTACCTAGTTGTTACACACCAAAGCCCTCTCATAATGCAAAGTAATTTCTGATGCTCCCAAAACTCAAAACTGTCAGATAACACAATGCAAGAAAGAACAGAGCCTTTCATTTTGAGAGGGATCTGTTTTTAATTCCTGAGGTTTCATGAGGAAAACGGAAGTTTTTTGTTTGTTTTTGTTTTTCCCCAAAATGGGATCTGTGGTGCCTCCTCTGTTTTTCCCAAGGAGTCCCAGCCTACCAGAAGTTACCTTAGAGCCTCTCATGTATGCATTGAGTGCCAAGACAAAACAAAACAAAAAAAGAAAGAAAGAAAGAAATTCAGTTAACTGAGAAGAAAAAATCCTTTTTCCAGAAAAAACAAGTTCCAAGAAGAGGAAAGCATAAAGTCCTTTTAAATATATCTATAGTTTGTTTATCCACTTTTAATTAAGCTAACTTTTAACCATAGTGCTCTTTAAAAAAGAAATCATTTCAGATCTCTTATTACCCAACTTTAGCCTTGCCAAGTGGTCAATATTTCTAGCTGCAGAACTTTACCAAAGGTAACCTCCTAGGTGCTTAGAGAAAGGGAAATTTAAGATAGTCCGCAGAGGAAAAGAGAATAGACAAAGTCACACAGATATTAAACCAGAAATGACTTACTTTCTAGGTGGGGAATTGAACCCGGACCACCACTGTTATAGTGCAAAACCGTAGCTACTGAACTACAGGACAGGGAAGTCTCTATTCCCTTTCCAAGAAGAAGTCTAGGGTAGTTAATTTTGAACTTGCAAAGACATTTTAACTAATACTATTTTTAGAGCTAACTATGGCATAAACCCTAAAAGTTCTGTTTTCCGGAAGGCAAAGAACAAGAGAAAGTACTGCCACGTGGTTAAAAGGTCAAGCTCCCGAACACTTAAAAGAAGGTGGAGGCTTCATCCAGTTTTTTTTGTGTTTGTTTTTGTTTTTTTTGAGACAGAGTCTCGCTCTGTTCCCCAAGCTGGAGTGCAGTGGCACAGTCTCAGCTCACTGCAACCTCCACATCCTGGGTTCAAGCGATTCTCCTGCCTCAGCCTCCCGAGTAGCTGGGATTACAGGCACCTGCCACCACACCTGGCTGATTTTTGTATTTTTAGTAGAGACAGGGTTTCACCATGTTGTCCAGTCTGGTCTCGAACTCCTGACCTCATGATCTGCCCACCTCGACCTCCCAAAGCGCTGGGATTACATATGTGAGCCACCCCGCCTGCCCTCATTTAGTTTTTTATTTGTTTCAGGGACCTGCAGCCAAGTTTGTTACTGACAAGCTTGCTGGGTCGTCTTGAAAAGCAGGCTGACAGGTATTCTAAGCCCATGTTTTATCCTGAAGTACCCCTCAACACAGAAAAATGAATTCATAGCACAAAATACACCAGCTTAAGATTAGCCTTAGAATTCTTTTTCTCACTAATTAAAAACTTTACAGAGGAGATAAACTCTGATTATTTTTTTTTTTCTATTCATTCAACCGTTTGCACAGAGAGATAGAAGCCAGAAATCTGGTAAGAAAGTCTTACCCTTTCGCTGGCATGCCAGGCTTCTGGGTCCCCTTTCCCTGAGCGGCACTAGTGATCCGGCTTGAGGCACTATCGCCCTGGGGGCCAAGTCACATCATAAAGGAAAATCATTATCTTTTATGTTCCGGCCAGAGCAAAATACGTGTGATAAAACATAGACATTAACCACTCTGCTTAGCACCCAATATCAAACTGGCAAAGCTTAAATTTGCCCCAGATGGGCCACTTCATCTTTAATCCAACCTCCAACTTGGAGTTTCGACATGTGGTTTAAGCAAGATGGTTGCCCTGAGTAACAGAAAAGATAGGAAAGGAAAAGGAGAGAGAGAAAAGCATTGTCTGTGGCAGGGTGGGGAAGGTGAAATGCTCAGGGAGACCAGAGAAAGACCCACCCATTGCAGCGACACTGAAAAGTTCAGGTGGCTGCTTCTTGGTAGCAAAGGGATCTTTTCCAGCAATCCTATTAGCTCTCAACTTTCCCCTTTTAGGGAGGAAAAAGCTTCCCATGTCCCACTATCCTGTACATGCCTAACCCTGTCACCCACAGCCACTAGCAAAGAGTACAAGGCAGATTAATCCAAAGAGAACAGCAGTTAACATTTGGTAGTGCCAAACCTGTTCTTAACCAAGGTGGGCTTTACTGAGAGGGGCCTCTAACCCCCTAAATCTTAGAAGAGAGTCTAACCCTCCAAAGTTGGGCCTCTAACCCAAGGTTGGTCAAGCGTCCTTGCCTTTTATTGAGAGGAGCTTTTAACCCACTGTCTTAGGAGAGACTCTAACTCCCCTAAGCTGGGCCTCTAACCCAATCCCATTGTTTACCCAGGTACCCAACCACTTACCCAAAGCCATCCAATTAGTGCTGTAGTCTACTTCCTTTGGGTTAGGGGTCTCCTCTCCTCTTCTGTGTTTCACTAGAAATATGTTACCAGACCCCAATAGTTACCCAAAGGGAGCTGCTGGGTCTGGGTTTCTGCACTATAGTCCCTTCTGTGGTGACCAGAAATATGTTACTGGAGAGGGGACCTGATCCAGACCCCAAGAGAGGGTTCTTGGATCTCGCACAGGAAACAATTTAGGGCAAGTCTGCTGTGCAAAGTGAAGGCAAGTTTATTAAGAAAGTAAAGGATTAAAAGAACCGCTGCTCCGTGGACAGAGCAGTCCTGAGGGGTGCTGGTTGCCCATTTTTATGGTTATTTTCTGATAATATACTGAACAAAGGGTGGATTATTCATGCCTCCCTTTTTAGACCATATAGGGGAACTTCCTGACATTGCCATGGCATTTGTAAACTGTCAGGGTGCTGGTGGGAGTGTAGCAGTGAGGACAACCAGGGATCACTCTTGTGACCATTTTGGTTTGGGTGGATTTTGGCTGGCTCCTTTACTGCAAACTGTTTTATCAGCAAGGTCTTTTTGACCTGTATCTTGTGCTGACCTCCTGTCTCATCCTGTGACTTAGAATGCCTTAACCATGCGGGAACGCAGCCCAGTAGGTTTCACTCTCATTTTACCCAGCTCCTCTTTAAGATGGAGTTGCTCTGGTTTACACGCCTCTGACAACAGTACCAAGTCAGGCTGAAGACTATATTGAGGAACAGATTCAGCAGGAAAACTGTGAGCTTCAGTACTAAATAGGATATTTTGTTACCGACGTCCACTCCTTTATACAACTGAATAAAGATGTTACTTTAGTGGTCAACCATGACTGACAATTTTTATTGCTATAGAAAAATCTTTCATGTTGAGTCTGGGTAAACTGCTAATTTTTTTTTTTTTAATGCGGTATTTCTGAAGCTTAACACAAAAGTTTCTCACTGAATAATGATCTGGCATGTATGTTACTAAACTGGCAGCTCTCCTCAGGGTCTCTCCTCACACAGGCATCTGTCATTTGGCTCTGCCCTGTAGGTCCTTACTCAGACAATAGAGGTTAACACGTGGGAGGGTTTTATGGATCACACCTGGAGATGGCTTTTGTCATTTGTATCCACAGTCTATTGGCCAGAGCACAGTTGTGGCCATGCCTAATTGCAAAGGAAGTTAGGGAATATAGTCTAGCTGTGTGTACAAGAAGGAAAGGGAGATAGTTTGGTCCATAAATAAACAGACTGCCATAAGGATAGCGTCCCAGTATGTATAACAGTGAGCTTTATTCCTATCTAGTCTGTCACTATGAGTAATGTACTTGTAAGCACTATCCATTGTTGGTTCTAACCAGAAATGTTAGATTTCAAGGCAGTTTGAAAATTATATGATGGTCAATATCTTATTCACCTTGGGCTGCTATAACAAAAGTAACATAGACTCATGATTACACTCATCACTACTACTCATTATGACGCTACCAGCTTTTCTGGGTTTCTAGCTTGCAGAGGGCAGATTGTAGGACTTCTCAGCCTTCATAGTCATGTGTGCTACGTTCTTATAATCTCTTCTATATCTCCATCAGTGTACTCTGTTTCCCTGGAGAACCCTAACACAGTCAACATTAAAAAAAAATTGATACATACTAATTGTACACATTTATGGGGTGCATAATGATGTTTTCATGCCTATAATATCCATCACCTCAAACATTTATCAAATCAGAGTAATTCAGCACATCCATCACCTCAAACATTTATCATTTGTTTATGTTGGGAAACATTCAAAACCCTGTTTTCAAGCTATTTGAAAATATATAATAAATTATTGTTAACTATAATGGCCCTACAGTGGTATAGAACAGCACAACTTATTTCTTCTATGTAGCTGTAATTTTGTATCTTTTAACCAGTCTCTCCCTGTTCCCCCACCCCGGCCCTTCCCATCCTATAGAAATCACTATTGTATACTTCTTTGAGATGAACTTTCCTAACTTTGGCATATGAGTAACGACATGAGATATTTATATTTCTGTTTCTGGCTTATTTCACTCAACATGATGTCTTCCAGGCTCATCCATATTGCTGTGAATGACAGGATTTCATTCTTTTTATGGCTGAATAGTGTTCCATGTGTGTATATTTTCTTTATTGATTTATATGTTAATGAGCACTTAGGCTGATTTCATATTTTGTCTATTGTGAATAGTACTGCAATAAACATGGGGTTGCAGGTATTTCTTCAATGTACTCATTTCCTTTCTTTTGGATATGCATTTTTTAATGTTGACTGTGTTAGGGTTCTCCAGGGAAACAGAGTACACTGATGGAGATATAGAAGAGATTATAAGAACGTAGCACACATGACTATGAAGGCTGAGAAGTCCTACAATCTCACATTGCTATAGAAAACTACCTGAGATTGGGTAGTTTATAAAGAAAAGAGGTTTAATTGACTCACAGTTCCACAGGTTGTACAGGAAGCATTGCTGGGGAGACCTCAGGAAACTAACAATCACGGTGGAAAGGTAAGAGGAAGGAGGTACGTCTTCACCTGGCCAGAGCAGGAGGAAGAGAGAGAAGGGGGAGGTGCTACACACTTTTTTTAAACAACAAGATCTCATGAGAACTCACTATCATGAGAACAAGAAGGAGGAAATCCTCCCCCATGTTCCAATCACCTCCCACCCAGGCCCCTTCTCCAACACTAGGGATTACAATTTGACATGAGATTTGGGAGGGGACACAAATTCAAATTAGGATATATACCCAGTAGTGGGATTGCTGGTTCATATGGTACTTATATTTGTAGTTTTTTGAGGAATCTTTATATTGTTGTCCATAATAGCTGTACTAGTTTACACTCCCGCCAACATTTTATAAGAGTTCCCTTTTCTTGGCATCCTCACCAGCACTTGTTATGTTTTGTCTTTTTGATAATAACCATTCTAACCAAGGTGAAACAATATTTCATTGTGGTTTTGATTTCCGTTGTCCTGATTAGTGATGTTGATATTTAGCATTTTTTCATATGCTTATTAGTCGTGTCTATATCTTCTTCTAAGAAATATCTATTCAGTTCACTTGCCCAGTCTCTTGAATCAGATTCTTTTTTGCTGTTGAGTTGTTTGAGTTTCTTATATATTCTAGATATTAATTTCTTGTCAGATGAGTAGTTTGCTAATATTTTCTTCCATTCTGTAGTTTGCCTTTTCACTCTGTTGGTTGTTTCCTTTGATGTGCAAAAGCTTTTCAGTTTGATTTAATCCCATTTGTCTATTTTTGCTTCTTGTGCCTGAGCTTTTGAAGTCTTATTTATAATGTCTTATCCCAGACCAATGTCCTGAAGTGTTTTCTCTCTGTTTTCTTATAATACATTCATAGTTTGAGGTCTTACATTTAAATGTTTAATCCATTTTGAGTTGATTTTTGTATTAATGGGACCTAGTTTCATTCTTGTGCATATGAATACCAGTTTTCCCAGCACCACTTATTGAAGAGACTATCCTTTCCTCAATAAATGTTGGCACATTTGTCAAATGTCAGTGGGCTGTAAATAAATGAATTTATTTCTGGAGGCTCTATTCTGTTTCATTGGTGTATGTGTCTAATTTTATACGAATACTATGTTGTTTTGATTACTATAGTCTTGTAATATATTTTGAGGTCAGGTAGTGTGACACCTCCAGCTTTGTTCTGTTTACTAAGGATTGCTTTGGTTATTTGGGCTCTTTTTTGGTTCCATACAAATTTTAGGATTAAAAAAAACTTTCCTGTGACGAGTGTTATTGGTATTTTGATAGGGATTGGATTGAATCTGTAAATCACTTTTGGTAGTATTGAAGCAGGATATTTCCCTGACCCCTTTGTGGGTGGGAACTGGAGTGCACAGGTGCTGGAACTAATTGGCCACTTTGGCACCAGCAGGGGTGAACTCCACTCACTGGATGCTCCACCCCTTGCTAGGGGGCAGTGCTGGTGAGTGAGTGCAGGGCCTGGAGTGAGTGCTTTCGGGTGCAGCAGGAGCGACCCTGTACCAGCCCTATGGCAGTGTCTGGGGGCAGTGTTGTGACCCCTGAAACCCCAGAGGAAGTGTTGGAGTACCCTTTTAGTTCTGCCATCTGTGGACAGCTTAAGTGTTATCAGCTCAGTGGAGGATCAGTGTGATAGCCTTTTACACCTGCACTCAGGGTACCTGAGTTCTTGCCAGGCGTCCAGGAGGAATGAGGTTGCAAGAACAAATTGAAGATGGTAAATGAGAGGGATTTTACTGCTGATGAAAGTGGCTCTCAGCAGGAAGGGGAGCCGAAAAGGGGATGGAGTGGGAAGGTAATCTTCCCATGAAGTCTGGCTGTCCTAGCTGGACTTCTTTCTGAAGCTACATCATCAAGCTGTCCTACTGAAGTTAAGCTGCTTCTCTCTGGCATCCAACCATAGACTCTGACATTCTGCTGCTTCTCCTTACTGCTGGCTGAAGTCTGGGGCTTTTATAGGCACAGGATGGGGACAGGGTGAGCCATGGATGGTTTTTGAAAAGGTAACATTCCAGCGGGAAAGCAGGGATATAAGTTCTAACTTTGGGCTGTGGTTCCAGGTTTTTCAGCTTGAGGGTAGGGCCCTCACTGGGGGCTTGCCCTCTTCTGCCCAGAATTTTCCTGCTTCCTGTCCCTATCAGTATGGTCATTTTACTTAACTGATTTTTTCAGTCCAAGAACATGGCATGTCTTCCAATTTTTTGTGTGTGGTGTGTCCTCTTCAATTTCTTTCATCAGTATATTATAGTTTTTCTTGTAGAGATCTTCTTTTACCTTCTTAGTTAAATTTATTCCTAGGTATTTAATTTATTTTTTGTAGCCACTAACACAGTCAACATTTTGATGTAGAGTTGCAAAGAATTCAGTAAGTAAATAAAACATTAGTATCTATTATAATGGCCTATAATATTTATATTAGAAATAATTGTAATTGGAAGACTTATTTTCTAAACGTTTGACTTGGTCATAGTAATGTTATAGCATTGAACTTATAATTACAATTTATTAAATTTGTAACAGATAGCCTTGGAGCTATTTCTTAAAATTGTTTTTTATTATTTAATATACAGTAAAATGCACATATGCTATGTGTATGGATTGCTGAACTGTCACATATGTGAACAATCATTTAAGTACCACCTATATCTGGTGTAGAATATCACCAGTGCTCCAGCAAGCTTCCTTGTGACCCCCTCTAGTCCATATGTTCCCCAAAGGTCACCACCATTCTAACCTCCATCACCATATATTAGCTTACTTTTTGTTTGCACACTTTACAGGTAGAATAATACTCTGTATATCTTATATCTTTTTGTGTGTGTTGTTTTCTTTTATTCAACACTATAATATTTATACATACTGTGTTTAACAAGAATTCATTCTTTTTCTATTGTGGTAATCTGATATTTGACTACCATAATTTCCATTCTTATGTATTGAACATTCTTACATTTGTCTGTTGGTGGACATAAGGACTCATTTCTCTTGGATATATGCTGAGATCCTAGAACATCTACTTATTTAAAATAGGTAAACCACTCACATCAGCAATGTATGAATTCTAGCTACTCCACATCGTCACCAGTATCAGCCATCTGGTAGAGACAGAATAATATCTCATTGGTTGTAACTTGCATTTTCCTGATGGTTAATGATGTTGTGTACCTTTTCATATGCTTATTGGTCATTTGGATATTTTGTTAGGTGCTTGTTCAAGACTTGTTCTAAAAATTGAGTTGTCAGTCTTTTTTCTTATAAAAGGCCTTTGTCAGATATATCAATTTTAAATATTTATGCCAGTCTCAGGCTTGCCTTTTTAATCTCTTAATGTATTTTGTTGAATAAAAGTTCTTAATTTTAATGAAGTTCAGCTTATCAATCTTTTATCTTATGGTTAGCATTTAATGTCTTATGTTTAAAAATCATTGCCTACCACAAGGTTATGATGGTATTCTCTATATTTTATTCTAGAAGATTGATTGTTTTAGTACTCACATTTAGAACTTTAATCTGCCTCAAATTATTTTTTATAGTTTGACTGAGGTAAGAAATAAAGTTCTATGTCTGACTCTCTGGTGGTATCACATTATTTTGATCACTGTAGTATTGTAATAAGTTTTGAAGTAAGAAAGTGTGAGACCTCCAACATTGTTCTTCTTTTTCAAGATTGCTATATTAGTTTGCTAAGGCTGCCATAACAAAATATCACAGACTAAGTGGCTTAACCCACAGACATTTATTTTCTCAGCTCAGGCCAGAGTTTAAGTTCAAGGTGGGCAGGCTCATTTGCTGCAGAGGCCTCTGTCTTTGCTTGCAGATGACCATGTTCTTGCTTTGTTCTCACATGGCCTTTCCTCTGTGGACTCACATCTCTGGTGTCCTTCTATGTATCAGATTTTTACCTTTTTATAAGGACACAATTCTGATTGTATTAGAGCCCAAACTAAAGGCATCATTTTAACTTAATCACAATTTTAAAGTTTCTATCTCCAAATACAGTCATATTCTGAGGTACTGAGATTTAGGGCTTTAATATACAAATTGTGGGTGGTCACAGTTCAGCAAATAACAATCAGTTTGGCTATTTGGAGCCCCTATAGATTCCATATGAATTTTAGGAAGGATTTTTTCTCTTTTTTGTAAAAAGTCCTGGGATTTTGATACGAATTACATTCAGTCTAGAGATCACTTTGGGTAACAATGACATCTTAACAATGTTAAGTCTTCCAATCCATTAACAGGGATGTCTTTCCATTTTTATCTGTGTCATCTTTAGTTTCTTTCATCAGTGTGTTATAGTTTTCAGTGTACAAATCTTTCACTTCCTTGGTTAAATTTATTGCTAAGTATTTTATTTTTTTGATGTTAGTATAAATGGAATTGCCTTCTTAATTTTCTCTTCAGATTATTCATTGTTAGTATATAGAAATGCAACTGATTTTTACATGTTGATTTTGTACCTTGCAGCTTTGCTGATTTCATTTAGAGTTTTCCCCACATACAATCATGTCATCTTTGAATAGAGGTAATTTTACTTCCTTTCCAATTTGTACACCTTTTATTTCTTGCCTAATTGCTCTGACTAAGAATTCCAGTATTATGTTGACTAGAAGTGGTAAAAGCAAGAATCCTTGTCTTGTTCCTGATCTTAGAGGAAAAGTTTTCAATTTTGTTACAATTGACTATGATGTTAGCTGTGAGCTTTTCACACATGGTCTTTATTATGTTGAGATATCTTCCTTCTGTTCTTAGTGTGTTGATAGTATATATCATAAAAAAGTACTGAATTTTGTTAAATACTTTTTTGTATCAATTGAGATGACAACATTCTTTTCTTTCATTCTGTTACTATGGCATTAATTTGCATATGTTGAACCATCCTTGTATTCCAGGAATACATCTCAGTTGTTTGTGGTATATAATCAATTCAATATGCTTTAACTGTTATTTTGATCAAGATTTTTGCATCAGTAGTCATCCTTTATTTATCCTTTTAATATATTAGAGTTAGGTGTTTTATAGATACCTTTTATGATATTAGGAAAATTTTCTTATCCCTAGTTTCTTAGTTTTTACTATGAATGGAATTTAGATTTTATTAAGTGCCTTTTCTGTATTTATTACGTTTTTTTCCTATTATACTGTTACTGTTGTCAAACACATTGAGTGAAAGTTGAATGTTTAACTAACCTTGCATTCTTAGAATAAACAGTTTGATCTTAAAATATTATCATTCCTATATATCACTGGATTTGATTTGCTTGTGTATTTTTAAAATTTTTTATTTATATTTATAGAAGAAGTTGGTCTATAATTTTCTTTTAATTCCTTATTTAGGTCAATATTGTACTGGCTCCATAAAATAAATTGTGATGCTTTAGTTATTCTCTATTCTCGGAGGAGTGTTTGTAAGATTGGTATTATTTATTCCTTAAGTATTTGGAACAGTTTTAAGTCAGGCCATCTGGGCCTCAAGTTTTCTTTCATGGCTACTTTTCACTTAAAGACTTAATTTCCTGATAGATACTGAGCTATTAAATATTTTCTATATTTTATTGTTCAGTCATGGAAAGTTATATTATTTTCTTAAGAAATATGTTTTATCCAAGTTAATGAATTTATTGTTGTAAAATTATTTATAATATTCTCTCTTCTTTTAAAAGTGTGTGGCAATGTCACTTTTTCCCTCCTGGTAATGCTGTTTTGTTCTGTAATCCCAGCACTTTGGGAGGCCAAGACGGGCGGATCATGAGGTCAGGAGATCGAGACCATCCTGGCTAACACGGTGAAACCCCGTCTCTACTAAAAATACAAGAAAATTAGCCAGGCGAGGTGGCAGGCACCTGTAGTCCCAGCTACTCGGGAGGCTGAGGCAGGAGAATGGCGTGAACCCGGGGGAGCGGAGCTTGCAGTGAGCCGAGATCGTGCCACTGCACTCCAGCCTGGGGCACAGAGCAAGACTCCGCGTCAAAAAAAAAAAAAAAAAAAAAGTTCAGTATTATTAGGGAATTGTTACTTTTATTAAACTTTTTAGAAAAGCAGTGCTGGCATTGTTGATGGTCTTTATTGAATGCTTGCTTTCTACTATTACTGCCTTTTACTCTTACTTCCTTCTTTCCATGTTTTTGGAGTTTAAATTTTTGTTTTTTCTAACTTCTTAAAGTGGGTTTTTAATTATTTTCTTTGTAAATATATATATATATATGATTTTCCTTTTTAAATATATATATCTAAAGCTATATGTTGCCCTCTGAACATTGTTTAGACTACTTCTGTTTACCTTAAAGTTCAGTGAGAAACTTTTTAAAATTTGTTTATAATTTCTGTTTTTACTCATCTTCCAAAGATTTCCTTACCATCTCTCTCTCTCTATATATATGTGTGTGTGTGTATATATATACACATATACATATTATTTTTTGAGACAGGGTGTTGCTCTGTCACCCAGGCTGGAGTGCAGTGGTGTGATCACAGCTCACTGCAGCCTCAACATCCTGGGCTCAAGTGATCCTCTCACCTTAGCCTGCTGAGTAGCTGGGACTACAGGCATATGCTACTGCACCTGGGTAATTTTTAAATTTTTTTTGTAGAGATAGGGTCTTGTTATGTTGCCTAGGTTGATCTTGAACTCTAAGCCTCTAGTAATTCTCCTGCCTTGGACTCCCAAATTTCTGGAATTACAGTCGTGAGCCACCATGCTGGCTTTTGCTTATATTTTATAACTCCTCATTCTGGTAGTTTTTTCTTCTTATGCCATGACATTAATGATTTCAGAAGTGAATCCCATTTTGTGAAGATTCTTGAACATGCTCTCATTTGAGTATACACTATATAATGTACATTTGTCTCAGTGTAAGCAAAAATCCTAGGGGAATATCTTACTATAGAACAGTTCTAGCCATGTTTCTGAAGACATGTGATTTAGATTATCTCCTCACATAAAGCAATCCCTGACATAGTTTAGCTTCATGAAAAGCCAAAGAAAACCCTGTATCTTTAGAATGATTATAATCAACAAGTAAAAACAGTATAAAAGGGTAAAATGATTTGAGACTTTTTTTATTACAGTTGAAAGTTCCTGACATTAAATGCAAACCATATTTAATAAGTGGTGTTTATATGAGATTTCCATACACTTTATTGACTTCAGGTTTAAACTGATAAGTTGGCACCGTGGTAACCTGGAGGGTTTTGTAAACGAAAGGCCTTGTCTCTTAATGACCATAGAGGGACAGGCCAAAGGATGCATACAGAAGTGAAGAGTTGCAGCTGAGATGAGTAAATAAAGTTGAGTTCTCAAATGGCCACATCCACAGGAAAAAATTAAGCCAGGTTCAGGGGTAGAGCCCTGGGAAGTATATAAGTCATGACTAGGGCTCCGTTTTGTCCCTTCTGTAAGTTTATGACCACTTGGATTTGGTGGTTAACCTTGTACTGCCTGCATTTTCCTGTGGTTTTTGCAACCAGATATGATAATACAAAAAGTGACCTTTCTAGGTGCCACTTCTGGAAATAGAAGAAGCAAATATAATACAACCCTAAAAATAGACACTTTCAATGACCTCTATGGTATTTATGTGCCCAGATGTGAACAGCCTCTTAGGTATTCAGCACTGGTCTATCCAAATACTTTTTTGGAATGGCCTGCTATAGTTGTTTCTCTTATACCGTTTCATCTTACAACAGGATACAGCATGGATACAGTAGGAGTAACCATCATGCAATGTGATCACTTGGCCATGGTCAACTATCCAGGAATGGGTACCTGACTCAAACCAGGGTAGGTAGTCTCTTCCCTGGGAACTTGAACTAAGAAAAAGTTGTTTTTTCTATTGGCTGAATTGGTAATTTAGAAACTCTTCTTGGTGAATTAAACCATTTATCATTATGTAATGGCAGTCTTTTTTGAACTTTGTTGGTTTAAAGCCTGTTTTGTCAGAAACTAAAATAGAACCCCTGCTTTTTTCTTCTTTCCATTTGCTTCATAGATTTTTCTCCCTCCCCTTATTTTGAGCCTGTGTGTGTCATTGCATGTGAGACTTGGAAAGGTTTGGCAGTGATAAATTCTCCTACGTAACACTGCAGCCAGAGAGGATGATAGAGGAAAACAGAGGGTAAAGAGACAAAAAAGTCCCAAGGTCTTTTAGTGCTTAGGCTTAACATTCTCTCATTGAATCCCTTCCTCCCACTCCTCCTTTTTTTGTTTTGTTGTGGAAGCTAGAGTTGATTTCTGTTACTTGCATCCAAAAGAATTTAAACTAATACACCAAGAGAGCCTCCATTTCATTTTTTGCATGTTCTCAGAGATGTTTACTTTCAATGTCTGATGGAAGAAATACTCCAGATCTGATCATGAAATGCCATAATGCTATATTTTAGATAAACACTCTAATTCATTCTTGCCATTGGAATAAAAATGTGAATGCAATTTATTTCATCATAAATTTATAGATTTTAAAAGTTATTTTAACCATCCACTATACTACTAGAGAGACATTTAAGAATGAAGAAATACATTTCTTTCAGCAAAATAGAGTATGCCAATCTCACATATCTGCATTTACCATTTTGCAGGTGAGGTTTGCTCTCCAGCTAAAATTATTCTCTTTCATATGAACAGGAGATTGGTTGAGTGATAGTTCTTAATTCAAGAAGGAGCAGTGTAACTGTGACTGAAAAGGTATTCAGAAGCAAAAATATTCTTCTAAAAATAGTTTTGTGTTCTATAGAATGTTACTCATTTAATAGTCACCTTTGAATATTGAAATTCCTTTTTACTTATCAGAAACATTCTGTCATTACATAGAATACATGCTTTAAGAATTTAGCAATTCATGAAGAACCATTTATAATTTCATATTTCTACTTTAGGGAAATAGTTATGGGCAGAATGTTGGAATGCAACTCTCCCTGCTTCAGTGTCAACTGAGGTATCAATTCAATAAATATCAGGGCACCAAATGGTGTGAAAGCATCACATGCAAATTTTATGAAAAAAATGTAAAGGGAACTGTTTCAAAATACTAGATCCATCTGACATGCTAAGGATAAAAGAAGAGGTCACATAGACTTTTGTGAAGGGGACTAGGGAAGACAAATCTTTGCAGAAGCTATTGCCATGTTTGGAGAAGGAGAGGGGAGTGCTGCCTTCTGTACCTTGGACCTAGTGGGAGGGATTTCCATGAGGAGATCTAGAAAGGCTGCTATGTTTCTCTCTCTCTCTCTCTTTTTTTTTAATTGAGGCATAATAAGTAATGTATAACTTAATAACTTAATAAGTAATAACTCACCTACTCCCAAGAAATGTAGAGAGAGACAGGATGTGGTGGGCAAAATGCTGGTTCCCCAAAGATACCTACATCTTAATCCACAGAATCAGTGAATATTTTACCTCACATGGCAAATGGGACTTTGCCAATGTGATTCAGTTAAGGACCTTGATGTGGGGAGATTATCCTTTATAGTCCAGGTGGGCTTGATGTAATTGCCCAGGTCTTTTTGAGAGGGAGGGAGGGGCAGGGTGCAGTGGCTCACACCTGTAATCCCAGCTCTTTGGGAGGCCAAGGTGGGCAGATCATGAGGTCAGGAGTTCGAGACCAGCCTGGCCAACATGGTGAAACCCCGTCTCTACTAAAATACAAAAATTAACCAGGCATGGTGGCACCTGCCTGTAATCCCAGCTACTCAGGAGACTGAGACAGGAGAATTGCTTGAACCCAGGAGGCAGAGGTAGCAGTGAACCAAGATCGCGCCATTGCACTCCAGCCTGGGCAATAGAGTGAGACTCCATCTCAAAGAAAAAAGAAAGGCAGGGAGGAGGGTCAGAGTCAGAGAAGGAGATGTGGTGATAGAAGCAGTGGCCAGAGTGATGTGGCAGGAACGAAGGAATGCAGACAGTCTCTAGAAGCTGGAGAATGTAGGAAACAGGCTGTCCCCATTTCACCAGAGCCTTCAGAAGTAGGTAACTGATTTCACTTATGTGACCTCCAGAACTATAATAATAAATGTGTGATATGGTAATTTGTTACTGAAGTAATAGAGAAAGAATACATAGGCTGATGCTTTGTTGGCAGAACTCAGAGATGAAGGTCAACAATGGCCATGTGCACCTGTCTATGTCAAGGGAAATGCAGCAGAGTGGGGCCCAGAAAGCTCAAGGCCAACTTAATGACACCTCCACTCATTTTCCCAACATGTAAGTCCTGATAGAGGATAAAGCCAACTTTAGACTGATGTGGAAGATAAGGTGTAGAAATGGAGAAACTCTCACCTCATTTATATTCCAGGCTTTGAATCATAGCAGTTCCAACAATCTGGAAGATAGGAAAAGATTTGATATTAAAGCAAACTTACAACTTTATTATCTTGAACCAGACTTTCTCATTACATAATCAAGAATTTTTAATGGTACAAAGGGATCATGGAACTTTCCAGAATTTTCTTCTAGGGAGAATTTTTGTCTCTTACTGCATAAAGAAGAAAGTAGAGACAAAATATAGTTATGCTTTTAAATTCTATGAATGTTTTCAAATATCTAAAAATTAGACTAGGATAATGAATTTTCTTCTACTATGGACTTAATTGTGTCTCCCCCAGACTCACATGTTGAAGTCATAACCCGCTATGTGACGTTTTTGGAGCTAGGGCTTTTAGGAGGTAATTAAAGATGATGGGTTCATTAGGGTAGGGTCTAATCCAACAGGATTTGTGGCCTTATAAGAAAAAGAGAAAGACAGAGAGAAGGAGAGAGAGAGAAAGAGAGAAACTGAGATTCTGTCTCTCCAATTTGTACACAAGAGAAAAAGCCGTGTGAGCACACAGAAGTTGGCCACCTACCTACAAGGCGCCCTCACCAGACCTACCCATTCTAGCACCCTGATCTCATACTTCCAGCCTCCAGAACTGTGAGAAAATAAATGTTTGTTGCTTAAGCCACCCAATCCATGGTATTTTGTTATGGCAGCCTGAACAGAAAAATATACCTTCTATTAATATTCTATATTATCAACATTGTGTCCTACTTTATCTATCTATTTTCTCCCTCCCTTCCTCTTTTCCTTCCTTCCTTCTTCCTTTCTTTTTTCCTGTAAAGGTCATTTTAAATTAAACTTAGACATAATGTGATTTTCACTTTTAATTTTATCCATCGATATCTTTTGAAAATAAAGGTGACTTACAACTTAACTATTGGGACAAACATCATTACTATTTATTAGCATCTAACTTCCCAAACCTGCTGGGTCCACGGGACTTTGAAATGAGCTATGGGCATGTGAATTGCTCTCAGTACTGAAATGAAAGCAGAAGGAATATGTATCAGTTAGCTATTACTGTGTGCTAACCGCCACTGAGATTTAGTGGCTTAAAATACGAATTTCTCGCTGTTCTCTTAATCAGGTGGACGTTTCTTCTGGTCTGAGATGACGTGGCTGATGTCTAGGGTTAGCTGGCTTATTTCTTGGTTGTGGCTGGAGGGTCTAGGAGAGCTTCAGCTGGATGCTATCTTTGCTTCACGTGTTCTCTCATCAGCAGGCTGGTTTTGAATTTTTTCCTATGGCAGTCCCAGGCTTCCAGAGACCATCCAGAGAGTAAACTCCAATGCACAAGCACTTTTTCAGCATTTGCTCCTGACATATTGCTAATGTCCCATCCACTAAGGTAAGTCACATAGCTAAGCCCAAATTCAAGGAGTAAAGAATAGACTTCATCTCTTGATAGGAAGAACTGTAAAGTCATAAATGAGTGTGCATATAGGATGAGAAGACTTTATGATGTGGCCATTTTTACAATTTGCTATAGATTTCTGAGTTATGATGAACTGAAAGCTCTGTTTTCAATATGGTGCATGAGGAGGCTGGATAACAAATTAACAGTTGGGAACTGGAAGTGGAAGAAAGTAGAACAGGATTAACAAGAAAAGAAAAGCAACAGGATAAAATACAGGAAAACAATAGATTGATGTAAATATTGGTTGCCCTGCAAATTTACTTAACTATTATTGTAAATTTCTTGAACATTCTTTTCTATGTACATGATCATGTTGCCTACAAATAATGACAGTTTTAAATTGTTTTTTTAGATGCTCTTTATCAAGTTGAAGCCATTTCATTCTATTCTTTTTTTTAATGTGTGTATTTATATATATATAATTGATTTTTTAAAAAAAATTTCAGCTTTGATTTTTGATACAGGGAGTACATGTGAAGGATTGTCCCATGCATATATTACACCCAGACAGTGAACATAATACCCAATAGGCAGTTTTCAACCCACACCTACCGTCCCTCTCTCTCTACTCCAGTAATCTGTAATGTCTATTGCTCTCATGTTTATGTCCATGGGCGATCTATGTTTAGCTCCCAATAAGCGAGAACATGGATTTGGTTTCCTGTTCCTGCATTAATTATTTCAGGATTATGGCCTCCAGCTCCATCCATGTTGCTGCAATGGACATGATTTCATTCTTTTTTATGGCTGTATAGTATTTTATGGTATATATGTTCCTCATTTTCTTAATACAATCCACCATTGATGGGCACCCAGGTCTATTCCATGTTTTTTCTATAATGAATAGCATGGCAATGAACATATGAATGCACATGTCTTTTTGGTATAATGATCTAAATTCTTTTGAGTATATTCCCAGTAATGAGATTGCTAGGTTGAATGGCAGCTCTGTTTTAAGTTATTTGAGAAATCTCCAAACTTCTTTCTACAGTGGCTGAACTAATTTGCATTTTCACCAACAGTGTGTAAGCATTTTCTTTTCTCATCAGCCTCATCAGTATCTGTTATTTTTTATTCATTTTTTTTTTTTTAAGTAACAGCCATTCTGGCTGGTGTGAGAAGGTATCTCATAGTGGTTTGATTTGTATTTCTTTGATTAGTGATGATGAGCATTTTTCATATGTTTGTTGGCTGCTTGTTTATCTCTTTTGAGAAGTGTCTGTTCATGTTCATTGCCCATTTTTTAATGGGGTTATTTGATTTTTGCTTGTTGGTTTAAGTTCCTTAAACATTCTGGATAGAGCTTTGTCAGATGCATAGTTTGTGAATGTTTTCTAGCAGTTTGTAGGTTGTCTATTTCCTCTGTGGATGGTTTCTTTCACTGTGTAGAAGCTCTTTAGTTTTTGCCCTTCTCAAGGAATATCTTTGTGGTGTTCTCTATATTTTCTGAATTTGAATGTGGGCCTGTCTTGCTAGATTGGGGAAGTTCTCCTGGATAATATCCTGAAGTGTTTTTCAACTTGGTTCCATTCTCCCCGTCACTTTCTGGTACACCAATCAAATGTAGGTTTGGCCTTTTCACAAAGTCCCATATTTCTTGGAGGCTTTGTTCATTCCTTTTCATTCTTTTTTCTCTACTCTTCTCTTCACGTTTTATTTCATTAAGTTGATTTTCAACCTCTGATTTTTTTTTCTGCTTATTCGATTAGGCTATTGATACTTGTGTATGCTTCACGAAGTTCTCGTGCTGTGTTTTTCAGTTCCATCCCGTCATTTATGTTCTCCCTTAGACCGGTTATTCTAGTTACCAATTCTTCTAATGTTTTTTCAATGTTCTTAACTACTTGCATTGGGTTAGAACATGCTCCTTTAGCTCAGAGGAGTTTGTTATTATCCACCTTCTGAAGCTTACTTTTGTCAATTCATCAAACTCATTCTCCATCCAGTTTTGTTTCCTTGCTGATGAGGAGTTGTGATCCTTTGGAGGAGAAGAGACATTCTGGTTTTTGGAATTTTCAGCCTTTTTGAGCTGGTTTTTCCTTATCTTCGTGGATTTATCTACCTTTGGTCTTTGACATTGGTGACCTTCGGATGGGGTTTTTGTGTGGACGTCCTTTTTGTTGATGTTGATGCTATTCCTTTCTGTTTGTTAGTTTTCCTTCTAACAGTCAGGTCCCTCTTCTGCAGGTCTGCTGCAGTTTGCTGGAGGTCCATTTCAGACCCTTTTTGCCTGGATATCACCAGCAGAGGCTGCAGAACAGCAAAGATTGCTGCCTGTTCCTTCCTCTGAAAGTTTCATCCCAGAGGGGCACCCACCAGATGCCAGCCGGAGCTCTCCTATATGAGGTGTCTATCAACCCCTGCTGGGAGGTGTCTTCCAGTCAGGAGGCATGGGGGTCAGGGACCCACTTGAGGAGGCAGTCTATCCCTTAGCAGAGCTCCAGCACTGTGCTAGGAGACTGCTCTCTTCAGAGCCAGCAGGCAGGAACGTTTAAGTCAGCTGAAGCTGTTCCCACAGTCACCCCTTCCCGCAGGTGGAGATGGGAGTTTTATCTATAAGCCCCTGACTAGGGCTGCTGCCTTTCTTTCAGAGATGCCCTGCCCAGAGAGGAGGAATCCAGAGAGGCAGTCTGGCTACCACGGCTTTGCTGAGCTGTGGCGGGGCTCTTCCCAGTTCCAACTTCCGGACAGCTTTGTTTGCACTGTTAGGGGAAAACTGCTAACTCAATGTCCGCCCAAACGGCCGCCCAGTTTTGTGCTTGAAACCCAGGGCCCTGGTGGGGGCCCCTAAGGGAATCTCCTGTTCTGCGGGTTGCGAAGACTGTGGTAAAAGCAAGTACTATCTGGGCTGAAATGTCTTCCTTTGGCTAGGGGAGTGAGTTCCTCTACCCCTTGCATTTCTCCAGTGAAGGAAGCCCTCACCCTGCTTTGGCTCGCCCTTCATGGGCTGCACGCACCGTCTAACCAGTCCCAATGAGATGAGCTGGGTACCTCAGTTGGTAATGCAGAAATCTCCCACCGTCTGCATTGATCTCGCTAGGAGTTGCAGATTGGAACTGTTTCTATTCTGCCATCTTGCCAGCCACCTGGGTGGGTGAATTAGTGAGCTTGGTTTCATAGGCTTAATTTTTGGTATTATAGTTTAGGCTGTTATCCAGTAGATGGCGCTTAAGAGCAATGGCTGGTAGCTAGGTTAATACCCAGCCATGTAAGTATTTTGTACTTCCTCGTTTTCAGTCCTGCTCTGTGGTAGGCAGAGGAGAGAGGGGGCCTCTTCACCAGATCCTCTCTGGGCTTTGGGGAAGTCCCCACAGATCAATGGTGCTGCGCCTGCATTTCTTTTCTTAGGTGATCCAGGCCGCAGGGTCCCCTCAGGCAGAGGCTGGCAGGGATATATTCCACATCTTTCTGGACTGGCCCAGCAGAGGATGGCATGCACCACTACTGCCCCGGCCTAGGAACACATGCTTTTCACCCTTCTCCCTGCTCTGATGGTGGGGGCTGCTTCTCTGCTTAAGGGCCGGCCACAGATCTCAGTTCCATACTCCCGAGCTGCACTTTGCAGCCCTGGGGCACCTGGATGTCCTGCAGCTCTGGTTGGGATTCTGGATCTGATGTGTTCCTGGGTTGCCAGGAAAGTGCTCAGGTGCAGCAATGCTGGGCTGTAGGGCCTGCACTGTGCATGTACCAGCTTATGCAGGGCAGCTTGGTATGGACCTTGGGAGGGGCCAGCGAGCAGGAGGGCCTGTAGAGCAGGCATACTTCAGTCCCATGGGGAAGCTGCCCACTCTCTTCTGGCTGGAAGGTCAGCTGGGACCAGTGCCTCCCGAAGGGGTATGGGGAGCCCTGGGATATGAATATGTACGGCCGCATTCCACCAGAGCTGCCCAGCACACAAAAGCTCCAATGCTTTGTGCCATCTGAAGGCCTGCCTGTCTTTGCTTGCTCCCCGAGGACGTCCCCTGCCAGTTCATGCATCCATGGGGACATGAGGTCCCCTGTAGTTAGGATCCCAGAGGTCCCTCTGAGAGTGAGCCATTCCTCAATTCCCTCACTCACCCCTTTCCCAGTCGACATTCGAAGTCGGGAACTAGTCCCTGGGTTTAGGTATCCTTTGCAGGGTTCCTCAGGCCCTCCCTCTTCAGCCTTGGCTTCAGTCTTGCCTCTCCACCCACTTTTGGCATTTTCTTTCTGAAGATCTGCCCAAATTATGGTGGTTTACTTAATAATCTGGTCCCTCTGGGTGGGAGCGGAACTTCTCGGCTGCATCCAGTCAGCCATCTTGTCCCCCTCCTTCTTCTATTCTTAAGGTCGAAACTTTGTTCATTGATATTAGATCTTTCTTTTTACCTAGCATGAGCATTTAGAACTATATATTGTCTTCAAAATTCTGTGTTAGCTTCATCCCTGAAATTTAAAACAATTGTCAGCCATTTTGAAATATTTTCTAATTTTTCTTTTGATTTCTTCTCAGACCCTTGCATTGCTTAGAAGTGTCTTAGGAGATTTTCTAGATATGGCTATTGTTATTAAATTCTAATTTAGTTCCTTTGTCATTAGAGAACATACTTTGTATGCCTTTAATCCTGTCAAATTTGAAATTTATTTTATGCTGAGTATATGATCTACCTTGAATATTTTATAAGCACGGTAGAAAATGCACATTATACTGTTGTTGGATGTGGTATTCTATAAAGGTAAATTGGGTGAGATTTACAGTGTTGTTCAAGATGTCTGTATTCTTGTTGGTTTCTACTTTTTCTCTCAGTTACTCAGAGGGGGTGTTGAAAACGTTAACCGAAATTTTGTATCTGTCTACTTCTCCTTTCTGTTATGTTGTTTTCCTTATTTGTGTATTTGAAATCTTGCAACTAGATGCATGCAAACTTAGGACTGTTAGGTCTGTTATGATTTAATAATTTTATTATTTAAAATATTTGACTTTATTCTTGGTAATATTTCTTGTCTCAAAGTGTATTTGACTTCTATTAATACAGCCTTTCCAGTTTTCTTTTCTTTTATTTTCTTTTCCTTTTCTTTTATTTTCTTTTCCTTTTCTTTTCTCTGTGTCACCTAGGCTGGAGTGCAGTGGCAGGATCTTGGTTCACTGCAGCCTCTGCCTCCCAGATTCAAGTGATTCTCCTGCCTCAGCCTCCTGAGTAGCTGAGACTACAGATGCGTGCCACCGTGCCCGGCTAAGTTTTGTGTTTTCAGTAGAGACGCGGTTTCACACCTGACCTCGTGATCAGCCTGCCTCAGCCTCCTAAAGAGCTGGGATTACAGGCATGAGCCACTGCACCTGGCCCCAGTTTTCCTAATATTAAATTTTTCATATATCCTTTTTCCATCTTTTTATTTTAACCCATCTTTGTGTATTTAAAATGAATTCTTTAAATATATCACATACAGTTGAATCTTGCTTTATAAAAAATACAGTCTGAAAATCACTGCCTTTTGATGGAGTATTTAGTTTATATTTAATATTATTAACATTGCTCAGTTAAAATATTACTGTTTGTTTTCTGTTGTCCCATTTCTTCTTTGTTCCTTCTTACCATTATTCCTGGCTCTTTTTTGATGGGGTATTTTTAATATCTGTTTTTATCTTCACTATTGGCTTGTTTGATCTTTTTTCTGTTTCTAGTGGATATTTCAGGGTTTGCAAAATACATATCTAATTTCTTTTTTTTTAACTTTTATCTTAGGTTTGAGAGTGTTTGTGCAGGTTTGTTATACTAGTGTCACACACAGTTTGTAAACTCGTGTCACGGGTTTGCTGTACAGACTATTTCATCACCCAGGTATTAAGCCTAGTACCCGTTAGTTATTTTTTCTGCCTCTCTCCCTTCTACCACCCTCCACTCTCAAGTAGACCTTAGTGTCTGTTGTTCTCTTCTTTGTATTCGCAAGTGCTAATCATTTAGCTCCCACTTATAAGTAAGAACACGTGGCATGTGGTTTTCTGTTCCGGTGTTAGCTTGCTAAGGATAATAGCCTCCAGCTCCATCTACGTTCGCACAAAAGACATAATCTTTTTTTTTTTTTATGACTGCATAATATTCCGTGGTGTAGATGTGCCAGAGTTGCTTTATCTGATCTATCATTGTTGGACATTTAGGTTGATTTCAGGTCTTTGCTATTGTGAATAGTGCTGCAATGAGCATTTCAGCGCATGTGTTTTTATGGTAGAATGATTTATATTCCTCTTGGTATGTACCCAGTGATGGGATTGCTTGGTCAAATGGTAGTTCTCCTTTAGCACTTTGAGGAATTGCCAAACTGCTTTCTGCAATGGTTGAATAATTTATACTCCCATCAACAGTGTTTCAGTGTTCCCTTTTCTCCGCAACCTCACCAGCATTTGTTGTTATTCATTGGTGTAAGATGGTATCTCATTGTGGTTTTGATTTGCATTTCTCTAATGATCACTGGTATTGTTAATTTTATGCCTCAATGATCTGTCTAATACTGTCAGTGGCATGTTGAAGGCTCCCATTATCATTTTGTGGGAGGCTATGTTTCTTTGCAGGACTCTAAGAATTTGTTTTATGAATCTGGGTTGGATGCATATATATTTAAGATAGTTATGTATTGTTGAATCGAATTCTTTATCGTTATGTAATGCCCTTCTTTGTCTTTTTTGATGTTTGTTGGTTTAAAGTCTGTTTTGTTATAAATTAGGATTGTAACCCCTGCTTTTTTCTGTTTTCCATTTGCTTGGTAGATTTTCCTCCATTCCTTTATTTTGAACATATTTGTGTCATGAGTTTCTTGAAGACAGCATAGCATTGGGTCTTGCATATTTTTTTTTTTACTCCAGCTTGCTACTCTGTGCCTTTTTCATGGGGTATTTAGCCCACTTACATTTAAGGTTAGTGTTGATATATGTGGATTTAATCCTGTCATTGTCTTGTTAGCTAATTTTTATGCTGGCTTGTTTGTGTGGTTGCTCTATAGTGTCACTGGTCTTTGCATTTAAGTGTAATTTTGTATTGGCTGATCATGATTTTTCTTTCTATATTTAATCATCCTTTTAAGATCTCTTGTAAGGCAGATTTGGCAGTAATAAACTCCCTCAACATTTGCTTATCTGGAAAAGATCTTATTTTTCCTTTGCTTATGAAACTTAGTTTGGTTGGATATGAAATTCTTGGTTGAAGTTTTTCCTTCAAGAATGTGAAGTATAGTTCTCCAATCTCCTCTGGCTTGTAGAGTTTCAGCTGAGAGGTCCACTGCTAGCCTGATGGGGTCCCCTTATAGGGGACCTGCTGTTTATCTCTAGCTGCCTTTCACATTCTTTCATTTCAACCTTAGAAAATCTGATGATTATGTGTCTTCAACATTATCTTCTTGTGTAGAACCTTGCAGGAGTTCTCTGTATTTTCTTAATTTGATTATTGGCCTCTCTGACAAAGTTGGGAATATGTTCATGGACAATATATTGAAATACATTTTCCAAGTTTTTTGCTTTTTTCCTCTCCCTTTATCAATCCTCTCCATTATTTTTTATTTATTTTTCTTTTACTGTCTTATTTCAGAGAGCCAGGCTTTAAGTTCTGAGATTTTTTTCCTCACCTTGGTCTATTCCACTGTTACTACTTATGATTGCATTGTGAAATTCTTGTATTGTGTTTTTCAGCTTTGCCAGATTCATTAGGTTCCTTTTCATACTGGCTATTTCATCTTCCAGCTGTGGTAGTGTTTATTGTGATTCTTTGTTTTCTTGGTTTTGGTTTTGCCATACTCATGAACCTCAGTGATCTTTGTTTCTATTCATATTCTGAATTCTGTTTCTGTCTTTTCAGCCAGCTAAGTATGGTTAAGAACTCTTGTTGGAGAACCAGTAAGGTTGTTTGGAGGACATATGACACTCTGGCTGTTTGAGTTATCAGAGTTCTTGCATTGGTTGAGTACAATCAATGAACTTATTTACTGGATGTTTTCTCAGTGCCATGCTTTGTGCAGAGTCTTTATTTGAAGCTGACTTCTTGTCTTTGGTCTCACAAGGGCGTATGTTAGCAAGGTATTTTGGTGTTGAAGCTTTGGGGTGTGATCCAGTAGATGGTACTTAGCCTTATTGGTCACTTGGTAGACTCTTGTTTGGTTGTGTGGCTCCCTTATGTTTCCTCACAGTTGCGACTAGGTTCCCTCTCAATGCTCTGAAAGTTTGGGCTCCTCTCCCCTTTGAGTGTTGGCTGTAGATTGCAGCTCGTCACTTCTGCACTGCCCACTGCAGCTCTAAGGCCATCTCAGGGTTTATATTTCTCCCCTAACTTGGAGGCAACAGAGGAAAGGATCTTAGTAGTCACTGTGGCCAAGGGTCTTTTGCTTGTCTCCAGAGGGCTCCACCCCAGAAAGATGCAGGTCAACAATTGCTCAGTGCAATCATCCCAGGATGGAGGATCTGTGTGTGGGCCCAAGCCAAGGGTTTCTTGTCTGGTTATGAGCAAGGTGGGGTAGGGGGTGTGCAGAACCTGTGGGAGATGGACTGTGTTTCCTCTCCTTGGGTCAACCGCAGCTTGTTGAAGGTACGGATAAGGCATTTAGGGTCTTTGCTTCTTCATTAGTCCTAGGGTAGTAAATGCAGTTCCACTGCAGAGGGCAGAGAGGCTTTCAGTTGCCCCCAGCAGCTCTGTCCAGGTTGTTGCAGAGCTGCTACTTGCGCAATAGCCCAGCAGGGGGTAGTTGGAGGCCCAGGCTTGGAGGACCTGACCGGTGAGGAGCTATGGGGACAAGCACCTCTATAGCAGTCTGGTCACTTTTCCGAGGGACTGCTGTAGTATGCTGGGGGTCTACTCCAGTCTCTAGTCACCTTGGATTTTCCAGTACCTGGAGGTATCAGCAGTAAAGACTGTGAAACAGCAAAGATGGTGGCCTGCCCCTCCCCCTGGGAGCTCTCTCCCAGGGAGGTTTCAAAACTCTGTCTGCTGGAGAACACTGATGAGGGTAGCTGGAGACCCCAGTTGGAAGATCCTGCCAAGTGAAGAGGAACAGGGTTGGAGACTTGCTTTAAAAAAAGCAGTCTGGCCACATTTGCGTATAGCCACTGTGCTGTGCTGGGGGCCCACTTCAGGCCCCAGTCACCTCACACTCTCCAAAGCCTGAAGGCTGAAATGGCTAATTCAGCCAAACAGCAAAGGTAGTAGCTGACCCTTGCTACTGGGAGCTCTTTTTCAGGGAAGTATAACACTGCTACCAGTGGCTGGATGGAGTTCCAAGCCAGTAGGTCTTATCCTGTGAGGTGCCATGGAAGCAGGGCCCATAGACTGTTGCTTCTCAGCTCTCTGGATTCTGCCCCTTTTCTAGTGGTATGTATGTAGGCCTGACCTCCTGCTTTGTCAGAGTTTCAGCTGCTTTTGCTAGAAAGCCAGGAAAGCCCAGGTATCTAAGGCTCCCAGGTCTCTGCATGTGCCTGAGCAGAGATTACATGATCTGCTGGGATTCCATGTAGGTCTGTTGGTCAGACTAAAGGCCCTGGTGGAATGGGTTCATGAAGGTATTTACTGACATGAGGGTTGCAAAGACCTGTGGGAGAAGTGTGGTTTCTTGGGGTTGGATATATACTCACTGCTTCCCTTAGTTGGGGAGGTTCCCCTGTGTTGGGGAGGTTCCATTCCTCTCCATGAGAGCAGTGCACACTAGCTGTTTTTAGCTGGCCATCTCGGCTACCCCTTCTAATTTCTTATGGCATTCTAGTGACATAACACTACTTCACGGACAATGGAGGAAACTTGCAACAATATTCTATTCCATTACCCACTTCTATATTTTGTTCTATTTCTAGATACATTTTATTTCTGTATTATAAACCACACAGTTCATTGCTGTTATTTTTTCCTTACAAAACAAAATACCTTTAAAAGAATTTAAAAACAAGAAAAAGATTCAAATTTTATCCCCATATTAGTCATTTTCAGCACTCTTTATTCCTTCATGTAGATCCAGGTTTCTATCTAGTATTCTTCTCCAACCTGAAAACCTTTTAATATTTTTTATAGTTCCAGCAAAAACCCTTACAATTTAATTCTTTTATTGATTTCTTTGAAAAAGTATTTTGTCTTTAGTTTTGAAGGACATTTTTATTTGATACAAATTTCTAGGTTAACTTTTTTCCCAGGACTTAAATGATTTTGCTCCATTGTCTTATGGCTTAAATTTTTCTGATGAGAACACTAATAATTCTTTGCATTTTCCTACTGTATATGTCTTTTATCTCTCTGATTACTTTAAAAATTTTCTTTTTATTCTTGGTCTTCAGTAATTTTATTATAATGTGTTAGGTGAGTTTTTCTTAGTGGTTTTGTTTGGGGGGAGGGATTTGCGTGTTGTGTTCATCAAATTTGTAAAATTCACAACCTTATTCTTTTGAATATTTTTCCTTTTCATATAAGTTAAGCCTAATGTTGTCCAAAAACCGCTGAAGGTTTTTTTGGTCTGTTCGTTTTTGTTTTTTGAGACAGAGTCTCACTTTGTCACCCAGGCTGGAGTGCAGTGGAGAGATCTTGGTTCACTGCAACTTCTGCCACCTGGGCTCAAGAGATCCTCCCACCTCAGCCTCCTGTGTAGCTGAGTATAGGCATATGTCACATCACCTGACTAATAGAGATGGGGTTTCGCCATGTTGCCAAGGCTAGTCTTAAACTCCTAGGCTCAAGCAATCTGCTGTCTGAGACTCCCAAAGTGCTAGGATTATAGGCAAGAACCACCATGCCCAGCCTCTGTTTATTTTTCTTTCATCTATTTTTCTTTCTGTGCCTTAGTTTGCATTGTTTCTATTTCTCTATCTTCAAGTTTACTGGTCTTCTGCAGTATCTAATTTATACTAAGTCAATCCAGGATAATTTTTATCTTAAATAATATTGTATTTTTCATCTTTAGGACTTGATTTTCTTATTTGTATTTTGTATTATGTATATGTTTTTATTTAAAATTAAATGTTCATATTAACACTAGTTCTTTCAAATCCTTATTTGATAATTTCATCATATAATTCATTTCCAGTTTTTTTTTTTCAGGTCAGATGCCCATTGTGCAGACAAGGTAACAAGTTTCGAGTGTGGCACATCTCATGCAGGTGCATGAACCGCCCAGTCATCATGCTCATGAACTACCGGAGGATCATCATTTATAGTTTTTAAAACCTTTTTTTTTTTTTTTTTTTTTTTTTTGGAGACGATCTCACTCTGTCACCCAGGCTGGAGTGCAGTGGTGCAATCATGGTTCACACTGAACCTCTGTCTCCTGGGTTCAAGTGATTCTCATGCCTCAGCCTCCCAAGTAGCTGGAATTACAGACATGCACCACCACACCTGGCTAATTTTTGTGTTTTTGGTGGAGATGGGCTTTCATCACATTGATCAGGCTGGTCTCAAATGATCCGCCTGCCTTGGCCTCCCAAAGTGCTGGGATTACAGGTGTGAATCACTGTGCCTGGGCTAAAACATTTTTTAATGACTTTTTTCCCCTGGATACTGGGTCCCATTTTCTAGCTTATCAGTCTATTATTATTATTATTATTATTAGTTTACTTAATACTGCATGTTTTGATTCTTGTTGAGTGTTGACTTTTATGTTGTTGAGTTTTCTTAAGGAGTACTGGCATTTTTTCTGGAAGGGAGTTAAATTACTTGCAGATTTCTTGATATGTTAGAGGCCTGTTTTAAAGGACGTGTCTAGTGTAGCCTTTACTGCAAGGCTAATTTACCCCTACTATTTAGAAATGATACATCTCAAGTCTCTACTCTTGGTGGGGAATGTTGCAAGTGGGCAATGCGGCCTCTCCAATAATAGTTTGTTAAAACTCAGAAGTCTCTCATTCCTTTGTGAGCTCTGAGAATTGTCTCATTTATAGTTTCTAATTGTCCTTTCCTGACACTGTGAAATTTTACCCCATGCAAGCACAGCTTAGCATTCAGTTATAGTTTGGAGCAGATCCCTATCAGATTCCTGGAGCTCTTTCCTTGCCTGGTCCTCTCATCTCTGGTTCTTTCCTACAAATTCCAACCATATGAACATCCCTGAATTCCAATCTTCCCTTCGCAAACTTAGTGACTCTCCTATGCTCTGCTTGGGTTCTTTCTTCCAGCATGGATTGTAAAGTGCTGGCAGGAAGAAAGCCAGCGTGATTTTATTGTGCATTTTGATTATTTATCTTATCTTAGGGATCAAAGTTCTTTGATATATGTTCTCCGATTTCCAAAAACAGTTGTTCCACATATTTAGTCAATTTTTCTAGTTCTTTATGATGGGTGGACAAGTATATCTTAGTTACTCCCTTACAACTGGGAGTAATGTCCTCCACTCCATTAGATTTTAAGATAACTTATAACATGGTTTATTAATTCCCCCAGAGGTACCAAGGCATATAAAACTGTTTGCTCCAATATATTTTCTATTAATAAGATAGAAATCTTATCACTCTTACAAATTAAAGGAACTGATTGCAAAAGATCTGGAGAACTGATGGTTGAAATAGAGGCTTCAGTAGCTAATAAGAATGTTTCCCAGTTAGCAAAATAAAAGCATATAATTAAGCATCATTTGATCAGTCAAGGAAGCGTTGTTGTTGAGGATCTATATAATTTTTTATTCTCTTCTGACTTTGGCAGAACATTTTTTCATTGTCCATACACGTTATAATAATGTCATTGATTTTTATCATTTTCTAAAGACTGAGTCTGATTGTATTTTGAGGAACTATTAATTCTTGGCATACATGTCTCTTAGAAAACCTTTTTTTCTGAAACAATTTGCCCAGTTTAAAATGATATAAATTTCTTCTCTCTCCTCTCTTTAGCCCTAAAGAGTCTTGGGACATTAATCTGGAATTATTCATCCCTTTAGAGAAATCAAAGAAAGCTAGCTAAGCATTTGGTTTCTTTTCATTTTCATTATAGAAATTCCATTTTCACAGATTTTGACAATATTGAGTTCCTAAAAGTAAATACTTAAAACGCCAGAGTTATCGGATAAACAAAGAAGAATCTTTAGAGGTGAAGGGTCCCATGTTACTACAGATGCTAATAAAACACAGAAACACAGAAACAAAAAGGCTAATAAGTGTGCCAGATTCTATATTTCCTATCCTGCCCATCCCTGACACCTCAAGCTCCTCAGACATTTCTTAATAAAATGACCATATTAAAACCCACTTTTTACACTGCTGCCACTAGTATGCGCACAATCAACCAGAAACCATCAGAATCAGAACCAGAAACAAAAACAAAGAGTCAGAGTTAGCACTGGTCAATTGCTCAGTTACTTGATAGGTGGTGCAATACACAGAGGCCTGTCTGAGCTAATTGTAGATGTGGCTTTTGGAGTATAGAGTAAGCCCAAATAAGTTTCACAGGACACTCACATAATTTTAGAGAGAAGTATGCCAATACAAGCACTGCCAGCTTGAACCAAAAGGGACAGAAACAGTGAAATGAAAAAAGACCTTTGGGATCTCAGGTTTCTATGATCAGGAGGAAGGCTGAGAAGCAGTCTTACTGCGAATGTGGGACATTTTTTATTGAAAAGAAAGAATGCTGCAGAGGGAGAAGACAAGAGCTCTGAGGGTGGGGCAGAGGCTAACCACTCCCAGGGAAAGGAACTGGGTCCTGATCATCACAATCAAGGAATATTTCCTGATCCCTGATGACACACACTTGACTGGATTTCATGATTGATACAGACTGATATATTAGGCCATTCTTGCATTTCTGTAAAGAAATACCTGAGACTATGTACTTTATAAAGAAAAGCGTTTTAATTGGCTCATGGTTCTGCAGGCTGTACAACAATCATGATGCTGGCATCTGCTTGGATTCTGGGGAGCCCTCAGGAAACTTACAGTCATGGCAGAAGGTGAAGGAGAAGCAGGTATGTAACATGGTCAGAGCAGATGCAGAAAAGGGGGATGGGGGAGGTGCCGCACACTATTAAACAACCAAATCTCATGAGAATTAATACACTAACAAGATAATGGCACCAAGGGATGGTGTTAAACCATTCATGAGAAACCAGCCCCATGTGATTCAATCACCTTCCACCAGGCCCCATCTCCAACACTGGGGATTACAATTTAACATGAGATCTGGTAGGGACACAGATCCAAGCCATATCAACTGGTGACTGCTATTTGCCTCCTGCCTTTCCTCTCTTTGAATGGGAGTATCCATTGTGGTTAACCTGTTTTTGTCTCACCAGTATATGTTTTCTGAAGGGAAATAGATAACTCATCTTTTCAGATCAAGAAGATCTGCTCTTGTTGATCTGTGGCTAAGTAGCCTCATCTGCATCTGGGCTTGATACAGAGAGATTATGGGCATTGAGCCTGACATTATCACTGGACAAGATTTCTTGGGGCCCTGGAAGTAGGTCTGCATATTTTCCATTTGGGATTATTTGAAGTGATTATGCCTAGGAGGTGGACAGTCACTGTTTGCCAAAATAGTCATAATATTTTAAGCCCTTCCCCTCAAAATTTGGGGTCTGCTTCTCTACCTCTTGAATTTAAGAATAATCATGTGAATTTCTTTTGCCAATGGGTCATTAGCAAAATTGATACAAGCAGAGGTTTGAAAGTTATTTGTTCATGGAGTTTACTCTCTCTTGCTTCTCTTTGGAACCCTGGACCACTATGGAGAGAAGCATATGAAATATGAGATCGTGTGGATCAGAGGCAGCTGTCTCAGTGCGTGTCCTATCTTATTAACTAGACTGCCCTGCCAACCATGAGATCTATGAATGAGTCCATTGTAGATCACCTAGCCTCAGCAGTGCTGGCATAGAACAGAGAAAGTCCTCAGCAAACCCAGAGAACCACAAAAAATAATAAGCTATTAAGTTTTGGGATTTTTTTATGCAGCAAAATTAACTAATACAAGTAACTATGAAGAAGAGTGAATATGGGGATATGGGTTCCTTGAACAACGAAGATGTGGGCAGAGGTATTACTCTGAGACTTTTGGGCCTTTTTTTCCTTAGGTGAACATGACACTGTGCTCATTGAAAACTTGGTTCAAGAAACAAGATGCTCAATATTGGTAAATCTTACTTAAATCGAATAAATAACAAATTGTTAACATAAGCTTTGTAAGAATCATGATGTATGTCCTGACAGTAAGACTTATGAAATTAGCAAATATTTACCTATTTTCTCAACTCTTTCTCCTTCCTGTGTAGAGAGTAACACTGAAAGAAACTAATTGGTGATTAGCTAGAGATTAGTGATTGCTAATTAGAGATTTCTAATTGTCTTCCAGTACCCATTCTCCTCTATGGTGTTGGGGGAGTGTAGCTTCCTACCTACCGTGGACCACCTGTCAACTCTGGGCTGTAGCATGAGAGAATGGTGAACTTCTGTCTTGTTTGAGCTATGGGTTGGTTCTCTTTTTTAGCCACATAGCCTGTACTGTAAGTCAGTACCACTTTAGCAACAAGTAAAAGTCAATGTGAGTACATTGTTATTCTTCAGCTTAGAACATTTCTTCCTTTTATTCTTGTGTTTTTGGCTAAATAAACTGGGAAATTATAGTAGATAGGTGTGTGCAGTCTCTTTGCTCAATTCTATAACCCATCTGGAGATGTGTAGAAAACTTGTAAAGGAATCCGTGATGTGTAAACTTAGTTTGTGATTGTAATGTATATCATTTTTGATTCATGATTTCTCTCTAATTGGACTATGCTTGTAAATGTTTAGTTTATATGTGTTAATGGAATAGGGCTGTGGCACAAGTAACCTAAATACAATTTAGCCAATATTAATTAAATAGGTACTCAATTAGTACTCAAAATGTGCCAGAAATGATCCTACATGGGATACAGAGTTATAAAATATGTTTTTGTTATTGTTGTTGTTTGTTTTTTTGAGACAGAGTCTCGCTCTGTCGCCCCAGGCCGGAGTGCACGGAGTGCAGTGGCACAACCTCGGCTCACTGCAAACTCTGCCTCCTGGGTTCACGTCATTCTCCTGACTCAGCCTCCCGAGTAGCTGGGACTACACGTGCCCATCACCATGCCCGGCTAATTTTTTATATTTTTAATAGAGACAGGGTTTCACCATGTTAGCCAGGATGGTCTCAATCTCCTGACCTCATGATTCGCCTGCCTCAGCCTGCCAAAGTGCTGGGATTACAGGCATGAGCCACCGTGCGCAGCCTAAAATATGGTTCTTATCCTTAGGGAGTTAACATTTTGATGAGGGAGAAAGGAGATTATTAATTATAATTTCCCTAAATGGCAATTTCAATAAGAGTAGTATAAATGGTAATTAATTTAATTTTAGAGGAAAAGGTGTGATGCTTCATGAAGCAAATAAAAAATAATGCAAAGTTTACTTCTATATGGCTTTGGAATGCATCAAATTATTTTTCACAAGATCACACTGAAATTATTTCCTCCCCCGGGCACATTCAGGTGGCAGAAGGAGAGGGATAGAAACATGACCTTGAAGGCAGAGGGCTGCTCTATGAAGTGTGAAAAATTGCTGTTAGATACTGTTGTAGTTTACAGAGTTAACTTTTTTGTTTCAGTTATAGCTTTCCTTACCAAAGATTTGCTATTCTAGTACTAGTGATAAGCCTTAATCAACCAGAAATTATATACAAAATAATTAGCCTAAAATAACAATGTTTTCTCTCCTATTTTATGGGAAAGAGAAAAACTATTCTTAATAGAATGACGCCTGGATTGGTGGAATCTTCACATTTCCTAAAATTCTTCAGTACTAGAAAAGCTTGTGCTAATACATTTCCACTATAGTTTCATGTTGGTGGTGCACAGGAATTTTTCATTTTTTGCTTCATCTCTAAACTCCAGTCATTAAATTAAGTCAAATTTCATAAAATTTATAGTAAAGAGAAATTTAAAATTTACATAAAAGCAACTTAAGTTCTGAGCTATTGAACACCAAATTTATGCTATTAAAAAAAATTTGGATGCAACTATTTAGTCTATACATTCTTCTTTTTATTCTCTGAGATAATTCAGGTCAATAATTCCAATCAGGAAATGTTCATTGAGCTACTGCTAATATATAAGGCAATGTACTATGTAGGCCCAAGAGTTAAAGGCAGTTTCAAGCTAGTGAATAAATGTGCATACTATATGATGGACATGTCGAATCAAGTTTAAATCAGGCCTATGGGTCTGCCACAGAGAGAGTGATTCATTCTAAGTTGAGAAGTGTTCAGTAATATATTCACCAGGGAAGTGGCATTTAAATTGGCCTTGAATGCTGTATTAGTTTCGTACGGCTGCCATAACAAAGTACCACAAACTCGATGGCTTAAAACAACAGAAATTTATTCTCTGATTTTTCTTGAAGCCAGGTGTCTGAAATTAAGATGTCATCAAGGCAATGCTCCCACTAAAGGCTTGAGAAGAGGATCTTTCCTTGCCTCCTTCAACTTCTGATTGCCCGAGGCATCCCTTGGCTGTGACGGTATCACCACAGTCTCCTTCTCCATCTTCCCATGGTTGTCTTCCCACTCTGCATCTGCATCTTCACTCAGTGTTCTCCTCCCTATGTCTCTGCTTTCTCTTTTCATAAGGACACCGGTCATATTGGATTGGGAACCACCCTAATCTATTATGACCTCATCTTATCTTGATTACATCTGCAAAGACCCTTTTACATTTCCAAACAGGGTCTTATCTTCAGGCAACAGGGGTTAAGACTTTATTTTTTTGGAGGACGTAATTCAAGCTATAATATTGTAAAGGATAATGCCCTTAGTTCATGGATACATTTCTCATTGCCTTCCTCTATCTTCTGTCTTTGCTGCCTGATTTCCCTAATAATTTGCACCATCTGGTCTGCTTTTGGTTAACTCCCATTTCAGGAAGCTCTTCATTAGTGTATCAGTTAAGGTTGTTTGGACTGATGACTTTCATAGGCTCAGAGATGACTGGATTGTGAACTCCTGGAGTGTTAGGATCATGCCGTGTTCATCTTGTTGTAATAATTAAAAGTATTTAACCTTTTGCAGTATCATTTTAATAATCTAAAAATGGACACAATAATAATGAAATATACCTCATAAGGCTGTTGTGAGGATCAAAAGGCTTCATATATACAAAGAATGAACACATATTTAAGATCTTGATAAGTGTTAATCCTTTAGTAAGTGTCTGAGTGTCCCTGTTTAGTCAGTATTTGGTAAGAGTCTAAATAAATGAATGAATGCATGCCTTGATGTAAAACAGAGTTATCCAACAGTCAGAGGCTGGGAATTTTAGAGTTAGAACTTTCATGCAGTGGACTAATGGCAGGTGAAGTTTGCATAGGCAACATAGGCTCTAACATGGAATGAACTTGGATAAGAGTGACATGTTCAAATGGATGAAAAGATTACAAGAAAGCAGCTGGCAACAACTCACTGTTATAATTATAACCTTTTGGCTGCAGTGACTTGCAACCTAGGGTGCTAAGACAAATTGTGAATGAAACTGTCAAATGGCTGTGGACATTCTTTGAGGAATTCTGAGAAGTAGAAAAATTCAAGAAAAATCAGAGTCAGGTAAATGTATTATTTTTTTTTTAAAGGAAAGTTCCATAAACTTTCTGACTCACTCACATTTACAAGATAAGGCAGAGACAAAGCCCAGTGATTAACTAGAATTTGAATTTGGGCTTTCAAAAAAAAATTATTATACTTTAGGTTCTGGGGTACATGTGCAGAACATGCAGGTTTGTTACGTAGGTATACACATGCCATGGTGGTTTGCTGCACCTATCAATTAGTCATCTACATTAGGTATTTCTCCTAATGCTATCCCTCCCCTAGCCCCTTACCCCCTGAGAGGCCCCAGTGTGTGATGTTCCCCTCTCTGTGTCCATGTGTTGTCATTGTTCAACTCCCACTTATGAGTGAGAACATGCAGTGTTTGGTTTTCTGTTCCTGTGTTAGTTTGCTGAGAATGGTGGTTTCCAGCTTCATCCATGTCTCTGCAAAGGACATGACTCATTCTTTTTTATGGCTGCATAGTATTCCGTGGTGTATATGTACCACATTTTCTTTCTCCAGTCTATCATTGATGAGCATTTGGGTTGGTTCCAAGTCTTTGCTATTGTGAATAGTGGCGCAATAAACATATGTGTGCATGTGTCTTTATAGTAGAATGATTTATAATCCTTTGGTTATATACCCAATAATGGTATTGCTGGGTCAAATGGTATTCCTAATTCTAGATCCTTGAGTTATCGCCACACTGTCTTCCACAATGGTTGAATTAATTTACATTCCCACCAACAGTGTAAAAGCGTTCCTATTTCTCCACATCTCCAGCATCTGTTGTTTCCTGACTTTTTAATGATCACCATTCTAACTGATTAGGACATAGGCATGGGCAAAGACTTCATGCCTAAAACACCAAAAGCAATGGCAACAAAAGCCAGAATTGACAAGTGGGATCTAATTAAACTAAAGAGCTTCTTCACAACAAAATAAACTATCATCAGAGTGAACAGGCAACCTACAGAATGGGAGAATATTTTTGCAATCTATCCATCTGACAAAGGGCTAATATCCAGAATCTACAAAGAACTTAAACAAATTTACAAGAATAAAACCAAAAAGCCCCATTAAAAAGTGGTTGAAGGATATGAACAGTCACTTCTTAAAAGAAGACATTTATGCAGCCAGCAAACATATGAAAAAAAGCTCATCATCACTGGACTTTTTATTACTTACTGAGTGTGGGAGTTCTGTCAGCTGCTAAGTATGTCTATGCCAATTATGCATTCTGGCACTGGAGAAATGACCATAGGATGAGTCTGGGGACCCACTGAATCTGCTGTAAGTTGAACCTGAGCTAAAACTCCATTAATTACCTGACCTCATTAAGCCCCTACTTTAACTGGAGGACCACAATGACATTTTGGGTCCCGTGGAATCAACATCAGCTCAGATCCAGTGTCCAGTAGTCCCTGAAAGTTCTGATCATTTTTCCCTTTCCCCAGTGCACAGTAACCTTGGTAAAAGGCCAGAGGTATCCTTGGAGAAGGATAGGAGAAAGATTAACAGTGTAAATGGTTGGTAACGTAGTGCGGCCCTTCCTCAAGGGAAACTGGCCTCTCCTTCATCCAGGGTTTCTGGGTCTGTAAACTGGTTTAAGTCTGGAAATTAATTGAGGAGCCATGATTCTCTGTTTTTATAATTCAAATTAGTCTTTCGTCCACTCGACCTGGAAGTTTTCCACTTATGCAGTAAGTGGAATGCGGTAGGCTTCCTGTCAATTTCATTTCTAGAAACATGGTGATTAGCCAATGCCAGAGCTCTACATGAGTCAGACTATTCTGTTTGCTGCTTTGCCTCTGCTGTCCATTACGATAGCTATGCCCATCTTGCCTTTCATGGTTGAGTGCTGCCACTGGCCCCTGCCACCTCAGGATCCAACTATTCCCATTGCATTTAAATTTTGTAGTTGAGTGACTGCAGTTCCCACTGTAAGGTCTGGCATACAGAAAAAAGCAATCACAGAGCTCTTCAAGGATGCAGGTGCTTCCCTCACAAATCTGTTTTGCAAAATATTAATTAAGCAAATCAACTATTAGAATCTTTTGTAACTCCCTGAGCTGCAACATTAAGTGCAGAATCCCTGTTTAGTAGGACCATATCAATAAATTCAGCCTGATCTAAGTTTACCTCTTTCCACCATTATCCCACACCCTTAATATCCATTCCCATTCCTGTTCTCCAGATTTCTGCTTATGTAAGTTAGAAAAAAGCATTCTTTTGGCATGTAGCACACTGTCTCGTGGGTCACGCTCTGAACATTACCTCTAGGGGTCTGCCAGGACTTTAGTCTAGTTATAGGTCTAGAGGCAAACAGGGGTGTTGGGGAGTGCGTCTTGAGGAGAATCAACATTGTCTTGCCTGGCAACTGCCTCAGCAGAGGCCATCATTGTTGTGTCAGGCAGTGAAGGGTTAATCTCAGACAAAAGTGGAAAGGCTGGGTTGGGGAGGGGTGGAGAGGTGGTGTGGGTGGGGACGCTATTTCCCTGGCAAAAAAGGCTCCTCAGAATTTAGGAGCTCAGTGCTTCTGGCCTTATCAGGGTCCTCCTACATGTCCCCATTCCAAGTTGCAGAGTCCCATTCTTTTTCAATCATTGTCCTCACCTTAGTAGACACCTGGCAAAGCTGTGAATGCATCTTTTATTGCAGGTCAGCCATTCACATGATAAGAGCTTGTGTCTGATTTTCCACAATTTCAGCTCTTCCCCTACAGGAGATGACTCTCACTCAGGGAAATATTAAAAGATTTGAGGCTCAGTATGTGCTTCTGGAGCTGAGAGACAGAATCTCTGAGTTAAATGTTTCCTTTCATCACTTTTTCTAGTGAACTCAGGAGCAACCAACCAACCAACTTCATTATATTCCTTGGTTCCCACATGTGGTCAAAGATATTATATACAGAGTCACTAAACTCCTTGCCTGTCATGAGTGGTGAATCAGAAGTATCAAATGCATTTATTTTGCTTAACTGTCTAAACAGTTCATGCCAAAGACTCTCATGTTCTCCATACTAGTAGAAGTAGAGTTCTTATCATTTTGGGGTCTAGTCATATTAAGCAATTAACTCCAGAAACCCCCAAAGCAACTAAAGAACTTCATCCTTAAAATTTTGTTCCTCTAGAACCACTCCCGATACCAATATCTGTATTGGTCAGGGTTCTCTAGAGGGACAGGACTAATAACGTGTATATAGGACTAATAAATTCCCATATATATATATGGGAATTTATTGAGAAGTATTGACTCACATGATCACAAGGTGAAGTCCCACAGTAGGCCGTCTGCAAGCTGAGGAGCAGGGAAGCCCGTCCAATTCCCAAAACCTCAAAAGTAGGAAACCCGACAGTGCAGCCTTCAGTCTATGGCCAAAGGCCCAAGAGCCCTTGGCAAACCACTGGTGTAAGTCCAAAAGCTGAAGAACTTGGAGTCTGATGTTTGAGGGCAGGAAGCATCCACCAAGGAGAAAGATGGAGGCCAGAAGACTCAGCCAGTCTAGTCCTTCCACATTCCTCTGACTGCTTTTATCCTAGCCATGCTGGCAGCTGTTTAGATGGTGCCCACCCAGATTAAGGGTGGGTCTGCCTCTCCCAATCCACTGACTCAAATGTTAATCTCCTTCGGCAACATTCTCACAGACACACCCAGATACAGTACCTTGCGTCCTTCAGTTCAATCAAGTTGACAGTCACTATTAACCATCAAACCTAGAGAGACTAGAAGAATAAGCTAGTGTCCACCTTCCAGGTGCTTGTCCCACACACCAAAAAGGATGACACAGAAACAAATGGGAGTAATGACGACAACATGAGTTGTGGGATACCTCATTTACTTGGCTAAGGAGCCAAATTTAGACCCCCATTTATTTTCCACAGCTCTCTTCTGGGTTTAGGGTGGAGCAGAAAGGCCTAGAAATCCTCAGAATGCAGGAGGCTTTGAGAAGCTCATGACATCCTTTCAGAAAGGTCAGTGGAAGATGGCCTCATGACAGCTCCTGAGAACTTCCCATTCTCTCTGTCCCAGGAACGTGTTCTGCCAAGACTCAGATAAGCTGTGCTTCAAGCTTTGTTTATACGGATATGTGCAAGGTAGCCAGGGCACCAGGCCAGAGCTATTCCCCTAGGCAAATCAGAAAACTTGGATGCATCTACAGAAAAATCTTAAACAGATTATTAATGAGAAATGAGATGATTTGTGAACATATAGAAGAGAGAATGAGCTGAAGATGTAGATGCTAACAAGGTAAAATGTAATGTAAAGAAATGAATAATTATGACTTTTGCTACAGGAAACTGACCTTCCAAAATGTAGGTGGGAATGAGAACTGACTCAGCAGAAATCTCCAAAGAGAAAGACTCAAGAGTCAAGAAGACCAGGGGATTTATTTGAAAGCTTTTTCTGAATTTACTGTTAAGTGAATGCTAAAAGACTGAATGAGCTATTAGATTCAATATTAGGATGTATATTTCCAACTCAGAGAAGTTATAGGCTTTGCCTAATCCATGCACATAGGCATACCACATCACTTTAAGGACACATAGCTTAGGCCGGGGGGACTGAAACCATGTAAAAGAAGATAAAGTAAGAGTTTTCTAGTCTAGAGAAGAATGTTAATGGATTATTATCATTATTAGTATTAAGTAAGACTGTACTATGTGCTAGATACTGTATTACGTGCTTTACATGAATTATAATACTAAACCTTTACAATAACCATACTAATTACCATTATTATCATCACTATGTTATATGTTACCATTACCATATTGAGCATTGCCATTATTACCATTATTATTCTTATTTTCCAGATGAGACAATAAAAACTCAGTGAGGTTAAATAGTAGCACAAAGTTAGACATGTTGTTTACTAGTGCCTGAGCTAGGATTTGAACCAGATGCACGAACCCTAAATCCATACTCCTAACCAGTACTATAATATCTCACTGCAATTTTCACTTAAAAGGGGTGTTCTGGACTAACTTGTGACTCCAAAATTTATGTTGAAATCCTAATCCCCAAAATGACTGTATTGGGAAGGTCTTTAAAAAGATAAATTTAGGTGAAATGAGATAAAAAGGGTGGGATCCTAATCCAATAGGACTGTTGTCCTTCTAAGAAGAGGGAGAACTCCAGGAATGTGCACACTCAGAGAAAAGACCATGTGAGGACATAGTGAGAAGCTGGCCCTCTATGACCGAAGGAGAGAGGTCTCCAGAGAAATCCAAACTGTCAACACCTTGATCTTGGACCCAGCCTCCAGAACTGTAAGAAATCTACACTTGGCCCTTGAACAACACAGGTTTGAATAGTGTGGATCCATTTTTATCTGAATTTTCTTCTGCCTCTGCCATCCCTGAGACAGCAAGACTATTCCCTCCTCCTCCTCCTCCTCCTCCTCCTCCTCCTCCTCCTCAGCCTCCTCAACATGAAGACGGTGAGAATGAAGACCTTTAGGATGATCCACTTCCAATCTTCCAATTAGTGAATAATAAACATATTTCTCTTCCTTATGATTTTTCTTAATAACATTTTCTTTTCTCTAGCTTACTTTATTGTAAGAACACAGCACATAATATATGTAACATACCAAATATGTGTAAGTCAACTGTTTATGTTATCAGTAAGGCTTCTGGTCAACGATAGGCTATTAGTAATTAAGTGTTGGGAAAGCCAAAAGTTACATGCAGATTTTTGACCGCACGGGGGCTTGGTGCCCCCAACCACCAAATTATTCAGGGGTCAACTGTATTTCTGTTGTTTAAGCCACACAGTCTTTGATATTTTATAATGGCAGCTGTGGAGGAAAGTTAAATATTATATTTGAACTCAATTGAACGTGGGCACAAACAATGGTCACCAAGTCTCGGAACAGGTTGTGTGAGCTCCTTGAGGCGTTTATCCAGCACTGTTTTGGAGAAATCTCTATTTCAATCTATTCTTATACGTTAGTTATTGAAAAACAATAGACACTCGCAAAAACGAGTTGACCTTTTTGTGTTCCTTGAGCCCAGTCATGAAGGGCCCTCATGACTGGGCCTCATGCCAAACAACTCATTACAAAAAGGGCTAGGGTCCCAGACTGCACGGAAGCTTCATGACACCTCTCCTTGTCTGTGCACGGACATGTGGCCAACTGAGGAGCCCAGGTTCCTTGTCTGTGCACGGACAAGTGGCCAACTCAGGAGCCCAGGAGATATATATATATATCTGTTTTCCCTTCTCCCCTTCCCATTGCCATTTGCTTATTATATTAATTTGCTTATTCTATCATTTGCTTATTATATCTGCATTGCCATTTATTTGGGATAAAGCTTGTTTACCCTTAAAGGTATTGCATGTCTGTCTTTTCTTCTCCCCTCACACGTTTCTCACATAGAACAGTTTTGGCGTCACGAACAGGATTCGAAAGCAAAAGAAGCCATTTTTTGGCTGCAGGGTCTGGGCTGGGAGCTCAAGGTCTTCCCCTATCCCGGGATGGGAACTCCCCCAGTTTTCCTTCTTGGTGATTGAATGGTCCAGGGGAACTGGCCTTTGTGGTAATTGGGAATCTAAATTAGTTCAGTTTCAACCTTTGACTGCGTGAAGTGCTGCAGGAAATCCCAGTTGGTAAAGGGGACTCTGAGGGAATTCCCCAGCATGGATGGTGCTTACTTACTGCTTATAAGTTAATGTGTCAAGATAGAGACTGGTTGCTTCAAGAGAAATGTAAGCTGGAAAAGGAAAATGCTAATCTGACTTTCAGACCGGCCCTGGCCCAATGCCAGACCTTTGTCTTGACTGATTAGGCTCAAAACTCTCAGCTTATTGCTGAAAAAAGCAGCTGTCTGAATGGCATGGTTAGGGTAAAACTGAAGAACTAGTCAGCCGGGGTTTGGAGCAGGTAAAAATCCATCTCCTATCTCAAGGCCAGGAAATTAACCCTTGTAAAATTCAAGGACCTGCACAAACCGTAAAATTCCTTGACATCCTATGGAATAAGGAAAACAGTCCATTTTAACAAAGGCTAAGGCTAAAATACTAGAATTTGCAACCTCTACCACTAAGAGGGCAGCCCAGAAATTTATTGCCTTGTTTGGATTCTGGAGACATCATAGTCCCACTTGGGTAACATTTTAGAACCTCTGCATGCAGTCACTAGAAAACGCTATGACTTTCACTGGGGAGAGAAAGAGAGCATGGCTTTTGAATAAGCTAAACAAGCAGTGCAACTGGTCCTAAATCTACGGGCCATATGGGATGGGCCAGTAGAACTGCAACAACATGCTAATTAATTGGAGCCTTAGATAGAAACAAGATGGGAAGAGGGTACTTTTGTGGTTTGGATCTGGAAACTGCCAGAGACCGGCAAAGCTTATACTCCTTTCAAGAATTGACTGTTAGCTTGCTATTGGGCTTCACTGGAAATGGAGCACCTCTGCTTCAACCATGATGTCTTTTTGATTATGATTTGGGTCATGAGTTGCCCTAAAACTCACTGGTTCTGACGAAGGAAGTGGCGGGAGCAACCAGCTGGCTGAATTGGTAGCCGTCCTCCAAGCTATTCAGGAGGAGGCCAGAGGGATTTGTCACCTGTATACCAACTCTTGGTCAGTAGCAAATGGTCTGACTACCTGGATGCCCCAGTGGCAACAAAACAAATGGTTAATTGGGAATAAAGAGATTTGGGGAAAACAATACTGGCACACTGAATACTGGTGCCCAATATTGAATACTGGCACACGCTACCATTACCACTGTTTTCCATGTTGATGCTCACGTGTCTCTGCTTTCTCTTAACAGACTATTTAATCAGCAGGCAGATCAACAGGCCAAAATTTCCACCGTAACTGCAAATTCGAATGTGGATACATGGATTACAACATGTTCAAGCCTTGCAATGACAGGCATTATAATACATGGTGGTATAGTGGACAGTGATTACCGGGGAGAGTTAAAGGTCATTTTATACAATACCACTCTGGATTCTTTTGCTATAAAACTGCAGCTACGGGTTGCTTAATTGTTAGTGGTACCTTGTCAACCACTGAGGAAATACCTGCCCCAGTAGAAACAACACATAGAACTGGAGAATTCAGGTCCACCGGAGAGGACAACTTATAATCCTGGAGCCAAAATATGAGTACAGTGTCCATGAGATCCTGCCCCTAAGGCTGGTGACCTTGTAGCTATGGGAGCAGAAAATGAAGGCCTAGTACAATTTCCTAAAGATGAAAAACAGTATTATGTTCCCCTCCATTTTTGTTATTACAGAGAATAACCTGTCTGCTAGTAATCAGTACCTGGGTCATCATGTCTGAGGCCGAGAATGAGTTCATCAACTGGGTAGCCACCGCTACGACAGAAGCCAACTGCAGTCAGTGCTGGCCATGTATCAAGTTGCCAGAGGCCGCCAGAAATGGGTTACCTTGGAGAATCGTCCTTGCTAATATTTCCGAATGGATATGTCAATACCAATGGGGGTGGGATAATAACACTTGTAATCCAACCTGGACTTCTTTTAACCAAACAATCTACTTTATCCCAAGCCCAAATGAAGCACAGCACCTTTGTTACTTAAATTACACATTACAGCAATACAATTATAGGAGAACTCTTCCCGTTCTCTGGGGAGCCCTCTGGGTATGTGGATTCTAAGGGTGGTGATAGCTGCCCCCTCATTGGAGGGGAAGATGCACTTGGGGGTGGCCATTAATTTCATTCACCATCCAGGATGATCTTTCCCTCCCCAGTAATCTAAATGCTTGCAAACATCACTGGTTACGAATGCACCGGACCCTCTGGTGGTGGTACCCTATCACGGTATTCTCCCCTGCCGCCGGTACAATCCTGCTACGGAAGTAAATTAAAATATTAAGCTTACCTGTAAAATAAAGCTCTTAATGATAGTAGCACTGAACTTATGTTGTTATCAGATAAATTTGCTCAGCTGCGTACTGTTGAATTGAAAAGTTGAATGGTATTAGATATGCTTACCACAGCCCAATGAGGGGCTTGAGCTTTACTGCATACTGAATGTTATGTGGATATGCCCAACAATTCTCACAATATGACTCTCCTTGCAAAGCCATGGTGGGTGTGGTTTTTATTCGTTGTGCTTTAGATTCTCTTGTGTTTACCCTGTATCTATAATCTATATCAACTGTGCCTTTCCCGTGTACAGTGTAAGGATATTTTCCTACAATTGAGTATCAAATTGAGGCCGAATGTGGAGGAAAAGTTAAATATTATATTTGGATTCAATTGAACGTGGGCACAAACAATGGTCACCAAGTCCCGGAACAGGCTGTGTGAGCTCGTTGAGGCGTTCATCCAGCGCTGTTTCAGGGAAATCTCTATTTTAATCTATTCCTATACGTTAGTTATTGAAAAACAATAGTCAGTCACAAAAACAAGTTGACTTTTTTGTGTTCCTTGAGCCCTGTCGTGAAGGACCCTCATGACTGGGCCTCATGTCAAACAACTCAGGGTCCCAGACTGCGCCGAAGCTTCATGAGAACTCTCCTTTTCTGTGCACGGACGAGTGGCCGACTCTGGAGCCCAGGCTGCTGCTTCCCGGTCTGGTGGTGAATCCTCTATAGTCTGGTGAGTGTGAAAATATATACATATATGTCTTTTCCCTTCTCCCCTTCCCATTGCAATTGGCTTATTATATTCATTTGTTTATTATATCATTTGTTTATTATATCTGCATTGCCGTTTACTTGGGATAAAGCTTATTTACCCTTAAAAGTATTGTGTGTGTGTCTTGTCTTCTCCCCTCGTGTGTTTCCCACACTGAACAGCAAGCCTGAGCAAACTACTACAAGGAATTCAATTTGTTTTATATTTAACATGTATTGAGTAGAGAGCACAAAGATTGAAGAGTCCCAGTCCTTGAGGAGCTAAAGGCTTACTGGGAACCCAAGAATATCTCTAAAATGGAATCCACAGAGAGAGAGAGATTTGGACTTTAAAAGCGGGTAATTTTCTCTTAGAGGAGTCCCCAAAATATATTTATTGGGTTGCCTTGGCTTAAAGATTTTTCTGATGAAATATAATTCAAGGTTATCTAGACTAGATAATCCTTTATGGGTGATGTTGATGAAAACATTCTGACACTCAGCAGTTTTTAGACTAGATAATCTTTAAAAGTTCATGTAATTTTCACCTTTTATCTCTGCTCTTTGTACCTTAAGCTTTAAATGTATATTTTTAAATGCAGTCATACATTGCTTAATAACGGGGATATGTTCTGAGAAACTCATCATGAGGCGATTTTGTCATTGTACAAACATCAGAATGTACTCACACAAACCTAGATGTTACAGCCTACTACACACCTAAACTGTGGTATAGCCTATTGGTTCCCGGCTACAAATCTGTACAGCATATTGCTGTACCGAATACTGTAGCAACTGGAACACAATGGGAAGTGTGTGTGTATCTAAGCAGATCTAAACATAGAAAAGGTACAGTAAAAATGTGGTATGTAAGATTAAAAATGGCGCACTTGTATAGAGTACCTACTGTGAATAGAGCTTGCGGGACTGAACTTGCTCTGGGTGAGTGGGTGGTGAGTGGTGAATGAATGTGAGCGCCTAGGACATTACCATATACTACTGTAGACTTTATAAACACTACACACTTAGGCTACACTAAATTTAATTGAACATGTTTTCTTTCTTCAACAATAAACCTTAGCTTATGGTAACATTTTTATTTTATGAACTTTTAAATTTTCGAAAGCTTTTTGACACTGATCGTAACACAACTTAAAACACAAACACATTGTACAGCTATACAAAAATATTTTCTCTTTATGCCCTCATTCTATAAGGTTTTTTTTCTATTTCTAACTTTTGAAGTCTTTCTGTAACTTCCAAACATTTTTTGTTAAAAGCTTAGACAAACACAGAATTAGCCTAGGCCATGTCAGGATCATCAATATCATTGTCTTTCACCTCCAAATTTTCTCCCACTGGAAGGTCTTCGGGGGCAGTAACACTCATAGAGCTGTCATCTCCTAGGATAACAATGTCCTCTTCTGGAATACCTCCTGAAAGACCTGCCTGAAGCTATTTTATGGTTAACTTAAGTTAAGCAGCAGAAGTACACTCTAAAATAATGGCAAATCATTATATTTGAATAATGGTAAATATATAAACCAAGATAGTTGTCATAATTATCAAGTATTATGTACTGTATGTAATTGTATGTGCTACACTTTTATACAACTAGCAGCCAGTAGGTTTGTTTACACCAGCATCACCACAAACATGTGAATAACGCATTATGCTACAGCACTACTGTATTAGTTCATTCTTGCACTGCTATAAAGAAATACCTGAGACTGAGTAATTTATAAAGAGAAAAGATTTAATTGGCTCACAGTTCCACAGGCTGTACAGGAAGCATGGCTAGAGAGGCCTCAGGAAACTTACAATCATGGCAGAAGGTGAAGGAGAAGCAAGCAGGAGCTGGAATCATGGTCAGAGGAAGAAGAGAGCAAAGGGTGAGGCAATGCACACTTTTAAACAAGCAGATCGTGTGAGAGCTCATTCAGTATCCTGAGAGTAGCAAGGGGGAAATCCACCCTATGATCCAGTCACCTCCCCCCAGACCCCTTTTCCAACATTGAGGATGACAATCTGACATGAGATTTGGGTGAGGACGCAAATTCAAACCATATCAAGTACCATGGTTCTGACAGCACTAGGCAATAGGAAGTTTTCAGCTCCATTATAATCTTATGGGACCACCTTCACATATGTGATACAGTCTTTCTGCTTCTCAGCTCAGCTAGGTTTGAGTTCTTGTCTCATGACCGGAAGAATTAGGCTCATGGACAGGGGACCGTGAGTGAAGTAAAGTTTATTAAGCAAAAGGAAAACTCTCATTGGAGAGGGGATACATTTGGGGAAGGGGGGTTCCCCTACCCGAAGGCAGGAAAATCCCCCTGTGTGGCTGGGCCGGGGGCCTTTAATGGACTCAGAATGGGGAGTGCCTACTGATTGGTTTGTGAGTATGTAAAAAAGGTTAAAGCGAAGACACCACTCCAAGGTGGGCATGACAGTGTAGAAAACCAATTAGGAAAGAGTAGATATATGTAGAATAGGTGAAGGGAGGGGATCAATCAGAGGAAAGCATGCCAAACAGGAAGACAAGTTCTTAATCTGGTCTGAGGATTTAGCTTGCAACTTGGCTTTCAGGCTATAATCTGTCTTTGACTTGGAGGTGGGGTTTCATCAGAAACCCTCCCCAATCTGCCTAGGTATTTGGCTGCCTCCTGTCACTATAATTTGCAGTCAGCTGTTGACTGAAACATTATGCAGGTCATAACTGTAGTTTTATTACAATTACAAAGAAGTTGCAAGGATAGTATAGAGACTTCCTATATACATACCTCCAGATTTCCCTTCTCTTTAAAAAAATTATGTATTTATTCTAGAAACAGGGCCTCACTCTGTCATCCAGGCTGGAGTACAGTGGCATAATCCCATCTAATTGTAGCCTTGAACTCCTGAGATCAAGCAGTCCTTCTGCCTTAGCCTCCTGAGTGGCTAGGACTACAGGCATGCACCACCATGCCTGAGCATTTTTTTCATTTTTAAATAAAGATTAGGTCTTGCTACATTGCCCAGGCTGGTCTCAAACTCCTGGCCTCAAGGCATTCTTCATGTTTTGGCTTCTTAGAGTGCTGGGATTACAGGCATGAGCCACCATGCATGTCCCTTTTCCCTTTTATTAATATCTTGCCTTTGTCACAACTAATGAACCAATATTCACTTGAGCTTTGGGACCTATTTATGGTAGAAAAAAAATGCAACTTTATTTTGTTTTCAGTTTAATCACACTGATGTGTTTCCTTGCTTTGAAAGTAATCATCAAAAATAAAAATGCTGGATGGTTCTTTTAACAAGAAATTTGGTTGGGACTTTTAACTGATTAAAAATATTGCAAGGAAAAAGCAAAAACTTACCCCCTTGCCAAATGAGTGAAACAAAAGCTTTAAAGTCTTGAGAAATGTGAAATATTCCAAAATGGAGACTGTATAGGCAACAAAAGCTTTAAAATCTTAAGAAATGTTAGATATCTCAAAATGGAGACTGTGTAGGCTCTGATATATGAATTCTGATATATGTCTGAGACAGAAAAGTAAAATACAGCTGCTTCTGGAGCTCTATTATAAGAATGTAACTAGAATGAACTTATGTTAAAGCAGAAGGCAGAGAGTAGATCTACTCTTTTGTTGTTGTTAAAATACATAGCCTTAAAGGCAAAGCCAACATTTTATTTTGTTTTTTTTTTTTGCATTTAGGATAACAGATTTCTCCCATACTTTTTAATGTAGCTGAAATGTGGAGATTCTTCTGATTGACTTCAGAAGCTTCCTACACCATACTTTTGGGTTGCAGATGTTTGACCTTGAATGATTTTGGGGTTCCTGTGTGGACTCTAGTTCCCAGTGCTGCAGATTACTTAAGAGTTCATGTCTGTGCACTGGTTACCTGAGGTATCTTAGAGACCAGAGGTGCCTATTGCAGAAGCATAAGAGTAACTGACTCTTTCAATTAGCACTGTACTGGTTATGAATTAAAAATTTGCAGACTAAAAATCGTACAATGAAGGATGTAAAGAAAAAAGATATCATCATGCTATTTATCCCTTTTTCCTAGAAAATTAAATTATCCCTGAAAGAAGTAATTGGAAAAAAAAAAAAGATCAGTTGTCTCTGGACAGGTCTTGGTGTGTTGACAATTTACTTTTTTATGACGGTTTATTCCCACCTAAAAAAAAATCTAATTTGTGAAATTCTAAACTTTCCAAGAATACTATGAATGTCTTTCTTTTCCACCTGAAACTGCAACCCCAACAAGTAGATTTTGATGCGACTCTGTCTGTATCACGAAAGAACAAACAGAGTAACATTAGCTAAGCTTGTGCAACCCACACAGAAGGGGGAATGAAGGGGGAATGGTCTATTTAAATAGCAATGTCTTGTGGGCATTAGACTATGTGACACATGCTAAAAACAGTCAAATCTGCCCATTGTTGGAAACTATTTCAGACATCGCTCCATTTGGCAGCCCTTCTCTTCCTGTGAAAAGGGAAGGCTGTCTCTATCATCCTCACTGGGTCGTAACAGAGATGATATCCATCCCTATCTGTCACAGCTGGACATGGTCAACATATTCACCAAGTTGGAGGAAAAACAAGTTTTTAATTCCACACTGATCTGTATAGTACCTAATAAAAATGTGAGTAACCAAAGATATAGATGTATAATTGATGAAGATCTTTATGAACAATTACAAATAGTCTAAAAATATTAAAATTAGCACAGTGTACCACGTGCCAGAATTGACGTTCACATTTGTGAGGCAAGATAAGAATCAGTAGATCCCATTAAGCCAAGTCAAATAAATGAGGAGTCGTGCAATAAGAGGACAAAACATTACCCCAACCTCATCTAGGCCAAAGCTTCTTTAGTCCTTCTGAAGAGGAATGAGAAATTAACAGCTCCTGAAAATTTGCTGCATACATGTTTGTTTACATTAACTATTGAGTCAATAATAAATATTTTGTTCTATATTCAAGGTTGAGTCCTTTGCAACTGGTTTTTGTGTTTTTGAAATCTCAAGTCATTGACTCCTTCAGCAGTGGTTTAAGAAACTATCTTAATTTTTTAATCACACATTGACCATGCAGCCAATTGTTGGCCTGTAGAGTGAACAAAACCAGGTAAATGGCCTTCTGTTCAGGTGCTACCAGAGCAAAGCATGCGTGTCAGAAACAGCCACACATTTCCCTGATTTCATTTGCCTCTGATCCATATTTTCTGAAGTGTGAGGTGCTGACCATCTGCATCAGAATTCCCACAGGGATTATTTAAAATACAGATTGGGACTGGATAAAGAAAATGTGGTACATATATAGCATGGAATACTACACAGCCATGAAAAAGAAGGAAATCAGTATTTTGCAGCAACGTGGATGCTGCTGGAGGACGTTATCCTAAGCAAATGAATGCAGGAACAGAAAACCAAATAATACATGTTCTCATTTGTAAATGGGAACTAAACATTGAGCACACATGGACAAAAAGATGGGAACAATAGACACTGGGGATTACTAGATAAGGGAGTGTTGGGGTGGGTCAAGGATTGAAAAGCTACCTATTGGGTACTATACTCACTACCTGAATGACATGATCATTCATATCTCAAACTTCAGCATTACATAGTTTACCCAGGAAACAAACCTGCACATACATCCACTGAACCTAAAATGAAATTTAAAAGAAAAAGTCATCAAAATGTTATTCCTATCAATAAAATACCAAAATACACACACACACACACATATATATTTCAGACTTTGGGATCCTTTCCAGACCTAATGAATCAGAAGCCCTGGAGGTGTTTCAGAATCTACATTTTAAAGATGTAGCTAGCTCCTTTGAATGAACAAACTAGAGATTGATAACTATTGCTTTAGATACTGCCAAGATAAGGGAGGAATTAATTCTGTATAGAAAGTCTATGGGAAACCATATTACTAGTTTGTTATTTTTCCTCTGTAACATTTCTGTTTGTGTCCATAGATGATTTTCTCTGGCAGATTTCATTTGGATGTTGAGAATATTTATAGCAAGTTTATGGAGATAGCTATCATTATATACCTGAGAATTCATATGAAAGAAATATGCTGTATATCTGTAGATGATTTTCAAATTACTCAAGCAATGTATAAAGCACTTATTTAAAAACTTAATAGAAATCATACAACTGAGACAAATCTATTTTGGCAATTCCACATTTCTTCAGATATCTAACAATGACCTACATATTTTCATAGCAAGTTATATGCAGTTTTGTAAATCATCAATGTAAATCAGGGCAATTAACTAGTTACTGAGTATCACTCCGCTGAGAGTCTAACAGAAAATATTCTCAATATGATTTCATTCTCACTGACATTGGTAATTCTGCTTTGGTAGCTGGGCCAGTACAGGAGCCAAGGAATCTTGATTTTTAATTCCCTGACTTACATGAAATAATCTTTCTCTACAAGGTAATCTTATCAAAATAATATTTGTATTTGAAATAATACCCAGAAGTGTTGTTGTTATTGTTTTAATTAGGAGAGATAGTAATTCAGCAAAACTAAGAACATTATATCTTTCAAATGTGGAGTAGTGATCAAGAGTATAGAATTGGAACTGGACAGCTTAGACTCAAAATTCTAGTTTCATCAGTGTCACCTTGACCAAAATACTTAACTTCTCTGTGCTTTGGTTTTCTTACCTGTAAAATGATAAAAATAATTGCACCTTTCTCATTGGGCTGATGTGATGATTACATAAGTTACATGTTTGAAAACAAAAATTATGTGTTTAAAGGTCACATAGTAAGTACTGAAGTGAAACCCTTTTATTATTATTAATCTGTTTAATAACCTGGCACGGGTATGTCTCAGGCCATTAATGTTTGTTTTCTATGTATTTCCCTATCCCTTTTTTTCCTCTCACTAGTATCTTAAGGGTTTTTTTCTTACTTCAGCCACACCAATGCTGAAAAAAATGTTCAAAGAAATTATTGACTTAAATGTTAAACAGATTTTTGGGTCATGTTTTGTTTTGTTTTGCTTTGTCTGGTTTTTCTTTACTCATAGACCACAAGATCGAGGGCTTGGAGCTGGAGAAAGGGAAAATAAAAAGCAGACTGTGACTCTATAGGGAAAGAACTGAAAGATGACACTAGGAATTCTCAAAGTGAGAGGAAAAGGAAAGGCCCTTTTTCGGAAATGACCTCTGATAAACACACCCGCCAAAGTTACACCTGCCACTGTGTCTTCCATGGACAGACAAGCTCTACTTTAGCAGTCCTGGATACCTAGAAACTCCCTTTAACAGAGAGGGGGGAATCTCGTCATCTTGCATGGGAATGGGAGCTTGAAGGGAGAACCTCAGCCTTCCAGAAGGTTATATAAAACCAGTTGATAATTTCCCTAAGAATAGAGCAGTGGACAAACAATTGCTGTTGTAATCCAAATACATGAGTCTACCTACATAATGGAGAAATGCTAACTTACAAAAAGGTCAGGCTAGTGTTTGAATGGTTTTAATTTCCTTTTATAAAATTACAGGAATTATACAGTTACATTGATTAACTGTAATCAGCTTTGAGTCTAGCTAAAAAAAAAAAAAAAAAAAGAAATCCGTCCCTTCTCAAATAATTCTTCCCTCCTGCATTTTTAATATATATATATCTCTCTCTCTTTCTCTCTCTCTCTCTCTCTCTCTCTTTTTCTGAGACAGGGTCTCACTTCATTACCCAGGCCGGAGTGCAGTGACATGATCTTGGATTACTGCAACCTCCACTTCCTGGGCTCAATTGATCCTCCTGCCTCAGCCTCCCAAGTGGCTGGGAGTACAGGCGCAAGCTGCCGGGCTCGGCTAATTTTGCATTTTTTGTAAAGATGGGGTTTCACCATGCTTCCCAGGCTGGTATTGAACTCTTGAGCTCAAGCAATCCACCTGCCTCGGCCTTCCAAAGTGCTAGGATTACAAGTGTGAGCCACTGCACCTGACCTAAATATCTCTCTTAAATGAATCATTTCCCTCTATCCCTTAAAAATAAACTTTTAAAAAAATTTTGAAAATTACTTCCTCTTGACAAAAGCTCCTCAATCTCATACACCAGCTTCCACGTCTCTCATAACTTATTTGTACTCTGAGCAACTAGTATACCACTCCTAGTTTTATATTTTCACTATTTATTCTCTCCTCTATTATCTATCTATCTATATCTATCTATCATAATATACTTATATAGTAATTAAGTATAATATATTTGGAAAATTGCATTTCCCAGAATAACCAATAACTTACTGTACAGGTCTCTTTCAATCATTATCTTCTTTTTGACTTGTCTGAAGTATGTGACATCAATTCTGATATGGCTTGGCTCTGTGCTTCTGCCCAAATCTCATTTTGAATTGTAATCTCCATAATCTCCATGTATCGAGGGAGGGACCTGGTGGGAGGTGATTGGAACATGGGAGAAGTTCCCCCCTGCTTTTCTTGTGATAGTGAGTGAGTTCTCATGATATCTGATGGTTTTAAAAGTGTTTGACAGTTCCTCCTACACACACACACACACACACACACACACACACTCTCTCTCTCTCTCTCTCTCTCTCTCTCTAGCCTGCCGTCATGTAAGACATGTCTGCTTCCCCTTCCACCATGATTGTAAGTTGCCAGAGGCCTCCCCAGCCATGTGGAACTGTGAGTCAATTAAACCTCTTTCCTTTATAAATTACCCAGTCGCAGGAATTTCTTTACAGGAGTGTGAAAATTGACTAATACAAATCCCCTTGTCTATTTCCTTGAAATTAACCTCCTTTCATTTCTATAATATTATAATTATGCTAATGTTTCTTCTTCCTTTATAAGTTATTTCTGATATCTTAGAGGTCATCTTAGGCCTCAAGAAACTTCCAGTCTAATGCAAAGACTGACATTTTGGGCCAGCCACTCTGTGCACAAACCTCTTCTTCCCAGTGAGTTTTCCTCTTGCTGTACTCAATTATGTGTAAAGCACATAATGTACTATATGGACATGGTTGGGGAGAGGTAATTTGAATGAAAGAGATAGGGAGGTTTTGTACAAGAGGTGCTCCTTGGGATGGACATCCAAGGATGTAAAACTTCAGTAGGTAAGACTTGGAGAAAAGATATTCCACATTGAAGGGACTGCTTGAGCGGTGACACTAAATTAAAAAAAATACTGCATATTCTGGATAGTTCTGGTAAAATATGCAGGAGGATGAAATAAAAGATGTGACTATAGTACATTGTGAGGTTTGGGGTGCATGTAGATCATGGATGAATGCTTTGATTCCTGTACTTTTTTATGTAGGTGAGAAAGGGCCATCAACAATTTAGGGACAGAAGAGTCTCACTATTAAAGCTATATTTTGGAAACGGAACACAAGTATAACTGTGGAAGATATATTAGTGGCGAGGATATTTTAGTGATGGGGTATCTGTTTTTTTAATGTATATCATTCAGCGTCAATTATACATTATTCTCTTTTATTACTTATTTATCTTTTCTATTGCTAAATATTTACTTAGGTATTAACTTCTAAGATATTAAGCTCTAAGGCAGGGCAATCTTGTTTTCCTTTCCAGTATACTATTTCATACACAGAAGTTATTACTCTGACTTAAACATTATCATTATCATTATTGTTATTATATTAACTAACATGTATGGAACACTTAGCATGTGCCAGGCGCTGTGCAAAGTCAGTTATGTGCATTATGTCATTGAATCCTGAATAAGATGGTTCCCATTTTACACTTGTATAAACAGACACTTAGAGGACTCAGTCATTTTCTCTAAGTCATATTGTTGTCAAGCAGTGGAGCCAGGATTCAAAACAAGTTTGTTTTTGTGACTGCAAAGATACTGACAACAGTGTGAAATAGACTCTCCTTAGTGGTCATGAATACTTTTGAATGATTGGATACACAAAAAATAGTGGATAAAAGAGTAAAGCTTTTTTTGGCTTGAGTTGATTCATATAAGCAAATTGAAATTATCCACTCATATTGGGATGATACCCTGTGTTTGAATTATACAAATATGTTTATCCAGTATTTTAAGATAAGAAAGGTAATAATAATGGTATAAGGCATTATTTAAATAAATAAACATCATTAAAGAACCTTGTAGTAACCAATGTGTGTGCTCTATTCAGATTGCTATCATGCCTTTTAACTGTTCCTGTGTGTCCTCAGACTTTAACATTCTTTTGTTCATGTCATTCATAAACTATAGCAATTGTTTTGAAGGACTTTCTTCAGCCTACTGGAGCCTTTGACTGAACGCATGGGAATTTCCATCCTCCTGGTGTGACCTTTAGCCCATGACTATATGGGAATTTGAAAGCCCAGCTCTCTTCACACAAATTAGTACAACTCTGAGATGTAACTTACTCTCCAGAGTTCCCCTGTGGGATCAGGCTGAGGTTATCCTGTGTGGGAAAGGCTTGAGGTCACACTCTTATCTGGCTTCCTCACCTTCACTTTGCTGCTTACTTCACACTTTCATTAGGATCACTAATAAGCATTTACTTGATAAATCACTTGTCTGTGAAACTTCATCTCAGAGTCTGCTTCTGGGAAAACTGATGTAGAAAAAATTATATACCAAGGCCTAATGGGTGAGCTCATTTTTTCCTCTTCAATAAACATTAGTTTTTTTCAATATTTAACATGCCATGTGCACCTTCCTACTTTGTTTTGGGTGAAAAAAAAAATCAGCAACTAACGTTACATGCAGGGTTATGCTTAAATGCCCTCTGTTGTCATATAAGCTTTCATGAGTTATTATTTGACCTGTAATAGTTTTTGTAGCAAGTCATACAGAAAAATTTTCTGGGTGTATTCATATATAAAAGTATACCATATATGTTTATTATATAAAAACTAAAAATTGCTTTAAAAATTCCACTAGCAAATTTCTGGGAGTTTGAAATACTGTTCTTAAGTCATATTCTAAATATAGTAAATGTGTTTTTGTCATGCGAGTACTTTTTGAATTCATATGGTTCAGATAATTCTATTTCTCCCAATATTATGAGCAAAACATTGATATGTTTTCTTCCTTTATTTCCCAAACTGAGCATTTTCTTTCTTCCAACAGGACTGTAGACCAGCAAATCATTCCAAATTTAGCACAGGGAAACATCTCATGTTTAAATCATAAGTGTTTTTATGGGTTTTGTGCCTTTTGCCAACTTCATCCTCCACTTGGTTTCAGATAACATTCTGAATGACGGCAGTTATTTCTGTATTGAGACTGGTGATGATGAGAAATTCTCACAACTGGCTAGGCCTGATATACATCTTGTATTCTTTAAGTGGAAATCAATGGTCCTCAGGTCTTGAAAACTACTTGACCCCCTTTGCTTCCACCCACTTTCCTTAGATTGTAAGCAATTAATGTGACCCCATCAGCATCCTAATCCTTCTCATGTCACTGAGTACCACTCACATGGAATGGAGCTACCAAACCTAGACATTCTCCTTAAACTTGCAGAAGAAACAGACATGAGGAGAGATTTTAGTTTAAGAGAAGATATATGTTCATTCTTAGTCCTTTTCCAATACAAAATACTAGCTACTTCCTGTGTCTTGGAAGCTACATTTTAAATCCTGATTAAGGTATGTCCTAAAGCTTCGGAGTAGAGTAGATGCTCTTTTCTTAGGTTGTTATGCAAAATGATGGCCCATTGTTTCGGATCGAGCCTCTGCACTAGGCCCCAAGAGACCAGACCAAACCAAACTGGAGTTACTCATGCTAAATGCCACATCAATAAATTGAAACTTTAAGCAGACATATAGATTCCCAAACAGACTGTTTATTTTCCCTGAAAACGGAAGATTTCAGTCTACCTGAGCCAGCATAACAAGGAAGTCCCCTCTGCATTAACCCTTACCAAAAAAAAAGGAACTTGAAGTAACCTGATGTTAACTAATCAGTTTTTTCTATGGTTGTTTTCTTGTTCCCACCTTATAAATCCCACTTTTCTGCCATTTCCCAGTGGGATCCCTTACTCTGTTTTGTAGAATGGAGAGTGCTGTGATCCATGCATCGCAAATAAAGTCAATTAGTTCTGAAACTAAATTTGTTGTAACTTTGTCTTTTGACAAGGGGTTAGCTGGCCTCCCCTCACAGGAGGGCAGGGTGTGGTAATTCAGGGAAACAAGCATAAGGTAGGAGAAGCAGATGAGAGGAGCAGCTAAAAGATGTAGGGTTAGTACCCAACAATGACCAAGGAGAAATCCTGAGATGAAACTCTACCATCAAGTTCCATGACCCATTGGATGCTGGACAGGAGAGACAAAAATTAAAGGGCAGGAATTGATTAAGGCTAGGAATGGATGGAAAGGTGAAGGAAATAGCAGGAATGAGGCAAGAAGTTTTGGCACATTTATAGCATTGTGAACTGACCTGGCAAGGCTGTCTCATTATGCTTTGATAGTTTCGTCCCTGTTAACACTGTAGGATCAGAAAAACAAGTAACATATTAAAAATCCTCCTATGTAATAGTTAGGAGTGATTCACTCTATAATTGAGGGGCACAGCAGTAGGCAGTGGGGTTATAACTAATAATAATGATCGTAATCATCATTGTGATGATAATAGTAATAAAAATAGCTCACACTTACATGGGGCTTACTTGTATGATGTATATTGTGTAGTGGATATTTTTCTAACAGCTTGACATATATTAACTCCTTAAAATTACCCTATGAGGCATTACCATTATAATTCCAGTTGTATAGATAATGAATCAGAAGCACAAAAAGGTGAATTGCTTTGCTTGAGGTCACTTAGCAGGTAAGTGGTAGAGCTAGGATTCAAACCTCAGGAAGTCTGGCTGCAGGTCTGTAATAGACTGCCTGCCAATACCGACATTTAGATGAAGAGGCAGGAAATGTACATAACCATATGTATTAGCCTGTTCTCACGCTGCTAATAAAGACATACCTGAGACTGGGTAATTTATAAAGGAAAGAAGTTTAATGGACTCACAGTTCCACATGGCTTGGGAGGCCTCACAATCACGGTGGAAGGAGAATCAGGGGCAATGTCATGTCTTACATGGCGGCAGGCAAGAGAGCATGTGCAGGGGAATTCCCCTTTATAAAACCATCAGATCTCGTGAGACTTCTCACTATCATGAGAACAGCATGGAAAAGACCTGCCCCCATGATTCAGTTGCCTCCCCCTGGGTCCCTCTCATGCACATGGGAATTATGGGAGCTACAATTCAAGATGTGTTTTGGGTGGGGACACAGCCCAACCATGTCACCATGGAAACAGCCATATAAGTCACTTTGCCATAAACACTGAATTAGTGCAATACACAGTAGATGCCTCAGAGGCATGCAGGTGGGAAGAATGTTGTGGGTGGTTATTTAAAAAGATGATGAGTCTTTAATGATTCAAAAATCAAACTCAACTTCCAAAGAGAAAGGTATTCATTGGTGTTGTATCGGAAAACTCGGGAGTTCATCTTCTGGCATGGATGTGTCTCAGGATTCAAATTACGTTATCAAGAGTGTTTCTCCTGTCTTATCCTGAATTTTCTTTCTTCTTTTGCTTAATTGTCATACGTGTTTTCCTCATCTGGGCCTCCTAGCAGCTTCCGAATTATGTTCTGCCAGTTTGTCACCACCAGTAAGGAACTTCTCCTACCCCACGTTTCCAGCAATTGCTCCAGGACTGACGCTTATTGATTATAATGCCCACAGCTATAAAGACATGTTTACCTCAGAGCCAACTACTGTGTGTTGGCCTGGGCTACATGCCCGGGTCACTTAGGCATCCCATGCCTCAGAAATGTGTCTCTCCTAAAATTATACAAATTAAAAGCATAGGAGAGGCAGTTTCCCAAAAGAAAATCTAAGTGCAGTGGCTGGAGAAAGAGAAGAAGATGGACTTCCAGAATTGTGAGAAATAAATGTGTAAGCCACCCAGTCTACAGTAATTTGTAATAGCAGCTCAAACTGACTGAGATACCATCATATTTCTCTACTCTGGAGCCTTGCTCCAGTAATAATTTTTTTCCATTGCACCTTAATTCTCTCTATGCATGTCATCTCTTCAGCCTAAAAATGTGCTCCTGTGTTTCCATACCTCTTTTTCTTTCCTTTTCTTTACTCTGGGACTTTATTCTTTTTTAATGACTGACTCTACCACATCACCCCTAATACTTTGCACTTGGGCTGAAGCTACAAGATGAGGCAAATAAAAGAGAAGGGTGGAATTAAGGGCATTGATATTAATGAAAATAATATGATAAATAAAATGATAGGCCCTTCCCACTTACAAATTTAAGTGCTGAACTGCAAATAAACATTAAATCATGATTAAGCAGGGGTTTACCTGAGGAATTCAAATATGTGTAATAACAGAAATTCATTTCACTAATGGATTAAAGGAGAAAAATCACATTAACTGAATAGGTGCAGAAAATGCATTTGATGGTATCCAATTTCCATTTATTATAAAAATTCTGAATAACTCTAAATAAATTGAAAATGACTTAATTGATAAAAGGCTATGACAAAGAATACTTAATGCCACTTAATAATACAGGAGTCTCTACTCCCACCTTGTGTTATCTGCCTCATGGTATTGGAGATCCTGATACAATGCAATCAGCTAACAACAACAAAAAAAACCATATTAATCAGAATGCAGTTCGTAAAACTCAAGCATTATACTTGTTTAAGAATCACAGGAATTTGTGTCTTGCTTATGCTAAATGATCTACATGATTGGCAGAAGGTCTGGGCTCATTATCACTCAGGTGAGGATGGAATAACAATAATCTTAAACATGCCAGTCATTGTATCTAGGGGAAATAACAGCTTACGTAGATGTAGCATCTACAATTAAATACTCAAAACTTCATTGTTCAGAAATAGTCATGTAGCCCCACTGAGGAGAAGGGCAGCTACAAGTAAAATCCTTACACAGATCAAGAAGGGGGAAGATACGAAAATATTGATGGATAGTACTAATCGCTATTGCAGAGGGCTATCAATTGGAAAGGAAGACAACATATAAAACTGTCCTTCTTTGCAGACACAAATTATTATTATTATTATAATTATTATATTGATAAGATCTTGTAGCAAGATCTTGTAGCAATGTTGCTGAATACAGGATCATTTTACAAAACAGAGAAATATGATACGTCATGGATAGTGCTCCTATCCATTCCTCCTCTCCTATTATGGGTGAAATATATGTTCTCCTTGCCACTTCAGAACCAGATTCTGTTTCCTCTCACTTGTTCAAACATAATGCAATCTCTCCTTCCTCTTGTGTACCATCCATTCTCCCTTCATTCTTGAATATTTCCCATTAGCACTCAAATATTCAAAGATCTTAAGAATTATTATTCTCATATCCTAAGAATAATCCTCTATTGATTACACATCTACCTTCAGCTCCCATTCCATTTTGTTGTCATTCTTTTTTTAAATATATTTCCCTTTTTTTAATATACTTTTAAGTTCTGAGATACATGTGCAGAACATGCAGGTTTGTTACATAGGTATACACATGCCATGGTGGTTTCCTGCACCCATCAACTGGTCATCTACATTAGGTATTTCTCCTAATGCTATCCCCTAGCACTCCACCCCCCAAAAGGCCCCAGTGTGTGATGTTCCCCTCCCTGTGTCCATGTGTTCTCGTTGTTCAGCTCCCACTTATGAGTGAGAACATGCGGTGTTTGGTTTTCTGTTCCTGTGTTAGTTTGCTGAGAATGATGGTTTCCAGCTTCATCCATATCCCTGCAAAGGACATGAACTCATCCTTTTTTATGGCTGCCTAGTGTTCCATGGTGCATATGTGCCACATTTTCTTTCTCCAGTCTATCATTGATCAGCATTTGGGTTGGTTCCAAGTCTTTGCTATTGTTAACAGTGCTGCAATAAACATACGTGTGCATGTGTTTTTATAGCGGAATGATTTTCAATCCTTTGGGTATGTACCCAGTAATGGGATTGCTGGGTCAAATGATATTTCTGTTTCTGGATCCTTGGGGAATCGCCACACGGTCTTCCACAATGGTTGGACTAATTTACACTCCCACTAACAGTGTAAAAGTGTCAATATTTCTCCATAGCCTTGTCAGCATCTGTTGTTTCTTGACTTTTTAATTATCTCCATTCTAACTGGTGTGAGATGGTATCTCATTGTGGTTTTGATTTGCATTTCTCTAATGACCAGTGATGATGAGCTTTTTTTCATATGTTTGTTGGCTGCATGAATGTCTTCTTTTGAGAAGTGCCTGTTCATATCCTTCGCCCACTTTTTGATGAGGTTGTTTTTTCTTGTAAATTTGTTTAAGTTCTTTGTAGATTCTGGATATTAGCCCTTTGTCAGATGGATAGATTGCAAAAATTTTCTCCCATTTTGTAGGTTGCCTGTTTACTCTGATGATTTTTTTTTTTTTTTTTTTTTTTTTTGATAGAATCTCACTCTGTCTCCCAGGCTAGAGGGCAGTGCGGCAGTCTCAGCTCACTGCAACCTCTGCCTCCCGGGCTCTTCTTCTGCTTCAGTCTCCCAAGTAGTTGAGACTACAGGCGCACACCACTGCACCTGACTAGTTTTTTGGCAAAAATCCCAAACACAATATTATTAACTATAGTCCTCATGTTCTACATTGGATCTCTAGATTTGTTCTTTCTACATATCTACTACTTTGTATCCAATCAAATATACAGAAAATAAAATAGTGGTTACCTTTCTTTCTCTCTTGAGCCCATAGTCTTATATTTTTCCCACATAAACCACCAATGTTTTCAACAATGTCAATTCAAAAAGTCCTTCATTTCCTCCACTGGTTTGTGGTACAACTTTTATCATTTAATAAGGACTAAATTCTTGGCTCCATTGTATTTTACTAGCCCTTTGAATTAGTTTATTCTATTATTCAATAATTCACTTGAAAAATATTTGCTGAGCACTTACTATAACCTAGAATTATATTTGCTGGAGAAATAGAAAAAAAATCCTGACTGTAAAAGTGTTGTATACATTTTGCTTCATCTAATCCTCTAAACAACCTTATGAGATACTAATTGCTGCTGTTAGTCCCCCATCTTATCAGTGAAGAAACCATGACACAGGCAGCTTATGTAACCTACCCAATGGTCATGCAGCTGCCAAATGATTAAAGTGACTAAGGTGGGATTCAATTCTAGTTAGTCAGATTCCGGGGCCTGTGCTCTTATGCACTGCACTGCACTGCACTGACTCTGAACCAAATGAGCAACCACTGGAGGAGTCCATGATTGACTAAGACATTGACCCAGATATTAGAAGGTTTACTACCCTGTTGTGCTGACATTAGGCAACAAGTAGACAAGAGTAGCAGAAAGGAGACAAATTAAAGACTATTTCAATTGTTCAAACAAGAGATGATGGTGATTTGAGTTAGCTAGCAGCAATGGGAGAGACGTGGAGTAAAAACTCTGGGTTCTGAAGTCAGTTATGGCTGAAGACTTGAGGACTACTGAGAAGACTTCTGCCATTTAGTGCAAATCATCATATCAGGAAAGAAGGAACTGGCATCTGCAGAATCTCTTAGAGTGGAATTCCTTCAGAAATGTAGGTGAGGTGTACGGATTCACAGGAGATCACATTTAGGGTCAGAAAAAAAGGAAAGTATAGAAGAAAAATGCTGTTTATACCTAAGTAACAAAAAGGGGCAACAATTTGCAAATCTTTGTAAACTACCATTTCTAAAACTGCCATCATGATGTCTTAGATTTTTTTGTGTCAGACATTAACCACAGTCTTTAGTCTTTGTCTTTCTTAAAATATAGCTACTATTGCTTGAGCTGTTACTATGTACTGTGAAACATAAGCTGATAGCTACATCTTCTGTTCATATTTCAATCAAACTAGTGTAAACCGTTCCTAGATTGCTTGGTATACCCATCAGAAAATGTCTTTGCCAGTCTGATCTGTGATTTAACTTGTGTTTAAACATTTAAATCTCCAATTTCATAGGCAGTTCTCCAATTATAAACCAATTTTATTTAAAAAACTATTTTGTGACCTTATTGTTTGGAAAGGAGAATGTCTTTTCGCATAAAAAGAATATTATAAATGGTTGTAGTTTTCCAGGCCAATCCACTTTCCTGGGCACTGGGCCCACCCTAAGCAAAATTTTGAAAAGTCTGACATTTATTCTTGGCAGTTTCCCTGTAATAGTTGTAGGTTGTTCTTCATATGCCTGGCATTCCTACACACAAGCACACACCTGCACACAAGGAAATTATGCTGATTTTTAAAGGAAAGAGATAATGGGGAGGAATTGCAGGCAAAGCAGTGAATAGGGATCTATTGCTTCCATAACCTAGTGGATCTCCCTCCTGTGTGGGTGTCAAAATCATCTCTACATGTTCTTCAGAGGAGGAAATCAGAATGCCTACAGGTAGGGTACAGGTGCAGAAGTTACTTACACAGGTGATTCTGCTGCACAGCAGCAATGCAAACCAGCACCATGGTGATTCAAATTTGCTATTCTTTCTTGAGCCCACTTGTGATATAAACCAATGCTGCAGGAATATTAGGCAACACCAGGCATCCTTTGCTGTAAAAAGTGAATTTTAGGTGGAAAGGTGACTTAGTGCCTACAGGTGACTTGAAGATCCTTGCTAGTTGGTGGAGTTTATCTCATGCCCAGTTGGACAATCCCTTATCTTATGATGAAGCCTTACCTGGATCTATATAACTATGAGAGTCTCATGGAAATAATAGATCTCCTTTTGTTTTTATAATGGATGAATAGAATGTTTACTTTTGCTTTCAACAAACATAATAAAAGAAAAGTCAAACCACATTGTCTGAAGGGAGAAGAAGCAGGTCAAATCCCGAAGCATTTCCGTTGGCAGCCAGGCTGCAATTAGTTCATTCATTTCATCCACAAATGCTTCCTGGGAGTCTGCACTGACCCAGGCACTTCTCTAGGCTCTGGAGCTATAGAGGCAAACAAAACAGATAGAAGTCCCCACTTCAGTGATGGGGACAGAAAGGAAGTAAGCAAAATGTGTAAAATGTATGTGAGATGACAATAAGTGATTAAAGAAATAAGTAAGTTAGAAAAGAGGCCTAGACGGCCGTAGTGGCTCACGCCTGTAATACCAGCACTTTGGGAGGTCGAGGCGGGAGGATCATGAAGTCAGAAGATCAAGACCATCCTGGCCAACATGGTGAAACTCTGTCTCTACTAAAAATACAAAAATTAGCTGAGCGTGGTGGCACATGCCTGTAATCCCAGCTGCTTGGGAGGCTGAGGCAGGAGAATCTCTTGAACCGGGGAGTCGGAGGTTGCAGTGAGCCGAGATCGTGCCACTTGACAGCATGATACTCTGTCTAAGAAAGAAAGAGAGAAAGAGAGAGAGAGAGAAAGAGAGAAAGAAAGAAAGAAAAGAAGGAAGGAAGGGAGGGAGGGAGGGAGGGAGGAAGGGAGGAAGGGAGAGGAGGCCTAGGGAATTTCCATAAGTGGGCATGGGGTGGGAAGACCTCATGAGAAGGTGATAGAGTAAAGACTTGACAAGGAGAGTATGTGCCATTTGGAGAAGCAGGTGACATGTTTGGGGCAGTGGAGAAATGGTAGAGATAAATAGCCTGGGTGGAGTGAGGGAAGGAGAATGTGAATAGAAATAACAAGAAATGGGAAATAAGATTTGTTTGATGTAATAAAAAATTGAAAACCCTTTAGAGACAAAGAAAGGATACAATGTTCCCTCTCTCAATAACCTCCTTGGGTCTTAGAGGCTTCTCATCAAGACTAAAATTGTCTAGGTTCTTATTTTCCCACATCCCCAAATAAGGTAACATAATAGTCTTACCCATGACTTCTCCAACTTCCTTCCTCAAATTGCTCATATTCCCTGGTTGTTTTCTTCTCTCCCCTCTTAAACAACATCCCATGCTTCCATGAAGATGAAAGTAGCAGTGTGTTAGGGAAAACCAATCTAATCTAGCTCTCCCTAAGGTGCTGGCCAGTAAGAAGAAATCTCTAACTGAAATAACATCGAGTCCTGGGAGGAACAAAGCTTCTGAACTGGCTCTAAGGTCAGAGGCCTTGGTTGTGTTTTTTTTTTTTCTTCATATTATTTTTCCTTCCTTACTCTGAAACTCACAGTCTCAAGTGTCAGGACCTCTTCTTGTTGGTTCTTTGGAAGTGATGGTTCACGTCCTTCAGTGGGAAGGGCCAAACATGACTGGCCCTTGGACAGAAACCTCCTCTGTGAGTTGGCATTTGTGGTTTGTTATCTGCATCACTTGTTAAACTGAAGACACCCCCTCAGTGACCTCATGAGCCCAGCATGGCCTTCTGGAAGAAAGCGTCACAGAATGCCCTGAGCCTTTGCTGGTATGGCAAAGTGACTCACGGAGCATGACGTGGAGGAAGCAGCTGGAGAGAAAAGCAGAAGAGGATAAATTAGTCCATGAAACAGCAGGCCCTGACTTCCAGAGGAGCTGCTGTTCCTGCATGCTGCTTTGAAGTGAAAGAAAGCAAGCAGGCTAAAGTCAGATGGCTCAAAGGGAGTGAGAGGCGAGAGAAGAAACATTCTCAGAGCTCCATCAGCGCCAAAATAGGTTTTAATTCAGGATGACCCAAAGTCTAAAAGATCAGACACATACACACATTATATCTATCTGTCTGTCTGTCTATCTATCTATCTATCTATCTATCTATCTATCACCTATCTATCTCTATCATCTTTCTATCAATTTATCTCACAAAAGGAAAAGTCGACCCACATTGTCTAGAAGGAGCAGATGTCTCCTCTGGCATCCAGGCTGTAATTAAGAGATAATTAAGAGATTCATTTACTCTCTCAAAAGGTATTTATTGTCTGCTCTGTGTCATAAATCACACTGTCTCACACACACACACACATACACACACAGACACCCTACGAGGATACTTGTCACGTTTCATTGGAATTTCAGAGGAATACACACCCACAGATGCACAAAGCCCCAAGGTCACTCCCAAGACCCAAGTGAAAATTTAAAGTTTTAACTAATTTGGGTTTTTAACTCAAGGTTTCCAGTACAGGTTGACTGCAGGACTTCCAGGACACTGCAAAAAAAGGTAAGACTGAAACAGTCAACACCAGGGCCTGGGGCAGCACTGAAGAATGAATATACCCCACGGCCTCATCTTCAAGAAGCTGTTGTGAATTGTTAGCAGGAAAAAAAAAATACATTTTTAGAGAAATGACACGGCAAAAGAAAAGGACTTTGGGTCTCTTGGGGTGGCAATTTGTGGAAAGATAAATAAATGACAGATAAAGGCCAGTTAGGAAAGCCTGCCAATGTAGGTTCCCCTGTGCCGTCCATACCTGGGAAGGGTCTCAAGTTGTCTTCAGTGGTTAAACTTTGTTCTCCCGGGTAGAGTCGGCGTGTGGGGTGGGATACCTTTTGTCTTTGTAAATTTATGTCCTGCTTTTAGGCAAGTAGGAAGGGCCGAGAGCTTTTCTGAATCTGCCTCTTTTCAATTACCTTCACCTCAAAACTATTCTATGCAAAACCTGCATATTTTAGAGTGACATATTGTGGTTTCCCATATGAACTAAAGTAATTTGAGGAAAATATATGAAATGTATGGAGATGCCGGGCGCGGTGGCTCAAGCCTGTAATCCCAGCACTTTGGGAGGCCGAGGCGGGTGGATCACGAAGTCAGGAGATCGAGACCATCCTGGCTAACATGGTGAAACCCTGTCTCTACTAAAAATACAAAAAAAAAACTAGCCGGGCGTGGTGGCAGGCGCCTGTAGTCCCAGCTACTCGGAGGCTGAGGCAGGAGAATGGCGTAAACCCGGGAGGCGGAGCTTGCAGTGAGCCGAGATCGGGCCACTGCACTCCAGCCTGGGTGACAGAGCGAGACTCCGTCTCAAAAAAAAAAAAAAAAAAGAAATGTATGGAGATATTTTTGATAATGTGATAGAATTTGTAAGATCATAGAATAACATTCAATAGTAGTTTGCATTGTCCTTAAAGACTATTTTACATAAACACTTTAAATTTGGATTGTTCACAATAATGAATAAGAGATTTACGATACAAAATTTGGTTTGATTGATTTCCATAATATTCCCCCTCTCCCCGGCTCAATTCCCTTTTATATACCAGTTAAATAGCATTGTGAGGTTAATAGAATGTTTTAAGTAGATGAACTTAGAGGTGTGTCTACACACAATAAAGTCTTTGAATAGATTCCTATGTAGTAAATGAATGAAGCAAAGAAAAAAATTTGGATTAGAATAGTTTTTTAAACCAAAGTCAGCAAAATTGAGAAAATGAAAAGAGAAAGGAAAAAGTTGCTTAAATTGTGAAATTAAAAAGACATGGATATATAGCAAAAATAAAGTGCATGTTCTTAGCTGTGGCAGATTCGGACTTAAAAATAATACCAAGAGAAAAAAAACAGTGCATCTTACTATACATTTGGAGTTGACATTAGTTTTATAATTTGGTAAGGTTCAGTATATGGTGTGTATTTTGGCTAATCATTTATTCCTGTGGTAGAATACTGCAGCAAATTAGTTATCCGTTTTAAAAAATGATCGCCTCAAGATTTGAGGGAAATTAAAATGCTATTTGGTAAAGTCCTGAAGGAGGAAACAAGTTGACCTCAAAATATAATTAACTGAAACAACAACAAACACGAGGTAATTAATTTTTTTTTTTTTTTCTGCTGTAGCTTTAGTTATCCTGGTATAGAGAAATACAAGTTGCTACTGCCAATCTTTCAAAAACATAAATATTAGAAAACTATTGATTAGTCTTTTTAGAACTGTTTACCCAATTTATCTTCCCTCTAGTTTTTCCTGCCACTAGATTACCCTTCCAAAAAACACCAGTTGACAGTGAACTCTGCCTGCTCCAAAACCTGCAACAGTTTTGTCTAATGCAGCATTTCCCAAAGTGTATACTCTATGGTACAGTAGTATTCCACAAGATGCTAAGAGATGTTTCTTTCAAAAAGGGCATTGTGATTTCATAGTATTGAGAACTGGTAAATTAAATGGATTTATTACTGCAGGATTTGTTGATGTTTTAAAATTATTAAAAACATAAAAATGTCACAAAAAGAGTTATAATATGCAGTATTTTCTACATTATTTGGCCACAAAACACTTTTACTCTTTTATGCTTTTTTTTTTTTTTTTTTTTTTTTTTTTTTTTTTTTGAGAAACGGAGTCTCGCTCTGTCGCCCAGGCTGGAGTGCAGTGGCGCGATCTTGGCTCACCGCAAGCTCCGCCTCTCAGGTTCACGCCCTTCTCCTGCCTCAGCCTCCCGAGTAGCGAGTAGCTGGGACTACAGGCACCCGCCACCGCGCCCGGCTAATTTTTTTGTATTTTTAGTAAAGAAGGGCTTTCACCGTGGTCTGGATCTCCTGACCTCGTGATCCACCCGCCTCGGCCTCCCAAAGTGCTGGGATTACAGGCGTGAACTACCGCCCCCGGCCTCGTTTGTACTTTTAAACCTCATAAGACATTAGTTAGCATTCTACAGAAGAGTTTTGAAATAAGGAACAAAGAATAAAAATAATAAATTCAAAGCTTCTAAGTCTGATATTTAGAGAGAGCTCTCCAAGATTCAACCTTACTTTTGCCTTCAAATACCTTTTTTCTAAGGTAAGCAACTTTTACTCATTTATTAAACATATTTTTAAAAATATCTACTAAATGCCAGGCACTGTTCTTGGTGCTGGAATTTCACAATCAACAAAAATAGAGATAGTCTTGGCCCTAATGAAGTTTAAAATACAGTGGAGAAGAGACATTGCACCATAGTCACACACATTAGTATATACTTGTAATTGTGACATAGTTATTGTGATAGACTGCTAGTTATTTCCAATGTCCATTCTTCTCTCCTTTGTAATAAAACCTTGACTTAAGAAAATCTGGGAAAAAGGCCCCCAAGAATAGTAACCATATTTCTCAGTCTCTATTATAGCAAGGTGTGAGCAAATGAGTAAGATCTGGCTAAGAAGACATGAATAAAAGAGCTCTCTGCACTTTCTGCATCATTTTTTTCCTGTAAAGCTAAAACTGCTCTGAAAAACAGTCTATTAAAAGAAGAAAGAAAGATGGCGCAGCTTCCGGTTGTTAAGAGTGTGGCGGTGGCAGTGAACTGTTCTGGACCATGTGGAATGGACAATATTCTAGAACTGGAGGAAAAACAAGCAGAAAGGAGCTCTGGCCTCTGCTGGCTTAGCAGTTAGGAATTTTATATGCGAGACAAAGATAAAGTGGTATCTTGTTTAGGCCATTGTTATTTTAGATCTCTGTGACTACAGCCAAACTACTGGCCCCCTTATTCAGAATTCCACACTTTGGAGTCCTGGATTTAACAGAACCTAAAAATGTGATATTGGCTTAGCAACTGGTGGTGAGCAGCAGGGACTCAGACGTGCAGGTTGGAAAGCTGGCGCCTCTTGTTATATGTGTATGCTGCGGTCAAACAGTAACTTTTTTACTAGTGATGCCTCTGAAAACTGATCACATGCTGACTAAGCCTTTAGCTTTAGGGTAAAAGAAAATATTCAGAATGTTGGTATGTTTTCTCATTGCTTTTTTGCTATTGTTGTTTTCTGACAGTTTACATTTTTTCTTTTACTTTTTTAATATATTTTTTATTATACTTTAAGTTCTAGGGTACATGTGCACAACGTGCAGGTTTGTTACGTATGTATACATGTGCCATGTTGGTGTGCTGCACCCATTCACTCGTCATTTACATCTATCTCCTAATGCTATCCCTCCCCGCTCCTGCCGCCCTACAACAGGCCCCAGTGTGGGATGTTCCCTTTCCTGACAAATAATAATTGCATATATATGTTTAATTTCTTGTTGCTTTTTTCAGCCAAGTCCTACTTAAAAGATGAACTGAGGCCAGAGCTAGCCAATCTGCAATCAGAGAAGGAAGGGAACATAACTCTGCCCACAAGTCTGTCTTTCCACAGACTAAAATGTTAAATGACAGAGAATTAAGTCATTTGGGGTGCGATAGAATTCTGCACTCCACACATGGAATCAGTTAACATGTGGCTCCAAAGAGGCAACTTAGCAAGACTATGTCTCAAACCTTTTCCCCAAACCTCCTGCTGTGATCTCTGGCAGACAATATGAGGCAGCCCTATAGCAAAAATCAGATTTAGGATGCTACCTTCTCACCCAATCTAGTTTTTCGCATGGCCTTTTGGTACCCACGTGAAAAGCTAGGGGTTAAGAGAACAGGTAGACCAGTTAATCAGAGGTAAGAGTTTACATCTAAATGTAATAATAGACCATCTTATCCATTTGAAGTCCAATTATTCTGTTTTTCTCTTTTTAGTAGGTAGTTATTGCTAACTTTTTTCGGCTTTTGGGAGTTTGGGGTTGTCTCTCATCCCTTCCCTCCATCACGCTCATGTGTTTTCGTAGTTTGCATAATCACCTGTTTCAATGACACCCCGATGGCCAGGCTAGCCTTCTTACCTAAGCACCATGCCCACGGTTTTAAATGACCACAGGACATTTCCATACAGAAGCTGCACTACCCGATAAAGTTCAGTAAGCTCCACCTTAATCGAGACTGCCTCTGATATCCACTTAGGTCTATTCTTCTTTCCCTCATCTCCCTCATTCTCTCCCCCGTATTTCGTCCCATCATGCCCTCATTTCTTCCATTTATTGGGTAACACAGACTGCAGTATTATATCCTGGGTTAATCTGTTCTTCTAGGCCTGTTGGTTACACACTTGTACAGATATTACCACACCTGAACCAAGCCAATAATGCTCTTATCTGCCTCTCTGCTTCTTATTTCTTTGCCCTTCAAATCCAGATATGTTTCTCAAAGATAGTGTTTCCAGCATGAGAATGATTAGAAAGGGATCCAAGAACAACTCTTTATTTACCATGAAAAGAGGAGCTTCACGTTATCTGTTGAAAGAATTCTCAATAGCTGGTCTTAGTGTGTAAGGCTCCACCTCCTTTCTTTCTGGTAAGCCTGCCATCTAGGTCATCCCGTCTTGTTGCTGTCCTCTCTCATTTTTTCAGGTGGCCCTCTGTCATTTTCACCCTGGATGGCGTCCTCTCTTTTAATCACTTACCCAAGGTTATTTTTCCTTCAAAGCACTTGTCAAATCTCATCTCCTCAGAGAAATGTTCTCTGGCCACTCAACATCCATTTTTGTCTTTGGCAGTATACTCTCATGCGTTGCTCTCTGTGCCTAGATCTTGTTTCCTTCATAAGAATGTGGGTTCTGTAAGCCAGGGATGCTTGTGTCTGCTGCTGCTGCATCTTTCAGAGAGCTAAGCACTTTTTTAAATTTTGATTTTAATTTATTTATTGAGATGGAATCTCACTCTGTTACTCAGGCTGGAGTGCAGTGGTGTGATCTTGGCTCACTGAAATCTCTGCTTCCCAGGCTCCAGTGATGCTTCTGCCTCAGCCTCCTGAGTAGCTGGGATTACAGGCTGGCACCACCACACCAAGCTACATTTTTTTTTTGTATTTTTAATAGGGACAGGGTTTTGTCGTGTTGGCCAGGCTAGTCTCAAACTCCTGACCTCAAGTGATCCACCTGTCTTGGCCTCCCAAAGTGCTAGGATTACAGGCATGAGCCACCATGCCAGCCAAGCATTTTTTAAAAATCCTTAATAAATATTGAAAAATCAGTATTTATATATCAACAAAGAATCTGTCTAGTATATATGCTCCATGAGGGAAGGACTCATGCCTGTTCTATTCCCAGCTTCACATCCAGTGAGTAACATAATGCCTGGCACCTAGTAGATGTCAGATATAGATATAGATATAGATATAGATATAGATATACACACACATCTAAATATATATAAATATATATTTTTTGATTGAGAAAATTAATGAACAAGAACTAAGAGAATCACTTGTAACAGTAAAACTCTCCCATGTCTATTTTTGTAGGGCACATTTAAAAGCAAGGGTAATCAAGAGAAAGAAAGGTACCTAAGATAGAATCTCAAATCCAATGCCACCTAAAAATAGGTTGAAAATGGGAGTGACAGCACACACATGTGAAAAAGCTATCATAGGAAGAGACATCATGACAATGAGAATCCACCTGTTGAAGCCTGTTGCTTTGATATTTTGACAACCTTTGGTCGGGTCTGGCATGGAGGGCAGGGTGTCAGGGAGCAAGAACATATAGTTGCTTCAGGCGGTTGGAAAGCAAGGTCAAGGCTGTGAGGAGAAGGTCACACTCCAGGAAGCAAGTGGAGCTGCCCAAAGAGGGATGTTCACTGCTCTGCCATATGTTCTCAAAGAACATAGTATTTTAGTTATCTTCTCCTCAGTTTTAGGGTTAGGTCTGCATGCTAGATGCTCTTATTTCATAATCTGTATTCTATATGAACATTAGCTACAGCTGCATTAACACTTTTTTTTTGTTTGTTTGATGTATTGCTTATATCTCTTACCCTTGCAAAGTGGAAGCTCTAAGAAGACTTCTTATATCTCCCATGCCTAGAATGGAGCATGGTACATTGTAGGTGCTCAGTACATATTGGTTGGATGGATGAATGAGGACCTCTAGGTCTATACTTAAAGAAGTGTTTGCATGTATATGTGTGTGTGTGTGTGATCATGTGTGTGTGTAACAGAGAGAGAGAGGTAAAGAGAGAAAGCTCTGGGTAGACCTGAAGACTCTGAGAAGGTCTCAGAGAAGCAGTCAAACCCATAAGGAAACAGAAAATAAGGTCTAAGAGAAAACAATGTCAGAGTTGACGTGAAATTTAAAAATAACAATGTTATAGAATGAGGCAGCTCCGTGAAGCAAAAAGTGCCTACTCCTATCTGTCTTCTTTAATTTGTATCTGCAAAATGGGGATGATAGTAGCTTCCCCTGACATTAGGGTTAACTGGGGTGGTGTATGTGAAGCATTGAAACCAACGCCTGGTTCCTACATGAATAATTGCTCACCCTCTTGACGATTTTCTTTTAATTCATGATCTCATAGGCTATTTCTTTTGGGAATATAGTGAAACAAATTTCAGATAAAAAGAGCAAAACATACAAAACATAAAGGTAACAGAATGGATTGTGCATGTTCAAAACCATTAATGCCTTGCAAAAAGTAACTAGAAAGTGTTTCCTCTGATTTCATCCCATCCTAACTACTATATTTGAGTGTATATGTGTGTGTATCTATCTTCTGTTTATCCCTAAAATTCAGACGGCATTCATCTATTTATTTTAATTAGTAATAGAATCCTTAGTATCAGTATGTAAATGAGTTAAAAATGCAACTTTATAAAACAAATAAAAGATTGAAACCATCCTTCTTGTTCTTCTTTTTCAACTAAAGTAACTAGATAAAAATAAATACCAAAATCCTTTTTCTCCCTGTTACTTTTGAATACCTCATGCAGTTTTGACAAATGTAAAATTTTGCTTCAGGTACTAAGGGAAACAATTAAGTTTTTAAAGTAAGCACCAAGGTAAGTTCTGCTGACTTTTACCTCTGGTAGGTGCAGGATGTTTTTCTTTATTTATAGGCTGGGCAATAATAATTTTTGTAAGGGAATTTCTCCGTGACTTAAGTACCCAGTATGGTTGTATTAGTGGGTTTTCATGGTGCTGATAAAGACATACCTGAGACTGGTCAATTTATAAAAGAAAGAGGTTTACTGGACTTAGAGTTCCACCTGGCTGGGGAGGCCTCACAATTATGGTGGAAGACAAAAAGGAACAAGTCACATATCTTACTTGGAATGGCAGTAGGCAAAATGAGATTTGGGTGGCGACCCAGCCAAACCATATCATTCTGCCCTGGCAGAATCTCATATCTTCACATTTCAAAACCAATCATGCCTTCCCAACAGTGCTCCCAAATCTTAACTCATTTCAGTATTAACACAAAAGTCCACAGTCCAACGTCTCATCTGAGACAAGGCAAGTCCCTTCTACCTATAAGCCTGTACAATCAAAAGCAAGTTAGTTACTTCCTAGATACAATGGGGGTACAGGCATCAGGTGAATACAGTCATTCCAAATGGGATAAATTAACCAAAATAAAGGGCTACAGACTCCACAGAGTCCATGCAAGTCTGAAATCCACTGGGGGCAGTCAAATCTTAAAGCTCCAAAATGATCTCCTTTGACTCCATGTCTCACATCCAGGTCACATAGATATAAGAGATGGGCTCCAATGGCCTTGGGCAGCTCCACCCCTATGGCTTTGCAGGGTATATAGCCCCTCTCCTGGCTGCTTTCATTGGCTGGCATTGAGAGTCTGTGGCTTTTCTAGTCACATGGTGAAAGTTATCAGTGGATCTACCATTCTAGGGTCTGGAGGATGGTGGCCGTCTTCTCAGAGCTCCCTCAGTAGGGATTCTGTGTGGGGGCTACCACCTCACATTTCCCTTCTGCACTGCCCTAACAGATGTACTCCATGAGGGCCCCACCCTCATCCAGGCATTTCCATATATCCTCTGAAATCTAGGCGGAAGTTCCCAAACCTCAATTGACTTCTGTGGAGCTGCAGGCTCAACATCATGAAGCTGAAGCTTCCACCCTCTGAAGCAACAGCCTGAGCTGTACTTTGGCCCCTTTTAGTCACAGCTGGAGCAGCTGGGATGTAAGACACCAATTCCCTAGGCTGTGCACTGCAGGGGGCCCTGAGCCTGGCCCACAAAACCATTTTTTCCTCCTAGGCCTATGATGAGAGGGGCTGCCTCAAAGGCCTCTGACATGCAATGGAGATATTTTCCCCATTGTTTTGAGGATTAATATTTGGGTCTTTGTTACTTCTGCAAATTTCTGTAGCTGGCTTGAATTTCTCCTCCGAAAATTGGATTTCTTTTCTGTTGCATTGTCGGGCTGCAAATTTTCCAAATTTTTATGCTCTGTTTTCCTTTTAAAACTGAATACCTTTAACAGTACTCAAGTCACCTCTTGAATGGTTTACTGCTTAGAAATCTCTTCTGTTGGGTATCCTAAATCATCTCTCTCAAGTTCAAAGTTCCACGAATCTCTAGGGCAGGGGCAAAATGCTGCCAGTTTCTTTGCTACAACATAACAAGACTCACCTTTACTACAGTTCCCAACAAGTTCCTCATCTCCATCTGAGACCACCTCAGCCTGGACTTTATTTTCCAAATCATTATTAGCATTTTATTCAAAGCCATTCAACAAGTCTCTAGGAAGTTCCAAAGTTTCCCATGTTTGCTTGTCTTCTTCTGAGTCCTCCAAACTGTTCCAACCTCTGCCTGTTACCCAGTTCCAAAGTCGCTTCCACATTTTCAGGTATCTTTTCAGCAGTGCCCCACTCTACTGATACCAATTTATTGTATTAGTCTGTTTTCATGGTGCTGACATACCCAAGACTGTGTAATTTACGAAAGAAAGGTTTATTGGACTTAACAGTTCCACATGGCTGGAGAGGCCACACAATCATGGTGGAAGGCAAGAAGGAGCCAGTCACATCTTACATGGATGGCAGCAGGCAAAAACAAAACAAAACAAAACAAAACAAAACAAAACTTGTGCAGGGAAATTGCCATTTTTGAAACAATCAGATCTTATGAGACTCATTTGCTCTCATGAGAACAGTGCAGAAAAGACCCGCCCCCATAATTCAATCACCTCTCACCAGGTTCCTCCTGTGACACAGGTGAATTATGGGAGTTACAATTCAAAATGAAATTTGTGTGGGGACATAGCCAAACCATATCAATAGTGGCATAAAAACGTGTGGTGCTTAAGTAACCACCTTCCAATGGGAAAGCTGATGGAATTAACACAATTATGGGCTGAGATCTTTTCTGAAATATGTAGGAAGGAATTTGAGATCTCCTCATTGAAATTAAAATTATTTTAAAAAATCACTTGAGATTAAAAATAATTTTGTTAATAGAATTGACTGCATCCGTCAGAACCCCGTCTCAACCAAAGCCCTGAATGAAGCACTGCTCTACTATCACACAAACAAACTATGGTTAGAAGTGAGATTGAGGAGATGGGTGAAACATGAGCAAAAATTGTAAATAAAACCATTTTTCTCTTAATAGTTTCTGTTAGGTTTTTGTCATTTAATGATGAGATAACTACTAAAAGCACATATTGGACATTTAAAATGGGCCAGAAATTTTGTGTATGTTACTTAATCTTAGTGGGAACTTTGTGTGATAAATCTTACTACTATTTTTGTGATTTCTTTCTTATAGATGAGTGGACAGAGGCACAGAGAGATCAACGATCACACTCACGTCACACACCCAGAAAGTGGCCGAGCCAGGGTTTAAACCCAGGCAAATGAATTCCCAAGATCATATGCTTAACCACGATGCAGTTGTGCTATTGTTGGCTCATCTCTACAGCATTTGGAATCTGTCCTTAGATTAGGGGCCACCCATGGCTGGTTTACATATTATTATTTTTTTAAATGATCTGAACAAAGAGTTATTTTGTTTTGTTCACTTCTCTTGAAAAACAAATGCATGTTTCCCGCCAAGAAATGAGAAACCTCGACCTCCATGAAAGTCTTAATACTTGGCATGACCTGCGCGATAATTTTCTTGATTTTTAGTTTGCCTGTTGCTGACCTACAACAGTAGCATCTGGCTTTGCTTACTGAAAAGAAGGGGCTCACGATTGACTGCCTTTGACTGCTCTTTCCCCAGAGCTATCTGCATCTGCTGTGCTTTACAACTGGAATTTTCAAACCAACTCCTTCTGACATGAGAATTCACTTACCTACAAACAGGGGTTTTATTTCAAATAGGAAAATGAGTGGAGATTATCATAATTCAGTGCTAGATTCAAAGAAGCAGAGTCCCAAATAACACATGGATTAAATCTGTTTAGAGCAAGTTCTTAAAAAAGGATAAGTTGACAGGTAAATTTACTTGCCCTTTCTGGTTTCCCTGAAGAGTTAACATCACTAACCACACTGTTAGAGTGTGTTTGAGCATGTGGGAGGGACCTTGTGGAAGTCATGAACATTTTCCTGAAGGTTCTTGAAGAAAGAGGACTTGTCAAGGCTAGCATTTGGGAGGGACAATGTGTTTTAGGCAGAGGGGGGAACACGAGCAAAAGTACAGAGATGTGGGAGGAAACAGAGAAGTTTAACAAGGCTGGAAGACCAAGTGGGAGAGTCAGAGTGGCTGGCCAGATAGGTGGGAGGCAGATCTGGAAAAATCTTGTACATTATGCAAAGGAGTCTAATTTTGTTCTATAGGCAAGGAACCCATGAAAATAAATGTTAAGCAGAGTCATGGCGTGATTAGTTTCAGATTTTAGGAAGTTCTCTCTGTGCAAGCGTGGTAATTGTTGAATTAGAGAAAAGTAAGAACGGAGCCAGAGAGAACTAGTCAGGAGGCTGTTGGAACGACCCTTGTAAGAAAAGATGTGGGCTTAAACTGAAGCAGGGGCAATGAAGTGGGACTGGGGGCAGGTGTAAGAGGTCCTTAGGAGTCTGACTCTCTGGTATGGTGACAGATTGTGGAGGTGGAGAAGACGCAAGGATGACTACTAGGTTTGTGACTTGGGTACCAGGAGAATGAGAGAGACTCATATCTGTTTGTCTGCTAAGAGCAAGGAACCAGGGATGGTAGAAAATGTTGCCTAGATGGGACCGATGGAAGCTGTTTGATGATGTGAGGTGTTGGAGACCCAAGAGGACATGGGATGCCTATGGGAGGAGAAATACCATGTTTTACAAGTTGGGAGAATGGAGAAAAAAGAGGGAAGAAGGTATAGATAAATCTGTGCTGACTCAGTACATAAGATTGCAATATTCCCAAAGTTGAGGGACTTGTTAAACTTTTCTGAGAGGTAAGAGACAAGATTTTGGCTGACTATGAAAGCTGAGGTGTTAGGGTTAATGACTTGAGGGTTGTGGTGAAGGTTTGAACTACTGTGAACAATACAAGGAGATATTGCTTAGGAAGAGGCAGAAGGGTAGCTGCACAGGTTGGCAGCTTTGAATGAGCTGAAGGAAACTATAAACTTGTCATGGCACCACTCTTCTCTTCCTGTGATGCATAGCTTCACCCTCTGTTGTAGTATAACTAACCATTCCCGAGACCACAGTGATGGCAAGGACCATATCTCATATAACCTGGAGAATCTTCAGTGTTCACAACAGGGCATGACTCATAATAGATGCTCAATATATTTTTATTGACTTGAAATTTGTGGAGGTATAGAGCGGTAGACATGAAATACTGTTAGAAAACAGAACTTTTTGTTGGTCTTCTTTTTTTTTTTAAATTCAAGTGCATTAAATGGCAGTACCTTGGAGCACACTGAAAAGTAGAACAGTCAATATTTTAGGATGATTCTCCCAGGAGTGTTTGTTTTCTGTGTGAACAGGTGTATTTGAAAAGACCAATTTGCTGCCAATAGTCACTTTTCTGCCATAGACTCAGGGTTTAATGATTTAAGGCAAGGCAGAGCACCTGGCATTGTTTACAGTGCTCTTTCTTCACAAAGTGACAATCTAAAAGAGTCTGCATTGTGGTTTCAGGGAGATAAGTGAAGGGAACTGGAAAAAGGGGTAAAAAGGGATAATGATGGAGAAGGGTGAGCTGCAGCTAACTGCCAATTGAAAGTTGTTGATTGACACTTAAGAGCATACGCGGTAAGGCAAAGAACACAGAGTTGGAGTGAAAGAAAACACTCAAGTTCTCAGGTTCAGCTCAGCCTCTAACTTATTACATGACCTTCACATGTGATCTCCCATCAGTTTTCTGAGACTCAAGTTATTTTCAAAGACAAGTCATGCCCTTGCCTCAGATGATTCCTTCAGTAAACATTTTGTTTACGTTCCAGCATTCTACAAACGTGTTTTTTAATATTGCTAAGGGCTGCAGACAAGAACATTTGTCCAAAGAAAACTTGAGTTGCAGGCATGACATTTCCATCTCTTTCCCCACTGTATTTACTTTCGCTTCTGCTCACCCCACACCCAAGTTGTCTCTGTCTCTTTTTTGTCAATATCTTCAGAATTTTATTTCCAGAAAATCGTTACATAGAAGTTGAAACTTACATCTAATTCAGCATTTACTTCCCAAGATATCCTTTTCCGTTTATGATCATTGTTCCAGTCTCTGAAAATTTGTAAATATGGAGTTGTTTGCCAATGCAAGCCAACAAATGCTTACTGACTTGCTATTATTTGCCAAATTCTGCTAGGTGCATGAATACAGTGATGAGGTATAATAAGGAAAGTGGACACAACTGATTCTGTTTAAATAGATGCTAAATATTCATATTAAAGTATAATATAAAGTATTAATAGAAACTCAGAAAATAGTGATTTTTGATGGCTGTGATATTTGATGTTGGCCATATAGAATAAAAGCAAGTGATACAATTTCCACCAGACAGAGAAGGGGAAAAAGACATTTCAAGTAGAGGGAAGAGCACGGGCAGAGGTGCAGAGCTAGACCAGACTGCAGTGTGTTGAGAGGAATGGCAAGTGCCCTGGCTGCTGGATCACTATTCTCCAATGTTAAGTGTTTATTAGTAGCACACAAAAAATCAAATATGGACACAAAGGTCTCAAAAAGGTTAGTCTCATTGCTTTCGGAGGTTTGTGGCTATCAGAGCATCAGGAGGCATTACATAGAAGGGTAGTGATGCTCTCTGTTTAATATCCAACAAGAGCTATTACTAGGAGCAACACCTAGGACCAGTGGACTAAGCCCCATATTTTATGGAAGGACCCAAAGATGGCTAAATATTTGCTAGGACTTGGGAAAAAACGACAAAGGAGAAAAAAGGAGCAAGTGAGCTGATGTTTTACAGACACACACACACACACACACACACACACACCCTGCAATCACTTGAGATGTTGGGATACCTGTAATGTATATGGATGCCTATGCCTTCCCCCCAAATTCTTCTAAACCTCATGGCAATTTCATAGCTGTAGCTTGCTCATAAGAGCTTGAAGTGAAGCTGTATTTAATCCTAGGCTCTGCTACTTGTTATATATGGGAATATATCCAAATTATTTGACTTCTATACACCTCATTTAGCTCATTTGTTAGAAAAGGTGGGAAGAATACTTATTTTATAGGATGGTGGTGAGAATTCACAATGAGGTATGCAAAGCATCCTGCAGAATGCTTTACATTTGCAACGTGCTCAATGAATGGTTCCCATATTGCTCTTGTCTTATCATATTATCTTGGCTCTATATTTAATAAGCATGATGGTTTAATATGGCAAATTTCAACTCTAGATCTGAAACTGTATTTTAAACATCATTATTCCCAGGTAGCTGGCTTTCTTGGAGCCAGAGCTCCTGAATAGGAATTGATATGAGTCATAATTTTCTTGTGAGAAGAGAGGTAAAGAGTTGTGTTTACCAGCTTTATAGAGGCTGATACTGAGGCAGAAATCTTGGATGTACCCCAAGAAATTCAAACTCTGAACTAAAACTATAATTAAATGCCTTTACCTCCAAGCCTCCAGACTCTGTCATCTGCTTCTACAATCTTGTCCGTTCAACTGTATGTCGCCAGAGTGCTGAAAGGAACACTTACAAAGCTCTCTGTGTACCTCTGCTAGCATTTCACAAAGAAAAAGTCCTTTAGAAAAATCCAATTTGAAAGGAGCAAGAGCAATAACAAAACAAGGGATTATAAATTAATCATATCAAATCAAAGACTTTATATATATAAGCCATATATATATTTGGTAATGGTAAAAGGAAAGAGTAATTCACTTTTGTGGTTCTAAAATTGGATTTTCCCAAAGATCAAAAGAAACTAGAGCTCAATTCTTTCGAATCACATTGATGATACTGTTGCTAACAGAGAATGCCTGGAGCAAGAACTGAAGGCACTGAATGTTATAAATTTATTGTTCCATTTATATATTTGAAAATCTGAACTGTAAAAGGAATGATATATGTCTCAGTTAGGTATGGCCTTATATAAGAGTTTTCATTTTGGAAATTTATTAATATTGTTTGGCAATTCATCCTTCATGAGAAAGGCAGTGGTGGCACAGCATTTAATTAATTTGCAGTGACATTAAGCTCTATTGATCTGAATTAGTATGTCTGTCTTTTGCTTTGCTAGTTTATTACTGTGATTCAAAGGTAGCAAGATGTACAGTCACCCAGTTTATGTTGAGTATGCTAGAAAACATATTACATGTCATTGCATACATTGCACATCATAGGGATAATTTACACAGCAGTATTTTGTTTGTGTATATTAATTTTTTATCCTGGCACTCATGTCAGTGCATAAATACATAAAATAATGCTCAGTAAAAACTGAGTGAATGAATGAATAAATGAATAAATATTTTGGATAAAATTAAAGAAAATGAAAGATGGATTCAATATTAAAGATTTATGCTTGAGGCTGGGTGCTGTGGCTGACGCCTGTAATCCCAGCACTTTGGGAGGCCAAGGCGGGTGGATCACTTGAGGTTAGGAGTTGGAGACCAGTCTGGCCAACGTGGTGAAACCCTGTCTCTTCTAAAATATACAAAAAAATTAGCTGGGCGTGGTGGCACTTGCCTGTCGCCCCAGCTACTTGGCGGCCTGAGGCAGGAGAATCGCTCGAACCCAGTAGGTGTAGGTTGAAGTGAGCAGAGATCATGCCACAGCACTCCAGCCTGCATGACAGAGTGAGACTCCATCTCAAACAAACAAACAAACAAACAAAAAAACCCCGAAGGTTTATGCTTGAGAAAATTCAAGACTGTCTGATCAAGGAGAATCAAGCCAGTTGGTTAGGCCAAGGTTAAGCTCAATAGGTTGAGATTCTGATCTTGTACTCTTTTGGCTGCATATTCTCCTTACACATGGTTTAAGTCAGGAGAGCCAATAAAGTTGATTTGAGTCCGATTTCTTGAGGCAGCATTAGTAGCTAGAGATAGCAACATGATAGAACGTGAATATCAATAGGAAACTAGATTTACAAACTAGGACCCTGGTGGCACAGATTCAGGAACTGGTTGGCTATAATTGAGGGAATTCCTGGGAGATTGTTGTGAACACAGGTGTTTGTGACTGGCTTTACTTGCTATATATGTGGGTATGTTCTTTTGGCTGAAAGCTGTCAGGTCAAGATGGATTAAAAGTATTGCAGAATTTGGTTTTGAGAGAGAATATGCCAGACATAGTGCTGAACTTTTCCATGGATTATCTTACTTAAACCTAATATTATTATTACCCTCTGTATAAATGGGGGGGCTGAGGCCTACTAAGTTTTGATAATGTATACAAGGTCAAGAAAGTGATAGAGTCAGAACTTGAAATTTTTATTTTTAATTTTAATTTTTTTAAATTTCACTCTAAGTTCTGGGATACATGTTCAGAATGCGCAGGTTTGTTATATACACATGCCATGTTGGTTTGCTGCAAGTATCAACCTGTCATCTAGGTTTTAAGCCCCACATGCGTTAGGTATTTGTCTTAATGCTTTCCCTCCCCTGCCCCCAACATCCCTACAGGCCATAGTATGTGATGTTCCCTTCCCTGTGTCCGTGTATTCTTATTGTTCAACTCCCACTTATGAGTGAGCAGATGCAGTGTTTGGTTTTCTGTTCCCGTGTTAGTTTGCTGAGAATGATGGTTTCCAGCTTCATCCACGTCCCTGCAAAGGACAGGAACTAATTCTTTTTTATGGCTGCATTGTATTCCATGGTATACATGTGCCCCATTTTCTTTATCCAGTTTATCATTGATGGACATTTGGGTTGGTTCCAAGTGAACCAACCCAAATAAATTCACTATTTAAATTCACTATAGTAAATAAATTCACTATTGTGAATAGTACTGCAATAAACATATGTGTGCATATGTTTTTATAGTAGAATGATTTATAATCCTCTGGGTATGTACCCAGTAATGGGATTGCTGGGTCAAATGGTATTTCTGGTTCTAGATCCTTGAGGAATCGCCATGCTGTCTTCCACAATGGTGGAACTAATTTACACTACCACCAGCAGTGTAAAAGTGTCACTGTTTCTCCACAGCCTTGCTAGCATCTGTTGTTTCCTGACTTTTTAATGACCATCATTCGTCATTCTAACTGGTGTGAGATGTTATCTCATTGTGGTTTTGATTTGCATTTCTCTGATGACCAGTGATGATGAGCATTTTTCATGTTTATTGGCTGCATAAATGTCTTCTTTTGAGGAGTGTCTGTTCATATCCTTTGTCCACATTTTGATGGGGTTGCTTTTTTTTTTCTTGTAAATTTGTTTATGTTCTTTGTAGATTCTGGATATTAAACCTTTGTCAGATGGGTAGATTGCAAACTTTTCTCCTATTCTGTAGGTTGCCTAGAACTTGAAACTTTGGAAGCTGACTCCAGGGCACAGTCTCCAAATAAGAAGTCTCCAAAGGTAGAGCATAACCTAGCCATGCTGGGGAACATTTTTTTTTTTTTTTTTTTTTTTTCTGCCCCCTGTATCTAATCTGGCTTTCTAGAAATTCCAACAGTGATTTCGGTGACAAGAAATAAATAAAAGATTTTACCCTAAACAAAAACAAACCAACAGAAAGATCATCTTTGGAATACAGTTCTACTTTTAAGTCACCACTTCCCTAAATTGGGATCTTCTGTATTTGGTATTTTGTGTTGAAGTCTGCATTTACTCACTGATAAAATATTTATTGAGAGCTCACAATGTGCCAGATAGTATTGGAGATGTTGAATTCTATGATGAATGAAACTGACAAAGATCCTTGTCCTCATGGATGTTACATTCTAGCAGGGGAGATAAGAAATTTTAAAAAAAAATAGAACATATAAGTAAATTATAGGGCTCATCAGAAGCTGTTTGTAACTACAGATAAAATAAAAAGGAGAGTAAGGAATGTCAGGGTGCCTTGGTGGGAGGTTGGTCATTTAAAATAGCATGACCAGCTCAAGTTTCATTGAGAAGGTGATAGTCAAACAAAGGCTTGAAGTAGGTGTCTAGGTGCAGTAATGATCATTGTGACCAGGAAGCCGAGTGATCTTAGATATCTAATCTGGGAGACTAAGGGTATACCTGTGGCCATGGGCAAAGAGGGAGTTAAAAGTTCTACATGCAAATTGGTCCTATAACCTTGGCCTCATCAGACTTTTGAGAAAATTAAAGACCTAATCTGACATTTATTAGCAACAGATTAGCTTTACCTTAGGGTGGTCACAAGCTTCTTCCAAAGAGCTCATACACCCTTCAGTCAGCAGGAGCCATCTGTATGGGCCTTTCTCAAGAATGACATCCCAGTTGCCTAATTTAGGGGTTCCCATCTATGAGCCCCGGTATGGGGAGTCAGCACTCCAACCTCTAGAGAGAGCACAAGGTTTTCTTTCCCTACCACTTCTTTATCTCATCAACCTCTTCTCACCCCCTAATATTCTGACTTTCTCATCCTTTGAGATCTTAAGTCCTGGGACAGTATGTGACCTTTGTGCTAAGAATTAGGGCTTTCTAGATATGAGTACATTAACTCAGAATGGTAATACTGATGCATTCTGTTAATCAGAATCTCTGGCATTCACATGGGTTTGCAATAGATAAAAATGATGAGATGAATTATTACTTTGCGAATGCAATATGCGGAGCCAAATATTTCAAAAGATGTGTTCTGAGGAGGGAATACCTGTTCACCAGATGAAGACAGCTCCCTTTTCAGTTTACTATTTGTATTACTGTTCTCTTTCTTCTCTCACTGCAGCTTTGGCCTTCAACTAGGATTGGCTATTTGACAGCTAAACCATGAAATCAGGATAAAAGTAAGAACTGACAAGAAGATAGTCATAATCGGGTCACTGTCTTGTTGAGGCTGAGTTGGCGATCTAGGAGAAGAGATTTTTTTCTTTGCGAAACTTTTACACCAAAACTGGCCTTCTTGACGGGGGTTTGTTTAGCTACAAGCAGTTGTCAAATGCTGTGAAGTCTCTGAAGAATGCTGACACAGGCCTCTGTCCAGGGCCCTGTCAACACTTAGTGTCAAGCAGATGAAGACTGATTTTTAATTATTCATAGAATCTTTGGTGAATAGATGTGTGTGCGCATGTGTGTGTGTGTGTGTGTGTGTGTGTGTGTGTGTGTGTGCGCGCGCATGTGTGTGTGTGCATTTGTGGTATTTTGAGTTTGGATTTCTGATGAAATCTTATATTAGATTAACTCTGGATAAAATGGAGAGTTCCGTATCCCTGATATGGTTGAAGAGATGCTTAGTATGGTTTAGTGCAAATGAGAGATTTTGGAGTCTAGCAAAGACTGGGTGAAAGTGCACATCACATCTTGTCTTTATAGACCACTTATTACCTTTATCTTTTTCACATCTGCTTTGTGACCATGGGCAAATTGCTTAATCATAGAAAGCCAGTTTCCTGATTCCTAAGAATCAGTATTGAAACAGCTCCCACTTTGCAGGTTTCTTATAAAGGCTAAAAGAGAGGAGATGTGGGTGACGAAGTGAAAAGCAATCCATGGCCTCATGCAAGGTCCTTGATTTCCATACAAGGAAACTGCAGTTGATTTCTTAACAAGGTGTAAACCCAGGACTCCATCTTCACATGCTTAACTTAGCACAGTGGTCTTTCTGTCACAGATGCTGAGGAAAGAAAAGCACTTATAAAGAGCACATGTTACGTAACTATACAAAGCTCAAAAGAATACACATTATCTATTAATTTTAACTCTAGGAAGCTGGATTCTAATAGGTTAAAGGGATGTAGGAAGTGGCTAAAGCTAGTTGGATTTCTAAACAGTGCATCATGGGTGAAGGGTGGTAGAGCGGGTTGAGTTGTGGCTTCCAAAAGGATATGACCACGTTTAATCCCAGAGTCTGTGAATGTGCCCTTATTTAGAAAAAGGGTCTTTGCAAATATAATCAAGTTAAGGATGTTGAGATGAAGTGATCATCCTAAATTTTCTGGGCCCTAAATCTGATGGCAATAATCCTTACAAGAGAAACACAGAGGAAGACCCACGGAGAAGAGGAGGCGGTGTGATCCTAGAGGCAGAGATTAGAGTCCTGCAGCAACAAGCCCAGAGATGCCAGCAGCCCAGAGATGCCAGCAGCAAGACAAGAATGTCCCCTAGAGCCTCTGAAGAGATCACAGTTCTGCCAACACCTTGATTTTGGCCCTGTGATACTGATTTCAAACTTTTGTTCTCCAGAACTAACTGAATAAATTTCTAACACAAATTTACATCACCAAGTCTATGGTAATTTTACGACATATTATGGCACTCCTAGGAAACTAGCAAGGGTGGTTAAAAAATCTGAGACAAAGAACTGAAAGTAGTTGTGTGCTAGCGAGAACTTCAGTCACAGGCAAGCATTGGCAGGCGGAGAAGCCAGAGGTACCCTTTAAAAAATCTCTGCTTGCTTACATTCAACAGGCAATTGGAATGCTTTATTGGAGCACTGTGTCTTTACCCACTAATACACAAATATTTGAGAAATATAGGACATTTGCCTTCAAGTTACTTAAAATCCTTGACCAGTCGACAAATGAATGGAAAAATCGTTGCAATACAACACACTAAGGCCAATGGTAGAGGGAGGGCATGGGTGCCGTGGGTTGCAGAGAGAAAGGGAGCTCAAGCTCTTGTCAGGACCAGGACAACTTCAGAGTGGAAATGATGCCTGAGTTGGGACCTGAACTTGTGGACTGAGAGAGAGAAAGGTTTTCCTGAGAGGAGGAGCAGGATGTGCTATTTTCTCCACCTTTTACATGGAAACCCTGAAGCCTAGAGGTTCTGTCTATTATCACGTATATTCCCTCTTTCCCATGACCTGACATGTCTATCCAGGAAACACTGTAGTTGTTTGCTGGATTGAGATAAATATTAAACAAAGAAGTGTGCCTGAGTAACATAGGTGAGCCAGGTGTTTTGGAAAGATAAGCTCAGAAGTGGGTAAGGGCAGAGTCATGGGGATGGAGGATGGAAAGCTTCCATTGTCCAGGCCGGAGCTTATCCAGCTAGACAGTTGTCAGTTTTGCCTGTGGCTTAATTGTTCCTTCCTCAGAGGCCCTGCCCACCGCTAACTCCAGCCTCTAGCTGCCCTTCAATTGATCACTCTAGCTTCCATTGTGGACAATGGAACTAAGCAGGAAAGAGAGGGAACACATCTTTATTTTGCATGTGGCAGCATTATGCAAATTTATTTATGCATGTAATCTGATTTTGCCCTCAACACGGTCCTCTGGGACTGTTTTTCCAGTTCTGTTTTTCAAATGAACTGACAGGCATGGAAGTCCTTCAAAGATATGACTTTTATTAGATTCTCCATCTCCCATACTCTCTTCCATACACTCTTTGCCTCCTGTAGTTATATCAACCTGCTTCAACTTCTTCCTCCCAAGCTTAGTTCAGTGTTTCTTAACTTGGGGTGATACTGTCCCACAGAAGTAAAATTTAAGATGTATGGAGACATTTATGATTGCTGCAACTGAGGGAGGGAATGACACTGTTACCTAGTAAACAAGGGTCAAGCCAAGCATGCTGCCAAACATCAGACAATGTAATGCCCTCTCACTCCAGCAAAGAATTATCTGGTCCAAAATTGAGGAGTGCTGAGACTGAGAAACTCTGCATCTGAACATATTATTTCCTCTGTCTGGACTGTGCCTGTCTCTTTTCCCCTCTCAGATGGATTTCTCCTTTCCATTGGAAACCCAGCTGAGGTGTCACTCCTTCTAGGAGCCTGTTCTAATTTCTCCAGGCTGAGCTAGGTGCTCCAGCTTTGTGCCCTGACACACAGCCTACCTAGCATTGAACTTGTTATTGGTTCTACACTGTTTCAATCATAAATCTGAGGCTCCTACTGGGCAGGAAACCATATTCCATCCATTTTTATATCTTTACACACTGATGCAGGGCCTGGCAGGTCCTGAAAGTGTATTTGTTGGATGAATGAAGTGGTAAGTTTGGATTTATACAGTACGTAGAAGGAAACATAGAAACAACTGAGAGACTGGTTCTCAGTACAGAGTGACTGGTGTGAAACAAGAATGGCAGGTAAAAACCACGTGATTTTCTCAATAGATGCAGAAAAGACCTTCAAGAAAATTCAACATCCCTTCATGTTAAAAACTCAGTGAACTAGGTATTAAAGGAAAATACCTCTAAGTAATAAGAGCCATATATGACAAACCCACAGCCAATATAATATTGAATGGGCAAAAGCTAGAAGCATCCTTCTTGAAAACTGTCACAAGACAAGGATACCCTCTCTCACTCTTCCTATTCAACATAGTATTAGAAGTTCTGGCCAGGACAATCAGGCAAGAGAAAGAAATAAAGGGTATTCAAATAAAAATGGAGAAAGTCACATTATCTTTATTTGCAGATGACATTATCCTACCTCTAGAAAACCCTGCTCTCTCAACCCAAAAGCTTTTTAAGCTGATAAGCAACTTTAGCAAAGTCTCAGGCTACAAAATCAATGTGCAAAAATTGCTTGCATTCCTATTCACCAACAACAGGCAAGCAGAGAGCCAAATTATGAATGAACCTCAATTCACAAATGCCACAAAGAGAATAAAATACCTAGGAATACAGCTAACAAGGGAAGTGAAGGACCTCTTCGAGGAGGACTACTGACCAGCACTCAAAGAAATCAGAGAGAACACAGAGAAATGGAAAACCACCCCACGGTCATGGATAGGAAGAATCAGTGTCTTGAAAATGGCCATACTGCCCAAAGTAATCTATAGATTCAATGGTATTCCTATTAAACTACCATTGACATTCTTTTTTATTTATTTATTTATTTTTTATTTTTTTATTATACTTTAAGTTCTAGGGTACATGTGCACAATGTGCACATTTGTTACATATGTATACTTGTGCCATGTTGGTGTGCTGCACCCATCAACTCGTCAGCACCCATCAACTCATCATTTACATCAAGTATAACTTCCAATGCAATCCCGCCCCCCTCTCCCCTCCCCATAATAGGCCCAGGTGTGTGATGTTCCCCTTCCCGAGTCCAAGTGATCTCATTGTTCAGTTCCCACCTGTGAGTGAGAACATGCGCTGTTTGGTTTTCTGTTCTTGCGATAGTTTGCTGAGAATGATGTTTCCAGCTGCATCCATGTCCCTACAAAGGACACAAACTCATCCTTTTTCATGGCTGCATAGTATTCCATGGTGTATATGTGCCACATTTTCTTAATCCAGTCTGTCACTGATGGACATTTGGGTTGATTCCAAGTCTTTGCTATTGTGAATAGTGCCACAATGAACATATGTGTGCATGCATCTTTATAGCAGCATGATTTATAATCCTTTGGGTATATACCCAGTAATGGGATGGCTGGGTCATATGGTACTTCTAGTTCTAGATCCTTGAGGAATTGCCATACTGTTTTCCATAATGGTTGAACTAGTTTACAATCCCACCAACAGTGTAAAAGTGTTCCTATTTCTCCACATCCTCTCCAGCACCTGTTGTTTCCTGACTTTTTAATGATTGCCATTCTAACTGGTGTGAGATGGTATCTCATTGTGTTTTTGATTTGCATTTCTCTGATGGCCAGTGATGATGAGCATTTTTTCATGTGTCTGTTGGCTGTATGAATGTCTTCTTTTGAGAAATGTCTGTTCATATCCTTTGCCCACTTTTTGATGGCGTTGTTTGTTTTTTCCTTGTAAATTTGTTTGAGTTCTTTGTAGGTTCTGGATATTAGCCTTTTGTCCAATGAGTAGATTGCAAAAAGTTTTCTCCCATTCTGTAGGTTGCCTGTTCACTCTGATGGTAGTTTCTTTTGCTGTGCAGAAGCTCTTTAGTTTAATTAGATCCCATTTGTCAATTTTGGCTTCTGTTGCCGTTGCTTTTGGTGTTTTAGACATGAAGTCCTTTCCCATGCCTATGTCCTGAATGGTATTACCTAGGTTTTCTTCTAAGATTTTTATGGTATTAGGTCTAACATTTAAATCTCTAATCCATCTTGAATTAATTTTCGTATAAGGAGTAAGGAAAGGATCCAGTTTCAGCTCTCTACTTATGGCTAGCCAATTTTCCCAGCACCATTTATTAAATAGGGAATCTTTTCCCCATTTCTTGTTTTTCTCAGGTTTGTCAAAGATCAGATGGCTGTAGATGTGTGGTATTATTTCTGAGGACTCTGTTCTGTTCCGTTGGTCTATATCTCTGTTTTGGTACCAGTACCATGCTGTTTTGGTTACTGTAGCCTTGTAGTATAGTTTGAAGTCAGGTAGCATGATGCCTCCAGCTTTGTTCTTTTGACTTAGGATTGTCTTGGCAATGCGGGCTCTTTTTGGGTTCCATATGAACTTTAAAGCAGTTTTTTTCCGATTCTGTGAAGAAACTCAATGGTAGCTTGATGGGGATGGCATTGAATCTATAAATTACCTTGGGCAGTATGGCCATTTTCATGATATTGATTCTTCCTATCCATGAACATTGTATGTTCTTCCATTTGTTTGTGTCCTCTTTTATTTCACTGAGCAGTGGTTTGTAGTTCTCCTTGAAGAGGTCCTTTACATCCCTTGTAAGTTGGATTCCTAGGTATTTTATTCTCTTTGAAGCAATTGTGAATGGAAGTTCATTCATGATGTGGCTCTCTGTTTGTCTGTTACTGGTGTATAAGAATGCTTATGATTTTTGCACAATAATTTTGTATCCTGAGACTTTGCTGAAGTTGCTTATCAGCTTAAGGAGATTTTGGGCTGAGATGATGGGGTTTTCTAAATATACAATCATGTCATCTGCAAACAGGGACAATTTGACTTCTTCTTTTCCTAACTGAATACCCTTGATTTCTTTCTCTTGCCTGATTGCCCTAGCCAGAACTTCCAACACTATGTTGAATAGGAGTGGTGAGAAAGGGCATCTCCGTCTTGTGTCAGTTTTCAATGGGAATGATTCCAGTTTTTGCCCATTCAGTATGATATTGGCTGTGGGTTTGTCATAAATAGCTCTTATTGTTTTGAGATATGTTCCATCAATACCGAATTTATGAGAATTTTTAGCATGAAGGGCTGTTGAATTTTGTCAAGGGCCTTTTCTGCATCTATTGAGATAATCATGTGGTTTTTGTCTTTGGTTCTGTTTATATGCTGGATTACGTTTATTGATTTGTGTATGTTGAACCAGCCTTGCATCCCAGGGATGAAGCCTACTTGATCATGGTGGATAAGCTTTTTGATGTGCTGCTGGATTCAGTTTGCCAGTATTTTATTGAGGATTTTTGCATCGATATTCATCAGGGATATTGGTCTAAAATTCTCTTTTTTTGTTGTGTCTCTGCCAGGCTTTGGTATCAGGATGATGTTGGCCTCATAAAATGAGTTAGGGAGGATTCCCTCTTTTTCTATTGATTGGAATAGTTTCAGAAGGAATGGTATTAGCTCCTCCTTGTACCTCTGGTAGAATTCAGCTGTGTATCCATCTGGTCCTGGAGTTTTTTTGGTTGGTAGGCTATTAATTATTGCCTCGATTTCAGAGCCTGCTATTGGTCTATTCAGGGATTCAACTTCTTCCTGGTTTAGTCTTGGAAGAGTGTAAGTGTCCAGGAAATTATCCATTTCTTCTAGATTTTCTAGTTTATTTGCCTAGAGGTGTTTATAGTATTCTCTGATGGTAGTTTGTATTTCTGTGGGGTCAGTGGTCATATCCCCTTTATCATTTTTTATTGCATCTATTTGATTCTTCTCTCTTTTCTTCTTTATTAGTCTTGCTAGCAGTCTATCAATTTTGTTGATCTTTTCAAAAAACCAACTCCTGAATTCATTGATTTTTTGGAGGGTTTTTTGTGTCTCTATCTCTTTCAGTTGTGCTCTGATCTTAGTTATTTCTTGCCTTCTGCTAGCTTTTGCATGTGTTTGCTCTTGCTTCTCTAGTTCTTTTAATTGTGATGTTAGAGTGTCAATTTTAGATCTTTCCAGCTTTCTCTTGTGGGCATTTAGTGCTATAAATTTCCCTCTACACACTGCTTTAAATGTGTCCCAGAGATTCTGGTATGTTGTGTCTTTGTTCTTATTGGTTTCAAAGAACATCTTTATTTCTGCCTTCATTTCATTATGTACCCAGTAGTCATTCAGGAGCAGGTTATTGAGTTTCCATGTAGTTGAGCGGTTTTTATTGAGTTTCTTAGTCCTGAGTTCTAGTTTGATTGCACTGTGGTCTGAGAGACAGTTTGTTATCATTTCTGTTCTTGTACATTTGCTGAGGAGTGCTTTACTTCCAATTATGTGGTCAATTTTGGAATAAGTGTGATGTGGTGCTGAGAAGAATGTATATTCTGTTGATTTGGGGTGGAGAGTTCTATCGATGTCTATTAGGTCCACTTGGTGCAGAGATGAGTTCAATTCCTGGATATCCTTGTTAACTTTCTGTCTGATTGATCTGTCTAAAGTTGACAGTGGGGTGTTGAAGTCTCCCATTATTATTGTATGGGAGTCTAAGTCTCTTTATAAGTCTCTAAGGACTTGCTTTGTGAATCTGGGTGCTCCTGTATTAGGTGCATATATATTTAGGATAGTTAGCTCTTCCTGTTGAATTGATCCCTTTACCATTATGTAATGGCCTTCTTTGTCTCTTTTGATCTTTGATGGTTTAAAATCTGTTTTATCAGAGACTAGGATTGCAACCCTTGCTTTTTTTTGTTCTCTATTTGCTTGGTAGATCTTCCTCCATCCCTTTATTTTGAGCCTATGTGTGTCTCTGCATGTGAGATTAGTCTCCTGAATACAGCAAACTGATGAGTCTTGACTCTTTATCCAGTTTGCCTGTCTGTGTCTTTTAATTGGAGCATTTAGTCCATTTACATTTAAGGTTAATATTGTTATGTTTGAACTTGATCCTGTCATCACGATATTAACTGGTTATTCTGCTCGTTAGTTGATGCAGTTTCTTCCTAGCCTCGATGGTCTTTACATTTTGGCATGTTTTTGCCATGGCTGGTACCGGTTGTTCCTTTCCATGTTGAGCGCTTCCTTCAGGGTCTCTTGTAAGGCAGGCCTGGTGGTGACAAAATCTCTAAGCATTTGCTTATCTGTAAAGGATTTTATTTCTCCTTCACTTATGAAACTTAGTTTGGCTGGATATGAAATTCTGGGTTGAAAATTCTTTTCTTTAAGAATGTTGAATACTGGCCCCCACTCTCTTCTGGCTTGTAGAGTTTCTGCCGAGAGATCTGCTGTTAGTCTTGAGTTTCCCTTTGTGGGTAACCTGACCTTTTTCTCTGGCTGCCATTAACAGTTTTTCCTTCATTTCAACTTTGGTGAATCTGACAATTATGTGTCTTGGAGTTGCTCTTCTCAAGGAGTATCTTTGTGGTGTATCTCTGTATTTCCTGAATTTGAATGTTGGCCTGCCTTAGTAGGTTGCGGAATTTCTCCTGGATGATATCCTGAAGAGTTTTTTCCAACTTGGTCCATTTTCCCCCTCACTGTCAGGCACCCCAATCAGACGTAGATTTGGTCTTTTCACATAATCCCATACTTCTTTAAGGCTTTGTTCATTTCTTTTTCCTCTTTTTTCTTTAGACTTCTCTTCTCCCTTCATTTCATTCATTTGATCCTCAATCGCTGATACTCTTTCTTCCAGTTGATCAAGTCAGTTACTGAAGCTTGTGCATGTGTCACGTATTTCTTGTGTCATGGTTTTCATCTCTGTCAGTTCGTTTATGGCCTTCTCTGCATTAATTATTCTAGTTATCAATTCTTCCACTCTTTTTAAAAGATTTTTAGTTTCTTTGCACTGCGTACGTAATTTCTCCTTTAGCTCTGAGACGTTTGATGGACTGAAGCCTTCTTCTCTCAACTTGTCAAAGTCATTCTCTGTCCAGCTTTGATCTGTTGCTGTCGATGAGCTGGGTTCCTTTGGAGGGGGAGATGCACTCTTATTTTTTGAATTTCCAGCTTTTCTGCCCTGCTTTTTCACCATCTTTGTGGTTTTATCTGCCTTTGGCCTTTGATGATGGTGATGTACTGATGGGGTTTTGGTGTGGGTGTCCTTCCTGTTTGTTAGTTTTCCTTCTAACAGTCAGGACCCTCAGCTGTAGGTCTGTTGGAAATTGCTTGAGGTCCACTCCAGACTGGTTATCAGCAGCAGAGGCTCAGTTGAAAATGCAGAAATCACCCGTCTTCTGTGTCGCTCGCGCTGGGAGCTGGAGACTGGAGATGTTCCTATTCGGCCCAGCATCTGTTATTTTTTGACTTTTAAGTACTAGCCATTCTGACTGGTGTGAGATTGTATCTCCGGCATTCTTTACAGAATTAAAAAACAAGTATTTTAAATTTCACATGGAACCAAAAAAGAGACCAACTAGCCAATAGCCAAGACAACTCTAAGCAAAAAGAATAAAGCTGGAGTCATCATACTACCCAACTTCAAACTATACTACAATGCTACAGTAACCAAAACACCAGGGCACTGATACAAGAACAGACACACAGACCATTCAAACAGGATAGAGAACTCAGAAAGCAGACTGCACACTTCACAGTCATCTGATTTCCAACAAATAACAAAAACAAGCAAATGTTTGTTTATTTAATAAATGAGGCTGGGAGTTCTGGCTAGCCATATGCAGAAAATTGAAACTGAACCCCTTCCTTACACCTTATATAAAAATTAACTCAAGATTGATTAAAGACTTACATGTACAACCCATAAGTATAAAAACTCTAGAAGAAAATTTAGGCAATGCCATTTAGAATATAGGCACAGGCAAAGGTTTTATAACAAAAATGTCAAAAACAATTGAAACAAAAGCAAAAATTGACAAGTGGGATCTAATTAAACTAAAGAACTTCTGCACAGCAAACTAAACTATCATGAGAGTGAACAGAATGGGAGAAAACTTTTACAATCTATTCGTCTGACAAAAGTCTAAAATCCAGAGTCTACAAGGAACTTAAACAATTTTACAAGAAAAAAGCAAACAACCCCATTAAAAAGTAGGCAAAGAACATGAATGGACACTTCTCAAATGAAGACATTCATGCAGCCAATAAACATATAACAAAAAGCTCAACATCACGAATCATTAGAGAAATGCAAATGAAAACCACAATGAGATACCATCTCACACCAGAATGGCTGTTATTAAAAAGTCAAAAAACAACAGGCCCTGGTGAGGTTGTGGAGAAAAAGAAATGCTTTTAAACTGTTAGTGAGAGTGTAAATTATTTCAGCCATGGTGGAAGACAGTGTGGCAATTCCTCAAAGACCTAGAGGCAGAAATACTATTTGACCCATCAATCCCATTACCAGGGATAAATGCAAAAGATTACAAATCATTCTATTATAAAGATACATGCATGTGTATGTTCGCATGTGTATGTTCACTGCAGCACTATTTACAATAGCAAAGTCATGGAATCAACCTAAAGGCACATCAGTGATAGACTGGATAAAGAAAATATAGTACATATACACGATGGAATAGTGTGCAGCCATATAAAGGAATTAGATTATGTCCTTTGTAGGGACATGGTTGAAGCTGGAAGCCATTATCCTCAGCGCTCTAATTCAGGAACAGAAAACCAAACACCACATGTTCTCACTTATAACTGGGAGCTGATTGATGAGGACGCATGGACACACGGTGGGAAACAACACACACTGGGGCTTGTCAGTGGGGGGCAGAGAGGGAGGGACACCATCAGGAAGAATATCTAATGGCTGCTGGCTGGGCTTAATACCTAGGTTGATCTGTGCAGCAAATCACCATGGCACACATTTACCTATGTAACAAACCTGCACATCCTGAACTTAAAATAAAAGTGGAAGAATACACACACACACACACACACAGAATGGCAGGCACTGCCACTGCAGGGATGCAGACCCATTTCTACTGCTTTTACCTCTGGTTTCCTGAACCTAGAAAAAGAATAAAGAGGGTCTCAGAGAAAATAAAGTGTAATGGAATATGCTAGATGCATGTCCTTTTCTTCTTAACCTCCCATTTCCTCCTTATGTGTGATAATTGAAGGAATGACAAAGACATCCTAACCTGAGCTGAAGAAAAAAATGAGGGCTAGCTGTTGTAGACTAAACAGCTCTCACACCCAGTGGAGGAAGCGTGGCAAAGTGACAGTGTTTGTGCAAGGACACCAATTCAGGAAAATCTAGTTGGCCCTTTCCTTGTCTCTGTTAGAGAAATTCAAGTGACAGTGTGCTTGTGCAAGCTGCCAAAGGAATTGGCTGAAAGTAGGAGATACTGGAGGCACCTGACACGCTATTTCTTTTAAGGAGAGCACCTGTGACAGCTTGTGAGCTCCCTGACTCCCTCTGACACTTGGAAGCAATGGCAGTCAAAGGAACATTGAGGACCAGTCCTCAGTCTCAGAATGTAGAATAGCACAGGCATAGGAAAAAAAGATGCCTGCAACTGTTATCATCAAGCTGTCCTACTTGCAGCAAATGATGAGGAAATGGAACCTGGTTAAGTACAGACACCCAGGAGCCTCCACCGCTGTAGTCTAAATCCAAATCTGGCTCCAGAAATTCTTATAGGATTTTAAATATGTGAATCGTTGGATACTATTTTCCATATTTTAAGTTCATTTCTGTTTATAAACAGGAGTATAGACTTTGAACATAAACTGATTATTGAAAACTCAATTAACTGTCATAGCAGCCTTGTAGGAAAGATGTGTGAAAACGGTCATCTTTTCTCCCACACTAATTTCTCCCTCTGATTCTAAATATCCATGCTTTCTAATACTCATACAAGTCTTTTTCTTCTTAAATAAAAAAATTTGTGGTTACAAAAATTATACAAGGACGGCAAAGACATTCTTTCATGGGTCATACATGGGTCATATGCTACATGGAACAGGTACTGTCCAACAGTCCTGGGAATAAAATGATTACAAAGTAAGACTGAGTTTCTTCTGTCAATAAGGATACTGAACAGTGTTGTATAGGATGTGCTCGGTGTCCATCTCGTATATGCAGACCATCTGTCTTTATCTTATAGCCAATCTTAAAGTTTTTACTTCTAGGAGGACAAAATACAACATTCTCCTCTCATTCTTGCTGCATCCACAGAGGTCAGACTGCAGATGGGGAGGAGCTGGGATGAATACAGAAACAGTTGAGTGGAGTCTAAGAAGAACAGAGCAGAGTTTAAAATTTTAATCAAAAATTTAACTGTTAATGTAATTAAAAGGTCAGTTTTTTCCTTTAGAATATGGACTTTTCAAAGAAATACCATGTGGTTAAAAATATTTTTTCATTATTCATCTAAATGTTTTGAAACTTTGTTTTTGTGTATATGTTTTTAACCTACTGAGATTTTTTGTTTTGGTAGAAGTGAAATAGGAATTCATTTTGTCTTAGTCCATATAACTAACAAATGATTCCAGCCTACCTGTATGAAGTAGTCTGTTTTTTACTTGTGGTAGAATTGCTAGAAAGTTAATAAAACATAAGCTTCAGGGACCATCACTTGAATAGACTCCTTCAATGGCCTTGAAAATAAATTTAGCAATGTGGTCACAGAGTCATATATGTCTGTCAATTTTTGCAAAATACTTTTGTATTCTTTTTCTTAAAGAGAGCACCTGCACTAAATTGCATAAGCTTCAGGCTTCACATAACTTGAATGCTTCTGGTGCTCATTGATTTAAAAAAATTTTTTTTTTTTTTTTTGTGCTAAGCAGAGTAGTAATCTCCCAAAGTCATGCCAATCCTCAGAATGTGTAAATATGTTGGGTTACATGGCAAATGAAAATTAATATTGCAGATGGAATTGAGAAAGCTAATCACTTGACATTAAGATATGGGGGTTAGCCTGAATTACCCAGGAAAACCCAAGTAAAATGACAAAGATCCTTAAAGGTGGAAGAGGTAGGCAGAAGAAGAGAGTCAGAGGAAGAAGAATGGTCAGAGAGAAGCAACGTTGCTGGCTTTGAAGATGGAGGAAGGGGCCGTGAGTCAAAGAGTGTGGCTGGTTACTAGAAGTGGGAACACACAAAGAAACTGATTCACCCTTACAGATGCCCGAAACAAACACCATCCTGCCCATACATTCATTTTAGTCCACAAAATCTGTGTTGGACTTCTAACCTGTAGAGATGCAATAATAATAAATTTGTGCTATTTAAACCATCACATTTGTGGTGGTCTGTTATGGCAGCAATAGAAAACTAATATACTGTCTTTTGTTGTCATACAGGCAAAAGTTTGTTTCTGTGCTGTTTTATTCCACATGCCTCCCCATTAGGTCTTTCTCAATCACTTTAACTTAGTAATAATTCATAATATCAGATGAGGCAATTACCTTACTTTCTTCAAAAATCTCTTATCTTCCACATGAAATTTACAATTGGCTTGCCATGCTGTCTACAGAAAAACAGAATGACACAAAGCAACAAAAGAAAGTTCTGTGGTGAGCATTTGATTAAAACTGCATTGCATTTAATATAAAGATAATTTTGGGGAAAAAGTTACATTTTTAAGTTTTGACTTTTCCTATTCATGAATGTAGTATGTTTATTTATTTATTTAGAGCAGCCTCTTCTCTAAACTTTTCTTCCTTTTTAGTAATGGTTTATACTTTTCTTCATCAATGTCTTGAAAATCTTTTGTTAGAGTTATTCCTACACACAAATTTTTTGATATTATAAATAAAATATTTTGTATTATATTTTCTAAATGTTATTAAATGTGTAAAAAAAGCCTGTTCATTTTTCTTCCTGATGTTGTATCTAGAAACCTTGCTAAATTATTTTGGTTGTTCTATTAGTTTATTGGTAGATTATCTAGGAATTTCTACAATTATATTGTTTGCAAATTTATGCACACTTTCCTATTACTTTTCAATTCTTACATATTATTTGTTTCTCTTGGCTATGGCCTTATACATTGCTGAATGTAAACAGTGTTAATTGTATACTTCTCTTACCCTTTTATTCTAAGAAATTCTTCTAAAATTTGGTCACATTAAAAAAAGAATTTAGTGTTGCTTTTTGATATATGACTTTTATTAAGAAAAACAATGTTTCTTCTTTTTTAGTTAGCTTAAAGATTTTCATCATGAAATTATTTTTGTCAGATGATTTTTCTACATTTGTTGAAATAATTATATATATATATATATATAAAAAATATATTATTCTGTTGATTAATAGATTTGGTAATACAGAATTATCTTTGCATTACTGGGATTAACCCATCTTAGTTATGGTGTATATTTTTAATAGACTGCTAAATTTATTTTACTAGTATGTGTCTAAAATTTTATTCTGTATTTTTATGTGAGATTGGCTTAAATATATTTTTCTTGTGCTATTGTTCTCTAGTTTTGGTACCAATGTTACTCTAGTTTTGTAGAATGAATCTAGAGCTTTTTTTTACATTCTATGAAGCAATTTGCATAAGATAAAGACTATTTGATGTTGAAATAGTTCATAAAAATCAATTCTAAAACCATATAGACCTTATAGCTTCTGGGTTTAACTTTCACATCTGCTAAGCTTTGCTCCCTGTGTCTTATCTTGGACCCTCGACTGAAAGATAAAATTCTACTTGAGACATCTGTTCTCATGGGGGTGGGGGAAGGAGCAAAAGGCTAAACCAAACTGTGCAGGCGTGTATACCTTTTTCTCAGAGGTGGCAGAGAAAATCACTGTGCCAGACTAAGATGTGGTACCATGATATTTGCTTAGCAATTGAGTGGCAAGTGGTGAGAACATAGATAGAACTCTATATGGCTTAAGGTCCACTCTCTGTGGTACCAATTTACTATATTAATCTGTTTTCTTGCTGCTAATAAAGGCATACCTGAGACTGGGTAATTTATAAAGGAAAGAGGTTTAATTGACTCACAGTTCAGCATGGCTGGGGAGGCCTCAGGAAACTTACAATTATGGCAGTGATGTGTTTCACGTCCTTCTTCACATGGCAACATCAAGGAGAAGTGCCAAGCAAAGAGGGAAAAGCCCCTTATTAAACCATTAGATCTCATGAAAACTCACTACCACAATAACAACATGAGGGTAAACACCCCCATGATTCAATTATCTACTACCAAGTCACTTCCACAACATGTGGAGATTATGGAAACTACAATTCAAGATGATATTTGTGTGAGGACACAGCCAAATCATACTATTCTACCCCTGACCCCTTCCAAATCTCATGTCCTCACATTTCAAAACACAATCAGGTTCTTTCAACAGTCTTCCAAAGTCTTAATTCATTCCAGCATTAACTTAAAAAGGCAAGTCCAAAGTCTCACCTGAGACAAGGTAAGTCTCTTCTGCCCATGAGCCTGTAAAATCAAAAGCAAGTTAATTTCTTCTTAGATACAATAGAGGTACAGACATTGGGTAAATATACCCATTCCAAATGGGAGAAATTGGCCAAAACAAAGGGGCTACAGGCCCCATGCAAGTCTGAAATCCATTGAGGCAGTAATTAAATCTTAAAGCTCTGAAATAATCTCCTTTGACTCTATGTCTCACATTCAGTTCACACTGATGTGAGAGGTGGGCTCCCATGACCTTGGGCAGCTCTGGCCCTGTGGCTTTGCAGAGCACAGCTCCCCTCCTGGCTACTTTCACAGGCTGGTGTTGAGTGTCTGCAGCTTTCCAGGCACATAATGCAAGCTGTTGGTGGATCTACCATTCTGGGGTTTGGAAGATGGTGGCCCTCTTCTCACAGCTCCACTAAGCAGTGCCCCAGTGGGGACTCTGTGGGGGCTCTGACCCACATTTCCCTTCTGCACTGCTCTAGCAGAGGGTCTCCATGAGGACTCCATCCCTGTAGTAAACTTCTGCCTGGGCTTTCAGGCATTTCCACACATCCTCTGAAATCTAGGCAGAGGTTCCCAAACCTCAATTCTTGACTTCTGTGTACCCGCAGACTCAACACCATATTAAGGTTGCCAGGGCCTGAGGCTCACACCTCTGAAACCATAGCATGAGCTGTATCTTGGCCTCTTTTAGCCATAACTGGAGAGGATGAGACACAGAGCAACAAATCCCTAAGTTGCACACAACAGGGGAACCCATTAAACCATTTTTTTCCTCCTAGGCCTCCAGGCCTGTGATGCAAGGGGCTGCTATGAAGTTCTCTGACATGCCCTGGAGGCACTGTCCCCATTGACTTGGCGGTGATTAACATTTGGCTCCTGATAACTTATGCAAATTTCTGCAGGTGGCTGGAATTTTTCCCCAGAAAGTGGGTTTATCTTTTCTATTGCATCATCAGGCTGCAAATTTTCCAAACTTTTATGCTTTGCTTCCTCTTGAATGCTTTGTTGCTTAGAAATGTCTTCTGCCAGATACCCTAAATCATCTCTCTCAAGTTCAAAGATCCACAGATCTTTAGGGCAGGGAAAAATGCTTCCAGTCCCTTTACAAAGCAAGAGTGATATTTACTCCAGTTCCCAACATATTCTTCATCTCCATCTGAGACCACTTCAGCCTGGACTTTGTTGTCCATATCACCATCAGCATTTTGGTCAAAGCCACTCGACAAGTCTCTAAGAAAGTTCCAAACCTTTCCACATCTTCCTGTCACCTAGGCCCTCCAAACTGTTACAATCTCTGCCTGTTACTCAGTTCCAAAATTGCTTCCACATTTTTGGGTATCTTGACAGCAGCACCCCATTCTTGGTACCAATTTACTGTATTAGTTCTTACACTGCTAATGAAGACATACCTGAAACTGGGTAATTTATAAAGGAAAGATGTTTAATTGACTCACAGTTCATCATGGCTGGGAGGCCTCAGGAAACTTACAGTCATGGCGGAAGGAGAAGCAAGCATGTTCTTCACATGGTGGCATCAAGGAGAAGTGCTGAGAAAAGGGGGAAAGCCCCTTATAAAGTCATCAGATCTTTTGAGAACTCACTTACTGCCATGAGAACAGTATGAGGGTAACCACTCCCATGATTCAATTACCTCCCACTGGATCCCTCCCCTGACACGTGGGGATTATGGGAGCTACAATTCAAGATGATATTTCGGCGGGGCACAGCCAAACCATATCAGATATGGTGACAAAACTTTGGTAAACCTGGCACCTGTGGTCATTTGGAAGGCTACGTGCCTGTAGAGCTTACATTTCTAGAGGAAGAGACTGAAAAACAATGTCAAATTTATGGTACTTTTAACTACATTTTGCAAAGTATTTCTACAGTTAGTAGACTATGATATGTTGCAGATAAGACATCTATTTTATGTTGTACTAACAAAGACAGAAAAAGTCAATTAAACTTTGACATTATACCTGCAAAAATTATGAAATACAGCCCAATCTCAAAGATGTTAAAATGAGAAATGAATGTGCATCTTAAAATCAGTGAAATATGGTATGAGAAAAGATGAGTTCAGGAAAAATTTGGACAGTTTCCAAGCAAAAATAAAGAAGAAAAAAGTCGAAAAGCCAGGACCCTGAACTGTTAAAAAAGTCAAGTACTTTTAGACCCCAAGAAAAAGATGTGATTTTAAAAGGCTCTGAGAAACAAAGACCCAGTGAGACTTCTACATGGAATCGAGTGACTCAGCTTAGAGGCAGATACCAGCTTTGAGGCAGAGAAGCGGCCAGTTTACTCATACCTAGTAGTCTCAAGGTAGCTGCCATTAGATTGAGAGAGGCAGGCATGGGGATGAGGAAGTGTAAAAGTAAAGAGATCTGTGTTTAAAATTCACAAAAGAACTTTGAATATAGTTAACAGCACACAGATCTAACTAGAAGTAAATAAATCAGAAGCATACTAATTATTTCAGGGAGTTTGCTGCCAAATAACTCTTGAGCCTTATCTTAAAAAAGCCTATTACTGTTGAGTGAGTCTTGAAACAACTCTCATGCAGGATGTGGGCTGTGTGAGCTGTGCAGCTCTCAAGGAGGGCACACTCTCCAGCACCCACAGTAGAGGTGGCCAAGATGCATAATAAAGCAGAAAGAACATTTTGGAGTGCAACCTAAGATCATGAAGAACAAAAAGCAAGTGAGTTTCTCCTTCAGAGAGGAGAATTTGGGTTTATTCAAAAGGCTTTTCTCCCTTCCACAGTAGAAGACTCCCGCATAGGCCCAGTGGCATTTCAAAATTGCTACAGACCAGGGACTACTTACTAAGCATCTTTCAATTAAGCACTCTTCTGAGTGGAAGTGTATATATGGTTATTCTGCCCCTGCCCCACCACTGCACATTGTATATGGGAATGGAGGAGGATAACTTCTCTTTTTAGATCACGGAGTGTTGCACCATAAGGAGCCACATCAGATGTAAATGAAGATCCCTGAAATCCTAGGCTTTGAGCTGGTTTCAATGCAGATTGGATCCCTCAGTTGCTGCTGTGGGAAAGGTATCAGCATGCTCTACACACAGGAGAAAGAATGAAATGTGTATTTGGTGACAGGAAGTAGGGGCTATTGCAGTGGCAATGCTAGGTATTTATTAAACTCATTTCATTTTCCTGTTGATCACACTGGAAGACCATATTGATGGCTCTGTTGTGTCAGTAGAGCCATATGACTGAGTTCTGGCCAATGGATTTTGGGTGGAGGTGATGTGCACCCCTTCCAGACCTGGCCATCAAATCCCCCACACATGGCCCTCCATGTTCTCTTTCTCCCTTAAAGGAACTTAGAGGCGTTGTGTTGACAAGAGAAGAGCCTTGTCAAATGGCTAGAAAAACCAAAACAGGGAAATGCAACTCCATCCCAGCTCCCTTCCACTAGTGATTATGGTCAAGAATGAGCAATAAAATTTTATTGTCTTAAAATGAGACTTTGTCTTTTATTTGTTACTGCAGAATAACTTAGCCTAGCCTAATTAATATAATCAATCAACTTCTCTGCATTGGGTTATTTTTATTGGCTTACTATGTATTCATTAATATTGCCTTTGAAAATATCTCTCTCTCAGCCCCAGTGACTCCTCCAGCCTATTTCTGCTCCTTCTAATAGTCTGCTTCTTTCCTCAAAGTCTCCACTTCCTCCCTCTCTCATTAATTCCAAGCCCAATGATCACTTCTTTGTCCTTATTTAATCTGAACCCCTATCATGGGTTGTAATTGTTGACCATGCCCCGCTTTTGGGTTTTCTTTCTATCATACTGTTATTTCTTCGTGACTTTTCATCTCTTCATCAGGTCTCAGAATGCAGGAGCAACTCAGCACTTCTCTTAGTTATCAAATTTATACCCATGGTGATCTGTCACAGCCACGACTCTGAAGTGCACTACACCTATACCAGGGGAACCCAGATCTATTGGTTTAGCTCAAAACTCTATCCTGAGAACAAAATCTCCATATTCAACCCTCAATATCTCAGTGAAGGCCCAATCAGTGTCTGAAACTTAACATGAACAACAGATCTATTCATAGTCCCTGCCATCATATCTATTCTTCCCCAAGATTTTTCATCTCTATAAATGTCATCACTGTCTTTGGCCCTAAACCTAGGATTCCTCTTTGACTCTTCAACGATTCATCTTTTTCTCACATCACTTAGTCAATCCATCAGCAATTTCGCCTCATCATCTCTACCTAACAAACTGTAATGAAGGTACTGTCATCATTTGGCTTCATAATACCTCCTAGTTGACCTTGGTGCTACTCTTTTTTTTTTTTTTTTTTTTTTTTTTTTTGAGACAGAGTCTCTCTCTGTCACCCAGGCTGGAGTGCAGTGGAGCGATCTCAGCTCACTGCAAGCTCCGCATCCCGGGTTCACGCCATTCTCCTGCCTTCAGGCTCCCGAGTAGCTGGGACCACAGGCACCCGCCACCATGCCTGGCTAATTTTTGGTATTTTTAGTAGAGACGGGGTTTCACCATGTTAGCCAGGATGGTGTCGATCTCCTGACCTTGTGATCCACCCGCCTCAACCTCCCAAAGTGCTGGGATTACAGGTGTGAGCCACTGCGCCCGGCCAGTACTGCTTTTATAGTCTCCTCAGAGCAGCCAGTGGTAACTTTTGTAAAGATAAATCAGAGAATGTCACCCTCCTGCTAAAAGTCATTAGGAGCCTCTTGTTGCTGCTACAATAAAATCGAGATTCCTTACTTCACTCCCAGGACCTTACATAATCCGTACCTTGCCTGCCTCTCTAATCCCGTGTCTTCCACTTGCTGCCTCACACAGTAAATCTCACTCTTACTGCTCTTCTTATTGCTCTGCAGTCATGTAAAGTTTATTCCTACCCCAGGACCTTTGCACTTCATTTTTCTTCTGGTTTGAATAATTTTCTTTATGATCTGATCAGGGCCGGCTCCTTCTCATCATTCTGATTTCCTTACAAATGTCCTCACCTCAGAGAAGTAAACAGACAATCCTTCCAGCAATTTTCCCTCACTTTAACCAATCTTCTTTTCTTCATAGCACATATCTGGAACTGAATTTATTATTTTTGCTTTATGTGTGACTCATTGATTCTAAGGAGGTTTGACTATTTTTTAGGGATACATTTCCAGTATTTTAGCTTAAATCATTATATTCTTATTTATAAATAAGTAAAGAAAACTTTGGATGTTTAGCCTCTCTACTAGGAAATGTCAAGCAGGAGCTAATTATAATGAATGTGTCAGGAACTGAAGAGAGACGCTGGCTTTTGTGCAGAGAAACTTATTAAAACCATCGGTTCAAATAATTACTTAATTATAGTATGCCACAGTTTGAATGCCACTTGATTATGGCTCCATTTCCATTTACAGTCAAGATTCTGGTGCAACCAGCACTTTGAAATGCCATAGCAACATTGCCTGCTGGAACATCTTATCCTTGGTGAAAATGTTTTGTTTTTTTTTTTTTCCTCTTTCTGGTTGCTTGGGTACCACTTTCATTACATTGCTATCAAATCTTTTCCCTACAACATTTCTATTTTCAGAGTAGTCTCATCCTTTAAGCATTCATCTTCCACTTGACATAATCACATGCTCGCCTTTTAAAGCCATACCCAGGTGGGACCATCTGTGATGGAGGCTTTAGTCTGGCTTCAGTCCTCACTTCCCCATTATCAGCTCTTAGTTCTGTCCTGTTCCTGCCTTTCTTCCTCCAGTACTGCTGAACATGTGGCTCAGTTCTTCCAGCCTCACCTGTCTTTCTGATCAGGCATTTCCAAGGGTAGAAGGTAGTCTAGTCATCAGTTTCCTCACTGTTAAAACCATAGCACTTCTTATCCTTGCATACAGATTCCTGGGCAGCACTTGCTGAACACACAGTCTAGAGGGTAGGCTCAGACATTGTCCGACTTTTAGGGTGTTCTATAAACAGAAGACTTGAGACCTCACAACGGTAAGGGAGATTCAGATGCTTAGAAACTTAACAGAAGATTGATCTGTAGTCTTTACCCAGAATCTTAATTCTTGCCATTAAATGAATTCATGAGAAATCTTAGCAATTCTGTGTTATTCAGGGTGCTTTCAAAGATGTCAATTGAGCCTTAACTGATACAAATACCTCCAAGAGAACTAGTTTGCTTCTAGACTTCTTCCCATTGGACCAACTTACTTTGCAAAAGTCCTAGAAGATCTAATCTGAATTAACACTAACTACCTTTTTGAATAGATCAAAAAGTTTTAGAGATAAACTTTTCGATTTGAAGAATAGACCCATCTAAAGGGAAAAATATTCTTCTTATTCTTGAGGAGATCTGTGTTTTTTTGCTAGGGCTGCCATAACAAAGTATCATTGGCTGGGTGTCTCAGTTTTGAAGATTAGAAATTCAAGATCAAATTTTCAGCAGGATTGGTTTCTTCTAAGGGCCATGAGAGAAGGCTCCTTCCCAGGTTCTTTCCTTGGCTTTTCGATGGCCATTTTCTCCCATTGTCTTTATATTGTATTCCCTCTGTACACATCTGTATTCAACTTTTCAGTCATATTGGATTAGGGCCCATCCTAAAGAGTTTGTTTTAACTTAATTACCTCTGTAAAGACCCCGTCCCCAAATACAATCACATGCTGAGGTACCAGGGGTTAGGACTTCAACATGTGAATTTTGGAGGGGACACAATTAAGCCCATGAGAAGATCTTTAGCCTTTTGAGAAACATCCCATTAAAAGTTCTGTTATGTGGCTACTCTTAAAAAGTCAACAAATAACAGACGTTGACGAGGTTGGAGGAAAAAGAGAATGCTTATACACTGTTGGTGGATATGCAAATTAGTTCAGCCCCTGTGGAAAGCAGTTGGGAGATTTCTCAAAGAAATAAAAATAGAACTTTTATTCAACCCAGCAACACCTTAACTGGGTCTATATCCAAAGGAAAATAAACTGTTCTACCCAAAAGTCACCTGTACTCATATGTTTATTACAGCACTATTCACTAGCAAGGATATAAAACAAACCAAGATGCCAAGCAATGGTGGATTGGATAAAGAAAATGTGGTGCATATACATCATGGGATACTATGCACTTATAAAAAAGAATGAAATCATGTCCTTTGCAGCAACATGGATGCAGCTGGAGGCCATTATCCTAAGTGAAAGAATGCAGAAACGGAAAACCAAATACCACGTATTCTCACTTATAAGTGGAAGCTAAACTTTGGGTACACACAGACATAAAGATGGGAGAAATAGACACTGGGGACTCCAAAGGTGGGGGTGGGGGTGAGGGGGAAGAAGGATCGAAAAACTATCTGTTGGGTACTATGTTCGCTATTTGGGTGACGGGATCAATAGAAACCCAAATCTCAGCATCACACAATATACCCTTGTAACAAAACTGCACACGTACCCTTTAATCTAAACAAAAAATTCCATTCTGTTTCTCACATGATCTCCTGCAGCTGATCAAGTAAAATATTATGAACACATTAGTTTGTTCTGCTTAGGAATGTTTGTACTGGCTCTTCCTTTAATCTGAAGTTTTTTCCCCCCAAGTTCTCATGTAGTTTGCTCTGTCACTTCCTTCAGGCTTCTAATTAAATGTCACTTTCACAGAGAGGATCTCCCAGACCACTAGGTAATGCCTTTCTTTCACCCCCATCACCTTCCACTATCAATCATTTTACTCTGCTTTATATTTGTTTATAGTCCTTGGTAATATACAAAATTAACATTTTAAAATGTACTTGAAAAATAAAGACATTAATAATAACAACAACCAAATCTAGCGTTCCCTGTGTGTTTACTGTATGCTAACTCCTTCTCTAAGCACCTGATATATATTATTTTACTAAAATCTAGCAACCATTTGAAGTAGTCACTTTTTATTTTTAATTGAAGAATAACAATTGCATATATTTATGGGATACAATGTAACATTTTAATCTATGTGTACATTATAGAGAGAGTCAATGAAATTAACATATTCATTGCCTCACCAAATTATTTTTTGTGGTTATAATATTAAAAATATATTTTAGCAGTTTTAAAGTATGCAATATATTAACTGTGGTTACCATACAGTGCAATAGATCACTAAAGGTATTCCTTTAGTCTAACTGCAACTTTGTACCCTTTGTCAACATCTCTCCTTTCCCCATTTCTCCCTCCCCACCTCCACCCCTCATCATCTGGTAACTACTTTTTACTCTCTGTTTCTATGAGCACAACTTTTTTAGATTTCACATATAAGTGAGATCATACAGTACTTGTCTTTCTGAGTCTGGCTTAGTTCGCTTAGCATAACGTCCTCTAGTTTGAACCATATTGTTGCAAATGACAGAATTTCCTTCTTTTAAAAGATTGTACAGTCTTTCATGTATATACACCATATTTTCTTTTTTTTTTTTTTTTTTTTTTTTTTTGAGACGGAGTCTCGCTGTGTCGCCCAGGCTGGAGTGCAGTGGCCGGATCTCAGCTCACTGCAAGCTCTGCCTCCCGGGTTTTTACGCCATTCTCCTGCCTCAGCCTCCCGAGTAGCCGGGACTACAGGCACCCGCCACCTCGCCTGGCTAGTTTTTTGTATTTTTTAGTAGAGACGGGGTTTCACCGTGTTAGCCAGGATGGTCTCGAACTCCTGACCTCGTGATCCGCCCGTCTCGGCCTCCCAAAGTGCTGGGATTACAGGCTTGAGCCACCGCGCCCGGCCTACACCATATTTTCTTTATCCAGTTATCCATTGATAGACACTTAGGTTGGTTCCATATCTTGGCTATTGTGAATACTGGTGGAATAAACATGGGAGGGGAGATATCTCTTTAAAATACTGATTTCAATTCCGTTGGATATTTGCCTAGAAGTGAGATTTCTGGATCATATGATAATTCTACTTCTCAGTTTTTTTGAGAAACCTCCATACTGTTTTCCAAAATGGCTGTAGTAATTTACATTCCCAACAGTGTACATGACTTCCCTTTCTTCTACATCTTTGCCAACACTTAATATTTGTTTTTCTGTTTCGTTTTTATTTATTTATTTTGGTATAGTTTAAAGGTTATTGGGGTACAGGTAGTGTTTGGTTACATGAGTAAGTTCTTCAGTGGTGATCTGTGAGGTTTTGGTGCACCCATCACCTAAGCAGTATACACTGCAGGCTATTTATAGGCTTTTATCCCTCCCCCACCTCCCACTCTTTCCCCCCAAGTTCCCAGAGTCTATTGTGTCATTCTTATGCCTTTGTGTCCTCACAGCTTAGCTCCCACATATCAGTGAGAACATACAATGTTTGGTTTTCCATTCCTGAGTTACTTCACTTAGAATAATAGTCTCCAATCTCATCCAGGTCACTGTGAAGGCCGTTAATTCATCATTTTTATGGCTGAATAGTATTCCATCACATATATAAATCACAGTTTCTTTATCCACTCATTGATTGATGGGCATTTGGTTGGTTCTATGGTTTTGCAATTGTGAATTGTGCTGCTATAAACATGCGTGTGCAAGTATCTTTTTCATATAATGACTTCTTTTCCTCTGGGTAGGTACCAAGTAGTAGGATCACTGGATTAAATGATAGTTCTACTTTTAGTTTTTTAAGGAACCTCCACACTCTTTTCCGTAGTGGCTGTATTAGTTTACATTTCCACCAGCTGTGTAGAAGTGTTCCCTAATCACCACATCCACACCAACGTCTACTGTTTTTTGATTTTTTTATTATGGTCATTCTTGCAGGAGTAAGGTGGTATCACATTGTGGTTTTACTTTCCATTTCCCTGATCATTAGTGAGACTGAGCATTTTTTATATGTTTATTGGCCATTTGTATATCTTCTTTTGAGAATTGTCTATTCATGTCCTTAGTCCACTTTTTGATGGGATTGTTCGTTTTTTTCTTACTGATTTGTTTGAGTTTGTTATAGATTCTGGATATTAGTCCTTTGTCAGATGTATAGGTTGTTAAGATTTCCTCCCATTCTGTGGGTTGTCTGTTTACTCTGCTGACTGTCCCTTTTGCTGTGCAAAAGCTCTTTAGTTTAATTAAGTCCCAGCTATTTATCTTTGTTTTTATTGCATTTGCTTTTGGGTTCTTGGTCATGAAATCCTTGCCTAAGCCAGTGTCTAGAAGGAATTTTCCAATGTGATCTCCTAGAATTTTTATAGTTTCAGAAGTCGTTAATCCACCTTGAGTAGATTTTTGTATAAGGTGAGACATGAGGATCCAGTTTCATTCTCCTACATGTGGCTAGCCAATTACCCCAGCACCATTTGTTGAAAAGAATGCCCTTTCCTGACTTTATGTTTTTGTTTGCTTTGTTGAAGATCAGTTGGCTGTAAGTATTTGACTTTATTTCTGGGTTCTATTACAGTATAGTTTGAAATCAGGTAGTGGGATGCCTTTCAGATTTGTTCTTTTTGCTTAGTCTTGCTTTGGCTATGTGGGCTCTTTTTGGTTCCACATGAATTTTAGAATTGTTTTTTCTAATTATGTGAAGAATGATGGTGGTATTTTGATGGAGATTGCATTGAGTTTGTAGGTTGCTTTTGGCAGTATGGTCATTTTCACAATATTCATTCTATCCATCCATGAGCATGGGATGTGTTCCCATTTGTTTGTGTCATCTATGATTTCTTTGAGCAGTGTTCTGTTTTCCTTTCAGAGTTATTTCACCTACTTGGTTAGGTATATTTCTAAGTATTTTATTTTCTTACAGCTATTGTAAAAGGGGTTGAGTTCTTGATTTGATTCTCCGCTTGGTCATTGTTGATGTATAGAAGAGCTACTGATTTGTGTGTGTTAATCTTGTATCTGGAAAGTTTGCTGAATTCTTTTATCAGTTCTAGGAGCTTTCTGGAGGAGTCCTTAGGGTTTTCAAGGCAAATGATCACATTGTCAGCAAATGGTGAAAGTTTTACTTCCTCTTTACCAATTTGGATGCCCTTTATTTTTTTCTCTTGTCTGCTTGCTCTGGCTAGGACTTCCAGTACTATGTTGAAGAGGAGTGGTGAGAGTGGTCATCATTGTCTTGTTCCAGTTCTCAGAGGGAATGATTTCAACTTTTCCCCATTCAGTATTATGTTTGCTGTAGGTTTATCATAGATGGCTTTTATTACATTGAGGTATGTCCCTTGTATGTCAATTTTGCTGAGAGTTTTAATCATAAAGAGATGCTTGATTTTGTTGAATGATTTTTCTGCATCTATTGAGATGATCATGTGATTTTCGTTTTAAATTCTGTTTATGTGGTGTATCACCTTTATTGACTTGTGTATGTTAAACCATCCTTGCACCCCTGGTATGAAACCCACATGATCATGGTAGATTATCTTTTTGATATGCATTGGATTTGTTTAGCTAGTATTTTATTAAGTAATTTGACTATGTTCATCAGGGATATAGGTCTGTAGTTTTTTTGTTTGTTTTGTTTTGTCCTTTCTTGATTTTGGTATTAGGGTGATGCTGGCTTCATAGAATGAATTAGGGAGTATTCCCTCTTTCTCTCTGCTGTGGAATAGTGTCAAAAGGATTGGTACCAATTTTTCTTTGAATGTCTGGTAGAGTTCTGGTGTGAATCCATCCGGTCCTGGACTTTTTTTGTTGTTGTTCACAATTTTAAAATTACCATTTCAATCTCACTGCTTGTTATTGGTCTGTTCAGGGTATCTAATTCCTGATTTAAGCTAGGAGGGTTATACTTTTTTTTCAGAAATTTATCCATCTCTTCTAGGTTTTCTAGTTTGTGTGTGTAAAGGTATTCACAGTAGCCTTGAATGAACTTTTGTTTTTCAGTGATGTCAGTTATAATATTTCCCATTTTGTTTCTTAATAAGATTATTTGGGTTTTCTCTCTTCTTGGTTAATCTTGCTAATGGTCTATCAATTTTATTTATCTTTTCAAAGAATCAGCTATTTGTTTCATTTATCTTTCATATTTTTTTGTTTCAATTTCATTTAGTTCTGCTCTGATCTTTGTTGTTTCCTTTCTTCTGTTGGGTTTGGATTTGGTTTGTTCTTGTTTCTCTAGTTCCTTCAGGTGTGACCTTAGAATGTCAGTTTGTGCTCTTTCAGTCTTTTTGATGTAGCCATTTAGGGCTATGAACTTTCCTCTTAGCACTGCCTTTGCTGTATCCCAGAGGTTTTGATAGGATGTGTCATTATTGTCATTCAGTTTGAATAATTTTTAAATTTCCATCTTGATTTCAATCTGACCCAATGAATATTTAGGAGCAGTTTATTTGATTTCCATGTATTTGTATGGTTTTAAAGGTTCCCTTTGGAGTTGATTTCCAGTTTTAGTCCACTGTGGTCTGAAAGAGTGCTTGATATAATTTCAATTTTCTTAAAATTATTGAGGTTCGTTTTGTGGCCTATCATGTGGTCTATCTTAGAGAAAGTTCCATGCGCTGCTGAGTAGAATGTATGTTCTGTGGTTGTTTGATAGAATGTTCTGTAGATATCTATTAAGTCCATTTGTTCCAAGGCATAGTTTAAATCCATTGTTTCTTTGTTGACTTTCTGTCTTGATGACCTGTCTAGTTCTGTTAGTGAAGTATGGAAGTCCCCCACTATTATTGTATTGCTGTCTATCTCATTTCTTAAGTCTATTAGTAATTGTTTTATAAATTTGGGATTTCCAATGTTAGGTACATATATTTTAGGATTGTGATATTTTCCTGTTGGACAAGGCCTTTTACCATTATATAATGTCCCTCTTTGTCTCTTTTAACTGCTGTTGCTTTATAGTTAGCTTTGTCTGATATAAGAATAGTTGCCCCTGCTAGGTTTTGGTGTCCATTTACATGAAATGTCTTTTTCCACCCTTTTACTTTATGTGAGTCCTTATATGTTAGTTGAGTCTCCTGAAGGCAGCAGATAGTTGGTTGGTGAGTTCTTATCCATTCTGCAGTTCTGTATGCTTTAAGTGGAGCATCTAGGCCGTTTACATTCAGTGTTAGTATTGAGATGTGAAGTGCCATTCCATTCATCATGCTATTTGTTGCCTGCATATGTTGGGTTTTTTGTTTTTGCTTTTTAAATTGCATCTTTGTTTTATAGGTCCTGTGTGATTTATGCTTTAAAGAGGTTCTGTTTTGATGTGTTTCCAGTGTTTGTTTCAATATTTAGAGCTTCTTTCAGCAATTCTTATAGTGGTGGTATTGTAGTGGCGAATTCTCTCAACATTTGCTTTTTTGAAAAAGACTATCTTTCTTCATATATGATGCTTAATTTCACGGGATACAAAATTCTTGGATGATAATTGTTTTGTTTGAGGAGGCTGAAGATAGCGCCCAAATCCACTCTAGCTTGTAGGGTTTCTGCTGAGAAATCACTTGTTAATCTGATAGGTTTTTCTTTATAGGTTACCTGGTACTTTTGCCTCACAGCTCTTAAGATTCTTTCCTTCATTTTAACTTTAGATAACTTGATGACAATATGCCTAGGCAATAATCTTTTTGTGATGAACTTTCCAGGTATTCTTTGTGCTTCACGTATTTAGATATCTAGGTCTCCAGCAAGGCTGGGGAAGTTTTCCTCAATTATCCCCTCAAATATGTTTTCCAAACTTTTAGATTTCTCTTATTCCTAATGAATACTGATTATTCATAGGTTTGGTCATTTAACAATATCCCAGACTTCTTGGAGACTTTGTTCATATTTTCTTACTCTTTTTTCTTTGTCTTTGTTGAATTGGGTTAATTTGAAGACTTTGTCTTCAAGCTCTGAATTTCTTTCTTCTAGTTGTTCAATTCTATTGCTGAGACTTTCCAGAGCATTTCACATTTCTATAGTATATCCAATGTTTCCTGAAGTTTTGATTGTTTTCTTATTTATGCTGTCTATTTTCTTGAATATTTCTCCCTTCATGTCTTGTATCTTTTTTTTGGATTTCATTGCATTGGGCTTTGCCTTTCTCTGGTGCTTCCCTGATTAGCTTAATAATTATCTCCTGAATTGTTTTTCAGATAAATCACAAATTTCTTCTTGGTTTGGATTCAGTGCTGATGAGCTAATGTGATTTTTGGGAGGTTGTTAAAGAGCCTTATTTTGACATATTACCAGGATTGGTTTTCTGGTTCCTTCTCATTTGGGTAGGCTCTGTCAGAGGGAAGGTCTAGGGCTGAAGGCTGTTGTTCGGATTCTTCTGTCACACAGGGTGTTCCCTTGATGTAATACTCCCCTCTTTTTCCTACGGATGTGGCTTCCCGAGAGCCAAGCTGCAGTGATTGTTGTCTCCCTTCTAGGTCTGGCCTCCCAGCAAATCTACCAGGTTCCTGGCTGGTACTGGGGTTTGACTCCACAGGGTCCTGTGATGTGAACCGTTTATGGATCTCTGAGCTGTGGATACCAGCACCTGTTCTGGTGAAGGTGGCAGAGCAGTAAAATGGACTCTGTGAGGGTTCTTAGCTTTGGTAGTTTAACGTTCTATCTTTGTGCTCGTTGGTCTCCTGCTGGGAGGTGGCACTTTCCAGAGAGCATCAGCTGTGGTAGTATGGAGAGGAACTGGTGGTAGGTGGGGCCCTGGAACTCCCAATAGTATATGCCCTTTGTCTTCAGCTACCAGGGTGGGTAGGGAAGGACCATCAGGTGGGGGCAGGAATAGACACGTCTGAGCTCAGACTCTCCTTGGGCGGGCCTTGCTGTGGCTGCTGTTGGGGATGGAAGTGAGGTTCCCAGGTCAATGGAGCTGCGTACTTAGGATGATTGTGGCTGCCTCTGCTGAGTCATGCAGGTTGTCAGGGAAGTGGGGGAAAGCCAGTAGTCACAGGTTTCACCCAACTCCCACACAATCTGAAGGGCCAGTCTCACTCCCATCGTGCCACCCCCAATGGCAACAAGTCTATTTCCAGGCTGTGGGTGAGCAGGGCTTAAGAACTTGTCCCAGGCTGCCCGCCTCCCAGCTGTGAGATAAAAGAGCTCTGGTTCTTCCCCCACCTGTGGAGTCTACATGCTGGATTTACGCCCTCCCCTGAGTTCTGGCCAGGAGGCTTCTCACCTGATTTAAATTGTTACGAAGTTCAGCTGGAGATCTCCTACTCCCTGTGGTTATCTCCCCGCACCTCTGGCCACCTTCCCGAAAGGATCCCTGTGGTGCCAGGCAGGAATGGCCTGCCTGGGGACCCAGCAAGCTCCCAGGGCCCTTCCCACTGCCTCCTCCACCCCTGCAATTCACTCGGCTCTCTAAGTTGACTCAGCTCCAGGTAAGGTCGGAAACTTCTCCGGCAAACTAGACCTTCAGTTTCCCCACACCCAGTGGGAGTGTGTGTCGGGGAGCAGAGAATATCCCATTTCCACTGTAGTTTGGGCACTTACAGTATTTGGGGTGTCTCCCAGGTCCTGCAGGAGGAGTCTAAGCTTCTTCAGAGGGTCTGTAGGTCATCTTGGGATTCCGGGTTTGTTCTTTCAGTCATTCAGGGCTAAAATTCACGATGCAAGCCTTCACATGCTGCTCTGTCCGTTCGAGTCGGAGCTGTGATCTACTCCTGCTTCTGGTCCGCCATGATCATTTTTAACTATTTGTTTTTTGATAATAGCTATTCTAACAAGCATGAGGTGATATTCTATTGGGGTTTTAATTTGCATTTCTCTGATGATTAGAGAAACGTTGAGCATTTTTTCATATGTCTGTTGGCTATTCATCTCTTTCTTTGAGAAATGTCTGCTCAGATCCTTTTCCCATTTTTAAATTGGGTTGTTATATTGCTATTGAGTTGCTTGAGTTCCTTATATATTTTGCATATTATACCTTTATCAGATGTATAGTTTGTAAACATTTTCTTCCAATCTCCTGTGGGTTGTCTCTTCACACTATTAACTGTTTCCCTTGCTGTGCAGAAACTTTTTAGTTTGTTGTAGTTTCATTTGTCAGTTTTTACTTTTATTGCCTGTGGTGCTATTGAAGTCTTATCTCAGAAATAATTTCCCAGACAGTATCATGGAGTTTTCTCCTATGCTTTCTTTTAGTAGCTTTATAGTTTTTGGTCTTATGTTTACATTTCTATTCATTTTTACTTGATTTTTACGTATGATGTGAGATAATGGTGTAATCTCATTCTTTTGCATATGGATATCCAGTTTTCTCAACACCAATTATTAAAGAGATTGTCCTTCCCTCATTGCTTGTTCTTGGAAACTTTGTTGAAAATTAGTTCAGATAATTGCTATTTCTAACACCATTTTGCTAATCAGGAAACGTACTTATTGTCTTATTTATCATTGTACATTGAATAACATATGTCAGGAACATAAATGTTTGTTGAATGGCTACAAAGTTGAAACAAATAGAAATTGATAAAGTCACCTGGCAGGGCTTGGTTGTTCATATCCAGAATTGACTTAGAGTAATAGTTAGTTTTCTGTTGGCATAACAGAATTCCTGAGACTGGGTAATTGATAAAGACTAGAAGTTTATTTGGCTCGTGGTTCTGCAGGCTGAAATTCCAAGGGCATGGCAGCAGCTCTGGTAAGGGCCTCATGCCACATCATACATGGTGGAGAAGCAGAAAGGGAAATTGGCATGTGCAACAGGAGGAAAACATGAGGGGCAGCCTCACTTTATAATAACCCACTCCAGTCATAACTAATCCAGACACTTAAGAGTGAGAACTCACTTTCTTGAGAATTAGCCCAGTCCCCTAACAGTGGCATTAATCCCTTCATGAGGATGAAGCCCTTATGACCTAAATCCTTCTTAAAGCTCCCACCACTTCTCAACACATTACATTGGGAATCAAATTTCAACATGAGTTTCAGAGGTGAAAAAACCATATTCAGAACACAGCAGTAATTTAAAAAATACTATTGAAATGGGAACACAACACTGAAAACTTTTTATAGATCTCACAATGTCTAAGAATGTATACGTGGACTTTCATGGTATAGGACCACTAAATTATATGATCAGTGGTTCTCAACTAGAAGCATGCATTGGAACCAACTGGGGAATTTTAGGAAACTATAACTGCCTGCTCCCAGATTCACTGAATTAGAATTCTTTGAGAAGGGTCAAGGCATGTGAGTTTTGAACTCTAGACTGAAACTTCAAACTAAACCTAAAGGTAGAAAAAAAAAAAGCTTTACTGCCTTGGGGGTCAGGGTGATCATAACTTGCTAGGCAGACAGTGAATTAGCCACTGGAACCAGCATGGACTTCAGAAGTCATTTGGCCAGGGTTCAAATCTTGGCTCTAATGTTATGAACTGAATGTTTATGTCTTTTGAAATTCATATATTAAAGTCTAATCCCTAATGCTACTTGGAGATAAAGCCTTAAGGAAGTAATGAGACCATGAGAGTGGAGCCCTCATGAATGGGATTAGTGATCGCATATGAGGCCAGAGAGCTAGCTTGCTCTTTTCCTACCATGTAAGGATACAACAAGTCAAAAATCTGCAACTCAGAAGAGGGCCCTTACTAGAGAGTAGCTATGCTGTTACCCTGATCTGAGACTTCTAGCCTCCAGAATGGTAAGAAATAAATCTTTGTTGTTTACAAGCCACTCAGTCTACAGTACTTTGGTGTAGCATTCTGGATGAACTATAACAAGGGTAGAGGAAGGAACCTTATGGTATTGGGGTCAGGGCAAACATAGCTCATTCCTGCTATGTGGGGACTAGAGTAGCACGTTGGAACCATCGTGGACTTTGGAAGTCATTCAGATCAGGATTCAAATCCAAACTCTAGCCTTGCTTTTGGTGTAAATAACTTAAACTCTCAGAGCCAAAGGTTCCTCAAATGTAGAATGAATATAAAATTTTCTGTTTCATAATGTCATTCTGAAGGTTAAAGAAAATTAAATAATGTTTGATAGAGCATCTGGGTCAAAAGTAAGTCCTCAATATATTAAAACTACTCTGAATAGAAAGCTCAAAGGAAAGGAAGGGAATGGAGGGGATAGTTTTTTTTTTGTTTTTTGTTAAGTACATTAAAACTAGTCTCTCTTTTTTTTTTTTTTTTCTTTGTAGAGACTGGGCTTCACCATGTATGTTGCCCAGGCTAGTCTCGAACTCCTGGGCTCATGCCTTCTGCCTGCCTTGGCTTCCCAAAGTGCTGGGATTACAGGCATGAGCCATCGTACATGGCCAAAACCAGTCTTTGGAATCGCTGAAAGAACTCTTTGAGCCAGAATTTGCTACTCTAAGCACACCAGAGCTTTTCAGATGTACTAAATACCAATATGACCCTTGGTATCAAAGCTTTTAGCTGTAGAATCACTTTCTTGTCATGATTAATAAAATCTCAAATCTCACAAGAAGTCAGGAATGATTTCTTTCTAACCCAGAGATTCTTGAGGCTGCTGCGAAGTAGCAGTGACCAGTATCTCCCACTGAGTTACAAAGGACCAAAGGTGATTTTAGCTACAGTGCAAGGGAATAAATTGCAGCCAACTTTTAATTTGGTCCAAACTAAATACTTTGAGAAAAATTATCAGGCATTGTTTCATTATCTCACCTCATCCTAATATCCTAGCAAAGGAAAGTGGTCACCCACTAAGTAGATTTAAGTGGAGAAACTACTGGAAACTAAGAATAGTTCTCCATCATATGGATGACCTGGCAGGGATTCTACCCTCAAAGACACTGTCATTTCCAAATCCTGCAGAAAATCTGACATTGTCGGCCTTCACTCTGTAGATGCAAAGGTGATTAGCATACAGTTTGAATCACTTATCCCTTCTGTTGTTCACTAGGCACAGTTTAAGTTGAAATAATTTGCATAACTGAATTTTTGCTTCTTTCGTGTTGTGCTGGGAGCTTCCTGTGAGTTACTCTATAGGGTGAATTAACTTAATGAATTCAGTATGTGTCAAAAATTAACCGATGTTTGATGAAGTCTGAATCTATTTTGCTTTGCTAAAGATGTGTTTTAAGCTCATCTGTCTTCAAAACGCTCCCAAATGATTCAAATAAATAGCCAACCACTGAGCATGTTACCAAGGCAAGGCTCTACCCAAAGAAAGTATGAATGCCAAATCATATTAAAATTTTTCAAGGAAACGGATGATTTTCATTGTTTAAGGTGTTTACTCCTTCTAAGAAGAGGCTAGAGCCTATGCTTTGCTGAGTTTTTCTGTAGCTTCTAGAACATTGAGGAAATGAATTTGCCAGCGGGAGCAGTGTTCTATATTAGGAAACGTGCACATTGGCAGATGGTCAAGGGAGTGCTACCTGAGTGTAGAGAGCCATTTAGTACTATTCAAATTTAAATCTCTAATTTTAGCTGAACACGAGAGTGGAGCGATAAACCCATTTGTCGCTTTTATGCTTGGCTGAAGTCAGAGGAAGTGCAATATTGGTATTATCTACTCTCATAGTTATGGACATGCCTATTTGCAAATGGGTCCTTGTTTAAATGCATTTATATAGTAATGAAAGCATAACTTCCAACTGGATAACTTAATGGAGATAATAATACCACGTGTCAAACAACCACGTGGTAGGTGGGATTTGGGAACAGGATAATCAAGGACGTTCTTTCACAACATGACATACATCTACATTGGTTACACACGGCTAGAAGACACATGCAGAACAGTTTTAGGTTTATAAAAATAAATCATCCAGGTTTCTTTTAAACACATTTCTATTAGTTATTCATTCTATAAAAACTTCTGTAGCATGCAATTGAAAAACTGAATACCCATTTACTCTCTCCCTGAACCTAAACTGAAACATTTTCTCTGCTGTTTTTTAGTGATTAGTTTATTAGTGATTCAGTTACTATAGTTAGTATCATGGGCCAAGGAAATTTAACATGTTAGATTACAACTAGTAGTTTCATTCCTATTTCAGAAATACAAATATTGTTAGAGGTGAAAGGAATCTTAGAAGATGCCCTAGTTCAACTCCTTCATTTGACAAATAAAGAAAAACTAACTTGCTTAAGGTCAAACCACTAACTAATGGCAGAATCAGAAGACAGGTCTGGGTGAGCCCAGATTAATTAGGACAATTAAAATTAACAGCAGAACAAGTCCTATCAATACTTTTCCTGACAATATTTCATTCTATCAATTTTCTTTTTGCTCACTATAAATTTATTGAAAAACAAAATTACAAATAGATTACTGCTGTGTCCATAGCAAAATCATGTATAATTATATAAAGAAATTAACTAGAATTTCTAAATTAGTAAGGATTTCTGGAGAAACACACAAAAACACTTGTGAAGTCGTATGGTTTCCTGATATTGCATTTCATGGACCACCTAGTAGCTTTTCTTCTGAAGGTCATCTCAGTACTGCTGAACAACCTCTGTAGGGAACAAGAACTTGTCTGAAGATTAGAAAGTTTGTATAGTCTTACGGACCCATGATAGGCGTAAATTAAGAATTTGGACCTTGAGCTCATTGCCTGCGTGTGTGTGCGTGTGTGTGTGTGTGTTTGCAGGTATTTCTTCTCTCTTTAAGAGTGAATACACTAAATCTCTAACCAAAGCCATGATGATACTCTTGGAATTCTAGGACATATAGATTCAAGTTCCTACAATAACCCTGTACTCCCACCTCCTCCCAATAATACCCTTGATTTAGATTTTTTTCTTTATGTGAATATTCTTATTTTATCCCACACTGAGCACACATTTGGGGTGCATGTGTATATCTTTTACTTCATATATGATATTTTTCCCTGTGAGACTGAATGAAGAAGGATTAAAGGCTTTAATTGAAGATGGGAGGTATCTTGGATTCCCTAGATGCTTCTTTCTTTTACTCTTTGTATTTCATCCATCAACAAATCTAACCTTTTATGTCTTCTATATGTTTTTATTTTTATTTTATTTTACTTTAAGTTCTGGGATACATGTGCAGAATGTGCAAGTTTGTGACATAGGTATACATGTGCCATGGCGGTTTGTTGCACCTATCAACCAATCATCTAGATTTTAAGTCACATATGCATTAGTTATCTGTCTTAATGTTCTCCCTCCCCTTGTCCCTCACCCTCCGACAGGCCCCAGTGTTTATGTGTTTTTATTGTTCAATTCCCACTTATGAGTGAGAACATGCAGTTTTTGGTTTTCTGTTCCTGTGCTAGTCTGCTGAGGATGGTGGTTTCCAGCTTTATCCCTGTCCCTGCAAAGGACATGAACTCATTTTTTTTTTTTTTTTTTTTTCTGAGATGGAGTCTCTCTCTGTCTCCCAGGCTGGAGTGCAGTGGCCCGATCTCGGCTCACTACAACCTCCACCTCCCAGGTTCAAGCAATTCTCCTGCCTCAGCCTCCCAAATAGCTGGGACTACAGGAATCCGACACCACTCTTGGCTAATTTTTTTTGTATTTTTAGTAGAGACGGGGTTTCACCATATTGGCCAGGCTGGTCTCGAACTCCTGACCTTGTGATCTGCCTGCCTCGGCCTCCCAAAGTGCTGGGATTACAGGCTTGAGCCACCGCGCCTGGCTGAACTCATTCATTTTTATGGCTATATGGCATTCCATGGTGTATGTTTGCCACATTTTCTTTATCCAGTCTATCATTGATGGGCATTTGGGTTGGTTCCAAGTCTTTGCTATTGTAAATAGTGCTGCAATAAGCATATGTGTGCTGATGTCTTTCTAGTAGAATGATTTCTAATCCTTTGAGTATATACCCAGTAATGGGATTGCTGGGTCAAATGGTATTTCTAGTTCTAGATCCTTGAGAAATTGCCACACTGTCTTCCTCAATGGTTGAACTACTTTACACTCCCACCAACAGTGTAAAAATATTCCTGTTTCTCTACATCCTCTCCAGTATCTGTTGTTTCCTGACTTTTTAATAATCACCATTCTAACTGGCATGAGGTGATATCTCATTGTGGTTTTGATTTGCACTTCTATAATGACCAGTGATAATGAGCTTTCTTTCATATATTTGTTGGCTGCATAAATGTCTTCTTTTGAGAAGTGACTGTTCATATCCTTTGCTCACTTTTCGATGGAGTTGTTTGTATTTTTCTTGTAAATTTGTATAAGTCCCTTGTAGATTTTGGATATTAGCCCTTTGTCAGATGGATAGATTGTGAAAGTTTTCTCCCATTCTGTAGGTTGCCCATTCACTCTGATGATAGTTTCTTTTGCTGTGCAGAAGCTCTTTAGTTTAATTGGATTCCATTTTGGCTTTTGCTGCAATTGCTCTTGGTGTTTTAGTCATGAAGTCATGAAGTCTTTGCCCATGCCTATGTCCTGAATGGTATTGCCTCAGTTTTCTTCTAGGGTTTTTATGGTTTTAGGTTTCACATTTAAGTCTTTAACCCATCTTGAGTTAATTTTCGTATAAGGTGTAAGGAAGGGGTCCAATTTTCTGCATATGGCTGGCCAGTTTTCCCAGCACCATTTCTTAAATAGGGAATTCTCTCGCCATTGTTTTTGTCAGTTTTGTGAAAGATCAGAGGCTTGTAGACTTGTGGCGTTATTTCTGAGATCTCTGTTCTGTTCCCTTGGTTTATATATCTGTTTTGATACCAGTACCATGCTGTTTTGGTTACTGTAGCCTTGTAGTATAGTTTGAAGTCGGGTAGCATGATGCCTCCAGCTTTGTTCTTTTTGCTTAGGATTGTCTTGGCTATATGGGCTTTTTTTTGGTTCCATATGAAATTTAAAGTATATAGTAAGCATCATTCTAAAATAAGAGTTTGTAAACTCTAACCTGTGGATCAGATCTGGTCCATTGCTTATTTTTCTTTTTAATAACAGCTTTATTGAGATAAAACATGTGTATCATGAATTTTATCCTATGAAGTACAAGGAAAAGGTTTTCATATATTGAGAGTTGTGCAAACATAACCACTTGTCTAATTTTAGGGCATTTCTATTACCCCCTAAAGAAAATCCATTTCTCAGCCGGGCACGGTGGCTCACACCTGTAATTCCAGCACTTTGAGAGGCCAAGGCAGGCAGATCACGAGGTCAGGATATCAAGACCATCCTGGATAATATGGTGAAACCCCGTTTCTACTAAAAATACAAAAAATTAGCCAGGCATGGTGGCAGGCACCTGTAGTCCTAGCTACTTGGGAGGCTGAGACAGAAGAATGGCATGAACCTGGGAGGCAGAGCTTGCAGTGAGCTGAGATCGCACCACTGCACTGCAGCCTGGGCGACAGAGTGAGACTCTGTCTCAAAAAACAAAAGAAAATCCATTTCTCATCATTCCATTGCCCTCTCCCTGAGACCCTCCACTTTCTGTCCCTATGAATTTGTCTATTCTGGATATTTTATATAAATGTATTTATACATGTGGTCTTTTGTGACTGGATTCTTTCATGTAATAATATTTTCAAGGTTCATTCATGTTGTAATATGTATCAGTGCTTCATTCCTTTTTACACTTTTTCTTGACTCAATTCTGTTAGTTTATGTCTTTCTATAAATGTCTCTGTTTTACCCAGGTTATCTGGTTTGTTGGATACAATTTTTTACGGTGTTCTCTTTTAATCCTTTTTATTCTGCAAGACGCATAACGATGTCTCACTTTTGTTGTTCATTTTTGCAATTTGAATCTTCTTTTTCTTTTCTTGGTCAGTCTAATTAAAGCTGTTGACCTTTTTAAAGAAGTAACTTCTGGCTTTGTTGATTTTCTCTATTTTTCTATTCTCAATTTCAGTTATTTTTCTCTAACCTTTATTTTTTCTTTATTCTGCTTTCTTTGAGTTTAGTTTGTTCTTTTATTTTTATTTTATTTTAAGGTGGAATGTTAGGGTATTGATTTTAAATCTCTCACTTTATATTAATGTTTATAAATCTCTCAAAATATCTGGAATACAGCAAAAGCAGTGCTAAGAGTGAAGTTTCTAGAGATAAATGCCTATATCAAAAAGACAGAAAGATCACAAATTGGCAACCTAATATCATATCTTAAGGAACTAGAAAAACAAGAAGAAACCAAACCCAAAGCTATTAGAAGAAAAAAAAAGATCAGACCAGAACTAAATAAAATTTTTAAAAAATGAATACAAAGGATGAATGAAACCAAAAGTTGGTTCTTTGAAAAGATAACCAAATTGATAGACCACTAGCTAGATTAACCCCAAAAAGAGAAAGTTTCAAATAAAACTCAATCAGAAATGAACATGGAAACATTACCACTGATACCACAGAAATACAAAAGATTGTCCAAGATTACTAAGAACATCTCTGTGCACACAAACTGGAAAATCTAGAGGAAATTGATAAACTCCTGGAAAGATACAATCCTCCAAGCTTTAATCAGGAAGAAATAGGAATCTTAAACAGATCAATAATGAGTAATGAGATTGAATCAGTAATAAAAGTCTTCCAACAACAACAACAACAAGCCAGGATCCACAGCCAAATTCTATCAGATGTTCAAAGGACAACTTACACCAATCCTACTGAAAGTATTACAAAAGATTGAAAAGGAAGGAGTCCTTGCTATTTCATTTTATGAAGCCAGTATCACTCTGATACCAAAGCCAGGAAAGGACACAACAAAGAAAGAAAGTACAGACCAATATTCCTGATGAACATAGATGTAAAAATCATCAACATAATACTAGGAATCCAAATCCAACACCATATCAAAATGATAATTCAACACAATCAAGTGTGTTTCCTCAAGGGATGCAAAGATGTTTCAACATGTGCACATTAATAAATGTGAATGTGATTGCCACATAAACAGTATTAAAAACAAAAACTATATGATCATTTCAATATATGTAGAAAGAAACACTTGATAAAATACAGCATATTTTCATATAAAATATGAAACCTTAACAAACTAGGCATAGAAGGAATATACCTTAAAATAATAAATGCCATATAAGACAAACCCATAACAAATATAATACTGAATAGAGAAAAGTTGAAAGCATTCCCCCTCAGAGATAGAACAGACAAGGATGCCCACTTTCACTATTTCTTTTCAGAAGTAGTGAACGGTAAGAACTGGACATTCTAGCCAGAATAATAAGGCAAGGGAAAGAAAGAAAGGGCATCCAATTTGGAAAAGAGGAAGTCAAACTATCTCTGTTTGCTGATGATGTAATCTTATACCTAGAAAACCCGAAAGTCTCCTCCAAAAGACTCCTAGATTTGATTAATGAATTTAGTAAAGTCTCAGGTTACAAAATCAATGTACAAAATCAGTAGCATTGCTATACACCAATAACAGTCAAGCTGAGAATCAAATCAAGAACTCAATCCTATTTTCAATGGCTACAAAATATTAATCTCTAGGAATATACGTAACCAAAGTGATGATGAATCTCTACAAGGAGAGCTAAAAAACACTGCTGAAATAAGACACAGTTGAAACAAATGAATGAAAAAAAAATTCATGTTTATGGATAGTAACAATCAATATTGTAAAAATGATTGTACTGCTCAAAACAATCTACAGATTCCATATAATTCCTATCAAAATACCAATGTCATTTTTCAAGGAATTAGGGAAAAAATCCTAAAGTTCATCTGAAAGCAAAATGGAGCCCAAATCGCCAAAGAAATCTTAAACAAAAAGAACAAAGCCAGAGGCATCACACTACCCAACTTCAAATTATACTAGAAGGCTATGGTAACCAAAACAGTATAGCACAGGTATAAAAGTGCACACATAGGCCAGTGGAACAGAATAGAGAACCTGGAAATAAAGTCTACAACCAACTTATCTTTGACAAAGCACACAAAAACACATACTGGAGAAGGTACACTCTATTCCACAAATGGTGTTCACGAAAAAGAATGAAACTTGATCTCTCTCTCTCATCATAGACAAAAATTAACACAAGATAGATTAAAATCTTAAATGTAAGACCTGAATCCATAAAAATTCTTAAAGAAAGCTTAGGAAAAACTCTTCTAGACATTGGCCTAGATAAAGAATTTATGACTAAGAGCCCAAAAGCAAATGCAACAAAAAGAAAAATAAACAAATGGGACTTAATTAAACTAAAACTTTTCTGCACAGCAAAATAATCCATAGAGTAAACAGACAACCTAAAGAATGAAAGAAAATATTCACAACCATGTTCCTGGCAAAGGACTGACATCCAGAATTTGCAAAGGAACTAAGACAAATCAGCAAGAAGGAAACAAGTCCCATTATATATTAGGCAAATGATATGAACAGATATCTCTCAAAAGAAGATATACAAATGGCCAACAAACATATACAAAAATCTTCAACATCACTAGTCATAAGGAAAATGCAAATTAAAACCACAATGAGATGCCACTTTACCCAAGTCAGAATGCCATTCTTAAAAAGTCAAAAACCTGTAGATGTTGGTGAGGATGTGGTGAAAAAAGAATGCTTACAACACAATTGGTGGGAATGTAAATTAGCACAACCTTTACGGAAAACATTATGGAGATTTCTCAAAGAACTAAAAATTGATCTACTATTTGATCCAGCAGTTCCTCTACTGGGTATTTACCCAAGGAAAATAAGTTATATAAAAAAGCATCTGCACTTATATGTTCATTGCAGCACAGTTCACAGTTGCAAAGATGTGGAATCAACCTAAGTGCTCTGTAGCCAATGAGAGGATTACAAAAAATGTTGTGGGTGTATGTGTATATATGTGTATGTATGTGTGTATTCACATATATATGTACATATATTTGTGTATGTATACACATGTATAATCAATTGTAAGTAAAAACCACTTGTACTCGTAAAGCTATTGAAATAAACATTTTAAAAAGTTAGATAAATACAGCTATAAATTTATCTCTAAGCACTGCTTTAGTTGAATTTCATAAGTTTTGGTATATTGTGTTTTTGTTTTCATTCATCTCAAAACGTTTTATAATTTTTTGCGTGATTTCTTCTTTGACCAATGGTTATTTAAGACTGTATTGTTCAATTTTCACATATTTATGAATTTCTAATTTTTTTTCCAATTATTGATTGCTAACTTAACTCTGTTAGGATAAGAGAACATACTTTGCATAATTTCAATCCTTTTAAATTTATTGAGGTTTGTTTTACACCCTAACATATGGTCTACCTGTAGAATGTTTTATATGCACTTGAGAGGACTGTGTATTCTGCAATTGTTGACTGAACTGTTCAATAGATGTCTGCTAGGTCTAGTTGATTTATCACATTGTTCAAGTCTTTTATACTACTGTTGATAATTTACCTAGTTGTTCAATGTATTGTTAAAAGCAGAGTATTAAAGTCTCCAAATATTGTTGAGTTTTCTATTTCTCTCTTTAATTATGTTAGTTTTTTCTTGATGTATTTTCAGGCTTTTTTGTTAGGTGAATATATGTTTATAATTATTATAGCTTCCTGACTGGGTGATCCTTTTGTCCTAAAATGTTCTTCTTTGTGTCTAGAAATAATTTTAACCTTAAAGTCTGTTTTGTCTGATATTAGTATAGAAACTTCAGCTCTTTTTGCTTATTATTTGAATGATATTCTTTTAATTTCAACATAGTTGTGTCTTTGAATCTAAAGTATATCTCTGGTAGACAACAAATATTTGGATTATGTTTTTGTATTCATTTTAACAAACTTTGTCTTTTGATTCAAGTGCTTATTTAAATTTAGTGTAGTTAGTGATAAGGTAGCACTTACATCAGCCATTTTGCTATTTCTTCAAAATATGATTGAATTTGCCCCATTTCCTGTGCCCAGACCCTCTGTTCAAAGGATGAAGAATCACTTATGCCAAAATACTATGGGTTCAATAAATGCTACTAGAGGACTAAATGCTTGGTCAAAAGAGTGTTGTAGGGGGTTCAGTCCTCTGACCTCCTCTGCCATGCCTTTTTTTTTTTTTTTTTTTTGAGTGGGATGTCAAGCTGCTCTCTCTATCTGGAGTGATATAATGAGAGCTGATAAGCCCCTAAGTGTCCCATCTCCCTTATCCTAAATTTGTGGTGCTAAGTAGATTGCAAAGAAATTAGGACAAAGTTAAATACATGGGAAAAGGTGCTTGAGGAGAAATTGACTTTCTTACTCTCATACCAAACTGTATACTTATGTATACAGGAGGGTTAGTTTGGTATTTTAATAGGTATGTAGCCTTTTGAGATGCTGATAAAAGAATCTGTAATATGGCCTCTCATTATTTTGTGCGTTGGCACTGAACTTGGCAATTCAGATCCTAGAGCCTGTCCTTCCTGGACAAAAATGGAAATAATATAAGTTAACCCTTTCTTCCTCTAGAGAAAAATTGAAAGGCTCAGGGTCAAGAGATCTTCAAATTAATAAAGACTTCTCCCTAGCCACCTGCTATTCTATATCTCTTTAAAGAAACAGCTGTAATTTTTAGGACAAATTCATGAGATTAGCATAGCATCCTTTTGAATTTTCTTTTAAGAGAGATGAATAGTTTATAAACATAATTTTATCAAGTTGCTTAATTTCCACTTATTTTAAAATCAAATTTTCTAAAATTATATAATATTTCAAGCAGAATTCTTTATGTTTGAAATGATAATGAAACTCCTCTTGGGGATAAGGATTAAGGAAATGCTTTTTTGATTCATAATAGAAACTGACAGGAATTGGGGATTTTAAAATTCTTTCTCATTGTTAATGGTGAGTCTAGGTGAAGCAGGTCAGACCCAGTTAAATTTAGACCCAACTCTCTAATTTCTGTAAAACAGGATTAAAAGTTTGAATAATCTTATGTCTGGAACATCCTGAATATTTTTATCTCTTTTTATAGGAAGATTGGGTATATTTGATTGACTGTTTGTGTGTGTGTGTGTGTAGCTCAAGGCATAAAACAAAGAAATTTAAACAGTAAACAATCTATTTTTAGTTTATTAAGATCCAGAAATAAGACAGAGGACCAAGAGAAGAAGCAAAAAATCTAATAAGAAAAGTGAGCACAGTCAATTACAATATTTTTGTATTCTTTCCCATGAAAGATCATTACATGGTGAATTTCTCAAGTCCAGAGTTCACATTGTACCTGTGGTGTACAAATTCCAGTAATGCTCTCTCTGTCTCTAGCTGTAATCTACAAATATTGGAACATGAAAAGTTCAGGTAATCTGAGTAGTTGAACTCACTAATCCATGGCATTTCATTTTTCGTGTAAGGAGAAGAGATTTTCACTTGCACAGACCGGGTATCTTAGTCAATTTGGGCTGCTTTAACAAAAATACCATAGAATGGGTGGCTTAAACAAAAACATTTATTTCTCCAGTCCTAGAGACCGGGAAGTCCAAGATCTAGGTGCTAGCAGATCCAGTGTCTGGATCTGGTTTGCAGATGGCCATCTTCTCCTTGTGTTTTCACCTGGCAGAGAGCAGAGAGAGTGAGGGCAAGTTCTCATGTTTCTTCCTATAAGGGCACTAATCCTAATCACAAGGGATCTACTCTCTTGACCTAATTACTTCCCCAAAGCCCCACCTCCTAATACCATTGCATTGGGGATTAGGATATCAACATATGAGGTTTGGGGGCAAAACTCATAGGTAGTCTGTAGGACAGGCGCTCATAAAGTGTGATAGGTACTTTAGATCATTCCAGAGCTGTGCCTTTCTAAAACTCCTAAGTGCCTGGACATGAAGAAGTGTTGGAGGGAGTCTATTTGCATAAGAGGCGGAAACATCTCCCTATGAGGAATTATAATGAGGAAAAGAAGAAATGAGAAATGATAGCTTGATTCAAGAATAGTGCCACAGAATCAGAGAGGAAGGTGATTCTGGAGTACAATGTCCTTTTCTCAAATATTCTTCCAGTCCAGTGCCATAGACTCCTGTCGGAGTGTTCTATGAAAAGGTTATAAGAGTGAGCCAGAAGAGCTAGTTCATCAAAATTCCACTAAGAAGTGAGAGTTCCACAGCCCCGTGCTGAGACTCAAGAGCAGAGTGTAAACCTAAGGTGGTGAGAGCATGTCTTCACTTCACTGTGGAAGTGAAGGCAGTCAGAACTCTCAGCTAAGACTGATATCTTGGAATAATGATGTATACCAGGTTAAAGAAAATACAAAGAGACTAATTTCCAAACAACACACACATGCAAAATAGCCGAACTGGTGATAAGGAAGTAAAAGCAGGAGCTAAAGAGTAGAAATTGTGAATTAGCATCTCTCACATTTGTCTTTGGCAACGGTAGTTCTCATAAAGAGGTGTCCTTAATTATGGTGACAGCTTTCTGAGGTCTTGAAGATGATTAGAGAAAGGAAAAGCAAGAATAATGATGGTACAGGCCACCTCATTTCCTGAAAGGGAAACACAGTGATGAACTCATAGCTCCTCTGAGAACCTCTAGGAGTCTACAGGGATTTTGAAGGGGAGCTGGAGGTCTGATAATGCTGTGTAGGTACAGTCAGAGAACACAGTGTGGAATTCTGAATGCAACCCTTACTGTATTGATAGTATGATGAGGCCAGGGGAAACTATAGAACTTAAGGAAAAATATTCTTAAGTCTTCAAGAAGATTAAGTTTAAGAAGGAACAAGAACTTGAAAGAATCTTTATTTTTATATTTAGAGATCACTTTTACTTATGTTTTGATGCATCCTTCATGACACGCTGATTTTGAAGGGCTTATCTTCATTGCATAAGTACAGGAAATAGCCCCAGTTTCCCTGAGTTTCCAAGGTTTTAAGGCTGATGAGTGGGAGAGTGTGGATTAGTCCTCAGAGCTAATGAGTTAGTCTCTAAGCAGTATTGTTCCAATGAGGCTTTAAGGTCCTAAATGCCATCTCATTTGCAAGATATCAAGAACCACTTGTGAAACAGGCACTTCATGGTTAGGGATGACTTTCAAAAATTGAGACAGAAAATGAGTAATTACAAAATAAAATTCTACATTTATTAAGTTGGGCACAATATGCTTTATAGAGAATAACCAGAAGCAGGTTGGAGCAGAATTGGTGGTATGGCTGTAATGTGGCGACCCCCTGAGCACAGGTAAGATGGGGCATTGCCTGGAATAGCCTGAATCGAACATCCTCTCTTAGAAACAGGATCCTTGCTCCAGGCATTTGTGTGCTTTCTGGAGCCACCACAATAACATAGAGATTGAGATATTCAAAATAATTATCAGGTCAGTATTTTATTGTTTATGCTTTTGTTTCGGCAACTGGCTTGGAGGAAAACTGTCCAGTCCCAAATAGGCTGTCCAATGTCTCAGGAGTCCTTCAAAACCCTGTAAATATCCCAGCCCCTTTCCATCTTTTGATGACATGCCAAATCCTACTTAATTCAAACACCAACAAAATCCCATGATACATGATACTTATGCAATTAAATTTTTGAGAATGCTTTACTATGAGATTCTCAAACACAAACATAGGTAGAAAAAATAGTATAATCACCCTCTGTGTATGTATTACTCACCTTCAACAATTATTTACACAAAGTCAGGGTTAATTTCAAATGATTATTTAAAAATATATACTCTGGCATAGACTGTTAGCTCTAACCTAAATGTGTTCATCTCTTCTTTCATAATAGTGGAAGCCCTTAGTTACAGCTCCTTAGAATAACGACTGCATTTTCCATCCTAACTTGTGGGTAGGTCTGACCATGTGGTTCAGTTCTGGCCAAGGGGGTGTGAGCAACAGTGATGACTGTAACTTCTTCATGTGCCCTGTAAGGTAAGGGGTGTGGCATTTCTTTCTCTCTTTACCCTCTACTGCTATGTTTTTCAGATAAGGAAGTAAACTGCTTTGGACCAGAGACAAAGACCACACTTTAATGATGGTAGAGCCACAAAGCAGAGTGTCCAGGCCTCTGAAGACTTGACAGAGTAGAACTGCTATACAAGTTGGACTATTATGTGAGAGAGAAATAAACATCTATCCAGTTTATGATGTGTGGTCCTCTAATTTAAATCAGTTTACTTGAGTCTGTGTTACCAGCACAAAACCAACATTCTAATTAATAATCTTTATAAATGATTGTATAATGCTTGATGAATAGAAATTTGAGCCTATATATTAACAGCACTTCTGTGATTTGATGATATGTTATGTGTTAGCTCAGCACTTACATTACAATTTCTCTGGTTCTCACTCAACAAATATTTCCTGAGTGGCTACTATATGTCAGGCACTATTCCCAACAACTGGAATAGTGTCTGGCATATAGTAGCCACTCAGGAAATACAAAAATAAGCTTTCTGTCCCCATAAAGCTTATGTCATGTTATGGGATGAATGCTTACATCCTATTGTATTAGTCTGTTCTCATGTTGCTAATAAAGACATACCCAATACTGGGTATTTTATAAAGGAAAGAGTTTTAATTGACTCACAGTTCCACATGGCTGGAGAGGCCTCACAATTATGATGGAAGGTGAACAAGGAGCAAAATCATGTCTTACATGGCAGCAGGCAAGAGAATATGTGCAGGGGAACTCCCGTTTATAAAACCATCAAATTTTGTGAGACTTATTCACTACCACAAGAACAGAATGGGGGAAACCACCCTCATGATTCAGTTACCTCCCACCAGTTTCCTGTCATGACATATGATGACTATTACAATTCAAGGTGAGATTTGGGTAGGGACATAGAGCCAAACCATATCACCTCTTAAAATTCATATGTTGAAATCCTAGTCCCCAATGTGATGGTATTTGGAGGTGGGATCTTGGGAGTTAATTATCTTTACATTAGGTCATGAAGATAGAATCTTCATAAAGGGATTGGTACCCTTATCAGAAGAGGAAGACAGAGATCTCTGTCCCTTCAGGAGTAAGCATTGAAGAAAGGCTATGTGAGGACGCAATTAGAAGGCAGCCATCTGCAAGCAAGGAAGACAGCCCTCACCAGCTCCCAAATCTACAGGTCCATTGATTTGGAATTCTCAGCCTCCAGAACTGTGAGAAATACATTTCTGTTGTTTGAGCCACCCAGTCTATGATATTTTGTAACAGCAGCCCAAGCTAAGACACATTCTAATAGATTTTTGCTTTCTGCTTCAACTTTTTAGTATGAGCTAATTTATTCATTCATTCAACAAATACGTATGGACTAGCCAAAATTGCCAGTCTCTATTCTAGGTGCTTGGCATGCAGTAGTGAAGAAAAGGGTCAAAATCTCTCTGTTCCTAGGACTTGCATTCTAGAGAGGGAGATGGACAGATAAGCAAGATCAATAAGTATTATTAAAACATGTACTGTAACAAATAGTGATACATGCTAAGGAGTAAAGTAAAGCAGGAAAGGGTGGTGAGAAGTAGAAGAGATGAAATTTTATATTTTAGATGGGGCCATCAGAGATCCCTTCATTCTATTTGAATAGAGACATGAAGGAACGATGGAGCAAGCTGTGCTGACAGTCAGGGTAGAAGCAGTTCAGGCAGAAGGAATTCCATGTGCAAAACCCAGAGGTGGTACTATGTTCTGGAAACTGCAATGAGACCCACATGGCTAGAGCTGAGTGAACCAGAAGGATACCAGTAGGAAAGACAGTCTTATCCTTTAGGGCTTTTGTAGGGCCCATTTGGCTCAAAAGCTGACATATCTTGCTTCATTAAAAACTAGGCATCTTTGCCTCACCCTTACAGTGTTTCCTTTTTTTAAAATTATCCCTGTTACAAATATTATCCCTGCAAACAACCATTGGCATAGTCCTATGGGCAAGTACACATTGTTGTCTCAGTAGAATGGCATGGCTGGATTGTTGACACAGGGGCAACATCACATATATGATCTAATACAGTGAGTCTGAAGCCAGTCAAATGAGTAGTAGTGAAGAGAGGAAACCCAGGGCAGGAAGCAGGCAGCAAAGGATCATGGGGTGGAAGCTTTGGATGCTGGCGGTGAAGAAGAGAAGGGGCCAGCAGCCTCTTTCTAGCACCAGCTATTTGTGATGAGTGACAGGTGTTGATCAGAGCAATGCTAATACATAGAAAGTGGGGGAAAGCTTCAAGGATGTAAATATATGAAGTTTTGGGGGGAAATATTCAGGTTATGACTCATGGAGGGAGAGATATAAAACAGGCTAGCTTAAATAGTGTGCATACTTTTAACTAAACAGGTAAGAGTCACAGAGGGCACAGAAAAAAATATGAGCAAAGTGAGTTAGTCTTCTCACTGTGTCCTCACATGGCCTTTCCTCAGTGCTTATGCTGCCCTTGTTGCCCTGATTTTCAAAGGTATCATATTATTATAAAAACATTATAAGAGGAAAACCAGTTCCTATTGAAGTAAAGAATAGAGATGGGGGCCACATGTGGTTTCTCTAGTTCCCCCCCTGAGGGAAGATCTGGAGGGGAATTTGAGAGGAATTTCTCACCACTAGCAAAAAGGGAAGGATTTGACTTAGTATGAAAAGACGTACTTGATCCTGAGTTCTGGAGAGACTGTCCACATATAGCTGACATTTCTCTTTTGATGCTGACCTTAGGTTGGAATCATTGCAGGAAATAAATAATGCAGTGTCACATCCATGTTCTAGTGTATGGTTCACATGGATAATGCTGCTTGGGAGGAACCCAGAATACTGAACTATAAAAGGTGCATCTGCACTCTCTTGGCAGCTAGGATTGTTCTCCAGGCCCTGACAGATTGGGCCTGCCCAGAGGGAACAATAGGACAGGGAAGCAACTGTGTAGCATAAGGGCTGCTTTTGATCAAACAAATGGGTGATAGCAAATAGGTGATGAAAAATAGAAAACATCTCAGTTTCTTCTGTGAATCTTGTGCTACACCTAGTTCCTTACTATAGTGCTATTTGAGTTGAAGGCTGAGATGGTGTCAAGCTCAACAGAATGGAGTCGTAAATATGGTTGATTTGCCATATCTGCTGTGAGCAACATAGGAGAGGGTGATGGTCTGTGTGTTACACATTTGCTAATTCTCTGTAATAAATCATTGCTTTGATAAATAATATGACAAGTATTTCTGATAAATTTTTCTTTTATAATAGAATATATTTTAAATTTCAGAACAGGGGAATTCTGTGTCCAAAGAGAGACTGGAGGTACCTAGGTCAAAATGTATGTATAATAGCAATTTAGATTTTGTAAGAATATAGCAAGAAAATTGACCTGAGTTGGGCAGTATCAGTGGAAAAGACACAAACTGTTTTTTTTTCTATTGTCTTACTTGATAGCAATCAACATAGACTACTTCTGTGACCACATGTGTGTGGGTTTTTCCCCACATCTCAAGCAAGCAATCAGCTGCACAGCAGACACCAGCTGGGTATGCTCTAATTCATTTCTGACACTATTTACCTGGAGATAATATCAGGTCTCACAGGTTGAGAGCTCATTCTCAAGAGTACGCCCTTTCTTCTCCTGTCAAGCCTGAGCCCCAGGTTGTTTGATCTGTGCTTCTGACTGACTGGCTATAAATCAGTGTTCACATGACCCTTTCCTGGGGTTTGATTAATTTGTTAGAGGGCTCACAGGACTCAGAGAAACACTCACATTTACCAGCTTATTACAAAGAATATTACAAAGGATACAGATGATGAGATACCTGGAGCAAGGTATGGTGGGGGCAGTGGGGCTTCCACACTGTCCCAGGTGTTCCACCCTCCAGGAACCTCCCTGTGCTCAGTTATCCCAGAAGCTTTCTATCCCGTCCTTTTGCATTGGATAGGCATGACTGAAGCATGGGCAACTGTGTAGAAACGTGATTGGACAAGGAGGGTACGGTAGACACAGAAAACCAACAAGATCTGTTCAGATTCTTCTTGGCCTCTCCATGCAGTATTCCTTCCTCCAGAGTATGGGGCACGACCTCTTCTGAAATGAGGGCCTGAGGATCCATAATCAGACAAAGTAGTTCAGAAAATTTCCTTATGGCAAGCTCCAAGACAAAAAGGCGAGATAATATTTCTCCCCATCTTGGTGAGGGGAAAAAAAAACAGTGGGTGAAAAGAAGCCAGAGAAGTTCAGAAAAAAAGATTCTGTTTTCTGAGACCTGCTTCTTGAGGCCCAAATTGCCCTAACATTATAAGAAAGACTGTAACAAAGGCTATGGGAGTTACGAGCCAGGAACCCTGGACAAAAGCAAATATATTATGTGTGTGTGTGTGTGTGTGTGTGTGTGTGTATAGTCAACATAATACAGGCAAGCCGAGGCTATTTTATTGAGATGACAAATGGTCTCATGATTAATCTGAGTATAAAGATAAAATAATTGGCTCTGGGAAATCGTGTTTATTCTGTCCTTGTAGAAATTAAAGTTGAAGCGTCACATGAAGGGAAGTATAGAAGGGATTCCAGCTGTATTTGGACTTCAAATGCAGGTAAGTGCCTAGCTCAATGGTCTCTTTAAAATGTAAGCCTACTACTTGGTTTTTATTAACTCTCATTTATTTCAGTATCTTGATTTTCTTGATGTCATGGTCACATAGGCAGAAAGTCACTGTGGATGGTACTCATTTTTAGTGGTTCAATAGAGCCTGAATTGATAAAAATTTGGCTCAACTTAGAGAAAACTTATAATATTAAAATAGGTGAAGTGAATATAAGACAGAAATAGTGAAAATGGTACATGATCATTCCTCATGATCATTCCTATAATATTTAACCAGAAATAGAACCTTCCATGGTTGCATTAACCTTGCAAATGCGGGACCCTTGGTATTGTACATCCACTGGTCTCTAAGTTCTTTGATTGATGCTATGATTCAATAAGGACTAAAAAATGTTCATTGGTGATGGTGAATATGATTCATATGATATTGGAGACTGTATTAAGTGTCGGTGATATATTACATAAGATATCCTGCTGCTTCTATAGGAAAAGTCTAGTTTTATTGCAACTTACTTTCCAGTCAAACCTCAGGTAGCTTTTGATCTGAGGAAACCCTCCTTATGTAATTGCCTCTGTTTCTATAATGTCAGATTTAACACCTTCTCATCTGATTTTTCACATGCTATAAAAATCTAGCCATCACTGAGGACTTCCTGTGTGCTAGGCATTGTTCTAGACACGTGGCATTCATTTTTACATGTATTATTAATTGCATCTATTGTTAATCCTCAAGACAACCTTAAGAAAGTAATATTGTTATCCCCATTTCATGAATACAGAAATTGAGACGCATGGAATTTAAATAACTTACCTAAGGTCACATAGCTAGTAGTTGTTGGAGCTGGGGTATGTATTCAGCAGTACTACCTTTGTGCCTTTAAGTAAGTTATTTTCACTTTATGAGCCTCTGTTTTTTTACCTGAAGAAATGAGATATTGAAAATATTGGGTGGTCATTCTCCTTGAGAACTGGAATAAGACAAGGATGCTCACTCTCACCACTCCTTTTCAACTTAGTACTGGAGGTCTTAGCCAGAGCAATCAGGCAGGAGGAAGAAACAAAAGGTACCCAAACAGGAAAAGTCAAACTATCTTCACTGATGACATAATTCTATACCTAGGAAACCCCAAATGCTCCATCAAAAGGCTTCTATAAATGATAAATGATATAAGCAACCTTATAGGATACAAAATTAATGTACAAAAATAAGTAGCATTTATATACACCAATAATGCCCAGGTTGAGAATCAAGACAAGAACACCATGTCATGTACAATAGCCACAAAGGAAATGAAATACCTAGGAATATAGCCAACCAAGGATGTGAAATATCTCAACAAAGAGAACTACATTAAACAAATTGAAATAAATCAGAGATTACACAAATAAATGGAAAAATATTCCATGCTCATTGATTGGAAGAATCAATATTGTTAGAATGGCCATACTGTCCAAAGAAATTTACAGATTCACTGCCATTTCTATCAAGCTACCAAGATTATCCTTCACAGAATTAGAAAACACTATTCTAAAATGCATATGGAGCCAAAAAAAGAAAAAGCAATATCTAAAGCAATTCTAAGCAAAAAGAACAAAGCTGGAGGCATCACACTACCTGACTTCAAACTATACTATAAGACTGCAGTAACAAAAACAGCATGGTACTGGTATAAGAACAGACATATATACCAATGGAGCAGAACAGTAAACTCAAAGCCTCACACAACCACTCTGATCATTGATAAGGCCAACAAAAATAAGCAAGGAAAAGGACTCCCCGTTCAACAGATGGTGCTGGGTTAACTGGCTAGACATATGCAGAAGAATAAAACTAGACCTTTACCTTTCATCATATACAAAAGTAAAATCAAGATGGATTTAAATGTAAGAACTTTAACCATAAAAATATAAGAAAAAAATCTAGGAACTAGTCTTCTTGACATAAACCTTGCCAAAAATTTTTGGCTAAATCTCCAAAGGCGATTGCAACAAAACCAAAAATTAACAAGTGGGATCTAATTAAACTAAGGAGCTTCTGCACAGAAAAAGAAATGATCAGCAGACTAAATACACAACCTAAAGAATGGCAGAAAATATTCACAAACTATGCATTCAACAAAGGTTTAATATCCAGCTTCCATAGGGAGCTTAAATAAATTAACAAGTGAAGAGCAGGCAACCGCATTAAAAAGTGGATATGATTCAAAAGAAAACATACATGTGGTCAACAAGCATATGAAAAAACATCACCAGTCATTAGAGAAATGCAAATTAAAACCACAATAAGGTACTATCTCATATCAATAAGAATGGCTGTTACTAAAAAGTCAAGAAATAGCAGATGCTGGCAAGGTTGCAGCAAAAAGAGAACGCTCATCCACTGCTGGTGGGAATGGAAATTAGGTCAGCTATTGTGGAAAGCAGCTTGGCAATTTTTTTGAAGAGCTTAAAACAGAATTACCGTTCGACCCAGCAATCCCATAATTGGGTATATACCCAAAGGATATAGATCATCCTGTCATAAAGACACATGCATGAGTATGTTCATCACAGCACTATTCACAATAGCAAAGACACGGAATCAACCTGGGTGCCTCTCAATGGTGGATTGAATAAGGAAAATGCATACATATACACCATGGAATACTACACAGCCATAAAAAAAGAATGAAATCATGTTATTTGTAGCAACATGGGTGAAGCTAGAGGCCATAATCATAAGCAAATTAACACAGGAACAGAAAACCAAATATTGCATGCTCTTACTTTTTAGTGGGAGTTAAACACTGAGCACCCATGGATATAAACATGGGAGCAATAGACGCTGCAGATTACTAGAGGGCAGAAGGAGGGAGTGGGGCATGGTCACAAAACTACTTATTCGGTATTATGCTCACTGCCTGAGTACAATATACCCATATAACAAACCTGCACATATACCCTCTGTATCTAAAATAAAAGCTGACAAAAACGTATATAAATCATGTGTCCAGCTCAATGAATTTCCACAAAGTGAACACACCAGGTAAAAAAACAGAACACAACCATAATCTCAGGAGGTCTCCCATGCTTCCCTGTAGCCACAAGAGTCATCACTATGCTAATTTCTAACGCTGTCAAGTAGCTTTTTCTATTTTTGAACTTTATAGCAAAAGAATTATTTTGTCTACTAAAAAAATTGGATTGTTTTAAAGCTTAAAGAAGATTATATCTCTAAAGGGCTTAAAATGTGCAGGTGAGCATCACGCAATAATTTTAAGTTATAGCCATTATTGGCCAGATACATTTCTAGTTGCTCACAAGAACACTACAAAGTAGTTATTATTCTCCTCATCGAAAGAGGCTGAGTAACTTGCTCACTGCCTTACCAGTTAATTAGTGTGAGATTGTTATTTCCCACAACTGGCTTACTCCAAAGATTTCTCTTTCCTGTACACAATCCTGTAAAATGTCTCTTCATTTGATAACTGTATATGAACTCAAGGGAGATGTCTCCAAGCGGCTACTCACAGTCTTGGTATTGCTGTCTATATTAGAGTCAACTTTGAACTCTCTGCTTTCCAGCTCCAAGCAAAAGCCCTGCTGAAGGAAGCGATGCTGCTAGGAGTAGTGTATAGAACATGTATTCTGCCTCCTCTCCCTGGCAATCTGTATTCGATCTCTGTAAGTGGCTGAACCACCAGGAAGTGACATACCTAACAGGAGCCTGTTTCACCTTTTTCAGAATGCTCTTCTCAGAATTGTTGTTCAGCCTTACTTCAGCTTCTATGGAAGGTCACTTCAAGGAAACTTTTGAAATTTATCATTGCATTTGTTGTAAAAATGCTTCTGAGAACATTGCTCTCCACAACACTTGATAGCCCATTTAAAAAGGCTTGTTTGAGACTATTTTTCTGGTTAAGGCTTTGGTTGTGTTAAGGAACTAGGAAATTTCCTTCTTCTCAATACTAAGCATTCTGTAATTGCTTGTCTTACACTTCTCAACGAGGAAGCTCAGAATCAAATTTGAAGTTATACTACAGTCATTATTTTGGAATAATAGGCCATAAGTGTGATTGTAATAGGCTGCTAGAAGAGGACAATATTTGTAAACTTTAAGACAGTGCAACAAAAAGGTTTTCTTTGATCTAAAATTTTATTTTGGAATAACTTTGGGTCTATAGAAAAGTTTCAAAGATCATGTGATCTGTGCAGGGCGGTACTGGGTGGCACTGTGTGTGAACGCATTCTGTGATACTGAGGGTGCTTCCTACTCTTGTGTGTGGGAGTTCCTCCTACTTTGTGAGGTAATAGTTTAAACTATTTTATGGTGTAGTTGTATACACAATTACACTATATAATTCACACTGTTTATCAGTTTATATACCACCCTGTGTATCCATTCACACTCATTAGCAGGCACACTACTATCGTGTGTGTGTGTTAGCTGAGGCTGTGTGTAGTTCACACTACTACCCTGCATGTTAGCTTAGGCTGTGTGTAGTTCACACTGCTACCCTGCATGTTAGCTTAGGCTGTGTATAGTTCACATTACTATACGGTATATTAGCTCAGGCTGCGTGGAGTTCACATAACTATGCAGTGTATTAGCTCAGGCTATGTGGAGTTCACATTACTACCCTGTGTGTTACTTCAGGCTGTGTGGAGTTCACGCTATTACCCTACATGTTAGCTCAGGCTGTGTGGAGTTCACATGACTATGCTGTGTGTTAGCTCAGGCTGTGTGGAGTTCACGCTTCTATTCTGTGTATTAGCTCTGACTTTTTGGAGTTCACACCACTACACTGTAGGGTGATTCACACAGAGGAGAATATTTGAAAACTATGAAGATCATAATTTTATAGTACTGCGTTCAGCAGTACTAAATCTGAGGTCCCCAAAAGCAGACACCATTCTTAAAAAATTGATTATAAGGAAAAGAGATACTTTCCAAGATCATACCTTTATGAGAAAGTGGACAGAACAGTTATGTTTAGCGTTTACATGTTTTTCTGCCAAGTCTGTAAGTCAGAAGTTGACGCTACAACAAAGTTCCATGTGTGTGGCAGAGATTTCTGGTGTTAGCACTTCTAGTGTTAGTGGTGCCCAGGAGAGGCTTTTATTTAGAATTTGCAGCGAGGGACAAGGGAGAAACCATTCTTTATGGATTTGTGATAATCCACGTGGCTAGCAGGGCACATGGCCCGAGTGTGGATCTGGCTATGTTAACCTCCTAAGCTGTGGCCAAGGATTTATATTTCCAATACCCAAACAGTGGCTCTACCCATAAATGGTGGTAGATTTTGTTAATATATGGATAACATTTGGGATGGAATATCAAATAGAAAGTAGGTGCAGAGTGGTCACCTTTTGGCGGAGATGGTGGGACAAAGCCTAAAGTGCCCTAAAGGTACCCAGGAGTATACCCAAAGAGCAGAAGTTGGTGTTGAGTTCTGGACTTACGAAGGTAGGAGCTAGATGGCACAGAGAGTTTGCTGAGTCCTGAAGAAATAATCAGCCACCTAGCCCTGGCTGATGACTGACTCAGTGGTCAAGCCCAAAAAGGTAGGAAAATAAACACAGGGAAAGTAGGGGAGAGACACATTCCCACCCCTGTACTTGAAGAGGAGAAGTTTTCCCTCCACAGTCCTGGCCAGTGGCCTTGCCTTTACTCTTTGCCCCCAGGAAGTGGGGTGAGTTGTCTGGCTGGTGTCTGGTAGTCACTGGTGCAGGTCTTTTGGGGCCCCTGTTTCCTTTCCACATCTGTTCAATGCAAGAATACTGAGGAAGAGCCTCTTCTCCAGCTCAGTGTTCTCCAAGGAAAGCCATAGCAAGGCAGCCATTGCTGCTGCACACCTAATGCTGTACTCCAGCCTAGTTTTTGTCAGTCCCCATCTGCCTAGATCCTTTGCATCTTTCAATAAGTAAGAACTCAGAGAGTGAGGAGATGGCTCTAATGAACTGACCTTCTAAACCCCCAAAACTTCCCATCAATTCCTGTAGTTTTAATTTTGACTTGTTTGTATAGGTTTGTATATGATTAATGTCTGTCTTCTTGATTAGCGGGTCCAGGGGTGGGAAGGGTGATTGCATCGTACTCCTGGTGCCTGGTCCAATATGTCAAAGTCACACATAAAACTCATGGAAGGAAATGAATCAATGAGTCTCCCAAGCCCTTACGTTCTCTCTGGGCCTGACTGTCTTCCCCTCTTACAGGGCCCTCTTGCTGAAGTATGTAAAGCTCACTTGGACCACCCTGCTAAAGTGGTCAACATGGAGTCTGTCCTTGGAACTAGTTTTAACGCCAGTGCAGCTACCCACATGTCACGGCGCCGGCGCTCAAGTAGAGTCAGCTCTGTGCAACTGTGTCCAAGGAAAAGCCCTGTTCCAAAGAAAAAGCCTGCATTTTTCCCTTTGCCTTTTCCTGACTCCTCACTTCTAGCTTTGGGATTGTAAATTCTGGTCTTGGACTTGCTTCTCCAGCAAACCCCTTGGTGTGTCTTCTTGAACACATCTACATGCTTTCCCTGTTGCTTGATGCCCCAGGAAGGTACCGGAGTCTCAGACTAGATTTCAGGGGACAATGAAATCCTAGCTGATTGACATCCTCTTTTCCCCCACCGAGGCCACCTTGGGTGTTCTGGAGAAGTTGAAGCCAGCCCTGGGCACAGCTCAGTGAGAGGAATTTTGCTTTCAGACTTTTTTTAGAGGGTGGTGGCAGTAGGAAGGAAGGAGAGAAAAATGTTTATAAATACAAAAGCAAAAGAGTAACTTTCCCCATTTCTCTAAAAGTGCAAGCACACATTTTCTTTCCTCCCTTCCCTGGGTCTTTCTAGACTTTATTATTTCCTTTTGATACACGATTTTCTCTGGGGTGTATCTCTGAACCATTCCCGGACTCCTTCCCCTCCTATTTTATAGGAGACAGGCAAAGTCCAACACAAAGAAAACAAACAGAGCCTAGCGATGTGCAAGTGGCCTGCTGGTCCCGGCCACCTGCCGGAAGGCATTGAGTCAGAGCCCAGCGACACTTCTTTTGAAACAGAGCGATGTGCCTGCCATCCAAATCAAAGGTGCTTATAAAAAGAATTCCCTCTTTTGGGTCTGGGTGTTTTTTCCTCCCAGTTCCAGGTCCTGCCATCTTCCTGCTGTCACACAGGAAGGACCTGCAGTCTTATTCCTGTTTTGAATGGCAAAAGCTTTAACCTGTAGTACTTTTTCCTGTTCAGCTTGCTGAAGCCAACTCTGTGTGTGGTTCCAGAACCTGGCCAGTAGCTGTTACCTACAGTTTTGCCTCCCTGTTTCACTCTCTTTTCAAAAAATACAGGCTTTTTCCTCCTCTACCAGAAAAGTAATACATGCTTCCTATAGGAAATCACTACAGAAATAGGCAGGGAAAAAAAAAAAAAAAAAAGCATCCCCTGTTCCCCACCACCAAAAGATAAATTTGAAACATTTTATTCTAGACTTTTTTCGAGCATCCTTAAAGTTAGAAGAGTCTCGGCCTATTCTAATTATTTTCTTATTCATTAGATATTGAGGATTCACAAGTGGGATTTTATTTTTGGGTAAGAGTGTTCTAAGGAAGAGAGAGAACGAGAGAAAAATACTGGACACAGAAGGCGCATAAACTCAAGCACCCTCGGTATAATATTATTTCATCTTTTTGAACTCCCAGATTGGTGCTTGCTTACGATATTTTATATTTAGATTCATCCATTAATAAAACAGAGAAATGATGAATCAGCAACTACCTGGGTCAGCATCCCTCTGAGATGAATAACTTTGCACCACCTTCAGCTACTCTTCTGAATACTGTGTGTGTCCAGGAGACTGGAAACAGTTTATTTCTACATTATCAGTGTTTTCAAGGAAGCAAGTAAATGAAGAGATGGCAGGCAGCTTCATTAGGTGCAAAGAGGAGAATGGCGCCCCCTGTGGGCAGGCGCGTGGGGGCGCAGGGCTTGCACAGCAGCTGTTTGTTTCCAGCTCCAGCCACCTCCTCTCCCAGCACCTCTGGGCGGGGCACGACAGCTGTAGCTCTACGTGGTGGCTTGTGACATGAACAGGAATCAGCAGACCTCAGCTTGAGGTTTGCCTTGACCACATGTTTGCCTTTGCCCATTCTCCCTTTGTGGGTTGGCTTGTTTCTTAGTACAAGTGATATACAATTAAATGGTTTTTAAGACGCCTTGTAGGTCATACATTCCAGGTACAAAGTAAAACTGCATTTATAGAATTTGGAGACAAATCTCCACACATCGTTATATCTCACCCTAGGTCTCTCAGACCTGGCTGACTGTCAGAGGGTGTAGGGTTAGCCATCAGCCAGGATCCTGCACCTGTTTCTTACTAGACATGAGTGACTTTGGGCATGATGTTTAACTTCTGAACCTTCCTTTACTTTTTTGTCGAAAGGGAGTAGTAATGGGCACCTTTAGGGTTATAAGGATGCAATAAAAAATTAATTCCACAAATACTTATTAAGCACCCACCAAATGTCTGACGTAGTTTCAGGAACAGTTGGAAAGCAGTGAGCAAGAGCGGGAAGACGTCTCTTGTCTTGTGGAACTGCCATACTTGTTGGAAGTGAGGAAAACAGAAAATAAATAAAAATATCAGTGCTGCATAGACCATTAAAACCAGGTGAAGCCTGATACAGTGGTCCGTGCCTGTAATCTCCACTCGGGAGACTGAAGCAGGAGGACCACTTGAGCCCAGGAGTTCAAGTCCAGCGTAGGCAACATAGCAACCTTGTCTCTCAAAATCTTCTTACAAAAAGAAAGAAAATGGCCAGGTAGCCACTTCAGTTTGACTGGTTAGGGAAGGCATCTCTGAGGAGGTGACATTCAGGCTGAGATGTGAATTGTAAGAAGGAACCAACCATACGACAGTGGCTGCGAAGATATTTTAAGGGAGAGGGAACACAGTGTGAAGTCTTTAGGAAGGAAGGGGACAAGCTTTGTGTGTTGTGGCCTGAAGTGAAAGCTAGCTGGCTGGAGTGTGGAAGGTGAGGGGATTGAGGCATCCGGAAGGAAGTGAGGGGGAGGGAGCAGGGTTGCATAAGTCAGGAAATCAACTGGAACAAGGGGGAGGCTTCCCAGTTCCCAGCCCAAAGGTGCTCTTGAGTGAGTGGCTTATCTGTGAAAATAAGGAGAAAGAAAACGAGAAGGTTCTGAAAGAACCAGTTTCTTCTGAGTCCTAAAGGATAAAGGTAAAAAGTTCTACCAGATGCTCCTGTGCCAGATGGTTTCCGTGGTGGAGAGTGTCTGCCTGCGTCAGACGGAAGCCCTGAGGGAGAAGTGGGCCCTCTGGGGAGTCTTCAGAGGAGATGCCAGCAGTCCCTGAAGGTGGAAAAGTGACTAGAGATAGCCATTAGGTTCACAAAAGAAACCTTAAAATAGATCGAGTTAGAAATGCAAATTCAGTTCAGAGCAGGTCTGCGAATGTGTTGAAGCTTAAAAGATTCCTCTGGGAGGATTGGGAGGGGCAGAAAATGAAGGCAGAGCAGATGGGTTGGTGAATAGGAGCCAAACACTCTGGGCTACTCAAAGAAGCGAGTCTTAATTAAGGGAAGAAGCCCCAAATAACAAACCTGGTTGCTCTCCATTATTAATAGTATTTTTCATCCATTTGTGACTTGGTAACAGATTCATCGTGGGCTATTCGGGTCTGAGAGGGAAGGAGCTGTGTTCCTCTTCTGATTTACGAAGTCCTGTAGAGCAGCCCAAAGGCCATTCCTTAGGATTTCAAGGAAGGCTAATGTTGCAAATGAGAAGTAATTACAGCTCTCGGTTTCCAGCTGTCCGAATAGTAGCTCCGATGGTTAATTGGCTCTGCTTCTTTGGTCTACTTTCCTGAGGCTCTTGAACTCATTCTACTCCCTCTCCTATATCTTGGGGAATTTTCCCAGTCCAACAAACTCTGCACATTTAGGTTACCTCTAAGGGTGGGTGTACCATCTGACAACAATTTATTTCCAAGTTTCTGCAGCCACCTTGGCTAGTTGTCTGTGGAGTTAAAGAGTACTAGCTGTTCATTAGCACCTGTGACATTTGCATTAGCATTAATGAGGCTCATCTGAAAAACTCAGACACGGAGAGAGTAGAATTATTCTGTGCCATAGGAAGTGACGGGCGAAAGTTTCCCTGGCTCATTTAGGCACTAGTTAGGAACAAAGGAGCATCGAATTTGTCCCAAGATGATAATCCTATTACTTGTAAAGATGATTTTCTGGCAAGTTTGATAAACAGTATTTTCAAAGTATTTTATAAAGGAGACTTTCAAGCACACATAAAAGAATCATGTTACAATGAACTTTTATATGCTCATCACTGTCTCAACAATTATTCACATTTTGCCAATTGTTTTTCCTCTATTTCTCTCCTCTTATTTCTTTGCAATTTTCAGACCTCATGGTGTCTCATCTTTACCTTTTTCAGGGAATATCTCTAATAGAGTACCTATATCCCCCCCAATGCCATTGTTGTGAGTTGCATTTCCTGGGAAGCAAATTCTGAGATGCAGAGTAGTGAACAGAAAGTTTATTAGGAGTGGTTTGCAGGATTTGCATCTGCAAGAGGGAATGATAGGAAGCAAGGCCAGGACGAGGGAGAAGTTGGGCTGCTAGGTAATACATAGAAAAGACCCGGCTTGGGCCGGGCAGTGGCTCACGCCTGTAATCCCAGCACTTTGGGAGGCCGAGGTGGGGCAGATTGCCTGAGCTCAGGAGTTGGACACCAGCTTGGCCAGCATGGAGAAACCCCATTTCTACTAAAAATACAGAAATTAGTGGGGCATGATGGCATGCTCCTGTAATCCCAGCTACTCAGGAGACTGAGGCAGGAGAATGGCGTGAACTCAGGAGGTGAAGCTTGCAGCCAGCTGAGATCGCGCCACTGTACTCCAGCCTGGCGACAAAGCAAGACTCCTGATAAAAAAAAAAAAAAAAAAAACTCGGTGGAACACTGCAATGCTGAATTCTTATTATTTGTCCAGGGTCTGGAAGAGAAGGCTGGGCTTTAATAGTCCCATAATACTCCCCTATGGACCATCCTGTCACTAGGAAGTGAGAATAATCTTAAGGAGTGTGTCTTTCTTTGGCCTAGGGCAGTTTGAGGGCAATTTCTGGAGAGGCAAACAGCAGGTGGCTGTCAGCCAGCAGTACCCTGAGCTGTGGAGGGAATCTTCTTATTTCTGAAGGGGGATCAGGATGGCTCATCACAGCATCCATCATAGACATTCTTGCATCTAATAACATTAACAGTAATTCTTTAATATGACCTAGTAATATCTATCCAATGTCTGCAAATCATTATGCTAAATGAAGTTAAAACATTTCTTTAATGTGGGTCTATTCTGAGTTTTAAATATACAAATAAACGTGACTTTTCAAGAAGATTCTTAAACGTGCAACATTTAAAAAAATTATTTGATGACCTCACGTGTTTTTGGTTTTGCTTTTATTTTTATTTTTTGGGGACATATACCAAAAAACAATGCTTTGAACTCAGTAAACACGGGGACGTGACAGTTTTTATTTCCCAGTGGTTGAGAATAGCTTAGGCCAAGACCCTCTCACATGGCAAAGAGGTGAGTGTTTGGTGTAGAACTATAAGAGTAAGTGGTACTTGGATGCTACTTCGTTCTAAGACAGCTATGAGTTACGTGAGCATCTGAAGATATTTTGCAGTTCAAACAAGATGTATACTAAAAATGCTATGTACTTTGTCACATAGACAGTCATTCACTAACAGAGCTTTTTGATGTGGTCATTTCTGCACAGTGGAAGCAGGAACTGATGAAGAGTCTCTTTGTGGATGCTGTGAAGTTATTTTTAGATTGCTACAAAGCCTCATTTATAACGGCTACTCTAATCTTAAGAGGCTGGTGTTGGAGACCAAATAACTGTAAAGAAGTGGTATTCTAAGGTTTAGTGAAAGGTCCATAAATCAGTAGATTGCAGATGTGCATACAGCACGGACCAGACATTGGAAATGATAAAAGGGATACAGTTTGCTTTCATAGGCATTTCTATTGGAGTGATGAAAAGAAACATGGTAATTAACAGAATGGAGTGAAACAAGTAAACATGTCTGCAGTTTTGTTTTATTGTTGTTGTTGTATGGTTGGTTCTCGCTTGAGCTCTTTTTAGAAACATCACCTCAATTAATGTAAGTATGCAAGTGTCATTTCTATTTCATAAAAGTAGAGAGCATTCTTAATCACACAGGTAATAAGTGAACAGGTTGATTGGGAATACAGTCTAGCCATTTTAACAGTAACTCTATTCTAGTTCTGACAGACAGCGATGCAGTTTAACAGGGGTCCAGGCTACAGAAAGAAATAGTATCTCACAAAAAAGACTATATGCAGTGGCTCATGCCTGCAATCCCAGCACTTTAAGGACGCCAAGGCAGGACGATCGCTGGAGCTCGGGAGTTCAAGACCAGCCTGAGCCACATGGAGAAACCCTGTCTCTACAAAAAATAAAATTAAAAATAAAAAACTAAAAGAAAAAAGGTCCCTTGTAAACTTTATGGGTCTGCAGAAACATTACTTCTTATTAGTACATCTGAAAATCTGCTGTTTTTCTAGCAACCTTTGCTTTGACATATATCTTATTTTAAGTGCACACTTGTCATTCAGTGATTGCAAGTCATGTACCACACAAAATTAACAAAAATATATGTATTTCCACTAAAATATATATGCTTTAAATTCTTCAGCCTGAGGATAAGTAAATATGAGAGCATTAAAAAAATCTGAGATACAGTTATTTATATATTATGTCTGCCAAATTCTCTGCTAATGTGCAGTTTAATTTCAGGTTTACCTTAAAATGTCACTGCTTAAAGGTAAAAGCTGGGTAACAAGCCTGTGGATAAAAATAAACAGACAGTTTGTACAAAGGGAAAATACAAAGCAAGAATCCAAAGCTCAAGGAGATGTGGGTGAAAACTGAGCGATGAGCAGTTTTTGCATTTTAAGGAAAGTCCAAACTTTGCCTAAGGTTGTGAACCAAGGGGAGAAAGCAGTTCTTGTCTACATGATTAAACCTTAAAATTGTATCTTACTGCAATACTCTAGCTAATCAAAGTGAAATTTGGGTGCTTGACCTCACAGTCAAGAAGGAAATCTTGAATTTCTACAGTTTCCTTATTTAGCTAAAGAATTCTAAAACATATCTAATGGAAAACCATCTTTAGAGAATTTCCCGGGTGATACATTATTTTCTTTGGCTTAATACCTCTGAATAGCTATTAAGTTCACTTAGAAATTTGTTTGTGTCTTAACATTGTCACCATTACTTAGTAGACACCTAGAATTTTCTATGTTCCTTCAATATTAGTTAATGGAAATACTAAAAATGGAAGAAAAAATGACCAAATGACCTAGTACTGTGGCTTGGGGTAAGGAGACCACATTCTAATTCTCATTTAATCAATATTTATTTAAAGAATCAATTTTTGAGCACCAGGCTCTACTCTAGATGTCAGGAATAGGGTTTTGAACAAAAGAAACTGTGTTTTCATGAAGCTTATATTTATCATATGAAAAAGACACAAAATCAAGGAAATGTAACACAAATGGTGATTTCTATGATGAAGAATCAAGAAGGATAAAGGGATTTAGAGGATTGTTGGTTGCTCTTTTGGAAAGAACGGTCAAATAACTCTCTGAAGTGTTCATATTTGATGTAAGTCTTGAAGGATGTTGGGAAAGAATGGTCAAATAACTTTCTGAATGTTAATATTTGAGATAAGCCTTGAAGGAACTAGAATAAATTTGAGAATTTAGGGGAAGAATATTCCTGGAAGGAGAAACCTAAGCAAAGGCCCTGTGGCAGGCATCACTTATTTGACAAACCAGCAAGGAGGCCAGGATGGTTGGAAAGGATTGAGCTAGGAAAGGAGGATGAGAGGTAAGAAATAAATTGTAGAGCAAGCTAGAAGCTATATTACATGGGACCTTATAGGATTTGGTCAAACTTTGGATTTTACTGATATGCAATGGAAATCCACTGGCAAGTTTGAAGAAGCACATGATATCATTTATGTTTTAGAAAGATCATTCCAGCTACTATATAGAAAACAGTGAAGAGCAAAAGTAAAAACAGAGATCAGTGGATGACTACTGCAGTAACTCAGGATATACAACGCTGTGGTGAGGTGGTAACATATGGTTGTATGTGAGATATATTATGTAGACCAGGCCAAAGTATTTCATGTGATTGTTCTGTAGAAATCTGGTTTATATAAATGACTTTGAGAGGTGATAAAAATATAGTGAAATGAGTCCTCTTTATGATATTTTATTATATAAAATTTCAAACATAAACAAATGTAAAATGAATAGTATGGTGGACCTCTGTGTATCCATTACAAAGATTTGGTCAATCTTGTTTCACTGATGTCTTCCTACCAGTATTTTTTCTCTTCCTGGATTATTTTATAATAAATCCTAGACATCACATCACTTTACCGTCAATAATATGTATGTCTAATAAGTAAAAACTTTTAAAAACCCCACAATATCATATGCAAAATTCCACAATATTAACAAAGTTGATAATAATTCTTTATCACAATCTAAAATCAATAGGTGTTCAAGTTTTCCCAGTGTTTTCTTATGAATATATTTTTACAGTTGAGTTGTTTAGATTAGGATCCAAAGAAAGTCCACCCATTTCATTTGATCAAAATGTCTTATAAATCTCTTTATATCCACCCACCTTCTCCTATCCTTTTAATTTTTTTTTTCTGATGTCTATTTGTTGAGGTCCTGGATATTTGCCCTATAGATTTTTTTTTTTTTTTTCAGACGGAGTCTCACTGTGTTGCCCAGGCTGGAGTGCAGTGGCGCGATCTTGGCTCACTGCAACTTCTGCCTCCTAGGTTCAAGCCATTCTTCTGCCTCAGCCTCCAGAGTAGCTGGGATTACAGGTGCTTGCCGCCACACCCGGCTAATTTTTTGTATTTTTAGTAAAGACGATTTTCACTATGTTGACCAGGCTGGTCTTGAATTCCTGACCTCATGATCCACCCTCCTCAGCCTCCCAAAGTGCTGGGATTATAGGTGTGAGCCACTGCTCCCGGCCTAGAATTTTCTCTTAGATTTGACCAATCATATTATGTAGTATTTAAACATGTGTTTTTATCCTCATGATTTACTATGAAACTGTGAGGTAGACATAGAAGCTTGATTATATCCTTTTTTAGGGGCAAGGGTGGGGAAAAATAATTCAAAGGTGGTACCATGTACCACCTATTGCATCAGGGGACACATGATTGCCAGTTATCAATTGCACTTTAATGAAGTTAAAATTGATGAGTGGTATGGTAGACTAAATAGTGATCCCACTTTCTAAAGACATCTGCAGCCTGATTCTGAACTGTGGATATGTTATGCTATGTGGCAATAGGGACTTTGTAGACGTAATTAAAATTATAGTCCTTAAAATAGAAAGAGTAGGAGGGATTACCCAGGTGGATTTAATTGAATCACATGACTCCTTTAAGGAAGAGAACCTCTCCCAGCAGAAGTCAAAAGAAGCAGAAGAGAAATATGGTAGGTGTGGAAATCAGAGCTTGCAAGCATGAGAAAAATTTGATATGCTGTTGCTGGCAGTGAAAAATAGGGTCCTGTGTATAAGAACCAAGAGAAACCTCTAAGAGCTTAGGCAGTACTCAGGCTGACAGCCAGCATGGAAATGGGACCTCGGTCCTACCACTGCAAGGAAATTCATTCTGCTCACAACCTGAATGAACTTGGAAGCAGATTCTAAGAGCCAAGACCAGCTGATACCTTGATTGGGATTTCCAAAACCTGAAGCAAATAAATCAGTCAAGCTAACCCACACTTTTCACCTCTGAACCATGGGATAATAAATTTGTGTGGTTGTAAGCTGCTAAATTTGTGATATTTGTTAGACCAGTAACAGAAAACTAATATTAATACAAGTGAATGCAGGGATTGTCAGCCTGATTCACCTGTTATTACAAATTCTTCACCCATCTTTCATCTTCATGGTTTCAGCAGTCATTGATGATTATTGTTTAGATCTGTTGTTTTTAAGGGTTACAAAATGGTGATTATTTAAGATCATTCTTTCTGTATTTATTAGCTGGAATTCTTCCTTAAATAATAACTTTTCTTCATCCACTATTTAGCTACCTTAAAATAAATTTTGGACATAGAAAACAAGATAAATACCTGTTTTTTCCTTTATTTACTAATTTACAGAATACTGAGAAGATTGGTTTGCTACTATTTAAGAAGACCAATTAGAGTTTTGGTATTATTATGAATTAATGGATTGTTGTATATGCATGTTTCAACCACAATGCTGTCATTCATTTCCTTTTGATGCTTAAATGATCCCATTTGCGACTAATGAAAAACCCGTTAAGTTGGATCCTTGTGTCTTTTTGTCAAGAGCTAGTCTTGAACTCCTGGACTCAAAGTATTCTCCTGCTTTGGCCTCCCAAAGTGCTGGGATTACAGGTGTGAACCACTGTACCTGGCATACAATAGCATTTTTGTTTTCTGGCATTGCAACTCATCCAAGGTTTATTTTGTACATTTTAAGCCCAGACAGTGCATTGTCCATTTCCCCAAGAATCCTTTGTTCATTTCAAGTATTTAGAGAACACAATTTGGGCACTTAGGGGTTGTTCTTGTCATTGTTTGAAGGCTATCTCAGTAGACAGAGATAGAAATTATGACTTTACAGCATACTTCCAATCCAAAGGTTACAATACACCGTTTTTGCTTAACCACTTTTATTTTCATCCTTGAATATGTTTGTTAAACATTTTCAGGTGGACACGGTGGTTTACGCCTGTAATCCCAACACTTTGGGAGGCCGAGGCGTGACCATCCTGGCTAACATGGTGAAACCCCGTCTCTTCTAAAAATACAAAAAATTAGCCGGGTGTGGTGGAAGGCGCCTGTAGTCCCAGCTACTTGGGAGGCTGAGGCAGGAGAATGGTGTGAACTCTGGAGGCGGAGCTTGCACTGAGCTGAGATTGCGCCACTGCACTCCAGTCTGGGTGACAGAGCTAGACTCCATCAGAAGAAAAAAAAAATTCATTTCTAACATTCATACAATTAATTGATTTTATTATTACTAATAATAAGATTGATGAAATTGGTTTAAGATGTCTTTGCAGGTTTTGTTTTCTCTTTTTAGAATTTATTCCTGTAAGAAAGTACAGTCAAAATACTGAATTTTATTTTATTTGTTTTATTTTTAACTTTTATTTTAGATTCAGGGATACATGTGCAGGTTTGTTATATAGGTAAATTGTGTGTTGTGGGGGTTTGCTGTACAGATTATTTTATCACTCAAGTAATAAGCATAACACCTACTAGGTAGTTTTTTTATCCTCACCCTCCTCCCACCCTCTACCCTCATGTCAGTCCCAGTGGCTATTGATCCTTTCTTTGTGTCCATATGTACTCAATGTTCAGCTCCCTCTTGTAAGTGAGAACACGTGGTATTTGGTTTTGTGTTTCTATGTCAGTTTGCTTATGATAATGGCTTCCAGTTTCATCCATGTTGCTGCAGAGGACATGATCTTGTTCTTTTTTATGGCTGCATAGTACTCCATTGTGTATTCCACATTTTCTTTATCCAGTCCACTGATGATGGGTACTCAAGTTGATTCTATATCTTTGCTATTGTGAATGAACATATGTGTGCATGTGTCTTCATGGTAGAACAATTTACATTTTTGGGGGTATATACCCAATAGTGGGATGGCTAGATTGAATGGTAATTCTAAGTTCTTTAAGAAATTGCCAAACTGCTTTCCACAATGACTGAGCTAAAAATACTGTATTTTAAAGTGTTAAATAAAATACTTCACGACGTGGTCATGCCACCCATTTTAAATACAGTGTAATTTACTTGTTTTTGTTTTTGTTTTATTTTAGGAGGTTATAGTTTTGTTTTTGTTTTAATTTTGTATTTAAATGTATAAACATTTACATGACTCTATGTAAAAATAAATCAATAAAACAAGGGGCATTCTGAGAGTTCTAGCTGCTTATTTCCTTTCCCTACCTTCATTGTCTTTCTTTAAAACTTTTTTAGTTTTATATCTGTCAATTTTTAATTTTCAAAATATGAACAAATTATGCATGCATATATACATGTGCATATATATAGTTATTTATAGTCTTACCTAAATAAAAATGATTCTTTTTAGTATGCAATTTATCTCACTTTTTTGTTTAAAATATCCTGCAGATCACTTCATGGCAGTATATAGAGATCTTTCTCATTCTTTTTCATAGCTGGACAATATTCCATAGTTTACTCAGAGTAAATTTATGCAACCAGCCCCCTTTTGTTGGACACTTAGATTGTTTCTCATCTTTTATTATTATAAATAGTGCTGCCATGAGTAGTTTTTGGCCCTTCTCTTTTCCTATTTGCTTGTGTATGTTTGAGATGTATTTATAGAATGGGGTTGCTGGATCAAAGAGTAATTGTTCGAGGCATTTTGGTAGATATTGCCAAATTCCACTCCATGGAATTTTGCAATACGATAACCCATTTTTGAGAATTGCTTGGTGAAGACTGACTACTTTTGCCATTTCTTGGCTGTGTAGTTATTGGCAAACCATGCATACCCATTGAGCATTAATTCTCCATATGTAAATCATGGGTAACAATTTTTTTCTTAAATAGTAGGAGGATAAAATGTGAAAAGGACAGAAAGGAAATGCCTGATATAATGTGTTTAATAGATGTAAGCGTCCTTTCTTAGATCCTTCCAGTCGTTGATTTGATACATGTATATTGTGAACCATGTGCCAGATGCTATTCTAAGAACTAGAGATCCAGCAATAAGCAGACCAATAAACTCTTTTCCTCAGCGAAATTAAATGAAACAAAAATTTATAAACAGATGAAAAAAGATACATTCAAATAGTGCTATGAGCCAAAAAAGCAAATAGGATAATGGGAGAGAAAGTGGACACAGTCAAGAGTTTTTCTGTACCTGAATTTTCTCATTAAAAAATATGATACATATAATTTAACCTATTACACAAGATTGTTTGGAAAATGAAATGAATTTCTGGAGATTTAGCTGTTTTAGAAAGTTGCTTAGCAATTGTTATCCTTGAGGAAAATAATAACACAAAAGATGCTGTATTGGTGTCCTGGGGCTGCCGGAGCAAAGCACCACAAATAGGGTGGCAAAAACAACAGAAACTATTCTCTCACAGTTCTGATAGCTGGGACTCTGAAATCAAGGTGTCAGCAGGGCCATGCTCCCTCTGAAACCTGTAGAGAAATCCTTTCTTGCCTATTCCCAGCTTCTAGTGGTTTGTGGACAACCTCTGTGGCATTCCTTGGCTTCCAGATGCATAACTCCAACTTTTGCCTTCATTGTTAACAGGGTGTTCTCTTTGTGTCTCTGAGTCTTCACACAGTTGTCTATGGACACTCATCATATTGGATTGGGAGTCCACCCTACTCCAGTATGGCCTCATCTTAACTTCAGCCATACAGCTGCAATGGCCCTTTCGAAATAAGGTCATATTGTGAGGCACTCAGAATTGGTACTTTAATATGTCTTTTATTCAGGGCATAGAGGTACAATTTAATTCATAACAGATTACATTATGCAAAAGGCAGGATTTAAAACAAGCCCCAAGTGTCTTTCTAGCACAGTAATAGAAATGGAGATGACCAAACATGAGGGACTCTGACTCTTTCTCCTAAGGGGTCTGAGTGAGGAGGCTCCCAACAGAGCTGCTTTAGCTGTCAATTTAGCTTCCACGTGACTGGTCATTCTGTCTGGTTCCTTCCTCCCTTTCCCTGGGCACCAGATCTTCACATTTGTCTTTTTTTCCCCCCTCCCCTTCGTACACTGGCGTGGAATTTTTAGGGAACAAGTTAGTTGTTCTCGTGAACATGTTAGCAGATAGTGCTCAAACAATTAAAATTTATTCCCTTTCTTCCTAAAATGAAAAAAAAAGTTCATAGTTATTTACAATTACAGCAATAATAAGGCAGAACAGAAAGCATAAAGGAGAGATCAGCAGACACCTGGGAAAGAGGCGATCACTGTCTGGGGACTGTGCTTCAGAACCTGTTCTCCGTGCCAGTGTGTGCCTCTGTGTGCGAGAATGTGTATGCTGGTGTGCGTGTCATCTTTGTCTGTGTCTTTGTCAATTAGGAATACATCTGTCTGAAAGTAATCAAACACCAAACTGGGGTGGATTTAACACATAAACGTTTACTTTTCTCACATTTCAAGAGCTTTGGTGGTAGCTGGTTGCTGATGATTCGAGGTTGCAATGATGTCAGAGCTGAGACTCAGCTATGTTCTTATCCTTTCCATTATGGCCTGATAGTAGCTGATGCAGTTCTAGCCATATTTTTGGTAAGCCAGGAAAGAAGAAAGCAGAAATGTGTCACTCCTCCTCTGTCAGGAAAGTAAAATTTTTCTTGAAACTATACTGTGCCTTTCCTTCATCACAGTAATTAGATCTACCTGTCTAATTTTCAGTTAAAAAAATTAAAAACACCTGTTTCTAGTTAATGGCAGCCTTAGAATATGAGGAACAAGATTGTTTAGGTCAAGGTGTGGCAAACCATGATCCATGGACCAAATCTGCCCACTGCTTGTTTTTGTAAATAAAGTTTTACTGGGACATAGCCACACTCATTTTTCTACATAAATGTTTTCTATGACTGCATTTATACTACAACAGAACTGAGTGGCTGAGACAACAATCATATGGCCTACATATCCTGAAAGGTTAACCATGTAGTCCTTCGTAAAAAATGCTTACGGACCCTTGGATTAGCTCAATTCATGATCCATAGACTAAGACTGGGCACATTGTTTCCCCGCCCCAGCCCTGCCAAAAATGGGTTTTATTAACAAGGCAGAAAGTTGGAATGGATGTTGGGTTGTCAATTAAAGATGTTTGCACAGTGCTGTTGGTAGTGGAGATTGGGGAGATCATAGAGGAAAAACACAAGGTTAAAAGTGAACCAACAATTTATAGAAACCATGGTTTATCCCTAATTTCATCATCCACTCTTTTAATCAACATTCTCTTCCTGTTGTGGCTTTTATTCCTTCTGCACTACTCTCTACCTCTAACCCTTAGGGCCCCCTCAACCATCTCTGAAGATTTTGCTTTCTGGAAGGTTTTAATTTTACTTATGTATACCTTAGAGTAAATTTAAGGCAACATAGTCCTTTCTATGTAACATATATTTTAAGCCTCCATTTATGGGGAAAAAAAATTTTAGGCTCCAGAATACATGGGAAGAGGCCTTGCTTCTCTTCTTCCTTCCTTCGTTTATTCCTTCCTTCCTTCCTAGTCTGTCTCTTCTTTCCTTCCTTCCTTCCTTCCTAGTTCCTTCCTTCCTTCTTTCCTTCTTTCCTTCCTTCCTCCCTCCCTCCCTCCCTCCCTCCCTCCCTCCCTCCCTCTCTCCCTCCCTCTCTCCCTCCCTCCCTCTCTCCCTCCCTCTCTCCCTCCCTCCCTCTCTCCCTCCCTCCCTCCACAGGTATTCATTAAGCATCTATACATTCCAGGCTTTGTTCTAGGTGCTGGGGATACAGCGAGAAGACAAAGTCCCTGTCCTCACAGAACTTACATTCTACTAAGAAAAGCAGAGCATAAGTAAGCCAGCACATAAAACACAGCAAAACATCACATAAGAATGAGTACTTTAAAGAGAACTTAAGTGGGATGAGGGCATGGATCATGACAAGGGTGCTACTTTTGAGAGGGAGGCCAGGGAAGGCTATTCTCATGAGGAAGCACTCCAGCCTAAAGACAGTGAGGCAGGGAATCCTGCCTATACCGAAAAATGGATTTCAGGTGGAGGGAAATGCAAAGTCCCCGAGGCAGAGCTTTGATTAGAAGAGTCAGCGCTAAGGGTGGGCAATGAGTGGCGAGAAGAATGCCGCAGATGAGACTGAGGTTATAGCCAGGAGTTAGGTTACACTGCGACTTGTAAGCCATGGAAAGGTGTGAGTTTATTTGAAATAGAGTGGCAAGCCATTGGAAGATTTTGATTATGGTTATAAGGTACTTGGACTGATACTTAAATGGATCCCCTTGGATTACTTGGGGACAGAAAGCCCATTTCCATACATACACTATAGAAATAAGCCATGCTCCAAATAACATTTTGGTCAATGATGGACAATGCATACAATGATGGCCATCCAGCAAGTTAAGGTTAATTTATTATTGAAGAAAGAAATAATTTTAAAAATTAATTTAGTATAGTCAAAGGGTACAGTGTTTATAAAGTCTACAATAGTGTACAGTCGTGTCCTGGGCCTTCACATTCACTCAGCATTCATTCACTGACTCACTCAGAGCAACTTCCAGTCCTGCAAGTTCCATGTATGGTGAGTGCCCTATACAGGTGTACCATGTTTTATCTTTATCTATATTTATCTATATTTATCTATATCTTTGTCTATATTCTTACTGTACCTTTTCTATGTTTAGATTTTTACAAATATTCCCTTTGCACTTCAGTTGCCTATAGTATTCAGTACAGTCACATACTGCACAGGTTTGTAGTTTATGAGCAATAGGCTGTACCACATAGCCTAGGTGTGTGGTAAGCTACGCCATCTAGGTTTGCTTAAGTACACTCTAGGACGTTTGCACAATAACACAATTTCCTGACAACACATTTCCCAGAACATATGCCTGTCATTAAGTGGCACATGAACTGTAGATAACATGCTGAGTTGTGAAAAGTGCTTTGTAAGCAATGAATTTCTTTTCATTCGTTTAATGAGTAAATATTGAAGAATGACTATATTGTGTTCCCCTTTTTTAGGATTTGGGGATACAATGAATGAGACATAAGCCCTAACCTTGTGGAATGTATAGTCTAATGATTGAGTTTTAGAAGTAAAATGATGATTCCAACTAGTGTAGTCAGTCCTATAAAAAGGGTCAACATAGGGGGATGAGTAAGCCCATGGAGAAGAGCCACAAAACCAGACTGAGGTGGACCAAGAAGGAAGAAAGATGTGTTCACTTAAGGTGTGTTTTGAAGGCTGATCCGTGGGGTCAGAGCATCTGAGTTTGCCAGATAAATACAGGATACTCTGTTACATTTGAACATTTGAACTTTAAATAAACAACAGATAATTTTTAATGTAAGTATGTCCCAAATATTGCATGGGGCCTACTTTATTTTAAGTTCTGGGATACATGTGCAGGACGTGCAGGTTTGTTACATACGTAAACGTTTGCCATGGTGGTTTGCTGCACCCATCAACCCATCACCTAGGTATTAACCCTGCATGGTGCATACTTATACTAAAAAGGCATTCATTGTTTATCTGATTTCAGATTTTACTGGGCATCCCTTAGTTTTTATTCCCCAAATATATCAAATCCTAGAGAATATCCTTTATGGGAGGATATGCAAGTAGTTGAGTAAACACAGAGTTCAGAGTTGAAGACAAGCATGTTGAGAGAGAATTGGGTTCAACTAAGTAGGTTGGGCCAAGTTTGCAACCTATTGTGAGGATGAAATCCAGCAGACGCCTGTGAAGGGTTGTAAACAGGGATGTGACATACTCAAATTTTATATTTAGGAGAAAACACAAAACTCTGGTTAAAGTGTAATGGGGGCTGCCGAAGGGAAACCATAGCTTGATGAGAGGAAACACTATAAATAAGTCATTTTTAGATGCTAGTTTTTAAATTTTATTTTATTAAAAGATTTAGCTTCTTTCATATTCCTCTGAGGAAGGGTTTATTATAAGCTCTTCCTCATTAGTCTATACTAATTTTATTCCTAAACCAGCAGAAAAGAACTTTGAAAAGAAAATTCTTTAACAAGAAGCAAACACAAGGTCTCACAAAATGAGAGCTTCCTTGCAAAGCACGCAGAACGCTTCCACAGGAATTATCTCATTTGCCCTCACAATCACTCTGCAATTTCCATTTTAGGAGGTGAAGGGATTATGTGTCAAAAGCTTCCTTTCTCTCAGTTGCTCGGCCTGACCTCAGGCAGGGACCCCTGAGGGTTCTCTGACAAGCGGAAGGCTCAGGGGTTCTTCTGAGGCCAGGAGGACAGTGCTGTAAGAAGGAGGCCACACTCTCTCCAGGCAGCGGGAAAGGCAGGCCCCTCAACTCTTCAGCAACAGCAGCGCCCAGAGTTCAGCCTGACTTTGAGGCTGATTCATGAGGGCTGGCTGTAATTTCTCTGGAGATGAAAATGCAAAAGGAAATTTCTCATCAAGAACAATGCCGCCAGCCACGAAAATGCTGAAGCAAGATTCCCTTCTAGTAATTTGTCATCCATATTATCTTCCTGTCAGAAAGTTTTGGCCTATAAAACCTGTTTTTCTTCACCAAATCTTGTTTTTTCTTCTCCCTCTCCCCTTTCTCTGATTCTCTGTCAGCCTCCTGGTTCTCTTAGAGTGTTCTTTATATGATCATTCATTCAGTCATTCACTATTACTATGATGACTATGTGTATGAGTTTGTTTTTGTTGCTATAAAGGAATACTTGTGGCTGGGTAATTTATGACAAAAAGAGGTTAATTTGGCTCATGGTTCTTCAGGCTGTGCAAGTACGACACCAGCATCTGCTTGGCTTCTGGTGTGGCCCAGGAAACTTTTAGTCATGGTGGGAGATGAAGATGGAGCAGGCAAGTTACATGATGAGAGAGGAAGCAAGAGAGAGAGGAGGAAGTGCCAGTCTCCTTTAAACAACCAGCTCTTGCACAAACTAACAACGAGAACTCACTCATTACCATTAGGAGGGCACCAAAACATTTGTGAGGGAGCCGTCCTCATGACCCAAACACCTCCTGCCAGGCCTCACCTCCAACATTGAAGATTACATTTCAACATGAGATTTGGAGGCGACCAACATCTGAACCGTATTGCTATGTGTATTAGTTTGTTCTCACACTGCTATTAAAGACCTACCCCAGACTGGGTGATTTATTTCAAAAAAAGAGATCTAACAGACTCACAGTTCCACATGGCTGGGGAGGCCTCACAATCATGGCAGAAGGCAAAGAAGAAGCAAAGGCATGTCTTATATGGCAGCAGGCAAGAGGCCTTGTGCAGGGGATCTCCCCTTTATAAAACCATCAGATCTCATGAGACTTATTCACTATTATGAAAATGGTACGGGGAAAAGCCCACCCCCATGATTCAATTACCTCCCACTGGGTCCTTCCCACAACATTTGGGGATTATTACAATTTAAGGTGAGATTTGGGGGACACGTAAGCCAAACCATATCACTATGATTACTGTGGTGACTTCAAACATGAGGCCTGTTTCTGACCTAATTACCAAAGAATAAAATGATGGTCAAAGACTTCTCCTTACCAAGGGAAAGTTATAATAGTTTGAGAGAGAGAGAGAGAAATAATAATAATAAGTAGCAATGATTACTAGATGCTGGGAAGTTTATATACATTGATTTTAAGGACTTTATATACATTCATTTAATATTCATAACAATTCCACGAGAAAACAATAATTATCACCATTTTATGGATGAGAAAACTGAGGCACAGATGGTTTCAGAGAATTGCTTGCAGTCTCAAGGATGGTGGAAGAGCTGGGCAGAGATAAGCAGTCTGGCTGCACAGTTAATTCTTAACAGTGTGCTTTATAAGTATGTATCACCTATCTAGAGATAATATGTTTTTCTACAATTCATTTGTGTAATATAAAGTTCATTATTTAAGGATCATTTTCTATGGGTATTTACACCATTGCATAGATGCAAGGATAGAGGTAGCTTGTGTATTGTTTGTCAACAGACCATCTAATCCAGATCAGAGGTGCCAGGTGTGTACATGGGATAGCTGTATCTGCTAGTCTGGAATTTTAATGGGGTTTGGGGTTAAATATTGAGATTTTAGAGTCTTCTATAATAAGAATTTAAAGCCTTGAAATGATCGACTAGGGCTAAGAATTGATGAAAGAGGAAGTAGAGAAAAAACTCTCTCAAGCTTCAACATTTATTTAGTGGATGAGCAGAGAACAAGAACCATAAAGAAGGTGTATAAGAAAGCGTGTGGGGCAGGAGGGAGATGAGAGAAGAGAATGCCATGGGAGACCAAAGAATGACATTCAAGGATGGAGTCATTCATGTGTCAAATGCAGCAGAGATGTCCACTTCACTTCCTAACCTGAAGGGCTGATTCATGTACAAATACAAGTTGACAGAACCGACTGTCAACTTCTGTTCATAAAAACTGCTTCATAGCAACTAGCCTGAGGTGGTTCAGGCTTTTCTCTAGTCGCGTGGTATGGTCTGGCTGTGTCCCAACCCAAATCTCATGTCGAATTGTAATCTTCATAATCCCCATGTGTTGAGGGAGGGTGTTGGTGGGAGGTGATTGGATCATGGGGGCAGTTTTTCCCATGCTGTTCTCACAATAGTGAGTTCTCATGAGATCTGATGGTTTTTTTTTTCTTTATTATTATTATTATTATACTTTAAGTTCTAGGGTACATGTGCATAATGTGCAGGTTTGTTACATATGTATACTTGTGCCATGTTGCTGTGCTGCACCCATCAACTCGTCAGCACCCATCAACTCGTTATCAGGGGTTCTTCTCCCTTCTAATTCTCTGTCTTTCCAGCCACCTTATGAAGAAGCTATCTGCTTCTCCTTTGTCTTCCACCATGATTGTAAATTTCCTGAGGCCTCTCCCTAGCCATGAGGAACTGTGAGTCAATTAAATCTCTTCCCTTTACAAATTACCCAGTCTCAGGTATTTATAGCAGTGTGAAAACAGACTAATACACCCAGGTTGCTATTCTCCTCTTTTCCTTAAAATGGTTGGGTGCTTCTCTTTCACACATGTGCCTTTGCATAATTGGAGGTCATCTGGGCTTCAAACAATTTCCACCTACTTCATCCTGTCTGGATGAGCCCCTTGGCCAAAGATGGCAAACCTGGGCCTTTGATTGTTCTGGTTTTATGAGTTTGCTTTTGACGGAGAAAACGAGATTAAATACCCCTAGAACAGAATGGACTGGACTGAATCCACAGTCAGGTGAACTGGAGGGGAGAAGATAGAAGTCTTGGGAGAAATTACATTAATTAAAAGAGGAGAGACAGTGAGTAAAGTTAAGTTGAGTAAGGAATAATTATTTTTTTATTTTTATTCATTTATTTTTTTTTTGAGATGAAGTCTCGCTCTGTCACCCAGGCTGGAGTGCAGTGGCACGATCTCGGCTCACTGCAAGCTCCGCCTCCCAGGGTCACGCCATTTCCCTGCCTCAGCCTCCCGGAGTAGCTGGGACTACAGGCGCCTGCCGCCATGCCTGGCTAATTTTTTGCATTTTCAGTAGAGATAGAGTTTCACTATGTTAGCCAGGATGGTCTTGATCTCCTGACCTTGTGATTCGCCCACCTTGGCCTCCCAATGTGCTGGGATTACAGGCATGAGCCATAATCACTGTGTTAACAATACTGTCATCACTGACAATAACAATATCATTACTGCCTCTATGACTGCCACCACTGTCACTACTATGATTACTCCAACAGCCTCCATTTCTTCCATTACTGTTCTGTGGCCTCAATAACTTCTCTACCACCACTACTAGAATCACTACCATCAGCAACCATTCATTTGCTACAGTTGATGATGTTCATGTCAGCCCTTGGGATAAGGGGTTTACATCGAATATTGTGTTAAAACCTTGCAGCACTCCTATCAGGAAAGTAGTGTCATTCTCCTTTAAGAAAAAGAGGGCGGTTCAGGAATTGGAGTTGATTAATAGGTTGTGGAGCCTGGGCTCTCAACCACTCCTTAATCCTTTCCCTGAATGCTGGCCACCTGTGATAGGTTATAACGACATCGTCTGCCTCCTCAATTTTTTTTGATGGCAATGTAAGGCATCATTTTGTTCTTGGGAGAAAGAGCCCCGCTCTTTAGTGTTTGTCTATAAACATGTGGTATGAAAGGAAATAAAAGTAGATGTGCTTTTGCTTCATTGGCAGAAAGAAGATGTTGGTGATATAGGGATATACAGTGCAGAGAGCAGGTGTCTGGGATTTGTCTTGGCCATTCTGAAGTCGCATGTTTTCGGAGAGTCACCTTACCCGGCTGCACCCTAATTTCACCTCATTTTGTTGAAAGAGGTTTGTAAAAATTCTTCCAACTCTATCTTATAGGCTAGAATTAAGGAGACAGGAAGGAGTAGGGGAGAGATGCAGCTTTCCTCAAGAAGCCAATGTTGGGAGCGGGTTCTCAGGGTATTCGTTCCAATTCACCTGCATCTGAAATTTTGTTGGGAGTTACAACAGACCTCTCTGTGGAAAAGCATAACTGATCTTTTAGAAGCAAAGGTGGGGAATGGGTTTTACAGTGTTTACTGCTTTGGAATTGGAGGATCTTTAGCTCTGAAAGCTTTTGAGCAATGTTCAAATTACATCAAAGCACAGGACTTCATAAACATTTTAATGAATATTCTTCCAGTAATGAAATTACTTTGGGTAATGCATTTCTTGGATGTTTTATGTAAGGAGAGGAAAATAAAATTGTGTCAATTAAATACACTGAAGTGAACTTGATGAACTAAAGCTACTAAATATTTAAAAAATCTAAACCATTATAGCACCCTTTTCATTTCATTTTAACAGAAATATGAAGAAGATATTTAATAAAATGTTAACACAAATGTGTGAAAATTTATGAAAATAAGCATTTTATTAATCCAGTTCACACTGGTGTGGACTTCCTTCATTTTACAACTCAGTAGTTTGGAGTGTGAGAGTGTGTGTGTCTGTGAGAGAGAGAGAGCACACGAGAGATTGAAAACCCAGATCCCATGTCTAGGTTTTCTTAATTGATAGCTTCAAAAACATGATTAATACCAAGTACCATATATGTAGTGCCAGCTTGTAATATGGCTTTCTTGAATTCTGCTTTTCCTTGAGTGATTTGCAATTTCTTGACAGACAATGAAAATAATCACTAGTGTTTATTGAGTGTTTCTGTCTCTGCCAGGTGCTGTGCTAAACATGTCTTATGAGGCCTTCCAAGATTTCTTATGAGGTTGGCACTGTTATTACCATCCTCATTTTACAGCTGAGGAAATTGAGGATCAGAACCACTAAATAAATTCTTAGGGCCACAGGGCTGCTAACAGCCAGTCCTTGAACCCTCCTCCCTCAGAATCTAGAGCACAAGCTCTTAAAAACCATGTTACCCTGGGCGGCACTGGTTCCCTTTCAGTCCTGCATTACTTGTTGCACTGATTTGGGCATAATGTTGGGATTATTTTCTGAAGTTTGAAGTAATGACTTGTCTTATAGAATGACTGCATCAATGGCCTGCTATCCACAAAGTCAAGGATTGAACTCTGTCATGCACAGTGTTTCCAGCGAGAACTTCTCAGTTGTGTGCACATGGCCCCAGCATCCACCTCCTCTCCAGTCAGCAAGTCCTTCTTCAGCAGCACCTGATAGCTGCTCTGCACCAGCCCTCCTGAATCCATTAGAAGGCCTTAAAGACCCCACTGTGTCATGCCTCTTTAACTTGGCCCAGGCTATTTTTCCTCCCATCTTTGTGCCTGTTGAAATGCTACTAATCAGTCATGTATCATCTTAAGCATCTCCCCCTCCGGCAGGAATTTCCCTGACCTCTCAAGCAGAGCCTTGTGCTTTCTCCATAGACTGATGGTCCGGCCTGTATGCTCACTATTTCTATAGCAGCGCTACTTTGCTCTATTGCCATTATTTTTGATGTGCACCATCTACCCCATTAAGCCCATTGACAGAAATGACCATCTTCTATTTCACTTTGTATTCCAAGTTCCTGTTATGGTGTCTGACACATGAGAGAGACTCGATAAATATTTGGAAGAATAAATTTAAATGTGAATGAACAAAGAACAAATATTTGGAAAGAGGAGCAACTTGTTTCCAGCAAAAGGAAAGCACAGATAATTTTTTTAAATGGTAGGATAGAGACTTAAAGAGGAACCTGGGGCAAGAAAATCAAAACTTAATTTTACATTTCGCTAAGCTTTAAAATCATTTCCCAAATCACAATGATGTAACTACTTTCATAAATCCATTAATATACTCCAGGCTACTGTCTCCTACCTCAAGGAAATTCCCTTGCCAAATGGAGAATTATTCTTAAGCCCTTGGGTTTATCCCCCATTCCTAACTTTAAAAGGCTTGTACAGAGTTCCAGACACAAGAAAGCAGTCCTTTCAGCACCTTTCCTCCTACCATTATTTTAATGAATACTGGAACTCATTCAGCTTTAGAATTTAAGTGTTTCTGTCAGCATTTTAAAGATCTCTTTGGATATAAGTAATTTGTATTCAAAATCTAAACATAATTTTCTATTCAAAAAAAAGTTATCAGGATGATTCTGGCTTCATAAAATGAGTTAGGAAGGAGTCCCTATTTTCCTATTGTTTGGAATAGTTTCGGAAGGAATGGTACCAGCTCCTCTTTGTACCTCTGGTAGAATTCGGCTGTGAATCCGTCTGGTCTTGGACTATTTTTCGTTGGTAGGCTATTAATTACTGCCTCAATTTCAGAACTTGTTATTGAACTATTCAGGAATTCAACTTCTTCCTGGTTTAGTCTTGGGAGGGTATGTGTCCAGGAATTTATCCATTTCTTCTAGATTTGCTAGTTTATTTCCATAGAGGTGTTTATAGTATTCTCTGATGGTAGTTTGTATTTCTGTGGGATCGGTGGTGGTATCCCCTTTATCATTTTTTATTGCATCTATTTGATTTTTCTCCCTTTTCATCTTTATTGGTCTGGCTAGCGGTCTATTTTGTTGATCTTTTCCAAAAAATCAGCTCCTGGATTCATTGATTTTTGAAGGGTTTTTTGTGTCTCTGTCTCCTTCAGTTCTGCTCTGATCTTAGTTAATTCTTGTTTTCTGCTAGCTTTTGAATTGGTTTGCTCTTGGTTCTCTAGTTCTTTTAATTGTGATGTAAAGGTGTCTATTTTAAATCTTTCCTGATTTCTCTTGTGGGCATTTAGTGCCATAAATTTTCCTCTACACACCGCTTTAAATGTGTCCCAGAGATTCTGGTATGTTGTGTCTTTGTTCTCATTTATTTCAAAGATGGGCTGATGGGTGCAGCAAATCACCATGGCGTATGTATACCTATGTAACAAGCCTGCATATTCTGTACATGTACCCCAGAACTTAAAGTATAATAATTAAAAAAAACTTAAACCCTATAAAAATTTACTTATCCAAAAAGATAAAATGTCAGCATTTAGGAAGTAAATGTCCAGTGCTATCTGAAATTGCTAAAGCCTTATGTTTTAAAAATTTTTTAGTCCTGCAGATGAATTTGCTTCAATCAAGTCTCACATTTTCATCCTTTGTGACTAAGGGTATAGAGTTTGTTGCAAAATTGGCTGGTCCAGAGGCCTCCTTGGTGTTCAGGTATACCAGAAATACAAAAGGAAACAAATGAACTTTTCTTGAGATTCACTTGTATGTGCCAGAAGCAACAATAAGAATCCTTGTGAGGTAGATGTCTTGTCCCCATTCTAAAGGTTATAGCAAGCAAACCATAACAAAACAAAGATCACCCAAAGCATCAGCAATCTAAACTGCCATGTAATGAAATCCAGGACTTAGTCTTATAGTGGCACTCCTCAAGGTAACCAACCTGTGTTGCAAAGCAGTATTTTCTTTTCTTTTAATGAAAAGTTTTTGAATATCGAACATTTTAATGGATACAGTAATATTTTTAAAAACTCTTTGATTAAAAGCCTCCATTTGCATTATCTTGAATATAATTCTCAGGTTATAGGGACCTGGATAGAAAAAACTACATCTTTAAGTTCATCAATCTCTAACTGAAATGTAACAGGTCTTCTAATTAAGAATTTAGGCAACATACTTCAGTAGTACTAGCAGTACCTGTGACCTTGTCACAAATAGAAATCACAAAGACTTTCACATTACATTATAATATTAGCTGATATATTGAAATGTTTTTATGTTCCTTGCTACTTTGAACTATGACAGTTATCATATCTACCATTTGATATGGTTTGACTCCGTGTCCCCACCCAAATCTCATCTCGAATGGTAATCCTCATAATCCTCACGTGTCAAGGGAGGGACCTGAGGGAGATACTTGGATCATGTGGGTGGTTCTCTCATGCTGTTCTCCTAATGGTAAGTAAGTTCTCATGAGATCTGATGACTTTATAAGTGTTTGACAGTTCCTTCACATGCTCACACTCTCTCCCTGCCGCCTTGTGAAAAAGGCTCCTGTTTCTGCTTCTGCCATGATTGTAAGTTTCCTGAGGCCTCCTCAGCAATGAGGCTCTGTGAGTCAGTTAAACCTCTTTCCTTTGTAAATTACACATTCTTGGGTATTTCTTTATAGCAGTGTGAGATACAACTAATACACCATTTTATGTTGTTCTTTAATGGACTAATAGAGAAGCATATATATTCTGGTATCCCAGATTTATTGTTTTAATCTTTTGATAACTGTACTTTCAATATCATTGGTTTCCTTTACAATATTATGAATGCTATTTTATGCACTTGAAAATATCCTAAAAAAAGGGCCCATAGACTTCCAAAGGTTCCAGGCACAAAAAAGTTAGAAGTTTTAAATCCTTAATGTGTGTGCCATACTCAATCTTTTTTCATTATTTCTTTTCTTTTATTCAGTTTCTCTCTCTCTTCTCTCCATTTAGTCCTTTATTCATCCCTGCCTTTTTCTCCCTCCTCTCTTCCTGTCTGTCTCCCTCCCTCCCTTTCTCCCTCTACCTACTTACGCTAAACAAGAAGATTCTATTCAGGCTTCTATCTGTTCTAATACATAGTAGACTGAGTTTCTCTTGACTTCCTTTATTCTTATCTGACTGTCTTAACCTTCTCAGAAATATAGTGCTCTGTATACAGAAATACAGTGTCTGAAAAAGCTGGAGGAAGTGGGGGATCTAACGGGGTCCTTGTGCTATCTTTGTGACAAAGCTTAGCTCTGCTTTCTTTTCTGAGATTTTGTTAAATGCTTTGTATTCAGGGATATTTCCTTCTTGAATAAGGAGGGAAACTTACAAGTTTCTTCAATTCATTAAGAACCACCACAGGTTCTACCACAGAGAGAGAAAGAAAAATCCTGGAGGTACATACACTGTTTTGACCTCATGCTTATTGTCTAGGGGTGGAGGATGTGAAAACCTCACCTGGTCTTCTGTGTGCCTCTTTCCTATGAATTAGTTTTTACAAAGAAACATTCTTTTTCCTCTATGTTAAGTACCTGTGTCTGACAGATAATAAATATTTCTGTGTTATTATGACTTTCCTCCTTTTGCTACTTTTCTTTCAGTCTAGAGGGTTTACAATGTTATTCTGTCCCAGTGATTTTAGGTAATGTTTTTTTTAAAGCCCTTTAAATATTTTAATTAGGGAAATATAATTCTGTTTCTCCATGGGGTTTAACACAAGCAATCTCCTTAGATATTCCACAAAATAGCCCTACAATCCAGATATAATTCAGGTATCTCTTGAAATTCTTCTGCCGTAATTAAACTTGTATATTCAATGGCATGATTTTCATTCTTATTTTTACCTCTGTCCAAAAAGTGAGGGCCCAGACTATCATTTATGGCCCTGTTATTTGAAGAGCTGGAATAGAGTATGGGGATGGAGTGTAACCTGCCCTCAGGACAAAAATTATGCATCAGAGTGAAGTTAAAAGACAGCATCTCAGGGACAAGCTGGAATTAAGACAAGCAGACAGACAGGGAGTCATACTCAAGCTGAATGACTCGTAAAAGCTGATAGAAGATAAAATTTTGAGGGATCAAGATGGAGTTCCAGGATCCTGACTAGAGGAGAGAAGGTAAAGCTTGGATAGAAAACTTTTGGAAGTTTCTTCTATACAACTTCAATGTTCTAATGAATAATCCCAATTTTCCATCTCTATCTTTTTATTACTTTGAGGAAGTGTTCTCATGGCAATTATAGGGGACAGGCACTTGCTTGAAAGTTTGAGAATCAATAAAGATACCCATGCTACTGTAATGGAATTAGAAAGAGGGAAGAGGTAGCAGAGAAGGTCAGAAAGAAGAGGAGGCCAGATTATGTAGAGTATTATGAATCTTAAAGTCTTTGAGTTTTTCCTGAGAACGTTGGGAGCTACTTGGTGGTGTTAGTCAGAAGAATAAGATAATAAAGTTGCTAATGTTCTCTATAGCTGCTGTGTTGAAAATAGATTACAGAAGGTTCAGAATAGAAGCATAATGATCATCAGGAGTCTACTGCAATTGGCCAGGCAGCAGATGAAGATGAATTAGACTATGTTGGGGTGGTAAGAAGTCTTATTTTTGGGACTTATGATGGATTAGATATAGGGTGTGATAGAAAGAAAGTGTTAAGGATGACACTGGGAATTTGGAACTGAGGAAGTAATAGAATTGAATTGCTATTGACTATGATAGGGAAGCTCCAAAAGAAACAAATTTTTGGAAAATGATAAATCAAAAGTTCCCTAAGTAGTTACCCACCTTGCTCATCATTCAAATGTGTTGGTTTCTCCAAAACTGCTATACAGGAATAATTTAGAGACAGTACTCTTCCATGCTAAGCATGAGAGTGAAGTGAAGCTTGAAACTACTTTTGCATGTCACTTTATATGAAATTAAGATAATTAAATTATACAGGCCAGGCATGGTGGCTCATGCCTGTATTCCTAGCATTTTGGGAGGCCAAGGCTGGCAGATTGCCTGAGCTCAGGAATTGGAGACCAGCCTGGGCAACATGGTGAAACCGCATCTATACTAAAATACAAAAAATCAGCTGGGTGTGGTGGCATGCGCCTGTAGTCCCAGTTACTCGGGAGGCCGAGACAAGAGAATTGCTTGAACCCGGAGGCAGAGGTTACAGTGAGCCGAGATCATACCACTGCATTCCAGCCCGGGTGACAGAGCAAGACTCCATCTCAAAAAAAAAAAAAAAAAAAAAAAAAAAGTAATTAAATTGTACATATTGCAGAGCAAGGTGCTTTTGGAGACTATGGCTAACTAAGTCATTCTTTGATACTAATACTGCCCAGTGGGAAGTTCAAACCTACAGGAATGGATCTTCTGATCTTCCTGGAAGTAACACCTTCATTGAACTGACTTTCTTAGGGTTTTGCTGATAATTACAATGATTCTCACACCAGAAGCAGAGATACAAAAAATGTTAATAAGTAGATTAATAATCCTGTTTGAGTCTTTTCATGAAGACAGAATCATCACCATACCCTTCCTTATCAGGGAATATTCTGCCTGCCAGAAGAATCCATGCTAAGTAATTATAAAAGGAATCAATTACAGATACTTATAAAAGTGAAGGACTTGCAGTTGTGGGAAGCTGCTATCAACCCTCAGGTTGGAGGGACTAAGAGAGGAGCTGGGGCCACCAGTGGAAGTAGGAACCATGTTTAGCCTCTCAGCAGGAACTGGAGCTGGGGCCAGAGAGCTGAGGGGACCTCTGTGGAGATGATGCCCATATTAGTTTGTTTTCACACTGCTATAAAGAACTACCCGAGACTGTGTAATTTATGAAAAAAAGGAGGTTTAATTGACTCACAATTTCACACGCTTAACAGGAAGCATGACTGGAAGACCTCAGGAAACTTACCATCATGGCGAAGGCAAAGGAGAAGCAAGGCACATCTTCCCATGGCAGAGCAGGAGAGAGAGAGCCAAGCAGGAGGTGCCACACACTTGTAAACCATCAGATCTCATGAGAATCCACTCACTATCACAAGAACAGCAAAGGGGAAGTTAGCTCCCATGATTCAATGAGCTCCCACCAGGCCCCCACCCGGACACATGGGGATTACAATTCGACCTGAGGTTTGGTTGGAGACACCAAGCCGAACCCTATCAATGCCTAAAGCAAAAAGATAGAGGAAAGATACATGGGCTTTCTCTTCCTCCTGCCCATCAGTCTCCCGTGGTTCCCACCCAAACGCAGTTGGCAAAGAGACTTAAAACATGGTCCCCAGGGATCACCACCCATGGTATTCAGAGCAGGGGAGGGATGAGGATTGAGTTGAGGTCAAACAAACACATCATTAGTCAACTTCCTCACAGAGGTGTTGGGTTGAAATAAGAATGAAGTTGGTGACTTTTTGCCTCAGAAATTAAGGAAAGAAAAGAATTATGTGGGGTTTTGGGTAGTCAGCATGGAGTCAGGTCTTGGAGAACAGAGACTGTTTTTATTGAGAACTGGGTTTTGTTTTGAAGGTTTGTAATATCTCCATGTTTATTTGTATTTTCCTTGTGGCAGTAGATTCCTTTCTTTCTGCTATGGAAAAGGGAGACCTATGAGGAATACATTCTACTTCACAAACATTCTAAGAAGAGAAAAATCCCAGATGATGGAATGAATCAAGGAAGAGGTTGAGAGAATAAAAATTGGCAAATCATGTGGAATTATAAATTATGAAAAATAAAATCAAAATAGAAGTGAAGCAGTAACCCTTTAGTAACACTCATTCTCAAGTTCAGCTTTCTTCTTTTTTCCAGATGATATTCTAGATGATGGTTGGAAGTTTTTACTGAAGTAGTTATTTGTTTTCCCACCACCATTTATTAGAGCTATCATAAGCAAGCTGCTTTTTCTGTTTCTCTTCCAATTTAAAGTCATTGCTTTTGCATCTGAAATAGCACGCACCTTGGACAATGCAAGTCATGTTTTTTTTTTCATAAGCATCATAACCTAGAAATATTTGTTGAATATAACCAATATGGAGTCTGTCCTTTGGAATTTGACCAGTCGTATTTTGCAAAATCATTTGCTGTGTATATGGTCTTTTTTAAAGGAGACACTAGTGTCAAAACATTGGTAATTCTAAATTCAACTCTATAATTTGTAATTTTTATAGACAATCCAGATTTGATTTTGTTGCCTGCAAGTCTGAAGTTTATAATGCATGTAATTTGATTATCTTCTCTAGATGTCTAGAGATATCTCTAGATATCTAAAATATCTAGAGATATTTTATCTAGTCAATATGAGTCTTTATCAGCTTAAGCAAAGTAAAATTTCCATACAAGATATTGTGAAGAATCCTTCTAAAGATACTGTTAGAAACTGTTGCTAATTTTAAAACACATTGGTAGGATGAGCCTTGGACTTATTTCAAGTGTATATTTTAGAAATGTTTCTAATTCTTTATTTTATACTTATCATACTAATTTGCTTTTCTTTTGTAATCTTCTGTCATGTCCTTAGTATTTCCCATGTTAAATTTTTGAAAAATCATTAAACTGAAAGTCATTTTCAGAAATTAAAATCTGTATTTTAAAAATATTTATGTCTTATCATTTCAATAGGCTATTTCAGAAATTAAAACTCTAAAGATCACTTAATTTGCTAAGTGCTTTACACATTTTACATTTTACTTTTGTACGCATCATCTTAGTAGCACTATGGAATGGTTCAGGAGCTTTTGATTTTTTAGAGAGGAGAACCTTGCAGTTCAGAGAGAATGGATGACAACTGTAACTGTGATAGTGTGGCTCTATCCAGGCCTGTTGATGAGGAAAACTTATGTACAATACTCAGGAGAGTCCCTGAAATAGTAGTGGTTCAGCAAGTGTTTGCTTCATTCCATTTACTACCCTGTATCTGGAACATTGTCTAGCCTAGAAAAAATATATAACAATAGGAAAATTGCCTTGCCTCTTATGGGTATTCTTTGGTATCTTTCAGATGCAGATAAAATAACAGCTTTTAAAACAGCAAATGAATCCACTGACAATATAACTGCCTTGTTAATTCTAAAGGTATTGCAGTTGTCATTTATGATGATGAGGTTCAGAAACTTATGAAATAAGTGAATGCATAGACATAGAATAAGAATCTTAAGTATTTGAATAGTGACTGAAATTTAAAAGCCAATAATATTCTGATTTTTTAGAACTCTTCATTGGAAGGGCTACTGAATCTCTAGAAATGTTCCTGTAGTTAAGATGAAGTCTAGTTTTCCATGGAAGCCAAGTAGGTCTCTCCTTTGTTACGACTTTTGGAAAGGAATATTTTTTTCCCCTTTCCTCCTCTTCCTCAATCCTCAGATTTCTAAACATTTTTATTCACATTAGAATTGTGCCTTCTGGTTGGTATGATCTGCAAACATGTGTTGACATATAATTCTAGGCCAGGCACCATGCATGGAAATAACAGAACTGGACATATTCTCTGCCTCTGGAAATTCAGATCCTTAATGGAATTTAGTAGCATTTTTATTATTGCAAAAATTGCTTTCCTATCCATCGTCTCATTAATTTTTCACCAATGTCTTTGAAGATAGTACCAGTATTTTGGTGAGGTTAAATATGCTTAATGTTACTCAGAGATGAAGTGAGACCCAAATGTGTGTTCTCTTTTTTTCCGAGGTGGTGGTGATGTTTTTCTTGCCATGTGGGATCTACAGAAAGCCATCCTATTCTCTTAGAAAATTGTACCTTCCTCTTGCCTTTAAAGCTTCCACAACCTCCACCCTCAGGCATATAAGGCTCTACCGCACCCTGCTTCCCTTGGGAAAACCTGATATAATCAGGATGATAACAATGGTGGGTTGTGTACCTTGGTCTACCCCAGAGGCTGGAAAGGTAAAAGAAGAACTGTATATTTTCTAGACTCATTTGCAGCTAGTGTTCCTTCATGGCTGCTATTTTCCATCAATAAGCACAGCCATGGCACTGGTCTTCACATGGAGACTTCTGATTTGAAGCCACCAGAATTGGAGCCATGGTGAAAGGCAATTTTCCAAGTCTAGAACTGAGATAAGAATGCGATGAAAACTACATACTTCTTACTAAAAAAAGAAATACCTAAATACACTTACACATTTGCAAAATGTTTTTGTAAATTTACTTTAGAGTTATAATTGGGTTCTCAAAATTAACTTATATCTCCTTTTTGGTAATTTCAATTCCCATTGACAAGTTCCTTCCCCCAGTACATGCAGCCTTGGTGAAGGTGGGAAATGGTGTTGATGACCTCAGCATTTTACCCTTCTCTGTATCCATGCCTTTCAATTGTGACTTAATGGATACACATAAAGAAGCAATTGAGTATATTTTCTCTATCCTTTGATTCTGAGTTTGCCCTCAAGAATGTAGTAGGGGTGAAGGTGTGCCAGTTCTGGGTCTTAGTCTCAAGAGACCGTGGGAATTTCCTCCCTTTGTCTTGTGCCTCTGTCTTCACTGTGAGAACATGGCTGGGCCAGTCTGATGCAAGATGAGGGACACATAAAGCAGTGACACAAAAAGCTGAGGTCATCAGAGATCACACAACACCATCTGACTCCTAGATACACGAGCAATTTCAACTAAGATTAGCAGAGCTCCCTAGCTGACCATGAGCAGTAACGCAGTACTAAGTTATTACTACTTATTGCTGTATACAGCATTATAATGGCAATAGGTAACTGCAACTTTGGGATTACAAATCAAAATACTGTGCCTTTCCCTGTCCAAATGGTTGACAATGGCCAAAAGCTAGGCCAATTGAAGACTTTAAACTTTGAGTTTGGGGAGGCAAAAATAATAACGAAATTTATTTTTTGGTAATCATTCACTCCAGTTGAAGGACTCAGATGAGACTGCTGAGTAGTTTCTGATACCTGCATCCAAGAACACACCCTAACATGTGTGCATTTGACACTATGAACCACATTCATTGCTCCAATAAATTTATCTTTCTTTTCAAATTTGCCAAATTTCTGTGGTTTGCTGTTAAAGTTACTAATACTTTGTTTAAAATTACCTTAAAGCTAAGTGGCTTAAACTAATCATTTTATTTTATGCATGATTTTGTGAGTCAGGAATTTGGGAAAGACTCAGCTGGTCTGTTTTTACTTGGAGTTTTTTTTTATGTGGTTGAAGTTAGATGTCAGACATTGAAATGTTTAATAAGACTGGACTTCCAAGATAGCTCACCTAACTAGTGATTGTTCTTGGCCATTGGCTGGTGACTCAGCTGTCCTGTGCTGCAGAATGCCTACCTTTGGCCTTTATAGGTAGTCTCAGGGTACCTGGCATCTTATACAGTAGCTGGCTACCTCCAGAGTGAATGTCCTGAAAGAAGCAGGCATTGCTCCTCTCTATATGGGAAGGTCAACAAATTTTGCCATGTTTGAGAAAATCACTATATTCTGCCCTCTGGCCACAAATTGGTTTTATTTTCTCACTTGTAAAATATGCTCTCTCCCTCCCCTACATTTCCCAAAGTCTTGTCCACTAAGATTAGGGTATGAGTCTAAGGCTCTGGGTCAAGGATTTCATAATCTAAATCAGGTCCAATTGTAGATGAGTCTCCCAGGGTTTGATTCTTTGGTCACAGTTCCTCTTAATTTAAAAAATGTAGTGAACTAAAGAAGCAAGTTTACTGCCCTTCACCCATCCATTATACAGTGCCGCATAGGGGTAGGATAAATGCAGTAAACACTGTAGTTCCAAAAAGGGGGAATGCGAGACACATAACAGCCACTGGCCCATATTACTCTGAAGTCCAGATGGGCATACTTGACCGTTTGATTAGGACCAAGTTCCGCTCCCTGAAACAAAATTTATAGAGCAATAAAAGCAATTGATTGAGATTTTATTTCATGATCAGGATTAGAAATCATAATTTTATGAATTGTAATTCTTTCACTCTCATTTTTTTCTTACAAAAATTATGCCAACTTTCTGGGGAAAAATAGTTGAAAGAGATCTAAATTGTGCTAGTATCAGTTTCATTTACTTTGATTTTAATGAGACATTCAGACACAGAGTGCATGTTGAAGTAGCAATATGCAGGTCAAATTTGATATCCATTTGATTTTGATGTTGATTTTTGTAGGAATAAGTGCTGAAAACTCTGACTGAAACCAAATGTTTATTCTCATTATATTCTTTGTTATAGGAGGACAATTTATCTCTTGAAAGACTAAATATTTTTGAGATTCTTTGGGGCTTAAATTCATGATTTCACTTCCTGTGTCCTCAACTCAATGAAGATATCTTTTTAGGCATTTCATCATTATTGTTACCTATGTTTTCAGGAAAAAAAATTAGGAACCCTTTTTCCATCTAGCAGAAGTAATTTTTAGCAGAATTTTATATTTCCAAGGGCCTATAGACTTCTAAAAAAATTGACTTGATTTTATCATTTTCCAACTTCATTCTGCTGAAATGCTTCCTCCAGCACTGGAAAGTTTTCACCCATTTCTGACTCTAATCTCTTCCAATGCAGTGAGCTGGCCAAACATATAAAGAGTTGGCCAGGAGCACCCATAAAGGTGACTACAGGGCTTCCAATTAAATGATTTATCTCATTCTTAAGTGCTCACATAGCTGCCAATGGTGCAAAGACATAAATGGACTTCACCCCTTCAGACTGTCCTGAGAATATGATTTACTTTTCTCATAAAAACGTGCAACTTCTGCCCAAACTTCAAGCAAGCCCTTCAAGACTAATTCTCTCGTAAGCCAGAGAACATCTGTGCAGAAGACATGTTGGTATTCTGCCCCCTCTCCTAACCAAAACCATTTGAAGAGGCTGTTACTCAAAACCTCACTCAGATGAAATAACACACTTTGAAGGAAGTAGATAACACTTCTAGGACACTTGGATGTCTGTGATGTCAGAACAAAGCAAAGAAACCTCTTGACATGTACAACTTCCTTCATTAAGGCAGAAACAAAAAATAACGCTGTCAAGTATAACAGGTGAAACTTCTGTGAGTTCCAGGAATACTTATGCGAAGGTTTTCCCTGGCAAAGAAACATCACTATTTTGAGGTTATCAGTTGCATTCACAATTTCTGAAAGGGGCTTAAAAGGGCATTTTAAAAATAGACATGTTAGCTAGAAAATAAAGTTAGATACTGGCACAATTGTGAGATAGTGATAGTTCCCTAGCTGACTCTGGAGGATGATTAGCTGCATTACTGTCTAAAACATAGTAGAAAGGATATCAGCAATTTTGGAGATAATACTGATTGAGGCAGTACGTTGATTTTTTGAATTTGGCTATTTCTAGGTCTCCCACTCCCCACTCCCAAATTCATATGTTGAAGTCCTAATCTCTTGTCCTTGGAATGTGACTGTATTTGGAGATAGGGTATTTAAAGAATCAACTAAATTAAAATAAAGTCATTAGAGTGAGTCCTAATCCAATATAACTGGTATCTTTATCGGAAGAGGAGGTTACGACAGAGACTTGTGCAGAGGGACGACCATGTGAAGACACAGGTGGAATACACTCATCTCCAAACCAAGCTGAGGGCCTCAGAAGAAAACAATTCTGCTAACACCTTAGTTTTGGACTTCCATCCTCTAGAAGTGTGAGAAAATTAATCTCTGTTGTTTAGGTTGCTCAGTCTGTGACACTTTATTCTGGCAGCCCTGACATACCTGGATTATTTAAGATCTTACCAACCATAGAAGACTTTTTTATTGCTTGGCAATGTGATAAGCTTTCTTGGAGGATGCTTGAAGGATATCGTGTTTTGGTCATAACAAATCCAAGATTTTGTAAAGTTATAATATTTTCAAATCAAGTCCCCATCTTATGAAAAAGACCTGTGATTCGTGTTGTCTTACCATGACCGTCACTGAATGTGTTTCTCTGGTTGTGTGGACTTTAAGACTAACCCTGGCACACAAATAAACACAATGGCACACAAATGGCATTTGTGTCCCATCTTGTTCAGTAAGAAAGGGAAGCCAGGAGACACCTAAGCTTTATTCCACTGGTCATTTCCAATGGAAGGTGATCCTGATGAAAACTCAGAAGTTTCCCTAATTATATGGTAGAGAGTGTTTTTACTAATTATTAGTGGTAAATAATTCTGGGCCTCATTGTGTAATGAATATTTTAATTATTTAATGAATTGCATGGTTTAATTATTTGTGTTATGACTGAGCCCAGTCATCTGGGAGAAGAAACAAAAGAGAGCCTGGAGAAGACGCATGTGCTTTTTTCATGCCCTGTCCTGGAAGGAACCATATAACTTCTGCTCACATTCCATAGTGAGAAATAGTCACCTGGCCACACCGAGATGCAGAAAGGCTGGAAACTGTTATCTTTCACTGCGTACACCATTTGTAGTCACGACACTATAGTATAGAAAGAGGTGCCCAGATTTTGGTGGAGAGCTGGCTGTCTCTGCCAAAAATAGCCAATGACTGTTCAATACTCACTGTTTGCCAGATGCTGCTGTAAGCCTTTTCATACGCTTCATCACTTAATGCTTACACCAACCTGTTGGTAAGTTCTGTTAGTATTTCCAGAATACAGATGACAAAATTGAGGGAGAATTAAATAAGGTGGTTATTCTCATACAGCTAGAAAATGGAAAGACAATATTTCAACCCAGTCCACGCAATCTGGCCCCAAATTCCGTGATCTTAACCATTATACTACACCAATTCTTTGTGTTTATTATAAAGGAACTGATTAGATCACAAAATCATGAAAGACTAGGACTTCAAGACCATTTGGACAAGACAGTGAAGGGTAATTTTCTAAGGAAGACAACTCAGCTAATTTCATTCCTATCTTCTTTCTAGTCGATGAAAATATTTTGAATATTTCAAAGCTTGGGTAACCACCATCTCTTACATAGTTTCTTCATCTCACTAGCCTATAGAATTATCTTCCTCCATTTATCTCCCATAGCACTCTGTCCCTTGCATCTGGTTCATTTAAAGATTTATTTATTAATTCACTTATTAAGTTATTTATCAATCTATTGGCTATCTTTTGAGCACTTACTAAGTTCCAGGTACTGTGGTAGGCACTGGTGATGCAAAGAATAGCAAAGGAATTGTTTTTCCAAGGTTTCACAGTCTAAAGGAATATGAATGTGGGAAATAGACATTGAACTGCTTATATTACTGTGGAATTCTCTTGTGTTTGTTGTGTTTCAATGGTGAATTTTTGGGTTATAATTTCTACCACTCTTCTTTCCCTCATTGTGACTTATATGGTGGTAGACACATAATATAACTTGGGACACTGTCTTTCTTTTTAAACGTACAAATTTTATTCAAGTAATTACGTATATACATATAAATATATATATACACACACATATACGTCTTTTTTGTTATACTTTAAATTCTGGGATACATGTGCAGAACGTGCAGGTTTGTTACATAGGTATACATGTGCCATAGTGGTTTGCTGCACCCATCAACCCGTCATCTACATTAGGTATTTCTCCTAATGCTATCCTTCCCCTAAGCCCCCACCCTCTGACAGGCCCTGGTATGTAATATTCCCCTCTCTGTGTCCACGTATTCTCATTGTTCAGCTCCCACTTATGAGTGAGAACATGTGGTGTTTGGTTTTCTGTTCCTGTGTTAGTTTGCTGAGAACGATAGTTTCCAGCTTCATCCATGTCCCTGCAAAGCACATGAACTCATCCTTTTTTATGGCTGCATAGTATTCCAATAACACTGTTGGTAGGAGTGTAAATTAGTTCAACCATTGCGGAAGACAGTGTGGTGATTCCTCAAGGATCTAGAACCAGAAATACCATTTGACCTAGCAGTTCCATTACTGATTATATACCCAAAGGATTATAAATTATTCTACTATAAAGACGCATGCACACGTATGTTTATTGCAGCACTATTCACAATAGCAAAGACTTGGAACCAACCCAAATGCTCATCAATGATAGACTGGATAAAGAAAACACACATATATATCTTTAACTCATTTGTATTTTAGAATAATATTCAGCATTGGTTTGAAAATACACCAATGAATAATGAGGTACTCCATTAGAACATAAGGAAAGCTGAATTTAATAGTGGGGTCAGTATCCCTTGTACCATAAAACTGCTTGCAGGAATGGTCAATTTTTTTCAAATTTGGTGAGTGGAATTTGATCATGGGCACTGGGTTATTGGCACTGAAAGGGACAGTGTCCCATAATGCGCAACCAATTTCTAACTCAAATAAATGTCACATTTGCTCACCTTTAGCTGAGCTCAAAATAGCTCACATATTGCATGTAATAATCAATGCCAACTTACAGTACTTTTTGTGAGAAGACTAATACAAAGTACAGCACATTTATAAAACACATACACACACACACACAACTGGTGGTTAGATAATCTGTTCAATTATCCATTTAAATCCAAAGTCTCAAAATGCCTTGTGTCCAGAGTTGGGGGACTTTTAATAATTAGTCAGTCATACAGGAAATTCGGAGAAGAAAGCTAGTTGTGCTATAGTTGCAGCAATCAATTCAAAAGTGAGAAAAACTCAATTAACCACCCAGATTGTGTTAAATACATAATAATTTACCTGATTTTTCTCTCCACTGGAAGTAATGCAGTTATAGAAACAGCCTCAAACACAACACCTTAGATTTAATTTTCTGGATTTTAGGGCTTTTCTTTGAGCAATGAGGTAACTGCAATTGAGTTTGAGCAATCACTTTTAAAATTAACATCTCTGTTGGTAGAATAAAGGAAAATTTTGACTCATTGATTTATATCATTTTGGAGAAGTCATCTTTTATCCTTATGCACCTTAATTAGGAAGACAAGTGAATATTTTGTCCAAATTAATTATGATTAAGTACCCTAATTTTTACTTTAATTTTCCTATTAGTGTTTTTTCTTATTAATACTGTTTGTAGGCTAAGGTCATCTAATAGAATAGTTGTAACTGTTCTGGGGGAATAACAGAAAATGTCTCATCCATAACTATGTAAACTGTAAGAATTTTCACCATATTTTATGCATGCATTTTTGACTCTTTATTTCATTCTCCCCAAAATGTACCATAGATTACAATAGAAATAGAAAAAATAACTTAAGTATTTCCCCCTACAAAGGGTCTCTTCCTATAAAAGACCCCCAGGAAAATCCTTTACATGAGATTTGAGGCACAATATTGCTACCAGGTAACACAGCTTATTCTCATGATAAACAGATGAAGTAAAGAAACTATGACTCTTGTCTGTTTTTAAGCAAGATGTGGTCAGCAGTCACTAAGGGCAGCCCATTGATCCCCCACCTCATACTCACATGCTTGTGTAATCTTCTTCCCTTGAATGTAAGCAAGATTTGTTGACTGGCCTCTAACAAATTGCATAGGGCCAATAAATAGAATTTCAATGTTGAGATTAGGTTATGAAGGTATCACAAGTGGAATCTAGATTTTAAAACACATTTTCCAATCAATACTTTAGAGAATAAAACAAATAATTTCCTTTAATTGAAGGCCATACTTTTCCAGATTAAAAGGGCCCACTTCTTATATAGAAGAATAAAAGAAAAAAACCCACACTAAGACCTATCATTAGGAAAATGCAGAACATTAGCATGAAATAAAGAATTTTGAAAACTACTAGACAAGGAAAAAAATAGCAGGTCACATACGAGCAGGAATTAGAATAGCATCAAGCTTCTCAATAGCAACACTGGCAGTTAGAGGACAACAAAAATGTTTCTCAGTCCTGGGGAAAATGAATTCTAATTGGAATTATACTCTCAACCAAACTGTAAATCAAGTCTGAGGGAGGATTGACTACATTCTCAGACACACAAGATCTCAATGAATTTATTGCCCGTGGTCTCTGATATGGTTTGGTTGTGTCCCCACCCAAATCTCCTCTTAAATTCTAGCTCCCATAATTCTCACATATTGTGAGAGGGACCCAGTGGAAGATAATTAAATCATGAGGGTGGTTTTTCACATACTGTTCTTGTGGTAGTGAATAAGTCTCACAAACTCTGATGGCTTTATTAGGGGTTTCCCCATTTGCTTGGTTCTCATTCTTTCTTGTCTGCCACCATGTAAGACGTGTCTTTCACCTTCTACCGTGATTGTGAGGCCTCCCCAGCCACATGGAACTGTGAGTCCATTAAACTTCTTTTTCTTTATAATTTACCTATTCTCAGGTATGTCTTTATCAGCAGTGTGATTAACACATCCTCTCACTCTGCACATACAGGCAGATACAAATAATAAACAATAAAGCATGATATCCACAATACAGGGAGCCCCCAAAGTAGACAGTGGTGAAAAAGGAAAGAAGGCCATTATGCCTGGCATGCAGCTGGCCAAGGGGAACCCAGAAAAGAAGGGCTCCATGAGAGAGATCTTCAAGGAAAAATCAGATAAAATGCTTGATGTGTTTAACCTTACTGGGATACATTTTGCTGCTCTGGCAAAGAGAAGGATACAGCAATGATTAGCACAGAGGACATCGAACAAACAAAACCTTTGTCTTCCTTAGTAGGAGAAAATTAGATAATATCTCTAGCTACTAAATTAAAATAATACCAAACAAGATATATTATTTTAAAATTAATTGGTGTGATGGTTAGTTTTATGTGTTAACTCAACTGGGCTAAGGGATGCCCAGATAGCTAGCTGATAAGACATTATTTTTGGCTGTGTCTATGAGAATGTTTCCAAAAGAGAGTGAGTTTTTAATCAGTAGACTTTGTAAAGAAAATCACCCTCCCCAAAGTAGATGAGAATCATCCAATCTGTTGAGGAACTGAATAGAAAAAAAAAGGCAGCAGAAGTGTGAATTCTCTCCTTCCTTCAGCTGTGGCATCCATCTTCTCCAGCCCTTGTATTCCCAGACCAAATCGAGGGTCATGCTGCTTAATCTCGCAGCCCAATAACGAGATGCAGAAGAACTGGGAAAGAAGGGAGTTTATTTCTGTAACCAGGTAGAGGGAGAAGGCCTGGAAAAAACTGCCAGGCCAACTCAAAATTGCAAAGCTTTTAGAGCTTACATTCCTTCTAAGCTATATGTTTACGTGCAAGTGTGCATTCATCTAAAGACGTAAGTCTAACTTCTTCTAATCTGTAACTTCGATCTGAGTCCTGAACACCTTCCTCTGGAGCCTCAGTAAATGTACTTAATCTAAGTGGGTCCAGGTGCCGGGGGGGTGATTACCCTTATCTTGTCTCCTGCTAAATCATAAAGGTTTGGGGAGTTCCTTCAGACTCCCAATACACTTGTTTGAAGAGGTCTGGGGAGTTTATTCAGACCCCCAGTAAAACTTGTTTAATCCTAAACAGGTCCTGTTAAGAATTCCTTCATTATCCTGTCATCCTTCAAGGCCCAGGGAAGGCCTAGGCAAAACTCTTGGTGGGCTTTTGTTACGTGACAGCCTTTATGTAAGGCCACTGGTTCTATTGGCTGGCTTTTTGAAAAGATTAACAAAATAGATAGACCATTAGCCACTAATAAAGAAGAAAAGAGAGAAGAATCAAAGAGACACAATAAAAAATGATAAAGGGGATGTCACCACTGATCCCACAGAACTACAAACTACCATCGGAGAATACTATAAACACCTTTATGCAAATAAACTAGAAAAATCTAAAACAAATGAATAAATTTCTGGACACATACCCTCCTAAGACTAAACAGGAAGAAGTAGAATCCCTGAATAGACAAATAACAAGTTCTGAAATTGAGGTAGTAATTAATAGCCTACCAACCAAGAAAAGCCCAGGATCAGACAGATTCACAGCTGAATTCTACCAGAAGTACAAAGAGGAGCTGGTACCATTCCTACTGAAACTATTCCAAACAATAGAAAAAGAGGACTCCTCCCTAACTCATTTTATAAGGCCAGCAACATCCTGATACCAAAACCTGGCAGAGACAAAACAAAAAAAGAAAATTTCAGGCCAATATCCCTGATGAACTTTGATGTGAAAATCCTCAATAAAATACTGGCCCACTGAATCCAGCAGCACATCAAAAAGCTTATCCACCACAATCAAGTCGGCTTCATCCCCGTGATGCAAGGCTGGTTCAACATACGCAAATCAATAAACATAATCCAGCATATAAACAGAACCAATGACAAAAACCACAAGATTATCTCAATAAATGCAGAAAAGGCCACTGACAAAATTCAACATCCCTTCATGCTAAAAACTCTCAATAAACTAGGTATTGATGGAACAAATCTCAAAATAATAAGAGCTATTTATGACAAATCCGTAGCCAATATCATACAGAATGGGCAAAAGCTGGAAGCATTCCCTTTGAAAACTGGCACAAGACAAAAATGCCCTCTCTCACCACTCCTATTCAACATAGTATTGGAAGTTCTGGCCAGGTAATCAGGCAAGAGAAAGAAAGGTATTCAAATGGGAAGAGAGGAAGTCAAATTGTCTCTGTTTGCAGATGACATGATTGTATATTCAGAAAACCCCATAGTCTCAGCCCCAAATCTCCTTAAGCTGATAAGCAACTTCAACAAAGTCTCAGGATACAAAATCAATGTGCAAAAATCATAAGCATTCCTATACACAAATAACAGACAAACACAGAGCCAAATCATGAGTGAACTCCCATTCACAATTGCTACAAAGAGAATAAAATACCTAGGAATACAAATTACAAGGGATGTGAAGGATCTCTTCAAGGAGAACTACCAACCACTGCTCAAGGAAATAAGAGAGGACACAAATGAAAAAACATTCCATGCTCTTGAATCGGAAGAATCAATGCTGTGAAAATGGCCATACTGCCTAAAGTAATTTATAGATTCAATGCTATCCCCATCAAGCTATCATTGACTTTCTTCACTGAATTAGAAAAAAAAAACTACGTTAAATTTCATATGGAACCAAAAAAAGAGCTTTTACTATTTAACCACTCAGTCAGTGCTGAAAAAGCTCTTACATAGGCCTGTGTTAGTGAGACCTGGCCTGCCACGCTTGGACATCAGAACTCCTGGATCTCAGGCCTTTGAACTTCACGGTTTATGACAGCAGCAGCCAAACTCCTCTACCTCAAACCCCCAGATGGCATATTATGGAATTCTCAGCCTTCGTAATTGTGTGAGTCAATTTCCATAATAAATCTCCATTGGTTCTGTTTCTCTAATGAACTCTGACTAATACAGGTAGCAAATTTTGGAAGAAAGAGTGAAAAAGTAGGAAGTGATGACTCTGGAGATTAAGAAGTCAGTAGAAAGTGACAGAAAAAGGGATAGTTATTTTTTAAAGAACTGAGTTATACTGTTTAACTCTTAGATTTATCATTTTAAAAATAACAGTAAGTTGCTAAGACTCATAATTATAAACCCTAAAATGCCTCTTGTTAGTTTTCTTCCTTTCTGTGTGTCCCCTTCCCTGGGAACGCTCAGGCTTTTACATTCTCACTGAAGCACCATGCCAATAGATAAAGACCCCAGAAGCTCCCATTATCCAGTTCCCATATATTGCTCCTTTTTTCTCCCTATATCACTGTCTCTCCTCCCCAGTCTGTATTAGGAAATCTCCTAGGAAAGGGGCTTATGTAACCATGACCTTCTATCTTTTCCTTTTCTCTCACTAGAATTTTAACATTCAGCCTCTGGCAGACACTCAGCATCAGATGGGGTCACTGGCGGGTCTTGCTAATGATTTTTCCTCTTCTGTGTTTTTTTCGTTAACTGCTTGAAAACAATAGATCTCCCGTTTAGTCCTGCTCAGTCTTAGGGCATCTCCGGAGTTTGTCCTGCATGTTCCACCTTAGCCTCATCTTTTACCCTGGAAATTAAATTGTCTCTTTGCTCATTTAGGCTTTTGAGTGAGATTGCATGCCATTAAGATATGCTAAGGTGTACTTGCCTCTCATTGATTTCCACATGAATTCCGGACAGCGAGGCTGTTAAAAAAAAAAAATGCTGCCTGCTGAGTTCCGTTTATGAATGCACTCCCTGGTGGGGAAGTCCACAAACTCCCTATGAGGGCCATTATCACAGTGGTGCTAGCTGGCCACCTGGGTGAAGACAGGGGAAATGTGTGCAGGGGCTTTTGTCCTTAAATTTCTTTTCCTTTTCTGGGTTCCAAAATACTGGGTTCCAGAATACTGAATCTGATCCAATTCTTTAGTAAAACCAAGGGAGAGAATTTGTAGGGGACATCCTCTCCTTCTATTACTCTACATTTTTCATATCCAAAATGTTGGAATATGCTATTGAAATGGGAGAATTCCCTGATTCCCCTCACAGGACCTGCTACAGGGGTATGACTTGCATGCTTGATTGCCCCATGGCTCAAACCCCTAGTGGGAGCATGCACATGGGCAGGTGCAGAGGCTGAGGTGAGTGCTTTTGGGCTCCAGCCCCATGGCAGCAACTAGGGTTGGGTGTTTGCAACTCCCAAAGCCCAGGTGGGCATGTGTTACAAAGCTCTTTGAGATTGGCTGTCTGCAGACGGCTTGTGTGTTAATCAGTTCAATGGACCCTTTGCCTTATTGAAATGGCAGAGGACCAGTGTGACAGCCTTCTGTATCCCGAGCTCTTGCCCAGTATCCTGAAAGAATCTGATCACATGCAGGCTTGAAGGATGAGTGCGAGGTTTTATTGGGTGGTAGAGGTGGCTCTCAGTGAGATGGATGGGGAGCTGGAAGTGGGGATGGAGTGGGAAGGTGGTCTTCCCCTGGAGTTAGGCTCTTCTCCAACCATCCCTGGCCAAACTCCCCTCAGTGTCCAGACATCCCTCCTCTTCTCTTTCTCTGCCTCATTGTTCCACTGTTGCTGGTCTGCTGGTCTTGATGTTCAGCTGCTTGTGTGTGTGCCTGCTAAGGGTTTGTATGGGGGCAGGAGGGGTGGTGTGGTGAGCCAAAAGGCAACTATTTGGGTGCAAAACCAGAAATGCCTGTCCTCATTTAGGGCCACAGGTCTTCAGGCTTGAGGCTGGGGCCTTTGCCAGGGAACTGCCCTCTTCTACCCAATATTTCCCTGCCTCCTGTCCATATCACTACGACAGGGAGAAGGATAGACCACAATGGGAGCATGCCAGAGGGATGCCTAATCCAGTCTTAGTGAATCACGGACAGCTTCCCTGGGCAGGGGATTTTTAAGCACAGAGCTAGGAGAATGCAATTGTAGGAGCTCTTGACCAGTTAGGAGCTAGTTGGGAAGAAAAATCAACTCTGTAGAGTAATACTAACAACCAAACCAAACATCATCCTTTACCTTTATGTAGTACTTCAGTTTATAACACCACCTCCAAGTGTAGGATTATCAAATAGGCAAATTAGGCCTGAGTTCAGAGCATCAGCAAAAGTGATGTTAGGTACTCAATGTTTGTATTCCTCACCTGGATTCATATGTTGAAGCCCTAACCCCTAATGTGATGGTATTAGCAGGTGAGGCCTTAGAAGCAATTAGTTTTAGATGAGAGTGTGCCCCCTATGATGGGATTAGTGTCTTTATAGTAAAAGGAATGGATACTAGCACTTCCTCTCTCTGCCATAGCCACATAAGAACATTAGTGAATAGGCATTGTCTGCAAGCAAGGAATAGCCCACATGAATAACTGAATTTGCGAATCTGCCAGCACCTTGATCTTGGACTTCCCAGCCTCCAGAACTGTGAGAAATAAATGTGTGTTGTTTAAGATACATAATATTTTGTTATAGCAGCCAGATGAGCATAGGGGCCTAAAAAAAAATGGGGCTAAGTCTGGCTTTAGTAAATGTAACCAAAATGGCTCAAAGAGAAAATCAACAAAAGTCCATTTTAATTGTATATTTTATTTAAGTTTTGGATTTTTGCCAGTTGCATTAGTTTTCTTTTGTAGAATATTGTGGAATGGGGTGTTGTAAAGTTGGGGAGACATCACAAATTTCTAATGGAAATGACCTGGTCATTTTACATACATATTTCTTACAACAGCCTTGAAAAAGCCTGGATAGGCTGAATAATAAATTACTGTTATTATTATTGTCATCCTAATAGATGACCAAGCTCAGGCCAGAGAACTGCCAAAGGACTCACTTAATCAAAAAATCACACTACTGGTAAAAGGCAGAAGTGGGACTTGAGCTAAAAAATTCCACTGAGGCCGGGCACTGTGACTCATGCCTATAATCCCAGCACTTTGGGAGGCTGAAGGGGGCAGATCACCTGAGGTCAGGAGTTTGAGACCAGTCTGACCAACATGGAGAAACCTCATCTCTACTGGAAAAAAAAAAAAAAAATTAGCCAGGCATAGTGATGCATGCCTGTAGTCCCAGCTACTCTGGAGGCTGAGGCAGGAGAATCACTTGAATCCAGGAGGCAGAGGTTGCAGTGAGCCAAGGTTGTGCCTTTGCACTCCAGCCTGGGGCAACAAGAGCAAAACTCCATCTCAAAAAAAAAAAAAAAAAAAAAAAAAAAATCCCGTTGAGAGACCATGGTTTGTAAAGTCAGGTAGACGTGGATTCAAATCCCTTTTCTACCTTGTGGTGACGTTCCTTAACTTCACTTACCTTCATAAGTATCTCATAGAAACAAATATCTCATATCTACCTGACTTCACAAATCATTGTCTCTTAATGGGATTTTTGAGCTCAAGTCCCACCTCTGCCTTTTACCAGCAGTATGATTTTTGACTAAGTAAGTCCCTTGGCAGTTCTTTGGACTAAACTTGGTCATCTATTAACCTGTCAATAACAATAGTAATAACAATCTCATAGAGTTTTGGGGAAGATTAAATAAGGTAGTATAGAAAGCATCTCTCCCAAGGCTGGCATGGAGTACGCACACGTTTATTAAATGGTAGTTATTATCTCCTGGTTCCTAGGTTCAGTATTGTTTCTGTTCTGCAGCATGTGACTAAGAATCCATTAGATGCAATGAGAGATGTTAGGGAATTAAGTATTTAGCTTGCTGTCAGGACTGGAAGAGCTATTAGAGTCCTGGAGTGATTTTGATGATACTGTTGATAAACATTGGTGCTCTCTGCCCTGTTTCTTCCATTTTATAGAAAGTCAAAACAACTGAGGTTATTTTTCTGTCCAGATTCTATGTAAAATTATTTCAAGTGCCTATCTTTTCCACAAGCCCTTTTCTCTATTTGTTCAATCAGAATGCAGTGGTCGCAGAGGAATCTCTGGGTCCTGCAAAGCGGGATTGAAATCCCGGCTTCCTTTACTTGCTTGTGCATTATGTTGGATGCATTAGTGAAACCGTCTGTATTTGTTTCCATGCCCATAAAATGAGAGTAAGACTAGTGTCTACACAGTGGGTGGTTGAAAGGATTAAATGAGTTAAGACATGTAAATTGCCTTTAAAAGTGCCTAGTACAAAGTGAGGTTCATTGTTTTATTGAGCATTTACTATAATAATGCCAGGTCCTATTTTAAGCACCAGGAATATTATCAATAAATAAGATTGACAATGTCTCTCCATGGACCTTACATTCTAATGTGGGCAAATAAGTAAGAGTTCTGAAACTCTGAGATGTAAGATGAAGACCCGCTTTGATGCTGTTTGATTAGAATGGAACAGCATATGTTTCCAGGGTTCCTCTGGGCTTTGCCAGATCGTTCATTCAGAACCCCAATGAGATTTCCTTCAGCCTGTGGGCAAGGCTTTACTTATTTTTTTTCTTTCAGGAATGACTTCCCATAAACTGATACTTATAAATTCATATAAAGCAGCTTCTTTATAAGAACCATTATATGGAGACCAGATTTTTAAATGTATCTACAAGACCGAAGATTAGAACTGTCTAGTTTTGAGTTTATTTCTAACATACAGCCATGAGTTAGGAGCCTAAGTTGGGCTCCTGCCTGAGTTAGGAGCACATAATCTTTGTATCATAAAATTTTCATCATGCTAACTAAGACTTTTCATCATATTAACTAAAAGTTTTTGTTTTGTTTTTGTCTCAAGATTGGTTTGAGTGGTTAAGGAAGTCATTCATTCATTCTTTTCTTTTCTTTTTTTTTTTTTTTTTTGAGACATAGTCTGGCTCTATCACCCAGGCTGGGGCACAATGGCATGATCTTAGCTCGTCGCAACCTCCACCTCCCGGTTCAAGCAATTCTCCTGCCTCAGCCTCCCGAGTAGCTGGGATTACAGACATATGCTACCATGCCTGGCTAATTCTGTATTTTCAGTAGAGACAGGGTTTCTCCATGTTGGTTGGGCTGGTCTCGAACTCCCGACCTCAGGTGATCGACGCGCCTCAGCTTCCCAAAGTGCTGGGATTACAGGCCTGAGCCACCGCGCCTGGCCCATTTCATTCATTCTTATTAAAGAAATGTTGAGATAGTATCTAATATTTTTCCTCTTAACTCCTGTAGTATTTTTATAGCAACTGCAATCTACTTTTAACTACTGTACCTTTCAGACCCAGGGGAATCCCTTTGAGTCATAGCCAGAAATTTGGCAATAGTCAAATTAGTATGAATGCATTATCTTTATGTTCTGCCTATTAGCGCACACATAAAGCTTAACATAAGCTCACAAATAACTTGGACTCATTCCAAACCTGAGTTACTGATGACCTCATTCTGGGTAGGTAATACATATCCTCATATCAGAAAAGGCAGAATGTCATTGGATAATTGAAAGGCTGGATTCCAAGCAGGCATTGTTTCCTTTGTCAATAGCACAGTGCCATTTCCTCTGTGTCATTTGCTACCCACAGAGCAGGAAATTACCCACAATAATAGCAGAGAGCTAGTGGTTCTTTGTATGTGATAGACTCTGATTACTTAATCTCATCTGACTTTCATGTTCTATCATGGCTCAGATACAGAATGGATATATTTATTAGCATCTGGAAATGGGCTCATGGGTACTTCTCAACATGCAGAAGAATTTAGAACCATTTATACCATCATTCAAATGTCAAATTTGGAATTTAACCAACTCCTTCATAGTAGCCATTTATGATATTTCTTGTTAGAATCTCTTGTCTTGGGAAATGCATCCCCATCCCTCATTCTGCATCCCAGTCCATATGTTTGTGGATAGATTTTCTATACTTTAGCATAAATGTAACCCCAATTCCCCAACAAACTCTAGCTGCAAAGTTGAGCTCATATTTAAGTGGAGTTTTTGCACTATTGACAGGGCTGATGTTTTACCAGTAGGCACTGGCAAGTCTTTACAGGAACACTTGTTCTATCTTGTAGGTTGAATATTTTGAGTATAGTCTTGTAGCTCCATGAACACACTATCCCCTTCCTAGGAACCATCGCATAGTCATTTAGTACATAAAGATAGATCTTTGTGTTTCCAGAGAGTGAAGAATCATCAATTTAATGTCAGAGAACTTCTAGAACACACAGCTTTGGGGAAAACGATGAGTGATTCCTGTGCTGACCATCTTGGCATCTCCTTCCCCCCCACCTTTTAATAAAACATAGAGCAATGCACTGACGCTCTTTAACAAGGAAAATAACATGTTAAAAATATTGGTGTAAAATTGTCTATTAATCTCCTTTCAGTGCTATTTGAAATCACTGACTTGCTTTACTCAAGCACAATTATTATTATTTTTTCCTTAATTAAGCAGCATTGGCACTTGTGAAGCACCATGCATCTTTTTACATTTGAAATAGAATGTAACTGAAGGAAATGCATGTTTGTGTTTATAAGCCAAAGTCACAACAGCAACACCTGGCAAATTTGATGTGCCTAAATATTTGTTTTTCAAATCAAGTATTTAGGGTCTGAAACATAAGAAATCCTGGCTAACATTTGTAAGTACGGACCATGTTTTAGACATTGTCCAAAGGACATACATTAAGTCAGTTAATGTACACAAGACCTAATGAGATAGTTACAATCATTATCTTGATTTTACAGATGAGAAAACTGAGACATGTGAGTTAAGATAATATGCCTAGAAGGTGATATTCAAACCCAGGACACAAACTCAGGTGTCTGACTCCAGAGCCTATGGCAATACATACTGCAGTATGAGTCTCTTCATACAAAGTGGGGTCTGGGAGTAATATTGATCTTTATTCGAAAGCCAAGGTATTAGAAAGCATACTTTATACACTGCAACTTTTTAGCTTTTGCTCTGCTCAACCTACAAATGGCCTCGGGATGTTAACTGCATGTGTTCCAGAGTACAATCTAAATCCAATTCACATATGAAAATTAACTATTTCCTGTCCATCCTGTGGCTTGGGCAAATGGGACATTTTAACACAGGAAGTCACTGAGCCAGCACACTGATCTATCCATATAGCTTTTTCCACATCTTTCTTTGGGCAGATTTACATTTTCATCACTGGTAGCAATTCAGCAGGAGAACAGCTCGGGTTCCATGGAGTAGAACATGGATGGAGAAATGAAAGCTCCTGGATTCAGATCTCAGTTTTATGCTTGGCATCTTCTACAGAAGACATGAGACAGAATGAAATTGGATGTGAGCCACCTGGATACTAGTGTTCAGTTTGTAAATAACTCTCCATCTAGTTTTTAGATTTTCATTTGAATAATAAAAATATTGGATCAAATGATAGCTATGTTACTGTCTAGCTTGGAAAAACCTTCAGTACAATTGACTTATCACGATGAATCTCTCTTATCTGTGTGAATATATAATGCAATGAGATGTGCATTCATTTTCTATTGCTGCATAACTAATTACTACAAAAACAGCAGGTGATAACAATGTCCATTTCTTATCTCACAGTTCTGTAGGTCAGAATTCTGAGCAGTACTCAACTGGTTTCTCTGCTCCGTGTCTCAGAAGGCCAAGACTGCATTCTTATCTGAAATTCAGGGTCCTCTTCCAGGCTACCTTGTTGCTGGCAAAATGGAGTTCTTTACGGCTGTAGGAGTGTGATTTTTACTTTTTTAGCATATATTAACTGGGGGCCACTTTCAAATTTTGAAACCCACCTGCTATTCTCAGCTGCATTGCCTTCTCTACAATGTGGCAGTGTGCTCCTTTAAGGCCAGGGAGAGAATTTCTCTCACTTTGCATAACTCTGACCTCTTTTGAAAACTCAGCTGATTAAGTCAAATCTCCTAAGGATAATCTCTCTTTTGATTATCTCAAAGTCAATTGATTAGGGGTTTTAATTAATTACATCTGCAAAATCCTTTCTGCTGTATAACATATCATCATGGGAGAGATGTCCTATCATATTCACAAGTCCTGATTACAATCATGGAACACAGAGAGGATTATATAGAGGTGTACACCATGGCATGACAATCTTGGGGAGCATATTAGAATTCTGCCTGCCAAAGACTGTCTGAAGAAATGGAACCTGAAGCCTTGTTCAGTGACAGAAGCTGCCAATAGAAGTCATCAGCAGGCTGCATTGGACAAGATCTACCATGTATTTGTGTCTTGACTGCCTAGAAAATTTGCATGAGAGCCCAGTTAACTTGAGGAAAAAGAATGTCAAGTACCTAAAAGCTTTCTCTCAAAACCTTCATGTTTTGAGAAACTCTGCTATTAAACCCAGAATGCCTTCATTTGAATCCAGGGGTCACAATCTCACAAGCTGGTGAACCTAACAGCTGCATAACCTTTGCATGCTATTTAAAGTTCCTAGGCCTGTATCCTCATCTCTTGTAGAGGAATTTACCTTATAGGGTATTTTGAAAATTGAATTATGAATACATGTAAAGTATTTGAAAGAATGGCAATAGCATAATAATTAGCATAGAGAGCTTCACTTTTTATTTTGTTTAAAATAATCCTATGTTCTGACTTCCTGTGGAACAAGCACTGTCATAAGAACTTAAGAACTCTGAGTTAGGCACTATTATATTATCCCCATTTTATAGATGAGGAAACTGAGGCACAAACAAATTAATTTTTCCAAAGCCAAAGTGCTGATAGGCATGGCCTTAGAATTTGAATCCAGGCAGTCTGGCCATTAATGAAGTTTGCCTGCAGAAAAGACACTGGAGGTGCTTAGGGGAAGCTTGTCTTGCAAGAAGGAAAAAAACCTAAATTGGCTGCTTTCCATCAAAGCCTGGGCTTAAGTTGTTGGGAGTTGGGTTAGGAGCCGGTCTTAGCTCAGCTTGTGGATGAAACAGAATGCCCCTCCCAGATAGTCATCCTCTGTTGAGCAGCATGCTTTGGCATAAAATAAACTCCAGGAACACAGACTGATTGTCCTGTTTATGAATGGTTCTCAACAGCTGAAACAGAGATTTACTTATGGTTGGTGCTCACAATAGACTAAACATTTGTCTGCCTCCCAAAGTACTTAGACCCCAATGGTGTTAGAAGGTGCCCTTTGACAGATTAGGAAGTCACGAGGGTGGAGTTCTCATGAATGATACTATTGTCTTTATGAAAGGGACTCCAGGTTGATCTTCACCCTCTTTCCACCATGTGAGCACGCGGTGAAGCATTGGCAGTCTAACCTGGAAGAGAGCCCTCATCAGAACCCAGTCATGCTGGCACCCTGATCTCACACTTCCAGGCTTCTAAGCTCTAAGAAATACATTTTTGTAGTTTACAAGCCACCTACTCTATAGCATTTTGGTACAGCAGCCTGCAATGACGAAGACAATGTTCAATGAAAAATGATTAAATGCATGATTGCAACTTAAATCATGAACCTTGGGAGGCCCATTGAACAACCTTGGCTGAGTAAAAGGGTGCTGAAAGAATGGACTATCTTCTTTCAGGAAGACTCAGGAGCCCCCACAGGGATCTCTTGTAGAGCAGGAATTAGAGAAATATAACATGAGATATTCTGGCTCAAGATGGAGACTGAACTTAACTCTGAGGAGAAGAGACTTTCTTTCCTCTCCCACTAAGCCTTGAGATACCATCACCAGGCCCAACTGCAACAGTAGAGACATACAGCACTAGGTTATATAGATTTTCAGTAGCCTCATCGCAGCAAAGCAAGAGATGGCAGTACCAAATGGGGCCTTTAAACGGACTCCTGTAACCCAGTTTTCCTGCAGTAAAGGCATTTTAAAGCAGGCGGCCTCTTTAAGAAATTAGACTAAAGAAAGACCTAAGACCTAAGAAAGTTCAGGGGAGGAAGGAAAGTCCATGAAGAAAGACTTCTCACTTTTCTAGTCATGTGGAGAAAGAATTGTTATCTTTAGAAATATGTTTGTCATAAAAACATGAAATTTGAGTATTTAGTACCCAAATCTTCTTGTAAGGGTCATAGTCATTGGTATCTGAGTCTGATGCCAAAACAGCAAATGTTATTCTTATTTCAAAAGGAATTGAAATGATAATGCTGTCCACTGAGTCAAATCCATGAAATCTCCTAGCTCTTACATGCTCTTGAACCAAAAGCTTCCATTTTGCAGAATTTTTCTGCCTCAAAACACAAACAAAGTTAATCAGATAGGAAGGTTCCACAGGAGTTACATGTCTTTTTCTTAATCGTGATTCAACACTCAGACACAATCTATTTCACCAAAATAGTATTCCAAACCATGTTTTGGAATATCTCACTCACCAGGGAAGATAGATTTTACAGTATTGTCTTTTGCTAGTGGTAGAATTGTCAAATTTATTATCCTGCTGTTACAGACCTTCTAAAAAGCACAGCTGGGTGACCATAGACAATGAAGTGCCCCAAATGAAGTTTATCTCAAGGCCTTAACTGATAGCATTCTCCTATTTCTTATTTTTCATGCCCAGTTTGCTGTGATACTACTGGGAACTTGTTAACACAGCAGCATTTATCATGATTCTGTTTTGTTGAACAAGTACAATACAATCATTTTTTCCCCATTTAATCAATAAGTAGAAGTAGGAATGAGGTACAGCAGGGAGGAATCATGTTAGATTAATGGTTTCTGACTTATGGTAAAATTCAGCTTGAATATTGCACTTATACTCTCGTCTGAGACAGCCTCTCCTGGGAGCAAAATATTCCCAAATAATTCAACTGCATTGCTCTTATACCTCATGACTGCTATTTCATCTCTTCACTCAGGGGAAAAATAAAAAGCATTTTAATCCATCGAGATCCATGTTATTTGGAGGGCAAACTTTTGCAGACAGAATGAACACTAATTGGGGGAAGGGGATGGAGGAAAAAGAAAGGAAATACTGGAGATTATCTATCTATCTATCTATCTATCTATCTATCTATCTATCTATCTAGTCTATCATCTTTCTTATCTATCTATGTCTCTATGTAACTATGTATCTATCTATCTATAATCTGTCTATCCATCTATCCACCCATCTATCTGTATCTGTCTGTCTGTCTGTCTATCTGTCTATCTATCTATCTATCTATCTATCTATCTATCTATCTATCTATCTAGTCTATCATCTTTCTTATCTATCTATGTCTCTATGTATCTATGTATCTATCTATCTATAATCTGTCTATCCATCTATCCACCCATCTATCTGTATCTGTCTGTCTGTCTGTCTGTCTATCTATCTATCTATCTATCTATCTATCCATCCATCCATCCATCCATCCATCCATCCATCCATCCATCCAATCTACCTGTCTATCTACCTACCTACCTACCTACCTACCTACCTACCTACCTACCTACCTATTCATTAGATATTGAATGTACGTTTAACTTCCTTTATATAGTGAAGGAGGTCCTAGGCTTATTTTATGAATAAGAAAAGAACTGTGAGTATGGCAGAGATTCAGGAAGCTTGAATCACAGGCCTAAGGTCCCAAGTCAGAAGGTGGCAAACTCAGTTTCTGACTAAAGACCGTGTAATTCAAAAGCACTGTTTAGTTTCTTCTTCTTTTCTCTTTCTCCCAACAGGCCACTGTTCTCTGTCTTTGAGTTTGGTTTTACAGTGATGAAATTTGCTATCATAATTTAAAGTGAGGACTTTGGTGAGAATTTTTCCCAAAACAGAATAGTAGGGTTTTGTTTGACTTCTGCTCTTAGCACTCTTTTTCTATGGCAAAATAAGATTTGAGGAGATGTGACTGAAGGAGGTAGGTTTAACAGGAGGAAAGACTTGCAGTTGATGGATACAAAAGGCACTGGTGGAATAAAAATGAGTTGTAGGGTATAAGAAATATCAAATTGGGTTTTAAGTGTCCTAAGTAAATATGAAGAGAAAATGATTTGTGTTCTGGTGATGCTCACAGTAGCATGCACCTTATGGATCCTTCTTGTCCGTCATGAATAGTCTCAAGACCTGGGTAAGGGATCACATGATTTGGCCAGGGCTGGTGTGACAAAGTAGTGCAAGCTGGGTGGTCTGAACAACAGCAATGTATTACTCACAGTTCTGGAGGCTAAAAGTTTGGAATCATGGCGTCCTCAGAGTTGGTTCCTTCTGAGGGCTGTGAGGAAAGAATCTGTTCCAGGCCTCTCTCCTTGGCTTGTAGGTGGCTGTCTTCTCCCTAAGTCTCTTCATTCATCTGCTCTCTATGTGTGTCTCTGTGTTCAAATTAACCCTTTTTATAAGGAAACCAGTCATACTGGATTAGCTCATTTTTAACTTGATAACCCCTGTAAAGACCCTATTTCCAAATAAGCCCCCATTCTAAGGTGCTGGGTGTTAGGATTTCAACTTACGAATCTTGAGCGGGAGGCAAACAATTCAGCCTATCATAGAGGTGAAGTGATGTGTAGAAGACAGCATAGTTTTAGAGTCAGAAAGACTTGGGTTTAAGTTAGGAAAAACACTGCCTAGCTCCTTGAGCAAAATTAATTTATCTGAATTTTAATGTTCCTATTTACAAAATAGTCATAATAACACTAGACTTGCAGGGTTGTTTTAAAGATTAAATGAGATATTATATGTAGGAAACACTGTATTTAGGACATAGTCGGTACTCACTTAAAAATAGTTAGATTTTTCATGTTTAACTTAGATAATCACTAATAAGGGAAATGTAGATTGAGGAAAAAGAAGTCAATGGAGTAGAAAAAATATTGTGAAGACATTGTGTAGCTCTTCCAAATGTGGCTATCCTTTGTGTAGTAACAACTCTATTCTCACAGATATGATTTGCCTGGTTCTTGGAAGGCTCCTAACATGAAATACTGAGGTGTCTGAAAAATCTACCAATAACTTTATTTCAGCTTTTGAAGGCTTTAGGAAACAGACATCAAAGGAGGAAGGTATAGTGAGGAAACCAAAGGTGTCAAGATGAACCCACACCAAGCCAAATTTTACCTGCATCACAGATTGCTAAGGCCAGCTCTGCTCCAAAAATCCCAAAATGAAGCACATTGGAAGTTGGATGTTGCTAACCTTAGAGATGAACTAGCCTTGATTTCATTTTGAGGGAAAGTCAATCAGGGAAAATGAGTCAGAAAGAGTTATTGCTCTAAGAGACCTGAGCCAAGGTTTCCTTTTTGCTGTTGCCTACCATTTTCCCTCTAGCAATCATTTCTAAAGTAGAATTTTACATTCAAATGCTTTTGTTTCTTCCACTCTCTTTGGAACAACAATATATGAAATCATTCCAGGAGGGAGAGCACCTTCTGTGAGGAGATTAACCTGACATGTGATAGAAAGAAATGGAAGATAATATAATGACATTAGAGTGGACCATTTCTGGAAATGTGGGAGGTTTGGTATTCCACTTAGGAATGGGTATTTAGGAACTTCTGAATGCACGCCCAAGAAATGATTCACTCTGCTTGGCATGAACACTTGGACATTTCAGTTCGGATATCATTATGATAAAATATAACTTCCCTAGGCTGTGGGGTTTGCTCTGACTCAGCTGACAACCCACCACATTTCCCTCACTTGGGTCATGACTAACCACACACACACACACACACACACACACACCAATGAGAGTTATTATGTTGTCCCACCAAAGAAGCAATTTAGGTTGTTATTGTCACAAAGGGCACATTTGGAATGATACATTTATCAAAGGAAACAAACAAAAGCCCACTGTTACACCTTCAGGAAGAAATACTGGTTAAGTATTGCATATTATATTTGTTCTTCAGGTTTTTTACCAGGTACCTACTCTCTGAAGGTTGTTTGGAACCAGTATCAGAACATTTGAAAGTAAGTCACTTGAATTGAGTCTATATAAAGTTCCCCATAAAACAGAAGAACATGGCCAGAAAGCTTTATTGTTCTGACCAACCTAACCTGAAAAAATAGGTTTGTGTTCTCTACTAGACAGGAGCATATGTTATGAAGGGATAATATATTTCAAATTTGTTAATGTTATCCCTGGCATCTAAGAGGTTTAAAAGCAGTTAGTTAAAGGCAAAAGATTCATTACTTTAAAAATGAATCAGTTAAAGTCAAATAACCAGTCTCTGATTTGTAATTATCCAAAATAGGAACACTCAAAATTAATTGAGCCATTCACTGAGATATTCATAACCATTGTAGATATAAGAAAATATTAGTAACTGATCTGATAATATTGGATTTAGTTATTTATTTACCTCAATATTTATATTTTCCAAAGCCTAATATAGTGGGTTATATAGTAGGAACTGTATAACTTTTTATGGAATGAATGAGTGGATGAATAAAAGGAGGAAAAATATATTATTTTGAGAAGAAAGCAGTGACCTTGGAGAAAGGTAAAATTCCTATTAGAAAGGATGAATTCTCTTCTATTAAGACAAACACAATATTGGTGTTTTTTTGATATTAGAAAGTGTTGTCCCTCCCCTTGGTGATGGTCTGAATATTATAACCACATCTCTGGAAATTTGATGTTATTCACAACAGCTCCATAGATGGTGGAAGTAGGGAGAATGAGATTCTTCAACGGGCAGGGAAAGAGGAGATGTATGGGAATTAGGAGAGGAGTTCGAGACACTTGGAAAGGAACAGGAACCTGCAGAAGGGCCTGGCCAACAAAACTTTTCTTCATGACAGGAGTAGATAAAAAGTTTTAGGGCAGCAAACTATAATATTCAAACTTATTTTTCCAACACTGTCCCTTGCTTTAACTTATTTGCGTTATTCCCAACTTTAATCAAATGATTGCTACACCAAGAAGCACTGTGATATGGTTTGGCTATGTCTCACCGAAATCTCATCTTGAATTCTCAACTCCCACAATTCCCATGTGTTGTGGGAGGAACCCAGTGGGAAGTGATTGAATTACTGGGGAGGGTCTTTCCTGTGCTGTTCTCGTGATAGTGAATGAGTCTCAAGAGATCTGATGGTTTCAAAAACGTGAGCTTCCCTGCACAAGCTCTCTTTTTGCCTGCCGCTATCCATGTGACCTGTGACTTGCTCCTCCTTGCTTTGTGCCATGTTTGTGAGGCCTTCCCAGCCATGTGGAACTATAAGCCCATTAAATCTCTTTCTTTTGTAAATTGTCCAGTCACTGGTATGTCTTTATCAGAAGTGTGAAAACAGACTAATATAGTAAATTGGTACTGAGAGTGGGGTGCTGCTGAAAAGATACCCAAAAATGTGGAAGTGACTTTGGAACTGGGTAACAGGCAGAGGTTGGAACACTTTGGAGGACTAAGAAGAAGACAGGAAAAATGTGGGATAGTTTGGAACTCCCTAGAGACTTGTTGAATGACTCTGCCCAAAATGCTGATAGCGATATGGACAATAAAGTCTAGGCTGAGGTGGTCTCAGATAGAAATTAGGAGCTTGTTGGGAACTGGAGCAGAAGTGACTCTTGTTATGTTTTAGCAAAGAGACTGGTGGCATTTTTGTCCTTTTTCTAGAGATTTGTAGAACTTTGAACTTGAGAGAGATAATTTAGAGAATCTGGCAGAAGAAATTTCTAAGCAGCAAAGCATTCAAGAGGTGACTTCAATGTTGTCAAAGGCATTCTGTTTTAAAAGGGAAACAGAATATCAATGTTCAGAAAATTTGCAGCCTAACAATGTGATAGCAAAGACAATCCCATTTTCTGAGGAGAAATTCAAGCTGGCTGCAGAAATTTGCATAAGTAATTAGAAACTGAATGTTAATCACCAAGACAATGGAGAAAATGTCTCCAGGCCATGTCAGAGATCTTTGTGGCAGCCCCTCCGATAACAGACCTGGAGACCTAGGAGGAAAAAAATGGTTTCATGGGTCAGGCCCAGGGTCCCTCTGCTGTGCACAGTCTGGGGACTTTGTACTCCACATCCCAGCCACTCCAGACATGGCTAAAAGGGGTCAAGGTAGAGCTTGGGCTCTTGCTTCACAGTGTGGAAGCCCCAAGCCTTGGCAGCTTCCACATGGAGTTGAGCCTGTGGGTGCCCAGAAGTCAGGAACTGAGATTTGGAACTTCTGCCTAGATTTCAGAAGATGTATGGAAATGCCTTGATGCCCAGGCAGAATTTTGATGCTGGGGTGGGGCCCTCATGGAGAACCTCTGTTAAGGCAGTGTGGAAGGGAAATGTGGAGTGGGAGCCCCCGCACAGGGTCCCTACCGGGGCACCAGCTAATGAAGCTGTGAGAAGAGGGTCACCATCCTCCAGACCCCAGAATGGTAGACCCACCTACCCCTTGGACTATGTGCCTGGAAAAGCCACAGACACTCAATGCCAATCCATGAGGGCAGCCAGGAGGGTTGCTGTATCCTGCAAAACCACAGGGATGGGGCTGCCCAAAACCATGGGAACCCACCTCTTGCATCAGTGTGACCTGGATATGAGACACAGAGTCAAAGGAGATCATTTTGGAGCTTTAAGATTGACTGTCCCACTGTATTTTGGATTTGTGTGGGGTCTGTAGTCCCTTTGTTTTGGCCAGTTTATCCCATTTGGAATGGCTGTATTTACCCAATGCCTGTACCACCTTTGTATCTAAGAAGTAACTAACTTGTTTTTGATTTTACAGGCTCATAGGCAGGAGGGACTTGCCTTGTTTCAGATGAGATGTTGGACTGTGGACTTTTGAGTTAATGCTGAAATGAGTTAAGACTTTGGGGGACTGTTGGGAAATAATGATTGGTTTTGAAATGTGAGGACATGAGATTTGGGAGGGACAAGGGGCAGAATGATATGGTTTGACTGTGTCCCCACCCAAATCTCACCTTGAATTTTAACTCCCACAATTCCCACATGTCGTGGGAGGAACCCAGTGGGAGGTTATTGAATTATGGAGGCATCTTTCCTGTGCTGTTCTTGTGATAGTGAATGGGTCTCATGAGATCCGATAATTTTAAAAACAGGAGTTTACCTGCACAAGCTCCCTTTTTGCCTGCCACCATCTACGTGAGACGTGACTTGCTCTTCCTCCATGTTTGTGAGGCCTCCCCAGACATTTGGAACTGTGAGTCCAATTACATCTCTTTCTTTTGTAAATTGCCTGCCTTGGGTATGTCTTTATCAGCAGTGTGAAAACAGACTAATATACACTGTAATAGTGTGTTTTTTGGTAGAATGGAGGAATCCAGACATTTTTCAGTGGAGCCAACGTGATAGGATAATGGTGAAAATGAAAATGACAGGAACTGCAGAGAAGGTGGCACAAGGTAGGTATTCATGTTTTCAACTGAAAACATGTAATTTGAGCAATAGAAACCCAGAGAAACCTAAGTCCATTTTGAAACTTGGCAATTTAAGACAGGCTGTCCTAGGTATAGTGAGGAGGTACTCGCACATGCTTTCTCCCCACCATAAATATTCACGCATGTCTGTGCACTTTGTCTTCATCAATTAATTTAATCATTCCTTCTCAGGAAGAACTGATGAAAAGTACTCCAATCAATACAGTTGATCACTGCCAAGGATTCCAGCCTTCTGGCGGCAAAGTTTATTTTCATTTAATTAACTAGTAGCTGATGTATATATTTTGTTATAGTTGCCCAGAAGTAGGAGTTTTAAATGTCCTGATAGTATGATTAATTTTGGCTAAGGCATGCCTTCTATCTTATTTGGATATGCAATTATTGGATAACTCCTAAATTTTCTTTAACACTGAGATTTTGTAATCTTATAGTCTATTTAACAAATCCTCATTTTCTTTTGGTCATTGTTTTATGCTGAAAGTACTCAAGTGCTTAAATCTGTATCTCAAGCCTGTGTCTACTTCTTAGAAATAAACCAAGACAGAGTATTCTCTTTGGACTGTTTGCCCCTGGATGAAATTAGGGAAAGATGACAGAGATAGATTTGTTTATATATTAAGTCTACAAGTGTATATTGGATCTATCAAGTTTTTCAGTTTCATTATGAAAGTGAAGAGTGCTTAAGGTGGTCAGCAGGCTCTGCAGTGAATTCAGATTTCATCTTTCAGTTTACTGTGAGTCTAGTACAGAGTATATGCTCATTTGTTTTGCTAATATAAATAAAAGAGGCGGAGTTTTCAAGGTATATGAGATCACTGTCTCTCTTTTTTTTTTTCCATCTTTTTGCAGGGAAATTCCCATAAAACATTGCTTATCTACCATGATAATTTGAGTTCAGTATTCAGAATGACATTTATTGACACCTATAAATTCTATAGGAGACTTTTATTTATTTGGCTGCCTTTTCAATCTCATTCCACTGAGGGCAATGAAAAGTGGCTTTAGCCAGTAGGATGCTCTGGAGAACACAGAGAGCAGATCAGGCCTTATTTTTTTTATGGAGTTCCTTTCTACCCCTTGATTCTAAACTGATCTTTGTTCCAATTCATCTTTCTAGTGGAAAGAAGCACAGACATTTTCACACTTTTAAAATGTTTTCTTCTACAAATATGCTAAAATGGGCACTTTCTTTACAGAATTTTAAGTAGTTTAGCTCTAATTAGGGATATTTTATTCAGTGGGATGGAACTCAAAGAGTTGTTCTCACCTCTAAATCAGTGAAACCATGATGCTCCGAATAAGCAAGACTTTGTAATAAGTTCTTTCCTTGGAATACAATTACTCTCCTGTCTTGCCACAGAGCCATTTCTAAAATCAAATGGGAAGGGAAGGTATGGGGATATGTCTCAAAAATATAAAATCAGATTTTTAAAATTATATTCTCTGCACATTTTCAAGACAATCAGAAATCTTGGTTGGTCAGATTGCCACATGCAAATTTTCACAGTAATAGCCTATTGAGTTTCAAATGTAGCATTCACCATGGACACTTATAATTGCAGATGTTGTATTACATTATCAACTCCGTACATGAGGGGAATAGAAAGATAATGGAAAGTAGACTGTAAGTGAATATTGGATGTTAATAGGAATTCCCACTCAAATTATGTTTTATTCAATTGTTCAGCACCAAATTGTGATACTAAGAGGCTTGAAAGCGTACATGTGGGAAACGGGAGAAGTAGGACCAAGAGGATAACTCATCAACCAGGAGACCCTAAGAAAAAATTCAGACCCTTTCTGGTTAAATCTTATTATTTTTAATTCCTTAACATTCTGTGGGCAATTATATAACAAGTCTAATATTCTTTATTTCTCAGAAAGACTGATGATAAAGTAATTGCTTTTGTATCAGACAGTAAGCCTGGCTATTTTAGTGATATAGCTACTTGCTAGTTTGTTGTTCTAATTACCAGAGTTCCATGCCTCTAAATACCATCATTATATAATGCTAAAACAAAAGAAAATAACAACAACAACAACGAAAAAATTAGGAACAAAATGCAAATTGATTATGTTTATACTTCCAAAAAAAGATGTCACCTGGACTGGAAATGAAGCTTGAATCCCTTAAGAATCAGTCAAGAGTTAAGAGGGAAAAAATTGGAGAAACATTTTAAGAATTATTTTTTAAAGATGAGGGTCTTGCTATGTTGCCCAGGCTGGACTGGAACTCCTGGGCTCAAGTGGTCCTTTTGTCTCAGCCTCCTAAGTAGTTGAGACATTCAGGTGCATACCACTACACCTGGATTATTTTGAAGATTTTGATTAATGACTAATCAATTATTATCCCCATCTGTCAAAGGTATCAATTGTTTTTTAAGACAGACACCTATGCAGGATCATGTCATTTGTTCATATTGGTAAAAGTTTAGAGCTAAACGAATTAAACTGATATAGAAAATTAAGTACCACGCACATATGTGTCTATTTGTATATGTATGTGTATATGTATGTAAGTATGTGTATATATAGAATTCCCTTTATTGCTGATATGGTTAGGTTTTGCATCCCCACCCAAATCTCATCTTGAACTGTAATCCCCATAGTCCCTGTTATCCTTATGTATCAAGGGAGAGACCAGGTGGGGGGAAATGAATCATGGGGGTGGTTTCCCCATGCTGTTCTCGTGATAGTGAGAGAGTTCTCAGCAGATTTGAGGGTTTTATGAGGGGTTCTTCCCCCTTTGCTCAGCACTTCTCCTTTCTGACACCTTGTGAAAAAGGTGTCTTGCATCTTCTTCACCTTCCACCATGATTGTAAGGTTCCTGAGGTCTCCTAGCCATGCTAAACTGTGAGTCGATTAAACCTCATTCCTTTATAAATTAGCCAGTGTCAGGCAGTTCTATATAGCAGTATGAAAACTAACTAATGCAACTACATTTTCTGTTGTTCTTATTACTCTCGATCAAAAATTCCCATTGGTATTTGCTTCATGGAATTGGTTTATCTTCACAGTCTTGAGAGCACTCAGATGACATCACCTCTGAAGAGAAGAATAATTACAATAAAGTGGTCTCAGGGCTGATCAAGAATTCCTTGAGCCTCTGAAAGTGTGGGTCTCCCCACACACAGATCCAATGGGGAACTTCCCATAACCACTTTACTTTTCTAAACAATGTATTTTGTATTGTAACAAGATGGTAAATAATAATAAGTATATTCTGGTAAATAAAATAATATATAATAAAATACAAATTTAAAAGAGGAAAGAAGGCATATTCAACTTAGCAATATCTCTAAGACTTCCTTCTGCTATTCGTTTTCTTTTTAACTAAAGTCTTGTAAAAAAACCATTCCCCTGTCTTTGTATCTTTTGAGTCAGACATCCTGATTTAAAGAGGCTCTGCAGGTGCTTCAAGCTCTGGTGGCATATGGCCTTGAGCACTTTCTCTGGCTCCTTGAGGGCTGGAAACATAGTTTTCTCTAGACTTTTGGCAATTCCAGTGATGTCTGTTGCAAAGCCGCCACCTCCCATCCTGTCCCTGTTGGCACTGGATTTTGTTTAGTGCTGACTTTCATCTCAGGCAATATGACCTTACGTGCCTGTCTTTCCATCAGTCCTATCTTTTGATCATGCTATCATCAAAATGAAAACAGAGATGGAAAAATCCATGAGAAATAGCCTCTTATCTAAGTGAATCTGGTTTAAGCTCATACTTTTCTCCATGTGACCCAGTAACTTAGATACTACTCTTGTTCTACAATGATACCGTTTGACTCTGTGTATTGGGATATGATTTGGCTGTGTCCTCACCCAAATCTCATCTTGAATTGTAATAATCCCCATGTGTCAAGGGTGGGACCAGGTGGAGAGAATTGAATCATCGGTACAGTTTCCCCCATACTGTTCTTGTGATAGTGAATAAGTCTCATGAGATCTGAAGTTTTTATAAATGGGAGGTTCCCTGCACAAGTTCTCTTGCATGCTGTTGTGTAAGAAGTCCCTTTGTTCCTTATTCGCCCTTGGCCATGATTGGCCATAATTGTGAGGAGTCCTCCCCAGCCATGTGGAACTGTGAGTCAATTAAACCTCTTTCCTTTATAAATTACCCAGTCTCAGATATGTCTTTATTAGCAGCATGAGAACAGGCTAATACAAATTGTAATCCCCGCAATCCCCATGTGTCAAGGGCGGGACCAGGTGGAAATAATTGGATCTTGGGGGCAGTTACCCCATGCTGTTTTCATGATAGTGAGTTCTCATGAGATCTGATGGTTTCATTAGCACCTGGCATTTCCCCTGCTTGCACCCCCTCCATCCTGCTGCCCTTGAAGAAGATGCCTGCCTCTGCTTTGCCTTCCCCCATGACTGTAAGTTTCCTGAGGTGTCCCAACAATGTGGAACTGTGAGTCAATTAAACTTCTGTCTTTTAGAAATTACCTGGTCTTGAGCAGTTATTTATAGCAGCATGAGAATCGACTAATACATACACTCTTGTCTTTTTCTCCAAATCCTATTTCCACATGCTGTCAGGCATTGTATGCTAACAAGGGTTTCAATATCCTGTGTTGGATTTCTTCTTCCAAGAAACCACCCATAACCTTCCCCTCATCAGCCCATGATTAGAGTTAGGTGCCCTCCTTTTTGCTCCCATCACTCCATGTTCTAACAATTCACACAAAAAATTGCCTGTTTTATGGCCCATCATTGATAAAAGGCAGGACTACCCAAGTGCATCCTCAGCTGCTAGAAAAATTCCATTGTATAGAAAACACTCAATTGTACTCAATTTCACCGAAGCTTGGCCTGCTCAACATTTAGCAAGATGCCCTAGCTTTCTACTAGAAGGAAATTTGTCTTATCCTTTAAATAAACACCTTAAAATTGTGGCATATAAACAGCCACCTACACAAACAAATAAAACAGTTGTTTCTGAGTCACAAGGCAATGGTTTTTCTCTTCTTGAATGGACATGAATCCTCCACCAGTAGATGGGGGAGGAACTGCATCAACCTCCCTGTGGAGGCACTACAGTGAGGCTCTAGGGAAGGTAAAGGACCAGGCTAATACTCCCCTATCTTTCTGGGTACCCTGATTTTATGGTCTTTCATATAGACTAGATTTTTTTTACAGAGTCAGAATTCAAGAGAAGTTCACAAAGCAAATTAACAAAGAGGAGGGAACCAAGGAGTCAGCTTTTTATCAAGGAAAGGAAAATGCCATGAAACTGTCATGCCATTTGTTTTTGCAGCCAAAGGTGTAAGCTCTGGCATCTGTAAGAAACAGGAAGCATAGACGTATTGTTAAAGCTAGTAGATATTATCATTCGTGGCTGAGCAACTCTCAGTTCAGTCTTCACCAGTGCCTTCTGTAGTGGAATGAAAGCATAAATAAATGTGGTGGAAGACTGAGTTCTGGAGCTACTGCCCAAAGCTACTGAGTGTGGGAGCTTCTACTATGCTATTATTTGGAGACTAAAAGTTATTACTCCTCCCTTATTACGTCAGTGCTTGCAACTCAGTGGTTCCCTTTCAGATTTCATCTAGTATAAGACAAACTGATCACCTGCAGTCTCTCAGCATGGTTGGAATGGTGTGAAAATGCTGTACTCACTCTTTAAATGTTATTGTGGCAGCAATGGTAATTATAATTTTTTAGCACTCACTGTGTGCCAGACTTAGAATACATGCTTTTATATTTGTCAGTTAATCCTCATGACAGCCTTGTATTTTTGGCTAAGCATCTTTATCCATACATTTTACATATAATGAGCAAGTAGTTAAGTTCTGAACCCATCTCCATCTTACTCTAAAATTTGTGGTCTTCTTACTCATCCAATCTATTATAGGCTGGAAACATTTCCTCTTAAAAATTGGACATAATTCTAGAATGGTTCTGCTGCTATGAAACCAGACCATTTTACAGCAGTTTTATTTCATCTCACATTGCCTTATGACGGCTTATCTGGGACATTGTTTAAATCACGGTCCCTTTGTAGACCTTTTGCTATACTGGAGGCATGAATTTCTTGATAAAGAAGCCAAACATAAAAACAAAAATACAAAAAATAAAAGTCACAAGGTCAACCAGAAAAGGTTTAGCCTCTGATTGTATCTGGAAGAATCACTTTTGTAGTCCTCTACAATTTGTAAGTGTATTAAATGCATGTGCCGTTACATAACTTGGTGGTCCAGTTGACAGACGTGCATTATTAATCCATTCTAGAGATGAATAAAGTTAAGCTCATGGTTTACTGAATGTATTAAATTCATATTTTTCAGTAAATATGTATTAAATGTTTAATGTCAAAATCTGTGACCTAATGGACCTTTCATACTAGTAAGTAGAAATGGAAATTAAGAAGAAAACAAATAAGATTCAGATTGCAATGAGTTACTACAAAGAAAATGGAAAGAGGAGGGATGGGATTTTTGAGATCTGAAAGCTGAGAAGGCTCCTGCGGTGTGAATCTTGGGGAGTGGTGATGAGAGCAGAGGAAGGAATTATTTCCAAGGCCCTGAAACTGGACTAACACTAGCCAGTTTGAGAAGTAATGGTGTGATGGGAGAATGGGAGTAAAGAGGGCAGTGGTAGGAGTGTCTGTGAAGACAGTTAGGGAGGGCTTGATCCTAAAAACTTTCAGAGACCTATGATTTTATTCTACATTTAGTAGCAGACAAGGAGAAGACATTATGGAATCAATAGAATAAGAAAAACTATATTTTCCCTAATGATATCTTAATCACGTCTAGGTTAGTGGCCTAGATCCAATAGAAACCGAAGCTTTTAGTTCTGTCCCCGCAAATCTGCTTTGTCCACTAAGGACATTTAAGTGCAAAGCTTATTAGGCTCCAGCTGCCTCAGATTCTCTCCCATTTCTCAAATTTGCCAGGACCCTTCTCAACTCATGGCTTTTGTTTAAGCTTGAACAAAATGGCAGAAATGCAAATCTTCTCCTAGCAGTCTGGCCAACTCCTGTTCATGTATTAGGTCTCTGCTTGAATGGCAGTTCTGCAAGGGGAGCCATTTGGGCCCCAGACCAGCCTAAATTCCCTGCTACTTCTCATACTACCATGTGAATTATATAATGTTGTATAATCATCTGTTCAATGTCTACCTCTCAAAAAACTGTAAGCTTCCCATGATGGTTAGTTTTATCTGTCAACTTTGTCAAGGTGTAGTATTTACTTAATCAGACATTAATCTGGCTGTTGCTGTGAAGGTATATTGTAAATGTGGTTGGCATCTACAACTAGTTGACATTAAGTAAAGGAGGTTACCATTGATGGTGAGAATAGGCAGCATCCCACCAGTTGAAAGATTTTAAGAGCAAAACTAAAGTTTCCCTAAGGAGGAAGAAATTTAACCTCAAGAATGAAACATGAGTTCCTACCCTAGAGTTTCCAGCCTGACGGTCTTGCCCTATCAATTTTGGGCTTGCCAGCCTTCTCAAACCAAGTGAGCCAATTGTTTAAAATAAATATCAATCAAAATCTCTTTCTCTCTCTCTAGATACACACACACACACACATACACACACATCTGTGTGTATATATAAATCTGTATGTATCTTTATATTCATATATAGACATACATATATACATATGTATAGACACACAAAAAAATCATGCATCATGTAACGATGGAGATATGTTCAGAGAAATGGATTCTTAGGCAGTTTTGTCATTGTACAAATATAGAGTTTACAGCGCTTACACAAACCTAGGTGGTATGGCCTATTACACACCTAGGCTATATGTTATAGCCTATTGCCGCTAGGCTACAAACTTGTACAGCCTGTTACTGTACCAACCATTGTTAGCAACTGTACCACAATGATAAGAATTTATGTATCTAAACATATCTACTAGAAAAGGACCAATAAAAAATGTACAGGGAACTTAAATCAACAAACAAAAACCAAATAACTCCATTTAAAAATGGGCAAAGGACGTTAACAGACACTTCTTAAAATGAGACATACATTGGCCAACAAACGTGAGAAAATGCTCAGCATCACTAACCATCAAGGAAATGCAGATCAAAACCACAATGAGATACTGTCCCATACCAGTCAGAATGGCTACTATCAAAAAGTAAAAACAAAAGAAAACACAAAACAGATACTGGCGAGGTTATGGAGAAAAGGGAGCACTGTTGGTTGGAATGTAAATTAGTCCAGCCACTGTGGAAAGCAGTCTGGAGATAGCGAAAATAACTTAGAACAGTTGACTCAGCAGTACCATTACTGAGTATATACGCAAAAGAAAATAAATCATTCCATCAAAAAGACACATGCACTCATATGTTCATTGCCACACTATTCACAATAGCAAAGACATGTAATCAATCAGTGACAGATTGGATGAAGAAAATGTGGTATATATACACCATAAGATACTATATAGCCATAAAAACAATGAAATAATATCCTTTGCAGCAACATGGATGGAGTTGGAAAGCATTATCCTAAGCAAATTAATGTAGAAACAGAAACCAACTACCACATATTCTCACTTGTAAGTGGGGGCTAAACATTAAGCACACGTGGACATAAATATGAGAACAGTAGATACTATGGACTACTAGAGGGTAGAGGGAGGCAGAGTGGGTTAAAAAACTTCCCATCAGGGCCAGGCATGGTGGCTCACGCCTGTAATCTCAGCACATTGGGAGGCCGAGGTGGGCAGATCATGAGGTCAGGAGTTTGAGATCAGTCTGACCAACATGGTGAAACCCCGTCTCTACCACAAATACAAAAATTAGCTGAGTGTGGTGGCACACACTTGTAATCCCAGCTACACGGTAGGCTGGGACAGGACAATTGCTTGAACCCAGGAGGCAGAGGTTGCAGTGAGCTGAGATCACACCACTACACTCTAGCCTGGGTGACAGAGCGAGACTCTGTCTCCAAAAAACAAACAAACAAAAAAAATGACCGGTCGCGGTGGCTCACACCTGTATTCCCCACACTTTGGGAGGCCAAGGTGGGTGGATCACAAGGTCAGGAGATAGAGACCATTCTGGCTAACAAGGTGAAACCCCGTCTCTACTAAAAAAAAAAAAAAAAAAAAAAAAATTCAAAAAAATTAGCCGGGTGTGGTGGCAGACGCCTGTAGTCCCAGCTACTCGGGAGGCAGAGGCAGGAGAATGGTGTGAACCTGGGAGGCGGAGCTTGCGGTAAGCCAAGATCGCGCCACTGCACTCCAGCCTGGGCGACAGAGCCAGACTCTGTCTCAAATAAAAATAAACATAAAATAAAAACTTCCCCATTAGGTACTACACTCATTACCAGAGTGACAAGATCTATACCCCAAACCTCAGCATCATGCAATATTCCCATGTAACAAATCTGCATATGTACCCCTTGTATCTGAAATAAAAGTTGAAAATAAAAAACCACCACAAAAAAATAATACAGTATTATAATTTTGTGGGACCACCGCTATTTATGTGGTCTGTTGTTGACCAGAAGGTTGTATGCAGTGCATGACTGTATGTATATGTATGTATATACATACCTCTTATTGGGTCTGTTTCTCTGAGAACTCTGACTGGCACAATCTCTGAGAAGAGTGACCCAAGTTGGTCTTATCACTATGTGTCCTTCAAACTTTACACAGGGTCTTAAATCGAATTGGCACATAATACACATTTTAAAAAATTAATGAATGATGGAAAGGAGCATATGACACAGCTGTTTGATGCAAATACAACGTTTTATATGAGTTTAAATCAGATGCAGAGGTCCTGGGCATTTGAAGATCTTTCATGGCTTTAATCCATGCAAATGGATGAATTAAATGCCTTTGCTCTCACAAAGACCTTCCAGCCCCCAGTAATGGTAGGGCTGAGATAGAGCCAGCTTCTTTTGATGTCTCCTTTAATGCCTTTTTCTACATTACCTTATTTATATTTAATTTGGTTTACTTGCTCATGCTATGGAATTGTGTTGAACTTTCCTATTAGAAAAGGAACATCTGCATATGGCGACAGGTATCATTAGAAGGGCCTTTAAGGTTAACATATGACCAAAGCAAATTTATTAGGATATTAATCTCACAGAAGTTAAAAGTCATCCAATATAAGAAAAAGTTAAGCTAAAAACTACATAATACTGGACCATGTCTTGTTTATCTGTCATGATAATTGATGCTGTTATTCTCAAGCTGCTCGCAGAAATGGAGGAAAAGTTATTTGAACAAAGATAAAAATTCCAAATTATGTAATAGGTTTTTGGCTTGACATTGTGAGAGTCGTAGTTTTTGGACAATACTCTGAAAGGGAGAATTGCTCTAATGCAGTGATTCTGGGCTTTGTACATTGATGAATCCATGATTTCTTGGGCTGTCACTATCCACCTATGCTCTTGAAAATCTTTTCACCAAAGTAAAAATTAGTAAAATTTATGGTTTTGTTTTTACAACTGGTACGAGGAAAGAATTGATCAAAGAGCAATCTATCAGTCTTCTCGAGGTCTTGCTCTTGTTTTCCCTCTTGAATTAAAATGAAAACCATGGAGACTATTGATTCAAAATCTTCCAAATTCCATTTAATTTTCAACTCCATCTCAGAAACTATGATCACTTTTAGAGTTGTAATTGATTGCTTATTAGTTGTTTCAGAAAGGCTGCCTTATTTCTTGCTTCCCTCATTAGCTCTGCTTGAGCATCCAGGTAAATTGTGTTGGTTCTACTGTTTGTACCAGTCTAGCTTCAGCCTTGTTGGTCATAAACAAGTATTTATGAATTCCCGTGGTGTACCTAACATTGTGATATATACACTTCAAGGCATCAGAAGAGACAACACAATCTCTGCCTTCAAAAATTTGCAATCTAATTGAATAAGCATGTTCTCATTTAAAAAAATAAAATCATAAAATTGATAAATGATGGCAGAGTCTGGGTCCTAATATTTTCTTGAAGTTATATAGCCATAACATAGGCCACTGGACCCCTCTGGGCTTTGGTTGACCCAGATCATTTCTGGGGCTTCTTCTAGGGCAGTATGATATGTTCTCTTGGCAACTGTTATCGGGCCAATGTGGGAAGACCACTAAGCTAAAAAGACCTTGTTTCTTGGGAAAAGCTGGCTAAGCGTAATTACATAAATGTGAAATGCACACTTACTGTGTGTAAAGTACTATATGCATTATGGAGATGACATAAAAGTTCGTGTGGTACATACTATTCCTGTTCTTAAAGAGGTTGCAGGATAATTCTGTAAGGAAGCATACTAAAGTTGGAGCTAGGATAAGAGCTCTGACCCCCAATCTGTGCTTGAATCTTTACTTTGCCAATAACTGACTGGGAGGAAATGGCATCATTAATTACCCTCTTAGAATAGTTTAAGAGAATTCTTCCTATCCTCTAGGTTTATTGAAATAATTAAATGATTTAATTTATTCAGTGGAAAATGTTTACTGAATGCCTGTTCTATGCCAAAGACTATAATAGATGCTTTATATATATTGGTGAATAAAATAGACAAAGATACCTACCCTCTTATGGCTAAGTTTCTAGTGGAGGGAAATTGGTTGAAGATAAACAATACATTTAATGAAGGAGTGAATTGTATCCTATGTGTTAAGCTGATGAATGATATGGGCAAAGGTGGGGAACGGTCAAGTCGCGCAGAATAAAATAATCGGGAATAGAGCCTGGGAGAGGGCTACACTTTTAAATATGGTAGTCAGGGTGAGCTTCATAGAGAAAGTTCCAGTTAAGCAAAGATCGAAAGGAGGTGATGAATATTGCCTTCCTACATCTTGGAAAAACAATTTAGGGAGAGACAACATCCAATACAAAATGCTAAGGCAGGGGCAAGCTTGGCTTGTTGAAGGAAGAAAAGAAAGCCAGCATGTCTGGGACAGAGAAGGTAATGAGAAGGGTTTTAGGAAATGAAATCAGGAATGGGAGAAAAGAATCATATTGTGTAGGACTTCATTGGTAGTTGTAAGGATTTTGGTATTACTGAGGGTAATGGGAAGCATTTAAGTGTTTCCCTGAGGAGTGACTTAATCTGACTTAAATGTGAAGCAAAGTTCTAAAAGTAGGAAGAAGCAGGAGTGTGGACAATGGTGAAAGAGTGAGAAGGATTAGAAGTCAGTCATTCAGGAGAATATGACTTGATCTGGGATTATAACAATGGAGATGATAGGAAGGGGTTAGACTCTGGATTTATTTTAACTAAAAAATCAACAAGGTTTTCTGATTGTTTGTAAGAGGGATGTGAGAAAAGAGACAAGTCAAGGGTAATGCCATGGCTTTTATTCTTTGAAAAAAATTATAAAGCACTGAAAACATGTAAAAGCATTGAAAATATTTAGCACAGTGAACGGTGCATGGTATGCACTCAATTAAGAAATTAAGGTAACTGATGTTTACAAATAACTCACCAATCTGCCTTGTTCTTTTCATCATTGAGATATTAGTTTACATACCACTTACACTGAAAACCTTTTCCAACTCCCTCTGGGCAATATGCCTCTTCCATAGAATCCAATAAGTCTTTCCAATTTCCCTTTCATATTGATTCTTATCTTACATTGCAATTTATGTAAAGCACCATCACAGTGAAAGAAGTGCTTGAAGGGAGATTCCTCATATTTGCTATAAGAGATCAGAAAAGACTTTTATGGGGGAGGCAACCATTAAGATGGGACTTGAAAGGATGGGTAGAATATGTGACAAAAGTTGGCAGAATATAAAGAGGGGTGCTGGATGCATTTCCACACTCCCTGGTCAGAGAAGTTTATACAGGTGTTCACTTCACGTTTCAGGTTGTCAAGCAAGAAAATCACCATACTCCTAATTTGAGGTTTTTGTTTCATATCCTCTGATCCGGCACTGTTGTCAGACATTACAGAGGTTTGCTGGCATGCTTCCATCCTGTGAATGCACACTTCGTGGCTGCTACCTGTGATAAGAATAAATTAATGATGACCCTGCTTGGAGGTGTCTGTGTGTGTGAGTGTGGCCCATAGGTCTGTTTCTATACCAATACCCAAGATAAGAATGCTTCACCGAATTAATATTTCTGTAAGCACGCACAGCTTATCTTTTCTGAGGGCAACTAAAGGATTAAGGAAATACACACCATGTACATATGTAACTGTATTTACAAAAAAAAAAAAAAAACTTCATTAAGGAACAGATTCATTAAAAGCAAAGGTCTTCCACGATGGTTGAACTAATTTACCCTCCCACCAACAGTGTATAAATGTTCCCTTTTCTCTTCAACTTTGCCAGCATGTTATTTTTTGACTTTTTAGAAATAGCCATTCCTACTGGTGTGAGATAGTATCTCACTGTGGTTTTCATTTGCATTTCCCCAAGGATCAATATGTTGAGCTTTTATTTCATTTGATTGTTGATTGCATGTATGTCTTCTTTTGAAAAGTGTCTATTCATGTTCTTTGCCCACATTTTTATGGGTTTTTGTTTCTTGTGAAGTTGTCTTAATTCCTTATAGAGACTAGATATTAGACCTTTGTCAGATGCATAATTTGCAAAAATTTTCTCCCACTCGGTAGGTTGTTTGTTTATTCTGATGATAGTTTCTTTTGCTGTGCATAGGCTCTTTAGTTTAATTAGATCTCATTTGTCAATTTTGGCTTTTGTCGCAATTGCTTTTGGTGTCTTTGTCACGAAATCTTTGCTCATGCCTGTGTCCTGAATGGTATTGCCTAGGTTGTCTTCCAGGACTTTTATAGTTGTGGGTTTTACATTAAAGTCTTTAATCTATCTTGAGTTAATTTTTGTTTATGCTGTGAAAATGGGGTCCAGTTTTAATCTTCTGCATATGGCTAACCATTTATCCCAGCACCATTTATTGAAGAGGGAATCCTTTCCACATTGCTTATTTTTTGTAGGTTTGTTGAAGATCAGGTAGCTGTAGGTGTGTGGTCTTATTTCTGGGTTCTCCATTCTGTTCCATTGGCCCATAGGTCTGTTTCTATACCAATACCATGCTGTTTTGGGTACTGTAGCCCTGTAGTATAGTTTGGTGTTGGTTAGATTCTTCAAAGACATAAAGACAGAAATACTATTCAACCCAACAATCCTATTACTGGATATAAACCCACAAGAATATAAATCATTTTACTATAAAGACACATGAACATGTATATTCATTGCAGCACTATTTACAATAGTAAAGCAACCTAAATGTCCATCAATGACAAATTGGATAAGGAAATGTGGTATATACACACTATGGAATACTATGCAGCCTTAAAAAAGAATGCGATCATGTCCTTTGCGGGACATGGCTGGAGCTAGAGGCCATTATCCTAGGCAAACTAACACAGAAAATGAAAACCAAATACCACATGTTCTCACTCGTAAGTGGGAGCTAAATGATGAGAACATGTGAACACATAGAGGAGAACAACACATACAGGGGGTGGTTAAAGGGTGGAGGGTGGGAGGAGGGACGGGATCAGGAAAAATAACTAATGGGTACTAGGTGTAATACCTGAGCGATAAAATAATCTTTATAACAAACCCCCATGACACAATTTTACCTATGTAACAAACCTGCACATGTACCTCTGAACTCAAAGTTTCAAAAATAAGAGCACAAATCTTCATTACTTTATGATGAAATGTTATAGATGTTGTGCTATGAAGGCAAGAACATAAAATGCAAGGATATGCTTTTATTTACAAAGTATGCACAACCAAGCAAAATATAGCCTCTTTTGAAACTTATTTTATTGAATGATGTTTTTTCTTGCATAGAATGAATGCTTCAGAATTTTTATAAAATTCATTTATAAAATGTGAATTCGATAATTTCAGCAAAGGAGGATTTATTTTTCTGAGAGCTCATCTGCAGCAAGTAGAGACATTCTTCATCACAACAAATAAATTTAGCTATGTTCAAATTAAGGTTATTTTGTCTTAAAATTTTTATTCTATGTTCAATATGCATACATATCCCTGAAATGATTGAGGTTATTAAAAGCAAATTTTGGACATTGTTGTAAATATTTTTTATATATAAAAGGTTTTTTTAAAATAAAAAATGTAGGTTTAAGTTAAGTCCTTTAACTTGAGGTGTCCTGTAGGGAGCTTCCCTACGAGTAAACAGAGAACAGTAACGTTTGGTTTCATGGTGGGTGACATTGTAAAAGATAGAGAAACAATTGGCACTGAAAGATTTTGACAGCAATTTCTAGTAATGGATCCAGACACAAGGATGCAATCCCACAGGCAAGTGTTCAATCCTAGGATGGAAATGTTTAACAGTTAGTCAGGAGTCTCATTTTTTAGGAAGCTAAGGTTCTAACCAATTTATCATAGCGAGGACAAAGGGATGCACATGAGTTCAGGGGAAATAATGGAGTTGGCCTGATGGAAAAGGTCATTTATCTCAGAAGTCAAGAACGGTGCTTTGAAGGAGTCCTGGTAGTCTTCAACTCAGGTCTGGACTTTTTCTGGGAATTGGGAAAAATGGATCTGTAGGTGTCCCCAACGATGATGGAGAAAAGGGAACTCAAGAGGAACCTGGGGCTTCAACAATTGTGTTTTAAGCTTCAAGAATATAAAGTCTATTACTCTCACAGGCTGATGATGAAAATGTCAATTAATAAAACCACTCTGGAAGGAATTTCACCAATCAATATGTATCAAAAGACAAAAAATGTACATTATTTTCACTTCAAATATTTAATTCTGGAAGTTTTAGTATGAGTAAATCTTGCAAGTACATGCAGATAAAATTTTGAAAGATACTACAGTTTACAAATGTAAATAATTATAGTAAAAAGGAATAAAGGAAACAATCAAAATATACTGTAGAATTTTGGTTAAGTAAATTATATTTATTTTTGCTTGAAAATATCTTAACTGACCTCTCTGATTCTCTGACTCACCAATCTGCCAAATTCTTTTCATCTTTCAGACATTAATTTAAACATCACTAATGCTGTAAACCTTTTTCAACTCCTTCTAAATAGGGCAATATTCCTTTTCCATGTACTCCCATAACTCTAATTGCTCTTCCATATCAATTCTTATCTTACTATATGCTAAATGCTAGATTTATTTTCCTAATAACATTCAAAAATAGGATGATATAAAAAACATTTTCAAACAAATACAAGTAGAATGATTTCATGAACAGGCTAGCACATAATAAATGTCAAAGAAAGGTTTTTATACTTAAAGCGAAATGAACTAGATGGAAACTCAAATACAAAAAAACAAAAAAGAAACAAAAACCATCAAATATAGCAAATATGTGGATAAATAGACTGTCTTTTGTTTTTGCTTTTTTAAGACAAAGTCATGCTCTGTTGCCCAGACTGGAGTGCAGTGGCACGATCTCTGCTCACTGAAAGCTCCACCCCCCAGATTCATGTCATTCTCCTGACTCAGCCTCCTGAGTAGCTGGGACTACAGGCACCCACCACCATGCCCAGCTAATTTTTTGTATTTTTAGTAGAGATGGAGTTTCACTGTGTTCTCCAGGATGGTCTCGATCTCCTGACCTTGTGATTCGCCCACCTCAGCCTCCCAAAGTGCTGGGATTACAGGTGTGAGCCACCACGTCTGGCCTAGACTGTCTTTTTTTTTAAGAGCATCTTTATTATTTGAGGTACATGAATCACAACTGATTGTAGAGATTATAGTAAATGTAGATGTAAAATCTATGACAATCACCAAAAAAGGAAAGTGTGTAAAATGATGTATATTTTGTAAGGATCTTACATTACACATTAAATAGTATAACATTACTTTCAAAGCATCACTTTATTACAGATAGATAAATTAAGGATATTTATTATAATCCCTAGAGCAATAATAAACAGCTCCAACAACAAAAAATAAGACACATGACTAAATAGTTAACAATAGAGATTTAAAAGATACTTTTAAACATATAGACCAGTGTCACTATAAAGCAGCTACACAAACAAGCCAACATAATAACCAGCTAACAGCACAATGACAGGATCAAATCCACACTCATCAATACTAACTTTGAATGCAAATGGGCCAAATGCCCCACATAAAAGGCACAGAGTAGAATGCTGGATAAAAAAAAGCAAGACCCAATGGTATGCTGTCTTCAAGAGACCCATCTCACACTTAATAACACCCGTAGGCTCATAATAAATGGATAAAGGAAAATCTATCTCTATCAAGAAAATTAGAAACAGAAAAAAGCAAGGGTTGCCCTACTAATTTCTGACAAAACAGACTTCAAACCAAAAAGACATCAAAAAAGACAAAGAAGGGCATTATATAATAGTAAATGCTTCATTAAGAAGACCTAATTATCCTGAATGCACCCAACACAGGAGCACCCAGTTTCATAAAGCAAATTCTTGAAGACCAACAAAAAGACATAAACTCTCACCTAATAATACTAGGAGACTTCAACATTCCACTGAAAGTATTAGATGGATTATTGCAACAGAAAATTAACAAAGATATTTAGGACCTAAACTCACGACTGAACCAAATGAACCTGATACACTTCCACCCCAAAACAACACAACATACATTCTTCTCATCACCACATGGCACATACTCTAAAACTGACCACAAAACTGAACATAAGATAATCCCCAGTAAATGCAAAAGAACTGAAATCTTATCAAATACACTCTTTGACAATATTGCAATAAAAAACAGAAATCAAGAGAAAAAATCACTCAAAACCATTCAATTATATAGAAATTAAACAAAATTGCTCCTAAATGACTTTGGGGTAAATAATGGAATTAAGGCAGAGATCAATAAGTTCTTTGAAACTAATGAGAACAAACATAACACACCAGAATATCAGGGACACAGCTAAGGCAGTGTTAAGAGGGAAATTCATAGCACTACATCCCCACATCAAAAAGTTAGAAAGATCTCAAATTAATCATCTAGTATAACAACTGGGAGATTTAGAGAAGCAAGAAAAAATTATCCCTAAGCTAGCAGAAGAGAAGAAATAACCAAAATCAGAGCTGAACTGAAGGAAATCAAGATACAAAAAAGTCATTCAAAAGGTCAATGAATCCAGGAGTTTGTTTTTTGAAAAAATTATTAACGATAGATTACTAGCTAGACTAATGAAGTAGAAAAGAGAGACGAGCCAAATAAACATAATTAGAAATAAAGAAATGTTACCACTGACCCAGAAATAAAAACATAGAAATAAAAACAATCATCAGAAACTACCATGAATACCTCTATGCACACAAACTAGAAAACCTAGAAGAGATGGATAATTTCCTGGAACCATACATTTTCCCAAGACTAAACAAGGAATAAATTGATTCCCTGAGCAGACCAATAAATAGCTCTGAAATTGCATCAGTAATAAACAGTCTACCTAACCAAAAAAATCCTAGGACCTGATGGATTCAGAGCCAAATTCTACCAGATGTACAAAGAGGAAATGCTACTATTTCTACTGAAACTATTCCAAAAATTTGAGGAGGGACTCCTCCCCAACTCATTATATGAGGCCAGCATCATCTTGATACCAAAACCTGACAGAGACACAACAAAAAGAGAAAACTTCAGCCAATATCCTTGATGAACATCAATGCAAAAACCCTCAATAAAATACTGGCAAACCAAATTTAGCAGCACATCAAAATGCTAATCTGCCACAATCAAGTAGGCTTTATTACTGGGAGGCAATGTTGGTTCAACATACACAAGTGAATAAATGTGATTCATCACATAAACAGAACTAAAGACAAAAACCATATGATTATATTATAGACACAAAAAAAGGCTCTTGTAAAATTCAACTCTCCTTTATGTTAAAAACCTTCAATAAGCTATGTATTGAAGGAATATCACTCAAAATAATAAGTGCCATCAATGATAAAACCACAGCCAGCATTGTGCTGAATGGACAAAAGCTGGAAACACTCTCTTTGAAAACCAGAATGAGACAAGTATGCCCTCTCTCACCACTCCTATTGAACATAGTATTGGAAGTCCTAGCCAGAGCAATCAGGCAAAAGAAAGACATAAAGTGCATCCTAATGAAAAGAGAGGAAGTCAAACTATCTCTTTGCAGACAGCATGATTCTATACCTAGAAAACCACATAGTCTCAGTCTGCAAGCTCCTTCAGCTAATAAATAACTTCAGCAAAGCTTCAGGATACAAAATCAATGTACAAAAATTACTAGCATTCCTATAAAAATAAAAAACAACCAAGCCAAGAGCTGAATCAGAAAGGCAATCCCATTCACAATTGCCACAGAAGAAATAAAACACCAAGGAATACAACTAACAAGGAAAGTTGAAGATCTCTACAATGAGAATTATAAAACACTCCTCAAAGAAATAAGACACAAACACATAGAAAAATGTCCCATGGTCAAGGATAGGAAGAATCAATATCATGAAAATGCCATGCTGCCCAAAGCAATTTACAGGTTCAATACTATTCTTATCAAACTACCAATGACATTCTTCACAGAACTAGAAAACAAATTAAAATTCATATGGAACCAATAAAAGTAACCTGAATAGCCAGGGCAATCCTAAGCAAAAAGAATAAAGCTGGAGGCATCATGTTACGTTACTTCAATCTATACCTCAGGGCTATGGTAACCAAAACAATGTAGTACTAATACAAAAACAGGCACATAGACCAATGGAACAGAATAGAGACTTCAGAAATAAGACCACACACCTACAGCCATCTGATCTTCAACAAAGCTGACAGGAAAAAAAGCCATAGGGAAAAGACTCCCTATTCAATAAATTGTGCTGGCTAGTCTTGTGCAGAAGACTGAAATTGGACGCCTTCCTTACACTGTATACACAAATCAAATCATAATGGATTAAAGACTTAAATCTAAAACCTCAAAATATAAAAACTCTGGAAGATAACCTAAAAGCAATATCATTCAGGACATAGACATGGGCAAAGATTTCATGATGAAGACATCAAAAGCAAAAGCAAAGGCAAAAAAAGCAAAAATTGACAAATGGGATCAAATTAAACTAAAGATCCTCTGCACAGCAAAGGAAACTATCAACAGAGTACACATACAACCTACAGAACAGGAGAAAGTTATTGCAGAATATGCATCTGAAAAAGATCTAATATCCAACATCTATAAGGAACTTAAACAAATTTACAAGAAAGAAACAAACAACCTCATTAAAAAGCAGTTAAAGGACTTAAACAGACACTTCAAAAGAAGACACCATGCGGCCAACAATCATATGAAAAAAAGCTCAATATCACTGATCCTTAGAGAAATGCAAATCAAAACCACAATGAGATACCATCTCACACCAGTCAGAATGGCTGTTATTAAAAAGTCAAAAAATAACATGCTGGTGAAGTTGAGGAGGAAAAGGAACACTTATACAGTGTTGGCGGGAGTGTAAATTGGTTAAAAGATTGTGGAAATTCCTCAAAGTATGACAATTCCTCAAAGAGCTAAAAGCAGAACTACCATTTGACACAGCAATCCCATTAATGGGTATATACCCAGGTGAATAGAAATCATTCTACCATAAGGACAAATGCATGCCAACGTTCATTGCTGCACTATTCACAATAGCAAAGACATGGAATCAACCTAAATGCCCATAAATGACTGATTGGATAAAGAAAATGTGGTACATATATACTATGGAATACTATGCAGCCATAAAAAAGAACAAGATTATGTCTTTTGTAATAAGATGGCTGGTGCTGGAGGCTATTTTTCTTAGCAAAGTAACAAAGGAAAAGAAAACCAAATACAACATATTCTTACTTGTAAGTGGGAGCTAAATGATAAGAACTTATGAATGAAAGGAAAAAAAGACTCTGGGCTGTACTTGACAGTGGAGGGTGGGAAGAGGGAGAGGAGCAGAATTTATTTGTACAACAAAACCACATGTCACAAGTTTACTTATATAACAAAACTTCATGTGTACCCCCAAACTTAAACTTTTAAAAAATACTATTTTATTCAAATGAAGACAGAAAAATAAATTAGCACAAAACATATGAAACAAACAAGAAACTAATAGCAAAATGGTAGCTTCAAACTCTATCATATCAATAATTACATTAGATGTAAATGGATTAAACACTGGCAGAAATTGACAATATGAAATAAAAGCAAAATCTAATTATATGATATTACAAGAGGTACATTTTAAACATGACAGATTGGCTGAAAGTAAAAGGATAAAAAAAGTAACACCATGCAAACACTACTCATAAGATACTTGAAATAATTATATTAATATCAGACAAAGACTTCAGTACAGTGAATATAACCATAAATGTAGAGATATATTTAAAATTGATTAAAAGGTCAATTAATCAAGAAGATATGATTTTAAGTGTGTGTATACAGCTAAAATGGAGCTTAAAATGGACATATTCACAATCGTAATTTAACTCTATATGATTTTAATACTATTTTTTGTAATTTGTATGATAGACAAAAAACATTGATAAGAATATAAAAAGACTGAACAATACCATCAAACATCTTAGCCTCATTTATGTATGCTGAACACTACTTCCAAAAACTGCCAAATGAAAATTATTTTCAAGTGTACATGGAACATTTATAAAGATAGGCCATGTGCTGGGCTATTAAAAATGTCTAAATTGCCAAGGATTATATTCTTTTATCAAAATAGAAGTAAATCAGAAATAAAGATGTCAAGGAAATCTTCAAATATATGGATATTAAACAACACACATCAAAGTAAATCATTTACCAAAGAGATATTTAGGTGTATTAGTGCTGCTAATAAAGACATACCCGAGACTGGGTAATTTATTAAATTTAATTGACTCACAGTTCAGCATGACTGGGGAGGTCGCAGGAAACTTACAGTCATGGTGGAAGGGAAAGCAAACAGGTGCTTCTTCACGTTACAGTAGCAAGGAGAAGTATCAAGCAAAAGGGGGACAAGCCCCTTATAAAACCATCAGATCTTGTGAGAACTCACTCACTATCACAAGAACAGGATGAGGGTAACTGCCCCATGATTAAATTATCTCCTACCAGGACCCTCCTATGACATGTGGAGTTTATGGGAACTACAATTCAGGATGAGATTTGGGTGAGGACACAGCCAAAACATATCATTAGAAAATCAGAGATATTTAGGAAGTATTTCAAGTGAGTGGTAATGAAGACAACATATAAAAATTTGTCAATACAACAAATTACTGCTAAATGTTTAAATGCTTGTATAAGAAAAGGAGAAAGGTTTGAAATGAATGCACCTTAAGAAATTTTGTTAAATGAGTAAATTAAACCCAAAATAAACAGAAAGAAGAAACAACAAAGATAAGTAGAAATCAATGAAATAGAAAACAAGTAAAAGTAGAGATAAAAAAAATCAAAGCTAACTCTTGAAAATTTTAAAGAATTAATATAATTTTATCTGAGTTTGTCAAGGACTAAAAGAGTTGCACAATTATTAGTATCAATAATGATGTGCATCATTACGAATCCTGCAGACATTTAAATGATAAGGGACTATTATGAAAGATACTCTGACAATGAGTTTAATTATTTAAAGTAAAAGAACTGACTTTTATTTAATTTTAACTTTTAGGGGTACATAGTGGATGTGTATATTTATGGGGTAAATATAATGTTTTTATCCAAGCATACAATGCATGATAATCATATCAAGGTAGTTAGGATATCTGTTACCTCAAGCATTTATAATTTGGGGGGAGTTAGGAACATTCTAATTACATTCTTTTAGTTATTTTTTAAAATACAATAAATCATTGTTGATTTCTGTAGTCACCTTGTCGTGCTATCAAATAGTAGATGTTATTCATTCTGACTGACCATATTTTTGTACCCAATAGCTATCCCCACTTCTTCCTTGCACCCTCTAGCTACCTTTCCCAGCCTCTGGTAACCAACATTCTACTCTCTGTCTCCAGGAATTCAGTTGTTTTAATTTTTAGCCCCAACATATGAGTGAGAACCTGTAAAATTTGTTTTTGTGCTTGGATCATTTCACTTAACATAATGTCCTCCAGTTCCATTAATGTTGTTATAAATGACAGGATCTCCTTTTTATGACTGAATAATACTCCACTGTGTATATGTACCACACTTACCACACTTTAAAAATATTATTCATCTTTTGATGGATACTTGAGTCGATTCCAAATCTTGGTTATAGGGAATAATGCTGCAGTATACATGAGAGTGCAGCTATCTCTTCGATATACTGATTTTTTACTTTGGAGTACATACAGAGAAATGAGATTGCTGGATCATATGGTAGTTCTATTTTTAGATTTTTGTGAAACCTCTATACTGTTCTTCATAGTGGCTATACTAATTTACATTACCATCCACAGTATATAAGTGTTCCCCTTTCTCAGCATCCTCGCCAGCATTTGCTTGTCTTTTGGATAAAAGCCATTTTAACTGGAGCAAGATTAATTATGTTGAACATTTTTTATATACCTGTTGGCCATTTGTATGTCTTCTTTTGAGAAACGTCTATTCAGATCTTTTTCTCACTTTTAAATTGAATTTTTGTTTTCCTTTTGAGTTGTTTCTTGTCCTTATATATATTCTGACTATTAATCCTTTGTCAAATGGGTATTTTTCATATATTTTCTCCCATTATGTGGGTTGCCTCTTCACTTTCTTGACCATTTCCTTTGCCATGTTGAAGCTTTTTAACTTCGTGTGATCCCATTTATCCATTTTTGTTTTGGTTGCTCATGCTGTTAAGAGGTTATTCAAGAAATCTTTTTCCAGGCAAATGTCCTGGAGAGCTTCCCCAATTTTTTAAGTAGTTTCAGAGTTTCTGGTCTTAGATTTAACAGTTTAATCCATTTTGATTTGGTTTGATTTTTGTATATGGTGAGAGATATGAGTCTAGTTTTAATCTTCTGCATATAGATATTCAATTTTCCCTGTACCATTTTTTTGGAGAGACTGTCCTTTCTCCAATGTATGTTCTTGGCATCATTGTTGAAAATAAATTCACTGTAGATGTATGAATTTATTTATGGGTTATCTATTATATTCCATTGATCTATGTGTCTATTTTTATGCATATACCATGATATTTGGGTTACTATAGCTCTGTAGTACAATCTGAAGTCAGGTAATGTAATTTCTTCAGTTTTGTTCTTTTTGCTCAGGATGGCTTTGGCTATTTTGGTCTTTGATTTTATACAAATTTTGGTGTTTCTTTATTTTTATGAAGAATGTCATTGGTATTTTGATAGGAATTGCATTGAATCTGTAGAATGCTTTGAGTAGTATGATGATTTTAATAATATTGATTCTTCCAATCAATGAACATGCGTTATTTTCCATTTTTGTGTCCTCTTCAATTTTTTTCATCAATGTTTTATAATTTTCATTATAGAGATCTTTCATTTCTTTGGTTAAGTTTATTTCTGGGTGTTATATTTTATACTTGTAGCTATTGTAAGTGGAATAACTTTCTTGATCTCATTTTCAGGTTGTTTAATGTTGGCATATATGAATGCTACTGATTTTATTTGCTTATTTTGTATCTTAAACTTTTACTGAATTTGTTTATCAGTTCTAACAATTTTTGGTAGTTTTTAGGTTTTTCTAAGATCATATTTACAAACAGTAATAATTTGACTTTTGTTTTGATTTTAATGCCCTTTTATTTATTTCTCTTTTGCAATTGCTCTAGCTAGGATTTCCTGTAGTATGTTGAATAACAGTAATGAAAGTAGGCATCCTTGTCTTATTTCAGTTGTTAGAGGAAGGGCATTCAATTTCTCTTCATTCACTATGATACTAGCTGTGATTCTGTTGTATATGGCTTTTATTGTGTTGAGGTAGCTTCCTTCTATACTCAGCTTTTGTGTGTGTGTGTGTGTGTGTGTGTGTGTGTTGTTTTTTTCTGTGTTTTGTTTTTATTTTTTGAGACTCTGTCGTCCAGGCTGGAGTGCAGTGGAGCAATCTCGGCTCACTGCAAGCTCTGCCTCCTGGATTCACGCCATTCTCCTGCCTCAGCCTCCCAGGTAGCTGGGACTACAGAAGCCCACCACCACACCCAACTGATTTTTTGTAGTTTTAGTAGAGATGGCATTTCACCGTGTTAGCCAGGATGGTCTCGATCTCCTGACCTTGTGATCCACCCGCCTCAGCCTCCCAAAGTGCTGGGATTACAGGCATGAGTCACTGTGCCCAGCCTTTTGTGTTTTTTTTTTTTAAATCATGAAGAGATGTTGAATTTTTTCAAATGCTGTTTCAGCATTAACTGAAATGATCATATAATTTTGTCCTTCATCCTGTTGATATGATGTATCACATAGGTTATTTTGTATATGTTGAAACAAGGAACTAATTTGTTGAGAGACACACATCTACAAAACTGACACAAGGAAAAAAGAGAAAATTTAAATAGCCCTACAACTGTCAAAGAAATTGAGTTCATAATTTGTAAAGTTTGCAGAAAGAAACTATCACATTTAGATAACTATACTGGGGAATTTAAACATATAAGGAGGAAATAATGTCATTTTTCCACAAACACTTCCAGAAAATAATAAAACTGACAAGACATTACCAGAATGTCTATGATCATATGTTACCAACATCTACCATAAACACAGATGAACAGAATATTGGCAAATGAAATCAGTAATGTGTAAAAATCATAATAAAACATGACCAAGTAGAGTTTATTCCAAGAATGTAAGATAGTGTCAACATCCAAAAATCAATTAGTCAAACTGTTGCTATTTGCTGATAATATAATTGCATACCTAGAAAACCCTAAAGACTCCTGCAAAAAGCTCATGGAAGTGATAAATACATTCAGCAAAGTTTCAGGATACAATATTAATGTAGACAAATTAGCAGACTGCTATACACCAATAGTGACAAAGCTGAGAGTCAAACCAGGAACTCAACCCTTTTTACAGTAGCTACAAAATAATACAATACAATACAATACAATACAATACTACAATAATACAATATTTAGGAATATACCTAACCAACAAGGCAAAAGAACTCTACAAGGAAAACTACAAAGAAATCACAGATGATACAAACAAATGGAAACACATCCCATGCTAATGGATGAGTAGAATCAATATTGTGAAAATGATCTTACTGTCAAAAGCAATATACACATTCAGTACAATTTCCATCAAAATACCACCACCATTCTTCACAGAATTATAAAAAACAATCCTAAAATTTATATGGAACCAAAAAAGAGTTCACATAGCCAAAGCAGGACTACACAAAAAGAACAAATCTGGAGGTATGACATTACCTGACTTCAAACTATACTATAAGGCTATAGTCACCAGAACAGCATGGTACTGTTATAAAAATAGGCACATAGACCAATGGAACAGAATAGAGAACTCAATAATATAGTCAATTACTTACAGTCAGCTGATTTTCAACAAAGCAAACAATAACATATAGTGGAGAAAGGACACCCTATTCAAATGGTGCTTAAGTAATTGGCAAGCCACATGTAGAAGAATGAAACTAGATCCTCATCTCTCACCTTATACAAAAATCAACTCAAGATGTATCAAGGACATAAATCTAAGACCTGAAACCATAAAAATTCTAGAAGATAACATTAGAAAAGCCTTTCTAAACATTGGCTTAGGCAAAGACTTCATGACCAAGAACTCAAAAGCAAATGCAACAAAAACAAAGATCAATAGATGGGACTTAATTAAACTAAGAAGCTTCTGCACAGCAAAAGAAACAATCAGCAAAGTAAACAGACAACCCACAGAGTGAGAGAAAATCTTTGCAATCTATATATCTGACAAAGGACTAATATCCTAAATCTACAAGAAACTCAAACAAATCAGCAAGCAAAAACAATCTCATCAAAAAGTAGGCAAAGGACATGAAGACAGTTCTCAAATAAAATAAATAAATGGCCAAGTAACATCCAGAAAAATGCTCAACATCACTAATTATCAGGGGAATGCAAATAAAAACCACAATGTGATACCACCTTACTCCTATAAGTATGACCATAATCAAAAAATGAAAAAATAATAGATGTTGGTGGGGGTGTGGTGAAAAGGGAATACTTTTACATTGTTGTTAGGAATGTAAACTAGTACAACCATTATAGAAAACAGTGTGGAGATACCTTAAAGAAATAAAAGTAGAACTACCATTTGATCCAGCAATCCCACTACTGGGTACCTACCCAGAGGAAAAGAAGTCATTATACAAAAAAGATACTTGCACACGCATGTTTATAACAGCACAGTTCACAACTGCAAAAATATGGAACCAGCCCAAATGTCCATCAATCAATCAATGAATAACAAAATTGTGTGTGTGTGTGTGTGTATATATACACACATATGTGTGTGTGTGTATATATACACACATATATGTGTGTGTGTGTGTGTGTGTGTGTATGAAGCATGGTACTGGTATAAAAAAAAACCATGGAATACTACTCAACCATAAAAAGGAAGAAAGTAATGGCATTTTCAGCTGCCTGGATGGAATTGGAGATCATTATTCTAAGTGAAATAACTCAGGAATGGAAAACCAAACATCCTATGTTCTCACTCATAAGTGAGATCTAAGCTGTGAATATGCAAAGGCATAAGAATGATATAATGGACTTTGGTGGCTCGGGGGAAATGGTGTGAGGGGTGTGAGGGATAAAAGACTACAAATTGGGTACAGTGTATACTGCTTGGGTGATGGGTGCACTAAAATCTCAGAAATCACCACTAAAGAACTTATTCATGTAACTAAACACCACCTGTTCCCCAAAGTAAAAAATTACAAAAAAAAAACAAACTTATTTATGTAACTAAACACTACCTGTTCCCCTATAGGAAAATTTCTTTAAAAAATTAATTAGTATAGTATACCAAACTAACAGAAAAAAGGAGAAAAATCTGATGATCATATTGATAGATGCAAGAATATTTGACAAAGTTTGAAGCATGCATTCATGATAGCAATCAGTCAGCAAACTAGAAATAAGGCATTTGCTCGATCTGATAAATGACCTCTTCACTAAACTTTTAGCCAACATAATTCTTAATGGTCAAACTTTTAACCCCTTTCTCATATGTTCTAGAAGTAGGCAAACACATGTAATTTCACCAGTTCTATTCAAAATTGTACTTCAAATCCTAGCCAGTGAAGGGCAAGAAAATTGCCTCAAATGTGTATGAATTAGGAAGGGAAAAGTAATATACTGTCTTCATTCTCAGCTGATATAATTTTCTATGTAGAAATTCTATGTAGGAATTTATAAATAAGCCATAAAAATGAGTAAATTTTAGCAAATCACAAGATTTAAAAATATGCTGTATTTCTATTTATTACTAGTGAATAATTGGAAAGTAAAATTTAAAGTAATACAATTATGAAAACAAAATACTTACAAATAAATATAGTGACAGATATGCAAGACTTCTAAACTGAAAACTACATGACAACCATGAGCAAATATATTATAAAAATGGACTGGAGGACTCTATAGTGTTAAGATGTCATTATCCCCAGAATGTTCTATAAATTCAACCTCAATCAAAATCTTAGCAAGCTTTTTGGTAGAAATTGACAAGGTAATTTTAAGAATTATATGGGAGTGCAAAAAACCTAAAATAACTGAGACAATTTTGGAAAAAAAGCAACATTTTATGACTTACATTGTCCAGTTTCCAGAATTACTATGAAACTATAGTAATCTAAAAAGTGTAGTGCTGGCATATGTGTAAAGAAAAAGACCAGTGAAAAACTACAAAGACTGGAAATAGACCTTCCCAAACAGAGTGACTTGATTTACTACAGTGATGCCAAAGCAATTCAGTGGGCAAAGAAACACTGTTCACCAAATGTAGCTGGAACAACTGGATAGCCACACGGGAGAAAACAGACATTGACGCCCACTTCACATTTTACACAAAAATAAATTCAATTTGAATCATATACATAAGCATAAAAGCTAGAACCATTAAGCTTCTAGGAAAAGTCAGGAGAATATACTTGTGACCTTGGTGTAGACAAAGCATTTTGACAGGTTACAGAAAATAGTATAAAAGGAAAAAAAATAGATAAACTAAACTTCACTAAAATTAATAACTTCAGTTCATCAAAACACATCATTAAGAAAATAAATAAAAACCCTATTGGCTGAGAGAATATATCTGCAGTACCTCTATCTGACAAAGGACTTATATTCAGAATATAAAGGACTCCTACAAACAGCCCAACTTTAAAATACATAAAACACTTAAATTGTTCTCAAAGGAAAATATACAAATGGCCAATAAGCACATGAAAATGTGGTCAATATTGTAGTAATCAGGTGTATTAGTTCTCACACTGCAAATAAAGACATATCCAAGACTAGGTAAGTTATAAAAGAAAGAGGTTTAATTGACTCACAGTTTCATATGGCTGGGGAGGCCTCATAATCATGGCAGAAGGTGCTGGAGGAGCAAAGTCATGTCTTACATGGCAGCAGGCAAAAAGAGCTTGTGCAGGGCAATTCCTCTTTATAAAACCATCAGATCTCATGGGACTTATTCACTATCACAAGAACAGCATGGGAAAGACCTATCACCATGATTCAATTACCTACAACCAGGTGCCTTCCACAACACATGGGAATTATGGGAGCTACAATTCAAGATGAGATTTGGGTAGGGACACAGCCAAATCATATCATCAGGAAAATTAAAATTAAAACTGCAATGATATACCTCTGTACTTCATCTGGAATTATTACATTAAAAACACTGAGGAACCTTAATGTTTTTAAGGATATGAAGGAACTGGAACTCTCAAACATTGTTGGTGGAACAATAGTAGTACAACCATCTTGAAAATAGTTTGAAAGTTTCTTCTAAGCTTAAATACCCACCTAATCTATGTTCCATCAGTTTTACTACTAGATATCTAGCTGAGAGAAATGAAAACTTATATCAATAAAAAGGCTTGTACCAAAATGTTTATAGCAGCTTTAAAATAACCAAGAAATGAAAACAATGTGGTGTCCATCAAAAGGAGAATGAATCAGACAACTGTGGCATATTCATACAACTCAGCAAGAAAACTGAATAACCTACTGATACAATAACTTAACTGAATCTCAAAATATGCTAAATGATAGAAGACAGACACAAAGGTGTACTTACTGTATAACTTTACTTATGAGGCATTTTAGAATAGGCAAAACTGATCTGTTGTCATAGAAGTAAGATGTGGGGTACCCTCTGGAGGAAGATAATTTTCTTTGAAGTGGCATGAGAGGATTTGTTTGGGTAATGAAGTTATTTTTAAACCTGAATAGAGTTGTGGGTTACACAGTTTAGTCATTTGTCAAAACTCATGGAACCACTCAGCCAAGGCCTGTGCATTTTGCTGTATGAAAATTATATCTCAACTTTTTAAAAAAAGAAATTATAATATAGCATTTATGAATTAAAATAATACCGTTATATAAAAAATATTTTATTGGATTGGTCAAGATTCATGATTACAAACAACAGAAAGACTCTTGCTAGGGTATTATTTAAGGATATTTAGTAATGTGTGAAATATTCAGAAAGCTCAGGGAATTAGGCTTGCATACTCCCAAGTCAGGAACAAAACAAAAGGAGTATCACCCAACCACACCATGAGACAGTTCTAGGAGAAGTTCTATCTCTGCTGCCATCTGCTACTAGGCACTTAGTATGCCAGGATAGAACCTGCATCAATGCTACTTCAGAGAACCAGATGTCTTTACTACTGTAGTTGCGAGAAGATATCATTTCCTTATGTGAGGCTGCCATCTCATGTTGCTCACTTTGCTCTTCAAGGTTTGTAGAGTAGAATCATGTGACTGGAACATGTGGAACCTTCACTGTAAAAGAACTGGGAAATATACGTTCTGGTTTCCAAAGAATAGGTAGTGATATGGTTTGGCTATGTGTCTTCACCCAGATCTCCTGTTGAATTGTAATTCCCAATATTGGAGGTGGGGTCTGGTGGGATATGACTGAACCATGAGGGTGGTTTCTAATGGTTTAGCACTATCCCTCTAGTGCTGTCTCTTGATAGAGTTCTAACGAAACCTGGTTGTTTGACCAATGTATTGTGCCTCCCTCTTTGCTCTGTCTTCCTCCTGCTCCTTCCATGCAGACGTACTTACTTCCCCTTTGCCTTCCTCCATGATTATAAGTTTCCTGATGCCTCCCCAGAAGCAGAAGCCTGTACAGCCTGCAGAACCATGAGCGGGTTAAACCTTTTTTCTCTATAAATTACTTAGTCTCAGTAAGTAATACATAGAAGTGTGAGAATGAACTAATACAGGCGATAAGGTACAATATGGTACAATCCTAAATGGAGATAGGAGTGAGTGGTGAGCTAATCTAATTTATCTACCATAGTTCAACCTTTTCAGTACGTTGACTAGATATATTCTTTTCCATGTGCACAGTTTCGAACAACAAGTGTAGTACAATGTACTCCACTAAACAGATTGAAAAATCCTTTACAGAAATAAAATTGTACTCACTGTATGTTGTCCAAAGGTAAGATGCAATGTCTTGTCAGTTATGACATTCAACGCTGGCTGGTGTTCTTTCTTACCTTAACTGAATCAAAGTCCTGCATTAGCATTTGATAACTTATAGACTAAGTAATAAAATTAACCACCACCAGTATACTCCAAAAATATAGCACCAAGAAGAAATTCAGTACTGCAATTGGTTATGAGGACGTTGGTGATTATAATGCCCTTCCTCGACCATGCATTTCATGTTTTATTTTTCTTTACAAACACCTTGGCTGGTTGGGTTTTTTTCACCTGGTGGAATGAATGAACCTTGAGGCTCTAAGGTATTAGAACCTTTGATGGACTCTCTATATGGTATTGCTTTATTGTACATTAACATTTTACACTGGACTTGGGAACACTAAAAGATACTTAATATTATCCCTAATAGTCTAGAATATTCTTCCTAACTCTCATTATATAGGATCAATTTTTCACTCATAATTATGGTGAATAACTCTGTCCATCTAAAAACATAAGGATCTCAAAATGGCCATTGACAGTCCCAAATTTAATGTAATGAAATAATTACTCTCTTGGGTACTCAAACCTACAAATGAACAGAGCCTAGTTTCCTAGAGATCATATATATGCACACCCTTTTTATTTTTTTGTAAGTAGGCCAAACTAAAATATATGTAACAGTGTAAGATGCCATGCCTATTTTCACCTCTTAGTTCTATGAGAGACACACTGCCATGTATTGGCTGCTAGTCCATTGCATCATTCTTCTTTTTTTATATATATACTTTAAGTTCTAGGGTACATGTGCACAATGTGCAGGTTTGTTACATATGTATACATGTGCCATGTTGGTGTGCTGCACCCAGTAACTCGCCATTTACATTAGGTGTATCTCCTAATGCTATCCCTCTCCCCTCTCCTGACCCCAGGACAGACCCCAGTGTGTGATGTTCCCCGTCATATGTCCAAGTGTTCCCATTGTCCAATTCCCACCTATGAGTGAGAACGTACGCTGTTTGGTTTTCTGTCCTTGCAACAGTTTGCTCAGAATGATGGTTTCCAGTTTCATCCATGTACCTACAAAGGACATGAACTCGTCCTTTTTATGGCTGCATAGTATTCCATGGTATATATGTGCCACATTTTCTTAATCCAGTCTATCATTGATGGACATTTGGGTTGGTTCCAAGTCTTTACTATCATGAATAGTGCTGCAATAAACATATGTGTGCATGTGTCTTTATAGCAGCGTGATTTATAATCCTTTGGGTATATACCCTGTAATGGAATGGCTGGGTCAAATGGTATTTCTAGTTTGAGATCCTTGAGGAATCACCACACTGTCTTCCACAATGGTTGAACTAGTTTACAGTCTATTTCTCCACATCCTCTCCAGCACCTGTAGTTTCCTGACTTTTTAATGATCACCATTCTAACTGGTGTGAGATGGTATCTCATTGTGGTTTTGATTTGCATTTATCTGATGGCCAGGGATGATGAGCATTTTTTCATGTGTCTGTTGGCTGTATAAATGTCTTCTTTTGAGAAGTGTCTGTTCATATACTTCACGCACTTTTTGATGGGGTTGTTTGATTTTTTCTTGTAAATGTGTTTAAGTTCTTTGTAGATTCTGGATATTATCCCTTTGTCAGATGGATAGATTGCAAATATTTTCTCCCATTCTGTAGGTTGCCTGTTGACTCTGATGGTAGTTGCTTTTGCAGTGCAGAAGCTCTTTTGCTTAATTAGATCCTGTTTCTCAATTTTGGCTTTTGTTGCCCTTGCTTTTGGTGTCTTAGACATGAAGTCCTAGCCCATGCCTATGTCCTGAATGGTATTGCCTAGGTTTTCTTCTAGGGTTTTTATGGCTTTAGGTCTGACATTTAAGTCTTTAATCCATCTTGAATTAATCTTTGTATAAGGTGTAAGGAAAGGATCCAGTTTCAGCTTTCTACATACGACTAGCCAGTTTTCCCAGTACCATTTATTAAATAGGGAATCCTTTCCCCATTTCTCGTTTTTGTCAGGTTTGTCAAAGATCAGATGGTTGTAGATGTGCAATATTATTTCTGAGGACTCTGCTCTGTTCCATTGGTCTATATCTCAGTTTTGATACCAGTTCCATGCTGTTTTGGTTACTATAGCCTTGTAGTATAGTTTGAAGTCAGGTAGCATGATGCCTCCAGCTTTGTTCTTTTGGCTTAGGATTGACTTGGCAATGAGGGCTCTTTTTTGGTTCCATCTGAACTTTAACATAGTTTTTTCCAATTCTGTGAAGAAAATCACTGGTAGTTTGGTGGGGTGGCATTGAATCTATGAATTCCCTTGGACAGTATGGCCATTTTCATGATATTGATTCTTCCTATCCATGAGCATGGAATATTCTTCCATTTGTTTGTGTCCTCTTTTATTTCATTGAGCAGTGGTTTGTAATTCTCCTTGAAGAGGTCCTTCGTATCCCTTGTAAGTTGGATCCCTCGGTATTTTATTCTCTTTGTAGCAATTGTGAATGGGAGTTCACTCATGATTTGGCTCTCTGTTTGTCTGTTATTGGTGTATAGGAATGCTTATGATTTTTGCACATTGATTTTGTATCCTGAGACTTTGCCGAAGTTGCTTATCAGCTTAAGGACATTTTGGGCTGAGATGATGGGGGTTTTCTAAATATACAATCATGTCATCTGCCAACAGGGACAATTTGACTTCCTCTTTTCCTAATTGACTATCCTTTATTTCTTTCTCCTGCCTGATTGCCCTGGCCAGAACTTCCAACATTATGTTAAATAGGAGTGGTGAGGGAGGGCATCCCTGTCTTGTGCCAGTTTTCAAAGGGAATACTTCCAGGTTTTGCCTATTCAGTATGATATTGGCTGTGGTTTTGTCATAAATAGCTCTTATTATTTTGAGATACATCCCATCAATAACTAATTTATTGAGAGTTTTTAGCATGAAGCGCTGTTGAATTTTGTCAAAGGCCTTTGCCGCATCTGTTGAGAAAATCATGTGGCTTTTGTCTTTGGTTCTGTTTATATGATAGATTACATTTATTGATTTGCATATGTTGAAACAGCCTTGCATCCCAGGGATGAAGTCAACTTGATCATGGTGGATAAGCTTTTTGATGTGCTGCTGGATTCGGTTTGCCAGTATTTTATTGAGGATTTTTGCATCAATGTTCACCAGGGATATTGGTCTAAAATTCTTTTTTTGTTGTTTCTCTGCCAGGCTTTGGTATCAGGATGATACTGGCCTCATAAAATGTGTTAGGGAGGATTCCCCCTTTTTCTGTTGATTGGAATAGTTTCAAAAAGAATGGTACCAACTGTTCTTTGTACCTCTGGTAGAATTCGGCTGTGAATCCATCTGGTCCTGGCCTTTTTTTGGTTGGTAGGCTATTAAATATTGCCTCAATTTCAGAGCCTGTTATTGATCTATTCAGGGATTCAACTTCTTCCTGGTTTAATCTTGGGGCAGTGTATGTGTCCAGGAATTTATCCATTTCTTCTAGATTTTCTAGTTTATTTGCATAGAAGTGTTTATAGTATTCTCTGATGGTAGTTTCTGTCTCTGTGGGATTGGTGTTGATATCCCCTTTATCATTTTTTCTTGCATCTATTTGATTCTTCTCTCTTTTCTTTATTAGTCTTGCTAGCGGTCTATCAATTTAGTTGATCTTTTCAAAAAACCAGTCCTGGATTCATTGATTTTTTGAAGCATTTTTTTGTGTCTCTATCTCCTTAAGTTCTGCTCTGATCTTAGTTATTTCTTGCCTTCTGCTAGCTTTTGAACATGTTTGCTCTTGCTTCTCTAGTTCTTTTAATTGTGATGTTAGTGTGTCTATTTTAGATCTTTCCTGCTATCTTTGTGACTTTATGTGTATTTCCTGAATTAAAATGTTGGCCTGCCTTGCGAGGTAGGGAAGTTCTCTTGGGTAATATCCCGAAGAGTGTTTTCCAACTTGGTTCCATTCTCCCCGTCACTTTCAGATACACCAATCAGACGTAGATTTGGTCTTTGCACATAGTCCCATATTTGTTGGAGGCTTTGTTCATTTCTTTTTACTCCTTTTTCTCTAAACTTCTCTTCTCACTTCATTTCATTCATCTGATCTTCAATCACTGATACCCTGTCTTCCAGTTGATCAAATTGGCTACTGAAGCTTGTGCATGTGTCATGTAGTTCTCATGCTATGATTTTCAGCTCCATCAGGTCATTTAAGGTCTTCTCTACGCTGGTTATTCTAGTTAGCCATTTGTCTAATCTTTTTTCAAGATTTTTAGCTTCTTTGTGATGGGTTCGAACATCCTCCTTTAGCTCAGATAAGTTTGTTATTACTGATCGTCTGAAGCCTTCTTCTCTCAACTTGTCAAAGTCATTCTCTGTCCAGCTTTCTTCCCTTGCTGGTGAGGAGCTGTATTTCTTTGGAGGAGAGGAGGCACTCTGATTTTTAGAATTTTCAGTTTTTCTACTCTGGTTTCTCCCTGTCTTTGTAGTTTTATCTACCTTTGGTCTTTGATGATGGTGATGTACAGATGGTGTTTTGGTGTGAATGCCCTTTCTGTTTGTTAGTTTTCCTTCTAACAGTCAGGACCCTCAGCTGCAGGTCTGTTGGAGTTTGTTGGAGGTCCACTCCAGACCCTGTTTGCCTGGGTATCACCAGCAGAGGCTGCAGAACAGCAAGTATTGGAGAACAGCAAATGTTGTTGCCTGATCCTTCCTCTGGAAGCTTCATCTCAGAGGGGCACCTGGCTGTATGAGGTGTCAGTTGGCTCCTACTGGGAGGTTTCTCCCAGTTAGGCTACTTGGGGCTCAGGGACCCACTTGAGGAGGCATTCTGTTCATTATCAGATCTCAAACTCCATGATGGGAGAACCACTACTTTCTTCAAAGCTGTCAGACAGGGATGTTTAAGTCTGCAGAATTTTGTCTGCCTTTTTTTCAGCTATGCCCTGCCCCAGAGGTGGAGTATACAGAGGCAGTCAGGCCTCCTTGAGCTGGGATGGGCTCCACCCAGTTCGAGCCTCCCAGCTGCTTTGTTTACTTACTCAAGTCTCAGCAATGGCGGACACCCCTCCCCCAGCCTTGCTGCCACCTTGCAGTTGGATCTCAGACTGCTGTGCTAGCAGTGAGCAAGGCTCCACGGGCATGGGACCCTCTGAGCCAGGCATGGGATATAATCTCCTGGTGTGCCATTTGCTAAGACCATTGGTAAAGCACAGTATTAGAGTGGGAGTGACCCGATTTTACAGGTGCCATCTGTCACGGCTTCCCTTGGCTAGGAAAGGGAATTTCCCAACTCCTTCTGCTTCCCAGATGAGGTGATGCCTCGCCCTGCTTTGGCTCATGGTCCGTGGGCTGCACCCACTGTCCTGCACCCACTTTCCCACAAGCTCCAGTGAGATGAACCCGGTACCTCACTTGGAAATGCAGAAATCACCTGTCTTCTGCGTCACTCACACTAGGCACTGTAGACTGGAGCTGTTCCTGTCTGGCCATCTTGGAACCTCTCCCTCCACTGCATCATTCTTTAAGATTTGTTTCTCCTCAGTAAACCCAAGGATGTTGCTAACAAAACATGACCAAGAAAAAGGCACTTTGCATTTCCTGTGCTCTTGCTCTGCTACCAATTGGCAGGTTCATCACCTTAGGGTGGGATATCATGTCAGGCTTAGAAATGGTCATTGTTGATGCAAGTGAGAATGAGCTCTTCATGGTCAGTCAGATGTGGTGAGAAGTTCACATTCTACATGTGAACATTGCCCATACTTCCACCTTGGTCACTTTGTTCATGAATACTTCTAGCAATCACTGCTATGGCTTTGGAAAGAGGTTATATGAATCCACAGAAGATAGATAACATTTTTTAAACCTTACATGTAGGGACTTCCTCCACTCTCCTCCCCGACAGTGGGAGCCCTGTGGTAAACATGGATAAGGTCATGCATATTCTTATGCTCTGAACTCATTTCTAGTGGTTCATCCATGTATTTCTTTTCCAAATCTTATCAAATTTCAAATCTTTTTTTTTTTTTCTAAGACTGTGTTAACAGCCAATTCATGTAGCCCTCACTCATGAATTGTTGTAGAGACTCATCTCAGGCCTTCACTCCTTGATGAACAGGGAAGGTGAGATAGACTGCTTGTAGTTTGGTAAACTAGGAGCATTTCCTACTTAATTGTCCTTCAGGGCCTCAATTGAATATCACAGCATTATACTTTCAGCTCACCATATTATGAAGAACCTTCTGCAAGTCAGCTTTTTCCTTGGTCAGTCAGTCTATAATTAGTATTTGTTCATGAGAGCATAGATGCAGTTTAAGGAAGACATGATAGTACCTTAGGGCTAGGCATATTGGGAGTGAGAGCCATTTTTGCAAATTATTAATATTTGTACCTCCAAGGATCTGCTCATGCTACATCTTGTATATTCAGCTTTCAGTTGACCATAAAATACTTCCAGGCACACCTGATTGTATGCTTTCTTTCATCAAACAAAAATAATTTATGATGGATAGCTTAGGGTACACAGCTACATATTTTTTCATTGTTAGGTGTTCACTCTCTACAAAGCCCCAATAGCAAGCCAAGAACTATTTCTAAAACAAAGAATTACCTGCCAAAAGGGGCATAGATGTTTTCTCAGACCAACTGCGGTTCTCTTTCTAAGGCTCATAATAGATTCCATAGAACATCCTGGTCAACCACAGACATTTTAGGCACCATTATATCTACTAAATCATTAGAGCCGAAGGGCAAAGCTGCTTGAACTGGAGTTCACAATCCTCTGTGGAACCTGTAAGCCATATGAGTAACTCAGTAACTGAAAGCAGTACAACTGCATGAGGTGTGTGATGTTTCCAAAATTCAAAGACTACCAAATACTGTCCTTTCTTAATGATTAAAAAAATGTGAAATGCAACAACTTTTCTTTCAATTTGGAGAGGATATGTTGCCATGACCTAGGCCACTGTTCATGAACAAAGATATGGGAATTCAATGAGGAGCTTTACCCTTTGTTTAACATACTAGAGTTTTGTTTGTTTACAGTCGCGTACCATATAACAACATTGCAGTCAACAATAGACTGCGGGGAGATGGGAGCAAGATGGCCGAATAGGAACAGCTCCAGTCTCCAACTCCCAGCGCGAGCGACACAGAAGACCGGTGATTTCTGCATTTTCAACTGAGGTACTGGGTTCATCTCACTGGGGAGTGCCGGACGATCAGTGCTGGTCAGCTGCTGCAGCCCGACCAGCGAGAGCTGAGGCAGGGCGAGGCATTGCCTCACCTGGGAAGCGCAAGGGGGAAGGGAATCCCTTTTCCTAGCCAGGGGAACTGAGACACACAACACCTGGAAAATCGGGTAACTCCCACCCCAATACTGCGCTTTAAGCAAACAGGCACACCAGGAGATCATATCCCACACCTGGCCGGGAGGGTCCCACACCCACGGAGCCTCCCTCATTGCTAGCACAGCAGTCTGTGATCTACCGGCAAGGCAGCAGCGAGGCTGGGGGAGGGGCGCCCGCCATTGCTGAGGCTTAAGTAGGTAAACAAACCCGCTGGGAAGCTCGAACTGGGTGGAGCTCACAGCAGCTCAAGGAAACCTGCCTGTCTCTGTAGACTCCACCTCTGGGGACAGGGCACAGTAAACAATAACAAACGCAGCAGAAATCTCTGCAGACCCAAACGACTCTGTCTGACAGCTTTGAAGAGAGCAGTGGATCTCCCAACACGGAGGTTGAGATCTGAGAAGGGACAGACTCCCTGCTCAAGTGGGTCCCTGACCCCTGAGTAGCCTAACTGGGAGACATCCCCCACTAGGGGCAGTCTGACACCCCACACCTCACAGGGTGGAGTACACCCCTGAGAGGAAGCTTCCAAAGCAAGAATCAGACAGGTACACTCGCTGTTCAGAAATATTCTATCTTCTGCAGCCTCTGCTGCTGATACCCAGGCAAACAGGGTCTGGAGTGGACCTCAAGCAATCTCCAACAGACCTACAGCTGAGGGTCCTGACTGTTAGAAGGAAAACTATCAAAAAGGAAGGACACCTACACCAAAACCCCATCAGTACATCACCATCATCAAAGACCAGAGGCAGATAAAACCACAAAGATGGGGAAAAAGCAGGGCAGAGAAGCTGGAAATTCAAAAAATAAGAGCGCATCTCCCCCGGCAAAGGAGCGCAGCTCATCGCCAGCAACGGATCAAAGCTGGACGGAGAATGACTTTGACGAGATGAGAGAGAAGGCATCAGTCCATCAAATTTCTCAGAGCTAAAGGAGGAATTACGTACCCAGTGCAAAGAACCTAAAAATCTTGAAAAAAAAGTGGAAGAATTGATGGCTAGAGTAATTAATGCAGAGAAGGTCATAAACGAAATGAAAGAGATGAAAACCATGACACGAGAAATACGTGACAAATGCACAAGCTTCAGTAACCGACTCGATCAACTGGAAGAAAGAGTATCTGCGATTGAGGATCAAATGAATGAAATGAAGCGAGAAGAGAAACCAAAAGAAAAAAGAAGAAAAAGAAATGAACAAAGCCTGCAAGAAGTATGGGATTATGTAAAAAGACCAAATCTACGTCTGATTGGGGTGCCTGAAAGTGAGGGGGAAAATGGAACCAAGTTGGAAAACACTCTTCAGGATATCATCCAGGAGAACTTCCCCAACCTAGTAGGGCAGGCCAACATTCAAATCCAGGAAATACAGAGAACGCCACAAAGATACTCCTCGAGAAGAGCAACTCCAAGACACATAATTGCCAGATTCACCAAAGTTGAAATGAAGGAAAAAATCTTAAGGGCAGCCAGAGAGAAAGGTCGGGTTACCCACAAAGGGAAGCCCATCAGACTAACAGCAGATCTCTCGGCAGAAACTCTCCAAGCCAGAAGAGAGTGGGGGACAATATTCAACATTCTTAAAGAAAAGAATTTTCAACCCAGAATTTCATATCCAGCCAAACTAAGTTTCATAAGTGAAGGAGAAATAAAATCCTTTACAGATAAGCAAATGCTTAGAGATTTTGTCACCACTAGGCCTGCCTTACAAGAGACCCTGAAGGAAGCACTAAACATGGAAAGGAACAACCAGTACCAGCCATTGCAAAAACATGCCAAAATGTAAAGACCATCGAGGCTAGGAAGAAACTGCATCAACTAATGAGCAAAATAACCAGTTAATATCATAATGGCAGGATCAAGTTCACACATAACAATCTTAACCTTAAATGTAAATGGACTAAATGCTCCAATTAAAAGACACAGACTGGCAAACTGGATAAAGAGTCAAGACCCATCAGTCTGCTGTATTCAGGAGACCCATCTCACACGCAGAGACATACATAGGCTCAAAATAAAGGGATGGAGGAAGATTTACCAAGCAAATGGAGAACAAAAAAAAGCGGGGGTTGCAATACTAGTCTCTGATAAAACAGACTTTAAACCATCAAAGATCAAAAGAGACAAAGAAGGCCATTACATAATGGTAAAGGGATCAATTCAACAGGAAGAGCTAACTATCCTAAATATATATGCACCCAATACAGGAGCACCCAGATTCATAAAGCAAGTCCTTAGAGACTTACAAAGAGACTTAGACTCCCATACAATAATAATGGGAGACTTCAACACTCCACTGTCAACATTAGACAGATCAACGAGACAGAAAGTTAACAAGGATATCCAGGAATTGAACTCATCTCTGCAGCAAGCAGACCTAATAGACATCTATAGAACTCTCCACCCCAAATCAACAGAATATACATTCTTCTCAGCACCACATCGTACTTACTCCAAAGTTGACCACGTAATTGGAAGTAAAGCACTCCTCAGCAAATGTACAAGAACAGAAATTATAACAAACTGTCTCTCAGACCACAGTGCAATCAAACTAGAACTCAGGACTAAGAAACTCAATAAAAACCGCTCAACTACATGGAAACTGAACAACCTGCTCCTGAATGACTACTGGGTACATAACGAAATGAAGGCAGAAATAAAGATGTTCTTTGAAACCAATGAGAACAAAGATACAACATACCAGAATCTCTGGGACACATTTAAAGCAGTGTGTAGAGGGAAATTTATAGCACTAAATGCCCACAAGAGAAAGCAGGAAAGATCTAAAATTGACACTCTAACATCACAATTGAAAGAACTAGAGAAGCAAGAGCAAACACATTCGAAAGCTAGCAGAAGGCTAGAAATAACTAAGATCAGAGCAGAACTGAAGGAGATAGAGACACAAAAAACTCTCCAAAAAATCAATGAATCCAGGAGTTGGTTTTTTGAAAAGATCAACAAAATTGACAGACCACTAGCAAGACTAATAAAGAAGAAAAGAGAGAAGAATCAAATCGATGCAATTAAAAATGATAAAGGGGATATCACCACCGACCCCACAGAAATACAAACTACCATCAGAGAATACTATAAACACCTCTACGCAAATAAACTGGAAAATCTAGAAGAAATGGACAATTTCCTGGACACTTACACTCTTCCAAGACTAAACCAGGAAGAAGTTGAATCCCTGAATAGACCAATAGAAGGCTCTGAAATTGAGGCAATAATTAATAGCCTACCAACCAAAAAAAGTCCAGGACCAGATGGATTCACAGCTGAATTCTACCAGAGGTACAAGGAGGAGTTGGTACCATTCCTTCTGAAACTATTCCAATCAATAGAAAAAGAGGGAATCCTTCCTAACTCATTTTATGAGGCCAACATCATCCTGATACCAAAGCCTGGCAGAGACACAACAAAAAAAGAGAATTTTAGACCAATATCCCTGATGAACATCGATGCAAAAATCCTCAATAAAATACTGGCAAACCGGATTCAGCAACACATCAAAAAGCTTATCCACCATGATCAAGTGGGCTTCATCCCTGGGATGCAAGGCTGGTTCAACATTCGCAAATCAATAAACATAATCCAGCATATAAACAGAACCAAAGACAAGAACCACATGATTATCTCAATAGATGCAGAAAAGGCTTTTGACAAAATTCAACAGCCCTTCATGCTAAAAACGCTCAATAAATTCGGTATTGATGGAACGTACCTCAAAATAATAACAGCTATTTATGACAAACCCACAGCCAATATCATACTGAATGGGCAAAAACTGGAAAAATTCCCTTTGAAAACTGGCACAAGACAGGGATGCCCTCTCTCACCACTCCTATTCAACATAGTGTTGGAAGTTCTGGCTAGGGCAATTAGGCAAGAGAAAGAAATCAAGGGTATTCAGTTAGGAAAAGAAGAAGTCAAACTGTCCCTGTTTGCAGATGACATGATTGTATATTTAGAAAACCCCATTGTCTCAGCCCAAAATCTCCTTAAGCTGATAAGCAACTTCAGCAAAGTCTCAGGATACAAAATTAATGTGCAAAAATCACAAGCATTCTTATACACCAGTAACAGACAAACAGAGAGCCAAATCAGGAATGAACTTCCATTCACAATTGCTTCAAAGAGAATAAAATACCTAGGAATCCAACTTACAAGGGATGTAAAGGACCTCTTCAAGGAGAACTACAAACCACTGCTCAGTGAAATAAAAGAGGACACAAACAAATGGAAGAACATACCATGCTCATGGATAGGAAGAATCAATATCGTGAAAATGGCCATACTACCCAAGGTAATTTATAGATTCAATGCCATCCCCATCAAGCTACCAATGAGTTTCTTCACAGAATTGGAAAAAACTGCTTTAAAGTTCATATGGAACCAAAAAAGAGCCCGCATCTCCAAGACAATCCTAAGTCAAAAGAACAAAGTTGGAGGCATCACGCTACCTGACTTCAAACTATACTACAAAGCTACAGTAACCAAAACAGCATGGTACTGGTACCGAAACAGAGATGTAGACCAATGGAACAGAACAGAGTCCTCAGAAATAATACCACACATCTACAGCCATCTGATCTTTGACAAACCTGAGAGAAACAAGAAATGGGGAAAGGATTCCCTATTTAATAAATGGTGCTGGGAAAACTGGCTAGCCATAAGTAGAAAGCTGAAACTGGATCCTTTCCTTACTCCTTATACGAAAATTAATTCAAGATGGATTAGAGACTTAAATGTTAGACCTAATACCATAAAAATCCTAGAGGAAAACCTAGGTAGTACCATTCAGGACATAGGCATGGGCAAAGACTTCATGTCTAAAACACCAAAAGCAACGGCAGCAAAAGCCAAAATTGACAAATGGGATCTCATTAAATTAAAGAGCTTCTGCACAGCAAAAGAAACTACCATCAGAGTGAACAGAATGGGAGAAAATTTTTGCAATCTACTCATCTGACAAAGGGCTAATATCCAGAACCTACAAAGAACTCAAACAAATTTACAAGAAAAAAACAAACAACCCCATCAAAAAGTGGGCAAAGGATATGAACAGACATTTCTCAAAAGAAGACATTCATACAGCCAACAGACACATGAAAAAATGCTCATCATCACTGGCCATCAGAGAAATGCAAATCAAAACCACAATGAGATACCATCTCACACCAGTTAGAATGGCGATCATTAAAAAGTCAGGAAACAACAGGTGCTGGAGAGGATGTGGAGAAATAGGAACACTTTTACACTGTTGGTGGGATTGTAAACTAGTTCAACCATTATGGAAAACAGTATGGCGATTCCTCAAGGATCTAGAACTAGATGTACCATATGACCCAGCCATCTCATTACTGGGTATATACCCAAAGGATTATAAATTATGCTGCTATAAAGACACATGCACATGTATGTTTATTGCAGCACTATTCACAATAGCAAAGACTTGGAATCAACCCAAAGGTCCATCAGTGACAGATTGGATTAAGAAAATGTGGCACATATACACCATGGAATACTATGCAGCCATCAAAAAGGATGAGTTTGCGTCCTTTGTAGGGACATGGATGCAGCTGGAAACCATCATTCTTAGCAAACTATCACAAGAACAGAAAACCAAACACCGCATGTTCTCACTCATAGGTGGGAACTGAACAATGAGATCACTTGGACTCAGGAAGGGGAACATCACACACAGGGGCCTATCATGGGGAGGGGGGAGGGGGGAGGGTTTGCATTGGGAGTTATACCTGATGTAAATGATGAGTTGATGGGTACAGCACACCAACATGGCACAAGTATACATATGTAACAAACCTGCACGTTATGCACATGTACCCTACAACTTAAAGTATAATAATAAAAAAAAAAAAAAAAAAAACAATAGACTGCATACACAATGATGGTCCCATGAAATTATAGTAGAGCTGAGAAATTCCTATTAACTAGTGATGCTGTAGCCATAGTAATGTTGTAGTGCAATGCATTACTCACATGTCTGTGGTGATCCTGGTGTAAATAAACCTTCTGCACTGCCCGGCATACAAAAGCACAGCACATACAATTATGCACAGTATATAATACTTGAAAATGATAATAAATTACTATTTACTGTTTTCCATATTTACTATATTTTATCATTATTTTATAGTATACTCCTTCTATTTATTAAAAAAAATTGTAAAACAGCCTCAGGTGGTCCTTCAGAAGCAGGTCTTTTTCCAGAAGGAGTCATTGTTATATAGGAGATGACACCTTCATGCATGTTATTGCCCCTGAAGATCTTCCAGTGGAACAAAATGTGGAGTTGGAAGAAAGTGATATTGATGACCCTGACCCTATGTAGGCCTAGACTAATGTGTGTGTTTGTGTCTTAGTTTTTAACACAAATTTTAAAAGTAAACAATAAATATTTTTAAAAATAGAAAAAAAGTTATGGGAAAAAGATAGAAAAAAATATTTTTGTACAGCTGTACAATGTGCTTGTGTTTCAACCTAAGTGTTATTACAAAAGAGTCAGAGTTAAAAGAATAAAAAGTGTATAAAATAAAAATGTTACAGTAAGTGAAGTTTAATTTATTGTTGAAGAAAAATATTTTTACAAATTTAGTGTAACCTAAGTGTACCTTGTGTATAAAATCTACAGTAGTGTACACTAATATCATAGACCTTCATATCCACTTACCACTCACTCATTGACTCACACAGAGCAACTTGCAGTCCAGCAAGCTCTGTTCATGGTAAGTGCCCTATTCAGGTGTATCATTTTTCATATTTTATGCTGTATTTATTTCTAATTTTAGTTATGTTTAGATACACAAATACCTATGAATTATAATTGCCTACAGTATTCAGCACAGTCACCTGCTACACAGGTTTGAAGCATAGGAACACTAGGCTATACCATACAACCTAGGTGTGTAGTAGGCTACACCATCTAGGTTTGTATAAGTATACTCTAGGATGTTCACACAATGATGAAATCGCCTATGGACATAATTTTTCAGAACATCAACCCATCATTAAATAACACACGACTGATTTTGTTTTTGTCATACAGATGAACTAGAATCTTAGTGGACTACCATATCTGTCATTCCTAGAAATGATACCACCTTGTTGCACAGCTCCAGGGGATACCATTAACCTGATGATAGTCACTGTGTCTTGCAAAGATCCCTGATGGTCAAGCTAGCATCTTTTCTTCCTGAGCCCTGCCACAAATTATTGCTAGCTGTTTCATCTTGCCTCAGCCAGTTAAGCACCACCCAGAGATATCATCATTTTGATTACAATGAGGGAGCCCGTTCAATGGCAGTGCCTCCTCCCTTTATCCAAAGTACTTCCACTTTTCTAAGAGGGTGGTGCTCTGCTCATCAATGTACTTCCCAGTCTTGTAGTGAAGAGAATGTTCTCTTTGATCTCTCAGGGGATATAAAGTGTGGGTAAATGGCTCACATATAATAGATTAACTACACATATTCAACGTCTTTAAACCTATTTATTACTTTTTTTGCATGATCACAAGAATTCTCGTGTCTTGATTTCACTTAGTCTACTCCCCAGTTGAATACAGATTTTAGCCAACCAACAAGACAAACAACCAGAACCATGAGTTGCTCCACCCAGCACATTAAGTGCAGAATTTTGGGCAAACGTATTTATATCAATAAATTAAGCCCAGTCTAAAATACTTACTGTATCTCCCTTAGAATCTGTCCTTACATAATCATCCATGCTTTTTGTTGACACGTATTAGCAAACCTTGCAGTGTTTCGGTGTGCAAGTCTTCTCGTCTCAGGTTTGACTTTGTAATCCCCTATTCCTTAACCCCAGGAATGCTAGAATCTGTCTCTACATTTAGGCTTAGAGGTAATGAGAGTTGGTAGATATTGGATAAGAGTTAATTACAAGAATCAGCTCCAAAAAGGGAGGTTTCTGACAGCAAAGGAGGTTCAGCAGAATTGGGAGGTTTAAGTTATAAAAAGTTATCCAAATCATTGCAAATGTTCTTCTTCCAATTTTCAGAGTATCATTGTTTCCCAATCAATACCCTAATTATCATGTAGGAGGCCTGACTAAGAATTTAACCTATATTGTACTTCAGTAATATGAAAGATCACATTTTGGATCTGATTATAGTCTCCATCAAATCAGCAGCAATAAAAGGTAATGTATTTTTATAATAAGAGTAATATACTCTTAGGACAGTTATAAAAACCCCTTAGTTCCATGACTGCATTTTAATAATTTAAAACCACATGTTTATGCTTTAAATTTTTAACATCCTCCCACACAGTTACGAATTACCAGTCTACTCTGTACACTTCATGATGATGTTTGTTATTCAGCACCCCTGTGCCATAGCCTTGCCTTCCATAGACACTGCATTGCAGGAAGCCACAAATGATTATTCCAAGTAATAATCTGTCACTCTGTGCAATGGGCAGCCACTGTTACATTCTCTACTGACAATGGATACTCACTGTCTTCAAATTTAATTAGGTCAGTACCAACCTAAGATCTCCCTTTTCTTCAGTGTGTGTTACCGACAACCACTTATTTTAATAATTACCCTATTTGCTAGGATATCTGGTTAGAAACAATACAATTCATTCTTGTTAGTTTAATAGGATTTGTTTTACAGGTTATCTTATTACAAATAAGTGAACTTCAGAATTGTATTTTGTGGGGATGATGCTGGAGAAGATAGGGAACAAAGCACCAATGCCTTGTAACCAGAAAAAACACATCAAAGAAACATATCTTTCAAACACAATGAGTATCCATTGTCATTAGAGAATGCAACACTGGTCACCCATTATGCAGAATGGCAAAATAATTACTTGGAATGATCATTTGCAGTTTCCAGAAAGGTAGTATTTACGGAAGGCAAGACTTTGGTATAGGGGCTGCTGAGTAACACCACCATCAATACCACAGGACTGTTCTAGCAGGAACTCCTCTGTGTCACTCTCCTCCCGCTACATCCATGTTTTCACAGACCACACACTAGAACCTCCACCTTCACTGTCTCAAAAGAATCAAGCATTTCTGCCATGAGTCTTTCCAAGTAATATCATCACATCACTTTACTCTCTTCCACCAAATCTCATCTAACCCACATGCAGAGCTGTATTAGTCCGTTCTCACAATGCTAAAAGATACTACCTGAAACTGGGTAATTTATGAACAAAATAAGTTTAATTGACTCACAGTTCTGCATGGCTGGAAGGTCTCAGGAAACTTACAACCATGGCAGACGGCGAAGAGGAAACAAGACACATCTTACTTGGTGGCAGGAGAAAGAGAGACAGAGAGAGAGAGAGAAAGAGGAAGCACTAGACACTTATCAAACAACCAGGTCTTGTGAAAACCCACTCACTATCACAACCAACAGCAAGGGGGAAATCTGCCCCCATGATCCAATCACCTCCCAGTTGGTTCCTCCCTCAACATGTGGTGATTACAATTTGAGATGACATTTGGGGGGACACAGAGCCAAACCATATCAAGAACTAAACTTGCAAAGGATGCATTTTTTTAGCTTTCTAGTTTCTAGATTTCAGAAAGATATGTTAGAAACAGGTTAGAATACATGCTGACTAACTCACAGATTTGTCTACATAGAAAAGTTCTACATGGCACCTGTAAAAATGTTCATGATGATTATCTGTGGCTGGGATTATGAATAACTTATATTCCCATTTTGCCTATTTATATTTCTAAATTGTCAATAATAGACATGCATTCTTTATGAAATAAATATTTGATTTTTAAAAACTCAATAAAAAGACAAGAAGTAAAATGATATCTTTTATTTTTCAAACACTATGACTATTAGATTGGCATTTATATGTAACAACACACTAAACCCACTCTTCCAGAGCCAAAGGACCCATATGTCACTATTGCAGTCTGTTTTCCCACTAAAGGTTTATAGATTGATGGATTGATTCAACAAATAATAATGCGTTACAAATACATGGTTATTACTGTGCTAGGTTCTGGAGATGCAAAAATGAATGAGGTGTGGTGGCTTTCCATCATATGCTGTCTAGAAACAGGGACAGATAAACAACGAAGAGTAATAAAGAGTTATCAGTGCCAAGATTGGCCTGTATACCTTGAGTTCACAATACATGTATATGGGGTTCATAATATATGCATACATCAGTTCACAATAGAAATGGTACAATTTCTACTAAAAGGAAGAAATGGAGAATTGTGACAAACATCAAAGAGGTTGTCAGTTACTTTGAACTTAATCTTGAAAAGTAAATGCATATTTAATATATAGACAAGGGAAGGTGAGAGAACAGCATGAATAATGCATCCTACCTCAGCAGAACCCACTTCAGCATTACACATTACTTTATGATTCTTCTCATTGGTCTCTTTCAGGGAGTAATGAAGATTTATAATTATCACAGTTTATTCTCAGAGAAGATCACTGAGCCATTGAGGTAGAATTTGGGAAAAGAAATATCCTCATAACCAGACTACAAATAATTAGAGAGACAGCATAGAGTAAATCTAAGAGTTTGCAGTCTGCAACCAAGCATAGTTGGTTTAGATTCTGGTCCCACAACATATATCTAATCCTGGGAAAATAATTTAGTTATTCTAAACCTCAGTTTCTCACCAATAATTCTAAATAATAGTTCTAAACCAATATTTCCCATAGAATGTATATCAAAACAGTATAGCCTCTTGAGGTTGAGATTATTTAATAAGATAACATCTATAGGAATCCACCTGGTCAATTTCTGATTTATAAAAAGTACTCAAATATTGTCTAATATAATTAGCCTTTATTTGACTTAGCTTTTATTGTGTGATTCTGGACATATAAATCCTATGCTATCTCTTTCTCCATGGAAATGTATTCAACACCAGACAACACTTATGATTAATTAATAAAACAGGTTACTTGAAAAACACAAAATCCTCTAGATCACCATGTGTTTTTAACATAATAATATTGCTTGGACTGATAGATTCATTGTAACGTCACTTTCAATGACACGCAGGGTGTAGATTACTTAGGGAAAATAAAAAAAACTCATGTTCACTGGCACACAAACAGACTGTTGTATAGGCAACAGTTATGTTGAAAACTCGATCAGCTCAGCAGGAGAAAAAAAAATTCAGCACGTAATTAGCTGAAAGTGTTGAGCTCTCTATTTTTTACCTGGATGTGCTGGAGTCTTGCACAAACTGCTCATAGTTACTACAATCAATTCCATGGCCATGAAAGAAACCACTAACTGTACCAGTGTACCAACTAAAATGTATCTCAAGGTATAAAAAAGGGAGGTAGTATGAATAATATGGAAGAAAATGGACTGTCACTTGTTTCAGTATATCTTAGCGAAGAAGCAATAGAACTTAATGGTAAATGGTGAAGACACTGGGAACAACAGAATGCCTGGTTTGCAATGCCAGCTCATGTGAACTTGGACAAGTTTAATTTTTCTTTGTCTTAATTTTCTCTACCATAAAACTGGAATAATAGGACCTCACAGGGCTACAGAAATTAGTACATCCAAAGTGCTTAGAATAGTGTCTGCCTTATACAAAGTGGCTTTCAATAAACATTAATTATTTTTATGCTTAAGATCACTAATCATCGGGGAAATGCAAATCAGGACCACAATGTAATATTACCTGACACCCATTAGAAAGCCTATTTTTTTTTTTTTTTTAAAGGCAGACTAAAGATAGCAAATTTTGACAAGGGTATGGAGAAAAGAGAATCCTTGTATATTGTTGATGGTAATGTAAATGAGAATATGGGAATAAATGTGGAAAACAGTATAAAGATTCCTCAAAAACTAAAAATAGAATCAACTTACGATCCAGCAATCCCATGTCTGGGTATATATCCAAAGGAAAGGAAATAAGCATCTTGAAGAGATATCTGCACCCTCATGTTCACTGCAGCATTATTCAGAATAGCCAAGATAGACAATCCACCCAAATGGGGGAGTGGGGAAAATGGGCATATATTGTTTTAAGAGTACAAAGTTAAATCCCACATATATTTGACATCACCCCAATTCCCCATGATGGTGCAGGGGTTCCTCCACTCCCTTGTAAAATCCAAGCCAGATTTTTCCCAGATCATTCCTCTGTCCTTTCCTATGGTCTCTTCACAACTTACCGGTTCAAGGTTTTATCTCCATTCTTGGACTTTTTGAGCAGTTGCAACTCTATTGATGAAATTAATCTACAGAAGTTGATAATGTTTTGATGTAAGAATAGAGAAATAATGTATCTCTCTAGATTATGTGTTTTCTATTATAATGCGGGATACAGTGCCTGTAACCAAAATAACTCATAATGGTTGTTTTAGCCTGTTGGGGAAATGATTTTGGAAGAAATGTTTATTTAGACCTCCTCAAATCATTTAAACTCCGTGAAACCTTTGTTCTGATGGATGAAATTACGAGGAAGAAAAGTAGTAGGCATTTTACATAACAGTTAATGACTCTTAAGTCCTTTTTTTTTTTTTCTTTCAAGACTGAGTTTCGCTCTTGTCACCCAGGCTGGAGTGCAACGGTGCGATCTCAGCTCACTGCAACCTCCGCCTCCCAGGTTCAAGTGATTCTTGTATCTCAGCCTCCCAAGTAGCTGTGATTACATGCACATGCCACCATACCCAACTAATTATTGTGTTTTTAGTAGAGACAGGGTTTCACCATGATGGCCAGGCTGGTCTCGAACCCCTAACCTCATGCCATCCACCCTCTTCGGCTTCCCAAAGTGCTGAAATTACAGTCGTGAGCCACCGTGCCCAACCTCTTAAGTCCTTTTTAAGTTCCACACTACTGTATATACTTTAGCTCATTTAATTCTCACAACTGTATAGAATAGGTAATGTTAATAGTCTTATTTATGAATGAGGAAATAAGAGACACAGACTAAGTGAGGTCACACTGCTAGTCATTCAGTGTGACCTCAAAATTCAAAACCAGGCACTCTAGGTTGGAAGCCTACTCACTTTACTAGTCTGCAGTACCACCCACCATGAAGCAGCTCATTCAGTCACTACGAAAGCCATGAACGATGTCAGTATTCGTTCTGCTTAATGGGAAAAATGTTTGCCCAAGGTCCCTCAACAAGGAAATAGACTTGGGATTCAATTTTAGTCCTGCCTGTTCCCAAAGGCTGTGTCATTTCCACTATACCAAGCAGCTTCTATGTGGCTCTCAAGTTCCCTTTGCAGCTTTAATTTCTCTTACACTGACTTCCTTGCAATAGAATTGATATATACAGGCACCTCAGGCAAAGTGGCACAGGTATTTGGCATTTGCTTTTCTTGTGATATCCAGCTGTGGGTGGGGTCTAACTCCTCAGGAATATATTCCACTGTGCTCTCAACAAAACTAGTAATTGTGGCATCTTCTAGCATTTAGGCTGCCTAATGGCTAACTTAAAAAGCTAAAGGTGACTTTACTCATATAAAGTAATTCTGTCTGCACTCTTCTATAGTAATTTAATGTCTTGTAATTCTGTACACCATTAAGGAGCAATTAAAAGCAAGCATGCTAGATTTCAATTCTCTAAACATCGCAGTGCAAAGTCACAGATCCTGAGTCCCATTTCATTTGTTTTTAGAGGCAATGCAATCAGGACACGAATCTTACTTATTTCTTTCCCCATTTCCCATTATCCTTCCTATCCCTCTTGCCATCTAAGGTACATATGTCCCCTTAACAATCCTTCAGAAAAAAAAAATTGGCATTAAACAGATGTGGGGTGTGGAAAGGGGGTGGAATTGAAAATAATGACAACAGCATACTCCAGAGAGATCCTGATTTCCACCTGATTTCCAGAACCACACCCTTCTCTTGAATTCTTTTTCTTTGGCTTCTAACTACAAGTGACTGAATTAGCCTTTCATAACACTGAGGGAAGGGACTGAAACAGAAAAAAAAAAAAAAGGCCCTGAGAGGAAAATTCATTGGAGGAAGCATAAATGACAACGATGTGTACTAGATTTTTTTTTTTTTTTTTTTTTTTTTCTGAGAGCAGGTTTTATTAGAAAAAAGAAGAGGGGAGCTCGCCTCTTTGAACGCCTCTTTCCCTCCCACCAGCATTGGGATAAACTCTTGACAGACATTAACCTTCACCAGGCTCCTGCGAGCTAGGTATTTGCCATCTGGATTTTACAGTTGATGAAATCAAAGAGTCTCGATTACTTGCCTCAGGGCATACAGTTAGAGAGGAACAAAAGCAGGAGTCAGGCCTGACTCTAAAAGCTGGTCTCTCTTTGGAGGTCATCAACCTGACAGTTAACAACTTGATTAACAAATACGTTTTGAGCATGATACTGAGACTGGAGATAGAATAAGATCTACGACATGAATGCTGCCCTCTGTTGGAGGAGAGTAGAACTTACAACCTTGTTTTCTGTATTTGCAGCGACCCCTGTTAGAGTAACACAATTGGCCTCTTGTGTCATCCTTCCTGGTCATTCCCCCAGGGCAGGAGACGGGCCCCAATAATTGATAAGTTAGGAAACAAGGTATTGAACACAGTGTAGCCCTCTTTCTTCTGTTTTGGGGGCTGTTGGCTGGCAGAGAGGCTATATCCTTTCTCATTCACTCTAATTTTAGGTTTAAAAGCCTTTCCCCTTTGAACAGGTTGGGTCTCCAGTTCCGTCGCTGAAGTATGAGTAGCTTTCTTTTTATTTTATTTTAATTAATAAATTAATTTATTTTTTATTATACTTTAAGTTCTATGGTACGTGTGCATAACGTACAGGTTTGTTACATATGTATACATGTGCCATGTTGGTGTGCTGCACCCATTAACTCGTCATTTACATTAGGTATATCTCCTAATGCTATCTCTCCCCCCTCCCCCTACCCCACAACAGGCTCCAGTGTTTGATATTCCCCACCCTGTGTCCAAGTGATTTCATTGTTCAATTCCCACGTATGAGTGAGAACATACGGTGTTTGGTTTTCTGTCCTTGCAATAGTTTGCTCAGAATGATGGTTTCCAGCTTCATCCATGTCCCTACAAAGGACATGAGCTCATCCTTTTTTATGGCTGCATAGTATTCCATGGTGTATATGTGCCACATTTTCTTAATCCAGTCTATCATTGATGGACATTTGGATTGGTTCCAAGTCTTTGCTATCGTGAATAGTGCTCCAATAAACATATGTGTGCGTGTGTCTTTATAGCAGCGTGATTTATAATCCTTTGGGTATATACCCAGTAATGGGATGGCTGTATCAAATGGTATTTCTAGTTCGAGATCCTTGAGGAATCACCACACTGTCTTCCACAATGGTTGAAGGAGTTTACACTTCCCCCAACCGTGTAAAAGTGTTCCTATTTCTCCACATCCTCTCCAGCACCTGTTGTTTCCTGACTTTTTAATGATCACCCTTCTAACTGGTGTGAGATGGTATCTCATTGTGGTTTTGATTTGCATTTATCTGATGGCCAGGGATGATGAGCATTTTTTCATGTGTCTGTTGGCTGTATAAATGTCTTCTTTTGAGAAGTGTCTGTTCATATACTTCATCCACTTTTTGATGGGGTTGTTTGATTTTTTCTTGTAAATGTGTTTAAGTTCTTTGTAGATTCTGGATATTATCCCTTTGTCAGATGGATAGATTGCAAATATTTTCTCCCATTCTGTAGGTTGCCTGTTGACTCTGATGGTAGTTGCTTTTGCAGTGCAGAAGCTCTTTTGCTTAATTAGATCCCGTTTCTCAATTTTGGCTTTTGTTGCCCTTGCTTTTGGTGTCTTAGACATGAAGTCCTAGCCCATGCCTATGTCCTGAATGGTATTGCCTAGGTTTTCTTCTAGGGTTTTTATGGCTTTAGGTCTGACATGTAAGTCTTTAATCCATCTTGAATTAATCTTTGTATAAGGTGTAAGGAAAGGATCCAGTTTCAGCTTTCTACATACGACTAGCCAGTTTTCCCAGTACCATTTATTAAATAGGGAATCCTTTCCCCATTTCTCGTTTTTGTCAGGTTTGTCAAAGATCAGATGGTTGTAGATGTGCAATATTATTTCTGAGGACTCTGCTCTGTTCCATTGGTCTATATCTCTGTTTTGATATCAGTACCATGCTGTTTTGGTTACTGTAGCCTTGTAGTATAGTTTGAAGTCAGGTAGCATGATGCCTCCAGCTTTGTTCTTTTGGCTTAGGATTGACTTGGCAATGAGGGCTGTTTTTTGGTTCCATATGAACTTTAAAGTAGTTTTTTCCAATTCTGTGAAGAAAGTCATTGGTAGGTTGGGGAGGATGGCACTGAATCTATGAATTCCCTTGGACAGTATGGCCATTTTCATGATATTGATTCTTCCTATCCATGAGCATGGAATGTTCTTCCATTTGTTTGTGTCCTCTTTTATTTCATTGAGCAGTGGTTCGTAGTTCTCCTGGAAGAGGTCCTTCATATCCCTTGTAAGCTGGATCCCTCGGTATTTTATTCTCTTTGTAGCAATTGTGAATGGGAGTTCACTCATGATTTGGCCCTCTCTTTGTGTGTTATTGGTGTATAGGAATGCTTGTGATTTTTACATATTGATTTTATATCCTGAGACTTTGCTGAAGTTGCTTATCCGCTTAAGAAGATTGTGGACTGAGATGATGGGGTTTTCTAAATATACAATCATGTCATTTGCAAACAGGGACAATTTGACTTCCTCTTTTCCTAATGGAATACACTTTATTTCTTTCTCCTGTCTGATTGTCCGGGCCAGAACTTCCAACACTATGTTGAATAGGGGTGGTGAGAGAGGGCATCCCTGTCTTGTGCCAGTTTTCAAAGGGAATGCTTCCAGTTTTTGCCCATTCAGTATAAAATTGACTGTGGGTTTGTCATAAATACCTCTTATTATTTTGAGATACGTCACATCAATACCTAGTTTATTAGAGTTTTTAGTGTGAAGGACTGTTGAATTTTGTCACAGGCCTTTTCTGCATCTATTGAGATAATCATGTGTTTTTTATCTTTCGTTCTGTTTATATGATGGATAATGTTTATTGATTTGCATATATTGAACCAGCCTTACATCCTAGGGATGCAGCCCACTTGATCATGGTGGATAAGCTTTTTGATGTGCTGCTGGATTTGGTTTGCCAGTATTTTATTGAGGATTTTTGCAATGAAGATTTTTACATCAATGTTCATCAGGGATATTGGTCTAAAATTTCGTTTTTTTGTTGTGTCTCTGCCAGGCTTTGGTATCAGGATGATGCTGGCCTTAAAATGAGTTGGGAAGAATCCCCCTTTTTCTATTGATTGGAATAGTTTCAGAAGGAATGCTACCAGCTCTTCTTTGTACCTCTGGTAGAATTCGGCAGTGAATCCCTCTGGTCCTGGACTCTTTTTTGGTTGGTAGGCTATTAAATATGCCTCAATTTCAGAGCCTGTTATTGGTCTATTCAGGGATTCAAGTTCTTCCTGGTTTAGTCTTCAGTGGGTGTATGTGTCCAGGAATTTGTCCATTTCTTTGAGATTTTCTAGTTTATTTGCGTAGAGGTGTTTATAGTATTCTCTGATGGTAGTTTGTATTTCTGTGGGATCAGTGGTGATATCTGCTTTATCATTTTTTATTGTGTATATTTGATTCTTCTCTCTTTTCTTTATTAGTCTTGCTAGTGGTCTATCAATTTTGTTGATCTTTTCAGAAAAGCAGCTCCTGGATTCATTGATTGTTTTTGAAGGTTTTTTGTGTCTCTGTCTCCTTTAGTTCTGCTCTGATCTTAGTTATTTCTTGCCTTCTGCTAGCTTTTGAATGTGTTTGCTCTTGCTTCTCTGGTTCTTTTAATTGTGATGTTAGGGTGTCAATTTTAGATCTTTCCTGCTTTCTCTTGTGGGCATTAAGTTCTATAAATTTCCCTCTACACACTGCTTTAAATGTGTCCCAGAGATTCTGGTATGTTGTGTCTGTGTTTTCATTGGTTTCAAAGAACATCTTTATTTCTGCCTTCATTTCGTTATGTACCCAGTAGTCATTCAGGAGCAGGTTGCTCAGTGTCCATGTAGTTGAGCGGTTTTGAGTGAGTTTCTTAATCCTGAGTTCTAGTTTGATTGCACTGTGGTCTGAGAGACAGTTTGTTATAATTTCTGGTTTTTTTACATTCGTTGAGGAGTGCTTTACTTCCAACTACCTGGTCAATTTTGGAATAAGTGCAATGTGGTGCTGAGAAAAATGTATATTCTGCTGATTTAGGGTGGAGAGTTGTGTAGATGTCTATTAGGTCTGCTTGGTGTAGAACTGAGTTCAATTCCTGGATATCCTTATTAACTTTCTGTTTCGTTGATCTGTCTAATGTTGACAGTGAGGTGTTAAAGTCTCCCATTATTATTGTGTGAGAGTCTAAGTCTCTTTGTAGGTCTCTAAGGGCTTGCTGTATGAATCTGGGTGCTCCTGTATTGGGTGTATATATATTTAGGATAGTTAGCTCTTCTTGTTGAATTGATCCCTTTACCATTATGTAATGGCCTTCATTGTCTCTTCTGATCTTTGTTGGTTTACAGTCTGTTTTATTAGAGACTAGGATTGCAACCCCTGCTTTTTTTGTTTTCCATTTTCTTGGTAGATCTTCCTCCATCCCTTTATTTTGAGCCTATGTGTGTCTCTGCACATAAGATGGGTCTCCTGAATACAGCACACCAATGGGTCTTGACTCTTTATCCAATTTACCAGTCGGTGTCTTTTAATTGGGGCCTTTAGCCCATTTATATGTAAGGTTAACATTGTTATGTATGAATTTGATCCTGTCATTACGAGGTTAGCTGGTTATATTTAGTTGATGCAGTTTCTTTCTAGCATCAATGTTCTTTACAATTTGGCATGTTTTTGCAGTGGCTGGTACTGGTTGTTCCTTTCCACATTTAGTGCTTCCTTCAGGAGCTCTTGTAAGGCAGTCCTGGTGGTGACACAATCTCTCAGCATTTGTTTGTCTGTAAAGGATTTTATTTCACCTTCATTTATGAAGCTTAGTTTGACTGCATATGAAATTCTGCGCTGAAAATTCTTTTCATTAAGAATGTTGAATATTGGCACCCACTCTCTTCTGGCTTGTAAAGTTTCTGCTGAGAGATCCGCTGTTAGTCTGGTGGGCTTCTCTTTGTGGGTAACCTGACCTTTTTCTCTGGCTCCCCTTAACATTTTTCCTTCATTTCAACTTTGGTGAATCAGACAATTATGTGTCTTGGAGTTACTCTTCTCAAGGAGGATCTTTGTCGCATTCTCTGTATTTCCTGAATTTGAATGTTGGCCTGCCTTTCTAGGTTGGGACAGTTATGCTGGATGATATCCTGAAGAGTGTTTTCCAATTTGATTGCATTCTCCCCATCACTTTCATGTACACCAATCAGTTGTAGATTTGGTCTTTTAACATAGTCCCATATTTCTGGAGGCTTTTTCATTTCTTTTTACTCTTCTTTCTCTGAACTTCTCTTCTCATTCATTTCATTCATTTCATCTTCAATCAGTGATAACCTTTCTTCCATTTGGTCAAATCAGCTAGTGAAGCTTGTCCATGTGTCACATAGTTCTTGTGCCGTGGTTTTCAGCTCCATCAGCTCATTTAAGGTCTTCTGTACACTGTTTATTCTAGTTAGCCATTTGTCTAATCTTTTTTCAAGGTTTTTAGCTTCTTTGTGATGGGTTTGAACATCCTCCTTTAGCTCCAAGAAGTTTGTTATTACCAATCCTCTGAAGCCTTCTTCCCTTAACTCGTCAAAGTCATTTTCCATCCAGCTTTGTTCTGTTGCTGGCGAGGAGCTGTGTTCCTTTGGAGGAAAAGAGGCACTCTGATTTTTAGAATTTTCAGCTTTTCTGCTCTGGTTTCTCCCCAGCTTTATGGTTTTATTTACCTTTGATCTTTGATGATGGTGACATACAGATGGTGTTTTGGTGTGCATGTCCTTTTGTTTGTTAGTTTTCCTTCTAACAGTAAGGATCCTCAGGTGCAGGTCTGTTGGAGTTTGCTGGAGGTCCACTCCAGACCCTGTTTGCCTGGGTATCACCAGTGGAGGCTGCAAAACAGCAAATATTGCAGAATGGTAAATGTTGCTGCCTGATCCTTCCTCTGGAAGCTTTGTCTCAGAGGGGCACCCAGCTGTATGAGGTATCAGTTGGCTCCTACTGGCAGGTGTCTCCCAGTTAGTCTACTAGAGAGTGAGGAACCCACTTGAGGAGGCAGTCTGTCCATTCTTAGATCTCAAACTCTGTGCTAGGAGAACCACTACTCTCTTCAAAGCTGTCAGACAGGGATGTTTAAGTCTGCAGAAGTTTCTGCTGCCTTTTGTTTAACTATGCCTGCCCCCAGAGGTGGAGTCTACAGAGGCAGGCAGGCCTCCTTGAGCTGGCATGGGCTCCACCCAGTTCGAGCTTCCCAGCCACTTTGTTTACCAACTTAAGCCTCAGCAATGATGGACGCCCTACCCCCAGCCTCACTGCCGCCTTGCAGTTCGATCGCAGACTACTGCACTAGCAGTGAGCGAGGCTCCGTGGGCATGGGAACCTCTGAGCCAGGTGCAGGATATAATCTCCTTCTGTGCCATTTGCTAAGACCATTGTAAAAGTGCAGTATTTGGGTAGGAGTGTCCCGATATTCCAGATACCGTCTGTCATGGCTTCCCTTGGCTAGGAAAGGGAATTCCCCAACCTCTTGTGCTTCCCGGGTGAGGTGATGCCCCACCCTGCTCCATGGGCTATACCCACTGTCCGACAAGCCCCATTAAGATGAACCCAGTACCTCAGTTGGAAATACAGAAATCACCCATCTTCTGCGTCGCTCATGCCAGGAGCTGTAGACTGGAGCTGTTCCTATTTGGCCATCTTGGAACCTCCCCCTGAGTGGTTTTTCTTTTAGAGTGTATTATCATTAGCCAGGCAATTAAACCTTCTCTCTATGCTCCCAAGTTTCTCAATATCAACTTTAGCTCTGATAAATGTGATGATTTGTAATTCTATCCTGTGTCTGCCTGACCGATGCTTCCCATATCCCATAATTAGTTGCAAACTCAGTTGCATCCCCAAAACCCTCAATGTGTTCACAATCTCATAGAAAGAGCCTTATATAGCCCATGACAAAGTAACATTACATCTGTTACCACCAACTACCAATTTCCTATTTTAAAATTCTTCTTATTTGTTGAAGACAGGGTCTCTGTCACCCAGGTTGGACTTTAGTGGTGCAATCATGCTTCACTGTAACCCAGAACTTCTGGGCTCAAGCAGCCCTCCCACCTCAGCCATCTGAGGAGCCAGTACTACAGGTCTGGGCAAGTGCTGATCTCTGTAGACAGAAGCACACACAGGACATTGAGAACGCACCATGCTTGGTTTAATGCTCCGCCGTTTCTGTCCTGAAATTCTCAACAGTTTTTAAACAGAGGGTCTTGCATTTTCATTCAGCACTGGGAAACAGCATGAATAGCTTTCCTCAATTTAGCCACTGAAGAATTTTGAAGATCTTAAACAGATTCTTCATAGTGAGGTCTGTTAACCATACTTCTTCCAAAGAAATAACTGAAAATTATGGAAGAAGTGTGTGTGTGTGTGTGTGTGTGTGTGTGTGTGTGTGTGTGTGGTGTGTGTGGAGTGTGGGGTATGTGTGGGGGAATGTGGGGTGTGTGTGTGTGTATATGTGGTGTATGGGGTTGGGGATGTGTGCATAGGAGGGTGTGTGTGGTGTGTGGAGGAGTGTATGTATGTGTGTCGTGTATGTGTGTGATGTGTGGAGTATTTGTGTATGTGTGGGGGGTGTGTGTGTGTGTGTTGCAGGGTATGTGTGGGGGGGTGCATGTGGTGTGTGTGTGGTATGTGTGTTGGGGTTGTGAAGGGGTGGTGTGTGTGCGTGGTTGGTGTGTGTATGTGTGTGTGTTTTGAGGGATACTGAGGCCTAATCATGCCAATTTCTTTCATAAAGCATTTCATGTAATCTGGTTGCTATAGCTTTCTGAAAAGTAGTACTTTAGTTGTACAGTTAGTGAAAACCTGAGCTGAAGAGTCTGAAAGACGAGGTTTGAAACCTTTTGTCACTTACTATGCGACTTAGACTTACAATGTTTCTGAGCAATAATTTTATTATCCAAAATGGGGCTACTGATGCACTTCACAGGGTTATTGTGAGAATCAAATAAGATAAATTGAATAACATCACTTAGTTGTCTTCTTATTATTGAGTTGTGGGAGTTCTTTGTGTTTTCTGGATACAAATCCTTGTCAGATATATGTGTTGTAAATATTTTCTTCTAGTCTGTGGTTTGACCTTTCATTTTCACTTGAAGAGCAAAATTTTTAATTCTGAGGAAGTCTAATTTATTGACTTTTTTTCTTTTGAACTGTGTGAGTTTTATGTCCTAATAGGAGATCACTAAGACTTTCCTTTGTGCTTTGTTATAAACATTTTACAGTTTTATTTTTTACATTTAGTTTATTATACACTTCCAGTTCATTATTATGTTGTGAGGTAAGTGTCATGGGTCCAAATTTATTGGGTTTTTGTTTCATTTTGTTTTTCTGCTTATGGGTATTCAATTTTTTCATACACTTTCCTGAAAAGATAATCCTTTCCCTCATTGAATTGCCCTAGAAACTTTGTCAAATATCAACGAGTCATAAAAGTGTGGGTTCCGGGAGGCAGAGCTTGCAGTGAGTCCAGATCACACCACTGCACTCCAGCCTGAGTAATGAGCGAGACTCCATCTCAAAAAAAAAAAAAACAAAAACAAAAAACAAAAAACTGTGGGTTCATTTTTGAACTCTGTGATATTTCATTGATCTATGTGTCTGTCTTTATAGCAATACACTGTGTTTAACATTCTAGTGTATAATAAGTCTTGAAGTCAGGTAAAGTCATCCAACTTTGTTCTTTTTCAAAACTGGTTTAACTATTCTAGAGTTTATTTGCATTTCTATATACATTTTAGAATGAAATTTGTGGAATTTTGATGGAGATTGTTGGCTGTGTAGGTCAATTTGAGAACTGACACCTTAACACTATGAATCTTTTAATGCCTTTTAAGCACTGTATCTGCATCTATTTAGATCTTTAGTTTTTCTCAGTGATGTTCTGTTGTTTTCAGTTTATATGCTGTGCACTTCATTTTCAAAATTTATTGTATTTCTTATTTTTTATGCTATTATAAGTAGTGTGATTTTATTATAATTTCCAATTGTTTGGTTTCGTATGTAGAAAAATAATTGATGTTGTATATTAATATCCTGGAGTTTTGCTAAATTCATTTATTATTTTTGCGTCTTTAATATTAATTCCTAGAATTTTCTACCTTGATAATCATGTCATTTATTATTAAAGATAATTTTATTTCTTCCTTTTAAATCCACATACCTTTTATTTCTTTTTCTGGTATTATTGCACTTTTGAGGACCTGTAGAAAAATAAGTAATAGAAGTGATAAAAATGGGAATCTTTGCCTTGTTCCCAATCTTAGAGGGAGAATATTCAGTCTTCCATAATTATGTGTCATAGTAATTACAATTTTCATAAAGATTTTCTTTATCTGCTGAAGGAAAATCCATTCTATTTATTCTTCTACTAGGGTGATGAGAATTTTTGTGTGACTAGATGTTGCATTTTGTAAAATGCTTTTCGTGCATTTATAGAGATGATTATGTAGTTTTTGTTTTGTAGTTTCTTAATATAGTGAATCTCAAATTACATATTGAATATATAATTACACATTGAATATGTAATTTAACATAAATTCAGTATGTATGTAATTCAATATGAATGTTGGTTTATTTTTTGAGGAATTTGTCCATTTTATTTGATTTGTTAAACTTATTTACAGCATTTCTGTACAATTTTTAAAATCCTGATAGGTTCTGTGGTGATGTCTCCTCTTTTATCATTGATAATAGCAATTTGTATTTCATATTTTCTTACAAGCCTGATCAGTCTTGCTGGGGGCTTTTCAATTTTCTTGATCTTCCCAAAGAATCAGCTTTCAGTTTCATTGATTTTTCTTCTTTTTAGTCTATTTTTAAATTTCATTGATTCCTTCTTCTATCCTTATTAATTCTTTTTATTTTTCTTACTTTGGGCTTAACTTGCTGTCTTTTTTTGTTGATGCTTCTTAAAGTGGTAGTTTAGATATTAATGGTGAACTTGCTACTTTTCAAACACATACATTTAATGTTATAAATATCTTTCTACACTCATACCACACACATTTGATATGTCATATTTTCATCTTACTCAGTTTAAAATATTTTCTAATTTCCTTTGTGTTTCTTCTATAAACCATGAGTTATTTGAAAATTTTTTGTTTGGTTTCCAAATATTTAGGAATCTTCCACATATTTTAATGTTATTGATTTCTAATTTAAATTCATTTTGGCCAGAGAACATGCTTTTAAGTTTATCGAGACTTGTTTTATGACACATAATATTGTTAATCTTGGTAAACACTCCATGTCACATAAAAATAATGTATAATTTACTATTTTGGGTAAAATGTTCAAAAACATTAATTAGGTCAGGTTTGTTCATATTGTTTTTCAAATCTTCTACATTCTTACTAACTTTTGTCTACTAGTTTTATCAACTACTAAGTGAGAGTTTTTTCCAACTGATTGTGTTATATTTTTATTGATCCATTTTATTTGAACATATTTATGAAGTACATGTAATATTTTATTACATGCATAGAAGTGTAATGATCAAGTTGGGGTTTTTAAGATAACCATCAACACAAGCATTTGTCATTTGTATGCATTGAGAACATTTAAAGTCCTCACTTTTATTTTGAAATGTACAATACATTGTTGTTAACTACAGTTATCCTACTCCAAAAATATGAAATTCTTCACAAATTTGCACGTCACCCTTGTGCAGTGGCCATGCCGATCTTCTCTTTATTGTTCCACTTTAAGTTTATGTGCTGCTGAAGGAAGCACAGTCATTTTCTTAGTTGCACCCTCCCTAGAGACCCTGAACAAGAACCACCTAGTTAAGACATTTTTGAATTTATGCCCCTCAGAAACTGTGTGAGATAATAAATGTCAGTTGTGTGCACTGATAAGTTGTGAGTTAATGTGTGATTCCGCAATAGAAATTAATATATCTCTTATTTTAGAATAATTGAATGTTTTCTTAAATTGAATTGTATTGGCTTTATTGATTTATTAGTTATACCTTTTTTATTGTTTGTAATGTTTTGTTTTCGCAGTTGTTCTATGCTTTATTGTATACATGTTTAACATATTATTGTCTACCTACAAATAATATTGTACCACTCCAAGCACAGCATAAGAATGTTCTAGTAATTTATTTCTGTTTTTATCCCACCTGGATTTTGTGCTATTGTCACATTTTTTTATGTGTATAATAAACTCCAAAATAAATTATTATTTTTATTTATTTACTTACTTTTTGAGACAGAGTCTCACTCTGTCACCCAGTCTGGAGTGCAGTGGCACAATCTTGGCTCACTGCAACCTCCGCCTCCCAGGTTCAAGCGATTCTCATGCCTCAGCCTCTCGAATAGCTGGGATTACAGGTGCACTACCAAGCCCAGCTAATTTTTGTATTTTTAGTAGAGTTGGGGTTTCAGCACAATGGCCAGGCTGGTCTTGAAAACCTGACTTCAAGTAATCCACCCACCTCAGTCTCCCAAAGTGCTGGGATTACAGGTGTGAGTCATGGTGCCTGGCAAGTTATTATTTTGAAATAATTTTATTTTTATCCCATTTCTTAAATATAAAAATATTTCATGTTTACCTACCAGCATATTAATGATTTCTGGTTTTACTAATTCCTTAGCAAATATCTAAATTTATTTTTGTCATTATCTTTTTGCTAGAACATCCTTTAACATTTCTTATAATGCTGGTCTAGGAATGATGACTGTTTTCTTAAGAAGTCTTTATTTTGTCTTTATTTTAAAAAGATGTAGTCATGCTTATACAATTCTAGGTTGACTTTTTCTATTTTGTTTTTATCTCTTCTATGTCACTCCACTATGTTCTAGATTGCATTATTTCTGATGATATGCCCATGTATTTTTTTGTCTTTGATTCACAGTGTATCTTTTCCTGGCTATTTTCAAATATTTTCTCTTTATTATTGGTTTTCGGCAGTTTTATTATCATTTATCTTTATGTAGTTATGTTCCTATTTTTTGTGCTTTGGGCTAAGATTCTTCAATTTGTGGGTTTATTGTTTTCAAATTTGGAAAATTTTTAGCATTATTTTTTCAAATACTTTGTCTCTTTATCCTTTTCCCATCTGCTATTCCAGATACACGTATGTGTGGTTAGTTAATATTCTTCCACATCTCTGTTATGCTTTGTTGATTTTTTTCAGTTATTTTCCTTGGATTTAAAAAAAAAAGTTTTTATTGCTATATCTTCATATTGACCAATCTTTCTTTCTACACTGTCTAATGTACTGGTAATCTCATAAAGTGTATTTTTTTATTTTAGGCATTATATTTTTTATTTCCTGATGCAGTAAGTTTGATTTGGCTTTTAAAAAAATCTTTATTTCTTTCTTCATTATGCTCATGTAATTATCTACCTCTTGGAAATAAGAAGTATAAAAATAAAGTTTTAATATTCTTATTTACTAATTATATCATGTTTGTAATTTGTGAACCATTTATTTTGCTTATTTTTCTCCTTATTATAAATTCTATTTTAATACATTTTGTATGTGTGGTAATTTTTGGATGGATTATAGACACAGATTTTCATGTTGAATTTCTCTTTTTTTGGTATTTACTTAAATATTTTTCGGTTTTGCTCTAGGACACAGTTAAGTTAATTGAACAATCTGACCCTTTGAATCTTTCTTTACAGCTTTCTTAGGTGAGTTCAAAGGTAGCTATTTAGAGCTGATTTAGCCCCACTACCAATGCAATTCTCTTCTCAAATCTATATTCAATGTTCCATGTGTTTAAAAATCTTTCCACTCGGGCTGGTGTGAGCACAAACTATTTCTGACCATAGTCAATTCTGGAGATTGATTGCTCATCTGCCTTTTTCTACTGTATTTTTCTCTCAGTTTAGTAGTTTCTCACACACACCCAGTAGTCAGTCGGCAGCCTAAGATTTGAGCAGAACCCTCTACAGATCCTGGAACTTTCTCTCCTCTCTCTCTGTTTCTGTTTCTTCTCTCCAGAACCCTACCCTAAAAATTTTAGTCATGTCAAGGAAGCCATTAGATCTATTGAGGTCCCCTTTTCTCGCTTTGTGTCCTGGAAATGTTCTTCAGGAAATAATCTGTTCCCTTCACTCAGAGGATACTGTCCTGTGCTGCATATAGCATGTGTTTTGTCTATTTTTTTTTTTTTTAATTTTTGGAGTTGGATGCTTAAGACCAGTCCCTGTAACTCTACAATGGACATAATTTCCTAGGTTATTTTGACTTTAGTTAAAAGCAACGTAATGGTCTGTCATGTTCTTATCTATGACCTATGATTATAAAAATTCTACATGGATAAAATAGCCTCTAGATTGAATAGGTGAGTTTTTAAAATTCAAAAAAATTAACAATAAACTATATTATGTATTAGCACAAATAATTCTGATGGAGAGAAACATTAAATAAGTTAACTTTGTTGCTCAGGATCTAGACAAACATATTTTTATCCTTTTAACAGAAGCTTTGGAATCCAGCAGACACTCTTTTTGGTGTCTCTCCCTGGGAGTACCATTATCTAACAAGATGACATATTGCCAGAGTAAAAGCAACAGAATCAGTCACATTTATTGTAAATCAAGCCACAGATCTAGATGGTTGATTGACATTTTCCACTGATTACCCTGATGTTTTGGTGATTTGGTAACCTGACCATCTCTCAAAGAAGTATTCCTTTGAAATAGCCACTCTGAACATTAAATAGAGAGAGTAGCCAATGTTGGCCACTACCTAAATGTCTTGGCATGTATGGTTCAGTAGATAGCGCAGGTGAGTCATTTTTATCTAATTATCTGAGTCATTCAGAAACCCTTAAGCCTTTTTTAGTTTAAAAAAATACTCAAGTAATTGCAGTTGTATAGAGCTCACCTAAGTTCTCAGTCTGTGAACTCATTTGGTCACTGTTGAAAAGTGGTTCTAAAAATAACCAAAGGCTCAAAAGAAAGGTAACTGAAATCATAAGTAGATATTTAGATGTATCAGAATCGAGTCATCTATTCTTTTTGATCTGCTTGTTAAGTGGAAACTTTGATGCTATATCTGTTGCCTCTTTTCAAAAGGCAGACTTTAGGAAAGGAAATACTTACAATCAGAATGTAATTCTCATGAATTTTACTTCATGGGTTACCTAGGTAACTACCAGTTTTCAGTCATCCTTAGAACTTACATTTTTATCTAGGAGGAGATATAGATTATATACATTTGAAGGGTTTATAATGGATACTTTAATATCTCTAGCTCAAAAGAGTCTGCAGTAATATTTTGGTTTGGACATTAATATTAATTTATTTTGAATGAATTATTCATACACTGATTAATCATCCACTGTGTTCCAGGCACTATACTGGGTATTGAAATAGACAACTCTTAATGTATGTTATTGCTCATTTGCTTATGATTTAGAATTATGTATATGTATATTATACATATTATGTACATATTATAAACATATAAATGTATGCATATACGTGTGTGTGTATATATATCCACATGTTGCATATGCCTTTCAAAAAATATCTTTTCTTTTTTTTGAAATGGAGTCTCACTCTGTCACCCAGGCTGGAGTGTGGTGGAGCGATCTCAGTTCACTTCAACCTCCACCTCCCAAGTTAAAGCAATTAGTTCCTCAGCCTCTCCAGTAGCTAGGATTACACGCACCCACAACCACACCCAGCTATTATTTCTATTTTTCATAGAGATGGGGTGGCCATGTTGGCCAGGGTGGTCTTGAACTCCTGACTTCAAGTGATCCGCCCCTCTTGACCTCCCAAAGTGCTTGGATTACAGGCATGAGCCACCACGCCTGTCCTAGTTTCATCTTTTCCATTCTATTTCTTTTCCTCAAGTTATGGACATCAAGTTTATCTTTCTCAACAATTTTGCTGAGTCAATTCCGTGGTTAAAAACCTATTATACATTGATTATTATCTGAAGAATAAAGTTAAAACTATTCATCCTGTAACTCAAGCCCCTTTTGGTTCTAACCTATGCTCTCTACCACATTTTCCATAAGAACCCTAACAAAACATTCCATCACAGTCAAACTATTTCATTTGTATTTTTCCCAAGATTATCCATGGTCATTTTCACCACTACCTCTTTGCCAAAGGTATTTATGCCTTCTAGGAATGTCCTCCCTATTGTCTTCTACTTAACCTTATTTTTCCCTCCAGAAAAATCAAACAACATGCCTTCAAACAAACATCTGTGATGATATCTACCCAAAGTGATGTTTTCTTAATATGGACACGAACACTTTATCACTTACCGTGTATGATATGGGGTTATACTACTGTGGTCCAAAATGTAATGGGACTAATTTCTCAAGCTGTATTTTAAAACTGCTCTTATATTTTATAGTCTGATGGAGTTTGATCTCTTCATCCAGATCGAATGCCCCTCATGAGAAAGGAGTGTGGTCTTAGACAGTTCTGCCCTCTGATATCACCCCACACAGTACCTGGCACAGAGTAGGCCACCAATAAGCATTTTTTTCCCTTTATTTAGTGTGGCAGCAGGAACAGTGGAAATAGTGCTGAACTGAGAATCGAGAGGTTTGAATTTCAGCTTTGACTCTCTGGGTTGTTTCCTGTTAGAAAACTCACTTAAATTTTTCTGGGCCTGTTTCATCAACTGTATCGTGAGAAACTTAATGACTTGATATTTAAGTCTCATTTCAGTAGCAACAACATGTGATTGATTTCACTTCAACACCTGCTGGAGTCAGAGGAATTTGTAGAGCTGTACATGAAAATTATAAAGGATTGACTTTTCTCATCTAGCAAGGAGAATGCAATAGGTATTCCAGGGCAGACCCAAATATCTTCTCTCTTTTTGCTCTACCATCTTTAGCATTTGATTTTCTTCTCCTTGGTCACAAGATGGCTGCTGTACCTCCAGGCCACTCATTCAATCTAGTCAGAAAAAAAGGGAGACTATAAAGGGCAAAATACGAATGTCAACTGAGCATGCCCCTTTTTATTATCAAATCAATAACTTTTCTAAAAGCCTCAACTAGGAAATTTGGGGAAAACAAGTTTCTAGCTGGGCATTGCCATTTCAGCAAAGTTAATTTCTGTCTCTTCTTTTCTCTCTTTCTCATCTCTGCGTGTTTGTGTGTGTTTGTGTGTGTGTGTTTGTCTCTGTCTTCCTACAAAATGGAGAAACGGGGGATAAACAAATAGAATCTTTCATATTGCTGTTGCATGAATATCAATATCTCCATATCTTTACATTTTGGTAGTTAATTACTGCAGTGAAGCATTAGAGCAAATAAAACATTTTGAGGAGATAAGTTAAGACACTTTAGACATTTTAACTTTAGGATATACTACAATGTGAGTGTGCCTTGATCTTTAGATTTTCTTATCCAGAAGGCTCTTTTATATTTTTAAAATAAATTAACTGATGTATAATGTACATGCAATAATTCACATTCATTTGATGAGTTTTGATAGGTATATTATACACTCATGAAACTATCACCAAACCAAACCTTCCCAACACCTGCCCCCAAATTCCTCCTGTTCCCTTGCAGCCCATTTTATTCCACACCCCTATCTCAGACAACTACTAATCTATCTTTATTTATAACTATAGATTTATTTACATTTCTAAGGTTTTATATAAATTAAACATTCAGGATGTATTTTTTTGTGTCTAATGACTTTCTTCAGCATAATAATTTTAAGATTCAACCATGTTGTTACATGTATCAATAGTTCCTTCCTTTTTAATGGCTGACTAATATTTCATTGTATGAGTACACCACATTTACTTTATTCACTTGTTGATGAACAGCTTGGTTTTTTTTAACTTTGGATATTATGAATAATGTTGCTATACACATTCATATGCGAGTCTTTGTATTGACATAGGTGTTCATTTTTTCTTGGCCAAATATCTAGGAATAGAATGTACGAGTTGTTTGGTAAAGCAAATGTGACATTTAAAAGTCTGATGAAATGTTTTCTAAAGTGACTTTGACAGTTTGCATTTCTACCAGCAATTTATAAGAATTTGAGTTTCTTCACATTCTTGCCAACACTTGGTATAGTCAGTCTTTACTTTTAGCTATTCTGAAGGAAGTGGAGATATTGGATTTTATATATTTATTTTGATTAAGTCATTTCACTAATTTATTTCTAATGACATTTTTCTATGGTACTTAAGTTGATTGTCTTGGGTTTTCAAAGTATACATATCATATCTAGAAATAATGATAATTTTGTTTCCTTTTCAATTATATAACTCACTTTTTAATTTTAAACCTTAATGCACTGTTAAAACTTCTGGACTTATAATAAATAATATTACTGATGGTAAGCATATTTCTCTTATTTCTGATTAACAGCAATATCTTTAGTGATTCAGCATTTGGAGTAGGTATTTTTCATCACATTAAATACTAAGGTTTTAAAAATTGTGGGCGAAGAGGTTTTTTTAAAAAAAATAATACCGACATGACAAATTTTTGAAACTAGCCTTTGGTATCTCTTGATATTATTTTCTCCCCAATTTGATTCAAATCTCTTCAATGAGCTCTTTTTTGAGTAAATATTATTTAACATTTTTATTCATTAGCATTTCATTTATAATTTTGTCAGAAGTATTCATAAACGATATTGATCTTTATTTGCCAGGTTTTCAAATGTTGTACTGTCTTTATGAAAATCAATATGGAATCTTTCCAACTGTGTTTATGCTCTGAAATAATTTTATACAGCGTTGAAATTATTATTTCCTTAATATTTGGAAGAACTCATCACGTTAACTTACATATGTTTTTGTAAGAAAATCTCCAATAACCTTTCTGAATGTATTTCATAATCTATTAAGGCCTTCTGTTTCATGAGTGTATATTGGCTTCTTCCACCCAATCTCCCCATTCCTCTGCTTTGTCTGACAGACACACAGTCATTTATTTCATTGCACAGTTCAACTTATGAGCACAGGGCATTATTTATACACCTAATAATTTTTAAAATTCCAATATTTGTGAATAGGCCCATTTCTATTTCCTCATCTCCTGCATTTACCTCCTCTTTTATTAGATTAGATTATTTATGTATTACTATTTATTGTTGGTTATGTCTTGGCTTTGTAAAAAATACTACTGGATGTGCAAATTCATTTAATATTTTTGCTTTTCTGAAAACATTGCTGGGTTTTGTCTTCCCTTTTTCATATGTAACTGCCTCACTGTAGCATCTGTTCAGTCTAGAGTGTCCATTTTCTGGTCTCTGCTCATGAGTGATGGAGATTGCGTGAAGGAGCTATTAGGAGCATGGAGCACAGAAAAGATACCACTCCAATCTTTTTAGTCTTGTACTGCCATTTTTGAAGCTAAACTCATGTGTTTTATGTGGCAAATTTCATGTTTTCTAAACTTTCACTTCCGCCTTGCACTGATCTGTTGATTTGCATTCAACAGATATTTGTAAGAGCATTTACTAAAGCATTTATTAAGCTACAGGCATGGTAGCACTGGGAATCCAAGTTTAAGTAAATCAGGCAAATTCTCTGCCTTTACAAAACTGATGGTCAAGTAGGGAAGAAAGGTAATCAACCAGCGATGATAATAAAGGGTAATGAGGAGTGAAATTGGGAAAATACAGGATGCATTAGGGGGCCCCCAAGAGAACATTTGCCTAAATCAGAGAAGACCTGCTTCGTTTCCGATTTTTGTTGTAATAATTCATTTCCTGTAATGAAAGGAAGAAGCAGCCCATAGCCCCAGGCTGCCTTTTCAAGGCACTTTGAGACCGTGCAAAATTAAGGCATGTTTCTCATCCTCAGACTATTTTGGTTTAATCACTTCATGTGAGAGAAAGAATTGAATCAATAATACCAATGAATCAATAATGTTCATGCGCCAAGTCTAAATTGCAAACAAATTCCTGAACAGAATTAAAAATAAATGTAACAGTAAGATTATAGTGGCAGGGAAATTAGCGAAAAAATCCCTAAAATTAATAAAAATCATTAAAAATGACTATGTAGCCACTGGATCTGTGCTCAAACATAATTTGTAAGAGACTATTAGTCTTCAGGTGGATTAAATTGGATTGATTGTGTGGGTGGAATGAGGAATAAAGCAAAGACCACCGTATCCTCCTACACAGTGTTACTGCTCCTACTGAGCAATCAAGACACTTAGCATTCCTCAGGAAGCAGATGTCCCAACATCTGCTGCTAAGGATGGAAGCAGCATTCATCAGTAGTGTGGTCAGCCTGTCATTAAGTGAACCATCTCAAATGTGGTGGTGTCCAAAATAATGAAACAGGCTTTAATATAGGAGTGTCCAGTCTTTTGGATTCCCTGGGCCACATTAGTAAAAGAATTGTTTAGACAACACGTTAAATGCATTAACACTAGTGATAGCTGATGAACTGGAAAAAATATTGCAAAAAAAAGTCTTATAACGTTTTAAGAAGTTTATGAATTTGTGTTGGGCTGCGTTCAAAGATGTCCTGGGCCACATGTGGCCTGCGGGTTGGACAAGTTGCTTTTACAGAAAAATCAGGTTGTAGAAATGATTATTTAGGGGGATTTGCAGTGAGGAAAAACACTGATCACCCTTTCTTCCATATTCTGAACCTATAGAGAAATACATATAGTAGCCACGTGAAATGTAAATTACAGTATTACTTTATCATTGTTAAAGACGAATTGGAGAAGTCAACTTAAGTGGGGTCTGTCATAACCTTTTATAACTCTAGGCTTTGGGACTCCATGGGGGATGGATGAGTATGCAGGGCAGTTTCTGAGTTAGACCACAAGAGGAAGGTCATATGGCCTTGGGACCATTGATGGGGAGAGCCAATGGCAAGGGCTTGCTTCTCAACAGCAACCGTTAAGACCATAGAATGCTGTCCCATGCCCCCGCCCCCCTCCAAAAAAAAAAAAAAAAAAAAAAGGAAGAAAGAAACAATGAATATCAGACTGTCATTTTCTTGGCAATCAGATGAATCCTTCCTGTTTTTCTTGGAAGGCACAAGTGTGGGCCTAGAATTGTCAGGAGCTACTTGTCCCCAGTGCTTCTCTGAGAAGATGGAGGTTTGGGAAAATTTCTTATTGTATGAATGACTGCAGAAGAGGGAGAGAATGGTTTGCTCAGAGAGTATGTGAGAAAGTTTAAGCACATGTAATCTAAGCACATAGTTCCTGAAAAAACACTGAAATAGCAAGTCAACATTTTGAAATACATAGTTCAGTTGAATGAGATTATGAGTGATTTTCGTTTCCATATTTTCTAATCATTCCCCAGTAATCATGTGTTTCCTGAATAATTGTGAGAAAGACAACACCATTTGTTTTTAAACATATTCACAGTAAGGGCTGATATTTCTCATAAAAAATGTCGTTCCTAAAACCCTTTGCTTGGCAAATAGAAGATATAAATTCCAGAAGGGCAGGGAATCACAATCAACAACAAATCAGTGGATAATTATTTGATACCTAACACATACCAAACATTATTTTATGTGCTCAATACTCTGGCGAACAAGAGAAAGTCTTTTCTCTCTGAATAGGGTTTATTCTAGTAAGGGACAAGCACCAAATATGAACAAACAAACAAAAAGCATAATTTCAGATATGATAACTGTTCAGAAGAAAATAAAGCCGGGTTAGATGAACATCTGGAGGTCTGTTATTCCATGAAGAAGGAACTGCAAATATAAAGGCCTGATAGTTAGGATTGTAAAATCATCTGACAGTAGGGGACACACAGATAACACAGGTCAAGAGACAATATGGAACAATAAAAACTGTTCTCATATGGAAAGTACAGGTCCCATCTGAAAAGTGGAATACCAGAAATATGAGTCTACTCTTTCTGCATTTTTAATTTTTTTTTCCACAAGAAACTGGAAACCTATATTATTGAGAAATGTCTCCCAATTTTTAAGTGTTTGGAACTAATTCACAGTATTTTGGGCCAAAATATACTAAGACACACAAAGATAGGTCTGAATTAAGTCAATAGTCTATCAATTTTTAACCTTTGTAAACCACAGAGCAGAAGGAATCCTAAGATCATAAAGTTCATCCTAGGCAGTAAATATCGAAGACAGTTGAGTCCCAGGTAGATTAAGTGATTTGACCTTTGATCCACCACTGGGAAGTGGGATTCAAATGTGCTGTCCAGAGCCCTTTCCATTGCACAGAATTGTCTGTTACGTGTCTTACTTTCTTTGATTCAGGCTGTAGATTATATCCCAACATACCAGGCACCGTCTTGATTTATTCTGTTTCCTTTCCATATTTGGATAGCTGAAAGGGTAAACTAATAAGCACATCTCAATTATGTTCAAGAATCACAGCGATTACCAGCATAAATGATTGGATAGTCAATGGTGGGATAGCATTTGAAAGAGAGGTAAAACAACATGTGTAGGTATGAGGGCACTACATCATCTACACAGTAATTGAATCTATTTTAAACTGGGTCAAAAACAAAAACATCTGCCATGTCAATGTTGGACATTTTAATATAAATTTTTACTTTACATGATCTTTACAACAAGATATTGTCACATTGGGCTCAGGATGGCTGGTAGGGAGATTCTGAAATAGACACAGTCTACTCACTTTTTCTCTACATTGTCTTCACGAACAGTCTTGTTCCTGTCCTCAGAGATGGCTTCTTATTACAGTGTCTGATGGCGAAAGAAGGTGACATAATAGCTTGTGAAAAAGTAGAGAGGGTTGAGAAAGAGAAATCTCAACCTAGGCAAAAAGGCACTTAACATTTTTTTGGTAAAAATTTCACAATTGTGTTTTATTAATCACTGAGGTAAATGTTGGCTTTCTAGCAAATCCTGTTTGTCTTATTTTTTGCTGTGTCCCAATTTTTCAAATGAGTGAAAGAATGAAAACACACACAAGAAATTGTACTTACCTTAAGAGAAAACATTCATCTTAGAAATAGTTTAGCATTTAAATATCCTGCAGGGATGTAACGATTTAGTTGTGAGCAGGAAACAGGGAGGCTAGCAGAGCTGGAGCAAAGAGATTTTTGGGGACATCGATTGGTCTCTTTTTGAATCCTGATTGATCTCATTATGAAAAGTCAAAAAATGGTGAGACATGTAATTCAGGAGATCTGACTTCTAGTACTAGTTGTGTGGAGGTCTGATGTTGGTTTAGTTCCCGAATATTGTGTATGGTTCCTTTATCATTCAAATAGAACCGATAATATAAAATGGATTTCCAGATCAAAACTTTAAAAGATAGAAAGTGCTAAACAAATGCCTAGTTAGCAAATAATCTCAATTTATATGAAGACTCTTAGAATGGGGTGGTTATTGGAAGTTTATTCTTTAATTAATGACCTACATTTATTTTCTTAGAATTTGTCCCTGGTGCTGTTAAAACAGTTACCTATGTTAAATGTGGCAATTTATGTTAAAGCACTCCCACGAGTACACTGCCTTGTGTACATATAACAGACAGAGTCATTGATGGTTTAGTGAATTAAAACAAAAGGCTGACTGGTTGCTACATGCATGACCTCCCAGCTGAGCCCTATGTTGCTAGATTTTCCATAGGGCAGTGTGATCTATCTATCTATCTATCTATCTATCTATCTATCTATCTATCTATCTATCTATCTATCTATCTATAATCTATCATTATCTATCATCACGTATTTAGAAAGAACTAGGATCTAAACTTATACTACCTAAGCTCTAAGAGATTGATGTAAAACCAGTTTATGATGCATTTAAGCTTACTCAACTGCTATCTCCCTTCTCCCTTATGGCTAATAGATCACTATGGCCTGAACGTTGGTTTCCTGCCAAAATTCATACACTGGAATTTAACCTCCAAGGTGATGGTATCAAGAGATGGGGCCTGGGGTCATGAGGACTTCTCTCTCATGACTGGAATCAGTGCCATTATAAAAGGTATTGAGGGAGTGCATTTACCCCTTTGTGCCCTTCTGTCACGTGAGGATGCAGCAACAAGATGCTATCCTGGAAGCAGAGGGCAAGACCTCCCCAAACACTGAAGCTGCTGGCACCTTGATCTTAGACTTCTCAGCCTCTGGAACTGTGAGAAAGAAATTTCTATTATCTACAAATTACTCAGTCTATGTCATTTTGTTATAGCAGCAAAAATGGACTAAGACATAACAGAAGCAGAAGTCTCTAGTATGAGCTTTCCAGAAAGTATATGCCTTTATTATTATTATTATTATTATTATTATTATTTGAGATAGGGTCTGGTTCTGTTGCCCAGGTTGGAGTGCAATGGTGTGATCACAGTTCACTGCAGCCTCCAACCCTCAAGCAATTCTCCCACCTCAGCCTCCCAAGTAACTGGGACTACTGGCCCACCACCACTTCTGGCTAATTTTTTATTGTTTGTAGAGATGAGAACTTGCTGTATTATCCAGGCTGGTCTTGACCTCGCAGGCTCAAGCGATTCTCCCACCTCAGCCTCATGAGTAGCTGGAACTACAGGTACATGCTACCACATCTGGCTAATTTTTAAAAATTATTTCTAGAGACAAGGTCTCGCTATGTTGCCCAGGCTGGTCTTGAACTCCTGGACTCAAGCAATCCTCTCAACTTGACCTCCCAAAGTGCTGGGATTACAGGTGTGACCTACCATGCCAGGCCAGTTTTTGCTTTTTTGGTTAAAAGAGATGGATTCAATGGGCACCTCTATTTACCTTCACCTTTAACTTTTCTCCATTATTTTTTCTGCTTGGAATAAGGATATGATGCTTGGAGGTATAGCAGCTATCTTGAGACCATGAACTTACTCATACACAAACAGAAGCCAGAAGAAATACAGAAAGAGTGTGGATTCCCTGAGGCAGTGCTTCTCATGCCATCAGTGGTTAAAGATAACTTTAAAAAAATTCAACCTATTGTGGGCTGATTAAAACACCATAAAAATTAATAAATAAAAAATAAAAAATCCATTCAAAATACATGTTCCTCTGTTTTATTAGATTCAAAAGACATAAAATAATTCTGTCAAATTGTTTTCCAAGTTTCTAAATGCTTACTCCAATTTTCTATGCTTGTCTTTTCTGTATTAGTTTGCTCGGGTAGCCATAAAAAACTACCATAGACTGTGTGGCTTAAACAATAGAAATTTATTTCTCATAGTTCTGGAGGCTGAAAGTCCAAGACTAAGGAGTTGGAAGGTTGAGGTTTTTCTGAGACCTTTCCCCTTGGTTTGCAGATGGTCGCCTTCTTGCTGGGTCTTTACATGTGTGCACGTCCCTGGTGCTTCTCCCTGTTCTTTTTTTTTTTTTTTTTTTTTTTTTTTAAGTTCTGGGTTACATGTGCAGAACATGCAGGTTTGTTACATAGGTATACATGTGCCATGGTGGTTTGCTGCACCCATCAACCCGTCTTCTACATTAGGTGTTTCTCCTAATGCTATCCCTCCCCTAGACACCCAACCCTGACAGGCCCTGGTGTGTGATGTTCTCCTCCCTATATCCATGTGTTCTCATTGTTCAACTCCTGCTTTTAAGGACACTAGTCATGTTTATTAGTGCCCTGCCCTTATGATGACATTTAACTTTAATTACCTCTTTAAAGGCCATATTTCCAAATAGTCACATTTCAGGGAGTTAGTGGTTCAACATATAAACTTTGGGAGGACACAATTACATCCATAGCATCATCACAGACCAGTTTAGACTAACATCAGCAGCCCTCCGACCACACTTTTAGTGAACAGCCCTAAGATGCACTGTAGGTATTGCACCTGCCCTTGACTAGCACCTTCCAGAATTCTTGTTTAGTAAGAAAAATACATCTCTGTTGAAGCCACTGTGAGTCAGGTTTCTCTTATTTGCAACTGAAAGATCTGACATTCACATAAGCAGGAAGCACATTTAGAAAATATATATTAGGAAATATAGTTGGCTTGAGAACCAAACCAGTCAACATACCTTGGAGAATTTGTCTATCAATTACTCTGTATTCCCCTCATCTATTTTCCTTTTTCTGATAACAACATCTCTCCATATTACTTTAAGAACTCTCCTCTCACAGTGCATACAATTTCCATAAAAGACTGTCAATCGAGGTGCTCTGTCTTTTTCTGGACGGGGCACTTAAACCAGTACAGGTCTGTTTTCTCTCCTTGGTTAATGGTTGCCTTTGACTTGCAAACAAAGAACCCTGCTAATAGAGTAAGTTAATTCAGAAGACCAGTGAGAACTTTTCAAGTGTGTTTTGTGAACATGTAATCACAAAAAGAGAAATACTTGAAGCACTAGCTTAAATATTGTATCTTTAGAGAACTTTCTCTACCTGACTGTAACACTTGAGGTGCTTTTTCCCTCTGTATTTCTACAGTACTTTGTATATATTTCCCCAAGAGTGATAATCATATCATATAGCAAATGTATGTTTATATCTCTCCTGCTTAGTCAACACACTTCATAAGGAAGAGACTTGGGTCTTTTAATTTTTGCATTACCAGTAACCATCATAGTAGAGATGCATAATCAACATTTAATAAATAATTGCTGAATGAATGAAGTGCTAGTTTTAATCAACATTTCAATTCATTTACTGATCAACAAATACAATTACAAAAGATGATTCAGCATCCAGTGTGCACTCTCGAGGCAGTGTTAGGGATATGGAGATGGATAAGATACAATTATGACTCAAGAGGTTTGTGGGCCAGGAGATGAACAGATGCACAAGAACAGACTCCAGAACAGATTATGATGATGCAATAGGGCTAGTGGAGTGGAAATAATATTTATTCACTCATCCATGCAACAAATATCATCTATACAGTGTTATCTTTGAGTTGATCATAATGAGCTATGATGGCATCAAGCACACTGTGAGGTGCTGGCTTTCAAAGCACCTCACGGTGTGGAGACATCAGGAAAGTCTTCTTGGAAAAGGCAACAGAACTGTCTTGGTTTGTTTGGGTTGCTCTAAAAAAATACCATAACTAGGTGGTTATAAGCAACAGAAATTTACTTTTCACAGTTTTGGAGGCCGGGAAGCCCAAAATAAAAAAGCTAGAAGATTTGGTGTCTGGTGAGAATTTGTTCCCTGGTTCATAGACGGCCATCTAATCACTGTGTCCTTACATGGTAGAAGGGGTGAGGGAGCTCTCTGGGGCCTCTTTTATAAGGGCTCTAATCCAATCAGTGAGAGCTCCACCTTCATGACCTAATCACTTCCCAAAGATTTCATCTCCTAATGTCATCACTAAGTCTTTACCTATGAATTGGAGGGGGCCACAAGCATTAGTCTATCATAAGAACCCTAGAGAATGAAGACATAATTTGAAATAGTTGCTGAAGAAGACAAGCATTGGCTAAGGATACAAAGAAATGTCATTGGACAGGTTTGAGATCTCAGGTGATGTGTGAGGAAATACTTTGTAGCAGCATCTATGTGCATAACTGTGTGAGTTTATTCGACACTCAACTGCAGAGTCTTAGAAGCAAAGAACGTGGGTGGAGTTTAATAGCGAGCTAGCACTGGGATTTTGCTGGGACAATAATAATATAATAATGGCACTGAGTGCCAATGAGGCAGTGTTTCAGATGATCAACCCTGAAGTCCAGGCTGAGTAAGAAAGAACAACCAGGAGGAGGCTGACTGGACATGGAGGGGACCAAGGAATGAAAGAGCCTCCATTGATTCAAAGAGTTGATAGAGCTCCAGGTGTATGTGTGTACATCATCAGCGTCATCTTACATCATCCTTAAAACAATCTTAAGAAGGAGGCAATTTTATTATCTGCATTTTTTAGGTGAAAATAAACGGAGGTAGAGAAGGGCAGTCACTTGCCTTCGATCACACTCAGTAAGAGGTGAGGCTTGCACTCAGGTCCAGCTCATCAGACAACAGAGCCTAAGTTTTAAATTAGGTTAAGTAGGAGTTATACTAATCCCTGAAAATAGAAAAAAGGAAAAGAACTGGTTTCTAAATCTATGATAATATAGAATCAGTGCATGTTCTCCCAGAAGTAACACTAAATAAGTATAATGGTTAATTGTATGTGTCAACTTGACTGGGGTAAGTGTTGCCCAGATAGCTGGTAAAACATTATTTCTGGGTGTGTCTATGAGGGAGTTTCCAGAAGGGATAGCATTTGAGTTAGTGGACTGAGTGAAGAAGACTGGTGTGTACCCACCAGTGGGAGGCATCTTCTCTTCTGTTGAGGGCCCAATAGAACAAAAAGGTAGAGTAAAGGCACATTCTTTCTTGCTTCTTGAGCTAGGAAATCTATTTTCTCTTTCCCTGGGACATTGAATATCAAGGTTCCTGGGTCTTCAGATGCTACTAGGAGTTACACCATTGGCTCCCTGGTTCTCAAGCTTTCTGACTCAGACTGAAATATACCACCAGTTTTCCTGGTTCTCCAGTTTTCAGATGGCATAATGTGGGACTTGGTCTCCATAATCACCTGAGCTAATTGCTATAATAAATAATATATCTCTGTATATCCTTATATCCTATTGGTTCTGTTTCTCTGAAGAAAACTGATTGATACAATAAGCATGTGAAAATCCTTGATTTTATACATAATGCTTTTCTCAGTTAGTACATTGAAACATTTGACACTACTGAAATTTCACCTCTTCTGACTTAAAAAAACATTTGGCAATTTTAACATAGTACTACAATGTTATGGTATCGTACTCTTGGTACAATATATTTTTGGTATTCTTGCTACAAATTTGCCATTGCTTATTGCTAGGCACATGATGTGACATGTTTGGCTATGTGACAGTGTTCTTTGTCCATTGAATTATACTGTTATCTTTATGAAGACCTATTCTCATTTGGATGAAGACTTGAGACACTTTAAGAAAAACACAGTGACCAACCATTTCCTTTGGTTTGTTCCTATGAATAGGACTTATGAATCCTTAGGGAACACCTTGTTTCTGGCTCAGAATCCATCAGGTAATCACTGCATCTTTTCTCCTCCATGTCACGTTCAATAACATAATTTAGGCAGGCTGCGAGTTCTCGGCAACATGCTTCTTATAGTTGATATTTTATTCTGTGCTTATTATTGAACGTCAGACTGTGGAGTTTTAAAGTTATATGAAAAACAATATTCACTGAGACTCTGGATACTACTTTGAAATGATCTGAGATAGTGTCAAAAAAAACACAACACAGGGAGAGCTTTCTCCCGGAATGTATTAGGTGAAGGCATTTGACTTCATGCAAACACGTACTGAAAAATGAAACCCTTACTGCTGTAAGTCCTCCATGTCCAATTTACAAATATCACACAAAAAGAACTTTAGACATGGGGAAGGGAAAAACATAGCAATATAAAGTAATCACAGAAAAATTGCACTTATTTATCTTGTAAAATAATCTTATCTCATTTTGTCCTTTGTTACAGCACAGTCATCAAGAGGGAATGACCTAATTCTGTCTTCTTTCTCTTGTCATCTCTGTTAGAGAAAGGTGGGGGAGAAACACATTCCCTGTGTTAATTAAACTTATTCTTTATCCACTGAGAATAAAAAGAATACTTTCTATCTTAATTTTCATTGTATAATTGTTCATCATTGCTAATACTAAAATTTTTCTCCCAGTTGTGTAAGTTTTCTGATATAAGCAATTAAATATGCCCAAATAGATGCATACATTTAAAAATATGAATTTTCTTAACCTATAAAATCTTTCTACTTGGCAGAAAAAACTTGTGATAATGAACATTGGAATTTGTGACACTTTTTCTTCAAAGATATAACAGACTGTAAAACACTATAAAAGTTGACCTTGTTTCTTTAATGCAGGATATCTTCTGTTTTTGTCCTTATGATCTTTTTAAGCTGAAAAGGTCAATTTTTTTACTTCTGAAGAATTCTGATTGTTTACTTAAAAGCTATATTCTGAAGGAAGGTGTCAGAACCAGGTAGGCAATTAAGTCAGTTAAAGACAATACTTACTGGGACATTATTTTCTTGCATCTAAGGCAAGAAAATGTTGAAGCACTCTACAAAAGCAGGCAGTTTTCCCTTCCACAGTTAAAAAAAAGGGATCATATAATCCATTGGTATGTTTAAATTGGTAACGTTTTGGCAAATGGGAAAACCGGGGCTCAGTGAAATTGGGGAAATATTTGTGTTTATCCAGTTAGCAAATGGAAAAGACAGAGATGGCATCAGGCTTTTCTGTGTCCTATGCAGTTCTCTTTTTGTTGCATCATACCTGACAGAGTTATTTATGAGGCACATTACCTCTGCTGTCTCCCTATTGCAAAGTGACCACCAAAGAAGTGTCAGCTATACCCTTAGATTCTCATTGTATGAATAAAAAAAGCAATGATTTCCCCCATCCAAATAAAAGATCTCCCAATGACCATTGTGTCACTGGATTATGCATCTGTCATGGCAGCCTAAAGGCTTCCTCCTCTATGATCCGGTTGCAATGACCACCTTGAGAGTTCTTACACCATGTATTCCTCCCTCAAAGCCAAGGCTCCCAGAGGGGAAGCAATGATGCGAGCTTGAGATGATTCCCTGGTTGATAGCTTTGGTTTTTATTTTCAGGATGATACCAGCTTCCATTTGATACTTTTAATGAGTTTGTTTAAAGATTTCCATTATGATAAAATTCCTGCTTCTCAATTTCTATTTTATGTTTCTTGTCAACCTAATTCCCTTTACATATGATCCATAAATTGTGTAACAAATATTTATTAGATGACTATCAAGTTTTGGTCACTGTAAGAATTTGACATAAACTTTCCATTTCATAAAACCATGTATCAGCAACCCTGAAAGTGTGTTCAGGAAGATGTTAATAATAAAGAGGTACATGGGCAAATATATTTGTGAAACTCTGAGTTAAATAAAGTTAAACTGTATTCCTGACTGCAAGACTTTTCAGAGACTCAAGTGTGCTAATGTGAATTGTAATCCTTCCCAGAGGGGACATATGCAATATTTTCCAAATGTACCATTGGAAACCACTTTTTTTGGAATAACTCAAAGGACTAGTTTTCCTTTGAGGACACTTTGATAAGTAGTTTCATAATTTGAAGACACGTATTTAATACAGTGACACCATCATAAACATCTTCCTCCATGCAGCTTGCATTTTGTGTGCTGTCTTCATGAAAATTGTTTGTGCCTAGAATAGTCTAAGATGACCCAGGCAAATGCACAGTTCTGGATATACACAAAATTTGCCAAGGGGTATCAGAGAAATGGGAGTTTGAAGGGAATCAATTTCAAGGTCCTCAATTTCCACTTGTAATTCCCCTCTTCCTCATCCCCCAAAATTGCTCTTAAAGACAGTAAGCCTGGTCTTGAGGAATCTCACTTGCCCTTCATAAGACGCTTTCTCCCACTTTACAAATACTTCTGGGTCTCAACATCTAGATAATTTCCATGATGCGTTACAATGGGGTGGAAACATTATGCTATCCACAGACAAGGGGCAAGTGGAAATGCTGGTAGCATTGTGGAAAACGGGGTGACTTTCATGTCTGGGTTAAAATTTGCTTCTTCAAGACAGGTGCTTTTCAATTCAATATTACTGAAGGACTATCTAACTAAATAGTTCATTGCAAATAATTGATATTTTAAAATATCAAATATTAAAAATTTCAAATATTTAAAAATAGTTTAATGTAGGTCATTAAAAATAATTTTAAAGTGATTGCTATGTGATATTTTTGTCAAATACACAGAAGGAGTTGAAGAATTAAATGACCTGCTAAAATCAAACTCTTTCCGTTCTCTTTCATTGATTTAGGTGAACAAATTTTTCTCAAAGCTTAAATCTGTAAAAAAATAAAAACAAAGAATGGAATTAGTGCTGAACCTTGTCGTATTATTATAACAGTATTGATGATAATGGTAATGAGTAGTCTTCATCTTTGGATATGTGAACTGTACACGAAAAAGCCCCAGCCACATCCATTTAATTAAGAGATTATTACCAATAACATTCTTACTTCTTGTGTGAGTAATTATTTATGTTTTTCTTAACAATTAAACCCTTTGATATTTATAATTGTAACTCTATCCAGAAAAATATCTAATATTTAGAGCCTTATTGTCATTGGATGCTTAAAAACAATTTACTTTTCAATTTACCCACATATTTTGGTGGCATTGAAGCATGATTCAGTGATCATGAAAGGCTTTCATGCACGAAAAATTCTCTTAGAATAAAACTCTATAATAGAGAATTAGGATGGAAATATTAGTTTAAAATGAATAAAAATAATGTGAACTTTTCAACTGGGAAAGAAGAGCACGCCTTTATCTGTTAAATGATCATGACTTTCATCTTGCTGTTGTGTTTATATTGCTTTGGAGAGACATTACAGAGTTCCCTGACAGTTTAATTAAAAAGCATCATTATTTGGAATTTGCCAGAAATTATATCTTTTGCAATTAGTTACATGCCAAAGATAACATTTTAGATGTCAACGTAAAGATGTGCAAGTTTTCCCCAAAATCTTTTTAATGAATAGGTGAACAAAAATGTTTAAAGACCACTGGTTTAAGTCACAGTCCTTGGTTACTATTTTTCCACTGTAATTCCCTCATTTACCTTATTTGTTTATAATTTTTTCTGTGTATTTTAATCATGGATTTTAAAATTGTGATCTTTGATCTCCCATTAATAATAGGGCCTCGCCTTCAGATATCTCCACACATAATTGCTTCATTGGGTACTCTCCCTTGAGCTGCTGTTAACAAGTGCTTTCCAGGGCAAAGCGTTGACCTGTTTCATCTACGTGGTCGACATCTGTTGTCAACATCATCCTCCCTTGTCTCTGAAAAAGACATGAAATGTAAAGAGCAGGCTTATGTCAGTGTCCTCAGGTTTTTAGAGAATTGAGGATGAAGTAGGACGCAGTACTAAAGAAAGAACATCAGTGTCCAGTGACCAAGATTCAAGGTCTTTACAACCTTGGACAAGTTACAATACTCAGCTATAAGATTTAATTGCTTTATCAGTAAGACCCTTTGCAGCACTAGGATTGATCATATTTTAATTTTGTTTAAAAAAATTATCCTAGGAAGAACACAATATGAAATCTACCCATTTAAATTTTTAAATTTAATTTTTAAAGATTTTTGAGATAATTTTGGACTTAAAGTTGCAAAATTAATATAATAAATGCTTATATATCTTTCATCTAGTTTCCAAAAATGCTATTACTAACAGAGTATGTTTAGAAAAATCAGGAAATTAACATTGATATAATCCTACTGTTTAATTTAGATACTGTATTCAAATTCCATCAATGGTCCCATTAATGTCTCTTTTATAATGGTTCAAGAGCCAACCAAGATCACTTGTTGCATTTAGTTATCACATTTTCTTAGTCTCTTTTAATTTGGAACAGTTTCTATGTCTTTTCTTTCTCTTTCATGGGTTTGAACCATTAGAAAAGTACACAGCAGTTATTTTGTAGGGTGGGTGTGTGATGTCTTTTCACGATCAAATTCAGGTTACCCATATTTGAGCAGAATTTCACAGAAGTGATGCCATGTCCTTCTTAGCAGCCTCCCAGGAACATCTAAAGCTAACTTCTCTCCTTAAAGTTGAGGTTAACTTTGATCATTTGGTTAAGGTGATTTCTGCCAGGTGTCTTCAATAAAAAGATTAATAGTTTTAAGTTCTCTATTGACATAAATTTCCTTCACAAATAGAAGTTCCACATGAAAATTTTCAATATTCTTTTTTTCCTTTTCTGTATTTTTTTTTCTTAACTCATCAAAATTTATGGAATCTGAACTTAAAATAGTTTGTATTCATTTCTGATTTCACCTTTTTTTACACAGAATTATAAAATGGAAATTTATCTGAACTTTTTGTGGTGAATCTCTGCCAAACTATGGGTATAAAATTATAGCATGACATTTTAAAGACTGTATTTGGGGGAAAAACGTAATTCTATATTGAAATAGCTAATCTTATTCTAGTACCCATTTCTGTATTTTTTAAAAAGTGACTTTGAATCGGAAGACCTAGGATTAAATCTCTGCTCTAGCTTTTATTAACTTTGTGAACTTTCTGTATTTTTGTATCTCAATTGCTTCTTTTATAAAATGAAAATACTTAAGCCTACACTAACTTTAAAGGGTTCTTCTGACATTAAAAAAAAGATAACGATGTGAGTAATATCTTCCTTTAGGGTGTCTGTGTGTTGTGTCTGTGGCAGGAAGTGGGGAAAGAGAGCTATTCACATGCTCTGTATACTGGAGGCCCCAGAAGCTCTCTGAATTTGTACATTTAGCTTCAACAACACCAGGAGTAAGTTTTTACAATGATCAAATATTGATTAGCCCAATGGTATTGAAACTCACTATTTCTCACACACAAACACCTTCCATATACCCACCCCAAACTACATTAATCACAGGTCTAATGAGAATGTAATTCTGGTGTGGAAGATAAATCACTCTCTGTTAAAGTCTTGGTGAAATTCTCAGACATCTGTGACTGAAGGAAATGTTTCTCCACTCTTTAGTGTTTTAGACTGTGTCCTATAAGCTGATATTGGACCGATCACTTCCTTATAGCAGTCTCTCTGACTGCAGGTGCCCAGTGTTTAAATTTAAATGATTGGCAACTGAATTTCCACAAATCTTGCTAATTCTTTCCCTATTCATTGCTGAACAACTCTATGTGAGCGTGCCGACTGCAATAGCTGCTGCTCTCAATTTCTAAAATATGGTCATCAAACCCTCTTGCAGTCATGCGGGAATGTTCTCCCTCTCTCACTGCTGTCATATACTGGGTTTTATTTAGTTACTTGATTTAGACAGGGAACAATATACTGTCAGGTACTATCTAAGAAAGTGCTTTCCTCTCATTCTCTGCAAATTACATCCTCTTTATGTCCTGTATTATTCATTCATTTATTAATCATTTAAAAAATATTGATTGAGACTCTAGTATAAACCAGTCACTTTCTGAGAAGGCAGAGACCAAGATCTCACGGAGTTTATGGTCAAGTTCAGCAAAAGAAGATAAAACGGGCTCTCCTGACTTTCTATGGTTTTGCTCTTCAATCCTTCCATGCTCATTTCCATGGACATTGTAAACTAAGTTTTGCAAATGGCAAAGAGTTATAAAAATGGATTGTAATTATTGACATTGCTTTCATTGTTATGTTTATTATTAATGAGACACTCTGATTCAGATGATAATGTGTTCTCAGGTAGATGCACAGTTGTGCCTCCTGAGTGCCTCTTGGATAACTCGTCTTTGCTGCCACTCCCTGACTATTGCCTTTTTCTGTTTTGTTTTGTTTTGTTTCTGAGACACGGTCTCACTCTGTTGCCCAGGCTGGAGTGCAATGGCGTGATCACAGCTCATTGCAACCTCAGCCTCCAGGGCTCAGGTGATCCTTGCACCTCGCTCTCCCAAAGTGCTGGGATTACAGGCGTGAGCCACCACGCCGGGCCTGACTATGGCCTTTAATCTTTAAGATGCATTTTCATGCCCACTATATCCCATTTTCCTACCAGAAACTATATTACAAAGCCACAGCAGTTACATGTTGCTACCAGGCTTAGAGAACTTCCAGATCTTACTCCTTTACAAGTTCATGTCAGTTCCTAGTTTTTGGTAGGTACTTCCTGTCTGGACTCATTCCTTTGGTGTTTTACCAAAGAATCACTGGCTTCTTCACTAGAACACTACAGATTCGAATTCTGTGGAACAGGAGTGAGAGCCAGGAATCACCATTTTGAATGAGAACTGAGAGTAGTTCTATTGTAACTGGTCAGCATTATAAAATTTGACAAAACACCACCATACGCCACAGGTAATTTGGGTTTTCCTTGTAGCATTTGTCCCTAAGATAGTGCCTGCAATTTTTTACTCTATTTACATGGATCCAGCCTTAACTTTTCTTTATATTCATGTCCCTCAGGTGCTCAACAAGTAAAACCAAGGTCACCTTGGGAACATGACTCATGAACAATTACTCAAATCAAGACATTTTCTTCTGAAACTGGTTTTCAAAGCCATATTATTTTAATAGAGAAAAAGATTGAAATTTTAAAACAGTCATTTACTTTTTTAGACAGAAGCGTACTGATCCCATGTTCTACCAATTCTGTTTTACTGCCAATAAAGGCTCTATTTAAGTAGCTTATGGTTGAGGTGAAGTTCACTTGAAAAATGAACCCAAAAGAATCAGCTGATAGTGAGAGGATCTAGACCAGTGCTGAACTATTTATTCCTCCCTTTGGGGTTTTGCTTTTTCATTTTCCACTATCACATGGTTTAAATTTACTGAAAACATTAATAACAGAGCTGCTCCTAATTGGCAAAAAAATTATTGTAGCTATTTTTGTATCTGAAATCCAAATCTAATAGACTTAAGTGGGTGTGAATTGTAGTTATTTAAGCATGTTGATTTTGTGTGTGTGTGTGTCTGTGCAGAATGTGGCTGTTGCCATGGAATCTCTGTGCATGATTTCTGTGAGGTAGTGCTGATTGAATCTATAAAAAGATGAGCACAGAAAAATATGTTTATAAAAACCACTTTCTGATGAAATTGTTAAAGTGAGGCCAATCTGTGTATGTGTGTTTCATTTTGTTTCAGTTCACTTTCCATTATTAAATGTTTTCTTTAGAAGTGTAGATTTTTTAGACTGCTGGACGGCTGATTGAATCTCTTACTGATGATTTAGTCAATCATAAGGCTCACTGGTATGGGGTGAGATTGAAAGGTACTTTTTAATGCAGTCCTGTTTACATGTATCCTTAGCTTTATGCATGTATTACATCCCCCAAAAGGTGTGCTTAATCAAGTTTTTTAAAAGTCAAATGAGACATGTGGCTGTGTAAAACAATTCTATTGTGATTTTACCGCTAAATAATTTTGGGTATGGGGTAAAGCTAATCACCATCCTGCCAGCCCCACCGACATGCATCTGAATAATAGGCTGACATTTTAAGTTTATATTTTGGAAGTTGGAGATGCAGATTTCATTCTACCACTCTCTATTGGACCTTAAATAAGTCACTCCTCCACAATGGACCTCAATTTCTTCAGCAATAAAACTGAGGGGATTCACGAGGATACCTCTTACTTCCCTTCAGCTGTTTAATATGCTTGCGTGTACACAACTGTGCATATGTGTGTATGTATGTAAATGTATATGATTACAGTCCAGTGTGCTTAAAGTCAGGACTGTTTTTCTTAGAAAGCTTTAGTTCATACTAGAGCTATTTCAACAAAACACAATTACTAAAATTAAGAGAATGGCATTTGGTTTTCCTCCTTATTTACACATTCATTACTCCTTTTGGGTAAGACACAGTATAAAGAGGTTTAACATTAAAGTTAGGCAAAATGAGTCTGAAACTATGTTACTGATGGCTTGAGTACCTGAGAGAGTTGACTTTGAATTTAAATAACAATGTAATGCCAATAAAAGTTAGAAACGATGGCACATGCTGCCCATGGTGATCATGCAAATGAATTGTATAGACCGAAAACTTGAGACAGGTTTTTAGAAAAAGAGGTGTTTATAATGAGGGTTTCTCAATGACTTGGAACATGGATTGAGACTCAGTAATCTATGAATCAAATGTTTCCGAAAACATACTATTGGTCGCACCGAAGTGAGTGGCTCAAAGTTCACCTGAGCCTTGCAGATCAATTGGAATAACGTTCATTGTCTTTATTAAATTTCAGATAAACAGACTTGGTGATGGGGAACTGCATAGAGAAATTTTACTGGAGAATGTCCTGGGAGAGAGACACCCAGAAGGAAGTGGAGAAGACAGGTTGGCACAGAGACAGAAGCTGACCTACAATGTGGATGCATCTGGGCCTTTATCTGATCCTACAGGGAATTCTAGAGCTAGGATGCCCCTTAAGCTCTATCTCAATTTGAGACAAGGGTGAGTGAGCCTTTTATCCTTTCATCACCCTGTCATTGCCCACAGGTCAAACTCCAGGGGGCAGGTCCCTGGAGCTGAGGGCAATGCCCAGGAGAGTGCATCTATGAACATGCAGCCACCAACATTGTCAAGGGCAGAGGATGAATGCTGTTAAGGATTGAATGTATGTGTTCTCCCAAAATTTCATATGTTACAATCCTAACCCCAATGGTGATATTAGAAAGTAGAGTTTGGAGGAGGTAATTAGGTCACGAGGGTCGACCCCTCATGAATAGGGTGAACATCCTTAGAAAAGCGACTTCAGAGAGCTCTCTCTTCCTCTTTCTACCAGGTGAGAATGCAGTGAGAAGATAGTCAACTGCAAGCAAGAAGGGGACTCTCACCAGACAACAAGTCTTCCCACACCTTTATCTTGGACTTCCAGCCTCCAGAATTATGACAAGTAAGTATCTGTTGTTTAAGCCAATCTGTGGTTATTTATGCTAGCAGTCTGAATGACTAAAACAAGTGCACTGGTCCTGAAGAGGGAATCCAGGCAGAGCAGCAATTTCCGCTCCCTTTATTCATATCCATATTAAACAAAGTGTGCTTTATTAAATTGTTTTCAAAAATGAATTTTCTATTAAAGTTTGGATGACACATTATCCGAGGGAACCGCACTGCTTATTATCATGCTAAAAGTTCTGCTAAGACCTACCAAAAAAGAAACTTCCCTAACTAAGTGTTCCCCACCTTATTTCATCATACAAAACTGTTTTGGCATAACATCAAGTAACAATATGCAGAATTAGATTCTATAAAGCATTCTTTAGAAAATACTGATTTATAAATACATTACTGGGGTGATTTGCTGTTTGATAGTATCAATGCTTAGAAATGATCTTATCATTTCAATCAGTCTTGAGAATGAAATATTAGGCATATATCTACCCCCTACCCCCATCCCACTCCACCCGCACACACATTTCTAATTCTACTGGGCCATTTCATGAGTTGGATGATGGACTGGTGGAAACCAGATCAAAGAGAACTCTGCATTCAAATTTAGATTATGTTTGCCGTGTACAAACTTATTTATTCATTCATGTGTTCTTTTGTTTATTAAACCATTCATTTATTAGGAAAACCATTCATTGTGTGTCTGAACATCTACTGTGGAAGCTAGAATGTAAGCTCCATGAAAGCAGCATCCTTTTCTATCTCTGTCACCGTTTCCGCCATCACTGACAAGTACAATATTCAGCCTCACAAAAAAAATTTACTCAATAAATGAATGCTTAGTGAATGTAGTAAGACACTGTGCTAGGCCCTGGGAATATGATGAAAACATAGACTGTGGCTTCTGCCCTGGAAGGGCTCATATCTAGTAAGAACCTTCACATTAATGAAAGATTTAGGATGGAACTGACTATGGAAATAGTTTCAAAAATATTATCTATGATAGTTTAGAAGATTTCACATAGATCATATAGACACAATATAAAGTAGGTAATTTTCTTCACATGCATATGCAATACTCCAGAATTTAGGATAATAGTAATCCTTAGTAGTTGTTATTTTGATATCCTTTTTTTAGTGCTACTGCAAGATGGGAAGGAGAGAGAGGTGGGTGATAAGCCTTGGCATCAGCAGTAGGAAGGTGGCAAAGTCATTATGTTTGATGCTGATCTACATTGTATATAATCCTTTGAACATGTAGTTAAGTGTGCTGGGAGAATTTAGGGAGAGGGAATTATAAGATTTGGAATCGGGCTCAAACTATAGGTGGGTAATGAAACTCTCACTCTGTTTTTCAACCCTCTGGCTAATTCTAGGGCCAAACCACGCTAGCATATGTGCCTAACACAGTGTCTTCTCCCAAACTGCTGGTCTCGTCTCCTCCACTCTCTGGCTCTTCTTGAAGAGGTCTCTCCCCCCCAATGCTGCTAAACTCTTCAAAGCCAACAGGAACCCAGCTTTGGGTTGTCAGCAGCCGGCATGTTCAAAGACAGATGGCTTCAGATTCTAAGGGAATGAACACCTGTAGTATGGTCAAAGCCAGGAAATATTCAATGGTAAAAATGAGAAGATGGTTTGGCAGTAGGTCCTTGTATGTGAAGAAATGAAATGAAATAATGGTGATTATGTTTGCTTTGTTCTGACATTGTCTGCATGTTCTTTGACAAAAATTTATGCTGTGTTAGAAACCCAAAATCTAAGCCGGAGATCTCCTTTGCTATTTCTGTTTTATACTAGATCATGGCTTATTTTTCATACCATTTGATATTATCTCTCCTCTCCAATCCGTATGAATATTCATGATAAATTTGAAAATACGAAGTAAAAGATCAGCAAAGTGTGTATCTTTCAGTTTCATTTTTTATACTGCTTTAATACACTGAAAACTTTTTTAATTGAGAAAATTTCTTATTTTTGTCCTATTTTTATTGATCAGTAAGTAATAAAGCTAATAAACCCATAGCACTATGATAACTTCTTTCCCTAGAACAGACTTAAATTCTTTCACAGAGTTGGCTACTTCTTTACTTTCCTCTAAGTCTTAAACCTCCCAATAGAACTTTTGAATTGTGAAGATTGCTTTGAGTCCTTCCACACTTTTGAATGGATTTAAAAATTTCGTCTCAGTATAAAGCAGCTACATTTTCTTCACAATGGAAGTAAAACAATAAAAGAGAATGTGGATAAATATCTAAAGAAATGTTGTTGCCTGGGCACATATAAGAACATTCAGCTAACCGAGCTGTTTTCAACATAACAAAATTTTGTCTTGGGCTGAAAATTTGTTTTGACTTACATTTGCCAAAGGCTTTGTCTCCATAAGCTTTCTCAGTTCTTCCAGCCAGTGGACAGTTAAATCCAAAAACCTGACACCCTCGTTTGCTCTCCTTAAGTCCCTGGCCAGTTCTATAATCTTCTGCCTTTAAACAAGCTCTACCTTAAAAAAAATCAGCAAAACAAGAATTCTGCAGCCATTTAAAAAATCTAGACACTCAATTTTTCTTCTCAACATTAGACATCATTTTGCTCCAGTAAGTCTGTGGAAATGACAGTTGTCAGCAGGTATCCTTCCTCCTTTGGCCCTAGTTCATCTCCCACTGAAAAGGTAGTTTCAAATTCCAATCTGCTCTTTTCCTCCATCCTTTCATTCCATATATGGTTTTCCAGGTCATAACCAAAGGAAAAATGAACAAAGATGACTCAATTTCTCCTTTTCTCTTTTCTACCAATCATTTAACAACCAAGTGCCTTCTGATCAGAAAACAGTTGCGTAATTGACAAAGTGGAATTTCCAAACACTTTTTTCAGTGTGTCTGACTAAAGCATATTACTTTCTTTCCTAATCAATAGTTAATTAAAACCATGAGTCATCTCGTGGAAATGATAGATGCCCTGAAGTTTTAGAGCATCTTCAAAACTGATTGTCAAAGTTACTTTTTCCTAAAATAAACAGAACAATTCTCAATGTATTTTTAACTAGCGGGACAATTTTTAAACAGTACTAGGTTACCTCACAGACCCATAGCTATGTATCTTTAAATACATTTGTAAAAGAATGTGGTGGGAAGAATGAAACCATTATGGATTTTAAAATACTTAGAGGAGTTTTACTAAATAAGATAATATTGAATAAGCAAAATGCAATAAAATCAGGTCTATTCAATCTGAAAATGATCCCCAGGCAAGCCTGCAGTTTCAATACTATTATAGCATTGAGTTTCCTCCTTCAGTGAGGCAGCCAGTGCAGATAAAGGGCACTGATTTTGAAACCCATCAACTTTGGTTCTGATATGGACTCTGCTATTTTTAGCTGTGTGATCTTAGATACCTTACTCAATCTCTCTGTGCCTTTTCTGTAAAAACAAGGATACTTGTATCACCTACTTTGTAGGGTTACTGTGAGCCTTATCTACGTAAACACACAATGCACTAAGAACCATGCTTGGCACGTGCTGAGCACTCTGCATGTGTCCCTCTAACTGTTATTAAACTTAATTTAGAAGTGTATAACAGTCAGTTAGGAGATGGGAACATCCTGTAATTAAAATCTAGTAAGTCAGCTTTGAATTTTAGTCAATACTAATTATTTGCTTTCTGTGAACACTCTCGACTTTATTTCATTTTCTTTCTTGGATTTTAGAAGAAAAGCACATCATGCTCTCGAAGCTGGGGATGGGGTGGTGTCAGGGCAGGGAAGAACTTTTTGTGGTGCCCCTGTTTCCTCCTGTCTAAATTTTAGACGAGGCTTAGTTTAAGCCCATAACTCCCAGGGGAGTCCTGGGCCGTAGCTAAAGCAAGATTGCTATTTACAGGGTGACCTAGGATGATCCTTAGTCTCTGTGGATTTTAAGAGCCAGGAAACTCTAGATCTGCTTTCATATAAGAGAAGCAGGGGGTGCCAGATCAGAATCCCTGTAAAAGTATGTGTTCCTGTTCTCCTTTTCTCATTATATACTTTCAATGCCCAATCTCTAAAGCTGGGTCACATGGTTTATATTTGGAGGATTTTCTCAAGATTTTATTTTTAAAAGAATCAGCGACTGAAAACCATCAAAAGCAACTTGTCTATCTGATAGATGTGGACAAATTAATGCAACCAGACTTTGATGGCAATGGTTTCTGATCTCTTGCATACCATTATGATGATGATGGTGGTAGTGTGGTGATGACACTAGTACCACTAAGCTACTATTTACTGAGCATCTACTGCTATTGGTTAGACACTCTACTAGGTATTCAAACATGTTAATTGTTTAGTCTTTACAATAACCCTGTGAGGTATTACTCCAATTCTATAGACAAGAAAAATGAAATTCAAAAGGTAAATAGCTTCCACAAGGTGGCGCAACTAATGGGTGTGTCCACCTGCCACCCAAGCCCAAGCTCCCCCTCCTAACAGCCTCACCTTGTCATCCATCAACTATCAATTTACAGATTTCGGCTTAGTCAAAGTGCCTTCACCCCTTACAAAATCAAGATGCCTCTCTGCCCCCTTTATGTGCCTTTCTTGACTGCTTGATAGTAAATTCAAGTTTCTGTAAATTGCCTTTGTTGATGCCAAGATATTAGGTTATTTGATGTTGTTATTCTAATTTATGCCCTTTCAAGATGCAGGCACTGAGGAGAAAAAAAAAAAGACCTTGCAAAGCTCATGCATTTTCAGATGAGTTTATAAATAGAAGCGACATCATCCACTCTTTTGAAATAGAGAGACATCAGGAGAGAGGCCATTTTCAGGCCTCTCTTACCTTGACCAGGTCACTTATTGTGTCCTCATGGATGACTGAAAGAAATTGATCCCCCCTGTCCTTTGAAGGTTTACTGTGTGATGTTTGTTACAGAAAGAAGGATCAGAATTCTGTTAGCCTCTGCTCATTCATCTCCTTTTAGTAGCTCGATAAAGCCACGCTATCAGCTTGAAAGAAGACAGTGGAATGAATTTAGCCTAGTTTTATTTGATTCAACAAATATAAGCAAATGATTAGTCAGGCTTTTAGTGTAACATACAGCAGAACACATTTACAGCATTGGGTCATATTTAACTCAACAGCGGTGATAACAGTAATTCAGTGTCGTCTTACACTGAGTCATGCAATAAGGGGTTTAACTCTATATGTAAGATGTACACTTAAAAACTAGCAATCATTAAATCCCAACTACTTTTTTAAAAGTCAAAACAAGTCATTTTCTAATAGCATTTTCTGGCTATTTCCCTATCTGAAATTTCTGTAGAGTGTATTTTTCATCCCTTCTCATGCGAGGTTATATTCCTGGGGTTGATGGTAACTAATTTTTCAGATTCTTTCAGATTAAAATTAATAGAACAGTGGTAGCAGAAATAGCAAGAGATTTACAGGCAAATACACATGGATTGGAATCCTAGTCCTACCTCTTTCTTTATCACTAAAAAAAATAGACACAAGAACCTCAACCTGTGTGGTTATTGCAAGAGTTAAATGAGATGGGATATGTCATAGTCTAGATTGGTGTTTGACTTATGGTGTTGGATATAGGTGATCTGTCATTTCCTCATCACTGCCCATCTGTGCTTGTTCTGAAGAAGACCTGAATTTCATAGACAGGTGGCAGAACAGGTTTCAAAGTCAGAATCAAGCTTTCAAGTTCCGTGCCCACTGTTTATTTGGTTGTTTCTTTTATTCAGCCTAGCGCAAGCTTTTATCCATTTTGCATTTTAAAATTTCTTATTTGTAAATTATTGATAATAGCACCTATTTCCTAAGGTTGTTTTTCATGACATAATGCGTATTAGATGTCTAGCACAGGAGAAGCACCTAATATATGTTTGTTATTAACATTATTAACAGGAAAGATGTCACTCAAAATGGCTCTACCTTTTAATAATCACAAATAATAAGATCTTATGTGACATGTGCTATTCTAAGAACTTTTATTTGCATAAGATCATAGGGTTCCCTTAACAGTTTGATGAGGCAGGTATTATTATTTATAAATATCCCCATTTTTAAGATGAAAAAATTGAGACCAAAAGTAATGAATTTTTCAATGGTACAAAGACAGAAAATGACAGAGCTGTTATTTGAATTCTAGCTGTCAAGTTTCAGAGTTCATATTCGTAATCATTTTCTATATCTGCCTCATATATTATTTCACAAGAGCTCATTGAGGTAGGTAGGGCATCTGCCATTGTTTCTTACTTTGAAATAAAGAAATTGAGGGTCTAAAGGGCCAGGCTTGTGAGCAAAGCTTCTTCTCTCAATCCATGAAACAAAAGAGCTAAATCTTCCTTTAGGAGTCACAGAAGGGAACTCCTGAGCACTTATTTTCTAGGTATATGGGGAATAGTGGAGAAGAAATTGCATTAAAATCTCATGTCTTATCTTACAAATTCATCTAGTTTAGCTTTTTACTCCATAATGGAACCGTTTGTTTGAAAAATTATATTTAAAATTTCTTAGCACTGAATGCAATGGATGCACCAACAAGATGTGCCATGTTTTTCCTTGGATTCATGTTCGCTTTGGCAAACAATGCCTATCAATGTTTGAGAACTTGACCTTAGATATAATTCTAGCAATGCTAACTCATAAAGATGCTTGGTAATCAATGGAGTTTATTTGACATGATACCAGAATTTGGGATCTCCTTTTATGCAGTGAAGATGTTACTTAATGGTATTGAGACAACGAAGTATAAAGAAGTCCCTGGAGAACCTCCAATCATCCTGTGCATTGGGAGGAGTGTGCACTGGAGTGGAGCCATGGAAGTTCACACTGTTTGCGCCAGGGAGGAGCCCAGCATCTCCTGTTCTGGGGTGGTAACCTGGGGTTCTATTCCCCTTCACCATCCACCTTTCAAGTCTTGCATTTCTGTCTCCTATTGGTAGAAGTTCCACTGCATCCATAAACCTAGCCATAGAAGGGCCTGAAATACATTGTTTTGAGCTTTTCACCTCATCCAGTATAGGGTGGGAGGAAGAGGTAAAAATGGTTGCTACAACTTAATATATAACATCTCACTCAGAGAATATACAAAATCCCTTTCCACAAAGGAATTATCTCCTGTGAATCAGGCACAGAGTTCAGGGGACATTAAGATGAATGACATGAGGGCCCTGCCTTCAGGCTGTTCCTTTTATCAACACAAGAAAAGATGATTTGAAAGAACATTGTGCTAAATCACAGTAGAAATTTAAAGTTTTCTTTACAGAGAATGATTCAAACAATGAAACCGGTTTGGGCGTCTTTTGTAGAATTTACCATTTTGTCACCACAGCACCAAGAAAAACTTTTCATCTTCTAGAATTAGAAACATAAACATATCTGTAGTCAGTAATAATCTGGGTCTTTAAGAGAAAAAGTATTAGAAAGTGTAATCAATAAGTACTTAGTACTGTCTGAACTGAAAACTCCAACTACTTACAGATAAATGTTTCCTTTCATGCCAGGAAGCCTGTACGGCAAATTGTAATGTAGCAAGTGGTGAGAAAACGTAAGTCACCTTGAATGTTGACTGAATATAATCAATGATTAATGGCAAATTTGTGGTCTTTTTAATGACCATAGTTAAATAAAATGCAATTGAACCATAAATTTGGATGCTCTCTGGAATTGGGTCATGTAAAAAGTAAGCTTTATGGAGAAAAAAAATTGATTCTGTAATATTACTCTAATCAGACTCATAACTCAGAATTCAGAGCTTTTTATTTAAATAGAGTTTTCACTATGCTGTTTACATAGTCACATATATTTAATTAGGTTGGCAAAGTTGTGTAGATTTAATCTCAAAGAGTTCAGTAAACAGCCATACATTTTTTTTGGTCTGATTTTATTTCAACCACATCCGTGAAAATCAGCATGGGTTCAATCACTTAAGAGTAGAGATGCTTTAATTATCATTTCAATGAAAGAAATAAGGAAGTGGACCAGTTTTGCTCTCAGTATTAAGGCCTACTCAAAATTAGTTAAATGGTTTCAGATCTTCTAGAAGTTTGATGACATCTTAGGCTTCCATCAGAATAAACTTCGCAAAATTGTAATCATATTTTGAAAAATATGCTATTGGTGTATTGATCTCAAGATTTATTATAACTGCATGGGTATGATCTCTGAGATTATGTTGTCAATTTCAAGCTGAAATTTGGAAATAAACAAACAGAAATGGTGCTTTATTGTACCATTAGCCAGTTCACAGAGAAAAAGTACAAAAAGTGTCGTTTGGAGAGATAGAAATTTGCACTGCGTCCTGCATGGTTAGATCCCACCAAAAACGGTTGTAATGCTCCTGGTCTCAAAACATCCACCACCATCCTGAAATGCTTTCCTAGAGAATTCTATGATCACAGGAACCAGAGGGAAAGGTCAGATGATCCATCCGTTCTCTGCTAAGTTCAGAGCCAAAACTCAGAGGCTATACAGTGAAGTCAGCAGAAAGGACTGAGGTATCAAGAACAGGCTTGAGAAAAGAAGGTGAGAGATTTGGTGGGTAAAGGTATCTACATCCTAGTTGATTCCAATAGGGATGGCACCATGTCTGAGAGGCCAAGGAAGGGACCAGAAACCAATGAACAAAACATAGGGTTTATCGAAGACCTACGTCCCAGGCAGGTCTAGTAGTAGTCAGTTGGACAGGATAACAGCTGCCATTTGTAAAAGCATGCAGTTTATATAACATTTTCATTTAGCACCCTTCACCTAGCAACCTCTACCTAGAAACCTCATTTAACCTGAAACAAAGGGCCTCTATCCCTTGTATGGCCTGTGTTGAAAAGGGTGGGGCCAGGGGGTTGGATGTCCTTCACAGATAAGGAGTGTATCTCTGGGTTGGCCGTGCCCAGATTCCTTACCTTGGAATTCCAAACCCACGCCCTTCTTAGACCACAGCGTCATTCTCAGTGTATGCTTAAGTTATTGCTGTCAGGTGCATCTGTCATGCAGCCATACTGAAGCTTATTATAGAGAAAGAGAAGAATTAGGTTGTAAAGTGTCTTTGCAACAAGAGAACAAGGGTAATGATCACATGTGATAGAGAAAACAGCCTTCATCATTCTGAGCTAAGTTAGAGCTGCCCCATTAAGTAGAGCTGAACCCACTGCGCATTTGGTTCAGATAAGTTGTACACTCTGACTTGCTACAAACCCCACTGCGCATTCTATCAGAAACACACCACCATTCATCCAATTGCTCAAGCCCTGAAGGTGAATCCTCCTTGGTATTTTTCTTCTTTTCATGCTCCTTATTCATTATTTCAGCAAATCCTTCAGAGTCTACCTTCCACACATACCATGAATCCTATCTTTTTAGTTCACCTTTACCGCCCTCATCCTACTTAGCATTGTCTATGGACTACTGTGATGGCCTCTTTCCTGGTCTCTCTTCTTACATCAAAACTAAAATTCAGAAAGTAAATCTGATCATGTCTCTCCCTGACTAAAAAAAAACCTTACAGAGATTTTCATACATATATGACATATATATGACAAAATATATAACTGACTTCAGACCATATATTTATTTAGTGTCTTTTGTTGTCATTTGTGAGCTCTACAGGGGTAAGGACTCCCTCTTCAGTACCTAGAAGAAGGCATGCTGTCATTAAGTAATGAATATTTATTAGATAAGTGGATATACAGATTTGCATCTAAAATGGAGCCTGTTTCACCTTCTATGCTAACCAGCAGAATTCCTGTAGGTATCAAGTTTGAGAACTATGTCTTAGACAATAAGAAGGGCAATACCTTACATAACCTACCAGTATAATTTAATCATCCCAGTTGTTCCAGTCATATTGAAAATCCTCATCTGTGTTTTTGCCTTGCCAGGGAAATCCATAATAGCTAGTTTATGTTCATGAAGTCACAGAATATTATCCACATACAGTCATGCTTAGACCCACCCCAATACCTATTTCAGAAATTAAGTATTGTCTTCCATGGTTTCAAGAGTCCTCTTTTTCTTTTCTCAACTCCAAATACAGTATTACAGAGATTCTCTAATTCCAGGTTCCATATTGACTACAGTACAAATCTTTTCTTTTTTTTCTTTTCTTAGAGTAATAGCTGAAGAGTTCATTCCATCTTAGACAGCTTAAAATAGAGTTGCACAGAAGATCACAGCAGCAATGAGCTTGAAAAGGGTTCTAACCATGGCATAAAGGGGAAAAGCACAGTTCAGAGGAAAACTGCTTCAACACAGAAGATAATTTACCCTTCTACCGAGATATATATTTAGGATGTTTCTATAGCAGCTGTGGGATCTGTTGGCCTGACAAAATTTATGAACCCACAGCAAATTGATCATTCCTAGAGGCAGGAAAGAAACCTATTTGCATATGGTGATGTTAAGATTCCTAAATATCTTTTTCCTACTAGCTCTTTATAAATTTTTCAAAATTATTTCTACTATGCATTTAGGCACCAAAGACCAGAGTCAACATTTCAATGACGTGTTGATGGCGGGAATACAGAGTGCTAGAAATTAAGCTAGAAATCCTAGATTTGAATAATTCATTCAACTTAAAGCTACATGACCTAAAGTAAATTAATACAGTGGATAGAGACTTGTTTGCCACCATTTGTGTTTTTCCCTTCTGTCTAGGCACACAGCTCCCTAGCTCATTGGAAATGGTCATGTGGCCAAGTTTCCACTGTACCTGTGTTAATTTGCCAGAGATACCATGACAAAGTACTATTGGATGTCTTAAACATACATTTATTTTCTCACAATTATGAAGACTAGAAGTCCAAGATCAAGGTGTCAACAGGGTTTGTTTCTCCTGAGGTTTCTCTCTTTGGCTTAAACATGGCAAAATTTTCCCTCATCCGTCTTCATCTGGCCTTCCCTCTGTGTACATCTCTGGTGAAATTCCCTCTTATAACAGCACCAGTAATATTGGATTAAGGCCCACATTAGTAACCTCATTTTAATTTAATTATGTCTTTGAAGACTCTGTCTCCAAATGCAGTCACTATGAGGTGCTGGGAGGCAGTGCATTAACATAAATTTTGGAGCAACATGATTCTGCCCACAACATTCACCAATGGTCAGCAGAAGTGACTGTGTACAACTTCCATCTCACCCACATAAAAGATATTTTCTCTAGACATATTTTTCTTTTCCCTCTCACCACCTGAAAATATCAGTGCCTGGAACCACCTTGAAGACCACATGTTGGGTTTCATAGTGCCGAAGAATCTGGATTGCTTAAATGTCTCCCTCAAGCACAGACTGCCTTCTCATCTTGGACTGTGATGTGAAAAAAAGAGAGACTTGACTTTGCGAGACCACCCCCTTTCTGTCTGTTTATTAAACTAACTCACTGTTCACTCTAACATATTTAATGGTTTTGTCTGAGCCCAACTGTCCTCTTCTCAGAAACGGTCATAATAGAAACTTGCTTGAACTGTTGAATAAAAAATAGCATCTATGTGTGAGAGTGCCCAACACAATGATGAAAATAAAACTGTAATGGCCATGATTTTCTGCATTTTACTTGGAGAAAAGCCATATTGTGATCATGTATGTGAAATAGTTTTGTACATTTTAAGAAATCACCACTCAAATAGAATACTAATTGTTATTAACCCATCAATCTCTAAGGTCTGTTTATAGAATTCAGTGATGGGCTTCAAGAGGTATTTGAAAGCAGAATTTTGAGTATATGTGATGATTTTTCTTCTTCAAAGGGTTGATAGGGCATCATTCGATTCTCAAATGTATGTTTGGTTCAACAATGTTAAGAATCATTGAACTCTAAGTGTCTAATCAGGCTGGGTAAAGTCCAGGGTCTGTGAGGGATTGGCACAAAGGTAGGGCTGGCAGTGCATACAGGGCTACGGGAGCAGAATGGGAGGCCACCACTGGAGGGGGCGAGAAAAGCCAGGAGAACAGCTGCACGACATTATTAGGATCCTAAGAACAGAGGATAGGAAAGGAAGTAGGTGGAGATAGAGGGATGGATAGATGGGGAAACTGCTGAAATTTCCTTCCTTTGTCTCAGGGTTCTCCTATTTCACTGGCTCTTGACCCACTGCATGGCCTCTCCTCCTTTGCTGGATCTTATCAAAAAGATGTGAGGTTTTCTAGTTCAATACCTCTTTGTGTGGTTGACAAAGCTGAGACCAAGGGAGATAAGGGAAGGTGTTGTGGCCAAGGTCACACAGCTAGTTGTTGGCAGAAGCAGTCTGGAACCTGGCTCTACCCTGCGCTGTCTACCACACAGTATCAGCTACCATGTCATTCCCAGAGAAATTAGTAATTCCCATTGTGAGAATTTCCCAGTAGGAGACAGCATAGTTCAACCACTCACTTTGTTCTTCTTTCATTTTTAATTGTTATATCAAAGTTCAACATGCCCAGAGTTTGAAGAGTTAACTAGTTCTACAAGATTGGTTGTAAATAGCAACAGTTACCTACAAGCTTCTACTTAATGTCTCTAGCCTTAATAGCAATCACTTCCTCTTTGATCTGATTATTTGGGCCTTATCATCCAATGCCTACGTAACATGTTGGATGACTTATTCTTTTTTCCTCCCCAATTTGGGGCATCATCTATTGACTTCCCACTTTCAAAGATGAGATGAAATTTGCATACTATTTCCTCCTCATTGCCTCTCACCACACATTCATGCCCTTGCTATTCCCTGTCCTCCCAGTTCACTTACCTAGGATTTGTGTTATGTCAATATTCAGTAATTGCAGCATTTTGACTAGAAGTAGTACAATATGGAGATTAAAGTGGGGTAAAGGCCTGACTGCTAGCATCAGGAGTGGGGTGGGAGAAGCGGACAAAGGGCTCCAGCACCCACCGTGTGTGGACAAGTTTACACCATCCTTCTATTTTTACTGTGGTACCTCTGACCTCATTTTACCTGGTGCCTCCCAGTCTAAAGATCCTTTGCTATTTCACCTCCAAACAATAAAACTCCAGATTTTGCTGAGGTAAGGAGAGGTAAGATGCCTAGCAGCCCAGACTAGGAAAAGATATCTAGGGTCTGATTGTTTCTTTCTGATTTTTTTTTTAAATCAATACATTTAATTTTTTTTAGTTATTCATAAAGAAAACAGATACAGATGCCATCATTTCTCCATTTCTCGTTAGATTGATATCCTGTCTTCCATTTCTTGTTTTCTTTTTTTTTCTTTTCTTTTTTTTTTATTATTATACGTTAAGTTCTAGGGTACATGTGTACAACGTGCAGATTTGTTAGATATGTATACATGTGCCATGTTGGTGTGCTGCACCCACTAACTCATCATTTACATTAGGTATATCTCCTAATGCTATCCCTCCCCTCTCCCCCAACCCCACAACAGGCCCCGATGTGTGATGTTCCCCACCCTGTTCCAGTGTTCTCATTGTTCACTTCCTACCTTTGAGTGAGAATATGTGGTGTTTGGTTTTCTGTCCTTGCAATAGTTTGCTCAGAATGATGGTTTCAAACTTCATCCATGTCCCTACAAAGGACATGAACTCATCCTTTCTTATGGCTGCATAGTATTCCATGGTGTATATGTGCCACATTTTCTTAATCCAGTCTATCATTGATGGACATTTGGGTTGGTCCCAAGTCTTTGCTATTGTGAATAAACATATGTGTGCATGTGTCTTTATAGCAGCATGATTTATAATCTTTTGGGTATATGCCCAGTAATGGGATGGCTGGGTCAAATGGTATTTCTAGTTCTAAGTCCTTGAGGAATAGCCACACTGTCTTCCACAATGGTTGAACTAGTTTACAGACCCACCAACCGTGTAAAAGTCTTATTTCTCCACATCCTCTCCAGTACCTGTTGTTTCCTGTCTTTATAATGATTGCCATTCTGACTGGTATGAGATGGTATCTCATTGTGGTTTTGATTTGCACTTCTCTGACAACCAGTGATGATGAGCACTCTTTCATTTTTCTGTTGGCTGCATAAATGTCTTCTTTTGAGAAGTGTCTGCTCATATCATTCACCCACTTTTTGATGGGGTTGTTTGACTTTTTCTTGTAAATTTGTTTAAGTTCTTTGTAGATTCTATATATTATCCCTTTATCAGATGGGTAGACTGTAAAAAAATTTTTCTCCCATTATGTAGGTTGCCTGTTCACTTCGATGGTAGTTTCTTTTACTTTGTAGAAGCTCTTTAGTTTAATTCGATCCAATTTGTCAATTTTGGCTTTTGTTGCCATTGCTTTTGGTATTTTAGTCATGAAATCCTTGCCCATGCCTATGTCCTGAATGGTATTGCCTAGGAATTCTTCTAGGGTTTTTATGGTTTTAGGTCTAACATTTAAGTCTTTACTCCATCTTGAATTAATTTTGTATAAGGTGTAAGGAAGGGATCCAGTTCCAGCTTTCTCATATGGCTAGCCAGTTTTCCAGGGATGCAAGGCATATGCAACATATGCAAATCAATAAACATAATCCATCATATAAACAGAACCAAAGACAAAAGCCACATGATTATCTCAATAGATGCAGAAAAGGCCTTTGACAAAATCCAACAGCCCTTCATGCTAAAAACTCTCAATAAACTAGGTATTGATGGGACATATCTCAAAATAATAAGAGCTATTTTTGACAAACCCACAGCCTGTTAGGAAAAGGAGACTCCCTCGTGGGAAATAAGAGACTATGAAGCGTCCTATATTTACATGGCTGGAGAGTTTGTGCATTTGTTCTGACTTTCTCTAATTGAACTGGAAATATTTTGTGTGAGGCAAGGTTTTATTTTCTTTCCCCTACTCCACATCTGAGTGGAGGAAATTTGGTTAGACATCGACAGAGTATTTGGAATGCCCTTGCTTCCAGTCTTTGTATGTTTAATAAGAAGCCAAGTTTCAAGGTTAAGATCTCTTCTCTGCGAACTTTCCACAGCACCATCCTCCAATCTGAAGCAGTAGCTCTGTGTAGCTCCTTATTTGTGCTCTTCTAGTACCCTTATCTCTTTCTACCTTGATGAAAGAGATGCTTCCTTTTTCTTTCCCCGAGCTGGGAACCCTGAAGTTCCTCCATGAACATGAATATATTCATGGAAATGTGACAGCTGAGAATATCTTAGTGAATTCAGAGGACCTGACCCAGGTGAGAGTGAGGTTCTCCCCACCCTGCCCTATGGATGTTTTATCTCCCTGAGGAACTTAAGTTCCTTGAAACCAAAAATCATGCTTCAAACATGTTTACCCCTAAGAATGTTAATTACTGTTTAACTGCAACAGTGCAATAGTAAGTTGTACAATCAGGATTTTTCAAACTAAATGCAGTAGATTGAATTGTTGGTTCCAATTCTTCTCTCCCGCTTGTGTAACAGCAGGATTGTACATTCATATCTTCGACCTCATGGTGCATGGAATATATTTCCCCATATTTGACTTTGGGCTTGGCCACGTCTTGCTTTGACCAATGAGATGTTAGAGGATGTGACATAAGCCAGCTTGAAGTCAGCTACCCAGTGGGCTTATCTTACCTCTTGTGCTTCTGCAATTGCCATGAGAAGAACATATTGCAGGATGCATTTCATGAACCCCCAGCTTAGTCACTCCAGTTGATCTGCAGACTCCTAGGCTGATATAGAACCAAACCAGCTTGGCTAACTGACATGTGCATGAGGGAGAAATAAACGTTTGTTGTTTCAAGCTGTTGAGGTTTGTGGTAATTTGATATATAGCTTCACCGAAATCACTTCAAAGTAAGGCCAATAAACCTCTGCAATGATATATATTTTCAGCTACTAATATGGCTGATAACAGACTTATCTCTCAAACTGTCCACATATTATATGTTATCAAAGTACTCTGTAGTTCCTGTCATCACTGTTGAATGATGGCACTACTGAATGTCTTTGTTATTTAGTATCTTTTTATTTTATTTTTTTTGAGATGGAGTTTCGCCATTTCACCCAGTCTGGAGTACAGTGGCACGATCTCAGCTCACTGCAACCTCCACTTCCCAGGTTCAAGTGATTCTTATGCCTCAACCTCCCGAGTAGCTGGGATTATAGGCAGCCACCACCATGTCCAGCTAATTTTTGTTTTTTAATAGAGAAGGGGGTTTTGTCATGTTGGCCAGGCTGGTCTCGAGCTCCTGAACTCAGGTGATCCACCCACTTCAGCCTTCCAAAGTGCTAGGATTATAGGCGTGAGCCACCATGCTGAGCCCAATATCTTTCTTATTAAACGTCTTCTTTCTCTGCTGATCTTTAAGTTCTGTGAGGTCAGTGATTATGTCTGATTTATTTCTTATTATACCCCTGTGACTACCATGGTACCTAGCATATTTAAATAATTAAGTTAATATGAGTTAAATGAGCAAATAAAAACTTGATGGCTAGAACCCCAAAATGCTTGGGAAAATGATGTATTCTACCCATTAAAGAAATAAACATATAACTATACATAAAAACTGGCATATAGTATGAGGGAGCTCCTAAGGCTTTAAAATTTATCCACTCCTTGGACTGAAAGCTTAGAAACCCTGATTAAGATAACATGGAAACCTTTTAGACACAAGAGCCTGAAAAGACCCTAACCTCTCCTGTGGTATTTTAGGAATTAATGTCTATATGCATTTGGCAAGGCTCAGTAGTTTTCCATGGGACAGATTATTTGGCCAGATGAGTCATTTTCCTGGTCATGCTGGGCATCCTTCTGTATGTTATTTCATCTTTTACTCATCAAATAGGCTAAGGGATAGGCTAGGAACAAAAGGAAAAGGACTAAAAAATGTCATTTTTCTAGGACCCAGAAGGAAGGATTTAATATGACCAGAGAAAAGTTAGCAACGTACACATGCGGTCATCACTGTCGAAGATGTAATGTGTTGTATTTGGTAGGTGTGTGGTGGTCGGCCTGGAACAGAAGGGGGATGAGTAACAGTAGGATAACTCTGAGGATATTTGCATCTACACAGAAAGTGGGGAAAATGTTCTCATGCTTAATTTTCAGGTTGTGCCTCTTTGAGCCAGGCTGTCCCAGTCACACTGGGGGAAACTGAGGCAGATCAGTGGCTGGAAGATGAATAAACTGCAGGCCAGGGAGTGCTTTCTTTCTGAAACAGTCTTTAATTATACAATTGGTGGTGAGTCATTTTGCTTTTTCTTTTATAAGTTTCAAATTTAGCCAGTTTGTGGTTTGGTTTTGACTTCTGTGGTTGGGACTCTTGTGATTTCTCAATTTTTAGAGCATTCATTGTGATTCTCAGGCTGACAAGGTAAACAAAAGAGACAGTGTAGAGACAAAATAGATGAACATATTCAAACAGGAAGACATATGGTCTGTTTTAATGTCATGACTTTGGGCAAAGTAGTCCTCTCCAGGAACTATCTTTCCCATCCCTTGAGATTATAACCTTCATTACTTACTTCCCTCATTCCTGTTGAGGTGATTCTTGACACTCTGTGTCCATGGGAACCCGGCCATCTACCGAATAGCTGTGGCATTCAAACTTATTTGCAATTTTAAGCTGATAGTAAGCTAAAAAAGAAACTTCTCCTTTATCCAAAGATGCAAGGTGAGAAAGTTTATGGAGTTGGCTACTGTTCTTAGTTTTGCACTTCATTCTGAATGATGGGAAAAAAGCCACCTTGCAAACAGCAACCTTTAGTACTAGGCCCAAGCTCCCAACCCAAAAATCTTCTCCATATTTTGAGTTTATAAAATCCTTGTATTTTATCACTAGAATTCTACCAATGTTTTATATAATAGTACCTCATTTAAATACTGTACTTAACCTAGCAACATAATGAATGAATTCTCCACTGATCAATTTTCTATGTAACTGAGGAATATCCTGTAGTGCTGAAACCTAAAAAATGGCAATATTTCATGAAAATCTTTTTTAAATGTGTCAGATGTATTTCTGCCTTTCAGACAGACTATGCTGATTACAAGTTAATCTTTCCTCAAAAATATTACTTGTATTGAGATAATTATTGTAATGGGAAATAAGACAGCACAATTTTCATCCATCTTTTTTGGTGATTGTCACCTATACTTTTTTCCTGTCTTTGTAACATTTTCTAGAAAGTTTCCTATCTTTAGGATGAACAAGTTGTTAGAATGCCATATAAATGAAGAGACAATAGGATCTGAATTAAGACCCAAGGGAACTGATGTAAGGAAAAGACCTTTAGAGTGCTGAGTCATTGTCTTACAAACCTTTGTTATTTACTTCTTGATTTTCTAAGATTGCAGTCTTAATATGTGAAGTTTGCATTGCACATACATATATATGTGTATATATCTGTGTATTTGTACACATGTGTATATAGTTGTGTGGGCTTACATGTGTGTATGTGCATATGTGTATTAGTTCACTTACATGCTGCTGCAAAAGACATACCTGAAACTGGGAACAAAAAGAGGTTTAACTGGACTTACAGTCCCACATGGCTGGGGAAGCCTCGGAAACATGACAGGAGCTGAAAGGCATTTCTTACATTGGCAGCAAGAGAAAAATGAGGAAGAAGCAAAAGTGGAAACCCCTGATAAACCCATTAGATCTCGTGAGACTTAATCAATGTCACGAGAATAGCACAGGAAAGACCAGCCTCCATGATCCAATTACCTCCCCCTATGTCCCTCCCACAATATGTGGGAATACTGGGAGATACAATTCAAGATGAGATTTGGGTGGGAACACAGCCAAGCCATATCATTCTGTCCCCCAAAGTCTTAACTTGTTTCAGCATTAACCCAAAAGTCCACAGTCCAAAGTCTCATTTGAGACAAAGCAAGTCCCTTCCACCTATGAGCCTGTAAAATCAAAGGCAAGCTAGTTATTTCCTAGGTACAATGGGGATACAGGTATTCAGTAAATACAGCCATTCCAAATGGGAGAAATTGGCCAAAACAAAGGGGTTACAGGGCCCATGCAAGTTCAGAATCCAGTGGGGCAGTCAAATTTTAAAGGTCCAAAATGATCTCCTTTTACTCCATGTCTCACATCAGGGTCAAGCTGATGCAAGAGGTAGGTTCCCATAGTCTTGAGCAGCTCTGCTCCTGTGGCTTTGCAAGGTATAGCCCCACTTCTGGCTGCTTTCACAGGTTGGTGTTGAGTGTCTATGGCTTTTCCAGGTGCATGGTGCAAGTTGGTGGTGGATCTACCATTCTGGGGTCTGGAGGACGGTGACCCTCTTCTCACAGCTCCACTAGGCAGTGCCCCAGTAGGTACTCTGTGTGGGGGCTCTGACCCTGCATTTCCCTTCCACACTGCCCCAGCAGAAGTTCTGCGTGAGGGCCCTGCTCCCACAGCAAACTTACGCCTGGGCATCAAGACATTTCCATACATCTTCTGAAATCTAGGTGGAGGTTCCCAAACCTCAATTCTTGACTTCTGTGCACCTGCAGGCTCAACACCATGTGGAAACTGCCAAGGCTTGGGGCTTCCACCGTCTAAAGCCATAGCCCAAGCTGTACATTGGCTCCTTTCAGCCATGGATGGAATGGCTGGGATACAGGGAACCAAGTCCCTAGGCTGCACACAGCATGAGGACACTGGGCCTGGCCCATAAAACCATTTTTTGCTCCTGGGCCTCCAGGCCTACCATGGGAGGGGTTGCTGTGAAGGTCTCTTATATGCCCTAGAGACATTTTTCCCATGGTCTTGGGGATTAACATTAGGCTCCTTATTATTTATGGAAATTTCTGCAGCTGGCTTGAATTTCTTCCTAGAAAACGGGATTTTCTTTTCTATGGCATAGTCAGGCTGCAAATTTTCCAAACTTTTATGCTCTGCTTCTCTTATAAAACTGAATGAATTTTAACAGCACCCAAGTCACATTTTGAATGCTTTACTACTTAGAAATTTCTTCCCCAGATACCCCAAATCATCTGTCTCAAGTTCAAAGTTCCACACATCTCTAGGGCAGGGGCAAAATGCCACCAGTTTCTGTGCTAAAACATAACAAGAGTCACCTTTGCTCTAGTACCCAACACGTTCCTCATCTCCATTTGAGACCATCTCAGACTGTACCTTATTGTCCATATCACTATCAGCATTTTGGGCAAAGCCATTCAGCAAGTACCTAGGAAGTTCTAAACTTTCCTACAAAGTTTCTGAGCCCTCCAAACTGTCCCAACCTCTGCCTGTTACCCAATTCCAAAGTCACTTCCATATTTTCGGGTATCTTTTCAGCAGCACCCTACTCTACTGGTACCAATTTACTGCATTAGTTTGTTTTCACACTCCTGATAAAGACATACCAGGAACAAAAAGAAAGGTTTAATTGGACTTATAGTTCCACATGGCTGGGGAGGCCTCAGAATCATGATGGGAGGTGAAAGGCACGTCTTACATCAGCAGCAGGAGAAAAATGAGGAAGAAGCAAAAGTGGAAACCCCCGATAAACCCATCAGATTTTGTGAGACTTAGTCACTATCATGAGAATAGCACAGGAAAGACTGGCCCCGATGATTCAATTACCTGCCCCTGGGTCCCTCCCACAATATGTGGGATATCTGTGAGATACAATTCACCTTGAGATTTGGGTAGGGACACAGACAAACCATATCAGTGTGTATGTGTGTGGGGATCACATATGGCACAGTGAAAGGAGCATGGTCATTTTATCATCAAACAGACCTTGACCAAACCCTAACAAGAGCCCACTTATAAATGTGGGATCTGACAAAGTTTCTTATTCCCCTTTAGCCGCACTTTCCTTATTTGTTAAAAGGCAATTCAAATACTTACTTTATAGCACTGTCAAACCTGAATACACACTTTCTATACAGGCTTTAGAAAGGGAGACTTTCTAAAAAAAATGATAGTTATTCAGGATTGGGAATTGCAATGGGAACATGCATATGCATATTCAGGGAGGTAAAGGAAGACAAATGTTTTTAAAGGAAAGATAAGGTGGGTTAGGTGAGGTGTTTTGAGACATGCTAAGGATCAATAATAAGGATGGTGTCAGTCCAAGGTTGGACAACAGTTGCTGGCCAGATGTCCTCGAATAAGTATTTTTTGTGTGATGTTTGTGGTGGCCTTTGTGCAAGGTTGTGATCTGTGCAGTTTTTTTGTGATAGTTTTTGTTATCAGATATGTGTACATGTGTGAGGCCACCCCTCCCTCCCCATCCCCCGCTTCATGGCCCTATCTGTCAGGGTTTTAACAAAGTGACTCCATTTTGATTCTGACAATTTTCCCAGAACTAAGACAATTCCTGACACATATAGTTATAAAAATTCTAATTTCTTTTCTCCTCTTCTTTATAAAAGCTCATAGTCTAAAACTTTTTACTCTGTGTCTGTTGTCAAACTCATTGTTACCAGAAATATCGAATTTGTCTGTTATTATAATTAAAAGTGACTGGAAATGATTTTCTTGATTCAATCATTTTCTGCCAATTTATTGGCTTAGACTACTTAATACAAGAGTTATAAATACATAGCATACATGCCACCTCCTTTTCTCTCGAAATTGATCATGGTTCTCTTTACCACTCAGCCTTGAGGAAGCCCCCAAATCCTCCTCAACACAATGCCAGCCTCCTCAACCAATCCACCAGAATTGGCACATAAGAGCAAAACCTGAATCCCTGCACCAATCACTAGAATGATGATTTCCAAAATCATAATAATTTTTACTGATGTAGAAGCAGGAGGAATGAGAACTAGGCAGAAGAGCTCCCCCTAACATGCTAGTGCATATTGATGAGAAAAACCTCAAGATCTGTTTTGCAACAGCAATATCTGAGAGCAGAAGGAGCACAGTGAAGGTCTGATGAACATTTCTCATGACTCCAACCAGCATCCTCAGTCACAATGCCAAAAAAATAAGCTGATGCAGCCCATCACTGTTGCCAAGTCTATCACCTGTTCTCATCAGCACTTGGTCCGAAAGACAGTCTTCAATTTTCATATTCATCTCACAATTTAGGTGTTTTTTTCCTGTTCCCTCACTTGAAATATATCATTCATCTTTCAATCCAATCTAGAAAGAATGAACTAAGCACCTACTATGTGACAAGCCTTCCATTCTTGTTAGATTTGTAAGGCCATCTCAGCTCTCAAGGTTCTTACAGGATACACTCATGCTAACACATCAGTGCAGTCCACTGTGATAGGTTCCAAGACAGAGGAAGAACATGTTTATTCATTTGTTCCTCTCTATGATCATTTCCTTCAAAACTCAATAGGCATGTAGATGGTCTGATTTCATAACTTGAGTCAGCATAAAATCTAGACCTCAGATGTCACCAACTAATGGGTGCTAACTTGAAACATCATCTTTATCAGCATCTTTCCCTTTAAGAAGTCAGGCAGCCCCAGAGGCTACGCAGACTCTAAGATCTGCAATGTGCCATTGCAGAAATGAGTAGTTCTGTAGTTCATTCTTTTGGAATCATCTTCAAATTTATTCAGCAAGCCTATTATTTCCAGGGAGTGAGCTAAGCACTGGGGAGACAGAGGGAAAGAAGATCTATAACTTCCTGAGCAGCTCACAGACCAGGAAGGTAACCAACATGTAAATAAGGAATTAGCATAAAATGGAGGCACCAGGAAGTCCTGATCTTTGAGTTGATATTTGATGGATGAGCAGATCTTCATCAGATAAAGAGATGGGATAAGGACATTCCAGGAGGCAGGTCACTGGAGCAGTTTATGAAGTAACAGGGAGGTGAGTAACCTGCTTTGTTAGAACTTGTGGGATAAGGAGAGAAATGATGGCAAGACGGAGGAATGACTCAAAAGGGGAGTAGAACTCAGGCTCCAGTCATGAGGAGTCCTGAGGTTCATGTCAAGGAGTTTCAGTTTTAACCATAGATAAGGAAGCTGCTCAAAAATGTAAACAGAGGAATGACATACTACTAATGGCCAGAGTTTAGCACATCTCATATGGCTTCAGCTAATCCTCACGAAATTATTTGAAGTTGGTGTTTCTAATATTATCCCCATCTTACAGGTTACAAAAGTGAGGCTTAGGAAGGTTAAATAATGGTTTTAGGTTAAACAACTAGTGAATGTCAGAGCCAGGAAATAAACAGTTTTGCTTGTGAACTCTGAACTTATGGAATGAAAGAAGAGAGTAGAAACAAGACGTTTTAAGGGGGAGACTGCAGTATTTCAGGCAGCGGATGAAGAGAGTCGCACCAGATCAGTGGCAGTGGAGATGAGATAGACTCTGGTGTGGTATATTTCAAAGAGAGTTGCTCCTTCTCTGCCATTCCAGAAGGCACTAATGAATCACATTCCCATTATTTAAAATTTACTCTATTTTCTTTATTGTAAAGTACTTTTACCAGTTTTTGTAACCTGTAAGGTTACAAAAGTGAGGCTTGCCTGTTTGCAAATACAGCATTCAAAGATAAAAATTTGTAACTACTAAAGAAAGTTTAATAAAATTGATGTTAAATTCTAAAGCAGAGTTCCACAATGTTCTGAGCAACTTCAATGGTGTTGGGATGATGTATGATCTATGAATAATTTTCTCAATCATTTTTTCGTCTAACAGTCACTTTTTGAGGACATATTTTATTTGGGGCCCTGGGCAAGGTGATGGGGATATAGTGATTGGGACATACTTTGTCAAGGGCCAAATAGAGAATCTTGTGCCTTAGGCAGAACACAAGCTGTCTATATTACTTGGAAAATAATAATAAAGTAATAGTTTGTATGGGAGTGTGCAGGTGTGATGTGTTGTTAAAATATTTTATTTTTATTTATTTATTTATTTATTATTTTTTTGAGATGGAGTCTCGCTCTGTCACCCAGGCTGGAGTGCAATGGTGCAATCTCAGCTCACTGCAACCTCTGCCTCCTGGGTTCAAGCAATTCTTCTACCTCAGCCTCCTGAGTAGCTAGGACTACAGGTGCGCACCACCACGCCTGGCTGATATTTTTGTAATTTTAGTAGAGACGGGGTTTCACCATATTAGCCAGGCTGGTCTCGAACTCCTGACCTTGTGATCTGCCCACCTCAGCCTCCCAAAGTGCTGGGATTACAAGTGTGAGCCACCATGCCTGCCCTGTTAAAATATTTTTAAAAAATAATTCCCTAATATGTTTTATTCACTCCTTATACTTCAGGCAATGTTAATTCTAGGAAAAGTCCCCATGATATATTTTGCACATTTATCAAAGAACAGATTGTAACAAAAGACTATGCTTCTGTGACAATAGGTTTGATTAACACCTATCAAAATAGAACCATCATTTGCTCACTTAAGCATTTGTTAAATAACCCAATCTGCTACTGAATTAGAGGCCAGATGCCTCTATCTCCACATTCCACAGGTGCTGAGAGGACAGTTGCCACCTCCCTCTTCAAGCTCTAGCCATGAATGTCTTTGTCTAAAGGATGTCTCAGGCCGACTCCAACTTGAGTTTCTAGGATTCTGTAAATCTAGATCTTTTCTCCCAAGTGACCAGTGGTATTTCAGCTATATTGTTCCATGAACCCCACAAGTTAAAGATCCAGTAATAGGCCGGGCACGGTGGCTCAAACCTGTAATCCAGTGCTTTGGGAGGCCAAGGCGGGTGGATCATGAAGTCAGGAGTTTGAGACCAGCCTGTCCAACATGGTGAAACCCCATCTCTACTAAAGATAACGAAAAATTAACCGGGCATGGTGGCATGCGCCTGTAATCCCAGCTACTCGGGAGGCTGAGGCAGGAGAATCGCTTGAACCTGGGAGGTGGAGGTTGCAGTGAGCCAAGATTGCACCACTATACTCCAGCCTGGGCAACAGAGTGAGACTCCGTCAAAAGAAAGGAAGCAAGGAAAGGAAGGAAAGGAAGGAAAAAAAGGAAAGGAAGGAAAGGAAGGAAGGAAAAGGTCCAGTAATGACACCCACCAGAATACTACCCACTGGGGGCAATTCCAATGGTACCCATTGGACTAGGATTCACTACTAATGTTCATCTTTAGAAAAGGTGTAATTGTTAGAATTTCCTTTCTTATACTTGGCTAAGGTCTGCTCTATAATTTTCATTCTGGTTTTGTGTTCTGAAACCAAACCAAATGAGTTTATCATGACAACATGACAGCTTTCTCGTGTCTGTGTCAGGTCATCTTTTTCTTCAATTAAGCAACTAGATTTCCTGCCGTTATTCCAGTGACACCATTTCTGGACCCCCTCATTATCCTGAGCACTTTCTTCGTGACTCGCTCAGATTCATCAGTGTTCTTTAGACTGTGATACCAAAAACTGAACTGAACACAATATCCTCATGGAAATTTGATCAGTAAAGAGTATACAGTCATACGCATTCCTTACTGTTCTGTTACTAAAATCTAAAATATCTTTGTTGTCATCTGATGGCCATGGTGCTCATATCCAATAAAAACACTGTTGCCTTAGGGCCTTTGCACTTGCTATTCTCACTGTCAAGAAAGCTTTTTCCTTAGGTATCCATGTGGCTTTCTTACTTCAGTCTGTTCAAATGTCACCTCCTCAGTCATCCCCAGTGAAGCAGTGTCTCCTTTTAGTCTGTTTCCTTACATAGATTATTGTTTCTTCCTTGCAACTATTATCACCTGATACATAATTATTTCATGGGCATCTTGGCTGCTTCTTTCACAGAAGGTGTGATCCATGAGGCAAGAGATAGTTTTGTTCTCTGATGCTGTATCCCTTGGCACATGGAAAATAAAATATGATAAATACTTGCTGGCTAAATAAAAATTGGGTGTACAATCAACAATAATTTCTAGAACTTTTTAATGAAATTCTGTTAGAGTAAATATTTGCCCATTCCTTCCTTAACAATTCACTTGTTTTTCTAATTATAAATAGCTCATGTTTATTATCAAATACTTATGAAACACAGATAAGCAAAAAAAAAAAAAAAAAAAAACCCTCAGAAACTGATTTTCTTATATCTATACAGTATTTAACACATACTTTTCTAGGTATTTATTTATTTATCTATTTATTTATTTATTTATTTATTTATCTATCTATCTATCTATTTAGAGATGGGGTCTCATCCTGTCGTCCACACTGTAGTACAGTGGTGCAGTCACAGTTCACTGCAGCTTCGAAACTCCCCAGGCTCAGGTGATCCTCCCAACTTAGCTTCCCAAGTAGCTGGGGCTATAGGTGTGAACCACCACCCCACCTGGCTAATCTATTGTATTTTTAGTAGAGATGAGAATTTCCTATGATGCCCAGGCTGGTCTCAAACTCCTGGGTTCAAGAGATGCCCCCACCTTGGCCTCCCAAAGTGTTAGGATTACAAACGTGAGCCACTGCGCCCAGCCTAGACTTTTATTTATATATATCTTTCTTTTACTAAAATGAGATAATAATTTAAATATTTTTACATTGAATTATTTTAAGTGTATATATTTTCTCTTATCAGCAAATATCCTTATTAATAAGACCATATAATGTTTTACTCTGCAGTATAACATAATTTAACATAATTTTCTTACCAGTCATTAATGATTAGGAATGTAAGTTATTTTCAATTTACTGTAAATTTAACAGTATTCTAACAGTGTTACACCTAAATTTATGGGACTTCCATGATTATTTCCTTGGTAAAAGACTTGTCACATTAAGGAATACTAAATATACAATATTACTATTAGTTATTATTAAAAGCTATGTTTAAATTTTAAGTATTTTGTCACTTTTGGCTTTCTTGAGAGGGTGGGAAAACAGGATATTCCTATATTACTGGTAAATGCGTAAACTGACATAGTATTTTTGGAAGATCATTTAGTTATAATTATATCTATGAAGCAAGGAAAAATAACAAGCTATAAGTTTTTTTCTTTCGTCTGTTAAATTTACAACTTTTCCTCATTGTCATAAAAGAAAAATCAAATATATTTTTCTGTTTTGTTTTTTACTTTTATTTAAGTTTTGTTTCTTGTGTGCTGTTGAACTTTTTCAAAAAACTTGTGTGTATCTTGAGTCTCTAATCAACACAGAAGTCATCACTCTTACTTTTGCACATTTCATGAGTAAATCTGAGTCTTTATTTACAATGAGTAGATTATAAAGTTTTGAACAGGACATGCCAAATACAAAATAGTGTTGTAAACTATTAAGCTTCTTATTAAGGATTGTTTTGCTTGACTTTCATTTTGTTTTAATGAAGATGGGTACAAACAAATAAAATGACTTTCAGGAAAGAGCACCAAAAGAGAGTGAAGAGTTTGCAAATAAAATTAAAAATAAAGTAAAATATAAAGAAAGACTAAAAAGCTAAAAATTGTCAATCTCAGAAAAGAAGGAGTCCCAGGTGTGGCTAAATATTCAAGTGCCTCAGTGACTTTCCTAGATCACGCCTTTGGCTGCTGAAGGAATTCTGTAAGGCAAACACTGATCCGTATTTTCACTGAGGACAGAAAAAGACACTTCAGTTAGCCATCAAGATTTTGATAAGAAAAAACTTTACAGAACAGACATTTAAGTATTCAAATATCCTGTTCATGAAGGTTTTACATATATATATACACACACACACACATATATATATACACATACACACACACACTCACGGAGGTTTATATATAGAAAGATATGATATATATATACACACACACATATGAGATATACATATATATGTATAGAAATTTGATCAGTAAAGAGTATATAGTAATATGCATTCCATACTGTTCTGTTACTATATATATATGTATATCTCACATGTTGTCTTTAAGAAATTATATAGGTTCATTGTAACAGTTCCCTGTGATTGCATACCTTTCCACCTAATGCCCCGTTTCCTCCAGAAAGAAAAAAAAAAAAACCGGTTTAAAAAAGTTATTTGTTATCTCTCATCAGTCTACAGGTCTGGATCAGGGCTAGCTTCTGTTGGTTAGAGCTTGCTTTGATATCTGCAGGTAGCCCAGGTTTACTGGGGGCTGAATGGTCTAGGAAGGCCGATTCTGGAATGATTTAGTTCTGCTCTAAATCCTCTATTATCCTCCAGTAGGCTAGCCCAGGCTCATTCTCAAGAAAGAGGTAGAGTGCAAAAAAGCGCAGAGGCATGCACACACTTTTTCAAGACTCTGTGCACTGTCATTTGTTAAGGTCTCATGGTCTAAAGGAAGTCATACAGCTAAGCCCGACAATGTGGAAGTCAATTGCCAAAAGGCACGGATACAGGAAAAGGTGAAAAATTGGAGTATTAACATTTCACACTCATTTATTTGAAAATGTAATGCAAAATCTCTGGCTCATAGGAGGCCCCACTTGTTATTAGCCATCTCTGAGTTCATTAGACCAATGCACCTTGATGGCTGAGACATAGTCACACCTGAAAGCAGAATGATTGTTTGAGGTGTCATCCAAATTTATAACTTTATGTACAAGATACCTGGAAGTGATATTTTTTTCTTCCTGCATGGGATTGACAAGATTGATATACATCTTTATAGTAGGAATATATTATAACCCAATGTTAGCATCTCATTATGGTCCTGTGTTGATAATAGAGATTCTTAATGTTCTCATACTAGCTTCCCATATGATAGATATGTGATTTCTGTGTTTATTTTACCATGTTAGAAGAAAGAAATACATAGCTGCTTAAAAATACCATTAAATATACTCTCTTCAATTTTGCTTAAATTGTTATATGTGGATCTTAACAGCGGGCAACATCTTCTAGGAATATATCGAGTGTAAATAAATGTAGGATTCCACAGTGAGTGAAAGAAAACTAAAAGATGATCTATAAATAAAGTGTCTGAAAAGCAATGTGTTTGGAAAAGCCAAGGAGAAAGTTGTTAACTAAACACATTTTTAAATTTTCCAACACTGATGCAAAAACAAACCAGTAATATTCTTGGAGAGGTATTGATGTGTGTGGAATAAAGAAGATATTACTTTCCTTCTTGCCAGGCTTTATTTAAGAGATGTGTGAATCTGACTAGATCTCACAGTTGTTATTAATCTGGAACTTTTGAAACTGGAGCATTGTTAGTGCAATGAGAGAAGATATAAGGGTAATTCATCAGGTCCTCTGTGATGTAAAAACAAAAATGTTTTAAACCTACCTCTGTCTTAATAGTGGTAGCTGTGACTATTTATGCAGTAAATAGAGCCTCTTCCTCTTTCCCTTTGGACATCATCATCATAATTAAAATGTTCACATTGCTTTTTGCTACTCTTGCAGAAATCCTTTGTGAGAATGAGGAGCCAGAATATTATTCCCATTTTACAGATTAGGAAATCGAGGATGAAGTGAGATCAAGTGACTTGCTCAAGGTACGTAGCTAGTCAGGGCTCTTACAAACTCTAGTTCATTGCCTTCCCTCCTACATGTTACTCTCTTTCTCCTTAGGAATTCAGGGTCACCATCATCCCACTCCTTCTCAAGGCACACAATTGGCTTCCCGTGTCCCTTTAGGGAAGGCAAGTAGACACTCAGGAGGAGAATCAAGCAAGAGATCACTGACTAAAACTATTGAGAACAAGAAAACAAAATGAAGGTGTGAAGCTTTACAAGAATTGAAAATAGGTGGCCTAAAATCCAGATGTATTTCTTTGTTTGAGCCCTTGGTTTGATCTGCACAGTATTTTCAAGCACAATTGAACTGGGCAAATGTTCAATTGTAAGCAGGTTAGCACTTAAGTTTTAATACTCACCCTTTTGTATATTTTTGTTGTTTCTCTGGCTTCTCTGACATCTGATGTTGCAACTCTAAGAGAATTTTAATTAATCATCTGCATGTTTTAGAGAATAGGTCAAGAATGACATTTCCTTTCAGAATACAAGAGGTTGGCTAGTTCTTGTAATTTGTTTGGTTGGTCAAGTGGTCTGTGAGTTGCAGCATGGAAAGGACACATACGTTGGGGCAAGTAAACCCTGGATGTGCACATTTAGCTGAAGCCTCCTCTCAAGCTTGCCCAGAGCAGTCATCGTGCTCCAGTGAGGTCAGCGAGCACATGCTCCCAACCCCCTGGAGGGATAGGAGCTGTAGCAACACAATATGTTCCTTGAAAACTGGTTTGGAAGGGGAAACTGTCATCCTAATTATCACACAAATCAGGTACTGTGCTTATCATCAAAGCTAGAAACGAACACTCGATAACACATAGCAGCATGTGAATTTGTTGGCATTTACATCTCAGCTTTGGACACTTGCGATATCCATTCATCCAATCCTAGAAAACACTGGGGAAAACGTATATATCCCACTTTGCTGAGGAAAGAAGAAAGTGTCTTTCTAGTTTTTACTACCTATGTGTTTGAGACTCTTAACATACTGTAGAAGTCTTTGTAGATATTTGACAAAAAAATGATAGTTAGATTCAGTAAAATCAACCACATTCTTTGATTTACCTGCTTTACATTGGATAACATCCTCTTAAAACTTACAGGTATTTTCTATATTGCATAATCACTTTATCCCTAATAATGATTCTTCCAATCATTTGGCTCAGTTTGTAAAAAACGCACTGTCACATTTCCTAAACTTAGATTCCCATGCTAATCTAAGAAATTAGAAAATTGGCAGGAAAGGCTGCAAAAAAGAAATTATTCTACTCGCAATGACAGGCAATAAGAACCACCCTTATACAGCACTTACCCTGTACCCCAGCACCACTACGTCAACTCCTTCAATCCTCAGAACCACTGTTAGCAATTTACTACTTCTGTCCCCGTTTTCCAGGAACCTGAGGCACAGAGAGATTAGATGAGGTAACTGAGGTTGCACAGATAGTGAGAATGCTGGGATTTAAGCCTGGAGTGTCCATCTCCTGAGCCTCTGCTCTTGAAAAATATGCTATTGTTTCTTTCCAAGGGAACTGGACCAGTTGCCTATCCAAATTTCTATTCCTCACAGTGTCTTTGCTCAACCTCCTTTCTTTTCCTGGAATGTCTTTCCCTAGCTTCTCTGCTTTCCAAGGTGAATGAAGTTCAAGGATCACTTTCTCTATGACGCCTTACCTAGTTCTTCCTAGCACTGAGCTGGAATAAGCCTCTCTGGACTTTTGCCTTTCTGCTGTAACACTTACCATTTGTGTTTATGTCACCACATACTCATCTCTGCCTATAAAGTATAGCCAGTTCCTTCAGGCAGAGGAATACTATTGAATTTTTTATATGTGTATATTCCTGGTGCGAGATCACATGGCATATAGTAAGGAATATATAATACATAGTAATACATATTGTACTGGACATGAATGAATAAAAGTGTTTGGAGATGCCACTTGGTACAGAAGAATAGGTTTTAAATTTCTTTTAACTCTTTTATTTAATACCAAAATCTACCCTAATATGAAGCATTTTTATTGGGTATTCATTAGACATTTTGACTCTAGACACTTTGACTTAGACTCTAGGCATGAGTCACTGTTTATTTTAAGCCTCAGTTGAAATGACAGAATGGATAACCTTGACTTAGATGAATTTAAGTAGCATCTTTGATCCTGAGTCTGTTTTTTTTTTTTTTTTTTGGAACTTAATTAGCTATACCCCTCAGTAATTCAGCAGTGTCCTGTGGGATATTAAATGGTAAAACAAATAGTATGGTCGTTTCTTTATAAATCTCATGAAGGATCTACATTCCTTACATTTCATGAGACATCATTACTTTACATTAATCATTTAATCTGAAATAATGGCATTATGTATAAATTGTGTGAAGCTGCTTTCCTTGCCCTCATTAAGTGTTTCCTGAACACTTAAGAATATTGGACTTCTTTTAATTATTTTCTCTGCACCAGAGTTCTCACTTTTTTTCTCTGCTGTTGTTCGGGGTCTTCATGATTGAACAAATCAGTTATTAAAAAGAAAACCATACTCCTTTTGTGCATTGCCTGGATGTCTTAACAATCTCATTATTTGATGAGTGACTTGTAAAAATATTTAATTCACCCTGTTTGATGTATGTCATGTGCTCAACAAGAATAATGAATGTGCTCTTTGATACTAAGAGGACTGTGTTTGCAGTGTTTTTACTGATTTCAGCACTGCCGGGGTGAGAGGTGTCTCTGTTTTGATCACAGCCACATTTTAGCTCAAAAGAGTTGAGTTGTTTGACCTTGCTAGTCAGCTCTATGCAATACATTTACAAACATATATATATATGTGTGTGTATATATGTGTGTGTGTATATATATGTATATATATTTGCATCAGGTCAAGGTTAATTATAGTTGGTATTTGCTTAATAATTCATCCCCTACCATTCTAGCTTATGACATAAAAAGTGAACTGTTTGGGAGAAAAGAAAAGTCAGTGCTATATTCAATTTATTGCCGCAGGTGTACTTTCAATTGGGGAATTGATTAGAAGACGATTTTAATAAAGAAGAGATTCCTTATAAAAGTTTAGGTCACAAAATGCATTTAAGAAATTAATCCTGGCTGTGGAATTAGTTCATGTTTAAAAAAGAAAACTTTAGACCATGGACTCAGTGGCCAGAAACTTGGCCTTCATCTGAACTCTTGATTTCTGGGTCTTGTTTTCAAACTTTGCATAACTGGATTTTCCAAAAGCTTCTCAAGCATGTGGCTCACTTATGGGCTATCCCAATACTCTGCAGCCAGCATGTATCATATCATCGTGCATATCACACCTAGTTATAAAGGGGCCTGTTTTCTTATGCTGCCTAGGCCCTGCTGGAAGATCCTCTGAGATGGAAACTGCCTTCTGCTAACATTGTATTTCCAGCACTGGTCATAGTGCCTGGTCATGGTAGCCATTCAAGAGTAACTACTGAATTGCTGGGTGCAATGGCTCATGCCTGTAATCCCAGCACTTTAGGAGGCTGAGGTGAGTGGATCGCTTGAGTCCAGGAGTTTGAGACTAGCCTGAGCAATATGGTGAAATCCTGTTTCTACAAAAAAATACAAAAATTAGCCAGGCATGTTGGCGCACACCCGTAGTCTCAGCTACTTAGGGGGCTGAGGCGGGAGGATCGCTAGAGGTCAAGGCTGCATTGAGCCATCATCATGCCACTGCACTCAAGCCTGGGTGACAGAGCGAGACCCTGTCTCAAAAGAAAAAATAAACACTACTGAATTAATTTATTAATGATAATAATAATGCTACATTAGTGTAATAAGGCAAATTTTACAGACTCTCATTTTTTCCTACAAACTATAAGAATTGTAGTTTTTCTTTTAAAAATTCAAACCCGGCCGGGCGTGGTGGCTCATACCTGTAATCCCAGCACTTTGGGAGGCCGAGGCGAGCGGATCACAAAGTCAGGAGATCGAGACCATCCTGGCAAACACAGTGAAGCCCCATCTCTACCAAAAATACAAAAAGAATTAGCCGTGCATGGTGGCGGGCACCTGTAGTCCCAGCTACTCGGGAGGCTGATGCAGGAGAATGTTGTAAACTCAGGAGGTGGAAGTTGCAATGAGCTGAGATAGCGCCACTGCACTCCAGCCTGGGCAACAGAGCGAGACTCCATCTCAAAAAAAAAAAATTCAAATTCAGTTTTTTTCCTGGGATTCCCTAGAGGTGTTTCACATAATATCCTAATAGTCTTATATTTCTTTGACTCTGGCACTAGCATGACCCAGTTGATGCCCAAGTCAAGGGTATGTTTTCCAGTTCTCTCCAAGGTCACAAATTTTCCAGGAACAAATGCAGGGTTGTATTTCTGATAGTCACTGTGCTGAAGACATGTATGTCTCTTCTGGAAATGAGGAAAACCCTTTGCTCCACTTTGCCAACTTGGTACTAAAGATAAACCAAACATCATGTATATTTTTTAAAGACAGAGTCTCAGTCTATTGCCTGGCCTCATATCTTTCTATGTACCACAGAGTTACTCAGAAGAACAGCTTTTTATCTCTACCTGAGCTCCTGTCTTCATCCACCTTGGACATGTGCCCATGGTGCTGGGTTGGGTAGCAATATCTGGTTCTACTACCATGCTCAATGCTGACTTTCTATCCTGATTTCCCACCAGACATAAACTTAAATATTTTCTTTTTTTAAGCCAAAAATAGGATTTTCTTTCCTATTTAGCTACTTTGCTGCTTTCCATATTTCCAATTTTTATTCTTGCAGTCATTCATTCTACATATGATTATTGGATGAATACTGTGCCCCAAATACTCTAATAGATCCTGGAGATAAATTGATGAACAAAACAGATGAAATTTCTATCCCCCTGGAGTTTATAATTTTGTTCACTTGAAGATGCCCAGATATACTTTAATCCCACTTGAGACCTAACTTGAATCTATGTTAAAGTCTTTCTTTCTAAGCAAGCAAACTTTTTCCTATATTTTACTGGTTAGAGCAAGACAAATATGATGTAGTTTGAAGATTTGTAAATGAATAAGAGTCAGAGAGAAAGAAAGAATGAAGCCAATTATAAGGATCTTCCCTTAGGTAGAGGGCAAGAGAAGTGCAGGAGGAGATGAGAAAGACTCTATTTGATTACGTGATTAGAGATCATCATCTTGTGAAAACTCGCAAAGAATATATGAAAGTAGAGATGTTTTCAAATAGGAACCTAGGAGACAGAGAAGTAGAATGTGGAAAAACCGAATAACAGAAGGAGATGGACTTCAGAGGTCAACTCCAAAATAAAGACTGCCTCTTCAAGGAAGGGTTGATTAAACCTGTCCAAGATCCTAGAGTCACTAATTGATGAGCTGTCGGAGGAAGGAGATATACTTAATAGAATGAATTTTAATTTTCTGCAAGCAAAGCCTAAATTCCTGAAAAAAGTGTTATAAAAGATACTTGAAAGCAAGGTGGCCTATTTTCCAACAGTCCCAGTCAATCATGGAGAGCTGCCATTTTTGAAGAGTGACTCATCAGGGAAAAAGTGATTTAAGTAGCTGAAAACAGTAAATAAGAAAGAGCTGGCAAGGTTCCCCAAGAACTAAAGGTGGGATACTCAAAAGGAACTTCAAAAATCCTGTTATAACTGCTCATGTTTTCCTCTTTCCAAAGCCTCTTTTCCAAATGGGAAAGCAGAAAGATCAATCAACTAAAGTGTAGAAGACAGAACCAAATGACACCAAGGTTTGAATTGTTCCTGCAGTTAACTCTTGGAAGCTGCTCAACTCAGGATCAGTCTAAGAAGTGGGCCATGGCCCAAGGCCATGAACTATAATCAGTCAAACTTTCTAATGACCATGCCACTGAAGTGAAGTGTTATGTGGAACTCAGTGCCAAGAATATTCTTCATACAAATTAGATATATAACAAAGGATATGCTCTTATAGGAAAGCTCTCAAGATAGTATACATCCCAGAGAGAATTTTGTTCGTACTTATAAAGAAGATAAAGATACCTAACAAAAGTATGTTGTTCTAAAATTATTCCTCAAATTTTCATTTTTTAAGGAAGTGAAACACTATCATATCAAGTTTCTTAATGGATCAACTATTAGAAAGAATAGAGCACAAAAAAATCTTGGGCCCCCACGTGTCGTGATGTATAGAATCCCAGTAAAGAAACAAGTTCAACTACCTAATGGTCATGAGAATTTGTATTGACCTAGGGAATGTGAAATGCCAACAAAGCCGTTTTGTTCTTTCCCTGATTGTTTTGTTCTATTTGCTCTAAGGGCTATTTCTTTCCCTGCCCCTGGATGAAAACTTAGCTTTGTACCATGGCCTTTTCCTCCTCCTTAGTTTTAAGAACTGTCTCCTTTCAGTAACTAAAATGCACAGCCATCAGCGTAATGATCAAAACTCTGATCTAATAACAGATGTAGGGCTAGTTACCTTCCATCAACTTGACACTGCTTCAGATCTGGAAGCCCCATTAGGGAGGAGGCATGCAGTTGACTTCTTCTACCATCTTTGATTATCTTGTTTTCTGCTCAGAAGCTGAGCTTCTGATTCCTCAAGGTACAACCACAGAAAGAGGGGATGAATAAAGAAGGGTCATAGCCTTATGTGGCTGTGTGCTCACCATCTGTGACTGTGCCTTCTGCATTTAAGGAAGATTAGAATTGGCTCATTTCTCACAGGACTCATACTGCTCTTTTTAGAGAGTTTCCTGTGGTATAGTTTTAAAAAATTATTTATTTCCCAGTTCCTAGCAGCAACTCCTAAAACCTTTAGAAGCTCCAAAGTGCTGAGTATTTTTTGTATGCTAATGAGATGACTGGTAACTGGGGAACCCTAGATATTCAGGATGGAGGATGGTCACCAGAAAGACCCAGCCATTTGTAGAGGGTTGGAACTTTCATCCCATCCTCACCTCCGCAATCCCTTGAGGAGAGGGTCTCTAGATTGAGTTCAATTACCAATGGCCAGTGATTTTAATCAATTATGCCTACTAATGGAACCTCCATAAAGCCGCCTAAGTGATGGGGTTTGGAGTACTTCCAGATTGGTTAAGACTTTAAAGTTCTGGGAGGACATGGAAGCTCTATATACACGCTCCCTTCATACCTTCTATGCATATCTTCCATTTGGCATAGAAATAGAAGAGTTGTATTCTTTATAATAAACTGATAACAGTAAGTAAAGTGATTTCCTGAGTTCTTCAAGTCATTCCAAGGAATTATCAAGGCCTGAGGGAGGGGTTAATCATGGAAACACTGAATTTATAGTCAGCTGGGTGGAAAAGTGGGTAGCCTAGGTACCCCATTTATGGCTGGCAATTGAAATGGAAGCAGTATTGTGGGACTAAGCTTAAACTGTGGGGTCTTTGCAAACACTGGGTAGTTACTGTGAGAGTTGGATGCTTGGACACTCAGTTGGTCTTGAAGAACTGAAGAATTGCTTGGTATGGAAAACCACTGTTTTAGTTTGTTTTCATGCTGCTGATAAAGATATGCCTAAGACCAGGAAGAAAAAGAGGCTTAATGGACTTATAGTTCCACACGATTGGGGAGGCCTCACAATCATGACGGAAGGCAAAAAGGGGCAAGTCACATTTTACATGGATGGCAGCAGGCAAAGAGAGAGCTTGTGGAGGAAAACTCCCGCTTTTAAAACCATCGGGTCTTGTGAGGCTCATTGACGGTCGCAAGAACAGTGCAGGAAAGACCTGCCCCCATAATTCAATCACCTCCAACAGGGTTCCTCCCATGACATGTGGGAATTATGTGAGCTACAATTAAAGATGAGATTTGAGTGGGGACACAGCCAAACCATATCATTCCATCCTGGCCCCTCCAAAACCTCATGTCCACAAATTTCAAAATCAATCATGCCTTCCCAACAGTCCCCCAAAGTTCTAAATCATTTCAGCATTGACTCAAAAGTCCAGAGTCCAATGTCTCATCTGAGACAAGGCAAGTCCCTTCCACCTATGAGCCTGTAAAATCAAAAGCAAGTTAATTACTTTCTAGATACAATGGGGATACAGGCAATGGGTAAATACAACTGTTCCAAATGGGAGAAATTTGCCAAAACAAAGGGGCTACAAAGTCCATGCAAGTCTGAGATCCAGCAGGGCAGTCAAATCTTAAAGCTCCAAAATTATCTCCTTTGACTCCATGTCACGCATCTGGGTCATGCTGATGCAAGAGGTGGGTTCCCATGGTCTTGGGAAGCTCTGCCCCTGTGGCTTTGCAGGGTACAGCCTCTCTCCCTGCTGTTTTCATGGGCTGCATTGAGTGTCTGTGGCTTTTCCAGGCACACTGCGCATTCTGTAGTTTGATCTACCATTCTGAGGTCTGGAGGACATTGGCCCTCTTCTCCCAGCTCTACTAGGGGTAGTGCCCCAGTAGGGACTCTGTGTGGGGTCTCAGATCCCACATTTCCATTCCACACTGAACATCTAGGCAGTTCCGTATATCCTCTGCAATCTAGGCGGAAGTTCCCAAACCTCAGTTCTTGACTTGTGTACCCCTGCAGGCTCAACACCATGTGGAAGCTGCCAAGGCTTGGGGCTTGCACCCTCTGAAGCCATGACCCAAGCTGTACCTTGGCCCCTTTTAGTCATGACTGGAGTGGCTGGGACACAGGGCACCAAGTCCCTCGACTGCACACAGCTCAGGGACCCTGGGTTCGGCCCATAAAACCATTTTTCCCTCCTAGGGCTCTGAGCCCATGCTGGGAGCGGCTGCCCTGAAGATCTCTGATGTGCACGGGAGATATTTTCCCCACTGTCTTGGGGATTAACAATCAGCTCCTTATTATTTTTGCAAATTTCTGCAGCCGGCTTGAATTTCTCCCCAGAAAATGGGATTTTCTTCTCTACTGAATTGTCAGGCTGCAAATTTTTTGAAGTTTTATGCTCTGCTTCCCTTATAAAACTGAATGCCTTTAACATCACCCAAGTCACCTCTTGAATGCTTTGCTGCTTAGAAATTTATTCCACCAGTTACCCTAAATCATCTCTCTCAAGTTCAAAGTTTCACAAATCTTTAGGGCAGGGGTAACATGCCACCAGACTCCTTACTAAACCATAACAAGAGTCATCTTTCCTCTATTTCCCAACCAGTTCCTTATCTCCATCCGAGATCACCTCAGCCTAGACCTTATTGCTCATATCATTATCAGCATTTTTGTCAAAGCCATTCAACAAGTCTCTAGGAAGATTCAAACTTTCCCACATTTTCCTGTCTACTTCTGAGCCCTCCAAACTGTTCCAACCTCTGCCTGTTACCCAGTTGCAAAGTGACTTCCACATTTTCGGGTAACTTTTCAGCAGTGCCCTACTCTACTGGTACCAATTTACTGCATTAGTTCCTTTTCATGCTGCTAACAAAGACATACCTGAGACTAGGAAGAAAAAGAGGTTTAATGGACTTACAGTTCCACATTGCTGGGGAGACCTCACAATCATAGAGGAAGGCAAGGAGGAGCAAAGTCATGTCTTACGTGGATGACAGCAAAGAGAGAGCTTGTGCAGGAAAACATTTTTAAAACCATCAGGTCTCATGAGACTCATTCTGACTATCACAAGAACAGAACAGAAAAAACCTGCCCCCAAAATTTAACCACCTTCCTACATGGGAATTGTGGAAGTTATAATTCAGATGAGATTTGCATGGGAACACAGACAAACCATATCAACTCCCCAGACGTTTAAGGTCAGAAGTGTTTTTTAAGGGGAAAAAATGCTTCGTTTGTATTTGTGATCCCTCACAGATTTGCCCTAATGCAGATCTTTCGTGACCTCTCCCTCAGTCTCCTTTGGTAATTTTTATGAGACTTTAGCCCCAAGGGATATGTGTCAGGTGATTCTAGTGTTCCAGAATCTACCTGGGCCTCTTCTCTCAGGATGGGCGGTATAACTGTGTGAGCACATGGAGGCCTGAGCCATGGCCACAGGGTGACTGTTTGCAGAATCGGGGGTGGGGATAAAGCATGAACAGGAGGGCTTGGGTGTCCATATGCTTGCTTCTGAAGTCCCTCACAGTACAAGACAGAATGAGGGGTAGAGTAAGAAGGGGACAAGTAGTAGAACAAGGCCTGACCTGCTTGCCTTTCTCTACTCTGTTCTGAGAGAATTTCAAAGAGTTCATGAATTCCAAAGTCACACCTAGCCTTCCAGGTTTCGTATTTGTCAAAAGGGGAAGATAGGACATATTCCATTATAATTTTTTCAGCTAGATTTATACTTTTTGAATTTCGACATAGGTTCCATGTTACTTTTACCCGAGGTCCACGAACGTTTGGGATGGGCCTGGCAATAAATGCAAATAATGTTTTTTTCTTAGTTTGGACTTGAAGGATCCTCTGTGAACAATTCTTACAGAAACTGATACTTTCCTTTGCACCTTGGCTACAGGTAAATTGGCCACAGCAGATTTCACTTTATGGCTTTTCTTCCCCCATAGGACTCATCTTTCATAATATCACCTAACATACTGCATGATACACATATGTATTATGCTTATTTTTTTACCACTTGTTTTTTTCTATCCCCTGCTCACTACCCTGTACCATCCCTATTTCCAATAAAATATGATTTCTATGAGGTAGGAGTTTTTATCTGAGTTTTTTGTTGTTGTTGTTGTTCATTTGCATGTCCCAAGGATTAGAACACTCTTTGAAACAAAGTAGGCACACAATAAATATTTGTTGAGTGAATGAATACATATGAACATAAATGCATTAAAATGTGCATTAAGTATCATTTGTCAGGTGAGACTTGACGATTTTTATTTATTATATTTTTATGTATCTTACAAATTTTCTGTAGTAAATGTATCCACTGTAATCATAAAATAATATGATTATATTAAATTACAATGAATTTTCCCTATCCTTAATCTCTTTTATATTTCTTGCATAATGAATAGTATTGTGCACATTTTGTGGATGATGAAATTAACCTCTAATTCTTACTGTTTCAGCATATAATTATGTTGTTTTTATCTTTCTCCCCAGGGTACCTTGTGTACCTTGTGAACATGACCAGTTTCCACATGAAAGAGGTTTCTGTGTTCTGCCCCCACTTCCCTTTTCGTTTGGTGTTTGCACCTCAGTTGTAACTAAAGTGCTCTAGCTGGGTTCTTCTATCCCATCAGCCAAAAGAGATCATATAATAAAATCCACACCTACCTTGTGCTCACAAGTAGGCAAGCGTAGTAATTAAACCACAATTTCTTGTCAAATACTTCATTTGTGCTCAATTCACTCTGTGAAAAGATAGTTCTCTTCTTTTGAGAGCATGCAATCTATCAAGTTGTCATTTTTGAAAAAAAATCTTAAAATACAAGGATGATAGAGTAGACAACTGCATATGATATACTCGTTTAGAAAAAAAAGTTCTGTGTCTTTGGTGATACCAAAGCACCTGAATGAATATGTTATTCAGTTAAAAAGCTGTGTGTGTGTGTGTGTGTGTGTGTGTGTGTATGTGAATGTGTGTGTGTGTGTGCATGTGTTTGTGTGTGGGGGTGTGTGTGTGTCTGTGTGTGTGGTATGTGTGTCTGTGTGTGTGGGTGTGTGTGTGTCTGTGTGTGTTGGGGGGGTGTGTTAGGTGTGAGGAAGGTCATGGTCTCGTTTTCTTTTGAATGTCAAGCTTTAAGCTGTCTTGAAACATCCCAATGTTTGGCGCTATTAGAAACAAACATCCTTCTAAGTGATAGTTGACCAGACTTTTTAATTTTCACCTAGTCGTTTGACCATCATAAGCTGTCAGAGAATATAGATATATATGATCAACACAGCAATTATTTTTCTTTAAATGTGATCTTATATAGACATGACTGAATTTAAGTCATCTTCATTTTAGAAACATGGATAATGAAGACTGCTTCCATTGTTCTTTGAGCACTTTTGCAGTTTTTGAAATTGCCTGTATTTAAGGAGTACAATGTATTTTGATATCTGAATATGTCACTAAATGATTACCATAATCAATCTAATGAATATATCTATCATCTCATCTGTTATCTTTTATAAGAAGATTTACTTTCTTAGCAAGTTTCAAGTATGCAATACATTATTATTAACTATCATCAACATGCTATAGATTAGATTTCCAGAACATATTCATTTTATAACTGAAACATTACACTCTTTGACTGAAACCCCCTTCCACTCCCAACTTCCCAGCCCACTTTCCACCTCCCAGCTTCTGGATACTACTAATCTATTCTCTGTTTTATAAACCTAGAGGACATTATGCTAAGTGAAATAAGCAGACACAGAAATACAAATACTACATGATCTCATATGTGGAATCAAAAGAAGTCAAACTCTTTGGCATTTTAAAAATCCATTGCTTACTCAAGAAATAAGAAAAATATCTGTCAATAGGCTTTCTAGGATATTTCAAACTATGTTGGGGCAATATATAAGTTTCAATAATCTCAATCCATTATTAATGACATAATTCAAACTGAATTGAAAACTAAAACTCCAGCACATTTTAGTTATATGCAAATAAATTACTCAGTCTCACACTATTCTAGAAAAAATTACGAAATTTAAAAGTTTAAAGTTGGATGCAATGGCTCACACCTGTAATCTCAGCACTTTGGGAGGCCGGGGTGGAAGGATGGTTTGCGTCCAGGAGTTCAAGACCAGCCTAGGCAACATAGTGAGACCCTGTCTCTTTAAAAAATAAAAAATTAGCCACAAGTGGTGGTGCATGCCTGTGGTCCCAGCTACTTTGGAGGCTGAGGTAGGAGGATCGCTGGAGCCCAGGAGGTTAAGCCTGCAGTGCACCATGATCATGCCACTGCACTCACCTGGGTAACAGAGTGAGATCCTATCTCAAAAAAAAAAAAAAAAAAGCTTATTAGCCTGGTCTGTAAATCGCTGCCTTTATTAAGTTGACTGTAATTTCTTCATTTGAAAGAAATGTGTCTTTTAGTTAACTCTGTAATAATGGACCTGGGCTGAATCAGATGCTTCATGTGCAGTGGAGAGAAGGCAGATCCATTCCCATCCTTGGAAAGCTGAGGTGCAATAGTCATTAAACACATAAGGAGTGGATGAATGTTATGAAAATTTTTTAGAAAATGGTTGTTGGGAGAAAGTCTGCATAATTAACCTTCTGAGTCCTTTAAGGAAGAGACATTTAAGTTGTTAAGTCGACAGAAGTTAGGCAGGCTAAGCGTGGGTGGGTGGAAGAAGTGGGGCCTGGGGAGCTGAATTCAAGGCTGAAATCCCTGAAGCCTATGAATCTTGCTTTGTTTGAAATTTTGAGAGGCTGGTTGCCCCACGGTGTGTCATGTAGATTCTTTGGGGTGAATCTTTTTAGAAAGTCGCAGAGGTGAATCTGTCCAGTGCTGTGTTGAGAAACACTGGGATAGAGATTGAGCTGTCTTTCCTTTGGGAGTGTCTCAGTTACATTTCTTCAACTGCACTTTTCCACGGTTCAGATGGCGGGCAGAAGTTAATTCAGATCTCTGTGAATGTTTTGTGCAATCGAATTATATTCATGGATATTTTTTTTCAGTGTCTGTTATGTGCTTGGTCCTACTCAGGAACTAATAATAATGTTAAAATCAACTAGAGGTAACAATCATATAGTATTGCTATGTGCCATGATATTAATATTCATTGATAAATTATATAGCTTTACTATGTGTCAGAAACACTTTTTAGAATTATATTTATTTACCCTTTTGATCATTATATTAAGTGTATACAGTTAAATACTCTCATTATCTCCACCTTGTAATAGGGAAAGGAAGTGAGGCACAGAGAAATTAGTAACTTTCCCGAGGTTACATTGCGCTAGAAGGTAACAAAGCTTGGATTCAAACTCACATACACTGTTTTCAGTGCCCATGTTCTTATCTGTTATGCTGTGTTGCAACATGAACTAAACATATTTCCAATCCTAAAGATGAGAGTGAAGATAGCAACTATAATATACAGAGCTGACTATCACATACAGAACACAGTAAGTACCAAATAAAAGTATAGCTAGCCTTCCCAATCTGTTGGTTCTGCATCCCAGGGATTCAACCAATCAGGGATCAAAAATACTTGGAAAAAAATAGCTCAGTACTGAACATGTACAGATGTTTTTTTTCTTGTCAATGTTCCCTAAACAATACAGTATGACAACTATTTATATGGGCATTTACAGTCTATTAAGTATTACACATAATCTAGAAATGATTTAAAGTATATGGAAGGATATGCATAAGTTAAATGAAAATACTACACCATTGGATATCAGGGACTTGAGCATCCACAGATTTTGGTATCCATGGGGGCCCTGGAACTAGTTTCTAACGGATACCAAGGGACAACTCTATAAACAGAACAAGCCATTAATTCAGATGATGGAAAGGTGGAAGTTTGGCAGGAAGCTTGGGATGATAGGAGAGGAATCTGGTAATACTTTGTCTATATAAATTATGTCAGGCTCCCAACAAAAGAGAATTTACGAAGTGGGCCAAACTTGGAATACATCTGGGCCAGGAAGTATCCGAACTCACGAGTCAGATCTTGTGGTCAGGGGCATTCATCCCCACCACTATGCTGAGGGTAGTGTTTATGCCTCCTACATGGTAGACAGCAAGGGAAGGTTTGTTGAACGATTAGCAGGAAACATGTCTTCTCATTTATTGATATGGAATTGGGTAACAATGGTGGTACTTGGTCCCTGCATACTGATTGCTACAGATGACCAGTTGGGGAGCAAATACGTGACAGGACCCATACTGAGGCCTGGCATCAGTTATTAACATTTTTCAACATCCACTGTAATGGTTATCATGACTAGCATTCACACAGAAATTTACACGTTACAGAAGATTTTCCAATGGGCTATGTCATTTTAATGCCTGAAAATTGATTTATTTCACCATCACTTTTGTAAAAAGTATTTTGCTTTTGCCAAAAGTAATATATGTTCATGGTTTAAAAAGTTAAGTGCTCCTGTTAAGCTTATAATAAAAAACAAATATCCTTACAAAATTACTCCCTCCTTTCGATTTCTACCTCTACAAAAGCAATCAGTTTTAACTTACATTTAGCTGCTTCTTTTGGCATGCACCCTCATATATCCAAGTAATATACTTACATTACTATTTCGTGATTTTTCCATTTTAAGTGTTATTCATTGACTTCTTATGAGAGAAGTGGAGGATTTAACTATTTAACACCTTCCCTCTGCCCTCTACCCCTCCACACACAGACACAGTCATGTGTACACTTCCTTTCTCCCTACCTTGTCGATACAGGTTTATTATACCTTCTGGTTATATCAATAGATTTGTTTTAGTAGTATAAAATTTAAATATAACTCATGATTTTACTATGTATTGTATTATTCATGTTACCATGTATCATTTCGTTCTTGTACCACTCTGCTTGGAGTGGATAATTGCCTTGTTTTTAATACTAAGTTTTCTCCATCTATACCATTAATTCAAAAACTTTTGAACAGATCTTAAATGTTGCTATTAATATACTCATACACGTGAAGCAGCATATCATGATGTCTTTTCCAGAGGGATTTATTCCCACAATCCTTTGTCCTTTTCTCTACTCTCGGCCAGTTGATCTGTAGGCCTGCTGCCTTTGGGGAAGCCCCGTCACTTTCACCTGAGAACTCCCTCTTTTCTGAGAGGATTCTTTTGGTTTCTGAATCCCACTTTCTGATTTACAGAAAGCATCTTTGTGGCAGAGCATCTTCAGCAGCTTTCCAAAAGCACTGCAGAATTCATTTTGAGATATTGTTTGTTAGACAGGGTAGGCTATCATGGTTTCTCAAACTCAGCACCATTGACATTGGGGCCAGATAATTCTTTGTTGTGACATTTGGCCTGTGCATTGTAGGATATTTAGTGTCACCTACCAGCCTCTACCTGCTGGATGCCAGTAGCATCCCTTCAGTTGTAGTAACCAAAACCATTTCCAGACATTGCGGAATGTTCCCTGGGGAGTAATGGCAACATTAATTGAGAACCACCAGGCTTTGCAAACAAATTAACTGCCAAATCTTAGTTGTTTAACTCAACAAATGTCTGTTTCCTGTTCATGGTGTGTGTTCAGTGTGGGCTGGCACAGTGCTTGCACAAGATCTCTTCTCTTGTCTGCTGCCGTGTGACACGTGTCTTTCACATTCCACCATGATCGTGAGCCCTCCCCAGCCACATGGAGCTGTGAGTCCAATACACCTCCTTCTTTTGTAAATTGTCTAGTTTTGGGTATGTCTTTATTAGCAGCATGAAAACAGACTAATACGGCAAATTGGTACCAGTAGAGTGGGAGGCTGCTGAAAACATACCCCAAAATGTGGAAGCAGCTTTAGAACTGGGTAACAGGAAGAGGCCGAAACAGTTTGCAGGGCTCAGAAGAAGACAGGAAAGGGTGGGAAAGTTTGGAGCCCCCTAGAGGCTTGCTGAATGGCTTTGTCCAAAATGCTGATAGCGATATGAACAGTAAAGTCCAGGCTGAGGTGGTCTCAGATGGAGATGAGGAACTTGTTGGGCACTGAAGTAAAGGTAACCCTTGTTATGTCTTAGCAAAGAGACTGGTGGTATTTTGCCCCTGCCCTAGAGATTTGTGGAACTTTAAACTTGAAAGATATGATTTAGGGTATCTGGCAGAAGAAATTTCTAGGCAGCAAAGCATTCAAGAGGTGACTTGGGTGCTGTTAAAAGCATTCAGTTTTAAAAGCAAAACAGAGCATAAAATTTTGGAATATTTGCAGCCTGTCAATGCACTAGAAAAGAAAACCACATTTTCTGAGGAGAAATTCAAGCCAGCTGTAGAAATTTGCATAAGTAGCAGAATGTTAATCCCCAAGATGATGGGGAAAGTGTCTCTAGGGCATGTCAGAGACCTTCACAGAAGCCCTCCCGTCACAGGCCTGGAGACCTAGGAAGAAAACATAATTTCATGGGCCAAGCTGAAGGTCACATTGACATGTGCAGCCTAAGGACTTGGTGCTGTGTGTCCCTGCTGCTCCAGCTGTGGCTGAAAGAGACCAACATAGAGCTCAAGCCATGGCTTCAGAGGGTGTAAACCTGAAGCCTTGACAGCTTGCATGTGGTGTTGAGCCTGCAAGTGTGCAGAAGTCAAGAATTGAGATTTGGGAACCTCCGCCTAGATTTCAGAGGATGTATGGAAATGCCTGGATGCCCAGGCATGTTTGCTGCAGGGGCAGGGCCATCATGGAAAACCTCCACTAGGGCTGTGCAGAAGGGAAATGTGGGGTCAGAGCCCTCATGCTGAGTCCCTACTGAGATCCACCTAGTGGAACTGTGGGAAGCGGACCACCGTCCTCCAGACCCCAGAAGAGTAGATCCACCTATAGCTTGTACTGTGTGCCTGGAAAAGCTGCAGACACTCAACGCCAGCCTGTGAAAGCAGCCAGGGGAGAGGCTGTACCCTGCAAAGCCATAGGGGTGGAGCTGCATAAGGTCATGTGAACCCACCTGTTGCATCAACGTGACTCAGATGCGAGACATGGAATCAAAGGAGATCATTTTGGAGCTTGAAGATTTGACTGCCCTGCTAGATTTTGGACTCGCATGGGGCCTGTAGCCCCTTTGTTTTGGCCAATTTCTCCCGTTTGTAATGGCTGTATTTACCAATTTCTCCCATTTGTAATGGCTGTATTTACCCAATGCCTGTACCCTTATTGTATCTACAAAGTAACTAACTTGCTTTTGATTTTACAGGCTCATAGATGGAAGCAACTTGCCTTGTCTTGGATGGAACTTTGGACTGGAGACTTTTGAGTTAATTCTGAAATGAGTTAAGACTTTGAGGGACTGGTGGGAAGGCATGATTTGTTTTGAAATGTGAGGACATGAATTTTGGGAGGAGCCAGAGATGGAATGATACGATTTGGCTGTGTCGCCACCCAAATCTTGTCTTGAATTCCCACATGTTGTGGAAGGGACTAAATGGGAAGTAATTGAATCATGGGGCAGGTCTTTCCCATGCTGTTCTCCTGATAGTGAAAAAGTCTCATGAGATCTGATGGTTTTAAAAATTGGAGTCTCCCTGCACAAGCTCTCTTCTCTTGTCTGCTGCCATGTGACACATGCCTTTCACCTTCCACCATGATTGTGAGGCCTCCCCACCTAAGTGGAACTATAAATCAAATGAACTTATTTCTTTGTAAATTGCCCAGTCTCTGGTACGTCTTTATCAGCAGTGTGAAAACAGACTAACACAGGCTCCATTCCCCATATTAATGTATAAAAATATTTAGGGACCAAAGATGATGGACATGCCCCTAACTTTTATTGACAAAATAAGTGGATCCTAAGGTCAAAGGAGCTGAGGGGTTAAGGAGCAAGAGCATCTTAATTGTTTCCCTTCAGAACTGACAGACTTTACTTCTCCTATTCCATTGGCCAGTTAGTCAGATATCCCTTCTTAATTGCAAGGAAGAAAATGAAAATTGATCTGTACCCCCTTTTACTATTCTGAAAATATTTTCATTTTATCCATATTTGATTAATAGTTTGTCTGGGTTGAGAAATATCCATAAATGTATTAGTATATTTTCTGTTGAATATAACAGAATACATGAAACTGGAGAATTTATAAAGAAAATGAATTTATTTCTTACATTTAGGAGACTGATAAGTCCAACATCACGGGGCTGCATCTTATGAGAGCCTTCTTGTTGTGGGGACTCTCTGCAGAGTCCCAAGGTGGCACAGGGCATCACATGGTGAAGGGGCTGAGAATGCTAATATGCTAGTTCAGGTCTCTCTTTCTTTTCCTGTAAAGCCACCGGTTCCCTTCCCATAATAACACATTAGGCCATTGATCCATGCATAGATAAATCCATTCATGAGGGCAGAGTCTTATGACCCAGGCATCTCTTAAAGGCCCCACCTCTCAATATTTCCACTTTGTAGATTGTTTCAACATGAGTTTTAGAGGGGACAAACATTCAAACCTTAGCAATAAGAAAGAAATTTTGTTGTATAAGTATCACTCTTTAACAAATGGAGAAACACCCACAGAGAGCTGCATAGCTTGTAAGTAGTAGAACTGAGATTGAGCCAATTGTCTGACTTTAAACCAGAGGCAATGTTGTGTGTTCATTTCACCTGTTTTATTTTCCTCCTGGGCAAAAAGATAAACTAGACTTGTCAGCCTCCTTCCATTAGGTTTGGCTCTGTGACTGAATTTTGGCCAGCAGATTGGAGCAGCAGTGATATATCTTACTTCCAGGCCTGGTCCATAAAAATCTCTCACATGCAATTCTCCATCCTTTTTCTCCCCTCATGGTAAACCTGGTAGCTGATACGTTGAACAGTGGCACAATGAAATGAAAAGATCTTGAGTCTCTGAATGGTGTTATGAAGCAGAGTCCTCCTACTCCAACCTCATGGGACAGTGAGTGATTAAATAATAAACTCTTACAGTGTTAAGTCACTGAGGTTTTGGTTTTAGTTATTTTACCAGGTAATACTCTTTTCCCTGCCTAGAGAAATAGATCCTAGAAATAGAGTGCTGCCATAATGAATACTTGAAATAAATGTCTTTGATTTGGTGGTCAGGCAGCAAGTGACAAACTCATGACAGGTATTGGAAGGATGATAGCTCATGTTACACAGTGACAAAACAAACTGTTTTGTATAATAATTTGGAAGACAGGCAATATGCCTTCTATTCCAACAATGCTAGGAACAGTATTTGAGAAGCACTTGTCAGTGTGTGAGGTACTAAAGATGAGAATTGGCTAGCTTGCCAGCAGAAATGAAAGAGTGTAAAATGAATCCAGAAATGCCAAGTCATGAATAATTGGAAAAACCAGTTGCTTCTGTACCACATAGAGAAGACACAATAGATAAATAATTCTAGTAATAAAATTTTATGAAGACCAAGCCCTGGGGCAAATAGCAGGTTAAGGTTATGGACCATTTTAGCATGACAGCTTCAAGGTAGAAGCCATTCTACTAAGAAAGAAGTATAAAGTGAGAAGGCAAATAAAACAGGTTTGAGAGCTATGTTTAGAAAAAGGGATTTTGGTTTTATTAGCACATGCAACTGATTGGGAGCAAATACATGAGAAGTATATTAAGGTTTTGAACAAATTGTATTTCCAAAAACCTCTACCAGCCTGGACTAAAAATTTCTTTATTTGAGTTGTAAAACAAGTTTTGGGATACCTAGTCTGTTCCAGGAGTAAGCAGGCTGAGAAAGTTGTGCAGATCCCAAGAAGAGCATACCTTATAATGTTCACTGGCATAGCCCATTTTGTGCTGCCATAACAGAATACCACAGACAGGGTGATTTATAGTAAAGAGAAATGTATTAGCTCATGGTTCTGGAGGCTGGTAAGCCCAGTATTAAGGTGCTGGTGTCTGGGAAGGGACTTCCTCCTGTACCATCACATGGCAGAAGGCAAGAGGGTGGGAGTAAGAGGAGGAAGAACTTGTAGGGTATAGCCCTAATGGCCTAATCACCTTCTAAAGGTCCCATTTCTTAATACTGTCATAATGGCAATTAAACTTCAGTATCAGTTTTGAAAGACACGAATATTGAAACCATAGCACACACTTAATATGTGACTCAGGGGAATAAAAGACAAGGAAGAATCTATAGGAAGGCAAAGATATTGAGAAAAACAGAGTAAGTTACTTAGTTCCAGAATACAGAATTGTGACCTAACCAACAAAATGTTCCTACTTATATGACAAAGGGACATCACAATGCCTGTGCCAAAATATTTAGTCATTTCTATGAACTGCCCAGCTTCTCCTACTTTTCTTTTTTCTGCATGAGTGTGTTAATTACATTCATCAATATAGCATTCTGGAAAATGGGATCTCTAATGAAAAAAGCCCTGTTGTATAGCTCTTGCCATTTTCTGTAGTATATATACTCCTATTGCTGATTTTAAGTTACCAACATTATATCATTGAATATGGAGTTCGGAAGATGTGTACACAATTGGTTCTCACACTCTGCGCTGGTATAATCATCTGTGCCTTCTCCACTGCAGTATTCTGAGTATGCCTGTGAAGGATTCAGGGAAGATAACTTTTTTTGATTCATAGGTTACCAAAACAAAGCAAGATATATCTGAATGTGATTGATGTAACTGTACATCACTCAGAGATCTTAGGTACTGAGATAGTTGCAGAGCTTAAGTGGCACTTTAGGTTGCTTTCTTAGGGAACTTACATATGTGTTTTATGTGTAAAGGAAGAGTTTGTCAAATAACTGATGACTAAAAGGACAAACATGTGGAGAAAATTTGCTATGTGTTTATCAATTCTATTTTGTTCTTCCTGATATTATTGTTAAATTACATCACTCAGCTCTCTTGCAGACAGGTTGGGACATATGACTGAGTTCTGATTAATTAAATGTGGGAAGAGATGATAGAAGCCTCTTCCCATTCTGGCCCTGTATCAGTTAGTTTTCAATGTATAACCAACTACTCCAAACTGTATGGTTTCAAGCAACACAATCATTTTATTTGCTCATGATTCATTGAGTCTGCCCAGATCTTCAGATGTGAGTCAGCTGAATGATCTCTGGAGGTAAATTTTTAACTACAGTAGGGCTGTAAAGACTAGGATATCATCACTTATGTGATTAGGCTTCAGCTGGGACAGACCGGATGATTGGGACTCTCTCCATATAGTTGCTCCAGCTAGCTAACCTGGGTTTCTTCACATGGTGGTTCGGGGTTTCCAACAATAAGAGAGAGCAAGCCCCAATGCTTAAGCACTTTCCAATCTTCTGTTTGCATCACATTTGTAATAACCCAATGGCCAAAGAAGATCACAGGACCAAATTAAGATTCAAGGGATAAGAGAATAAAACTCTAACTTTGGATGGGAAAACCTTCAAAATCACATTGCAAAGGGAAATTCATAGTGATGTAGGAGATTACTGCAGCCATTGTTTTCAATTACCACAGACCCATAAGAATCTCACACATGCAATATTCTCATAAAACTTCTGTAGTTCTCCATAAAAATCATCATGAAAAGTCTCTTTTACTTCCGTGGAGACTTTAGAGGTCACATGTAGAAGATGTCAGTGCCAACGAATGGAAAGTTCTGTGTCTCTGATTGTATGGAGCATAACCTACCCTCTTATTCACCAACACACACACAGACACACAGAAACACACACACACATACACACACAAACATACGCTGATATTGTTGAACTCTGGAATGAGTGATACACTTTCATTGTACAAAGTCAATGAGGGTTTGGGGTTGATCATTACAGCATACAGCCCTTCTTATTCTGAAGGACTATCATGAGGTTTATTTCCTACAATTTATCCAGGATACCAGAAGGAAGAATACTATCAGTGTTTCTTTTTCACATATGTGTCTGCATGATGTGTTGGCACCATTATGGCAAACCCTGATGTGGCCCTCATGGACAGGGGTCACAGTTTTAAACAGTGCATGCAGTTGTTCAACTTGCCTGGAAGGAGAGATGACCAAAATAATGATCAACTACACTAACTCAAGGGCAGCAAATAATGGTTTGTTTATATTATCAGAGATTTGGAAAGACTATATTGTAGTAGAGTATCAAGTAATTCTGGGAAGAAATGTATGGGTGTGATACACTTGCTCAACAGCCTAATAAATAAAGTTGTTATGGCAGCAAGAATGGGACTTATACATGGCCTCAAGAACAAGGACTTTCCCTACTAAGAACTATCCTGTTTGTGATTGCTCCTGAGTTACCTGCCTGCAAACAGTGGAGGACTATGCTGAGTCCCCAATATAAAATGATTCCCCAAGTAATAGCCAACCACCAGGAGGGTAATCTTCATTTTCACTGGAAAAGACCCTCTGAATAGGGATCTGCTTTCCCTGCCCACAATGCTCTTGCACCTAGTCCCATCCATGGATATCCTGAATGCCTCATCTGATATCACAGTATCCCACACAGCATTGCTTTTGCTTTACAGCTTAAGAAATGAGGCATTGGCTCACATCTTTAGAACTGACTGACTCACATTCTTGACATTCACCCAATTACCCAGAAGTGACTAAGCAGGTTGATCAGTAGAATAGATTACTAAGACGGCTAACAACAACTTGCATGATTAGATCGCTGCCCTACTCAGTGAGATATATTTTTCTACCTTCTGATCAATTTATGGATCACCTATAGCCAAAATGTTTAGGTCTTGGAAATAAAAAGGCAGAAAAAAAATGGCTGTTTCTCATTATTGTCCCTAATGGTCTACTTATAAAGTTGTGTTTCTCATACCTACAATGCTTGGATCTACTGGTTTTGAAGTCTTAGTTGCTAAAGGAGAAAGTGTACACTGGGTAAACAACAAAGATTATACTGACTAAAAGTTGTGTATGTCAGCCAGTGATTTGGTTTCTTCATACCAGTGAACTAACAGTTAAGAAAGGAAGTTACTTTATTTTCTGGGGTAATTGATTCTGCATATCAAGGACAAATAAGGTTGCTGCTGCACAATAGGAATTAATTGGAAGGAAATTTTATAAGACCCCTCTTAGTACTTCAACAATGTCTAGAGGCCAAAGTTGATGGAAGACTAAAGCAACTCTGCAATCAAGACCACTAAAGTTTCAGACCCTCAGGAATGGAGATTTGGGCTATTATTTCAAGTAAAGAGCTGTTATCTGCTGACGTTGTGACTGAGAGAATAGAGAACATGGAACAAACACTTACAGAATTGAGGACCACAGTAGCTATGCACATTTTCTTTCTTCACTGTTAAATATATATTTACCAAATTCTTTTTCCCCTCCTCCTTATATTAAAGATATTGGTGGTAGATGGCTGAATAGGAACAGCTCCAGTCTGCAGCTTCCAGCATGATCAACACAGAAGGTGGATGATTTCAACATTTCCAACTGAGGTACCTGGTTCATCTCATTGGGACTGGTTGCACAGTGGGTGCAGCCCACGGAGGGTGAGCTGAAGCAGGGTGGGGTGTTACCTCAGCCAGGAAGTGCAAGGGGTCAGGGGATTTCCCTTTCCTAGCCAAGGGAAGCCATGACAGACTGTACCTGGAAAAACGGGACACTCTCACTCAAATACTGCACTTTTCCAATGGTCTTAGCAAACGGCACACGAGGAGATTATATCCCACACCTCCCTCGGCAGGTCCCACACCCACAGAGCCTTGTTCACTGATAGCACAGCAGTCTGAGATCCAACTGTCAGGCAGCAGCCCAGCAGCGGGAAGGGTGTCCACCATTACTGAGGCTTGAGTAGGTAAACAAAGTGGCCAGGAAGCTCGAACTGCAGAGCCCACCACAGTGCTGCATGGCTTGCTACTTTTATAGACTACACCTCTGGGGGCAGGGCGTAGCTGAACAAAAGGCAGCAGAAACTTTTGCAGACTCAAATGTCCCTGTCTGACAGCTCTGAAGAGAGCAGTGGTTCTCCCAGCATGGTGTTTGAGCTCTGAGAACAGAGAGACTGCCTCCCTAAATGGGTCCCTGAACCCAGTGTAGCCTAACTGGGAGACACCTCCCAGTAGGGACCAACTGACACCTCATACAGGTGGGTGCCCCTCTGAGATGAAGCTTCCAGAGGAAGGATCAGGCAGCAACATTTGCTGTTCTGCAATATTTGCTATTCTGCAGTCTCCAATGGTAATACCCAGGCAAACAGGGTCTGGAGTGGACCTACAGCAAACTCCAACAGACCTGCAGCCAAGGTACCTGACCGTTAGAAGGAAAAGTAACAAACAAAGGAATAGCATCAACATCAACAAAAAGGACATCTACATCAAAACCCATCTGTAGGTCACCAACATCAAAGACCAAAGGTAGATAAAACCACAAAGATGGGGAGAAACCAGAGCAGAAAAGCTGAAAATTCTAAAAACCAGAGCATCTCTTCTCCAAAGAATCACAGCTCCATGCTAGCAATGGAAGAAAGCTGGACAGAGAATGACTTTGATGAGCTGACAGAAGTAGGCTTCAAAAGGTTGGTAATAACAAACTACTCTGAGCTAAAGGAGGATGTTCGAACCCATTGAAAGGAAGCTGAAAACCTTGAAAAAAGATTAGACAAATGTCTAACTAGAATAAACAGTGCAGAGAAGACCTTAAATGAGCTGATGGAGCTGAAAACCATGGCATGAGAACTACATGATGTTTGCACAAGCTCAATAGCCAATTCAATCAAGTGGAAGAAAGGGTATCAGTGATTGAAGATCAAATTAATGAAATAAAGCAAGAAGAGAAGTTTAAAGGAAAAAGAAATGAACAAAGCCTCCAAGAAATATGGAACTATGTGAAAAAACCAAATCTACATTTGATTGGTGTACCTGAAAGTGATGGGGAGAGGGCAACCAAGTTGGAAAACACTCTTCAGGATACTTTCCAGGAGAACTTCCCCAACCTAGCAAGCCAGGCCAACATTCAAATTCAGGAAATACAGAGAACACCACAAAGATACTCCTCAGGAAGAGCAACCCCAACGCACATAATTGTCAGATTCACCAAGGTTGAAATGAAGGAAGAAATGTTAAGGGCAGCCAGAGAGAAAGGTCAGGTTACCCACAAAGGGAAGCCCACCAGACTAACAGAGGATCTCTTGGCAGAAACTCTACAAGTGAGAAGAGAGTAGGGGCCAATATTCAACAGTCTTAAAGAAAAGAATTTTTGGCCGGGCACAGTGACTCACACCTGTAATCCCAACACTTCGGGAGGATGAGGCAGGTGGGTCACGAGGTCAAGAGATCGAGACCATCCTGGCTAACACAGTGAAACCCTGTCTCTACTAAAAATACAAAAAATTAGCCAGGCATGATCATGATGATGGGTGCCTGTAGTCTCAGCTACTTGGGAGGCTGAGGCAGGAGAATGGCAGGAACCTGGGAGGCAGAGCTTGCAGTGAGCCGAGATTGTGCCACTGCACTCCAGTCTGGGTAACAAAGCGAGATTCCATCTCAAAAAAAAAAAAAAAAAAGAAAAGAATTTTCAACCCAGAATTTCATATCCAGCCAAACTAAGCTTCATAAGTGAAGGAGAAATAAAATCCTTTACAGATAAGCAAATGCTGAGAGATTTTGTCACCACCAGGCCTGCCTTATAAGAACTCTTCAAGGAAGAATAAACATGGAAAGGAACAACCAGTACCAGCCACTGCAAAAACTTGCCGAATTGTAAAGACCATGGATGCTATGAAGCAACTGATTCAATTAATGGGCAAAGTAACCAGCTAACATCATAATGACAGGATCAAATTCACACATAACAATATTAACCTTAAATGTAAATGGGCTAAATGCCCCAGTTAAAAGACACAGGCTGGCAAATTGGATGGAGTCAAGACCCATCAGGGTGCTGTATTTAGGAGACCTATCTCACATGCAAAGACACACACAGGCTCAAAATAAAGTGATAGAGGAAGATCTACCAACCAAATGAAAAGAAAAAAAAAAAAAAAGCGGGGGTTGCAATCCTAGTTTCTGATAAGACAGACTTTAAACCAATAAAGATCAAAAGGGAAAAAGAAGGGCATTACATAATGGTAAAGAGATCAATTCAGCAAGAAAAGCTAACTGTCCTAAATATATACGCACCCAATACAGGAGCACCCAGATTCATAAAGCAAGTCCTTAGAGACCTACGAAGAGACTTAGAGTTCCACACAATAATAATGGGAAACTTTAACACCCCACGGTCAATATTAGACAGATCAATGAGATAGAAGGTTAACAAGAATATCCAGGACTTGATCTCAGTTGTGCACCAAGAAAACCTAATAGATATCTACAGAACTCTGCATCCCAAATCAACAGAGTATACATTGTTCTCAGCACCACATTTCACTTATTCCAAAATTGACCATATAGTTGGAAGTAAGCACTCCTCAGAAAATGTAAAATAATAGAAATCACAACAAACTGTCTCTCAGACCACAGTGCAATCAAATTAGAACTCAGGATTAAGAAACTCACTCAAAACTGCACAACTAAATGGAAACTGAACCACCTGCTCCTGAATGACTACTGGGTACATAACAAAATGAAGGCAGAAACAAAGATGTTCTTTGAAACCAATGAGAACAAAGACACAATGTACCAGAATCTCTGGGATACATTTAAATCAGTGTGTAGAGGGAAATTTATAGCACTAAATGCTCACAAGAGAAAGCAGGAAAGATCTAAAATCAATGCCCTAACATCATAATTAAAAGAACTAGAGAAGCAAGAGCAAACACATTCAAAAGCTAGCAGAAGTCAAGAAATAACTAAGATCAGAGCAGAACTGAAGGAGATAGAGACACAAAAACCCTTCAAAAAATCAATGAATCCAGGAGCTGGTTTTTTGAAAAGATCAACAAAATTGATAGACCGCTAGCAAGACTGATAAAGAAGAAAAGAGAGAAAAATCAAATAGATGCAATAAAAAACAATAAAGGGGATATCACCACCGATTTCACAGAAATACAAACTACCATCAGAGAATACTATAAACACCTCTATGCAAATAAACTAGAAAAATCTAGAAGAAATGGGTGGATTCCCGGACACATACACCCTCCCAAGACTAAACCAGGAAGAAGTGGAATCTCTAAATAGGCCAATAACAGGCTCTGAAATGGAGGTGATAATTAATAACCTACCAACCAAAAAAAAGTGATGGACCAGGACCAGACGGATTCACAGCCGAATTATACCAGAGGTACAAAGAGGAGCTGGTACCATTCCTTCTGAAATTATTCCAATCACTAGAAAAAGAGGGAATCCTCCCTAACTCATTTTATGAGGCCAGCATCATCCTGATACCAAAGTCTGGCAGAGACACAACAAAAAAAGAATTTTAGACCAATATCCCTGGTGAACATTGATGCAAATATCCTCAATAAAATACTGGCAAACCGAATCCAGCACACATCAAAAAACCTATCCACCACTATCAAGTTGGCTTCATCCTTGGGATGCAAGGCTGGTTCAACATATGCAAATATTAGTAGACATAATTCATCACATAAACAGAACCAACAACAAAAAAACACATGATTATTTCAATAGATGCAGAAAAGGCCTTTGACAAAATTCAACAGCCCTTCATGCTAAAAACTCTCAATAAACTAGGTATTGATGGAATATATCTCAAAATAATAAGAGCTGTTTATGACAAACCCACGGTCAATATCATACTGAATGGGCAAAAACTGGAAGCATTCCCTTTGAAAACTGGCACAAGACAGGGATGCCCTCTCTCACCACTCCTATTCAACATAGTGTTGGAAGTTCTGAGCAGGGCAATCAGGCAAGAGAAAGAAATCAAGAGTATTCAATTAAGAAAAGAGGAAGTAAAATTGTCCCTGTTTGTAGATGAAATGATTGTGTATTTAGAAAACCCCATCATCTCAGCCCAAAATCTCCTTAAGCTGATAAGCAACTTCAGCAAAGTTTCAGGATACAAAATCAATGTGCAAAAATCACAAGCATTACTATACACCAATAACACACAAAGAGAGAGCCAAATCATGAGTGAACTCCCATTCACAATTGCTACAAAGATAATAAAATACCTAGCAATCCAACTTACAAGGGATGTGAAGGACCTCTTCAAGGAGAAATACAAACCACTGCTCAAGGAAATAAAAGAGGACACAAACAAATGGAAGAACATTCCATGCTCATGGACAGGAAGAATCGATATCATGAAAATGGCCATACTACCCAAGGTAATTTATAGATTCAATGCCATCCCCATCAAGCTACCAATGACTTTCTTCACAGAATTGGAAAAAACTACTTTAAAGTTCAGATGGAACCAAAAAAGAGCCTACATTGCCAAAACAATCCTAAGCCAAAAGAACAAAGCAGGAGGCATCAAGCTACCTGACTTCAAACTATACTACAAGGCTATAGTAACCAAAACAGCATGGTACTGGTACCAAAACAGATATATAGACCAATAGAACAGAACAGAGGCCTCAGAAATAACACCACACATCTACAACCATCTGATCTTTGACAAACCTGTCAAAAACAAGAAATTGGGAAAGGATTCCCTGTTTGATAAATGGTGCTGGGAAAACTGGCTAGTCATATGTGGAAAGCTGAAATTGGATCCCTTCCTTACACCTTATACAAAAATTAATTCAGGATGGATTAAAGACTTAAATGTTAGACCTGAAACCATAAAAACCCTAGAAGAAAACCTAGGCAATACCATTCAGGACATAGGCATGGGCAAGTACTACATGACTAAAACACCAAAAGCAATGGCAACAAAAGCCACAATAGACAAGTGGGATCTAATTAAACTAAGGAGCTTCTGCACAGCAAAAGAAACTACCATCAGAGTGAACAGGCAGCCTACAGAATGGGAGAAAATGTTTGCAGTCTACCCATCTGACAGAGGGCAAATATCCAGAATCAACAAATAACTTAAATTTTCAAGAAAAAAATCAACCCCATCAAAAAATGGGCAAAGGATATGAACAGACACTTCTGAAAAGAAGACATTTACACAGCCAACAGACACATGAAAGAGTGTTCATCATCACTGGTCATCAGAGAAATGCAAATCAAAACCACAATGAGATACCATCTCACACCAGTTAGAATGGCGATCATTAAAAAGTCAGGAAACGACAGATGCTAGAGTATGTGGAGAAATAGGAATGCTTTTGCACTGTTGGTGGGACTGTAAACTAGTCCAACCATTGTGGAAGACCGTGCAGCAATTTCTCAAGGATCTAGAACTAGAAATACCATTTGACCCAGCCGTCCCATTACTGGGTATATACCCAAAGGATTATAAATCATGCTGCTATAAAGACACATGCACACGTATGTTTATTGCGGCACTATTCACAATAGCAAAGACTTGGAATCAACCCAAATGTCCATCAGTGACAGACTGGATTAAGAAAATGAGGCACATATACACCATGGAATACTATGCAGCCATAAAAAAGGATGAGTTTGTGTCCTTTGTAGGGACATGGATGCAGCTGGAAACCATCATTCTTAGCAAACTATCACAAGAACAGAAAACCAAACACCGCATGTTCTCACTCATAGGTGGGAACTGAACAATGAGATCACTTGGACTCGGGAAGGGGAACATCACACACCGGGGCCTATCATGGGGAGGGGGAAGAGGGGAGGGATTGCATTGGGAGTTATACCTGATGTAAATGACGAGTTGATGGGTGCAGCACACCAACATGACACATGTGTACCTGTGTAACAAACATGTACGTTGTGCACATGTACCCTAAAACTTAAAGTATAATAATTTAAAAAAAGAAGAAAAAAGGTGTTGGTGGTAGATACCTTATAATTTAGTCAATAAACTACAAAAGAGGAATTTAACTGAACTATGATTTGTAAGAACATGAATGAACATCATTCAGAGGTGAATACAGATACTGATAAAACCTGGGTTTCCTTACTTTAGGAGACAATGAGTATGGCATTATTTGTGTGAGGAATAGTTAGATCAGATTTAGCAGAATGATGTTGCTGTCTTGTTGTTCTGAAATTTAAACATCTGCGTAATTTTATTTATGGATGCTGAGTGTCCAAAAGGATAGATGATGTCAGACATTGTTGAATCTCAGCACCATTCCTGCCTACTGAGGCCCTCCCTATATGCAGGATCTGGTTTACAAAACAGGTTTGGCTAATGACTGGCACTCATCCAAGAGTTGGAAGGTGAAAGGGAAAGATAAACCATTATTCTCTGGCAGCAGTTCCTGGCAGACACATGGGCAGACAGCGGACATGAAATTTGCAGTAGCTTCCTGGCTAAATCCTGCAAAACACCTGCTTCTGTGCTGCAGGCACAGAAGTCCATCCGTGTCAACATCCCTGATTTTCTTTCCTTTCTGAGTTCCTGAACATCAGCAGTTTCTTGACCTCTTTTCTCCTGTCCTTCCAAAAGTTTGTAAGCATTTAATTTACTAATCTTAATTATCTTCCTGCTTGAAATAGCTACAGCTTACTTTCAGTCTTCTGATAAACTGTTGATAAATACCTGTTTTCTGTTTTTCCTCCACTATACCTATTCTGTGTTTAGCCCTGTGAGATGTGATTTAGGCATGGCTATGTCTGCTAACTACTTGTTATATAGCAAACTACCCCAAATTCAGTGACATGAAACAACAACCATTTTATTATGCTCAGAAATTCCAGGGGACAAAAATTTTGACATGATACAACATTGTGGCTTGTCTCTGCTGCATAACATCTTGGCCTTTCTGGAAAGAAACATAAGCTGGAGGTGACCCTACAGCTAAAGACTGAAATCAGCTGAGTGCTTGTTCACTCATGTGTCTGGCACCTGGCTTCGGAGAACTTGCAGCCTACTGTTGCCAGCTCTAATGTGCACACATGGTCTCTCTGCGTGGTTTAGCTTCCTCACAGCATGATAGCCAACGTCACTTCCACTGAACTACATTTCATGATTGCAGTCATAAGCTCTCCCAGACTGAAGGAGAGGGCCATAGACCCCCCGTTCTTGATGTTAGGGGTGACTAGAAAATTGAAGCCATGTTTTAGAACTTTAATACCATCTGATTGAGAAGATAGAACAAATATACTTGCAGTTATAGTTCCTCCTACTGGGAGAGTCTGTTTTATCATTTGGGTCTCAAACTCTTTCTTGAGAGCCTTGATCTCACACCATATAGAACAGTGGTTAAGCACAGTGGCCATGAAGCCAGTATCTCAGTTTATTTTTTCATTTTTTATTATTATTGTTATTTTATTTTATTTTATTGAGATGGAGTGTCATTCTTGTTGCCCAGGCTGGGGTGCAATGTCATGATCTCAGCGCACTGCCACTCTGCCTCCCAGGTTCAAGTGATTCTCCTGCCTTAGCCTCCTGAGTAGCTGGGATTACAGGCACCCGCCACCATGCCCAGCTAATTTTTTATTTTTACAAATACATGTAAAATACATGTTGCCCAGGCTGGTCTCGAACTCCTGACCTCAGGTGATCCACCTACCTAGCCTCCCATAGTGCTGGGATTACAGGCATGAACCACTGTGCCTGGCCACTGTCTCAGTTTAAATCCCAACTGCACTGCATGCTAGGTATGTGCCCACAATTACTCTTTGTGTTCTTGAGCATCTTCACATATAAGAGGATAACAATTGTACCCACTTCAGAAGCTTGGTTTAAGCCTTGTAGTGAGTTGCATGATAGACCACAACAAAAGACACTGTCTACCTGGAACCTGTGAATGTGACCTTATTTGGAAAAAAAGAGTCTTTGTAAGTGTAATTAAGTCAGAAATCTCAAGATGAGATTATTCTGGATTAGGACGGGCCTTTATAAAAGAACAATAAGTGCCTTTATAAAGCAACAATTGTGTTTGACTTATAAGAAGTGCTAGGCCGGGCGCGGTGGCTCACACCTGTAATCCCAGTACTTTGGGAGGCCGAGGCAGGCGGATCACAAGGTCAGGAGATGGACACCATCCTGGCTAACAGGGTGAAACCCCGTCACTACTAAAAATGCAAAACAATTAGCCGGACGTGGTGGTGGGCACCTGTAGTCCCAGCTTCTCAGGAAGCTGAGGGAGGAGAATGACATGAACCTGGGAGGCGGAGCTTGCAGTGAGCCGAGATGGTGACACTGCACTCCAGCATGTGTGACAGAGCAAGACTCTGTCTCAAAAATAATAATAATAATAATAATAATAATAATAATAATAATGAGTGCTGTATGAGTGTTAACTATCTTTACTTCAAATATCTCCCCTTCTCTCCACTCTCATCCACATGACTTTGTTTCACAGTTCCTATCACTAGTTCAAATTTTCTTGTTTCTTATTATATTCGTTCCTATCCTAGAATGCAAACACATTGATAGCAGAATCCTTGCCTGTCTTTTTCACTGTTGGATCCCCAGTTAAACATGGTGATCACTATGTACTGAATAAATGAGTAATCATATTGTCATGGGGAAAGAAAAATCACAGAAAAAGTAAGTGCTAAACGATATGGGCCAATGAGATTTCGAATGGGAAGTTCGTGACGGAATAGTTTACAAGGCTTCATAAAAGAGGTTGAAATTGAGATGGAATTTAAGGAGGATGTGAAGTTTAACATGGGAAACATACTGGAGGCTGGAAATAAGTCATTCATTTTTATAGTTCCTTTTAATAATATGGGTGTCTAGAACATACAAAATACTCAAAAATGCAATTTTAAATTTAGTTGAATTTAGGAAGGTAGGTATTCCAGGAAATGAATGGTACGAGTAATATATAAAGGAATTCTATGAGGAATCAATATATAAGTTCAATGGAAACAAACATCCTGAATCAATTTTTTTGACAGTAGGATTGGAAAATCTTTTTCATATATAAACTTCTCCTACATCTGACTTAGCACTGATTCCATTTTATTTAGAAAGAGCTTTAGTTCTCCTGGAAATATGCCCACTAGGAAGACAAACTCTGAATCTTTACTGAAACTAGTGCTTATTCCAGTTTGGTTATTATGAAGATAGATAGCGCTTCCAGCATTTCTAATCTCTGCTTACAAAACTAATGATTCTTGATTCGGCCTGTTCATCACATCTTGTCTCTTTTCCCTGAATCAGGATGAATTTCCCCTTAAATAAATCAAGTTTTTTTTTTTTTTTAATTTTCTGTATTTTTTATAGTTCTCTTGGCTGCACATATGGTTATTGCATCATAAGGAAAATCAAAGAAAATACCAACTTTTTCTGTGTTTTCTATGACTCCAAGCTATTTGCTTTCATAAACGATTTCCTTTTATTAATAGGCAAGTGAATTGAACTGATTTTTTCAACTCAATTTCTAAGCATTTTGCTACACATCTAATTTACATCTCCCTTTATTGTTATGACAGACTAGAAGACCATTTTCCTTTCTTATCTCAGTTGTGCAATGACCTGTATAAACAAAACTACTTTTAAAATATGTCTTAACAAGTAATCAGAATTGTAAACAACTTAAATCAACATACACTGAAAATAACTCTCCAGAAAAGGCAAGCATCTTTCAGAAACACTATGTTAAAAAGGAAATCACAGAAGGAGACGTTAGAGTGTATGATACAATGACTAATTTTGCTGCCTGAATATTTCTTCTCTATTTTATGTTAACTATGTAAAATAATGTTGAATTTTAATGAGAAAAAAATCACATATAACTAATTTAAATATAGGCTGTTTATTTTCCAGCAGCCTCTTTTTCGCCTAAGATTCATCATCTGTAAAATGAAGATATTTATGGTGCTGTGTCCTGGGTTGATTCACTGTTATATAATTTTTTGGATTTTGTTTTGTTTTATTTTATCTCATTCCTGGGCATGATATTGACCCACAGATATTTACTATAATAAAAGAAAAGGCATATTGATGGCACTGAAAAAGAGCCTAATGATTTATTTTTATTTTTCTATGGGGCACTGGACCCAAGCTTATCTAAACTGGAACGTAAAGAATCCTTTCTTTCTTATCCTTTCTTTTACATCTTCTCTTTATCAAATCCTATAGAGTTGGTCATTCTGGACAGTAGCTCTGCAGAGCATGATGCTGGAAGGCAGAAATGTTCACGCAAAGGTGCTTGTTTAATTCACCCTGTTGAGCAATCACCACAAAGAGCCAAGGCAGATCTGCTTGAACGCCTCGTGCCACGCTGGGTTACAGTGATTACTCCTATTCAACAGAGGTGTCTCATGCAGCACACATCTTTTATTAGCTCTGAGATTATTTCTCTCCAGGGCCTTTCTACATCACTCCCTGTTTCTGTAATTAAGTTAGGTACCTAGAGATCCATCTTACTTTTTTTCTACACTGGGATATCACATAGTTGAGATCTGCTTTGTTTATTTAGATGGAGACAATGGGGAGTAGAAAACCCAGTATACCATCACCTAGTCTCAGATTTAATTGGCGAATATTCTTTTGGATGGAAGTGCATCTGCTCGGTGAAATTGTAAATGGCCACTTACCTCTTGGAACTGAATCACTTCTAGTCTGCTTTTTCTGTGTCTCCCATAATAGAACAGTAAACAATTCAAGGGCAGGGTTATTTATTCTCTTTTGCTTCCTCGGTGCTTCACCTAACATCTTCCAGCACACACCTACAGTCCTATTTAAATAACAATTATCCCACACTGAGTCAGAGCAAATAATAAAGCTTACTGCAGATTCATTTCAAGCCCCAGTGAACTGGAAGGTCAAAACCTGGGGAAAAAAAAAAAAAGTCAACCTAAAAAACAAATAACTCAGCCTCTCTCAAGCTCCAATAACAACTTGGAGAACTCAATGGCAGAAACAGTGCCTGAAATATTATTTATCCATTCAAACTATCAAATTACTTGTTTTAATTTGGAGGCAAATCTCTGAGATTACACATACTCATAGTCCACATTATATAGCAATCAAGGAGAGATTAAACAATGTTAGACTCATTTCCAAACACTTTACCTACACTAATTCATTCAGTGCTTACCACAACCCCATAAGATAGATACTATAATTATCTCCATTTTGCAGATGAGGAAACTGAGATGTGTAGAGGTCAGTAATGTGCTCAAAGTCACACAGATAACAATAAGATCAGAGAGGTTTAACCCTAGTTAGTGGGAAAAAAATGACAAAATAAATTTAACGGAGTTTATTTGTGGAAAGAACTGTTTGTGAATTAGGAAGCCTTCAGGATCACAAGAGGTTGGATAATTCTACTCTGTAACATGGGCAGTGAGTATTTATAGACAGAAAAAGAACTGAAGAAAGCAGAAAAAAAGAACAGAAAGCAGTTTGGTTTTTTCAAAGTTACTTTCCTTGTAGAGGTTAAAGCGGAGAAAATGACCTTATTATGCCAACTAAAACTGGCCTGTTTTGGAACTTAGTTATTATTTCTCTTCCTCCTGATTGCTCAGAAATTCAGATAAACAACTTAGTTTTGGCTTGGTGATGTTTTATTTTAGCATGAGTGACTCCATTTTGGTTTGGTTTGTTGAGGCCTAGTGCAGGAGTTTTGTCCAAATCAATCAATGGCTTTCTATGAATTTTACTTAACAGTTATTTGGCTCTGAAACCTGAAACTCTTACTAAACACGCTTGACCAGTACCTACTTATTGAAATGCAAATATGAGGAACATGCTTTCAAGAGTTCTCACAATGTTGTTCCTTAATCATGCCAGTTTCTCTATCCCTACACCTTGTCTAATATTATGTTCTTAGGAAAAGATGGGGAGTAGGTCTAAGAAGAAGTTATGGTGTAGAGAGCTGCATGTAGAGATTTGCATACATCTCTGCTCTATGGGCAGAATATAGGTCATACAGAAAGAAGAAGAGGAAAACTTGAGTCTTGTCTTCCTGGGTGAACAGGGAGAGATATAGGAGATAAGACTGAAAGAAGAGTTGAGCCACTTGTGTCTTAGTCTCCCTTTTCGGACTGAAGTCTGAGATGGGGAGATAAGTTAGAGAAGATGTGGGAAAACTAATAGCAGGTGAAGTTTGTCCTACATCTAGATAGAAACTTTGGGAGATGAATCTTAAGATCCCCCCTGCAATAACCTGAGGAAACTGCATGGTGAGATGGAGTGAGAGACTGACTCAGTGTTCTCAATTCGTGGAAGAAACTCTTATGCTCACCTAAGGCTCATTTGGAAGCTGATTAGAGCCTGGCTGGGTCAAACTCACTAAATGGGATGGACCTTTAATCAAAGCCAAAACTGCTGGTGGAGTACCCGAGTCCTAGGTTTACATTGGTCTTTTGGGGCACCAGTGAGAATGAAGATAAAGCTGAATCTGCAGCAGAGACTACCGGGACCTAATAAGTTGAATAAGCATGGTCAGGAATTACACAAACTGGCAAATGCCAGCAGGGTACCTACAGGGAGGATCAGAACGACCACACCTTGGCAGCACAACTAGAGACCAACAAGGCACCAGGGGCCTCCCATTTTTGTGTTTTTAATTGGAAAAATTAAAATGGGATTTTTAAACATTAAGTTATGTGCAAATGTCAGCCTGAAGCAGCAGCAAATAGCTAGAAGAGGGGTTAGTCTGAAAAAAAAATTGAGTCATTTTTTTTAAAGACACTGAAGAGCCTAAAGTGACTTTAAATTATTCCATTATGCTCTGACTGAGTTAAAATTAAAGTTTTATTTCCTACTACTATTGAAGTGGGATTCATGAGGAATATCAATAAAAGGGAATAAATAACTACCTTTTCTTCACCTTGGTGTTGTAGTCTTTTAAATTTTGATTTGGCTGCAAAAAAACAGCTGGGCATGGTGGCGGGTGCCTGCAATCCCAGCTATTAAGGAGGCTGAGGCAGAGAATTGCTTGAACCCAAGAGATGGAGGTTGCAGTGAGCCAAGATCACGCCACTGCACTCCAGCCTGGGTGACAGAGTGAGACTCCATCTTTAAAAAAAAACAAAAACGAAAAAATATGAAAGGTTTTGCATACATCTCTGCTCTATGGGCAGAATATAGTGTAATGTTGCTTTTAAACTTATTTTTAAAGGGTAAACATTAGTTTAGAAATTGGCTCCTAGTAAAGGTTGAAAAGTTCTATTTATCCTTAACCCCTTGAAGAATGTTATTAAAGATGTGAAAAAGCCTCAAAATATTAAGTAAATGCTAAGATTATCTAAATTTTTATGGGTTAAACTATTGCTAAAATCTAATGGATCATGTAATACATCAGTTTGGTTGTCTATTGATGCATACTAAACAGCCCTAAAATTTCATAGCTTAAAATAACCATGATTTATTGTTCACAATTCTGCAATTTGAGCTAGTTCAGCTGGGTGGATCTTCTGCTGTCCTTGCCTGTGCTGATTCATATGAAGGCAAGCCTCTGGTGACTCAGTTGAGTATAAGATGCAACGTCTAAGTTGGTGTCATTCAAATGTCTAGTCACTTGGTGTTGGGTATTAGCTAGAATTCTCTCTCCAAGTAGTTTCTCACTATTCAGTAGTCCAGTCTGAGCTTCCACACATTGCACAAAGAATGTTACAAGAGAGTGAAGGGGAATGTTTCAAAGTCTTTTGAGGCCTGGACTCTACTGATATAAAGTTACTTCCTCTACATTCTGCTGTCACAGAAAGTCAAATAGCCAACTAAGATTTGGGGCTGGCAAAAGGAATTCTACCGCTTCATGAAAGGAGCAATGAAATGTCTTGGGTATTTTTTTCAGTGCACCTCGTATACCTCCCACCTGTTCTGTGGTTCTATGGTTAAAATTGAATTTAATACATATTTTAAACTCCTTAAGACCTTACTGTTAATTTTTATATGTTTACTTTTCACTTATACTTAATTTCCTATTTATGTTTTCTATCATTTTTCATTCTTTCTTCCACTCAAAAAAATATATGTAAGATCATTTTTCCTTTGTCTGAAGGATTCCCCCAATATTTTCTTTGGTGTGAGTCTGTGGTTGATTAACTCTCTTTGTTTTTCTTGTCTGGAAATGCAAACATTTTACCTTTTGTTAAAAAATATACACTATTCTGGCTTGGGAGTTATTTTCTTTCAGAATTTTAAACATATATTTCCATCAACTTCTGACTTCCATTATTGCTAATGAGAAGACAGATGTTAGTCTTACTTCTTTTCCTTTCAAAGGAATGTCTTTATCTCATCTGGTGCTTTTACATTTTCCATTTTTTGTTATTTTTCATTAGCTTTATTACAATGTGTCTAGATAATTTGTAATCACTCTGTTTTGGGTTCTCAGAACTTGTTTCAGTGGCTTATGATCTGTGGCTTACATCTAGGGATATATTGCATTAATTTTGGAAAAAAATGTAATTTTTCTCAGCAGAAGTATTTGTAAATTTGTAATTGTCGCAAGTAAAAAATATTATGATGTCAGGCTTCTGATTCTAATAGTGACCATTTTTCTTATATTAGCAACTGAAGCAGACCAGAGAGGCATAGTTTTTAAAAACCCAGCAGAGAGCTTGCACACATAAGCAACCTAAATCAGCTAAACTATAGGAAGTGATGAGACTCTCACAGAAGAGAGACTATAGTTACTTTCCCCTCTGGCAGAAAAGGAGGAGGAGAAGGAGGAGAAATTCACTATAGATGAGGATCAGGAAAAACAGCTGAATCTTCAATAAGTATTTAATGGCCGTGAGTGACCTGAAATAATATATTACCATTTCAGGGAGTTGTATCTTCATGGAGGGTTAGCACCTTTGCACCAACTATTTTTCTTACTCTTCACTCAATACTTGAGTATAGTTTTCCAAAATCTGGCAGCAGGATAGGAGAGGGGCATGGGAGATTTCCTAATTGCAAGAAAAGAGAAGGATAAGAGAGCCAAGGGGTACATTTGTTCTTTCCTTTCTTCTTTCTTTTCTCTCTTTCCATTGCTGTTGTAACAAATTACCAAAAACTTGGTGGTTTAAAATGATATAAATTTATTCTCTTAAGTTCAGAGGCCAAAATTCTGAAATCAGCTTCATTTTGCCAAAACCAATATGTCAACAGGGCTATGCACCTTCCAAAGGCTCCACAAAATAATCTATTTCTTTGCCTTTTCTAGTTTCTAGAGCTGCATTTCTTGCATATATTGCCTCATGGCCCCTTAATCCATCTTTAAAGACTGAAGTGTAGCATCCTTAATCGCTCATTTTTTCTGCTAAGGTTGTCACAGCACCTTCTCTTCTGTCTCTGTCAAATCTCCCTCTGCATCCCTCTTAATCCCTTATGATTGCATTTAGGACCTATCATCTAGAAAATCCAAGATAATTTCCTCATCTCAAGATCCTTACTTTAATCATATATGCAAGGTTACTTTTGCTATGCAAGATAACCCTCACAGCTTTCAGAGATTAGGACCTGGCTAGTTTTGGGAACTATCATTCAGTTTACAACACTGTCTTTCTCTCTCCATCCTCCTTCTAATTCCTTCTTTTTTCTTATTCCTTTTCTTGTTCTATTACCTCCCTCCCTACTTCTCTGTCTCTCTTCTTTCCTTTAACAATATTTATTAAGTGCCTGCTACCTACTGGGTGATGTACTTGGCATTTATGTACAGTTTTTTAATTACACAAAACAATATCATATGTTGCCTTATGTAGTCATTGCAATCTTCTCGAGTCATAGCTGTGATCATTATATTTGCAGATAAAGACACGTTTGTTCTTCTATAAATGTTCATGTGCCCTCAAATTCATATGTTGAAACCTAATTCCTAATGTAATGATATTTGGCAGTGGGGCCTTTAGGAAATGTCTTGGTCCTTTTGGGCTGTTTAACAAAATGTCGTAAACTTGGAAACTTATACATGACAGAAATTTATTTTTCACGATTCTGTTCCGAAAGTTAGAAAGTCCTAGATCAAAGAGTTAGCAAATTCAGAGTGTAGTAAGGCCCTACTCCCTGATTCATAAATGGTATCTTCTCACCACATCCTCACATGATTGACATGAACAAGGCAGCTCGCTGGAGTCTGCTTCATAAGGGCACTAATCCTATGTATGAGGTCTATGCCCTTATGACCTAATCACCTCCCCAAAGGTTTTGTCACCTTGGGGGTTAAGATCATAGCAGGGAGTGATCAGACTCCAAAGGGGAAACTGAGAGAAAGGGGATTAGAGTCCTTATATAAAGGCCTCAGAGAACTCCCTCCTCCTTTCTGACATGTGAGGACATAGTGAAAAGATGGTGGTCTGTGAACCAGGAAAACTGGCCCTCACCAGATGCCAAATCTGCTGTTGCCTTGATCTTGGACTTACCAGCCTCCAGAACTGTGAGAAATAAACTTCTGCTTTTTATGAACTACCTCAGTCTATGACTTTTTTTTTTTTTTATAACATCCTGAATAGCTAAGACATTTCTAAATGACAGAGGAGGTCTCCAAGTTAAGGTGTCTGATTTTACATGCTTTGACTTTTCCATGCATATCTGCTATATCCTTTCTCTGACTGATTACTCCTCCATAATAGGGTTTAACTCAGTTTGACTTGCCTTTTGATAGTTATATCTTCCCTTAGCTACATGAGGAGCATGTTCTATTCATTTGGGTATCCCCAAATTTAGAATAGCACTTTTTCCATATCAGGAACTAACAGATGTTTGCTAAATTGAATTAAAATGCATATTTTCTAGTCACTTCCATTTCTCTCATTGGTTCATTCCAGGAACACAGGTTGCAGAGTTTGCATTATTCTGGGTCTTCTCTTCCCTGTGGTTGACCCAAATCTGGATGGTCAATCTTTGAACTCCAACCAGTGAAGAAAGAAAACATTAGAATAAATTGCTTTTGTCTCTCTCTCAACTCTTTCACTTGTTTCACATAAAGGAAAGAATTTCATGAGTGACTTTTAGGTGAAAAGAGCTGTTATCTATTGCTTCTAGTGTGGTCTGCAAAAGCTTAAAAAGAAAGGTCTCTCTGGCTCCCTTTTGGCATTTTGGACATGCTACAGCTGAGACATAGCACCTGCTTCTATTCCTGATCTCCCAACCATAACACAATTCAGAAAGTCTTACTATTGACAAGCCCAGCTGATCCTCTGCTTTCTTAATGGCAGGGTGTATTTTTCTCCCCTTTCATTGAGTGGGTAAGTCAGCATTGGACAATTCCAGAAAATAAGAGTTGAAATTCCACTATTATCCCTTCTACTCTTTTTTGGGGATTCCAAAACAAATGTTGTCCTTTTTTATATTGGATTTTATGAGCTGCAATAGTGGCCAGGACCCCGGAGAAGAGATATGGGAAAATCAGAGATTTCAGACCCCAGCCTCAACCCTGTGCCCCAAGCAGTCGTATTACTATTCCCTTGTCTCCTTGTCATAAATTCCCTTGTTTTCCATTCCTACTGTCACTACCCTACTTTTGGTATTCATCATATCAGTCCTGAATGATTGAAGTAGATGCTTAATAAGCTGTCAAGCAGGTGTACTGCATGATCAATGTAAACTTGCATGTGTGTTTGTGACCTTGCTGCCATTTTTCCCGTTTGGAACACACTCTTCTATGTATTTCCTTGTAAAAGATTTTTTGAAGACCTGATGAGGTCAAGTTAAGTCAAATGTGCTTTATCCATGAACTCTTTCGCAGTAACTCAGTTATATAGTGAAGTCTTATTGTTCGTATTTCATAATATATATGTAATTTAATTTATATCTGTATATATTTATTTATTACATATATTTCATTCAACCACCATTTTAAGCATCTGTCTATTAGTGTACTAGATATAAATTACACTTCATCCTTCTCTACCTAAGCACTATGCTCTAACAAGGCTATCTCTGTGGGCTAAATCAATTATTTACCTTGACATTGGGCTTCCAGTGGGATTGGTCAATGGAATTGCCAGTGGGATTGGTCATCCAGTCCTACGTAAGAGAGAGGAAAGAAAGTGAGGAAGGAGAGGGTTTTTGGCCTCTGGCTTTCTCCCTGCAGGATTGTTGTGGGTTGGGTATGTTCTTCTACTGATGGCCACAACTCTTATCAAGAAGGCTTCTGCAATCATAACTGCTATTTCTGAGTTCTGGAATTTGCTCCCTCTGTGTAGTTTCAGGCTTGAGAATAGTAACATGCAGTCATTGAAGTAGCCCTGCTTCTTGACCTTTCACACTACCCACATGTTTGTAAATTGTCCCTTTCTTAAATTTGTCACAATTAGCCAGTTTGAAACTCCTCTTTCCTATCAATACACCTGGTTTGTTGTAACACATCTTAGCATGGGCAACACAAAGTGCACCAAAAAGATAAACGGTTTTCCATTCTCCAGGGTGTGGGCCAATACTGTGTCATACAAAGGCAAAGTATAGGAGCTTACATTTGCAGGAGACATAAAATAAACAGAATAAATATAAGACAGCCATAGGTGGAGTGGCTTATAAACAAGAGAAATTTATTTCTCACAATTCTGGAGGATGGGAAGTTCAAGATCAAGGCAGTGGCAGAATCACTGCCTGGTGAGGGCCTCTTTCCTGGTTCATAGATGGCCATTTCCTCATTGTGCTCTCGCATTGTGGAATAGGTGAGATGGTTCTGGATTTCTTTTATAAGGGCACTAATCTTATACATAAGGGATCTCCCTTCATGACTTAAGCATCCTCCGAAGGCCCCACTTCCTAATACTATCATATTGGAGGCTAGGATGTCAACACAGAAATTTTGAAGGACACACACTTTCGGTCTATAGCAACTAGAATTTAAAACCTTTCAACAGGCAACTTTGTCTGGTTCTGTGCTGTATTTTTAGCTCTAAGAATAGTTCTTGACACATGATAGGTCCTCAATAATTGTTTGTCAGATGAATGAATGAATACACATACATGTGCATTCCTTCATTCAACTAATACTTATTTAGTGCCTACTTTGCTGGGCACTCAGAATAATATAAAATGACAAAGTTCTTGTCTTTAGGGATTTGACAACTAATATTCTTTCGATCCAACAATATTATAATTTCCTTGGCATGCATTTTATTTACTGAATTTCTTTTTATTCCCAGTCATGCTGAGGCCCTCTACACATAACAAAATAAGCAGTAAAATTAGTTGAGTCTTGTTTGTGCGTGACCCAATGGCTTGTTTTAACAATAATGTGGATTTTATTGACCCACAGGTACAAGAAGTATTTCATAGTACAAATTTAGTTCAGGATCTGGTTGCATCCAGCCTCTCAATAAGCATTAGCTACTGGTCTTTTTCTTTTCTTGGCACTCCTCTCCCCTTTCTCTTGATGTTAGCTTAATTTTCAACTGTTCTTTGCCAATAGTGGTAGATATTTGCTCATATATCACCTCAAGCTTACAACCTTCTGCTTTGCAAATGTCTGCAGAAAAAGCTTCTTTCCTAAGAGTTCCAGCACAAGTCTTGGGTGTATCTTCCATTGACTCATTGTGGGTCACATGCCTATCTTTGATCGAGTGATTGTAGTCAGAGAGACAGGAGTTTCTGATTAGCTATCTCTAACTCACACATCACCACTGGAGTCAGTCAGTTACATAAATAACTTGGACTTAGCCACGTAGCTAAATAACTTGAATTTAGAGAAAGTCCTAAGAAAAATAAGGTTTGTATTACAAAAAGAAGAGGAATGGACACTTATCAGACAAAAGCAATAGATGTCCCAGATACTCCACTAAAAAGCTTTCTTTGTAAACTTTTTTTTGGGGGGTGGGGCGGGGACAGAATTTTGCTCTTGTTGCCCAGGCTACAGTCCAATGGTGTGGACTTGGCTCACCACAACCTCCGCCTCCTGGGTTCAAGCGATTCTTCTGCCTCAGTCTCCTGAATAGCTGGGATTACAGGCATGTGCCACCACGCCCGGCTAATTTTGTATTTTTAGTGGAGACGGGGTTTTTCCATGTTGGCCAGGCTGGTCTCGAACTCCCGACCTCAGGTGATCTGCCTTCCTGGGTCTCCCAAATTTTTGGGATTACAGGTGTGAGCCACCACGACTGGCTCCAAAAGCTTTATTCTTTATACAGTGATATTCTAATTAAAGCTATGAATTTGAACTAATTGGGAGGTGGAAATTTTGGCTAAATTAGTGGAAGCATTTTAAAAATTGTGTTTATTTCAAATAATTTTTTTGTGAACATGCAACAGAACAAACTCACAAGACATTGCTTCCACTTCTATGAGACTTACTGCTATAAAAAAAAATACATGGAGTTTGTAATTAGCATACTCTTAATTTCTATAAGAGAAAAGCTGCTTCTAAAGTATTTGAGAATGATTGAAAATTTAGTTCTTTAAGAGGTTTTGAATACTTCACTGTAATTCTTCTTACAGTATTAATTTACTTGGGCAAATTATCAGATTTTGAATTAATGAGGTTTTAATACATATGCAAATGAAAGTCTCTAGTTTGCTTTAAATAATCCTCAAGGCACAGTGTTCTCTGTACAACATGGGGATAGTTTGGCAAATGTTTGCTGAATTTTTTTTAGAGCAAAATCCTTTAAAGATTAGCCCATGTACTTATTTAAATTTTGTTAATTTGGTTTTAAGCATATATATTTTTTTCCTCAAGGCAAAGTAAGTCTTGCTTATTTTAGATCTCTTCCTTTAACCAGAGAATTTCCTTACTTTTTCTTGGAATAGTGTAGTGTGTTCTATGGCAGTGTCACTAAAATGTGGTCCCTAGACTACTAGAGATATGCAAAAAAAAAAAAAAAAAAAAAAAAAAAAGGTAGAGAAATTAAGAGTATTTCAAACCTTTTATAGCAATTAGATATTTTTACAATATCCAAATGCATGCTCAGAAGATTAATCTGTTTAATATAGAAAAGACCCAGTTGGGTAATCTTGAACTTGCATAATGAGTCACACATGCCATGAGTTGCATCCTGGCAATGTACAGTTGGACATCATATCGTGTGCAAGGGATTGGCAAAAAAAAAAAAAAAAAAAAAAAAAAAAGTCTCAACCCATATAATTTAAAAAGAATAATTTTGCCAAAAAAATTTATGAAGCAATCAGAAAGCTACCAAGGCAGTGAAGAATTACTCAGCCCAAATATGGAAGAAGATACCATTGTCCAAGGCCTCAAATTATCGTGGCAATTTTTTATCGGTAGCATCTGGAGCCTAAATAAAATCATACAGGCATATGTAGAACAAGAAATGTGATTAATAATCAAAATAAGCATTAGACAATATAAGTAGATATACTGACAATCCAGATAATGGAGTAATCAGATAAAGAGTTTAAAATAACTATGTTTAATATGCTCTAGATATAAGATAAAATTGGGAATTTTGTCAGAGAACTGAAAAGTATTTTATAAAAGTATCAAAAGGAAATTATGGATTGAAAAGATACAATAATTGTAATAAATAATTCAATGAATAGATTTATCAGCAGTTTAGATGTAGCTCAGAAAAAAGAAATAGGGAAATGGTGGCTCAGATGGAAATACATAGAATGAAGCAAAGAGAGATAAAATGATTGCACAAACACACAACTGTGAAAACATCTATGTACATGTAACTGAAGTTCCAAAAGGAGAAGAGGAAAGAAAATGGAGTCAGAGAAATATGTGAAGAGAAAATAGCTGTGATTTTTCCAAACTGGCAAAAGATTTCAAGCCACAGATTCAAGATGCACTATGAAACTTAAGCCAGATAAATACAAAGAAAACCAAACTAAGGCACATCACAGTCAAATTGCTAAAAACCAAAGAAATTAGAAAAATCTTCAAAGCATCTGAAAAAGTATGTCTTGAATGAGCAACAATTAAACTAATACCTGATTTTTCACAGAAACCATGGATAAAGAATAGCAATGAAATAAAATGTCAAACTGTCAAAACAAAAACAAGAACCTGTTAACCTACAAGCCTATACTCTGAGGAAATAGTCTTCAAAAATAACTGTAAAATCAGGGCATTTTTAGACAAACAAAAACAGAGAGAATTTATCACCAGCATATGACCCCAGAGAAAATAAAAATATTCTGCTAGTAAAATAAAAATAATCATAGTAAGAAGATAAGATTTGCAGGATGATGTGAACTACAATGCAATAGAAAATATGTGGGCAATTGAATACTAATGATGAAAAACAATATAATGTCTTATGGAATTTGAAATGCATAGAAAACTAAAATAGTAACAAGTATATTGTTATAGTCATGAGGAGGAATAAATAGAGATAAATGTTGCAAGTGCTTTTCATAGCGAGAATAAAGAAAAAAAGTTCTCATTTACATGTTCTTATTTACATTAAAATTTTGCTGAGTCTATTGCAATGGTTCCCAACCAAGGATAATTTTGACCTCCTGAAGACATTTAACAATATCTGGAGACATTTTTTATTGTCACGAGTAGGGTGATGTGACTGCTGCTGCTAAAATCTTACAATGCACAGGTAAGTTCCTCTCATAACAAAAGATTTTCCGGCTCAAATTGTTAATAATGCTGAAGCTGAGAAACCCTGATGTAGAATCACCCCTAAAGGATAGAATAAAAGTATAAAAATCAAACTGACAGAGAGAGAAAAATAATAAATTTCAATGGGGATAAAACATAGGAAAAAGGAAAACAGAGCAGGTGAAACAAGTAAAACACAAATCATATGATAATACATTTAAATACATTTAAAATCCATTCTATCAATAATTGCATTAGATGTAAGTAGATATTTTTAAACTTCTGCAGTTTAAAAATATTATTTATATTACATAAAACAAGCACTTATAACTTATATAAGTTTTATGTAATATAAATATAAGTGCTTGTTTTATGTAATATAAATATAAACGTGCCACTTATAACTGTACCTTAAAATAAAATAAATGCATTGAAATGCAGATTTTAAAATTAAATAATGTAGAATAGTTTCTGCAAAATGAATAAATGAAAAAAAAATTCAGTTTTCCGTTAATCTCTAGAAATAATCATACAGTGTTTTTCTCTTATCTCTCTCTTCATCTTGACATGTTAATCAAATTTTTGAACTACGACAGTCAATAGTAACTGTAGACTCAATTTTGTGATAGATTATTATCTCCACACTTATAATAATAATGGGACAGATATTGTCAGATTATTAATTTCATGAGGGGAGAGATTTGGTCTGTTTTTTATCTCCCTGCTATAAACACAGAATCTTCCATGGAGCCTGGTATATAGCAAATACTCTTTATATAGGATGAATTGAAAATGTTTGTGGCATTTCTTTACGGCATTCATTCATCTCAGTACTTTTCAAACTTTTTGGTCTCAGATCCCTTTACATTGTTAAAAAGCATTGAGGATACCATAGAGCTTGTGTCATATCTGCTAATTACCATATTGGAAATTAAAATAGAAATATTTTAAAGCCTTTATTAAAACTCATCAAAAATTGTGAAATACTATATGTTAACATAACTTACATATTTTAATAAAAATAACTATTTTAAAAACGTTAATGAGAATAATAGCATTGTTTACCATTTTGCAAATTTCTTTAATATCTGGTTCAATAGAAGACAGTTAGATTCTTGTATCTGCTTATGCATTCCATTCATTGCAATATGTTATTTTGGTTGAAGTATATAGAGAAAATTCAGTCTTACAAAATACACAGTTGGAAAAATAAAAAGAGAATTTTAATAGCCTTCTCAGAAAACAGTTGATATTACCATTTGATAGTATGCCAAAACTTGACAAAGAGTAGTTTCTTAGAGGTTAGTTGCAATATGCAATAGAAAAATATATATATTACCTCTTCTTACTCTTTTACATTAAAGTCTGTGGATCTGGCCAGGCATGGTGGCTCACACCTGTAATCCCAGCACTTTGTGAGGCTGAGGCAGGCTGATCACCTAAGGTCGGGAGTTCGAGACAAGCCTAACCAATATGGAGAAACTCTGTCTCTACTACAAATACAAAATTAGCCAGGTGTGGTTGCGCACGCCTGTAATCCCAGCTACTCGGGAGGCTAAGGTAAGAGAATCGCTTGAACCTGGGAGGTAGAGGTTGCAGTGAGCCAAGATTGCGCCATTGAACTCCAGCCTGGACAACAAGAGCTAAACTCCCTCTCAAAAAAATAAAAATAAATAAATAAATAAAATAAAATCTGTGGATCTGTTTTGCATTTTGGATCTTTTATTTATGCATAATTTTCTAATATCATTGGTCATGTGGAAAAAATTGGCTCACTTGAGTTATGAAGATCTTCCAAATGCTAGCACATTTTATGGTACATTTTTAAAATTGCATTCATTAATATAACCACTAATCTGATCAGAAAATAATGGGAAGTAGTCAAGCTCATGATGTTAGGTACAAGTTTCAAAAATTCTAACTTTTGTTTGAAAGCTCAGTTTTTATCATTTGAAACATTTGTTGTCAGTTGTTGTCTTTGAAGTAACATGCTCACTTCATTAACATTGAGAAATCTCTAGCAGACGTGGCAAAGTCTGAATAATAATAGTTTGTCAGTCACTTTTTTCATGTAAAAACGTTCTATGAAGAAAAGTAGCTATTTCAGCTCATAACTCAAACAACCACACAAGTACTGTTCCTTGACATAATGGTTTTACTTCTATAGACAAAAGTACTTTATGCATATTTTCAATTTTGTCAAAGAGAATATTTAAAAGACATGTACTCAAGGATCAGGATTTAGTAAAATTAGAAATGTTAACTGCTTCTTCAGTTAAGAATCAGGGACATTCTTAAGTGAAACCGAAAAAAAATCATTCATTGTTTCTTTGCATGTATGACAATGCAGAATACAGTTACGAGTGGACATAGTTTGTTGACATGGCCTTAATTTCTAATAATGAACCAGCAGTTTTACTCACCATTGCTTTTGTACCATCAGTAAAAATACAAACACTTTTTTTTTTTTTTTTTTTTTTTTTTGAGACGGAGTCCTGCTCTGTCGCCCAGGCTGGAGTGCAGTGGCCAGATCTCAGCTCACTGCAAGCTCCGCCTCCCGGGTTCACGCCCGTTCTCCTGCCTCAGCCTCCCGAGTAGCTGGGACTACAGGCGCCCGCCACCTCGCCTGGCTAGTTTTTTGTATTTTTTAGTAGAGACGGGGTTTCACCGTGTTAGCCAGGATGGTCTCGATCTCCTGACCTCGTGATCCGCCCATCTCAGCCTCCCAAAGTGCTGGGATTACAGGCTTGAGCCACCGCGCCCGGCCACAAACACTTTTTTAAACTATTATTATCTTATGGTTATTATGAGAATGATTTTTACCTCATGAATTATCTGAAAGGGAGGGTCTCAGAGACTCCTAGAGGTCACATGGATTTACACTTGGAGAAACATTGCTTTACGTACACACAGGTTGTCAGTTCACTGCCAAACCGACAACCTGTCCTCTGATACTCTCAGCCTCCACGTGTGGTATTATCTTCAATAAGAGTGCCTCTTTCTCTCAGCTCTCCCTTTTTCAATGTGGTCTTATCCTCCCCAAGGCATGAAGCATTGGCCGACCCTCAAAATGGATTTGATCACTCCTACTCCAAATCCTGACACTATTTAGAACATGTTTTGTGGTATAATTTCACACTCCATGGCCTCTAACTGTCCCATCACTGTTGTACTCTGAGCTTTCCAGAGGGAGGCTCTGTCTGTTATTTATCTTTGAGAACTGCTTAGGGCCTACAAAAGGGTACCAGACATGTCGTATGCCCCAAATAACTGTTTATTATGTTGAAATTATTAAAACGCATAGAAGGATTCCTAGGGAATTAGATTAATTTTGAAAACCTGTTTTTATTTTATTTCAGGATAGCTATTTTCATTATTTAATCTAAAAAATTAAGTCTATTAAACTCAATGATCTGGGTGATTCAATGACTAATTAGATGATATTTCCAGAGACTGGATATTCATTCCTCCACTTACTCATTCATTATTCATTTACTCAGTTTAGTTTTTATACAAGGATTTATTTAGCCCATACCATGTGGTAGCCATGGCACGTACAGTTGCTAAACATTACATGGTGCCTCATCCAAAGAGTTTATGTGATTCAGAAACTATATGATGATCACCTACTAAGTATAAAGAGCTTTGTAAACAGAGCTTTCTAAACATTTGCTAAACACAGTTTCTGTCATCATAAAGTGTATAAAGTATATTTAAAAGCATATGCAAGTCAATAAATTAAAATATAATATGTTGGACACTATTACAAAAATGGGTACAATAAATGGTGGAAGCTCTGAAGAAAGAGCAAATAATTTTGTCTGGAGAAATGAATAAAAATGTCACCAATGAGGTAACATTTAAACTAGATCTTAATTAGAAGGATTGTGATGGATAAAGAAGGAGACAAGGACAATTCTTGCAAAAACTAATGAAAGAAACATGAAATTGTGATTGGACCTATTACGTTATTGGGATGATTAAAATCCATAGAGATCATAGAATATGCACAGGATGGTGTTGGGAGAGGAGGTTAGAATTAGTTTAGGTTTATATTGTTCAAGTCCAAGTAACCCATACTAAAGAGATCGAATTTTATTTACAAGCATCAGGGATCCAATGCAACTTTTTAAATTTTCTTTTTTTTTAAATTTTCTTTTTATAAAAAATAGAAAATAGAGACCGGATTTCACCATGTTGGCGAGGCTGTTCTCAAACTCCTGGCCTCAAGTAATTCACCAGCCTCCGCCTCCAAAAATGCTGGGATTACAGGCGTTAGCCACTACACCCAGCCCCAGCACAAATTTTTAAGAAGAATAGTGATATGAACACCTTTGCTTCTTTTGTAGGTCAATATGATGATGAAGCAGAAAATAGTGAATGTGGGTGGATAATGCAGAGAGATTAGTTAAAGCAACATGGCACTATTCAAGTCAGAAATGACGAAATTGGGACTAACAGATTAACAGCAAAGAGTGAAGAGAAAGGGCCAAATTGAAGAAGCATGTCTGAAGCAAATTGAATTGATATGACTTGGCAACTAATTGGATTGTCGTAGTGAGATAGAGGTAGGAAGACAAGACAAATATTTGTACACTGAGAAATTAAAAATATGTTGATGGCATTAACCAAGATAAAAAATGCAAGAGGTGGAACTGGTTAGTAATACGGGAAAAGAATTTGTGTTTTAGAGGGCAGATATATTCAAAAGAAGATGGATTTTGGAAACAAGCAGTCTTATGTCCAACTCTAGTTGTCTTAACTATCATATATAATATTTAATGCATAAGATGGATATAATCAGTATCTAGTAAAGAACTTGACCTTGCTCAAGGAGAGGTCTGGCCTTTGTCCTTGGCTTCTTGGAGGTAACCTCTAAGCCTCTGAAATTTCCCAAGCAATAGGAATGTCATTGTCATTCACATTGGGACCTTAGGACCAAACCTGAAGTTTACGCTGAGAAGGTAACTCATGTATGGTCTCCTTGGACCACATTGTATGTCAATCAATCAATCATGTCTACTTAATGGAACCCCAGTGAACACTCCAAACACTAAGGCTCAAATGAGCTTCCAGGATTGGCAACAATTGTGCATATTGCCAAGCATCAATGGCAAGAAGGTAAAGCATCCTGGAAACAATGAAATCTTCACATGTGAGACCTTCCTAGGCTCCATCATAAGCATCTCTTTCTTTGGCTCATTCTAATATGTGGCCTTTCCTTTAATAAACCATATCTGTGAGAACAATAGCTTTCACTGAGTTCTGTGAGACTGTAGCAAATTATTAAACGTGAGGTTGGTGTTGAGAAACTCCTGAACTTGCAGTTCGTGTCAGAAGTGATGATGTTCTTATGTATACTTTCCCCCTAAATTTTAGTTGCACAGTAACTCCTTGTAGTTAGAAGTGTTGAGCAGACTTGGAAGTCTGGCGGACTGTGCCCTTAACCTTACAGTTGGCTTAACTCCAGGTACTCACAGATTTGTTGTGAAAATTAATTCATTTATTCTACAAATGTTTGCAAAAACCATAGAGTAGACATGGTATCCAGCACTGGAGACATAGCAATGTAAAAATATACAGTGTCTACCCTCAAAGAGCATATAACCCAGGAATAAGTGAGGTAGGTATGTAAAGCTGTAAAGAAACTGGCATAACTCTTGATACACAGTGAGATTAAAATAATGTTAATTCTCCTTGAACAAGTTACAGTCAGGTAGAGCTGTGTAGTGGAAAATTTGAAATGAGAATTCAGAGAGTGGGAGAATAGTTTGGGGCATAAATTTTAAAATGGGAGTCATCAGCATCTAGATAGTATTTGAATCCATGGATATGGATGAGATCATTCCGGAAAGGTTTTAGACAGAGCCCTTGACTCAAGAGACATGAGTTCTCTTCAAGCTCAAAGAAAAAAAATTTAAAGATCCTGAATGAAATGGGCATATTTTTCCACACCTGATTCTCACTTGTAATTGAAGGTGTGCAGCTGAAACACATGATGTCTACTCATCAAAGTAAGCATTTATTCCCAAGTGTGTCTAGGTAAAAGAAACCCAAGTTGATGCTTCCTTAAAATATTTGCAATATAGGAGAAACACATATACAGAAAGAGAACTCTCCACAAAGAATTAATAAGGAGTTTTATCTTACTATTCTGATAGGCTATCCACCTCTGAATTATAATATGTCACAGCTGCAATTACACCTTTGGACCCAATGATCTTCTGGAATGAACACAAACTTATTTTTAACATTTGAAATGCGCATGCTGGCAAGAATAAATTTTCTGAATTTGCCGAAAGAGCTTTTCTGCTTTGAAAGCACTTCAGCAACCATTTCTGATCACTTTATAAATGTCACGCACAAAAATAAAGGAACTTATCATATGTTTCATACTGAACCAGAGAATAATCAAAAGTAAGCCTGTAGAAAGGGAGTCATGGACAAAATTGATTTTCGCAGATGACTTCATGACTGGGAAAAAAATTAATTGAACTCATGTTTTTCATTCTGTCGTTTCCTAGCACCCATATTACAAAAGCCTACAATAGGCTTTTAAAGGCTCTTACGCTATGAAAAGAGCGAGCTAGGTTTTATTTCTGAAGATGACAAAGAATGTTCTTCAAGTGATTGCTGGAGAAAATAGACAATTAACTAGCACAACTAAAATGTGGTATTGTTCTTTCCTTCAGGTCTTCATTTGTTCCTTTACTACTAATAATGGCTTCATTTGTTCCTTTACTTTAATAATGCTTCAGCTCCATTCAACAAGTGACCCAGAATATGAAAACACTCTTGGATTTGGTCTTATGTACAAAACAAGATACATCTTGAAAACTTACTTTTTAGAAAATCAATTGCAGAAGGAGAACAATACTGGGAACAGCTTATCATTCACTAGAAAAAAAAAAAAACCACTTTTTCTAGTATGGAAAAAAGTAATGAAACCATATATTTTTTAAAAGAAGGCTTTGTACAATGCAAATTAACCACATTTTCAGCAAATGGAAGCATTATAAATGCTAATAAAGAAACACTTTGTTCTTCCTGTTGTATTTAGCACTCTTAGTCAGACCTAAACATCCTTAATGAGTACAGGAAGAGTATGCAGTGAAATGAAAATCTCTGCTTTGTTTTATACCTTCCTACTAAACTTTTCAATTACAGAAATTGTCTTTGCAGGGTTTTCTCTGCTGTGTAAATTTATACATCCCAGTGCACATATTGGCTATATTGAAACTAGATGATTAAAAGTAGATAAATAATTTAAGTGCACAGGACATTATTGTGTTAATATATTTGTTCCACAAAAATTTATGTCAGAGAATTTTACTAGATTCTGCATTAGGAAGAAAATTCAGAAGTGAACACCTCAAGTATACATAATGTCCTTAGAGGGGCATGAGTTCTCATGGCTGGCCTAATTTGATTTTGTACTCATAGTTGGTGAATCAGTATCAAAAGTTGCTCAAAACGATAGTAACTTCAGCTTGAATAAGTAGAGTTCACTGCATTAGGAAGGTGTATCTTGCAGAATTCATTTCAATTGTACTCAAAATGATACAAAGAATATCAGAGGTTATCTTTCTTCATATTTTAAAGTCCACTTTATACAATATCAATTTTAAGTCTCTTTTTTTAAGAATATATGTCCATATGTGGGCATACATGTACACACACATACACGGAACAATAGTTTATATGCAGTTTCATTTTAATACTTTTTATGAAGGCATTGTAATAATCATTGAGGAAACTTAAAATATTATCAAAGCTGATTTTTAGTATTACAAAGGTAATGTTCACAGACTAAATCATTGCTTCTTTACTCTTGATTTACTAAATGTTACCGAACATGGGACATATGCATATTGTTAAAAAAATAGGTGGGGTAAAAACAATGAATATCCATTTTTTTTCCCCAGAACACCCATTTCCTCTTATACACTTCCCAGATGTTATCATTGTCAATAGTTTATTGTGCCTACAGAAATATCCTATGCCTATAAGTTCATATATAATACTTGTGATGACTAAAAAAAATTTGTTTGAGTCAAGGTCTTGCTGTATTGCTCAGGCTGAAGTACAGTGGCTTACTGCAACCTCCATCTCCCAGACTCAAGTGATCCTCCCACCACCTCAGCCTCCCAAGTAGCTGGAACTACAGGTGTGCACCACCATGCCCAGCTAATTTTTTGTATTTTTTGTATTTTTTGTAGAGACAGGGTTTTGCCACATTACCCAGGCTGGTCTCAAACTCCTGGGCTCAAGCAAGCCACCCACCATGGCCTTGCAAAGTGCTGGGATTATAGGCATAAGCCACCATACCCAGTTTTTAAAATTTTTATTGTGAAATAATTTTAGATTTACTGTAAAGTTACAATCATAGTGCAGATAGTTCATGTATATATTATATTTTAGTTATTTCCTCTCATGCTAACAACTTAAAGAATAATGGTACAACTATCACAGCCAAAAAATTAATATCAGGTCAATAATAATAATAAGTTGACAATATAACATTTAAATTTCACCAATCTCTTGTGCTAGTGTCTTTTTTTCTATTCCAGGATACAATTTAAGTTATTGAATCTCAGTCTCCTTTAGACTTGGGCAGTTTCTCAGTCTTTCCTTATCTTTCATTACCGTGATTTTTTTTATGACTTCTAGTTAGTGACTTTGGAAGATGTCTATCAATTTGAGTTCCTCTGTTTCTCATGATTAGATATTTATATATCTTTGTCAAGAATTCCAGGTCTGTCTGCATCATATCAGAGGTTCATGATGCAGATATATCTTAGTAGTAGTGATGTTATATACTGACTTTTTAAAAATTTAACGCAGAATTCAGTATATTACACACAACACATTGTTATTTATTTAACTTAGCATTCCATTTCACCATAATATTTTTCTTTATGTTCACATAGTAGTTAATTGCACTATAAACCACAATTTATGAGATCAGTCTACTCTTATTGAACACTCAGGTTATTTCTGGTCTTTTAAATTTGAAGTAACAATGCTGGAAAGAACATTCTTTTAAATACCTTTGTGCACGTTTATGTATAAACATGTTGGATGAATTTCTAGAAGTAGAATTTCTAGATGGAAGTCTACATGCATATTAATTTTGATAGTGCTGACAACTTTTTGGATGCTCGTTTTTAGTCATGTAGAACATTGCTCATTTTCTTATGTGCCAATACTTTATCTTTGCCAATAGGATAAAAGAAAAATGGTACAGTACTTTTTGTTTTAATTTGGATTTCTTCTGTTACGTCTATCTGTTCATAAACTATTGCATTTTTGTGAGCTCTTTATTCTTGTCTTTTGCCCATTTGGCAATCAAGTTTTCAACCTTTCTTATATTAAATGAGTGCTTTAAATGGTAATACAATTAACCTATTGTCATCTGGGTTGCAACATGTTTTCTTCAGTATTTGCTTTATGTTTTTTACACACTTTATAGCTCTTTACCGTGGTAAACAATATGCTCCTCAACTCAAAAGATGTCCTGAAAACCACCATATAAAATTACCTGTAGTCATGATATAATAAAATTCCTTCCTTTTATATTAATAAATGCATCTTGTTTAAATTAGCTCATCATTGAATTAAAACATATAAAATAATGTTGTGATTTATTTGTTTTCTTTTTCTAAGTCTGAACAGTCATAGTAGCAAGTAATCTGAAAAATAGTAACAGCTTTTTTATGTCAAACTATTTCACCATTTCACTCACATAGACTTTCAGTCCATTTATTTACTATTATGGTTGACTTTAGTCTCCAAACATTTATCCCTCAACTTGAGTTACAGAGTATATGGAATAATGACTATCTCCTTATATACATATGTGTGTATCTACCTGCCTATATTTAAACATAGATGTTTATGTATTTACATTTATATTTAAAAGTATAGAAGTCATCAGCTGAGAAATGTGTTCTATGATATTCCTAACCTGGAAAAGTCCAATAATTTTCTTTAGGACAATATATCCTTTAAAAAAACTAGGTGTGTATCTACCACTCTATATTTCAATATATAGATGTTTATGTATTTATGTTTATGTTTAAACATATAGAAGTCGTAAGCTGAGAAATGTGTTCTCAGATATTCCTAACGTGGAAAAGTCCAACACTTTTCTGTAGGAAAATATATCCTTTAAAAAATACTAGATTGCTGGTGGTGTTCCCCAAAGTAAAAGTGATTACTGCTTAGAAAAAAATTTAGAAAGTATTTTTGCTGTCTTTTTCCTCCATTCTTCTGACTGAACCTTCCTGTATTCATCTGTGCTCATTTATTTTTGACATGATAGGTGCCAGATATAGCTGTGCTGAGTTTCTGAATCTGAATCCAGGAAGCACTTCGTTATTGGAAAGAGAGATCTATTAGAGATGGTTGAATCCTGAACTAGGATCATTATATTAAATGTGGGACAATGTCTGCATGACATGGAAAGGGAAATTCTAGCCCTTCTTCCTGAACAGCCTTACAGCCTTTCTACAGCTGGAGCCTTTGGTGTACTCCTGACAACTCAGCCTTGTTGCAAGCCATAGTACAAATTTGGAGTCTAGATAAAAGAGTGCTCCATAACTCTGTCTCTGTGGTTCTTAACCTTGGCCACAGCAAAGGAGTAGGAGAGCTAGAATTTAATATTAATAGGAGGAAAGAGACTGCAACTTATTCATTACACATAGCCAAGATGGCAGCTGGTACTTCCCAGGCCCTTCAGAAATTTGCTTAAATTTGTTTACAGTATACATGGCCTGTTACCACAAATATGCCTTTCTAATGTTTTCTGGGACTTCCTACATTTGACATCCTCATGCTTACCTCTGTTCCTATACTGCTTAGTTCTGTCTGTACTTTGCCTATAGAGTACATATACACTATAGAGTACGTATATATATACCTATAGAGTACGTATATACTCTATAGGTAAAGTACAGACAGAACTAAGCATGCATGTACTTTGCCTATAGAGTATGTATATTCCAAAAGAAACTTGCCCCCTTCAAGCATTTAGTGACTGCCTTGTATATGGAGAGAGGAATGTCCCTGAGATGGGCCATATGAAGAACAATTAGCCTGCTGACATATTCATGATAGTTCTATGAATTTTATATAATTTTTAGTTTCATTTAGAGATGAGAAGATGAGACCCTTCGAACCAGAAACATTAAATACACTGACATCTATAAGATCATAGAACTCAAAAGTGTCAGAATCAGTATTAAACCCAGATTTTATTCTGGGTATCTTATATTATCTCTCAGCAATATGTGTCTCTTTCCAATTGTCTTGTTTCAATGTAATGAGATTGACTAGATGCACATGTATCAAATCATAAAATCAGTTTTGAATGAAAAGCATGTAAATATAAAAATGCAATAAGAATATGGTTTATTTCTGCAGGCAATGCTAAAACACTCTAATGGAAAATCTAACAGGCATCATTTTCTAACTGTGAATACATAGCTCCCTACACATACAAAGCAATCATGATAGGTTATGTCTTAAAAATGAAAGAGGAAAAAAATAAAGATGAACTAGGTCACCATGTAAAGAGAGATGTGTTTACGTATTTTACCAGTCATCACTTAATTTATGAAATCTAATAATATCATAGGTTTGGGTGTAACCTCTGCCTATTAAGTATTTTCATAAAATATGCCTATGAGTCCCTAGCATCATATTGACTCATATATCTTTCCATGTTAAAAATATTTAGAAAACTCATCAGTTTGAGTACTATATGTAATTTTCCAACCTTCCTGTCCTTACCTAACTTTTTACTTTGATAAAGTGGTTTTCTCTAATGTTCCCAAGAAAGTGAAATATTTAATGTGGTTGATTGATTAATATTATAAACAAATGTAATTTATGTAGATAATGCACCAACAAATGGTTTCTGTACTCATCTCTGAATAAACAGCATACTTGTTTTAGTATGAAATTTTACTTTTCTAAGCGGAAGGCTCCCTGGGCGATAGACAGCTGTTTCTATAGGATCGTAATTAATGTTTTTTCCATTAAAAAGAATTGCTTTGCATACTTAAAAAAAAAGAATTAGCACAAGGAGTCATCTTACTTTCTAATTTTAAACCAGCTGTACTGAAACATATTAGACATAGCTTAATGTATACAATTTAGGAAGATCGTGCTGAAAAATATGTGGTTCTAACGCAGTAGTTTTCCACCTCACCAAGCCTCAGAATCTTGTAGAAGACCAATTAAAATACACAGTTTTTAATTTAGCAGGTGTAGGGGTAGGTAGACCTTATAATTTACATTTTTAATAAGTTCTCAGGTGATTCTGATATCGTTGGTCCAGTATCACACTTTTAGAAACACTGCTGTTAATAGAACTGCTTTTCAAATAAATACATCTTATTTTGCACATCAAAATGAATGTCCTTAAAACTAGTATATACTTCTTCCAATAATGGTGTCATGCTAAAAAATCTCTGGAAAATTTCTCTCTTGTAATTGCATTGAGAGTCAGCTCATAAACCAGAACAGAAAATTACTCTCCATATTTAAAAATCACACACTGTCCCCCCTTCTTTTTCCTCTTCCTGTCCACATTTCTGTGAAGGTTGGGAGCCCTGTTGGAATATGCATTTCTGGTCTTTCTCTCCATCCCCTCACTCCCTCCTCTGCTAGGCTTACTCAAGCTCTTAACTCTAGCATCTCCAGCATCAGCACCTGCACCTACAACTAACTGGATATGTCTGTAAATAAAGGTAGAAAAAAAGTAGGGCACCGTATTTGGGTGTACCCTCCCTTCCACGAGGCGGAGGACAGGTAGAATTTTATGCCTCACAAAGTCCATATTACACAATAGAGTCATACATATTTAGCAGATTTGGGGGAGAAGTTATACCTGTTTTTGAGGGTAGCTGAGTCCATGCACAATGGGTAAACATATAAGTAACATACATCCCATATTCACTCCGGGGTGGCGTTTTAGCATTAAAATGTGGTAGAATTTCCCTCTTTATGTCAAAAGGTGAGCTATGGGACATGACAGCAATCTGTGTGCAGCCTCTCAAAGCTGTCTGAAACTGACTTAACATCTGCAGTAACTCATTAGGAAATAATGTTTGTGAGGCCGGTTCTCTGTCCAATCAGAGTTGCAGTGCTCTGGTTGTAGATCAGAGTTAGGAGCAGGCTAATAGCTCCTATTGTTAGGGAGCTTAGAGTCCTGGAAATTTAGAAATTTGTGCTGCCGGTGGGGCCTTGAACTCTCAACTCATAAGTAACTTCGTTTTCTCAACCTTAGGGTCTGTCTTAGTTGATAAAGGGGTTCTAGTTTGGTCTCTCAAATCACAGTACCATGCCAGATTCTTCAAGAGTTATAAAAGTAAATTAAACATATCATCTGCATAATATTTACATCAGTTCAAGGAAGAGAATAAAAATAACAGTGCTTAAAAGCAGTACTATCAGCTGTGTAATCCAAGAAATTAGGGGAGGTGAGATTATATTCAATTAGTAAGTTCAAGAAAAGTTCTCTGTAGAAGGCAATATTTGAGATGGGCATTGAGTGATCTTAAGACATTGAAACAAAGGGAGCTCATGGGGTTCATAAGATCAAGGAAAATTGTATATGCAAACATAGCACGAGATTGGGGAGTGTTGTTAAGAGACTAACTGATGTGAGCCAAGCATATGCATTAAGGAGATGCGAGAGACAGAAGGCTGGGAAGTTTGTCATGGTAGAAAGAAGGTTCTCCACCTGCATCCTACTGATTCTGTGCGCAGGTGCAGGAAATTTGGTTAAAAGACAGCCTCCACCTCTCAGGTGCTTCAAAGGATGCCTCAGTTGTGGAGAATCACTTTGCCCCAGGTCATGACTATTTCTAAGGTAGGTGGTTGAAAGTATTATAAATGTGAGATCATTTAAGCCTGAAGAGAGGCTTAATGGGCAATATTCTCTGGAAAGCTCCCTGATGGGATGGCCAAGGTTTTGTTAGGCTTGTATTACTTTCTGACTGATTCCTCTGCTCAATCGTTTTTCGTTATCAGATGTTGACCTCTAATACATACTCTGCAAACTGATGCCTATGTTATGGAGGAACTTGAATTCCAGAATGAGGCACTTTGGCAGGTGATCAGGAATGACAAGTCTATCTTGAACTCAAGTGACAAGCTTGGATGTTAGGAAAACAAATTTGGCAGAAGCATGCACAGATGAGATTAAAGGGGAGGAACATGAACTAGAAACAGAGGTGAAAACTTTTGCTGTAAGCAAAGCAAGTGTAATAAAAGCCTGAAAAAAGATGTTTAAAAGAAAATAAATGTGAGAGACATTGAAAAGCAGGAATCTGCAAAACTCAGGGAGTGACTGGGTATGAGAGGGATGAGGCAGAGGTAGAAGCTCAATTTTCTTCAAGGTTTTAAATTTGAGGGTCTATGAAAATGGTAGGGCCCTCAACAAAGGTAAGGGAATTGAGTACAGTAGGCTTCAGAATTAGGCAGAAAGATAATCTACAGCTTATACATTCTGGTATGTTTCCGTAACTCACATTCCCTAGGCCTCCTTCTCATATGGGGAATAAATTAATTCATAATACTAACCATAAACAGAATTGCAGCAGCAACTCTTCCTTTTTCAGATATTTCTGAGCATCCACAGGGTCCTGTCATGGAGTTAGTAATAGCCTATTTATGCTCCTATGTCTGTGACTCTCCCTTGCTCAAGTCTGATATCTATTAAACAACTTCAGATGGCATATGGAGCTCATCCTCTATCCAAGGTGCTGACACTCAGCTCTGGATGCTGCAAACCCACCCAATGTTGCTGAACTTGCCATTGTGGTCACTTTTAAGTCTACAGTTCTGTGGTGTTCATTTCATTCACAATGTTGTGCAAATGTCACTACTATTTCCAAAACTATGGTTGTTTTTTAAACCAGTAATTAATTATAACAGGACTTTACTTTGTGGAACAGTTGAAGACTCATAGCAAAGTCAAACAGGAAGTACGAAGAGTTCCCATATCTATCCTCCCCACAAACACAGGCACTCTCATGAACATCCTGTGCCAGAGTGGTACATTTGTTCAATTGATAAACCAAAATGTACACATTATCACTCAAAATTCATAATTTACATTAGTTTTCAGTCTTGGTATTGTATGTTCTATGAGTTTTGACAAATATATGATAACAGGTATTCACCATTATAGTACCACACAGCATAGCTTCACTTTCCTAAAAATCACTATGTTCCATTTATTTGTTCCTCCTTTCCCCCAAATCCCTGAGAACCACTGGTCTTTTTACTGGTTCCATAGTTTTGCCTTTTCCAGAATGCCATATGCTGTAATTATAAACATGTAGTATGTAGCATTTTTAGATTGGCTTACTTCTGGTAGTAATATGCATTCAAGCTTCTTCTGTGTCTTTTGGGGATTTTGTAGCTAATTTCTTTTATTTCTAAAGAAGTATTTTTGTTGTAATTTTGTCCAGCTTGACTGAAGAATAATTGACAAGTAAAAATTGTATATATGTAAGATATAAATTGTGATGTTTTAATAATACATATATATTGTGAGACAATGATCACAATCAAGTTAATTAACGTATCTATCACACCACATAGTTGCTTTTTCCTTTTTGTGGTGGGAAAACTTAAAATCTACTCTCTTGGCAATTTTTGAGTATATAGTCCATCATTATTATTAACCATAGTCACAATGTTGCACAGTAGGTCTCCAGAAATTATTAATCCTTTAACTGAAAGTTCGAACCCTTTGACCAACATCACATATCACACTATTTCTACCACTGCTGCCCCCCAAAACCCAGTAACAAACCTTCCATTTTCTGTTTCTATGAGTCTGACATTTTTAGATTCCACATATGATATAGTTTGGATGTTTGTCCCCACCCAAATCTCATATTGAATTGCAATCCCCAGTGTTGGAGGTGGGACCTGGTGGGAGGTGTTTGGGTCATGGGGGTGGATTCTGCAAGGTTTGATGCTGTCTTTGTGAGACAGTGAGTGAGTTCTCACAATGTCTGGTTGTTTAAAAGTGTGTGACCTCTCCTTCCCCCACTCTTTCTTGTTCCTGCTCTGACCATGTGATGTGTCTGCTCACCGTTTGCTTTCTGCCATGATTGTAAGCTTCCTGAGACATCCTCAGAAGCCAAGCAGATGCCAGCACCATGCTTCCTGTAAAGCCTCAGAACTGGGAGCCAATTAAAACTTTTTTAAAATAAATTACCAAGTATCAGGTACTTCATTATAGCAATGCAAGAATGGCCTCATCCCACATATTTATGAGATCATGCAGTATTTGTTATCATTTGGGTCTGGGCTTATTTCACTTTGCATAGTGAAATAAGTGTCCTCCAGGTTCATCCATGCTCTCTCAAATGGCAAGATGTCCTTCTTTTTTAAGGCAGAATAACATTCTACTATTTGTGTGTCTGTGTGCGTGTGTGTGTGTGTCTCACTTTTTCTTTACGTATTCATCTGTCAAGAGACTTAGGCTGTTTTCATGTCCTGGCCATTGCGAATAATGCTTCAGTGAACTTGGGAGTGCAGCTATTTTTTTTGAGTTACTGATTTCATTTCCTTTGGAAATACCCAGGAGTAGGATTGTTGGATCATATGGTAGTTCTATTTTTAATATTTTGAGGAATATCTATATTATTTTCCATAATGTTTGTACCAATCGACATTCCCACCAGCAGTATATATGTCTTCTCTTTTCTTCATGTCCTTGTCGACTCGTTATTTTTTGAATTTTTGACAGCAGCTATCTTAACAGGTGTGAGGTAATATTACATTTGCATTTCCCTGATTATAAATGATGTTGAGCATTTTTTTACACATGTATTAGCCATTTTGTATGTTTTCTTTAGAAAAATGTCCATTCAGGTCCTTTGTCCATTTTTTATCAGATTATTATTATGACTAGTACCTGTTGACTTACATTGATTCCTTATGTATTTTAGATATCAACCTCATATCAAGTATATGCTTTTAACTATTGTCTCCCATTTCATAGGTTCCCTATTCATTTTATAAATCTCTTTTTTTTTCCTGTACAGAAACTTTTTAGTTTGATGTAAGCCCACTTTTTAATTTTTGTTTTCTTGCCTGTGCTTTTGGTGTCATACCAAAAAATCATTTCCAAGACCAAAGTTATGGAAATTTTCATCTGCATTTTCTTGTAGGAGTTTGATGGTTTCAGATCTTATGTTCAAGTCTTTAATCTATTTTGAGTTGATTTTTATGTATGGCAGAAAATAAGGATCCACTTTTAATTTTTTTTGCATGTGGATATCCAATTTTCCCAGCAACGCTTATTGAAGAGACTATTCTATCCCTGATGTGTATTTTTGACACCTTTATCAAAGATTAGTTGATGATTGATACGGTTTGAATATTTGAACTTGCCAAAATCTCATGTTGAATTTTAATCCCTAGTGTTGGAGGTAGAGCCTGGTGAAAGCTGATTGGATCATGAGAGTGGATTCCCTCATGGCTTGGTGCTGTCCTCACAATAGTGAGTAAGTTCTCCTGAGATCTAGTTGTTTAATCATGTATAGCTCCACCCCCTGCCACTCTCTCTTGTTTCTGCTTTTGCCATGTAATGTGCCTGGTCCCACTTCACCTTCTGTCACAAGTAAAACCCCTCTGAGGCCTTTCCAGAAGCCAAATAGATGCCGACACTATGCTTGTACAGCCTGCAGAACTCGAGCCAAGAAAACCTCTTTTCTTTGTAAATTACCCAGTCTCAGGTATTTCTTTATAACAATGCAAGAACAGCTAAATACAACAATAAAATCATATTTATTTTTGGGGTCTCTATTCTGTTCTGTTAATCAATGTGTCTGCTTTTATGCAAGTATCATAGTGTCTTGATTTCTATAGCTTTGAAATATAATTTGGAATCAGGAAGTGTGATGCCGCATGCTTTGTTCTTCTTGCTCAATATTGCTTTAGTTATTCAGTGGTCTTTTGTGGTTTCATAAGAATTTTAGTTCTTTTTTCTATTTCTGTTAAAAAAAAACTGGAATTTTGATAGGGATTACACTTGGTCTGTAAATCACCTTGAGTAGTGTGGATAACTTGACAATATTAATTTTTCCAATCCATGGACATGGAATATCTTTTCATTTATTTATATCTACTTCAATTTCTCTTATCAATGTTTTATAGTTTTTAATGTACAAATCTTTCAAGTTCTTGGTTAAATTTATTCCTATTTTATTCTTTTTGATGCTATTGTAAATGAGATTGTTTTCTTAATTTCTTTCTTGGATAGTCAATTGTCAGTATACAGAAACGCAACTGATTTTCATATGATGATTTCGTATCCTATAACTTAACTGAATTAGTTTATTAGCTCTGACATTTTTAAAAGGAGTCTTTAGGTTTTTCTATATATAGGATCATGTCATCTGCAAACAACAGACAGTTTTAGTTCTTTAGTTTTCATCTGGATTTTTTTTTTTTTTAACCAATTGCTCTGGTTAGTACTTCCATTAATATGTTGAATAGAAGTGGCAAAAGCGGGCTTTCAGCTTTTCTCTATGATATTATCTATGGGCTTATCATATATGGTCTTTAGTATGTTAACATATATTCCTTGTATACAAAATTTGTTGAAATTTTTATATAAATGGGTAATGAATTTTTTCAAGTGCTTTTTCTGCATCTATTGACATAATCATATGATTTTCATTTTTTATTCTGTTAATATATTTTTTCACAGTTAATGATTTGTTTATGTTAAACCATCCTGCACACCAGGAATAAATTCCACTTAATGATGGTGTATGGTCCTTTTACTATGCTGTTGGATTTAGTTTGCTGGTATTAGTTGAAGATTTTTGCATCTATGCTTCGTTAAGGATTTGGCCTATAGTTTTCTTGTATATTTTCTAATATATTTTCTTGTATATTTTCTCTAATATTTTCTTGTAATATTCTTGCCTGGTTTTGTTAGCAGAGTAAAGCTGGCCTCACAGAATGAGTTTGGAATTGTTTCCTCTAATTGAATCTTTTGAAAGAGTTTAAGAAAGATTGGTATTAATTCTTCTTTAAATGTTTAGTAGAATTCACCCATGAAGCCATCAGGTCCTGGGCTTTTCATTAATGGGATATTTGATGATTGTTTCAATCTCCTTACTTGTTACTGGTCTATTTAGATTTTCAATTTTTCATGATTTAGTTTTGATAGGTTGTACTCTCAATAAATGGGAGTTCCTGTTGGTTTACATTCTTGTCAGCATTTGATGACAAGACTTGTCCATGTTTTGGATTTTAATCATTCTAATCGGTGTGTAGTTCTTTTAATTTGTAATTTTCTAATGACATATGAGGTTAAGCATATTTCCTATGTTTTTTGCCATTTGCACATCTTCTTGGTCTTTATTCATATATTTTACTCATTTTATAATTTTTTTAATTGCAGAGTTTTAAGAAATCTTTGAGCATTTGGCTAACAGTCATTTGTCACATATGTGTTTCACAAATATTTCTCCCAATCTGTGGCTTGGAACATGTGGCTTCTTCTTCATTCCTAAGAGAGACTCTGTAATTATTAAGCAAAAACTCCCCAGCCAGCCCCTGGTAATATCTAATCTAGTTTCTGTTTCTATTAGTTTTTCTATTCTAAATATTTCATATAAATGGAATCATATAATGGTTTTCCTTTTATGTCTGGCTTATTTCACTTATAATGTTCTAAAGGTACACCCAAGTTGTAGCTATATCAGAATTTCATTCCTTTTATGGCTAATAAAGATAATTCTATTGTCTGTATATTCTACATTTTGTTATTCATCCATCTGTTGATGAACATTTGGTTTGTTTCTACTTTTTGGCGATTGTGAGCACTGATACAATGAACATTGGCACACAACTATCTGTTTGAGTCCCTGTTTTCAATTCTTTTGGACATATACTTAGGAGTGGAATTGTTGAGTCATCTGATAATTCTATGTTTAGCTTGTTGAGGAAGTGCCAAGCAGTTTTTCACAGAAGCTGCACCATTTAACTAAATTCCTATTTTTCTACTCATCTGAAAATGGGATAATGCCCTCTCCTCCACTTGGCTGACATTTGTCAGTATGGACCTTGAAGGAGCCTGTTAAAACATGGATCTCAAAGGCTCCCTCTTGATATCTGTTCCTCCATAGACCTAGGTCACAAAGAATGTTCAGGAGCAATGACCTATTCTGAATCTACCATCTTTAACCAGCAAACATTTTAATGCTCCGATTTCAAACTAAGGTAGCTTTAATTTTCCATTTTAAAATAAAGCTATTTTAATTGCCAGTTTACAGTCATTTTTTATTTTATCTAAAAAAAAATTTGGCCTGCCAAATATGGGAGGCACTCTTCAGTGATGAGGAAAAAGCAGTGAACAAACAGAAAATTTTCCTGCAATTGTGGAGTTTATATTCCAGTATGAGGAAATAAAAATAAACACATTTTGTAAAAAGCAAGATAATTTTATGTTGGGATAAGTTTTAATAAGGAGGATGATATAATAAAAGGTAACTCTGAACAAACTATTATAGATAGGGTGGTCAATGAAGATTTATCCAAAGTGAATTTTAAAACAAGAGTTGAAGGATGAGAAGGAGCCAAACATGTCAAGAAAATGTGGTGGTGGTGGGAGTGGAGTATTTTGAAGCATAAGGAACAGTCAAGACAAAGCTCTTAAGGTTGAAAAGATCTTGGCATGTTTGAGGCACATAAAGGAGGACAGCAGAGAAAATCATAGTGAACAGTAAAGAGAGATACAAGAAGAGTTAGGGCAACATGCAAGACTCTGCATCACATCAGAATCTGCCAGCAATTTAGAATTTATTCCAAGGGCAATTAGAAGGTTTAGATGGGAGGATAACATGCTGAAATGGTAACATGATATTTGTTTTTAGTACTGAATCTTCTGTCTTATTTGCAGAATGCCAGTCATGCCCATGACAGTCGCACTGTCCAGGACATACATAAGGGAATTTCATACAGCTTTATGGTTTGAATGTGTTCCCAAAAAGCAGTGTTGGAAACTTAATTGTCATTGTAACAATATTAAGAGGTGGAACTTTTAAGAGGTGATTAGGCCATGATTGCTCTACCCTCATGAATGGATTAATGCTGTTATTGAGGAATAGGTTTGTTATCAAGGAGTAATTTCCTTATAAAGTAAGGATTTTGGCCCCTCTCTGTCTCTTTCACTGTCTTGCCATATGATGCCTTCTGTTATGTTATGACACAGCAAGAAGGCCCTGGCAAGATGTCAATTCCTTAATCTTGCACTTTCCAGCCTCCAGAACCATGAGCCAATAAATGTCTGTTCATATAAATAACTAAGTCTGTGGTATTCTGTTATAGCAGCAAAACACAGATTAAGTCAGTGTATTAGTTTGTTCTCACACTGCTATAAAGAACTACCTGAGACTGGGTATTTTATGAAGAAAAGAGGTTTAATTAACTCACAGTTCCATAAGTTTAACAGGAAGCATGACTGGGAGACCTCAAAAGACTTATAATCATGGCAGAAGGATGAAGGAGAAGTAAGCACCTTCTTCACAGGGTGATGGGAGAGAGAGAGAATGAAGCAGGGAGTGCCACACACTTTTACACCATCAGATCTCGTGAGAACTCACCATCATGAGAACAGAACAGGGAAAATCCATCCCCATGATCCAGTCACTTCCCATCAGGCTCCTCTCCTGATACGTGGGGATTACAATTCAACATGAGATTTGGGTGGGGACACAGCGTCAAACTATATTAGTCAGGCAAAGTGTGGCTTTTCTCTCTTTTCATATTTGGAAATTGGAGGAGTGTTTTAGGGTGGGGTTCCTTAACTAATGTTTAAAAACATTAAAATTTTATGAACTCAGAGCTTATTGTGTTATATCCCAAAAAGACATCTTCCACAAACCTAAGACAGTAGAACCAAATAGTACCAAAAAGATAATCCTTTTTTTTTTCTTTGAGACAGAGTCTCACTCTGTTGCCCAGGATGGAGCACAAAGGTAAAATACCAGCTCACTGCAGCCTCAACCTTCTGGGCCCAAGCAATCCTTCCACTTTAGCCTCCTGAGTAGCTGGGACCACAGGCATGTGCAACCATGCCAAACTTATTTATTTGTTTATTTAGAGAAGGGGTCTTCCTATGTTGTCCAGGTAGGTCTGAAACTCTTGGGCTCAGGCTATTCTCACATCTCAGCCTACCAAAATGTTCAGATTACAGTCACAAGCCACCATGCCTAACCAATGTTCTTTAATTATAAGATCTATTCTGGTCATCTTTACTTTTTTGTAATTTTAATGGACACATTATAGTTGTATATATTTATGGAGTACAATGTGATGTTTTAATACATGTATATATTGTGTAACAATCAAAGTCAGAATTATCATACCATCACCTAGCTATTTTGAAATATACAATACATTCTTATAAACTGTATTCACTTTATAATAATCTTTAACATTAGTCTAGAGTTGGAATTCAGGGTTCGCAGTTAATTAGTTGCAAATATGATGCTGGGGTGGCAGCAATCCTATATGGTTAGTATGTTTAGCATTTCAAAGAATGAGAAGGAGTGAGGGAGACATGAAGGAAGAGGTGAAAGAGGAGGAGGAGAAGGAGGTGTTGGGAAAGGAGGACACATACAAGACAAGAGAAATAATACAATGGGTAGGGGAAATCTGAGGCTTTGCCCCAGATTCTCCTATAAGTTGCTCCACTTAGTCTTAAAATTAAGATGGCTTCTTTCCCTTGCTTTCCATGGGACATCTTTATGATCCACCAATACATTTTGCAGTTAGGCAAAAACTAGTTTAGTAGGTTTATTTTACTTGCTACCCTAATGAGAAATAAGTCAAGGGAAAGGCATAATTTTTCATGGAGTGGGATTCCTTGGGAAATCTTTATGTATAAAGTTATGACTGGGTACACTTAGAATAAGTAGAAGAAAAAGGAAAGGAATGCCATACATGGCACCAGCAGGTCCCTATATTTAGGATGAAATCTTCCTCAATTTCCGTCAGCTGGAACTCTTCTTGCTATGAAAATATATCATAGGAGGAGATAGACAGCAAAAAGGGGAAGGAAAACACCATCTTCTTTCTGGCATGCCCTTGTATGCCCATGAATATTCACTTTCAGTGGAAACTGGAGAATTTCTTGTTCTTCCTATGTGTTACTGTTAGGATACCAAATTGCCACCTGGTGTTCAGATTGTTGCTCTGTGTCCTCACATTGGGAATTTAAAAGGACATTGTTTTTTCTTTTCAGCTTAGAGTTCAAAATGGCCTGGTGTGCCTCTCTTTGGAAAAGTTAGAAGACAAAACCTTCCATAATATGATTATAGATTTTGCTTCTATTGTGGAAGTACCACTTTATGAGTAACAAAACATATTCAGTTGTGTGGACACGTGAGCATGCGTGTGGCCATTTTGTTTTCATGCTTAGTGCCAGAGAAGGAGTCATTGACCCCAACTCTTGGTCCTGAGACATCATTGCCATCCGAATAACCCAAGCAAGGCACATTCCTAATATTCTATGTGATCTGAAAGTAGCACTGATGATAGAAGAGTAATTGTACAGTTATAAATCACAACTGGCTTATGAAGCAGTTAGGCCTTCGGGGCACACTTGTGCCAGCTCCGAAACTCCTTGAGTTTTAGAGAGGTTTGTGGTGAACAAGGCAGTTTGAGGAATCTTATTCAGAACATATTGCTTTTATCCGTTTAAAAGTAATGACATAATGTTATACTAACATCAAGAGAAGTTCAAAAATAAATACTCCTACTATTAACTCTAAAACCTTAATATATTCTCATCACTTTCTATGTTCTCTGCCAATATACAGTAATAAATTTACCAAGTGGCATTCATGGAGTAAGATTTTTAGGTTTTAATTTGAATATTATATAGCAAATACTTCTCATCATTAATTGTATATATGTGATTACTTTTATGTTCACAAACTTTTTATTGAAGTATACAAAGCACAGAGAAAACACAGCTCTAATTATCCCAAAGTGAACACTCATGTCACCAGCACCCAGATAAAAATCAGAGCATTACCAGCAGCCCAGGTTCCTCCCTCGTACTGCTTCCAGAAATTCTGAATGCTCCCAAGAGTAACAAGTATCCTGACTTTCACCTGCCTTGATTAGTTTTGCATGTAAATGGAATCACACAGCACATACATTTTGCACTTGCTTTTTTCAGTCAGCATTATTTATGTCAGGTCTACTGCGATGGTCTGAATGATTTTGTCCCCTGCAAGTTCATATGTTGAAATCCTACCCTCAAGGTAATGAGATTAGGAGGTGGAGCCTTTAGGAGGTGATAAGAGGCCATGAGAGTGGAACTCACATGAGCAGGATTAGTGCCCTTATAAAAGAGGCCAGGGAAAGCCCTCTCATACATTTCACCATGTGAGTACACAGCTGGAAGTGCCATCTAGGGCCCAGGAAGAAGCCCCTCATCACACATTGAACCTGGCAGCTTTTCGATCTTGGACTTGCCAACCTCCAGAACTGTGAGGAATAAATTTCTGCTGTTATAATGTGAACCCCAAATATCTGAGACAGGTCTCAGTTAATTTAGAAAGTTTATTTTGCCAAAGTTGATGATGCACGCCCTTGACACAGCCTCAGGAGATCCTGACGACATGTGCCCAAGGTGGCTGGGGCACAACTTGGTTTTACACATTTTAGGGAGACATGAGATATTAATCGACATGTGTAAGATGTACATTGGTTCTGCCCAGAAAGGCGGGACAACTCGAAGCAGGGAAGGGGCTTCCAGGTCACAGGTAGATGAGAGACAAATGATTCATTCTTTTGAGTTCCTGATTAGCCTTTCCAAGAGAGGCAATGAGATATGCAGCATCTATCTCAGTGAGCAGAGGGAGATGACTATGAATAGAATGGGAGGCAGGTTAGTCCTAAGCAGTTCCCAGCTTGACTTTTCTCTTTAGATTAGTGGTTTGGGGGCCCCAATATTTGTTTTCCTTTCACAATAAGCTACCCAGTTTATAGCATTTTGTTATAGCAGCCCAAGCAGACTAAGACATTCATTTGCAGTATCACAAGTACTTGCAGACTGCTCCTTTTCATTGTTGTATAGTATTCCATCATTTTAATAAATAAAAATTTATTCCAATATTAATCAGCATTTGAGTGACTTCTGGGTTGGGCCATGATGAACAATGCTACCAGGAACACTCTTGGACATTGTGTGTGTGTGTGTGTGTGTGTGTGTGTCTGTCTGTCTGTCTGTCTGTCTTGAAAGTGATTATTTTTTGTGTGTATACCTAGGTGTGGTTAGTTCTAGGCAAATCATGACTAATTGATTAAAAAATAATGAAATGGTTGGTGGAAGAGTTTCCCAAGTATAAACGGTTTTTCAAAAGATATATCAAATGCTCCTTATGGATTATTGTAACATTAAATGTGATCATACACATACAAACACACACATGTTACTTAGCATAGTGCCTGGAAGGCAGGATGCACTTAATAAAGGTTAATCAAATGGGCAGACATAAACAGCTTAACAAGAAGTTGGTATTAAAGGCAACAATATGTTTTAAAGATTGGCATTTTTCTACTTAAATATATGACTTTGAAAGTTCTCCTCTTACTATAATTTGGAAATTTTTCTTGTTTTATCTTTAAATAAGAAAATTTCCTAATTTCTCCTACACTTTCTAATGGCATATTTGAGAATTGGACACAAATAGGAATATGATAATGCTGGATTTAATTCTTCTCAGGTAAATTTGCTTAATACTTAGTAGTACATTGTCTAGGTGTAACCTTACTACTAAGCAGAAATAAGGTTGTGTAAAGCACACAGTAGAGATCCATAGGGCCTCTGATTACAAAGTAGATGTTTCTGCATTTGTAGAGAAACAGACTGAATGGTGCCTGTGTGCAGTAATCTTCCATGCTGCATATGCTCCCTCCCACCCCAACCAGCCTTTGCAACACAATCTCATTGCTCTTGAATTTTGCAGACAGAGTTTTGATTTTAGTATCTGGCCCATGAAACAGTGTTCATACATCTGTCCATTTGGAAAGCCTTTATTAGCAGACTAAATCCCTTAAAGCTGGCAAGAAGGGGCTGCTGGCTTTCCAAGTATTGTGGATGGATGGCTGACTGAGGGATCCAAATTTGAAAATTGGCTCCCATCTTCTTATGATGTGTCATTCTGCAAATGACTCAAAGTGAAGCAAAAAAAGAGAATTCTTAGGTTCTGTCCTTTTCCTCTTCAGTTTCTTTAGCTTGCTGTTCAAGCAACCTAAATCAAGCAAAATATAATGAAAAAACATTTTGCATATGTTTGCTTCGGCAATGTGTAATGTGTAGGATTATAGTTCCCTCATGAAGGAGTTGTGTTTTTCTCTTGAGTCATTTTGTTCTATGAATTCAGGATCCTGCATATTCAGTGGCCCCCCTTCGCTTTTTGAATGTTCTCAAGGTGTTTGAGGGAATACCTTGAGCAGGACAGCATAACGGGGATATGAAGTCAAATGTCTATAGGGGCCAGGAAGGTGGTAGAAAGGGGAAATTTTGCATGTAAGCTAAAGGAAGGGGCAGTGGCATTTCCAGTGGAGAATGTACGCTTTCTGTGAAGGTATACAAATGCATTTTAAAAAAACTCTGATACATAATTTCTACCCTATCTTCATCCACATATACCACATATACTTTATGTTCTCTCTCTCTCTCTCTCTCTCTCTCTCTCATTCATACTCATGCACAAGTACATATCCACCAAAGTATTTTACTATATTTTGCTGCTAGTCTGCATTTCTGGAGTGCCATTTGTTACTCCTTGTTTGGATCATAAAAGTATGATGAATTAGCACAATAGTGTTCAATGGATGTATGTGTGTGTGTGTGTGTATGTGTGTGTTTATAAAATTAGACTGAGTGATATCAGATTGCTTTCCAGAATCCTATACCAGCCATCCTTCTCATTAGTAGTTCACAAGGGTCTCTACATCTCTGCATGTGGAGGTGCTAGGCAATGTCCAACTTTCTAATCGTGGCCAATTTAAAAGGTATAATGGGGTATATCACTGACGTCATCATTTGCCTTTTCTGATTTCAATTTTGAATGGTCTTTCAAATTCTTGTGAGCATTTAGGGTTTCTTTTTCTGTAAACTGCTTGTCTGTTTCCTTTGTTCTTTTCTAGTTGATTATAAGAATTCCCTGTAGGTTCCAGATAGTGAAATCTTAGTTTACGGCATTATACCTATCACCTCCCTTTCTTTCATCCATTAACTTCTTCACAAAATTCCTTAATTTCATTGAAATCAGAGTAATGTTTTTTCTTCATAGACTGTGCTTTGGGAGTTTTATTGAAGGATCCCTTTAACCCAACATGTGCTTACGAAGGAACAGGCTCCATCCATGTGTCCTCAGAGACTGGAGATGCTCTCAGAAATAGTCTGACAGTAACAAACTTGCAGGCAGTCCTTAATCCATGTAGATGCCTCACCACAAGTCAGTACCCCTCTTCTCCTCAGTAGGAAGATATGTTTAAACATGGGAACACTAGTCACAAAAGTGATTCTTTGTGTGCAAGATAATTAGAGAATTGTCTATTCCTCTTCTGCTGTGGCTTCCTCTCTCACGGGAGCCTCTTGAGCCATATTGGCACCCACTGCCCTCAGTCATTGAGAAGAACCCTGACAAGGTATAGAGATGCTGCAGTTCACTGTGTCCTCCAGGAGATATTCAAAACCAAAAGATCATGCGAAGGGTATATGGCCATTGTTATTTTGGATCTACTGTTCCTTGCATATTCACAGGTAGAATCTTGGTCCAACACATCAGAGAATGAAATATTAGAATATTCTATTTCCAAATGAAGACTGGGAAAACATAAGCTCATCATGTCGTTTCTAAAATTTGAGACCTATCTTTAGTGATGTTTTTGGAGACGAAAATAGCAGTACTATCCTAAGGCTTGCATGAAATGACTCCTTCTGTTAAGTAATCAGTTGGCACTGGGCATCCTAAGTCATCTAAGGAAAAGATATTATGTCCCAGGAGAGCCCACACTTGGTTAGTGAGACACAAAGACTGACAGAGATACTTAACTGAATGAAAAATACTGTGTTGTAGGTTTAAGGGAATGCTATTGTTGCCAGTGATACTTTTAAATATACAGAAGTTGGTTCTGCTATGAATGCTTCATCACTTTACCTGATGGAGATTATTCATCACCCAAGTAATACTCTGCAGGTTTTTGCAGGTCTTTCAGCCTGTAAACTTAAACTTTTTTTTAAACTCATTTTTCTTACTCCCGGACATCCACATTTTACACCCACTCCCTTTTGACAAAGCATGTCACAGGAAGTTTGCCTCATCTACTGCCTGTCAGGGATACTGAATTGCATTGCTTTATAACTTTGACTTCCTTTTGAATTACTATGCGGTATATCTTTTCAACAGTGTCAAAAACACTGAAAGTAATGTTTTCATCACGTTTCCTAAAAACTGTAATGGTTTAGAATATTAGAATACAAATCTAGAATTATCAATTATACTCCAGACGATTTGGAAATTTAAAAAACCTCAAATGTAGCTTTTAATCTATGAGTAACTGCTAAACTTAATGTTAAATATTTTAGGATTTTCATCATTGATCTAAAAGTAAAAGTGGCATACAAATAAGGCATTATGAGCACTTGGAAGCTGGACTCCTTTTTTTCCTCTAAAAATGAATATCTTTAACATAGGGACAATTACTAATGCAATATCAAAACGGAATATTGCATTTTCTTACAACTGACCCCAACCAGATGAAATGGTTAAATTAACATGAACTTTAAGTGACTCAGTATACCAGACTCTTACTAGACAAAACTGAAGACACTTTTTTAACCAATGAACAATGGAAATTGTTTAGCAAAGCATTTCAGACTCATTCGGTGACATTCAAGTGCAAGCTTTCAATGCTCGATTAGCATAATCACCAGGAAAATCCCTTCCTAATTATTCAAACCCCAGTTTCTTCCTCTTTGCAAAATACACCGTAAATTTCTTTACTGGTACTCTCTTACTTGGCAAGTACATTTTGTTTTTTAAATTCTAGAGGTCTTTATTTTATTCTTTGTTACATCTGTGTTGCTGTATCTATAACAATACACCACAGGAAGAAGAAGCAAGATAATTATCCAAGAGTTTTAATTTGAACATCATTAAATACTTCAATTTCTATTCCAGTATTTTCTACCACACATTGTATCCATGTGTTAATGGACAGTTGGTGTTGGAGAGTCTTCAATAGTTGTCTACTCTGCCATCTTTCCCAACTTCTCTCCCTCTTGCTTCTCACAGGAAATTTCTTAGTAATAAAACTTGGCAGTGCAGTCAATATGTTGGCACCATTCACAATGAGAAAACTATGAAGTTGTGTACTTAACTAAAATCACTAAAATATCATAAAAAGATAGTTGGTGGGTTATTTCTTAGAGCCTGGAAATAAAACTGATCAAAATGAGAAACAGAAAGCAGGAATAATGAAAATAAAACGAATCATATTTATTGAATGCTTGCTATTGAATCCTCTTGAGGACTTTGAAAAAACTTCCTGAAACCAGTCCTTCCAACAACACTGGGAAGTAGCTACAACCATTTTCTCTATTTCACAGATGAAGAAATGGAGAAGCATGGAGAAAGACTAGCTAGGTTTGAATGGTTTAATGAACCAGTTAGACTAGGAAAAAGCCTGATTCCCAAAGCCCTTTATTTAATGGCTACATTTAGTGGTGTATTGTGTTGAGCTTGATTGTGGATAGGGCTGGCTAATTCCTGAAGATGGATTAGACAGAATTCCTAGGCTGTCACATACACAACATTGAAATTGCTTATCTTTAGGAGCAATCAACCATGAATGCCTCTGAATGAGAGGAAGAGTATTGCAGAGTGCTTGAGAAAACCTAACAAATGGAAAATTGTGGAATATGTTATGGCACTTGTAGTGGACTATGTGTTTTTGTCCTGCCCCTTCCCCTACCAATTCATATGTTTAATACTAACCCCAATAGGGTGTTATTAGAAGGTGGGGTTTGGAGAGGTAATGAGGTCAGTAGTATGAAGCCCCCATTTTGAGATTAGTGCCCTTAGAAAAGGGATTCCAGAGAGCTCTCCCATTCTCTTTTAATGAGGACAAAGTGATAAGTTGGCAGTTTTCAACCTGGAAGAGAGCACTCACCAGAACGCAAGCATGCTGACACCCTGATCTCAGACTTCCAGGCTTCCAAACTCTAAGAAATAAATTTCTGTTGTTTGTAAGCCATCCAGTCTATGGTACTTTGTTGTAGCAGTCCAAACCCACTAAGACAGTACATATACATTATAGAATATTATAACACTCTTATAATCAAGTAATAGGAGTTGACATAAGGAAGTTTCTATAACTGGTATTGTTTAATAAGAAAGATAAGATGAAGAGTAGTGTTTAATGTAAATTCATATTTTACAAAGCCATTATTTCTTTGTTTCATTCTTTTGTTTCTTTGTAAAGTATGAATTTACATTAAACACTGCTCTTCATCTTATCTTTCTAAAACTAAAACTCCATGTAAATATTTGGTTCATATACATAGCATGTGTATGTGCATATATAAGTAAGAAAATGATAAACCAGGTGCTAACATGGATTACCTTAGAGCATAGTTATGGTAGTTATAGTGGATGACATAGTTGGAGAAGTGAATGAAACAAGAAACCAAAGATTACGTTGGATCCAAGTAAACAAACCAAAAATCACAGAAGCACCCGCCATGCAAAATAATTCCATTTGAGTAAAATAGTAGATATATATTGTTATGGACTAAATTGCGTCCTCCAAAAATGGTATGTTGAAGTCCTGACCTCCAGTATCTCAGAACGTGAGCCTATTTGGAAAAGGGATCTTTAAAGAAGTAATCAAGTTAAAATGAGGTGATTAGGGTATGTCCAATCCAATATGACTTGTGTGCTTACAAAAAGGGGGGAAACTTAGACACAGAAGGAGACACATGTGGAAGGAAGATGATGTGAAGAGACACAGGAAGAAGACAGTCATCTACAAGCCATGGAATGCTGGAGGCTGTCAGAGCTAGGAGAGATGCCTAGAACAAGGTCTCCCCTCACAGCCCTCAGAAGGAATCAGCACTGACATCACCTTGATTTCAGACTTCTAGCCTCTAGAACTATAAGATAATAAATTTCTGTTGTTTGAGTCATCTTATTTGAGGTATGTTTCTATGACAGCCTTTGCAAGCTAAAACATGGGTGTATATATTCATAATGATATTAGATGAGACAAAGACAGAGTCTAATGACTTTCATTTGTGGAGATGCCTAAGATACATTGTCAGGAGAAAAAAGAAACAGAATCAGGATAACATATGCAGCATGCTTCTATTAAACAAGAAGTGAATAAGAAAAATATATTTTTAATTAGGTGGGAGTTTAAATACCATAGTTCCTACTTCTTATCTTGTAGGAACTTGGTCACGTTACATTCGTTTTCTCATCTGTTCAGTGGGACTGATAATCCTCATGTCTTAAGATTGCTTGAGGAATAAATGGTAAAATGTTGTGTGTGGAGCTCTAGGCCTTCTTTGCTCTCCCCTGTGTCTGGAAGATATTGACACAGCTGACTCTTTACTCTACATGTCATCACGTTGGATGGCTTCTCCTGACCAGTCATTTCCCCCCTCCTTTTTTCTTCCTACAGCATCCAGTTTGTCTTTTTCATAGCACATTTCACAGCCTCACATTCTGTGTTCCTTTGATTACTGGTTCATTTCTTGTTTTCCCCATAGTACATTTACTCCATGAAGGCAATTGTTATTTTTGTCTTATTCACCATTGCACTCCAGTGCCGAGATCATTGCCAGGCACAAAAAAGGCAATCAGAAAATGTTTGTTGCAGGAATTTCTGAATGCACACAACTGCTTTCCACAGATTTATCACATTGTAGATTCATAGTAAATGTTAGCTATTATTTTTGTCATTATTTTTATTATACAGGTATATGATCCCCTTGGTGATGTGCCATAATCCATATATGGAGAAAGAGAGGAAGGTTTCTCCAAACATCACCCGCCTTGTTCACCTTCAACATGGGAAATGCGCTTCTCCTGACAGAGACAAAAAATTTGGTCTGAGCTCTATTATAGTTTAGCATTATTTGAGAACGTGTTCATGGGCCACATTCCCCATAATCTATTCAAAATTAATATTATGGAGTTCTTAGGTAGGCAAATAGTTATCCAACCATCTACACATACTTTTTTACATAATGTGACCTCATTTGGCACAGGTAATTGTCAGACACATAATTATGTTTAAAAATAAAATAGGAGACTGGGCATGGTGGCTCACGCCTGTAATCCCAGCACTTTGAGAGGCTGAGGCAGGCGGATCACGAGGTCAGGAGATCGAGACCATCCTGGCTAACACGGTGAAACCCTGTCTCTACTAAAAATACAAAAAATTAGTCGGGCATGGTGGCGGTGGCTGTAGTCTCAGCTACTTGGGAGGCTGAGGCAGGAGAATGGCGTGAACCCAGGAGGCAGAGCTTGCAGTGAGCCGAGATCGTGCCACTGCACTCCAGCCTGGGTGACAGAGTGACACTCTGTCTCAAAAAATAGGAACCACTACTCTTCATCCAGAATTTGTAACAACACCTCATCTGGAGGATGATATGGTAGTTGCTGAGAAACAGCCTCGGTAGTAATAATTGTTGGATAGAGTATTAACATGAAACCCAATAAGAATGAATAGATTGAGGTGAGCAAATTATAGTGATCCAAAGGCAATTTGTTAGGATTAGTAATCTAATTGTTAGAATAGGTGTCCTGACTATTATTATTGGCAAAATGGTGCTTGGCATGTGGCTTCAAAGCCCTCAGTGTTAGCCTTTGCAGGCAATAGTTTTTGCCCTTCCTATAATTTATATCAAGTACACATGACAACTAAGCACATGAACTTGTGTGGTGTGTTGCTGTAATACTCCTTGAAGGAATCAAAATATGTCAAAGTTTTAAAAATTTAGGAGAAGAAGGGGAGAACAGACTCAGACATTTTTATAGAATGTCTGCAAACTTTCAGTGAGAGAAGGGAACACCTTCTCAATAGTCTCATTGCCATAATTCCTAAGTGCTAAGTAAGAATAGGCACTGTTTAATTGAGCTCCTGTTCATTCATTTGACTTCATACACACACACACACACACACACACACACACACACACACACACACACACATATATATTTGAGACGGAGTCTCGCTCTGTCACCCAGGCTGGAGTGCAGGGGCCAGATCTCAGTTCACTGCAAGCTCCGCCTCCTGGGTTCATGCCATTCTCCTGCCTCAGCCTCCTGAGTAGCTGGGACTACAGGCGCCTGCCACCTTACCTGGCTAGTTTTTTGTATTTTTTAGTAGAGACGGGGTTTCACCATGTTAGCCAGGATGGTCTCGATCTCCTGACCTCGTGATCCGCCCATCTCGGCCTCTCAAAGTGCTGGGATTACAGGCTTGAGCCACCGTGCCCAGCCTATTTTTATATATTTTTTAGACTGTTTCACTATGTTGGCCAGGTTGGTCCTGAACTCTTGGCCTCAAGCAATCCTCCCACCTTGGCCTCCCAAAATGCTAGGATTGCAGGCATGTGCCACCATACCCAGCCTTATCTGACTTCTGATTCTGAAAAATTAGAATCTGTCTAGCCCTACTTCCATTTGACATTGCTTTAGAAGACTGAAGCTTGTAATATGTTCCTGCTTTTCTTTAAGCTAAACGTTTCCAATGATTTTCCAACACTTACTTCTCTTGAAAGTAGAGGCTGAATTGACCCTGGATCCTGTCATGGATTTTAATCCCTTAAAAAACTAAAAGAGGCATTTGTGTAAAATTGCAACTTTAGTCAGAGTGGCCCAAACAAAGCTGGGTTAGATACTTGGACACATACTAGGATTTTCTAACACCCTCCATGGGGGTTGGGGTCGGTACTTATAATACATTCAAATTGAGATATCATGTGATTTTTCACACATAAGTCATTTTCTAAATAATTGAAATTTGTGCATCGTGCAGACAGGAAATAGGCATTAAATTGATTAGATGATTTACTCATTTAGTAGGACAAAGACGTTCACAAAATTGGCCTCGTATTTTAAGTTTTATTTTCCGAATACACTGTAGAAGGATTCTTGTCATCATTAAATCACATTGTGCCAAACTGCACTCCATGCTACACAAGAGACTTCGAAGGTATTAGTAGGTAATCCTCAAAATACAGGAAACAATGAACATATTATATCTCATGAGACTCGAAGGTCCAGAGAGCTTCTGATCATACCTCTTACTGTCATACCATGTGACAAGTGATATTTTAAAACTAAAGTTAAATAGGAAGGCCATACTATATTACTACCTGAATTTGTTTGTTTCCCAGAGAAATACATTTTACACAAATTCTCTGAATGTATGACAAGAGGTTGAGACTTTTTAGTAGTCATCTAGGATGAACTTTGCAAGTACTAAATTTGTATATTTAATATTTCCTATAATAGTACTTCATTATATATTGTATTAATACCAAGTTTTTTTTATTAGTTTTGAATTTTCTTAATATTGTTAATTCTTGACATAATTTAAACACCAAGTATAATAGTATCGTGACAGTATATTATACCTACTTTTACTGTTTGTTACATTTGAGATATAATAATATTTAATAGCTTTTTATGTTTTACACTTTTTAAATAAAATTATCTCATTCCTTAATATAGATTATTTTCATATGAATAATTTAAAATCTTTACACACACATACACTCATTATGAATTGGTAAAACACTTAAAGTCATGGAACCGTTTTGTTTTTTCTTTTGGTTTTTGTTTGTTTGTTTGTTTGTTTTTTGAGATGGAGGCTCGCTCTGTCGCCCAGGCTAGAGTGCAGTGGCACGATCTCGGTTCACTGCAAGCTCCGCCTCCCGGGTTCACACCATTCTCCTGCCTCAGCTTCCCGAGTAGCTGGGACTACAGGCGCCTGCCACCACGCTGGCTAATTTTTTTGTGTTTTTCGTAGAGACGGGATTTCACCATGTTAGCCAGGATGGTCTCGATCTTCTGACCTCGTGATCTGCCTGCCTTGGCCTCCCAAAGTGCTGGGATTACAGGCATGAGCCACTGTGCCCAGCCAAAGTCATGGAACTGTTAATGGGCAATACTATTCTACAATAGGAAATACACAAATTTTAGAAAAAAACCTCTAGGATATTCTGCCTTTCAGTTTACAGAACAGCTTCATGCCTCTAAAGTAAAGCAAGTTCCCCAGGAAACAACAAAAAGAAAGTGCTTTAGACATTTCAATATTAGCTTTTAGATCACTGTACTATTTGTTTATTTATTTATTTAATCAAGGCAGTAAATTGAAAACCCATTTTGGCAACCACACTCAGCGGAAGACATGAAAGCGTTTTTGCCTTTTCCTTAGAGGAAGGTACTATATAAGCACCTTAAACAAATGGACTGCATATTCTATATTTTTCATTCTCTTTGGACATTGAAAACACATTAGAGTCTGTTTATAATGCAGTTTCAGTGGTTTATGTAGCTGGAACATCTTTATAGGGAAACCACCTTGTACTGAATGAAGTTCTTTTGGTGTTTTCACATAAAACTACTGCTACCATCTAAATATTTGTGTCCCCCAAAATTCATATGTTACATCTAATCCCCAATGCAATAATATTACCAGGTGGGGCCTTTGGGAGGTGGTTAGGTCATGGGGGTGGGGCCTTCATGAATGGGATTTGTGCCCTTATAAAAGAAGCCTAGGGAGCTTATTCAGCCTTTTCACCATGTGAGGAGACAGCAAGAAAGCATCCTCTTGGAAGCAGGCAGAAAGCTCTCACCAGATACTAAGTCTACTGGTACCTCGATATTGGACTTTCCACTCTCCAGAACCACGAGCAATAAATTTATGTCGTTTGTAAATTATCCAGTCTAAGGTAATTTGTCTTACAAGCCAAACAGACTAAGACAACTACTTTTGTGGGCCCGCAGATAGATGTATTGTCATTCCAAATTCTGAAACTCACACTTGTAATCTAAAGTTCTGTGTATAGCTCTGTCCTGTGACCTGCAATGACTCAAAAGGCACCTATCCATTGCCAGAAATAAGTCAATTTTATTTTGAATTCAGTGGATGCTATGAAACATATCTTCACTGTTCATGTTTGTCTCTTTCTGAATCCACAAGTGATGGACACATGAATCTACTACTATTGTTCTCCTCTTTTCTTCTTTTTCCATCTTTCTCTCCCTTCCCACTCCTAGTTCCTGACGTTTGCCTACTCTATCATGTCTGCTGAGGTCAGGAATATTCATTTATCTTCATGCTCAAAGTAAGTGAAGCCATTAATGCTGAAAGTGTTGCATACCACTCTGCATCCTCATCTGTCTGAGACACATTCAACCACTAGGTCCTCAGCTGCTTCACTGCTGCCTGATGTTCTTTGAAGTCCAGTATCAGAGAGAACATTCTATTTTGCTAAAACTAAAAGACTACCCTTTATCTTTGCTGAGAATATGTAAAGAAAAGGGGAATGACTAGATCAGAAGGCTTATTCTGAGGTATATAGTAATGTTAATTTTTAAATAATTGTTAGGTGTTCTTCTTCATTAGGTATTCACCTTCAGTTTTCCAAGACTATGGAAAGCACCATTGGTGCATGTAGTTAACAGCAGCTTGGCTCAGACGCAGAACTGCAGCCAGGACCCATCTGTTCCCATTACTCCTGTTGCCAGTTTTGCAACCAGAACTAGAGTGATTTATCCACCTCAATTTGCTCAGGACCCAGCAGAAGAGGATCCTGGGACACAAGACTTTCGGTGCTCAAACTTGGAGACTTCTTGGCAATCACAGTTTGACTATGACTGAGAAGATTCCCAGAAAGCAGGACTTTTAATTTCAGAACTGAGAAAGTCCCAGGGCATGAGTTGTTCACCTTACTTGCAACCAACTTCTAATTCATCATGGGGGCTTTGCATAAACGTATGCTGTAGGACTAGTTCAGTCAGTCATTGCTTCAAATTAAGTAGTGTGGCAAAAGTCTGTTATTTTTCAGGATTATTCAGGTCTGATTGTGTTAATCCTGGTTGCAATAACTTATCTCATTTCCCCATTTTCCTGTGGAAAAATTCCCAATTTCTCAACCTGGCATATTAAGCATCTGAATAGTGGCCTATGCCTTCATCCCTGTCGCTGTCTCCCTCTACTCGCCACCATGCCCCAGTCTCTTTGAACTTTGTCATTCTCCTTCAAGACTAGTGATATGGCTTGGCTGTGTCCCCACCCAAATCTCATCTTGAATTGTAGCTCCCATAATCCCCACGTGTTGTGAGAGGGACCCAGTGGGAGGTAATTGAATCATGGAGTGGGTCTTTCCCATGCTGTTCTCTTGATAGTGAATAAGTCTCATGAGATCCGATGGTTTTATAAAGCACAGTTCCCCTGCACATGCTCTCTTGCCTGCCAACATGTAAGACGTGACTTTGCTCCTCCTTCTCCTTCTGTCATGATTGTGAGGCCTCCCTAGCCATGTGGAACTGTGAGTCATTAAACCTCCTTTCCTTTATAAATTACCCAGTCTTGGGTATTTCTTCATAGCAGTATGAATATTGACTAATACAACTGGACACCTGAGAACACAGACATTCTTTCATTCCAGATTTCTTTCTTTCTCTGTCTCCCCTACTGCTTCCATCCATTCAGCATAGTCATGTAAGAAAGTTCAAGCATCATTGACTCTGAATAACTGCTTTTATCTTCCTCAAGAAGTTATCTCCCCATCCTTTAAGCACAACTAATGCTTTGTTTATATCTTTAAAATAGAATTGATTATGTACTATATCAAATACATACGCTTTAGACCTGTCTCCGTTACTAGACTATTTCTCTGTTTAGTAGACTTGCTTCTCAACAGTGATAACTTATTTTTCCTTTTATCTCTAGTGCTTAATCTTTTGCCTGGTGTACAACAAAATTTGTTGTATGAACATCTAAGTGGATACATTTTTATATATTTTAAACAGATGGGAAAACTGAAGCTTAGAGTGGTTAAATGATTTCACCAAGATCAATAGCTAGGAAATGACTGAAATGGGGCTTGAACCAAAGTCTTCCAAATCTAACACCCATGCATTCATCACCCCCTCATTTGTATACATGGATTGCCAATAACACACACTCTCAACTTGCAGTGAAGAATGCCTGAAAGGGTCAGAAGAAGTATGTTTCTGGTGAAAGAGAAAGGAAGTACATGTTTTAAGGCAACGATTTGCAACACTTAATAGAATTCCTCAAAGAGAAAATGGTCCATTTGGATTACGATAGTCTTACATTAAAAGTCAGTTTTCTGCATATTTTGGTTAAACTTAGACCTGACTTATGTCAGCTTGCTGTACCCCAGATTACATTAACCAATATATAATATTTCTCGAACAAATCTTAGAGTACTGATTTTTGGTTATAATATCTTTTGTAAAGAAAGGTATTTTAGTAAAGGGAGATTACCATTCTGATATATCAGATCATTCAGTTAGCACTAAATTTAAAGTCCAAGATTTTGTCACATTCCTGTCGGATTCAGTTCAGGGACACTTCATATTTTCCTCTGTTACTTTAAGCTTCAATAATTAAGATGAAGAGTCAAAGTTTATGGTTGTATTGAGTCTTTTGTACCTCAAACCAATATTAATAGTTAACATCTCATTGGAAATGAGCTAGAGAATCTCAAGAAATAGTCACTTATTTTTATATTGAGTTAAAATAAGAAGTCTAGTGGTGAATTTTCTCTGCTTTTAAAGAAACATCCATGTTCCTAGTTTAACTGAGATTTATTCTGTGTGCCTGGAACATATTTCCTGACTTTTTAGATGCTTTGTTTCTCCCGCAATTAGAATAACTAAGTACTCAGTTGTCATGGAAATACTCCTCTTCATAAAAATCTTTAAAACAGAAGCTCTCTTCATTTGTCTCTCTTTGCAGAGAAGGCAATTACTACCTCTACCTTTATACTCTTCTATTTGTGTTTCTCTTTATACCTCCTGGTACTGGTATCTTCCAATTCAAATTGTTTTGTAGCAGTTTCTTCGGGCTTAAACTCTAGGTGAAAATGCCTCTTTATTCTTGAGAAGCCATAATAATATTCATATCATATACCAAGATATCAAGTACCAAGATTGTAGTACTTGACAATAATCACTGAAAAGGTGCGGATATGTAACAGAGGAATTGTTAGGTTGGCTGCTTTGAATTTAATCCATTCTCAGAATATTCTAGTAGTTACAGTCAGCCCTTCATATCCACGGGTTCTGCATCCAAGGACTCAATCCACCCCAGATTGAAAATACTTAAAAGAATTGTGTCTGTATTGAACATGCACAGACTTTTTGTTATTGTCATTATTCCCCAAATACAGTATAAATATGTATAGAGCATTCACATGGTATGAGGTATCATAAACGAAGTAGAGATGTTTTTAAATATACAGGAAGATGTGCACAGTTTATATGCAAATAATACAACATTCCATATCAGGGAATTGAGCATTTGAGGATTTAATATCCTAGGGGGGTTCCTGGAATCAATCTCCCAGAGATACTAAGGGTTGGCTCTACTCAGAAATAGACTGTTGTGCTCTGGAAGGTAAAAGCTGACACACCAAACCCAGAACTACACCCCATTCATCTCGATAAGGAGGTTTCGTCCCACACTAGTTGGTAAATCAACTGACATATCATCAGCCCACTTATCAGGGTGGGCACTTGATAACTATGGGTTCAACCAAAGGAATCACTGAGCAGATTCTGAAATTACAACCTATATTCTGGGGGTGTGAAGTAGGTAAAATGTTGACCTTAGAGAACTAGTGGTTTAATGAAAACAGCATGTAAATGCAACCCATTATTTTACCTCTGTTAATTAATTTGTTTGTTTATTCATTTATTCAGCATCAACAATATGCTAGGCATTGTGCTTTGTGCTAAAAATTCAATGGTGACATCAAAGTGTGAGACAGAAGTCCAGCATAGGGGCTTTAGGCACAGGATCTGCAGCCAGATTACCTGTGTTGAAATCTAAGTGTTTTCTTTTGTTAGTTCTGCAACCTCTGTCTTCAGTTTCCTCATTTGTAAGAAATTATGATTTTACCTACTTTATAGGGTTGCCATGGGGGTTAGATGACTTCATATCTGTGTTTCAGAACAGTATCTGGCACATAATAAATATTCTCTGTTTGTAAGATATAAATAAAATAAGACAAAATGTTGAGCAAAAGAGACAAACTTCCTAAACTCAGGGAGCTTAAGATATTGGCAATAACTCTTCGTGGTCAATATCACTCCTTAGGCACAGTATAAGCACCAGATAAAACATGTCACCAAGGCAGCTTGTGATAGAATAAATGCAAGAACAATGAGAAAACTGAATGGGAGAGAAGAGTTCACCAACACGGAGATGTTCTTCACTTAAGCACCCACACAAAATTTCCCCTTATATTCACCAATGCCCTTGAAGGAAGGGTGATAAGAGAAGTGGATTATAATGAATGCACAAAATTGTATGTATGAATCACAGAGGTGACTTGGCAGATACAGATGCATCTCACTCAATGTAATGGATGTTTTCCTAAAAGACTATGGATCAGCTGAGGGTCTTTAAATGAAATTGTATTCATATACTCTAGGAGAACTTGTTTAAAGGAACCTATCATGAATCCATTTATAAAGGGACTATTTATTACCGAATTTATTCAGTTTTTGTATTTTGGCTTTTGCAGTGGATTTTTAAGTCACATTTTATGTACTAGATTTTCTTGAAAGGTAGATACTTTTAAATAACTGAATTTGTTCAAAGTTTCTGACAGCAGATACTCTCCTTTAGTAATATGAGCACTGGGCATATAAAGACATTCAAAAATTATTTGTTGAAAAGTGAGTATCTAAATGCAATATCATTTAAAATGTGGAATATGTAAAATTTAAGCTGTTTCACTAACTGATTAATTTATCTTTAAATGAAGAAGAATTAAATGTTTTATTAAATGTTCTAGAGAAAGAGTCAGAGATAGAAATACTTTAAAAACTGATTGAACACAAATGTATTATCTCTGAAAAATGTAAGGAGATGAGCCCAGGAAAGAAAGACACAAAGTTTAGAGCTATCCATGATTTTATTCCTTCTTCCCTTCTCAGGCTGCTAATTTATATTATTCCATAGCAGTGTTACTTAAAAATCTAGAGTTAACACAGGGGCACAGCATGTAAATACAGATTTCTTTCATGTTGAAGCAATACCTTAGGGAAAGGCTTGAGTCACCATGGAGAGGGAGGTCAAGAGCCCTGCAGAGTGTTGGAACTCTGGAAGGCACACTGGGGTTGAATGTAGTCTCTAATCCAACAGAGCACTCAACTCTACTCAGTATTCTTGTATTTTCCAATCCAGCTCTCTTCCCTAAAATCCACATGACCATTGAAATCTTCCTCAGATGACTGGAACTTTCTTAACACTCTCTGTTTCCCAGCTCCCACCATACCCAAAGTCAACAGAAAACCTCATTCCTACTTCTCAGGAAAAATGTAGAAGTCCTCATATAGAACTCTCCTCAAGCTCTTGCTACCAGAACTCTTGCATGGACACAGGTTTTCATTATTTCTGCTACAACAATGTCCCTTTTCCTAAGACAAATCTCTTTAGCTGTGCTATGGAGCATATATTGGTCTGCTTCTTTAAGAAAATAACTACAGTGATTATTCCTTCATTTTGCCATATCTCTAAAAGAAAGGCAAAAGTTTCCAGACTTCATGTCTATTTTCAGCTATAACTTCTTCCTTCACTGCCAACATGGCTAAGATTCTTTGAAGAGTTAAATGTTCTGTCTATACATTCTCTTCATCATTTCCTCTGTTTGAGACAGCTCTTTTTGCCCTTGCCACTCTATCAAAATGTTCCTCCAAGGACAGCAGTGATGTTCCTGTCACAAATCCAGTGGAAACATTTCAGTTCTTATCTTGTTTAATATCTCTGCAACATGTGACATTGTTGACCTCTCCTACTTTTTGTTCTTGGTTTCATTCACTCTGTATTCTTGGACTCTTTTCTACTTCTATTCTCCATCTCATTTCTCTTAACTATTCCTTAAATGTTGATAATTCTCCGCTTTTGCCTTCAGCCCTTATTCATGAGAGGTAAATATTGACTCTCTTCTATGTGCCAGGCACTGTCTAGAACCTACTTTCTTCTTTCTTCTAACCTACATACTGTCCTTGCTAATATCATCCATTGCTATGGCTTAAATTATCAAGTATACTTAATGTTGGCAGCTTTGGCAAATAAAACTACAAGAAATTCTTTCAAAGCCACTCAAATTTAATTGGGCATCATATATTTTATTCTGAAACCCTAACTATATCAGAAGTCACACACACAAATGCCTTCAGGAGCAAGTTAGTTAATAAAATGTGCAAACCAGAAAGGGAAAGGACAAGTAACAGTGGGGACCACAGCCAACTGAGGAGGAAATGCCCCATCAGAAGACCTTATAATTCAGTGTCTTTTACATCCTTGCAGGCAAACAAATCAAGTCTGTGGGCCACATCTGATCCAAGGTGACACATTTGAAAATTCTAAAGTCTGTATCCCAATGATTTCTTCCATTCCTGTGTATACAACTATTTCCTGTATATCTTCACTTGGATACCCTCCCGGTAATTCAAGGCGTACAAAAAGTGGTCTTCACACTATAGCCAGAGTTATCATTCCAAAGTAGAAATTAGGTTATGCCACTTTCCTATTTAAACCCATAACTCCTTCTTCATTGCCTTCAAGATAAAATTCAAACTTCTTGATAGGTTTTTTAGGAATTTTATGGGTTTTCAGGTTGCTGCCTTTAGAGTCATCTCTTATTTTCGTTATCCTCATCTGCTATTCAATACGTAAACCCTTACCAAACTAACCTCACTAACCTCAACAAATGACTTTCTCTCTGGCATCTGAGACATCGCTGGTTGGAGCCATTCCCACTGCATGTGTCCAGTCTACCTCTGTTGCCATGTGACTTGTTTTGGCCAATTAGATATGAACAGGAGGGACATATGCAAATTCTGGAACGAAGTATTAAGCACTATGCATGCTTTGCCATGCCAGCTTTTCTCTACCTCTATAGGAATAAGTCTTTTTTTAGGTCAAAAGTACTGAGGAAACTAAACAATGCTTCTTTGGATTAGGGCCTGCACAGGGACAGTGAGAAGTTCAGTGTGCATCATAGGTGCTTGTTACAAAATGTCCATTGCAAGCCACAGATGTCACCTCAACCAGAAAAGACAAAGAAAAGTTTTATACTTCTTATGCACTTAAAATATTTTATATCTAATATTATATATATTAGATATATGTATGTATCCTGAGGATCATTGATTTCATTTCCTGTGTTACTGTTATGAAACAAAAAATGTTGGGATATAATAGGGGCATTCCATTACCACAAACACATGCCTTGGAATAAGAAAAATTCTCATGACAAACTGGAAGAATTTTCTCTAAGGCAGTTAAGTTTCTTATCATACTTTTTAAAAAACTTTTAAGTTCAGCAGTATATGTGCATGTTTGTTACACAGATAAACTTGTGTCATGGGGGTTTGTTGTACAGATTATTTTATCACCCAGGTATTAAGCCTTTTACCCATTAGTTGTATTTCTTGGTCCTCTCCCTCCTCCCATCCTCTACCCGCTGATCGGCCCCAGTGTGTGCTGTTCCTTTCTGTGTGTTCATGTGTTCTCATCATTTAGTTCCCACTTATAAGAGAGAACACATAGTATTTAGTTTTCTGTTCCTCTATCAGTTTGCTAAGGATTATGACTCCCAGCTCCATCCATATCCCTGCAAAGGACATGATCTCATTTCTTTTTATGGCTGCATAGTATTCCATGGTGTATATGTACCAGATTTGCTTTATCCAGTCTATCATTGATGGACATTTAGGTTGGTTACATGTCTTTGCTACTGTGAAGAGTGCTGCAATGAACATACAAATGCATGTGTTTTTATAATTGAACAATTTATATCCTTTGGGAATATACCCAGTAATGGGATTGCTGGGTTGAATGGTATTTCTGTTTTTAGGTCTTTGAGGAATGGCTACATTGTAGCCACAATGGTTGAACTAACTAATTTACACTCCCACCAACCATGTATAAGTGTTCCTTCTTCTCAACAACCTTGATAGCATGTTATTTTTTGATTTTTTGATTTTTTAATGATAGTCATTCTGACTGGTATGAGATGGTATTTCATTGTGGTTTTGATTTGCATTTCTTTAATGATCAGTGATGTTGAGATTTTTTCCATTTTCTTATTGGTTGCATGTAGGTCTTCTTTTGAGAAGTGTCTGTTCATGTCCTTGGCCCACTTTTTAATAGAGTTTTTTTTTTCTTGTTAATTTGTTGAAGTTCCTTATAGATGTTGGATATTAGACCTTTGTTGGGTGCATAGTTTGCAATTTTTTTTCCCATTCTATAGGTTGTCTGTTTACTCTGTTGATAGTTTATTTTGCTGTGCAGAAACTCTTTAGCTTAATTAGATCCCATTTGTCAATTTTTGTTTTTGTTGCAATTGCTTTTGGCGTCTTCATCATGAAATTGTTGTCTGTTCCTTTGTCCAGGATGGTACTGCCTAGGTTTTCCAAGGGTTTTATAGTTTTTGGTTTTACATTGAAGTCTTTAATCCATCTTGGGTTAATTTTTGTATATAGCGTAACGAAGGGGTTCAGTGTCAGTCTTTTGCATATAGCTAGCCAGTTATCCCAGCACCATTTATTGAATAGGAAATCCTTTTCCTATTGCTTATTCTTGTCAGCTTTGTTGAAATCAGATAGTTGTAGGTGTGTGGTCTTATTTCGGGGTTCTCTATTCTGTTCCATTGGTTTATGTGTTTGTTTTTGTACCAGTACCACGCTGTTCTGGTTACTCTAGCCCAGTAATATAGTTTGAAGTTGGGTAGCAGGATGTCTGCAGCTTTGTTCTTTTTGCTAAGGATTGCCTTGGCAACTGGCTCTTTTTTGGTTTTATATGTACATCTTCTTTATGAGGCTATTTTAGCACTGGGTCCTAAAGAAAAATGGAGCTCTTAAATGAGCCAGGTTCTATGCTAGGTATTTTTTACCACTTGATTTTTACAACAGTGCTATGAGACAGAATTTATGTCTATTGAACAGATGAGAAAACCAAGTGTTACAGGGGTTAAGTTCACTGCCTAAAGTCATGTGCCTTTTACAAGTCAGAGCTGAGGTTTGAACTCGAGTTCATCTGGTTTCTTTAGTGGTCAACTTGCTGCTAAACTTGAGGTCCCCTCTGACTCACACTGAGGGTCTAACCAACAATAGATTTTCATTTAAGATTCATTGACTTTTCTTTGTTGAAAATCTAACCATCAGTATCTCACTCTTCACATTGAAGGCAAAATTAACCTTTTCAATGCATTTCATTTTTTAATTCTGCTCCTCATCTCAAAGACTGGATTTTTACACACGTTGAATGTCTCTTTTCAACTGTCAAATGACTATAATAATTCTTTCACTGACACAGATTATTATTATCCAAATACAATGCCAGTACTTAATAATTAAACTGTATTTTTCTTGAAATATCAGGTGATCCTGAGCTTATCACCTACCTCTCTGGAGAAAAGGCTTGAATTCAGTAGCTTCCAAATCTAAAATTTCAGCAGTTCTAGAGTAGGGATCCATCATCCGTATGTGTGAATATTTCCCCATTCAAGTCTGCTATCATCTGGGTTTAGGGATGTAAGCTTTAAAGGATATCTAGTAATATTCTTTAGTCCATACCACTTTATTGTGAGGTTCCTCATAAAACATTTCTCTCTACTTTGTGGAAATTAAAAAATGCTTAATAATAAATGAGTCTAGCAGTATAACTTAACTGATAGCATTCAATGTTGATAAAATGTTAGAGTGTGACTCCAAAGGAAAGGGTAAGGGATAGATTGTGGGAGGCCAGGTACATCCTTCACAGGAGGGTGGGCTTTATCCTGAAGGCACTAGAGAGTCATTGAAGGGCTTTCTTGATGAATGAATGAGATGACAATAAACAAAAGGGGAGAAACTATTGAGAGTGAAAAAACTTAAGTTGTTTCATTTGATGTACCAAAAATAAATTATTACATCTTTCTGAGGTGTGATCTGAACTGTAAATGCCGTATTTGCTAATTCCAAGTTTTGTCTACTGCTGTTTTCTGGCGTGTGTATTCGAATGCTCATTTGCATTATCTCAATACTTTTGCTTCCTTGTTTACCCTCTTTGGAGGAAGTGTCACCCCAAGGTGACAGATGTAGTACAATGGCATTTTGATTTTTGGATGTCTTTCATCGTTAATTAATTCCTTTGATGATCAGTGGAAATACTTTGAAATTTTCAGGCTAACCTATGCCATTATAATGCCAAAATGATCCAGAGAAATCAGCTGACAAGCTAAATGCATCATCAGTTATCTTTTTATTGAAGGGAGACAACTGTGCATTGTTTTGCGCAGAAATGATAACCCTAGAAAAAAAAATCCAACTTTTTATTCAACCTATCTTTACTGACTAGCTATTTTGTGCTAGACATTGAGCCTAGCACTATATATCTATTTGGAAAAAAGAAATGTAGTGCTGTCTTCTAGGAGATAACAGTTGTGTGTGTTGGGGAGGAGATAATTATTAAACAAATAAATACACACCCAAAAATATGTATTTGCAATTTGTGATAAAGGCCATGAAAGAAAGGAACAAGATAGTCTGAAAGATAAAGAAAAATTAGAACATAGGGAATATATACTTTAGCCCAGTCAGTCAGGAATTTTCTGAGGAAGTGATATTTGTAATAAAACCTGAAGAATGGGAAGGAACAACTTAAAAGAGGAAAGGAGAACATCCCTGGCACAGGGAATCATGTGGAAAATCGTGAGGTTGGAAAGGAGACCAGTGAGCTGAAATAACAGAGACACAAGAGGTATGCGCTTGAAGAAGGCAAGTGGTGTCAAGGTCCAACAGCCGCAAAATTGTCTTGGCTGCAACTGGAACTAACTGGGCCGTCTTGGTCAAGTTGCTCTAAGTCTTTGTGATGTTGGTACCTTGTCTGTAAAAGTAGGTATTTGAACTCAATGCTAAGACCTTGCAAAAAAAATAGGGCTTATTAATTATATTTTCATATAAAGAGTAAACTGATAAAGGAATAAGCTATTTGGATTGTCGAAAGCCTTGGTTTTTGGCAAATATTTATTGAGGACTCGATTTATACAGAGTGCCGGGGGAGCTGGGAGAGTAAAACTCATTGGCATCTGCTCTCTGAGCAAGGCTGTCACTTCTGCCCCATCTCTCATGCCTCAGGAGGCTGTAGTGGGAAGGATCCCCAAATACCACCACCCACGGACAACTTTTACAGGATCACTGAGAAGCTTTGTGCAGCTTCTGAATATTACAACTCCTCCCCACCAAGACCTCAAGATGTCACTTGTGACTTCTTGACTTTCCCTCTCCAAAGACTGGATATGATGCACTTGGGGGAGTGTGGGAGATGGTGTTGCTTCATGTCCCTGGTCACTCCAGTGCTCAGCTGCTGCAATATTTTATCTTCAGGGTGGGAAAGGTGAAGAGTGGGAGGAACTGGTCAGTGAAGCCTTAACACACTGAAAGTTTTCTGCAGTGTCTGCTGTTGGGAAGTGATTTAAAATAACTAGATGTAGCTGAGAATGATTTCTGGAGAAAACCATGTGATTCTCTCCAACACCTAAACATATCCCAGAAAAAGAGAATCTGGATGGTGGGTGGAGAGACTGCTAACCAAAATGCCTCGAGAGTGTGTGTTCCTTGACATAAAGAGAGAGAATTTAGCTCAAGATTGTTCAGATAGGAATGTCAGGATGTAAAGTTAATCTTTGACGTTTCCATTTGTGTCACACTATTTTCATCCTGTTGTCCCAGTCATCATGTGGCAGGAGGGAGTACATTCAGCTGCCTCAGTTGTTTTTTTGTCTGAAGTGATGTTCTAAATGGGACCTATTTTCTTGCTCTTCATTGCTAAATGACAATCACGTGTGAGGAAAGGCAGACGATCATTTCTATAGCAGTCTTTACTCGTGTTCTTATCAACGAGCCAAAGAAAGCACATATTAAGTGAATGTGAGGTGACACAAGGCCAGAGATAGCCCTCCAGGGATAATGTCTAAACTCTTCATTCCTATTTGATTTTCTTTGCCGTTACAATTTTATTTGCTGAACTATAAAATTTCTTATTATAATTTCCTAATTACAAATAAATATTCTTCTGAGAAGGAAAACAGTATTGTGAGTGAAATTAAAAGTAAATATATTAGACATATCCTAGCAAATGTTAATGAAGGCAATTTCTCAACACTTTATGTGTATACATGTATATACATATATATTTTTTCTCATGTGTACAAAAAACAATGAGATTGACTTATTTTTAATAACAGTCATGAAAAAAATTATAAAGGCTTCCCAAAACAAAACAACCTAGTTGTTCCAACCTAGTTGGAACTTCAAAATAACAGGCTGTTTTGAAGTTCCAACCAGGTTCTGACCTGTCAAAGTTTTGTCATCCAGCCTGATAACTCCTTTTGTCCTGTTTTTTAAATGATATTTCCTTAGGTTTTAAAAGTAGTTGTTGTAACTCAGATGAATTTATGCCGAAGGCATGCTGAATCCCTGCCTGGTTAAGAAAGGAGCAAAACAAAGATGAGGCAAGCTGGAGCCCCAGAAAACAAAGCTTCAGCTCTGGTCCCCAAAGAAGGGTGTTAGATAATGCACATGATAGTGTCTAATGGGACCCAGGAGTCTGGGCCTTGAGTTAGCACTTGACAAGCCACAAGAGCCTTTTGAATGTATTCATATAAGATGCCAGGCAAAACAGAAGTCAAATTTTTTCTACTTCATGAAGCTCTGTCTGCACAAGGTTTTCTTATGTTTGGTAAATCATAGTCTGGTGTTAGTTGTTCTCTTTTTCTGTTTCTCCAAGTATTTCTGAGAAAAACCTGCCCTTATTTACCTTCAACTCTGAGGATATCTAGTCTTTTTATACCTTTCGGTCACAGTTCTAGTAATTATTCCCTGCTCTGAGAGGTGGATAGAAACATGGGAAGCATTTAGAATTGGCAACATTTCTTTGGTGGATCATAAAGAGTCATTTGGCTTATTGAGATGAGGATGAGAACACAGAATTTCCCAGTAGATATTGCAGACATTTTCATTAGGATCCAATTTCAAAGAATGCTGTTAGCATAGTTGTATTTCAGGAGACAAAAATCTCTTCCTCTCTTGAGGAACAGGATTCTGACTTTCCTCCTGATGATACTAATTTAGGCCATGTGTGATCAGAACCTTCCTGATTATTCACCAAATTTCGATGTTAGAGACAAGAAGATCATAAGAGGAAAAATATAAGCTATACCCTGGGTAGCGACCTGGGAGGAAGAGATTTTAGGGGAAGCATTGAGATTATGAGGGGCCAGGAAAGTGGTCAGAAGGTAGTGCTCCCTACCAGCATATCTCAGGTGAGTCAGGAGGACAGTTGTTAGGGCCACTGCTCATGAGTTCAAGACTGGATTAGATCATTGTTCTCACCTGAACTTCACCCAGGTCCTTGTTATTCATCCCTCTGGGCTTCTTGTAAATGAGAACTTTAATTATCTGCATCTATCTTTGCCAGCAAAGCAGACAGTAACTTTAGGAGAGAGAATAACCATCAATGGCTGTTCAGAGAGGATGGTCTTCAATGCCTCCAAGACAGCAGTACGAAAAAAACGAACCTGGACATACAGTTCTGGGCTGGGGAGAGGCACCTGCACTTGGAGGTTGAACTGAGCATGCCACAACTGAGTTACTGGGGACTGGGCATCTCTGTTAATGCTTCTTTACGTTCCCTGAATAGTTCTGGGAGGTCAGCACTCCACAACACCCTCCCCACCCACCACTGTCCCTCTACAATCAGTACGCCCATCAGTCTCAATAACGTTTTCTGTAAAGCTTACAAAATATTGTACGTTCACTGTGTGAACATAGTGATATTGTGTCCTTGTCTATGCATGGTGCCTTGAGGTGTAGCAGAAATGATAACCCAGAAACGGAAGACTCATTCATTCTTTTACTCAGACTTTCATTGAGTGGATATTTTGTTTTAGGCACTGAGACTGGTATTAGATATTCATTTGTCAATAAACCAAATGCGATTTCAGCCCTCCCAGAGACTACAGGAGTGGGTGTGTGTGTCTGTGTGTGTGTCTACATTGGGAGATGACCACTAAATAATTTGATACACAAAAGATATGTATTTATAATTTGTGATAAATCATAGGTAATAAAGGAAGAAAACACTGTGATGGAGAAAAAAAATGGAGTGAAAGGGAGGGTGTCCCTATCTACTTTAGACTGGGCTATCAGGAATTTTGCATTGATTTAACACATTTACTTGTTACAATGCTGACGTCATGCTTTTCATCTCTAGTATATTTTTGTGCACTACTATTCACTATCAGAAAATGACCTTTACTCCCAAACATGGTTTACACTCATTTCTAATATTCTAAAACTATTGCATTTGGGTTGGTTACCAAAAACAATAATGATTATGTTTTACTTTTACCATCTGCTTAGTTATTGATTCATGATAATGTGCCATTAGCTAAATTTCTATTAATTAAAAAAATTATGTTCTCATGCTCACCTAGCTTCACAAATTGTCTCATTATCATTATTCTTTTGATGATAGAATAATCATCAACTTTAATTCATCGGACAGATGGATCATACTGAATTGTTCTAAGATCTAACATATAATAATGTCTAAATTACTAAGCGCTTTTTCACATACCATCACACTTAATTCTCATTTCACCCCGGAGATGTCTTGCTACTCCCACATTACAGATGAGAAAACTAATGGTAAAAGAAGTTAAACATCAGTTCAAAGTTATACCAATATGACTGGCAAACATAAAAACCCAACTCTTTTCACTTCAGAGCCAGTGCGGGTTCCCTGTTGGCCCAGCTTTCTCCACTACTCGTACTGGTTTGCTCTTGGGCCCCACCAATGTTCTGCTTCCACACACTGGTTATTCTTACCTTGATATATTTTTAACTTTTTTTTTTTTTTGGACTTAATCCTGTATATCCACTTATTTGGTATTTCTGGATAATCACCTGCTCAGTGGAGCTAGCTGCATTGGTAAGACACTTCTACTTCCCTTGCCTCAGTCCTTCCTTCTGGAAAGTGAGAATTTGGTAGCATCTTCCTCAAATAAGTATTCAGTGAGGTAATACATACTACATATAATATATATCTTTTTAAAGTGCCTGCCACATAAGTGTTCAGCAAATACTAGTTTTTAATCTCTTCTCTCAATACGAGAAATAAGACCATTATTTCTTTTCAAACATGGCTTTGCAATGTCTACATAGTATAAAAAGCTCCATTATGCAAGAAGGAACGCTCCATATTAGGGATTATCTCCTGTTCACTGTAGATCTTCCACCGTTCAAGTGCCATCAAAATGCCCTCACTGGTAAGCACAGGAACTGGATAAAAAGGCACTGAGGTCAGACAAAAGGGATCTTGTAGTTAGCAAAAGCTCCAGACTCCACTTGCCGACATCCACTTCAGAACTCCTCTTTGGAAAGTCTTCTCAGTCCCTGATTTAGTTGTGTAAATGAACTTCCCCTCCAAGTAGTTTTAGACGGGAGACTGGATTTGGACAGTTGAACTGGCCACATCATAAAATATAGAATGCTGGTTTCAGTACCTGTGCCTCAGCAGGAAAGCGACTGGCAAGAAGCACTGTCCTCCCTTTTCCAGCTCTCCCTTCTCCAACAAAAGGAATAAGACATCAGTATCCTCCCTTCTTCCTTATCCTGTCTGCAGCTTTTGACCTTTTTATGACTTATTAAAACATCTCCACAAGCAAAGGCAGAGAATGCTTGAATGTCTATGCTTTAGAAACACCAGCCAAAATTGTGAAGGCAGCCCACATTGGAAAAAATTGATAAAAATGAGATCCTTGAATCAGCAGATACGATTTAGGACATTCCTTCTTTTCTCATAGGAATGCAAGGGGGACTGCAGAGTGGAGTGAATAAACAAAACTAAACAAAAAAACAAAGTCTGTGAACCTGGTGAGTTTTGAAGCAGCATGTTAGTTTTGTCAATGATCAGACTTGTGATTTCAGATAACTGCTCTAAGCCTGGGTATCTTCACTTGTCAAATGGAAAGGAAATCTGCTACATTGTAGGTAGTTGTCAGACATAATAAGAAGTGCCAATTACAGAACTTGGCATATGATAGGTGCTCAAAAAACGGTAGCTCTTAGTATTATCTGGAAATACCAATTATACACAATGATAGCCTGGAAAATAAAACAATGTTAACTTTCAGAGCGCAATCTTAAATATATGAACAAGGAATTTCTTGCTAATCCTTGTAGGAAGGTGATTAATGATATCCTTATTCCTAAATACTATCAATAAGTTATTTCAGGTTTTGGTGTCCTTGACATCTTGTTACCTCTTGTAACTAAGCCTCCTTGGAAAATCCTCTTTGCTTGGTTTCATGGCACAGGGATAGCCAGAATTCTGATAAAATTCATTTAAAAATTGGCTCCAATCCTGTGCCCCCTCCCGGTTCTTCAGTGGGGCAGACTAACATAATTATCTTCTATGGAGGAGCAATAGGTTTAGTGGGATGGAATTATAAAGGGCTTCTGCCCTCTGCTTTGGGGTTATTTGGGACTTTTTCAGTTTAGTGTATTATCTGTTACTGTAATGTAATTTTCACTATTTTGTGTTTTATTTTTGTGATTGTGCATAATGAATGAGTATGTATTTTTTCCCAGCTACTTCACAATGATACAACCCTACATTTCTCACCAACTGACATTTTTTGAAGACTGCATTTTTGTACCTCGTTCACCATGGTAAGCCAAAGTTAGTATTTGTATTGTGCAGTATTCTGCAGTAGAATCCTTCCTCATTCTGTACAGAGGAGCGGTATAACTTCATGATTAGCAGCATAAGCTCTAGAGCCAGATTACCCAGGTTTGAATGCTGGCTCTACCACTGTGCACCTTAATAACAGTGTGCCTTAATATTCTCATCTGTAAAATGAGTCTAACAGTATTACCTCATAGACTCGTGAAAATTAAACTAGTTAAATAATGTAAAGTGTTTTGAAATTGTTCAAGGTACAGAAAAATGCCTATTAAATGCAATGTATTATGGACATACACTTTCCCTAGACACTCTTCTGTATACCGGTGTATTCTCTTAGTCTATTCTCACACTACTATAAAGAACTACCTGAGACTGGCTAATATATGAAAAAAAGAGGTTTAATTGACTCAAAGTTCCAGAGACTATATAGGAAGCATGGCTGGGAAGCCTCAGGAAACTTACAATCATGGTGGAAGGGTAAAGGAGAAACAAGCGCCTTCTTCACATGGTGGCAGGAGAGAGAGAGTAAAACAGGAAGTGTGATACACTTTTAAACCATCAGATCTTGTGAGAACTCACTCACTATCACGAGAATAGCAAGGGGGATTCTGGCCCCATGATCCAATCACCTCCCACCAGACCCCTGCTCCAATTTGACCTGAGATTTGGGTGGGGACACAAATTCAAACCCTATCAACTGATGACATTTGTATCTATTTCTTCAACCCAGTCTCTCTCTGGAACTCCAGGGTAATTCCCATTTCACAACTGAATATATTCATTTTCATATGCAAATGAGAAGATATCATTTCCTTCTCTGAAATGCCTTTATTTGTGACCTCCATGGTTCAGGAAATGTACCCTCATCCAAGCAGCATCTCAGCCAGAACTCGGGCATCATCATTCTGACTCCTTCATCACATTTACTAGTCATTATGTCTTGCCTTCTAATTATCTTTCTAGTGTGTCTTTTTTTTAAATCCCCATTGCCTCTACCTTACTTCAGGCCATCAGACTTTATTGTTTAGTCACTGGATGACCCTTGGAAATGAATCCACCCGTTTGCCCCATGTTGCCTGATTCCATTCTTTTCATGACTGCCAGAGTGATTAATCTGAAGCCACAATATAAACCTATTATTCCTTGGACTAAATTTTTTCAGTGGTCTGCTGATGTCTCTGATTAAAACTTAAGTTCAAAGCTTGGTTTTAAGACTGCCACAGTCTGGCCACACCTCACCTCTCCTGCCACAGAACTTGCTCTCTAGCCCAGGGAACTACTTGCAGCTCTCTGCACCATAAACTTTTTCAATCCCTGGTACTTTGCATATGTGGTCTGTTTTAAGACAATGTTTCTCCTCTTTCTTCCTTCTCAAGTGATTGATACATGCTTGTCCATTAAGATTCAGAATTGACATTAGGTTCATCTATGAAAGCTTCCCTATTACCCAAGATTGAATTGAGGGCTTTTCTTATGTGTTCTCACAGCACAGGAATCAGCCCTTTGTGGCATTTGCAATATAGTATAGTGGGTAGCTTCTTGGTGATGAAGTCAGACTGCCTTGTTTGAATCTTGGCTTTGTCACTTAGTAGCTCAATAAGCTTTAACTTAAGCTTTAAGTTCTTTAACCTCTCTGTGCCTCACGGTGATATTAATAGTTCCTGGGGTAGATGGAGAAAATGATTACAAATTCTTCCCTTCTCTGTATCTACCTTGCCTTAGATTTTTCAGGCTGTTATAACAAAATGCCACACCTTGAGTAGTTTAGAAATAACAAAAATTTAATTCTCACAGTTCTGGAGATTGAAAAGTCCAAGATCAAAGTGCCAGCAGATCCAGTGTCTGGTGAAGCCCAGATTTCTAGCTCATAGTTGGTTCCTTCTCGTTGTGTCCTTACATGGTAGAAGGAATGAGTTAGTCCTCTGGTCTTTTTTTCATAAGGGCATTAATCCCATTTATGAAGGAAGAACCCATATTACCACATAACCTCACAAAAGACCACCTTCAAACACCATTGCCTTAGGGGTTGGGATTTCAACATATGAATTTGGGGGTACACAAACACTGAAACTATAGCGTATCCCTTTCCAACATGCCATTGTAATTTCCTCCATCAAAGTTAAACTCTTTCTTCTTTGAATCTGGGCTGGTCTTGTCACTTGCTCTGGCCAATGGGACAGTAGCAAAGGTGTCCCAGGCAGAGGCTTGGAAAATGCTGTACCATGGCACCTACTCCCTCTTGCTGCTCTTGGGAACTCTGCAGCTACCATCAAATGAAGAAGTACAGGCTAGTCATTGGGATAGTGATAGAGACATGGCCCAGTTGTACCCATTACTCCAACCACTTGCATGATATGTAAGATGGCCATATCATTGCCAGCTGGCCACAGATGCCTGAGTGATCCCAGAAGAGCACAGCCTACATTGGCAGACCACAGAACTGTGAGCCAAATAAATAATTATGTTAAGCCATTACGTTTGGGGGAGGTTTCTTATATAGCAAAAACTAACATATGACTCATGGGTCATGAATATTGGATAAGTTCACACATACAAAATACATAGAGAGTGCTATATAAGCATTCATTTTTCTTACTAAAGTTGCTTATTTCCTTGTGCAAGTCTACCACTAGAATGCTGGCTCCCTGAAGGGACTCTTTCTTTTCCCCTATTACATCTTCCCCACACAGTGTCTGGCTTGACATGTGGTACGAATGATTCAAGATTCTTAGGTCGTTGTCAAAAATCAACAAAGGAAATAAAATATAAATGACTTCTCATATCAGATGACCTTGTTATCCAGTAGTCCATGATCTTATTTCTTTATCCCCATTCCCCTCACCACCACCATCCCTGAGTTCTTACTGACAACTTGAAACCTAATGAGACAATAAACAGTTGAATCCATAGGAGTACAACCGACACAAAAGTGAAACAAAGTTGTCTCACTAAAGTGCAGTGAATTGATTGTGATTGTGTCTTTAAAACTGAGTCTGTTCCCATGATTAGGGGTGTATCTTTCATTGCATGTTCCCCAACTCTCCCTAAATCCAAGTGTGCTTGTTCTGTAAGTATTCACTCTTCCAACATAGTTAGGTTTTCTCTTTTTGATACCATTTTATCACATCACCTATCTAAAAGACTCTGGACTTTAAAAAATCTAATGGCATTGACACTTAGACGGTCTCAGTCTTCCTTTTCCATTATTTTCTTCATTTGTTGGCAGGTTGTTAACTAACACCTGAATTTGAGTGTCAAGTTCTTCATCTATTTTAATGTGTACATGCGGCAGTTTCACTATTCAAGTGTGACAGACTGTTAGACGGAGTTTTGAATTTTCTAGGCCCAGACTGTGGCATTTTTGGTTTTTTACCTTACTCTGAAGAAATAGGTTCTCAGTCTTCCTATAACACCTATAATTCGTATAAAGAATTTTAATTTTACTAATGAATTTTCAAACAAAACAAATTAAACATTAATTCTCCAAAGTACCAATTTAATGAATAAAGCTTAAATATACCGAGATAATTAACTTCCTTATCAACAATATTATATAGTGCTTTGAGCCACGCACGCATCAGAAATACATATTTCTCCTATTTCTTTCTTCCTTTTCAAAGACTTTATGTCTTTCAATTAGATATTGGAAGAAAACAGTCATTTAGAATAGCTTTCAGCTATGTCCAACTTTTGGTTAAAAAGAATATTCTAGGCCCAGTGCGGTGGCTCATGCCTGTAATCCCAGCACTTTGGAAGGCCGAGGTGGGCAGATCGCCTGAGGTCAGGAGTTCGAGACCAGCCTGGCCAACATGGAGAAACCCTGTCTCTACTAAAAAACACAAAAAATTAGCCAGGCGTGGTAGCGGGCACTTATAATCCCAGCTACTTGGGAGGCTGAGGCAGGAGAATCGCTTGAACCTGGGAGGTGGAGGTTGCAGTGAGCAGACATTGCACCATTGCACTCCAGCCTGGGTAACAAGAGCAAATCTCTGTCTCAAAAAACAACAACAAAAAGGAATATTCTAGAAACAGATTCATTTAGTTATAACAAAATCTCTTTGGGACAGTTTTATTCAAACTGTTAGCAGACAAACCAGTAAATTCTTACTTTTCAAGGATTGACTTTTAGTCTTCATGCAGGAAAATGAACAATTAAAGAAAATACAAGGATGAAAGATATAAAGTGATTTGGAATTTAATGGACCTATCTACTAATTCTAACATATTTAAGTATAGAACCCAGAGATACGGAATTTAGGTAAAATCTTTTTGGCATTCACCTCATTAATGATATTTAAGTTTTTGCAGAGCTGTCTGGTTAAACTAAATCTCCATTCTGAAGCCAATCCTCTAATCACTTCTCCTGCTACCTACAGAATGTAGCCAGTGGATTCCCTGAAGTCCACAAGTCAGGGGTCATGGCAGTGAAGTGAAATAATGACTTTACATTTGTAATATGGACTCATCCTGCAAGACAAAGTTGCAAGGCAAACCTCAATTTTGATGCTTAGAGACTTACACTTCATGTGGCAGTATTCCAGCTTTTATAAACTTGGCAAACCTTATAGAAGCAAGTGCTGAAAGATATCAGACGATGAAGGTTTGTGACCTGGCTGCATCCCACGTGTCTTGTGAAAATAAGTCTCTTAATCTCCACGGGCTTCAGTTTCTTCTTCTGCAAAATGGGGATTATAAAATTTGAGCTGTCAACTTTTCAGAGTTGTAAAGATCAGATGAGGAATTGAATATAAAAATCCCACAGGAAGGTTGGAATTAACTTGGCAGCTCTAAAATGTTTACCTCATTTTTGTTTCATTATGGCATATTAATATTTCCTTTAATGTTAGGATCTCAAAGAAGATTATTTTACCTGATTATTATAATACAAGAGATTAAGAATCATAAATTTGCAAGTGTAGTCCAATGATCAAGGTTAGGTTGAAACCTAATGAGATAATAAGTGATTCTATTCACGTGAGTAGGGCTGGCATAAAAGTGAAGCTGGATTGTCTCATTAGGGTAAAGTACAGTGCGCTGATTGTAACACTAGCCTCTTCTTCTGCTCAGTGGGCTCTGCATGGCTCCAAGGGAGCCTAATGTAAATAAGTAAACAAACACAAAGCTGTGTCCAGTGTGTTGTTGAGCAGGACTTCCCACTTTTTTTTTTTTTTTTTTTTAAGGCAGGGTTTTTCACTCCGTTACCTAGGCTGGAGTGCAGTGGTGCCATCATAGCTCACGGCAGCCTCGACCTCCTTGGCTCAGGCAATCCTCCTCTCTCAGTCTCTTGAGTAGCTGGGTGCCACTACCCACAGGTGTAAGCCATTATGCCTGGCCAATTTTTTTTTGAATTATTTGTAGAGACGGGGTTTACTATGTTGACCAGACTGGTCTCAAACTCCTGAGCTCAATCAGCCTTCCTACCTCAGCCTCCCAACGTGCTGGGATTACAGGCATGAGCTACCATGCCCAGCCTTCTCACAGTGTAATATGCTTACCTGGAACCACCTGAGGATGTTGTTAAAATGATGACAGTGATTAAGAAGATCTGAGGCAGGCCCCAGATTCTGAATGCCTGACAAGCTCACAGGTGACGCAGATGTTGGTGGATTTCAGACCACACTTTCTTGCCTCTAGTGTGGAGTAGTGATTTCTCAAAGTATGATCTTAGGGTATGTATTAGTCTGCCTGGGCTACCACAACAAAATATTACAGGCTATGTGGTTTAAACAACAGAAGTTTACCTTCCCACAGTTCTGCAGGCTGGAAGTCCAAGATTAAGGTGTCAGTAGAGTTCTATTTACACCGAAGGCTCTCTTCCTGGCTTGCAGATGGCTGCTGTGTCCTCACATGGCCTTTCTTCTGAGTGATTTCTCTTTCTTCCTCTTCCTCTAAGGCCACCTCTTCCTCTAAGATTAGGCTTCCTATCTAAACGATGGACTTCAGTTAAAAATAATGTATCATTGGCTCAATTGTAAAAACGTACTACACTAATACCAGATGTTAACAATGGGAAAACTCGGGGAGGGGTTCCTGGAGAGGGGGTACACGGGAACTCTGTATGCTCATTTTTTTTTGAAAACGAGAAAGTGCTCTAAAAGTCTATTAAAAAATAAATTATATTCTAAGACCTCCCTGCCAAACTCAGTGAATCCATCCATAGGCTGTAGCAGAGGAGTTTTTAATCTAACAGTTTAGGTGATTATTATGTATGTTAAAGTTTGAGAAACATCAAGAAGCAATTGGAAGCTCTCGTGTTTTAATCAGATAAATGTGAGTTCAAATTTCAGCTGCACCTCTTCACAGCTGACTGTCCTTGGGCTACTTAACCTCTCTGAGTCTCAGTCTCATTTAAAATCAGGGTAAGAATAAGTATATATGATTTTTCTTAGAACGAATTCATACAATGACATAGAGTTTTTAACACAGTGCATAGATGCATAGTGTAAGTGCTCAACAATTATGAAATAATAGAAGTTTTACTGTTACTGCCTAAGTTATGGTGAGCCAGGGAGAATTGTGGAAAATGTAAGGGGCTTTCAGAAAAGACAAAGCAATAAAGGTAATAGGCAATACAAAATCAGAAAATAATAAAAGTAATCCTGGTTGCTTCTATAACATTCCATTGTTTACATATAGCTTTCACTTTCATTCCCTGACTTGATCCTGACAATAACCTTGTGAGGCAGAAATTCCCCTTTTTACAGAAGAGGAACTGAAGCTTAGAAATGATCAGTGACTTTCTGGAGGATGTAGAACTAGGAAATGTCAGAGTCTAGAGCATCAAAATTCTAGTCCAGGGTGACAGTACAGTGTAGTAATTAAATTTGGGGGCTCTTGAGTCAGACTGTCGGATTCAAGGCCCAGAGATACTGATTACTATTATAAAATTGGCAAACCAGTTCCCTTCTCTGAGGCTTAATTTCTTCACTAGTTAAATAGGGATAATAACAGTACTTATCTCCCAGGGCTTTGTAAAGATTAAATGAAATAATGTTCATAAAGTCTGAGATTCATGGCTGGCACATGGTGAGTCTTCTATTTCTGCACTCAATTTTTAATATGGTTCCTTGAGGGAAAAATATGCATCCATGCTATACAAAGAGTAATCTAGGGTTAGTCAGAGAAGGTGGAAATCTGTGTATGTGTCTTGAGGATGGGAAGAGGGGCTAAGATTGCTACAGCCTCGGAGGAGTAATAAGATGCTGGCACAGCACGCTGTGGCCTATGAAGCTCTTCTCTATAACCATTTGAAGTATTTAAAGAGCCAATAAAGAGATAGTACAAGCAAGACAGAGACATCCTGGACTTTTGGTCCCAAATATAAAAAATGATGGTAAATGCGGCAGTAAAAAGATAATTATTCTGTGATGTTTGACAATGACTAAGAATCCAAGTAAAAAGGTCTGAACTTGGAATTTATAGTAGATAAAATCCTATATGAATATTTTGGAAATATATTAATGTATTATTATATATAAATTATATAATATATAAATTATATTATATAATATATAATACAATACATATTTATATATTAATATATTACAAACTTCTTCAGCATAGTGTCTACTTTACACGATTTGGTTGTCTTCTTTATAATTAGTCAAGGGGTAAACATTTAGTAGGGCCAACATGGGCAGATACTCATTGGATAAGATTTGAAAGGTAGTTTGGTCCAACAAAATGTTCTGCATATTTTGGAGATGAAGAAGGAGTTGTGTATTACCTCCCACACTGTGAGGGAAGGTTGCTTAGACCTGTTATAGAATATAGCGGTGCCATTTCTTCTTTGAGTTCATCATGACAAAATATGATGATGATGATAATGGTGATAACTATTACGACGGTAGGTCTTACTGACTCTATGTGCCAGGAGCCATCCTAAACACTACATATGCTGCCTCATATAATCAATCTTTCCTAACAGTTAAGTAGACCCTCCCCTCCCCTTTCCTTTTTTTTTTTTTGAGACATAGTCTTGTACCGTTGCCCAGGCTGGAGTGCAACAGCATGATCTTGGCTCATTGCAACCTCCGCCTCCCAGGTTCAAGCAATTCTCCTGCCTCAGCCTCTTGAGTAGCTGGGATTATAGGCATGTGCCACCACACCTGGCTAATTTTTGTATCGTTAGTAGAGACCGAGTTTCACCATGTTGACCAGGCTGGTCTCAAACTCCTGACCTCAGGCGATCCCCTCATCTCGGCCTCCCAAAGTGTTGGGATTACAGGCGTGAGACACCTTGCCCGGCTGAAACTATTATTTTCTTCATTTTAGAGTGAGAAAATTGAGGCAGGGTATTAGTCCTCAAACATACAGCTTGTTCACAGTGTTGGAACTGGAATTCCAACCCAGGCTGCAGAATCCAAACCAGCATGCTCAGGTAGCTTTAGCTTTAGAAGTCATCATATAGAAGATAAAATTTTGAGATGGACAAGTATTAGTGATTCAAAGTTGGGGGTGGTTTCTGGAAAGACTGCTAGTTACAGAAAAAGAGAAAGAAGTAGTTGGTCAGTAAGTTGGAAGTTTGCTATGAGAAGTCTGCAGAAGAGGGAGAAGGTGGCATGTGACAGAATCAAATGATTAAATCGGACAGAATGGGCAGAGAGAAGACTTGTTATAAGGAAGCTGGCAAGTGGGAAGAATGCATTGGCTGTAAAGTATGCAGACAAAATTCAATAAACATTTACACTGCATATGATCCCATCCTCTCTGACTCTCTCTCCTGTTACCCTTTCCTTCTCTCAATGTATTTCAGCCCTGTCAGCCTCCTAGCTGCCCTCCAAACATGCTGTTCTTATGTTAGGTCTTGCTGTTCTCTCTGCTTGGAAGTTCTTTTCCCCTTGAGATGTCCACGGCTGGCTCCTCACTTTCATCAGGATTCCACTTAACTGTTGCCTCTTTCATAAAGCCCTCCTGGACCCCCTATATAAAAGTGATCTCCACTTCTGATTCCTTGATTTATTGTCAGTCTCTGCCTTCTAAAAAGAAAGCCAATAACTGAGAGTCTTTGTTGTATTCACTGTGGTATCCCAATGCCTACAACTGTGCCTTGTACACAGTAGTTACTAGATGTTTGCAGAATAATGAAAAAACAAATGTTTAGGGAAGACTAACTATGTGCAAGGAACTTTTCTAATTGCTTTGTCAATACAATATTGTTCTCAACTTCAAGAATCAGGGTTGCCTATCTTTATACAGTGATTGGCTACATGCCAGCCATGGCCCTAAGCCCTTTGCATCTATTCATTTTCTTAAATCCTCACAACAAAACAATAATGTAGGTACCAGTTATAGCTGATATTTGTACCAGGCGACACGATTATGCAGTAGTGGAACTAGGATTTGAACCCAGACAGTGGGAGTGTCAGCATCTGTTTCCTTAACAATGAACTAAAAGGAGAGGAAGAAGCTCTCAAGAAATATACAAATACAAGCTATAAGGGCTCAAAGGACTAAGTAAATCGTTCGTGGGTTTGGGGATGGGGAGAAGGGTAATAAGGCGTCAATTGAGACCTACTTGGAGAAAGGGGGAAGACTCCCCTTGGTGACAGTGTGTATAAATAATCCAGCAGCCACAGGGAGGGCAAATAGTTTCACAAACACTTAGAAATGGCTTCCACCCAAGTCATGGCCAACTGGCCTTGCAGCTGAGAGTGAGAGGGAATTTTAATTCCGTTTGCCTGGAGAACGGGTCAACTTGACCTTTCTTCTGAAAAGAGAGGCTTTACGCATTTGACTCCTGGGGACACAGAAGTCTGCGTTTTAATTTTGATTTCTCAAACAGTAACCATGGCCACAAGTGGTCTTATTGGTTTCTCTTTACCTTCCCAACTATTCCCGGCCTTACTGTGCTTCAGAAGGGCAAATGACCCTGGGGGTGGTGAGCGATAGCTGCTGGTTGACCTGCCTGGGAGATCTCAAATGAAACCTCCCACAAGGATGCTTCTCCAAAATGCCACCGGTCTATGCCACCCCCTCTCTCCAAGGTGGTATTCTTCACCTCCGCTCTGCCCTGCGATGCTCACCTGGAGTCTAGAGCCAGTGTTTCCCCACACTTAGCCGAGTCGCATGACCGGTTCTAGCTTCAATGGGAAGTTTCCTGTCTAGGAGTTCCTGGCGCTCTGCCCGGCTCGGGAGAAGGGCATCTCCTTGCGCTTCCCCTCTGGTGTCCTTCAAACTCAGCCTAACTTTGGCACCAGTATTTCCAGTCTAGCTGTCCGAGTTGGAGCCCCTGGGGGCCGCAGCGGCGTTATTTGAAAAGGCGCGGCGCCTTCGAGCCCCTCCCCAGAGCAGGCGCTGCTCGCAGTGACAAGGGGTCCTAGAGGCGCCCACTGAGAGCCGCTGGCAACTCCCGGGGGTGCCCTGCCCAGCCCGAAGTCACCTCGGGTCTCTTTCAGGTCCATCTGCTCTGTCGCTAGAGGCACCGCACCACCAGCTGCGTTTTCCCATCCCCGTACCCCCCAGCACCCCCCAGTCCGGTGACTCGGCAGCAGGTGGTAGGGGTGGCGCCCACGCGGGCGAGGGGCTGGGGTCCCCGCACTGTAGCCGCCGGTGCAGCTCGCCTGCTTCCAGCCGCTGCCGCGGAGCTGCCAGCGCCTCGGCCGCCCCCGCGCGCCCCGCGCGCCCCCGCCGCCAAGGGCCGCGCAGCGCCCCCGGCGCCCCCCGCCGGCCTCCGCCTGCACCTGCAGCAGGCTCCGCGCGCCCTGCCCGCCGCCGCCGCCGCCGCCGAAGCTCTCTCTCCCAGCTCCACGGACGCCCCCGGGCCGAGCGGCGGTGCGCTCCCGTGCAGACCCGTCGACAGACGCCCCTGGCCGGTGGACTCCTGAGTCTTACTCCTGCACCCTGCGTCCCCAGACATGAATGTGAGGAGAGTGGAAAGCATTTCGGCTCAGCTGGAGGAGGCCAGCTCCACAGGCGGTAGGATGCAATAAGCTTGCGAGCGGGCGCCCGCTTCCGCCCTCCTTCCCTCGCGAGCCGAGACGGCTGCCCCTTCCCTTCCTCGGCTAGGGACGCTTGTTGCCTTCGCTGCATGAGACACAGTCACCTGGCGGGACTGGGAAGGGGAGGTGGGAGCGGCGGGAATGGGGTGCAAAGGAGAGGGGGGTGCATGCAAGATCCAGGTCGGGGAAGAAAAGATGTTTGAAGTGTGTTTGAAACTCGCCGGTGGCAGGGTCCCCTGCGATCCTGTGCGTACTTTTGCCTTCTCTGAAAATTTCCAAGGTTGTTTATGCATCTGCCAGATGACTCCAGACCGCACGCTTCCTTCCCCTAACACATGGAGATTAATGAGCTGAAATAGTATTGGTCGTCTCCTTCCACTTTTCCTTTATGCCCCCAAACGTTTCTTCATTACAACTGTATTTTTGTCCCCTGGTAAGATACTGGCGGTATCTTGCCCATGTCGGATTCTTCAGCCGGAGCGTATGGCTTGTTTTATGGCTAGCTTCAGTTTAGTGTGTTCAGAGAAAATGGTCCTCAGTGACACTTGGAAATAATTTATATACAGTATAGCCTTGGAAAGGTATCGGGCACTGTGTTAGGATCTTGGCTTTCAGAGAAACGTGCGTTCTGCGAAAGCAGGGAGAAATGTTTTGCTGTTTGGTGGGATCCATAGAGAAATAGGGGACGATGCCCTCCCACAAAGAGTCTTGGGTTGCATCGATTTGTTATTAGGTGGTTTTGATGTGTACAGAGTATTTTACAGGAGCCAGAAATAGAATGGAAGTGATTTTGGGGCACATGAGAGTGATAAAGGGCTGGACCAGCTCCCGGATTACATAAGCTAAGGGGTCACATATGGCTATAGCATAGTTTGGGTTTAGAGGGTGAAAAACTTGGACTTGAGGGCTGCAAACTTGCAAGGAAAGAGGTGTTTCCACTTGCTCCATTCTTTAGTACTCAGGGAAATGGAGTCACCTCAACAACTTGAGTCAGTCATTCGAATTTATGGCCATGAGAAATGGAAATGGACACCCTCCCTTTCTTTTCTTCACTCCAATAGTTAAGGTCATTGTAACTGGGAGGACACTAGTCTCACTTGAATATGAAATTTTAAAGAGAACAGTCTTAATCCTTTTGGACTGGAAAAAGTAATATGAACATCAACTGTAATGCCCCACATTTGACTTGTAACTGTATTTAGTTCTGTTTTCACTTATACCTGGAGATGCCCACTCATTATGAGCCAAGCATATGTAGAATATCTCTTGTGAGAAATACTTACAGTCTTTAAGAGATCAAATGTTTCCTGAGTGGCATGTTTAGTGTAGAGGGCTGAGTAGTTGTTGGGTGTTGAGTTGAGTTCGTAGGGTCTCTGTCTTTGCAATTCTTTAGAATAAACATAGGGTAGAGGGCTAGTTGTCATACTAGAGACTCATTCACACACATGGCAGCCCAGGGAACTCAAGGCTGGAGCAGATGGCAGGAATGTCGTCTCCGGAACTGGAAGGCTTGCATTGCTTGGCTCCTCAGTGACCACAGCTTTTTTTACTGTGCCTGTTCTTCCAGCAACTGGATGGGGATTGAATCAGCATGTCTAGTGTATGCACAGGGCCATAGGTGGCCATAATCACTATAAATGAGAAATGAAATTGAAGTCACACCTGGGGAGTACTATACATTTAAAAAAGCAAACCGTTTAGTGCTATCTCCCGAATCAGCAAGTGTTCACTGTTTATTTAGAGAACAGAAATATGTTGATGTATACTTTGGCTAAGGTGAGACCAAAGTGATTAGTTTTCTGGCTGAGAATTGATTTGACACCTGTTTCTTGAATTGTATTCACAAATTTTTAGCTAGTTGTCATATGATGGGAAGAATAAAGAAAAAATAGTTTGGATTATCATTTTTATTCTTGTTGATATTGCTTCAAAGCTAATATTAGAGAATGATCCCCAAATATGTAATATTATTTTCACCAAACATATGCATAAGTACTTTGCTTACTTGTGATCAGATATAGGGTGGTCTTTACTAATCCTGGGATGAGAAAGGATGATTTTTAAAGGCTTAAACTCTATCTTCCATTTTTGTTTTAAAATAATAGTCCTGATATCTTGTTCTCTTTCCAATAAGTAGGCTGTTTATATAACTTCCAAACTATCTTGTACTATGATACAGTTTTTTCCTTGAATATATATCTCTGGGATGGAGGTTTATAAGATGATTTATCTGGAATCTAAGCAAAATTTAACTGGAAGCTCTAACTGAGAGAAATATATGTATATGATAGAGAAATCGGAAATTGGAGAAGTGTGAGTCTGTGTGTGTGTGTGTGTGTGTGTGTATTTTATTACCTGACTTGGAGATAGAACACTGTGAAAAATGATTTACTGAAAGGCAAAGGATGAAACTACATGAATGGAAAGTAGAGAGGAAATGTTGGAAATGACAGAACAGAGTCGAGTTGCAATTCTGAAACTTTATAATAATTTAGTTTAAAAAGTTCATTCCATACTCTCTTCTCAACAAGTAAAAGCATCTAATATGCTAACTGATGAGCACCACCTGTAAATCACTGTAATTGACATTGTTAATGCCAGAGAGGACAGAAAATGGGCGAGTTGTGCATAAGTACATGTAAGTAGAGAAGGTTTCTTACAAATTAGAGTGCTCACTTTTGCCCGCCAACTTCCATGTTAAACCCAAAGCCTGACCAAAATACATTTTTTATTTCATTGTCTAATCCCATTATTTAAAATAATCTGCTAACAGTGGAGAGAAAGAGGGAGTTGATAATTCAGCTGTGTGTTTGAAAGATAATCAGAAATAAGGTCAGAGGAAAAAAAAACCTACAAAATTATTCATTGGTGTCCTTAATTTGTGCCATCTAACTTAGGGATGGCAGATGTTATGTGATGTAATCTACAACTAAAAGTGAGGAGGAAAATGTATGTTTCAATAGTAGAGTAAAAAAATCTCTTCAATTTTGAATTGTCATTTGATGGATGTATCATGGCTTTGGCTTAAGTTTTATGTTTATTAAAAATAAGGCAAACTCAAATTAGTAATTCCACAAGGGTAATATAGAAAAATCCATTTATTCTGAATCTATGAAAAGTTTTTCATCATACAATCATTATTTTATTTTCTTTATGTCATATAAATGTAAGGGGTGTACTAAACAAATGATAGGATGAAGTGTTGAAATTCAGCCACCCTCTCTCCCCAGGCCTAAAGCTTATGCCATCTCATAAAATAAAGCTATGGATGGTTTAGAAATTAATGAGCCATGCAATATATAATATGTATGCAAGATTTCTGCAGAATTGTAGACTAGACAGTGGTTGATTGTTTTGAAGATATATTTCTGGGCTTAAATTATTAAGCCCTTACTATTTTTTGTCCTTTTATTTATTTTTCGTGTTCTCACTTTTTCCAGAACATGTGAATAATATTGCTTTTCAATAATACATAGCAGAATGTGTTTTTTTACTAAATAGCCTCTCTTCTTAGTGACTATTTCAAGTAGATTAATGTGTAAGGCGGGGAGGGGGTTGTGGGGAGATGAGTATCTTATTTGTTCAAGGAGCCTTTGCAAGTCTGAAAAATCTTTTAAAATTCTACAACTGTACCCATTATTATAAATTAATTCACCCTTGGGCATTGAATCACCCATTTGTTTTCCAAAAGTATTCATTTGGTTAAAGTTCCTGAGGGCCTTTTCTCAATTCATATCCTTCTGAACTCACTGGGTTGTTTCATGCTGTTTACCAACATGTCTTGGGAAATTGTGAGCTCTGTGAGAGCAGAGGTTTTCTGTCCTGTTCACCACTTCATCCCCAGGATTGAGCATGAAGTCTGACTTGTAATATTTGCTCAATAACAGATACTGAATGAAAGAAGCCTTCCCAGCTTGCATTGAATTATTCTATTTTCTCTGATTTCTCTTGGATCTCGTTTTTTGTTTGTTTGTTTTGTTTTGTTTGTTTGTTTGAGATGGAGTCTCATTCTGTCACCCAGGCTGGAGTGCAGTGGTGTGACCTTGGCTTGCTGCAATCTCTGCCTCCTAGGTTCAAGCGATTCTCCTGTCTCAGCCTTCCGAGTAGCTAGGATTACAGGTGCACCCGCCACCATGCCCGACTAATTTTTTTTTTTTTTTTTTTTTGGAGTTTTAGTAGAGATGGCGTTTCACCATGTTGGCCAGGCTGGTTTTGAACTCCTGACCTCAAGTGATCCAACTGCCTCGGCCTCCCAAAGTGCTAGGATTACAGGCATGAGCTACCGTGCCCAGCCAGATCTCCTTTTATGACACTTATTTCCTCTTTTTTGCCCATTTTGTGCAGCCTTTCACATGGTTGTCTTTTAATTATCTTCTCCCTCTATACTCTCTTCCTAATCAAAGTGTGGCTTTGATTCTTATTTTGATGGGGGAGTATCTCTTGAGTCTATAGTCTGCTCCATTCCTCTTCTGCTGGTCAGACTCATAAGAAAGTTTTACCAACACCTTAAAGTCAGTATGTCAAAAAGGACATCATGCTCTGTCTTCTAAAAACAATTATTGTGGCAACATTTTTTGAGACATGTTGTAAAACAAACAAACAAAGCAAAAGAGTCTCCTTCTCTATGGTATTCTCATCATGACGAATAAGTCACCAAGACTTATTGGTTCTCTTCTGTATTTTATGTCTGTCTCTTCCTTCAATTTCCATTTCCACCACCAAGATTTTGTTCTCAGCATCCTTTCTAGGCCGTGATGGTTATATCCTATTTGCACTGACTGCTACTCCCCACTCAAAACCAACCAAATTTACTGAAACCTAACTTGAGTCATATAATTCTCCTGCACAAAATCTTTTAATGCCCCCCGCATTACTTATAGAATAAAAAATACAAATTCCTTAGCTTGATTTTCAAGGCTCCTACAACGCAGTGATAGCTCTCCATCGTAACATTTTCTTTCATGATGCTGCTAGGTCTACACCTTGATCTGGCTAAACTGGACTGTTCCTTGGTCTCCAAACATATCTCTTTTTTTCTTTTTTTCACTTTCTTTTAAGTCAGAGTCTCACTCTGTTGCCCAGGCTGGAGTGCAGTGGTGCCATTATGGGTCACTGCAGCCTCGAACTCCTGGCCTCAAGCCGTCCTCCCACCTCAGCCTCCCAAGTAGCTGGGACCATAACCAGCTGTATCTCCTGTTTTACCCACTGCTTAGAATTAACTTCCTGCCCTCACATTGCCCGGTGAAAATCTGTATATCCATCAAGACATATCTGAAATGTAGTGTCCTTCTCTTGCAGCCTCACTGATTTCTCCCTGACTCCTCCCCAAATAATTATTCTTTGAATTTTCTTAACTTGCTTTGCTTTTATTATTGATATAGATCTGAATGACAAGGCAGAAGTAACTAGACATAATTTGTCTCATTTGCAGATATTCAGTTGTAACTTTTTGATGGCAAGTAGTACCATGCAAGAATTACTGATTTTTGTACCCCTAGTAAGCACTTGTACAATGCTTCATAAACTAGTAGACATTTAGACCAGGCATGGTGGCCCACGCTTGTAATCCCAGAACTTTGGGAGGCCGAGGCTGGCAGATCGCCTGAGGTCAGGAGGTTGAGACCTGCCTGGCCAACATGACGAAACCCATTCTCTACTAAAAATACAAAAATTAGCTGGGCATGGTGGCGGGCACCTGTAATCCCAGCTACTTGGGAGGCTGAGGCAGGGAGAATCGCTTGCACCCAGAAGGCAGAGGTTGCAGTGAGCCTAGATCGCGTCGTTGCACTGCAGCCTGGGCGACAGAGTGAGACTGTGTCTCAAAAACAAAACAAAACAAAAACTAGTAGACATTTAAAACTATTGATGGAATTAAATCACATTGTCCCGTGGTAGACCCACCAAAGACCAAAGTTACAATTCACATTTGATTGCGTGTTAAGCCGTTGGCTGGAAGTGACTTTTGGCTCCATGTCTTTCCATTCAGTAGACTGAGTTTATGAGCACAGTACATGACATCAAGATAATGCTCCTTTGAACTGTGCATGTTCTTGCATCTATAGCACCATGACTATCAGAGTGCACACTGTTTCTGAAAAAGAGCTTAACAGATGCCCAGTGATTTTGTACATTTAGGGCAGTCGTCAGTGTCTTCTTTGGATGTTGTTACTGTGACATTCCCTCGTTCTTACTCCCTTCCTGATCGATGATCACCTCCAACATCAGTAGTCTGAGGGGCCTCACATCTCCTGGCCCCTAACCCCACAAATGGTCCTTTGTAAATTTCCCCTCAGTGAGTGAATGCCTACACCACCACATCCACCACCATTATTCTCATCAGATGATAGATCCTTGCATTACGGCAGTGGATGTGGAAAGGAATGGGAAAATTTAAAAAGGCATGGAGACGTCATTCAGTGTATACACACCCATTTCCTTAGGTGCAACTTCCTTTTACATCAGATTTCACAGTGAAAAGTCAGGCTGTATTGAGGGGGAAGTAAGAGGGAAGTGAAAAGTGTGTCAAGACTGAGAGAGGCAGAAGTTCAGCTCCTTTGCTGTCATTGCTGTGGCTGTACCTCCTCTTCTTGCCCAGTCTTTTCTCTATAGGCTGTGCTATATGTGCACACATGCACATAGCATTAGAGAACCTGAAAAAGGGCTGACTGTCAGTATTTAAACATAAAGGCTCTTCACACACTCTGACAATATAAGAAATAATTTGAACATGGATATAAATATAGAATTTTCCATATTGAACATTTGGCCTTCATGCTCATGTTAGGGGCTGATTTTTCTTCCTGAACGAACACAGCCAGTGTGGTTGAGTGACTCTCTCATTGGAAATAGGTTGTCAGTTTAAATACCCTTTGGATATGTTATTGACCTTTTAGAAACTTCTCTCCCTCTACCTGCCCCATCCAAACTATTTATTTAGGTAAAAATAAATCATCAAAACATTTTACAGCAACAGTTTATAACTTTTTGATTACCTGAAATCTGTATTGGCTTAGGGAAATGTCCCCTCTTGTATTCAGGCGGCATCTGCTCATGAAAGTCTTTAGGGAATTAGATCTGGATTTTTAAAAAAAATTTTAAATAGGTCTTTATTTTAAAAAGGTTTTGGAGGAAAAATAGACTTCCATCTCCAGATGTCAACAGTTCTTAATATTTTGAAGGATCTTTTGAGTTAAGCAGTTTAAGCAGTGACATTGCCCAGATGGGAATGAAAATCAGATTGAACTGATAACAGTAACTACTGCAGTCTAATGATGATTTCCCCACAATCCATGTCTTTTTTTCTTGTGCTGTTTGTACATTGTTACATATGGTAAGATGTCTCAAAATCTTATTATTTTGTTTCTTATGAGAAAAGACATGACTTCTAAATGTCTTCATGAGTTTCATAATAATATCGAGTACATATAGCACATGTAGCTCTTAAACTGATCTATATCTCCAAATAGATATTCTGCCAAGGGTTTTATTTTGGGTTGTAACTTTTTATAATTTAATGAATATTCATTATGATAGCATGGGAAACTACTTTCCCATGGTCTAGCCCATACCTTTTATCCATGCTTTGCATTTGGTAATTCACTCCATGAATTAAAGTATCTTATGGTTAGTTACATCTAAAGGCAAAGATACAGGGTTGTACTCCAACCCATTCTACTGTAGTGGAACTGATCCCCCAGTCTTCTTGTGTCCACAGGGAATTCGAGGAAAAAAAGGTAATATAGAACTAAGTAACAGACATTTATAAAATAATTCTGTGAGATATAGTATGAAGAACAAGTTAAATTTGCAGAGAAGCTTAATTTAGAGAAATTTTAATTTAGGAAGGTAAGAATATATAAAGTAGTCATTGAGTTTAATGTTGCTGTTTCTTTCTTTCTTCCACTGTGCAGTGGTGGTAATGATATCTACCTGTAGCTTATAAAGATCCTGTAATGATGAAATAAGATTAATTCAGCAAATATTTACAAAGGAACTACTTAGTATTGGGATGACTGAGACGTAGAGTCTGCTTCTAGAGAGCTTACTGTTTATACAAGAGTTAGTAACTGAATGTGCACGAGGCATTGATAGTCAAGTTGAGGAGAAAATAAATGCCTAAACATGTTTATTTTAAAATATTCATTCCCATAACAGAGTTAAGGATGAAGTGAGATGGATGTTTAAAAGCAAAATTACTTCCAGTTGGTATAAGTGCTGTTCCTTTCCAAATGGAAGCACACAGTGATATTGAAGTTGACCTTTTCCTCTTTGGGGTCCTGTAGAATAAAGCTATGAGAAGAACTGGGCTTGAAGTCCTGTGTTTTTTCTATTGTCCATTTCTTCCTGCCCTCTACCAATTTTTCTAACTGTAATCTGGGTTTATCTTTCAGTCACCTAAAGACATTATATTATCTAAGCTATTTTAAAGATTTTAAAAACCTTCTTTGATGCTGGAAGTCTGTAAAAAATGCACTTTTTTCCTAAAACAAATATGATTTGGAAGCTTGGAGAATGCAAATGAGCTATATCTTCTGTTTAAAGACAATCCTAAAGGAATTGAAAATGCTCAGGTCTGTTATTGGGAATTTACATGATGTTCTGATGTAGGCAGAGGCACTTCAAATTGGTGTAGGAATTTTCAAATTAAATAGGATGTTTCTCTAATTTTTAAACTTAATTTTGGGGATCACTTATTATAAGGATGTTATACATTATCTAATATTTCAAGCACTTGTGAAAGTCACATTCTGCTCAACTTTTCTCACATCCTTTCCAAGAATTTTAAATCACTTTTTCCATATCATCTATGTTAATAAACTTCCTTTAATTTGCAGATGAGCCTTTTATACAGTGATGCACAGTATTATTGCAGTGGTTATCTGTTCCTTGTCCGCTCATGGTCCAGTTTCATCAGGATTTTCTGCTGAAGTCATGATATCTGAGAGAGTTGGCACAGACTCTGAAACGCAGGTGCACTGCGTTAATTTAAAAGTTGTGAGGAGGAAAATTTTGGGGACAAGTATAAAACAATCCCAGGCATTGAGAAACATGGAAAAAGGAAGCAGGAAACTGTAAAATACAATATCCAGGGATATGGAGTGAGGGAATTCTCTTGCTGTGGGTTTATAGAATAAATCTCTTTTTTTTTTTTTTTTTTTTTTTTGAGACAGAGTCTCGCTCTGTCGCCCAAGCTGGAGTGCAGTGGTGCGATCCTGGCTCACTGAAAGCTCCACCTCCTGGGTTCACGCCATTCTCCTATAAATCTCATTTTTTAAATGGAGGTGTTGTAAGATAGTTTTTAAGAAAGGGCACACATCTAAACTGGGAAGCTGGAAGGTAATAAATGCTAGCACTTCTGATGTAATTTAAGTACAGAAGTCACCGCTACACCCCATAAGTCCTCCTAGTTAAAGTTATGGATGTAACCTCCAAATGAAAATTGGTCATTAAAAAGTACTTTGAAAATTGTTGTACACCTCTCAGAATAAACAGTGAGAATGAAAAATCCACCACCTCTACCCTGGGAAGATTAAACTGTAAAATTAACTTGTTATAAGCATTGCAATTGAAAACATAGCTTTATTTATCCTTGGATCCCTGAGCACGGGATTGTGGCCTTCCATAACTATTATTAGAGCAAAATTTTAGATCTCAATGACAGTCATAACTTCAGCCTTAATGCAATTTGTGTTGTGATAGTTTTAGAAATATTTTTGAGAATGTTATTAAACAATCATTCACTTAAAATGCATTTATCAATCACCTACTATATGAGAGACACTGTGCTAGTAAATATTTCAGAATATAAAGATATGTTAATTGTTTAAGTTATAGGAATTAAACATTTAAATTATATCTTCCTTCTCTACCCTAGACTTCTACTTGACCCAAATTGTGTATTAATTACATAGTGTATGTTAGTTTACTTAATCTTCAAAGGCATGTGCTAAATACCTTCCTAGGACCCTATCATATGTTCTTAATGAAGAATATCACTAGCTGTAGTCCTTGTCCTCTGTGAAATAATAAGCTGAAGGAACACTCAGTAAATCTATCATAATCACATGGTTTGTTGTTGAGTCATAGTGGTTTTTTAGAATCATGTATAATACAACACAATCATGTATAATACAGAATCATATATAATACAGAATCATGTATAATACAACACAAACCTTATGTAGAAAAAGAGCATTATTCTGTAGACTAAATAATGTTACTACTCCTTCATATCAGTGGGGATTTCCCCAAATGTGAGCCAATTGATTCTTTCACAAAACATATACTGAACATTCATTTCCCAAGTATTCTTCTAAGTACTAGAATGCAGAGTTGAAAAATATCCCATGGAAAAGAAGCACTGAATCTAAAGAGATAGACATGAGAGATGAAAATTAGAACTTCAAAAGCCCTGTGATAACACCAGGCACAGACTGCTTTGGAAACAGATGTAAGTCACACTATGCAGGCGGGACAGAGTCATAGAAAGCTACTTAGACTAGGTAGGACTGGAGGATGAGAATGAATTTTTCAGGGAGAGATGGCAGGTGAATTATGAAAGTTTCAGGCAGGGAGAGCTGTGGTCCCAAGGCTGGACCAAGAGAACATGGTACTACAATCAGGGAACATTAAGAATTTTGTGTGGTTTTGTGAATGTGTGGGGAAGAAGAAAATTGTGAGATGGGAAGCTGGACAGTAGTCACAGTCAAGATGTGATGAAGTATGAAAACTACTGATAGATTTCAATCAAGAGCAGAGCATCACCACATTTGCACACTGGGAAGATAACTGGTGATGTAGCCAATGGACAAAAAGGGAGTAAAACAGCAGGCAGAGACCTGCTGTGGCATAGCTGCAGGTGAGACATAATGAAGGACAGAGCAAGGCATTGGTCATGCAGTGGAAGGCAGAGAGTACACATGAGACAAATAGAGGACAAGAGCAACTCTCGGTTTCTGGCCAAGGGAACTGTTGCGTGGCATACATTTACCAAGATGGAAAATACAGAGAAGGAGGTTCGGTTGAGAAAAACCTGAATGGTCGGTTTTGGAGAACAATGAAATTTAAGGGCTTCTTGGATATCAAAGTGGAGAAGATGCCCAATAGGTATTGGGCCATATGGGTTGCAACAGGATACTGAGCTTAAATTTTGTGGATAGAAGACCATCAAATTTCACAAAAAGTGACAGAATGAAGGGAATTAATTTTGCATAGCTGTGTAGGAAGTACCATCAGTTGGGATATATTGAGGAGGCGGTCCCATTAGTCTAGGCAAGAGAAAACAAACGTTTGAACAAGGGTAAAGGCAATGGGAATGGAAAGGTGAGATGGCTGTTGTGGGGGAGAAAGATGGCAAGGTTGGTGACTGTGATACTTTGTGGTGCTGCTGTGAGTGACAAGGAATATAGGAGGAGGGACAGGTTTTGGATGGAAGATAATGTGTTCATTTTTAGAAATATTGATTTTGAGATGCTGGGAAAACATCCAGGTCAAACTGTCCCAAAGGCAGATGGAAATGTAGAGTTCAAATTTAATCTATTTCAGAGAGGCACTCATTTATTTCACATCCAGCATTGTGATGAGTATTAGGAATAGAGAGATGAATGAGGCACAGTCTTGCACCCAAGAAACTGGCCATCAAATTAAACTGGGACCCCAGTTTAGGAATTAGTTGCAGAAAGATGATGGTAATTGAAGTCATGAACTGGATAAGGAATAGAGTCTAGAGTCAGAACTGTAAAGAATAAGGGTGGGAGATGGATGTGAAACCATGGAAACGTGTTATACCTGGAGAAGAAATTGGAGAGGTAGATGACCTCTAATGAATGGAGGTCAGTGCCTGGCATGTAGAAGGTCCATATTTGTTAACTAATGGGGAAAAAGGGAGTTTTAAAAATCCAGAGCTGGCTAATAGAATGAACTGCTGCAGAACATTAATGGAAGGTGAGGACTGGTGGCTAAGGATAAGACTTTGGAGTCAGAATTAGGATTCACATACTGTGCCTGCTATCGTGTGACCTTGAGAAGTCACATGGTCTCTCTGTAGTTTAGTTTCTTAATGTGTTCCTGGACCATTCTCACCCCATAATTCTGTTGGCATTCTTCCTCACTTCCTTTGGGTCTCTGTTGATATGGTACTTCTCTGATGACTTCATCTAATATAACAACCCATCCTATTTCTCTTGTATTAGCCTGTTCTCACGCTGCTAGTAAAGACATATCTGAGACTGGGTAATTTATAAAGGAAAGAGGTTTGATTGACTCACATTCCACATGGCTGGGGAGACCTCACAATCATGGCAGAAGGCAAGGAGGAGCAAAGCCACATCTTATATGGTGGCAGGTAAAGAGAACGAGAGCCAAGCAAAAGGGGAAACCCCTTGTAAAACCATCAGATCTTGTGAGACTTATTCACCATCACGAGAACAGTATGGGGGAAACCACCCCATGATTCAGTTCTCTCTCACTGAGTTCCATGTGGGAATTATGGGAGCTGCATTTCAAGATGAGATTTGGGTGGGGACACAGCTAGACCATATCATCTTTCAATCCCTATCATCTCTCAATCTCTTTACCCTGCTTTACTTTCCTTCATAGTTTTTATATACTTTGTAAAAGAAAAAATATAGGCATATGATATATGCTATACTACTATTTTATAATGCTGTTTTATATATACTATATGTATGTAGATATACATGTGTGTACATATATATCTATCTTTATTTCTTTGGGGTTTATTTGTTTATTTTCCATTATCTTTCTATGAAAATGTACTCAAATCTATGTTGAGTTGTGAATCGCTGAAGAGAATCTATATCATCAGGTTGCACTGAGGATTAACTGAATTAATGCATATGTAGTGCTTAGCACAGTGCTTGACAATTAGATACGGCCCTATAAATGTGAGTTGTGGTCATGTTTATAATTATTTGGCCTGAGAAAAATGTTCTTTAATCATGAGGATGAGAAGTCAGGAGAGAGGAAAAACGGGGACTATGTGGGGGTCATGGAGGGAGGGAGTTCTGAGGAAGTGACATTGCCCTCTGGAAGGGATAAATCTGGTCCTCTAGTGCAGAAGGGAACAGGAAGTCACTCTGGGGTGACTTGTTGGGGAATATTCTGTGGAAGAGCTGGACTCTAAATAGCCAGTGGAGTTCAGAGGGATTGAGAAGAAGCATTTAGTGTGGAGGCATGAATAACTGTGTGGGGACAGTATATGGATGGCATGGGTGGTGACCTGAGAAGTGATGAGGCTGAGACATGAGATTGGAGAGTCTAAGAAATGTGGATTTTATGCAGTGGGTAGGCATTCAAGGTTTCTGAGGACAATAATGGCATAATAAAAGTGATGCTTTAGGAAGAGTCCTCTTGTCTGATGTAAATGGAAGAATAAAGAAGGGAGAGTCTCCAGGTGGAAAGGTCACTGAGAAGTCATCAAAGTTGTCGAGGCATTAGGTAGGAAGGTCTAGTTCGAGAAGGGTGTTGGTGGCAGTTTCTTGGGGCATTGTGATTGGTCTTTGTAACTGATTGAATGTGGGGGTGGAGTTAAGTGGGAGATCGAGGAGGAGTAGGGGTCAAGGCATGCACCTAGGCAGGCTCTGTACTCCAACTGGGGTGACTGATGAAGGCCTTTGCTTATGGTGATGGGAGGGTATTATTCAGATGACAGAAGACAGAAGAAGGAAATTGTGTGGGTCTTTGTACATGTGCATGCACATAGGGCCAAAAGCATTGAGTTCAATATTATATTTGGGGTGCTAGAGGAATACCCTGGTAAGAGTGACCCTCAAACAGTTTTGAATATCCTTTTTATTGATAAGTAAATTGAGGCTCAAAGGGGTTAAGCAACTTGCCCAAAGTCACACATCTGGTGATTGAGAGAGTGGGTGTATTTATTAACCAAGGCATCGTGGCTCCACAGCCTGTACTCTGAACTCTTATTTCTCGACTATCCTGCCTGGACAGGGAAGAAGAGGGGAAGAGTGGAGGGTGGCACGTGGTACTCTGAGCTGAGCTGGAATCGCTCTGGGAGGGCTGGGCTTGGCTTAGTTGAATTAGTGCTTGTTGTCTAGTTTGGTGGTACATGCAGTTAAAGAACAAATGAACTGGAAAACCTCCCTGTGGGTTTCTATATTATATACAGTATAGAGAGGTCTTATATAGTTTGTATATTTCTCTGCTTCAAATCTTATGTTTAATTGTGACCTCCAGTGTTGAAGGTGGAGCCTGGTGGGGTGACTGGATCATGGGGCAGATCTCTCATGAATGGCTCAGTGCCATCACCTTGGTGATGAGTAAGTTCTTACTCAGTTGGTTCATGTGCAACTTGGTTGCTTAGAAGAGTGTGGCATCTCCTCCCTCTTCTCTCTCTTGTTCCCACTCTTGTCATGTGATGTGCCTATTCTCCCCTTTTGTATAGCAATGCAAAAACTGCCTAATACAAGATCAAGACCATACCAAGTGCTCTTGCATGGGAAGAGGAAACCTTAGTACCTAGCTTTGTGGGTTGGGAAAAAGAACCATTAAATGCTTGAGGGGTTTGGATGGCAATGAAGGTAACCTGCAGGGCCTCCCTGAGCTTGAGTTGAAGGAATTGATGAAAATGACCACTGGACAAACTAGTGCCTGATAAGAGTCTGGGGCAACCTAGTCGTGGGAAGTGCAGTGCATAGGCAAGCTTCTGAAAGATGTATCTCATACTGTGCAACGGGATTTTTATCTGGAGCATTGCATTTGCATAGCTGCTTGTACTCCCTTCTCTCCACTGTTTGATCATGCACCTGCATTTCCAACCCCCTCCAAGGACAATGGGCACAAAGAATCTTGCTAAGACTAACCAACTAAGAATATATAACATTACTGCAAGCAATGAACTTGAGCCATCCTCTGTCCTGCCAGAATAAGTCATGAATCCTTTCAATATTGTGCCTTAATGAAAGCAGTTTTAATCAATTGTTTGGTATCTGCCAACCCAGAGTAAAGACACCATAGCACTTTCAAGACCCATTGAGGCACTCAAATATTTGTTGACCAGTGGAATATGAAGTGCCTTTAAACGTACTGATAAAACAGCTGTCAAATATTATTTTAAAGATTAGGTAAGTATCATATTTCTGCCATCATCATATTAAATTAGCAAGTACGTAGGCAGCTCAGAGGCAAACTGTTTTTCTCTCTGGGTGTCAGGACACATTTCATTCAACTTCACTCCAGTGAACACATTTATTTATCACTTCTTATAAATCAAACATTGTGCTGTGTGCTTTGGGGTTACAGATACCTTCCCTATCCTCACAGATGGCTAGCAAGGAAGAAAGACCTTGAAAAATACATTGAGAATGCTGAGTTTCTCAGGAAAGCAAGCACAGGAGGCTATAGGAACATATGGGAAAAAGACTCAATATGTTTTAGAGGTCAGAGAATAATGATTAAAGGAATTAGAAATTGGGTCGACATTTGAATTACACTTAGAGATAGACAAGAGCAAGGTTAGAGAACATACATGAAATGAGGAGGTCCTTCCCTTCCCCCCATTCTACCCCTGCAAAAAGACAGAAAGTGACAAAAGATAATGATGGAGAGTTAGGCAAGGTCCAGATGGTTGAATGTCTGAGAGTTTTATTAAATATTTGGACTTTATTCTAAGAGCAATGAGAAGTGATCACAGGTTTTAAACAGGGGAACAAGATAACCAAATAGTCACATCACATTATCTGATCTTGGTCCCTGCACCCAGCAAAAACCAGAAGACAATATTTCTATAATCAGCAAACTGTGGATCGTATCTTTGCACTGCTTGCCTTTGTGATATCTGGAATAATTTTTTCATTCTCTCTATTTTGGTGTTCTGTTTTTGTTTTTTCCATTTACCTTTTCTTTTCTGCTTTGCTTTACCTCTGAAATCTGATTGTGGTCTGTTACTTAGAACTCACGATTAGTCATCTGGTGTCTAGGTCAGCAGTCTCCAAAATGTTTTGATCATGGACCTCTATCTGTAAAAAATTTAGGGCATGTTCTTCATTTTTACAGATTTTTTTCATTGATTATACATGTATACATTTAGAAGTATGTATGCTAATTAGTAATAGAGCTTGTCTCCTCTTTTTCTTAGATAATAATAGACACAATGGTGGTAGTAATATTTTATTGCTGATTCCAGATGTACACATCCAGTGATCATCACACCAGACTTAGGATTCCACTGGTCTGGTTCACCTCATCCTTGTATCTGACCTTTAAAGTAAGGCATGCTCAGTTGACTGGCCCGAAAGTTTTGATTTCTGTCAGGACACCAGTAAAACGATACTGGTAACCTCTTCTACAGGCCTTTCTTTTTATGCTTTACTAGTATAAAGAGAAAAGTCTGATATAGAAGACTTTAAAGCCTAAAACAAACCAGTGAACGGCAAAGAACTATCAGCAATGTGCAATTGTATCAGCAGGTAACTTCCCTATGTATTTATCTGTTCGCTAACACAAATAGCAAGTATTACAGAGGTAATGCTACCTTGCGATCTCTTATTAACTATTTCTCCTTCCTCAAGGCTTTGGGCCAGTTGCTATTGTTCCTGTTCCAACTGAGAACTTTTCTGCATGGATCAGACTCTGCATTGTCCTTTTTTGTTAGTGGCATATTCTTTCTGTTTTCTGAGTTTCTCACAGTTTCACTCATGACACGTGTACCAGTTACAGAGAAGCCTAAATCTCTCTGTCTACAAAATACTCAAAGATTACGTTAGATACTCATGGTACTAGTGCCTATTTTTAAAAGGCGTATGGTATAGGTTACCACTGTAACATGTGGACATTTTCTGACTCAACCACACAGAGCTTGTCTGCGGTTATTTCTGTTTCTTGAATCCATGCAGTGTGGGTCTGATGTCTGCTGACTTGTGGAGAAACTGAGTCAGTATTGGTCCATCCAACTACAATGTGCAATTGTATACTGTCTCTTGGAAAGGTTCCCACAGGCATCTAAAGAAAAGGACAGTTTTCATTAAAAAAAGAAAAAGCTGAGCTTCAATCATTTAAAGCTCCTATAGTATGTGCATATTTCTGTCACTGGTGCAAAGAAGTAAAAGGCTCTAGCTAGAGGTGTTGTGCTATAATGACATACGAAAGCTACCACAGTAAGACTTGTTAACACTCGGATTTTGTAACGGCCTTACTGATGATTTAAAAATCTCCAAATCATGACTGAGGTTTGCTAATCATAATTTTGTTCTCAGAAATTTAGACTCCATGAGTTTAGAGTTTGTCTGTTTTGTTCAGTATATGGCATAAGCCTAGAACAGGGCCTCTTGATGGTTGGCTCTCAAATACTCATTGAATTAATAAACCGTCACAAAAGCCTAGCACCTGCTTGCAATTCATTGGGAAAGAAGGGACATGTGGACAAGTAGCTCTTAGAAAAACATGACGTAAGTGCTAAATTAGAACCAGCTACAAAGTTTCATGGAAGCAAAGGTGCAGGAATAACTACCTACTTAGAGAAGCTAATGAAACATTGCAGAAGGAAATGACATCTCAATGGGATCTTAAAAACCTGTGTTGAGATGTATCAAGTGAAGGAGAGAGAAAGGGATTTAGAGGTAGGATCAGCATGTACAAAGGCTCAGATTTGTGTGAAAAATCACGCCATAGTCAGGGAATGGTGAGAGGTCCATGTGGTTTGAATCCTGGCAGTGTAGAAAGATGTATCCAAAAGTAAGATTGGAAAGGTAGATGGTAGTAGATTATTTCAGAGCCTTGACTTAGTGACTGAGGAGTTTAAACTAAAATCTGCAGGTGCTTGAATGGTGTTAAGCAAGGTGAAGTTAATTGCTTCTCTTTAGCAGGAAATTATGAGGCAGTTCCATAGAAGTCTTGGAAACTAGTTAGAAAAATCGTACGAACAATGTGGACCAGGAGACTTGAATTAAAGCAGTGTGGAAGGTAGAGAAGAGGGGTTGCATTCAAGAGATACAGTAGCAGGTATAATCAAGAAGACATTCTGTATCAGAATAAGAGGAAGAAAAGTAGGAGTAGAGAAGTTTTCTGCATGTCTAGCTTAATCTTCAGTGGAATCTTTGAGGACATGGCTACTTTAGCACATATTGAGGTTGGGATACTTGCAAAGAATGTAAGCTAGCCAGCTGACAGTTGAAGGTGTGTGTCTTGATCCCAGAAGGGGCTAGAAATACACATTTAGGAGTCAGTGGATTGCAGATACGGCCATGCGAACAGGAGAGGTCACTTAGGGAGATAACGGAACTTAGAATGTACTACTAGAGGAAGCAGACTAGAATTAAGTGACTGCAACAGGAGATGGAATCAGAGATGGAACATGTAGGGAGGTAAAAGGAATGACAGCCAAGAGTAGAACTGTGGACGCCAAGGGAAGGGAAATTCTCCAATATTTGGCCAATTATCTTAAGTGCTTTGCATGGTTAAGTAAAATGAGAATGGAAAGGATTTGGCAGTTAGGAGGTTGAAGCAATTTAAGTGGGGCAGAAGCCAGATTGCAGTGGGCTTGGATATGAGTGAGGAGATTAAGGAGATGTGGGAGAGCAGGTGTAGACAATTCCTTTAAGAAGTTTAGCTGAGAAAGAAAAGGAATAGACTGAGCAGTTCTTAGGAGTAACTACTGGCAGATTCATTTTGTTTAGCTGGAAAAATTTGGGCATGTTTATAGGCATTGGCCTCATTAGAACAGTGGTTGAGTAGTGGAGAACGGTGGCATAAAAGCATAACAGAAAGAACTATTGTTTTTTTAGAGCACTATTGTACCTTGTATACCATATAGACACATGGTGCAATTGGCTATTTCAATTTTAACTGCTTATAAAAATACTGAAAAATGTAGACAGTAACAAATACCTGGGGATTCCTGCCCCAAATTGTTAGTTAACAGTTATCAAAAATATTTGCCTCCAGCCTTTTTTCCATAAAATAAATAAAATGTTAACAATAAAGTTGACATATTTATTATCACCTACAACATTACCTTTTCAATCACCTCTCCTCTGCCGTTACAACCACTACCATGAATTTGGTGTGTATCTTTTCAATTAATTTTAATATCCTTTATCTGGACATGTCAGTATGCATGAGCAGTGTTTAATATGTTTTATGTGTATGTTTTTTAAAAAATTTTCTAGGAAAATACAGTTTACTAAAATTGACCTCAGTATACATAGAACAATTAAACACACCAATATTCATAAACAAAGTAATCAAAATTATCAAAGAACTAGCTAACAATGCCCCTCCCCTCAAAAGAAAGAGAAATACTAGGCCCAGGCACTTTTACAAGGGAATTCTAACAATCTTTCATGGAACAGATATCCCCAATGATATTTATTTATTTTTTTTTTTATTATTATTATACTTTAAGTTCTAGGGTACATGTGCACAATGTGCAGGTTTGTTACATATGTATACATGTGCCATGTTGGTGTGCTGAACCCATTAACTCGTCATTTACATTAGGTATATCTCCCAATGCTATCCCTCCCCCCTCCCCACAATAGGCCCCCGTGTGTGATGTTCCCCTTCCTGTGTCCAAGTGATCTCATTGTTCAATTCCCACCTATGAGTGAGAACATGTGGTGTTGGGTTTTCTGTTCTTGTGATAGTTTGCTGAGAATGATGGTTTCCAGCTTCATCCATGTCCCTACAAAGGACATGAACTCATCCTTTTTTATGGCTGCATGGTATTCCATGGTGTATATGTGCCACATTTTCTTAATCCAATCTGTCACTGATGGACATTTGGGTTGATTCCAAGTCTTTGCTATTGTGAATAGTGTTGCAATAAACATAAGTGTGCATGTGTCTTTATAGCAGCATGATTTATAGTCCTTTGGGTATATACCCAGTAATGGGATGGCTGGGTCAAACGGTATTTCTAGTTCTAGATCCTTGAGGAATCGCCACACTGTTTTCCACAATGGTTGAACTAGTTTACAATCCCCCCAACAGTGTAAAAGTGTTCCTATATCTCCACATCCTCTCCAGCACCTGTTGTTTCCTGATTTTTTAATGATTGCCATTCTAACTGGTGTGGGATGGTATCTCATTGTGGTTTTGATTTGCATTTCTCTGATGGCGAGTGATGATGAGCATTTTTTCATGTGTCTGTTGGCTGTATGAATGTCTTCTTCTTTTGAGAAGTGTCTGTTTATATCCTTTGCCCACTTTTTGATGGGGTTGTTTGTTTTTTTCTTGTAAATTTGTTTGAGTTCTTCGTAGGTCCTGGATATTAGCCCTTTGTCAGAGGAGTGCACAAATGGTGCATTTTAAGACGTTTTCACTTGGCATTGTGTTTTTGAGATCTAGCTGCCTTGGTGGATATAGTTTACTCTTCCTAATGCTGAACGTTATTTGTGCAATACTTTTTTGCTCTGTATGTCTCTCTAAGAGAGTGAGTTGTTCTTGGGCAGGGATGGGATGTTGTTCATGTTTGTACCCTCAGTTTATAGATATACATTGACTAAGTTAATAAGTGGATAGTTAGGTTGATCTTGGGAAGGAGTATGGGGTATTGAGGCTCTTCTTGGAGACATTAGGGAAGAAATTTGGTTTGGGGAGTACTTATGCAACAGATTTGCATTCTGTGAAATAGGAGGAGCATCATTTTCAGAGAAGGGGGATTAGAATTTGAGAAGTATGTCATGGATTTATAATCCTTTGCTTAATCAGGGGGAGATTATCCCAAATAGATACTGTTTCTTCAGGAGTCAGACATACACTGTAGGCTCTCTTCATTTGGGCTTTATGAATGATTAGAACTAGAAAACACCAACTAGCTTCTAAAATATTAGTTTGTTTGCCACAAACTCTTCTAATTTATATGTTCTTTTAGCATTAGGTAAAATGGTGACTTATTCTTTGGTTACAGACTATGTTGTGATTTAAATCTGTCTTCAGTTTTCTGGAAAGCATTCATCTAGTTGTCACTTGTACTCTTATTAAAGATATTTTTATGCTGAATGTGATGAATTGGGCTGTTTCATGTATTTTAATCTATTTTGTATGTTAATAACCCACCATGGCTTATATGCAAGATCATTTTTAAGTTTCACAGTCTATGTGTGAGTATTGTGAAGTCATCTAGCAGTGTTCAAGGGCTCCAGAGGGTGTCTCAGGGAATTAGGTCTTGCTAGCCCAAGCTGAGTCTTTAATTGATTCATCACTGATCCAAACCAGGGGTTTATTCTCTAGATCCAAGGGAAAAGAAAACTTCAGTATGGTTATATATATATATATATATATATATATATATATATATATATATATATATATAATGTCTAATCTGGACTAGGCACTTTTCCAGTTACTGAGTGGGTGAGAAGAGAAAGGATCCAAAAATGAAGATCACATTTTTGCTATGATTATTATACTTATAACCCATGTAGGCAGACTGCTTGGAGAGGGCTTAACATTTATTTTGCTCTCGTAGGTGTCAGGCCCTGTTTTAGAGTGTACATGTATAAATGGTTTAGATCCTTACATCCACATCGTGTGGGTGAGAATTGTCATCATTCCACAGATAGAGGTACTGAGGCTCATGCAGCAATTGTTAGAGCATGTGGATAATGGATTTAATGTCCATCTGACTCCAAAGCCTTTGTTCTTTTCACTCTTTGTCAGATTCTCCCAAATTTGTATAGAAGACTAATACATCTCCCATATTCATTAGAAAGAAGGTAATGCGAGGTGAATATTACACATGAAAATAAAAAAGGAAACCGATTACTCATAACTCATTCTCTAGCTACAGCATTATAAATACACTATGTTGAAATTTGTTGGGATGCCCCAGCTCTAAGGTGGGTTTTGGCCATTCATGAGGCAAAAACATGGATACAGGTCTCCAGGAGCTCCCACTTGTGCTCTCTTTCTAATTTCTAGGCCCGTTCCATTTAGTCCCTGGTATTTGAAGGTTGCTGAGTATTGCTTTTCTTCCCAGAGAGTGTTAGGAGATGAGGTGGAGTGGGCCCCTAGCAGATCTGTTGCTTTGGTGTGATGGGCATACTCAAGGACCTCCACAGATATCCATATTCCTTATTCCTGGAACTTGTGAATATGTCACCTCAAATGGCTACAGGGACCTCGCAGATATAATCAAGTTAAGGACCTTGATATGTGGCAATTACCCAGGATGATCAGGTGTCAGTGGGCCCAGTCTGATCACATGGGTCCTTATAGGTAAAAGTCCTTTCCTCCTGTAGTCAGAGAGAGATGTCACTAAAGAAGGATGCTTAATGAGATTCAAAGTTTTTGGCTTTGAAGATAGAAGGGAAACACGGACCCAGGAAAGTAGGTGGCTTTAAAAGCTGGAAAAGACAAATGAGTTCTTTCCTAGAGCCTCCAGAAAGGAACCCAGCACCAGCATTTCAAATACTTTAGTCTTAGTTTAGTGTTAGAATTCTGACCTGCCACACTGTAAGATAATAAATTCGTGTTGTTTTCAGCCAGGTTTGTGGTAATTCTTTGCAGCAGCAATAGAGAATGAATATACATGGCCACATGGCTATCTGTTTCATTAGTATTTTACAATAATATAAACAACATATTTAGAGAAAGGATATACATCTTCATAATGGATATGCTTTTCTTAAAGATAAATGTTTTGATAAGGCTTCTCAGTATAGGTTCTTAGAAGCAGTCTAAGATGTAGTAGTTCAAAGAGCACAGCTTTGGAATTAAAGAGAGGTGGGATCAACCCTGGCCTTGAAGCTCAAGTTATAGGGAGACAGATTGTTTGATTTGTTCTTGCTGAGTCTCATTTTCTCATTGGTAAAGTGATGGTTTTGGAGAAATTTAGGACTGGACACTGTAAAGTGCCTGTCCTGGAGACTGGCACAGAAGACTCACTTAACAAATGGTCACAGTGATTATGAGAGTTGTTTAAAATGTTGGATTCTTCTCAGTGATTCAGATAGTGAAACCACCTTGCTTATCAGCTTTATACTAACCTCTTGAGCAAAGTTATAGTTTGTCTGCTACGAAAACTGAACTCTCTTCTAAGAAATAGAATTGAATTTGTAGTAATGGGGAGTAGGCTTGTTGTGGTCTCACTTAAACTTTGGCATCTGTTGTAATTTGAATCCCAGATTCATCACTTACTTTGTGACTTAATTGTCTCCGTCTGTAAAGAGGCTTCATAATAAAAATACTGACCTAGAAGTATTGTAAAAGTTAGCATTATGGGAGATAATGCATAGAAAGCTTTTAGCCACAGCAATTGCCTATTAAGTATTGGCTCTATATAGCTTAGTGAATCTTATGGCTATCTTTAGTCAATTAAAAATAATAGGTAAATTGTATAAATCTTTCCAAGTTACCAACTCTTTGACTGAATATATATCATTTTGTTCTTTCAATATACTAGAAGTGGGTGATGATAATGCCCTTTCTGAAGATTAAGACATTGAGGATCTGTGAGATAAGTGATTTGTCCAAGGTCACAGTAAGCAAAAATGGGGCTCCAACCTAGGTCTTCCAGCTCCAGTGTCCCAGTATCATTTATTAATTCAACAAATTTCTTCAGTATGAACTATATGCCAGACACAGGAATTTGCTGGGATCGCCAATCACCAAGAGAGACACAGTCTCTCTTATCTTGGAGTCTTGATATATAGTGAACCTCTAGATATTAAATTATTTTTATTAGTATTACCAAAGAAAGTTCATGATCATCATTAAAGACTATATCAGAGGAATCTAAAGTTTCCTAGAGACCTTCATGAAGAAGTAACATTTAATTGGAAGAAGTGAGAGTTAGGCAGACAATAGAGGGTCGGTGGGGGAAAGGAATTTCATGTGGTGGGAATCTCCTGAGTGCAGTCCTGGAGGATGAAAAAAAAATGACATATTCTAAGAGTTGAAAGAAATCAAGTATGACTGGTGTAGAGTGAGTGAAGAGGAGAGAGAAGAGAGGTGATGCCAGAAAGATTAGGAAAATGCATGCTAGAGATCACTGTCCACTATCTTTTTTTCTTTTTCTTTTTCTTTTTTTTTTTTTTGAGATGGAGTCTCACTCTGTTGCCCAGGCTGGAGAGCAGTGGCACACTCTTGGCTCACTGCAAGCTCTACCTCCTGGGTGCACGCCATTCTCCGGCCTCAGCCTCCCAAGTAGCTGGGACTATAGGCTCCCGCCACCATGCCTGGCTAATTTTTTGTAGTTTTAGTAGAGACGGGGTTTCATCATGTTAACCAGGATGGTCTCGATCTCCTGACCTTGTGATCTGCCTGCCTCAGCCTCCCAAAGTGCTGGGATTACAGGCGTGAGCCACTGCATCCGGCCACTCACCACTATCTTAAGGACTCAGGACATTTCGCTTAAAAGCAGCAGAAGGTACCAATGGAGTAGCATAATAAAATTCCACTTAAACAATTGGGGGCGGGGGAGGAGTGGTAGGTTATGGAAGAGTGACAGAGGAAGATAGAGGAGAGAGAGGAGAGAGGTATAGGAAAGGGACCCTAGGACAGCAGCCTGAATAACTCTTTCCACTGTGAGTGTTGAGAAAATTATTTGAAATCAACAGCTTATCTAGTCCAAATCTATGCTTGCGGAGTCAGCACTGACCCTTGTGAAATTGGTGAAGACAGCAGCCAATTGCTCTTGCAGATAAGAGAAAAAGTTTTTTGTTTGTTGTTAATCCACAAACCTAATCCAAAGACCATGTGGCTGAATTACATAGAAATATATTCATTAATAGAAATTGTCCTCCTTGTCTACAGAAACTATTTGCAGTTATATTACTATTCAGTTAAAAGAGTTTATTTTTCTTTCTTCAACAAGAAACATTAATTTATCTCAGAGAGTATTCGTATCTGCTGATTTTCTGGATATGTGATTATTGACACCTAAAATGTTTGGTCTAAGTGTAAAAGAAATTGCATTGTAGAAGTAGAGACCCAATCATTGGTTTAACCTATACCTGTCTCCCTTCTGTGGCACCGTGACAAAACATGTTCATTTTCAGGTAAAATGCTGGGATTTGGGAACTGGTCACTTCCACTGTTTTTTTTATGGGTATAGGTAGACAAGAACTAGAAGACAGAGCCACCATATTTAAAAATTAAATAATCTAGTTAGGAGGTTGTTAAAACTCAGATACATGAGCATTTAAACAATTCCAGGAGGTTTGTAAAAAGCTGCAAAGAGCTAGCAGGGGCAGTGAATGCTGTGGGTGGTTGGAGAAGGATGAGCTTATGGTGGGCTAGAGTGGCTGGAGGGGAAGACTTCATGGAGGAGATGAGCCCCTTGAACTTGAAGAATTGGTAGCGTTTGAATGTTAGAAGCAAGAAGGAAAAGTATTTTATTTTATTTTATTCAGGGACAGAGTCTCACTCTGTCACCTAGGCTGGAGTGCAATGGCACAATCTTGGCTCACTTCAATCTCCACCTCCTAGGTTCAAGCAATTCTCCTGCATCAGCCTCCCAAGTAGCTAGGATTACAGGCATGCACCACCATGCCAGCTAATTTTGGTGTTTTTAGTAGAGATGGGGTTTTATCATGTTGGCCAGGCTGGTCTTGAACTCCTGACCTCAGATGATCCACCTGCCTCAGCCTCCCAAAGTGCTGGGCTTACAGGTGTGAGCCACCATAGCTGGCATAAGAAGAAAAGGTATTTTAAATGGGTAGTTGGGTTGAGAATGTGAGATTGAGTAAGGCACATTTGAAGGCCAATGGGCAGGCCAGTCTGTTGGTAGAAGCTTAGTACTATTTCCTTTAGTACTATTTTCTTAGTACTATTATCAGAGATCAGAGTGTAGTGGGAAGCCATGGGACACGGGCAGTGGGTGGTGATAGAGAGGTGCAGTGGAAGCTGGCAGAGAATAGGGTGGCAGCTGTGAGAGGGAGGATGAATTGAGAGAGTATCTATTTTATGGCAGTTCTATGTAATCTGTCACCTTGCATTATGATAATATAGAATTGTGTGTAATTGAATCACATAAGATCCTTGGAAGCAGTGTCCTTGAATTCGGTAAAACTTGACTTTCAGGTTATAATAACATTGTGACATACAAAGAAAAATCTCTCCTTCCGTAATTGTGACTTTGGAGGGCATCACTGTATGGGATTGAGAAATTAAACAAATGCAGTCTTTTCTCCTTGTAGCTTATAGAACTCAACCTCTGACTCATTTGTGTATAGCAAATGCCATCCTTCTTCTGTATTCATTACTGATTTTTGTTTCACTCCACTTCTGGCCCCCTTTGCACAAGGCCACGTTAGTAGGTATCTTAGTAGTTTGATTGATCTCAGTTTATATTGTACTTACTCATTTTCATGCCATTCTCTACCACTAGATAATGAATCTGCTGTCTCATTTTTCTTTGTATAGCAAAATGTTTGGCACAGTAAATATTTCTTGATTGAATGAATACAGAATTGGCTCCAAAATGTCTTTTCTGATTAATCTTAAAACCGTAAAGAATATAAAAGAAAATACTTTTCCTAAGGTAGAGGAGCTAAGGGAATTTTAGGAAGAGGTTCCCTAATACATAAGAACCCAATAAACTTATTTGCAATTCACCAGATATTTATTGGGCATCTGTAATGTGTCTAGGAAATAGGCAAACATCAATGACAGAGTCAGGCAAAGTCCCTGCTCTCAAGGAGTGTAGGTTATTTTGGAGGAAGACAGTGCTTGCTGGGAAGGAAGGAAGGAAAGCAGCATCATGGGCCAAGAGCAGTAGGGTGGCTTGTTGAGGTTTATTGGTCAGAGAGGGCTTCTGTGAAGAGTTGACTTTGAGCAGAGGCCTAGATTATAAGTAAAATTCATCTATATGACTATCTGGAGGAAAAGTTTTCCAAAGAGAAGACACAACTCATGCAAAGCCTCCGAAGCAGAATAAACTGGGATTATATGAGGATGAGAAAAGAGGCCAGAGAAGTTAGCGCATAGGGAGTGAGACAGAGAGATGTGAGATGAGTCAGTGAGGTAGGTGGGAGCCAGATCATCCAGAGAGAACCTCGGAGGCTAGAAGACAGCATCTGGATTTGAATCTAAATGTGTTAGGACACTATAAGGAGAGTTTTATGCAGAGAAGTGATGGGATATAATTTACATTTTTAAAAAGACCACTCTGGCTGATTTATGAAAAATGGATATTGAGATGGAGAGAAAAGAAGCAGAAGGATGAGTTAGGAGGTTATGGTGGTATCCCAGGCAGGAGGTGTTGGTGGCTGAATTAGACTGAGATGTCAATGGAATTAGGTAGATTCAAGATGTGTTGTGCGGGTAGAGTAAGCAGACTTGATGAGTTAAATGTGAGCTGAGAGGAAGGAAGGATGACTTCCAGGCATTTAGCTTGAGCTACTGCATGGGTGGTGGCCTTGTGTACTGACATGGGGAAAACTGAGGGAAGAGAAGAATGGAAAGGGGCTGAAAAACCAGTTCGGTTTTGGATATGTCAGAGTCAAGGTATCTCTAGATATCTGAGGAGAAATTTCAACTAGGGAATTGGATATATTAGATAATATATTTTAGAGTAGAGATTAGGATTGAAGATATTAATGTTTGAGTCTTATAATGTATATCTTCTTTAAAATTGGGACAGAACATGATTACTCATAAGATCATGCATAGAGAAGAGACGAAGGAGAGGCGTATGTCTTGGGACTTCTTAACATTTAGAGATAGAGCAAAGAAGGACACAGCAAAAGCACCAAGAGTAAATGTCAGAGTTGGAGAAGAAAAATCAAAAGAGTGTGATGTCATGGAAACCAAGAAGGAAGGCGTGACAGCTGAGTCAAATGCTACTGAGAATCTTAATTAGTTAGAGAGGAAACAAACTGTTAAATAAAAATGAATAGATAAAGTATTAAGCAGAGTAAAAGAAGTAAAATTGAAAAAAAAAAATCAGAGAAGCTAAACAAGGAAAACTCAAGCACTTAAAGGAAAATATCTTCTAAAACTGGCCTTAAAAGTAAAAGTCCAGTGATGAGAGAGACAGCACTTACCAGGATGCATTCTGAAAGTCTGTAAAATTCTGTGGGATGTGAAAAGATTAACATGAGGTAGAACTAGACAGCTTCTAGGAAGCTGCTTTTAAGCAAATAAAGAAAATGTACGGTACACTTCTTAACAGGTTTTCAACTGTAGGTGTCCATTAGTATCTGACTATATCTGCAGCCTGCCAGTAACAGTTCAGTAAATACAGTTGTCCCTTGCTATCCATAGGGGATTGGTTATAGGATGTCCATTGGATATCAAAATCCATGGATGCTCGAGTCCCTGATATAAAATGGTGTAGTATTTTTGCATGTAACCTATGTACATTCTCCCATGTACTTTATTGTTTAATTATAATTATTTTTTATTTCAATAGGTTGGGGTACAAGTGATTTTTGGGTACATGGATAAGTTCAGTAGTGTTGAATTCTGAGATTTCAGTGCACCCTTCACCAGATAAGTGTACTCTGTACTCACTATGAAGCCTTTTTATTCCTCACCCACCTCCCAAACAACACCCCCAAATCTCCAAAATCCACTATATCACTCTGTATACTTGAATTCATCTCTAGAGTACTCATAATCTCTAATACAGGGCAAATTCCATGTAAATAGTTGTAATTCTATATTGTTTAGGAAATGATGACACATAAAAGTCTGTACATATTTAGTACAGACACTTTTTAAAAATATATTTTCAATCCTTGGTTGGTTCCAAGGATGTGGAGCCTACAGATACAAAGAGTCAACTATACTTAATTCTATTTAGTAAAGTGTTTTGTCTATTTTGGTATGATTTGACCCTTTGTATATTTATTAAGAGTTCCACATGTTACATAAATTCAGCATCAGTTTAAAGAAAAGATAATACTGTGTGAAAATAACAGTTTCAAGAATGGTATAGACAATAGTCTTTAAATAAGTCAGGAATCAGAAAGACTTGATCATCATCTTTGCCCCCTATTCTTCAAATATGTGTCCTTCTTCCATATGCTACATACAGTTTATGAATTGGTTTTTTAATTAGACCTTTTTTTAACTGTAACATAAATCTCTACTGTGACATCAATTATAAAGTTGATTTACTTAACAAGAAATCTGATCCAGATTCTCTCACTTTTCTGCAATCTGCAGCATGTGAGTTTTTTTATCCTTGCGTTGATTGCTTGCTTCATAATCACAAAATGACTTCCACATTTTTCTAAGTATAGAAAAGAAAGGGAAATACTCCCTTTATCAGAATATAGAACTTTTCCACCCCGATATTCTCACCCTTAGGTCTCATTTGGCTACCTGAAGCTGCAAGGTGAGTGGGAAAGTGAATATTTGGCAAAAGGCTATGGGAACCCCATGATTTATCTAGATAGACTCATAATTTATCCCAGGAGCTGGGCATATTGCCACCTTAAACATAACCATATTTCTGTTATCAAGGAGGAAAGGAGAAATGGCCATTGGGTAGGCTACTAATGCTGAATGCTATGGTTCATCCATTGGGCTGTCTCACATCCATATCAAAGCTTCTTCCAAAATGTATATTTAACATTACCAAAGCTACTTAGAATGTGCTTACCCTCTCCTTGAGAGTGACCATCCCAAGTTTCATCCAGTTGTTTCTCTTAGAATCCAAGATCTGTGGATGTTTTTATGGTCATCTCAATCATAACTGGATATGGATTTTCATAGTTGTTCAATGTAGTTAAAAGTTAATTGGCCCCCAATATTCTGAGTATGCAATTGTAAACTGCAATTAGATTCCCATTTGGAAAAAGACAGGAAGGGAACACACTATAGTCTACAGTCTGCAGCACACACATCTTGCTGGACAGGGGCAGAACTGTTAAGACAAAACTCTCTACCATTGACAGTAGATTAAATTCTGTAGTCAGTTATGGGGCAATCTAGGTGGTCTGCTTTCTGGACGGATCTCTTTTGTTCATCATCCTCTTTGGTCTCTGGTTCTGTCTTGTAAGATGTTCTTTGTTTATATTTCTCCATGGTCCCAACTGGGGTCAATTATAGGTAAGGATGTGCTTCACAGGTCTACCCAGATATAACAGCACAGGTCCCCAAAAAAGGAGTTCCAAGATCTCAGGAATGACTTAGGGAAAGGTGGCTAGTTTTGGGGTTTCCTTGGCAAAACGTTTTCCTCATATACCTAGTAGGCTTCCAGTGTATTTTTTTCACCCCTGAAAATTTCATCCCCTAATCACCATCATTAGTGATCTGAACACACACTGTCTTAAAGCCAAAGGTTTCTTTTTTTTTTTAGCTGAATGGCTGCTCCCTAAGAAAACTAGAAATTTGTTTCAAATGAAAAGCACCACTGTTATTTCTGTATTTGCTGGCAGGGCATCTTACTCTGGTTAGTATTCTTCTACTTTGGTAGGCATAAGATCTCCAAGTCAAGGTAAATCAGGTGACAATTTGACCAACCATGTTACCGTCAGTGGAGGGGGGTGTCACAGTTCTAGCCTGGACCACCTGACTTTCCCATGTTCTTCAACCCACTGACTCCACTCAGCAAATCCACAGTTTCCTGTCTATGCCTGTGGAACTCTTTTTCTAATACAATGTGCATGGAAATAACTAGTTTTCCAATCTTATCATTTCTACCTCCTGTTGAGCTCCAGTTTTCCTAAATCTCCCCCTTACTGTGGGGTAGTACAAAAATATACTTTTTTCATCCAGCAAGATTCCGAAGTATGAGATGTACAGCATTCAAAGTGCCTGTTTTTATCACAGTTATATTTCCATTATTTTTGGTTTCGCTCTGATGTAGGTTCATTTCTCTTAAAGGACATTTCTGAAGGCTGAAAGATAGCCAATATGTTGACTTTTTCCTAATACTACAACCTTGGTGGGAATAAGGCCTCCAAGTCAAGGTAAAATAGGCCACAATTTTACCAAACATGTTGCCACCACCCAATGGGGGTATCAAAGTCCTAGCTCTTCCCTGTTCTTGAACCCAATAATGCTGCTCAGTTAATTCATATTTTAGTGTCCATCTTGTAGCACTCTCTTTCTAAGAGCCAAATGCACTGCAAGGAGGAGTGTCTACTGTATCTATCTAATAACAGAATTTGAGATCATTTCTGAATGAGAGATTTCAGTTGATTACGAGAGAAACTACCATGTACCTCTTGCTTTTGCCAATCCAGTACTCATTCATTTGTTTTGTAATTGCAACCTTCTTTCGTTTTATTTGAAAATTGACCCCTCTTTTATTAGATATAGTGTTAATAAAACTGTAACGGAAGCTGCCTTATTCTCTCTGGCAAAAAGTGGAATCTGACCTAAGCTATATCAATCAGATATTGTATCTGAGAAATAGAAATTTTGCATGGAATGACACAACAAAGTGACATATGGGTTAGAGAGTCCAGGGTTGGAATCATCAATCTACCCCTTAGTAGCTCTTTGGATGTGGTCAAGTCCTTAACTTCTCTAAGCCTTTTTTGTTTTGTTTTCATTTGAAAAATGGCACTGATAATGGTTTGCGGTGTATCTGTGTGCCTTTGAATTTAATTAGTAGTGCATAAAAATACATATACTCTGCCAGGTGTGGTGGTTTATGCCGGTAAATCCTAGCACTTTGGGATGCCAAGGTGGGTGGATCACAAGGTCAGGAGTTTGAGACCAGTCTGGCTTACATAGTGAAACCCTGTCTCTACTAAAAATACAAAAAATTAACCGGGTGTGGTGGTGTGCGCCTGTAATCCCAGCTACTCAGGAGGCTGAGGCAGGAGAATCATGTGAACCTGGGAGGTAGAGGTTGCAGTGAGCCGAGACCACACCATTGCACTCCAGCCTGGGCAACAGAACGAGACTGTGTCTGAAACAAACAAACAAACAAAAAACCAAAACTGTACTAAATAAATATTAGTTCTTATGAATGACATGATCACACTAGTCGATTATGTAATAAATGGACCATAGAGGAGCAAACCTGAAGGAAAGAAGTCACAAGGTTGATGAATCTGTTGCATCTATGCTATTGAGAATTCTCAGAGGCCTCAGGTGGTAGAAGAGAGAGGTGCAGGAGGACAGGATGGAAGAACAATTTAGGATGTAAGAAAGAGAACTTAACAGTATTTAGTTGACTCCCTTGACTCAGAGGATGAAACACAGGGAGAAGCTTTGATATTGCTGATAGGAAGGAGCATCCTAATTCTTGATTGGCCCCAATTCTGCTGGAGACAGAACTCTGGCCAAGGCAAGCTAGGTAACAAATATGTCATTTGAGTTGTTATTTGAAAATCCTCAAAGCCCAGCTTTTTCCCAGAATAGCATTCACTTTGATTTACAACACAGTGACCCATGCTAAATACTGCAAGTGGTGGTTCTTTGAAAATAACAGACAAAATATTCCCCATATGACTTTTTCTTTTATAGATAGAATAGTATATTGGTAGACAGCACACCGATAATGTGAAATATTGATTGCTTCTGTTGAAACTGTAATGGGATAAGGAAACATGTAATCATGGAGAATTTCTATGAAATAATCCCATACCCTAAATTGTATAGGTACAGGCTGCGGAATAAAGTTTTAAAAGTGAAGAATAGTCTGAGATTGCTTATGACATCAGGACTTTTTCCTTTTCCTCAAACAATTTTCTCGAATATTGATGTTATTGCATAAAAAGTAACTGGAAAAAAGGCATAATTGTAATTTGGAGATATAATTTTAATAACTAGATAAGAAATATAGGAGATTTTTATTGGTTAAACTCTAAGTCACACAGGACAATGCTGGAGAGAGGCAGATATTTTAAAAATTGGACTCAAGAGGCACATATATTCACATCTTTACTCTTAAACCTGTCTGAAAAACACTTAGAGAAATAGCATTCTTGATATTATGTTGGTCCAATGAGGATGAGAAGGTATTTTGACCCAAACATATGGATGCAGGCTTCAAGGACACAGTGAATTATACCATCTGAAGAAACGGGAAACAAAAAGCTGTGTGGCTGGGAATCGGCAGTTTGTAACAACAGCTGTTGCTGTGGGCAGCAGTCTAATGGGGAAACTACTCAGCAGCAAGCCTTGCACACAGACAAAACAAAATCCACACCTGTGGTTGTTTACAAAGGGCAGAAGGGGCCACGGAAGACACATCATTAATATGGTGGAGAGCACCATTAGCGGTTCTAGCAAAATAAAAAAGAGCATGACATACTTTGAAATTCAGAGCCTGACATTAACAAGCTACAGTTTTGACAAATTGTAGAAAGAGATGGTCTCTACGATTTTGAATCTCCAGCACATTTCACAATGCCTGCCTGGCACATACTATGTACTAGGTAAATGTTTGTGGAATTGAAGTCAACATAGTTATGTCATATGCACAAATGCTTATACCTTGCTCCAAAAAGGGATAGGAAGGTATTTTGTGGTTATAAGGGAAGAATTGATAAAAACACAAATGTTGATCATGGAGATTTGGAGGAGAAAGACCTCCTGGATTTAAAGCCTGACTCCTTAACTGTATGACCTAGATAAGTTATTTTTCCTCTTGGAACTCTTAATTTTTGTAAAATGTTCATAATGATGCTTATCTACTGGAATTGTTAAAAAGATTGGATGCATTTTGTAGACAAAGGATCTTGCAAAAGGTCTAGCACGTAGAAGATTCTCAATAAGATTAGATCCTCTTCTTTACATGCTTCAATTGTGTGTCACTCTTTTTTACCTTTATTAGATTAGTCTAAAGCAGGAGTCAGCAAACCATCCCTCTCTGGCCAATTTCAGCCTATTTTGGAAGTAAAATTTTATTGTAACAACTGGCATGTCCATGTGTTTATGTGTTGTCTGTGGCAGCTTTATGTTTATAACAGCGGAGTTGAGTAGTTGCAGCAGCGTCCTTACGGCTTGCAAAGCCTAAAATACTGACTCTCTGGGCCTCTACAGCGCCCTGGTCTAAAGTAAACATTTTATTAGAAGATTCAACTGCTCTCATTTTTGTCTTTTTCTTCTTTTGATTTTTTTTTTCAAATGCATACCTTTCTGTTTTTAATTTGTGTGTCTCCAAAAACAAGAACCTTTTATATTTGGCAGCTTCATGACTAAGCTTTAAATCCTGTATGTAATTTGTTATCCAGTTCCTCTGCTCATCCATCCATTCATTCAAAAAATATTTGTTGAGGATTTGCAAGGGGCTGGAAACAGAGTGGTGAACCTTGAAAGTGAGGCCGCTGCTCTTGGGGAGAGTATACGTAAATAAACATGGAAACGGAAGTGTGGATAAACCAACTTCTGAGCAAATTAACATGTATATGATTTAAAAGTAGGATGATTTTCAAGAGAGGAGCTGGTGAAGGTGTGTTATCAAGATCGGCCTAGGATGATCAGGGAAGCCCTTCCTAGGTGGGTGACATGTGAGCAGAAAGACCTGCCTGAAGAGAAGGGATAAACCAGCAAAGGCCTGGGGCAAACATTTTAGACAGAGAGACAAGTGCTGCAGAGACCATGAGCTGAGAAGGAGCCTGGCATGTTCAGGGGCTGACAGAACACTCGTAATGTCACAGGGTGTGGGAGTACTGGCACAGGTGAGGTCAGAGCATATAAAAAGGGCAGATTGTAAGGGATTTTGCATCTCACAACGTGGTCCCCTAGACTGTTCTCCCTTCCACCACCCACCCCTATGCACACATCCAAGCAGTGATAAGTTCTGTCCATTCTACATATTTGATGTCTCTCAGATTCCCACTTTTTCCACTACTTTAACAGGCACCGTCATCTTTTGGCTTATGCTCAATGTTTGCTAGCTGACTTCCCAGTCTCCCAGTGACTTCCTTCCTAACCATCTTCCAGAATGCCAAACATGATAGTTCTAATTTACTCACCTGCTTAAAGCCCTTTGCATAGCTCTTGGATGAAGAGCCAAATTCTTAGCTTTGCACAGGCCTTTGTTTCATGCAGTAGCCTCTGCTGGCTCTAGTCTTGTCTTCCTTGGCTCTCTACACTGAAACTTTCATTCGAGCCCTGGGGATGTGGTTCCTGAAACCTTCTTCTACATCTGCTTTCCGACATCCCTCCACCCATCTTCCCATCCTTATATTATTTGGACTATCCCACTTATGCTCAAGTGTTTTTTCCTCTTCTCAGAAGTCTTCATTCCCTCCCCAGGCTGATTTAGACCACTCTGTGATTAGTTAGACCACTCTGTGATTCTCTGTTACACTCAGAACATAACCCCATCAACACTCCCAAATGCTATAATCTCTTACCCTGCCATATTTTTTTCAACAGTCCTTGTTATCACACAACATACAATGCTTATTTGATTACTTCAGTTGTCTTTTGTTTCTCCAACTAGACTGATGGCTTTTTCATAGCAAGGAGTTTGCCTTATTCAGTGCTAAATCCTGGTTCAATGCTTGGCACAAGAAATTGCCTATCTTAATTTGATTTGTCTGTGTGGCTATAACAAAATATCTGAGATGCATAATTTATAAAGAACAGAAATTTATTTCTCACAGTTCTGGAGGCTGGGAAGTCCAAGATCAGGGTGGTTGCTTGTGAAGGACACTCTCTGCTTCCAAGATGGCTCCCCTCATGGTGAGGAGGAATACTGTGTCCTCACATGGCAGAAGGCAGAAGGGCAAGACAGCCAAATACTATTTAAAAAAAAAAAGAAAAGGAAAGAGAAAAAAACAAACAAACAAAATACAAATCAGGTTCTCACTCTGTCACCAGCCTGGAGTGCAGTTGTAGCATCATAGCTCACTGCAGCCTCCAACTCTTGGACTCAAGCGATCCTCTTGCCTCAGCCTCCCAAATAGCTGGTCTTCAGGCATGTACCACCATGCCTGGCTACCAAACCCCTTTTTTATAAGAAACATTAAAAGGAAAGCATTCTTATGGCCTAACTACCTCTTAACGGCCCACTACTTAATACTATTAAAACGCAGGTTGCAACAACTGCGTTTTGGAGGGGACACATTCAAAAGGCACCATAGCTCAGTGATTGTTTTTGCTAAATAAGTAGATGGTCTAACCCACCATTATTACCTAGATTACCACAATAGTCCCCACTCCTCTCTTCTTCAGTTTACTCTGTACATGATATTCAGAGGGGAATTTAAAAAATATGTAAATATAGTCCACAACCTAAAAGAATGTCAGTGGCCTCGTATTGCAATGAAGGGAATATATATTATGTCATTGTATATATATATTATATATTATATAAAACATATATATGTTTAATATTAATAGTATTACATTATATATAATGTATATTACATATATTATATATTATATTACATATGTATATGTAATACTACATATAATGTTAATATTACATTTATAATATTAATATTTAATAATATTACATTATATATAGTATATATCTTGCACCACTCTTTGCTTTCTCTGTTAAGCTTTAGTCACACTGGCCTTAGACTTTCCCATCCTGAGCTATAGCCTTCTTTCAGCCTCAGGACCTTTGTACATGGCCAGCTCATTCTATGTTTCCAGATCTGCTCCTACCTCACCTTCTTGGGGGAGCCTTTATAGCCGTCTCACTGTTGAGCCCCACCCCTTCCAGTATATTGTATTTCTTTATCCACATTATTTCTGTCATAGCTCTGACATCGATTTGACTTTTAAAATTGTGCTTACTTGAGTGCTTATTGTTTGTTTCCTATACTAGATTGTAAACTCCATGAACATGTGGACAAAGACCAGAACTGATTTCTTCACCATTGTATACCTGACACTTAACATGGTGACTAATGCATATGAGGTGCTCAAATAGTTGCTGAGTAAATAAATGATGAAACTTTTCATACACTACTAAAAACATCAATCAGATTCTCCATTTTCCTGACTAGATAATAAACCCGTTGAACACAGGGACAATACCATACTCATCTTTGTATCCCCAATGCCCATAACAATATTCAGCACATAATAGGGATTTGATAAGTGTTCATTATAGTTAAAAAAAAAAAATGAGAGTTTCGAAAAGCCAGGGATGTTCTCGATGTGTTATCATGGAAATAATGTTGCAATTATGGTTATAGCACAAGTCAATTGCTTGATGTAAAAGAGATAAACAAATGTTACCACCTAATTTTTAGGAAGCCAGGAGATCAGTGAGGGCGAGTTAGTGCTTTGCAAATATTGTAGAATTAGTGACATGAAAGTATGTATTAGTATCTTCAGATGTAAAGGGAATTTTTATGTGGAAGAGCAAGAATTAAAAAGAGAGATTATTATCTTGGCCAAACAGGCAATGATGATGAAGAATCCATGTCTGTACTGAGGAAGACTGGAGGGCTGTGCCTGAATTAGGATCCATGAAAACATTAATGATTGAATTACAAGATGGAACCAAGCACCAGCTACTAAAGGACCCTGCTATTGCTGATGATACTGGGCAGGGGTCTGGCAGGTATGTCACCAATCCCAGACGTGTGTATGTGTGTGTGTGTGTGTTGGGGGGGGGGGTGTGAATATCAATTCTTTCCACCTTTCAGGACTTAGGAATATTTTCAGAAATCCCATCTCAAAAAGTCAAGTGCCTCTCAGGATTGGAATTGTAAAAACTTCTCACTCTCTTTTTCTCTTCATTTGAAAGCTCAGGTGGTTTCACTGCATGAACATAGATGTTAGGAAGTACTAGACAGTTAAAATGAGAGAATCTTATAACCAGCTTGCTTTTTCTTTGTAAAGCCATTAAAACATTTTTGTAGAATGTATAAATGCTGCCACGTTATGCACAGAAAACTTGTATCTTGTCTACTTGACAAGTGTAGGAACATTGCAGTAGATGTTAGGGGTTGGCTATCTTTTTATGAACCTTCCATCTTTCACATCTTAATTAAAAAAGCAGCAGCACCTTAGCAGAGACTATTGTTTGAGCTCCTTTTTGTACAGAGGACTTTTTTGAAGATTCTAAAGTTGCCAAAATTGATTCTTTTTAAAAATTAAATTAGTTCTTTGGTTAGTTGAGGTTGTCAGCTCATTGTATGCACCAGAAAAAAAAAATTAAAAAAAAAACTGTAAACAGTCAATAAAAAATAAGATTGCTTTCTACTTCTATTTGGAATAGCTATTTAAAAAAAATGAATAGCAGATTTCAGCTATTTATTATTTATTATTTATTTTAATTAAGGCATCTTATTGACTAAGCTAGGGTAAATCAGAGTAAATGAATGACCTCAGCTTCTTAAAAATACTAATCACTTAACAAATGATCTTAAAAAGCAAATTCAAGTTCAAATCTACATTTAATAATAGTTCGTGTGACTTTTTTAATCTTCTGAGAAAAAGTAAATTAAACACAGAAGCTGAAAAGTAACTGGCCGAATAATCAAATTTCATTTGCCTCTTAACTCACAGTGAGTTAGATTAGAGAGTAATGAAAAGCCTCCCTTACATAATTTAGTTCCTTATGGCTTTGATTTTTCCCAAATTACAGCTTTATTGGAGAGCAGGCATCTGTAGATGTCATGCTTAATCATGGTTGTTTTTAGAACTAAAGTCTGTAATTTCAGAATGAATTTTGAGGGAATCTCTGGGGCCTCACAAGATCCTCCTAGATGAGGCCTTATATTCAATTCTACGATGAAATCAGGAGACTGGATCTGTAGAAGCCTCCAGTCTGCTTTGGCTTTGTTTTCTGATGACCTTGAAAAGACCCAGAATTTCATGAGAAATCACGTAAGCTGGTTGGAATAAAATACTTTCATGTGTTTTGCTTGTGTATTTTTCTTGAAAAATGTTTTAAATTTTAGTTTGATGATAAATTGATGTAATTTAGACCTTATAGACAACACATTTGCATTGATGCTGATGACTCCAGCTGGCTGTCCTGCTGGCTGGAAGAGAAGATTGAATACTACCTGACAGCCTCATCTCCTTCTTTTGGGTAGATGTGTCAGTGTTTGAGCCTTTTATCAGAGAGGGACACTGTAGTTCCTCTGAGTTCTCCTTATGGGCTCTGTGCCCTCCCCTGCACAGGTAACTATGCTTTCAGGGTAGAATCATCTTTGTTTGTTTGTTCACCTAATGTTTATTAAGTATGTAATATGATTTGGCTGCGTCCCCATCCAAATCTTATCATGAATTGTAGCTCCCATAATTCCCACATGTTGTGGGAGGGACCTGGTGGGAGATAATTGAATCATGGGAGCAGTTTCCCCCATACTATCCTCCGGGTAGTGAATAAGTCTCATGAAATCTGTTGGTTTCATGAGGGGAAACTCCTTTCACTTGGCTCTCATTCTGTCTTTGCCTACCGCCATGTAAGACGTGCCTTTTGCCTTCCACCATGATTGTGAGGCCTCCCCATCCACTTGGAATTGTGAATTCATTAAGCCTCTTTTTCTTTATAAATTACCCAGTGTCAGGTATGTTTTTATCAGCAGCATGAAAACAGACTAATACAGTATGTGCTCTGAACCAGTTATTGCAGCTTACATACATAAAGAAGTTAACACACGAGTAAACCCAAAGCAAATTAAGAAACACGTTCTGAGCCTAGAATGAAGGCTATGAAGTAAATAAGCAGCAGAAAGTAGTAACTGGATTTGGAGGTATCAGTAGGTTAGGCTTAAATAGGCTTTTCAGATAGAGTTTCTCTGAGGAGGTGATGTGTGAGACAAGGTGAGAAAGATAAGGAAACCCTTAAGTAAAGATGTGGGAGAAGAAAATTCCAGGCAGGTAGAGAAGCCTGGGGTGACCAAAGAATTCAGAGACATTTACTTGGCTGGAGGATGATGAGGGAGGGGCATGGGAATATGAGATTGGAGAGAGGGTAGGGATCATTCAGTCTCTTAGAGGGTTTAGAAAGGACTTTGAAGCTTATCCTAAATTTAATAATAAAGTGTATTATTTCTATAGTGTCATATTCTCTTTTTCTCTCCCAGAAATAAACTGTAGATATGGTTCTTTTTTTTCTTTTCATTTCCTTCCAACCAGTGATTACTGAACATTTACTCTGCATTACACCAAATCCTACCTTCCTGAAGTTTAATTTTCAGGTAATAAGATGGACATTAATCTAATGAGACATAAACTAGAGTTCGTATGGACTAAAACTCAAGAAAACTTATCCCATAACACACAAACTCGAAATTGTAGAACCAGTTATAACATAGTTGACTTTGATGCTTGATCTGGTGTTCGTTCTCCATTCTCAATTTCCAGTTCTTAATTTCTTAGGGCAAACATCATTAAGAAGTTGAAAGGAAACTTCAACTCCTTAATGAGGTTTAGTAGTTCAGTAGTTTTTCCAACTACTTTATGATTGGGGAATAAAAAAAATGATAAGACACTGTAGAAATAAAATGATTTCTCATTAAATTGAGAATAAGCTCTAAAATCCTTCCTAAACCTTTTAAGGAACTGAATGATCCCTGACTCCCTTTCCAATCTCATTGTCGTTTGGAACTCTTACTTTAGTCCATTGTATTCCATATACCCTTCACTGTGCTTATTTTCTGCTTTCTGTGACAGTAAAGAGAAACTGAAAAGTAATGTTTTTCCACAAACTTCACTCTAACATGATCCCACATTTTATATGATTGAATGGCAAACCTGATTTATTGCCTAGTGATGGACTTGACTGTATTACAAGGATAAGGGTGCTGCACAGGAAGCCATCACAGGGGAATTTGGTCTTGATGGGGAGCTTGGGGAAGGATTCCTTAAACAGGTGGCACTTGAGCCAAGACCTGAAGGAGGGTAAGGATGTTCCCTCTTGGAGCAATAGGGAATGAAAGAAGGCCAGGATAGCTGGAGGTGAAGGAATGAGGGGAAATGTGGAATCGTTCCTGCTTTATAGAGGTAGGCAGATACGGCAGAAAACCACCCAAAGGATGTATGACTCTTTTGTGCCAGTGTTCATATATTCTGAAGAAAAGAGGCATTAAAGTGATAGAATTGCCAGCTTTGCTTGGAATTCTATTTATTTTTATTACTTTTTATTATAGGCAGAGACTTTCGGAGCAGGAAGGGGTGGAAAAGCAGAAGAGCAAGCTAATGTGTGTGAAAGAGACAACACGTGAGGGGCGGCCTTGCCTTATAGCAACCCACTCTTTTCAGTAACTAATCCAGTCCTGCAAGAGCGAGAACTCATTCACTTACTGCTGTGAGAATTAACCCAGTCCCTCAAGAGTGGCATTAATTCCTCTTAATGCCCTCAGCGACCCACCAGCCAACATTGCCACTCCAAGGACCCCATTTCCAACACATGAGTTGTGGGGGCTACACTCAAAGTATAGCAGTACTCTCATCATGATGAGAATGAGAAATAGTTTAGTGTCCATCCATAGCAGAGTAAATAAAGGAATTGTGATATACTAAAACGTTGAGAGAAACTAAAAGCTTCATGTATCAAAGGGATAAATCTTAAAAATGTTATAGTGAGGTAGAAAAGCAACTTTTAGAAGGTTACATAAAAATATACCTTTTATGTAAAATGCAACATTCTCTAAATGATACTGTTTTGCTTTGGATGCATACCTTATTGATATATGTAAAAAGATGTAGACGGGCTTGGTAAATATCACATTTAGATGTTATCAGGGAAGGGTATGCAGATGGCTTTTATAGTGTGTGTGAAGATTTTCTTCCTTGTGTTGGGCGGTAGATATGTGCATTGATTGGTACAGGTTTTGCCTGTTGCAGAAAACTTTTTCTGTAAAAGGCCAGAGTATTAATGTCCTGGGACCACTTTAAATAAACTACCCTGAACTTGGTGGCTTCTAACAGACAGAAATTTATTCTCTCACAGTTCTGGAAGCCAAAAGTCCAATATCAAGGTGCCAGCATGGGCTCTGAAGGGCCAGGGTCCTCCCCGGCAGGCTGTGGGGGAGAGCACTTCCTTGCCTCTTCCAGAGTCTGGTGACTGCCAACATGTCTTGACATTCCTTGGCTTGTGGCTACATTACAGCAATCTTTGCCTTTATCTTCATGTTAGCTTTTCTCCTCTGGGTGTGTCTAATCTCCCTCTACCTATCTCATACAAGGACACTTTGGCTGTCATTTAGGGCTCACCCAGATACACGAGAAGGATCTCACCTCAGGATCCTTGACTTATTTATTACACCTGCAAAGTCTCTCTTCCCAAATAAGGTACACAAATTAGAACATAGCACTGATTTTGGGAGTCATTATCAGATTACCACAACTAGGTAGTAAAAATTTTAGGATTTGTGGGTCATATAGTTTCTGCCACTTAACATTGCCACTGTAGCCTGAAACACTCAAAGATGAATGAAACAAATGAATGTAGCTATGTTTCAATAACACTTTATTTGGAAAAGAGATGAAGGCCTGGATTTGACTGGGAGCGAGTGGCTGCTGAAGTTTGCAGTCCTGTGGTCTATGGAAACAAGTGTTACGTGTGGCAAGTCAGTGGGATCTATTGGGGTATTACCGATGGCTCACTACTAATATCACCCTCTAATGCCCATGGGGGAGTCTGATGCAATCAACTTACATATAAAGTTTTGTTTTTATAATACATTTCTAACTTTCAGAGAAAGTCAAGAATCTACTAATTCCATCCTAAATTTTCCTATCATTTATTTGTGACACCTACACTTTAGAAGAATACACAGAAGATGTGCACACATGCTGGTCACATGGTAGATTTGGCAGAAGGCTTTTTGAAAGAAAGGAGAGCCCGAAAGAATGGTAGCCATGTGCAAGCTGCATCAGCCCTGCATGAAGCCCAAACTGGTATAACTCAGTGCAGAGTTGAGCTATTCCCATTGCTCAGCCTGCTTCCTGAGCAGCATGATGTAACCTTGTTTTAAGAGACACAGCATGGCACCAACTAGGAAAGACAGGATGGTTCCTAGAAGGAGGTCAGGCAGAGCAGGATGCCAGCATCACCTTATACCCAAGGTCCAAATGAATATTTGCCCAAAAAGAATTGTATCTAATCATTTTATTTTTGGTGGCTTTGGGGGTCATTATGGAAAGATCTGGCTCCTCTTTGAGCAGTTTCTTTACTGTCACTGATGCTTATGTGTAATTTTGAAGAGAGAACATAATCAGAAATACAGTCCTGAATTTTATACCTGGATAAAAACGAATAACTAACATCTATTGAAAATTACTATATTCTAGGTACTATGTTAAGTAATTTTCAAGTTACTTATTTGAATCCAGTAGTTCTCAGTGGAGGCTTAGTTTGTTCCCCAGAATAAATTGTGCAATGTCTGGAGATGTTTTTGGTTGTTACGACTTGGGATGGAGCTACTTACACCATCTATTGAGTAGAGGCTGGTCATGCTGCTAAATATCATAGAATTATCAAGACAACCCCCTACAACAAAAAACGATCTCATCCAAAATATCTATAATTCTGAGGCTGAGAAATTCTGCTGTCACCCAGCGAAATAGGCTGTGGTACTGTTCATCTTACTGACAAGGAAATAGGCTTTGAAAGTTTATGTCTTCTCTCCAAGATAATTCAGGATGACTCCACCCTTTTGACCCTAAACTTCTGAAGTAGATTTCTAGAATTTGAAAAGGTGTTTGGTGAGACACAGGTTCAATCAGCCAGATTTTGAAAATGTATGCCAACTGACTTTTAAGGAAAGCAAAATGAATATTTATGGAACAGCTAATGTCTGCTAAGTATTATATTAGATCCTGTCACATATACTGTATATGGTTCCTGTGGGATATCTTTGTGTCTGTTTTCCAGAGTAGAAAGCTGAGGCCCACAAGTGGTTAATAACTTATTTATTCAAGCATGTAATTATGGTATTAATAAATGGAGGAACAAGAATTTGAATCCAGGTATGTCTGACTGTAGAACCTATTTGGTTCTTAGGTCATGAGCCTGTTCTCTTGGTAAGAGGTGAAGCTAGGGAGGGGATTGAATAATTATTTTTCCTGTTTATTTTTAATGCAATGTCCCTATGGCAGGAATATATCAAAGAATATTCAGGATGTCTGAAATTTTGGACTACCCATGGCCTTTTCTGTTTCCAGTCTTAAAAATTGTAATTCCTAAAGGTGAAAGATAACAATGAAGTAAAGCAAAATCAAGTTAATCCATTTTCTATGTTGTTAATTGCTAGGCAAGTCCCATTTATTTTTAACAAACTGCAGAATATATTTTGAAGATATGAGACTATAAAGTTGTTTAATTGTTTAAAATGAAAATAAAATGCCTTGGAAATAGGTAGTGAAAGAATGAGACTCCTGAAATTTATGATAATGAATAAAACTGTTAGGGCGTAGACATTAGGGTGATACGGGATTTATATTACTCAAAGGGGAAACGTTTACATAACTTCCTAATGGTTCTTCCACTTATGATTCAATAGTTCTTTTCCCATTTAAAAAATAAATTGCATATTTCAAGATAGCCTATTATCTTTCCTTCTGTTGATTTTGTAAGATTTCTATAACTTACTCTATATTTAAAAAGAATAATAAATGAGTTTAATAATGTTCTTAAGCCTCTTAGCATTTACTTTTTCTCTTTTCACGCCCCTATTTTAAAAAATCAGTGCCCGCGGTCTTCCTAAATTAATTAAAAATGGCCATTTCTGTTCAAGCTTTGAAAGACCAATTAATATTGAAGTGACTTCATTCAGTCTTTTCTGCACTAATCTTATTAGTAGCAGAATTAGTGTAGCAATTAAAGTGGATTTTCCATATGGTTAATAACATTATATCATCAGATTTTCTTTTTGGCTCGAGATTGAGTTGAATTTCAGTTATTTGTTATTTATCATTCCTATACTTGGTCTATTCAAAGAAAAAAGGGTTCTTTCTGTGACCTGCATTATCCATGTCAAAAAAAATCTCAAATTGAGAGGAAGATGGCTTCAGAAGGAATAAAGAAATAAGCTATCATTCTACACTTCTATCAAATTTAAACATACTGTGCATGTTGTAGACACAATCAGAGATTAGAGACACTGAATTTCATTTGATTAGCAGTTTGTACCAGTGGCTACATGATAAAGTAGGATGTAAATGACCAATGATCACTCTGGTTTACTTGGTAACCATGCTCTGTCGTGTTGCTTAGTCATTAGATGTTATGGGCAGGCCGACCCTTTGATAGCCTCTCCCTCCAATTCCTGCTACCTAGGACTTATGAAGGTGCCCAGAAACAGTGACATTTATGACTTCCATGTGAACTCACCTTTCTGGGTTCCTCTCTTCCAAGGGAAAATACGGTGGCTTCCTATATGTACTGAAGTCACGGCAGTCCTGCTTCTACGAAGTCCCTTCCATTATAACCTTTCCCTAATCCCTCCAAGCCTCAACCATATATTTCTGTCTATGGGTCTCCAGATATCTCTCTACTTGATAACTTAATTTCTACCCACCTTTCCAGCTTCATTCTCACACCATTCTCCCACTTGTTCACTTCATTATAGCCAGATGATCTCTCAGAGCTTCTCATGCTACCAGTCCTGTGTCATAGCCTCTCACTTGCCATTCCTTGACCTGAAAGTTTTCCCTTTCACTCTATAATGTCTAGCGCCTTTTTGCCCTGGGGTTCAGCTGGAATGTCTCTTTCCCAGAAGGTCTTTCTGTGAACATCTCATCGTACATAAGGGCTCCTTATCTTTCTCTCTCAGACCACCGTGTTCTTTTATATTATAACAAATTTGAAAATATGGATTTATTTACTTTATTTTCTCATTTTATTGACTTATTAAATTGTAAGAGCCATGAGGACAAAACTTCAAATACTGAATTCACTTCTATATACCCAGTATAACTTTATGTTTATAACTTACCCGAGTATACCAAAAATATTTGTAATATAAATAAATGGATGATGACGTCCTCTGTATGATGAAGGAAATGCCCTGTATTCATGAGGCCTCAACTCCCAGATATTATATGACACCACCCGCGCAGGCATCACTTCTGTTCATTCCTTCCCTCTTGGCAGAAATTTCTCAGAGAATTTTCCCATCCCTTCCCCCAGGTTTCTAACAAAGTACATGTTCTTCAAACATTCAGTAGTTGAAAGAATATAGCTGATGACTTAGCAATGGCTCAGACACAGTTTGTAACATCCTCAAATCCTCTTTGTAATTGTGATTCTATTTAATTTATAAAGTATCTATAGTTAGTTGTATCTGAGGCATTCCATGACACTTTTTGAGTGTATGTATTTTGGCAGACCAGTGAGATCAGGGGAGGGAATAAGAGGGCCTATTTTGAACATGGAAACTTCCCTAGATTTTTCAACCTACATTCATCAATTTGAATTTTTATATGGTTTCTCTTTGGGCCTTTCAAATGACCCCTTGTATGAAAACAAAGGTTTGTGGAGGGAGTAATGAATCTAGTTTGCAATATTAAAGAATGAGTAGTAATAGATTTCATCATAGCAGTTTTAACTTCTAGTAATTAATGCATTTATTATTATTCTAAAAATAAAAATGAGATGTTCATTTTTGCAAAATGTGGGCACTGCCAATATGTAGAAGAGAATAAAAAATCAGCCATAATTCCAGCCCCACTTTACCTCTGGAGGGCATGAACTTTGTCTTATTTAACATTCTATCTCTAGCACCTCATGGGGTGTGGGCACATGAAGAGCACACAATAAATATTGTTTAATAAATAACCTACATATTGCTTGTGTCAACAACTTGATATATGGCTCTTACTTTATGTATATAATTTATGTAATTAAAAGCAGTGGCCCCCTCAGGTGTAAGCACAAGAGGGTGTGTTGTTTGAAGGGAATTTAATAGCAATAGTAAAACCAACTAACAGTGGGTCTGCTTTTTGTTATCACCATGCTTGGGCAATTCTAAACAATGGCAGTGATAAAATCGTTCTCCTCCAGCCAGACCACTCCCACCCCCTCACTTTGTGCTTCACAGGTTAAGTGCACACTATATGTTAAATTTTATCCTCAGCTTTTTAAATAACATTTTATCATAAGCAGTTTCCAGCTGAAAACTTTTACAACTTCTGGTGAAAGCACTTGGCAATATATCTCAATAACTGAAAGTATTCATGATCTTTGAATCTTTCTGCTGGGATTCTACTATAAAAGTAGCATAAAATGCAAATGAAGATGTATGGAAAATGATATTCATGGAAACAGTATTTATTATAACAAAAGAGTAGAAGTAGTCTGAATGTTGAACACTGAAGAAATGAGCTATTAATGGTACATTCATAAGATGAACTATTATAGTCATTAAAGTGACATTTATGCACAGAAAACTCAGTATATTTTGAAGTGGATCTGAATCTGAAGCATGTACTTACTGGTCAGAATTACATTCAATGGAGAACACATAAAATAGAAACATGACAGGGAAAAAAGTAGAAAGCTATAGATTATTGCTAGAGTAATAATGTTTACACTATTCCTAGGGACTAGACATGCAATCAGAAATCAGAACTTAAGATGCACATTTTTACAACTGTAGTGTATTCAAAGTATAGTTGTAGAAAAGCTTGAAAATGACATATTTAGTAAAATGCAGTTAATCCACTAAATATGGAAAGTTCCTGGTTCCCAGTCTTTTGATGGCCTATAGGACATATCCCAAAAGCTATGGCAGCATCGATGCAGAGGACCAAGTCCATTGCAGCTTTCTGAATTGGCACTACTTTCTCATTTTAGGGAGCCAGGCAAGAAGGACCTTTCTCTTGGCTAAAGTAAAGGCAGGCAAAGGTGTGGATTACTCATTCAGGAAATGAATCGGTCAACCAAATTAGTGGAGAAGCTCTATTATTTTCAATAGGCTTCCGTCAGTCTTATCAGATAGGACACTCTGGTTTTCTATTCACATGATTGCTTTTTTCTGTTAAATTGAAGTGTCTCCAAATTTTCTAATTACTTTTAAGTCGGACTTATTTTAGTAAACCATCTGCAAATTCTCTTAGTGGTTAATTTTGTGAACCCAGATTTACAGAAACAATGAAAACTTGATATGTTTTCACATTTGAAATATATGTTGAGATTTTTCTATCATTTAAAAAGAAACTATTGCAATTAGAAATGAAATCAAAGAATCGAAAACAAAATATCCCATAGGTCTATGTGTCTGCTTTTATGCTAGTACCATACTGTTTTGGTTACTGTATCTCTGTAGTTTAATTTGAAGTCAGAATGTGATTCCTCCAGTTTTGTGTTTTGTTTTTTTTTGTTTTTTTTTTTCCATTTGTATTCAGGATAGCTTTGACTTTTGTGGTTCCATGTTAATTTGATGAAGAATGTCATTGATATTTGAATAGAGATTGCATTGAATCTGTAGATTACTTATGTAGTATAGACATTTTAACCATGTGATTCTTCCAATCCATGAACATGGGATATCTTTCTGTTTTTGTGTGTCCTCTTTAATTTATTGCATCAATGCTTTGTAGTTTTCAGTGTAGAATTCTTTCCTTTCTTTAATTAAGGTTGCACCTAAGTGCTTTATTTTATTTGTAGCTCTTGCAAATGGGATTACTTTTTTTTATTCCTTTTTCAGATTGTTCATTGTTGACATATGGAAATGCTAGTGATTTTTCTGTGTTTTGTATCCTGCAACTTCGCTGAATTTATCAGTTCTAACAAATTTTTTGGTGGAGTCCTTAGGTTTTTTCAACTATAAGATCGTATTATCTTCAAACAATGATAATTTGACTTCTTCCTTTCCTATTTTGATGCCCTTTACTTTTTTCTCTTGTCTGATTGCTCTAGTAGGACTTCTAGTACTATGTTGAATAACAGTGGTGAAAGTGGGCATCCTTGTCTTGTTCCAGATCTTACAGGAAAAGCTTTCAGTTTTTCTCCATTCAGCATGATACCTTCTGGGGATTTGTTCTTTATTTGGCTTTTATGTGATAAAGGTATATTCCTTTTATACACAGTTTTTTGAGGGTTTTTATCATGAAGGGATGTTGATTTTATCAAATGCCTTTTTTTGGGATCTGTCAAAATAATCATTTGGATTTTGCTCTTCATTCTTTTGACATTATGTATTAGATTGATTGATTTGTGTGTGTTGAACTATCCTTGCATCCCTGGGATAAATCCCACTTAGTCATGATGAAATTTACTTGTTGTTCTATTCTACTGTGACTAAGCTGACACAAATCACAATACAAATTCATTCCCACTCTTTTCTCCCCTTTCCACATGCAAAGGTGCCTCTCCCTATGACCACAACCACCATCAGCTCACGGTGGGGTTCTGCCAGGCCAGCACCATTCAGGGCACTGGGCTTCCCTCTGGCCCAGGGCAGGTCCAGAAATGCTGTCCAAGAGCCTAGGCCTGTACTTGGGGACCACAAGAGTGTGCTTGTTGCTGTACCTCACTGTGGCTGAGCTGGTACCCAAACTGTAAGACATAGTCCCCTTTACTTCTCTTTCCTTCCCTCAAACAGAAGAAGTCTCTTCCCATAGCCATCCCAGCTGGGATTATTCTGGGTCACACCTGAAATTTGCACAGCTCTGAGTCTCACCCAAGGCCCTCAGCAAGTACTGCCTGGGTATGATTGCTGATTATTCAGGGCCCAAGTGCTTATTAGTCAGCAGGTGATGAATCCTGCCAGGACTGGCTCTTTCTATTCAAGGCAGTGGGTTCCTTTCTGGCCTAGACTGTGTCTAGAAATGTTACTGGGGAGCTAAGGCTTGAAATGGGAGTCTCAGGACTCTGCCTGGTACCCTGTCCTGCTGTGGCTGAACTGGTATACAGGTTGCAAGACAAAGTCCTCTTTACTCTTCCCTCACCTCTCAAGCAAAAGGAAGGAGTCTCTGCTGGAACTGCGAGCTGTTCTGCCTGGAGTTGGGGAAGCATGATGATGCAGTCATTCCCTTGGCTGCCCCCGCTGGCGTCTCGCTAGGTCATGTGCATCCCAAGTCCACTGACTTCAAGCCTAGCACAGCACCAGGACTTGCCCAGAAATTGCAGTACTTGGGGCCTATAAGGCCTTTCAAGTTGATTGAGGACCCCTGGGCACTTTAGTGCATAGTGGCAAGGCTTGCAGGAACTCAGGGACCACTGGGATGGACAGTTTGCCTCTGGCTAAGGCTTGTCTAGATGCTCCCTCCATCCACACTGGCTGAGTTCTTCCTTGTCCTGCTTTCTGAGTTCTGCTTTCCACTGTGACAGGGCAGCACTGCATTTTTTTTTTTTTTTTTTTTGAGTTTGATGGACATGATTTTCTTTTTTTTAATTTAAGTTCTGGGGTGCATGTACACAACGTGCAGGTTTGTTACATATGTATATGTGTGCCACATTGGTGTGCTGCACCCATTAACTTGTCATTTACATTAGATATATCTCCTGATGCTATCCCTCCCCTCTCCCCCTCCCCACAATAGGACCCAGTGTGTGATGTTCCCCTTCCTGTGTCCAAGTGATCTCATTGTTCAGTTTCCACCTATGAGTTAGAACATGCGGTATTTGGTTTTCTGTTCTTGTGATAGTTTGCTGAGAATGATGGTTTCCAGCTTCATCCATGTCCCTACAAAGGACACTAACTCATCCTTTTTTATGGCTGCATAATATTCCATGGTGTATATGTGCCACATTTTCTTAATCCAGTCTGTCACTGATGGACATTTGGGTTGATTTCAAGTCTTTGCTATTGTGAATAGTGCTGCAATAAACATAAGTGTGCATGTGTCTTTATAGCAGCATGATTTATAATCCTTTGGGTATATCCCCAGTAATGGGATGACTGGGTCAAATGGTATTTCTAGTTCTAGATCCTTGAGGAATCACCACACTGTTTTCCACAATGGTTGAACTAGTTTACAGTCCCTGCAGCAGTGTAAAAGTGTTCCTATTTCTCCACATCCTCTCCAGCACCTGTTGTTTCCTGATTTCTTAATGATTGCCATTCTAACTGGTGTTGGATGATATCTCATTGTGGTTTTGATTTGCATTTCTCTGATGGCCAGTGATGATGAGCATTTTTTCATGTGTCTGTTGACTGTATGAATGTCTTCTTTTGAGAAGTGTCTGTTCATATCCTTTGCCCACTTTTTGATGGGGTTGTTTGTTTTTTTCTTGTAAATTTGATTGAGTTCTTTGTAGGTTCTGGATATTAGCCCTTTGTCAGATGAGTAGTTTGCAAACATTTTCTCTCATTCTGTAGGTTGCCTGTTCACTCTGATGGTAGTTTCTTTTGCTGTGCAGAAGCTTTTTCAATGCAACGTCCCATAATCGCGGTGCTTTCCCTACCCCAAACACACAGATTCTCCCTCCACACCATGTCCCTGCTGCCAGGGGATGGGGATGGAGTGGTGTAGGCCATACAAGACTATCTTCCCTCCTTTATTCAGTGCCTGTTTCCTTAATATGATGTTAAAACCAGGTGATGTGATTGCCCACCTGATTTTTGGTTCTTATGAAGTTGTTTTTTTCGTGTGAATAGTTGCTCAATTTGGTGTTCCTGTGGCAAAGACAATCACTGGAGGCTTCTAGTTGATCATCCTTCTCTGCTCTCTAAGAGTGTTTCATTTCCATTCCTGGAAGTCCTTTAGATTATTCATTCTAAAGCCCTTTCACAGTTATTAGCCCTATTTTTTTTTTTTTTGATTTTCTTGCCCTCCAAACTCTAAATATATCTCTTTCCCCTTCCTATTTCACACTGTGGCATGTTGCCTAGCACTTAGGTATAAAGGAATTAAAATCATACTGAATTATGAGTAGGTCAAAGTTTTAAGAACATTGTGTTACATAAATCTATTTACTCTTCGAGGATTTTTACAGCAAGGGCAAGAAAAAAAAAAAACTCTGACAGTTGTGTTGGAAGAAATAGAAGTTGAAGATCTCATGGCCAATTAAGTTGGTATGTAAATTAGAACCTTGCTTTTACAGGCATGCTATTCTTTTACTGTCTTATTAGAACTTCTGAAATACTAAAATGTAGGCAAAAAGGAAAAAAAAATTATTCTCAAATCTCTATTTCTGTAGGCAATGCCTTTACTATCTTTTCTTGAGGATTATAAATATCCTTTAAAAAGGAAATGTGGCTAAAGGTCTTACTGTTCTCTTATGGTAAAAATAAAGTGTAAATTTTAAAGTCTTATATAAAGCTTTACACAAAAATATCACAAAAGAGAGGCTGAAGAGTTAAATGCAAGAGAGAGGGGCAATATCCAATCTATACACTATAGCCAGGGTATAAACAAATATAAGCATGTTATTTCCATGATTAAAATATTTATTTATTTATTATTTATGTATTTTTTTGAGAGTTTACTCTGTTGCCCAGGCTGGAGTACAGTGTCACAATCTTGGCCCACTGCAACCTCTGTCTCCTGGGTTCAAGCAATTTTCCTCCCTCAGCCTTCCGATTAGCTGGGATTACAGGTGCATGCCACCACACCCAGCTAATTTTTGTATTTTTAGTAGAGACAGGTTTTCACCATGTAGCCAGCCTGATCTCGAACTCCTAACCTCAAATGATCTGCCTGCCTCGGCCTGCCAAAGTGCTGGGATTACAGGTATGAGCCACCGTACCTGACCTGATTATAATATTTAAATGGCTGTGAATTGTCATATGCATCATGCCTAAACTATTTAACGTGATCCTGAGGCCTTTCATGATAGCCTCAACAGACCACACTCACATTTTCTGTTGTCCTTACTCCTCTTCTCTCTCTGATTTCCAACAAGCCGGGTCTTCTGTCATATCCTAGAATGTGCCATGATACCTTCTACCCCAGCTTTGTTGCAAACGCAAGTCCTTTTTCTTAGATATCCCCATGGGCTACCAACTATATGTTTACATATACTTTGTCCTTCTGTAGTCTCTAAAACCAGGTTTCCATATAATATGAACTGATAATACCTTGTGGAGCTCCTTTAGGTGTGTGTAATAATTTTAAGCACGTTATTTTATTAATAGGGTTAAATGTGTTTTCTCTATGAGAGTGTGCATTCTAAGAGAGTGGTGACTATATCTGGGTAATTTTTATCTGAACTTTAAGTGCCTGGCAAATAGTGAACTTTCATATGTAAGATGGAGAAAATGATGAACTCTGTTTCATAGAATAGTTATAAGGAGGAAGTGAGACTATGTATAGAAAGGTCTTAGCATGGATTAGAGCAAAGAAACTTATAGTAAAATATCTGAAACCCTGGATTAGTGATGGAGTTGGCAAAGCCTCATCAGTACAGACCAAACAGTTTTCCACCAACCCTTCATTTTTTCTTTAGGAATGTCTGGATGATTCAGGCACCCCAGAATCACCCTAGAACTTAGCATCACTTAGCAGCATTGAGGCACCTTGATAGAAAAAGAGAGGTATAAATCGATCAATCTGAGTTTTATTGAATGTTGTTAGATGGCCACCAATTGGAAGAGTACAGGGGAAGGGTCTTTTCCCATTCTCAATCTGAGGACAGATGCTGTGGGCCACTTTCTAATTAGCTCCTTTTTGTTCATGCAAAGTATAGTGTAGTCACTTTCTTGTTGTAGTTCTCACTATCCAAACTATAGATACTTATCTTACTTTTGCTGGCCTAATGAAACCCAAAATATATTAAAATAATTTAATATTTGAACATTTATGTTCTGCTAGGGCCTATTCTAGGTGCCTTAAATGTGTGGACTTATTTAATTCTTGTGGTGAACCTACAAAATAGGATTTATTATCATTCCTAATACTGACATAAAGAGGTAGCTGTGGTTACACAGCTAATAAGTGGTAGAGCTGATGCTTGAATGTAGATAGTGTAACTCTTAGTATCTCATGCTTTCAACCACAGTATTGTGCTGATGAAATGATTTTAAAGGCAACTCTGTTGTTCACAGCACCTTTAAATCTATATTTCAACTACCATTTGAGAGAGTTTTATCTTTTGTCCTTATCACATACCTAGAGAAAAAGAAATGTTGAAAGCAGTTGTCTGTCTCATTTTGACCAAAAGTAAACTCACCTTTCTAGAGCTTTGCTTGATCAAGATTATCTTATCACCAAAACAAAGAAGAAAACAAAACAAAACAAACAAAACCCCTGGGGCCTATGAAGGTTTAGCAAGACAACAAAGATGTCCCACAGAATTGTCCAACTGATTCGTCTTCCAATTGAGAAATGTAAGGCAGCCGTCCCACTATGGATGGAAAGCCCACCAGCTCACCTGGAACATGAGGGAAGAAAGTCAGGGGAAGAAGAGAGAAGAGATAAGAGAACATGGATTAGAGGGACAGAGACAATGAGAGACAGCTGCAGAAATAAGCCAGGAAAAACTGAGTCAGCTCTACAGGAATGATAGTCGATCTTCAGATGGCTTCCAGAAGCAACAGAAAGGAAAGAGATGGAGTACTAAGGTATCAAGACATTTAACTCAGCATCTTTTCTGCACTAAGTAGTAGAAGGATTTTATCCCTACACTGTGTAAAAGATTAAAGTTTAGATTTTCTTTGAAGATGGAAAAACAACAACTTTTGTTGGAGAGTTCATACCTTAGCAATGTGAAATAACAGAACAGCACCAAACTTTTATTTAAATTATTTATAAGTGACAAAATAACACTAATCAGAATGTAAATTTTTAATGTTTGCTATTGAATATTCTGTAATTCTCTGCATTATGTCTTTGATGACATGATTTGTTGAAAATGGAAAATGGCATTATTTCTATATTACTACTCGGTTTCTTTTTTTGTAAGCTCTGTGTTTCCTTAGATAGTCACAAATGATGTACCTATTATTTTTGTAGTGCCTTAGTTTTTAGAACAGGTAGGAATTAATGAACCATACCTAATTAATTATAAGTAAGTTTCTAAGAAAAATTTGAGGAGAGATTGCGTCAAAAAGTAGCTTTTCATATTTATGTATGTATGTATGTATGTATGTATGTATGTATGTATTTATTTATTTATTCATTTAAGACCAGGTCTCACTTTGTCACCCAGGGTGGAGTGCAGTAGTGCAATCTCGGCTCACTTCAGCCTCTACCTCCTAATTTAAGTGATCCTCCTGCCTCAGCTTCCCAAGTGTCTTGTACTACAGGCATGTGCCACCATACACAGCAATTTTTTTTTTGTATTTTTAGTAGAGACAGGGTTTTACCATGTTGCCTAGGCTGGTCTTGAACTCCTGAGCTCTAGCAGTCTGTCCGCCTTGGCCTCCCAAAGTACTAAGATTACATGCATGAGCCACCCTGCCTGGCCTCATTATTTTATTTTTTAAAAATTCAGAATGTGATCTAGGTGACAGGTTATTCCATAACATATATATGGTAAAAGTGTAGAATGATACTGAACTAGATTATTTTCAAGGTTATGAATAATGCTAACCAGGATCCTAAAGCAGGAAGTAAGGGAAACCTTTAATATGTACACAGCAGCACTGAAAATTCAATTCAGATGTAATCCTCTCTAAAACTATATGTTGGCCAATAAAAATATCATGCAAGTACAGCTTCATGTATTTGAGGTAGAGTTGGTTTTAACTGCATTTCAACAACAAGGCAACATAAAATCTAGTATCTTATTTTTGGCTATAGGAAATGATCTAGTCTCAAAATGACTATTCTGTTAAATTCAATCATTATTCAGTATGTACTGTTGGGGCAACATGTACACAAGTAAATTGCAAATGTTGGATTGCTTTGCTCTGAACTCTTTCTTGTGTGTAATGAATTTGTCTAAGGAGAAAATTAGGGGGAGATGAATGATGCAATTTGAATATCATAGGGATTCAAAGAAAAACTCCAAACCATTCTGATTTTATGCATTTTACTCATTGATGGGAATTGATATACTTCTTGAGGTCTAGCAATTTTATAAGTCTAAGAAGCCTCATTGTTGGAACAACATACTATTAAAAACATGAAAAGGATATCAAAAGAAATGTTATAAAAACCTGTTTCGACAACTGGTGTTCATTTCTCAAGTGGAGGGAAAACAAAACCAAAGCATAAATTGGATCATGATTTCTGGCATAGATATACAATGGCATGTACTCAGGCTTTGGATATTACTAGGAAGGCATTCTGCCCTTATAATTTATTTGTGAGTTTTACACACACACACACACACACACACACACACACAAACAATTTTTGCTTCTGGGTGCCTGGTTTAATATGAGATATCTTTTTGCTCATTAAGGCTCTTGCTTACTCATCAGATATTTGTTATCTAAATGCATTAGACTTCCTGAAATTTTATTGTGTCTGTAACTTGTGATTGGCAAAATGTAGATGAGTTATGCAGATCTCAGAAACAAAACCGAAATGGGGTATTAACTTTTGAAATAAGAAGATATTTTCTAAATCAATGGCCCAAAGCTGTGGCTATATTGCCTGTGGAACTGCTGAAAATAGAGATGCACTGGCTTTTTTCCAGACCTAGGAACTCAAAATCTGTAGGGTAGTGGGAATAACATGCCTATTTAGTTGTCCCTGTTAATCTTCTTAGGTGAGTCTTATTCACAGCAAGGGTTGCAAACCACTGGTTTAAATAATTAACAGTTGTACAGAACTTTATAATTTACAAAGCATATTACAATTTGTAATCTATTTTAATCCATTGTGATAGGCATCTATTTTATAGACAACTTAATTAAGATTTACAGAGGTTAAGTGATCACCTAAGATTCTATAACCTGTTGGGACCTAATTTTTAAGATAGACTTTTGATGCAAAATCAACAGTTTTATTTTTTGCTTTTGCATTTTTTAAAGTCATAATATACATACAGAAAATGGCCATGCCATTAATGTAGAGCCCCAGGAATTTTCACAAAATGAACATACACACTCTAACGAGCACCACAAAAACTTCCCTATTGTTCTAGAACAGTCACTAATTGCCCTGCCCCTGTGAGGGTAATCACAATGCTGACTTCTAGCAGCCTAACTTAGATTCACCCTGTTTTTTTCTTTTCTTTTCTTTTCTTTTCTTTTCTTTTCTTTTCTTTTCCTTTTCTTTTCTTTTTTCTTTTCTTTTCTTTTCTTTTCTTTTCTTTTCTTTTCTTTTCTTTTCTTTTCTTTTCTCCTTCCTTCCTTCCTTCCTTCCTTCCTTCCTTCCTTCCTTCCTGCCTTCCTCTTTCTTTCTTTTTTTTTGTATTTGGATAAATCTAATCACCTAATACAAACTCTTTCGTGTAGGCCTTTTTTTGTTGATCATGACATCTGACATCTGTCAGATTCATCCATGTTGTTTTATGCAGCAATAGTTAATCTACCCTTGGTTCTTATAGTGAATAAGTTCTTGGTTCTTGAATATTGGTTTTGGAATTACTGGTGGCATTGATGAATTTGTTAGTGGTATCCATGATGGAATTGGTGGTGGTACTGGCGATGGAATTCTAATGGGATTGTTGGTCATATTGATAGATGCATTGTGGTAGCACTACTATTCACTAGAGTAGAAACACAGTGAATGTTTACTGATGATCCCTCTCTAAATGAAGACCTGTCTTTTTTTTTTTTTTTCCTTTGAGACAGAGTCTGGCTCTGTCACCCAGGCTGGAGTGCAGTAGTGCCATCTCGGCTCACTGCAAGCTCTTGGTTCTTGGTTCTTTGCATGAATATACAACAATTATTTTATCTATTCTAGTATCTGTGGAAAAATTTGGCAGTTTCAGCTTTTTAACTATTGACAACAGCGTTCTCTCAACAGTATGGGGCATATCTTTGGTAAGCATGTACATATTTCTATTGGGGATATATCTCGGTAAATCCAGAGATTTTCACACTGTAATTTTTAAACTGTAAGTTGACAGAAATCACCCCTAGCCTTTCCCTTCTAAACTTTCCCCTTCTTTATTAATTGTAATTCTTACCACAACTCTCAACTTAATTCATCAAAGCTGTTCTGAAAAAGAGACAGAGGCAAATTAATCTACTCTACGTTATACCATGCCTAGTAATTCCTAATTTATTTGTAAGGCTAGTGCTTTGATTTAAAGGGACAACTTTCTGATTGTAGAATTTCAGAAACCAGTGAGTCAGGCATAAAAGAATTATTGATAGAGTTCAGCAAATGGTTTTCTCTTATTTGGTACAGATTTTTGCATGAAATTCCTTTGGACAAAATGTTATGAGAAAAACAAAATGATTAATGAATTAATGGGTTACTCGTTGAGGTTAACAGATCATTGTTTGACCCTGTGCACTTAGACAGGTCTTCCATTCCCTCCAAGTCCTGGCCTCACTCTACACAATACACTGGTAAAAATCGGTCACCCTGCTCAGAGACGGTGTGCCCATATGTACTTCAGAGTCATCACCAGTGTCTATCCTTCAGGTGTTTCTTTGTCCCTGACTCCTTTCTTAGGGATCTGAAGAACCATGTGGAACTTTCCTATGGAATTCTCACCCATAGACCCTGGATCCTTAGCTTTAAGGTTCATCGATGTACTATGCAATACTTAAATATTTCCCAGGGTCTTTATACAAGGAGCAAGGCAGGAGATGAGATTCATGAATGGCAAGTTGTATGGCAGATGTACCTGACAGCGGTCACTTAATTTAAGCATACCCTGAATTCTATTCTTAGACCCTATGGGGAGTCTGAGAAAACCAAGAGTGTTCAACCCAGGGATTCATTCCTTATCTATGAGGAAAATCTGAACCTCCACCCGTCCCTTGGAAAACAGGCCATGCAGAGTATCTAGGCTGTTTGTTTTGGGTTAAATAAAGATTGCCAGGTGGAGGTTGCTGGAAAAGAAAGCTAAGTAAAAATGCTGTATAAACTGCATGCTGTTTACAAGTGGTCACAGTTCTCCTGTCTACCCTGCCACCACTGAACTGCCCTGTATGTAAGTCTCCTCAATAAACCCTATGTTTCATCCTCTGGCTCTGGGTTTCTTCTTCAAGTTCTTGAACATTATACCATCACTACTGAAATCCATCAGGATCTGGCTGACATAAACCCATGCTTTTCCCAAAAGGAAAGGCAGTTCTCTAGGCCTCAGTTTTCTCAAGTATAAAATTGGAATAGTAACATTTCCATTAGATTAAATAATATAATGACATGATGTGCTTAATACAAGTATGTGGTGCTGAATAAGTGGTATCATTAGATGAACACAAAGTTCAGGGACTGTGTCTTCTTCATCCTTATAGTAGTATCCGGTATGAAGCTGCCTGTAAATTTTTAAGGGAATTTGTGATTTATAACATTCTCATGAAAGAGGATATTTTCTGGTCCTTTTCCCCATTTGGATGAATACCAAATTACTAATAGAAATATAAAATTGATCTTTAGGCTCTTCAAATCTGTTATTTCTATGAAGAACATTCACAGATGACATCACACTTAAAGGATTCAAGGAGAGTCAGACTGTGTTTACACAAGAGTTAGAGCATGTTCCAGAAGTACAGAAAGAATTTTGCTGAGGATGTGGTCATTAACGAACGTAAATTATTTAAATTCAGCTTTTCCAAATTCTTAAGTCTGCCTCTGGTCAGGCATGTTAATAAAACCAGGTGAATCATTTTAATTGCTTTTCACCTTCTCATCTAGGCTTCAGTGTTAACTATCATTTGCCTCTGAATGATATGAATTATAACATATGGTGCATTGAGACAGGTCTTCCGGGCACCTGTAGTCCCAGCTACTCGGGAGGCTGAGGCAGGAGAATGGTGTGAACCCGGGAGGCGGAGCTTGCAGTGAGCCTAGATGGCGCTACTGCACTCCAGCCTGGGTGACAGAGCTAGACTCCATCTCAAAGGAAAAAAAAAAAAAAAAGACAGGTCTTCGTTTAGAGGGGGATGATCAGTAAACATTCACTGTGTTTCTACTCTAGTGAATGGTAGTACTACCACAATGCCTCTATCAATAGGACCAGCAATCCCATCAGAATTCCACACCAGTACCACCACCAATTCCATCGTGGATACCACCAACAAATTCATCATCAATGCCACCAGCAATTCCAAAACCAATATTCAAGCTAACACTAAGGGTGAGCAAATATGCTAGACTCTGGGAGCCCACATGAATCAAACGTGGAAACATGGTTTATGGCAATACTGAGTACATAGTTGAGTGGAGGAAATACATCATGAAGCCAGCATTATTCAGTCTTGCCTGGCCTGCATGGTCCCTTCTTGGGCCACTCTGCTACTCTGCCCCTCACAGGTTTTTCTCTAGCCACATTAGCTTATTGTTAGTTCTAGGTCCTACTTGAAAACCTTTACATGTTCTGAACCATCTGCCTGGGGTAGTTGTTTCTAGTATTCACAAGTTGAAACCCTTTTCGTACTTAAGCTATTGGCTCAAATGTCGTTCCCCAAGAGAAACCTTCTCTGGTCTCCCTTGTGTATTAGGATCATAGGGATGATAGCTCTTGCCTTGCATATTTGATCTACATTTGAGGTAAATGAGTGTTGAGTACCTAATGCAATGCCTGCCTGCAGCTATTGATAGTACAGGTTCAGTATCCCTTATCCAAAATGCTCAGAGATCAGAAGTGTTTCAGAATTTAGATTTTTTTTTCCAGATTTTAGATATTTGCATATACATAATTAATAAGATATCTTGGGGATGGGACCCAAATCTAAACATGAGATTCATTTATGATTTATATACACATTATACACATAGCCCAAGGGTAATTTTATACAATATTTTACATAATTTTTGTATATAAAACAAAGTTTCCATACACTGGCCTATGGAGAAGCGAAAGCGTCACTGTCTCAGCCGCCTGTGTGGATAACCTGTGGTTGGTTGGCACCACTGTCACTCCTGACTCTAAATTTATATCGTACCTATAAGCAATCATTTTCTTATACTCATTCACATGTAAATACTTAGCAATAAAAATATGACATGCTATTAATATAGTGAAAAAATAGTGCGTTCAGGCTAACTTGTGTCATGTCGATGTTCAAACAGTTTTGAATTTTGGAGCATTTCAAGTTTCAGGTTTTCAGATTCGATATGCTCAACTTGTAGCAGTAAAAGTAAAACTTAACGGGTGATCCATGTGACTGTATAAAAAGAGCCAAACTGGATATGAAGCCAAAGACCAAAAAGGCTCAGCGAGATAGAAGTTTCAGATTGGAGATGAGGAAGCAAAGCCTTGAGATTTGCTTGAGTCATGAAGAGAGTAGCTGTAGGCCAGCTCTGAGCAGGATCAGAAGCCCTTCAGAAGGTGTGGACAGTTATAATAGCATGGTGAATGCAATGAAACAGAGCATACAAAATATGAAAGTAGCAAAGGGGAGGGTACAGAATTAACTGCTTCTGGCATGATTGCACCTGAGAGCAAAGGAAAACGGTTGAGGAGAGTGGCTCCTAATCACCCTTATGTGTGCTGGTCTATTTGAAAGTCTTGTTTCTTTCTAGTTTCCTTTTATCTTCTTGTGTTCGCAAGGCTTTGAGTGCAACATGATTATGGAAATACGAACCTGAAGTTTTGACTCATTTTTATTGCTTCTGAATCCTTTGAGTCTAGGCACAGGGAGAATTTAGTCACCAGTTCTACTTTGGTTGTTAAAAGATAAGCATTATCCGACACACTTTGCATAATGTTCCACAGAGAAGCTTCATAAGTAATTCTTGTGGCCTGCACCAGTTTTCCCTTACTCTTCTTTAAGTTATTCTGTGTATGAGTCAGAGTGTTAAATTTGTTTTATTTATCCTTATTCAGAATCGATTTAGTTTAGTGAGTTTAAGAGCAAAGATTGAATCCCAGCTCTGTGAGACCTTGGGGTAAGTCACTTAACTTCTCTCTGTGTTAATTTTCTTCTCTGTAAAGCGGTGATAAGAATCATACCTAATAATATGTAAGTCATAAAGTTGTTGTGACAATAAAATGAAATAATGAACAAGAATGAGAACAGTACCTGGCACATAATAAGTGTTACATAAATATGAACTATCATAGTTGAAAAACTAATGATAAAACACTAGGTAGAAAGTTTTACCAAGAGTTTCTTTTTTTTCAGTTGCCCTAAGTTTACATTTGAAATTCAAAAAGTAATTGCAAAGACTTTTTATGATCAGCACGTATTCTGCAAAATCAAGTGGTTTCAATCATCGGCAATATTTTCTTTATGAGTTAGAATATATCAAGGATGGTTACAACCTCTTTTAAGCTTTTCAATTATATAACCTCATCTATAATAATAACTGTGTTAGTTAAGGAAATCATTCAGAAGGCTGAATCATCTCCATGCAAATGAGTTCAGCATAATTTCCTTAAGCATGACAATGACTAAAGAGAAAATATTCATTTTCTTTCGTAAGTCTCTGTGTTTGAAACAATTTAGGAAGGTAAATGGGGGAAGGGTGAAATTCATCATTCGAAATCTCTTTGGAGCATCCTGTCGCCAGGTGATGTGGACTAAATGTTTGTGTTCCCCCACAATTCATACATTGAAATTGAATCCTGAATGTGATGGTATTTTGAAGTAAGGCCTTTAGGAGGTGATTAGGTCTTAGGGGTGGAACACTCATGAATGAGATTAGTGTCCTTGTAAGAAGAGACGAGAGAGCTAACTCTTTCTCCTCCGCTCCAACTGAGGATACATCCAGAATATGGCCAACTGCAAACCAGGAAGAGAGTCCTCACCAGAACCTGACCATGCTGGAACCCTGATCTCAGACTTCCAGCCTGCAGAACTATGACAAATACATCTCTGTTGTTTAAGCCACCTTGTCCATGGTACTTTTATTATAGAAGCCCAGACTGACTAAGACACCAGGCCATTATCATCTACTCTTAAAGACAGCATTTTCTATGTATTTTGTGTCTGGAGTCTATCTTTTACACAAAGTCAGTTTTCTCTTTTAAAAAAATTTGTACTTTATCTTTGTTCTGAAGCTGACAATGATGTCAATAGGTTGCTACTTAGTATATTTTTAATTAAGACCAGGGCTTTTAGCCTGTATTCCTGACTGTTTGATTTCATGCAGTTTTTTCAGTGGTCTTCAAACTTTTGTGATTGTGTGTCCTCAAACTGTAATCGTTTGAACACTCACACCCTATAAAGCAAAAGCATTTATCATACACAGCTTAGTTTCCTAATATAACGAACATTTTAACATGAAGAAAAATGAAAAAGGAAGAAGAGCTTTTGTAATTTAGCCAAATGTAATCTGTGTGTGTGTGCCCTCAATGATTGCCACAGGTATCGGGCGCATTTACTTCACTGAGAATATCACTGATCTTGAAGTCAGTCTTTGGAGATATTTAAAGTTATTAAATGTCACATCTTTTGGTAAGACACAAAGATCATGATCACACTTTTCAATATGGAAAACCTTTGCATTCACAGATTTGGGATTTACAGTTGCGATGGAAGCTTTATGTAGACCCTGTCTCTCACCCCCTGTGGGAACCGTTTATAGCTCCCTGGTGCTGGCAGAAACCCATCTGCTTACTCCCTTTGTAAAAATACATTAGGGTTAAGTGTTGAAGAGGGACAGTACATTTTAGTAACTGAGAAACCTTCTCTGATATAATTAGAGAAATGGAAAGACCTTCAGAAAACAGCCTGAGAGAGAAGATAGGATGTAGTGTGAAAAATGCTTGTGTTGGGCAAAAATATTTCCAAGTATCTGCTTTTTATTTGTTTTCTAGCATCTTGAAAGCTTTTGGCACTTTTGGAGCTTAATTTCACCCCCCAATGAATTGGAAAATTATGCTGTATAAATCAGTTTATAACATACCTTTTCAGTCATAATGATTAGATTCTAAACATTAAACCTGGAAAATCAAAATATGTTTCAGTAAAATTTCCAAAACATTTCTAAAACTGCATGAATCTCATTCATTCCAAACAATACAGAATTTCATGTTCTAAAAAACTGCTTACTTATGTAAGAAATACGACATATTATATAATAGTAAGAAAAAAATAATCCACAAGCTTCATCCACATGAGAAGGGGATTATGGATTGTTGTAAGAATGAGTAATGATACTTGAAAACTGCAGGCGTAATAGAAGACACAAGCCGATAGATTTGCCTTTTAAGAACGGATGTCTATCCTTTGGATTTCAGTGCAAATATTCTCGTCTTCGTGGCAGTCAGGACAAAGAAGCAAGCTTCATGTGATCATCAGGATGCCCATTAGTAGCATATGGAAAAAAACATAATATTCTTAGTACTTTCCACAAACTAGCAATCTATTTTATTGGAAGGAAGTGTCTCCTCCCCCTTAATTATTCCGTCTGAAAATCTAGTCCTGACATTTAAAGCAAAGCACGTTCAAATTTCCTTTGAAATTTAAAGTTTGTGCTAAATTAGGGTTGTTTGGTGGGAAGTGAGTTTTGCATTTGTTAAGGAGATTTGGTTATAAAAGTTTGATTGACTTAAGATGCTTAAGTGGGTGAATAGAACCTGTGGCAAGAAAACAAGAAATAGAAATTGGAGGGGAAGTGATTCATTTCTGTTTCCTGCAGTTCTTAGTCTACAAGACAGAGTTGTAGATCGGGGTCAAGAAATGAAGACGTGGCTGCATTTCTTAGTATTTTGCAATAACAATGAAGCAAAATACTACTCATGTACTAAATATGGCATCTGTATTTTTCATGAGACTTTCTTCATGGATGGAACAATGTTCAGTTCTACAAAATGCAGTGGCTTCCTGCAGCCAGTAATAATTGCTCAATAAATGAATATTGAATGAAATTATGGAAGACTTTTATAAAATAAGATAAATGCTGCAAATATTTCTTCCTCGGCCTCTGTTTCCTTTCCTCCCTCTTGCTTTCTGTATTCATTTATTGGACCTCAGTTATATCCCAGGAATTGCAGAAGGTACTAGAGATGCCATAGTGAACAACACAAAACTGTGCTTGCCCTCATGGAGCTTATATTCTAATGGGCAAAGTGGAACATAAGGAAGTAAATGGATTAAACATACAAATTGTGACAAGTGCCATGAAGGACCCATTTAAATAATCAAGTTTGAAAATAACAGTAGTGGAGGGGAGGCTACTGTACTTTGCTTGGCAGAGAATCACTGAGATGGACTCCTGAGTAGTGAGCTGGAGCCAGGAACCATTGAAGACCTGGGGGTAGAGTTTCAGGAAGAGGGAAGGCAGTGACTGTGGTGGTGATGTCATCATCTTTCAGAATCTGTAAGAGAGACAGAATGACTAGAAAGTAGTGAGAGAGGGGGACAGTAGCAAGTGATGATGTTGGCATTCCTTTTCTTCTGGTTGACCCTAGCAACATGTCCTGAAGACAAGTTGTCTAAGCCTTTATCATAGATCACCTGGTGAGTGGATTCTCTCCATCCCTCCTGTTCTTCTTTTCTCTTTTTCTTCCTGCTTATTTGCTTATTGTAAGTAACAAAATTTAGAGCCCTTAATGGTAGCTCCATTGGGGAATTAATAAGAAATAAGTCCCATTTATCCTGTTTGGAATTTTGTAAAGATAATGAGTTCCATCCATCTGGCCATCTTGGGGAACTACTGTGCTGAGACCAGACCTCTAACTGCGGGGCTAGACGAGGAGGGCATTTCTTCTAAGGAGAATGGCTCCATTGTACTTTCTTGTCTGGAAGTGCTCCTCTCAAGGTTGGTGGGCATTGTAGCACTCAAAACTGAGTGGCCGTCTGAGTACAACCTTTCTTCATGCGCTATTCCCCATCTTCTTCCTTTGAAATAAAGTGTTATGCTGCATAGTAGCCTGTCGTCAAGAACTGGCCATTATGCCACCAGCAAATGGGAAGTACTTATGCTTTGAAACAAATGTATGTTATTGTTATTGGGCTTATTATCATCCTAAAATATATCTTCCTACAACTCCCTCGGATAGGTTAGATTCGCTTATGCTATTAACAGTAAATAGGATGAAGGGCCGTCAGTTTGGAGGAAGCCTACAAAGCAATTTTGATCTATTAATTACCTTACATTTGAGTTCCTGCTACTATATTCCTAGCAAATGATGATGTGACCTACTCCTGAATATTTCTAACTACAGAAATGTTTAATGTGTGTTTAGCTTATTCCAAAAAGAAGTCTCTGTTGGGCCATTTATTTGGTTACCCTATCCATTCTCCATTCACTTCATTCATTCATCAGTCAATTGAAAGGTTGTTTCATCAGTAAGCTATTTAGTGATTGCTATGGGCCAGGAATTTGTTAGTCACTAATGTAAAGACAAACACCATGGAAAGACCTCCACCCTATTTTCAATAAGCCTATAGCCGAAAAAAGATACAGAATGTGGATAGTCAGTGGCACTGTGGATGACATTTGCTAAAATGGAAATATGTTCAAAGTTAATTAGGATTATTTGTCTGCCAAAGTAGTAGTCACAAAGAAAGTAAGTTCTTTGCTTTTAGATCAAAGAGAACACAGGAGCAATGGTTCATCACACATGACTGTGTAGCTAAGATTTTTTAAAAATAAAATCTTATATTAATATACCTTTGTCAGTCTAATCGAACTCTCCCCAACTTTAAAAATGTTTTAGGCCAGACACTGTGGCTCATGTCTGTAATCACAACACTTTGGGAGGCCAAGGCAAAAAGATCACTTGAAGCCAAGTGTTTGAGACCAGCTCGGGCAACTAGTAAGCCCTCGTTTCTAAAAATTTTTTAAAATAATTAGCTAGGCATGGTGGTGCTTGCCTACAGTTCTAGCTACTTGGGAGGCTGAAGCAGGGGGATCTCTTGAGGCCAGGAGTTTAAGGCTGCAGCAAGCTGTGATTGCCGCAGCATTCCAGCCTGAGTCACAGAGGCAGACCTTGTCTCTTAAAAAAAGAAAACCTCAAAAGCAAAATTTTAGGTTGTCCATTTAAATGTCTTTTATAAAACTTATTTGCCTTTCTTTGACGTCTATATTTTGGTCTTAGAATGTTATTTCTTGGGCCTAGAGAGCATAGAATATAAGGTCTATTCAGGGTACATTTTAATTTTATTTCCATATTCTAAATAACTACGTGGAATTTAAGTGAATTTCAGGGAAAAAAATCAGGTATTAAAAAGTTCTATTGAGCTCTTTAATATTTGTTTTTACTACATTAGCAAAACTATAGTACCTCAGAAGGTCACATGGCAACATCTGGTTATTCTGGAAAAGAAGTTCTCAAGACCCTCCTTAGGAAAAGCCACTCATGGATGAGGCTTCCATTTCATTTTTGCTGCTGAGCTCTCCATGCATTTAAATAAAGCCCAAGCTTCCTGAAGTCCACACTAGTTCAAACTCCCTCTGCTCTTTTCCTACAGAAGTCAGGGACTCAGCCACTTGAAAGACTGCTCTAGGCTACTTTTGGTGCAATCTCTCAGTTTCTATTTTGATTCTGTCTGGTCTCCTACATGCTTCCGTTTCTTCTTCTGCGAGCTTTTCCTCTGCCCGTCTACTTAGATTTCCGTGTCCCAACTCCAAAAATTCTTCTCCTTTTCTTCTCCTTGAAATGCATATTTTTCTTAGCTTTGAACTTTGCCTTGGAGACATTAAAGATCAACTAAGTCTCAAAACACAAAATTTGAAAAACTCTTCATGTTTTGTAAAATGCTTTTTTCACTGTCTTCTGCTTCTTTCGATCTTCTTTAGTGGCTGTTCAAGCCCTTGCCTACCAGATTTGAATGCTGTGTGACTTTGAGCAAATTAATCACTCTGAGCCTCATATTTTTACTCACAGTGGTGAGACAGTAATGCTCACTTGATGAGTCAGTTGAGCATTGAATAAGCCAATGTTAAATGTCATAACACAGTGCTTTCCTTCTTATGAATCTTACTCTTTGATGTCTATTAAACTGTGCAGTAATTCCAGAGAGAGGAGGTAACATCTCACATACATCCTATACTTAATTGCACTCACTTTCATATGAGAAAAGACACAACTATAAATGTAGCAGATACAGTTTCTGCTTAATAAGTATTAGTAGATTCAAATTTCCTTTGATTGGAACCAGCCTTGATCCTTCCCAGTTTGTGTAGAAATAATCTTTTCCAGGCGTAGTATCTTTTTCCATCTTAATATGTTCATGGGATATGGGTCTATAGTAAATGAGAGTGGCAGGTTCTCAGATTTCTGTGAGTACCTGATAGCATTTGTTTTATATGAAGCAGCAGAAAAATATTGAGCTAAGTTTGGGTCAAGGCTAAGATGTCTCAAAGATTTTAAAGTTGATGTTTTGGGAAACCGTCATTAACAATGGGCTACCTGCAACTCACCCAAAACATATTTAGAAATGTATTAATATTTACAGTGTTAGTTTTTGTTACTGGGCAATTTCCACAAACCCAGATATACTGCTGCTTTATAACTCTGCTTAATACTGTGTGTGTATCAATGTGTGCAACTTAACGATTACTATATAGTTGTGATCAAGGCAGTTTAGTCTATTCACCAGAATCATTAGATCAGGTCAAAAGCCCTTGAAAACTCAAGGACAGTGACCTAGTTATAGTAGTACATTTTCCTGAACGGGTTTGAAATTAAGGTTTCCAATACTCATCATAATTTCATAGATTGAAAATAATATTTACTATTTTATCCTAGGGTACTATTTTTCTTTTACTGCCTTCACATTTAGCTTCTAAACCCTATATATAATCCAAAATATTAACATTAGGAAGAAAAGCTGGCTTCTCTACATTTACCCAATTATGACAGCACATTTATTCATTTGCATTATTTCGATATAAAGAGTTAATTTCTCTTTGAATAATGTCTTTAGCAAAAAACAAATGATAGCCATATTTGCAAGAAAAATATTAGTCAAGAGAGAACGGCAAAATTTCTCTAGAGTGAAATCAAGGAATTTTTTTTAAGAATAACACCAGGAAATTAAGAACTTGGAGGCTTTAAAAAATATTGTAATTCACTATAAGGATTTAAAAATGAACTATATTCCAATGACAATTACAACTTAACAATTTAACATCACAAATGTCTTCCCAAAGGAAGAAGCAGGTATTCTTGGGAAAGGAAGAATGGAAAACTATCAATTAATAAGGGTTTTATCTTTATTTTTGCAACTTCTGGTTTGGTGTTACCCTTGACAAATCCACATAAGAAGTAAGAGGTTAAAACTATAGAGTCATTGTTAAGTTGCATACATTGATAGCATTCCTGAAAGTGTACCAGACTGTGAAGCTCAAGGTTTTCAAGACAGACACACCTGGTTTGGATTCTAGTATTTCAGTTTACTGGGAAACCTAGATGGCTATCCACCAGAATAATTATGAGTGCTACTACAAGACTGGAATAAAGCTCTATACATGCCATATATTACATTCTCATTAATATCATTTTATTCTCTTCCTTTTACCTTAGAAATAAACAGAATAACAACATTATTTTGAAAAAACTTCATTCAACCTGTATAACAATGACCAAGGAAGAGCTATGACTAATAAAGATCAAATGTGTTCAACCTCAGTAGGTTTTAATGATGAAAATATAAAAATAACTAGCTGCTGGCTTTTCAGTTTTCAAATTAACTATGGTTAAGAATAAGTACCAATATGGGAGATACAGACATTCTTATATTGATGGTAAGAGTATAAATTAGGAGAACTAATGTACATTGACTACATGGAATGCCTTAAAATTTCATACCTTTCAACTCAACAATTCTGCTAATTTGTTTACCATGATAATTATGTTTTCTTACAAAGGTTTATAAACAAACATTTCCATTAGGCTATTTTTAAATAATAAAAAAAATTATATGATAAAACATTTTTGGTCAACAAATGCAGTTATTTCAGAGAATTCTTAATAGCATGACAAAAGTCTCCCCATGCCATGTGTCCTTAAAAAGCAAGACAGTCAACCATACATAGATGTATTAGTCCATTCTCACGCCGCTAATAAAGACATACCCGAGACTGGGTAATTTATAAAGGAAAGAGGTTCAATTGACTCACACTTCCGCAGGGCTGGGGAAGCCTCAGTAAACTTACAATCATGGTGGAAGGGGAAGCAAACACATCCTTCTTTGCATTATGGCAGGAAGGAGAAGTGCAGAGTGAAAGTGGGGAAAAGCTCCTTATAAAACCATCAGATCTCATGAAAACTTACGATCATGAGACTAATCTGGAGGTAACTGCCCCCGTGATTCCATTACCTCCCACCAGGTCCCTCCCATGACATGTGGGGATTATGGGAACTATAATTCAAGATGAGATTTGGGTGAGGACACAGTCAAACCATATCAATAGATTATTATTCAAATTATATAAAAATAAAAATAATATATGAATTATCAAAACAAGAAAATCATAAAGGGAAAAATTGGTTGCCTTTAATGGTGGGTTATTGATGAGTTCCGTTTTCCTTCTTGATACTTTCCTGTGTTTTCTAAATCTTTACAATATGCACGACCTGATTTTATGTTCAGAAAAACAGAACAAAATGACGAAGTCAGTCTATTGAGTTAAAGTTTGGACAAGAAGCCTGAATGCAGGAGTCCAGGGTACTCTTCAGCCAACAGTCAGGCTTGCCTGAAGGGGGCAGCCATGCTGGTCAGATTGGAGTCTGGTTTGAGAGGAATGACTCACAGGTCCGTGGCCTCTGACAAGGAGGTGATGCTGAGGGATAGGGGTGAGAAGCACTGCCAAAACATTCCAATTCATGGGGTTTTCTTGGTTTCAATATGATACCTCTGAGCTTCCAAGACAACTAAGAGTTCAACTATGCTCAGAAACTGTTTTGCCTTATGACAAGGATCTAAGCTTTTCAGACCTCTCTAAGTTCCTTGAGGGTGTGCAATTTTTTAAAAAAGTGGACTGTGATCACATGGCATATGTTCATATTTTCATTTTGTAATATAAAGGACCTAATGGGGGAAAACTACTGTCAATAATCATAATGATTTTATAAAAGAAAGAGCTCTATTAAAAAATGTAGACAGCACATGATAATCTAAGGATGCAAAACAATATTTTAGTTGGATAAAGTTTGTCTTCTGAAAAATTCATTGCCTATTTCTTTGAATTTCATTATAAGTACGTGAAAGTATTACCATGGACCCACAAGGGTCTAGGAACTCCCACTTAAGGAACCACTAAGTAGTACTCAGCTCACTTCTTTATTTTCATCTCACTTCATTCTAATAACATCTACTGTCCTTTTGTAGAAATGAGAGCACTGAGGCCCACAAGGTGTAGGAAGTACATGTAGCTTGCTTGTCTGACCATATTTCATTGTATTGTCTGTGAGTCTTCATGTATGTGTTCACGTTGTCCAGAATAAAAAGAAAATAAAATAATTGATTTAAATATAGAAATTGCCTTAAGAGTGACCTAAGCTTTAAAGTAGTAAATTTGCTAAATTAAATTGTTGAAAGTGTTGCTCATTGTCATCTTGGGTATTGCTAGGTTAACTGGAAGGGACCAGGAACATTAATTTACAGAGAGAGTACATATTTCTTGAAAGGGTGATGGCAGTAAGTGAAAGGATGCAGACGAATAGCAGAAAACAATATGAACTTAATTAATATAGGCAGAAGATGCAAAAACTATGCTGTATGCAGAAAGCGTTGATCAGAGGACACAGTGATCTTCAAAACAAAAGGGCAGGGTCGGGTACTGTCGCTCATGCCTCTAATCCCAGCACTTTGGGAGGTCCAGGTGGGTGGATCGCTTGAGGTCAGGAGTTAGAGACCAGCCTGGCCAACATGGTGAAACTCCATCTCTTCTAAAAATACAAAAATTAGCTGTGCGTGGTGGTACGTGCCTGTAATCCCAGCTACTCGGGAGGCTGAGGCAGGAGAATGACTTGCATCTGGAAGGTGGAGGCTACAGTGAGCTGAGACCATACCACTGGTTACAGTGAGCTGAGACTGTGTCGCTGCACTCCAGCCTCGGCAAGAGAGTGAGACAGCATCTCAAAAAACAAACAAACAAAACCCAAAACACAAACATACAAAAGTGCAAGATTCCATGGGCCTTGTGTTCTCCAGAAGTTCTTACCCTCTTGTTCTCAGAAATCTCTCTGTGCTCACTCAGCATATCTGAATTGTTCTGAGAAACCTCTCTTTGTCCACAACCCCAGAACATTCCTCAGTGTCTACTATGAGATTGTGTGACATGGAGAGAAAAGGCCTTCTAGGTTTTTGCTGGACCAAGAATTAATATCTAAGAGATATTCTTGTAAAATGAGAAGGGTTAGAAACAGAAGCGGGACTGGAGAACACCTGGTGGTCCAGAAAGAATGGAGGCATCTGCAGGGTGATTAGTTGTGCGTACTAAAATGGCACAAAGTTCTTCAGGTTAGAGTACGCAGTGGTGAAAAATCAGGTAGGTGGGAGGGCAGTCATTGCCAGAGAACAAAGGAGAGTGGTAGGAAAAACTAAGAACCCCGAAATTCACTGTGGCCGTTGAAAAGAGGGAAATTAGGAGGAGAGACTTAAGATGCAGAAAAACTAGATTGTTACTATGGTGACCATTTGGTCTTGTTAAGTCTTACTTACTATATTCCCTCTAAATTCCTGATCCATTCTAGGGTGATACCATAAAACCAACCTTGGTACTATGTTATACATTTAATGAGAATGGTAACTCAGTATTTGGTTTTATTTATTTATTGATTGATTTATTTATTTTTGAGATGGAGTTTTGCTTTTGTTGCCGAGGCTGCAGTGCAGTGGTGCCATCTCGGCTCACTGCAACCACCATCTCTTGGGTGCAAGCAATTCTCCTGCCTCAGCCTCCCAGGTAGCTGTGATTACAGGGACCCGCCACCACACTCAGCTAATTTTTGCATTTTTAGTATAGACGTGGTTTCACCATGTTGGTCAGACTGGTCTTGAACTCCTTACCTCAGGTGATCCACCGCCTCGGCTTCCCAAAGTGCTGGGATTACAGGTGTGAACCTCTGCACCCAGCCCAGTATTTGGTTTTAATGGACCTATTTTAAAATCTGCTGATATTGTTCTTGGTCAGTGTATTTTTGCTGATCTTTAATCCTTTTTTTTTTCCCCCTAACCCAGGCAATTGAGTGGTGCCTGTCTAAGATTGTCTGGCCACTAACAGATGGGCTGGCTTGCACATGTTATCACTACAAATTTGAGAGTGTGCTAACATAAATAATCCAGACACAAGTTTCCCATTGACAAAACGTGTTTGCTTTTATCATGTATATAAAATAAGTGTATAGTCCTACCATTTTCTTTCTTTGAACTTTCACTCACTTTTTATGATGAAATATACGTTAGAAATTTTAAAAAACACTTCATCCTGTCAGTCACTTCAAAATTCAGCACATTCTGTTTTCAAAGACTTTCATGAGGCAGTCTGCTTGAAATCTATTTTCACTTATTTTTTTAAAATAGCATTTTATTTTGCTCTGTGGAGCAAGAGTATATTTGGCTCTACAATTAATTCCATTCGAACAGCCCCAGTTTTCTTTTGCACTTAGTCTTGGAGAAAGGAAGTATTTTCTTTCCCCCTCTCTTTCTGATTAATGTATTTCCTCATTTAGTACTCCACTTACAATCCTGCTTCTGTTTCTTAACCTAGGACCCACCAATAGAATTTAAGGGTTCAATGAACTTACATAGGAATAAAAATTTCATCTTTATTTTACTAACTTCTATTTAATTTAAGGTCCTTAAATTATGGGTGTGTAAGCAAAAAAGCACAGAAATTATGCGTAACTTTGCCTCCAGTAAAATCATAGATAGAATCATAATCATAATATCACATTGCAGTTGTTGCAGATATAGTTAAAAATTACGGTATTTGACCCACTTCTACATCTTGATAGTTAATACGTTTATAGCGAAGTGTATCACTATATCACAAGTTACTTTTGTAATATTTTTATAGCTTTTTTCAATATAATTAATTTTCTTTGTAGATATATGTATTTCCTTTTATTCGTTGGAAAACATTGTTTTGAGAAGAAGGCCATAGGCTTCATAAAACTGTGAAAGGGATCCATGGTTCAAAAACGATTAAGAACTTAAATTGATTTTTCTGAAGTCTCCTTTTTCTATGTGGACCGTAATTTGAATGTATTTTACTTGTCCTGAAATGCCTCTAAGTCAATAAGCTTGTATTTTCTTCTGAAATTCTATGATCTGAAATATTTTCATATGGCATGTGAAGTAAAAGCATTTCTGGTGCCAATTAGAAAAAATGCATCTGACATTAAATTAGCATTTATTGTGATGAAATCAGACCTGTGTGATTAATACAGTACAATTATACTCATCTGAAAATTTGCTATATTTAATTTTTCAGCATCAAATAATCAAAAATCTTATTTGTTTGTGAAGGATAAAATGTTCTTATCTAAGTGCTGAACACTGGCATTGATTTCTGGTGACAAGAAGGCTTCTATAACAACTTAATTGATTATAATATTTATTAAGTGCTTACAACATACTGACATTGTGCCAAAAAAATCACTTTTACTGGTATAGAAATGCCTAATCCAACTCACAGAGATGAAGTGGTAAGTGCAACTTGCCCAAATCACCATAGACTATTTCAAAGTAGAAAAGCATTTTGTGAGTAAATAGATGAAAAAAATGAGCCACAGAAATACTTATTTCTATCTATTTATTTGTCTGAATTTAATTCCAGAATTAATCAAATCCTATCTCTGTTGGCCGCTGATGACTCTGTGTCTAATGAAGAATCAGCTCCATTTGCAGCAGTTGGCTCACTGGAGCAATAGTCATGGTGTCCATTATGAGTGACCATCTCAAATAGTGGGAAAGGGCCTGAACTTAGGAGTCAGAAAGACCCAGGTCTGCATCATGGCTTTTCTACTGACTAGTTCTGTGACCCTGTTTAAGTTACATTTGTGCCTCAGATTCCTTATCTTAAGAAAAGACAATAATAAGTTATAACTTACAAGGTAGTTATGGAAAACACAAGACTTATAGGGAAAATGTCTGTCACAGTTGTCTGGCAGATACTGAGCTCTCAACAGTTTTTAGTTGTCATTGTTTGTTGTCAGAACTCTACTCAAATATGCCTCCTTCCCAGTAATAAGAATTCAAGAACCACATCAATTCCTACACTTTGTTGAAATCTTATCATAAGCCCAGAGGCACACTCCTTGTCTCAGAGAAATACAATCAAGTTAGAAATTACAAATTTATACAGGAATCAGATGGGAAATATGGAAAAGTAGTAATAAATAGTAAAAAATGCTAAATATTGTGATATGTATTTATATAAATAGAATCCTGGCATGAAATAGGGTGATTGAAGAGAGGTTAAGTGAAAGAACAATTTACCAATATGTGGGTAGAAAAGAGAGTCAAATTTACCAATATGTGGGTAAAAACAGTTTACTGATATATGGGTGAAAAAGAGAATCAAAATAGAGTGAAGTAGCACCCAAGGAGTAGCAAATATCAGGAGCCATTACTACCCTATGGAACTGGGTGGGGAAGAAGCCTTTTCCAGAATCCGGAGAGAGCTGTGGCTATCACTGTAGGGGAGTACCTCCTGATAGGAGTTACAGCCTTTTTCTAAAGGAGCACAGCCCTTCTCTCTCCCTCTGTGGGTCAGATCCCAGAGAACATACATTAACGTCTGTCTCCATCAACCCCCAAACCAACTGAAAGCTAGAGAGCTCAGGAACCCAGGTAAAGCAGTCTGGACAGATGGCCTCATAGAGCATGATGGAGAAGGACAGAGAGTGAATGTGAAGAGGCAATCGAGATTAGTCAGCAAAATATTATAAGATTCATTTAGCAATTTAGAGAAGGAGGGAGCAATAAGGATTCAAGCAGTCTTAGGAAGCTGCTCTAACAATGAAAGTTGGGTTCTATAAATAATTCGCGCTTTAGACTTAACATGTGTGTACCTTGTAATCGAATGTGACATAATCATTCTGCTCTAACAATTCCACCCAACGATATGGTTAGGTGCCCCCTTTGAATAACAGTGCTACTCCTTGTTGCAGCTATGCTTATCAGTCGCAGTGAATGTGATACAGCTTGGCAAGAGCCCAGGATTTTAGCCTTGCAAGTCTTCAGGAAATGTAGAGAGAGCAAGCAAATTATCTTGTGTGAGCAGAGTGAACAAAATGCATGGGGAGGTAGAATTTCAGTTAGCTTGACAATAAGTCTCAGCCTTGTTCACCTTCCTGCCCTCAAATGGCCAAGGAATCTGTTCAAAGATAAATGCTCTGTGGTGTTTAGAAGCCTGCTGAATCTTTCACCCGGATACCATTGATTACTCCTACAAGACCTATTTATTTGAAACTTCCTATTGATCTGTTTACAGAATTCACTTCAGGACTTATTTTGTAACTGGGATGCTTTCAATTAGGGATTCCTTTGGGTCTTATTTTTATAATTTTGTTGTGGTTGGCAAGGCCGTTTGTATGTTCAAATAGATTGTCCCAAATGTTTAGTCTCATGATTTTGTCCAATAGTAATAATTCAGTCTTTCAACAGTCAATTCAGTGACTCATTCATTGACCAAACATTTTCTCAGTGACTATTTTGTGCCAGGCACTGTGGTATGTGTGTATTAGCTAACTCTAAAGGGCCAAATTATTTTCATTTCTTTTAATTCTGATGGGCTGATAATACTGTCTTTACATTGTTCTCTTGAGGAAGATTTTCAGGTCTATCTAGGGCTCAGCAGAAACGAGTTCTGTAATTGATGGGCATGGCTATGAGGCAGTAAGTACTTTCAACTGTGGGTCAGCTGAGTGGTTGGTTTGCATAATGCATTGTAACGTTTAGGTTTAGTAACACTCATTTTCTATGAGAGGAAACCTTTTACTACAAGCTCATTTCAAGTATATATCACCTTGTACCTGGAAGGCTCTCTAAATCTTTGCTGAATAAATTAATTTAATATTTAAACATTCAAAGAGATTGGATTTTATTTGGACAACATGTGATTCTACTTTCTACTTCTGTCATACTTTGTAAAGTGGCAGAGGAAATGCACGTACAAAATGGTGGATACCTTTCTGTGGTTCACATTTCTAAAGATTTTTACTAATGATATCAATGTATCTATATATGAATGTTGGAGCTAATGGACCGTGTTGGAAATCATGAGTGATTAGGTTTTTAAGCTCCGGACCACTTCCAAGTGAAATCTAAGAAACAATTGTAAGGTGAAGGTTACATTTTCTGTCTGTGACAGCTATATGGATGTGTTCTATACTGGCTTCATTGAAAAAGTTAATGCTATATTTGCCCTTTGGTTAGAAATAATGAAGCTTTACAACCGCAGGACAATTTTAACAATTCTTGAAAAATATTTGCCAATACATCTCTTCAGGCATACTCACCTTGCTGAAATGAAATAAATTAGATCTTAGGGTTGTATGCATATTCTTTGAGACACAGAAAGAGTGAAATACATTCATGGTAACTGAATCTATTATCTGTTCCTTCTTAAGATAACTTCTATCAAGTGGTCTTTGCATCTTCTTTCTCTCTGTCCCTCCTTTCTTCATGTATTCTAAGGCATTATAAAAATCTCATTTTTGGATCACTAGCCTTTGGGTCACGATTCTGTGCTTCAACCTGGGATGAAACAAGAGTCTATTCATACCTGCAATGGTCAAAATGCCTGCTGCTTCTCTTTAGCCTGTGGATCACTCCTGCCTTTAGAGGGGATTATCAAAATATTCAGCACTCTGAAGGACAAAGGCAGCAACCTGATAGAATAAATGCTGGCCCATAGCACTGGAGTAGGAGTTCAGAAGCCCCGAGTATGAATGATGAATGCCAGACATTTACATTTCTCAGGGGGCCTGTGAGAAAGAATAAGGTAAGTGGGTTGGAGGGGATTTTGTTCCTGGGGATAAGACAGTGACTATGAAGTAGTTCAGAAATATCAACCTTTTATAGTCAGAATCAACTGGACACTTCTGGCTCTTCCCTTCTCTGAGGGCTGCAGAGATTCCCAGGTCAGGGAACTGCAGCTGATAGGACACTTAAGCTCTCTCTTCTACTAGGGGACAAGGCATCATCATTTCTCATTGCTTTTTCTCTTTCTCCATGTTAAAGTAAAATTATTCAGACACTTGTTAAAATGATAAGGCAGACTTTATTCAGGACTATTCCAATAGGTGCAGGGACAACTGCGGTGCAGTTTTGCAGCAGGGGAGAAAGACTGGGTTCAACCCTGAATATAAGAAGAAACAATGAGAAATCAAAGGCAAGGAGAAGAGAGGAGGAGAGGGGATCAGTTAACAGAAAATTACTAAGAGGAAATCTCAGGGGTAAGGGGGGGATCTGGCCAAACTGGCGTAACAGGATTATTGCTGAAGATAAACCTGAGTGATCAAATTCACTAGGAGATGGTGGAGGACGAGAAATTGGATCAGATATTGAGGGTGATAAGATATCGATGGATTCCGGCAAAAGCAACTGGAGAAGAATCTTGCTAAAACTGGGCACTTTGTTCAATTCCCACCTATGAGTGGGAACATGTGGTGTTTGGTTTTCTGTCCTTGCCATTGTTTGCTCAGAATGATGGTTTCCAGCTTCATCCATGTCCCTACAAAGGAGATGAACTCATCCTTTTATATGGCTGCATAGTATTCCATGGTGTATATGTGCCACATTTTCTTAATCCAGTCTATTATTGATGGACATTGGGGTTGGTTGCAAGTCTTTGCTATTGTGAATAGTGCTGGAATAAACATACGTGTGCATGTGTCTTTATAGCAGCATGATTTATATGGGGAACATCACACACTGGGGCCTGTCATGGGGTGGTGGGAGGGGGGAGGGATAGCATTAGGAGATATACCTAATGTAAATGATGAGTTAATGGGTGCAACACACCAACATGGCACATGTATACCTATGTAGCAAACCTGCATGTTGTGCACATGTACCCTACAACTTTTTAAAATAATTAAAAAACTGGGTTCTTGAAGGACATGCTCATGAATGGGCTTAATTTGGCTCAGAGGATCCTGATTAAAATTTAGTCAAGGAGAGAATTTTTGTCAACCACATGTTTTTCTGTCTATTCTTTTTTCCTTTACTTGTATTTGCTATTTTTTTCTTACCCGATTTGAATTTGGTTAGCTTTTATTTATTTTTATTAATACTTACTCTAATTCATGTAGTATGTTAATTGCTTTATGTGCCTCATCTTGTTTAATCCTGCCAACAAATTTGAACTATGACTGCCTCTGTCATAAATGAGCAAATGAGTTTCAGAAAGGTTCCCAAGATCTTACCTTGTCCAAGAATGTGTTGTTGGTGGGCTGGTTCAGGTTCTTGACTTTGCCACACAAAATAATTTGAGAGCGAGTCCAAAGTCAGAGTAAACAAAGAAGCTTATTGGAAAACAAAAGTATACTCTGAGAGATGAAGCAAGCTGCTCAAAGGGAGAGGTGGCGGATAGTACCTTAAGAGGAATTCTTTTTATGGGAGTTGTTCATACATACTCATACTGATGAGGTCAAGTATGCAAAGGCAGACCTGCAGTTGGAGCATTTGCTTAGCATCTACATGTCCTAACATGCATCACATGTATCAGCAGCATGTAAAATCTCCACCTAGGGGTGTGTTTTTTACTATTATGACATAAAGGTTACTATAAGCTAGACCTTGAGATTAGCTGTGCATACGGGACCCCAGAGAAGTCCCTAGCCCCTACAAGGCAGAAATCTGTAACTAATAGTTTCCTGGACTTTCGGTGCTGATGGGCTGGAGATTGGAGAAGTTACATCACAAATAAGAGAGTTTTATTCTCTTTCCTAGGCCTTACTAGGTGTTGAGAACATGTAGCCATCTGGCGGTCTGCTGGTATCCTATAAGAATGCTTACGTTGCAAAGGAGTTAGATGCTGACACACTAAGGTGACACTAAGGTGCAAGGGACCTAGATTCCTCTGGGCTTCTTACAAAGGGAAAAGCCAGTATGGCCTCCTAATCTTACTTATCCTGCTGCAGATACACAGCTGGTGTAAGACCGTCCTGGGATGTGATCCAGCCAGATTTTGCTGACTAAAAATCCCATTTATTTACTATGACAGAATATGCAGGCATTTCATGTGTTAAATTTAAATGCATTTAGACTGGCTGGTTATCTCCCGAATACTCCTCATTGCCTAAACCAGGCATCAGGCTTGTATGTGTGTGGTATGTGTGTATGCGATATACCTATCTATAGTGATATCTATCTATCTATCTATCTATCTATCTATCTATCTATCTATCTATCTCCTTATCTCTCTATGTGGGGTTGGGGGCAGGGAAGAGCGAGAGAGAGAGAGAGAGAGAGAGATATTAAACAAGTGTAAGCCCTAAAGGAAAAAAAAAATAAAAGTCCCTAAAAGTGAAAACATAAGAGAGAAAGAAAAGAATTGTTTTGTGTAATACAGGAACAGGGAATTTAGGTTCACCCTGGCCGGTCAACAAAGTCTGGGGCCCTGGAATTTGGGAAGAAATAGGAGACTTGAAAGGTTTTTAGAAGGATCATGGCTGAGGTTGAAACCTAGGAGGAGAATGAATAGTAAGAAAGAAAACCTTGAAGACAGGAAGGCCCAGAAACTTAGAAATGTCAAATAATACAATTTAGATTTGGTTTTGTTTTGGATTCTACCTCAAGTGTCATTCTCAACCTTCTAGGAGCCTACTGGGAGGAGGATGTGCTCTGGAGAATAAAGGAAAAGGAGTTCTCCATACTCCACACATGGGTTGAGTCAAGGAGCTATGAGAGGAACACAGGATGTGTACAGATCAATGAGGATCTAGCTGGGAGGAGAAAATTGGGGTAGAAATGACAAGAAAATTTAGGCTTCCTCCCCTAGGTTGCTCAGAAATAATAGCAGCAGTGCAGGCAGTCCCCCAAGCAAATAGGATAGAGAATGGGGTCAGGTTGCTTGCATATTAAATAAACTCGCTTGGATATTAAAGATTGGAACAGATAGGGTCAACTTAGGGTCAACAGGATTTTCAGTGTTCTGAGAAAGTGAAGAGTTGCTTCTCCTCAGGCTTATTTTGGAACTTGTACTTGTTGTCCCAGTGAGAACATTCGAACAAATAATCCTTTTGCCATCAGCCTATTTTATAAACACCTTTTGCTATCAACCTGTCGTGTAAATATCTGGTCAAAGGAAGATCAGCTCCAATGGACTTTTATCATTTTTCTTTATGGTACTATGTTCTGGAGGCATGAGATGAAACCAACCCATGCTCTATACCACCTGCCTTTGTAAATATTTTCTAAATTGTATTCCCTGAAATGTGTTTCAGGATGGATTCTCATTATCTCCGAATCAACAGTCAATTACTACTTTTTAAGGATCTCAGCACATCTGTGTTTCCTTGAAGAAATGGAATTAGATTCAGTAACAATAGTTAGCATTTAACTGGGTGCCTATGAGCCAGATACTCTTTCAAGTACCTTAGTGTTAACTTTCAAATAGTAGAGGTTGCTACTATTCTTACTTCCATTTTGCTAATAAAGAAACCAAGGGTGTAGAAGTTAGGTCTTCTGAAAAAGGTATCATAGCAGTGATCAGTAGCAGACTTAGTCATAAATTTAGGCTATCAGGTTCCACTCAGCCTATACAACCTCTTTTTTAAATTTTAATTTTTTAGTTATTATGGGTAAATAATTGTTGTACATATTTATGGGGTACAAGTATACACATATAAAATGCATAATGTATACATCCTCTTGATAAAATAACTTTGGGTTATTGGCAATAGTACAGTTTTTGATAATCCCTTTTTATTGTTCTCAAGCCCTAAACTTTCAATAAAATATCTATGCTATTTTGTCAATGGTGGTCAGGAATGAATGTGTTCCGATGTTGGCCTTTGTGAGTTTAAGTTACTGAATACACATGAAAATGCTATCCATTGGAATTCAGAGACTGAAAAGGTTAATTATCACTTTCCCTCTGATTATACTAGGAGCAATTCAAGCAAGACTTCTAGGTTGAAAAATATTTTTGGCTAGATACGGAATTCTCGTCTTATTTTTTATTGCAGTGAAGGATGATTTTAAAACTAAGGTACCTGACAAAAATATAGGGTGCACTAACTAGGGAGAATGACCCGAAAGGATTCTTGAAGATCATCTGGACATCTTTAAAAAAAAGACCATCTCTGTAAATTGGAAGGTACAAATGCTTTTCTTTTATTGGCTCACTGTGATGAAAACATGCCTCTAAACAGATTAAGAAGATTGATATTGATGAAGATTTATTTAGAATATGTTATTAAATTTGAGGGATTCCTGTAACTATTGTTTCTGTGGTTTAGGGGATTCTCACTCACTCAACTGATTTGGTGAGAACCGTTTTTCCATGTAGAGGTTTTGGCCTGGTTGTGACTTGTGCTATGGGATGCTCCAGCATCTCTGCTTTCTGTCTTGAGAAAACTCAGTGACTAGCTTCATCAGTGATCCTTCGCTCTGCAGAGGTCAATCCTGTCCTAACCTGTGGTTGTGATCTGTTTAAGGAATTGGAAGAATGCTACTGGTCTGTAGAAGCTGCCGTCCAGTATTGTGCACAGTTTGGATTCTAGAGACAAAGAATGTAGTAGTAGAGAATTTGCAAGCTAACTCTGACTCTGGTAATTCATATCAAGACTTTATGAGGGGAAACTTGGTATACTTGCTCTCCACAGCCCCCACCCCTGGTAAATTTTTTTATGAAAAGTGAGACTCATTTCTACTTCTACATTGGGTGATTTACTTAAATGAACCCTTCCTTCAAATTGTTGCACTGAATTCATTACATTAAATTCAACAGTTTATTGCACCTCTAGTATTTGCAATATGTCGTGGAGGCAGACCTTGGTTTAGAGTACAATTTTTAATAAAATTTAGCAAGAAAGACACATAGTTAAATTTAATTCTGATACAAATTAACACTTAAGTTGAAGCATTAGAATTCCTGGCTGAGCTATGGAATTCACTTTGAATAGGTGTGGAATGAGATTGAGAGTTTTACATTTTTCTGAAACAGAAATATAGTTTGGCCAGTATTTATGGACCAAGTACTTTGTTGCCATTGTCAATGTGCATGGATAAGGCATTATGCACGTGATCATTTCTACTCTTTAAGTGTAGATTCCTAAGAAACAGAAGAGACTGTCTTTCCTAATTCCTTCTACATTTCATGGCCAGACTACACCTCATTTGGGCTGCCTGTCCTATGAATGGGCACAGCAACTCCCTACAGATATGGCAAAAGACAACAGGTTTATCTATGGTAGTGGAACTGCTTTCTGCTTTTTTCCCTGCAGAAACAGAGCTTGACCCTGGTCCACCTCAGAGAAGTGGAGAAGGCAATTTTACATAACAAATTTCATTTACTTGTGCAAATGGAGAAGACTTGCTGTGATTTGCCTGAATCTAGAGAAGATGTGCAAAGTCTCAGTGTTTGTACCAATTTCAGTTTAAGCTGCTGATTATCTGTATGTTTTTATAACATTTAGAAAAAACAAATGATTTCAATTACCAAGCCTTAGGAATGCAACTCTGCAAGTTTTATTTAAATCCACAGTGTAGCCATGGCAATCATTTCTGAAATAACCCTTCTAGTTTCATTGCATTTATTTTTGTATTGGTATTTATTTTTTATTAAGTTTGTCAAAGTCACTTCATAGATAGATGCTATATATATATATATGTAGTTTTTTTTTTTTTTTGGTAACTGTATGATTGAAACCTTTCTGGTTGTTTTAAAAGAGTCTCTTTTGTTGGCCGGGCACCGACAAATGGTGGCTCACACCTGTAATCCCAGCACTTTGGGAGGCCAAGGCAGGCAGATCACCTGAGGTCAGAAGTTCAAAACCAGCCTGGCCAACATGGTAAAACCCCATCTCTACTAATGATACACAAATTAGTTGGGTATGGTGGCGCATGCCTGTAATCCCAGCTACTCCAGAGGCTGAGGCAGGAGAATCACTTGAACCCGGGAGGCGGAGGTTGCAGTGAGCTGAGATCACGCCACTGCACTCTAGCTTGGGCAACAAGAGCGAAACTCCGTCTCAAATAAATAAATAAATTAATTAAATAAACATTAAAAAAGAGTCTCATTTGTCATATTTTGATGTGAGATTCAGAAATCAGTACAACATTATGAGTTAGGTTGATTTCTTTTCTGTGTACTTTTCCTTTTTCCTTTACTTTCCTTTTCTCTCCTGTCCTATCCTGTCTTGTTCTATCCTTTCCTTTCCCCTTCCTCTTTTCCTTTCTCCCCCCCCTTCCTCACCCACTTATTTTTATTTCTTCTTCTTTTTTTTTGTTTGTGTTTGTTTTTGTTGATGATGGAAGTGGTCATGAATTGTGAGTGAGCCACTGAATCATCTTTTGCTTCCTATAGGGATCTATCTTTCAGAAGTCAAATAGATAAATTATCATCTTGAAAAGAAAGTTACTTGTTATTTAGGAGTTTTTTTCTCTCTTCTCATGAATGAGCTGTTTTTTGTTTTGTTTTGTTTTTTTTTTTTAATTTGACTTAAATTTTTCAAGTATGAAACAGCAGGAAAAAAAAAGAGAGAGGCAATGTTCTCTTATAACTCCTTGGGACCATGCATGGAGTTCCATCACTAAGTGGTGATATTTCTTTTTAACTTTATTTCAGTCATCTAGTTTATTTCAGCATCACCTTGTCAATGTCCAGATCATCAGCAGGTGGCATGTGCTGAACTGAGTTGCTTGCTGGTTCTGCATATGTCTGGTAGGAAACCCAACTTTCTGCATTTATGCCTATTACCCAGCATTCTTTCTCTCTTTTATTTCACTGTAAGGTAATTAAAATTGCTTTCATCAACCAGTCTTCATGGGACTTTGGATTTTTGCATAAGGATTTGGTGTTCAGTATGAGGGATTCTGGGAGCTCTTTCTTTTTGACAAATCTAAGTTCTAGCCCTGGCACCCTTTTCTCAGTAGCAGACATGTGGAAAAAAGTAGATGCTTGAGAGAGAGAAGGAAATATTTCTCATCCCTCATCAACTGAAAAATATATAGCTTGTTCTAATCCTTTTATTTTCTGGAATCCCAGGAATGGACATGTGTGACAGATATCTAATAACTGGAGGAATCCTGAGATTTCTCAGTCTGGCAGTTTGATGTGGGTCACACAAACGAACATCTTCTCATTGTTTTTTCATGTAAGGCATTATCATGTTCAACCCAGTTTTCTTAAAGCACACATGCAAAAATGAAATGGTTCTACAAACCTGGTTGTTATGGAGAAGCATGTTTCTATCATTCTGAGACAAAATAAAATGTAGTGATCTTGTGAATATCCTTGATAATAAATAAAATAATTCTGTATTACCTATTGTATTTGCCTTGCTTATAAATGTTTGAGAATATTTTGGGTTTATGCAGAATATATTGTGATTTTTATCCATGGAAATTAAGAAGCAGCAAAAATGGAATTTAAGCAGTTTAACCATCTCATATTGAGAAAGTGTGCTAAAAAGTATAACCCATCTTTGGATTATTATATTATGACAATGAGTTCATGGCAATATGGAAATATTAATCTGATGCTAGTCATGTAACAAAGTCACTATTCGCCAGAGTTTCATAGAATTATTACATTTCCACTGTGGAAAAAAATTACTTCAGGTCTTCATTAGTATATAACAGGAAAATCAAAGACTAATTTTTTTTGTTAAAAAAATTATAATTGTAGTTTGCTTAATATTTGCATTTGCCAAGGAAAACCGAGACACCTTAGCCTCTGCACATATAATAAATAATCCTTTATTTTGTAACTGTTTTCATAGGACAGCTTTAGTCACAAAGCTCAGAGACCAATTTCAACTTTCACAGCTAATAGAGGAAATGGATCTGTGGTTATAGTTGCAGGTATGGTTGGATCTAGGAGTTCAAGCAAGATCATGAGAGTTCTTTTTCTCTTTTTTCCCCTTTCTACTTTTTGTTTCTCCATTTCTTCTCCTGCTCTAAATTCCATGTGTCACTACATTGCTTTGGGTCTGGCCTCACTCTCTTCATGCATTGGGTAAGATGGATTCTAGCATTGTCCTATTTGTTGTGTTCCTCTCTTCCTTCTTCAGAAAAGAGAAGCAATACCTTCCCCCTCCGCATCTATATATCAAAAATAGTGGCAGGGCACTGATTGTCCTTACTCGGTTAATGAAGCCATCCCCTTACCGACAAATTGAGAGGAGATAGTGCATATTTGATGGTTCAGGTTTATGTGACATACTCCCACAGGCCAGGAAGCGGAATGCTGTTGCTATCTACTTCATCCAGGAATATTTAAAATAGTTTTTTCCATCTATTTCTATCTGCTGAACTCCTTCTAAATAGACCATCTGCAAAAAAAAAAAAAAAAAAAAAAAAAAAAAATTCAATCCGTGGGATTTATTAGCCATATATATGGGTAACACACTTAACAAAAGCTGCCTAGGAATTACCTGAAATGATTCTGAATTGCTTTTGATAAAGAATAACGACTTCATAGAGTAACAGGTTTTTTTTGGTTTGGTTTTGTTTTTTGCTGCTTCAGCAAAAATAGTAGTATGAACACTTAATTTTTTGCCCTTATTGTTGGCGATGATGATGAAACTGGTGGGATTAACAGTATCAATATATGGAAAAAAAATCACTTAAGGTGAATGTTTGAGAATTCTACCTTAATTCTGTTTATGTATTCATTTAACACATAATTATTGAACACCTACCATCTGGCTGGGATCATCAGTGATCAAGACAAATACAGCCCTTCCCTTACTTAAATGTCACTTTCTTTTTTTTTTGCTTTTTTTTATTATACTTTAAGTTCTAGCGTACATGTGCACAACGTGCAGGTTTGTTACATATATATACATGTGCCATGTTGGTGTGCTGCACCCATTAACTCATCATTTACATTAGTCACTTTCTCAATGAAGCCTTGTGTGTCTGCTATACTGAAAACTCCCACCCTCTGCTCTGCTTTTACCCGTCAGCATTCTCTATTCTCCTTTCCTGCCTTTTTATCTTTGTGGCGGTTACCACCATTCGATTGTATTTTACTTATTTATTCTTATCTCTTTTGATGAGAGCTTAAGCTCCTTAGAACAGAGAATTTTATTTTATTATTATGTTGTCAGTGTCTAGGACGATGCCTGGCATGAAGAAATAAATAACAATATTTGTGGAAGAATTGATGAGGTCCTGCCTGTGGTCTCCCTGTTTCTGTTGCCTATGGATGGACGCTAAGCATGCTAACTAGATAGATGCTGACCTCCTTCTAAGAAACAAAGTAAAGCAGCCTAAAGTAACAGAGAGTGATGGGAAAGGGGCTAATTTGGATTAGACGGCCAGAGAGGTCTTGCCGTTGAGTTGATATTTGGCACTGAATGATGTGAGGGTATGGTCCAGGCTACTTCTTGGGGAGGAGACTTCACAGCAAAGGGAGGAACAGATGAAAATCTCAGAGTGGAATTGTCCCTAGCTGTGGTCAAGGAGCAGCAAGATGTTTAAGGAGGCTTTGCAGGGGGTAGGAGTCAGTGAGAGGCAAAGAGAGAAGAGATAGAGTAGGGGCCAGATCAAGCATGCCGTGGTTAAGATGGGGTTTTACTCTGAGTGAGATAAGTTATAAAGAGTTCTTGAGCAAAATAAGTGACATGACTTGACCTGTGTTTGCTGGGGCTATGTTTGTCAATCAAGAAAGAAAAATAGTTGGAAGAAAGAACAATAGTTGATGGACACTATATGAGTCCAGGTGTGAGACAGAGGCCATGGACTCCATAATAGTGGTGCCAGCAGTGAAAGCAGATTCTGAGATTTTTTTTTTTTTTTTTTTTTTTTTGACACAGAGTCTCGCTCTGTCGCCCAGGCTGGAATGCAGTAGCATGATCTCAGCTCACTGTTACCTCCACCTCCCAGGTCCCAGTTCAAGCGATTCTCCTGCCTCACCCTCCCAAGTAGCTGGGATTACGGGAACAAACGACCATGCCCAGCTAATTTTTGTATTTTTAGTAGAGACAGGGTTTCACCATGTTGGCCAGGCTGGTCTCAAACTGCTGACTTCAGGTGATCCACCTGCCTCGGCCTCCCAAAGTAGGGAATATTTTTAAAGCTTGAACTGAAGAAATTTCCTAATATATTGGATACAAAGTGATAAAGAGAGCACTCAAAGATCACTCCAAGGTTTAATTTGACTTTTTAATTTGAATTATTATATAAATTTACCAAAACATTAATATCCCTTGAAACCAGTGAGTTCTGTTAACTCCCTTTGTGTGGTTATATTTGAAAAATATCTTTAAGGAAATAAGTTATACTTTGTAATATTTGAAATATGAAAAGCCTTGCTAGAATGAGCATGTGAAATTATCGAAGAGATGAGTTAAGTTCTAGGATTTTAAAACTTGAATAATTGATGACAAAATACTCTATCTTTAATATCTATGTGCCTCTGACAACTGCCCCATTTTTGATATTCTTGAATGGTTTGTTCTGCTCTGGAAAATATACTTGCCATTTGTAGCACTGAGAGTTTTTGAATGGAGTGGCTGTTGGCTGAGTGGGAGGAACAGGCAGTTTTGGGGATAAGAAAAAAATTTCAGAATTTTCTATAGGGGAAGAAATTAATCAGTTTCAAGATTTAGCAAAATAAAAGAATGAATATTTGTAGACTGGGACACTAGCACGTTACTGGAGCCATAGTTATGTCACGTGTGTATCTATACATCTATATAAGCTATGTGTATAACTTCAGTTGTGTATATGAGCATCCATGTTGAGATCTGGGCTCTAAATATCCTTTAAAAACAAAATGTTGTATCTGATTTTTTTTTTTATTGTCAGTAGAAATCTGAGTCTATATGACAGGCCAATTATCTTAAAAGTGTTTTAAGAGATCTCAGAATTCAAATTCTACTGTTCAAGTATCAAACTTCTTTTTAAGCATATTTAGGTGAGATAAAATAATTATATTCTTTTAGCAAAAATGGGGGAAAAAGTCATAACATTTAAAATTATGGTCATCTCAAATGTGAAACATTTTAAACTCTTCTTAATTCTTGACAAATCTGGTCAGGCACAGTGACTCATGTCTGTAATCCCAGCACTATGGGAGGCTGAGGCGGGCGGATCACTTGAGGTCAGGAGTTGGAGACCAGCCTGGCTAACATAGTGAAACCCTGTCTCTACTAAAAATACAAAAATCAGCCGGGTGTGGTGGCACATGCCTGTAATCTCAGCTACTTGGGAGGCTGAGGTACAAGAATTGCTTGAACCCAGGAGGCAGAAGTTGCAGTGAGCTGAGATTGTGCCACTGCACTACAGCCTGGGTGACAGAGTGAGACTTCATCTCAAAAAAACAAAACAAAACAAAAATTATTGACAAATCTTCTCCTTGATCATAAATACATGAATTTAAAAATTATGTTTGATTCAATACCCTTTTGAATCAGTTGATGCTTTTTAGATAGCGTATCTCTCAGTTGTGCCGCCTGGAGTGCAGTGGCACTATCACAGCTCATTACAGCCTAGACCTCCAGGGCTCAAGCAATCCTTCCACCTCAGCCTCCCAAGTAGCGAGTAGCTGGGACTACAGGCATGCACCAACAATTTTCTTTTTGTAATGGTTATTATTTGTAGAGATAAGTCTCACTCTGTTGCCTTGTTAGTCTCCAACTCCCGGGCTCCAGTGATCTTCTCACCTCAGCTTCCCAAAGTGCTGGGATTACAGGCATGAGCCGCCACTCCCATCTGAATCAATTTTTTAAACTCCCTTCAGATACTAATTGATAGTTGTACTCTCTAGTTGCAGACGTAAACCTTTTGACATGATTCCTTAGGTAAATGAGAAGGTAAATGAGAGCACTATTTTTTTTTTTTTTTTTTTTAGACGGAGTCTCACTCTTACCCAGGCTGGAGTGCAGTGGTGTGATCTCGGCTCACTGCAAGCTCTGCCTCCCAGGTTCATGCCATTCTGCTGCCTCAGCCTCCTGAGTAGCTGGGACTACAGGTGCCTGCCACCACGCCTGGCTAATTTTTTTGGTATTTTTAAGAGATGGGGTTTCACCATGTTAGCCAGGATGGTCTCAATCTCCTGACCTCGTGATCTGCCCTAGAGCACTATTCTTGAGAAGTGGTTAGTCTAACAACACCTTACAGGCCAATTAAGCCAAGTGAAAGAGTCCTCAAAGGGATAGCAGGACAGAGATGAAGGGGAGTCAAGTGTCTGTCTCTCTCGACCATTCTGCCTATTTCCACAGAAAATCTGGAAATGTCTTGCCCTTTGCCAAATGTACATAGGGATGACTAGTTCAGCAATTTGTGACAAGTTGCCAGAAGATTGTTTATTTATGTTTGGCTGAAGTTTGTTACTCACAGTTATTCCTTTTGGTCTTATATTCTATGTCTGATAAAATTCCCTTATCTAAGAGCAGTGATTTCGAGGATCTTCCTTGTGTCTGATTTTGCTGTGAGGGTTGGATAATCCTGTATATTCCCATCTCTTCTCCTTTACTCTCACACAGTTTTATTATAACATTGTGTTTGTTTTTCCAAATTTCCTGTGTTTTCTAAATTTGGAGCCTAAGAACTATAAACAATTAATACTCTATATGAATATGGCTTAGGATACTATGGTTTCAACCAACAGCCACAATAACTTTAGGAAAGTAAGTTGTCTTAAAACTATAATCAGTAGGATTTCCTAAATACTGTTTAAAAAGGAAATTAGTTGATTTTGATTTATGAGAAAATTTTTAAGCTGTGTTAAAATTTTATCTAAAAAGCACATACAATTAGGAGTGATAGCAAGTTACCTTGCTTTTAACTTTATTTTGGTGGTACCTTATTATAAATTAAATATATTAAAAATGTCAATGTGCTTGTAAAAGTAATTTTTATTGTAATATTACAGTGAACCTTTTGAGTTGAATTCTTCATTGCATAACCATAATTTCTACATAAACTCCATGAAGAGTTAGGGAATGAAATGAGGGAGAAACTGGGCCACTAGGGTTTTAAGTTAAATTTCATTTCAGAGAAAGCTGAGACACTTTCATTTTTTCTTGTGCTAGTAATCAATTCAGAAAATGACAAGAAAAGCGCTTCTTAGAGTTATCAAGAAATTAAACTTTTTGCCAGCAATTTTTCTTCTTTGTTCTCTTTCACACTGAAAATATCCAATTATAGAAGTGACCATGACAAAACTTGATAATGTTATGAGATCCCTGGGGTGTCACTTCACCAGCTGGAAACCTGTGTGGCCAGTGGTGCCTTTGCCTGAGTTTTGCTCTTGCCCACTGGGCCCACTCGGCCTGGCAGGCTGAGCTCAGCTCACGCTACTGACCTGGATCCCATATCTGTCAAGGGTGAGTGGAGCGGCAAGGGTTGTGTGAGTGAGTGAGCATGGGGTCCGGCCACTGTGCGCAGCCAAGCATTCTGGCTGCAGTGGGGCGGCAGCTCCAGGCACCACCACGGGTGCTACCTCCCTGCGAGGCTGCTGTTAGACCAGATGTACAGCAAGCAGCTTCCACAGCTGGCACTGGGAAATGCGGTGGCACTCAAGGTTGAAGACACCAGGAACTGCAGAAACCCAAAGAGAGTGTCACAGCCCTGGCTTGGGGAGCTACTAAGTCTGGGCTCCCTGAAGGGCCACAGCCCTTCTCTCCTTGTTGCCTGCAATGTGGAGAGCAAGGGGTGGTGTTTCAGCCCTGTTTGTGTTACAGCTCCTTCAGCCCCACCATTCAGGAGGACCTGAGTTCTTGTCCTGCAGCCAGAAAGAATGAAGTATGCAAACAAGTGGAGAATGAGCAAGGCAAAGAGGAGCTTTATTGAGTGATAGAACAACTCAGAGGAGACTCACAGTGGGTAGCTCCTTTCCTCAGGCAGGGTGTCCTGAAGAGTGTTCAGCTGTCAGCAGAGAGGAGGCCCTGGAGTGGGTAGCTCCTCTCCACAGGTCCATTTTCCCATTGTCTTCTCAGCTCTCAGCAGAGAAGAGACCCTGATGTGGGTAGCTCCTCTCCACAGCTGGTGGTCCTGTCATCTATTTTCAGCTCTCAGCAGAGGAGACCCTGGCATGGGTAGCTCCTTTCCACCGCTGGTCATCTTGTGATCACTTTTTAGCTCTCAGCAGAGAGGAGACCCTGGGGTAAGTAGCTCCTTTCTGCAGCTGGTGGTCATCCAATCTCTTTTTGAATCTGCCTAAGTCCTGGGGTTTTTATGGACTTCAAAAGAGAGGAAGTATGTGCTGATTGGTCCATGTGAGGCCATGGGCAGGCCCAGAAAAAGCATTATAAGTTCCCACTCTGCAGGACTGGTAGCCCTGCCCCCAGGCTTCAGGCCTTTCCCCACTTGAAGACGGGGCTTTACCAGAGACCCGTGTCTTTCCACCCAGTAGCCTATCTGCCTCCTACCGCTGTTCATGATGCCAACACTGTTTGTGTTGAGGGATGCCAGCAGGCCAGCTCTGAGCTGCCTTCAGCCTCCCTCAGCCTCCATCCCATGCTCCTCAGTGCCCAAAGTCTGGAGGAGTCCAAGGCAGCAGGGGGCTGGTGTGTCAGTGCTCCCCAAGAGTGCACATACCTGGCCAGGTTGCAACGGCTCCCAGGTTCAGCCTCCACTTTGCTCTGATATTGGAGTGGGTGCTTGGAGTGGGGAGAGGCCAGGCGGAAGGAGCAGGCACCCTCAGGCGCTTGGAGTAGGGAGAGGCCAGACGGTGGGAGAGGGGCTTCCAGGGTTCCTGAGAGTGGAGAGATGCTGAAATTTATAGCTACAGCTTGGGCAGCTGCAGGTGTGCCAGGGAGAGTGGGGCTCCCGCCTACTTCCAGCCCCCAAGAGCACAGGCATGCCCAGGTCTGCAGCCACAGCTGGGTGTCACAGCTGCGCTTGGGGCGCATAAGTCTCCTGCCCTGCCAACTCAGAAGGGGGTGGAGCTTCTGCCTGTTCCTGGCTTTTGCTGACTCCATGGTGGCAGCCCTGGCCAGTCCTCTCCCACTGTTTCCGGCATTGTGGCAGCAGCCACTCCAGACGGGCTGCCACTGGCGTCAATAAGATGTTTACCAAAATGTCTGTAAAGAGAGCCACTCACAACTTTATATTCATCTACAAGAACCCTCAAATAAATTTAATCCCCATTTGGGCTTATCCCTCAAATGTAGCTCTGAGTACTTATTAGTTATTATTCTGGTATCCCTACATCTAATAAGATATAGAGTGGAGTGTACACAGTCTCCAGGAATCAACCAGCCTGTAAATGAGTGAAGTCTTCCGGTGATATATCAGCACCATGATAAATGGCCCCACCCAAGGTGATGTCAAAATATTAACATTAGTGAGTGGGACAGACCATGGCAACAGGAGCAGCTTCTGTCCTTTCCTTATGGGGCAGTTACTAGTCAGCTCCAGCCAATTGTGACCGTATAGGAATGGTGGCCTAGGATTGCCAGAACTGTTAAGTAAAAAATCTCATTTTAATGGAAATACTCTGATTTTTCAATGTTGTTAATTGATTTAAATTTTAAAAGAATGTATGTGGGCTAAAAGGTTTCATTGACAATATTTGAAGGAAAAGCCCAACTAGATAGAATCTTGTGGCAATTCTAGTAAGTATGTGGAAGATGGAGGGAAGAAGGGCAAGAGTGTAAACAGGAAGATAGTTTCAGACTGTCCAGATGGATTATAATGGTGGCGAGTACTGGAACAGTAGAAAGCATTCTGGAGACAGAATAAAGTAAGAATAAAGAGTGGGCTAGCGACTTTCAGGGGATAGAACAGGTAGAACTCAGAAGCCAATTGTATATGGATAAGCATTTATAGAAGAATAGAAGTTTCAAGTTTCTCTAGAGTCCCAGAAAAAAGAAACTGCTAGGGCTCAGGTGGAATGTGCATATTTTTTAACAGTACTCTGAAATCCAATTATCTGCCTTCTGCAAGTGCAGGTACCACTCCTGCACACACAGAATAATTATGCTATCTATGGACTCACTTTTTATTTTTCAATCAGAGGATGTGCTGGTACCATTGCTGCATTTGCTTGAAAGGTCACAGCTTCAGTGAAACGTTTAGACGCTGGAAAACAAAGATGAAAATAGAATGCCAGAGCGATTTTGTAAAACAGATTGAAGAAAAGCTAACGGAGGTCAGACTACAGTCACTGGCAGGAGAGAAGAGTGAGCGAGGCAAAGTCATAAACTAAAATCTCTGCTGTAGACTGTGATGCTAGAAAAATGGGAAAGTGGAGATACAGGGGCAATTCTTCCCTTTCTGAGTTAGCTAGATACTGAAAAATGAACAACGGATGGATCTCCATTGAACGTCCCTGTAGGGGGAAGATTCTGTCTGTTGCTTAAAGACAATGTTTAAATGACCTTTAAAATCCTGGGGATATCTGTCATCTCTATTCTAAGACAAGAATAAGAAGAGTTGGCAGGGGCAAATGATAGAACAGGGAATGAAAAGCAACAGCCATTTCTATTCAGTAGTATTCATTGGAAACTGTCAGATACAAGAAAAGGCCCTAATGATCCACTATTGATTAAAGCACAGTCCAAACTCTCAAGGCAGATACACATTTAAGTGTCTGATAGCAATGAAATAGAATGAATATTGTATTAGCCCTCTTAGAGAGGGTGAGCTTCAGAGTCCCAGGAAGAAATAATGAGATCCAAGTGGCCATGTCCGGTTGTTGGAAAGAAGGGCCTGGTTTCCGAAAGAGACGTCAAGGCTCAACACAATCGCTTAGAATATGGTTTAGGAGTTAATTCTAGCAAACACTAGAGATGACTGGTATTTCTCGAAGAGAAAATGGACAGCACAAAGAATGCTGTACCAAGGGTAGATCCCAGACAATTCTCAAAGTCTGGTAGACAGGGGTTTACCAGATTCACACAGGATAGGCAATGCCTTTGTCATTCTTCACCTGTACATTGAGGGAAATTTAAGCAGTTGTGGTCATAAACACTCAAAAGTGGAGAAGACCAATGTAGGTTTGGGAATGATTAAGTTAAATATAACATTGATAGCAAAAAAAGTAAAAACTCTGCTCTGCAATTAATATGTGGGATGAGAAGCAGTTTGACATTCAACATAATTTTATATGTTGTATGGAATCCCCTCCATTTAGCTATCTCATCTTCTAGGTTTAAATTCTGTCCCAACTCCTTCATGAAGCCTTAGATAATCCAGAAAACAGGTTGTTAATTTTTGCACTGCTGAGTGTAGGAGCAGTTATGTCTGTCACTTTCTTGATAGTTACTGTTTTGTCATCTTGCCTTATCAGCTTGTGCGTATATGCCTGATTACTAGGGTGATGGTTATATGTGGGCATTCAAACTGGAACACTTTGGAGAGTGAAACTTGGAAAGAGAGATTGCTATTGGGGCTTTGAACAGTTACTGAGGACAACAGGCATAAATAGACACTGCCCTGAGCAACCTAGGCTGTGTGATCCCTGAACTTATTACCATACCTGGGTCATATGGTTCTTCTGTCATCTCAAGGCCTTGCACAGAGCAGCACTTAATGACAACATTAGATACTATTAAAAGGACCATGGATGGCACATGACCCCAAACTCTTTATTTGACAGACGAATAAACTGAGGTTCAGGGAAGTTAAGTGACTTTCCTGTGGCTGCACAGCTAGTTCTTACCTTGAAGGTTCATTATCTTCATGCTTAACTTTGTTTTCTTACTGATACCCTAGATAGATAGATTTTCTCAGATATTCCCCTATGCTTATGGCCTGGTGGATTAATAATGTTTTCTTGACTCTGGTCAGATTCTGATGTGTAACTTTTGCATGATCTGGGTGTTTCTGTTGTATCCTTCAAATTCATGTGTTGAAACCTAGTAAGCAATGTGATAGTATTAGTAACTGAGGTTTTAGGAAGTGATTGGGTCATGAAGGTGCTCAGAAAATGTTAATTGAATTAACAAATGATCGTGGAAACACTGATTCCTATAAATGAAAGGGACTTAAAAATAATGTAGTCAGGTTCTCTAATAAGTAGGAAGAAACAAGCTCAGAAAATATTACATGACTTATTCGAAGGTCAATCAGCCACTGATAAATCCAGATGAAAACTTAGTTCTCCTGGGTCTTTCATTTCCCGAACCAGTGTTTTGCCTACAATGTCCCACTATTTCAAAAGTGATTGACAGTAAAATATTAGAGCCCTATATTTTAAAGTGACTTCATAATCATTTTTGTTTTTTCTTACAACTTTCCAAATGCCGCCTGATGTTACTGGACTCCCCACTACAAACCTGTGAGTCTGGCAGGAAGCTGAATAGCTTTACAAATTAGGCAATCAAGACTCAGGATTTAAGTGACTTGGACTGAATTGGCTCAATTTCTTCAAATATAGAAAGCACAAAGAAACCTGGTCAATCTTACTACTGTCCTTGAAAGAATGTTTTTTCCTAATTCAGCAAGGCGAAACTGTTAGCAAAAATGTTCTTCAACAAGGGATTTGTGATTGTATGTTAAAAACCTTTCTCTAAGGCACTTATCACTTAAGTAACAGTGACCTGATTCATTGTTGTTTTTGTGGGGAATTGTAACAGTAGGGAAATCATGGTTCTTCATTGTTTTAGTGAGATAGGTGAATTTGGAATTGTGTACCAACTGAGCTAAGGCAAAGGTCTATAGTAAAACAGTTAGAATTCTAATTAAAGATATGAATAGAAAATGCAGAAAATAAGTAAATAAAAATAAATCTACAGATCAGTTGCATGCAGAGTGAGTATGAATGTGTCATGTATGATGCTGAGTTACTGATGTGACTCTGAGCATATGTGACTCTGTGGGCTCACCCCATAGGACTTGGTATTTTCTGATGGGTTCACACTATCTCTAATTAGGGAACATTTAAGCTTATGTTTGCTGTGTTAGAGAACATCGACTTAAATCTACCCTATTAACAAATAGAGTTTCCCAGGTTGTTTTGTTGCTTTGCTCTGCTGAAGTTCGATTTAGACTATTTCTAAGTAAATTAAACGTGAATGAGAGAAGACCGTTAGAAGAGGCAAACATTCTCAGTTCTTCCAGAATCCTTCCTAAAAAGTAGCTGAACCACCCTTTCCCTGGGATTTAGCAGAGATGTGAGTTGCCTTATGGAAGGCAGGGGCCATGCTTTGTTGACAATCTTTATTTCCAGAACCTCAATGAGGACAAAGCTTATAAAAAGCACTCAGTACACACTGGCTGAATAAACTAATGAGCTGCAGTCTGGAAGCCTTCCTGGGACAGACTCTCTGGACTTTAGTAAGATGGAGAGCTTCCTTGGAGGTCCCCACACACTTATCTTGACAGTGACCTTACTGGTTTGTAATGAATTGTTGATGTTTCTTTCCCACTAGAAAGTTATCTCCCAGAAGTTATTTTTTGCCAGCTGTGAATCTCTGTAATCTGTGAACACACACACACACACACACACACACACATTTAGTATATTAATTGAATTGTAGAGGTTTTACATGTCTAGACTTCTTATACTAAGAGGGTACCATAGACAGCATATAGGCATGAAACGATTGACTCAAAAGCAAAAATGTTATTAAGACAGAACTGAGATGAGGGTTCCAGTATCTTGAGAGTCTCCCCTGGCCAGTGTTTCATCTCCTTCACCTATGCACCCATCTGACAATTTAAAAAACTAAAGCTTGGAGATTCATGTTGACAATTTTGTATTATCAGTGTATGTGGTATATATAGCTTTCCCCTAATTTGGTTGGAGATATGTTTTGCTAGCTTCCCAGAAACTAGCACCTTTCACCAAAGTGGGAGCTGTCTTAAGGTGTGCCCCCTTACTTGGGATAAAGCTATGGGCTATGGAATCACACAAGCCCGTGTTTGTATTTTTTTTTTATTTTAATTTTTAAACACTTATATAAAATTAAGGGGTAAAGTGCAGTTTGGCTTCCTGGATCTATTGCTTTAGAAGTCTGGGCTTTTAGTGTAACCATCACCTGAATAATGTACATTGTACCCATTAAGTAATTTCTCATCCCTCAACCTCTCCCACCCTCCCACTCTTCCGAATCTCCAGTGTGATTGTTCCACGCTCTACGTCCACCTGTATACGTTATTTAGCTCCCCTTTATAAATGCGAACATGCAGTGTTGGATTTTCAGAAAGCCTTTCTGAGCCTTGTTTTTCTCATCTGTGTAACTGGGATTTGAATGCCTTCCTGAGGGACTCTCAACCCTGGCTTAACCCCTCTCGTCTCCTCCCTCCCTGCACTAATGCCTGTGACTCTCTTCTGTCTGCTAGGGCGGGATCAAAAGTTAAAAATATCAGCATATTTCAACCTCATTTCAGTGTTCTTGATGTTGTTTTCAAAACTTGAGTGTTACTCCTCCCTTTACCACAGCTAGGTTGTCGTGTTCTTTCACAGTGCTTTTAGTGTTGCTTTTTATTTTCCCCTATGTCATTATGTTCTGTGTTAGTCTGCCCTGCAAGACTCTAAGCTTTATGATGATTAGAGACTTTGTCTGTTTTATTTATGCATGACTAACAATCAGTTTTGAATCTTGCACAAATGTGGAGTGCACGGTTAATGAGGGAATATGTAGTGTATGGGTTAAAAGGCATGAGCTCCACAGCAAGCCTGAGCGCGGAGTCAGTGAGCTGAGGTGAATGGGACCATCTGCAGTTTCAAGATGATCTTATCGGGATCAAACTGATGTAAAAAACCTTATTTTGTACTACAATAAAAGTTTAAAACTGAAAAAAAAAATCATAGAATTGAAATTAAATGAGATTAATCTGTTTTCTGTGGTTTATAACAAAATACTTGCAACTGGGCAATTTATAAAGGAAAGGAATTTATTTCTTACAGTTATGGAGGTTGAAAAGTCCAAGGTTGAAGGGCCTTCTTGCTGGTGGGGACTCTGTAGAGTCCCGAGGTGACACAGGGCATCACACAGTGAGGGGACTGAGCATGCTAGCTTAGTTCTCTCTTCCTCTTCTTATGAAGCCACTGGTCCCATGCCATTAAAACCCATTAAACCATTAATCTGGGAATTAAGTTTCAACATGAGTTTTGGAGGCGACAGATATTCAAATCGTAGCATGAGCCCTACACCAAGGCCACTGTGTCACCCAGGTTAGTAACCAGTAACACGTACATTTTTCATTAGTGTCTCTCAGTTACTGAAGTATGAGGATCCTGCCTGATACCTTTCGTCTGTATTATTGGTGGTCGGGATGATATTATTTTATATGTCCTAAACAGCACCAAATATAAAGATCTCTATAATGCCCTTAATTTTTTTTTCAATTTAGCTTTTAAAGTTATTTGAGGTTTGTAGATTTTGCTGTTTATCTCGCAAAATAACTCTGTTTCAGTTACTGCGTCTTGAACTTACTATTTTCACCAGTTTAAATGTGTTGTAGGAATACTGGATTGGAATTCAGCATATGTAAGTTCTAGGCCCACTTTTCTTTTTTAGTCAATAAGCTTTGCCATTATACTTACATTTACATTGCTTATGCCCTCAAAGCCTAAGTCTTATTTGTGTAGTGAATAGGAACACACACACACATACACATTTATCAAAATTTGATAATATATAATTAATTTAGTATTATCAACTTGGGAATTACTGAATTCTCTTGCTGTGCATAAAGATTATTGAAAAGCAGCATCTACTCCCTTAGAATTTTCACATCTAGTATTCTTTCTTTATATTGTTAAAATAATTTTAATAATGATCTAAATTGGATATAAATTCAGGTAATTATTGCCATCATTTTGTATAAGTACTGTCATATCTGGTACTAGTTGTCTCTGACAGCAAAATAAAACATGATGATCAATATTTCTGATTGATTTTCTTTTTCCGCTGGGATGGTGTGAGCATACACTGTTCACAGCTGATTTTTGCTGCTGATCAGTCTCTATGAGGCAAAATTTCAATAATTGTTTTGTTTTTAGGTGACTGTCTTCTCTGATGTCCAGACCGATTTGCAGATTGCAAAGATCCACTTTGATAATAGAAAGAGATGCCATTAGATTAGGAAAAAAGCCAAAGCCACTTATCGCAGGAATTATGTGCTAACACAGTGGTTCACCTTAATGTTCTCTCTTTATAATGCCCCCTTTCAAGATGTGCATAATTGATATTGCCGTAAGCACTCTCCTGTTCTTTTGGCACAGCTAAAAGAATAGAGCGGATTAGAATACAGAATAAAGTCTCAGGATTGCACAACGGAATTACTCATATTCTATGTCATAAAATATTGCATTCATTAGAAATGAATATTTTCATTGCAAGTGAACTGAGACAGGCAGGTAGACAGAGTGATTCCTTTTATTTTGTTTCTCTTAGAAGGAATGATTCCAACAGCTGGTAAAAACACAACTAAGCTTTGGCATGTGCCAATCAACTATTTCACAATATATATTTTTTTTAGAGGAAAACACGTATATATCACAAAGTAACCTTTTCTCTTGTGGCAATCTCCTTAGGTCCCATTCATTTTTAGAACCACATGTATTCTTAGCACCCTGTGATACTTGCTGCCAGAGTGAACATATTTTCCCAGCCACAACCTGATTGCATGTTCTGGATTATACTCATATTCTCCAGAAATAATTTAAGGACTGAGATCAATAATGGTGCTCCCGAGGTGGGTGCCGTCGGAAATCTAACACATAATGTTTACCTGTAGGGATGATCAAGAACCTCTCTTGAAAAAATTAGGCCCTTATGGATATTTTAGAGCAACGTTTAGATTTTTTAAATAACAAAAATGATGATCAAGAACCTTTGTTGAAAGAATTAGGCCTTTATGGATATTTTAGAGCAATGTTTAGATTTTTTAAATAACAAAAATGATGATCAAGAACCTCTGTTGAAAGAATTAGGCCTTTATGGATATTTTAGAGCAATGTTTAGATTTTTTAAATAACAAAAATGATAATGAGAATGATGATAGATTCTGCTTGTTGAGTGCTTTTTGTCTTCATAAATTTACATGAGAAGGGTGTTAATGTGTCCATTTTATGAATTAGTCATCTGACCCTCAGAACACCTAAATAACTTGACACAGCTGGGTGAGCAATGGAACCAGAATTTGACCTCCACACTGCCTGATTATGAAGCTGTGTATTCTGTCTGCTTTTAGCTGCTGCCTCTTATTTCCAGTTCCAAGGTCAGTCTAAAACAGTCTGCCCAAACACCCACATATGTTGAATCCTTGTGCTGAAGGCAGGTGGTGCCACGGGCTTTTCAGGGTGAGTGCTTTATTTTTCAAGAAGCGTAGAGAATTAATTCATTAAGTGGAACTTGAGAGGCTACTCAAATATCTGAGCTGCTGAGAAGTTCAACCTTTTTAATTATGTGGAGTGAGACTTCCCACAATGTTAAACCTTTGGAATGGTGCCAAACTCAGAAGCTCCTCTGCAGTGATTCTGAATTGACCGAATAGAGTCAAATAGCTGAGATGAAGTCAAGATCTGAACACTCCAACCGGCATGTTGCAGTGGTTCTGCCACACAGGAAAAAGGAAAGGTGGGCTTTTGTTGCTAGTGAAGGGATAATGACCAATGAAAAAAATAAAACTGAGCAAAGAGAGACAAAGAAGGAAATGAGACAGTGAGAGAGAGAGAAAATGTAGAGATGAGCATAAAATCTGCAGAGAAAGTAAGTAAATGGTGGTGTCAGAAAAGGTAAAAGAAGGTGAAATATTTTGTGTAAGGGATGACAACAGGGTGCCATGTGACAGCTATTCTAAGAGCAGAAAAGAAATCTAAGACTAAAGAAAGAAATCATTTTTGTGATCAAGAGAAGGATTAGGAAACAAAAAACAATTTAATTATTACAGATAATATTACTAATTATTTTCATTACACATACAAAGTACTTCTGCATGTAATATTTCATTTAATTCCCTCACAATATTCCTGTGTAATTGGTTAAGTGGATATTTCAGACTTTCTTTTAGAAATATGGAAACTTAGTGGCTGACTTATCTAATTTCTTATTTTTTTGGAAGATATATTTTCTTACAGCTTCAAAAATCACCAACATGGCACATGTATACATATGTAACAAACCTGTACGTTTGCACATGTACCCTAGAGCTTAAAGTATCATTAATAAATAAATAAATAAATAAATGACTTGTCTAATTTCTAAAATAAGTGGTAGAGTTGAAACAAGAAAATGTGTTTTTTTTTTTTTTTTTCACTATGTGCTGCTGGACATTGTTGTGTGTTGTTAAAAGTACATCTGCCATAACACAGCTTTACCACATATGCTTGGGGGCATTTAATTACTGGGCTAGTCTGGTCTTCATTTGAAATACCCCTAGGGGATAGTGACATGTAAAATGTACAGCACTGAGTGTATTTCCAACTATTGCATTTTACTAACCTGAGACTGTCGGGGTGCTTTTATTATAAAATGGAGATGAAGTATGGAAAAAAGGTATTACTTCTGTTATTACAGCTTTGGTGGTTATAGAAGGTGATGAACTGAAACATCAGGACTTGTGGATTTGGCAATAGAGACAAGGCCACCTGCAGAGTAAAAAAAGGGTGATGTCTATAAAGAGAATTGTGAATAACTGTGCTCGTCTGTTCTTTCTGTTTACCCAGGATCTCTATTCCTCATCTTCTTGGTTGTGAATACATTAGGTGGTGTTGACTTATCTCCACTTCTCTATCCAACATTGATTGGCATATGCTTTGCACAGGGCCAGTGTTCTCCTTGGCTACTTTCTGCCAGAGTACATGGAAAAAACAGATATTGCTCAGTTGTATATGGGTCTGGGGTGGCCACTTACCATTTTATTTTTGGGAGCCTGATGGAAAACCCAGGACAACTGGAACCCTTGGTCCCACTAATTGAGCCTCTAGAAAATAGAATCACCTGAATCCATGGACTTGCCATTTGGGGTAACAAATAAATCCTCAAGCTGGTATAAGTTGAGATTTGGTCACTGTAAATCAGTCAAATACAAATGCAGGGAGTTGGTGCATCATAATAATAACCAACATTTATTGAATGTATGCTACGCTAGTAATCATTCTTTAATCATTTCATTCTCACAGAAATCCTATGGTGTGCATGTCATTACTGTCTCCATTTTGCAGGAAGAAACAGAGACAGAGTGGTTAGATGATTTGTTAAAGATCAGAGATAGGAAGAAGCAGAGCTGGGATTTGAACTCAGAAAGTCTAGCTGTACTCTGTGAACTCTAGTCATTATCTGCCTCTCTTTGTGTATATCACCTTGCCATATATGTGTAAATGTCTTTATCTTTCTGTATCTGCATCTGTATCTGTCTGTTATCTCTCTGAAATATGCAAATTCTTGGCAAGAATGGAATTTATGTTACAAATTAGAATATTAATGTTGATTCTGTGCATGGAAATTAGTATCTCAAATTTCATCCCAGTGTTGTGGACAATAATAGAAATTACTATTAGAGCTTAAAAAGAAACTGTAGATCTATGTGTGTTTTCAAAAGAGTATAACAGGAAAATTAAAATAATTAAGTATAATATTGAAGCATCCATATTATGTGACATTAAGTCTCAGTAAGAGACTGAGTTGGTTAGCTGATCAAATCTTTTTGCAGTTAAAACAAAACAAACAAAAGAACAGAGGCAATCACATATAAGGGCATATTTAATATGACTATTATTGAGGAGAAGATTGCAGTGGGGAAGAACAGATACTTAGTAAAAACTAAAATATCTGTGAGTCAGAACATTTAGCCAATCCAGGTACTAAGACATTTTAAAGTCAGATGAGTTATCACAAAGCTAGAAGACAAACAACACTGTACTGGGGAAGCTGTCTAATTTAGTTAATCCTAACTTAGACAGTTAGTGAATCCGGTGCCAAGATAACATGTCGAATTGAAAGGGTTAACTTTTTCACTGTGCATCACTGATATAAGGTGCTCTGAAAAATAAATTTTATTACTAATAAGTGTCAAGGTCCTATGTAACTTCCTTTTGCAAGAAAAAAAGCAAGACAACGAGGTAAACACTTAAAAAAATCTGCTCTTACGCTTTTGGAAAAAAGAATTGTCTAAGAATCACGGTGATAATTTAGGACAGGGGTAGGCAAATGGGCCAAATCTGGCCCACCACCTGTTCTTGTAAGGCCTGTATACTTGGAACCATTTTTATGTTTATAAATGGTTGATAAAAGTCACAAGAAGAATAATATTGTTACTGGTGAAAATTATATGAAATTTAAATTTTAATGTCCATACATAAGTTTTATTGGAATATAGCCACAGTAATTTCCATATTGTCTATGACTGCTTTTGTGCTATGCCAGCAGAGTTGAGTAATTGTGATAAAGATTGTATAACCCGCAAAGCCTAAAACATGTACTGATCCTTTACAGAAGCAATTTACCAATCCTCTATTTGTATAATAGAGCAATGGTATTGGGAGGTACTTGAAATGTTGTAAGGAAGCAGAGTTAGTGCCTAGAAACAAACAAACAAAGTGACAAATAAGTGAGTATATGTGGGTAGGTTTTAAACATCCTTCCCATTGTCTCGATATTGCTTCCTGAATTAAAATGATAAACCAAAATTGCATCCAAATATGCAGTGCAGTTTTAGAACTTCTTTTTTTTGTGACAAGTTTACACAACCTTCTTTGAGAGGTGATGTAGTGGGTTATCGATTTCAGCGTAACACAGAACACATGTATTTAATAATAGAATGACTTCATGAACACTGTATCCTATTGAAATATGTAGTCTCATAAAGATAAAGCAGGGACACATTTGGGTTTTGAAATGAGGTTTTCTTAAAATACCCGTGTTAATTCTGAAAACGTAGCCATTCTTGGACTTCATTCACCTCATCAATGGACTTGGAAAGGGAAGCAGGATTCAAAAAATGCAGGTCAGCTAGCAGAAAGATTATGATCCCCGTTCGCCATTGTACTGCAATCTAGAAATTACAGTTAGAATGGTGTGGACATAGGAGAGGCAAAGAAAAAAGTACTAAAAAAGGGCCAAGTAATTCCATATTTTGGAGTTGACTGTCAGATTGTTGTGCTTATGCTGTTTGTCTGTTTATAATTACCAACCAGCTTTTTTTCTTATCTCTACATTTATAAATTCTACCCATGTATTATATTTATTTAAAAACAATTGAAGCATATACTATATGCAAAATGTATATCTCACTGTGCAGGCTGAAGAATGATAATCAACTTTTTCATGTACCCATCTTTAATCTCTCAAACACTGTTTCCTCTGTGTTCTTAGGTAATACTTTTTCTATTTTCTCTTCTAATTGCTTGTGCATATGTGTCCTAAATTCTTCTGAAATACTGTGAGTTTCTTCAATGCATGATTCTTGACTCATTCATGTTTGGTTCCCATTACCTTCAACATGTAAGGATTTAAATATGTGTAGAGTGAGTGAGTGAATGCATTGTAAGATCTCTGTGGTAAGAAATCATTTATTATCTGACTATTCCTTGTAGATACTATGCTTAGGGGCAATTAGCAAATGTTGGAATTGAATGCATTGAAAGATCCTGTTAGTCTATCTAGGCACCTCTTGAATGTTTGTGCACAGGTACTGTGCTGTGTTATGTGTTGTTCATTCATTTTCATGAGAGTAATAAGTAAAATATAAAACTTACTGAGGAGTTTGAGACTACCCTGCCTGTTCATTGAAGACCTCATATTGTCATATTAATTGCAATTGTAATTGTCATAATCTTTCTTTCTCTTTCTAACTATTTCTGGTAGTCATGTCAAGTTGAATTTATATGCTAGGTTTGATGAAGAGGTGGGTAGCCATGGAGTGTGATTGGAAAAATGGAGTGTGATCTAATGGAAATAAACTGGGGAGAACTTAGCAGGGCCAGTTGGTCCAGATTCTCTTCTGCATCCTGTTTCTTCAGAGATAGGATTTTCCTTTCTTCTGGGAATATGGAAGGCACCTCTGGAATGAGGGTATTAGGACCTGCTTCAAGGGAAGGTCAGAAAAATCCTTCCTGGATTTTAGGACCAAATTTCAGGGGAATATGAGAATGACTTTCCTGCTTCTGCTATAGTCTCCAGTGTCAAGGTGTGATATTTTGGGGGGAACATGTCTTAAACCCCATCAAACTGTATTATCTAACCCTTGGTTTCCTCGTCTGCAAAATGGAAATGAAAACATCAGTTGTATAATGCTAATGGAAAGATTAATCAAGATAAAATATAAGATCCTTGACAAAGTCCTCATAATATAAAAGGTGTTCAAGAAGTGGAAGCTATTATTGGTAGTTGAGTTTTATTTTGTCCATTCTCCCAATAAATAACAATAGCTTTTAATAAGTGTTAATTTAGTTTTCAGAAGATGCTAATTTACAGGATGAATCATATTTTGTACAAATTTGGGGCTTTTACCCTTCTTTAAGAGGATTTGAGTAACATCTACTTTAAAATAATATAAAGCAAAACATTTATTTTCTGATGATAAAGTTTTAATTCTGAAATATGGGTATGAAACACTAATTTTTACTGAGCACTTATTATTTGCCAGATACTGTTCTAAGTACTTTACAAGGAATTAACTCTAAATCTCACAACATCCCAGTGAGGTTGGTAGAATGGCTCTTTACAGATGAGGAAATTAAGGTACAGAAAGGAATAGAAATGGCAGAGCCTAGAGGAAAATCCAAGCTGTTTTACTCTTAGCCCTACATTAATAATCGTTGTAATAATGTTACCTCAATATGAAAGAAAGCAGTATTTGAAGTAACAATTATCAGAGATAATTTAGAAGACTATTACTTCTTAAAAATCTGTATTAGGTGAAAATATATGCCAGATTGAAATGGCAACATACAATATTTAGAAAAAGCAAAAGTATCTCCACAGAGCTCTAAAAATTTAATGTTAAAATATTTGTACATAAAATGTGTAAAAGTATTTGCATATAATATAGTATAGTATGTAAAACCTAGTGTCAAAGTATTTGTACATAAAAAGCATTTGTACATCATTGAGTACTGTTAATATAGGAGAGAGTAATATTTGAAGTAATGACTTCTATTCAGAGACAAATATTACTTGCTAGGAATCTGTATTAGGTGAAAAATGTGCCAATTTGAAATGGCAACATAGACTGTTTAAAAAAAGCAAAAGCATCTCATTGGAGCTCTAAACATCTAGTGTAAAAGTATTTATATATAAAATGTAGGTCAAATTAGTAATAAGGTATGAGGAGCCTCTTGTCAGAGACATATATGGTAGGCATTTAAAAAATCTTACTGAACTCTGAGTCAACTTTCTGCATGTTATGGTTATTACTCTGAAAATTTTCAAGATATGGATAATTACTTTGGGGCATGAATTAGCAAATAATATATTTTATTGATGAATAATAAATCCCGGCAAATGTTCAAAGCGTTTTACTCTTTCGGCACTTACAGATTCTGCCAAGGTGTGTGGTTTCTTGTGATTGCCATCAGTTTCTGAGAGAGGGGTTCCTAAAAAGGAGGAGAGTTTCCAGTGGTCTTCAGCATAGATTTTGCTGCTGAAGGATACCACTTTTAACCAGGTGCTGCACAAAAGTAGCAACGTTTTTTGAGAGCCTGAAGTTATAGCTTGTTTTCAGATAATCTTAAGTGCACTGACTCTTAGGAAATGATTGTTTCAAGGGAACCACCACAATATTTTACAAACAACGAATCCTTACTCGTTGTTTATTTCGGAGCTAATTTTAAAAATATATCATTTAGGTTTTCTGACACCCTGTATATCTCCAATCACTTTAAGAACCCTTCAGAAAATTTCAAAACAACCTATAGATTTTGACCTATAGATTTCGTATGGTTCAAATGATTTGCTTGGAATACTTTTAGGAGAACAGGGATATGTTCCATGAAATTGGACAGTCATCTTAAAATCTTTGAAGGGTAGCCAGATACCAGTGATCACTTATGCAGAAATAAAATTTATAGGCAGAAGTTCCTGGATGCATATGAAGAGGAAAAGAGCCATTGGGAGAAAGAATAAGGTTGGAAATCACATTCTTTTTCAACACAAGGAAGAACATTCTCATGATAAAATCTTATAAAATTGTGATGGATTGGTCAAATAAACTAATAGTTGCCTGCTAACAAGTGTTTAAAAAGAGACCAGTTAACCATCTGTTAGGTATAATATGGGAAGAATTCCTTTTGGGCTGCTGAGTTTGGATTAAATGATCTGTATGGACCTTTTCAAATGCAATGACCTGAGAAAGCAAAATGGTAGCATGTTCTGATGTTAAGAATGTTGATGATCTCTGCCTTAGTTCATAAGCATTATGAGAATTCTAAGAAATAACATGCCTCAGAGTTCTCCCTAAAAGTTTCCAAGGATAGCTTCAGCAGGAAAAAATAATTTTATAGTTATTTTAAAAATAAATTTTATGAAACAAACATTAGGAAGACACATAAAAAGCAATTTATAATGGTTTCTTTCACATGCTCAGTAGCAACCATTAATTTCAAAGCAGATGGAGCTCTGTTAGGAAAATATCCCCATGATATAAGTTAGTTTAATTTGGTTGTCAGCAATAGAAACTGGTGATGCATGACATAATCAATAAAGAAATTTATTGATGAGACAGGATAGCTCACAGCACTGAAGAAAATTCTGAGACATTGACTTTCAAGTAAACCAGAGCCTTTATGCAGATTTGGCTATAACAAATTAATATATAGTGTCTTCAAGATGCCATTAAAGTGATGAATTCTGGGCATTTTATGTGTTTGTTTCACTCTGTTCAAGACTCATGTTTTAGTGAAAAAGTATTAAGAGAATATAGTTTCAAAGCCTTGCTCATTTCTTGGTTTGGGAAAGAAAAACTCTTTAACAACCCCACCAACATATTATTCAAGGGGCAGGGATACCTTCTCAAAGCAAAATTGGGGTGCCATTATTGGAAAAAGAGGGATGTAAGTTGGTCAGAAGAAAACACAGATGTGCACCATCTTGAGCCACTTTGGTTTGAAATATGAGTTTTCAACCCTATTTAACTTCTTTCAACATTGCCTCTTCCTCAAAATGCCTATTTAGTAAGAGCAGGGCACAACAGAAGAGAAACAGCTGTTCTGCACATAAAATAAAAGGCATTTAAAATTCAGAAAGTAACTTGTGCAACGTCGTCTACAGTGGAAGACTACAGACTACAGAGGAGACGCACTAGTGTGGTAGAATGTATAGGCTCTAAGGAGGGCGATCACCGGAATGGCATTCTTCATGCTGGGGATGGTTGATGGAGTTTCAGCACAGTTTTATCTAATATCCTCTTTCAAGTTGTTGCCTGTGCTTGCCATGCCCTAACCCATCTCCATTGTCCCAAATGTGCCCTACACAACTGCTGTGCATGATGAGCTTACCTTCACGGTACTTTGTAACTGTAAAGACCAATGTGTAGTGAGGAATTGTCGTAACAGAAGAAGTTTCTACAAAAGCCATGAAGTATGTTTGGTAAGTAAGCTCTTGATTAGGAAACTATCAACTATCCTGGAATTTATGAGAGTGATAAGATGTAGGGTGGGGAGGGAGAGTTTCCACCTTACGTGAGATGGAGATCCAAGGCATCTTACTTGCATAATAACGCATACACCAGCACTTTGTCCTCTAGCTATGATTCTTGTCTCAAACTTGATTCCATGTTCAGCATTGGTCCACATTCTTCAAAAAAAAGAGAACGTACTTATAGAAAAGCATGCTATTTCTTCTCTCTTTTTTTTTGAGATGGAGTTTTGCTCTTGTTGCCCAGGCTAGAGTGCAATGGCATGATCTTGACTCACCACAACCTCCTCTGCCTCCCAGGTTCAAGTGATTCTCCTGCCTCAGCCTCCCAAGTAGCTGGGATTACAGGCATGCACCACTACACTTGGCTAATTTTGCATTTTTAATCGAGACGGGATTTCTCCATGTTGGTCAGGCTGGTCTCGAACTCCTTACCTCAGATGATCCACCCACCTTCGCCTCCCAAAGTGCTGGGATTACAGACGTCAGCCACTGCAGCTCGTCTTCTTCATTCTTTTATAGGAAAGATAGGGGAATGTATCACCTGACATATATTACAAAATATTTTTCAAATACTTGGCATTGTTTTAAAGTTTCTCTGGAAGACTTAGAGACATCTAACTTCAGATTTCTATAATCTGACTTATGTTTGCATCACGTGAACTTTAATACAAATAAATCATTGTTAAATTGAGATAATACCTTGCAAATTCTAATGGAATATAATACTATTTATTAAAAGTTTAATTTTGATTTATTACTTATTCAATTACATTTTATTTGTGAATATAGATACTAGGATTTCTATCCTCTTATATATGCTGAAAAACTTTTAAATATAATAAAATTCAGTGTTGAGAGAATATAAATTTCAGTGAAATAGAGCATTTTGTCTTTATCTTGATCAAACTTGCTAGAGGCATATTTCCTTCTAAATGATTATTTTAATGTAATTCAGAAAACACAATTGTGCCCTCACAAATGACTTTTTTCTCTTGCTTACTATATTTTAAGTTACTCAACTATTTGAGTAAAGGACATTCATAGAAAATCATATGCAACAGTAAATACCATGTGGCTATTATGAGTAATAGGGAAATGAGATATTCAAGAGAAAAAATTTAGTTCATTACTTTGATTGATCAAATATATGCGCAGAAAATTTTGTAGTCCCATGAGAAAGTACAGATGTGTTTTTTTGTTTGTTTTTTCTAAGGATCCGTAGCCCCAAACTGTTTGTACCTCCCTATAGATACAAGTGTATACTTCTTTACACTGGTGAAAGAGAAATGGTGGGAAATTCAGCACAGAACATAGTGCTGATGGGTGTACTATCTTTCTAAGTGATATCATTGTTAATATATAGCCCAATACGAATTCATAAAAGTCTTGTGTGGTGATAGCATTAATGTATCCATAGATATAAAATGACGGTAGACCAGCAGGTAACCAGAATATATAGAAGAAATTCACTAAGGAAGTTATTTTGTTCTCCGTGGCTGGGGTGGAAAGGTTCTCCATGAGACCACGCCCTCTCATTATTGTCCACGTGGGGAGTAATAAAGCCCCATGTGAGCTACCAGTCCACGGAGAGCGTTAGGAATTGTCCGTTGCAATCGTCCCACTTGTACAGCACAAGAGTGAGAGCGATTTTTCAATACCATGAGAATAATTAGCTTGGCGGAAGTTCTGGCACTCTGCTCTCCTGACTTTTTTCATGTCACTTTCAGGGGGTTCCTGTTAGTTATTGCTAGTCAAGGAGGGTTGAAGATTAAAGAGTTGTCATTCTTCTTTCTGCCCTTTGGAGCCTGAAAGGCAACAATCAAGTGAAATATTTTCTTTTCCGTAATATAACAGAAGATGCAGGCCTTATTATTTAGTGTAAGGAATGTGAATTAGGAATTACTTCTTTTTCCTTGTTTTATATTTAATATTTTATAGCTTTTAAGTAATAAATTATTTTTGTAATAATTCATTATTTATGGAATATTTTTAAACAAAATGTAATGTAATTCCACAAAATGACAGACATAGGGCAAAAATCGTGCCTGGAGATAATTGGCCCAGTGCTGCCCAAAATAATTTAAGACATTATTTTAGTAGAAATGTTGATGGAATTTCTAAGAAAAGCCTTTTCACTAGCAATGACAGATAATCAGCTTGGATTATTCAGGATCCCAAACTCCAATTTATAAATTTTTTTTTCTATCTTTTAGCCATCTTAATTAAATGAATTTAAATTTTTGAAGCTAACTCATTTTGAGCAACTTCTATGGACTTATAATAATGAAATTATTTCATTATCTCTGAGAGGCATGGGGGAGAAAGAAACAGCCTATGGAAACCCTAAAAATGAGTAGTTGTCAATTTTTTTTCTGTTCTATCTATCTGCCTCTTTCTTTTCTTTTCTTGCTTTTTCTTCTTCTTTTTTTTTTTTTTTTTGATGGAGTTTCGCTCTTGTTGCCCAGCCTGGAGTGCAATGGTACCATCTCAGCTCACTGCGACCTCTGCCTCCGGGTTCAAGTGATTCTCCTGCCTCAGCCTTGCGAGTAGCTGGGATTACAGGCGCCCACCACCATGCCCAGCTAAATTTTTGTAGTTTTAGTAGAGACGGGGTTTCACCATGTTGGCCAGGATGGCGTCGAACTGCTGACCTCAGGTGATCCACCCGCCTTGGCTCCGCAAAGTGCTGGGATTACAGGCGTGAGCCACTGCGCCTGGCCATGTCTCTTTCTTTTGGAAATTTTTGGCTGGGCGCGGTGGCTCACACCTGTAATCCCAGCACTTTGGGAGGCAGGTGGATCACCAGGTCAGCAGGTCGAGACCATCCTGCTAACACGGTGAAACCTCGTCTCTACTAAAAATACAAAAAATTAGCCGTTAGCCGGGCGAGGTGGCGGGCGCCTGTAGTCGCAGCTACTCGGGAGGCTGAGGCAGGAGAAGGGCGTGAACCCGGGAGGCGGAGCTTGTAGTGAGCCGAGATCGTGCCACTGCACTCCAGCCTGGGCGACAGAGCGAGGCTCCGTCTCAAAGAAAGAAAAAGAAGAAAGAAAGAAAGAAAAGAAAGAAAGAAAGAAAATATTATCCCAGCTTATTTGAGCTTCCACAACTTCACCAACATATTAATACCTCTGCACCTTGAGAAAATACAAATCCATCCGGCTCCTAGATTAAGCCCGTTAATATATCCCAGTTGTCTGACCACAATCCTGGTTTCAGGGCCCTGGAACTAGTTGAAACCCACGAGACATTTGCTGGGCTCTTCTGGGAGGAGGCTCCTTTGCTTTTAGAAAATAGCGACAAGGGATTTTCCATTCTTCCTTCCCATAACAACACTCCCCTGTCCTTTAGAGACCATCACCTTTTACAGTGTGAAGTAAGATACCATGTTAAAACATCATCATATTAGAGAACTAGTTAACCTGTAAATTTTCTAACAGCCATGTTTTGTGATTTTTTTCAATTTTTTTTTTTTTTTTGAAAATGTACATTGAAGTAGAATAAATCGAAGGGAGTGTAAACACCATTCTCTTGTGTTAAAACTTGGGGAAAAAATAGGACATCTCTTGGCATCACTGCACACCTGGCTTTTCCCAGCGGGCTATAGTTTCCCAATCACAGATAGTGGAGAGGCAATTATCTCCTTTCTAGGCTTTCTACTTTCAGGCAAAAGCTGTCGATGTACAATAATTGAGTTTTCCCAGGGTGTCTAAAGAAAGGGCATGTCATCAAGAAGTGCAGCTGAGTCCTTCTTGTTTATTTCTCTTTGTAATTTAAAAAAAATTGTTATGGAATATGTAAGACACAAATGATCTACCATTTAAACTTAAGAACTTAAGTGAAAACAGTGCACCCACTTCCCAGCTCAAAAAATAAAACATTACAAGTAATTTAGGGGTGGTGTGCTTCTTGCCAGCCTCACAACCAGTCCACCCAAAAACGTTCCTACCATCCTGAATTTTGGCTTAGTTTTGCCCTGTTTTTTTTCTTAGCGTTTTACCACCTGTGTTGGTACCCATAAGCCATATATTTTTAGTTTTGCTTATAGTTGAATTATGTACAATTGAGTCATACTGAATGTATTCTTTGTTACTTTTATTTGCTAAATATTGTGTTTTTGATGTCTATTCTTGCTGAAGCTATTTCCTGTGGCTTATTCATTTTCAGTGTTAAACTGTATTGAATCGAATACACCTCATTTGATTTATCCATTCTGTCTTTGATTGGTATTTGTTTGCTTCTAGTCTTTATAAACAGTAGAAATCATTCTCATGCATGGCCCCTGATACATGAAGGCTTCTTCAGAAAAGAATTCTGGACTATTATGAAAATACCTATAATTTAATTTGTAAATGTAGGAAACATATGCAAGTAAGATTGTTAGTTAAAAACAACAACAACAACAAAAAACCTAACAAAAAAAAGTAAGAAAACATTTGGCAAAACTTTTCTGAAGTTGGTACACCATTTTCCACCCTCCTAATAATTACTTTACTAATAATTATTGAGAGCTTGGATTGATTCACAGGGTCATCCATGGTTAGTATTGGATGGTTTTAAATTTTTTTAGAAGCTAGTAGTTATATATAATGGTATTTAATAATTAATTGCATTTACCAAATTACTAATGAGGTTGGTCACCTTTTTATTTTTTTATAGACAATTTAAAATTTCCTATTATGTTATTTGTCTTTCACTTTTTAGTCATGGGAGTTTGCAAATAGTCATTTATTAGTGTAAGTAGCCTTCTGTCATCTCTGGTTTGTCTTTTCACTCTTTAAACTGATATGTAGTAGAATTTATTATCATCTTTCATAGTTTACGTTTTGTGTCTTGTTTTTAAAAATAATCTCACCCTACTGTAAAGTAGGGTGAAACTTTTTTCCTGAAAGTTTTAAAATTTTGCTTTTTCACATTTAAGAATTTAATTCATCTGGAATTGTTTGGGATTGAGAGTGGGTTTCAAATTGATGATTTCCTTGCATGGGTAATTAGTTGCCCCAGGACCATTTTTTCCCTCTAATTGACAGAGCTCACCATCTTTCCATATAGTACTGAGTCTGTATCTGGCATTGCCATTCTGTCCATCCTTATGTCAGAGCCACAATACGCTAAATAGCACACCCTTATAAAAATAGAATAGAAGCAGCAAGAGTGGGCATCTTTCTCTTGTTCCTGAAGGATAAGCTCTCAGTTTTTCACTGTTGAGTATAATATTAGCTGTATGTTTGTCATTTAAGGTGTTTATTATCATCTATACCTAATTTGTTGAGCGTTTTTACCATGAAAGGATATTGAATTTTGTCAAATGCTTCATTTTTGCATATATGAAAGAATTATATGATTTTGGTATTTCGCGTTGTTAATGTTGTATATCACATTTATTGATCTGTGTATGTTGAGCCATTGTTGCATGCAAGGGATAAATTTTACTTGATTGTGATATATGTGCTGTTTTAATGTGCTGTTGGATTTGTTTTGCTAGTATTTGTTAAGGATTTTTGCATATAGGTTCATCAGGGATTTGTGGAATATGATCTTTGTAATGTGCCATTGAATTTGGTTTGCTAGTATTTGTTAAGGATTTTTGTATCTATGTTCATCCAAGATATTGGATATTGGTTTGTAATTTTCTTTTCTTGCAGTATCCTTGTCTGGTTTTCATATCTGGGTAGTGATGGCTCTATAAAATGAGTTTGGAAGTGTTCTCACCAACTCAGTGTTTTAGAAGACTTTAAATGGATCCAGTGTTAATTATTTAAACGTTTGGTAGAATTAACCAATGAAACCATCAGGTCCTGAGCTTTTTTTTGTTTTGTTTTGTTTTTGATGAAAAATGTTTGATTGCTGATTCAATCTACTTATTATTGGTCTGCTCAGATTTTCTCTTTCTTCATCATTTTGTCTTGGGACATGTATGCTTCTAGGAATTTGTTTCTTCTTAGTTATTCAATTTGTTAGTGTATAATTGTTCCTAGTAGATGCTATGATCCTTTGTATTTCTGTGGTATCAGTTGTTATGTGTGATTCCTCTGTCACTTCTGATTTTATTTGAGTCTTCTTTTTTCTTTGTTAATCTGGCTAAATGTCTCTTTTGTTTATCTTTTCAAAAAACCAATTATTGGTTTATTTAATCTTCTCTATTAATTTCCTAGTCTCTATTTCATGTATTTCTTCTCTGACCTTTGTTTCCTTCCTTCTTTAACTTTGGGGTTAGTTTGATTTTTTTTTCCCCTGAATTCTTTAGGTGTGATGTCAGGTTATTTGAGATCTTTCTTCTTCTTTGATGTCAGCCATTATTGCTATAAACATCCCTTTCAGAACTGCTTTTGCAGCATCCCAGAAGTTTTTGTCTGTTGTGTTTCCATTTTTTGTAAGTCTCAAGATATTTTAAAATTTGCCTTTTAGTTTTCTATTTGACCCACTGCTTGTACGGGAGCATGTTGTTTAATTTCCACATACTTGTGAATTTTCCAGAATTTTCCAGAATTCTCCTGTTATTGATTTCTAGTCATACCACTGTGGTCAGGAAAAGAACTTGAAATGATTTTAAACTTTGAACATCTCTTAAGACTTGTTTGGGGACCTAATATATGAACTGTCCAGCAGAATATTTCATTAAATTCTTGAGAAAAATGTGTATTCTGCTGCAGTTGGGTGGAACGTTCTATGTATGCCTTTTCTATCCATTTGGCCTAACATATACTTTAATTTGGATGTTTTATTATTGATTTTCTGTCTGGATGATCTGGCCATTGCTGAAAATGTGTGTTGAAGTTTCCTACTAGTCTTATTATTTGTTTGTTTGTTTGAGACTGAGTCTTGCTCTCTCATCCAGGCTGGAGTGTAGTGGCATGATCTTGGTTCACTGTAACCTCTGGCTTCCAGGTTTAAGCAGTTCTCCTGCCTCAGCTTCCTGAGTAGCTGGGATTACAGCACTGTGGCACCCAGCTAATTTTTGTATTGTTTGTAGTAGAAATGGGGTTTCATTGTGTTGGCCAGGCTGGTCTTGAACTTATGACCTCAAGTGATCCAGCCCACCTTGGCCTCCCAAAGTGCTTGGATTGCAGGCATGAGCCACCACTCCTGGCCAGTTTCCTACTATGATTGTGTTAAAATCTAATTTCCTTCAAATCTGTTAATATTTGCTTTATAGGTTTAGATGGTTTTATTTTGGGTACATATATATCTTTATAATTATTATATTCTGATGAATTGAGCCATTTTTATACTAGAATAGCCTTTTTTTTCTTTTTACAGTTTTCGACTTAAAGTCTATTTTATCTGGTATAGATTTAGCTCTCTATGCTGTCTTTTTATTTATATTTGTGGAAAATATTTTTCCATCTTTAATTTATCCTGTGTTTCCGCCAAGAAGAAGTGAGTCTCTGGTAGGCTACATATACTTAAGTTTTGGGTTATTCCTTCGGCTAGTCTGTGCGTTTGATTGGATAATTTAATCCATTTAAATTCAAAATAATTATTGATAGATAAAAACTTACTACTGTCATTTAAAATAATTTTTTTCTGGTTGTTTTATAGATCTTTTGTTCCTTCCTCTTTTTCTTTCTTTCTCTGCTATTAGGTTAATTTTTATTGGTATGCTTTGATTGCATAGTTTTTCTTTTTTATGACTACTATAGGTTTTTACTTTGTGGAACTATGAAGCTTATATACAATATTTTGTAGCAGGCTATTTTAAGCTGAGGACAATTTAATTTGAATTTTTTTTCTATATTATTGTGCTTTTTCTTAGTCCTTGTATTCTATTCTTTAAAACTCATTCTCGCTGTTCTTTAGGTTTTTCTTTTGATATTCCATTTTTTCTCCTACTTTTTTGGAAAATCTGCACTCAATTTCTATTCTTCTAGTAGTTACCTTTATACCTTACTATTTATTACTTATGAAATCTGATTGATGGATATGTGTACCCATCTTTTCAAGCTATACAAAGATTTAAGAATGTTTGAATGACCAACACCCCCTTTCAGTGTCATTGCTGTTTTCTCTCTACAGATGGTTTCTGATACACAATGGTTTGACATATGATTTTTTAACTTTACGATGGTTATCAAGATGTAACCCTATCATAAATTGAGGAGTTTCCTGTCTTGTGATGGGGTTATGGTTTCTATTGAAACCAGTAACTGATCCACACCCAAAGATTGCTTTTGCACCATTGTAAAGTAAAAAAATGGTAAGTCCAACTGTTGTAAGTTGGGGACTGTCTGCTGTGTTGCCAGCATTTATTTATTTATTTTTTTACTTACAATATTTTTAATTTATGATGGATATATTGGGATACAACCTCATCATATGTTGAAAAGCATCTGCATTTCCATCCCGTATTGCTTTTCTCCTATATGTAATTTTGCAGAGTTACCAAAATATTAAGCAGTGTGTTTATCACGGTTTCTTATTGCATTGCAAAGCTCTCATTGGGCAACATTTCCTTCAGCCTTAAAAATATTTGTTATTAATTTAGATAGTGTGTGTTTGTGGTAAACTCTACTTGGGCATTTGTCAGAAATTTTATTGATTTCTTTTTGGTATTCAACAATAAAATTGAGTAGATACTTCTAGTTTGATATACATTTTCTCTTCTCAGCCCTCGGAGACATGATTTCATGGTGCCTTTCTATTATTTAGAAGTCAGTCATCATTCTAATCACTGTTAGTCCCTAAGTGGTCTGTTCTTTCTTTTCTTTTTGTTTTTTATTCTGCTTTAAAATCTTGTTATGGTCTGGCATTTTTTAGGTTTACTGTTATATGTCCAGGAATGGATTTATTTTTATTTACATTGTTTTCAATTTATGTTCCTTTCTAGATTTTAAAGTTTATGTCTTTCAACAGTTTTGAAAAGTCTTGTTATTATATCTTTGAATATTGTTGCTTCTCTATTCTCTCCTATTGTCTTCATCTAAAATTCAGTTACGTTGTTATTAGACCTTCTTACACTACCTTCAGAGTATCTTAAGTTTTTCATATTCCCTCTCTTTGTTTTTCTGTCCTTCAATTAAGATGACTTATTTAAATCTGCTTCCCAGTTTACCAGTTCTAATATTCTGTGTCTAATCTGTTTAATCATGTTATTGAGTATTAATTTCAATTGTTATATATTATTTTTAAAATTCTATTAGATTTTTAAAAATATACATACCAACTTCTATAGTCTTTTATTCCTAATTTGTATTTTTAATTTTTACTTTATTTTCTCATACTATTAATACATGTATTCAGCATCCAATGGAGATAATTCTAAGAAGTAAAGTATTTGTGGTCTTGTTTCTACAGGCCGTTTTTTTTTTTTTTTTTTACATGACTCTCATTAATGGTGCCTTTTTTCCTATTTATAAGTTAGAGCTGCTCACTTTACCCAAAATTTTGTATATGAGAATTATTTCAGCCTTGGGTTGAAATAATTTGACTCTAGAGAAAGGTTTCTTTTGTTATTTCAGACATCAGGGAGTACCACCACACCTGGAAAATGTTAAATGAAATTCTTAGCTTGCTATTTTGTATGACACAGTAGTGTAAATTTAGATTGTAAATTCGTAGGAGGTTCAGCTTGTGGTTAGGGATTCTTAGGAAAGTGTATTCATTTTTTCTTAACCAAGTGCCAAATTCAAAACCAGCAAATTGCTTGTTATCTTATTTTTTGTGGCAAGATTATTTCTTTTGTGGTTCTGTATCTATGTAGGGGTTTCTGTCCTTTGTGTTCTGTACATCTTTCACAAAAGAATCTCATAGTTTTCAGAATTTGGCAGAGACCTTGAATATGTAACCAAACTTGATGCTTGATTATCTACTAGTTTCTGCTTTCACTTTGTTTTTGGCCTTTCTGAAATTCTTCCTTTTTGTTTCAACAGATCAGTACATTAGAAATTTTGAAAAGTATTTTGTTAAACCTTAGGGCTGTTTCTTCCATACTGCAAAGCATTGAAATTTCTCAAGAAGTATTTTTTACTCCATTGATTTTACTCTGTTGTTAAGTCTCCTAGGTTGCAGTTTTATGAATTTTTACTAAGGAGGCATTTGAGATACACAAACTGTAACCATTTTCTTTTATAGTATATTGTAGATTTTATGGTTGAATAAAACCAACCATACACTGTGGATTTTTATAACTGAGCACCTATTTTGAGTGAAATATTTGAACACAAGTGGAATTTATTTTGTGTTCTTAGAATTTATTGCTTGTTCACATTATGTATTCAGCCAATTGTATTATTATTTAAGATACAGTGTTAGGTTTACTTTTAGGGGGGATCTACTATATTACCAAAATATTATATGTAAAGAAGCAGTAACACTACACATTATTTATTCAGATTTGTTTTCATGACTATTTTCTGTATGATTCAACTGTGTGTGTTTTTAAAACTCCTGTTGTGGAAACAGCCTCAGCAAAGTTTTTCAAGCTCCCTTCTGCCATTCTTTTTAGGTTTTCAGAATTTACCTGAAATCTCAACTTTTCAACCCTTTTCAGCTAAAACATGACCTTTTCTACGTGTTCATTCAGTTTGCATATGTAGATGATCAAATTTATAGTTAATTTATAGAGGGAATAAAAGATATTTTGCTATTTATAGCACAGACTTTTCTCCAACTTGCTATTATTTGGGTTTTAGTAGAGTAATTGGACTTCTGAATTACTTGCAAATTTTTGTTTGTCTTTTTTTTTTTTTCATACATGATCATAGCTTTAATCAACACCAGTTTACTAAAACAATCCTATTTCAGTGATCATTTAAAAATTTTTGATTAAGTCTTATAGCTTTTATCCTAGATTTAAGTTCTTTAAAAAGCACTTTGTTGACTAGTTCTGTATTTTTTAATTGTTGTTACTGTTTTAGTGATACACAAATAAGGTAAGATCAAGATACCTGGGTGGGAAAAGTATAGGAAATATTTAAAGGGTTTTAAAACTGAATCTTTTGTGGAAATATTCTGCCTTTCAAAATATTTCCGGAGTCTTACTCATTTAGTAGTCAGTTTAGAAATTATTGTATTGCTTCAGTTAACATTCCATGCTTCCTATATTCTTATGGTGGATTACCAAAGTTGAGTAGGCAGGCAAAATCACCACGTATCTGTCAAAAATGACTTATGTAGATTTCATACACAGACATTTAGGATAAGATCCAAATGACTCTGCATGGCTTATGAAATGCTACATACTCTGCCCACTGCACGTCTTTCTAACCTTATCCCTTAGCACTTCTTTTTTGGCTCACTGAGTATCAGCCATGTTGGTCTTTTCCTGGACACTGAAAAGGCCACTTCCATTTGCACTTTAGGTTCTTTGAGCTTGCTGTCCTCTCTTAGTGAAATACTCAGCTCTTTAAAATTTGCATGACTGACTCTATCTTTTCATTCAGGTCTCATCTTAAATATCATCTCCCTAAGGACTCCTTGATTCTCCATTCTAAATTATCTGCCATCCTCTTTCACATTTTCCTGTTTTGTTTTATTCACAGAACTTATAAACACCTGAAACTATCTTGTTTTTCCTGCCAAAATATGGTTTCCATGAGAGCAGGGAATTGTCTACCTTAGTAATAACTTCAGTATACCTAGTAGGTAACCGTGAGCCAGGCACAGAACAATGCTCTTATGTTAAATAAATCAGTGAATAAAACTAAATAATGGAAGTTTCCTTCAAAGTAATATTTTTGTTGCTGTAATAATGTGCAATGTTTTTTAGCCCTTGAAAGCTTTTAAAGCATCTTCACATGCTTCATGTCATTACCTTCAATCTTGTGGAAACCATTCTAATTATCCTTTGAGTGTAATAAAATCTTTATATACAAGCAGCCTGATAATCTGACTTTTAATATGTCTTACACAAGCATGATGATGAGAACTTTCCTATTCAATAGAGCTCATATCATCATCTACAAATACCTTTGTTGGGAATAAAAATGATGTGTGAGGAAGTAGTTACCATGGTAAACTTAAATTTTCAGTAATGCAAGTGAATTTCCTTTGTAAAAGCCAAAAATAAATATCAGAGCTGGTTTTGCCAGTTGTGGGTTTTTTGTTTTTGTTTTTTTCATGTTTATTTCTACAAAGTATTTTGTTCATTTTATATATATTTTTTTCTTCCTGAATTGGTCACCTCTCTCGGTGGCACTTGATAAAAAGTATGTTTAAATTTCTTGAATTCATCTAGTTCTGTACAGATATGTTTACCACTTACGTCAAGTCCTGAAAACATGTGAAATAATTCCAGAATGTGGTAAAGCCTGAACACTACCAAAATTAACATCAGAAACATCGTCTTCTATTTGCTTTTTTTGTAAAAGTGCTGTATCATTTAGCTTTTGCTACAAAACAAAACACCTATAATACTAGTGGTTTATGCAACATGCCTTATTGCAATACTATGGGTTGGCCATTTTTGTCTCTGGGACTCACTAGCAGTCAGCTAGTAGATTGGATAGGGACAGCATGGCCTCTCTCACACACATCTTGCTGTTGATTGAATGATGGAGGCAACTGGGCCCTGTGTCTCTAGCATCTGGTGTAACAGCCCAACAGGTTCTTCTTGATTGCTGCCCAGATAGAGCCCATCTATCAAGACGGGGAATTGCAATAGAAAAATAGTTTTTGGGTTTTTTTTAAATTTATTTATTATTATTATACTTTAAGTTCTAGGGTACATGTGCATAACGTGCAGGTTTGTTACATATGTATACTTGTGCCATGTTGGTGTGCTGCACCCATCAACTCATCAGCACCCATCAACTCGTCATTTACATCAGGTATAACTCCCAATGCAATCCTTCCCCCCTCCCCCCTCCCCCCTCCCCATGATAGGCCCCAGTGTGTGATGTTCCCTTCCTGAGTCCAAGTGATCTCATTGTTCAGTTCCCACCTATGAGTGAGAACATGCGGTGTTTGGTTTTCTGTTCTTGTGATAGTTTGCTAAGAATGATGGTTTCCAGCTGCATCCATGTCCCTACAAAGGACACAAACTCATCCTTTTTTATGGCTGCATAGTATTCCATGGTGTATATGTGCCACATTTTCTTAATCCATTCTGTCACTGATGGACATTTGGGTTGATTCCAAGTCTTTGCTATTGTGAATAGTGCTGCAATAAACATACGTGTGCATGTGTCTTTATAGCAGCATAATTTATAATCCTTTGGGTATATACCCAGTAATGGGATGGCTGGATCATATGGTACATCTAGTTCTAGATCCTTGAGGAATCGCCATACTGTTTTCCATAATGGTTGAACTAGTTTACAATCCCACCAACAGTGTAAAAGTGTTCCTATTTCTCCACATCCTCTCCAGCACCTGTTGTTTCCTGACTTTTTAATGATCGCCATTCTAACTGGTGTGAGATGGTATCTCATAAATAGTTTAATTCAAGCAGAGCTGGCTGAACAGGAGACCAGAGTTTTATTACTCAAATAAGACTCTCTGAAAATTCAGAGACTGAAGTTTTTAAATGATAATTTGGTCCGTGCGAGGCCAGAGAGTGTGGAGTGCTGATTGGTCAGGTTGGAAATGAAATCATAGGGGGTCCAAGTGGATTTTTCTTGCTGTCTTCTCTTCTGATTCTGATCACAGAATTAGCTGAGCCGGATTACTGGTCTGGGTGGTGGCAGCTGGTGCATCAGACTGCAGGTTCTGAAAAATGCCTTCAGCACCAATCTTAGGTTTTAACAATAGTGATTTTATCCCTAGGAGCAATTTAGGAAGTTCAGAATCTTGCAGCCACTGGCTGCATGACTCCTTAACCCTAATTTCTAACCTTGTGGCTAATTTGTTAGTCCTACAAAGGCAGCCTGGTCCCCAGGCAAGAAGAGGATTTGTTTCGGGAAATAGCTATTACGATCTTCGTTTCAAAATTAAACTATAAACCAAGTTCCTCCCAACATTATTTTGGCCTATATCCAGGAATAACAGGAACAGATTGGAGGTTAGAAGCAAGATGAAGTTGGTTAGATCAGAGCTTTTCTCATTGTTATGATAATTTGCAAAGGTGGTTGTTTTACTGGCAGGCTAGCGCAGGCTTCTTCACATGGTAGCGAAACACAAAAAGCAGCAAGCCCCATTGCACGAGCTCTTATTCACTCTCTGTTCTGTCGCATTCACTAATGTCATGTTAGCAAAAATATGTCACCTGGCCAAAAACGGATACCCAGAGGTATAGATATGCATTCTATCTCTTAATGGGAGGAGCTGCAAAGCTGCATTGTGGAGGGGTGTTTGTATAGGAATGGGAAAAATAGATGATAATTTTTTCTTTTTTTGTAATTTACTAAGAGGCATTCCTAAAAATCATTTGTTTTTAGAATTAGAATCTCAGTAATTTAAAATTTCAGTCACTGACTGCCTTCTAACTATTTAATACCCTGAATTCTCAGGTGAGTAGTCATTCTCACATTTTGGGTTGTATATTGAAACACCTTGTATGCCCACGGTTGTGTAAATTTCAGCATCCTTCCCTTACCCTATTCTGATTTAGTGTCTTTGGGGTGGGGACCAATAATCTATTCTTAAAAAATATACAAATGTATTGAGATGTAGAAGATCTGGAAGGATTGTAGTTTTTTTTAAGACAGAACAAAAATGGCATGCACATTTATGTTTGGACAAGAAGAATGCGGCTGTTGAAAGCTTGTATTTCTTTGAAATTTTAGAATGTATTTTTAAAAAATTGAATAATATAGTTTTCTTTAACCCCTCTAGCATAAACTTAATTTTAAACTCTGGTTTAACCATATAACAAATTTTCTTTCATATAAATAAATAATATTTTTAAAGTTTGTTAAAGAGTATATTATAAAATGGCAAAGTACTGCTTAATTGATAATATGCCTTCTATGAAGTCGGCAGTAGCTCTTGTATGAAAGATTTGTCTAGAAAGATCTTTCTAATCAATTTTGAACATTGTAAATTTCAGAAAAGAAAAGAAGGTGAGATAGAGAAATAGCAAATTAGATATTTTTATTTTAAGGGATATGTGTGCCGTGTCTAAATAATTATAATCAGGAAAATTATCTTTAAGTTTAGCTCTTTGGCCAAATATTTTATTTATGTAAAAATTATTTGATCAACTCACGCCTGTAATCCCAGAACTTTGGGAGGCCGAAGAGGGTGGATCATGAGGTCAGGAGTTCGAGACCAGCCTGACCAACATGGTGAAACCCTGTCTCTACTAAAAATACAAAAATTAGCTGGGCGTGGTGGCGGGCACCTGCAATCCTAGCTACTCAGGAGGCTGAGGCAAGAGAATCTCTTGAAACTGGAAGGCAGAGGTTGCAGTGAGCCACGATCGCGCCACTGTGCTCCAGCCTGGGCGAAAGAGTGAAACTCATCTCAAAAAAAAAAAAAATAATAATAATAATATACTTTTTACTGGTAATGAGCTTGTATTTTCTTTTGTAAAATCTTATTCATATCTGTTTAAATGTATATAAACCATCTGCTGGGCAAATAATCTCTACCACTTTATAATCCCTTCATTGTAATCCCATGAAAACTACCAATTTACCATGAAACAAAACGCTAGATGAATATATGGTTAGAAACTAACAGGAAATAAGTTTAAGTATGAAAATAATAGAGAGTTACGTTTGTTTCTGGATAATATTATCATGGCATCCTGGATGACATTATGGATTGGTACCCTGTGGCTATATCTGCTTGTTGGATTATTGGGTTGAGACTCTGGATTTGTCCTAATAAAATCCCAGAGGGAAGAAAGTTTCTCCCTTAGGAAACCTCAAGAAGACTTCTGCAGAACAGCTCTGCCTCTGGAGACTGACTAATTACACAATTTTATTATCATCTCATAACAGATTCCCGGTATGCTCTTTGCCATTGAATTTTCTGAAAGCATAATGAAAATGGAAAATATTATTTGTTCTATTTTATGTCCTGTGAAGACAATATCAGTATGTCTCTTGGTAAATCACATGTTAGGATGCCATGTAGAAATCCTGATGAATTCATGTGTAATCCTGATGCAGAGGCAATGATTACTTTATTTTGTGGACTGTAGAATGGAAGCTAAATAAGTTGGTGACATCTTCTTTGCACCTGTTTTTTATTTTGTAAATATTAGCATTAGAGCTTCATCTTGGTGAATTTGTTAAACATGCTTCTCCTATGGAAAAGCATTGTAAAAAGGTGAGTTAGAAAAGATGTTGTATTCCAAGGGAGCAGTAGTAGTCATCACTATTTAAGTAGAATTGTTTCATTGTGACATTTTATAAGAGGCTTAATGAATAGGGTATAAAATTTTAAATTTAAATGTTTTAAATATGAGGTTTATTACAAATATAGAACAATGTGGACAACTGGTAAGACTTCAAGTATTCATTCATTCATTCATCCATCTAACATCATTATTGATAACCAGGTAATAGTGAGGCTGTGATGATTCCCAAGAAAGCCTGAAATTGAGCTACTTCCGTTTATCTAACCACATATTCCACTGTACAGTTAAGAGATTATTCAGCCCACTAAAACATTTTCGTAACATACATTCTCAGGTTTGCTAATTCTGTGACTAATTTTAAAATTCCATATGATATTAAGCTTCAGCCACTATTTAAAATTTTAAAATGTCCCTGCTCAATTTCAACTGCAGGTAACATTTCTGAAAAGAGATTTGATTTCTTTTTAAATGGAATGGCTCTGACTTCTCTTTCCCCAATGAAATGTATCATCTTTAATGTTATATGGTGGAAAAATTCAGTGACCTTAAAAGTATATTTCATGGGAATCTTTTGGGCCTCAGTGACACCCACAGGAGGATGCTTTGGTGTTAGAGAGATTGGAATTGAAAGGTGCCTCCACTTTTTGCTTTATACTCTTGCTTCATAGGTGGGTCAAGACATACAAGACAATTGCCAGCAGGTCAGGTTATCGACCTGGGGTATCTAAACACCTGAGTAACAGTGGCTTCTATATATATTACATAGAAATTAAAGAATAGTGAGTTTTCACTAGCTAACAATTGCTAACACTGAGAACTGCATTTTATTATTAGGAGATGTAAATTAAAACTGTCTTTTCCTCAAATAGCAACAAGGTACTCAGTATGAATTGCATAACACAGCTGAAAATATGTTTCAGTGTCTTCCAAAAATGAATATGCCTGATGTTCAGTTATCAGTGATAACCACTTTCGGTTATCAGTTGCATAATGTTTAGTTAAAAATGACAATTATTTTTCAACCTCAGTGTCTCAAAGTAGAATGACATTCCAATGTGGAAATCAGCATTTTCTGATGGGTTTCTTTGCATATGAACAGCCCTATGAGCATGACCCAAATGTAGATTAAAGAAAAAAAAAAAAAAAACTTTAATGATCATTGAAGCTAACTGAAATGTCAGTGAACTTAGAGAAATCTAATTATGATGCAAATGTGAAATTATCAGCAGAGCAAAATAAACAAATCATTCGAACCTTTCTAAAGCCCCTTCCAGTTCTAAAATTACATTCGATTAAGGTCACAACTTGACTTACGAATTAAAATGGCAGAGAAAGATAGCAGAATTCCTGCCACTCTGGTAGTAATTTATATATTTTGTTCAGCTAAATTCAGGGACCATAATTCGTATGGTTTTGCATAACTTAAGCACTTCTCCAAATTTGTATATATCCAGTTGGCTTATTTTCAAAAAAGGATTGTCTGACTATGGATAAACCAGCTCTGCATGTGGGTCAACATATATAGGAAATCAAGTTTATACTACTTCATGCCTATATATGTGTGTGTGTATGTATATATATGTATATACATATCTTATAATCTAGTGTCATTTAAAATAATTTATTATACTGTATATTGTTTATTATATAGATATGTAATGTGATTTGCACAAGAGTAAAAATAAGTTCAAGAAGATATCTAATTTTTTATAATCATTTGATATTTTCTTAGTGTATCTGCCTTATTTTATTTTTTTAACTTTCGAATCCATTCAAACTAATAGTGAAACAATTCATTATTTTTAATGAAAATACTTTTTAAAAAGTACTCAGAGGACATTTAGAGAGCTATATCAAACTTAAATATCTTGCCATTTTCCATCTGTGCATCGCTCCAGTATTTTAAGCCACTAAATTTAATGAATATTTAAGATTAAATCTTAGTTCACTATTTCCCTAAAAGAGACCAAATCTCATATTGCACATCAAAAAGGACTGCCTCATAATTTTCTAACAATATGTAAGTGTCTCTCAAACCTTACAAATTTGAACAAAGGATAAATTTGATAGTTTTATGTGATATTTTCAAAATTAAACCTCCTTCCATCTTCTCTCTCTCCCTTACCCCACAGCACACATAAAGGCAATCACAAAACTAAGTTAACTTGAAATTCCTTTTTTTTAAAATAAAAATCATTATTTCCTTCAACAAAATCAATTCTCTGAGATTCTGCTTCTTTTTTTCATTTAATAAATATGTGTTAAGTATCTAGCCACTGCAACATAAGATGCTGGGTAAATAGTGGGAAATAAAAGAGTATAGTTCTGGCATTCACCAAACTTAATGTCTACTGCAGGATATAGACAATAAACAGATAAACAACAAACATCATGTTACACATGAAGGAAAATAAGGTACTGGAAGAAGTGGTCAGGCAAGACAGCTCTGAGGAAGTGAAAATCAAAGTGAAGACTGAAGAAATCTGGCTTGCACAGTGTGCGTTGTGCAGCATGTTGTGAGCTGTGTTGGCTGGGAGGGGTGGGGACCTGCCTGTTTCCATGAACTGAAAGAAGGCCAGCATAGCTGCAAGCCAGCCAGTAACAGAGAGAGTGGTGACAGATGAAACTCAAGAACATTCCAAAACGCTTGACTTGATTCTAAGTGCAACAGGAAGCCCTGGCAGGGTTTTAACCTCACCTAATATCAGTGCAAAGAAAATATGTAGTTTTAAAAAAAATTTCCTGGAAAGACTCTGTTTGAAACTTTATGAAGAAATTTAGAAATCTGAGTGAGAATTTTGCATGAATTAGCTATGGCTTAAAGTGTGGTCATGCTAGAACCACAGAGTAGGCAGTCTCCATTATTCTGAAAGGGTGCGATGTCTTTTGTATGTTTTAAGCTGTTTGCCTGGCTGCAATGTGAAACTGGTTTCTGGTTCCCTCACTACTACTCTACTTGTAGAAAAAAAAAAATGTTTTTTTGTTTCGTTTTGTTTTGTTTTTTACTAGTCTTACAGAATGAATTATCTTGATGACCTAAATCTTATTTTCATTTTCAGCATTTGCTTGGTTAAACCTCTGATGAGATACAAAAGTTTCTAAGAGAATAACATTTCTAAAATACAGAGGGGATTTAAAAAACATTTATTCACCTATTATCTACTGCAGCAGTATCCAACAGAAGTTTCTGTGGTTATGAAAATGTTCTATATCTGTGCTGTCCAATATAGTAGCCAGTGCTCACATGTAGCTACTGAGTATTTAAAATCTGGCTAGGGTGACTAAAGAGCTGAATTGTTAATTTAATTTCATTTTAATTTGTTTAAAATCCATACACCGCTAGTGGCCATGAAATTGAACAGCTCAGATCTACTGTATATGTATCAGGGGTTTTCAACCAGGGCAGGCCACTGGGAAACACAGACACAGCACCTACTCTCTAGAAATGTACAAACATATAAATATGACAAGACATGAACATGCATCTCTGCAATATAAGGTAGAAAATATGAAGCTGAGATTGGGGTTACCCCCTGGGGATTTCAGAACAGGCATTGATGCTTTTTGAGTGAGAAGCTGAGGGGCATGTGGTGGAATATTGGGGGAACCCAACCACAATATTTCAATGTAGGTTCTTTCTATTTTCCATAAGTGTCGGCCGGATGAGAAATAAAGAGAGACAGTATAAAGAGAGGAATTTTACACCTAGGCTTATGGGGGTGACATCGCCTATCAGTAGGACCGTGATGCCCACCCAAGCCTCAAAACCAGCAAGTTTTTATTAAAGGTTTCAAAAAGGAGGGGGTGTAAGAACAGGGAGTAGGTACAAAGATCACATGCTTCAAAGGGCAAAAAAGCAGAACTACTAATAAGGGTCTAATAAAGATCACATGCTTCTGAGGGAACAGGACAAAGGGCAAAAGCAGAACTACTGATAAGGTTCCAAGAAAGATCACAAGGCAAAGGGAAAAAGCAGAACTACTGATAAGGGTCTATGTTCAGTGGTGCACATATTGTCTTGATAAACATCTTAAACAACAGAAAACAGGGTTCGAGAGCAGAGAACTGGTCTGACCATAAATTTACCAGGGCTGAGTTTTTCTCCACCCTAGCAAGCCTGAGGGTACTGCAGGAGACCAGGGTGTATCTCAGTCCTTATCTTAACCGTGTAAGACAGACATTCCCAGAGTGGCTGTTTATAGACCTCCCCCCAGGAATGCATTCCTTTCCCAGGGTATTAATATTAATATTCCTTGCTAGGAAAAGAAGTTAGTGATATCTTCCCTACTTGCACGTCTGTTTATAGGCTCTCCGCAAGAAGAAAAATATGGCTGTTTTTGCCCGACCCTGCAGGCAGTCAGACCTTATGGTTGTCTTCCCTTGTTCCCTAAAAATTGTTGTTATTCTGTTCTTTTTCAAGGTGCACTGATTTCATATTGTTCAAACACACATATTTTACAATCAATTTTTATAGTTAACGCAGTTATCACAGTGGTCCTGAGGTAACCTACATCCTCACCTTGTGACGATAACAGGATTAAGAGATTAAAGACATGCATAAGAAATTATAAAAGTATTATTTGGGAATTGATAAATGTCCATATTAAAATGAAATCTTCACAATTTATGTTCCTCTGCCACGGCTCCAGCCGGGCCCTCCATTTGAGGTCCCTGACTTCCCGCAACAGTGGAAGAACTGGCAAAAGTCCTGGGCCTTGAAGGATGGGCAGGGTTGTTAATATGTGGAACTGGAATGAAGATACTAAGAGCAAAGGAACCAATAGAAGAGGAGAACACAGGATCAACATTAGTGACATGAAAATAATAGCTCACATCTGTCAAGCACATATTATGAAAGGGTTTTCTAAGAGCTTTACATGCATCAATTAATTAATTCTCACAACAGCTTTTAAAGCTAAATGCTATTGTCATGATCCTTAATTTATAGATAAGGAAACTGAGGGCAGTGAGGTCAAGCACATTGCTCAAGGTCAAGCTGGTAGTGACAGAACTGAGATCTGAACCCAAGACATTTGCTTCCAGATTGGGCAGCTTTATACTGATTTTGCTACCTGATTTAAAAGTTGGGCATAGAGTATCCCTAATGAAAGCTTTGGGGTCAACTAATAACTATAGGGTTGGGATGTGGAGATCACCTGTGATGACCAAACACAGGTCCTCATAACAAATCCTCATCAGAGGATGGCAGGAAGATGAGAAAACAGTAAGAGACTTCCCAGTTTAAGGGTTAATGGGAGAACAAAGGTGGTGCTGTGTACTGGGAGAAAGCTGGGGTGAGAATGCAATGGAGATGTGAGCAACTGACTCTAAGGACGTCTGAAAGGCCAAAGCTCTTTGACTTGGCTTTTGAAGTTTTCCTGGTGGTCCTGAGTCATCTTTTTCTATAGAAATTTTATTTGATGGGGGAATTATTTCACTTTTTTAGGTTCTTACCCTTTCTCTTCTTTTTAAGTGTCTCCCTTACAAAGATGAGTTATGTTATAGCTTGGTTGTTGAATTCATACTGTTTAATCAAATGTCCATAGATATTCAGAGTTATGTTTAATCCTCTCTGGAAATGGTTAATTTTATCTTGGAAAGCCATCATGTTTTGTACAACAGCATTATGTACACTATGTTAGGGTACATTTTTGTGGTGTCCATTCTTCTGGTGATGTCATTATCACTTCTTCTAAACCTACACTTGCTTCTGTTACAGTTGCTCTTTTAAATGAGTTCATAACTCTGGCTTTCATTTTGTATAAGGAAAAATGTCCCAGAGTTGTCACAAGCAATAGCTTTGATAGTAGAAACATTTCAACCATCCCAAAGGACCTGCCTGTGAGATTCACCCTCATTATTAAAATCAAGTCACCTGCCACAAGGATGAAATTAAAATTTTTGTATTGGTACATACAGTTAATCTACAATGTATACATATGGAAAACCCAATTAGTACCTACAGTTGAGGAATATTTCTGGAGACCATACCAGCTGGTAGTCTAGATGGGACAGATGGCCTAAAGCTCTTTAATGGGGAGAAGATAATGTGCTGGCTTGGAGAGATCTGAATAAAAGACTTCATGAACTCTGTTTCTCATTAAAAAAGTATACTAGAATAATAATTTTACAGGCAGTACTTTTATGAGAATGGAAGTTAGCTTCACAAACAGGATAATTTGCATCCAGCTTATATCAAATGATAACAAAACATAGGAATTTTTTTTCTGTCTTGTCCTTATAGATGTCAGTCTGCACACCCACACGAAATAATTATGCTGTAAATGTTAAAGCTTGAGGTCTTTTTGCTTTTTTTTCCTTTTATTTTGTTTGAAAACTCTGAGGACCCCATCACTTACATAACTCTTAGACCTTTAATCATCTTTAGTGATAATGGTACTAACAGTGATGATGGTGGTGGTGGTTTTGGTAATGATTGATAATTAACTAATGATGGTACCTAACATAACATTACAAGAGTCTTTACATATATTATCACATTTGTTCTTCACAACAGTCCTTACTGGTATCCCCATTTTACATTATCATCTTCATTTTGTATTAGCATATTTGAGTCTCACAAAAGATTATTTCTATCCCCTTTTTACAAATGAGGTTGGGGTACACACAGATAGGCAAAGTAGCTTACCCAAGATCATCTAGCTAGTTGATGGCTGAGATGAGATTCATCCAGGCAGATGGTTTTACAGTCCACCTTAACCCGGTATACACGATCCTCATAGCATTTCTTATATAACTTTTAAATGAATTAATAACAGGCATAATATGTATATTGTTCTATTGGTTGTCTAGTACTTTTGCTTACATTATCTGACTCCCACCAGCTCTATAAAGTTGTTGAAAAATGGCCTTAAGAAGGAGGATGTGATGTTGCCAAAGTTGCCCCAGTAAGATTGTTAGAGCTCAGGCTTACTCCTTAGTTTTATGGAAACAAGTTCCATATCAATTTTAATTGTTTCTGTCATATCGGGATGGTATTTCTTGTGGAAATGAACACTGAGACAGTCACGGAGCACATCCCATGCCTGGGAGAAGTGTTACCTGCCCGCCTAGTCTGAAGGTAGTGAACTGACTTTTGAAGCTTGGGCAAATGCAGGTCCCTCCTTTACTTAGAGGTGTGTGAGTCTGAAAATGTTCCTCCTTTGCCTTTTGCTCTTAATGGGGCTCAGTCAGTTCCTCTGATGCCTAGAAAGTACATCAGGGTATTAGTCTCTTCTCACGCTGCTGATAAAGACATACCCAAAACTGGGTAATTTATAAAGGAAAGAGGTTTAATTGACTTACAGTTTCCCATGGTTGGGGAGGCCTCACAATCATGGTGGAAGATCAAGGGATGTCTTATATGGTGACAGGCAGGAGAGAGCTTGTGCAGGGGAACTCTCCTTTATAAAACCATCAGATCTCATGAGACTTATTCATTATCACAAGAACAGCATGGGAAACACCCACCCCTGTAATTCAGTTACCTCCCACTGGGTCTGTCCCATGACATGTGGGAATTGTGGGAGCTACAATTTAAGATAAATTTGGGTGGGGACACGACCAAACCACATCAGTCAGATTTCATTAAGGTTTTAGGTTAGTATTTTTGCTCAAATATCCCTTTGATTTAGATCGATGGTATTTCATAGGGTCTTAGGTCAGAAAAGGTTAGATTACAAAAATGTGAATTATAACCTCATGATTCCCAGTCACTAGCAGCGTGACCTCGAAAACCTGACTTATCTTCCAGGAGCCTTGGTTCCCTCACCTGTAAAATAATGATTTAAAAAAACTGGCATGACAGAATTTCTCTGGCTATTACATGAAATGCTTCATGTAAAGCACCTAACTCAATATCTGGATAGGAGACACTCAATGCATTTTGACAGGTACTTTTGGCATCATATTTAATTCAGAGCTGGCTCAGATCTAGGACATGAATGATTCTACCTTTATGCAGAAACTGGCAAAAGTGATTCATGCAACTCTCTCAGGGAGCTTTTCTGTTTTTGCGGTAAGTGCTCATCAAATGAAGGATAAATCACAAGGGTCTAAAGGGGAGACTTCCTATCACCTATTATACCTTACTGCATTTGATGTGGGAAAGTATATGGCCTGGTAACATTTTTGACATTTTTGAAATGTTTATCATTTATTTTAAAGGGTTTTTATATACAACTACGTTATTATATTTGCATTAGTTTGCCTGTTTCTCTTCTCTGTACTCTTCATTTACTTATGTTTATTTATTGTTTTGTACTCATGATAACTGGATCTTTGCCTCAAATTGCTTTACTTGTGTTACACTTCAAAGTTCATCACCATTGGGCAAGTTTCTGAAAAGTTTTTCTCTAGGATGGTAATAACTTCTTGTTGAAAGATGGGTGATTCTATCTTACCTATATATTTGTCTAGATGTTGTAAATATTATTAAATAACTTCTTCTCTGTGTTGTTGGTAGCAGGAAAATCTATGGTAATAATTTTAAATTTGTGCTGTTAACACTATTTGTTCCTGTTAAAATGCAGTTTTCCCCCCTTTCAACCAGATAGCTAGATTCTCATCTTGGAGATTTTGCAAGACAAACAATAGAAGCTGTTTGATGCTAGAAACTCTTGGCTTCTTCTGTAGAAGCTTGGATTTGTTGCAGAGGTAATATGAATTGTTCTAAAAAGGGAAAGTAGAAATAAATGAAAGGGACTTATTTTTCTTTCCTGATTGGCAGAATCCGGAGGTTTTCAGTATTCCAGGAGTATCAGGAACCTTTGCAGATTATGGCAACATCTAGAAAAGTTGGAAGTCATTAGAAGATGTAGCCCCTTGGGAGCACCTAGGCAAGCTGGATCTAGGCACAGGATTTATCCTGAGTGTGACACAGAAGACTGGACATAGGTACAGGAATCCTGTATCCCAAGTCTTATGTGAAAGCCTGGATCTTGGCATAGGAATCCTATATCCCAAGCATTACACAGAAACATCAGAACTTCTGGCTGTGGATAGGCTTATCCTGGGTGAGACAGTAGGTAAACCAGTGATTTTGACCAATAGTCTTACCAAGTAAGGAAGGCACCCAATTCCTTAGCATTATGTAAGAGCCTGGGATCTTTGTATGATCTTTGTATGTTCTTGTGGTTGATTTTCTGTCATATGGTGTGATGCGAGAACACAGTCAAATTTAAATTGGTTTTAAGAAAAAGAAATTGACTTATTTTTTGCAATTTGAGTTTGTGGATTGGGATTCATTTTACTACAGCTTCATGTATGTACAAGCATAATATTTAGCTAAACAACTCTTATGGATCCTGACATTTAATAACTAGCCCAACCTCTTGACAGCTGATAGCTCATGGTATTGTTTTATAGTGTTGTTTACATTTTTTAGTTTGTCTCTTTTTTTCCAGCTATGGTATGAGCTTCTGGAATACAGAAATCTTGCTGGCATTCCCTGTAATATCTACAGTATTAATTTAAATATCTGTGCCTGGATTCCCACCATTATGTTTGTTCTGGAGGGTATTAGAAAATAACAATATTTGTTTTTAATACAATTCTTATTTTCTTAGATTCTCAAAGGATGATGTTAATAATTAATAGACTCTTAGTAGTCCAGTTAATAGTATTCATCTTAAGGGAAAAATTAAGTCATAAAGGGTGATAATAATCTAAAATAAAGTAGCCTCTTTTTCTAGAACTAGATGCATTAATTTTTATTTTCTTGAAAATAGTTATTGTGAATATGCCAATTTGTTTGGTATATGGGATACCTGGAGATATTTTTCTTGAGCCAAACATGTATGAATTTATCCAGCACATGCTTGCTTATAAGTATTTCAGCTTAACTTTATTCACTGAAAAATTGGTATAGCTCATCAAACAGTAAGAATGTTTGTAGATGTTAAAATTTCAAGGCAACCTCCGCTATTAACTGCATTTGACCTCATTTGCAACCATGACAAGGGATTCTCACGAGGTCTTGCCTGTACTGGTTGAGACACACTTTGCAGCTTTCTTGGAACACTCTTTCATGGGCCTAGTTTAAATTCTGTCAAGCATCATGCTAACTATACCTTTATCCTGTCATCCCACACATTCCTTTTCTTGCTCAAATCACACATACTACATTCATTTAATCTTACAGAAAAGAAAAGAAAAAAAAGTATGCCACTCAGATGTGTCTGCAAGGCTGTTTTGTCTCTTCTTTCTCCAGTTATTTACTTTTTAAATTCAGTGGCCATATGTGAGTAGCTCCCATCACCACATGAGTGGAAGGCTCAGCGAATCCTACTCACTTCTCTTGAGTTTTGCTGCAGATATAGAAATCCTCAAGTGGGATTATAAAAGGCAAGGTTTTATTGAAAACACCTGGGTAGCATTACATTGTTATCTATTTCATTTTGTTAGCTTAGGAGCTTTCTTTTAGACATGAACTGTGGCTTAATTAAAGTCTAAAATATTCCTTCACTATTCCACCCAAATCCTCATATAGTACCATATACCCTATGGCAAATAGTGGATGAGAGACTTCATGGAGTAATCAGACGTTGGATTTTACTCTTATCCATCTTTAACCTTGGAAATGGAGACAGGTTATGTAAGTAGGATTGAGTAGCATGTTTGATCTTAGCTTTTTAAAGTATTGTAAATCTGAAATGTGTTGCTATTTACTAAGGAATCCCTGATTCTCTCATTTGTGTTACTTTTGCCATGTGTTTTCTAGCCAGAGGGCTCAAGTCGAGCATGTGGTAAATGTCTTTCTCTGTTAGTTAAAGGGGGGCTAATGCTGCCTACTCTGTCCCTTACAGTAAGAGTAAAGTGGGAATGGAATATGTTGGCACTAAAAAAATATTTTCTTGTTAACTTAATAGTTGGTATTAAAAGATAACAAAACCTGTATTTCCCTTCCCCATTTTGTGATGAGCACAGCTTTCTGAATTTGTTTACCTCATTCAGACTCTTACTCAAGAGTTTTTTGTCTTTGGTGTTTGATGTATAAGGGAGTCCATTGCCTCTCTTTGGGGAATACACTAGCCTAGCAATAGGCCAGTCATCTCCAATAATAGTCCTTCCTTCTCATAAAAAATCTGTGGGTACTAGGAAAAATTCTCTCTGATTTTTAAGAAGTTTGGGCAAAAAGAAGGTAGGAGGGTTAGGGGGAGGAGGAGTTGATAGAGATTTTGAGGAGAGATCACACTTCTTGGAGTTGTAATCTCTTACCAGTTTTCTGATTTTGTGTTATTTAATATTTCTATGCATTGTCCTTGTTTTAGGTACTTGATAGGATAATGAGATCACATTGTAGACATGTGGTATTAAATGATTCTTTTGTCTTATCCTCATCCCCCTTTCCTAACAGGCTCAGCAGTCTCTGTTGGTCTCTGTCCCCTCTTGTTCAACCTTCATAGTGTCTTTCTTTGTCCACTTGGTGATCTAACCTTGGCCCTTCCCAGTGAGCTGTCTGAATGGAGACTCTCGAGTCTTTGCTTGTAAAACGTTGCTGCCATTTACCATACCTTAAAAGAATGACACGTGTTCTAAGCATGGGAGGCAATTACATGATCTTCGTGATAATTAGATTAATGCCTTACTTCTCTCTAGGATGTCAGTTCTAAATAGGCAGGACCCTGGTCTCATTAATCCCCTTGTGAATCCTAAAAGGCTAATATAAGTCTGACCTGTCAGAGATGCTCTACAAATTAAATAAACTTATGACTGAAAATGCTGATCATTAGAGTAGCATTTAGAGTGTGTAAAGTTCATGTGTAAAGTTAAATAACAAAAAATAATTGAACTTCCTGTGGTTTAAATTAGTAAGGAAACTGTAGGCACTGTAAACCTATTAGGTATATGCAAAATAACACCATTAGTTTCTTGTATCATGCACTACACTAGATAACTGCCCAGGTATGCATGATGAAGCCTGGAAAGATGAGATACCTACATTAAAAATGTTTTAGGTGAACATATGCATATTAGGGTTCTCCAGAGAAATAAAACTAATAGTGTGTGTGTGTGTGTTTAATTTATGCATTATGGGAATTAGATCATGTATTATGGAGGCTGATAAATTCCATAATCTGCCATTTGCAAGCTGGAGAACCTGGAAGTCCAATGGTGTAATTCAATTTGAATCAAAGGCCTGAGAACCGAGGTAGGGGTTAGTGGCACTGGTGTAAGCCTTTGAGTCTGAAGACTTGAGAAGGAGGAGCTGTGGTGTCCAAGAGCAGGAGAAGATGGATGTCTTAGCTCAAGACAGAAAGTGAATTTGCCCTTCCTCCACCTTTTTGTCCTATTTGAGCCCTTAACAGAATGACTAATGCCTACCCACATTGGTGAAGCTGATCTTCTTTACATAGTCTACTTACTCAAATGCTAATGTCTTCTGGAAACACCCTCACAGACACACCCAGAAATAGTGTTTTACCAGCTACCCGGGCATCCCACGGTCCAGTCAAGTTGAGACATAAAATTAACCATCACAAAATGCTTTCAAATTCAGAGCAATTTATCATGGACTTTATTGCTCTACTGAGAAAACATGTATTTTTTGAAATCTTTGAGCTGTGAAGTCTGGCATGGTGTGTCAGGAATTCTCCATCTTGGAGAGTTTCTTCTCAGGGCCAGTCTCTCTTCGAGAGCTCTAGCCAAGCTTTTGTAGCTCCTCTCTTCTAGTGTTGAGTGCAGATTAGATGAGGGAGTTGTTGGGGTCCGCGTGTTTCCTAAACAAAGGAATGAACACACAAGACAACACAGAACGGGACAAACATGGTGGCCGCCCCGAACGGCATGCTCTGCTTTATTTTATACAATCAGTTGTGGAATGTTGCCAAGTCACAAGTCACGTGTTGTTTTTCTGACCTTTTCCTGACTTTCTGGTTTCTCAAGATATTTACACATTAACCAGTCCCCAGGGCCTGCTGTTTGCAGCTGGCTCCTTTGTCCTCCCTGTTTGCAGGGAAGGAATGCCTTGCTTTGTTTGCAAGAGCAGGACTTATTGGGAACATCTCGTTTTCGAGCACATAGTCCTCTACAGGAGTCATCCCCAAAATTATAGATTTGAAGCTAAATGGAATCATGTTCATGAAACAGAATAAACTTGGAGAGAATTCCAGAATTTGAAAGTGATCATTAACGTGTTCCTCACATATCACTTAAGGCTAGCCATCCATTTCATATACAGTTTACCATGAACAATGTAGGAGTTAGTGGTGCCAACCCCCAATGCAGGCAAAAATCTGTATATAAGTTTTGACTGCCACAAAAGCTTAACTACTAATAGTCTACTGTTGACTGGAAGCCTTGCAGATGGAAAAAACAGTTGATTAACATATATTCTGTATGTTATGTGTTTTATATACTGTATTCTTACAATAAAGTAAGATAGAGAAAAGAAAATATTAAGATAATCATAAAAGAATACATATTTACTATTAAGTGGAAGTGGATCATAATAGAGGTCATCATTCTCACTGATTTCATGTTGAGTAGGCTGAGGAGGAGGAATAAGAGGAAGGACTGGTCTCCCTATCTAAGGTATGGCAGAAGTGGAAGAAAATCTACATATAAATGTACCAAGCAATTCAAATGTATGTGTTCAAAGATCAACTATTAACTATGATCTAAGGAAGAAGGGAGACTAAAGCAAATTCCTATTCCATGTTGGGATGTGACAATATCAAAACTACATCTCAAGTCAAGAAACCACTAATTATTATCCCTTCTACCCTATGATATATGATATACATATGTCAAAACTACACATTCTGAGTGAAATAATTTTCTTTGTAATTAAATGTATGCATATATGTTAATTTTAATACAATTTTTGTTTATTTATTTAACTTACCAAACTGCTTGGCCAGTCATACTCAACATAAACCTAGCTTTTAGGGAAGTATTTATTCCTCCAGTTTTATTCCTAAATTTTATGTAAAGTTCTGCATATATATTACTTAGTTACAGAAGCAATATTGAAGAAAGGCTCCAATTTGCTAAATTTACCCTTGATTGATGATGCATGAGGATCCAAATTTTATTTCAGTAACTCATGGATGCAATTAGTTGTATGTGTAATGAGGATTAGGTAGGTCAGAAATTTTGTCCCATTAAGTGGACTGCTGAATAATAGAGAATTTTAATTCCAATCGGGCAATGAAGGAACACTGACACTAATACAGTATGGTCATGACACATTGTTGAAAGTTCTCATCAACCTCAAGCCACAGGTTATTAACATGTTTTCTGGGAACAACTCATGTATTTTCAGAACTTGAAAGAATAAGTTGTTGATGAATCAATAAGTAGCCATTAACTTTTATTAATTATATAGGTAACCTGAACTTAATTTATTGATATGCATGGTAAGCTGCCCTAGATTGAGTGACCCCTCATCCTTCTCATAGATTCACAGATTAGATGTCCATGTGTTAACACACATGCCATCAGGTAGCTGGCGTCCATGGAGATGTGTAAATTACCAGATGCAGGACGGAATTGGGCTTTCAATGCAGGGGTCCCCAGTCCTCAGGCCGTGGACCAGTCACAGTCTGTGGTCTATTAGGAATCAGGCAGCACAGCAGGAGATGAGTGTCAGTGAGCAAGCAAAGCTTTGTCTGTATTTACAGCAGCTCCCCATTGCTTGCATTACCTCCTGAGCTCTGCCTCCTGTCAGATTAGTGGCAGAATTAAATTCTCATAGGAACATGAGCCCTCATGTGAACTGTGCATGTGAAGGGCTCTAGGTTGCATGCTCCTTATGAGAATCGAATGCCTGATGATCTGTCACTGTCTCTCATCACCCCAAGATGGGACCATCTAGTTGCAGGAAAACAAGTTCAGTGCTCCCACTGATTCTACATTGTGGTGAGTGGCATGATTGTTTCATTACATAGTATAATGTAATAATAATAGAAATAAAGTGGACAATAAGTATAATGTGCTTGAATCATCTCATAACTATCCCCTCCAACCCTTCTGGTCTGTGGAAAAAATGTATTCCATGAAACTAATCCCTGGTGCCAAAAAGGTTGAGGACTGCTATTTTAATGTCTTTAGATTCCTATTTGTCTTCATGGAAAAATACTTTAGCCATATTTGATACTTCTTATATGTTTTCCCTTTCAACTTCTGATTTTTTTTTAAATAATTACTTGTTTAATGTCTAAACCCAATAGGTCATGAACTTTGAGAAGGTAATCGTATGCATTTATGCACAGTTGCATTTGAGTGCTGAATATAGTGCCTGAAATGTGACAGGTAGTCTACATATTTATTGAAAGAGTATAACTAAAATATTAATCAGTCATCTCCCTCTTTTGCATATGTCATAACAGGATTCTTCTATACAAAAGTAATTGTTTCTGGTCCTGGTGACAAATTTTTACTACAGTTTTCTCACACTTTTTTACTTCCAAGTACACAAGTGACATTAGTATAATAACTACAGGTCACTGTTGAAACAATTCAAATAAATACAGAATTGTAAATGGCAAGACAGAAAGATGTAGATGTTCTTTTCAGGGAAGAAGTAACTAAATACTATATGGGGTCCTATATTGTACTGAATAAACACCCTGCGATGCTACATGAGACAATGTGTGTATTTTATTGTCCCACCTTGATTTTTATGGGACTGTTCCTTAGAAAACATTGACCTGAAGCCTCTAGTGCAGCTTCATTTGGAAGAGGTCCAGAGTATATAATGTTTTGGTAACATTTAAGCATATGAAAGGGCAGAAAAAAAAAGCCTTAACTACCATGCTGTTTCATTGACTAACTCTGTCGCTTGTTTCCTAGTTTATATGTCAGAAGAAAACCATGATACAATTGATGTGTCCATCTAAACAGAAAACTCCTAAAGGAAAAGCAGCTCCATTTGTGACCTACATTCTTGAAACATTCACTTTTTCATGCCTAATTCTTAACACCACTACTATCAGTTATTGAATTGCTTAATATGTGCCACACCTGTATCATGCCCTGCCAAGCGCAGGGCCTTTGGATACGAAGTCCACAGTCTGGATGGTTCAAGTGTTCAAGTGAGATGAACTTGCTTACTGGCCAGGGCTCAGGAAGGGAAGAGCTGGAAGGGTGAGATATTTCACTCCCATTTTGCTTGATAAATCTTCCATAGAGGGGAAACTTCATGGAGGCAGAGAGTATAGAGATGTTACAGATAAAGGTGTTTTCAAGAGTGAGACTGCAGGATATTTGGTAAACAGCCTTGGGTTGCTGTTAGGTAGATATACATGTATTAGTCCATTTTCATGCTGCTGATAAAGATATACCTGAGACTGGGAAGAAAAATGTTTAATGGACTCACAGTTCCACATGGCTGGGGAGGCTTCACAATCATGGCAGAAGATGAAAGACACTTCTTACATGGTGGTGGCAAGAGAGAATGAAAGCAGAAACCCTTTATAAAACTATCAGATCTCGTGAGACTTATTCACTACCGTGAGAACAGTCTGGGGGAAACTTCCCCCACGATTCAACTGTCTGTCACCAGGTCCCTCCCTCAGCACATGGGAATTAGGGGTGGGGGGATACAATTCAAGATGAGATTTGGGTGCAGACACAGAGCCCAACCATATCAATACATCTAGATGGAGTTCCACCAACTTTTATTTGGTAATAACTTTACTATATAAATATAGTAAATTTACATACCATGAAATTCACATACCATATAATTTACATACCATGAAATCCACCCATTGCAAATGTAATATCCAGTGATTCTGTGTAGATTTCTATAGTGCAACCATTACCACATGTGGATGTTCAAAAGGCTGTGTGTCCTTCCGCCTCCTCAGCCCTCTTCTGTAATGATAGTGAACTCTCACAATGAGATCCTAATCTCTATCTCTTAAACCAGTGAAGGAATATTTTTAGTTTGTGGTCTTTTTCTTCTCCATTAAATTGTTTTCATTCCTCTGTTGTCAGGTAAGCATCCTAATTTGTTCTTAGCTTTCTGTAAATTTGTTCGTAGCTTTCTAACATTTCAGGTTTCAATATATTGTTTATTTGTGGGTAGAATGGCAGTGGAATGCGACAGAATGAAATTGCATGTTTAGGAATGTAAGTGCCTGTGTGGAGGGAGATAATAAAGTTTTTATTAAGTCACAAAATTCTATAACTTACCTTTGTCTTTATATTTATGATAATATATCCATATGCTGTTATATGAATATTTAGTAAATTTTGAATATCTTAGAATTATAGGTTTTTAAAGTGGCAGTGGTTTAAAGTCATTTTCTGGTCTAATTTTGAGCGGGTGAAATGTTATCCCCCAAACACGAAGCAGCTGACGCTAAGAGTGGCTAAATGTATTCATTCACGTTTTCATCAATTATTTGATGAATGACTTCTACAACCAAGTCACAGGATTAGTTATTAGTGAGGAAAAAGAAAAAGTGAAGTCTTTGTGGTTAGCTGAGCTGGCTTGGCTGTAACTGCTAATTTGGTGTTTGTTCATCAAATATATAATTTCACAGAATATCTACATCACACAAGGTCCCTGTATGATCATGATGGAGTGAGACAAAAAACAAGACCACTCTATTATCATGTCTGATCACAAACCAAACAAGAACACAACCCAAGCCATGAAAATGACTATGTGCGCTCAGCTAACATGACTGCTGTTTCTTTACCAACCCTCATTTTAGCCTTGCATTGTCCTTCTTGCCTTCTAAATAAAAACTACTAAGATTCACAGATTAGATGGTCATGTATTAACTCTACACATGACATCAGGTAGCTGGCATCCATGGAGATGTGTAAATTACCAGATGCAGGATGGAATTGGACTTTTAATACAGGGGTCCCCAATCCTCAGGCCATGGACCAGTCGCAGTCTGTGGTCTGTTACAGGCAGCACAGCAGGAGATGAGTGTCAGTGAGCAAGTGAAGCTTTGTCTGTATTTACAGATGCTCCCCATTGCTTGCATTACCTCTTGAGCTCCGCCTCCTGTCAGATTAGTGGCAGCATTAGATTCTCTACATCACAAAGGTCACTGTATAATCATGATAGAGTGAGACAAAAAACAAGATTCTAAGATACCCGATCGTAGAATTGACCTTCCTTTTCAGCATTCAACAGAAAAATCTAATTCATAGTCCTCAATAGAGAGGAAAATTAGATTTGTCTGAATCTTCCACAAAATCATCTAACACAAACCCAAATCTTGTACCGAGCCCCTCTTAATAACCTCTACTGAGACCTTTCCTTCATGGTTCCACATGGTTGCTCCCTCCCTTGTTGCAATGAGCCTGGCTTTGTTTGACTCCTGATCTATTCCTGGTGATCTTTGGCTGGAGGTCAAGTACTTTAGGTTTGGAGGTAAAATGGATATAAAGAGACTTTGTCTCAGTTCTCATGGAACTTTTATTCTGTTCAGAGAGAAACTTGCTAATTAGTAGAAAATTGCCAATGAAATCAGTGCTCTGAATATAGGAATTTGCCTGTTTGTATAACAGGGCTCTGGAAGCTTCACTGGGGAAGTGTCTATTGAACTGAGAGGTAAGAAGGACAGACAAGGGTAAAGGTGAGAAGGGCAAAGGGAAAGGACCTGAAACAGCAGATCGGGTAGCACTTTGGAGAAACTGAAAGAAGGCCAGTAGCAATAGAGGGCAGGGTAATGGTGGGGGTTGGGCAGGTGAGGTCCAGTGTTAGAGGTTCTGAATGGAGAAAATCGTGGTCGTTTTTTCAAAGAGCTGAAAGAAAGCCATTGAAAGATTTACGGAAGGTAATGGTGTTGTCACATCACAGTGCATTGTACAAAGATTTTTGGATGTTGTGTGAAGAACATATTTGGGAGGATCCACATTGGATGTGGGAGGACTGGCCCAGAGGTTTATTTAGATGAGAAGTGATAAAAGCTTGGGTTACAACAGAGGAAGTAAGAATGGAGAGATGTCGACTCTTCTTGGATATATTTTATTGCTAAAATAAATAAGACTGTATAATGGATTAGGACCAAGGAAGTGGGAGGGAGAGGGAGGTGTTCTGGCTTGGGCAACTCAAGAGATGCCATGACATTTACCGGCTTGATGCATGGCACATTTACTACCTTTACTAACGTCAAAAACCTGCTCAATATTGGAACTAAAATTCACTTTGTCTGTCTTCTGGAGCAGGCCTTCTTCCCTTTACTTTCAACCTTTGTGTCAAAAATGAAGTACGAAGGAAGACGTGGAACTGGGAGAATTTCAGGAAGGTTAGTTCAGAAATTGATTTGCAGGAAGTTTTGAAATATACCATCATGTTATAATAATTGGTCATTTTAAGGCCCCTTTAAAAAATTCCAAGATTAATAATTTTAAAGTTGACTCAGTTGAATAGGAAGGTTGTTCTCTGGGAATGAAAGTTGGGGTGCAAGGTTGGAGAGAGAATGCGGTTTAGGAAACATGATGATATGGATGAGAACGATCTCTTTAGATGTTATTGGAACCGTGTCTTTATTTTTGTGCTTTTTTGTTAATAGATCAGCCTTGCATTCATCCACTCAACCATTATTTTCATTCAAAAACATGTTCAGAGAGTGATTAATTCCCATGTCTGTTGCCAGAAGCTGAAGATAAATAACAATGAATAATTGTTTTACGATGTAGAGAATATCAGTCCAGGAGTCAGGAAACCTGGTGTTAGCCCCAGATCTGTTTCTATTCTTATGTACATTTCTTTAAATACTTTATTATTTTTTGACCTTTGTTTTCTTATCTGCAGTATGGAAATAAAAAAATACTTACCCTGATTACCTTAGAGGCACCAACCTTTATTTAGGGAAACAAAAACAAAAACTATGCTCCCCAAACTGCAAAGCAACCTAAGGAAGGCAGAGAGACGATGAATTTTGGTTCCTTGTAAAGTGAGGATAATATTAGTGCAGGCCTAAGGTTTTCAGGATTGGTAAATGAGATAGGACATGTAAGGTCTATTAAATACTAAATATCCTAAGTGAAAAATACTATTCATACTAAATGTTAAAACACTAAAAACTGAAATGTTCCCTTGTTGTTGGAGAAAGTCAGATTTTAACATTCCTGGCATAGTGGTCAAATACTGTGGTTTTGATTTGTAAGACAGGCAACAGTCTGCACTTCAGTCTTGGTAGCCTGGGGTTAAGAAAAATTGAATAATATTAATAATATTAATTCCCATTCTCATTAAACATTTTCTCTCCCGTGAAGAACTTCAGGACCTTAGCCCCTTCTGTGCCCTACCCTATGCACCCCACCTAAAATTATTCTTTTTAAAAAAAAAATTACCTGAATTCTGTTTGTGTTCTCTATCCCTTTCCTACTATTTTTTTTTTTCTTGATGACTTCTGTCTGTATAGCTCTTAAGAAGGACGTTTTATACGGCACTGTCTAAGAAGGCACTGCTTCTCAGCCCAGTAGCTATATCCTAGTGCTGTGCAGCTGTAAAAAAATAAAAATTCTTCAATTAGCCAGGCATGGTGGCACGCGCCTGTAGTCCTAGCTACTTGGGAGGCCAAGACAGGAGAATTGCTTGAACTCATGAGGCAGAGGGTGCAGTGAGCTGAGATTGTGCCACTGCACTCCAGCCTGGGTGACAGAGCGAGACTCCATCTCAAAAAAAATAATAATAATATTAAAATAAAATAAATAAAATAAAATAAAATAAATCTTTCATGTGTCATTTACCACCATTTTCCAAGCAGTGTTCTGGGCAGATGTGAGGAATAATGCCTCCTCCTGCCTCCACAACTTGGTGGTGTATGTCATGACTTGCGTGTCCCAAATTAGTATTGTTTTGGTACCAGATCCATGGCGCACTTTCTATACCCACCAATCTAACTCACTTTCCCTTCTTTCTCTTGCCAGACACAAAGCCACTCTTGACAACTAGAGGTTTGTCACTGGTGTCATATGACCAGTGATTTTTAAATTCAACTGGGTCTCATCTACTGCTGCACATGTATCAATGTATTTTAGAGGTTTCTTTTTATTCCTTGACTCTTTTATCATAAATTTAAAAAAATTACATGTCAAAATACCTTTTATTGCTTATGTAATAAAAGTGCTTTGGACATGAAGCTATGAAAACTGGCGTGACCGCATGTTCTCACTCATAGGTGGGAACTGAACAATGAGATCACTTGGACTCGGGAGGGGGAACATCACACACCGGGGCCTATCACGGGGAGGGGGGAGGGGGGAGGGATTGCACTGGGAGTTACACCTGATGTAACTGACGAGTCGATGGGTGCTGACGAGTCGATGGGTGCAGCACAGCAACATGGCACAAGCATACACATGTAACAAACCTGCAGGTTATGCACATGTACCCTAGAACTTAAAGTATAATAATAATAAAAAATAAATTAAAAAAATAAAAAGATTTATGCAAAAAAAAAAAAAAAAAAGGAAAACCAGTGTGAGAATATGTTCTGTCTCACACACTAGTTAGATCATCCGAGGGAAAACATTTAAAAGTCTCCGAACCTTATTTACCTGTAAAATGGACATAAAACCCTACTCGACTTTTCTGAGAAGACGCGCTCACAAAATCTTGCACGGCGCCTCACAAAGTTTCGGGCTTGGAGAGTGAATGTAATGAAAGTGTCGGCCCCAGTTTGACTAAAGAAGACAGGAGAGACTTCTCATGAGAGACGCTGGCAGATGTTGACTAGAATCTCTTTCCGAAGCTATAGTGTGCTTGATTACCTGAGGCCCTGGGGAGAGTTTATGTTCGTCATCGTAATGTTACACGCTATGTTTGGCAGTATATTATATTCTGCTATACCTGCAATTTATTTTGGGAAGGAGTTTGTATGAGGAAATCTGTAGTCATATAAGTAGTATCGGATTTTCCTTCAATTCCTCCAGGTCCTGTTTTATTAATGCCTCAGTCCTTTCTTTTTAGATCATCACGTGAATGATGATGAAAGTAGAAAATATTCGTTGAAAACAGAAAATGTACATGATTGGGGAGTGAGGTGTTGTCTCAAGGCAAATAATTCACTTGCTTCTTTTGACTGCGAACTTCTATGTTATTTGAAAGTATTTTGCCTAGGGAGTCACTGTTTTATTTTAGTTCTTTAAAAATGTTGGTAACTTTACTATATGAATTGATCTGATTTGGTTCATTTTTGTAATCCTTGCTTTGGCTAGAAAAGGAAAGAAAACGACAGTAAAGGCCCTTTTGCAAAACAAACCAAATCTAATAAGAAAGCAAAAGTAAAACAATGAATTGGAGCAACTCTTCAGTGTCTCTTAATATTTTAGTTGAAAACCATAAAATCCACCGTGAAAACTGCCAGTTACAGAACTCCGTAGCATAACCAAAATTCCCAGTGGTCTCGAAATAATGTAGTACCAACTTGATTTAAACAATTTGGTCACTGATAATTTGATTTCTTTAACACACCAATAGAATGGACACTTTTAGGGTGAAAGAACTCATTTCTCCACAGGAGGCTAGAGAATATTCAGGATCTTTCTATAAGCTTAGCTATCAAAGGTGTGTGCTGTATATAGAGATTATCTTTAAGTAGATTCTTATCCAGATTGAGTGGAGGGGTTGGCAAGCATTTTCTATAGTGAGCTCCATGGTAGAAATTTTAAACTTTACAGTCATATAGTCACCATTACAACTACTCAACTCTGTCATTGTAGGATGAATGAAACTACAGACAATAAGGAAATGAATGGATGTGGTTTGTTGTCATAAGATTTATTTACAAATATAGGCAGTGTGTCAGGTTTACTCCATGGAGTGTAGTTTACTAACTTCTGTTCTAGGGAGAGGGAGGGAGGGAAACTTATTTGTTAAATGGTTAACATGTGACATAGAAATCACAGCTTTCCAGAGTTCAGAAGTGTGTCTTCATTGCTGTTCTAAAGGCCTGAACATGAAGTCTTTATCCCTATCCAGTTCTGTCACTCCCTTGCACCTGGCACATTCAACAAATATTTACTGTCTTGTTATTAACCTGTTAAAGTCATCACTAAGCAATTTGAAAGTGAATATATATTAATATTTTAGTGAGTGCTGTTGTACTAATTTCTTAGTCACTACCTCTACCTTCCTCCAACAAACAGGTATCATATAGTTTTCGACCAATATTAATGTCAAAGATTATGAAAGCGAATACAGTCAGCCAGGATTAGCACTTGGAGAAGTCTTTTAAAATGTTGGTAATATAAAGAAAAGTTTGAGTGTGGTGTTTGGAGTTACCCATACCTAGATTCAATTTCTGGCTTTGTCGTTTACTAGAGATAATAGACCTCAGCCAAGTAAGTTCACCTCTCTAAATCTCAGTTACCTCATCTGTAAAGGAGGGAAAATAATGTGCCTTCTTCATTAGATTGTTGTGAATACTACAGAAAATTCTTCTTGGAAAGCACTTAACATGGTGCCTAGTAAGAGCTCTGTAAATAGCACCTCTTATTATTATTAATGGTATATCATTAAAGTACCAAATTCTTGGTATGCTCATACTTTCATGAATAAAAAAGTTGAAATTATAGAGTTTTTTTTTCCCCCCCTTTTTTCCTGGATGGACTGTTACGTAAAATCGATATTTCTTCTAGGAAAATGTCAGCTCATTGTCAATTAATTAAAACATTTTGATAATGTAGTCAAAGATTGGAAATGAATTTTATTATATATGGGTGAAAAGTGTTGATATACCAAATATATAAGCCAAATATATTAGTAGTTTTTAACCCACGGAAAGAACTGATTATTTTGAAGCAGGGTAGCTTTTACTATCTTTACCTTTTTCGTTTCATATGCCTTCTAAGCATGCAAGAATACAAAACATTCAGATAGTTTCTGAGGAAATTATAAATGTAAAGCTGAAATCTGGAATTGAAAGTAGATATTTCTTCAATTTCAAACTACATCACCTTCAAAAACCTTAAAAGCTTTTTTTTTTTCTCATTCTCTTAATCTATTGCAGAATAGCTTAAAAGAATGACTCTTTGCTCTCTTTCTTTCTTTCTTTCTTTCTTTCTTTCTTTCTTTCTTTCTCTCTCTCTCTCTCTCCTCTCTCTCTCTCTCCTCTCTCTCTCTCTCTCTCTCCTCTCTCTCTCTCCTCTCTCTCTCTCTCTCTCTCTCTCTCTGTCTCTCTCTCTCCCCCTCTCTTTATCTCTCTCTCTCTCTTTCCTTTTTTTTTTTCAGGTCTTGCTCTGTCACCCAGGCTGGTAGAAACGGGGTTTTGCCATGTTGCCCAGGCTGGTCTCGAATCCCTGAGTTCAAACAGTCTTCCCACCTCAGCCTCCCAAAGTGCTGGAATTATAGGCGTGAGCCACCACGACCATCCTGCATTTTATTTTATTTCTCAATTTAACTGGTTCATTTCAGACATCTTTCTCTCACGCAACTTAAATGAAGATGTGTGTCTATATGACCAGAGAGAGTCCTGGATTTTGAGATGCCAGAGATCAGACAGAGAAGGACCAAGCCTGACAGTCTGGAGTAGGAAAGACCTCATTGGAAGAGGTCACGCCAATCAACACCATGAAGAGTTGGAAGAAATGGGGAAGGCTTGGACTTACAGGGAGTGGAGAAAGCTAATGTAGGGAGGGAGTTCTGGAGAACGAAAGATTGGAGAGAACCTGTGCTATAGATCATTGAGAAAGAGAAAAAATTGTGTAAGAAGTACATTACAGGCCACGTGAACCAATTTCTGTAACATTCCATGAGAAACCAGAGTAAAGAATAAAACTTGCTTTAAAATAGTGTAATGTGATATTATATAAGAACTGAACCACAGCGCTCTCCATGTTTATTAGGGTTTATTTTAATTTTTATTTATTTATTGAGGAAGAGTCTCACTCTATAGCTCAGGCTGGAGTGCAGTGGCACAATCTCAGCTCACTGCTCCCTCCGCCTCCTGGGTTCAAGTGATTCTCTTGCTTCAGCCTCCCTAGTAGCTGGGATTACAGGCAAGCACCACCGGACCTGGCTAATTTTTCCTTTTTTAGAAGAGACAGGTTCTCACCGTGTGTTGGCCAGTCTGATCTTGAACTCCTGGCCTCAGGTGATCCATCTGCCTCGGCCTCCCAAAGTGCTGGGATTACAGCTGTGAGTCACCACATGGGGCCTTTTTTTTTTTTTTTTTTTTTAAAGAGAGTGTGTTTCAGTTGCAGATTTACCAGAGATTATATAATATACGCTTGCATCTCTTTTTACTAATTTATATTTAAGAAAATCAACTCAGAAAGCAACAGAAAAAAAATATTGTGTGAGATGTCCCATATAAATGGCATCCGAAACAGGCAAACAATTCCAATGAGAAGAGTATTTCAAGTTCCTGTGGAATTTTCACTTACTTACACAAATCCTACCTGACCTATTTGTTTTAAAGTTTTTCCGTGTCTGAAAAGTAAGATTCTATATTAGTATCACTTTGCTCATAGACATTACACAGGGTGATTTATCAGGCAGTTTTCCCTTTGATAACTGTACTAGATTGCTGGGGCTGCTGTAACAAAATACCACAGACTGGGTGGCTTACGCAACAGACATTTTCCTCACAGTTCTGCAGGCTGGACGTCCAAGATCAAGGCGTCCCTGGGTTTGGTTTCTTCTAAGGCCTTGCTTTTTGACTATACTACTCTCCACGTCCTCACACTGCCTTTCTTCTGTGCACACGCTTCCCTGATGTCTACTTATGTGTCCTAATTTCTGCTGTTTAGAAGGACACCAGTAGGACTGAATCAGTGCTCACCCCAGTGGCCTCATTTGAACTTCATCACTTCCTTAAAGCTCCTGTCTCCGAATACAATCTCATTTTGAGGTATGGGTGAGTTAGGGCTTTGAATTTTGGGGGAACTGAAAATTCAGTCTCTAGCAAAGACCACAGGCCTATTTGCTGAGTACTTGAGGGTAATCATGGGTTTGGCTGGAGAGACGAAGGGAACTTCAGGTCTCAGTGAGATTTTTGTTTGTTTGTTTGTTTTGAGACAGTCTCCTTCTGTCACCCATGCTGGAATGCAGTGGTGCAATCTCAACTCACTGCAACCTCCGCCTGCCTGGTTCAAGCAATTCCCCTGCTTCAGCCTCCCGAGTAGCTGGGATTACAGGTGCACGCCACCACCCCTGGCTAATGTTTTGTATTTTTAGTAGAGACGGGGTTTCAGACTGTTCGCAAACTGCTGACCTCAGGCAACCTGCCCACCTTGGCCTCCCAAAGTACTAGGATTACAGGCGTGAGCCACCACACCCCACTGTCTCAGTTTGAGTTTTTAAGCCAGGGTCTCAGATTCTCCGAGCCTCCCCAAGAATTGTAGGTGGAAGCCTTCCCAGAGGGCAAACCGGTATTTACAGCATCCATCATGTTGCAGTTATTGCTCTACATACTCAGATGCCTTCAGGAAGCTGTCAGTGCTCATGCTGTCTACTAGGTATATATTTTCATGAGACAAAACAATTGATTGAAAATGAACCCATTCAATTAAGCAGTTTATGAGTAAGTGGCCCCTGACAGGATAAAATTAAGTGAAATCTGAGATAATCCCATCAATGTTATCTTCCCCTGTCGTATATTTTATGTATTTTTCCCTTAAGTGGCAATTGGACCCAGACCTGGAAGACAATTTTTATGGGCAGATTTTGTATGATTAAATGGAATTTAATATTTTAATATAAAAAAAGGATTCAGGTGGTATTTTTTATTTTCTTTTCCAAACTCTGCCTCTTAAATCATAAGATATGTGTTTGAATTTTATTTCGTTTTTCTCTTATTGAAAAACTACTTGTCAGGCCAGTCATGGTGATTCACACCTGTAATTCCAGCAATTTGGGAGGTCGAGGCGGGTGGATCACTTGAGGTCAGGAGTTCAAGACCAATCTTGTCTGTACTAAAAATACAAAAATTAGCCGGGCATGGTGGTACACGCCTGTAATTCTAGCTACTGGGGAGGCTGAGGCAGGAGAATTGCTTGAGGCTGGGAGGTGGAGGTTGCAAGGTTGCAGTGAGCCAAGATGGTGCTACTGCATTTCAGCCTGGGTGACAGAGCGAGACTCCATCTCAAAAAAGAATAACTACTTGTCGTCTTAAAGAAACCAGAACATGTCAAGGTGCACAGGTTTCATGATAATTCCTACTGAAGAACTGATAGTATTTTATATTTGATCGGTATACAAATTTCCATTGATACATGGATAAATTTCTTTTCTTAAACACTCATTTTAGGCTTTGGTTTTTTTAAAGGTACAACAAAAACTGGGACTGCCCATGAATGTTGACCATCCTTACCTCAGTTTGCTTCTCAGGAATGGAAAATTTCTGCCCCTGAACACTTAAGGCAGTAGCTTTCCTTCTCTCATCTGTTGACTCCGAGCCAGGGGATTCTTTCCAAATTTCTTTCACATACTCTGAGCATTTAGAATATTTAGAATAATGCCCTTGACTGTCATGTGTCGTTTTCTAGGTTTGGTGTTTATAAAGAAATAGGAAACTATGGATGCTTCTCAACATTACAGGAAGACATACAGTGGGTAGTTTGGTAAGTCATAACCCTTCACAATCAGAGATTCTCCTCCATAAAGTTAGAGAGGTAGTTAAACCTGGGGATACAAATGTATGTCTGTAGCCCTGTGCACTCTCAGTGTGGGAAGTCCCAGCTTTTCCCTCTGCTGGCCTCGGCCATCTCCGAAATGCCCAGCTATGAAACCAAGTCCTTAAACTTCCTCCGACCTCCACCTTCACTCTTGATGCCAGGCTTCTGTTGTGCTTATTCTCCATCTAGTGAGTTTTACAAACCTCTGTTATCCATGACCACTTTCACATGTGTTGACATTTACACACAGCATCTGTTCTATTATTTACTTAATAGTTTTCTTTAAATCAGTAAGTTTTGACTTCATTTATTATATGAAGACAATTTTATGCCATTAGCACACACTTCAAAATCTGTATCATATGCCATTAGTGTAAGGTAAGTTAAAAATTAACATCACAGAAGCAGAGTGTAGTGGAAATTCTCATGACTGACCATGTGGCGAGTTCAGGGTTAGTATCTTGGCAGAGCTCCATAACATCCCCTTGCTGATTCCTTCAGCTAGAATTTGTTGTGGGCCTGCCACATTCCAGACTCTGGGAATGGGGGAAAGGATAAGACAGATGCAGTCTATGTACTTGTGAAACTTACGGTCTATTGAGAGAGAGAAACAAGAGAGATAAGTAAGCAACTAAGCAAGCCAACCCTTCCCGCCAAGAAAATCAGAAAGCAGTGTCTCGAAGAAATAGAGAGAGTGTAGGGATGAAGAGTGCCTATGAGGTAGTTTTTTTTTTTTTTTTTTTTTTTTTTGAGACAGAGTCTCATTCTGTCACCAGGCTGGAGTACAGTGGTGTGATCTCGGCTCACTGCAACCTCCGTCTCCCGGGTTCAAGTGATTCTCCTGCCTCAGCTTCCCAAGTAGCTGGGATTATAGGCATGCACCACCATGCCTGGCTAATTTTTGTATTTTTTAGTAAAGACAGGGTTTCACCATGTTGGCCAGGCTGGTCTTGAACTCCTGACCTCAGGTGATCCGCCCACCTCGGCCTCCCAAAGTGCTGGGATTTACAGGAATGAGATGTAGTTCTTATTATTGTTTGCTTTCTATAGCTGAGGAATGGAAAGACAAAGTATGTTAAGGAACCTACTCAAAGCCATAAAAGTAGGAAAGAGCAGAGTCAACCTTCCTAGTTAGGCTGAGTGTGGACACAGACATCCCACTCACCGGAGTGAGTCCCGTGGTTGTGTCCGTCCCCTCTGCCCACATGAATTCTTGTTCTTGTCTTGTTTTCTGCAGTGAACAGAAATTTCTAAAAGAAGCACCGTTCCCATTCTTTCTCCTTTTCTTCTTCAAACTCTCACTTGTCTGATTTATTTTTCAGTTACTCCAATGCTATAGAATGACTGTCTCCTCCACCCTCTGCCGTGCAATTCCTGTGTTGAAATCCTAACCTCTAATACCTCCTGATGGTATTAGGAGGTGGAGCCTTTGGGAGGTGACTCAGACATAAGGATGAAGCCCTCATGAATGAGATTAATGCTCACACCCCCCCCCCGCCAGAACTCGCTTGCCCCATCCGCCAGTCTTATGAGTATACAGTGAGAAGTCAGCAGTCTGCAGTCCCAAAGACAGCCTTCACCAGAACCCAACCATGCTGGCAATTTGTCCTCGAAATTCCAGACTCCAGATCTGTGAGGAATACATTTCTGTTGTTAATAAATCACCTAGCCTAGAGTAGCCTGTTATTGCACCTTAAACTAAGATACCAAGAAAAATAGCAATCTTTGTAAAATGATGTATTCCAAGATAGAGCTTTTTTGGTGGCGCACACAGGCAAATAAAGGAGCCACACATTTCAGTTGAGTGAATGCAACAGCTAAGCATTTTTAAAAGTTATAAATTATGACGATTGTGATGCTACAGAATGATACCTTTTCAACTTCTGTTGTCATTAACTTGGATTTATAATGGCTACTCTGAGTATTGTAAATGAGGATATCGTGCAAGTTGGTTATTCCACCCTTCAAAGATATGGTTAGGGTTCTTTCTAAGATTATAATGCAATGATTAAGCTGGATTATGCTGAAGCATCTTTCAGAACTGCAAATGTACTTTAGCAGGCGAGTGTGGAAGTTTTAAGTTTGAGGATAGCGCCCTCTTCTGGTAATTAAAAGTTCTCTCTTTTTTTTCTTAATGTGTTTTCTATTTTATATTCAAATCGAATTATAATACAAAACTTGTCCTGGGAATTAAATTTTTAAAAAAATTAAAGCTGAGGAGTGGAACATAAGTTGTCATAACGTGAGGTTTTGGAAAGGGAAGTCCCACCTCTAAAGCTTTTGAAATTCCTCTCCTATTCTGGTGTATGTGAAATTCGAGTGTACTCTGTAACATCCTCTAAACACAGGATACAGTGAGTGTGTGTAGTTAAAGTGTTTGCTTAGATTTCCAGCATTGATGAAATATGTTTTTAATCGTAAGTAATTTCGAAAATGTTTTAAGGATTGTACACACTTATCAGGGAATGACTGTTCAATGGCTACTGTGCTACTGAGCAGCACAGTGCTTAGTTTGGATCATTTTTATTTCTTCTTCCAGCCTCTCATTCTCTCTTCTCATGGCTTAAACTTAATACTCATGCAAGCAGGATGCAATTTCTTCCCAGCCTCCTCTCATTTGCCCATCCACATAATGGCTTTGCCTGGAGCTCTTTCCGTTAAGTGACATGCTGAGGCAGATTTTCATGGCAGTTTCATAACCAAAATAATATTTCCATGCTTTTCCTACTGTCAAATGTATATGAAGATGGAAAATGGGAAGAAACCAGACTTCAGTTCTGGGTTCCTATTCAAATCAATTTCCTTTAAAACAAACGCAAACCGAATCTGATGTTCATTTACATAAGTAATAGTTTTGAAGGCCCAGTTTGGGTGGGTTGCCTTAGACATCGTATTTATTTAACTAGAAGGAATAACATAAGGTTCTGCCTCCTTTGATTTCTTCCTTGTAAGAGCAAGCACAAATATCTTGCCTTTTGTTGGCATAAAAACAATGATCTACACAGACATTAAATCTTTTGTTTATGCTTTGTTTTAGGAAACGATATAAGAACCTTTCAATGTCTTGACGATGAGCTAACTAGGAAAGACATGTGCTGTTCTTCACACAGAGGTAGCAAAGATGTTATGTAGTCTTAAACCTCCATCCCTTTGTGACCCAGTTGCTGTACCTAATAATAATACAGAATTTAGATTTTTAAAAGAAGTACTTTTTGTGAAGCCAACCGCTTGCTGAAAGGGAGACCATGTTCCTACTGTCCTTAGAATAACTGTGTAGGTACCGCCATCTAGTGGTGGTTATGCAGGAGACTAAAGCAAAATAAAGTTTCCATTGTCCAACGTGAAGCAGCTCTCTTCCATTAGTGATAAATTATCAGCTGAGATGAAACATTGCACCCGAAATTTACTTACATTTTAAATTAAATTTTAAAAGACACAATCATTCCCAAAGTAAATGAAAATGTATACAACTAAGATGGATTTATTAAAATCCTCTGTGGGAGGTGGCATGAAACCCGGGGCGGGTAGAAGAAACCTTGAACTTTGGAATCTGTTAAGTGTGAGTTGTAATACCTGCACTAGCTGTGTGGCTTGAGGCAAAACACATAGCCTCCTTTGAACCTCAGCTAGACTTATTTATTTATTTATTTTTTGGACAGAGTCTCTGTTGCCCAGGCTGGAGTGCAGTGGCGCGATCTCAGCTCACTGCAGCCTCTGCCTCCCGGGTTCAAGCAATCTTTCTGCCTCAGCCTCCCAAGTAGCTGGGACTACAGGCACGCACCGCCACGCCTGGCTAATTTTGTATTTTTAGTAGAGATGAGGTTTCACCATGTTGGCCGGGATGGTCTTGATCTCCTGACCTTGTGATCTGCCTGCCTCAGCCTCCCAAAGTGGTGGGATTACAGGCATGAGCCACCACAACCAGCCAGCTAGATTATTTTTACAATGACAGTGACATGAGCATATCTACTTTAATGGGTTGTTGTGAATATGCCAGGGACACATGTAGGTCCTGGAAGGGGCTCAAGGAATGGTAACTATTTTTATAGTTATTCTGTATTAAAGAACTAAAACATCAGTGTTTGTTTGTAGGGATTTTTCTCCACATCAACTGTAAGTTTCTGGAGGGTGGAAGCTGCTTTAGCTCTCCTTTTGATCTGAGATGTCTGGTGACCTGCCTGAGGCGGAGTACATGTTTGTAGAATGCGTGCATCTTGTTCCATCTTGCAAGCCAGGCTGTAGTTTTATGAGATTAGAGGCTGGGGGTGAGACTTCTTTGCATTCCTCATAATTCATAGCATAGAACTTAAAGTAATTGATTAGAACTTTTTTTATGAATCTTTGATGAATATGCTGACACTTGTGCACCATCTGCTTTGTCATTTAGCTATGTGTTAATGTATCTTTCAAGTAAGGAAGTCTTTAATCCCAGAGTTTTGGGTTTTTTGTTCATTCTCCATTTCCCATAAAAATCTCAACTCCTTGTTTATATTGTCCATTGCTTAAAAATCTCTAATAGCATTGCTTTTGAGTTTATATGAAATTCTCTGTGGAAAATAATGTGGCTACTTCTTTATCTCCTGAATTTTGAAATGTCCAGTGTGGTGTACTTGCAAAAGAGTGAATGTCTTCTGGTTGAAATTTAATTGACAAGGCCTGCTGTTGGCTTCTGGACTTGACTTTAATTTTCTTTCGGAAAATGTATCAAGCGGCCTGCCTTCAAAGCCATCTTTTTTTTTTTTTTTTCTTTTTATTCATTTGCTCCTACCTGGAGCAAGAGACAAATAATCTGAAGGAATTTTCGCATGGCACATTTGGTTGGTATTTGCCTCCCCCACTAGAACATCAGCTCTGGAAGAACCCATATACAATTATATGCCAGTGTGTAGCAGAGAATCAGTGTCTAATGCTGAATGAATAAGCACATAGAGAAAAAAGGAAGAATTAATGATGGAGGCAAAAATGTGGATTTTTTAAAAAATTAGTTTTTAAAATACAAGATCTGCCCAATATGGTTTCAACTGTGTGTGAAATGTTATAATGGGAAGGCAAGCAAATTAGTGAGAAGATCAGTGACTTTGGAGTCAAATAACCCTAGGAACAAATCTTCGCTCTGCTATGAGCAAGGACTATGTGTAAATTAATTATTTAGAACCTCAGTTTCTTGTATGTAAAATTAGGATAATAATAGCTTCCTCATGGAGTTGTTGCGAAAAACAAATGACAAAGAGCATTTAGTGTAATACCTGGAGTGTACTTACTTTTCCCCTGTGGGCATAAATGAGAAAGCATCTAACTCTAGTTGGAGAGATCAGGCTTCATTGAGGAGGAGGTGTTTCAGCTGGAGTTTGACAAACTGGAATGAATGCAGTAGATTATAGTCCAGTAAGAAGAACTGACTGAAATGCTTGGGACCAAAAGTGTTTCAGATTTCAGATTTTTAAATCTGAGAATAATTGCATGTGCATAATGAGAATCTTGGGAATGGAATCAAAGCCTAAACACAGCATTTATTTATGTTTTATATGCACCATGTACACATAGCCTTAAGGTAAATTTAAACATTTTCAAATAATTTTGCACGTGAAACAAAGTTTGTATTAGATACTTATGCATAGAATTTTCCACTTGTGGTGGTGTATCAGGTGTTCAAAAAGGTTTAAATCTTGGATTTTAGATTTTCATATTAGGGATGCTCAAACTGTCTATACACACATTTATCTCACTTTATCACTGGCTTATTTGGTTTACCTTCACCTGGCAGAAATGGCTTCCAAGTTCTTAGGCTAGAGACATAACCTTTATTCTCTTGATTGTATGAGGTACTTTCTGATAGAGGCTAAAGTAGTGACTATCTTGGTTTTAAATCACTCAATGTAGACAAATAACATATAAGTAAATAAACATACAGTCTGGGTACAACAGCTACACCAGTTGAACCAAACTCTCTGGGAGTACATGCCAGTATGGCAATAATAAAATGACGGATCAGATTATAACAGGTGTTGGCAAAAATGGAGAGAGATTAGAATCTTCCTACACTGCTCATGGGAATGTAAAATGCAGCCACTTTGGAGAGCACTTGGACAATTAGCTCAAAAGGTTAAACAGAGTTACTATATGACCCAGAGATTTCAACTCTAGGTATATATTTAAGAGAAGCGAGGCCGGGCATGGTGGCTCAGGCCTGTAATCCCAGCACTTTGGGAGGCCGAGGCAGGCAGATCATGAGGTCAAGAGATTGAGACTATCCTGGCTAACATGGTGAAACCCTGTCTCTACTAAAAATACAAATTTTAGCTGGGCGTGGTGGCACACGCCTGCAATCCCAGCTACTTGGGAGGCTGAGGCAGCAGAATTGCTTGAAACGGGGAGGTGGAAGTTGCAGTGAGCCGAGATCGTGCCACTGCACTCCAGCCTGGCAACAGAGTGAGACTCCTCCTCAGATAAAAAGAGAAGTGAAAATATATGTCCACACCAAAACCTGTACATGAATGGTCACAGCAGCATTATTTGTAATAGTCAAAAAGTGGGAACAACTCAAATGTCCCTGCCGAATGGATAAATAAAATGTGGCATATCCATACAATGAAATATTGTTTGCAACAAATAGAAATAAGTGCTGTTATGAAATGTGTGCTAAGTGAAAGAAACTAGACACAAAAGGTGACATTTTGTATGATTCAGCATAGCCAGGCAAATTCATAGAAACAGAATAGGTTAGTGAATATTTAGGGCTGGAAAAAAGGGAGGATTGGGGATAATAGCTCATGATATTTTTAATTATTTTTATTTTTATTTTTAGATGAAATCTCACTCTTTCACCCAGGCTGGAGAGCAATGGTGCGATCTCGGCTCACTGCAACCTCTGAGTAACTGGGATTACAGACACACGCCGCCACACCTGGCTAATTTTTTTTTTTTTTGCATTTTTAGTAGAGGCAGGGTTTCACCATGTTGACCAGGCTGGTCTCAAACTCCTGACCTCAAGTGATCAGCCTCCCTTGGCCTCCCAAAGTGCTGGGATTACAGGCGTGAACCACTGTGGCCAGCCAAGGTTGTTTTTTTTTGTTTTGTTTTTGTTTTTGAAGTGATATAAATGTTCTAAAATTAATTGTGGTGATAGCTGCACAAACCTTTAAATATACTAAAATGGATTGAATTGGATACTTTAAATGGGTGAATTCTGTGGTATGTGAGTTATATCTCCATAAAGCTACTATAAAAATAATCTCTAGGGATGAGGTCTGAGTGATTCTGATAAATAGTGAGTGTTAAAAACCACTATTCTTAATGGACCAAAGTATCTAATCTTTACTGCGGTACATATAGTTTAACCAGCTATTGACTGCAAAGGATAGGTGAGAGTGGGGAGAGTCAGTAATATATCTTCATAGTTCAAGGACAATTTAATTTCTGCTGTACATCAGCTAATTTAGCTTAAAAGACTGGATGCAAGAAATGACACTTAGTCATGAAGGTTTTGAAAATATTTAATGTCAACTCAACATTGAATCAAATATAGTGTAGTCAAATTTACTCTGATAAAGAGTAGAAAGAAACTACATTTAGGACATGATCATGATGAGATAAATGAGAATGCTGTGTGAAGGAGCCAGGAGGTATACTCTCTGATGGTAAATTCTGCATTTTTATTTGACCTAGTTCGATTTTGATCAGAATGTTCCAAATAAAAATATATCTTCGAGGATAAAATGTTTGGCTTCATGGTAACACCCTTGAGGTTTTTGACATCTACATATATTTATTTTTTCAGATAAAAAATATGGCATTATGACTAGTTTCAATCAAGCATTCTTGTGCAAGTGTTTCTGTCTTTGGCAGGTTGACATATTAGAATATGAATTCAAAGATTTCCATACAAATATTTTTATAACTCCTTGTTTTTATTTAAAATATAATTTTTTTTAAATCAAAAATTTTTTTTCTAGTGTTAAGAATATTTTCTTTGGGCAAGAAAGTTTTTGTTTTGTCATTTGAGAGGTTTTGAAGTTGCTGTTCTGTGTATAGTGACAGGGCACAGAATTTGTTGGAGTTGAGTATGTTTCTGTTTTTTATATGTATATTAATATGGTTTGGCTCTGTCCTCATCCAAATCTCATCTCAAATTGTAATCATGGGGACGGTTCCCCCATGCTGTTCTCATGATAGTGAGTGGGTTCTCACGAGATCTGGTTGTTTGATAAGTGTCTGGCACTTTGACCCCACCTCCCACCGCCTCGTGAAGAAGGTGCCTGCTTCTCCTTTGCCTTCTGCCATGATTGTAAGTTTCCTGAGGCCTCCCCAGCCATGTGGAACTGTGAGTCAATTAAACCTCTTTCCTTGATAAATTACGCAGTCTCAGGTGGTATAGCAGTGTGAAAACAGAGTAATACATATATATGTCTGATTAAGTAGATATTTCTACAAAGCTTATTATGAAAAATGTTTTTGGCCAAATTATGCAATTATGCTGCTACTTTTTGATATTTCAGTTTTGTACTTTATCTGTTGATATGTGCAAAACTGATGTGATCTGTTGAAGTTGTAAATTAATAGAAATAATAATGGAAGATAGGGATTAAACTCTGTTTACCCCCTCCTCCGATATGTACATTTATAATATTTTCATCTTTCTATTATGTGATTGTTTTATGTAAATAAGTCTTTAATGTTTGTATTGTTATGACTATAAACACTAACTTCAGAAGATTCATGTTATTGTGCTTACATTTCCTTTTTTGATGTCCTATCTTTATTTTTTTCTGGAAATGACATCTGCTTTGGGTTTACTTTTGATTTAATGTACTTATTACTAATTTATCTGTAAACTCGCTCCTACTTTTATAATAATTTTTCAATGTGATCAAGCACTTCGGATAATTTATCAGTTTCATTTTGGAAATATTTCTTCTGTAGTTTCCTGCCTGCCCCAATCCACATTATTCATATTTAGGCCTGTTAAAAACTTTTATTTTTTTAGTTTATCTTTATCTCTCTCTGGTGTTTGATTTCCTGTTTCTAGGATCCTTGTCTGCCTCTTTTTAAAGGTAGTTTTAGTTTTGGCTTTGTTTAACCATTTAATTTGAATACATTATAAATTCATAGAAAGTTTTGAAGATAACCCTGAGAAAACTTGTGTACCTATCACGTAGTTTCCTCCAATTATTACCTCTTATGTAACTACAGTGCAAAATCAAAACCAGGAAACTGAAATTCTATAAGGTATGTAAGTAGTTCTATGTCATTTCATCATATTTGCAGATTTCTTTTACCACATGATCAAAATACCTAACTGTTCCCTTGCAACAAAAATCCCTTTATTCTACCCATTTATCATTACATCCACCCCCTCTTCACCATCCCTCACCATTGGCAACTACTAATTTGTTGTCCCTATCTATAATTTTGTCATTTCAAGAATTTTGCCTACATGGATCATATAATATTTGAGATTGGCTTTTTTCCATAGGCATAATGACTCTGAGATCCATCTAACTTGCTGTTTATAGTAGTAGTTGGTTCTTTTTTATTCCTGAATTGTATTTCATGGCAGGGATCTACTGTAATTTGTTTAACTATTCACTTATTGGACATTTTGGCTGTTTCCAAGTTTTTTGGCTATTACAAATAAAGTTACTCTAAGCAATTGTGTACAAGTTTGTTTGTTTCTGTGAGACAGAATCTCTTCTGTGTCTCAGGCTTAAATGCAGTGGCACTAACACAGCTCACTGCAACCTCAACCTCCTGGGCTCAAGTGATCCTTTTGCCTTAGCCTTCTGAGTAGCTGGGACCAAAGGTGCATGCCACTATGCCCGGCTAATTTAAATTTTTTTTTTTTTTGTAGAAACGGAGTCTTACCATGTAGCACAGGCTGGTTTCAAACTCCTGGGCTCAAGTGATTCTCCTGTCTCAGCCTCCCAAAGTGCTGGAATTACAGGCATGAATCACCACATCCAGCTGAGTACAGGTTTTGATATAAAGATGAATTTTCATTTATTTGGCATAAATGCCTAGGTGTATGATTGCTGAGTCATATGGTAAGAATTTTTCTTGTATCTTATATTAAAATAGCCACTCCTGTTTTCTTTTGATCATTGTTTGTATGGCATATCTATTTCTATCCTTTTACTTTCAACATATATATACAGTTATATTTGAAGTGAGTTCCTTGTAGACAGCTTGTAGTTAGGTCATGTTTTTTCACTCCACTACATCAGTCTCTTTTACTTGGTTTATTTAGAGTATTTGTATTTAATGTAATTGTTGTAATGTTTGTGAATGCTTAAATCTTTGATTGTATTTTTTTTTTTATTTTTCTATCTCTCCTTTTCATTTCTTTATTTTTTTCTCTGACTTTCTTTGGGTTACTTGAACATTTTTTGAATTTCATTTTGATTTATCAATAGTACCTTTTGTATCTCTTTTCCTATTGGTTTTCTAGTGGTTGCTCTATCTTTTCAGCTATATATGCATTAGTTGAAAAAGTTTACTGGTGTCAACAGTTTACCAGTTGGAGTGAAATATAGAAACCTTCCCTCCCTTTAAGCTCACTTACTCTCCACCATTTATTTACCCCATATAATTGTTTTTAATATCTCATGTATATATGCTAAGAATAATATCAGACATTGTTATAATGTTTGCTTAGACACACAAAAAAATTAAAAATTCAAGAGGAGGAAAAAGTCTATTTTATTTATAATTTTTTCTTTTTTTTCTCTCCTGATGTCCAAAGAGTCCTTTGTTTAGTATTTCCTTTCTGTTCAATAAATAATAGATAAATAATTTCCTTTGGCATTCTTTTGGTCTAGGTCTGCTGGTGACACATTTTCTTAGTTTTCCTTCATCTGAGAATGTCTTTGTTATGGGTGAATAGTGACTCTCAAATATATGTGTTGAAAACCTAACCCCCAGTACCTCAAAATGGAAATATGGTCATTGTGTATGTTATATTAGTCTGATCTCACACGGCTCTAAAGATACTACCTGAGACTGGGTAATTTATAAAGGAAAGAAGTTAATTGACTCACAGTTCCAGATGGCTAGGGAGGCCTCAGGAAACTTAAATTATGGCAGAAGGTGAAAGGGAAGCAAGGAGCTTCTTCACAGGGCAGTAGGAGAGAGAAGTACAAGCAGGGGAAATGCCAGACGCTTATAAAACCATCAGATTTTGTGAAAACTTGCTCACTATCATGAGAACAGCATGGGGGCAACCACCCCCACAATGCAATCACTTCCCTCCCTCAACATGTAGGGATTATGATTCTAGGTGACATTCAAGTGGGGACACAGAGACCAACCATATCAGATGAATTTAGGTCAATTAAGATGGCGTCGGACTGGAATGGTGTGGGCCCTTAATCTCAAGTAACTGGTGTTCTGATCAGAAGAGACACACACTCAAACACAGGACGAGAACCCTGTGAAGACAGCAGCAAAAATTGGAGTGATGCTGCCACAAGCCAAAGGATGGACTGGGGTTACCTGAAGCTAGAAGAGGCAAGGAAGGATTCTCCCCTAGCAGCTTCAGAGGGAACATGGTCCAGGCAGCACCTTAATGTTAGACTTTATGCCTTCAGAAATGTGAGAGAATAATTCTACACAGTTTTAATCCACAGGTGTGTGGATAATTTGTTTCAGCAGCCCTAGAAAACTAACACAGGGTGATTGGTACATGTCTGAGCAAAGTATCTTTCAGTCTTAAGCCTGTAAGTTACCTTTCGGGCTGCCACTGCTGTAAACTGAGATTCATGTGAAGGGGAGGTTGGAGCAGCCTGAGGAGTCTCAGTGTTCAGGACATAACTTCCTCGGAGTCCCCCTTATGTTTCGTATGGTACCCTTCCCTCCAATGCATGTGGTTTCCTCTAATCCTGAAACCAACAGTTTCACCCTCTCTAAAAAAATAACTCACAAGTCTTTGGCAGATGAGAGTGGTGGAGGCGGTGGATTACCCAGCTGTCATGAGTAGGAGCATATGGAATGGGTCTTGCTGATTATTCATGGGACTTTCAAGCAATCTGTTTATTTTTTGGCCCCTTCCCTACCACTTCCAGGTGGCATGGGGAATTTTTGACCCTTTTGGAGTTGCGCAAGCAAATCATATTGCTTCCTGGTGTTGTACTGCCTACAAAGGTCAGGTGGCAACGTCAGATTCCATACGTCCTTACAATTTCCTGCTTCCAGTATCTTATTCCCCTCTCCCGTTCTGGGTTATTCTCTGTTCATACCATTATAAAACTTGTGTGCTCTCATTTTAGTGGGTGTTTTGGAGGAACTGTGTAGATTTCATCCATTATCTTCATCTGGAGGCTCAGAGTTGTTTTCATAATATTTACTAAGCATCTGAGTTCCTTCTTAAATCACTGTGTCTTCTAGCCATTGTGACATGCCATTTCTTGCAGACCTCATTTTTCAATAATATTCTTCTCCTTCTTCTTCTTTTAAGAGACGGGATCTTACTCTATTGCTTAGGCTAGAGTGCAGCAGCGCAATTACAGCTCACTGCAGCCTTGAACTCTTGGGCTCAAGTGATCCTCCTGCTTCAGCCTCCTGAGAGGCCGAGACTACAGGAGGAAGTGTGCCACCATGCCTGGCTAATTTTTTATTGTATAGTAGAGATGGGATCTCGCTATGTTGCTCAAACTGGTCTGGAACTCCTGGGCTAAATGATTCTTCTGCCTCAGCCTCACAAAGCACTGGGATTACAGATGTGAGCTATCACGCCGGTTCCATTTTTGTATATTCTTGTTTTTCATCTCCTTGTCCTCAAGCTTTATTAGAGTATAATTGACAAATAAAAATTGTGTATGCTTATGGTGTACAATGTGACATTTTGTTATGCGTATACATTGTGAAATAAAGCTAATTAACATATCCATTACTTTATATGCTTACCATTTTTTGAGAAGAACATTTGAGTCTTAATCTGTCATCAATTTTCAAATATATATCATTATTACAATCACCGTACTATTATTCTTAACTTCAGGCTGCAGTTACTATAGTAGGAAAATTTGTGCTTATTAGTATTTTTATGCTTTTTAAATGCTAATAGAGTTATCATCTTTGCTGCTGTGTTTTGTGACCCTAAATATATATTATACTTCAGAATTGCCACTGCAAGTTTATAATATCCTTAGAATTACCATAAATATAAAGATGAAAGCCGAATGTTTACATATTTCTAAATGTCTTTCTGAGGAAACAAGATACTTTTTTTTTCATCACAGTGGAATCCCTTATGGTAGAGAAATGAATGGAATAGAAAACAGGAAGAGGCAAGATTTATTTATATAACAATATATTCTTCTCTCTCCCTCTCTCTCATGCCCAAACACATGCACATTCACGCACACCACACCCATACTTTAAAACCTCACAGTAATTCTAGGAAGTGGGTACTAATGCAATTAGTACCTTCCTCATTTTACAAAGAGAGCTACAGATTGCCCAAGGTTACACAGTCAATAAGTGACTGAGTTGGAATTTGCACACAGGTATCCTGGAGACAGAGTAGCTGGTACAGAGTGACAGCTCAGTAAATTTAGTTGATGTTATTATTATTATTTCATTGGAGTATATTTGTATCATATTACCTAGCTCCTCCAAGAATCCTATTTTTACATTATGCCTTAATTTGTATCAAAGGATACTTCTAGGGTTATATAAAATGTGCTTCTACCTTTGCTCTAAAAATGCTATTTGTAATATTTTATGTTACAATATGCAGTGTCTCTTCTGCAGAGAAATACAAGAGACTTTTTCTTTTTGACTTAGGTTCAAACAAAAACAAACAAAAAATATATAGACCTGGCGCAGTGGCTCACACCTGTAATCTCAGCACTTTGGGAGGCCAAGGTGAGAGTTCAACCCGAGAGTTCAAGACCAGCCTAAGTAACATGATGAGATCCCATCCCTCCCCAAAGTGTTTCTTTTTTTTAATTGCCCAGTGTGGTGGCGTATACCTGTGGTCCTAGCTACTCAGGAGGCTGAAGTGGGAGGATCACTTGAGCCCAGGAGGTTGAAGCTGCAGTGAGCCATGTGTGTGCCACTGCACTGCAGCCTGGGCAAAAGAGTGAAACCCTGTGAAAACAAAACAAAGAAAGAAAGAAAGAGAAAGGAAGGAAAGGAATGAATGAAGGAAGGAAGGAAGGGAAAATATAAACACATTTGCTATTTGGCTTCCTTTTGATAATAAGAGTTATGAAAATTATGCACCAATTTGTTTATTTTTTCCTGCTCTGAAACTCAGTCACAGAGGGAGAACTGACAGTTTCACCTGGTAAAGACAGATAAGTTGTCTTATATTGGTTTTTGGAGAATTATGACCTTATTTTGTTGTTTATAATGATCAAACTATTATTTATTTTCCCTAAATGAGTTTATAGTCAAAAATTGATTATATGTTTATGGTCAAAACTTACAAAATTTTATAAGCAAATGCTCCCTTGGTTTAGGCATTTAAAGTAAAATTTCAACTCTTATTAATGGCTATATAAAAGGGGAAAATCGCAAAAAGTGTGTAAAATTTGTATAACATTATTCAAGAAGTAAAGAACTGAAGTGCTTAAAAATATAAACAAGTAAAGCTCTATGTTTTTAGTGAGCTGATTAAGATAGTTGAGTTGCTGAGTATCTATTTCTTTGCCTATAATTATATCAGTCATGTGCTAGTGGTAGAGTTCATTATAGGAGTTTTGATGAGTGTAAGATTGTGAGTGTCCCTCTCTCTGTATATGTAATTCTGACCAGAAGTGACAGCTATTCCATCCATTTAATGATGTGTTTGGTAACGTAAGTTATTCACCATTGTGTCCTACTGTAAAAATTGTACAGTTTCTTTGCTAAGTCATATTACATCTAGTTTAAAAATGTCCCATTTTTAATTCTGTTTCCTCAAAATGGTATGCTTTGTGGTACCACATGATGGTGCTTTAATGATTATTGTATATTATAGTGGTCACTGTTGATTACTGCATTGGCCCGATTGAGATATTATCCAAGTGTGTCTGAGAAATACAAATTTGTGGTAAGTTAGAGAGTGAAGACATCTATATTAGTTTATTTTCGCACTGCTATAAAGAACTGCCTGAGACTGGGTAATTTATAAAGGAGAGAGGTTTAATTGACTCACAGTTCTGCATGGCTGGAGAAGCCTCAGGAAACTTACAATCATGGAAGATGGGGAAGTAAACACGTCCTTCTTCACAAGGCAGCAGGAGAGAGAAGAGTGGCAGAGTGAAGGCAGGAGAGCCCATTATAAAACCATTAGATCTTGGCCAGGAACGGTAGCTCATGCCTGTAATACCAGCACTTTGGGAGGTTGAGTTGGGCAGATCACTTGAGGTCAGGAGTTCAAGACCAGCCTGGCCAATATGGTGAAACCCTGTCTAACCCTATCTCTACTAGAAATATAAAAATTAGCCGGGTGTAGTGGTGGATGCCTGTAATCCCAGCTACTTGGGAGGCTGAGGCAGGAGAATTGCTTGAACCTGAGAGGCGGAGGTTGCAAGGAGCCGAGATTGTGCACTCCAGCTTGGGTGACAAAGGGAGACTATGTCTCAAAAAATAAAATAAAATAAAACCATTAGATCTCATGAAAACTCATTCACTATCATAAAAACAGCATGAAGGAAGCTCTCCCCATGATCCAGTCACCTCTACCTGGTTTCTTCCTCAACACCTAGGGATTATGGGATTACAATTCAAGATGAGATCTGGGTAGGGACACAAAGCCTAACCATATCAACATCTTTGACGTCATTAACTCAAGTTCCCTCATTTTACATCAGAAGTAAAGGAAATTTAGGAAAGGATAAATTAGTTGATTTTCTGTGGGTTGCAGTGTTGCCAGGCCTGTTCACCACACTTTCTACTTCACCATATTATAAATGTAGGAAAACTCCATAATACGTGACCCATGTTCAAGAGACTTCTGGGGTGGGGCCAAAATGGCCGACTAGAAGCAGAGTGTTTGGCGGCTCCCATCAAAAAAAAAAAAAAAAAGAAACATAATAAGTATGTGAATTCTTCACTGGCAACCGAGGTATCCAGCTTCTCTCATCAAAATTGACTAAAAGGCTGGCGTGACTCATAGAGAGAAGGAAGAACAGTGGGGTGTGGCAGCTTACCTCAGAGCCACAGGGGGAAGGGGAACCCCCTCTCCCTAGCCAAGGGAGGTGGTGAGTGAGCATCCCAGCTGAGGAAACTGCTTTTTCCACGGAACTTTTCAACCCATGGACTGGAAGATCCCACTTGCAAACTCATGCCACTGGGGCCCACTGTCCCAGCCCTGGAATGGTTAGATTCTTACAGCTTCTCAGCTGGAATCAGCTTAAGCCTACTGAACTGGAGTGAGGGGTGAGAGGCGACCTGCATCAGGTGTGACTGTCTGCTGTCTAAGTCATTTGAGCTCCTTGTGGGAGGGGCAGCAGCCAGCACTGGGACTCGCAACTACCTAATACGCTAAGCTCCCTGGGCAGGGGAAGGACTGAACGCATTTCTATAGCTCCAGGTTGTGCTTTTCCCCTGCTGGAACCAGGGAGGCTGGGCAGCTTGGTCCCAAGACATGTCCCCACAACCCAACATACGAGTTGTGGCCAGAGTGCCTCTTCAGGCATGAACCTTCTCCATCCTTCCTCATTGGGTGAGGCTTCTCTGCAAGATCTCCAATAACTCCAGCCAGAGGCTTGGGGACAGAATTCGGATCTCCCTGGGCCTGAGCCCTTATGGGGAAGGGTGACTGCATTCTCTGTGGACCAGCAGACTTAGCCTCTCCTCATGGTAGTTCTAAGGAATCTGGGCAGCTCAGACAAATGGGTTTCCCCTGAAGAAAAGCACACCCTCTGCACCAAGGGACAAAGTGCTTTGATAAATGGGTCCTGCTACCCGTGCCACCCAGCTGGTGAGACCCTCCAAGAGGGGTTGTCAGACACCCTATACGGGAACAATCCTACTGGCATCAGGTTGGTGCCCCTCGAGGTCAGAGGTCCCAGAAGGAGCAGGAGCCCATCTTTGCTCTTTTCCAGCCTCTTTGAGTGACATCTCCAAGCGCAGGAGCGAATCAGATGAATAGGACCTGAAGTGAACCCCCAGCAAACTGCAGCAGCCCTACAGAAGAGGGACCTGACTATTGAAAGAAAAACAAAAAAACAGAAAATGACAACAACAGCATCAACAACAGCAACAAAAAAGGCCTCCACAAAAACCCTGTCCAAGGGTCAGCAGCCAGAAAGACCAAAACTAGACAAATTCATGAAGATGAGAAAGAATCAATGAAAAAAATGCTGAAAACCCAACAGGTCAAAACGCCTCCTCTCCTCCAGATGATCACAACGTCTCTCCATCAACGACGCAGAACTAGACAGAGGATCAGATGGATGAATTGACAGAAGTAGGCTTCAGAAGATGGGTAATAAAAAAGTACGCTAAACTAAAGGAGCATGTTCTAACCCAATTCAAAGAAACTAAGAACCTTGATAAAAGGGTTAGAGGAATTGTTAACTAGAATTACAGGTTTAGAGAGGAACATACATGACCTGAGGGAAAACACAGCACAACAGCTGAAAAACACAGCACAAAAACTTCATGAAGCATACACAAGTGTCAACAGCCAGATTGATCAAGCAGAAGAAAGGATATCAGAGATTGAAGACTACCTTACTGAAATAAGATATGCATTCTTGTCTAAGAATAGAGAAAAAAGAATGAAAAGGAAGGAACAAAGCCTCCAAGAATTTTGGGACTTCGTAAAAAGACAAAACCTACGATTGATTGGAGTACAAGAAGGAGACAGGGAGAATGGAAACAAGCTGGAAAACACACTGCAGGATATTACCCAGGAGAGCTTCCCCAACCTAGCAAGACAGGTCAACATGCAAATTCAGAAAATACAGAGAATACCATTAAGATACAACATGAGAAGATCAACCCAAAGACACATAATCATAAGATTCTCCTAGGTTGAAATGAAGGAAAAACTTTAGAGAGAAAGGCCAAGTCACCTACAAAGGGAAGCCCATCAGACTAACAGAGGACTTCTCAGCAGAAAATCTACAAGCCAGAAGAGATTGGGAGCCAATACTTAACATTCTTAAAGAAAAGAATTTTCAATCCAGAATTTCCTATCCAGCCAAACTAAGTTTCATAAGCAAAGGAGAAATAAAATCCTTTCCAGACAAGCAAATGCTGAGGGATTTTGTTATCACCAGGCCTGCCGTGCTTGAGCTTTTGAAAGAAGCACTAAATATAGAAAGGAAAAACCAGTAGCAGCCACCACAAGAAAACCAATATATAAAGGCCAATGACACTATGAAGAAACATCAACTAGTGTGCAGAATAACCAAATAGCATCATAATGACAGGATCCAATCGACACATAGCAATATTAACCATAAACATAAATGGGCTAAATGCCCCAATTAAAAGACACAGAATGGCAAATTGGATAAAGAGTCAAGACCCATTGGTGTGCTGTATTCAGGAGACCCATCTTACATGCAGACACACACAGGCTCAAAATAAAGGGATGGAGGAAAATTTATGAAGCAAATGGAAAGCAAAGCCAAAAAAAAAAAATAAATAAATAAATAAAGAAGAAGAAAAAAGAAAAAAGAAAAAGCAGGGGTTGCAATCCTAGTCTCCAGCAAAACAGACTTTAAACCAACAAAGCCAAAAGAGACAAGGGCATTAGATAAAGATAAAGGAAACAATTTAACAAGAAGACCTAACTATTCTAAATATATATACACCCAACACAGGAGCACCCAGATTCATAAAACAAGTTCTTAGAGACATACAAAGAGACTTAGACTCCCACACAATAATAGTGGGAGACTTTAACACCCCACTGTCAACATTAGACAGATCAAAGAGAAAGAAAATTAACAACGATATTCAGGACTTGAACTCAGCTCTGGATTGAATGGACCTAGTAGACGGCTACAGAATTATCTACCCGAAATCAACAGAATATACATTCTTCTTAGTGCCCCATGGCACTTATTCTAAAATTGACCACGTACTTGGGAGTAAAACACTCCTCAGCAAATGCAAAAGAACTGATATCATAACAAACAGTCTCTCAGACCACAGTGCAATTAAATTAGAACCCAGGATTAAGGAACTCACTCTAAACCACAAAATTTCATGGAAATTGAACAGCCTGCTCCTGAATGACTTCTGAGTAAATAATGAAATTAAGGCAGAAATCAAGAAGTTATTTGAAACCAATAAGAACAGAGACAACATACCAAAATCTCTGGGACACAGGAAAAGCAGTGTTAAAAGGGAAATTTACAGCACTAAACACCCACATCAGAAAACTGGAAAGATCTCAAATTGACACCCTAACATCACAATTAAAAGAACTAGAGAGGCAAGAGCAATCTAATCCGAAAACTACAGAAGACAAGAAATAAATAAGATCAGAGGAGAACCAAATGAGATAGAGACATGAAAAATCCTCCTAAAAATAAACAAATCCAGAAGCTGATTTTTCGAACAAAATAGATAGACTGCTAGCTAAACTAATAAAGAAGAGAGAGAAGAATCAAATAGATGCAATAAAAAATGACAAAGGAGGTATCATCACTGACCCCACAGAAGTACAAAGCACCATCAGAGAATACTGTAAACACCTCTATGCAAATAAACTAGAAAATCTAGAAGAAATGAGTAAATTTCTGGACGCATACACCCTACCAAGACTAAATCAGGAAGAAGTCGAATCCCTGAATAAACAAATAAAAATCTCTGAAATTGAGGCAGTAATTTATAGCCTACCAACCAAAAAAAAAAAAAAAAAAAAAGGCCAGGACCAGATGGATTCATAGCTGAATTCTACCAGAAACACAAAGAGGAACTGGTACTATTCCTTTGGAAACTATTCCAAACAATTGAACAGGAGAGACTCCCTGACTCACTTTATGAAGCCAGCATCATCCTGATACCAAAACTGGGAAGAGACAAAACAAGAAAAGGAAATGTCAGGCAAATATCCCTAATGAACATTGATGTGAAAATTCTCAATTAAAATACTGGCAAACTGAATCCAGCAGCACATCAAAAAACTTATCCGCAATAATCAAGTCAACTTCATCCCTGGGATGCAAGGCTGGTTCAACATACACAAATCAATAAACGTCATCCATCACATAAACAGAATCAAAGACAAAAACCACTTGATTTTCTCAATAGATGCAGAAAGGCCTTTGACAAAATTCAACATCCCTTCATGTGAAAAACTCTCAATAAATTAGGTATTGATGGAACATATCTCAAAATAATAAGAGCTGTTTATGACAAACCCACAGCCAATATCATATTGAATGGGCAAAAACTGGAAGTATTCGCTTTGAAAATTGGCACAAGACAAGGATGCCCTCTCACCACCCCCATTCAACGTAGTGTTGGAAGTTCTGGCCATGGCAATTAGGCAAGAGAAAGAATTAAATGGTATTCAAATAGGAAGGGGAGAGGTCAGGTTATCTCTGTTTACAGACATGATTTTATATTTAGAAAACCCCATCATCTCAGTCCAAAAACTTCTTGAACTGATAAGCAACTTCAGCAAAGTTTCAGGATACAAAATCATTGTGCAAAAATCACAAGCATTCCTTTATACCAACAATAGGCAAGGAGAGAGCCAAATCATGAATGAACTCCCATTCACAATCACTACAAAGAGAATAAAATACCTAGGAGTACAGCTAACAAGGGATGTGAGAACTACAGACCACTGCTCAAGGAACTAAGAGAGGACACAAATGGGAAAACATTCCATCCTCATGGATAGGAAGAATCAATATCATGAAAATGGCCATAATGCCCAAAGTAATTTATAGATTCAATGCTATTCCCATTAAACTACCATTGACATTCTTCACAGAATTAGGGAAAGAAATATTTTCAATTTCATGTGGAATCAAAGAATACCCCATATAGCCAACACAATCCTAAGCAAAAAGAACGAAACTGGAGGTAACACACTACTCGACTTCAAACTATACTACAAGGCTACAATAACCAAAACAGCAAGGTACTCGTACCAAAACAGACAGGCAGAATAATGAAGCAGAACAGAGACCTCAGAAATAACACCACACATCTACAACCATTTGATCTTCAACAAACGTGACAAAAACAAACAATGGGAAAATGATCTCCTATTCAGTAAATGGTGCTGGGAAAGCTGGCTAGCCATATGCAGAAAACTGAACCTGGACCCCTTCCTTACACTTGTACAAAAGTCAACTCAAGATGGATTAAAGACTTAAATCTAAAACCAAAAACCATAAGATCCCTAGAAGAAAACCTAGACAATATCATTTGGGACGTAGGCATGGGCAAAGACTTCATGCAAAAATGCCGAAAGCAATTGCAACAAAAGCCAAAATTGACAACTGGGATCTAATTAAATTAAAGAACTTCTGCACAACAACAACAAAAAAACTATCATCAGAGGGAACTGGCAACCTACAGAGTGGGAGAAAATTTTTGCAATCTATCCATCTGACAAAGGGCTAATATCCAGAATTTATAAGGAACTTATACATATTTACAAGAAAAAAAAACATCAAAAAGTGGGCAAAGAATATGAACAGAAACTTCTCAAAAGGAGACATTTACATGGTCAAATAACATGAAAGCTCAACATCACTGATCATCAGAGAAATACAAATCAAAATCACAATGCGATACCATCTCACACCAGTAAGAATGGTGGTAATTAAAAAGTCAGGAAACAATAGATGCTGGTGAGTCTGCGGTGAAATAGGAATACTTTTACACTGTTGGTGGGAATGTTAATTAGTTCAACCATTGTGGAAGACAGTATGGTGATTCCTCAAGGATCTAGAACCAGAAATACCATTTGACCCAGCAATCCCATTACTCGGTATATATTCAAAGGAATATAAATCATTCTACTATAAAGACACATGCACACAGTATGTATTTACAATAGCAAAGACGTGGAACCAACCCAAGTTCCCATCAATGATAGACTGGATAAAGAAAATGTGGTACATATACACCATGGAATACTATGCAACTGAAAAAAGGAATGAGACCATATCTTTTGCAGGGGCATAGATGAAGCTGGACGCCATCATCCTCAGCAGACTAACACAGGAACAGAAAACCAAACACCACATGTTCTCACTCATAAGTGGATGTTGAACATTGAGAACACATGGACACAGAGGAGGGGAACAACACACACCAGGGCCTGTTGGAGGGTAGGGGGTGAGGGGAGGGAACTTAGAGGATAAGTCGATAGGTGCAGCAAACCACCATGGCACACGTATACCTGTGTGACAAACCTGCACGTTCTGCACATGTATCTTTTTTTTTTTTAGAAGAAATGGAAAAAGAGAACCGTCTGATATGAATTGATTGGCAGCCAGCCAAGCTGTCCTCCTCCTAGGTCCCATTCTGATTTTAGTAACCTCACAATAATAGAAGTCCGCTTCTGTTTGTGGTTGAATTTTATGGTGAGTTTTATTTGATGTAAAGTATGATTTTTACTTTTTTTGTTGACAATTGAACAGAATTTATAAGTGTGGAATGCTGTGAAGGAGAGATGGCTAGCCCATTAATAGACATACTAAGGGATTCCTTATAATGTCCTCAAAATATTTTGCAATCAGTGTCATAAATTCCTGTAAGCAGAGAAAAAACAAATGGTGTAATGTGATAATGACTCATAGATCAACCTTCCGTCTCATGCCAGGCAACTTGGTGAACTGCCACAGGAAAAATATCTAGATAAAAATCTTCTTGCATGAAAGAGGGAATTGGAACAGTTTCCTTCAAGATAAAATAATGAATAATTCTAAGAACAAGGAAGTTATTTCTAAAACATAAAACCACAGGCAAACAACATGAAGGAAATAAGTGATGTATTTGACTAAATCAATATTGAAAAGGTCTATTGTTAATACCACAAATGAAATCAAATAATATATGACCAACAAAAGTATTTGGAACATACATGAAAAGTGATTACTTCCTCTTTTATACAAACACTAAAATAGAAAACCCGGCAGAGGAACATAAGGCATCTTAGAAATGCAAAAATAGAAATGGTTAATAGATATGAATATAAATGTTCACTCCCAATAAAATAAATATAAATGATAAAAGTATCCAATTTTCCTTCAGGATATGATTGGAGTAGTTTTTTAAAATACTTAAAAGGAGGTGTTGATGATAGTGTGGAGAGAGTAGCACTTTTATAGGAGTGTGAATTCGTATAGACTTCTGGAGGTGAACTTGTCTGTACATGTCAAAAGCCTTCCAATTTTGAAGTCCTTTGATGTACTAGCTATATTTCTAGTAAAATTTCTTATAGCTTAGAGCTGAGTCTAAGGTTTTAAAACCAGGATATTGCTACATCAAACAAATAACAACAAAAAATGAGAACAATTCCAAATGTTTGAAAATAAATTGGCATACGATTACATGTAGTGTATCCAACAAAGAATTATTAAATGACATCACATTTGATTTTAGATGATAAACATCACATAACCCAATTGTGTGTTCTTGAAGGCTGTATACCAGAGATTATCTCTGGGAGATGAAAATGCAGCAACTAGGCCGGGCGCGGTGGCTCAAGCCTGTAATCCCAGCACTTTGGGAGGCCGAGACGGGGGGATCACGAGGTCGGGAGATCGAGACCATCCTGGCTAACACGGTGAAACCCCGTCTCTACTAAAAAATACAAAAAAAAAAACTAGCCGGGCGAGGTAGCGGGCGCCTGTAGTCCCAGCTACTCGGGAGGCTGAGGCAGGAGAATGGCGTCAACCCGGGAGGCGGAGCTTGCAGTGAGCTGAGATCCGGCCACTGCACTCCAGCCTGGGCGACAGAGCAAGACTCCGTCTCAAAAAAAAAACAAAACAAAACTGATAAAATTCTGAGAGTGTAATACCACCTGAGTGGATGTGTGATTTCTCATTTATAAAAATAAATTTTGATGCTTACCAGCAGGTGGCAGTACAAAACAAGCAGTGATAAATCCCTTGTAAACAAAGGTACCTTAAGACTGGAAAATGAGCAAGACTTGGGAGTGAAGCACCTTTCTTTTTCCTTGACATGCAGACTTGTATCCACAACACCAAGGCGAAGGTCTGCTTTATAATTATTTGTGTACTTAAATCGGAATTTCCCTTAAAATATTAACGTACTCAGAGATCAAAAGAGTCAAGCAAAGCACTCCTGGAGTTTCTGGTATTGTTTAGAGAGAAAGCAGAATCTATACTTCACATGCTTGCATAGTTATTTTATTATTATTAGTCATTAATATAGAATTGATGATTTTTGTGTTAAGATGCATACTATATCCAAAATCTTACGTCTTAAAAAGCTCTCTAAAGTGCTGTTTAGTCCATCTAATTATTTTACTAAATATTTGTTTTAATCACAAATCATAAACGTAGAAGCTCTTGCTTGGCAGTTCATAGGCACTAGTTGGTGGTGTAACTAAGATTGATATCCATGTCTGTCAATTTTCCTTTAAGGAATGATGTGTATAATAAGAGCAAATTCTTGGAAGTTTTTTCTTCAGCAGGATTAGTTTTGAAATAAGAAGTATGGCTTCTCTTCTTCCTTTAGGGAATTTTGTTGGCTTTCTTAATTGACATTTTATCATTTTTCCCATCTTTAATTTATTTAACCAGAACCAAGAGCTCTGACAATACTGAAATAGATAAGCCTGTGATAAATTTGGTTGCTTTGGCACTTACAACTATTTGATGCTTGCTTTCAGGAAATCGTGTGTATATTTTAAATCCATTTCTGAATCAGCTTCTGTGCTTATTAGGTTCCCACTGTGTATATTTTCTCTATGACAAGAGAAAAACAATTTAACATTTTATATATTTCAGGATATGTGATTTTTTTGTAATTTTACTTTCATTACAGACTGGTAAGGATTTTAATAACTGTATTTTGAAATACAAATAAGCTAATTAACCCCAAAGAGGTTAATTAAACTCAAGGTCATAGAACCTAAAAGTATTGCATAGTTGGCAATAAAGCCAGCTGCAGTTACCATTCTATTCTTAGCCATCAACCTCTCTCACCTGTCACTCCATCTGCTTCCTAACCCCATCTCCTTGATTTCTCTCTGCACTGCCTCCCCACCCCACATCCCTGAGTCAAATTTCCACAGCGCCATGGAAGTATCCTTTAAACATGTATCAGCCCCGCCCCACCCTGCTCTGAACCCTCCCATGGATCCCCATCATTCTTGGAATAAGTCTCCCGCACTCTCTACAAGGCATTTCAAGCTCTGTGTAATCTGGCTGTCTCCTCCTCCAGTGTCTTCTGGTAGCACTCGTCCTTGCTCACTGGGCTCCAATCACACTGGCCTCCCCATTCTTTCATAAAGCAAATTCCCTTCTAAAGCTTTAATGCATTAAGTCTTCTCCCCAGTCCTCTTCCTCACCTCTTCTCAGATGTTGTTCTGCAAAGAGAGATTCTCCCACTCCCTTTCTTGTGGCCTCTTTGTTTTTCTTCATTGCCATGATCACTCCCTGACACTTGATCTGGAATCATTGTTTCCTTGTGCATTTTCTGTTTCTTTCACTAGATTGCATTCCCTAAGAGGACAGGGTCTTTGTTTTGATCACTGCTGTGTTTCAGTACCTAAAGTAATGCCTAGTAGGTGATAGGCAGTCAATGGATTTGTAATTACACGAGTGAATGAATGAATAAATAAAACCCACACTTTCTGACTCTCAGTCCATGACTATATACTGGTCAGTTTAACAAGGAGTGAAATAAATGTATTGTTGACAGGTGCCAAACTTTGAAATAAGTACATTAATTAGTGCCCTACCTACCTCTCATATAAAATGAGATAATAATAACCTTTATTTTACCCATCTTATGAAATTGTGGGAAGACTGAAAAGGAAATTGTTTTCATAAGAACTTTAGAAACTATGAGAAATTATGCAGATCATTGTTGTTAGAAAATTTTAGTTTCACCAGTCAAGCAAGTTTGCTTTATGCCAACAGTGATAACAGCAGAGGGAAGCCCGGGAAACATTTATTTTAAGACTGTGGGGGGTGGACAAGGGGAACAGAGATTGGAAGCCCAGGATTTTGAAGACAAATGAACTTGCATGTGAGTCCCAGCTCAAACTCTTACAATTGAGTAATCATTGTGCAAATTATTTGAACTCTCTGACCCTTAGTTATTCTTGCCTAAAGCGGAGTAAGAGAAACTGTCTCGAGGGTTATTATTGAGATATTAAATGAGATTGGTGCATGCCAAGTGCCGTGCTACCTTCTTATGGAAAATAGGATGGACTAGAATAAACCTTGTAGAACCCCAATAATTACTTTCTCACATTTGTTAAAAAACGTATTGTTCAAACCACCATCTGCTCCATTAGCAGGAAGACATCTGAGTTTTCCTATTCTTCCACTTTCTTCTGTCATTCCTGTGTAATTCAAGAGCCCTCACCCAGAGAGTGTTAATCAGGGGTTAAAAGCCGAGGGAAGAGATAGCTACAATCCTAGTCCACTGCTGCTATGACACATTATTACCACATGGTGCCACTATTGCAGATGGCTCCTTTCTAATCTAACGGCCACTTAGTTTATTGTATGCCTTTTCCTAAGTATCTTTGCTCCTGGGCCCTGAGATTCCTTGATCTGTCTCTCTCTTTCTGCCCTCACATACACATCTTCAGTTTTTTTTTTTTTTTCACAACCTAGTGTTAAGGTCTCTGGGTCCCGAGGGATTCTGTGGAAGGAGCCCTCAGCCAGGCGGGTGGCTTGCACCTGTAATCCCAGCTACTAGGGAGGCTGAGGTGGGAGGATCACATGAGATCAGGAGGTCAAGAACAGCCTGGGCAATAAAACAAGACCCATTTATATAATAATACAAGAAAAGAAAACAAAGAAAAGAAAAAGAAGAAGGAGCCCTGTTTCTGACCCCAGAGTCCATCTTTAAGCTCGAGTCACCATCCTGATTCCATGTCCCTCCAGGGGAACAGGTCCTCTCTTTCAAACAGGCCCTAACTCAGAAATTGCCCACTTTTCCCCCAGGGAGCAAGTCCGCATAAAAAAGGGATAAAACAGTTTTTGTTAAGCAACATGGACATGTGCACACACAGTTACACACACTCAAACACACATAGTCATTTACCATTGTCTTCTCCTGGAGCAGTGGGTACCATTTACATAGTTAATAAGACCACTCCAGTGGCCCAATAAAACAAAAATGATTACATTCTGCCCTGGATACTTGGAATGTTGAGATGGGAGGATCACTTGAGCCCCAGAGATCAAGGTTGCAGTAAGCTGAGAGCACATCACTCTACTCCGGCCTGGGTGACACAGCAAGACCCTGTCTCAAAAAAAAAAAAAAAAAAAAAAGAAAAAAAGAAAGGTTCTCTTCATAACAAAACAATGACAAAAGCCATTGCACTTCCCATCTTAAATTCCTACTATTATTATTACTTGACTGTTGTAGCCACAGTGTATACTCACTGAGAGTAGCTCAATTTAATCTGGGGAGAAAACACTAGGCTCCATCCCAAGTTGACACAGCTGTGATATGGGTCTCATAGAACCTCTCCTCCAATACACAGCTTTTAATGAGAAGAGCAAAGGGGTTATGAATTGAACTTACAGGGAAAATCCTCTTCTTCTCCTGGATCTTCAAATGCCTCTCTTCAATGCCTGTGCACTCCACATCTCCCCTCCAGCTAGTCTGGGGGTTTGGAGGAGGCCTGAGGGCTTCCCAGTCCTAAGGAGCACAAGGGATAGCAGACAAGCAAAAAAGAACAGGGCAGCAGGTCCCTTAGTCTTGCTCTCATCTAAGCCCTTGGGGGAAAGGGCAGACAAGGTTTCTAAGCCTCCATATGGCCCATTCCCTCCAGGGATGTGGGGCAAAAGTCCAGTATTAAAGAACAAAGCCATCACCACCTTCTCATGTCTTCTGGGAGCCAAGGCATTGGCTGGCAGTGGTTTATATAGTCCAGTTTCTGATCCTGACCAGACATAATTAATCATCACCAACTATGGGCACCAATATGACACACCTTGTTTCATTTTTATATAAATATTTCACTGAAAACAAATGCCTTAGTGTCATGATATAGCCCAAGGCTCACTCTTCTTCCACCTTCTCTCCAAGTTGAACTAGCTCGTTTATGAACTTTCTCGTTGGACTTTTCTTATTTCTCTTGTGAGTTGCGAACTTTGCACATTCATTGGCACTCACTCAGTATTACCACCTCTAACATCTTTGCCTTTTCTGTTCTGAACTTCAAAGTTTGTCTCCCTGGCTGGTGTTATGGCCACATTCTGAGAATTGCCAGTCCGTACGCTCTGTATCCTCCACACAATTGTCTGAAATCATTTACTTGTTATCTCCAGCCATTATGGAAAATGCCTGCTTATGATTCATATATGATTTCCCTTTCTGCAGGTCTATGAAGCTTCTGTACTAAATTGAATTTCTTCTTACTGCTTTCCTTCTATTGTTCTGGCTTTACCATACTGTTCACTACTAAAATACGTAATCACATTTAGACCAAATGATCTAATTGCGTAAATTTTCTTGTGATCTGGAGTTCCTGGCACTGAAACCCATTTCCTAGCAAACCTATTAAAACTCCCAGGCTGCTTCCAAATTCTGTGTGTTGGCTGAGGGTTCCTTTTTCAAACTATGGCAAGCAAACCTGGGAATTTTTATAATCGGAGATAAATCAGTGATTGTTTTTCTTCCTTTTGTCAACTTCGTTTTTCAGCAAAAAGGAAGATGTATATAACAAGACTGAAATGAAAAATTTAGCATATACAGTGGAAGAAGCATTCTACTTATGTTATTTAATCCTCAGAGTAACTGTGCTGGTTTTTCTTTATTTCCTTCTGCTGAGAAGGTTGAGACTAAGAGAAGAGAAATAACTTGCTCAATATCAACCAGCTCAGGGTACAGACCCAAGCTATTATATACCTACCATTGCCAACGAATGTCCTGGCTCTCAGAAGACACTCTAGAATGGCACATTTACCCTTTGATACTAGCTAAGGCTTTTGCTCCACACTTTTGAAGACACTGTTGTTTTTATTAGCCAGTAGAATCATGTTCAAAATTCTACCCAGTTCTTTTTATTCAGTAAAAGAAAAAGAAGGCAATTATTAAACCTTCATTATGGAAAGAGATAAAGCCAAGTGTATTTGTGAGTTATAACTAGGCTGAGCTAGTTGCCCGTTTTGTCTCTCTGTATATAACCGTAATCACTAGCACCTTGTGTATAATAAGCACCGGATGGCATGTGCCTATTGTGTTAGAGGAATGCACAGCCCTGGGCTTTGTTTCTTACGATACACAGACCGCAGCTATATTTAAAATGATAATCTGGGTAATGTTCTTCACATTTTATTTGTGTGAACTCAACCATGATGAAGGAATTATTATCTGGTGAACCTGTGCTTGTTGTTAGGAATGCATTCCTAAGTGTCCTGATGAGGAAATTAGACGAACCATGCATATGTCCATTCAATCTAGAAGCGGTTATTGAGCATTCATTGTGTACCAATTGCTGTCCTTGACAAGAAGACTTACACCCAGTGGTCCCAGAGGGAGACTTAGGAAGTGGGAGCACCTGTCAGATCGTCATGTGAATCCTTCCCTACAATTCCATCCATCTACAGCCCCCTCCCAACCTTCTGGGATTCTCCTTTCCTGTTTCACACTTATATATACACATTCTTCATGTGAACATTTATTCAGATAAAGAAGAGTCATGACTGGAAGAGGTTTTTGATGACTGGTGGAAGAGTCTCGTTGACCCAGCCCACTAATGACGCTGGTAACGTGTTTAAATGTTGTCTTGTAGATGCCATCTTTGCTTATGATGGTTGGCTTTAACACTTAAGAATAAAATAAGGGTGGTGTCCTTGCTGGTTTGTTTTATGTTTGCAGATGAAGAACAGTATCCTTGGCTTTTTTTCCTGAGATTCTTCTAACTAACAGCAACCAATTCTGTTCAAAATTAATTTTGTTAGTATTTTTGTAAGTTAAAGGCAGCCCAGATTTATTGAGCCTAGCAGTATACTAGGCAATGGGGAAAATATAAAATAAGGAAACTTGTGCATAAGAAACGGGAAAAACATATCAAGAAAAGACAATAATTTCTAATCTTCTTGGTTTCGTTTCAATGCAATGCTGTCCTTTAGGGTAGTCACAAGTCACATATGGCTAATGAGCAAGTGAAATGTAACTGGTCCAAATTGGGATGTGTGGTAAAATAATCATATAAAAGAGATCATGAATAATTTTTTATGTTGATTGCATATTGAAATGATATTTTGAATATATTGAGTTGAATATAGTATTAATTTAATTTCACCTGTTTCTTTTTACTTTATAAAATGTGGCTAATAGGAAAATAAAATTTTATCTGTGGCACATATTGCTTTTTAAAATGTGGCTAATAGAAACATAAAATTACATATGTGGCATACATTATATTTTTGTTAGAAAGTGTCATTGTAATATTTCCACCAGTCATATTGGGGATTATATAGTGTATAGTGATTTATAATATGATTTTTTACATTTAAAATTATTTCATTAAATATTTTTCTCAAATCATGATATTTGTGTAGCCACCTTGAATGTTATAATTATCCCATCATGGAAGTGTTGAGGTGTGTGTATAACTGGGACTTCCTGTTCCGCATCATTTAGCCATTTAGACATTTAGGTCATTTGCAGTTTGCAAAGTAAGGATTTTTTTTTTAATGTTAAACAATACAATCTTCCCCTCCCTCTAAGGGAGTAAATTTGGAAAAAATAAATATGGAAGAAATAGTTAAAAATTAATTTTGTTATAAGAAATATTTTTAATATTGTGGTATATTTATTTTGAGAGTTATTTTGCTTTTTTGTGCTTGTTTTACAAATTTATGTTAATATTATATATTGCATTTTAATTATTTTTATGTGAATGTAAGAATTATATGTTTTAAATTTAATTATAAGATGGTTGTAAAAAAAGAGAGAGAGGTCATTGTAATATCTGTATAGTGTTCAACTGAGTGAATATGTTATTTTTCTCTGCTACTGGCCTTAGAGATTGAATCAAATTTTGAATCATTCATCGTTTTCTCCAAATTTTAGATTATTTGAATTTCTTCATCAAACAGGCCTCAGATGGGCATTTACAAAAAAGTACACAAAGAAGTACTGTGTATCACACCTTAGTAACCACCATGGTTCAATTTAGAAGTTCTATTGTTGAAAAGATTATAGATAAGTCCTGTAGTAGCAGCTGCTTGAGAAGCTGTGGCAGGTGGGTCACTTGAATTCAGGAGTTTGAGGCTATAGTGAGTTATGATCATGCCACTGCACTCCAGCCTGGGCAACAGAGTGAGATTCATGTCTCAAAAAATTATTACAGGATGTTCTTAATAAAGTACATAATTAAAGAAGAGGTACACACTCTCTCCTTGCAACCTATTCTTATAGTCAATTGTTACACGTGCAAACGTTATTTAATTTTATGAGATTCGTAAGTTCTTTCTAATATGAGCAAAATATCAGACCTAGAGCAGTGCCTGCCATTTAGTAGTGTTGGTGAGTGAATATCTGTTAAATGAATAAACTTAGCTTATTAAGGTATGTTTTGGTCATTGCATGCTGGTCTTGCCATAGAATGCATTGGGAGTGTGGATGGAAAATAGTGGAAATGGCATCCATGACCATTCTGTGGCTACCCTTGAGCGATCTGTTTGCTTTGCAAAGCAATAAATAATAGAAATATTTAAAATTTTAGCTTTTTAATACTTGAAAGAAATTTAGAGAGGATTTCTCTAATTGATGATGTACTCAATTTACAGAGGAGAAAACAGGCATGGAGCTATTGTGTACTGAAATTGATTCAGAAAAGGCCTAGAAGTAAGGCCCTGGGCTTCCGAATTCTGCATTTCACATTGCTGTGCTGCCAATAGAACACAAATATTTTAATAAAGTCAGTCTCCAAACCCTTTATTTTCCTGTTTTATTGAACAAATTTAGAGAATTTTACTTTAATAAAAACATGTATCTAATTGAAGGTTGAATTTAAGCCAAGGTTTTCATTGTTAATAATTAGCAGCATGAATTTGTGGGCATGGGATGGGGTGTTTTCCCTCATTTTGTTGGCACAGTTATTACTAGGGTTTTTCTTGTGCTGACATGCTTTATTATTAGCATCAGCAGAGCACTCAAGATTTTCAGTCATTCATGGAACCACTAGATTCTAGTCCCTAAGCTTAGTTAATTTTAGGCTGTGGAAGTTGAATGTTAAGAAAGGAAGCTTTGAGTTGAAGGAGTAGCAAGGGAGATAAGCTTTCAGCAAAAAAAAACCATGAGTAATTGAGATGCACAGCAACATTATGGATGAAAAGATCATTGTTCATATTTATATTCAGTATTTCTATTTGTAGGATGCTGTTCTTGAGTATGAGGGCAGCTGAATAGAATAGTTTGACACCTGTAGTTCTTCCTTTATCAGTTAGCTATAACAGAATATTTATGTCAATGAAAATAGAAGAGCAAAGAAATTGAGAGCAGAAATCCAAAGGAGCAGTACGTCAAATTCAAGCGGAAGTGAAAAATGAGGACTTTGACTTGTGTTATAATTCCATTCCTCCTGTATCCAGAGCCATGTTTAGACAGGAATTTAATAGCGGGTTACACGGACCGGTGGCAAGATCATGGGCATGAGAATTTTGGAAACGTAGGTTGTCATTCCAGGTCTACTGCTGTGTGACCTCAGCAAAATAAATTCACCTATGAAGACTTCAGACTGCCCTGAAGTCACCTCGGACGTGAAAAGCTGATACCAGGTTAACAGGTCTCCTCTTCCACAACTCAGTCTAGAAACGACTTCCCAGAACTCACAGTCAGTTACAGAATAAAGAATGTCCTGATCAGTTGCGGATGTCTATGGAAAGTAGCATGATTACTGTTCTTAGGTTCTATGATTCTTTGACTACAAAGGTTTCTATGTCCTGCTATATGGTAAAACCAAGAATATTCACTAGAAGATGTTCATTTCTTTTTTACTTGGCAATGAGTTCAAATTACTTTTGTGATTTGTTAATGACACAGGAAATACAGCCAATGTTGATTGAAGAGGCATGTGGTGATAATTGGACTCAATCTTTAGAAATGTGTAAATTAAAAGAGCAATCAAAATGGGCAGAATTATGCAAAGCAAGTGTTCCTATTCACTGATCATGTCACTGTGTTGAAATGTTTAATCAATATCTTAAAATCTCCAGAAGATACAAAATGGTTCACATAATTGTTCTGTTAGGGAAGATTTTCATGGGAACAGCTTAGTTCAACATATTTCTAAGTCAATAATCTTTTCTCTCACAGTGGTCTGTGAGCCTGTGATTAGTAATTCATTGATGTCAGTGTCATGAGTTATACTAACAAGGAGCACTCAGTGAGTTTGCTCTTTGCCAGAACCCATTCAAAGTGGTGTCTACAAGTCAGTTAATTTCTCACACAAACTTGATAAGTAGGTATTATTGTTATTATTATCCTTATCTTACACATTAGTACACTGATGCTCAGAGAAGTCACACAACTTTCCCTAGGTCACATTGCAAGTGGGCAGTGAAGGTCTTAACCAGGATATTTCTCTACTGCTAGTGGTGACAATAATTGCCATTTGGAGGTTCTTTTCTGCATCACAGACTCTGGCAGAAGCAGTGCATATATGACTTTGTTTCATGGCTGTTTTACAGATGGGATAAGTAAGGCTTAGGGTGCCTATGTAATGAGTCCACTATCACCCACCCAATAAGTGTTATGGCTGGGTTTCTGTAATTCCAAAGACCAAGATGGATTCACCACTTAGGCAACTATGGATTTCCCTTTTGTTAAAGTGAACAAAGTATGCCTATTAAAATCTGAATCCCATTTATTACTTGGGTTTAGAGAAATGGTGGATTGCAGGAAGTGAAAAGGCGTCTTAAGTAAGCATGTGCCAAACTCCTGCAGAAAGTCTGCACAGGGCGCAGGTCAAAGCTTCAACCTTGCTTCCTCAAAGAGACATGTGGATGTCACCCTGTTTTTAAGGCACTCTCCAAACATCCACTCTCCCACGAAACCATACACACATCTTCAGTTACTGTATTCACATTATTTTGTTTTGTTGTCTTCAGAGCATTGACATTGTCTTGTCTATTCTTCACCAGACATAGTTTCATGAGAACAGAGAGGTTGTTGGTTTTATTCACCTCTGTGTCCTCAGTACCTCCAACAGTATATGGGACACAAATTGTACCCCAAAGCTTTAATTGAATGAATGATTTTGCTTATGGTTATTATTCTAAATATCAATAGCAACAATTTTTATTGACTGGTTTCCTGTGTTCCTTTCTTTGTAGTAAGTACACATTTTCTAAATTTATTTCTTACAATAAAATTAGGGAGTTTGTCTTATTGTTATATCCATTTTGCAGATGTGGAAAATAAGACATACTAAGGTCAAATTACTTGCATAAGGACACAAACCTAGTAGTTAAGAGTCACACCCCAATGCATGTCTTTTCATCTGCACAGGCTGTACTCTCACGCCCAATACTCAGCTCACTTGTGACTACAAAAAGTTGTGAACAGGTCTGTCCTTTCATTGGTTGATTTTCCCAAGATGTAATTTATGTGGCTTCATCGCTGACTTTGTAGATAAGATTTAAATTCAATGAACACTTATTGAATGGAGTCACAGATTATATGGTAAGCATTACCAGTTCCACTTTACAAGAGCAAAAAAGGAAGTTCAAATAAGTGATATTTGTGTTGCTAGAAATTGGTAAAGCCAGAATTTAAACCCAGGACTGTTAATTCCAAGTCTTTGGCTCAATCTATAATAAATGATGGAGACTTCTCTAAAAAAGAAAAATAGCATTCTCAACCATGTATTTCCAAACAAGTGTTTTCAAATTGCATATAGAGAGGAGGCATTACATCATGATAAATATTGTGATTCTTTTGCTAAGTGCTCTCTTGGGACAGATAATATCTGAAATAGATACTTGATCATTATTTAGTCCAAACCCACATGTAAGCCTATGTCCTCTGTTGTCAGAGATCTAACCTACACAAAGAGGTATCCTGAATGATTTTGTTTTAGTTTCATTTCTTTCTCTTTCTCTTTCTTTTCTTTTTCCCTTTCTTTTCTTTTCTTTTTTTTTTTTTTTTTGATACAGGACTCTATCTCTCAGGCTGGAGTGCGGTGGCTGGATCTCAGCTCACTGCAACCTCCACCTCCCAGGTTCAAGCGATTTTCCTGCCTCAGCCTCCCAAATAGCTGGGATTACAGGTTCCTGCCACCACATCTGGCTAATTTCTGTATTTTTAGTGGAGATAGGGATTTCACATCATGGCCAGGCTGGTCTCGAACTTCTGTCAAGAGATCTGCCCACCTCAGCATCTCAAAGTGCTGGGATTACAGGCGTGAGCCACTGCGCCTGGCCTATTTTCTCTAAAAGCATGTTTTACGTTTGCTTTTCAGTATCATGAAATGACAAGTGGCAAATTTCAGGAGTGTTCATTGATTTTTCTTTCAGGATAAAGAATAATTTCAGAAGTAATTCAGAAATATCGTGGTAGATTTGTGCCCCTTTTAAAGTGGTTACATAGTTGCTAAGCTGATAAACATACATCTGGACTTCTTCCAGCTGAGAAAGAGAGAGGCTGCAGTTGATAGATATTTCCTTTTTTTTTTTTTTTTTTTTTTGAGACAAAGTCCTGCTCTGTCGCCAGGCTGGAGTGCAGTGGTGCAATCTTGGTTCACTGCAACCTCTGCCTCCTGGGTTCAAGCAATTCTTATGCCTCAGCCTCCCGAGTAGCTGAGATTACAGGCATACGCCATCACACCCAGCTAATTTTTGTATATTTTTTGTAGACATGGGGTTTCACCATGTTGGCCAGGCTGGTCTCTATCTCCTGACCTTGTGATCTGCCTGCCTCAGCCTCCCAAAGTGGTGGGATTACAGGCGTGAGCCACTGTGCCCGGCCAATAGATATTTCTTGTAATACTTCAGCTATTTTAAAACCAGCACTTAAATAAACAGACAAAGACGAAAACCATCGAAAGATCTAAAGTGGCCAAATAGAACAAGGAGAAATGTATCTGCATTTCTTTAGGAAGTGGGAAAGAAAGAGAGAAATAAAAATCCATGTTTTTAGCTATAAAATATCAGTTGATATTTCTTTAGGGAGACTAAAACTTTTCAGTTTTCAAGCAAATATTCTGATTCTAAAAAAGGAGATGGGCTGATAAGATTTAAAATGTGTGGCATGACCTATGTTGTTTCAGAGGTGATAGAGCCATTTATAGTTTCTAATAAAATCTAAGAGAAAATGCAAGTTATTGTATCAATTCAACCATAACACAACAAAAGATCATTACTGCCCTATCAGCAACTATATAAATTGTGACAAACTAAATATGTTAGACCACATCTGAGCTAGAACATCAGTCACTTTGTTTTGAAAACCGTATGAATACCAAGTCTTTGATGAATATGCACAGAATGTTACCGGTACTTTTATTAAAGACATTTGATAAACTATAGTTTTTTTTCTTCCAAATATTTGACCAGTTAAGTGGTTTCTCTATCCGTGCTTGGGAAGTCCGTTAGTTAATGTCTAAATAAATATTTGGGTGCTACTATACCTCCTTCCACAGCCTGATCAATTGTTCAGTATGAGCAACAGCAAATAAACAAATTTAGAGTATCTTCCCTGGGATTAGGGACCATTGTTTCTGACTGTCACTAGCCCCTTGTCCTTCAGTTTCAGTTGCTCTGGGGTAAGTCTACCTGTTCCTTTGTGATGCCCAGCACTGCTGTTTTTATGTATTAATAGATCCATAACTGAAACCTAATTTTATTTATTTGGTTAGGGCTTATGAGAGTAAATAACTAAATGAGTCATTCATTTAACTTAAAGTTTTGCCAGAAACTTTACATTCATTATCTAATTTCCTCCTTCTGCCAACAACCTTGGTGAGTTAGGCATCAGTCTTACCTTATAGATACAAAAACTGAGGTTGAGAAGGTAAACAAATTACTGGCAGAGACAGGCTATCCATGCTCAACTCTAAAGCTTTTCTTCTTTCCATGTTCTATTTCTTTTCTTTTTCTTTTTTTTTTTTCGAGACAGTGTCTTGCTCTGTCTCTGCTGGAGTGAAGTGGCACTATCTGCTACCTCTGTCTCCTGGGTTCAAGTAATTCTCCTGCCTCAGCCTCCCGAGTAGCTGGGATTACAGGCACACACCACCATGCCTGGCTAATTTTTGTACTTTTAGTAGAGACGGGATTTCTCCATGTTGGCCAGGGTGGTCTCGAACTCGTGACCTCAGGTGATCCACCCACCTCGGCCTCCCAAACTGCTGAGATTACAGGCATGAGCCACCACACCCAGCCACCCATGTACTTTCAATAGTATGTTTTGTTGTTGTTGTTGTTTGTTTTTTTTTGTTTGTTTTGTTTTTTGTTTGTTTGTTTGTTTGGTTTTTTGGAGACAGAATCTCTCTCTGTCGCCCAGGCTGCAGTGCAGTGGTGCGACCTTGGCTCACAGCAACCTCTGCCTTCCAGGTTCAAGCAATTCTCCTGCTTCAGCCTCCCGAGTAGCTGGGATTACAGGCTTCCGCTACCACACCCAGTTAATTTTTGTATTTTTAGTAGAGACAGCAGGGTTTTGCCATGTTGGCCAGGCTGGTCACTAACTCCTGACCTCAGGTGATCTGCCCACCTCGGCCTCCAAAAGTGCTGGGAGTACAGACGTGAGCCACTGTGCCCGGCCCAATAGCACATATTTTTATGTTAACTCTGTACATGATAAAACTGTCCTAAATTTTACCCTGAAGTTTTTCAGAATTACATTTGTAGTTTTGTATTTTTATCTTTATACGTTGTTCAGTGGCATTTCTTCTATTTAATGTCTTCATCCCATCCTAGATTGAGAGTTTAGGGAAGCTTCTAATATTAGACATGTTAAAGAAATGATTCCTTGAAGTGGGACAATTTAGAGTAATGATCAAGAGGCCAGACTTTCTGCTCCAGAAGACCTGGGCTGAGCCCTACTTTCACTGCTTATGTATCGGGTGACTTTAGGCAAATTTCTTATCCTCATTAAGTGTAAATTTCCCATTTGAAAAACAGGAATAATGATCATACCTATTGCTTATGGTTATTTATGCATTAATTAATTCAACAAATATGTATTCATCTCTTATAATAAGCCAGGTACTCAGTGATGAATTAACCCAGTTGGCTGCCCTGAAACACTTTATATTCTAGCAAGAAAAGACACACACACAAAAAAAACTGATAAATAAATAAACTTAGTCCAGTAGTGCTAAGGGCTGTAGAGACAAATAAAGCAAGGTAGAGAGAGGTGGGTGTGGAGTGGTAGTAGTTGGAGAAGGATGTTTTTTAGAAGGAGAACTTTCCATTATAAAGTGACAATTGAGCAGAAACTTGAAATAAATTTTATTGAGCGAATTAAGAAAAAACGACACAGAAAACCAAATTGAAGGTACAATGTTTTGTAAGATGCCTGCTGTGGAGAGATGCAAGCCCTTACTACAGGCTTACTTTAAATCACTAGAATTCGAGCTCCCTAAGATGAGGGCACACTTCTGTCTCATTTGTTGCTGCATCACAAGCATGCACAATGCCTGTTAGAGTCTCAGTACAACTAAGCTATAACTCTTGGAATCTCTGTCTATTTCCTGGTGGAGATAGTTGGATGAGGGGGTCAGTAGATGGAGAGAAGAAGCTGAGAGTAAAAGAGGAATCTCCATGGTAGCAGTCACCTGCCCCACCTCATCAGAATGTTATCAGAGGTCTAGACCTAGATGGCTTTTGGGCATAGGCTTGACTATAGTTTCACGAAAGGTATAATGCTTCAATAAAAAGTTTTATTGACAGCAGCTATGAAATCTACAGAAAATAGCACAAGTGATGGCTTGAGATTCGAAGACAAGTCTGGGATTCCCTACTAACCCAGTGAGGGCACATGGAGAGAAATATACAACAGGACATTTAACCTGCATATGCTACCAGTCCTGCTGCAACTCACATGTTCCATTCTGATTTGCTGTTGGCTTACTGGAAGTAACCTAGGGCATATTTTTTTTTAGAGACCAGGAAGGATTCTCTTTTCTTTTATTCACTCATTCAACTAATAGTATCCTCAGCTCCTGGTTCCAAACTCTGCCTGAGGCGTGAGATCTGAAACCTCATACTGTTTAAACATGGTATCTTCCATGAGGTCTGTGCTGTTTTACTTGGTGATACCCAATAGAGGTGATTACCTCTAAAATAACCCGAAGATAGCCAGCACTTAGTGCACCCAGAGATTGTCTGACAAAACTGAATGATTTATAAGGCAGTCTTTTAAGTGAATTTGCTCCTGATTTACTTAGTGAACATTTTTTCTCTAAGATCTCAGATAGTGTGAAAAACCTTTACAGCTTATGCATGAGGAGCCTCACTACGCTTTACCCTGCCCTGCTTAATTGCAGATCTTGGAAACACTCACTCAAAGATGCCAGATATTTAACTGAACTTCCAGTTCACTGTTGCTAAATTGCAAACATCCTTGAAAAACTGATGAACAGAAATAAGCTTCCAAGTGCCTCCAAAAAGGCACAATGCTTGGAAAAAAAAAATAGAAATAAACCCTCTAATTGCAGCAGCACATTTTATGGTCAATAAAGTATTCAATATGCTATACAGCAGGGGTATCTCAACTGAGAGTCAAATAAAAATAACTGTGCATGTGATAGCTCAATGAAAACTTCCTTTTCTCAGCAAGAGATAAAAAATCTCAACTGTCTCCAGCCTGGCATATTTGATGAATTGCTTGCACAAAAGAGGATGTGTGGGATTTAGCCTAGCTAAAACAAAACGAAACAAATTCCTAGTAACAGGCTCCTAAAGAAAGGTAGCACCTGATTCTGCTTGGTTTGGGATTATTTACATGAAATCTTTCTTAAATATCAGCCCCAACCCTCTGACCTCAGAATTTTTTCTTCCCAGGAAAGAACAGAATTTTTCTTTTTCTTCCATCCGTCTCTTTTTTTCCTTTTTTTAGTACCCATGTGATACGGTTAGGCTTTGTGTCCCCACCCAAATCTCATCTGGAATTGGAATCCCCAGGTGTTGAGGGAGAGACCTGGTGGGAGGGGTTGGATTATGGGGGCAGTGTGCCCCATGCTGTTCTCATGGTAGTGAAGTGAGCTCTTATGAGATCTGATGGTTTTATAAGGGGCTCTTTCCCCTTTGCTGGCTCACTCTCTCTTTCCCATTGACATGTGAGAAGGCACAAGCTTGCTTCCCCTTTGCCTTTCACCATGATTGTAAATTTCATGAGGCCCCCCCAGCCATGCAGAAATGTGAGTCTATTAAACCTCTTTGTTTTATAAATTACCCAGCCTCTGATATTTCTTTATAACAATGTGAAAATGGACAAATAGACCATGCATCCATTTCTTCCACTATTTCTTAAGTGTATATATATATGACATTGCAAGGCAAGTGCTAGTCAACATCTCTTCCTTTATAAAGTGTAGAAAACCAGAAAAGTATGAACAAAGCTTTGTGGAATCTCCCATGAGACAGCAGCTAACAGCTTTGGGGAGCTGGCAAAGGCAGCACTGATCTATAACTTTTGATGAGTCTTGAAGGAGGAGGGCGATTATACCACCTGCAGAACAGTAGAAAGACAGTTTCTATTAGTTTGGCCACCTTTTTACTTGAACTTGTCTTTCTTGGAGTTCTTTCACTTCTTTCATATTGTGACTATGCACATAATTATTGATTGTTCCAGCAGATGTTGTTTTAATACTCGTAATCCCTAAGCCTTCTTTTCTTCTTGGCTCTGTTTGCCTTTTCTCTACCTGTGTTCAACCCAGTTGTGATTTCATATAAATTTAAATTGATCTGGGCATTCCAGTTACACTTCTAAAACTTGGACACATTACCTGGCAGGCACAAATGTCTCTTTTTGAGATAAAAAGAATCAATGAATTTGCTTTTGGTAAAGTTTGTTATTATGAAAATTTCAAACACAAACAAAAGAAAGTGAATAGTACAATAAAGCTTATGCACCCTTTACCTACCTTCAATAATTGTCAGCAATTTTCCAATCTTGTTCCATTCATTAATTTATTTGAGGAGGTCATATTTTAAAATAAATGTTAGACATAATGCTTTTCTCCTGCAGATTCTGAAGTATACATGTCCAAATGATAAGAACGTGTGTATACATAAACACAATGTCATTTATAACGCCTAACACAATTAATAATAATCCTTTAATGCAATTTAAGATTCGGTTCATATATCCATATTTGCATTTCCTCAATTTTCTCAAGAAGTCTTTTAATTGTGTGTTTGTTTGCATCAGAATCCAAACAAAGTCTTTATAAGTCTTTATATAGTATTTGCTGTTATGTTTTCCAAGTCTCTTTAAATGTGTAACACTAGCTCTGCCTCCTTTTTATTCAAGTCATTGATTTGTTTGAGAAAGGGGATATTTGGTCTTTGGATTTGGCTAAGAGCTTCCTCTAGATGTCTTCACCCAATCTCCTCTTCTCTACCTACCTGTGTAGAATTTCCATAAGATCAGGTTCAATTTATTTTTTGCAAGGTCTAAATAATCAAGACACCCCCTACGTCCTACAGTAGGACCCCCTACTTCCTACAAATGGATAGTCTTAAGTAAAAATAGATGATTGCAGTCTTATCTAGCTAGGAGGTGTGGCAAACTAACTTAACTATAGGGCTTTTATGTTGCCTAATGGAGTAGTATGTTTGGGGCCAGGGCTGAATTGTTTGAGGCCATTTAGGAGCAATGGAATGCTCACATTAGTAGCCTACCTTCTCCACCTTCCCATTCTGCAGCCCACAGCTTCTCCTCAAAATAACTGTTGAGCATCTGGAAAATATAGTTTGTAAGGGCAATAGATTATTAGTCTTCTCAGGGCAATCACATGGTTTGAACTTACAGGTGCCTAGAATTAGATTAGGATGATATATATAAAATATGTAATAAACTACTTAATTCTTGGTCCTAGTAAATGCTGAATAAATGGTAGCATTTCTTTTCAGAATATGTTTGTAATTAACCGCTTTCCTCAAAGGATGTTCGTGTTTCACTTACTTGATAGTCAGACCATCATCAAGCTCAATCACTACACCCTCATTCCCAAACTGTCATCAGACCTCGAGCTGGGGAGGCATATTTGAGGGAACTGGAAATGCTGGTGTCACTCCAGTTTCATGGATAGAAGATGTGGTCATACCATAGACCTTAGCTACCTCAGCATAAGTTTTTGTGTTCTTTATTAAGTTTAGAACTTTTACATCTTCACTTTAAGGAAGCACTTTACAGCTTCTTTTTGGTATATTCGAATTGCCAGCATCACTACTCCTGTGCTTTGGGGCCATTGTTAAGAAAAATAAAGGGTTTCTTGAACATAAGCCCTGTAATACTGAGACGGTAGATCTGATCACCAGTGGCTACAAAGTGATTTATGGGCAGGCAGCGTCTACGATGTGGAAACCCAGGACAAAAGGAGTATTCACATCACTGGAGGGAGGGAGCAGGATGGGCACATTTCATCATGCTACTCTGAAGGGTGTGTGATATAAAACTTACAAATGGTTTATTTCTGGAATTTTCTATTTAATATTTTCAGACCACCATTGACAGCTGGTAACCGAAACCACAGAAAGCAAAACTGCAGCTAAGTGGGAACTACTGTATAGCTCCAGCCTCACCCTGGGATTAAGAAACTTAGACTCTAAGTATGGAGTATGAAGTGATGAGACATAGTCAAAGGAGGCAAAGAGAAGAGCAAGGAACTCAGCATGAGGGTGTTTGGGCAAGGATCTCCGGTATGTGTGCTCCAAACAGGCATGCCCTGCTGTTCTCTCTACCCAAAGATATGGAAGAGTGAAAGGGCGCTGACCCTCAGTATGATGGCAGTATAGCACATGTGGAGGGCAGTGATGGGAGATGCAGAAGTAGGGTAAGCACAAGTCCAAGGATGACAGGTCTCATTAGCTGAATATTGCAATGACTCATCCAGGATTGGGTGACGATATGAACTTATGAATGGGGTTAGAGAGAAATTCCTAGGGTGGTGAATTTTTTTCCACCATCACTACTATCTGCATGTCTGGGAATGGTGTCAAGTGAGGAGAGGGCAAAACCAGTGAGGAATTGGCACTTACCACATTGGTCCTTCATTGGAACACAGAAGAAGACTGGAGAACAATGTAGCCGGCTAGGTAGACCCAATGAAAGACAGCGATGATCATGGAAACTAATTACCCAACATTGACAAAATGCTTCTAAAGAGTTGAGCTTTGGAGAAATTGTTTGCTGTCAGTGAGTTTTGTTCACAACACCTTAGGTTTGGCATCAATTTTCCGTTGAGAATGAGCTTGGAGGAATGAGTCTTGCCTTCTGCTCTAATAGGGAGGAAAGCATGAACACAGAAGCCTTCAACCCATCTTCTATTTCATTTTGAAAACATGTTTGGATAACATCAATTCTTAGAGATAATGCTTGAAATAATTTGCCACAGTATATTTTTATTGAATGAGGAGATTCACAATCAAGAGTTATACATTGAATCTTCTGAATGGTACACCAAAGCTGTTACTTTAAGAACTGAGTAATTTATTCTAGTAGTTATTATGGCCTGGAATGTTATAAAAGCAGTATTGTACTGTGGTTATTATTTAAATAACAGCAATCAGTTTTCTTGCCTTTGATGCCACCCATCTACCACTTTTCTCAAATAGGATGGTGAATGCCATCAAAACCCAGGAACTGGACATTAGTGACAGGATTCTTTGTCCCTAACGTTTTATTTTTCTCAATCAGAAACACTAAAAAGCTGCCTTACCATGATCAGGGCTATCTATTTCTTTTCTTTTCCAGTTCAGATGACTAAAAGTACAAGAGATGATTATTAATGACAGTACAACAACCTAAAAATAACAGCCCCATATTACCCCCCTTCTGAAATATCGCTGATAATTCACCTGTCTGTGTGATAAATTATTCATATCAGGGTCCAAATTCAGTCTTCATGATATAAACCCACCCTTTAGGGAAGAAAGATCCTGTAATAAAGAAAGAACTGAAAGGTAAACCACACATTTACTTGTGTAAATATTTTTTGGTCTGTTTTCATATTTCCTAAATAGATATTGAGTGTAAAATTGGCATTTACTCTAAACCACTGACAATAACAACAAAATCCGAATTTCTGTCTATACCTTATCAAATGCTTACTATGCATACCATTTCCTTTGTCTTGTTAAGAATCCTATGCAATTGAGATGATAATCATGTCTATTACGAGCAGCTATTTGGAGAGGCTCTGTTTTGCCTAGTGGAAAATTGTAGCATGGAGCCAATACCCAACCCTTTGACTCTGCTCTTTTGGTGCTCTTTCCACCACACCCTTCTGCCTCAATATAAAGGGACAGTTTTGTGAAATGTGGCATCATTGTCTTCATACAGCACTTTATTAATTTCCCAGGGCTGTCATAACAAATCATCACAACTAGGTTACTTAAAACAACAGAAATTTGTGTTCTCACCGTTCTCCAGATTAGACGTCCAAGGTCAAGGAGTCAGCAGGGTCAGGGTCTCTCTGAAGACTGTAAAGAATCTTTCCTTCTTCTTCTAGCTTCCAGTGGCTCCTGGTATTCCTTGGCTTGTGGCAGCCTCGCTCTCACCTTAGCCTCTGACTTCACATTGGCTCCTTCTCTGTGTGTCCTTTTATGCGCCTTGTAGAAACACTTTCACTGCATTTAGAGCCTACCCTAATCCTAATGAGTTTACCTTGACCTTTACCTTAATTATATTTGGAAAGACCACATTTCTAAATAAGGTTACATTCTGAGGTTCCAGGTGGATGAGAGTTTTGGTGAGACACTACGGAACTCGTTACAATTATGTTTCTTATTTCTAGTCTAGTAGGAAAATAAGAGTCCCAATGAAGATCCATCAAATTGATGAACACAGTTTGAGTCCTGTAGTTTTGATTGGCAATCAGTTGCTCAAAGTTTACAATTTGGAGCTCCTCACAAACTCCAAGATTGAGTGTTCTTTGAATCTCGGTATTTTACCAAAAAGTAAAATACAACATTTCGTAGGTTCTTCTGGCACCGTACTCTATACCCTGCACTTAACTAAGAGTTGAGATGCATGTGTTAGAACTTGCCACACTTTGCTGTATATTTCTCACAGTCACAGAGAAAGGCAGCAGAAAGGTAGTGTCTCATGTTATTGAGGCATCTATGGAATGAATGCCTCTGATCTTTAGGCAGATAAAGTGGATGATCTCAGGTAGAAAAGCTGAACAGAGAATGATCTTACCAAGGTTTCCTGAAAGGCAAACTTGACCTGCTAAGGATTCTCAAACTCTTATAATAGGGATTTCCATCTTTTCCCATAGAGTGATCTGTTTTTATTTCTGGGGCATAAGTGGGTTGGGTTTGAAATGGGTGTTGAGTGAAGGTATCACTTATGTCAACATAAAAGTTGGTTAAAAACCATGTAGCAGAGTGAAAGCAAAGCATTAAAGTAAGAAGCTGACCTTTTGACCTACGCTTAATAGAATTGAAACTAAATTTTGGCATATTCAATCCAATTTTACTCAAGCTGAAATGATTGTTTTTATTGTAAATATGAATGCATGGGTTTTTTTTTGGAAAATTTAAAAGTATAATTCCGGTAAATTAAAACAAATAACAACAAACAATTCTGTTATCTTAAAGAAATGACTGTGAGTATATTTCCTGCTCCTTTTATTCTGTGAGTATTTTTAATATATAGCTTTGCATACTGCATTTTATAAAACAAAATTGTAACTATTATATATTTTTGGTAGTTTTTACACACACCATTTTAATGGCTGCATAGCAGCTTATGAAGTGTTGAGTTTACATTAGAGTTTCTCCATTGTGAGCATTTAGATTGGTTCAATTTTTTTTTGGTATTATGAATAAGACTCAGATAACATTTTAGTAAAGATCTCTTCCTAGAAGTTAATATGCTCATATCTAAATATGCATTTTCTCATTTTTTTGATTATATTGACCTAGACTGAGTATAATATTTTTTATAATCTTGATTAATATTAAAAGTTTGCTTCCCAAAATGGTTTGTCAGGTTACACTCCTGCCAATAGCATTCAAAGTTCTCATTGAACTGAAACCTTGCCAGGATTAAAATGCTTTTAAAAGACGTTCAAGTCTTACTAGTTTGAAAAATGAGGCCGGGCGCGGTGGCTCACGCCTGTAATCCCAGCACTCTGGGAGGCCGAGGTGGGTGGATCATGAGGTCGGGAGATTGAGACCATCCTGGCTAACATAGTGAAACCCCGTCTCTACTAAAGAATACAAAAAATTAGCCAGGCGTAGTGGCGAGCACCTATAGTCCCAGCTACTTGGGAGGCTGAGGCAGGAGAATGATGTGAACCCAGGAGGCAGAGGTTGCAGTGAGCCAAGTTGTGCCACTGCACTCCAGCCTGGGTGAGAGAGCAAGACTCTGTCTCAAACAAAAAAAAAAAAGAAAAATGAAAAGTATAATAATATTTTACCTTCAATTAGCATTCCTTTACTTATTAGCAAATGTAATATTTTTATGTGCCTGTTTCAGACATTTCTGTTTTGAATTGTTTGTGGTTTGTTATGGGATAAATTGTCCTTCCCACCTCAATACATATGTTGAACACCTAAACCTCAGCATGATACTATATTTGAAGATGGGCTTTAAGTAAGTAATTAAGATAAAATGAGGTCCTATGGGTGGGTCCTAATCCAGTATGACTATTGTCCTATAAGAGGAGGAAATTAGGACACAGACAACACAAAGACTTGAGGACAGCTATGTGGGGACACAGCAAGAATGTGGCCATTTGCAAACCAAGGAGAGAGGCCTCTGAAGAAACCAAACCCGCTAATACCTTAATCTAGGACATCTAGCCTCCAAATCTGTGGGAAAATACATTTCTATTGTGTAAGCCCTGTAGTCTGTGGTATTTTATTATGGCATCATAACAAACAAAAGCACTGATTTTTGCCTATTTATTTATTAGGGTCTTACGGCTTTTCTTAGTAATCTATACATGCTCTTGTTATATTAAACATACTTATTGTTTCCTTCTTACATTTGTTGCAAAGTGGTTATTTGTCTTTTGAATATTTTCTTATTTTTTAGCATAGAGCATGCATATATTTACTATTATTCCACAATTATTCATTTTCTCCTTTGTGCTTTTGTTTTCATAGTACTTCAAAGCTTAGAAAGTCCTTTTTCCTTAAGAGTTTTGATACATTGTCAGTTTATTTTTTGTGTTTCTGTGGTTTGATGTGGACCTGTATAATGTAACTATTTTCCAGGTATGAGAGTGCAGACTCACAAAAGTAGGTAAATTTTAAATTTACAGAGTAAAGCTTTCTTTAAGATTTTTATGCTCTCACCTATCTCATGTAAGATATTTTCTATGGATATTACATCCTTTTGAAAATGTTCACTGTCTAAATTGAACAATAACCTCATTTAAAACAAATCTTCTGTTTCACAAATTTCACAGTTATTAAGGCAAAGAACCTAAAGATAAAGAGTAGCTACTACTTTATGAAATCTGCTAAATATCTTTGAAGTTCTACTGGAATCTTATTTCAAGTGAAGGACACTTATCTTGCAAGATGAAAGAAACATTCTCCTCTGTTTTTTCTTGTTTTCACTTGTGATTCTTCTTCTTAAAAAATGCTTAAAGTCTTCCTTTGTGGAACTTTTTAATCAAAGATTTCCAGTTTATTTCTTGGGAGATCTTTCTAGAACCTATTTAGACATGTCTCTCTTCTCCGTAGCTTTATGCTTATTTCATTTAGTTTTGCTGTCTGGTCAATCAAAAATGCCATCTCTACAAGGCACCATTTTTTTTTCTTTTGCTCTTAGTGTTCTTTTTAAAACATAAAACTGTTTTCATTTGTGAGATAAAATTATCATTCTGGAATCTCTCCTCAGTGGGACCACAGTAGGTCGGTGCAAAATAGTAGAAAATATCGTTTGCAAAACTACATTAAATAAAGATTTGAATGACATTCTGTGAAATTGTGAGGAACGTGTTTTGTTTTTATTTTTTATTTTTTGTAGCAAAATATATTGACATACAAAATATGTCATTATAGGTAATATACAAGGTAAGATTCATTCATTCAACAGATATGTACTGAGTGCCCATTATAAGCCAGATACTGTCCTGCAGTTTGGGAATGCAGTCAATTTGTGGAGCCTGGACACCGACCAATTAGAAGCGGCCTTGGCTGTGGTTCTACAGCAGGGCCCCAGAGGCTCCCGGATGGCCCAGGCATCACCGTTTTAGTTGCTGGGTTGAGAGTCCCAGGGGAAAGTTCAGGGAAGCAGGTGTTCATTGAAGCATTTCAATATCTGAGCAAGTGGGATAGCTCTATCAGACTGTAAACTTTTTCCTGGCCTTATGGTTATCTTTACAATGGCTGAAATAAGTCAAACCGATTCTCACCTCTGGATATTAATGTGGGGATGTAGACCATGCAAAGATGAAAGTCACAAAAGTTGTAAGTATGTCCAGCGGAATTCCAGGGAGGCAGGGGTCAGTGTTATTTGAGATGACAGTGAGAACACAGAGACAAAGGACTTCAATGGAAGGGTAAGAGGGTGACTTTGCTAAGTTTTGGAAGTTTGCGCAAATATTCACCAAGGGGTTGTAGGCAGAGGGTGAATCATGAGCAAAGACCAAGTCCTCACTGTATAGATTGTGGTCACAGTTAGATTTATGAGGAGATGCCAACAACTTCATTGTGAATAGGTCTGCAAAATGTTTATTAGAAAAGTCAGTCCTTAACCTTACATCATTTGACGTTACAGTAGTAGCTCATTAATAGCAGTTGAGCTTGGTAGAATTCTTCTCCAATATTTGATTGTCAAGAAGGCTATAATCTAGATTTTCTCTTCCATGGATTTATTTCTGGTATAGCTTTAGCAGGTCTAGCCACTGGGGTTATCAGGCAAAGCATTACTTTATAACATCAACTCCCATGGCAATGACTCCTCCCATTTTCAGAATTCCATTAACTATGGATGAAGAGCATAATTTCTCATCTAGGATGCTCTGGTAGCTAAGAACAAAGCTGCATAACTTGCAGAGAATAACCTCTGCCTCTTCTCTCTTGTTATCTTGGTGGTGAGTTACAAATTTGACATTACTGATTTTCTTATACCACTCAAGTTGAGTTACAATATTTTTAAAAGTGGTATATGGAGAAAAGGAGAAAGTGTGCATCTCCCCCGTCCCCCTCCAAAAAAGGAATTGTGTCAAGGAATGTGTTTATTTCTTAAATATTATTTTGGTATTTAAAATAATCTACTTACCAAAATGTCCATGTCCTAATTCCTGGAGCCTATGAGTATAATGCTGTACATGGTAAAAGATTTTGAAGATGTGATTAAGTTATGGATCCTTAGATGAGACTATTTTTTTCCATACTTCCTGGGTGGGCCTGATGTAATCACACGATTCTCTATAAGTTAAAAGAAAATAAGGGGAGGGGGGCAAAAGTGTCGATGTCCCAGTGACATAGTATAATAAAGACTACACCAGACATTGCTGGTTTTGAGGCTGGACAGGGGCCATGAGCCAAGGAATGTGGGTGGTCTCTAGAAGCTGGAAAGAGCAGTAAGTCAGATTTTCTCCTGACCCTCCAGAAGGAATGCAACCCTGCCAACACCTTGATTTTATCCCAGTGAGACCAATTTTGTACTTCTGAACTCCAGACCTGTGAGATAATAAACTTAAGCCATTTTAAACCAACCCACCAAGTTTGTGATAATTCATTACAGTAGCAATAGGAAACTAATATAAGTATTTTTGATGGTAACTTAATCTTGGTGACTACTGATTATATCTTTACAGATCCACAGTAAATCCGAATGTAGATCTTCCTACTTCAGCCTATGGTAGCCTATTATACTCTACAGATAACATTTGAAGTGTTTTTGTTATAAAAGCAAATGCGTGTGTACGATAAAAAATATAAATGTAATAAAGGCGTATCTATCCCACTACCCAGAGATATCCTTCTAATCTTTTCATTGTAGGTGTATATGTATGCTCTTAATATATGTATATGTCTTATAAATCTCCCTATTCTGCTGGGCCTCAAACTGCCTTCATGTTTTTTTCTATTTTCCCATGTTTATATAACTTACCTCCTCATCTGGTTTGGAAACTCCTTGAGAAGTGAAACTAAGTCTTGTTGTATTTCTCTATGTCTGCCATGCTTTGTGGAATGATTTGCATATACATACCATTAACTTGACAAATTTACCAGTACATCTGGTTGGCCCTAAATCTCACATGTTTTAGTAATTCCATCTTTTCTTTGTTGTAGGTAATTGGAACTTGAAATGCTGATTCATACTTAGAAAACTCATAAAAGACTGAGGAACATGAAGTAAAAGGCCAACTTTCTACTTTGCAATGAGAAATATAATTGTAAAGTGAATCAGAGGCCTCCCTTAATCACAAAGGAAAATCCATGTAGGGAACTAAATGGCAATCAGTAAGGTTGTTTGGAAAATATAGAATCAGTCTGATTGGAAATAATTGCTTATTTTAATACTTAGGGACAATAAGCCCTGACCGTTTAACACATCCATCTGCAAAGGACACTCTCTCAGTAAGGGATCCTATTAGTTCTGCGGACCCTCTCTCTATGTAGCGCATGGTTGGACAACAAAAACATTGGAAGAGTCATTTTCGCATAGCCCTGTACAGAAATCTGACTTTTATTAAATGCATTTTCATTAGCTACAATAATACTGTTTCAATTTGGCACTTGAGTTTTTTATTTATGGAGAAGAAACATTTTTTCTAGTGTTTTTTGTTTGTTTGTTTTTGTTTGTTTGTTTGTTTGTTTGAGACAGAGTCTCACTCTGTTGCCCAGACTGGAGTGCAATGGCATGATCTCGGCTCACCACAACCTCCACCTCCTGGGTTCAAGCAATTCTCCTGCCTCAGCCTCCTGAGTAGCTGGGACTAAAGGCGTGTGTCACCATGCCCAGCTAATTTTTGTATTTTTAGTAGAAATATGGTTTCACTATGTTGACCAGGCTAGTCTCGAACTCCTGACCTCGTGATCTGCCCACCTTGGCTTCCCAAAGTGCTGGGATTACAGGCGTGAGCCACTGCGCCTGGCCTAGTGTGTTTTTCAATTACATTGATATCAACAGTTAGGAGTTGATTTTACATTTTAAATTCCAGTGTTTCGAAAGTGCTCTACCTCTCACTATAAATCCACTTCTGTCTTTGCTTTATTGTTTTCATAAAATTGCCTATTTAAAACTAAGACTACTGGATTCAGCCAGTTTCTGGAATTTTATAGCAAGTAATGGTGAGGCTTAAAGTATAGATGATGCTGGGTTCCACTGGAGTCCATTGTTTTCAAATCTCATTTAGAATCATCCAGCCCATCCCAGAGATAAAAGCTTCCTTGAGGAGTAGAAGCAGATAAAAGATGGACCAGGACATGCCTTGGATTTCTGGAATATGCAGCGTGCTCATAGAGGTCAGATCATTTCCTCGTGAGAACGTCCATTCTGTTAGTTGTTTCCACGGTGCTATTTGAGTTTCCTGCAGACCTACCTCCTTCTCGAGCTTATCTATCTTTTCATGCACCAACTTATTTCATAGAAACCTAGAATATTACCTGCCATGGCTGGAGGCCTACTTGCCGTAGCTCTCTTCCCAGTAAGTGAAAACACCTCCTTCATAAAAACGGAAAACATAAAATTGCGTTTGGAAATATTATAAGCCAGCATTACAAAATGGTGCCTCTTATATGAACAAGAAGGATGAACCAGTCACCTTTTAATCTGCTGTATTTATTAAAATAAGCCCACCATGGGCTTATTTTTCCACACTGTCTCTCCAAGTCCCTGTGTCATTTTCTCTGATTTTTTTTTCTCTCCCTCTGTTTGGTAATACCAACATATTTTCAACTAGTGTTTATTCAGTACCTTTTCTGAGTAAAATGTTTACTTTAGAGCAAGGTAATACCCTGAGCATCTTTTCTTTTCTTGACCATCTGTGAACCTGCAACATTGAAACTAAGATTTAACTGCAATTTAATGTTAAATGTATATGGGGAGAGGAGTTATGTAGCATTTATTGAACACCTGCTAAATCCCAGATTTTCCACCAGATTTTTTCATTCATGATTTTATTTAATTCTCAAGATAAATGATGGAATTAAAATTATTGTCACTTTCCTTTTGAACAAATGGAAACTTAGCAAAGTTAAGTAATTACCCAAATAAGTGAGATAAGTGATGTTATTAGGATTTGAATGTCAGTCTATCTGATTTGAAACGCTATGATTTTCATTTTTTTCAGTGGATTTACACCCAGCACAATTAAAGCTCTGTGAAGGGGGGTTCCTTCTCTAATTGCTTACCATTGAATCTTCTGTATATACCAGTTACTGGCACATGTGGTATGATTAATACTTATTTATGGAAAGAAGGAATAAATTGATAGAAAAATGGAGGGAGCATGACAGGGAAGAAAGGAACAAAAAGAGGGAAGGAAGGGAGAAAAGAAAGAATGAATGAAGGGAGAAAGGGTAGGTCTTTGAAAATACTTTAGTTTCAGGACTTCAAGTGTTTCTTCTACAGAATATAATCATTTTTATACTTGTTTACTGTGCATATATAAATATTTCAGAATTGAAAACCATAACTGTATATGTGTATGTTTGTTTATGTCTATGACTGTATATATGCATGTGTCAGTACATATATACACATATTTTCTTATATAGGTACTCATGTGTATACATATATTCATGTGTATACGTATATTCTTGTGTATACATATATTCATGTGTATACATATATTCTTGAGTATCTGAAAAGTTGCTTGGCTGTAGTTACTCAAGTGTATGCAATGTCATCCACATTTTTGAAACCCTTTTGGACTAAGCCCATATACAGAGATTAAAACCAGTTGCTTTAATGGTTGAATGAATATGAAAGCAAATTAAATCAAAAATTTCTGCTTCCTTGTAGATACCATATTTTGCTTTTTCTCTGAACCAACCATTGGATACTTTTGTTTGAGCATTTTAATTTATTCATTGTTTTCTTCTTTTGCATAATAGTAGTTATATTTTAATGAGAGAAACGGAAAATTGGTGGTGACATAAAGGTTGTACTTCAAAAGAGGTATTCAAGACAACCCGGCAAATATTTTTGGACATAACTGTATTTTAACAAGTATAATTTTATCCTTATATCATGGTGGTATGGGTAGCATAGGGCGTTTTCTGTGCATATGTGATTCATTTATTTCTTGAAAGTAATGATTATTTTGTGACAAAGAAATTTGTTTGAAACAATTAGAAACTGTCATGTATCTTTAGTGAGAAAATTTTCAATATAAGTTTTCATGATACTTCTGTGAAAAACGTCATTTTCTCAAGTTTTTTGTCAATATCATGCCTAAATTGTTTTAAGAAAAAAAGAGATGAAACCATGTAAGAGCTGTAAGCTTTAAAAAGTATCCTTTTTGAAACATAGATTGAATTTTCAAATCCTGAAGATAGCTTTTAGGGTTTATAATTTATTTAAAAATGCAATTATTTACTTTATTCTTATTAAAACATATATTTAAATTCATTTTAGAACAAATGTTAGTGCATCTTCCTATAACACAGATCTATGGGGTAATATGTCAACAGTTTTTGGAAGATAACTATTAAAATATTACAGGAAAGCTCCTTCCTCAGTTTAGAAAACAAACTCAGAGATTCAGTCTTTTATGATGAGCAGGTTTAACCTAATTTTACAATAAGTCTATGTATGCATTCTTACCTTTCCTTCCTTTTCTCAGCAAAATGTAGTGGCCAGTCCAGCACTCTGTATTGTCTAAGATAATCGGGTCAACAGTCTTTCACTCCTTAATTGCTTCCATCTGAAATACATGTCTATGATTTCACTATGATTTTAATGAAAGCTGAATCAAGATATTTGTATCTTATAATAATGTTGTTCAATAACTACAATTTCTATTCTCCAAACTCTTCTTCCCTTTTGTTTAATGATAGATCATCATCTATGTCTGTATATCTTATGCTGTTGTCTACAGAAAAATAAGTAAGCAACCTACGTGCTGCTGGAAATTGAGAAGAAAGTGGGGAAAACAGGGGAAATGACCAGAAAAAAAGCATAGACCTTGATATTTGGAGGTGTTATGACAAGTTTATTGCATTTAACTGGCTATAAAGCCTGGATGGAATTAGACACATGAGAATTAAAGGCAGCATTTTAAAAGCTTACATTAATTCGACCAGAGACACTGTGAAAAGCAGGACACATGTGAGCATAAAATACATTCTTAATTTATCAAACATTTATGTAGCACAAGCCCTGAGCAATGTTCTGAAATTCATACTGTGATGCTTTCTAGGAATTAGAGGTTTTGTTTCAGGGACTCTTTTTAGAAGACTGAGATTCATTTTGTTTAGGCTTAAGTTATTAAGTCAGCAGTTTCCCATTTACTTCGAACATGTAACTAAATACAGAACTTTAATCCCTCTTGCAGTTGCCTTGAATGGATGATCAGGTCATTTCATTTAATTTAAACAGCTTGCATTCCCTTGTCTCACATATTTTATTTGAATGAACATTTTACTGTGGGATTTTCTTTTCAAATCCTACAAGTAGATTATAGAAAGAGGAATAAAAACAAATAGATTTCAAGTATATGCCTTTTAAAATATTAATACATTTGTTAGATTTGACTTTTAAGTCTTTTTTATTTTTTTTTAAGACAGAGTCTCGCTCTATTGCCCGGGCTGGAGTGCAGTGGTGAGATCTTGGCTCACTGCAACCTCTACCTCCTGGGTTCCAGCAGTTCTCCTGCTTCGGAGTGGCTGGGACTACAGGCATGCCACCACACCTGTTAATTTTTTTTCTTTCTTTTTTTTTTTTTTAGTAGAGATGGGGTTTCACCGTGTTGGCCAGGCTGGTCTCGATCTCCTGACCTCATGATCCGCCGATGTTGTCCTCTCAAAGTGCAAGGATTATAGGCGTGAGCCACCATGCCTGGCTGACTTTTAAGCCTTTTATTAACTTAGGTTTTAGGTTCTACAGAGTATTTTCCTTTATTTTTAAATGTTTGTATTTAAATAAATAGGATTTCACTTGTATTATTAATTTCAGCCGCAGAACTGGGGACCTAAGCTGTAAGGCAATAGTGGCCATGGTTACTGGCAAAAAAAAAAAAAATCCTGCATTCTGCTGGAAGACAGCTCCTGGCCTGGGAGTTGAGAAATCTGAATGCATTCTTGCTTTGACCACATGATAGTGGTGTATCCTTTAATAAATGATGTTGTATTTTAGGATCTCATTTTAAAAACATTGTCAAAGGGAAAGTTTGCACTGAATGATTTTTCTGGTCTCCTCCAGTTCAGAAATTCTGTTTTTTTTTTTTTTTTTTTTTTTTTCCGTTTTCATTGAATGTCCACTTCAAGACATATTTTGGGGCATTAAAAAAAAAAAAAAAAACAGAAAAAGTATGTGAGAGGTAAGAGCAATGAGTGTGAACATAGCCTATGGAAATAAATTGAGAAATACTAGAATAACGGTGACTATATTTCTCAGGCACGGTTTGATGTGAATGATGAGAACGTGAAATTTTGGTTAGTGCACATAAGGATAACATTTTAGTCCACATCGCACTCAAGGTAGGTAAATGACTACACCTGAGGGTGAGAAGACCTTAGGTGTTATTTCTGACTTGGTCACTAAATAGGCATCAGGTCACCCAACATCTGTAATCCTTGGTTTCTGTCCCTCAAGTGAAAGGGTTGGAGGAAATGATTAGAACTCTCTTTTAGAGTTCTAGCAGGAGTCTAAGATACAATCTTAATTACAATCAAAGTCAAGAAAACCAAAAGGAAAATTCTGTGCTAGCTGACCATATTTAGTAAATCAAAGATTAGTCACTCATATACATTGAGCGCAAGCTTTTAATGAGCCCTGTTTGTCAAATCCCTGGGATACAAAAATAGATTCCAGAAAGTTAAATCTAGATAGGGAAATATATAAAATTATTTATAATGTCATAGGATCCTTGCTGTCATAGAAGTGTGAGCAACGTGCTACTAAAAATACAGAGAAAAGAAGAGGTAACTGATGTGACTGGAGGTTTCACTTATGAAGCGACATAATAATTGGTATTTGATGTTTAAGTTTGAGTTTGTCAAAACGAGGAATAGGATGATAACACAAAGTCTCAAAGTTTGAGCATTCTGATGCCAGGAAAACTGTTTGAGAAAGTGACGAGTTCAGTGTGATTGGGACACAAATCCCTGAGGACAGATGATGAAGTACTTGTTGAATATACTGTTCTAAATTGTATAGATTCATTCTGTGTGTCACGAGAATATTTTAAAGATGTTTAAGTCGAAGAGTATTTGAGGGCCCTACCTCCCTACAGTACAGAGGACAGGTGGAAGGATGCTGAGACTAGTCGTAGGAAGGGAGGTGGCTAGTATAGTGGTTCTAGTGAGAGATTAATAGGGAGGTGAATTGAGATGGGATGGGCCATGCTGGAGTGATGAATAACGCCCCAAATCTCAGCGGTTTCCTTTTACTCAGTATACATGACCAATCTAAGTTTATTTCTTACTCAATGTAATAACCAATCCAAATAGGAGTTGAGAGACTGCTCATTAAAGGCATTCAGGGACTTAGGCTGACAGCTTCCACAGTCATCACAGTAAGGTTAAATGAGCACACTAAGTCACACGCTGTCTCTAACAGCTTTCACCTTGAAATGACTGATTTCATTTCTTCTTGCATTCTCTTTGCAAAACCAAGTCACCTGGCCATGCATGGCTTCAAGGGGACTGAAAAATGCAGTCCCATAAAGGCTCTGAAAGTGAAAACTAGAATATAGATGAAGAGCTCTCATTAGAGAGATGATATGATCGCAAATGATCACATTTGGAAGACATAAGAGTAGAGAAGTTAGGATAACTTCAAAGATGTTTCTAGTTTGGATTTTTGTTTCTGCAGGCTAGTCCCCATTCTTCATCTGACAGGTTTTACTTATCTTTACTTCCTCTGCTTCCAGGAAGTCTTCTCTGACCAGGAGTAGATAGGGACTTAGGTTCCATGTTCTCAGTGGAAAACATGGTGTTTAACAACATGGCTGATGTTTAACAACAGGTTAAATGTTAATGTGTTTAACAACAGGTAATTGATACGTGTTTAACAACAGGCTTTCTGTAGAAAAACAAAAACAAAAACAAATCTCTATTTTGGAGGCATTGCTGAACTCCCGAGTGCACATCCTCCTGTTAAGGCAAATTTCAGGCTACTGACGTGATGCCAGTGAACACGGAGTTGGTAACAGATACACAGCAGCATGCCATTGTTTGGCATTTCCATCATATAGATGTAGTAGAACTGAATAGGTGAAATGTACAGATACTATTATGCCATAGTAAAATAATTAGGATGCAATGAAGATTTAAGTATTTATAATCTTTGTTTTAAATCTAATTTATTGAGTTATAACTTTGTCCAATTTAATTTTTAATAATGGCTATGTTCAGTGAGTAGCTTACAAGATTTCTGAAAATTTAGCAATTGGCTCTCACAAGCCAGTTAGAAGCCGGCTCTAGCACACCATGAATGTCTTCTTTTTCTGTGCACTCCCACCCTTGGTACTTGCCCCATTATGGCTCTTAACAAATTTTATTTCAATTATTCTATACTCATCTGCTTGTCTGCTGGACAATGAGCTGGACAAGGAAAAGGACATTATCTCACTGTTGAATTTCTCAGGACTTAACATGGTGCTTGGAACACAGAAGAAATTCAGCAAATATCAGTTGAGGCAATTAATGAATGAAAACATTTTTTCAGGAAATAAGAAACGTATCGTTCTCTCTTTACACTAATCTTTATTTGTAGGAGCCAAGTCATTTCATTTTATAAAGAAAGAACCACTCCAGGCAATTGGTCTTATGTGAATCTCACCTACTGCAAATACTCAGCTGTTTTAAAAAAAATATCTTAGAGCCTGGCTTTGCTCCTCTGGGTGAATGCCAATGTCTATAGAAAATATCTCGAGTTAAATGTACGTTCAAGACCTAGATTGTAGCTTTTGAAAATTCTGTTGTATTTTTGAAGTTTTATCATACATTTCCTTATGTAAATAATCTATTTATGTTTATAACCATTTAAAAAATTTTTGTGTACCAATTGAGTCAAGTGATTAAAGATAGCAATTGTATCTTGTGCTATATTTGTATTCCTTTCACACAGCACAGTATTGGTCAAAACAGAGTGACTCAAATTATTTAGGAGTTTGCATTGATTGTTTTACTGCTAACTCAAATACAGATACAATAAATCCAAAATTATTTTCTGAAGTTTCCTATAGATCTTACGTATAAGATCTTATGTATAAGATCTATAGGAACTCACTCATTTCAGTGAGTTCCCTGGATTGAAGAATGCCAATTTTCTGAATTCCACTGAATTCTACTTTGATATTAGTAGGTGAAAATCTGTTTTGTACATTTTTTAGCTTTATTAAAACTCACTATCTTGATACTGAGTCACGTTTGTCTTCCTATGTACATTCCGCTGAAATAACACTTCAAGGACAATAGACTGTTCCACCGAAGAATAAGAGAGCACCAAGCGACAGATTGCAGACACTTGGTATAGCTGGATTATTAGACTCCTTATCTAAATTGTTTACATGTCAGGTTTCTTTGGTAGCCCAGAAAAATTTAGATAAATGAGCCTCCCCACTGGTAATTACATTTTCTTAACAACATTTTGGAGAATGTACATAAAAGGTAATAATAGCTCCTACCAGCTCCCTGTCCTGCAGCATGTCACAGCCCCAGACTCTGATAGTGTCTGACACTTATTACTTAAGTCATATATTTCTAAAAGCAGAGACCTCTGCAAGGTCTTTTCCTGAATGATATTCTCTCAAGCTGCAGAGTCAAAAATCTGATTATGTTTCTAACTTTCCATGGATGTCATACGCATTGATGGGAATCACTAAACTTTTTGAATAAGGAATTATTAAGTAGGGAATACGAAATAGAATCTCCAAAATGGGAGATTTTTTTTACGTCCCCTTTTTAAGATACTGCTATACCCCCTGGGGAAGTTATCCTCCCCACTCCCCACACGAATCTCCACTCTTCCTGCAGTAGCAACACATGGATATTCATGAACAAGTGTTTTCTTGCTCAGGTGCTTAAGGACAGGAACAGATTCAAAAACGTCATTCCACCGCTCCTCTTATCAAAAGAGAAAATTATTGACTTGCAAAAATTATACTGCTGTTTCCCATGGACAGGCATTGTCTTCAAAATTCTACCAGGTGGAATTTTGCTATACTATAGTTTCGAACATCTGTGTCCCAATATATGTCCCACAGAGCACTAATCTTATGCCATGGTGCGTGTGTGTGTGTGTGTGTGTGTGTGTGTGTGTGTGTGTGTATCTGTACACAAGCTTGCAAAACTCTGTATACAATATATTCTTCTATTAAATTTGTAACATGTATTAACATGCTTGAGACCCTCTGAGAAATGCCCTGGGAATAGATCTGTATCTATATCTTTATACAATTCACTGTTTTTCAAATTCAGTTCACTGTGTGTCTAAGTCATGTCCCAATCAGGAGATAGAAACCACATAGTAATTTGAACAGGGAAGTTGAATATAAAGGATTATTAATTACAACAGGGTACTGGAGTAAAAATTGGGATTGGCTCATTAAAAATGAAGAGAAGGATAAAGCACAAAGACATAGCAGGTAAAATCATCCATGAGTTTCCAAGGAAAGTCTTATCCTCTTACTCAGGGTTGAAATTCATGCTTTCCTACTTGGGGAGAGCACAGTTTGTGAAAGTTTTCTATTTTCTATTAAAAGTTAAATAGGAAGTTTAATTTTCTCTTAAAACGTGTTATCTTTAATATCAATATACTTTTTAGGTAATTTTGGTTAGGTGAAATTATACAGAAATAAAACAGAAATAGAAGAGCAATGTTTTGTGATTGGAGTAGGTGTGTTAAGCTTTTATTTTGGAAATTGTATTTTTCTCATTTACCTTTATATGATTTGGACCCTGCTTACCCCTCAGAGTCTGAGCAGACATCAGTAGACAAAGTATCACTTTTCAACACTGGTTTTATTCTTCCCCTGATGCCACCTTGAGAGGCGAATGTATTGAGGCCGTCAGAGCTGAGGCAAGAACTGAATACCCCAGATCAGTGCTGGAGTGGGGCGAGGAGAGTGGAGGCAGGGGCTCTTCATTAGGAGCAGGCTCTGGGAGGCATCGGTAAAGGGTAGGATGCCCCTGAGTTCTGGCTGTCCAACTCTGCATTAGGCTCCTTCCTGCTTTGAAACAGCTGGGTTGACTTTGGGCAAGATTAACTATTTTAGTTATTGTGGAAATTAAATAAAAATGCAGAGCTTCAGACTAGCCAGAAAGAACACAATAGGTGATCATCAATATTACGCCTCTGCTTTCTCACTTCTTGGGAGTTGAATGTAGTAATTAAGGAGAGATGGGCCATCACTTAGTATGCTTTGAAATATTTCTTATTTTAAGACCTGGAGCTATTGTTCTGATGTCTTGTATTATTTGCTCAATTATATATCATTTAATCCTAGCATGTAGCACTGAAAAGGTCTTCAAGCATAATCTAATGTAATTTATAAAGGGAGTTAATGAATAATAATTATTTTTACTAGTAGATTTTCCAAGCTATCTCATTACTGGACACATTACGCCTATTTTAAATATTTTAAAAATTTATAAACTGAAGAAGTAAGTGACCAACTCATGATGTATCTAAAAACTAAGCCAAAATTATACAATCAAGGTTATTCAGTTAAATATATATTTTTACATATATGTAATTTATTTGTATTTGGAACTATTGGAATACCTGAAGCATATATAATAAATAAGGAATACTAGAAAACTCATAATTCTGAGGTTTCTCATTGAGCCCTGCCCTTTCTTTCAAGTTGTTCTTAGCTGTTCTGATTTTTTGGTGGAAGTTCGTATCTATTTAGCAAAGTTATCTGGTATTCTTTTAGTACATGGAAAGAAAATGGCAATCTTATCTCTTGATGGCATATGGTGACAATATTATGTAGATAACCACATTATTACATTAACCATGAGTTATGTCCTGTGTATCAGAGGGCTATGCAAAACCTCACTAGTTACAGACTTGTTCCCAGAAAGCCCTAAGAGTGCAATCTTCGATTGGGTTTTGAAGATCAGTAAAATTTTCAGATTTTAAGCCTTTAGGATGTCAGGGGTGAAGTACTGGGGTTTTGATAAAAAAAAAATCTTAATTTAAGAATAACTTGGGGATGTAAATGAGCATGAGATTTCTGGCATATTGTTTGCCATATATTCTTAGAATTTTCTAGTCCACCTAAAATACAGCATGATTAGAAGCAAAGTACTCTTCATATAAATATTTTACTTTTAGATCTTTTCACCCCCTCCTCCTCCACCTCTCCTTCCATCCTCTACCACGTTGAAAGCGTATTTCTGTATGTCTAAACATTGTGACAAAGATCTGCTTTATCTTTTGTGTATAGCTCTCTTGCTCTCTCTCTTTGTGTCTATGTACCTTCTCTTGATGTATGAAGAAGCTAGATAATACGAGAAAGAAAATTTCTGCCAGTTAAAATTGTCTAAAAGTGAGACAGTCTCTCTCACCAATAATGGACCGCTGTTATTTGGAGGATTTAATCATAAGGCTAATGTCTATAGTCACAGTGGATTTCTTTTTTTTTTCTTTTCTTTTCTTTCTTTTTTTTTTTTTTTTTGAGACAGGTTCTTACTTCAGGTGCCCAGGCTGGAGTGCAGTGAGTGGCACAATTAAGGCTTACTGCAGTCTTGACTTCCTGGGCTCAGGTGATACTCCAACCTTAGCCTCCCAAGAAGCTAGGACTATGGGAGTGTACCACCATGCCTGGCTAATTTTTAGTATTTTTTATAGAGATGGGGTTTTGCCAGGTTGCCCAGACTTGTCTCAATATCCTGGACTCAAGGTATTTGCCTGCCTCGGCCTCTCAAAGTGCTGGAATTACAGGCGTGAGCCACTGCTCCCGGCCCAGAATGGATTCTTAAGTTGCACAATAACCAGAATCAAGTGACCTATGTAGTAATATCTTCCAGTGTATAAGTTTGTGATCCCGAACAGATGTCCATTTCAGAGTAAATCTGAATCAAAATAACATTTCCGCTTAGCAGATATCTAAACAAAGTTGGCTGACACATCCGTGACTCCTACATCCCCTTTACCCATTACAATGTTTTATTATTTTTTTCCCTCATGAAACTTATTTTTCATTATGGTATATTAATATCTCCAAGCCTCATAGCCTTCCTTGCAAAGACATCAGCCCCAATGTATATCCTTTCTGACTGTCACTGGCATGATTTTGTGCTTTACCAGAACCAGTCCAGTAAGCAGCTCGCTTACCTGCCGTCATTCATTCCTGAGCATGTCCTGAATGTGCACCAACACTGGGCTATACATGGACTTAGAGTGAAAAACAACACGGAACTATTTCCTCCAAGGAGGTCAGAGTCTAGAAAAAGGAGATTTTAGTTTGAAAAATTATAATACTAAGTTGCAAATGTTAATGAGGGTTTAAGAAGAAGCAGAGTATTACTGTGTTTAAGATCTGGGATGTGGCTGTTGATCTCTCTTTCCCAGTTTAATCACTGGGTGATATTGAGCCAGGCACTCATTTTATTTTATTCATTTCTAAATAATAATACATCCGTGTTGCAATACTGAATATTTTTGACATCTTCTTCTAACAAGGAACCAGATTTACCTCCCACCTGAAACAAATGATGAATAAGCAAAACCATAAAATAACAGTTTTCAGACATTGAACATCAGGCATTAAAGAACAGTGTTCCTGAGACTGGGAAGCAAGGCAACAATTTCTGCTTCAGGGAGAGTTTTCTAAACCAATTGTTATTAATGAGTCACGTGTCATATCTGATTTATGATTTATTAAACTTTGTGCATTAAATACTTTTCAGACAAGACAAGTTTTATAATGTGCCATACATTATAAAATGTGTTTATGTTTTGTAAAAGATTCAAATGAAATTAGAAAACTTAGTGTGTGAAATATATATTTCATTTTTAAATAAAACAACTGTCAATTTAAATAGTTTCTTGATTAAAATTAAAGTTTGCAAAGTTCTGTTTCACATGTAAACTTGTAGGAAACATTCATGGGAATGAAGCAGAGTCATACCTTTGCTTTTAGAATTCTTATATTAATTCTTTTCATTCACAGAAGTATTACTATTTATTTAATGCATCTTTTTCATTTAAAAAACACTGGAGGCTCCATAGAATATAACAAAAATCTTTTTACTGTGCATTTGTGTGAAAGGACATGGTGAAATTTTTGTCACAGAAGTCTTGCCTCTTACCTGAAATAATTGTTTCTAGAATAATAATGTGCTTCCAACAAATTATATTCCCTAGGTTAGTACTAGGGCCAGAAGATTTATAGCAGCGTCTATTCTAAGTCGTCACTAGTGTATTCCTTGTTCCTTTTTAATTTATGTTAAGCCTGGTAAATTAAATGCAAAAGTGTTTCTAATAATGAAATAAGAAGATTCTGTGTCTAGTAGGATATTGATGGTGGAATGTGACTAAGCAAAAGGCAACCTAACCCCAAATGATTCCTATTGAGGTATACATATGTAATTTTTTAAAATAAAATTGTATTCAGTATGGGTAGGGAAAAACCTGCGGAAGGTGCTCAGATTAAAGCACTCAGCACAAAGATAAAAGCCTGTGCATCATGGAATTTAGGTTCTGGAGGAGAGAAATCATTATTTGCAAAGCGGCATTATTTGCCAAGAAATAAATGCCAGAAACAAGCATGTGCATGTGCATGCGCACACAATGTATGAGTGTGTATATGTGTGGCATCATATTGGAAGAAACTATGGAGTAAAATAAACCAAAGAAGGGAAAAACAAGAATCCAGTGTGATGAAATTTGTTTTTAATAGGGTGGTCTTGGAAAGCCTTATTGAAAAGTTGAATCTTGAGCTAAGAGCTGAAGGTGGTCAGACAATGAGACATAGAGATCTCCTTAAGAAGGGCTTCCCCAGGGGATGACCCTCAAAGGCAAACTCCTGAGGAAGGCATATGGAGTCTTTTAAAAGAGCATCACATCTATGTGATCCAGAGTGAAGAAGAGGCCAGTAGTTCAGATGAGGTCAGATCGCTTCTCGGCCTTTTGGCCAAGATCAAGTGCAGATGAAGTCAGAGAGGAAACAGAGAAAAAAATGACGTGGGTGGTTTAAGTGCTTTTTCCTTGAATGGAATGGGTAGTCATTGGAGAGACTTGAGCAGAGGTGTGGCATGATTTGAATTATGTTTTAAGAGGATCACTCTGGTTGTTGCATTAAGAATAGACTGTAAGGCAGCAAGGGCAGAAGCAGACACCCAGTGAAGAGGTTACTGCAATAAATAGGCCATAAATCACAGCAGCTTGGCCAGCAGTTGTGGGGTGGCAGTGGTGGGAAGTACTTCAGTTTTGAACATTGAGCCAACACCATTTGCTGATGGATTCGATGTGGGGTTGGAAGAAAAAGCCTTATTTAACTTAACCTGAGCACCTGGAAGAAGGGTATTGCCATTTGCAGAGATAAGAAAGACTCTTATCTTTCTTATCTGTGGAACAGAGTTGAGGCAAGGAGAGATTTGGAGTTTGGTTTGGTTAGTTTTGAAATGCTCCTTATGCATCCAGTTGGCTATGTTGATGTATAAGTCTCAAGTTCAGGGAAGAGGCTCAGGCTGGATATTTAAATTTGGAAATTGTCAGTATTTACTGGGATGGAATTACCTAGAAAGTGGGTGTAGATGGAGAAGAAAAGCGGTCTGAGGCTGAGATTTGAAAGACAGGAGTCCAGAAGATAGAAAGTGTAAGTCATTTGGGTAGGAGCAAAACTAGTACAGTGTAGTGGTAGATACTATGTGAAAAAGTGCAAGAAATACCTGGCCTGTTTATTAGTTGCATTTTAGGTTGTGGCTTGTGTGTAGGCTGCTGTTCTGAAAAATAGGCTGAACAAAGGTAAAATAACCATTTTATTTATTGTTCTTATTCTCATTATTTTAATTTTTTGAGATAGAGTCTTGCTCTGTCACCCAGACTGGAATGCAGTGGTGCAGTCTCAGCTCACTGTAACCTCTGCCTCCTGGGTTCAAGTGATTCTCCTGCCTCAGCCTCCTGAGTAGCTGGGATTACAAGTGAGCACCACCATACTTGGATAATTTTTGAATTTTTAGTAAGGACAGGTTCTTGTTATGTTGGCCAGGCTTATCTTGAACTCCTGACCTCCAGTGATCTACCCACCTCGGCCTCCCACAGTGCTAGGATTACAGGCATGAGCCACTGCACCTGGCCACAAATAACCATTTTAAATGCAGGGTATTGTCTTGGTTTGTGCTGCTATAGAAAAATAACACAAATTGGATGAGTTACATATAATTTACTCCTTATGGTTCTGGAGGCTGGCAAGTCCAAGACCAAGGCACCAGAAGATTTTGTGTCTTTTGAGGGCTGCTGTCTGTTTCCAAGTTAGTACCTTCTTGCTGTGTCCTCACATGGTGGGATGAATGAAGACTGTGTCCTCACAGGGTGGAAGAAATGACGATTGTGTCCTCACATGGTAGAAGGACAGAAGAGAGAAAAGCATACTCCCTCAAGCCTTGTATAAGGGCACTATTCCTGTTTAGAAAGGAAGAGTCCTCATGACTTAATCATCTCTTAAAAGTCCCATGTCTTAATACTATCACATTGGGTGTTTGATCCCAACATGAATTTTGGAGGAACACATTTGGAGGATACATAGCACATGTGACCAGTCTATGTGTTTCAGTATTCTAGAGTACTAACCAAAAAAACATTTGAGAAATCAGTTATCAGATTACCATAATTTTTGCACTGTATAGTGCCAACCATAATATATAGATTCCCCTTCCCTAGATAAATTGAGCCTGTGGCTAGGGGGAAATAGATTTCCCCTCATAATAATGAAATAATCTACTTTCCCAAACCCACAGAAAGATAATTTAGAATTTATAGCTATGTTCTTATGCATGATTGACACAAATCAGCATTGATCCATGGATTGAAGTCATATGTATAGATTATCTGCTTTGTGTCAGGCACTGTGCTAGCCACTGTATAAATGCTGGTGAACAGGATATTTTGTCAGTGAGCAAACATTTGGGGGGCGAAGTAGACAATTAAAGAAGCAGTTACAGTGCAGAGTGATAAATGATTTATTTCTGAAAGCATAGGGAAATAAGGGTGTTCACAGGCACATGGAATCTAATCTTAAGGTCTTAGCAAACATTTCCTGAAAGCAGGACTCAAATATTGCTGACCTAAATGACAATATTCTCCAGGACCATTTGAACACATTCCTAGGTTTCAAATTTCTGTCTTATGATTTCTCTAACTTGTACTCTAGGCCATCTTATAGTTAGGCAAAAATATTACTCACCATCCTCTGCTACATGAGACTCATGTTTATGATTAGTCAGTTTCACATTTAGTGTTTCATCTGCTGCTTTTTGGGCAGCTTAAAATGCAGTTTATTAGTAAGCAGAAGACATGCCTCTTTGAAAGACTGTAAAGCCTGTTGAAGCTGGCTATTGAGGGAGCAACTGCTTCATTGCTTGCCCCAGAAGCAACTCATTTCAGTAGTACTGATTTGTTATTTATCCATGAGGAGTCTGAAAGGAGAAGTAAACATCTCCAGGCTAACAGTACACTGATGTCCTAGTTGCTTTGAAGCTAAGCATCAAAATTAATGAAGTTATGAGACCTAATATTGCTGTCCTTAGACTTCCTACTCTATAGATTCTAGGCAAATAAACTTGATAGGAATCGAGCTATTTCCATATGTATACCTCTAACCTACATAACATTTGTTTGCTGTAGATTAAGAAAATACATATTGCCAAAGCAGTACACTCAGTGATAGATTTCCTTTCATTTTATTCTTCCAGAAACAGAATTTATTTTCTTCTTTTTACAGTGCCATCTCTCTTTTAGTATAGAAAAGATCTGATAATTAATTAATTAGTCAATCAAATTCATCACATTTATTATATACCTGCTATGTGCTAGGTGCTTTACTTGTAACGTGAAATCACCAAGATAAAAACAGTCTTCATCAGAATTTAACAGTTAATATTGAACGTTTTTCTAAGGGAAATAGACACTAATGAAGAAGAAAAATATCGCCAAACAAAGTTGTTTTGGTGTCCTCTATTTTCAGTTACAGAGATGGTAAGATAGAATATCAAAATAATAAGGTCATTTGCTTCAGATATACTAATGCAAAGATTACAGGGCCTTGTTCCAAAGCTGTAATCCTCTCCATCTCTCAGAGCTGTAGGCTTATGTCTATCATTCTGCCAGAGCCAGATGCGTCATAGATAGCAATTGTGTCTTTGAATGTCTCTTGTCTTTTCTCATGATCCACTGGCAGTGGCTTTACTTCATTTTGATGCCTTTGTAACCAATGGGTTTCCTTGCCTCTTTTCCAGTGAGTATTTTATGGATGACTTCTAAGTGAATCTGAGGTATCCAATTTTTTAGCCTGACTCTAACACACCAGCTCCAGATTGTTATTCATAAATGGTGTGAATGTTGTGACAGGAAGTCTAAGAAAAGAAAGGGAGCTGGGGATGTTTTTATATATGAAGTTTTGAAATATTTACTGAGAAGTTTGATTTTCTGGATTTGTGTTTTGATGAAGAATGATTGTTTTAAAAGACATCTGTGATGCCTTAACCAATAATATTAGGAATCATAGGTTTGTGAAGGCAGAGGTGTCAAACAAATGATATCCCAAATTTACTGGGTTTAGACGCAAAATCAGGCTGATTAAATACAGAGATGGAATATTTTGACATCTCATAGGAACTTCTATGAAGCTGAAGTGTTTACAAAGCAACTCCAGAAAGGAAAGAGTAAGGACTGAGTAGAGGAAACTCAAAAGATAATGTAGGCAAGAGAATGTCAGGCTAGAAGTACAAAGACCTTTGGACACTGTATGGTTAGGTCTGTTATGCTGCAGACTGTCACACATTCCTTGAGTCTCTTAAGCATGCCCTGCAAGCTGTCTTTTTCTTCACTGAGCAGAAGATATTTAATGGAACCTTTCAGTCTCCATCATCTCTTCATTTCAGAATGATAATACTTTGAAAAGTTATGTGTAAGTGCATATATTTACTAAATGAGCATAAAACTGTATGCGAAATTCAAGAACTTAATAGTAATTTTTAGACCAACAGAAGGAAATACAGTATTTTTTTTTAAACTTTAAAGATTTAAAGATACTGAAGAGGTTAAAAAAAAAAGGTCCTCACTGAGCCTATGTAAAGTGATGAGTAGCCCCACAAAGTGACGAATTGCTCCAGAAGCACCATGCAGAAATATTGCACTTTAGGGTTATAACTCACTTACATTTCTAGATGCTGTTCATGTAATAATAGTTCATACGTGTTGAATGTCAAACATATGCCAAATATCTCACTTGTATTATTTATAACTTTTTTCCCACAATATTTTAGGGTTATATAGATGACTTTGAGACTGAGAGAGGCCAAGAAAATATTTTGTGGGTGAATAACTAGTAAATTGGAAAGCCAGAGCTCAGACTTTTGTTTACATGACTTCAAAACCCATTCTCTTACTCTGTACCTCATTGGCTCTCAGGGGTCTTTCTTAGGCACCTCATTATCTGTGCTCTGTGATAGTTTGACCAGTTGTGTTTGATCAAAGAGATAGAGATGTACAGATCCAAATCTGCAAATCTTTGACCATGTACCCTCATTCGTGTAGGTTCTATTCTGATTCAGGACCTGCTTGGAGCCTTTTCTCCAACTCATATGGCATTCTCCCATCCTGACAATCTTCCCTGATTCTTCATGTTGTAGCATTGCTCCCCCCGCCTTTGCTATAAGACCTGCACATAAAATTGGTTGAGGAATGTCCTTGGCTCTTTTCCTAAAGGTTATAAAATGATCATGACCCCATGAGGCCTTAATGCCCTACAGAGAGAAGGCCCTAAAAATCTAAACTCAAGGAAAACTGTGTTTTTCATAGTCCAGACTCATTTATATTAAATAGATCACAACCAGATAATCCCTGAGAAATTTATTATATCAAAGTTTCTCCTTTTTGAGTTGATGTAAAGGCTAGGAAGAGCATTGCACATACCTTAGAGGATAGACTATGTGTATGTGTATGGCTAGGAATTTACATGTATTAATTCTTTAACCATGTATGACTGTGCTCCCATATGACACCAAACTTTCTTTTTCTGAGCCATTTGTTGTGAGTTCTTTGTGCTTTTTTAACCTTGTCTCCTATGTTTTCCTGCAAACCACTTCTCCACTAGCCATGCAGAACTCAATATTTCTTCTATACATCATTTTAGGTAAACTATACATTACTGAAAATAGATGATGGGTAAATATACTAGGTGAAGGCCTAACATGTGATTTAGCTAGCTATGGATTCAAACGTTTATCAGAAGTGAGTTTACTGCACAGAAAAAGGAGAAGCAGCAGTGAATATTAGCAAAATATTCTCCAAAAGCTCTTCTTTTCTCATATGGGTCCTGGGGACCCTGTCAATTCAAAGGAGGGTCTTCAAATTTGGGAAATAAATGACCTTTAGCAGCATCACAAATTTTACTTTAATTGTTGTTGTTTTGTTTTTAGTAAGTGAAATCTGAGTCCACATGCCTGAAGAACTTATACCATCTATGTGAAATCATGTCTTGGAGAAAATGAATAGGATTGGGGACAGTGACAACAAATCTTTTCATAGATCCCTTAGGCCTTTCCATATTGTTAAATTTTATTCTATAGAAATATATGTAAAACAAATATCTAGGTAAATAGCTAGACAGTGAGAATCCTTATGGAACTTCTGTTTTTTTGTTTGTTTGTTTGTTTGTTTTTGTCTGAAGACCTCACTTTCCTTACCATGTTGTTAACATCGGAAATCTTTGTAAAACTATTCCCTTGAAGGTTATACATAGTGAATTGCCAATGCATATATAGTCACAATAGTTAAAATTATGTTTAACCATAGAATGGCACAAAAATATTACCATAGGATGTGGAAAGAGCAGACTGTAGCATGCACAGTAAAAAGGCAGCAATAATACATTTTAGCAAGAACTCACAAAGCTGTAACAAGCCACATTGAAGAGAACTGGCAAGAGAACCAGATGCCCATCAGCTCCCTCTAGCATGGCAGCAACCACATGATCTTGCCAAATTTGCTTTTATAATTCGAATTGAATTGTGATTTCTGTCTTCTCAATTGAAAATTCTAGTGGTTGCCCAAATGACGTGTTGAATTAAATCTGCATATACTAACTGAAAGTAACAAAACTTTTGGCTGAGGAAAAAGGAGTATTTTTCTTACAATGTCATTTTCTCTCCTTGCTCATTCGTGCTTCTGTTGTTCAGGTATTCTGTTTCTCTTTAGAATGTGGGATTTCCTTGTTTTCTCTCCTACCCACTGGCCAAAAACCTACTCATTTCCTGAAACTCTTTGCAAACTCTTTTTAGTAACGTCTATCCTGAACACATTTTCTGTCTTCCCTATCTCCCCCGCCTCACATGCCTAAAGTGTGGATATAACAGCCCTGCATACACTGGAATTGTTTTCATACCTCTCTTCCCAGTTGAGCTGTGACATCCCAAAATGCAGAGCTGGCTTAGATTTACTTTTACAGCTTTCTTTAGCACTAG